>NC_133168.1:94971713-97371713 GCF_040802235.1 Manis javanica | reverse complement strand
AGGAGAGTAAAGGTTTTATTTAAAGAGAAAAAGTGTGCCCTCAGAGAGAGGGGACTGTGGGCTACCTCAGAGAGAGGCACACTGAAAGGGTGAGGGTTCCCCGTTTTAAGGATTTTTCAGGAATATGACAGAGGGCTAGGGGTGTGGACTTGTTAAGTGGTCTCAAGATGAGACATGAAGTTTCTTATCAGTCCTCCGGGTAATTCTGCAAAATTAGCTTAACACAAGAAATGCACTGCTCGGATTCCCTCCACAATAGCAGCTTCCTGGTTGGGGAGCATATCAATTAAGACTGCCTTCCCTGCCTCCAAGGTGGGCTGAGTTACTGTATGTTCGCTGAAGAGTATGCTAAGTGTGGATAAAATGAAAATTCCTGGGGCCAAGATTCTCACCTGGGCCTAGTCGGCTAGCTCACTACTCATGTGGGCAATCGGTTGCTGCTGACTCTATATAAAAGTGCTCCCACCCAGTGCTGTGGGTGACACGGTGACACGGCTGCAAGGCTGCAGGAGAGCAGAGCAGATGCTGGAGTGGTGGCAGCGCTGAGGTCAGAGGCCTAGAGGATGTCTGCAGGACGGCTGTGCAGGCAGAGAGGCCCAGGGGCAGAGACCGGCTTGCTGCATGCAGACTCGCTCTCATTGGATGGCATGTTAGGGATTGACCTGCCACGGTGGAAATAAAGTTGGGTATAGCCCTTCCACCCCGAGAACAGTTTACTGTCATTGCTTTGATCACATTGAATCCATAGCGAACTTGCCCGGGGTTGAAATCGATCGGCAGGACATTAAAACTCTTACTTCTTCACTTCCTGGGCTTTGAAATGCAATCTTAGCTTTAAGATCGAATCTTTCCTGTCTTACTGTGCTGCGATGGCTGGGCTGGCGTGCTACGTGAACTGTCCAGTCCGCAAATTACTTGAATATACGGGGATGGAGGAGGAGAAAGAGCACATAGGTACAGGTAAAAAAATAAGCTGGGCCTTTAAGCAGGCTACGTGAGTCTCACCATGACATGATTCACTAAACACAATCAAGACAAGGGTGTGCCGAGAGACCTTCCTTTGTCTGGGGAATACTCAAGCATTCCAGGCCAGTTACTCCTGGCTTCTGGAACTTTAAGTGATCTCACTGAAGAATGCCTATATTCTTAGTTTGCTATTTTTACCCTAGAGAAGGCACAAGCACAAGGTGCCAAAGAGCCCCGTGCACCTTATTAAGAAGTGCAGACTCTATTTCATTGGCCATACAGGGTCAGAGAAGGGTTCTGAGCAGCGAAATATGATCACTTTCTGATAGGTAGGTCATCTACACTAGTGAGGGGGAAGAATTTAAGTGGGAGGCACTGAAGGCTTGGGGGTCAAGTAGGAGGCCACTGCACAGCTTAGGGGAGAGACGGTGAGGGCTTGGGAACCCAGTGTGGTGGTGAGAACTGAGAGGAGACACAGACGTGAGAAAGAGCAAAGTCACTGGAACCGGGCCTGACTCGCTATGCGCAGGACGGAAGGGGAAGGCGTCCCCTGGCCCTGGGATGGCTGGGGGACAGGTACCGATACTGGTAAGATACTGTGGGCAGAGGAAGATAATGGACTAACTTTGGAAGATTTTAGGTTTGAGATACTTGTGAGTAACCAAGGTCGGTAATGTGTTAACAAGAATTTGAATTCATGAGTCTGAAGGTCAGAAGAGTCAGCACGGGCAGCTGACCACTCGAGCAGATGGCTCACCTACGCAGGCTGCAGGAAGAAAGGAGCAGCAGCCCGTGGGGACAACCTTGGGTTTTCCCAAAATTCAGGAAAATCTTGATGCTTTTTGGAATAAGCAAAAACAATTCTACACGAAAATGTAAAGCAGGTCTCATATCAAATCCTGAGAGCCAGCTAAATGTCAGAGAAAAACAGAATGGTTAACTTAATACGATATATCCACACCCGAGAATGTTGACTATTTTAAATGATGTGTAGGAAGAGTTGACAGAAAGATAACACGTTTATGATGAAATGTCAAAAGTTTTTTACCTTTATTTTTAAGACTGTGTGTTGTGTAAACCTTTAACAATATGCATAACAAAGCCTATAAATAAATATATAAATATATTAAAGTAACTTTTCAGATTATTCCAAATTGTCCGCATAATCTTTTATAATGGGGAAACAACTGTTAAGAGTACACTTCCCCACTACGAGATGACAGCTCACATCGTAGGTGTCACCTATTGTAGGGTGGCTATATCAAAGAGACAGTGGCGAGGATAGGAGAAACTGTGACCCCCATAAATTGCTAGCAGAGACGTGAAATGGTGCAGCCACGTTGGAAAATGGCTTGACAGTTTCTTAAGGTTAAACGCAGAGCTACCATGTGACCCAGCAACTCCTAAGGATATACCCAAGAAAAATGAAAACATACATCCACACAAACACTTGCACAGGGCTGTTCATTCACAGTAGCCAAAGAGTCCAAACAACCCAAACATTTATTCAAATGGTGACTTGAAATGCAGGACAGCCATACAATGTAATATTATTCAGCAATAAAAGGGAAGGAAGTACTGACATGTGCTCCAAGTTGGACGAACCTTGAAAGCATCATGTTAAGTGAAAGAAACCATGCTTCAAGGACCCCAGATTGTAAGGCTCCATTATATGAAATGTCGAGAGCAGCCGTATCTTATGGACAGAGAGGACGTGGGGAGGTGGGGAGAGGAACTGGGGTAGACCAGTAAGCCGGATTGGATTTGTTTTGGGGGTGATCAAGTCCTAAAATTAGATATTGACGGTGACTGTGCAACTCTGTAAATACACCAATATCCATTGCACTGTATACTTTAAGCAAACCATCTGGTATATGAATTATAATATCTCAATAGAGCCTTAAAGAAATGTTTCCTCAACAACAAAATGAAAAGGTAACTTACTGTATGGAAGGACATATTTGCAAATGACAAAGGGCTAATATTTACCAATATGGAAGGAACTCATACAACTCAACACCAAAATAACAACAAATAATCCTATTGAAAAACGGCCAGGGGTCCGGAATAGACATTTTTCCAAAGAAGACATACAGATGGCCAACCGACACATGAAAGGATGCTGCACGTGGCTCATCTTCAGGGGAACGCAAATCAAAGCTGCGCTGACGTATCACTTTCACACCAGTCAGAATGAATGGCCACCATCCAAAAGACAAGAAAATAACAAGTGTTGGTGAGGGTGTGGAGAAAAGGGAACCCTTGGGCGCTGCTGGTGGGAGCGTAAACTGGCGCAGCCTCTATGGGAAACAGTATTTAGATTCCTCAAAAATCTGGAATAGAAATACCACACAACCCAGTAATTCCACTTCAGGGAATTTACTCAAAAGAAAACAAAACCACTAATTCGTGAAATCGTATTTGCGCAACCGAATGACAATGCGGCCCCCTGTGCCTCCACGCTGTATTCGTCTCCTCTGCTGCCTTAACCTTTGGGCCAAAAGGAGAAAGGACGAAGGGCTTCTGCTCAGGCTGCAGCCCTGCACACAGGCTTGTTGATCCTTCAAAGCAATTCGGCTGACAGGGTGAGATTTCTGTCAACAGCCCCTTACCTGAAGCTTGCCTCCCACAGGACATACGGAAATTATGTATCAAAATAATGACTGTCTTGTCAAGGAGTTTTAGGAGCATCCGACCAGATCTAAGTCGGCAAGAGTCACCTAAGCAAGGACACAGAGTTGCTCAGCTCTCCGTGGAGCCTCGCTGGCACCCAGATGTCTGCAGGCTTCTCACGCCCAAACCTGCTCCCCCTCCCGTTCCCCCTCCCGTGAGCACAGAAGCAGCTCGCAAACAACCCTTAGTTAAGGTGGGGCTTTAAGACACGAGTGCCCCGTCTTCTTGGTCGGCTGGCTCTCCGAACAAAGCTGCTTTCCTTGGCCCGCCGCTGCTCCCCGTCCAGCCCCGCTGCTGCGGCGCCTCCTCCTCCAGCCCCGCGGCCACTGCTCAGTGTCGATGCACCTCCTCCCCCTCCTGCCCCGCCGCTGCCCCGCCGCTGCAGCCCCTCCTGCCCCGCCGCTGCAGCCCCTCCTGCCCCGCCGCTGCAGCCCCTCCTGCCCCGCTGCGCCTCCTCCTCCATCCTTTCAGCCGACAGGGGGAGAAAAGTATCTCAGCAGTGCATCGCATCTCCAGACCGAGGTTGTCATTCCGTCAGAAGGAACCTTCCTGTCCTTTCCCTTCCAGAAGCCGTCCCGCTGGCCCATCCCATTGACGGCACCACGACGCCTGCACCCAGGGATCAGGAAGCACACCCTGTCTGAGCCCCCTGATAGAGCGGTCACGGGTCAGAAGGTGGGAAATAAACGAACACAAATTCAGGGGCCTTTTTCTTTTCTTTCATTTACCATTTATTCTTTTTTTCCTTCTTCTTGATCTTCCCTTTTTCTTTTAAGTTTTATTTTGGTATTATTAATCGACAGTTACATGAAGAACATTATGTTTACTAGGCTTCCTTCCCCCTTCACCAAGTCTCCCCCCCCCACAAACCCCATTACACTCACTTTCCGTCAGCATAGTAAGATGCTGTAAAATCACTACTTGTCTTCTCTGTGTTGCACAGCCCTCCCCATGCTCCCCCCCCATAGTATACATGCTAATCATGCTGCCCCCTTTCTTTTTCTCCACCCTTATACCTCCCTTCCCACCCGCCCTCCCCAGTCCCCTTCTCTTTGGTAACTGCTGGTCCATTCTTGGGTTCTGTGATTGTGCTGCTGTTTTGTTCCTTCAGTTTTTCCTGATTCTCATACTCCACATATGAGTGAAATGATTTGGTCCTTGTCTTTCTCCTCCTGCCTTAGTTCACTGAGCATAATACCCTCTAGCTCCATCCATGTTGCTGCAAATGGCAGGATATGTTGTCTTCTTACGGCTGAACAATATTGCATTGTGTATATGTCCCACTTCTTTATCCATTCACCAACTGATGGACATTTAGGTTGCTTCCATTTCTTGGCTATTGTGACTAGTGCTGCGATAAACATAGAGGTGCATCTGTGTTTTTCACACTGGGCTACAGTATTCTTAGGGTAAATTCCTAGAAGTGGAATTCCTGGGTCAGATGGTGTTTCTATTTTGAGCTTTATGAGGAACCTCCATACTGCTTTCCACAATGCTTGAACTAATTTACATTCCCACCAGCAGTGCAGGAGGGTTCCCCTGTCTCCACACCCTCGCCAACATTTGTTGCTGTTTGTCTTTTGGATGGTGGCGATCCTTACTGGTGTGAGGTGACATCTCCTTGTGCTTTTAATTTGCATTTCTCTGATGACAAGCGATGTGGAGCATCTTTTCAGGTGTCTGTCGGCCATCTGAATTTCTTCTTTGGAGAACTGTCTCTTCAGCTCCCCTGCCCATTTTTTAATTGGATTATTTGCTTTGTGTTTGTTGAGGTGCGTGAGCTCTTTATATATTTTGGATGTCAACCCTTTATCGGGTTTGTCACTCATGAATATATTGTCCCATACTGTAGGATACCTTTTGTTCCATTGACGGTGTCCTTTGCTGTACAGAAGCTCTTCAGCTTAATAGAGTCTCACTTACTCATTTTTGCTTTTGTTTCCCTTACCGGGGAGATATGTTCATGAACAAGTCGCTCATGTTTATGTCCATGAGATTTTTGCCTATGTGTTTTTCTAAGAGTTTTATGGTTTTATGACTTACATTCAGGTCTTTGATCCATTTCGAATTTACTTTTGTGTATGGGGTTAGACAACGCTCCAGTTTCATTCTCTTACATGTAGCTGTCCAGCTTTGCCAGCACCAACTGTTGAAGAGGCTGTCTTTTCCCCATTGTATGTCCATGGCTCCTTTATCATCTATTAATTGACCATATATGTTTGGGTTAATGTCTGGACTCTCTATTCTGATCCACTGGTCTGTGGCTCCGTTCTTGTGCCAGTACCAAATTGTCCTGATTGCTGTGGCTTTGTAGTAGAGCTTGAAGTTGGGGAGCGAGATCTCCCCCACTTTGTTCTTCCTTCTCAGAATTGCTTTGGCTATTTGGGGTCTTTGGTGTTTCCATATGAATTTTTGAACTATTTTTTCCAGTTCGTTGAAGAATGCTGTTGGTAATTTGATAGGGACTGCATTGAGTCTGTATATTGCTTTGGGCAGGATGGCCATTTTGACAATATTAATTCTTCCTAGCCAAGAGCATGGGATGAGTTTCCATTTGTTAGTGTCTTCTTTAATTTCTCTTAACTGTCCTGTAGTTTTCAGAGTATATGTCTTTCACTTCCTTGGTTAGGTTTATTCCTAGGTATTTTATTCTTTTTGATGCCATTGTGAATGGAATTGTTTTCCTGATTTCTCTTTCTATTAGTTCATTGTTAGTGTATAGGAAAGCCACAGATTTCTGTGTATTAATTTTTTATCCTGCAACTTTGCAGAATTCTGGTACTAGTTTTACTAGTTTTGGAGTGGAATCCTTATGGTTTTTTATGTACAAGATCATGTCCTCTGCAAACAGTGCCAGTTTAGCTTCTTCTTTACCAATCTGGGTTCCTTGTATTTCTTTGTTTTGTCTGATTGCCGTGGCTAGGACCTCCAGTACTATGTTGAATAACAGTGGGGCGAGTGGGCATATCCCTGTCTTGTCCCGGATCTCACAGGAAAAGCTTTCAGCGTCTCGCTGTTCAGTATGACGTTGGCTGTGGGTTTGTCACATATGGCCTTTATTATGTTGAGGTACTTGCCCTCTATACCCATTTTGTTCAGAGTTTTTATCATGAAAGGATGTTGAATTTTGTCGAATGCTTTTTCAGCATCTATGGAGATGATCATGTGGTTTTTGTCCTTCTTTTTGGTGATGTGGTGGATGATGTTGATGGATTTTCGAATGTTGTACCATCCTTGCATCCCTGAGATGAATCCCACTTGGTCATGGTGTATGAGCCTTCTGATGTATTTCTGAATTCGGTTTGCAAATTCTTTGTTGAGTATTTTTGCATCTACATTCATCAGGGATATTGGCCTGTAGTTTCCTTTTTTAGTGGGGTCTTTGCCTGGTTTTGGTATTAGGGTGATGTTGGCTTCATAGAATGAGTTTGGGAGTATTCCCTCCTCTTCTTTGTTTTGGAAAACTTTAAGGAGAATGGGTATTATGCCTTCTCTGTATGTCTGATAAAATTCCGAGGTAAATCCATCTGGCCCAGGGGTTTTGTTCTTGGGTAGCGTTTTGATTACCGCTTTAATTTCGTTGCTGGTAATTGGTCTGTTTAGATTTTCTGTTTCTTTCTGTGCCAGTCTCGGAAGGTTGTATTTTTCTAGGAAGTTGTCCATTTCTTCTAGGTTTTCCTGCTTCTTGGCATAGAGGTTTTCATAGTATTCTCTAATATTTCTTTGTATTTCTGTGGGGTCCGTCATGAGTTTTCCTTTCTCGTTTCTGATTCTGTTGATGTGTGTTGATTCTCTTTATCTCTTAATAAGTCTACCTAGAGGCTTATCTATTTTGTCTATTTTTTCAAAGAACCAGCTCTTGGTTTCACTGAGTTTTTTCCTTTTGTTTCATTCTTCTCGATTTTATTTATTTCTTCTCTGATCTTTATCATGTCCCTCCTTCTGCTGACTTTAGGCCTCATTTGTTCTTTTTCCAATTTCGATAATTTTGACTTGAGACTATTCATTTGGGATTGTTCTTCCTTCTTTAAATATGCCTGGATTGCTATATACTTTCCTCTTAAGACTGCTTTCGCTGCGTCCCACAGCAGTTGGGGCTTTGTGTTCCTGTCATTTGTTTCCATATATTGCTTCATCTCTATTTTAACTTGGTCATTAATCCATTGATGATTTAGGAGCATGTTGTTAAGCCTCCATGTGTTTGTGAGCCTTTTTGTTTTCTTTGTACAATTTATTTCTAGTTTTATACCTCTGTGGCCTGAAAAGTTGGTTGGTAGAATTTCAATCTTTTGGAATTTACTGAGGCTCTTTTTGTGGCCTAGTATGTGGTCTATTCTGGAGAGTGTTCCATGTGCACTTGAGAAGAATGTGTATCCTACTGCTTTTGGACATAGAGTTCTGTAGATGTCTATTAGGTCCATCTGTTCTAGTGTGTTGTTCAGCACCTCTGTGTCCTTACTTATTTTCTGTCTGGTGGATCTATCCTTTGGAATGAGTGCTGTGTTGAAGTCTCCTAAAATGAATGCATTGCATTCTATTTCCTCCTTTAATTCTGTTAGTATTTGTTTCACATATGCTGGTGCTCCGGTATTGGGTGCATATACATTTGTAATGGTTATATCCTCTTGGTGGACTGACCCCTTTATCATTATGCAACGTCATTCTTTATCTCCTGTTACTTTTCAGGGGCCTTTTGTCTTAGAGAATGTTCTAGAAGTCTATCGTGTGGGCATGCCAAGCTCTCCCTTCTAAGGTGGTGAATGAGGAGCTGCATCTGGTCTCTTCTCCCCGCCCCAGGCACACACACACGTAAAAGGGCACAGCAGCCTGGTGGAACACCTCGGATTCCAGAGGCAGCACAGACCTCATTTCCAGTGGGCTACTCTGACCCATTCACTGATTGGTCTGAAAAGCACCTAGTTTGAGAGCAGCCTGGACCTTTGGAAGGTGGATGCCAGTAGGTGACACCACCTGGAACTCCTCCCATTGCCATCCCTTCAAGGTGCACACCTGAAAATGGCCTACCGGGGGACTGACCTGCCCAAGATCACAAGGCCTGAACCAAGGCCTGACTTGCGTGGTGTTCCACGCTCCATGCCAAGCCTGGTTGGCATTCTGCCATCTCTGAGTCTGTGCATCAGATACATGTGACACCAGCCCCCAGGAGCTGGAGGGGTCATCCATGTATCCCTGGGGATGTCCCTAGGGAGGAAGGTCTGGCGTGACCCTGCCTGTGCAGGTTGGAACGTTGGGCAGCTCCTGAGGGGTACCGTGGCCTCAGCGGGTCAGGGAACTGGGGAGAAAAAGAGGCCTGAGCTCAGCTCTTGTCTCCTCAGAGCTGGGACCCTGGTGTCATTGCCAAAGAGCGAGGAGAGGGCTCTGGTGGAGATCTGTGCACTCATGCATGGCAAGGGGCAGGAGGGTGGGCAGTCAGTAGCCCAGAGGGGCATGTGGGCGTGTCTGAATGCAAGGAGGGGCCCCGGAAATGGACCCTTGAAGAAGTGATGTCACTGAAGACACGCCCAGTAGAACCTGAATTGTGACCCGGACGGAACCCAGATCCTGGCCGCAGACCCCAGTCCTGCTCACTTGACCGGAGGCGCTCGATAGAGCAACATGCGGTCTTGTTTTGCGGAGCCTTCTGAAGGCGTGGGAGTCAGGGAAGCTGAGACGGAGAGTCCTGCTGCTCGCTGTGGGCGCTGGCTCAGTGACCTCCTCCACCGCCTCTGTCCGTGTCTCCCGAGAAGCCCTGAGGTAACACAGGGCGACCCAGAGCGGGCCACTCCAGGGCCAGGCTACAGTGTACCCATCCCGGGCTGACCTTCCTGCCGGCCCTTCCTGTGTGTGTGCGGTGGCCGTGAGGCATGGGTGGGACTGAAGGCTGGGAATGAGGGGAGCTGTTGTTCCTGGGTGGCAGCACGTGCTGAGTTGGTGGACACCTAGCGGGGCAGTCAGTGTCACAGCTCTGGTCTCAGCATTCAGGACATGGAGATGAGTGTTCAGACCAGGTACTTCCACCCACATGTTAGTCCTGAGCCCGGGAGTGTCCTCTCCTTCCCTCAGGGACTGGAAGTCTAGGCAGATGGCCCCGTGTGCCTGATCTCGGGGGCACGGTTTGGGGCCCACACTGCCCCCTGCAGGGAGGTCCAAGCAGCCCCGGGTGCCTCCTCCGCAGCTACGAGGCGCCAGCTTTGCAGAGCTCCACCCTGGGGTGCGACGTGGAGCTGGTGGATGGATTCACCTACTCCATCTCCCTGGACCCGGGGCAGGCTGTCTACACCCAGGACCCCGTTCCAAA
Source organism: Manis javanica (assembly GCF_040802235.1). Lineage (NCBI taxonomy): Eukaryota > Metazoa > Chordata > Mammalia > Pholidota > Manidae > Manis > Manis javanica. The sequence goes on along the minus strand of NC_133168.1, from coordinate 97,361,776 downwards.
CCTGGCAACCTGCCAGGGCCCTCCCAGGGCTGCCCCACGAGAGTGGCCGACAGGCCCACTCCAGAGGGTCTGCGACCTCATCCCCGGGGGCACCCCGTGCCTCTCCTTGCTCGACCTGCAGGGGGCTGGAGGCTCTCCGGTGAGATGCGAACCACCCTCACCCTGGTGGTACCTGGGTTTCAAACTGACTATATCCCTGCTGCCCCCCTCAGCCTGAACATGAGCCAACTGTCCCTGGGACTGAGGTCCCCAGGCTCAGGGCTCCCCGGACTCGCGTGAGGAGGAAGTGGAGAAAGCGCTCGGCACGAGTGGGAGCAGCTCCAAACACCAGCCGGAGCACTCCTGAGGTCACCCTCCCTCCCGAGGAAGCCGAGCAGCCGACCACGGTCCAGCGGCTCCCCTGGTGAGCACCCAACCCCTCCTCGGCACAGTCGGGCCTCTGCCCACAGCCCGTGGTGTGTCTTCAGTGTGCCCACATGTGTCTGAGCCATGGTGTGTTCCTCTGATGGGTAGGGTGGCTGGTGATCAGCCTGTTAGGGTGCCCATGGTGAACACGGGAGGAGCCTCAGAGGGGCTCCCCAGGCACTGGGTGCTGCAGAAAGGACTCCCAGCCAAGGTGGCCCACTTCAGGGCTATTACTTCTCTGTACCTGATGAAAAGCCTTTGGCTTCACCCGTCAGTGGCCTCAGTTCGGAAAAGCACAAGGAAAGCAGCCTTGGGAGCAGAGGCTCACAATTCGCTGTGGCTGGGCCCGGTCCTTGTCCTCACTGAGGCCACATGAGGGGCCTCTGGGGGCAGCAGAGGGGTACCTGGACAGGTTCTGGGGGGACTTCCTTCAGCAACAATAGGTGTGCAGCACCCACTTGGTGCAGGCCCTTTGGGCACACTTAGCATAACTGCGTGAAGGAAGCAGGCACAATACTGGAACCCCGTCCCGGGGGGAGTCGGGCAGTCACCTCAGGCGTCATCCTCAGGTCATGGCCGGGGAGCGTCATGGGCGATGCCCTCACGGCCTCCTCATGTGACGGAGGGCATGACAAGCGGCCAGAGGAGGAATTGAGAATGTGAGTTTTCACCAGGCCCAGAGGGGGCACTGCCCATGTGCACAGAATGGGCGGAGGAGGCATTTGGTGCGTGGGGCAGGGGGCGCCCAGCAGAGCCCAGCAGGTCACCCATCTTTGGATTCCCACGGGCGGGCTGACGACTGGGGACTTCCTACTCGGGAGGACGGGAGAGGATGGGGACCCACGACAGACATGCAGGGTCAGGAAGGGGGGTGGCAGTTGCCTCGGCAGGCAGGGGAGGGCAGAGCGGCCGGAATAAGCAGGCTTCTCACTCTGTCACCCCCCGGCCTTCCCACAGCCCGAGGACGGGACGGGCTAGGCGCCTTCCCTGGGAGCCCGAGAGTGTGTCCAGCGTCTTCCACTGCACCCAGCCTTCAATCACCGTGAAGGGCCAAGTCCTCCACCACTTGGGCCAGAAGGAGCACCTGCAGCCCACGGTGGCTGAGCTCAAAGGTGAGGGGCTGGACCCAGGGAACCGTCTAGGGTGTGCTTCCCGGACTGGGGTTCCCGTCACCCCAGTGAGGCGCGGGGAATCGGGCACGGGTTGACGCTTCCTCTGTGTCCTGCTCCAGCACAACGGCAGATGCAGCTGGGTCCAGAGACACAGAGAAGACCGTCTTCGAGGCTAGAGCCCATCCCGGAGCTCCCTGACACCCCTGAGCTGGAGCTACGGCCGGTGTCACCTGCTTCAGCCCGTGGAGAGCCGGAGGATGTCCCAGCAGTGGCCTCAGCCCCGGCGCCAGGACCCAAGCTGGAGCCACATGAGTCCTCAGGCGTGGGGCCCGGAGCTCCTGTCGGAGTGGCACCGGGCCTGCCAGAGCCAGAGGTGGGCCTGGACCCCACCAGACACTGTGCCGTGAGCCCCTGGGACATCCCAGGAGGGGTCTCATGCCCCGAGCTGGAGCCCCGTGAGCTCTCGGGCCCGGGGCGCGTAGCACCTACCGGAATGGCACCAAGCACGGCAGAGCCAGAGACAGGGCCAGCGCCCACCAGCCCCTGTGCTGCGAGCACCCCCTGTGCCATCAGGGAGGAGCCGGTCACCATCCTGCAGTTCCCTCCCCACCTGGTGGCCAAGCAGCTGACCCTGATCTGTGCGGTGAGTGGAGCGGGCTCTCGGGGTCGGGGCTGGGCCTTCCCTGTGTCACGGGCTGCCCTCGACCTCCCCTCCCCTGACGTGAACTCCAATGATGTGGGCCCACGTCCCAGCTTCCCCACGGACTCAGCCTGTGCCCTGAGAGACCCTCCCCACGCCCAAGACTGCACTGAGCACAAGGGGACGTAGGGCTGGCCCTTAGGGGTCCTTGCCGACCAACGAGGAGGAGTGGAGGGAAGGTGGGCAGGGCCTGGCCGGGCTGGAAGGGGCAGGGCAGGGGAGGGGTGCTCAGGGAGGTGTTGCCAGGGCCTGTGGTCCTCCGGCAATTCGCCTGGCAGTCCTCCACAGCCTCGGCACTTCAGAGGCCCCTGACATGGACCTGACAGCGTGGGAGACACAGACACCACCAAAGGCCCTGGGTGGAGTTGTTCTGGGGGAAACTGCACCTGAGTGCGTACCGGGATCCACGGGGTGGCAGAATGGGAGGCAGATACCCCAGGATGGCAGGTTGAGCTGCCTTGTGCTGCAGGTAGGAGGTGAGCGAGGGTGCCTGCGAGCAGAGCCCCTCCGTTCCCCACCACTGTGGGGCCCTGTGCATCTGGTCCTGGGCGCCTCAGTGGACGGGCTGCAAAGCCCGGATTCCCACAAGGCTCACAGCACAGCCCCAGCTGCCTGGGCTCCAGCTCCGACCGGTGGCTGCCTGGCACAGTGGCACCAGGGGCAGAGCTGGATGACACCCCTTGTCATCTCCAGGAGCTGATCACCAAAGTCACCCGTTATGAATGCGAGGCCTACGTTGCATACAAGCCACAGATGGGAAGAAGGTACCAGCCAGAGAAGGCAAGCATTGAGCACGTGGCCCCCACCATCCATAAGGTCATGAAGCAGTTTGAAGCCACGGTTAGGTTGGTCACCACCTCCTGCCTCGGGACCCCGAGCATGACGGCCAGGGACAGGGCCCGAGTGGTGGAGTTCTGGATCCGGGTGGCCAAGGTGAGTCATGGGACGGCCCCCGGGGTCCATCCTGGCGTCTTGGGACCTGCTCCCCCCCTTTGCCAACTCTCATGATGAATGCCTGCGGTCTGCCCTGCACTGTCCCTGGGCCCTCCTGCCAGGGGCGTGCGGACCTGGACTCACAGGCCCCAGGGGGGGACAGCCATCCCTGCCCCTTCCTTGGGGTGAGCCACCCAGGAGGGCTGCTCACCAGGTACCAGGTGTGCTGGGCTTAAGGACAGGAGTTCATGGGGGGACAGAGCAGAGAAGCAGGCCACGCTCTCAGCTCTGTCTTCCCTCCCAGGACTGTGAGACCTTCCTGAATTTTGCATCCCTCCACGCGATTCTCTTGGCCCTGCAGTGCCCTCCTGTAGGTCGTCTGAAAAGCACCTGGGGACATGTTTCCTGGTGAGTAGTCCTGTCCCCGGAACCAGGGCACCTGAAGGGACACGGATACCCCTAGGGCCTGGGAGTGTCCCCTCAGTCGGCTGGGACTTCCTGGGAAGTGGCAGTGCCTAGGGACAGGGATGGTGGGCTCTTGGAGCCCCGGTGGGTTAGGCCAGCGATACCCCTCAAGGAATCAGTTTCCTGCAATGTCAGCTGTGGGGTGAAGCCAACTGGAGATCTCGAGCATGCGTTCTGCAGAAGGAGGTCTCTGCCCCAAGGACAGCGACCTGGCCGAAAGCAGATTCGCCCCCGGGAGAACTGGGAACGGAGGCCCCGGGTGGAAACACGCAGCCCCCTCCCCAGGCCACGGAGTCCCCAGGGCTCAGGGTCGTGCTGGAAAGCCTCCTGCAGGCTAGTTGATATCTGGGGTCTCCAGGAAAACGGGTCTGCCCCCAGACTCCCCACCTGCTGGCCACATGTCCCCTCTTCCTCTCCCCGCCCTTAGGAAGAGCGCCTACATGTTTAAAGAACTTAAAAAGATGGACAATAAGGCTGACCGGCAGTGGTTCCACGAGGTAAATGGAGGCTAGAGGTCTGGAAGGGAGGGGTCCTTGGGGCAAGTCCTCTGCCGTACGGGGGCCCAGCCTTGGGACAGACGTGAGGTGTGCAGGGTGAGAAGGGGGAGCTGATAGAGGAAGTAGGGTCCCCCAGGCCCCCAACGGCCTCGTCTGTCTCCCTCCCTGGCCACACTTGACTGGGGTTCTGGCATCCTGTGAGGACCCAGAGGACAGGCCCCCGGTCAGGGTTGGGGCTGGCACGGGGTCGGCAGCAGGGGTGGGGCCCGTGGCTGAGCAAGGTCGGCCTCTCCCTGGGTCCTCTGAGACCATTACCCTGGGGTGCAGACCTGCCAGGTGAGCGAGGTCCAGGGAGAACAAGACGGGCTTCAGCTTGGTGCCCATCCCACCTTGTCGTGTGAGGGGAGCCGTGGTGATAGCCAGGTGACAGTGGGTGCTCAGGGCACCCTGGGAGGCAGGGACCTCCCCACACACTCTGCAGGTGAGGAAGCCTCTCACGGCAGCTGGCCGCAGCCCAAGGACACAAGAGAGGATGAGTGTGTGCCGGAGCTGGGGTCGCTCTAGGCTGAGAGCCTGCTGGAGGTGGGGACAGCATAGGTGCCAGGGGACGCGCGCAAGGCACCCATCAACCAAGGCCTGGTGGTGGGAGGGCGCGTGGGAGGGGAGCACGAGCACCTGAGTGTCCTGGACCTTGCAGGAGGCGACGTACCTGTTGACGCGATGGCAGTGGGACCAGAGGACACCCGACTACCAGGAGAATCAGGTGAGAGTGGCGTGGCCTGGTGCCACCAGCCCTGAGCTGCCAGCACTGGGGTGACCAGGAGGACGATAGCAGCTGCGTATGGGGAGAAGTTGGCGGACAGGTGCAGGGACCACAGGTCCTGGGATTGGCCAAAAGCCAGCCCTGGGAGGGACCGGGAGAGGAGCGCAGGGTGAAGGGAGGGGAGGAAGGCAGCACAGGGTGGTCCAAGGTAGCCGGGGCTGCGGGTGTGGGGTTAAAGAGAAGCTCTGTGGGCGCCCCTGAGGTAGGCGGGGACTCATCACCTCCCCACCCCCGTGGCACAGGGCATGGTCCCCTTCCTCGGATATATTCTCGATGACGTGCCCATGGAGCAACTCCCGGAATATAATGATGAAGTAAGTGAGCCCAGCGGGACACAGGGGGGCAGGATGGTGAGCTTTGGGGAGGAGAGAGCCCCAGTGAGCCCACACCTCTCAGCACCCGGCCACCCCGACTTCTGAGAGTCTCCCCTCCACCCCAGGAGCTGGACCTCTAGGAGAGGATGCACATAAGCCCCCCGGTCCTGGACCCAGGGAAGGCGGGGCTGAGGGCTAGAGGGGCAGCATCTGGGTAGGACTGTCCACCCCCTCAGGCCCTGCCCAGGGGGAGGCGTGTTGCTCCTTCAGGGCCGGAAGCACATCAGGGGCCTGGCACTGCCTGACCGCCTGAGGCCCCGTCTCCCTGTCTGCCATCACGGAGAGTTGCATGGGAAGTTTGGCCTCAGCTTCCCAGTCCACTCCCCGCCTCTCGGTAGCCCCGATCCCGGGACAGGTCCAGGTGCTGTTTCTGGGCAGGCCTGTCCTTGGAGGGCCCTGGAGGTCCTCCACCTTGAGAAAGGGTGGGGACGTTCCAGCCTCGCTCTCGGCTCAGAGGGCTGTTTCCAATGCACTCTGGCTGCCTTGCTGCCTTCCAGGGTGATGGTATAAAATAAGACTTGAGTGCCCAGCCATGAAAGGTGAGGGACGGAGTCAAGAAGCCCTGGGCAGGATCTTGTCCACCCCATCCCCTGGGTCTAACGTGTCTTGAGAGAGTTAAGCCACACAGAGCTGAGGACACTGAAGGCGTTGTCTGGTGGGGGTTGGGGGAGGCATCAAGGCCACCTTCCTGGAGGAGGAGCTGGAGACCCAACAGTGGGAACAGGCAGGGCTGGATGGCACCGGAGGTAAGGCGGGTTCCCGTGTGAGCAAAGATCCGGGACCATCCCAGTGCCCCCACTCCTCACCCCCCTCCTCGTCTGCATCCTGTCCTTCCTCTGCTCCAGGTAATCTCCATCCTAGACGAGATCTGGATTCAAAGGCGCGTGGCCAGTCAGTACGACCTGGAGACTGATGAGCGCGTCCAGTCCTTTCTCCAGGCCGTGGAGCCCCTGGATGAGCAGCAGAGGTGAGGCCGGCTGGAGTCAGGCTTTGGCTGCAGCTGCCCGCAGGCTCTGGGAGAAGGGACCCTGACGTGTGGCTCCAGGGGCTCACAGGTGTCCCTCTGTCCTGCAGCTACAACCTGTCCTGCGAGCTGGAGCCAGACGGCCAGAGGGCCGGCAGAAAGGGGCTATCGCAGCTCTTCCGGCGCCACAAGATTTAAACTTCCTGGCCAGGGCCAGGTGAGTATTCTGGGCGGGGGCGATCGGCAGGGGGTGGGCTGCTCCACAGCCTCAGGGAAGCTTCGGCCCACATGGGGTGTGGGGGCGTCCTAAAGACAGGTGGGGCTGTGATCCCAGCACCACGGCCGACCAGTCCTGCCAGACTGAAGGGTGGTTCTCCTCCCCCTCTGGGACCCAGCCTCCTCCTCTGTGACTAGGTGACGCTCAGGAGACTTCCCGTGACAGGGACGCCCCGGGTGCTTGTGATTGACAGGACCCTCCGTGCAGGACCAGGGGCCCAGAGGGCAGTGGGGACGGGGTGGAAGCAGGATAACGGGGGGAACCCGGGATAACCTGCCTCTTCTGTGCACCTGTGTGGCCCTGCAGCTGCCGTCCTCGGGCCCGCAGCCCTGGTGGTGCCCTGGCTGCGTGCGGACGAGAGCTCCCCCTTCGGGCAGGCGGCACCCGGCACTCCCAGGCCCTAGCCTGCTTCCTGCTCCTCTTCCTGCCCCTGCTCATCCTCAGCCTCTGCTGCGGCAGGTCCTCTGGCACCTCCTCCGTCGGTCGGCAGACCCGGGCAGCTCCCCAGGCTGCCGCTGCACCCCAAGGACCCGTACGTAGCTGCAGCCAATCTGGCCTCCTTCCTGCTGGGTCGTCCCCTCTGATCGTGGCCCGCTGGACAGAGGCGAGCTGCCCCACCACGCGGAGGGTGTCACCACTTGTGCACGTGGCCTCCCGTGTTGTCAACACCACCTGCTGCCTGGGTGCCATCAGCCACCGAGTTGTAGCCACACGGTTCCAGGAAAAGGTGGGGCCGTCCTCACCAGGCCTGGACATTCCTGGGATGGACACAGACACGGCGCAGTGCTGCACGGAACCACCACCCCGAGGGTTCCCAGAGGAGGCATCTGAGGATGCAGGGGTGGCCGGCGGCCACAGGTTCCCAGGGAATGCTCCCAGGGGCGACCCTGTGCAACTTCCACCCCTCATCCCTGAGAAACAGCCTCCCTGGGGATTAAAGACAGCAGGGTGAGAGGTGAGACAGAGACCTCCTCCCAAAACCACATATAATATGAAAATATAATTCATGCAACTCAGCCTGAAAGAATAACAGGAAAGAAGGCTACGCAGACTGCACACACCTAGAGAAAAGAGCAGACCTCACGGAACAGGGTAAGGTACCAGAGCTGTGACCCGGCGGGACTCGAGCCCTTCCACCACCCCAGCGCATCGGCGGGAGGAAGAGACACAGACCAGGGATGGAGTGGATGCCTGGCACTGCTGAACACCCAGCTCTGGAGATCTGTTCGGAGCACAAACCTACATTGCATGGTGCTCTGGTGATTAGCGGGGCTGGAATACCTGGATAGATGGAGATTCCCGCTGCTTGTAGAGAACAGGGATTCATATCCGGCTACTCTGGGCGGGCAGTCTCAAAAACTTCCTAAAAGCAAGAGGGCTGCTGAAGGGGCAAGGATTGCACAGAGCTTACTGCTCAGGAGAAAGGACAGGTAGACAGAATTGGGCGGGTGCACTCTGCCCAGCAGGTTGGGAACTCAAAACGATCTTCAGGCGCTACATCCGCCTGGCTGGCCACGCAGCTCCGAGGACCCCCACGCTGATATGCAGCCTGCTGTGTCTTCCTCCTGGCTAGACTGTACCTGGCTCGCAAACTGGCTGCCCCTGCCCTGGCATCAGGCCAGCCAGACGGACGTCCCACCTACAGCAGCTACAAACACAAAGCACAGAGGCTGACACCTGTGTGTGCGGCCACTGGTTCTGGCCGTGGAGACAGGGATAGCAGCCGGGAAACAGGAAACAGCTCTGTCCTCCCCCAAGGCACCAGCACCACTCACCTGAGAACCCTGCCACATACAAACATGAAACCTCAAAAGAACCTCGTTCAAAGCAAACTCTCAACACCAGAGAAAGGATCGAGTGAGACTGAATTAATAAATCTTCCTGAAAGAGATTTCAGAGTGAAAATCATAAACATGTTCATGGAGGTACAGATAAATATTCAAGAACTCAGTAACAAATTTAGGAAGGAGCTCCAATCGTTGAAGAGCACAACAGAGGGTATTAAAAGCAGGTTGGATACGGTGGAGGAGATGATGAATCAAAGAGAAATTAGGGAAGGGAAATACAAAGAAGCTGAGGAACAGAGAGAAAAAAGGATCTCTAGGAATGAGAGAATACTGAGAGAAATGTGTGACCAATCCAAATGGAACAATATTCATATTACAGGGGTAGTAGAAGAAGAAGAAGAGAAAAATGGGTGGAAAGTGTCTTTCAGGAGGTAATTGCTGAAAGCTTCCCCAATCTCAGGAAGGACATAGTCTCTGAGGCCACGGAGGTGCACAGATCTCCCAACACAAGGGACCCAAGGAGGATAACACCAAGACATATAATAATTAAAATGGAAAAGATCAAGGATAACGACAGACTATTAAAAGCAGCCAGAGAGAGAAATTAGATCACATACAAAGGAAAACCCATCAGGCTGTCATCAGACTTCTCAGCACAAACCTCACAGGCCAGAAGGGTGTGGCATGGTACATTTAATACAACGAAGCAGAAGGGCCTCGAACCAAGAATACTTTATCCAGCCAGACTATCATGTAAATTTGAGGGAGGGATTAAACAATTTCCGGATAAGAAAAACCTGAGAGAATTTAGCTCCCACAAACCATCCCTACAGTGTATTTTGGAGGGACTGCTATAGATGGAAGTGTTCTCAGGGTTAAATAACTGTCACCAGAGGTAATAAAAAGGGATGGACAGAGAGTCCAGAATATGATACATAACATATAAAGAATGGAGAAGAAAAAAAGGGAGGAAAAAAAGACCTTTATATTGTGTTTGTCATAGCACAATAAGTGAGTTAAGTTAGGCTCTTAGTAAGGAAGTTACCCTTGAACCTTTGGTAACCACGAATCAAAAGCTTGCAATGGCAATGAGGACATACCTACCGATAACCACCTTAAATGAAAATGGTCTCAATGCACCAATCAAAAGACACAGAGTCACTGAATGGATAAAAAAACAAGACCCAACTATATGCTGCCTACAAGAGACTCACTTCAAACCCAAAGACATACAAAGACTAAAAGTGAATGGATGGGAAAAGGTATTTCAAGCATCCTATAGGGACAAAAAAGCAGGGGTTGCAGTACTTTTATCAGACAGAATACACTTCAAAACAAAGAAACCCACAAGAGACAAAGAAGGACATTACGTGATGATAAAGGGGTCAATCCAACAAGAGGATATACGCATCATAAATATCTATGCACCCAACACAGTATCACTTACATATGTGAAACAAATACTTACAGAATTCAAAGGGGAAGTAGAATGCAATGCATTCACTATAGGAGACCTCAACAGTCCACTCACTCCAAGGGACAGATCAACTAGACAGAATATCAGGAGACAGAGCCATGGAACAACACATTACAACAGATGGACCTACTGGACGTCTACAGAACTCTCCACCCAACAGCAAACAGGATACACATTCTTCTCAAGTGCGGCACATGGAACATTTTCAAGAATAGATCATATACTCGGCCACAAAAAGAGCCTCAGGAAATTCAAAAAGATTGAAATTGTACCTCCCAGATTCTCACACAACAAGGGTATGAAACTAGAAATAAATTACGTAAAGAAAATGAAAAAGCCTACACACACATGGAGACTTAACAACATGCTTCTAAATAACCAACGGATCAATGACCTAATAAAAACAGAGATCAAGCAATATATGGAGACAAATGACAATAATTCAACAACACAAAACCTGTGGGACACAGACAAGGCGGTGTAAGAGGGAAGTACATGGCAATACAGGCCTACCTCAGGAAAAAGAACAATCCAATATGAACAGTTGAAACTCACCATTAACCAAACTAGAAAAAGAAGAACAAATGAGGCCCAAAGTCAGTAGAGGGAGGGACATAATAAAGATTACAACAGAAATTAAATCGAGAAGAATAAAACAATAGAAAGAATCAATGAAAGCAGGAGCTGGCTCTTCGAGAACATAAGCAAACTAGATAAAACCCTAGCCAGACTTATCAAGAAAATAAGAGTCGACATGCATAAACAGAATCAAAAATGACAAAGGAAAAATCACTACGGACACCACAGAGATACAAAGAAGTACTAGAGAATACTATGAAAAACTATATGCTAACAAACTGGATAACCTAGGAGAAATGGACAACGTTCTCCAAAAGCACAACCTTCCAAGGCTGACCCAGAGAGAAACAGAAGATCTGAACAGACCAGTTACTGGCAACAAAACTGAATTTGTAATAATAAAAGTACCTCAGGACAAAACCCCCGGAATAGAGGGCTTCACCACTGAATTTTACCAAACATTTAGTGAAGAACTAATAATACCTATTTATTCTCCTCAAAGTCTTCCAAAATGTAGAAAAGGAAGGAATACTTCCAAACGCATTCTATGAGCCCAGCTGATGAACACAGATGCAAAAATTCTCAACGAAATACTAGCAAACCGACTTCAAAAATGCATCCAGAAGACCATCCATCATGATCAAGTAGGATTTATTGCGGGGAAGCAAGGATTGGTACAGTATTAGAAAACCCAGCATCATCATCCATATCAACAGAAAGAAGGACAAAAACAGGATGATCATCTCCATGGATGCCAAGAAAGCATTTGACAAAATTCAACACCTATTCATGATAAAACCTCTCAACAAAATGGGCACAGAGGGCAAGCACCTCAACATAATAAAGGCCATAGATGACAAGCGCACAGCCAACATCATATTGACAGCAAGAAGCTGAGAGCCTTTCCTCTGACATCTGAAACAAGACAGGGATGCCCACCCTCCCCACTTTTCATCAACACAGTACTGCAGGTCCTTGGCACAGCAATCAGAAAGCGCAAAGAAATAAAAGGCATCCAGATTGGTAAGGGAGTCAAACTGTCCCTGAATGCAGACGACATGATATAGTACATAAAAAACCCTAAAGAATCCACTCCAACACTACGAGAACTAATACCTGAATTCAGCAAAGTAGCAGGATACAAAACTTGGAAGCACGGGGGGAGGGCTGCTCTGGGCCCAGGCACGGGGCTCTGGGCACAGCCCGTCATCGGAACCCACAGAGAAGCCATGTGGCCGTAGCTGCCAGCACCATCCATGCCCGCAGCTGCGGCTCCAGGGGCAGGGACGTCAGGAGCCTGTCCCATCCTCTGCTGCAGTGGGCATATCCTCTGGGTGCCCAGTGTATGGACACAGCCCCGGCCCCTCCCTTCAGGGGAGGCCTGTTGCTCAGAGGGGCAGCTGGCCAACAGAGCAGGGGAGGCCCTGGCCCTTGCTGCCCACCACTGAATTTTCATGTGAAACCTTCATAAGAGTGTATATCAATAATACCTTAATAATAAAAAAAAAGAAAAGAAATAGCCTCCCTGAGGGCAGTGTGATGTGGATGTTGTCCCTGGGGGTCACCCCTGTGCAGGTGGGATGCAGTCAGTGAGAGGACTGCCCCCACACTGCTCTTTCTTCTCAAAGCTCTGCCCCACAGGCAGACATCGTGTGCCCCCCGACCCACCCAGGCCCTCAAACTCTCTGACGCAGGGGCGCCCTGACCACCGCCAGGTTGCATTTCATCCTCTGTCCTCCCTCATTAGGTGCTCAGGAAGAGCGGAGCGCTCTAAGCCCCAGGCGGCACACCTTGGCAGCACTGGGGAGGGCTGCCCAAAAAGAACCTGGGCCTTACTGCCTGTCACCTATAGATTATGATCAGACATGAAAATCTATTGATTAGAAGCCCCGGGGTGTCTCCTCACATCTGGGACACCAATGCCCATGTAACCCAAGTAGATCCCAGGGCTGCAGGCCACCAGTCTAGCTGTGTCCCATTGATGAGACACAGCTGCCCCACACGTTCCAGAAATTCCGTTGCCAAAAACATTGAACTTGGACTCTGAATGCACCTTCAGGAGGTGCGTGCCTTCCATTGGGGGGGCTTTCTCTGAGCCCAATTTCTAGACGCTTCACAACTCACAGCACCCCCCAAAACTCCCCAGTACCCAGTCCTCCCCCATGGTGCCCCTCAGCCACCCATCCCCAGGCCAGGCTGATATGAGGCCCCTGGTGTCCCGCTCCTGGGTCCTGGCTGAGTGGCCTGAAATCTGTGACAAATGGCTGGGGAGGCTGAGCGGAGGCACTTGGCTCTGATTCTCCCCACACGCTCCCCCAGGGCTCTCAGGATGTGTTCACCCTCCCAGGAGGGGAGGCCTGGCCTGGAGGGGAGTTCCAGGATCAGCACAAGCACCCCTTTGGGGGGCTCCAGGCTGGAGACAGTCTCCAGGCCTTATGATGCAGGTGGAGCCACAGATTGGGCACTGGGGAAGCGGGCGTGGGTCCTACTGACAACCTCAGGTGAACAGGTGACAGGAGGTAAAATCGGGACACCCAGGCCAACCTCCTTTCCCTGGTCCTGCCCACAGTACCCTCAGAGCCATCTGCCTGCACGGTGGTCCCAGGGATGACCTCAGGCTCCCCAGCCACATAGGGAGGGAAGTATGGGCAGGAGGACGGCAGACGGGCCCCTAGCAAGGCAGGTGCCCAGGTCAGACCTGTCATCCTGCACGGCCCACCAGCCTCAACCTGACACAGAAGAGCTCTGGGCCCAGAAACAAAGCAGCAGCCCTGGGCCTGCTGGGTGGTCACTGGGCCAGCGGTCCGTCCTGCCCAGGGTCTGTGCGTTACAGCCTAGACCGCTGGTGCAGGGACACCAGGATCACACGGCGGCGTGGCCACCCTGACTGTGGGCTGCAGCCCACCTTCTCCACCCGGCGTGTGCTGGGGAGGTGCCTGGGCCCTCTGGTCCCTGGTGCGCTCCTCTGCACCCAGGCACGGGCTCTGGGGGCTCCCCGTCTTTGGGCTCTTCCGAGAAGCTGATGCTGGTGTTCTTGTTCTCAGGCTCAGAGAATAAACTTTGCAAACACTCAAGGAAGGTGAGCATGGGCGAGGCTTCTATTTACAGATAACGCAGAGGACAGAGCTCCTGGCTTGTCCCTGCCCGGAGGGGACAAGAGAGCCCCGGGGTGATGCACTGTCTAGGGGATGTAGAGGCAGGTGAGAGACAAAGGGCCAGGGATGCAGACCTGCTGAATGGTCCCCAAATGCTTATCTTTGAAGACACACTTAACTTTCCTACTTGCCTACATTGCACATCATTTGGTTAGGGCTAGAGGAAGAAAAGCAGCATCTGGGTAGTTAAAGAAAATGAGCCGGGCCTTTGAGCAGGCTACGGTACATTTTACAACAGCCTCATTCAATGGACACAGTGAAGAAATGGGCGATGCTGCGGTCTTTTCGTATGTGGGGGATATTCAAACATTTCAGGCCAAGTCACTCCTGGCTTCTTAGTTTTATTTAATCTCACACAACAACGCTTATATTACTTCAGAGAATGAATGTGACTGACTTTGCTTAATTGTCTGATACGGAGTTTCAGTAGGGGTTTTATTCCGGAGGCCCTCACCCGGCTCTGTCTGCACCCACGGTCCCTGCCTCGCCAGCACTCAGGCCCCGTGGCTTCCCTCCCCAGCTGCCATTCCCTCCGAGTTCCTCCTCCAGGCTTCCCTTCCACACTCCTCAAGTTCTCTGCTCCCATGCTCGCACCCCTCTCCCCCCACCCTCCCAGCATTCCCCTTCCCCCACCCCTTCCCTGGGCTGGGACTCCTGTTAGGAGGGCTTGTGTGTTCTCCTGGGTTCTTGTCCCCTTGCCCCGCCGCAGCAAAGAACTGAGGGGCAGAGACACAGTAGTGAAGGAGAGTAAAGGTTTTATTTAAAGAGAAAAAGTGTGCCCTCAGAGAGAGGGGACTGTGGGCTACCTCAGAGAGAGGCACACTGAAAGGGTGAGGGTTCCCCGTTTTAAGGATTTTTCAGGAATATGACAGAGGGCTAGGGGTGTGGACTTGTTAAGTGGTCTCAAGATGAGACATGAAGTTTCTTATCAGTCCTCCGGGTAATTCTGCAAAATTAGCTTAACACAAGAAATGCACTGCTCGGATTCCCTCCACAATAGCAGCTTCCTGGTTGGGGAGCATATCAATTAAGACTGCCTTCCCTGCCTCCAAGGTGGGCTGAGTTACTGTATGTTCGCTGAAGAGTATGCTAAGTGTGGATAAAATGAAAATTCATGGGGCCAGGATTCTCACCTGGGCCTAGTCGGCTAGCTCACCACTCATGTGGGCAATCGGTTGCTGCTGACTCTATATAAAAGTGCTCCCACCCAGTGCTCTGGGTGACACGGTGACAGGGCTGCGAGGCTGCAGGAGAGCAGAGCAGAGGCTGGAGTGGTGGCAGCGCTGAGGTCAGAGGCCTAGAGGATGTCTGCAGGACGGCTGTGCAGGCAGAGAGGCCCAGGGGCAGAGACCGGCTTGCTGCATGCAGACTCGCTCTCATTGGATGGCATGTTAGGGATTGACCTGCCACGGTGGAAATAAAGTTGGGTATAGCCCTTCCACCCCGAGAGCGGTTTACTGTCATTGCTTTGATCACATTGAATCCATAGCGAACTTGCCCGGGGTTGAAATCGATCGGCAGGACATTAAAACTCTTACTTCTTCACTTCCTGGGCTTTGAAATGCAATCTTAGCTTTACGATCGACTCTTTCCTGTCTTACTGTGCTGCGATGGCTGGGCTGGCGTGCTACGTGAACTGTCCAGTCCGCAAATTACTTGAATATACGGGGATGGAGGAGGAGAAAGAGCACATAGGTACAGGTAAAAAAATAAGCTGGGCCTTTAAGCAGGCTACGTGAGTCTCACCATGACATGATTCACTAAACACAATCAAGACAAGGGTGTGCCGAGAGACCTTCCTTTGTCTGGGGAATACTCAAGCATTCCAGGCCAGTTACTCCTGGCTTCTGGAACTTTAAGTGATCTCACTGAAGAATGCCTATATTCTTAGTTTGCTATTTTTACCCTAGAGAAGGCACAAGCACAAGGTGCCAAAGAGCCCCGTGCACCTTATTAAGAAGTGCAGACTCTATTTCATTGGCCATACAGGGTCAGAGAAGGGTTCTGAGCAGCGAAATATGATCACTTTCTGATAGGTAGGTCATCTACACTAGTGAGGGGGAAGAATTTAAGTGGGAGGCACTGAAGGCTTGGGGGTCAAGTAGGAGGCCACTGCACAGCTTAGGGGAGAGACGGTGAGGGCTTGGGAACCCAGTGTGGTGGTGAGAACTGAGAGGAGACACAGACGTGAGAAAGAGCAAAGTCACTGGAACTGGGCCTGACTCGCTATGCGCAGGACGGAAGGGGAAGGCGTCCCCTGGCCCTGGGATGGCTGGGGGACAGGTACCGATACTGGTAAGATACTGTGGGCAGAGGAAGATAATGGACTAACTTTGGAAGATTTTAGGTTTGAGATACTTGTGAGTAACCAAGGTCGGTAATGTGTTAACAAGAATTTGAATTCATGAGTCTGAAGGTCAGAAGAGTCAGCACGGGCAGCTGACCACTCGAGCAGATGGCTCACCTACGCAGGCTGCAGGAAGAAAGGAGCAGCAGCCCGTGGGGACAACCTTGGGTTTTCCCAAAATTCAGGAAAATCTTGATGCTTTTTGGAATAAGCAAAAACAATTCTACACGAAAATGTAAAGCAGGTCTCATATCAAATCCTGAGAGCCAGCTAAATGTCAGAGAAAAACAGAATGGTTAACTTAATACGATATATCCACACCCGAGAATGTTGACTATTTTAAATGATGTGTAGGAAGAGTTGACAGAAAGATAACACGTTTATGATGAAATGTCAAAAGTTTTTTACCTTTATTTTTAAGACTGTGTGTTGTGTAAACCTTTAACAATATGCATAACAAAGCCTATAAATAAATATATAAATATATTAAAGTAACTTTTCAGATTATTCCAGATTGTCCGCATAATCTTTTATAATGGGGAAACAACTGTTAAGAGTACACTTCCCCACTACGAGATGACAGCTCACATCGTAGGTGTCACCTATTGTAGGGTGGCTATATCAAAAAGAGACAGTGGCGAGGATAGGAGAAACTGTGACCCCCATAAATTGCTAGCAGAGACGTGAAATGGTGCAGCCACTTTGGAAAATGGCTTGACAGTTTCTTAAGGTTAAACGCAGAGCTACCATGTGACCCAGCAACTCCTAAGGATATACCCAAGAAAAATGAAAACATACATCCACACAAACACTTGCACAGGGCTGTTCATTCACAGTAGCCAAAGAGTCCAAACAACCCAAACATTTATTCAAATGGTGACTTGAAATGCAGGACAGCCATACAATGTAATATTATTCAGCAATAAAAGGGAAGGAAGTACTGACATGTGCTCCAAGTTGGACGAACCTTGAAAGCATCATGAAATGTCGAGAGCAGCCGTATCTTATGGACAGAGAGGACGTGGGGAGGTGGGGAGAGGAACTGGGGTAGACCAGTAAGCCGGATTGGATTTGTTTTGGGGGTGATCAAGTCCTAAAATTAGATATTGACGGTGACTGTGCAACTCTGTAAATACACCAATATCCATTGCACTGTATACTTTAAGCAAACCATCTGGTATATGAATTATAATATCTCAATAGAGCCTTAAAGAAATGTTTCCTCAACAACAAAATGAAAAGGTAACTTACTGTATGGAAGGACATATTTGCAAATGACAAAGGGCTAATATTTACCAATATGGAAGGAACTCATACAACTCAACACCAAAATAACAACAAATAATCCTATTGAAAAACGGCCAGGGGTCCGGAATAGACATTTTTCCAAAGAAGACATACAGATGGCCAACCGACACATGAAAGGATGCTGCACGTGGCTCATCTTCAGGGGAACGCAAATCAAAGCTGCGCTGACGTATCACTTTCACACCAGTCAGAATGAATGGCCACCATCCAAAAGACAAGAAAATAACAAGTGTTGGTGAGGGTGTGGAGAAAAGGGAACCCTTGGGCGCTGCTGGTGGGAGCGTAAACTGGCGCAGCCTCTATGGGAAACAGTATTTAGATTCCTCAAAAATCTGGAATAGAAATACCACACAACCCAGTAATTCCACTTCAGGGAATTTACTCAAAAGAAAACAAAACCACTAATTCGTGAAATCGTATTTGCGCAACCGAATGACAATGCGGCCCCCTGTGCCTCCACGCTGTATTCGTCTCCTCTGCTGCCTTAACCTTTGGGCCAAAAGGAGAAAGGACGAAGGGCTTCTGCTCAGGCTGCAGCCCTGCACACAGGCTTGTTGATCCTTCAAAGCAATTCGGCTGACAGGGTGAGATTTCTGTCAACAGCCCCTTACCTGAAGCTTGCCTCCCACAGGACATACGGAAATTATGTATCAAAATAATGACTGTCTTGTCAAGGAGTTTTAGGAGCATCCGACCAGATCTAAGTCGGCAAGAGTCACCTAAGCAAGGACACAGAGTTGCTCAGCTCTCCGTGGAGCCTCGCTGGCACCCAGATGTCTGCAGGCTTCTCACGCCCAAACCTGCTCCCCCTCCCGTTCCCCCTCCCGTGAGCACAGAAGCAGCTCGCAAACAACCCTTAGTTAAGGTGGGGCTTTAAGACACGAGTGCCCCGTCTTCTTGGTCGGCTGGCTCTCCGAACAAAGCTGCTTTCCTTGGCCCGCCGCTGCTCCCCGTCCGGCCCCGCTGCTGCAGCCCCTCCTGCCCCGCCGCTACTCCCCCTCCTGCCCCGCCGCTGCTCCCCCTCCTGCCCCGCCGCTGCTCCCCCTCCTGCCCCGCCGCTGCAGCCCCTCCTGCCCCGCCGCTACTCCCCCTCCTGCCCCGCCGCTGCAGCCCCTCCTGCCCCGCCGCTACTCCCCCTCCTG
Organism: Manis javanica; assembly: GCF_040802235.1. Taxonomy (NCBI): domain Eukaryota; kingdom Metazoa; phylum Chordata; class Mammalia; order Pholidota; family Manidae; genus Manis; species Manis javanica. The sequence continues at coordinate 97,343,431 of NC_133168.1, read as the reverse complement.
CCCCGCCGCTGCAGCCCCTCCTGCCCCGCTGCGCCTCCTCCTCCATCCTTTCAGCCGACAGGGGGAGAAAAGTATCTCAGCAGTGCATCGCATCTCCAGACCGAGGTTGTCATTCCGTCAGAAGGAACCTTCCTGTCCTTTCCCTTCCAGAAGCCGTCCCGCTGGCCCATCCCATTGACGGCACCACGACGCCTGCACCCAGGGATCAGGAAGCACACCCTGTCTGAGCCCCCTGATAGAGCGGTCACGGGTCAGAAGGTGGGAAATAAACGAACACAAATTCAGGGGCCTTTTTCTTTTCTTTCATTTACCATTTATTCTTTTTTTCCTTCTTCTTGATCTTCCCTTTTTCTTTTAAGTTTTATTTTGGTATTATTAATCGACAGTTACATGAAGAACATTATGTTTACTAGGCTTCCTTCCCCCTTCACCAAGTCTCCCCCCCCCCACAAACCCCATTACACTCACTTTCCGTCAGCATAGTAAGATGCTGTAAAATCACTACTTGTCTTCTCTGTGTTGCACAGCCCTCCCCATGCTCCCCCCCCATAGTATACATGCTAATCATGCTGCCCCCTTTCTTTTTCTCCACCCTTATACCTCCATTCCCACCCGCCCTCCCCAGTCCCCTTCTCTTTGGTAACTGCTGGTCCATTCTTGGGTTCTGTGATTGTGCTGCTGTTTTGTTCCTTCAGTTTTTCCTGATTCTCATACTCCACATATGAGTGAAATGATTTGGTCCTTGTCTTTCTCCTCCTGCCTTAGTTCACTGAGCATAATACCCTCTAGCTCCATCCATGTTGCTGCAAATGGCAGGATATGTTGTCTTCTTACGGCTGAACAATATTGCATTGTGTATATGTCCCACTTCTTTATCCATTCACCAACTGATGGACATTTAGGTTGCTTCCATTTCTTGGCTATTGTGACTAGTGCTGCGATAAACATAGAGGTGCATCTGTGTTTTTCACACTGGGCTACAGTATTCTTAGGGTAAATTCCTAGAAGTGGAATTCCTGGGTCAGATGGTGTTTCTATTTTGAGCTTTATGAGGAACCTCCATACTGCTTTCCACAATGCTTGAACTAATTTACATTCCCCACCAGCAGTGCAGGAGGGTTCCCCTGTCTCCACACCCTCGCCAACATTTGTTGCTGTTTGTCTTTTGGATGGTGGCGATCCTTACTGGTGTGAGGTGACATCTCCTTGTGCTTTTAATTTGCATTTCTCTGATGACAAGCGATGTGGAGCATCTTTTCAGGTGTCTGTCGGCCATCTGAATTTCTTCTTTGGAGAACTGTCTCTTCAGCTCCCCTGCCCATTTTTTAATTGGATTATTTGCTTTGTGTTTGTTGAGGTGCGTGAGCTCTTTATATATTTTGGATGTCAACCCTTTATCGGGTTTGTCACTCATGAATATATTCTCCCATACTGTAGGATACCTTTTGTTCCATTGACGGTGTCCTTTGCTGTACAGAAGCTCTTCAGCTTAATAGAGTCTCACTTACTCAGTTTTGCTTTTGTTTCCCTTACCGGGGAGATATGTTCATGAACAAGTCGCTCATGTTTATGTCCATGAGATTTTTGCCTATGTGTTTTTCTAAGAGTTTTATGGTTTTATGACTTACATTCAGGTCTTTGATCCATTTCGAATTTACTTTTGTGTATGGGGTTAGACAACGCTCCAGTTTCATTCTCTTACATGTAGCTGTCCAGCTTTGCCAGCACCAACTGTTGAAGAGGCTGTCTTTTCCCCATTGTATGTCCATGGCTCCTTTATCATCTATTAATTGACCATATATGTTTGGGTTAATGTCTGGACTCTCTATTCTGATCCACTGGTCTGTGGCTCCGTTCTTGTGCCAGTACCAAATTGTCCTGATTGCTGTGGCTTTGTAGTAGAGCTTGAAGTTGGGGAGCGAGATCTCCCCCACTTTGTTCTTCCTTCTCAGAATTGCTTTGGCTATTTGGGGTCTTTGGTGTTTCCATATGAATTTTTGAACTATTTTTTCCAGTTCGTTGAAGAATGCTGTTGGTAATTTGATAGGGACTGCATTGAGTCTGTATATTGCTTTGGGCAGGATGGCCATTTTGACAATATTAATTCTTCCTAGCCAAGAGCATGGGATGAGTTTCCATTTGTTAGTGTCTTCTTTAATTTCTCTTAACTGTCCTGTAGTTTTCAGAGTATATGTCTTTCACTTCCTTGGTTAGGTTTATTCCTAGGTATTTTATTCTTTTTGATGCCATTCTGAATGGAATTGTTTTCCTGATTTCTCTTTCTATTAGTTCATTGTTAGTGTATAGGAAAGCCACAGATTTCTGTGTATTAATTTTTTATCCTGCAACTTTGCAGAATTCTGGTACTAGTTTTACTAGTTTTGGAGTGGAATCCTTATGGTTTTTTATGTACAAGATCATGTCCTCTGCAAACAGTGCCAGTTTAGCTTCTTCTTTACCAATCTGGGTTCCTTGTATTTCTTTGTTTTGTCTGATTGCCGTGGCTAGGACCTCCAGTACTATGTTGAATAACAGTGGGGCGAGTGGGCATATCCCTGTCTTGTCCCGGATCTCACAGGAAAAGCTTTCAGCGTCTCGCTGTTCAGTATGACGTTGGCTGTGGGTTTGTCACATATGGCCTTTATTATGTTGAGGTACTTGCCCTCTATACCCATTTTGTTCAGAGTTTTTATCATGAAAGGATGTTGAATTTTGTCGAATGCTTTTTCAGCATCTATGGAGATGATCATGTGGTTTTTGTCCTTCTTTTTGGTGATGTGGTGGATGATGTTGATGGATTTTCGTATGTTGTACCATCCTTGCATCCCTGAGATGAATCCCACTTGGTCATGGTGTATGAGCCTTCTGATGTATTTCTGAATTCGGTTTGCAAATTCTTTGTTGAGTATTTTTGCATCTACATTCATCAGGGATATTGGCCTGTAGTTTCCTTTTTTAGTGGGGTCTTTGCCTGGTTTTGGTATTAGGGTGATGTTGGCTTCATAGAATGAGTTTGGGAGTATTCCCTCCTCTTCTTTGTTTTGGAAAACTTTAAGGAGAATGGGTATTATGCCTTCTCTGTATGTCTGATAAAATTCCGAGGTAAATCCATCTGGCCCAGGGGTTTTGTTCTTGGGTAGCGTTTTGATTACCGCTTTAATTTCATTGCTGGTAATTGGTCTGTTTAGATTTTCTGTTTCTTTCTGTGCCAGTCTCGGAAGGTTGTATTTTTCTAGGAAGTTGTCCATTTCTTCTAGGTTTTCCTGCTTCTTGGCATAGAGGTTTTCATAGTATTCTCTAATATTTCTTTGTATTTCTGTGGGGTCCGTCATGAGTTTTCCTTTCTCGTTTCTGATTCTGTTGATGTGTGTTGATTCTCTTTATCTCTTAATAAGTCTACCTAGAGGCTTATCTATTTTGTCTATTTTTTCAAAGAACCAGCTCTTGGTTTCACTGAGTTTTTTCCTTTTGTTTCATTCTTCTCGATTTTATTTATTTCTTCTCTGATCTTTATCATGTCCCTCCTTCTGCTGACTTTAGGCCTCATTTGTTCTTTTTCCAATTTCGATAATTTTGACTTGAGACTATTCATTTGGGATTGTTCTTCCTTCTTTAAATATGCCTGGATTGCTATATACTTTCCTCTTAAGACTGCTTTCGCTGCGTCCCACAGCAGTTGGGGCTTTGTGTTCCTGTCATTTGTTTCCATATATTGCTTCATCTCTATTTTAACTTGGTCATTAATCCATTGATGATTTAGGAGCATGTTGTTAAGCCTCCATGTGTTTGTGAGCCTTTTTGTTTTCTTTGTACAATTTATTTCTAGTTTTATACCTCTGTGGCCTGAAAAGTTGGTTGTAGAATTTCAATCTTTTGGAATTTACTGAGGCTCTTTTTGTGGCCTAGTATGTGGTCTATTCTGGAGAGTGTTCCATGTGCACTTGAGAAGAATGTGTATCCTACTGCTTTTGGACATAGAGTTCTGTAGATGTCTATTAGGTCCATCTGTTCTAGTGTGTTGTTCAGCACCTCTGTGTCCTTACTTATTTTCTGTCTGGTGGATCTATCCTTTGGAATGAGTGCTGTGTTGAAGTCTACTAAAATGAATGCATTGCATTCTATTTCCTCCTTTAATTCTGTTAGTATTTGTTTCACATATGCTGGTGCTCCGGTATTGGGTGCATATACATTTGTAATGGTTATATCCTCTTGGTGGACTGACCCCTTTATCATTATGCAACGTCATTCTTTATCTCCTGTTACTTTTCAGGGGCCTTTTGTCTTAGAGAATGTTCTAGAAGTCTATCGTGTGGGCATGCCAAGCTCTCCCTTCTAAGGTGGTGAATGAGGAGCTGCATCTGGTCTCTTCTCCCCGCCCCAGGCACACACACACGTAAAAGGGCACAGCAGCCTGGTGGAACACCTCGGATTCCAGAGGCAGCACAGACCTCATTTCCAGTGGGCTACTCTGACCCATTCACTGATTGGTCTGAAAAGCACCTAGTTTGAGAGCAGCCTGGACCTTTGGAAGGTGGATGCCAGTAGGTGACACCACCTGGAACTCCTCCCATTGCCATCCCTTCAAGGTGCACACCTGAAAATGGCCTACCGGGGGACTGACCTGCCCAAGATCACAAGGCCTGAACCAAGGCCTGACTTGCGTGGTGTTCCACGCTCCATGCCAAGCCTGGTTGGCATTCTGCCATCTCTGAGTCTGTGCATCAGATACATGTGACACCAGCCCCCAGGAGCTGGAGGGGTCATCCATGTATCCCTGGGGATGTCCCTAGGGAGGAAGGTCTGGCGTGACCCTGCCTGTGCAGGTTGGAACGTTGGGCAGCTCCTGAGGGGTACCGTGGCCTCAGCGGGACAGGGAACTGGGGAGAAAAAGAGGCCTGAGCTCAGCTCTTGTCTCCTCAGAGCTGGGACCCTGGTGTCATTGCCAAAGAGCGAAGAGAGGGCTCTGGTGGAGATCTGTGCACTCATGCATGGCAAGGGGCAGGAGGGTGGGCAGTCAGTAGCCCAGAGGGGCATGTGGGCGTGTCTGAATGCAAGGAGGGGCCCCGGAAATGGACCCTTGAAGAAGTGATGTCACTGAAGACACGCCCAGTAGAACCTGAATTGTGACCCGGACGGAACCCAGATCCTGGCCGCAGACCCCAGTCCTGCTCACTTGACCGGAGGCGCTCGATAGAGCAACATGCGGTCTTGTTTTGCGGAGCCTTCTGAAGGCGTGGGAGTCAGGGAAGCTGAGACGGAGAGTCCTGCTGCTCGCTGTGGGCGCTGGCTCAGTGACCTCCTCCACCGCCTCTGTCCGTGTCTCCCGAGAAGCCCTGAGGTAACACAGGGCGACCCAGAGCGGGCCACTCCAGGGCCAGGCTACAGTGTACCCATCCCGGGCTGACCTTCCTGCCGGCCCTTCCTGTGTGTGTGCGGTGGCCGTGAGGCATGGGTGGGACTGAAGGCTGGGAATGAGGGGAGCTGTTGTTCCTGGGTGGCAGCACGTGCTGAGTTGGTGGACACCTAGCGGGGCAGTCAGTGTCACAGCTCTGGTCTCAGCATTCAGGACATGGAGATGAGTGTTCAGACCAGGTACTTCCACCCACATGTTAGTCCTGAGCCCGGGAGTGTCCTCTCCTTCCCTCAGGGACTGGAAGTCTAGGCAGATGGCCCCGTGTGCCTGATCTCGGGGGCACGGTTTGGGGCCCACACTGCCCCCTGCAGGGAGGTCCAAGCAGCCCCGGGTGCCTCCTCCGCAGCTACGAGGCGCCAGCTTTGCAGAGCTCCACCCTGGGGTGCGACGTGGAGCTGGTGGATGGATTCACCTACTCCATCTCCCTGGACCCGGGGCAGGCTGTCTACACCCAGGACCCCGTTCCAAACCTGGCAACCTGCCAGGGCCCTCCCAGGGCTGCCCCACGAGAGTGGCCGACAGGCCCACTCCAGAGGGTCTGCGACCTCATCCCCGGGGGCACCCCGTGCCTCTCCTTGCTCGACCTGCAGGGGGCTGGAGGCTCTCCGGTGAGATGCGAACCACCCTCACCCTGGTGGTACCTGGGTTTCAAACTGACTATATCCCTGCTGCCCCCCTCAGCCTGAACATGAGCCAACTGTCCCTGGGACTGAGGTCCCCAGGCTCAGGGCTCCCCGGACTCGCGTGAGGAGGAAGTGGAGAAAGCGCTCGGCACGAGTGGGAGCAGCTCCAAACACCAGCCGGAGCACTCCTGAGGTCACCCTCCCTCCCGAGGAAGCCGAGCAGCCGACCACGGTCCAGCGGCTCCCCTGGTGAGCACCCAACCCCTCCTCGGCACAGTCGGGCCTCTGCCCACAGCCCGTGGTGTGTCTTCAGTGTGCCCACATGTGTCTGAGCCATGGTGTGTTCCTCTGATGGGTAGGGTGGCTGGTGATCAGCCTGTTAGGGTGCCCATGGTGAACACGGGAGGAGCCTCAGAGGGGCTCCCCAGGCACTGGGTGCTGCAGAAAGGACTCCCAGCCAAGGTGGCCCACTTCAGGGCTATTACTTCTCTGTACCTGATGAAAAGCCTTTGGCTTCACCCGTCAGTGGCCTCAGTTCGGAAAAGCACAAGGAAAGCAGCCTTGGGAGCAGAGGCTCACAATTCGCTGTGGCTGGGCCCGGTCCTTGTCCTCACTGAGGCCACATGAGGGGCCTCTGGGGGCAGCAGAGGGGTACCTGGACAGGTTCTGGGGGGACTTCCTTCAGCAACAATAGGTGTGCAGCACCCACTTGGTGCAGGCCCTTTGGGCACACTTAGCATAACTGCGTGAAGGAAGCAGGCACAATACTGGAACCCCGTCCCGGGGGGAGTCGGGCAGTCACCTCAGGCGTCATCCTCAGGTCATGGCCGGGGAGCGTCATGGGCGATGCCCTCACGGCCTCCTCATGTGACGGAGGGCATGACAAGCGGCCAGAGGAGGAATTGAGAATGTGAGTTTTCACCAGGCCCAGAGGGGGCACTGCCCATGTGCACAGAATGGGCGGAGGAGGCATTTGGTGCGTGGGGCAGGGGGCGCCCAGCAGAGCCCAGCAGGTCACCCATCTTTGGATTCCCACGGGCGGGCTGACGACTGGGGACTTCCTACTCGGGAGGACGGGAGAGGATGGGGACCCACGACAGACATGCAGGGTCAGGAAGGGGGGTGGCAGTTGCCTCGGCAGGCAGGGGAGGGCAGAGCGGCCGGAATAAGCAGGCTTCTCACTCTGTCACCCCCCGGCCTTCCCACAGCCCGAGGACGGGACGGGCTAGGCGCCTTCCCTGGGAGCCCGAGAGTGTGTCCAGCGTCTTCCACTGCACCCAGCCTTCAATCACCGTGAAGGGCCAAGTCCTCCACCACTTGGGCCAGAAGGAGCACCTGCAGCCCACGGTGGCTGAGCTCAAAGGTGAGGGGCTGGACCCAGGGAACCGTCTAGGGTGTGCTTCCCGGACTGGGGTTCCCGTCACCCCAGTGAGGCGCGGGGAATCGGGCACGGGTTGACGCTTCCTCTGTGTCCTGCTCCAGCACAACGGCAGATGCAGCTGGGTCCAGAGACACAGAGAAGACCGTCTTCGAGGCTAGAGCCCATCCCGGAGCTCCCTGACACCCCTGAGCTGGAGCTACGGCCGGTGTCACCTGCTTCAGCCCGTGGAGAGCCGGAGGATGTCCCAGCAGTGGCCTCAGCCCCGGCGCCAGGACCCAAGCTGGAGCCACATGAGTCCTCAGGCGTGGGGCCCGGAGCTCCTGTCGGAGTGGCACCGGGCCTGCCAGAGCCAGAGGTGGGCCTGGACCCCACCAGACACTGTGCCGTGAGCCCCTGGGACATCCCAGGAGGGGTCTCATGCCCCGAGCTGGAGCCCCGTGAGCTCTCGGGCCCGGGGCGCGTAGCACCTACCGGAATGGCACCAAGCACGGCAGAGCCAGAGACAGGGCCAGCGCCCACCAGCCCCTGTGCTGCGAGCACCCCCTGTGCCATCAGGGAGGAGCCGGTCACCATCCTGCAGTTCCCTCCCCACCTGGTGGCCAAGCAGCTGACCCTGATCTGTGCGGTGAGTGGAGCGGGCTCTCGGGGTCGGGGCTGGGCCTTCCCTGTGTCACGGGCTGCCCTCGACCTCCCCTCCCCTGACGTGAACTCCAATGATGTGGGCCCACGTCCCAGCTTCCCCACGGACTCAGCCTGTGCCCTGAGAGACCCTCCCCACGCCCAAGACTGCACTGAGCACAAGGGGACGTAGGGCTGGCCCTTAGGGGTCCTTGCCGACCAACGAGGAGGAGTGGAGGGAAGGTGGGCAGGGCCTGGCCGGGCTGGAAGGGGCAGGGCAGGGGAGGGGTGCTCAGGGAGGTGTTGCCAGGGCCTGTGGTCCTCCGGCAATTCGCCTGGCAGTCCTCCACAGCCTCGGCACTTCAGAGGCCCCTGACATGGACCTGACAGCGTGGGAGACACAGACACCACCAAAGGCCCTGGGTGGAGTTGTTCTGGGGGAAACTGCACCTGAGTGCGTACCGGGATCCACGGGGTGGCAGAATGGGAGGCAGATACCCCAGGATGGCAGGTTGAGCTGCCTTGTGCTGCAGGTAGGAGGTGAGCGAGGGTGCCTGCGAGCAGAGCCCCTCCGTTCCCCACCACTGTGGGGCCCTGTGCATCTGGTCCTGGGCGCCTCAGTGGACGGGCTGCAAAGCCCGGATTCCCACAAGGCTCACAGCACAGCCCCAGCTGCCTGGGCTCCAGCTCCGACCGGTGGCTGCCTGGCACAGTGGCACCAGGGGCAGAGCTGGATGACACCCCTTGTCATCTCCAGGAGCTGATCACCAAAGTCACCCGTTATGAATGCGAGGCCTACGTTGCATACAAGCCACAGATGGGAAGAAGGTACCAGCCAGAGAAGGCAAGCATTGAGCACGTGGCCCCCACCATCCATAAGGTCATGAAGCAGTTTGAAGCCACGGTTAGGTTGGTCACCACCTCCTGCCTCGGGACCCCGAGCATGACGGCCAGGGACAGGGCCCGAGTGGTGGAGTTCTGGATCCGGGTGGCCAAGGTGAGTCATGGGACGGCCCCCGGGGTCCATCCTGGCGTCTTGGGACCTGCTCCCCCCCTTTGCCAACTCTCATGATGAATGCCTGCGGTCTGCCCTGCACTGTCCCTGGGCCCTCCTGCCAGGGGCGTGCGGACCTGGACTCACAGGCCCCAGGGGGGGACAGCCATCCCTGCCCCTTCCTTGGGGTGAGCCACCCAGGAGGGCTGCTCACCAGGTACCAGGTGTGCTGGGCTTAAGGACAGGAGTTCATGGGGGGACAGAGCAGAGAAGCAGGCCACGCTCTCAGCTCTGTCTTCCCTCCCAGGACTGTGAGACCTTCCTGAATTTTGCATCCCTCCACGCGATTCTCTTGGCCCTGCAGTGCCCTCCTGTAGGTCGTCTGAAAAGCACCTGGGGACATGTTTCCTGGTGAGTAGTCCTGTCCCCGGAACCAGGGCACCTGAAGGGACACGGATACCCCTAGGGCCTGGGAGTGTCCCCTCAGTCGGCTGGGACTTCCTGGGAAGTGGCAGTGCCTAGGGACAGGGATGGTGGGCTCTTGGAGCCCCGGTGGGTTAGGCCAGCGATACCCCTCAAGGAATCAGTTTCCTGCAATGTCAGCTGTGGGGTGAAGCCAACTGGAGATCTCGAGCATGCGTTCTGCAGAAGGAGGTCTCTGCCCCAAGGACAGCGACCTGGCCGAAAGCAGATTCGCCCCCGGGAGAACTGGGAACGGAGGCCCCGGGTGGAAACACGCAGCCCCCTCCCCAGGCCACGGAGTCCCCAGGGCTCAGGGTCGTGCTGGAAAGCCTCCTGCAGGCTAGTTGATATCTGGGGTCTCCAGGAAAACGGGTCTGCCCCCAGACTCCCCACCTGCTGGCCACATGTCCCCTCTTCCTCTCCCCGCCCTTAGGAAGAGCGCCTACATGTTTAAAGAACTTAAAAAGATGGACAATAAGGCTGACCGGCAGTGGTTCCACGAGGTAAATGGAGGCTAGAGGTCTGGAAGGGAGGGGTCCTTGGGGCAAGTCCTCTGCCGTACGGGGGCCCAGCCTTGGGACAGACGTGAGGTGTGCAGGGTGAGAAGGGGGAGCTGATAGAGGAAGTAGGGTCCCCCAGGCCCCCAACGGCCTCGTCTGTCTCCCTCCCTGGCCACACTTGACTGGGGTTCTGGCATCCTGTGAGGACCCAGAGGACAGGCCCCCGGTCAGGGTTGGGGCTGGCACGGGGTCGGCAGCAGGGGTGGGGCCCGTGGCTGAGCAAGGTCGGCCTCTCCCTGGGTCCTCTGAGACCATTACCCTGGGGTGCAGACCTGCCAGGTGAGCGAGGTCCAGGGAGAACAAGACGGGCTTCAGCTTGGTGCCCATCCCACCTTGTCGTGTGAGGGGAGCCGTGGTGATAGCCAGGTGACAGTGGGTGCTCAGGGCACCCTGGGAGGCAGGGACCTCCCCACACACTCTGCAGGTGAGGAAGCCTCTCACGGCAGCTGGCCGCAGCCCAAGGACACAAGAGAGGATGAGTGTGTGCCGGAGCTGGGGTCGCTCTAGGCTGAGAGCCTGCTGGAGGTGGGGACAGCATAGGTGCCAGGGGACGCGCGCAAGGCACCCATCAACCAAGGCCTGGTGGTGGGAGGGCGCGTGGGAGGGGAGCACGAGCACCTGAGTGTCCTGGACCTTGCAGGAGGCGACGTACCTGTTGACGCGATGGCAGTGGGACCAGAGGACACCCGACTACCAGGAGAATCAGGTGAGAGTGGCGTGGCCTGGTGCCACCAGCCCTGAGCTGCCAGCACTGGGGTGACCAGGAGGACGATAGCAGCTGCGTATGGGGAGAAGTTGGCGGACAGGTGCAGGGACCACAGGTCCTGGGATTGGCCAAAAGCCAGCCCTGGGAGGGACCGGGAGAGGAGCGCAGGGTGAAGGGAGGGGAGGAAGGCAGCACAGGGTGGTCCAAGGTAGCCGGGGCTGCGGGTGTGGGGTTAAAGAGAAGCTCTGTGGGCGCCCCTGAGGTAGGCGGGGACTCATCACCTCCCCCACCCCCGTGGCACAGGGCATGGTCCCCTTCCTCGGATATATTCTCGATGACGTGCCCATGGAGCAACTCCCGGAATATAATGATGAAGTAAGTGAGCCCAGCGGGACACAGGGGGGCAGGATGGTGAGCTTTGGGGAGGAGAGAGCCCCAGTGAGCCCACACCTCTCAGCACCCGGCCACCCCGACTTCTGAGAGTCTCCCCTCCACCCCAGGAGCTGGACCTCTAGGAGAGGATGCACATAAGCCCCCCGGTCCTGGACCCAGGGAAGGCGGGGCTGAGGGCTAGAGGGGCAGCATCTGGGTAGGACTGTCCACCCCCTCAGGCCCTGCCCAGGGGGAGGCGTGTTGCTCCTTCAGGGCCGGAAGCACATCAGGGGCCTGGCACTGCCTGACCGCCTGAGGCCCCGTCTCCCTGTCTGCCATCACGGAGAGTTGCATGGGAAGTTTGGCCTCAGCTTCCCAGTCCACTCCCCGCCTCTCGGTAGCCCCGATCCCGGGACAGGTCCAGGTGCTGTTTCTGGGCAGGCCTGTCCTTGGAGGGCCCTGGAGGTCCTCCACCTTGAGAAAGGGTGGGGACGTTCCAGCCTCGCTCTCGGCTCAGAGGGCTGTTTCCAATGCACTCTGGCTGCCTTGCTGCCTTCCAGGGTGATGGTATAAAATAAGACTTGAGTGCCCAGCCATGAAAGGTGAGGGACGGAGTCAAGAAGCCCTGGGCAGGATCTTGTCCACCCCATCCCCTGGGTCTAACGTGTCTTGAGAGAGTTAAGCCACACAGAGCTGAGGACACTGAAGGCGTTGTCTGGTGGGGGTTGGGGGAGGCATCAAGGCCACCTTCCTGGAGGAGGAGCTGGAGACCCAACAGTGGGAACAGGCAGGGCTGGATGGCACCGGAGGTAAGGCGGGTTCCCGTGTGAGCAAAGATCCGGGACCATCCCAGTGCCCCCACTCCTCACCCCCCTCCTCGTCTGCATCCTGTCCTTCCTCTGCTCCAGGTAATCTCCATCCTAGACGAGATCTGGATTCAAAGGCGCGTGGCCAGTCAGTACGACCTGGAGACTGATGAGCGCGTCCAGTCCTTTCTCCAGGCCGTGGAGCCCCTGGATGAGCAGCAGAGGTGAGGCCGGCTGGAGTCAGGCTTTGGCTGCAGCTGCCCGCAGGCTCTGGGAGAAGGGACCCTGACGTGTGGCTCCAGGGGCTCACAGGTGTCCCTCTGTCCTGCAGCTACAACCTGTCCTGCGAGCTGGAGCCAGACGGCCAGAGGGCCGGCAGAAAGGGGCTATCGCAGCTCTTCCGGCGCCACAAGATTTAAACTTCCTGGCCAGGGCCAGGTGAGTATTCTGGGCGGGGGCGATCGGCAGGGGGTGGGCTGCTCCACAGCCTCAGGGAAGCTTCGGCCCACATGGGGTGTGGGGGCGTCCTAAAGACAGGTGGGGCTGTGATCCCAGCACCACGGCCGACCAGTCCTGCCAGACTGAAGGGTGGTTCTCCTCCCCCTCTGGGACCCAGCCTCCTCCTCTGTGACTAGGTGACGCTCAGGAGACTTCCCGTGACAGGGACGCCCCGGGTGCTTGTGATTGACAGGACCCTCCGTGCAGGACCAGGGGCCCAGAGGGCAGTGGGGACGGGGTGGAAGCAGGATAACGGGGGGAACCCGGGATAACCTGCCTCTTCTGTGCACCTGTGTGGCCCTGCAGCTGCCGTCCTCGGGCCCGCAGCCCTGGTGGTGCCCTGGCTGCGTGCGGACGAGAGCTCCCCCTTCGGGCAGGCGGCACCCGGCACTCCCAGGCCCTAGCCTGCTTCCTGCTCCTCTTCCTGCCCCTGCTCATCCTCAGCCTCTGCTGCGGCAGGTCCTCTGGCACCTCCTCCGTCGGTCGGCAGACCCGGGCAGCTCCCCAGGCTGCCGCTGCACCCCAAGGACCCGTACGTAGCTGCAGCCAATCTGGCCTCCTTCCTGCTGGGTCGTCCCCTCTGATCGTGGCCCGCTGGACAGAGGCGAGCTGCCCCACCACGCGGAGGGTGTCACCACTTGTGCACGTGGCCTCCCGTGTTGTCAACACCACCTGCTGCCTGGGTGCCATCAGCCACCGAGTTGTAGCCACACGGTTCCAGGAAAAGGTGGGGCCGTCCTCACCAGGCCTGGACATTCCTGGGATGGACACAGACACGGCGCAGTGCTGCACGGAACCACCACCCCGAGGGTTCCCAGAGGAGGCATCTGAGGATGCAGGGGTGGCCGGCGGCCACAGGTTCCCAGGGAATGCTCCCAGGGGCGACCCTGTGCAACTTCCACCCCTCATCCCTGAGAAACAGCCTCCCTGGGGATTAAAGACAGCAGGGTGAGAGGTGAGACAGAGACCTCCTCCCAAAACCACATATAATATGAAAATATAATTCATGCAACTCAGCCTGAAAGAATAACAGGAAAGAAGGCTACGCAGACTGCACACACCTAGAGAAAAGAGCAGACCTCACGGAACAGGGTAAGGTACCAGAGCTGTGACCCGGCGGGACTCGAGCCCTTCCACCACCCCAGCGCATCGGCGGGAGGAAGAGACACAGACCAGGGATGGAGTGGATGCCTGGCACTGCTGAACACCCAGCTCTGGAGATCTGTTCGGAGCACAAACCTACATTGCATGGTGCTCTGGTGATTAGCGGGGCTGGAATACCTGGATAGATGGAGATTCCCGCTGCTTGTAGAGAACAGGGATTCATATCCGGCTACTCTGGGCGGGCAGTCTCAAAAACTTCCTAAAAGCAAGAGGGCTGCTGAAGGGGCAAGGATTGCACAGAGCTTACTGCTCAGGAGAAAGGACAGGTAGACAGAATTGGGCGGGTGCACTCTGCCCAGCAGGTTGGGAACTCAAAACGATCTTCAGGCGCTACATCCGCCTGGCTGGCCACGCAGCTCCGAGGACCCCCACGCTGATATGCAGCCTGCTGTGTCTTCCTCCTGGCTAGACTGTACCTGGCTCGCAAACTGGCTGCCCCTGCCCTGGCATCAGGCCAGCCAGACGGACGTCCCACCTACAGCAGCTACAAACACAAAGCACAGAGGCTGACACCTGTGTGTGCGGCCACTGGTTCTGGCCGTGGAGACAGGGATAGCAGCCGGCAAACAGGAAACAGCTCTGTCCTCCCCCAAGGCACCAGCACCACTCACCTGAGAACCCTGCCACATACAAACATGAAACCTCAAAAGAACCTCGTTCAAAGCAAACTCTCAACACCAGAGAAAGGATCGAGTGAGACTGAATTAATAAATCTTCCTGAAAGAGATTTCAGAGTGAAAATCATAAACATGTTCATGGAGGTACAGATAAATATTCAAGAACTCAGTAACAAATTTACGAAGGAGCTCCAATCGTTGAAGAGCACAACAGAGGGTATTAAAAGCAGGTTGGATACGGTGGAGGAGATGATGAATCAAAGAGAAATTAGGGAAGGGAAATACAAAGAAGCTGAGGAACAGAGAGAAAAAAGGATCTCTAGGAATGAGAGAATACTGAGAGAAATGTGTGACCAATCCAAATGGAACAATATTCATATTACAGGGGTAGTAGAAGAAGAAGAAGAGAAAAATGGGTGGAAAGTGTCTTTCAGGAGGTAATTGCTGAAAGCTTCCCCAATCTCAGGAAGGACATAGTCTCTGAGGCCACGGAGGTGCACAGATCTCCCAACACAAGGGACCCAAGGAGGATAACACCAAGACATATAATAATTAAAATGGAAAAGATCAAGGATAACGACAGACTATTAAAAGCAGCCAGAGAGAGAAATTAGATCACATACAAAGGAAAACCCATCAGGCTGTCATCAGACTTCTCAGCACAAACCTCACAGGCCAGAAGGGTGTGGCATGGTACATTTACTACAACGAAGCAGAAGGGCCTCGAACCAAGAATACTTTATCCAGCCAGATTATCATGTAAATTTGAGGAAGGGATTAAACAATTTCCGGATAAGAAAAACCTGAGAGAATTTAGCTCCCACAAACCATCCCTACAGTGTATTTTGGAGGGACTGCTACAGATGGAAGTGTTCTCAGGGTTAAATAACTGTCACCAGAGGTAATAAAAAGGGATGGACAGAGAGTCCAGAATATGATACATAACATATAAAGAATGGAGAAGAAAAAAAGGGAGGAAAAAAAGACCTTTATATTGTGTTTGTCATAGCACAATAAGTGAGTTAAGTTAGGCTCTTAGTAAGGAAGTTACCCTTGAACCTTTGGTAACCACGAATCAAAAGCTTGCAATGGCAATGACGACATACCTACCGATAACCACCTTAAATGAAAATGGTCTCAATGCACCAATCAAAAGACACAGAGTCACTGAATAGATAAAAAAACAAGACCCAACTATATGCTGCCTACAAGAGACTCACTTCAAACCCAAAGACATACAAAGACTAAAAGTGAATGGATGGGAAAAGGTATTTCAAGCATCCTATAGGGACAAAAAAGCAGGGGTTGCAGTACTTTTATCAGACAGAATACACTTCAAAACAAAGAAACCCACAAGAGACAAAGAAGGACATTACGTGATGATAAAGGGGTCAATCCAACAAGAGGATATACGCATCATAAATATCTATGCACCCAACACAGTATCACTTACATATGTGAAACAAATACTTACAGAATTCAAAGGGGAAGTAGAATGCAATGCATTCACTATAGGAGACCTCAACAGTCCACTCACTCCAAGGGACAGATCAACTAGACAGAATATCAGGAGACAGAGCCATGGAACAACACATTACAACAGATGGACCTACTGGACGTCTACAGAACTCTCCACCCAACAGCAAACAGGATACACATTCTTCTCAAGTGCGGCACATGGAACATTTTCAAGAATAGATCATATACTCGGCCACAAAAAGAGCCTCAGGAAATTCAAAAAGATTGAAATTGTACCTCCCAGATTCTCACACAACAAGGGTATGAAACTAGAAATAAATTACGTAAAGAAAATGAAAAAGCCTACACACACATGGAGACTTAACAACATGCTTCTAAATAACCAACGGATCAATGACCTAATAAAAACAGAGATCAAGCAATATATGGAGACAAATGACAATAATTCAACAACACAAAACCTGTGGGACACAGACAAGGCGGTGTAAGAGGGAAGTACATGGCAATACAGGCCTACCTCAGGAAAAAGAACAATCCAATATGAACAGTTGAAACTCACCATTAACCAAACTAGAAAAAGAAGAACAAATGAGGCCCAAAGTCAGTAGAGGGAGGGACATAATAAAGATTACAACAGAAATTAAATCGAGAAGAATAAAACAATAGAAAGAATCAATGAAAGCAGGAGCTGGCTCTTCGAGAACATAAGCAAACTAGATAAAACCCTAGCCAGACTTATCAAGAAAATAAGAGTCGACATGCATAAACAGAATCAAAAATGACAAAGGAAAAATCACTACGGACACCACAGAGATACAAAGAAGTACTAGAGAATACTATGAAAAACTATATGCTAACAAACTGGATAACCTAGGAGAAATGGACAACGTTCTCCAAAAGCACAACCTTCCAAGGCTGACCCAGAGAGAAACAGAAGATCTGAACAGACCAGTTACTGGCAACAAAACTGAATTTGTAATAATAAAAGTACCTCAGGACAAAACCCCCGGAATAGAGGGCTTCACCACTGAATTTTACCAAACATTTAGTGAAGAACTAATAATACCTATTTATTCTCCTCAAAGTCTTCCAAAATGTAGAAAAGGAAGGAATACTTCCAAACGCATTCTATGAGCCCAGCTGATGAACACAGATGCAAAAATTCTCAACGAAATACTAGCAAACCGACTTCAAAAATGCATCCAGAAGACCATCCATCATGATCAAGTAGGATTTATTGCGGGGAAGCAAGGATTGGTACAGTATTAGAAAACCCAGCATCATCATCCATATCAACAGAAAGAAGGACAAAAACAGGATGATCATCTCCATGGATGCCAAGAAAGCATTTGACAAAATTCAACACCTATTCATGATAAAACCTCTCAACAAAATGGGCACAGAGGGCAAGCACCTCAACATAATAAAGGCCATAGATGACAAGCGCACAGCCAACATCATATTGACAGCAAGAAGCTGAGAGCCTTTCCTCTGACATCTGAAACAAGACAGGGATGCCCACCCTCCCCACTTTTCATCAACACAGTACTGCAGGTCCTTGGCACAGCAATCAGAAAGCGCAAAGAAATAAAAGGCATCCAGATTGGTAAGTGAGTCAAACTGTCCCTGAATGCAGACGACATGATATAGTACATAAAAAACCCTAAAGAATCCACTCCAACACTACGAGAACTAATACCTGAATTCAGCAAAGTAGCAGGATACAAAACTTGGAAGCACGGGGGGAGGGCTGCTCTGGGCCCAGGCACGGGGCTCTGGGCACAGCCCGTCATCGGAACCCACACAGAAGCCATGTGGCCGTAGCTGCCAGCACCATCCATGCCCGCAGCTGCGGCTCCAGGGGCAGGGACGTCAGGAGCCTGTCCCATCCTCTGCTGCAGTGGGCATATCCTCTGGGTGCCCAGTGTATGGACACAGCCCCGGCCCCTCCCTTCAGGGGAGGCCTGTTGCTCAGAGGGGCAGCTGGCCAACAGAGCAGGGGAGGCCCTGGCCCTTGCTGCCCACCACTGAATTTTCATGTGAAACCTTCATAAGAGTGTATATCAATAATACCTTAATAATAAAAAAAAAAGAAAAGAAATAGCCTCCCTGAGGGCAGTGTGATGTGGATGTTGTCCCTGGGGGTCACCCCTGTGCAGGTGGGATGCAGTCAGTGAGAGGACTGCCCCCACACTGCTCTTTCTTCTCAAAGCTCTGCCCCACAGGCAGACATCGTGTGCCCCCCGACCCACCCAGGCCCTCAAACTCTCTGACGCAGGGGCGCCCTGACCACCGCCAGGTTGCATTTCATCCTCTGTCCTCCCTCATTAGGTGCTCAGGAAGAGCGGAGCGCTCTAAGCCCCAGGCGGCACACCTTGGCAGCACTGGGGAGGGCTGCCCAAAAAGAACCTGGGCCTTACTGCCTGTCACCTATAGATTATGATCAGACATGAAAATCTATTGATTAGAAGCCCCGGGGTGTCTCCTCACATCTGGGACACCAATGCCCATGTAACCCAAGTAGATCCCAGGGCTGCAGGCCACCAGTCTAGCTGTGTCCCATTGATGAGACACAGCTGCCCCACACGTTCCAGAAATTCCGTTGCCAAAAACATTGAACTTGGACTCGGAATGCACCTTCAGGAGGTGCGTGCCTTCCATTGGGGGGGCTTTCTCTGAGCCCAATTTCTAGACGCTTCACAACTCACAGCACCCCCCAAAACTCCCCAGTACCCAGTCCTCCCCCATGGTGCCCCTCAGCTGCCCATCCCCAGGCCAGGCTGATGTGAGGCCCCTGGTGTCCCGCTCCTGGGTCCTGGCTGAGTGGCCTGAAATCTGTGACAAATGGCTGGGGAGGCTGAGCGGAGGCACTTGGCTCTGATTCTCCCCACACGCTCCCCCAGGGCTCTCAGGATGTGTTCACCCTCCCAGGAGGGGAGGCCTGGCCTGGAAGGGAGTTCCAGGATCAGCACAAGCACCCCTTTGGGGGGCTCCAGGCTGGAGACAGTCTCCAGGCCTTATGATGCAGGTGGAGCCACAGATTGGGCACTGGGGAAGAGGGCGTGGGTCCTACTGACAACCTCAGGTGAACAGGTGACAGGAGGTAAAATCGGGACACCCAGGCCAACCTCCTTTCCCTGGTCCTGCCCACAGAACCCTCAGAGCCATCTGCCTGCACGGTGGTCCCAGGGATGACCTCAGGCTCCCCAGCCACATAGGGAGGGAAGTATGGGCAGGAGGACGGCAGACGGGCCCCTAGCAAGGCAGGTGCCCAGGTCAGACCTGTCATCCTGCACGGCCCACCAGCCTCAACCTGACACAGAAGAGCTCTGGGCCCAGAAACAAACCAGCAGCCCTGGGCCTGCTGGGTGGTCACTGGGCCAGCGGTCCGTCCTGCCCAGGGTCTGTGCGTTACAGCCTAGACCGCTGGTGCAGGGACACCAGGATCACACGGCGGCGTGGCCACCCTGACTGTGGGCTGCAGCCCACCTTCTCCACCCGGCGTGTGCTGGGGAGGTGCCTGGGCCCTCTGGTCCCTGGTGCGCTCCTCTGCACCCAGGCACAGGCTCTGGGGCATCCCCGTCTTCGGGCTCTTCAGAGAAGCTCATGCTGGTGTTCTTGTTCTCAGGCTCAGAGAATGAACTTTGCAAACACTCAAGGAAGGAGAGCATGGGCGAGGCTTCTATTTACAGATAACGCAGAGGACAGAGCTCCTGGCTTGTCCCTGCCCGGAGGGGACAAGAGAGCCCCGGGGTGATGCACTGTCTAGGGGATGTAGAGGCAGGTGAGAGACAAAGGGCCAGGGATGCAGACCTGCTGAATGGTCCCCAAATGCTTATCTTTGAAGACACACTTAACTTTCCTACTTGCCTACATTGCACATCATTTGGTTAGGGCTAGAGGAAGAAAAGCAGCATCTGGGTAGTTAAAGAAAATGAGCCGGGCCTTTGAGCAGGCTACGGTACATTTTACAACAGCCTCATTCAATGGACACAGTGAAGAAATGGGCGATGCTGCGGTCTTTTCGTATGTGGGGGATATTCAAACATTTCAGGCCAAGTCACTCCTGGCTTCTTAGTTTTATTTAATCTCACACAACAACGCTTATATTACATCAGAGAATGAATGTGACTGACTTTGCTTAATTGTCTGATACAGAGTTTCAGTAGGGGTTTTATTCCGGAGGCCCTCACCCGGCTCTGTCTGCACCCACGGTCCCTGCCTCGCCAGCACTCAGGCCCCGTGGCTTCCCTCCCCAGCTGCCATTCCCT
The DNA here is from genome assembly GCF_040802235.1 of Manis javanica. Classification (NCBI taxonomy): domain Eukaryota; kingdom Metazoa; phylum Chordata; class Mammalia; order Pholidota; family Manidae; genus Manis; species Manis javanica. Next base: position 97,323,467 of record NC_133168.1, on the reverse strand, counting down.
CCGAGTTCCTCCTCCAGGCTTCCCTTCCACACTCCTCAAGTTCTCTGCTCCCATGCTCGCACCCCTCTCCCCCCACCCTCCCAGCATTCCCCTTCCCCCACCCCTTCCCTGGGCTGGGACTCCTGTTAGGAGGGCTTGTGTGTTCTCCTGGGTTCTTGTCCCCTTGCCCCGCCGCAGCAAAGAACTAAGGGGCAGAGACACAGTAGTGAAGGAGAGTAAAGGTTTTATTTAAAGAGAAAAAGTATGCCCTCAGAGAGAGGGGACTGTGGGCTACCTCAGAGAGAGGCACACTGAAAGGGTGAGGGTTCCCCGTTTTAAGGATTTTTCAGGAATATGACAGAGGGCTAGGGGTGTGGACTTGTTAAGTGGTCTCAACATGAGACATGAAGTTTCTTATCAGTCCTCCGGGTAATTCTGCAAAATTAGCTTAACACAAGAAATGCACTGCTCGGATTCCCTCCACAATAGCAGCTTCCTGGTTGGGGAGCATATCAATTAAGACTGCCTTCCCTGCCTCCAAGGTGGGCTGAGTTACTGTATGTTCGCTGAAGAGTATGCTAAGTGTGGATAAAATGAAAATTCCTGGGGCCAAGATTCTCACCTGGGCCTAGTCGGCTAGCTCACTACTCATGTGGGCAATCGGTTGCTGCTGACTCTATATAAAAGTGCTCCCACCCAGTGCTCTGGGTGACACGGTGACAGGGCTGCGAGGCTGCAGGAGAGCAGAGCAGAGGCTGGAGTGGTGGCAGCGCTGAGGTCAGAGGCCTAGAGGATGTCTGCAGGACGGCTGTGCAGGCAGAGAGGCCCAGGGGCAGAGACCGGCTTGCTGCATGCAGACTCGCTCTCATTGGATGGCATGTTAGGGATTGACCTGCCACGGTGGAAATAAAGTTGGGTATAGCCCTTCCACCCCGAGAACGGTTTACTGTCATTGCTTTGATCACATTGAATCCATAGCGAACTTGCCGGGGGTTGAAATCGATCGGCAGGACATTAAAACTCTTACTTCTTCACTTCCTGGGCTTTGAAATGCAATCTTAGCTTTAAGATCGAATCTTTCCTGTCTTACTGTGCTGCGATGGCTGGGCTGGCGTGCTACGTGAACTGTCCAGTCCGCAAATTACTTGAATATACGGGGATGGAGGAGGAGAAAGAGCACATAGGTACAGGTAAAAAAATAAGCTGGGCCTTTAAGCAGGCTACGTGAGTCTCACCATGACATGATTCACTAAACACAATCAAGACAAGGGTGTGCCGAGAGACCTTCCTTTGTCTGGGGAATACTCAAGCATTCCAGGCCAGTTACTCCTGGCTTCTGGAACTTTAAGTGATCTCACTGAAGAATGCCTATATTCTTAGTTTGCTATTTTTACCCTAGAGAAGGCACAAGCACAAGGTGCCAAAGAGCCCCGTGCACCTTATTAAGAAGTGCAGACTCTATTTCATTGGCCATACAGGGTCAGAGAAGGGTTTCTGAGCAGCGAAATATGATCACTTTCTGATAGGTAAGTCATCTACACTAGTGAGGGGGAAGAATTTAAGTGGGAGGCACTGAAGGCTTGGGGGTCAAGTAGGAGGCCACTGCACAGCTTAGGGGAGAGACGGTGAGGGCTTGGGAACCCAGTGTGGTGGTGAGAACTGAGAGGAGACACAGACGTGAGAAAGAGCAAAGTCACTGGAACCGGGCCTGACTCGCTATGCGCAGGACGGAAGGGGAAGGCGTCCCCTGGCCCTGGGATGACTGGGGGACAGGTACCGATACTGGTAAGATACTGTGGGCAGAGGAAGATAATGGACTAACTTTGGAAGATTTTAGGTTTGAGATACTTGTGAGTAACCAAGGTCGGTAATGTGTTAACAAGAATTTGAATTCATGAGTCTGAAGGTCAGAAGAGTCAGCACGGGCAGCTGACCACTCGAGCAGATGGCTCACCTACGCAGGCTGCAGGAAGAAAGGAGCAGCAGCCCGTGGGGACAACCTTGGGTTTTCCCAAAATTCAGGAAAATCTTGATGCTTTTTGGAATAAGCAAAAACAATTCTACACGAAAATGTAAAGCAGGTCTCATATCAAATCCTGAGAGCCAGCTAAATGTCAGAGAAAAACAGAATGGTTAACTTAATACGATATATCCACACCCGAGAATGTTGACTATTTTAAATGATGTGTAGGAAGAGTTGACAGAAAGATAACACGTTTATGATGAAATGTCAAAAGTTTTTTACCTTTATTTTTAAGACTGTGTGTTGTGTAAACCTTTAACAATATGCATAACAAAGCCTATAAATAAATATATAAATATATTAAAGTAACTTTTCAGATTATTCCAAATTGTCCGCATAATCTTTTATAATGGGGAAACAACTGTTAAGAGTACACTTCCCCACTACGAGATGACAGCTCACATCGTAGGTGTCACCTATTGTAGGGTGGCTATATCAAAGAGACAGTGGCGAGGATAGGAGAAACTGTGACCCCCATAAATTGCTAGCAGAGACGTGAAATGGTGCAGCCACGTTGGAAAATGACTTGACAGTTTCTTAAGGTTAAACGCAGAGCTACCATGTGACCCAGCAACTCCTAAGGATATACCCAAGAAAAATGAAAACATACATCCACACAAACACTTGCACAGGGCTGTTCATTCACAGTAGCCAAAGAGTCCAAACAACCCAAACATTTATTCAAATGGTGACTTGAAATGCAGGACAGCCATACAATGTAATATTATTCAGCAATAAAAGGGAAGGAAGTACTGACATGTGCTCCAAGTTGGACGAACCTTGAAAGCATCATGTTAAGTGAAAGAAACCATGCTTCAAGGACCCCAGATTGTAAGGCTCCATTATATGAAATGTCGAGAGCAGCCGTATCTTATGGACAGAGAGGACGTGGGGAGGTGGGGAGAGGAACTGGGGTAGACCAGTAAGCCGGATTGGATTTGTTTTGGGGGTGATCAAGTCCTAAAATTAGATATTGACGGTGACTGTGCAACTCTGTAAATACACCAATATCCATTGCACTGTATACTTTAAGCAAACCATCTGGTATATGAATTATAATATCTCAATAGAGCCTTAAAGAAATGTTTCCTCAACAACAAAATGAAAAGGTAACTTACTGTATGGAAGGACATATTTGCAAATGACAAAGGGCTAATATTTACCAATATGGAAGGAACTCATACAACTCAACACCAAAATAACAACAAATAATCCTATTGAAAAACGGCCAGGGGTCCGGAATAGACATTTTTCCAAAGAAGACATACAGATGGCCAACCGACACATGAAAGGATGCTGCACGTGGCTCATCTTCAGGGGAACGCAAATCAAAGCTGCGCTGACGTATCACTTTCACACCAGTCAGAATGAATGGCCACCATCCAAAAGACAAGAAAATAACAAGTGTTGGTGAGGGTGTGGAGAAAAGGGAACCCTTGGGCGCTGCTGGTGGGAGCGTAAACTGGCGCAGCCTCTATGGGAAACAGTATTTAGATTCCTCAAAAATCTGGAATAGAAATACCACACAACCCAGTAATTCCACTTCAGGGAATTTACTCAAAAGAAAACAAAACCACTAATTCGTGAAATCGTATTTGCGCAACCGAATGACAATGCGGCCCCCTGTGCCTCCACGCTGTATTCGTCTCCTCTGCTGCCTTAACCTTTGGGCCAAAAGGAGAAAGGACGAAGGGCTTCTGCTCAGGCTGCAGCCCTGCACACAGGCTTGTTGATCCTTCAAAGCAATTCGGCTGACAGGGTGAGATTTCTGTCAACAGCCCCCTTACCTGAAGCTTGCCTCCCACAGGACATACGGAAATTATGTATCAAAATAATGACTGTCTTTGTCAAGGAGTTTTAGGAGCATCCGACCAGATCTAAGTCGGCAAGAGTCACCTAAGCAAGGACACAGAGTTGCTCAGCTCTCCGTGGAGCCTCGCTGGCACCCAGATGTCTGCAGGCTTCTCACGCCCAAACCTGCTCCCCCTCCCGTTCCCCCTCCCGTGAGCACAGAAGCAGCTCGCAAACAACCCTTAGTTAAGGTGGGGCTTTAAGACACGAGTGCCCCGTCTTCTTGGTCGGCTGGCTCTCCGAACAAAGCTGCTTTCCTTGGCCCGCCGCTGCTCCCCGTCCGGCCCCGCTGCTGCAGCCCCTCCTGCCCCGCCGCTACTCCCCGGCCCCTGCTCGCTGTCTCCCCCTCCTGCCCCCGCCGCTGCAGCCCTCCTGCCCCGCCGCTACTCCCCCTCCTGCCCCGCCGCTGCAGCCCCTCCTGCCCCGCCGCTACTCCCCCTCCTGCCCCGCCGCTGCAGCCCCTCCTGCCCCGCTGCGCCTCCTCCTCCATCCTTTCAGCCGACAGGGGGAGAAAAGTATCTCAGCAGTGCATCGCATCTCCAGACCGAGGTTGTCATTCCGTCAGAAGGAACCTTCCTGTCCTTTCCCTTCCAGAAGCCGTCCCGCTGGCCCATCCCATTGACGGCACCACGACGCCTGCACCCAGGGATCAGGAAGCACACCCTGTCTGAGCCCCCTGATAGAGCGGTCACGGGTCAGAAGGTGGGAAATAAACGAACACAAATTCAGGGGCCTTTTTCTTTTCTTTCATTTACCATTTATTCTTTTTTTCCTTCTTCTTGATCTTCCCTTTTTCTTTTAAGTTTTATTTTGGTATTATTAATCGACAGTTACATGAAGAACATTATGTTTACTAGGCTTCCTTCCCCCTTCACCAAGTCTCCCCCCCCCACAAACCCCATTACACTCACTTTCCGTCAGCATAGTAAGATGCTGTAAAATCACTACTTGTCTTCTCTGTGTTGCACAGCCCTCCCCATGCCCCCCCCATAGTATACATGCTAATCATGCTGCCCCCTTTCTTTTTCTCCACCCTTATACCTCCATTCCCACCCGCCCTCCCCAGTCCCCTTCTCTTTGGTAACTGCTGGTCCATTCTTGGGTTCTGTGATTGTGCTGCTGTTTTGTTCCTTCAGTTTTTCCTGATTCTCATACTCCACATATGAGTGAAATGATTTGGTCCTTGTCTTTCTCCTCCTGCCTTAGTTCACTGAGCATAATACCCTCTAGCTCCATCCATGTTGCTGCAAATGGCAGGATATGTTGTCTTCTTACGGCTGAACAATATTGCATTGTGTATATGTCCCACTTCTTTATCCATTCACCAACTGATGGACATTTAGGTTGCTTCCATTTCTTGGCTATTGTGACTAGTGCTGCGATAAACATAGAGGTGCATCTGTGTTTTTCACACTGGGCTACAGTATTCTTAGGGTAAATTCCTAGAAGTGGAATTCCTGGGTCAGATGGTGTTTCTATTTTGAGCTTTATGAGGAACCTCCATACTGCTTTCCACAATGCTTGAACTAATTTACATTCCCACCAGCAGTGCAGGAGGGTTCCCCTGTCTCCACACCCTCGCCAACATTTGTTGCTGTTTGTCTTTTGGATGGTGGCGATCCTTACTGGTGTGAGGTGACATCTCCTTGTGCTTTTAATTTGCATTTCTCTGATGACAAGCGATGTGGAGCATCTTTTCAGGTGTCTGTCGGCCATCTGAATTTCTTCTTTGGAGAACTGTCTCTTCAGCTCCCCTGCCCATTTTTTAATTGGATTATTTGCTTTGTGTTTGTTGAGGTGCGTGAGCTCTTTATATATTTTGGATGTCAACCCTTTATCGGGTTTGTCACTCATGAATATATTCTCCCATACTGTAGGATACCTTTTGTTCCATTGACGGTGTCCTTTGCTGTACAGAAGCTCTTCAGCTTAATAGAGTCTCACTTACTCAGTTTTGCTTTTGTTTCCCTTACCGGGGAGATATGTTCATGAACAAGTCGCTCATGTTTATGTCCATGAGATTTTTGCCTATGTGTTTTTCTAAGAGTTTTATGGTTTTATGACTTACATTCAGGTCTTTGATCCATTTCGAATTTACTTTTGTGTATGGGGTTAGACAACGCTCCAGTTTCATTCTCTTACATGTAGCTGTCCAGCTTTGCCAGCACCAACTGTTGAAGAGGCTGTCTTTTCCCCATTGTATGTCCATGGCTCCTTTATCATCTATTAATTGACCATATATGTTTGGGTTAATGTCTGGACTCTCTATTCTGATCCACTGGTCTGTGGCTCCGTTCTTGTGCCAGTACCAAATTGTCCTGATTGCTGTGGCTTTGTAGTAGAGCTTGAAGTTGGGAGAGCGAGATCTCCCCCACTTTGTTCTTCCTTCTCAGAATTGCTTTGGCTATTTGGGGTCTTTGGTGTTTCCATATGAATTTTTGAACTATTTTTTCCAGTTCGTTGAAGAATGCTGTTGGTAATTTGATAGGGACTGCATTGAGTCTGTATATTGCTTTGGGCAGGATGGCCATTTTGACAATATTAATTCTTCCTAGCCAAGAGCATGGGATGAGTTTCCATTTGTTAGTGTCTTCTTTAATTTCTCTTAACTGTCCTGTAGTTTTCAGAGTATATGTCTTTCACTTCCTTGGTTAGGTTTATTCCTAGGTATTTTATTCTTTTTGATGCCATTCTGAATGGAATTGTTTTCCTGATTTCTCTTTCTATTAGTTCATTGTTAGTGTATAGGAAAGCCACAGATTTCTGTGTATTAATTTTTTATCCTGCAACTTTGCAGAATTCTGGTACTAGTTTTACTAGTTTTGGAGTGGAATCCTTATGGTTTTTTATGTACAAGATCATGTCCTCTGCAAACAGTGCCAGTTTAGCTTCTTCTTTACCAATCTGGGTTCCTTGTATTTCTTTGTTTTGTCTGATTGCCGTGGCTAGGACCTCCAGTACTATGTTGAATAACAGTGGGGCGAGTGGGCATATCCCTGTCTTGTCCCGGATCTCACAGGAAAAGCTTTCAGCGTCTCGCTGTTCAGTATGACGTTGGCTGTGGGTTTGTCACATATGGCCTTTATTATGTTGAGGTACTTGCCCTCTATACCCATTTTGTTCAGAGTTTTTATCATGAAAGGATGTTGAATTTTGTCGAATGCTTTTTCAGCATCTATGGAGATGATCATGTGGTTTTTGTCCTTCTTTTTGGTGATGTGGTGGATGATGTTGATGGATTTTCGTATGTTGTACCATCCTTGCATCCCTGAGATGAATCCCACTTGGTCATGGTGTATGAGCCTTCTGATGTATTTCTGAATTCGGTTTGCAAATTCTTTGTTGAGTATTTTTGCATCTACATTCATCAGGGATATTGGCCTGTAGTTTCCTTTTTTAGTGGGGTCTTTGCCTGGTTTTGGTATTAGGGTGATGTTGGCTTCATAGAATGAGTTTGGGAGTATTCCCTCCTCTTCTTTGTTTTGGAAAACTTTAAGGAGAATGGGTATTATGCCTTCTCTGTATGTCTGATAAAATTCCGAGGTAAATCCATCTGGCCCAGGGGTTTTGTTCTTGGGTAGCGTTTTGATTACCGCTTTAATTTCATTGCTGGTAATTGGTCTGTTTAGATTTTCTGTTTCTTTCTGTGCCAGTCTCGGAAGGTTGTATTTTTCTAGGAAGTTGTCCATTTCTTCTAGGTTTTCCTGCTTCTTGGCATAGAGGTTTTCATAGTATTCTCTAATATTTCTTTGTATTTCTGTGGGGTCCGTCATGAGTTTTCCTTTCTCGTTTCTGATTCTGTTGATGTGTGTTGATTCTCTTTATCTCTTAATAAGTCTACCTAGAGGCTTATCTATTTTGTCTATTTTTTCAAAGAACCAGCTCTTGGTTTCACTGAGTTTTTTCCTTTTGTTTCATTCTTCTCGATTTTATTTATTTCTTCTCTGATCTTTATCATGTCCCTCCTTCTGCTGACTTTAGGCCTCATTTGTTCTTTTTCCAATTTCGATAATTTTGACTTGAGACTATTCATTTGGGATTGTTCTTCCTTCTTTAAATATGCCTGGATTGCTATATACTTTCCTCTTAAGACTGCTTTCGCTGCGTCCCACAGCAGTTGGGGCTTTGTGTTCCTGTCATTTGTTTCCATATATTGCTTCATCTCTATTTTAACTTGGTCATTAATCCATTGATGATTTAGGAGCATGTTGTTAAGCCTCCATGTGTTTGTGAGCCTTTTTGTTTTCTTTGTACAATTTATTTCTAGTTTTATACCTCTGTGGCCTGAAAAGTTGGTTGGTAGAATTTCAATCTTTTGGAATTTACTGAGGCTCTTTTTGTGGCCTAGTATGTGGTCTATTCTGGAGAGTGTTCCATGTGCACTTGAGAAGAATGTGTATCCTACTGCTTTTGGACATAGAGTTCTGTAGATGTCTATTAGGTCCATCTGTTCTAGTGTGTTGTTCAGCACCTCTGTGTCCTTACTTATTTTCTGTCTGGTGGATCTATCCTTTGGAATGAGTGCTGTGTTGAAGTCTACTAAAATGAATGCATTGCATTCTATTTCCTCCTTTAATTCTGTTAGTATTTGTTTCACATATGCTGGTGCTCCGGTATTGGGTGCATATACATTTGTAATGGTTATATCCTCTTGGTGGACTGACCCCTTTATCATTATGCAACGTCATTCTTTATCTCCTGTTACTTTTCAGGGGCCTTTTGTCTTAGAGAATGTTCTAGAAGTCTATCGTGTGGGCATGCCAAGCTCTCCCTTCTAAGGTGGTGAATGAGGAGCTGCATCTGGTCTCTTCTCCCCGCCCCAGGCACACACACACGTAAAAGGGCACAGCAGCCTGGTGGAACACCTCGGATTCCAGAGGCAGCACAGACCTCATTTCCAGTGGGCTACTCTGACCCATTCACTGATTGGTCTGAAAAGCACCTAGTTTGAGAGCAGCCTGGACCTTTGGAAGGTGGATGCCAGTAGGTGACACCACCTGGAACTCCTCCCATTGCCATCCCTTCAAGGTGCACACCTGAAAATGGCCTACCGGGGGACTGACCTGCCCAAGATCACAAGGCCTGAACCAAGGCCTGACTTGCGTGGTGTTCCACGCTCCATGCCAAGCCTGGTTGGCATTCTGCCATCTCTGAGTCTGTGCATCAGATACATGTGACACCAGCCCCCAGGAGCTGGAGGGGTCATCCATGTATCCCTGGGGATGTCCCTAGGGAGGAAGGTCTGGCGTGACCCTGCCTGTGCAGGTTGGAACGTTGGGCAGCTCCTGAGGGGTACCGTGGCCTCAGCGGGACAGGGAACTGGGGAGAAAAAGAGGCCTGAGCTCAGCTCTTGTCTCCTCAGAGCTGGGACCCTGGTGTCATTGCCAAAGAGCGAAGAGAGGGCTCTGGTGGAGATCTGTGCACTCATGCATGGCAAGGGGCAGGAGGGTGGGCAGTCAGTAGCCCAGAGGGGCATGTGGGCGTGTCTGAATGCAAGGAGGGGCCCCGGAAATGGACCCTTGAAGAAGTGATGTCACTGAAGACACGCCCAGTAGAACCTGAATTGTGACCCGGACGGAACCCAGATCCTGGCCGCAGACCCCAGTCCTGCTCACTTGACCGGAGGCGCTCGATAGAGCAACATGCGGTCTTGTTTTGCGGAGCCTTCTGAAGGCGTGGGAGTCAGGGAAGCTGAGACGGAGAGTCCTGCTGCTCGCTGTGGGCGCTGGCTCAGTGACCTCCTCCACCGCCTCTGTCCGTGTCTCCCGAGAAGCCCTGAGGTAACACAGGGCGACCCAGAGCGGGCCACTCCAGGGCCAGGCTACAGTGTACCCATCCCGGGCTGACCTTCCTGCCGGCCCTTCCTGTGTGTGTGCGGTGGCCGTGAGGCATGGGTGGGACTGAAGGCTGGGAATGAGGGGAGCTGTTGTTCCTGGGTGGCAGCACGTGCTGAGTTGGTGGACACCTAGCGGGGCAGTCAGTGTCACAGCTCTGGTCTCAGCATTCAGGACATGGAGATGAGTGTTCAGACCAGGTACTTCCACCCACATGTTAGTCCTGAGCCCGGGAGTGTCCTCTCCTTCCCTCAGGGACTGGAAGTCTAGGCAGATGGCCCCGTGTGCCTGATCTCGGGGGCACGGTTTGGGGCCCACACTGCCCCCTGCAGGGAGGTCCAAGCAGCCCCGGGTGCCTCCTCCGCAGCTACGAGGCGCCAGCTTTGCAGAGCTCCACCCTGGGGTGCGACGTGGAGCTGGTGGATGGATTCACCTACTCCATCTCCCTGGACCCGGGGCAGGCTGTCTACACCCAGGACCCCGTTCCAAACCTGGCAACCTGCCAGGGCCCTCCCAGGGCTGCCCCACGAGAGTGGCCGACAGGCCCACTCCAGAGGGTCTGCGACCTCATCCCCGGGGGCACCCCGTGCCTCTCCTTGCTCGACCTGCAGGGGGCTGGAGGCTCTCCGGTGAGATGCGAACCACCCTCACCCTGGTGGTACCTGGGTTTCAAACTGACTATATCCCTGCTGCCCCCCTCAGCCTGAACATGAGCCAACTGTCCCTGGGACTGAGGTCCCCAGGCTCAGGGCTCCCCGGACTCGCGTGAGGAGGAAGTGGAGAAAGCGCTCGGCACGAGTGGGAGCAGCTCCAAACACCAGCCGGAGCACTCCTGAGGTCACCCTCCCTCCCGAGGAAGCCGAGCAGCCGACCACGGTCCAGCGGCTCCCCTGGTGAGCACCCAACCCCTCCTCGGCACAGTCGGGCCTCTGCCCACAGCCCGTGGTGTGTCTTCAGTGTGCCCACATGTGTCTGAGCCATGGTGTGTTCCTCTGATGGGTAGGGTGGCTGGTGATCAGCCTGTTAGGGTGCCCATGGTGAACACGGGAGGAGCCTCAGAGGGGCTCCCCAGGCACTGGGTGCTGCAGAAAGGACTCCCAGCCAAGGTGGCCCACTTCAGGGCTATTACTTCTCTGTACCTGATGAAAAGCCTTTGGCTTCACCCGTCAGTGGCCTCAGTTCGGAAAAGCACAAGGAAAGCAGCCTTGGGAGCAGAGGCTCACAATTCGCTGTGGCTGGGCCCGGTCCTTGTCCTCACTGAGGCCACATGAGGGGCCTCTGGGGGCAGCAGAGGGGTACCTGGACAGGTTCTGGGGGGACTTCCTTCAGCAACAATAGGTGTGCAGCACCCACTTGGTGCAGGCCCTTTGGGCACACTTAGCATAACTGCGTGAAGGAAGCAGGCACAATACTGGAACCCCGTCCCGGGGGGAGTCGGGCAGTCACCTCAGGCGTCATCCTCAGGTCATGGCCGGGGAGCGTCATGGGCGATGCCCTCACGGCCTCCTCATGTGACGGAGGGCATGACAAGCGGCCAGAGGAGGAATTGAGAATGTGAGTTTTCACCAGGCCCAGAGGGGGCACTGCCCATGTGCACAGAATGGGCGGAGGAGGCATTTGGTGCGTGGGGCAGGGGGCGCCCAGCAGAGCCCAGCAGGTCACCCATCTTTGGATTCCCACGGGCGGGCTGACGACTGGGGACTTCCTACTCGGGAGGACGGGAGAGGATGGGGACCCACGACAGACATGCAGGGTCAGGAAGGGGGGTGGCAGTTGCCTCGGCAGGCAGGGGAGGGCAGAGCGGCCGGAATAAGCAGGCTTCTCACTCTGTCACCCCCCGGCCTTCCCACAGCCCGAGGACGGGACGGGCTAGGCGCCTTCCCTGGGAGCCCGAGAGTGTGTCCAGCGTCTTCCACTGCACCCAGCCTTCAATCACCGTGAAGGGCCAAGTCCTCCACCACTTGGGCCAGAAGGAGCACCTGCAGCCCACGGTGGCTGAGCTCAAAGGTGAGGGGCTGGACCCAGGGAACCGTCTAGGGTGTGCTTCCCGGACTGGGGTTCCCGTCACCCCAGTGAGGCGCGGGGAATCGGGCACGGGTTGACGCTTCCTCTGTGTCCTGCTCCAGCACAACGGCAGATGCAGCTGGGTCCAGAGACACAGAGAAGACCGTCTTCGAGGCTAGAGCCCATCCCGGAGCTCCCTGACACCCCTGAGCTGGAGCTACGGCCGGTGTCACCTGCTTCAGCCCGTGGAGAGCCGGAGGATGTCCCAGCAGTGGCCTCAGCCCCGGCGCCAGGACCCAAGCTGGAGCCACATGAGTCCTCAGGCGTGGGGCCCGGAGCTCCTGTCGGAGTGGCACCGGGCCTGCCAGAGCCAGAGGTGGGCCTGGACCCCACCAGACACTGTGCCGTGAGCCCCTGGGACATCCCAGGAGGGGTCTCATGCCCCGAGCTGGAGCCCCGTGAGCTCTCGGGCCCGGGGCGCGTAGCACCTACCGGAATGGCACCAAGCACGGCAGAGCCAGAGACAGGGCCAGCGCCCACCAGCCCCTGTGCTGCGAGCACCCCCTGTGCCATCAGGGAGGAGCCGGTCACCATCCTGCAGTTCCCTCCCCACCTGGTGGCCAAGCAGCTGACCCTGATCTGTGCGGTGAGTGGAGCGGGCTCTCGGGGTCGGGGCTGGGCCTTCCCTGTGTCACGGGCTGCCCTCGACCTCCCCTCCCCTGACGTGAACTCCAATGATGTGGGCCCACGTCCCAGCTTCCCCACGGACTCAGCCTGTGCCCTGAGAGACCCTCCCCACGCCCAAGACTGCACTGAGCACAAGGGGACGTAGGGCTGGCCCTTAGGGGTCCTTGCCGACCAACGAGGAGGAGTGGAGGGAAGGTGGGCAGGGCCTGGCCGGGCTGGAAGGGGCAGGGCAGGGGAGGGGTGCTCAGGGAGGTGTTGCCAGGGCCTGTGGTCCTCCGGCAATTCGCCTGGCAGTCCTCCACAGCCTCGGCACTTCAGAGGCCCCTGACATGGACCTGACAGCGTGGGAGACACAGACACCACCAAAGGCCCTGGGTGGAGTTGTTCTGGGGGAAACTGCACCTGAGTGCGTACCGGGATCCACGGGGTGGCAGAATGGGAGGCAGATACCCCAGGATGGCAGGTTGAGCTGCCTTGTGCTGCAGGTAGGAGGTGAGCGAGGGTGCCTGCGAGCAGAGCCCCTCCGTTCCCCACCACTGTGGGGCCCTGTGCATCTGGTCCTGGGCGCCTCAGTGGACGGGCTGCAAAGCCCGGATTCCCACAAGGCTCACAGCACAGCCCCAGCTGCCTGGGCTCCAGCTCCGACCGGTGGCTGCCTGGCACAGTGGCACCAGGGGCAGAGCTGGATGACACCCCTTGTCATCTCCAGGAGCTGATCACCAAAGTCACCCGTTATGAATGCGAGGCCTACGTTGCATACAAGCCACAGATGGGAAGAAGGTACCAGCCAGAGAAGGCAAGCATTGAGCACGTGGCCCCCACCATCCATAAGGTCATGAAGCAGTTTGAAGCCACGGTTAGGTTGGTCACCACCTCCTGCCTCGGGACCCCGAGCATGACGGCCAGGGACAGGGCCCGAGTGGTGGAGTTCTGGATCCGGGTGGCCAAGGTGAGTCATGGGACGGCCCCCGGGGTCCATCCTGGCGTCTTGGGACCTGCTCCCCCCCTTTGCCAACTCTCATGATGAATGCCTGCGGTCTGCCCTGCACTGTCCCTGGGCCCTCCTGCCAGGGGCGTGCGGACCTGGACTCACAGGCCCCAGGGGGGGACAGCCATCCCTGCCCCTTCCTTGGGGTGAGCCACCCAGGAGGGCTGCTCACCAGGTACCAGGTGTGCTGGGCTTAAGGACAGGAGTTCATGGGGGGACAGAGCAGAGAAGCAGGCCACGCTCTCAGCTCTGTCTTCCCTCCCAGGACTGTGAGACCTTCCTGAATTTTGCATCCCTCCACGCGATTCTCTTGGCCCTGCAGTGCCCTCCTGTAGGTCGTCTGAAAAGCACCTGGGGACATGTTTCCTGGTGAGTAGTCCTGTCCCCGGAACCAGGGCACCTGAAGGGACACGGATACCCCTAGGGCCTGGGAGTGTCCCCTCAGTCGGCTGGGACTTCCTGGGAAGTGGCAGTGCCTAGGGACAGGGATGGTGGGCTCTTGGAGCCCCGGTGGGTTAGGCCAGCGATACCCCTCAAGGAATCAGTTTCCTGCAATGTCAGCTGTGGGGTGAAGCCAACTGGAGATCTCGAGCATGCGTTCTGCAGAAGGAGGTCTCTGCCCCAAGGACAGCGACCTGGCCGAAAGCAGATTCGCCCCCGGGAGAACTGGGAACGGAGGCCCCGGGTGGAAACACGCAGCCCCCTCCCCAGGCCACGGAGTCCCCAGGGCTCAGGGTCGTGCTGGAAAGCCTCCTGCAGGCTAGTTGATATCTGGGGTCTCCAGGAAAACGGGTCTGCCCCCAGACTCCCCACCTGCTGGCCACATGTCCCCTCTTCCTCTCCCCGCCCTTAGGAAGAGCGCCTACATGTTTAAAGAACTTAAAAAGATGGACAATAAGGCTGACCGGCAGTGGTTCCACGAGGTAAATGGAGGCTAGAGGTCTGGAAGGGAGGGGTCCTTGGGGCAAGTCCTCTGCCGTACGGGGGCCCAGCCTTGGGACAGACGTGAGGTGTGCAGGGTGAGAAGGGGGAGCTGATAGAGGAAGTAGGGTCCCCCAGGCCCCCAACGGCCTCGTCTGTCTCCCTCCCTGGCCACACTTGACTGGGGTTCTGGCATCCTGTGAGGACCCAGAGGACAGGCCCCCGGTCAGGGTTGGGGCTGGCACGGGGTCGGCAGCAGGGGTGGGGCCCGTGGCTGAGCAAGGTCGGCCTCTCCCTGGGTCCTCTGAGACCATTACCCTGGGGTGCAGACCTGCCAGGTGAGCGAGGTCCAGGGAGAACAAGACGGGCTTCAGCTTGGTGCCCATCCCACCTTGTCGTGTGAGGGGAGCCGTGGTGATAGCCAGGTGACAGTGGGTGCTCAGGGCACCCTGGGAGGCAGGGACCTCCCCACACACTCTGCAGGTGAGGAAGCCTCTCACGGCAGCTGGCCGCAGCCCAAGGACACAAGAGAGGATGAGTGTGTGCCGGAGCTGGGGTCGCTCTAGGCTGAGAGCCTGCTGGAGGTGGGGACAGCATAGGTGCCAGGGGACGCGCGCAAGGCACCCATCAACCAAGGCCTGGTGGTGGGAGGGCGCGTGGGAGGGGAGCACGAGCACCTGAGTGTCCTGGACCTTGCAGGAGGCGACGTACCTGTTGACGCGATGGCAGTGGGACCAGAGGACACCCGACTACCAGGAGAATCAGGTGAGAGTGGCGTGGCCTGGTGCCACCAGCCCTGAGCTGCCAGCACTGGGGTGACCAGGAGGACGATAGCAGCTGCGTATGGGGAGAAGTTGGCGGACAGGTGCAGGGACCACAGGTCCTGGGATTGGCCAAAAGCCAGCCCTGGGAGGGACCGGGAGAGGAGCGCAGGGTGAAGGGAGGGGAGGAAGGCAGCACAGGGTGGTCCAAGGTAGCCGGGGCTGCGGGTGTGGGGTTAAAGAGAAGCTCTGTGGGCGCCCCTGAGGTAGGCGGGGACTCATCACCTCCCCACCCCCGTGGCACAGGGCATGGTCCCCTTCCTCGGATATATTCTCGATGACGTGCCCATGGAGCAACTCCCGGAATATAATGATGAAGTAAGTGAGCCCAGCGGGACACAGGGGGGCAGGATGGTGAGCTTTGGGGAGGAGAGAGCCCCAGTGAGCCCACACCTCTCAGCACCCGGCCACCCCGACTTCTGAGAGTCTCCCCTCCACCCCAGGAGCTGGACCTCTAGGAGAGGATGCACATAAGCCCCCCGGTCCTGGACCCAGGGAAGGCGGGGCTGAGGGCTAGAGGGGCAGCATCTGGGTAGGACTGTCCACCCCCTCAGGCCCTGCCCAGGGGGAGGCGTGTTGCTCCTTCAGGGCCGGAAGCACATCAGGGGCCTGGCACTGCCTGACCGCCTGAGGCCCCGTCTCCCTGTCTGCCATCACGGAGAGTTGCATGGGAAGTTTGGCCTCAGCTTCCCAGTCCACTCCCCGCCTCTCGGTAGCCCCGATCCCGGGACAGGTCCAGGTGCTGTTTCTGGGCAGGCCTGTCCTTGGAGGGCCCTGGAGGTCCTCCACCTTGAGAAAGGGTGGGGACGTTCCAGCCTCGCTCTCGGCTCAGAGGGCTGTTTCCAATGCACTCTGGCTGCCTTGCTGCCTTCCAGGGTGATGGTATAAAATAAGACTTGAGTGCCCAGCCATGAAAGGTGAGGGACGGAGTCAAGAAGCCCTGGGCAGGATCTTGTCCACCCCATCCCCTGGGTCTAACGTGTCTTGAGAGAGTTAAGCCACACAGAGCTGAGGACACTGAAGGCGTTGTCTGGTGGGGGTTGGGGGAGGCATCAAGGCCACCTTCCTGGAGGAGGAGCTGGAGACCCAACAGTGGGAACAGGCAGGGCTGGATGGCACCGGAGGTAAGGCGGGTTCCCGTGTGAGCAAAGATCCGGGACCATCCCAGTGCCCCCACTCCTCACCCCCCTCCTCGTCTGCATCCTGTCCTTCCTCTGCTCCAGGTAATCTCCATCCTAGACGAGATCTGGATTCAAAGGCGCGTGGCCAGTCAGTACGACCTGGAGACTGATGAGCGCGTCCAGTCCTTTCTCCAGGCCGTGGAGCCCCTGGATGAGCAGCAGAGGTGAGGCCGGCTGGAGTCAGGCTTTGGCTGCAGCTGCCCGCAGGCTCTGGGAGAAGGGACCCTGACGTGTGGCTCCAGGGGCTCACAGGTGTCCCTCTGTCCTGCAGCTACAACCTGTCCTGCGAGCTGGAGCCAGACGGCCAGAGGGCCGGCAGAAAGGGGCTATCGCAGCTCTTCCGGCGCCACAAGATTTAAACTTCCTGGCCAGGGCCAGGTGAGTATTCTGGGCGGGGGCGATCGGCAGGGGGTGGGCTGCTCCACAGCCTCAGGGAAGCTTCGGCCCACATGGGGTGTGGGGGCGTCCTAAAGACAGGTGGGGCTGTGATCCCAGCACCACGGCCGACCAGTCCTGCCAGACTGAAGGGTGGTTCTCCTCCCCCTCTGGGACCCAGCCTCCTCCTCTGTGACTAGGTGACGCTCAGGAGACTTCCCGTGACAGGGACGCCCCGGGTGCTTGTGATTGACAGGACCCTCCGTGCAGGACCAGGGGCCCAGAGGGCAGTGGGGACGGGGTGGAAGCAGGATAACGGGGGGAACCCGGGATAACCTGCCTCTTCTGTGCACCTGTGTGGCCCTGCAGCTGCCGTCCTCGGGCCCGCAGCCCTGGTGGTGCCCTGGCTGCGTGCGGACGAGAGCTCCCCCTTCGGGCAGGCGGCACCCGGCACTCCCAGGCCCTAGCCTGCTTCCTGCTCCTCTTCCTGCCCCTGCTCATCCTCAGCCTCTGCTGCGGCAGGTCCTCTGGCACCTCCTCCGTCGGTCGGCAGACCCGGGCAGCTCCCCAGGCTGCCGCTGCACCCCAAGGACCCGTACGTAGCTGCAGCCAATCTGGCCTCCTTCCTGCTGGGTCGTCCCCTCTGATCGTGGCCCGCTGGACAGAGGCGAGCTGCCCCACCACGCGGAGGGTGTCACCACTTGTGCACGTGGCCTCCCGTGTTGTCAACACCACCTGCTGCCTGGGTGCCATCAGCCACCGAGTTGTAGCCACACGGTTCCAGGAAAAGGTGGGGCCGTCCTCACCAGGCCTGGACATTCCTGGGATGGACACAGACACGGCGCAGTGCTGCACGGAACCACCACCCCGAGGGTTCCCAGAGGAGGCATCTGAGGATGCAGGGGTGGCCGGCGGCCACAGGTTCCCAGGGAATGCTCCCAGGGGCGACCCTGTGCAACTTCCACCCCTCATCCCTGAGAAACAGCCTCCCTGGGGATTAAAGACAGCAGGGTGAGAGGTGAGACAGAGACCTCCTCCCAAAACCACATATAATATGAAAATATAATTCATGCAACTCAGCCTGAAAGAATAACAGGAAAGAAGGCTACGCAGACTGCACACACCTAGAGAAAAGAGCAGACCTCACGGAACAGGGTAAGGTACCAGAGCTGTGACCCGGCGGGACTCGAGCCCTTCCACCACCCCAGCGCATCGGCGGGAGGAAGAGACACAGACCAGGGATGGAGTGGATGCCTGGCACTGCTGAACACCCAGCTCTGGAGATCTGTTCGGAGCACAAACCTACATTGCATGGTGCTCTGGTGATTAGCGGGGCTGGAATACCTGGATAGATGGAGATTCCCGCTGCTTGTAGAGAACAGGGATTCATATCCGGCTACTCTGGGCGGGCAGTCTCAAAAACTTCCTAAAAGCAAGAGGGCTGCTGAAGGGGCAAGGATTGCACAGAGCTTACTGCTCAGGAGAAAGGACAGGTAGACAGAATTGGGCGGGTGCACTCTGCCCAGCAGGTTGGGAACTCAAAACGATCTTCAGGCGCTACATCCGCCTGGCTGGCCACGCAGCTCCGAGGACCCCCACGCTGATATGCAGCCTGCTGTGTCTTCCTCCTGGCTAGACTGTACCTGGCTCGCAAACTGGCTGCCCCTGCCCTGGCATCAGGCCAGCCAGACGGACGTCCCACCTACAGCAGCTACAAACACAAAGCACAGAGGCTGACACCTGTGTGTGCGGCCACTGGTTCTGGCCGTGGAGACAGGGATAGCAGCCGGCAAACAGGAAACAGCTCTGTCCTCCCCCAAGGCACCAGCACCACTCACCTGAGAACCCTGCCACATACAAACATGAAACCTCAAAAGAACCTCGTTCAAAGCAAACTCTCAACACCAGAGAAAGGATCGAGTGAGACTGAATTAATAAATCTTCCTGAAAGAGATTTCAGAGTGAAAATCATAAACATGTTCATGGAGGTACAGATAAATATTTAAGAACTCAGTAACAAATTTAGGAAGGAGCTCCAATCGTTGAAGAGCACAACAGAGGGTATTAAAAGCAGGTTGGATACAGTGGAGGAGATGATGAATCAAAGAGAAATTAGGGAAGGGAAATACAAAGAAGCTGAGGAACAGAGAGAAAAAAGGATCTCTAGGAATGAGAGAATACTGAGAGAAATGTGTGACCAATCCAAATGGAACAATATTCATATTACAGGGGTAGTAGAAGAAGAAGAAGAGAAAAATGGGTGGAAAGTGTCTTTCAGGAGGTAATTGCTGAAAGCTTCCCCAATCTCAGGAAGGACATAGTCTCTGAGGCCACGGAGGTGCACAGATCTCCCAACACAAGGGACCCAAGGAGGATAACACCAAGACATATAATAATTAAAATGGAAAAGATCAAGGATAACGACAGACTATTAAAAGCAGCCAGAGAGAGAAATTAGATCACATACAAAGGAAAACCCATCAGGCTGTCATCAGACTTCTCAGCACAAACCTCACAGGCCAGAAGGGTGTGGCATGGTACATTTAATACAACGAAGCAGAAGGGCCTCGAACCAAGAATACTTTATCCAGCCAGACTATCATGTAAATTTGAGGGAGGGATTAAACAATTTCCGGATAAGAAAAACCTGAGAGAATTTAGCTCCCACAAACCATCCCTACAGTGTATTTTGGAGGGACTGCTATAGATGGAAGTGTTCTCAGGGTTAAATAACTGTCACCAGAGGTAATAAAAAGGGATGGACAGAGAGTCCAGAATATGATACATAACATATAAAGAATGGAGAAGAAAAAAAGGGAGGAAAAAAAGACCTTTATATTGTGTTTGTCATAGCACAATAAGTGAGTTAAGTTAGGCTCTTAGTAAGGAAGTTACCCTTGAACCTTTGGTAACCACGAATCAAAAGCTTGCAATGGCAATGACGACATACCTACCGATAACCACCTTAAATGAAAATGGTCTCAATGCACCAATCAAAAGACACAGAGTCACTGAATAGATAAAAAAACAAGACCCAACTATATGCTGCCTACAAGAGACTCACTTCAAACCCAAAGACATACAAAGACTAAAAGTGAATGGATGGGAAAAGGTATTTCAAGCATCCTATAGGGACAAAAAAGCAGGGGTTGCAGTACTTTTATCAGACAGAATACACTTCAAAACAAAGAAACCCACAAGAGACAAAGAAGGACATTACGTGATGATAAAGGGGTCAATCCAACAAGAGGATATACGCATCATAAATATCTATGCACCCAACACAGTATCACTTACATATGTGAAACAAATACTTACAGAATTCAAAGGGGAAGTAGAATGCAATGCATTCACTATAGGAGACCTCAACAGTCCACTCACTCCAAGGGACAGATCAACTAGACAGAATATCAGGAGACAGAGCCATGGAACAACACATTACAACAGATGGACCTACTGGACGTCTACAGAACTCTCCACCCAACAGCAAACAGGATACACATTCTTCTCAAGTGCGGCACATGGAACATTTTCAAGAATAGATCATATACTCGGCCACAAAAAGAGCCTCAGGAAATTCAAAAAGATTGAAATTGTACCTCCCAGATTCTCACACAACAAGGGTATGAAACTAGAAATAAATTACGTAAAGAAAATGAAAAAGCCTACACACACATGGAGACTTAACAACATGCTTCTAAATAACCAACGGATCAATGACCTAATAAAAACAGAGATCAAGCAATATATGGAGACAAATGACAATAATTCAACAACACAAAACCTGTGGGACACAGACAAGGCGGTGTAAGAGGGAAGTACATGGCAATACAGGCCTACCTCAGGAAAAAGAACAATCCAATATGAACAGTTGAAACTCACCATTAACCAAACTAGAAAAAGAAGAACAAATGAGGCCCAAAGTCAGTAGAGGGAGGGACATAATAAAGATTACAACAGAAATTAAATCGAGAAGAATAAAACAATAGAAAGAATCAATGAAAGCAGGAGCTGGCTCTTCGAGAACATAAGCAAACTAGATAAAACCCTAGCCAGACTTATCAAGAAAATAAGAGTCGACATGCATAAACAGAATCAAAAATGACAAAGGAAAAATCACTACGGACACCACAGAGATACAAAGAAGTACTAGAGAATACTATGAAAAACTATATGCTAACAAACTGGATAACCTAGGAGAAATGGACAACGTTCTCCAAAAGCACAACCTTCCAAGGCTGACCCAGAGAGAAACAGAAGATCTGAACAGACCAGTTACTGGCAACAAAACTGAATTTGTAATAATAAAAGTACCTCAGGACAAAACCCCCGGAATAGAGGGCTTCACCACTGAATTTTACCAAACATTTAGTGAAGAACTAATAATACCTATTCTCCTCAAAGTCTTCCAAAATGTAGAAAAGGAAGGAATACTTCCAAACGCATTCTATGAGCCCAGCTGATGAACACAGATGCAAAAATTCTCAACGAAATACTAGCAAACCGACTTCAAAAATGCATCCAGAAGACCATCCATCATGATCAAGTAGGATTTATTGCGGGGAAGCAAGGATTGGTACAGTATTAGAAAACCCAGCATCATCATCCATATCAACAGAAAGAAGGACAAAAACAGGATGATCATCTCCATGGATGCCAAGAAAGCATTTGACAAAATTCAACACCTATTCATGATAAAACCTCTCAACAAAATGGGCACAGAGGGCAAGCACCTCAACATAATAAAGGCCATAGATGACAAGCGCACAGCCAACATCATATTGACAGCAAGAAGCTGAGAGCCTTTCCTCTGACATCTGAAACAAGACAGGGATGCCCACCCTCCCCACTTTTCATCAACACAGTACTGCAGGTCCTTGGCACAGCAATCAGAAAGCGCAAAGAAATAAAAGGCATCCAGATTGGTAAGGGAGTCAAACTGTCCCTGAATGCAGACGACATGATATAGTACATAAAAAACCCTAAAGAATCCACTCCAACACTACGAGAACTAATACCTGAATTCAGCAAAGTAGCAGGATACAAAACTTGGAAGCACGGGGGGAGGGCTGCTCTGGGCCCAGGCACGGGGCTCTGGGCACAGCCCGTCATCGGAACCCACAGAGAAGCCATGTGGCCGTAGCTGCCAGCACCATCCATGCCCGCAGCTGCGGCTCCAGGGGCAGGGACGTCAGGAGCCTGTCCCATCCTCTGCTGCAGTGGGCATATCCTCTGGGTGCCCAGTGTATGGACACAGCCCCGGCCCCTCCCTTCAGGGGAGGCCTGTTGCTCAGAGGGGCAGCTGGCCAACAGAGCAGGGGAGGCCCTGGCCCTTGCTGCCCACCACTGAATTTTCATGTGAAACCTTCATAAGAGTGTATATCAATAATACCTTAAAAAAAAAAAAAAGAAAAGAAATAGCCTCCCTGAGGGCAGTGTGATGTGGATGTTGTCCCTGGGGGTCACCCCTGTGCAGGTGGGATGCAGTCAGTGAGAGGACTGCCCCCACACTGCTCTTTCTTCTCAAAGCTCTGCCCCACAGGCAGACATCGTGTGCCCCCCGACCCACCCAGGCCCTCAAACTCTCTGACGCAGGGGCGCCCTGACCACCGCCAGGTTGCATTTCATCCTCTGTCCTCCCTCATTAGGTGCTCAGGAAGAGCGGAGCGCACTAAGCCCCAGGCGGCACACCTTGGCAGCACTGGGGAGGGCTGCCCAAAAAGAACCTGGGCCTTACTGCCTGTCACCTATAGATTATGATCAGACATGAAAATCTATTGATTAGAAGCCCCGGGGTGTCTCCTCACATCTGGGACACCAATGCCCATGTAACCCAAGTAGATCCCAGGGCTGCAGGCCACCAGTCTAGCTGTGTCCCATTGATGAGACACAGCTGCCCCACACGTTCCAGAAATTCCGTTGCCAAAAACATTGAACTTGGACTCTGAATGCACCTTCAGGAGGTGCGTGCCTTCCATTGGGGGGGCTTTCTCTGAGCCCAATTTCTAGACGCTTCACAACTCACAGCACCCCCCAAAACTCCCCAGTACCCAGTCCTCCCCCATGGTGCCCCTCAGCCACCCATCCCCAGGCCAGGCTGATATGAGGCCCCTGGTGTCCCGCTCCTGGGTCCTGGCTGAGTGGCCTGAAATCTGTGACAAATGGCTGGGGAGGCTGAGCGGAGGCACTTGGCTCTGATTCTCCCCACACGCTCCCCCAGGGCTCTCAGGATGTGTTCACCCTCCCAAGAGGGGAGGCCTGGCCTGGAGGGGAGTTCCAGGATCAGCACAAGCACCCCTTTGGGGGGCTCCAGGCTGGAGACAGTCTCCAGGCCTTATGATGCAGGTGGAGCCACAGATTGGGCACTGGGGAAGCGGGCGTGGGTCCTACTGACAACCTCAGGTGAACAGGTGACAGGAGGTAAAATCGGGACACCCAGGCCAACCTCCTTTCCCTGGTCCTGCCCACAGTACCCTCAGAGCCATCTGCCTGCACGGTGGTCCCAGGGATGACCTCAGGCTCCCCAGCCACATAGGGAGGGAAGTATGGGCAGGAGGACGGCAGACGGGCCCCTAGCAAGGCAGGTGCCCAGGTCAGACCTGTCATCCTGCACGGCCCACCAGCCTCAACCTGACACAGAAGAGCTCTGGGCCCAGAAACAAAGCAGCAGCCCTGGGCCTGCTGGGTGGTCACTGGGCCAGCGGTCCGTCCTGCCCAGGGTCTGTGCGTTACAGCCTAGACCGCTGGTGCAGGGACACCAGGATCACACGGCAGCGTGGCCACCCTGACTGTGGGCTGCAGCCCACCTTCTCCACCCGGCGTGTGCTGGGGAGGTGGCAGGGCCCTCTGGTCCCTGGTGCGCTCCTCTGCACCCAGGCACGGGCTCTGGGGGCTCCCCGTCTTCGGGCTCTTCAGAGAAGCTCATGCTGGTGTTCTTGTTCGCAGGCTCAGAGAATGAACTTTGCAAACACTCAAGGAAGGAGAGCATGGGCGAGGCTTCTATTTACAGATAATGCACAGGATAGAGCTCCTGGCTTGCCCCTGCCCGGAGGGGACAAGAGAGCCCCAGGGTGATGCACTGTCTAGGGGATGTAGAGGCAGGTGAGAGACAAAGGGCCAGGGATGCAGACCTGCTGAACGGTCCCCAAATGCTTATCTTTGAAGAGACACTTAACTTTCCTACTTGCCTACATTGCACATCATTTGGTTAGGGCTAGAGGAAGAAAAGCAGCATCTGGGTAGTTAAAGAAAATGAGCCGGGCCTTTGAGCAGGCTACGGTACATTTTACAACAGCCTCATTCAATGGACACAGTGAAGACATGGGCGATGCTGCGGTCTTTTCGTATGTGGGGGATATTCAAACATTTCAGGCCAAGTCACTCCTGGCTTCTTAGTTTTATTTAATCTCACACAAGAACGCTTATGTTACTTCAGAGAATGAATGTGACTGACTTTGCTTAATTGTCTGATACGGAGTTTCAGTAGGGGTTTTATTCCGGAGGCCCTCCCCCGGCTCTGTCTGCGCCCACAGTCCCTGCCTCGCCAGCACTCAGGCCCCGTGGCTTCCCTCCCCAGCTGCCATCCCCTCCGAGTTCCTCCTCCAGGCTTCCCTTCCACACTCCCCAAGCTCTCTGCTCCCATGCTCGCACCCCTCTCCCCCCACCCTCCCAGCCTTCCCCTTCCCCCACCACTCCCCTGGGCTGGGACTCCTGTTAGGAGGGCTTGTGTGTTCTCCTGGGTTCTTGTCCCCTTGCCCCACCGCAGCAATGACCTGAGGGGCAGAGACACAGTAGTGGAGAGTAAAAGTTTTATTTATGGAGAAAAAGTGTGCCCTCAGAGAGAGGGGACTGTGGGCTACCTCAGAGAGAGGCAAACTGAAAGGGTGAGGGTTCCCCGTTTTAAGGATTTTTCAGGAATATGACAGAGGGCTAGGGGTGTGGACTTGTTAAGTCGTCTCAAGATGAGACATGAAGATTCTTATCAGTCCTTCGGTTAATTCTGCAAAATTAGCTTAAGACAAGAAATGCACTGCTCGGATTCCCTCCAGAATAGCAGCTTCCTGGTTGGGGAGCATATCAATTAAGACTGCCTTCCCTGCCTCCAAGGTGGGCTGAGTTACTATATGTTCGCTGAAGAGTATGCTAAGTGTGGATAAAATGAAAATTCCTGGGGCCAGGATTCCCACCTGGGCCTAGTCGGCTAGCTCACTACTCATGTGGGCAATCGGTTGCTGCTGACTCTATATAAAAGTGCTCCCACCCAGTGCTCTGGGTGACACGGTGACACGGCTGCGAGCCTGCAGGAGAGCAGAGCAGAGGCTGGAGTGGTGGCAGCGCTGAGGTCAGAGGCCTAGAGGATGTCTGCAGGACGGCTGTGCAGGCAGAGAGGCCCAGGGGCAGAGACCGGCTTGCTGCATGCAGACTCGCTCTCATTGGATGGCATGTTAGGGATTGACCTGCCACGGTGGAAATAAAGTTGGGTATAGCCCTTCCACCCCGAGAACGGTTTACTGTCATTGCTTTGATCACATTGAATCCATAGCGAACTTGCCGGGGGTTGAAATCGATCGGCAGGACATTAAAACTCTTACTTCTTCACTTCCTGGGCTTTGAAATGCAATCTTAGCTTTAAGATCGAATCTTTCCTGTCTTACTGTGCTGCGATGGCTGGGCTGGCGTGCTACGTGAACTGTCCAGTCCGCAAATTACTTGAATATACGGGGATGGAGGAGGAGAAAGAGCACATAGGTACAGGTAAAAAAATAAGCTGGGCCTTTAAGCAGGCTACGTGAGTCTCACCATGACATGATTCACTAAACACAATCAAGACAAGGGTATGCCGAGAGACCTTCCTTTGTCTGGGGAATACTCAAGCATTCCAGGCCAGTTACTCCTGGCTTCTGGAACTTTAAGTGATCTCACTGAAGAATGCCTATATTCTTAGTTTGCTATTTTTACCCTAGAGAAGGCACAAGCACAAGGTGCCAAAGAGCCCCGTGCACCTTATTAAGAAGTGCAGACTCTATTTCATTGGCCATACAGGGTCAGAGAAGGGTTCTGAGCAGCGAAATATGATCACTTTCTGATAGGTAGGTCATCTACACTAGTGAGGGGGAAGAATTTAAGTGGGAGGCACTGAAGGCTTGGGGGTCAAGTAGGAGGCCACTGCACAGCTTAGGGGAGAGACGGTGAGGGCTTGGGAACCCAGTGTGGTGGTGAGAACTGAGAGGAGACACAGACGTGAGAAAGAGCAAAGTCACTGGAACCGGGCCTGACTCGCTATGCGCAGGACGGAAGGGGAAGGCGTCCCCTGGCCCTGGGATGGCTGGGGGACAGGTCCCGATACTGGTAAGATACTGTGGGCAGAGGAAGATAATGGACTAACTTTGGAAGATTTTAGGTTTGAGATACTTGTGAGTAACCAAGGTCGGTAATGTGTTAACAAGAATTTGAATTCATGAGTCTGAAGGTCAGAAGAGTCAGCACGGGCAGCTGACCACTCGAGCAGATGGCTCACCTACGCAGGCTGCAGGAAGAAAGGAGCAGCAGCCCGTGGGGACAACCTTGGGTTTTCCCAAAATTCAGGAAAATCTTGATGCTTTTTGGAATAAGCAAAAACAATTCTACACGAAAATGTAAAGCAGGTCTCATATCAAATCCTGAGAGCCAGCTAAATGTCAGAGAAAAACAGAATGGTTAACTTAATACGATATATCCACACCCGAGAATGTTGACTATTTTAAATGATGTGTAGGAAGAGTTGACAGAAAGATAACACGTTTATGATGAAATGTCAAAAGTTTTTTACCTTTATTTTTAAGACTGTGTGTTGTGTAAACCTTTAACAATATGCATAACAAAGCCTATAAATAAATATATAAATATATTAAAGTAACTTTTCAGATTATTCCAAATTGTCCGCATAATCTTTTATAATGGGGAAACAACTGTTAAGAGTACACTTCCCCACTACGAGATGACAGCTCACATCGTAGGTGTCACCTATTGTAGGGTGGCTATATCAAAGAGACAGTGGCGAGGATAGGAGAAACTGTGACCCCCATAAATTGCTAGCAGAGACGTGAAATGGTGCAGCCACGTTGGAAAATGACTTGACAGTTTCTTAAGGTTAAACGCAGAGCTACCATGTGACCCAGCAACTCCTAAGGATATACCCAAGAAAAATGAAAACATACATCCACACAAACACTTGCACAGGGCTGTTCATTCACAGTAGCCAAAGAGTCCAAACAACCCAAACATTTATTCAAATGGTGACTTGAAATGCAGGACAGCCATACAATGTAATATTATTCAGCAATAAAAGGGAAGGAAGCACTGACATGTGCTCCAAGTTGGACGAACCTTGAAAGCATCATGTTAAGTGAAAGAAACCATGCTTCAATGACCCCAGATTGTAAGGCTCCATTATATGAAATGTCGAGAGCAGCCGTATCTTATGGACAGAGAGGACGTGGGGAGGTGGGGAGAGGAACTGGGTTAGACCAGTAAGCCGGATTGGATTTGTTTTGGGGGTGATGAAGTCCTAAAATTAGGACTGAGGCAGTCTTGGTTAATTCCTAGTAACATGTTAATAATTGTCTCTCAAGTGGTGTGACCAGGCAGCAGTATGTGGGAATTTTCTTTTCCAAAATCCCAAAGGTCACAGCTGGGAGGTGCTCATTTTCTTTTTCTTGCCACAAGCTCCAGTGTGCATGGGTGTGGGGTGTAGACACTTCCAAAATCATGTCTGAGTCGGGGTCACAAGGGCCCGATGGTGTCAAGCGCACACCTGCCATGTGTAGTTCTGACGTGGCCTGCTTCCGTTCAGGCACCACTCAGATGCAGCTTTCTGTCATGGAATCTTATACACAGGAGCTAGAAATAGCTCCGGTGCGGAATACGAGTCCTCCAAAATCCAAATAAATCAAACAAGTGCTGGGCTTCTTGTTTGGACCTGGTGGGGGAGTGGCAGCAGTTTATTGATAGTCACACTGTGGAATATCCTGGGTGGCTCCCGCCCGCATTATTCCTATGAATTTCACAGAGCAGGACCTTGGACCTTCCTAGATTTATTAACCAGCCCTGGTTGGTCATGTATGTCCTTGTTGCACTGAAATTAGTCATAGCCAGCTCCTCTGTTTCTGGTATTACCATAATGTCACCAACAACATCGTGTATTATTACACTCGAGCACTGCACCAAGTCCCAACCCCTCCTGACCGCGTGGTGACAATCAGCCGGGGAGCTCAGATCCCCTCCTAGCACAGCAGAGGCAAACTGGAATCCTTCCCACCTGAAGGCAAACCGGGCTCGGCTCTTTTCAGGAACTGAGATGGAGAAGAAAGCATCTGCAAGGTCCATCCAGGGGTACCAGTCTCCTCCGACCTGCTGTACTTTCTGTACAGCTGACACCATGCCTGGAACTGCTGGGACTATGGGCAGTACCCACTTCATCTAAGCTTGAATAGTCTCTATGTGCCATCCACCTTTGCACAGGCCACAGAGGACTACTGCACAGCAAATCTGGGGACACCAGCGCTCCAGCTTCCAGCATGTCACTCCTAAGAATGGTGATATGTTTGCTGAGTTCCAGCGATTCCCAATTTAGCATGTCCGACTAAACAGGCCTGAGGGCGGGCTTACATGCCTTCTGTGTTACTATTAGGCAGGGGAAGCCCACCCCAGTCAGACACAGTATCCATCCCAATAATACTTTCAGGTAAAGGGGATGCAACCACATCAAGCAAAACCTGCTCAAACACCCAATTTTCATCCAAACGTCCACCTCAATTCCATCAGCCACTGCATCTCCACATCCTCCCAATCTAACCTTAGACCCTGCTAAAACTTCACCAACAGGTTTTGGTATCATAGTGCATTGGGCTCCTGTATCAAGGAGCCCCAGGGCCATTTTCCTCCTCCCCCTGGCCATTTTTCTCCCACATATGCGAACGGTCTCAGGTCCCAGGCTGGGGTGTGGCCAGAAGACCCTGGCACTTTTGTCTATCTTTAAACTGATTAACCCGCCTGCCCACCACTCCCGGGGATTCCTGGTCAGGTTTCTCATTGTAATCATGGCCTTCAGGATTTTAAAATTCTTCCAAACTGGGTGGGGTACACAGAGTGGAGTTTTTGAGCTGCTGTAATGTTGCAGCAACAACAGGGGTTCCCACCGGCCCACCCAATTTCTGGTCGTGCTGCACTAATACCTTTTTGCAACCCCAGCAGTGTCTGCTTGATTTACACAATTTTTCAATAACCATCTGGAAACGTCCACTCAGTTGGGTCAAGTCCCTTGACTCTCCCTTTTGTCCTTCCCCATCTTCCTAGTTTTGCTCATGTTCTTGGACCAATGAGGGGAAGCTGAGGTAGCAAATCTGAGAAGCCTCCTCAAACTGCTCGATTTTGTAGCAGTCAGGTTACATGGGCTGCCCATGTAATAGGAGACCCTTAGCCTCAGCGCTCACCATGACCTGTGTAACAGGAACACTCAGTGGGCGCCTACCTCAGTCACTGCAAAGCCAGTCCCACATAGGAAGCATTAGCAGCTCTTCCATCTGGGGTGCTCCATCTGCATTTAGAGGGGCGGTTGGGCAGTCCGCTTTCTCAGGACATACAGACCTCACGGTGGCTTTTACACAGTCCGCCAGGTAGGCTGTTCCCTCGGGAATAACCTTCTGTGTGTCTGGATCACTCCCAGCCCCCTGTGACTGCCCAAGAGGGACAGAGGGTCCCGCATCAGCCCAAACATGCTCTGCCACGTGGAAGCATTCAAAACCAGACACAGCCCCCAGGCTGGTGCCCCCAGGATGCCCTTTACTAAAGGTTCTTCAGGAAGCTGGGGACACCGGTCCGCGCAGGGAGCCAGTTCCCTTACACTATGCGCCCTGCTTTCACACATTTCCTGGCTTTTCCCTCCTCCCACATTATGTTCTTGGCGACTAGAGGTCTCACAGGTACTTTTTGTTGCTTGACATCATTTTCCCTTTCTAGGCGGCTTTGAGGCTCATGGCTGAGGCTCAGGTTAACCCAAATCGCAGTTTGGTTCCGCATCAAGCCCTGACCCAGCACTTTCTTTTATTTTCATTTTGACTATTACAGATAACAACAACCAGGGAAAGGCTTCTTTAGCCTGCTTCTTACTCATCTGCATTTCCTTACTAAGCCACCAAGCCAATTCCTGAGGAGGTGGGTCCACTGCTATTTCTAAATTCCACTGGTACCTTTTATGTTTAGCAACCAATTTTAGGGCAGCTGCTCCTTCATCCCAAGGGTGAGTGGGCAGCCATCCAGGCATGAAAGGCTCCTCATCCCCTACCCTTCCATTCTTTCTTTTCAAAAACCACATATTTCAGAGCACGTGGGCAGTTCTAGCAAATCCCAGTACCCTGACACCAAATGTGCTTTCTCATACACATCGTAATACATCTCCTTTTGAGTTCACGGACACGATTCCAACACTGCGCGCGTGTGTGTGAGTGAGTGAGTGACTGATCTCACAGACACCAGGCAATTCATAAACACTGGCAGGGTGTCTGAGAACTCAACTCAGTTCTGATGGCATCTGCCTGGAGACAACACCAGATTCCCCAGGTGAAGGGCTCCATCCTACAAGACTCCCCACCTGCCCCTCCAGATGCCTGTCGCAGGCCCCAGTCAGTGCCCTGTGCTTCTACAGAACTAGCTACAGATGGCAGGTTCTGATGTCCTCCCACTTAGATTTGATTAATTTGCTAGAGTGGTCACAGAACTCAGAAAAACACATTTAGCAGTTTAAAAATGGGTGCCCCAAAGAATGCAATTTAACCCAAATGAAAACATGCATAGGGCAAGCTCCCAAATAAAGGAGGTTCTATCCTTGCGGAGTTTGGGGCCTGGGGACTAGCTCTGTTACACATGGAATCCTTTTGGTTTCCCAAGCGTGGAAGCTCTCTGACAGAGAAGCAGGATCCGAGAGAGACAGAGATACTCATCTCATTGTCGTTGCTGAGAGCTTCACTGTATAGTCATGACTGACTCTATCATTGGCTGATTCAACCTCCAGCCCCTGCCATCCGGTGGGGTCCAAAAGTCTCTCTTTAACATGACAAGACACCCACTTCACCTTTTCAGCTCTGCAGTGTTTTCAGGAAGTGTGGAAGAGGAAGAAATATACATGCCAATTATATATTTAGGTTACTGAATGACCAAGTATGTATGTTGTATCATTCATTATGTCACAGTATTCAAAATAATGTTCAATACTTGTGTTATGCTTGCTGCTGTGCCAGGCCCTGGGAGTACAATCACGCAAGACCAGTCTTCAGCATGGAAGGAAGACCAAAGTTAACAAAGTGAGAAAAAACATAAACCAGACAAGATCCAGTTGTAACCAGTTACATTAAGTCACTAAACAGGGCACTGAGATAGCAGTTCATGACGGGAAGGAGGAGGGCCAGGCTAAAGGAAGTCATTTCCAGGAGGTGACATATAGGCTGAGACCGGAAAGCGGAATTTCAACAATACAATAAAAGGGTCATGCCTCATGATCAAGCAGGACTTACTCTGGGGATGCAAGGACAGTTCAATATCCACAATTAATTAATTTGACACAGCACAGTAACAAAATGAAGGATAAAAATATGATCATCTCATCCGTGCCTCATATCGAAATTACCGAGTATCACAATTCTTCCAAGTGGTAAAGACACCTCAAGACAAATGCTGGGCATAGAAGCCACTGGGCATAAATCTGCAAAGAAGTAAAAAACTAACCTTTTCAAACAATATTGCTTCTCTCTCACTTACCAACTTTACATTTCCCTGTATGGCCCCGGAAGATGACTGGTTAGCCAGAGACGGGTAAGATTCCTCAAGGGAGGAACAACCTAAGACAGGCACAGTCACAGGGCGGCCATCAGGTGAGAAACTGGGGATCAACAGAGGTGATGCTTAGAACCTCACCCCCCATTTTGAGAGAAATCTTCTGCATCCATGGATGTTTTGTTGCCCTTGTCTAGCTTGGATTAATACTTAGTCTACAGGCACACACCTGATCATCTACATTTGCCTTCTTACAGCACTAAACTATGTTTTCTACCTTTATCTTATATCTACCTACCAATTCAGCATTTTATTAAAAATAATAATAATAATAATAAGGGAGAATATGGGATTCACATATAAATCAAGTATAAAAATCAAACGAATACTCATATTTGACCTGATTGTTTATAGTTCATAATGCGTGATCAAAACCGAAAGTTTCTGTGATGACTGCCCTTGTACTGTTCACCATGTAAGAACTTATTCACTCTGTAAGAACTTGTTCACCATGTAAGAACTTGTTCGTTATGCTTCAGAAGATTGGAGACTGTTGAGAATTAGGCTTCGGGTTGATTAATGATTGTGCATTGAGTCCCCTATACAGAATTTTATTGTTGTTAACAACCATTTGATCAATAAATATGAGAGATGCCCTCTCAAAAAAAAATATGATCATCTCAACAGATGCAAAAAACTTTTGACAAAATTCAATATCCATTTATGATAAAATTTTGAAACAAAGTGGGTATAAAGAGAACACACCTAAAGATAAAAACAGACATATATGACAAACCAACAGCCATCATACTTGAACAGTGCAATGTTGAAAGCTTTACTCTGAGAATAAGAACAAGTCAAGAATACCCTCTCTTGCCATTTTTGTTCAACATTATACTCAACGTCCTAGCCATAGTAATTAGCCAAGAAAAATAAAAGATGTCCAAATTGGAAAAGAAGTAGTAAAACTGTCACTATCTGCACATGGCTTCATGCTATATGTAGAAAACTCAAAAGCATTCACCAGAAATCTATTAGAAGTAATAAATGAATTCAATAAAGGCACACGATACAAAATCAATATTCAAAAGTCTGTTGTGTTTCTATACACTAAGAATGAACTGCAAGAAGAAGAAATTATAAAATCATTCCTACTTACAAATACAGCAGAAAGAATAAAATACATAGGAATCAATTTAACTACAGAAGTAAAATAACTATATGCTCAAAACCATAAAATACTGATGAAAGAAATTGAACTACACAAATAAGTGGAAAGATAAACCACGCTCATGGATTGGAAGAATTACTATTGTGATAATGTCCACACTATGGAAACCAAACTGCAGATTCAATGTAATCTCTGTCAAAGTACTCATAGCACAAGAAGATATTACAATGCTAGGAGCTACATTACCTATGCTATATTTCCAGCCCTGTGACTGAATTATTTTATAATTTGAAGAATGTACCAAGTTATTCCCTTCACCAATAAAAAGAAAATATAAAGAAGGTCAGAATCCTGAAAAAAAATACCTACCATTATTTTTCACAGAACTAGAATAATCCCAAAATGTCTGTGGAACCAC
Source organism: Manis javanica (assembly GCF_040802235.1). Taxonomy (NCBI): domain Eukaryota; kingdom Metazoa; phylum Chordata; class Mammalia; order Pholidota; family Manidae; genus Manis; species Manis javanica. The sequence continues at coordinate 97,290,409 of NC_133168.1, read as the reverse complement.
AAAAGACCCCAAACAGCCAAAGCAATACTAAGAAACAACAAAGCAGGAAATATTATGCTCCCCAATTTCTAACTACACTACAAAGCTGCAGTAATCAAAACATTATGGTATTGGCACAAAAACAGATCCTTACATCAATGGAACAAAATAAAGAGCCCAGAATTAAATCCACACGTACACGGTCAGTTAGTCCACAACAAAGGAGGGAGGAATATGCAATGGGGAAAAGTCTCCTCAGTAACTGGCGCGGGTTATACTGGACAGCTACATCAAAAGGAGGACCTCTTTCCTAAAACATATACAAAAAGAAACTCAAAATGAATTAAAGACTTAAATGTAAGACATGATAGCATAAAACTCCTAGAAGAAAGTATGGGCAGCAAGCTCTTTGACACTGGTCTTACCAACGTTTTTTATTTATCTCTCTCCTGAGTCTACGACAATAAAAACTAAAATAAACAAATGGGACTACATCCAACTAAAACGCTCTGTACCAGCCAAGAACACCATCAGTCATACAGAAGAATAATGTACTGAATGGTAGAAGATGTTCACACATGACATATTCAATTTGGGGTTAACATACAAAACAAATAAAGTACTCCTACAACTACTATTGAAAAGACAATCCAATTAACAAAATGGGCAGAGGACCTAGACAGGCATTTTTCCAAGGAAGACATGTAGATGGCCAACTGACACATGGAAAGAGTCTCAGTATCACTAACCGTCAGGGAAACGCAAATCAAAACTACAATGAGATCTCAATTCAAATCTTTTAGAATGGAAGTTTGAATTGGAGACAAAAAGTAACTAGAAAAAGATGTGGAGAAAAAGGAACCCTTGATTGTTGGGAATGGGAATTGGTATATCCAATGTGAAGAACAGTATGGAGGCTCCTCAAACAATTCAAAATAAAACTCCCATAAATCCCAGCAATTTTGCTTTATGTACTTACCCCAAATGAAAATACTAATTTCAGAAGACATATGCATCTCTATGTTCACTGCAGCATTATTTACAATAGACAAGATAAGGAAGCAGCCTAAATGTCCGTAGATACATGAATGAACATGTGAAACACACACACACACACACAAACACACACACAGTGGCATGTTACTCAGCTTTAAAAAGAAAAAAAATCCTGCCATTTGGGACAACATCAACAATGTAAGTCTCCTTCAGAGCACTTGCCCTTGACATGAGGTGCTGTGAACTGGACTTGCCCTCTGTGACCTTCTTCCCCATAAAACACAACTCCAAGTAATCACAAGAGAAATGTCACTTTAAGTGCGACTGGGGAAAAATTCTACAATATTAATGGCAAAGAATCTTGAAAATGGAAAAGATCATCCAAAACAAAGAATGTCTCAGAAACGCCAACAACAAAGAGTGTCCGAAGGAGACGAGGTCACTGGATGTACTGAGGTGTCCTGAACTGGATCTGCGAGAAAGGGTCCAACTATGGAAATCTGAGGGAAAGAATGGATGGCGGATGGTGACAGTGCAGCATCACTGTCTGTAACTGTAACAATGAACTGTAACGATGGTAGCAAGAGGGGAAGTGATCTGAGCAAATTGGGAAACCCTGCCATGCCTTTGCAAATTTTCTGTAAATCTGAAACTATCTTAAAATAAAAACGTCCTAAAACACTTTTCATAGTTTAACACTTATTATCTTTAAACTATCTCCTAGAAACTACTATGAATTTTGATTGTCAACTAGTTCTACTGTTTTGTTTTTTAAAGATACTATTTATGTCACAGAGAAATAATTAACTCCAGAAGACACATAATTCTCAAACTGTTACAGTTTCCACATTTAATGGAGAATGCATGTGTGTTATTTACTTATTATACATAATCTTATTTGGCAGGGTATTTTTTAAGTCATTGTTTCACTGGTATGGCTGTGTCCTGGGGTCCCTCTGAAAAAATGTCATCATAAATATATGTAGACATTCAGATACTATGGGTGTGTATTTCACTTCATGGCTGAACATATTCAAAAGACTGCTTAAAAGAACATAAAATAAAATGGTCCAGTGTGACTAGTTCACAAACTCCAAGAATACTTCTATATTTAAGCAGTAATGAAACAAAATCAAGTGTCTGTAACTCAAATACTCACATTACAATAATGAGAACAGAAGGTGTGACCATGAAGAGATTCTATGTTCTATGTTTCATCTTGATATATTCTAATCAGAAAATGTTTAAAACATATTTAAACATCAGTTCCCAGGTAAAAGTGAGCAAACAGTGAAAAAAAATCAAATTAGAACTGGCAGACATTCCTGCAAATGATGGTAGGTGCTGGTAAACTGTGTGCTAAGATGTAGATGATTCTTAAGCGATCACACAGAATTATTCAAAGCTAGCACACTGGTATGCTCCACAATTTGATAAAACTTACATGTTGATCTAATTCTTTATAGCTAATGATGTTGTGAACATAAAAAGTGATCTGTTGCTTCATGCTTACAATTCAAAAGGAACATATAACATGCCTAAGAAATCGGGTTAGACCTGACATACAACTGAGAACAGAAAAAGCTAATGGTTTTTCTACAATTTTGATTGCATAAGAGAAGTAACCCCACGTGAATACTTCACAGGACAAGCTATGTTTAAGGTAAGAGCACTGCCAACACCGCAGAGGTACGGCCCCTGAACAGCCCCAAAGGCTCGTCTAGCAGAGACGCGCACCACTGCCCCTCTCAGTCTGCAATCACAGGAAATGCAGAAATAGGAAAGGAATGTGGGACAGAGAGAACAACTAGCAAGCAACAGTGATCAGAAAGAGAAATTTTTCCACTAGCCTCTGGGGATATCCTGCCAAGTGTTTCTATGCAGTTTCAGGAAGATTTTGCTTGAAATGTGGATGGGACCACTCTGAACCATGAAGTTAGTTAAGGTAATGAACCAGGACAGGAGAGCAAAGAGCGCCAATGGTGTGTCTCCTGTGTATCAGGCCAAGGTGTAGGGGATTTATTTCTACTACATTATCACTTCATCTTGACATGCTTAATGTGACTTTACTCATCACCTTCATACATGAGTAAAAAATTACTTCAGAATCACATCACTAAACAGAAATGCAAGGACATAAATATTCTTAGAATTCCTGCCACTTTCACCCAACTCCTTAGGCTCAGCACCTTTTTCATATGAACAGAAAGAAACATAGCTCTAAAAGCTACTATTCCATTTCAAATACACCTCACTCACATCTAAGTGCCTAAATGCAGTGAAACGCCATGTCCACACCTTGACAGCACAGAAGGGAGCAGTTTCCCAGCAAGCTAGCTGGCCTGCAACCTCAGCAAGCCAAGGGCCACTAACCAACACAACCCCTGGGTGTCCCCAGAAGGAGCCTCCCTTACCTGTGACTTCCCATGCTCTCTGGAGAAAGGGCCACCACGCAGGACCAAGGGGGTGACATCAGCACACAGGCACAAACACCTACCTACGGGGCCTGCACCTGCCTCGGCCCCCACAGGCCAGCCAGGGTGCTCCCTGTGTGGGGCCTCACACCCAGCACCTGGTCAGCCTCTCTGTCCGTGACGGCGTCCCCTCGCCCTCGAGCCTGGGTGACAGTGGTCAATCACCTCCTCTGCCAGGTCTACTGGGTTTCACCACTCCTTGCCACCATGGCCTGCACCTTGCCTTGATTTCCCTCTTGCCTCCCCACTAAGCAAGAGTCGCCTCAGAGCTGTGGATTTTTAGTGCAAACTTACCAGTGTGCTCCTCCTTTACGCTTTTTGGGAGATGTAATCTAGATCCTAGATTTCTCTGCACAAGGTTGAGCATAGTACACTCGGGATCATTCCTTGAGAGGCCCCTGCCTGTCCAATAAGTGCAAGGACTGTGTGATCTCTCGCTGCCAGAGCCTTGGTCAGAGTCACAAGCCTGTTCCGCTTCCCTGGGGCTACAGGTAGGGAAATGCCACAGCCCGGGGATGGCTGCCTCTAAGGAAGGGAGGTCAATAGCACAGAACCATTTACATGTTGGACTCAGCTTTCAGCCTGACTACTGCACAGACTTCATTTACATTATACAGGAGAAAGTGGCGCAGCCCTAAGAGGAGGCTTTGAATGAGGAGCAGGGGAACTTTTTCCAAAGCCAGAGATTCAGAGGCTTTGGAAATTCAGAGGCTGCCACGGACATTTATGGTGAGGGGGGGGGGGCGTTCTATACACTTAAACACTAGTTTCTGCCACTGCCTGGGAATCACCCTGCTAGTCACCCACTGTAAGAAATCTGACCCATGAGACAAGAGGTCAGGGGTCATCTGCGACTCTCCCATAGGCAGCAGCCCAGGCAGAGGATCACTCAGCGCCATCGGATCCATCGGCCGGAGCGGAGATCCAAGGACCACTGTCTGCTAGTCCGGTCTGCCCTCCCAGTCCGCAGCTTAGAGAGGAAAGCAGGAGCTCTGCGCAGTCACTCCATGACATTCGCATCTATCCAGAGGTGGGAATCATGGACAGCACACACCAGGAAACTTTCAACAAGACTTAAGACTGGTAGCCAACGATAATTGTCTTGTAGGTGGCTAACGAGTGCACAGACACATTTTTATTATATAAAAAGAATACCATTTATCCAGGAATAAAAGTGAAGTGTAGATCTCCTACCTTGCGTTGGTGAGCATCGGAGTACCTGACGCTGATGAAGTTAGAAGAGAGTAAGGGACGCCCCCTGCCTCACTCAGAGGCCAGTGCGGCCTGAAGAAGCAGGCTGGAAGTCAGAGTGAGACAGAAAGAGGGACACTCCTCATGGATACCCAGTCGGGCTGTCGGGGTCTGATTCCAGACACGCGGGCCTTTGAGAAGCCGCTGAAGCACAGCCTCAGCCTAGACTCTCGCAGGTGCCCACGGCCTTCCTCAGTCCCTCACATCCAGGGAGATGCCTCTGAAGGGGAATCCTGGCCTCCACTCAGGTGACTTTCCCGGCTCCTAAGGGAGACGGGGGATCCACTGAGGGAGACGCAGGGGAACCTGGCACTCGAGACTTTGAGGTCGGCAGCCGGGCTAGTCCCATTTAAGTGGCTGACGAGCGCCCGATGTTGTGGGCCACAGACGGCTTCCTTCTATTAGGACAGTGAAAAAAAAGGCAGGCTCGGATGCCTATACTCACCTCTGAAGTTATCCCGGACGAGGCCCCAAAAATGATGCAGCTTCTCACACCACAAGGGTATGAAACTGGAAATAAATTACGCAAATAAAACAAAAAACCGTACCATCATATGGAAGCTTAACAACATGCTCTTAAATAACCAATTGATCAATGACCAAATAAAAACAGAGGTCAATCAATATGGAGAAAAATGACAACAATTATTCAACGACGCAAAATCTGTGGGACAGAGACAAGGCGGTGCTAAGAGGGAAGTATATTGCAATACAGGCCTACCTCAGGAGAGAAGGACAATCCCATATGAACAGTCTAAACTCACAATTATCACAACTAGAAAAAGAAGAACAAACAAGGCCCAAAGTCAGCAGGAGGAGAAACATAATAAAGATCAGAGCAGAAATAAATAAAATCAAGAAGAATAAAACAATACAAAGCATCAGTGAAAGCAGGAGCTGGTTCTTCAAGAAAATAAACAAAAAAAATATCTTCAAGAAGATAAACCCCTAGCAAGGCTAACCAAGAAAAAGAGAGCTTGCACACATAAACATAATCAGAAATGAGGAAGGAAAAATCACTATGGACACCACAGAAATACAAAGAATTATTAGAGAATACTACAAAAAATTATATGCTAACAAACTGGATAACCTAGAAGAAATGGACAACTTTCTAGAAAAATACAACCTTCCAAGGCTAACCCAGAAAGAACAGAGTATCTGAACAAACAAATTACAAGCAACAAAACTGAACTGGTAATCAAAAAACAACCTAAGAACAAAACACCTGAACCAGATGGTTTCAACGCTGAATTTTATCAAACATTTAGTGAAGATCTAATAGCCATCCTCTTTAAACTTTTCCAAAAAGTAGAAGAGTAAGGAATACTTCCAAACTCATTCTATGAGGCCTGCATCACCCTAATACCAAAAACCAGACAAAGACACAATAAAAAAAGAAAATTATAGACCAATATCCCTGACAAACATAGATGCAAAAATATTCAACAAAATATTAACAAACTGACTTCAAAAATGCATCAGAAAGATCATCCATCATGATCAAGTAGGATTTATTCCAGGGATGCAAGGATGGTACAATATTACAAAATCCATCAACATCATCCACCACATCAGCAAAAAGGAGGACAAAAACCACATGATCAACTCCACAGATGATGAAAACACATTCAACAAAATTCAACATCCATTCGTGATAAAAACTCTCAACAAAATGGGTATAGAGGGCAATGGACATAATAAAGGCCATTTATGATAAACCCACAGCCAACATCATACTTAAAGTGAGAAGCTGAAAGTATTTCCTATAAGTTCGGGAACAAGACAGTGATGCCCACTCTCCCCGCTTTTATTCAACATACTACTAAAGGTCCTCACCATGGCGATCGGATATCACAAAGAAATACAAGGCATCAAGATTGGTAAAGAAGAAGTCAAACTGTCCCTGTTTGCAGATCACATGATATTGTACATAAAAGGCCATAAAGAATCCACTCCAAAACTACTGCAACTACTATCTGAATTCAGCAAAGTTGCAGGATACAAAATTAATACACAGAAATCTGTTGCATTCCTGTACACTAACAGTGAACTAGCAGAAAGAGTATTCAGGAAAACATTTCCATTCACAACTGCATCAAAAAGAATAAAATACCTAGGAATAAACCTAACCAAGGAAGTGAAAGACTGATACCCTGAAAACTACAGGACACTCTATACAGAAATTAAAGAGGACACTAGCAAATGGAAACTCATCAAATGCACCAGGCTAGGAGGAATTAATATTACCAAAATGGCCATCCTGCCTAAAGCAATCTACAGATTCAGTGCAATCCCCATCAAAATACCAACAGCATTCTTCAACGAACCGGACACATGTTTATGAGATAAGAAAGTGCAGCATTTCGTCAGGAATAAGAGTGAAGCATGGATCTCCTACCTTGCGGTGCTGAGCATCGGGGTCCGTGGCACAGACGAAGTTAGAGGCACACATCGAGCAAGTAAAGGAAGTACCTAGAGGCTGGGGCAGCCTGGAGAAGCAGGCTGGAAGTCATACAGACAGAAAGAGAGACATGCCTCGTGGATACCCAGTCGGGCTGTCGGGGTCTGATTCCAGACACGCGGGCCTTTGAGAAGCCGCTGAAGCACAGCCTCAGCCTAGACTCTCGCAGGTGCCCACGGCCTTCCTCAGTCCCTCACATCCAGGGAGATGCCTCTGAAGGGGAATCCTGGCCTCCACTCAGGTGACTTTCCCAGCTCCCAAGGGAGATGGGGGATCCACTGAGGGAGATGCAGGGGAACCTGGCGCTCGAGACTTTGAGATCGGCAGCCGGGCTAGTCCCATTTAAGTGGCTGATGAACGCCCGATGTTGTTTGACACAGACGGCTTCCTTCTATAAGGACAGTGAAAGAAAAGGCAGGCTCGGATGCCTATACTCACCTCCAAAGTTATCCCGAACGAGCCCCCAAAAACGATGCAGCTTCTCACACCACAAGGGTATGAAACTAGAAATAAATGATGCAAATAAAACAAAAAAGCCTACCACCACATGGAGGCTTAACAACATGATCCTAAATAACTGACGGATCAATGACCGAATAAAAAGAGAGATCAAGCAATATAATGAGACAAATCACAACAATAATTCAACAACGCAAAATCCGTGGGACACAGACAAGGCGGTGCTAAGAGGGAAGTACACTGCAATACAGGCCTCCCTCAGGAGAGAAGGACAATCCCATATGAACAGTCTGAACTCACAATTATCACAACTCAGAAAAAGAAGAACAAATGGGGCCCAAAGTCAGCAGGAGGAGGAACATAATAAAGATTAGAGCAGAAATAAATAAAATCGAGAAGAATAAAACAATACAAAGAATCAAGGAAAGCAGGAGCTGGTTCTTCGAGAAAATAAACAAAACAGATAAACCCCTAGCCAGACTAACCAAGAAAAAGAGAGCTGCACACATAAACACAATCAGAAATGAGAAAGGAAAAATCACTACGGAAACCACAGAAATACAAAGAATTATTAGAGAATACTACAAAAAATTGTATGCTAACAAACTGGATAACCGAGAAGAAATGGACAACGTTCTAGAAAAATGTAACCTTCCAAGGCTAACCCAGAAGGAACAGAAAATCTGAACAGACCAATTACCAGCAACAAAATTGAACTGGTAATCAAAAAACTACCTAAAACAAAACACCTGAGCCAGATGGCTGCACTGCTGACTTTAACCAAACACTTAGTGAAGATCTAATACTCATCCTACTTAAACCTCTCCAAAAAGTGGAAGAGGAAGGAATATTTCCAAACTCATTCTATGAGGCCAGCATCACCTTAATACCAAAACCGGGCAAAGACACCACAAAAAAAAGAAAATTACAGACTAATATCGCTGACAAACATAGATGCAAATATACTCAACAAAATATTAGCACACCAAATTCAAAAATACATCAAAAAGATCATCCATCATGATCAAGTGGGATTTATTCCAGGGATGCAGGGATGGTACAGTATTAGAAAATCCATCAACATCATCCACCACATCAACAAAAATAAGGACAAAAACCACACGATCATCTCCACAGATGCCAAAAGAGGCATTTGACAAAATTCAACGTCTACTCATGATAAAAACTCTCAACAAAATGGGTATAGAGAGCAAGTACCTCAGCATAATAAAGGCCATATATGACAAGCCCACAGCTAACATCATACTTAACAGTGAGAAGCTGAAAGCTTTTCCTCTAAGATAGGGAACAAGACAGGGATGCCCACTCTCCCCCACTGTTATTCAACATAGTACTGGAGGTCCCAGACACAGCAATCAGACAAAACAAAGAAATACAAGGCATCCAGATTGGTAAAGAACAAGTCAAACTCTCACTATTTGCAGATGATATGATATTGTTCATAAAAAACCCTAAAGACTCCACTCCAAAACTACTAGAACTAATATCTGAATTCAGCAGAGCTGCAGGATACAAAATTAATACACAGAAATCTGTTGCTTTCCTACACACTAACGATGAACTAGCAGAAAGAGTATTCAGGAAAACAATTCCATTCACAATTGAATCAAAAAAGAATAAAATACCTAGGAAGAAACCTAACCAAGGAAGTGAAAGACCTACTATACCCTGAAAACTACAAGACACTCTTAACAGAAATTAAAGAGGACACTAACAAATGGAAACTCATCCCATGCTCTTGGCTAGGAAGAATTAATATTGTCAAAATGGCCATCCTGCCTAAAGCAATCTACAGATTCAATGCAATCCCCATCAAAATACCAACAGCATTCTTCAACAAACCAGAAACATTTTTATGTGAAAAAACGTACAGCATTGCGTCAGGAATAAGAGCAATGTGTAGATCTCCTACCTTGCGGTGGTGAGCGTCAGGTTCCGTGATGTTGAAGAAGTTAGAAAAGAGTAAGGGACGCCCCCTGCCTCACTCAGAGGCCAGTGCGGCCTGAAGAAGCAGGCTGGAAGTCAGAGTGAGACAGAAAGAGGGACACTCCTCGTGGATACCCAGTCGGGCTGTCGGGGTCTGATTCCAGACACGCGGGCCTTTGAGAAGCTGCGAAGTGCATCCTCAGCCTAGACTCTCACAGGTGCCCACGGCCTTCCTCAGTCCCTCGCATCCAGGGAGATGCCTCTGAAGGGGAATCCTGGCCTCCACTCAGGTGACTTTCCCGGCTCCCAAGGGAGACGGGGGATCCACTGAGGGAGACGCAGGGGAACCTGGCACTCGAGACTTTGAGGTCGGCAGCCGGGCTAGTCCCATTTAAGTGGCTGACGAGCACCCGATGTTGTGTGCCACAGACGGCTTCCTTCTATAAGGACAGTGAAAGAAAAGGCAGGCTTCGATGCTGGTAACTCACTTGCGATGTTATCCCAGACGAGCCTCCGAAAATGATGCTGGGGTTCTTCTTGTCTGCGGAGGTGAAGAATGAACTTAGGGAACACCCAAGCCAAGGTAGGAGAGGCTTTTAGTGAGATATACAGTGAGAGTACACAGCTCCTGGTTCCCCACGCCAGGGACAAGAGAGCCCATACTTGTGCATTGTCTAGGGGTTTTATAGGCAGTTGAGGATTTTTGGGAACCGGATAAAGGCTTAACGGTATGCACTTGTTCAGTGGTCCCTAAATATTTAAAATTAACTTAACACACAAAATTTACTGCTCTGGTTTCTCCCTGGGATACCGGCATCTCGGTCGGGGAGCATATCAGACAAAGCCGCCCGCCCAGTCCACAAGGTGGGCTGAGTTATTGTCTGTCTGCTAAAGCGTAAGTTAAGAATCTTACTACTTCTTCACTCTGAAGCAGAAAGGTAAATCCCAGATATCACAGTAGCTCCTCTCCTGACAGTAAATTAACTGCAACCAACAGAGCCATACAGATTTGACAATTCAGAACTCCAAACCTGGGTGGAGCATGAAAACAACTGACACTGAATTGAAGATGGTGGCATGAGAGGTGAGACAGAGACCCCCTACGAAACCACATATAATACAAAATATAATTAACACAACTAGTCCTGAAAGAGCACCAGGAAAGAGGGCTGCACCAGACTGCACACACCTGAAGAAAAGAGCAGACCTCATGGAACAGGGCACCAGCACCACTCCCCAGCCACTCCCGACGCAGCTCCAGCGGCTGAGCAGCTCCAGAGAGGAGAGCTTATGGGCACTAGAGGGCGCCACATACAAATATGAAACGTCAAAGGAACCTGGTTCAAAGCAAAATCTCAGCACCAGAGAAAGGCCTGAGGCTGAATTAATAAATCTTCCTGAAAGAGATTTCAAAATAAAAATCATAAACATGCTCATGGAGATACAGAAAAATATTCAAGAACTCAGCAATGAATTTAGGAAGGAGATCCAATCATTGAAGAGCACAACAGAGGGTATTAAAAGCAGGTTGGATATGGTGGAGGAGACAATAAATCAAAGAGAAATTAGGGAAGAGAAACACAAAGAAGCTGAGGAACAGAGAGAAAAAAGGATCTCTAGGAATGAGAGAATACTGAGAGAAATGTGTGACCAATCCAAACGGAACAATATTCGTATTACAGGGGTGCCTGAAGAAAGAGAGAGAGAAAGGGATAGAAAGTGTCTTTGAGGAAGTAATTGCTGCAAACTTCCCCAATATGGGGAAGGAGAGAGTCTCTCAGGTCATGGAGGTGCACAGATCTCCCAACACAAGGGACCCAAGGAGGACAACACCAAGACATATAACAATTAAAATGGCAAAGATCAAGGATAACGACAGACTATTAAAAGCAGCCAGAGAGAGAAATAAGACCACATACAAAGGAAAACCCATCAGGCTGTCATCAGAATTCTCAGCAGAAACCTTACAGGCCAGAAGAGAATGGCATGATATATTTAATGTAATGGAACAGAAGGCCTGTGACCCAAGAATACTGCATCCAGCACGACTATCATTTAAATTTGAAGGAGGGATTAAACAATTCCCAGACAAGCAAAAGTTGAGGGAATTTGCCTCCCACAAACCATCTCTACAGGATATTTTAAAGGGACTGCTCTGGATGGAAGCACTCCTAAGGCCAAATAGATGTCACCAGAAAAAATAAAATCACAGCAAAGAAAGCAGACCAACCAAATACTAACTAAAGGCAGAAAAAAATAAAATCAACTATCCATAAAAGTAGTCAAAGGAAACAAAACAGAGTACAGAATAGAACACCTAACATATAAAGAATGGAGGAGGAAGAATAAGAAGGGAGAGAAATAAAGAATCATCAGACTGTGTTTATAATAGCCTAATACTAGAGTTGAGTTAGACAGTCAGATAGTAAAGAAGCTACCCTTGAACCTTTGGTAACCACGAATCCAAAGCCTCCAATGGCAATAAGCACGTATCTTTTGATAATCACCCTAAATGTAAATGGACTGAATGCCTCAACCAGAAGACACAGAGTAACAGAAAGGATAAAAACACAAGACACATCTACATGCTGCTTACAAGAGACTCACCTCAAACCCAAAGACATACACAGACTAAAAGTTAAAGGATGGAAAAAGATATTTCATGCAAACAACAGGGAGAAAAAAGCAGGTGTTGCAGTACTAGTATCAGACAAAATAGACTTCAAAACAAAGAGAGTCACAAGAGATAAAGAAGGACATTACATAATGACAAAGGGGTCAATCCAACAAGAGGATATAACCATTATAAAGATATATGCACCCAATACAGGAGCACCAGCATATGTGAAACAAATACCAACAGAATTAAAGGAGGAAATAGAATGCAATGCATTCATACTGGGAGACTTCAACACACCACTCACTCCAAAGGACAGATTCACCAGACAGAAAATAAGTAAGGACACAGAGGTGCTGAACAACACACTAGAACAGATGGACCTAACAGACATCTACAGAACTCTACGTCCAAAAGCAGTAGGATACACATTCTTCTCAAGTGCACATGGAACACTCTCCAGAATAGACCACATACTAGGCCACAAAAAAAGCTTCAGTAAATTCAGAAAGATTGAAATTCTACCAAGCAACTTCTCAGACCACAAATGTATAAAATTAGAAATAAATGGAAGAAAGAAAGAAAAAAGGCTCACAAACACATGGAGGCTTAACAACATGCTCCTAAATCATCAATGAATCAACGACCAAATCAAAATAGAGATGAAGCAATATATGGAAACAAATGACAACAACAACACAAAGCCCCAACTTCTGTGGGACGCAGCAAAAACAGTTTTAAAAGGAAAGTATATAGCAATCCAGGCATATTTAAAGAAGGAAGAAAAATTCCAAATGAATAGTCTAAAGACAGAATTATAGAAATTGGAAAAAGAAGAACAAATGAGGCCTAAAGTCAGCAGAAGGAGGGACATAATAAAGATCAGAGAAGAAATAAATAAAATTGAGAAGAATGAAACAATAGAAAAAATCAATGAAACCAAGAGCTGGTTCTTTGAGAAAATAAACAAAATAGTTAAACCCCTAGCCAGACTTACTAAGAGAAAAACAGAATCTACACACATCAACAGAATCAGAAATCAGAAAGGAAAAATCACGACAGACCCCACAGAAATACAAACACTTATTAGAGAATACTACAAAAAACTATAAGCTAACAAGCTGGTAAACCTAGAAGAAATGGACAACTTCCCAGAAAAATATAACCTTCCAAGACTGACCAAGGAAGAAACAGAAAATCTAAGCAGACCAATTACCAGCAATGAAATGGAAGCGGTAATCAAAAAACTACCCAAGAGCAAAACTCCTAGGCCAGATAGATTGACCGTGGAGTTTTATCAGACAAACAGAGAAGACATAATACCCATTCTCCTTAAAGTTTTCCAAAACATAGAAGAGGAGGGAATACTTCCAGACTCATTCTATGAAGCTAGCATCACCCTAATACAAAACCCAGGCAAAGATCCCACCAAAAAAGAAAATCACAGGCCAATATCCCTGATGAATATAGATGCAAAAATACTCAACAAAGTATTAGCAAACTGAATTCAGAAATACATCAAGAGGATGATACACCATGATCAACTGGGATTCATCTCAGGGATGCAAGGATGGTACAACATTCGAAAATCCATCAACATCATCCACCACATAAACAAAAATAAGGACAAAAATGACATGATCATCTCCACAGACACTGAAAAAGCATATGACACAATTCAACATCCATTCATGATAAAAACTCTCAACAAAATGGGTATAGAGGGCAAGTACCTCAACATAATAAAGGCCATATGTGACAAACCCACAGCCAACGTCATACTGAACAGCGAGAAACTGAAAGCTTTTCCTCTCAGATCGGGAACAAGACAGGGATGCCCACTCGCCCCACTGTTATTCAACATAGTACTGGAGGTCCTAGCCACGACAATCAGACAAAACAAAGAAATACAAGGAATCCAGATTGGTAAAGAAGAAGCTAAACTGTCACTATTTGCAGATGACATGATCTTGTACATAAAAAACCCTAAGGATTCCACTCCAAAACTACTAGAACTAATACCAGAATTCTGCAAAGTTGCAGGATAAAAATTAATACACAGAAATCTGTGGATTTCCTATACACTAACAATGAACTAATAGAAAGAGAAATCAGGAAAACAATTCCATTCACAATGGCATCAAAAAGAATAAAATACCTAGGAATAAACCTAACCAAGGAAGTGAAAGACCTATACCCTGAAACCTCAGGACACTCTTAAGAGAAATTAAAGAAGACACTAACAAATGGAAACTCATCCCATGCTCTTGGCTAGGAAGAATTAATATTGTCAAAATGGCCATCCTGCCCAAAGCAATATACAGATTCGATGCAGTCCTTACCAAATTACCAACAGATACTTCAACGAACTGGAAAAAATAGTTCAAAAATTCATATGGAACCACCAAAGACCCCAAATAGCCAAAGCAATCCTGAGAAGGAAGAATAAAGCAGGGGAGATCTCGCTCCCCAACTTCAAGCTCTACTACAAAGCCACAGTAATCAAGACAATTTGGTACTGGCACAAGAACAGAGCCACAGACCAGGGGTACAGAATAAAGAGTCCACATATTAACTCAAGTACATATGGTCAATTAATATATGATAAAAGAACCATGGACAGACAATGGGGAAATGACAGCCTGGTGTTGTCAAACCTGGACAGCTTAGTGTTGGCAAAACTGGACAGCCACATGTAAGAGAATGAAACTAGATTATTGCCTAACCCCATATACAAAAGTAAACTCAAAATGGATCAAAGACCTGAATGTATGTCATGAAACCATGAAACTCTTATTAGAAGAAAACATAGCAAAAGTCTCTTGAATATAAATGTGAGAAACTTTATCCTGATCAAATCTCCTTGGGCAAAGTAAACAAAAGCAAAAATGAACAAATGAGAGTACATCAAGTGAAAAGGCTTCTGTACAGCAAAGGACACCATCAGCAGAACAAAAAGGTATCCTACACTATAGGAGATTATATTTCTAAATGACACATCCGATAAGGGGTTAACATCCAAAATACATAAAGAACTCACGTGCCTCAACACCCAAAAAGAAATAACATTTTTAAAATGGTCAGAGGATATGAACAGACACTTCTCCAAAGAAGAAATTCAGATGATCAACTGGCACATGAAAAGATGCTCCACATCGCTAATTATCAGGGAAATTCAAATTAAAACCACAATGGGGTATCACTTCAACCAGTTTAGGATGGCCAACATCCAAAAGACTAGGAACAACATATGCTGGCAAGGATGCAGAGAAAAGGGAATCCTCGTACACTGCTGGTGGGAATGTAAACTAGTTCAACCACTGTGGAAAGCAGTGTGGAGGTTGCTCAAAAAACTAAAAAGAGAAATACCGTTTGACCCAGGAATTCCACTCCTAGGAATTTGCCCAAAGAAAACAACATCTCAGATTCAAAAAGACATGTGCACCCCTATGTTTATCGCAGCACTATCTACAAGAGCCAAAGTATGGAAGCAACCTAAGTGTCCGTCAGTAGATGAAAGGATAAAGAAGAGGTGATACATAAACACAATGGAGTAGTACTCAGCCATAAGAAGAAAACAAATTCTACCATTTACAACAACATGGATGGAGCTAGAGGGTGTTATGCTCAGTGAAATAAGCCAGGCAGAGAAAGGTAAGTACGAAATGATTTCACTCATGGGTGGAGCATAAGAACAAAGCAAAAACTGAAGGAACAAAACAGCAGCAGACTCACAGAACACAAGAGTGGACTAATAGTTGCTAAAAGGAAAGGGACTAGGGTGGGGGGTGGCAAGGGAGGGAGAAGGGGAATAAGGGGCATTACAATTAGCACACATAATATAGAGAGGGGGCACAGGAAGGGCAGTATAGTATAAAGACAAGTAGTGACTCTACAGCATCTTACTATACTATGCACAGTGACTGTAATGGGGTATGTGGGGGGGACTTGATAATGGGGGAAATCTATGAACCACAATGTTGCTCATGTAACTGTATATTAAATATACCAAAAAAAAAAATTGCACGGCCCCACCAGCATTTCTCAGTGTCAACCTTTCAGCTTCCAATCACTAAGCTGTGAAAACTCAAGTGATAACTTCTTGAATAATAATATCTAAACTATAGCTACATACACTAAATGAGGTGGAAATCGCAGCAATTACCCAGATAATCCAAGAAAAACAAGGCAAAAGTAGCCCAATTATTTGGGTGAAACATTTTCAGTTGTTCTAGATTCAGATAATTATATCTGTTATCCTTTTAGACATACAACTTGAAATTCTTCCCTCAAGCAAAATCAAACAAACAGACAAGCCGCACAGAGAATATTACAGTTTACAAGACAGATTAATTATTGTTAGATACAATGACTAATTCCTTTTTAGATCTATACTGATTTAAGTCTTGGGTAAATATACAGTCTATTTAACACTGAATTGTCATACATCACCTACAGGCAATGATACAGTTTTTTACTCATTTCAAAAGGTTTATTTGGAAAACTTTTTGGTTTTGCCATACACCTAATTAAAATCTTCAGGCTTGACCTTAAAGACTGTGAATGGTGAGTTGCTATTGTTGTGTAATATAAGCGAGCATTTTCATGATACAAAAAATTAAAAAAATTGAGTGGCGGCAGAAACAATTGGCCAAGCCCCTGTACTGGTATGTTTGACTCAGGATGGATTTGGGGGCACTCTGCAGAGGGCCACAGATACACTCAATCCTACATTTGCTTGACCCAGATGGCCCAGCCTTTCTCACCACCCCAGCACGGAAGATGGGGATGTGAACATCCCTACATGTTCCATTTTGTAGTTTCTTCTAAGGTGTTTTTGGTTGCAAGTCAGTTCAAGATCATTGTAAAGCATTATATCATTTGAATATACCACCATTTACTTGCCACTTTATCATTAATGGATATTTGAGCTGTTTCCAACATGGGACTAATAGGTTATGCCGTGATGTCTTTTGGTGATAAATATACCCTTTTCTGATGAGAAAGATCTTGTTTAACTAGGTCTGAAATAGTAGTCATAGGAGATGGGGAGGTCCACCAATCCAACTTTATTAGATACTGCTAAACAATTTTCCAAAAATGGTAAGTCAACTTGTTCAACCACATGTTCAAAGTGTGCGAGAGTTCTAATTACTCCTCAGCCTCATCAACACCGAGAACGGTCTTTTTCATTTTGATACTTTATAATGCACCAGTAGCGGTCTTACATTAGAAAAGATTTTCTTTTAGCTTTTTATTTTGGATTTTAAATTAAGTTGCAAAGGTAGTGCAGACAGTATCCAGTTTCTCCTAAGTTAACATCTTAAATAACAATGGTACATATGTCAAAACTAATTGTTATTGGTACATGACTGTCCAGTAAGCTATAGACTTTATTGGATTTCACCACTTTTCACATGAATAGCTTTTCCAGAATCAAGTTAGGACACCACACTGCACTTAGTCATTAAGTCTCCTCTGGTCTGGGAAAGTTTCTCAGTCTTTCCTTGTTGTTTGTGATCATGGTAGTTGTGAAGAGGGTAGCTCAGGCACTTGGTAGAGAGCTGCCCATTTGGGTTTGTCTCATGTTTTCCTCAAAATCAGCCTGGGGCTGCGTATTTCAGGGAAGACCACCACGGAAGCGAACTGCTCTGCTTAATCACAACATACCCGGGAATGAAGTTATCACCTGATTTCTCCCTGGTGATGGTAATCTTGGTCAGTCAGTTGTAGTAATACTGACAGTTTCACCACTGCGCACCTCCTCCATATCCCGTTCTTTGGAAACGGGTCACGGAGCCCAGCCCATACTCCTGGGGAAGGAGGACCTAAATATATCACGTTCCTCCCCAGGACACCGCCTTTATTTATTCAGTCGATCATTTGGATCAGTATGGACTTGTCTACTGACTTTATATTTTCGGTTATAAACCAATAATACACTACTATGTTAAAGAAAACAACTTCTCAGATTCCAAAAGACATACGCACCCCTATGTTTATTGCGGCACCATTGACAATAGCCAAGATATGGAGGCGACCTAAGTGTCCCTCAGTAGATGAATGGATAAAGACGCGGTGGCACATACACACAATGGAAAGCTACTCAGACGTAAGAAACAAATCCTAGCAGTTGCAACAACACGGATGAAGCTGGAGGGAATATTACGCTCAGTGCAATGGCCTGGCGGAGAGAGACAAGTACCAAGTGATTTCCCTCCATTGTGGAGCAAAGCAACAAAGAAAAAGGGAACAAAACACGAGCAGACTCACAGAACCCCGCGCCCGGCGGCCGCGTCCCGACAACCCCACGGCCCCCACCGGCCCGCTCCTCCGGGGGCCCCGGGCACCGCCGCCCCGCTCCTCCGGGGGCCCCGGGCATCGCCGCCCCGCTCCTCCGGTGACCCCGCGCACCACCGCCCGCTCCTCCGGTGACCCCGCGCACCGCCGCCCCGCTCCTCCGGGGGCCCCGCGCACCACCGCCCCGCTCCTCCGGGAGCCCCGCGCCCCGCCGCCCCGCTTCCCCGGGGGCCCCGCGCCCCGCCGCCCCGCTCCTCCGGGGGCCCCGCGCCCCGCCGCCCCGCTTCCCCGGGAGCCCCGCGCCCCGCCGCCCCGCTTCCCCGGGAGCCCCGCGCCCCGCCGCCCCGCTCCTCCGGGGGGCCCGCGCACCGCCGTCCCGCTCCTCCGGGGGCCACGAGCACCGCCGCCCCGCTCCTCCGGGGGCCCCGCGCACCGCCGTCCCGCTCCTCCGGGGGCGCACCGCCGCCCGCTCCTCCGGGGGCCCCGCGCACCGCCGCCCCGCTTCCCCGGGGGCCCCGCGCACCACCGCCCCGCTCCTCCGGGGGCCCCGCGCACCACCGCCCCGCTTCCCCGGGGGCCCCGCGCACCGCCGTCCCGCTCCTCCGGGGGCCCCGCGCACCGCCGTCCCGCTCCTCCGGGGGCCCCGCGCCCCGCCGCCCCGCTCCTCCGGGAGCCCCGCGCCCCGCCGCCCCGCTTCCCCGGGGGCCCCGCGCACCGCCGCCCCGCTTCCCCGGGGGCCCCGCGCACCGCCGCCCCGCTCCTCCGGGGGCCCCGCGCACCGCCGCCCCGCTCCTCAGGGGGCCCCGCGCACCGCCGCCCCGCTCCTCCGGGGGCCCCGAGCACCGCCGCCCCGCTCCTCCGGGGGCCCGGAGCACCGCCGTCCCGCTCCTCCGGGGGCCCCGGGCATCGCCGCCCCGCTCCTCCGGTGACCCCGCGCACCGCCGCCCGCTCCTCCGGGGGCCCCGCGCACCACCGCCCCGCTCCTCCGGGGGCCCCGCGCACCACCGCCCCGCTTCCCCGGGGGCCCCGCGCACCACCGCCCCGCTTCCCCGGGGGCCCCGCGCACCACCGCCCCGCTTCCCCGGGGGCCCCGCGCACCACCGCCCCGCTTCCCCGGGGGCCCCGCGCACCACCGTCCCGCTCCTCCGGGGGCCCCGCGCACCGCCGCCCCGCTCCTCCGGGGGCCCCGCGCACCGCCGCCCCGCTCCTCCGGGGGCCCCGCGCACCGCCGCCCCGCTCCTGAGGGGGCCCCGCGCACCGCCTTCCCGCTCCTCCGGGGGCCCCGAGCACCGCCGCCCCGCTCCTCAGGGAGCCCCGCGCACCGCCGTCCCGCTCCTCCGGGGGCCCCGAGCAGCGCCGTCCCGCTCCTCCGGGGGCCCCGAGCACCGCCGCCCCGCTCCTCCGGGAGCCCCGAGCACCGCCGTCCCGCTCCTCCGGGGGCCCCGGGCACCGCCGCCCCGCTCCTCCGGGGGCCCCGCGCACCGCAGCCCCGCTCCTCCGGGGGCCCCGCGCACCGCCGCCCCGCTCCTCCGGGAGCCCCGAGCACCGCCGCCCCGCTCCTCCGGGGGCCCCGCGCACCACCGCCCCGCTCCTCCGGGGGCCCCGCGCACCGCCGCCCCGCTCCTCCGGGAGCCCCGCGCCAGCGCCCCGTCCTACCGTGAAGCAGCGCCCGGAGCAAGTGCAGCTGGAGCGTCCGGAGCGGCCACCACCCGCCCGCCGGCCTGCGCTCAAAGTTGGAGTCGGCCGCCCGCCGCCGCTCGGGGCCGGGAGGGACCCCCGCGGGCCATACTGAGGGGACGCCGCCGCCTGCCCGCGGCCCAGGGTCCTCACGCGCTCAGGGGGTCCCGTTAGCGGGCGGCGGCGGGCCTCGGGGGCCGCGGCGGCGGCGGCGGCGAAGTTCTCAGCAGGGAAATCCCGTCAGACCGCCTTCAGCGGCCCCGCAGCGCCTCCCGAGGACTCCGGCTGCAGCTGACGACACGCCGCCTTCGTGCTCCCCCCGACCGGCGCAGGGAGAGCGGCGCGCACAGGCGCCGGCCACGGCCGCTGACTGGCCGAGGGGAGGAGGCTCGCGGGCCCCGGGCCCCGCCCCCACGCCACAGGCACCCGCCGCGGCCGCTGATTGGCCGAGGGGAGGAGGCTCGCGGGCCCCGCGCCCCGCCCCCACCGCCTCGCCTGTTTTCTCACTCGCAGAGCCGCCCGCTGGGAATTCCCCAGGGAGCCGCGAGCCCCGCCGGCTTCCCGCGCCGCATCGCCCCCTAGCGACGAGCGGCAGGCCCTGCAGGCACTGCTGCCCTTGACCCTTTGGTAACCACGAACCCAAAGCCTGCAAAGGCAGTAAGTACGTTAATCGATAATCGTCCTAAATATAAATGGACTGAATGCACCAACCAAAAGACAGAGTTAGAGTGGATAAAAAAGCAAGACCCGCCCTACACCCACCGCGTCTACCCCCGACACTCCGGCCGTGCGCCGCCGCCTCCCCGCTGGGTCCGCCGGCGGCTCCGCTCGGCTGCCGCCCAGGATGAACATCATGGACTTCAACGTGAAGAAGCTGGCGGCCGTAACGGGCACCTTCCTCAGTCGTGCCGTGCAGTTCACAGAAGAAAAGCTTGGCCAGGCAGGGAAGACAGAATTGGATGCTCACTCAGAGAACCTCCTTAGCAAAGCTGAATGTACCAAAATATGGACAGAAAAAATAATGAAACAAACTGAAGTGTTACTACAGCCAAATCCGAATGCCAGGATAGAAGTATTTGTTTATGAGAAACTGGATAGAAAAGCTCCAAGTCGTATAAACAACCCAGAACTTTTGGGACAGTATATGATTGATGCAGGGACTGAGTTTGGCCCAGGAACAGCTTATGGTAATGCCCTTATTAAATGTGGAGAAACACAGAAACGAATTGGAACAGCAGACAGAGAGCTGATTCTAACATCAGCCTTAAACTTCCTCACTCCTTTAAGAAACTTTATAGAAGGAGATTACAAAACAATTACTAAAGAAAGAAAACTATTACAAAATAAGAGACTAGATTTGGATGCTGCAAAAACCAGACTTAAAAAGGCAAAAGCTGCAGAAACTAGAGCTTCATCTGAACAGGAATTAAGAATAACTCAAAGTGAATTTGATCGTCAAGCAGAGATTACCAGACTTCTGCTAGAGGGAATCAGCAGTACACATGCCCATCACCTCAGCTGCCTGAATGACTTTGTAGAAGCCCAGATGACTTACTATGCACAGTGTTACCAGTACATGTTAGACCTTCAGAAACAACTGGGAAGTTTTCCATCCAATTAACACTGTAACATCAGACATTGGTGGTACCTACATCATATGCTGCTTCATCAAATGTGATTGGTTCTTCTGCTTTGACTCCAACAAGTGGCCTCGTAACCACCTCTCCTTCCAACCTCACTGACCTTAAGGAGAGCAGTGGCAGCAGGAAGGCCAGGGTTCTGTATGATTATGATGCTGCAAATAGTAGTGAATTATCACTTCTGGCAGATGAGGTGATCACTGTGTTCAGTGTCATTGGAGTGGATTCAGACTGGCTAATGGGGGAAAGAGGAAATCAGAAGGGTTGGGTGCCAATTACCTACTTAGAACTGCTCAATTAACTAGGTGGACTATGGAAAGATTACCCATCATGACACTGTATTTATATACAATTAACTCAAAATAAAGCAGGTTTAAGTGTCTTCCATGTTAATGTCTTAAGAGACTGAAAAGAAAACACCAGCCATCAGAAACCAGTCTTTCTGTCAATAAAATTGCATGGTAAATATTTCCTTATGGAAAAAAAAAAAAAAAGCAAGACCCATCTGTATGCTGCCTACAAGAGACTCACTTCAAACCCAAAGACATACACAGACCAAAAGTGAAGGGATGGAAAAAGATATTTCATGCAAACAATAGGGAGAAAAAAGCAGGAGTTGCAGTACTTGTATCAGACAAAATAGTCTTCAAAAGAAAGAAAGTAACACAAGAGAAAGAAGGACATTACATGATGATAAAGGGGTCAGTCCAACAAGAGGATATAACCATTATAAATATCTATGCCCCCAACACAGGAGCACATACATGTGTGAAACAAATACTAACAGAATTAAAGGGGGAAACAGAATGCAATGCATTCATTTTAGGAGACTTCAACACTCCCCTCACTCCAAAGGACAAAACAGCCAGACAGAAAATAAGTAAGGAGACAGAGGCACTGAACAACATCCTAGCAGATGGACCTGACAGACATCTACAGAACTCTCCACCCAAAAGCTGCAGGACGCACATTCTTCTCAAGTGCACATGGAACATTTTCCAGAATAGACCACATACTAGGCCACAAAAAGAGCCTCAGTAAATTCAAAAGGATTAAAATTCTACCAACTAACTTCTCAGATCACAAAGGTATAAAACTAGCAATATATTGTACAAACAAAACAAAAAGGCTCACAAACACATGAACACTTAACAACATGATCCTAAATAATCAATGGATAAATGACCAAACTGAAACAGAGATCAAGCAATATATGGAGACAAATGAAAACAACAACACAAAGCCCCAACTTCTGTGGGACACAGAGAAAGCAGTTCTAAGAGGAAAGTGTATGGCAATCCAGGCCTATTTAAAGAAGGGAGAACAATCCCAAATGAATACTCTAATTTCACAATCACTGAAACTGGAAAAAGAAGAAGAAATGAGGCCCAAACTCAGCAGAACAAGGGACATAATAAACATCAGAGAAGAAATAAATAAAATTGAGAATAATAAAACAATAGAAAAAATTAATGAAACCAAGAGCTGGTTCTTTAAGAAAACAAACAAAATATGCAAACCCCTAGCGGGACTTATTAAGAGAAAAAGAGAATCTATACACATAAACAGAATCAGAAATGAGAAAGGAAAAATCACTACAGACACCACAGAAATACAAGGAATTATTAGAGAATACTATGAAAATCTATATGCTAATAAACTGGATAACCTAGAAGACATGGACAACTTTGAGAAAAATACAATCTTCCAAGACTGACCAAGAAAGAAACATAAAATCGAAACACACCAATTACCAGCAACGAACTTGAATCGGTAATCAAAAAACTACACAAGATATGGTCAATTAATATATGATAAAGGAGCCATGGACATACAATGGGGACATGACAGCCTCTTCAATAGCTGGTGTTGGCAAAACTGAACAGCTACATGTAAGAGAATGAAACTGGATCACTGTCTAACCCCATATACAAAAGTAAATTTGAAATGGATCAAAGACCTGAATGTAAGTCATGAAACCATAAAATTTTTAGAAAAAAATATAGGCAAAAATCTCTTGGACATAAACATGAGCAACTTCTTCATGAACATATCTCCCCAGGCAAGGGAAACAAAAGCAAAAATGAACAAGTGGGACTATATCAAGCTGAAAAACTTCTGTACAGCAAAGGACACCACCAATAGAACAAAAAGGCATCCTACGGTATGGGAGAATATATTCATAAATGACAGATCCGATAAAGGGTTGACATCCAAAATATGAAAAGAGCTCCTGCCCCTCAACAAACAAAAAACAAATAATCCAATTAAAAAATGGGAAGGGGAGCTGAAGAGACAGTTCTCCATAGAAGAAATTCAGATAGCCAACAGACACATGAAAAGATGCTCCACATCGCTTGTCATCAGAGAAATGCAAATTAAAACCACAATGAGATATCACCTCACACCAGAAAGGATCGCCACCATCCAAAAGACAAACAGCAACAAATGTTGGTGAGGTTGTGGAGAAAGGGGAACCCTCCTGCACTGCTGGTGGAAATGTAAACTAGTTCAACTATTGTGGAAAGCAGTATGGAGGTTCCTCAAAAAGCTCAAAATAGAAATACCATTTGACCCAGGAATTCCACTTCTAGGAATTTACCCTATGAATACAGGAACCCAGTTTGGAAAAGACAGATGCACCCCTATATTTATCGCAGCACTATTTACAATAGCCAAGAAATGGGAGCAACCTAAGTGTCCATCAGTAGATCAATGGATAAAGAAGAAGTGGTACATATACACAATGGAATATTATTCAGCCATAAGAAGAAAACAAATCCTTCCATTTGCAACAACATGGATGGAGCTAGAGGGTATTATGCTCAGTGAAATAAGCCAGGCAGAGAAAGACAAGTACCAAAGATTTCACTCATCTTTGTAGCATAAGAACAAAGCAAAAACTGAAGGAACAAACAGCAGCAGACTCACAGAACCCAAGAATGGACTTAGAGTTACCAAAGGGAAAGGGACTGGGGAGGATGGGTGGGAAGGGAGGGAGAAGGGGATTAAGGGACATTACAATTAGGACACATAACATAGAGGGGGCCACGGGGAGGGCTGTACAACACAGAGAAGACAAGCAGTGACTCCATAGCATCTTACTACACTGATGGACAGTGACTGTAATGGGGTATGTGGTGGGGACTAGATAATGGGGTAATTAGTAATCATAATGTTGCTCATGTGAAATCTGAGCATAAGACTGTATACCAAGGATACATTAATAAATTTTTAAAAAATGTTAACTGCGTGATGTTGTATAACAGATCCCTAGGACTTACTCATATTCCCAAACTGAAACTCTGTCCCCATTAAATACTAACTTCCCATCCCCTCTCCCAAACCTGACACCCACCATCTATTTTCTGTCTCTACAAATTTGACTCCTAGGTCCTTCATATAAGTGGAATCACACAGTGTTTGTCCTTTCAGGTCTGGCTTATTTCATGTAGTGAAACATCCTCCACTTTTATCCCACATTGTAGCAAAAGGAAGAATTTCCTTTTTTTTTTTTAAGGCTAAAAATTGTGGAAGGTGGAGCCAAGATGGCGGCGTGAGTAGAGCAGTGGAAATCTCCTTCGAAAAACACATAGAACTATGAAAATATAACAAACAAAACTCTTCCTAAAATAGAGACCAGAGGACACAGGACAACATCCAGACCACATTCACACATGCAAGAACCCAGCACCTTGCGAAGGGGGTAAGATACAAGCCGCGGCCTGGTGGGACCCGAGCGCCCCTCCCCCCTGCTCCCGGCAGGTGGAAAGAAACCGGAGCGGTTTTTTTTTTTTTTTTTTTGGCGAGTGCTTTTTGGAAGCCTTAAAGGGACAGGGACCCCGTTGCTAGGGAGGCAGGGCAGCGGAACCGGTGAGCGGTGCCTGGGACCGGCGCCTGAGGACAAAGATCACACGTTTTTCCCTACGGGACCGGTGGGCGGGTGCCTGAGACCGGAGCCTGAGGACTGAGGAAATTGCGTGTTTTTCCCCTTTTTTTTTTTTCTCTTTTTGGCAAGTGCTTTTTGGAAGCCTTAAGGGGACAGGGACCCCGTTGCTAGGGAGGCAGGGCGGCGAGACCAGTGAGGGCGTGCCTGGGACCAGTGACTGAGGACAAAGATTACCGCGTGTTTTATCCTACTGGACCGGTGGGCGGGTGCCTGAGACCGGCGCCTGAGGATGGAGGAAATCGTGCGCTTTTCCCCTTTTTTTTCTCTCTTTTTGGCGAGTGCTTTTTGGAAGCCTTAAAGGGACAGGGACCCCATGCTAGGGAGGCAGGGTGGCGGGACTGGTGAGTGGGTTCCTGGGACCGGTGCCTGAGGACAAAGACTATCCCGTGTTTTTCCCTGCAGGACCAGAGGGCGGGTGCATGAGACTGGCGCCTGAGGAAGGAGGAAATCGCGCATTTTTCCCCTTTTTTTTTCTCTTTTTGGCGAGTGCTTTTTGGAAGCCTTAAAGGGACAGGGACCCTGGTGCTAGGGAGGCAGAGCAGCAGGACCGGTGAGCGGGTGCCTGGGACTGGCACCTGAGGACAAAGAATATCATGCATTTTTCCCTGCGGGACCAGTGGGCTGGTGCTTTTTGGAAGCCTTGAAGGGACAGGGACCCCGGTGCTAGGGAGGCAGGGCAGCAGGACCAGTGAGCGGGTGCCTGGGACCGGCGCCTGAGGAAAAAAAAAAAAAAATTGCGTGTTTTTTCCTTTTTTTTTTTTTTTTCTGTTCCCTCTCTCATTGTTGCTGTTGCTGTTTTGGCTTGGAGAGTGCTTTTTGGAAGTCTTAAAGGGGCAGGACAGGACACTTAGACCAGAGGCAGGGAATCTGGGGATCTCTGGGCACTCTAACCCCCTGGGCAGCAGGGAGCACAGAGGCCCCTTATGGAGAAAAATAGCCTCCTGGCCGCTACCCCTCCAACGGGACTCCACCACTTTGAAGGAGCAGCCCCAGCCAGGCCAAGCCCACAGCAACAGCGGAGATAAACTCCATAGCAAACGGGCAGGTAGCAGAGGCCCTGTCTGCACACAGCTGACAAGCATAAGCCACTAGAGGTCGCTATTCTCCCAGGAGAGGAAGGCCACAAACCAACAAGAAGGGAAGCTCTCCCAGCAGTCACTCGTACCAGCTCTGCAAACTATCTCTATCACCATGAAAAGGCAAAACTACAGGCAGACAAAGATCACAGAGACAACACCTGAGAAGGAGACAGACCTAACCAGTCCTCCTGAAAAAGAATTCAAAATAAAAATCACGAACATGCTGACAGAGATGCAGAGAAAAATGCAAGAGCAATGGGATGAGATGCAGAGAAAAATGCAAGAGCAAAGGGATGAAGTTCGGAGGGAGATCACAGATGTCAGGAAGGAGATCACAGAAGTGAAACAATCCCTGGAAGGATTTATAAGCAGAATGGATAAGATGCAAGAGGCCATTGAAGGAATAGAAGCCAGAGAGCAGGAATGTATAGAAGCTGACCTAGAGAGAGATAAAAGGATCTCCAGGAATGAAACAACACTAAGAGAAATATGGGACCAAACCAAAAGAAATAATATTCGTATTATAGGGGTACCAGAAGAAGAAGAAAGAGGAAAAGGGATAGAAAGTCTCTTTGAAGAAATAATTGCTGAAAACTTCCCCAAACTGGGGGAGGAAATAATCGAACAGACCATGGAATTACACAGAACCCCCAACAGAAAGGATCCAAGGAGGACAACACCAAGACACATAGTAATTAAAATGGCAAGGATCAAGGACAAGGAAAGAGTTTTAAAGGCAGCTAGAGAGAAAAAGGTCACCTATAAAGGAAAACCCATCAGGCTAACATCAGACTTCTCAACAGAAACCCTACAGGCCAGAAGAGAATGGCATGATATACTTAATGCAATGAAACAGAAGGGCCTTGAACCAAGGATACTGAATCCACACGACTATCATTTAAATATGATGGCGGGATTAAACAATTCCCAGACAAGCAAAAGCTGAGGGATTTTGCTTCCCACAAACCACCTCTACAGGGCATCCTACCAGGACTGCTCTAGATGGGAGCACTCCTAAAAAGAGCACAGAACAAAACACCCAACATATGAAGAATGGAGGAGGAGGAATAAGAAGGGAGAGAAGAAAAGAATCTCCAGACAGTGTATATAACAGCTCAATAAGCGAGCTAAGTTAGGCGGTAAGATACTAAAGAAGCTAACCTTGAACCTTTGGTAACCACGAATGTAAAGCCTGCAATGGCAATAAGTACATATCTCTCAATAGTCACCCTAAATGTAAATGGACTTAATGCACCAATCAAAAGACACAGAGTAATAGAATGGATAAAAAAGCAAGACCCATCTATATGCTGCTTACAAGAAACTCACCTTAAACCCAAAGACAAGCATAGACTAAAAGCCAAGGGATGGAAAAACATATTTCAGGCAAACAACAGCGAGAAGAAACCAGGGGTTGCAGTACTAATATCAGACAAAATAGACTTCAAAACAAAGAAAGTAACAAGAGATAAAGAAGGACACTACATAATGATAAAGGCTCAGTCCAACAAGAGGATATAACCATTCTAAATATATATGTACCCAACACAGGAGCACCAGCATATGTGAAACAAATACTAACAGAACTAAAGAGGGAAATAGACTGCAATGCATTCATTTTAGGAGACTTCAACACACCACTCACCCCAAAGGATAGATCCACCGGGCAGAAAATAAGTAAGGACACACAGGCACTGAACAGCACACTAGAACAGATGGACCTAATAGACATCTATAGAACTCTACATCCAAAAGCAACAGGATATACATTCTTCTCAAGTGCACATGGAACATTCTCCAGAATAGACCACATACTAGCTCACAAAAAGAGCCTCAGTAAACTCCAAAATATTGAAATTCTACCAACCAATTTTTCAGACCACAAAGGTATAAAAGTAGAAATAAATTCTACAAAGAAAACAAAAAGGCTCACAAACACATGGAGGCTTAACAACATGCTACTAAATAATAAATGGATCAATGAAGAAATCAAAATAGAGATCAAGGAATATATAGAAACAAATGACAGCAACAACACTAAGCCCCAACTTCTGTGGGATGCAGCGAAAGCAGTCTTAAGAGGAAAGTATAAAGCAATCCAGGCACACTTGAAGAAGGAAGAACAATCCCAAATGAATAGTCTAACATCACAATTATCAAAACTGGAAAAAGAAGAACAAATGAGGCCTAAAGTCAGCAGAAGGAGGGACATAATAAAGATCAGAGAAGAAATAAACAAAATTGAGAAGAATAAAACAATAGCAAAAATCAACGAAACCAAGAGCTGGTTCTTTGAGAAAATAAAAAAAAATAGATAAGCCTCTAGCCAAACTTATTAAGAGAAAAAGAGAATCAACACAAATCAACATAATCAGAAATGAGAATGGAAAAATCACGACAGACTCCACAGAAATACAAAGAATTATTAAAGACTGCTATGAAAACCTACATGCCAACAAGGTGGAAAACCTAGAAGAAATGGACAACTTCCTAGAAAAATACAACCTCCCAAGACTGACCAAGGAAGAAACACAAAAGTTAAACAAACCAATTACGAGCAAAGAAATTGAAACGGTAATCAAAAAACTACCCAAAAACAAAACCCCGGGGCCAGACGGATTTACCTCGGAATTTTATCAGACACACAGAGAAGACATAATACCCATTCTCCTTAAAGTGTTCCAAAAAATAGAAGAAGAGGGAATACTCCCAAACTCATTCTATGAAGCCAACATCACCCTAATACCAAAACCAGGCAAAGACCCCAACAAAAAAGAAAATTACACACCAATATCCCTGATGAATGTAGATGCAAAAATACTCAATAAAATATTAGCAAACAGAATTCAACAGTGTATCAAAAGGATCATACACCATGACCAAGTGGGATTCATCCCAGGGATGCAAGGATGGTACAACATTCGAAAATCCATCAACATCATCCACCACATCAACAAAAAGAAAGACAAAAACCACATGATCATCTCCATAGATGCTGAAAAAGCATTTGACAAAATTCAACATCCATTCATGATAAAAACTCTCAGCAAAATGGGAATAGAGGGCAAGTACCTCAACATAATAAAGGCCATATATGATAAACCCACAGCCAGCATTATACTGAACAGCGAGAAGCTGAACGCATTTCCTCTGAGATCGGTAACCAGACAGGGATGCCCACTCTCCCCACTGTTATTTAACATAGTACTGGAGGTCCCAGCCACGGCAATCAGACAAAACAAAGAAATACAAGGAATCCAGATTGGTAAAGAAGAAGTTAAACTATCACTATTTGCAGATGATATGATATTGTACATAAAAAACCCTAAAGACTCCACTCCAAAACTACTAGAACTGATATCGGAAAAGTTGCAGGATACAAAGTTAACACACAGAAATCTGTGGCTTTCCTATACACTAACAATGAATCAATAGAAAGAGAAATCAGGAAAAAAATTCCATTCACCATTGCATCAAAAAGAATAAAATACCTAGGAATAAACCTAACCAAAGAAGTGAAAGACTTATACTCTGAAAACTACAAGTCACTCTTAAGAGAAATTAAAGGGGACACTAATAAATGGAAACTCATCCCATGCTCATGGCTAGGAAGAATTAATATCGTCAAAATGGCCATCCTGCCCAAAACAATATACAGATTTGATGCAATCCCTCTCAAATTACCAGCAACATTCTTCAATGAATTGGAACAAATAATTCAAAAATTCATATGGAAACACCAAAGACCCCGAATAGCCAAAGCAATCCTGAAAAAGAAGAATAAAGTAGGGGGGATCTCACTCCCCAACTTCAAGCTCTACTATAAAGCCATAGTAATCAAGACAATTTGGTACTGGCACAAGAACAGAGCCACAGACCAGTGGAACAGATTAGAAACTCCAGACATTAACCCAAACAAATATGGTCAATTAATATTTGATAAAGGAGCCAAGGACATACAATGGGGAAATGACAGTCTCTTCAACAGATGGTGTTGGCAAAACTGGACAGCTACATGTAGGAGAATGAAACTGGACCATTGTCTAACCCCATATACAAAGGTAAACTCAAAATGGATCAAAGACCTGAATGTAAGTCATGAAACCATTAAACTCTTGGAAAAAAACATAGGCAAAAACCTCTTAGACATAAACATGAGTGACCTGTTCTTGAACATATCTCCCCGGGCAAGGAAAACAACAGCAAAAATGAGCAAGTGGGACTACATTAAGCTGAAAAGCTTCTGTACAGCGAAAGACACCATCAATAGAACAAAAAGGAACCCTACAGTATGGGAGAATATATTTGAAAATGACAGATCCGATAAAGGCTTGACGTCCAGAATTTATAAAGAGCTCACACGCCTCAACAAACAAAAAACAAATAACCCAATTAAAAAATGGGCAGAGGAACTGAACAGACAGTTCTCTAAAAAAGAAATACAGATGGCCAAGAGACACATGAAAAGATGCTCCACATCGCTAATTATCAGAGAAATGCAAATTAAAACTACAATGAGATATCACCTCCCACCAGTAAGGATGGCTGCCATCCAAAAGACAAACAACAACAAATGTTGGCGAGGCTGTGGAGAAAGGGGAACCCTCCTGCACTGCTGGTGGGAATGTAAATTAGTTCAACCATTGTGGAAAGCAGTTTGGAGGTTCATCAAAATGCTCAAAACAGACCTACCATTTGACCCAGGAATTCCACTCCTAGGAATTTACCCTAAGAACACAGCAATCAAGTTTGAGAAAGACAGATGCACCCCTATGTTTATCGCAGCACTATTTACAATAGCCAAGAATTGGAAGCAACCTAAATGTCCATCGGTAGATGAATGGATAAAGAAGATGTGGTACATATACACAATGGAATACTACTCAGCCATAAGAAGTGGAAAAATCCAACCATTTGCAGCAACATGGATGGAGCTGGAGAGTATTATGCTCAGTGAAATAAGCCAAGCGGAGAAAGAGAAATACCAAATGATTTCACTCATCTGAGGAGTATAAGAACAAAGGAAAAACTGAAGGAACAAAACAGCAGCGGAATTACAGAACCCAAAAATGGACTAACAGGTACCAAAGGGAAAGGAACTGGGGAGGATGGGTGGGCAGGGAGGGATAAGGGGGGGAAGAAGAAGGGGGGTATTAAGATTAGCATGCATGGGGGGGAGGGAGAAAGGGGAGGGTGGGCTGCACAACACAGAGAGGACAAGTAGGGATTCTACAACATTTTGCTAAGCTGATGGACAGTAACCGTAATGTGGTTGTTAGGGGGGACCTGATATAGGGGAGAGCATAGTAAACATAGTATTCTTCATGTAAGTGTAGATTAAAGATTAAAAAAAAAAGAAAGAAAGAAAGAAAGAAAAGGGGGATTACTCCTTGATAGGATAAAACTATTGGTAAATCAAAGATCAACGCATGCTTTAAATATCCTTAATGTTGATCACTTAAAGGGTGTCAGATGATCAGCTATGGAGGTACTCTTCTTTTCTGATAATATGCCTTTCTCTTAATTAAAAAAAAAAAAGCAGTCCCTGTGTGCTGACCTCCATAGTTCTGCACAGTGGTATAGAGGGCATGTCAAAGTGTGGGCAAAGGGTCTGTTTGTTTCTATGCAGAAGATCAAGGCCTAGCTTGGATACCCAGAAAATGAACTAAGATACGATATGAGGAGGAGCTTCCGGCATCAGCACTCTCTGGAGGACTCGTGCCGGGGGATGATCATCAAAAAGCCTCCACAGGGATCCGGACGATGCTGCGGTTGTGGCTGCATCCAGCCCACCATCTCCTGGACTTGCCATGAGAAGGAGGAGGGAGATGTCTAGGCTGGCATGTGCATACAGTGAGACAACGAATTTGACCGGATCTGTACTGTTGGAACTCAACCAGGAGTTGGGAGGGGTGCAAGTTGTAGTACCCCAAAATCTTACGACTATAGACTATCTCTGGTTAAAAGAACATATGGGAGGTGAACAGATCCCAGAAATGGGCTGCTTTAATTTGTCTGATGGTTCAAGTACAGTTGGACAATATCCATCATATCATAGATAAATTTTCACAAAGGCCTAGGGTGCCTAAATGGTTTTCTTGGGTTCACTGGAGATGGATGGTAATTATAGATTTGCTTTGTTTATGTCACCGTATTCCTATTATGTTAATATGTGAGTGCAAATTAGTTAGTAGTTTAAAACCTATGCATACTTAAGGTACTCTACAAGAAGATATGTCAAAGAAATAATCAATCCTCCCATGTTTCCTTCATATGCTACATCTGTAGCTTTTCTTCTTTCTTCCTAATTACAACCCTTAAATAGAATTCGTGCCTCATATTGAATTTACCGAGTATCATAATTCCTCCAGGTGGTAAAGATACCTCGAGACAAGTGCTGGGCATAGAAGCCACAGGGCATAAATCTGCAAAGAAGTAAAAAGCTAACCTTTGCAAAAAATATGGCTTCTCTCTCACTTACCAACTTTACATTTCCCTGTATGGCCCTGGAAGATGACTGGTTAGCCAGAGACGGGTAAGATTCCTCAAGGGAGGAACAACCTAAGACAGGCACAGTCGCAGGGGGGCCATCAGATGAGAAATTGGGGATCAACAGAGGTGAGGCTCAGAACCTCATCCCCCCTGCTTTGAGAGAAATCTTCTGCATCCGTGGATGGTTTATTGCCCTTGTCTAGCTCGGATTAACACATAGTCTACAGGCACACACACTTGATCATCTACAATTGCTCTCCTACAACACTAAACTATGTTTTCTACCTTTATCTTGCATCTACTTACCACTTCAGCATTTTATTAAAAATAAATATAATAATAATAATAAAGGGAGAAATGTGGGATCAACATATAAATCAAGTATAAAAATCAAATGAATATTCATATTTGACCTGATTGTTTATAGTTCATAATGAGTGATCAAAACCGAAAGTTTCTGTGATGACTGCCCTTGTACTGTTCACCATGTAAGAATTTATTCACTATGTAAGAATTCGTTCACCATGTAAGAACTTGTTCGTTATGCTTCAGAAGATTGGAGACTGACGAGAATTAGGCTTGAGATGGATTAATGATTGTACATTGAGCATTGACCCCCCCATACTGAATTTTATTGTTGTTAACAACCATTTGATCAATAAATATGAGAAATACCCTCTCAAAAAAAAAATTCCATTGTATGTGTATACCACATTGCCTTTACCCGTTCATCCACTGATGGGCACTTCGGTTGTTTCCATATCCTGGCTTTTATAAATAATGCTTCAATGAACATGGATGTGCAGGTATCCCTCTGAGAACCTGACCTCAATTATGTTGGATTTACACCCAGAAGTAGGATTGCTGGATGGTAAAGAAATCCTAGTTTTAATGTTCTGAAGAACCTCCACAGTTTCCCATAGCAGCTGTGCCATTTTGTAAACCCACCACCAATAGTGCACAAGTGGTCCAATTTTTCTACAGCCTCAATTATCCCTGTTATTTGGGGGAGCTTTTTGGATAATAGGTATCCCAGCAGGTGTAAGGCAATATCTCACTGTGGTTTTGATTTGCGTTTCCCTGATAATTAAATGTTGAGCATCTTTTCATGTGGCTTTTTCATACATCATTGGGTGCCCACTAATATTTTCATTAGAAATTTGCATGAGTTCATGAATGAAATTGTGCATTCTTGTGTCTTTTAGTGACCATATCTGTGCATTTATGTGGGGTACATTTATCTAAGGGTGGACTTGCTTGTGTTCAACTTTATTAGGTAATGTCAGTTTTCCAAAGCAGTTGTCATTTTATTATCTTGTCCCACCAAATGAGAGAATTCCTGTTGCTCTGTATGACCCTAACGTAGTGTTGTCAGTCTTAAATTTTAGCTATTTTACAATGAGATTTCCTTGTGATGTATGATTCACATTTTCCTGATGATTAATATGACTGAATATCCGTTTATGGTAAATGTTTAACTGCTTCACTGTTCATCTGCATACTGTTTTATGTGAAGTATTGGCCCGGATCTTTTGGCCCTTTTTAAAGTGGGATATTTTGCTCTTTTTGATGTATAGAAATTCTTTATATAATCTGGAAGTAAGCCCTTTGAAATTATACTTTTGTGTGGGGGCCCGGCCTACGGCCGAGGCTGAGCCCCACTCCAGCTGGACAATGCCCTAAAGATGATGCCTGCTTCCCTGTGGGGGATTGGCCCAGCAGACTTCCGTACCCGTGCACAGCTCGTGCTGCCCCTTAGACTGGCGCGTGACACCTATCCGCTTAAAGGTCACGCATGATACTGTCCCGGATTGGTTGGGTGACTGAGTATAAGGGAGCCCGCCGGGAGGGAGAGGAGCTTCCCGACAGCTGTAACCGCCGCGAGAGATTAGACAATGAAGCCTAGAGAAGAATCCAGACCTTGGGCGTGTTGCTTCGGTCCCTGAAGGGTCGCAACACTTTTGTAAATATCTTTTCTCGTTCCATGGATTACCTCTCCATCCTCTGAACTGGTATCTTTTAAAAAACAGAAGACAGAAAATCTTCATTTTAATAAAGTCTAATAATAATATTTAATTTAATAATATCTTCCTTTACATTTAGCGCTTTCTGTGTCCTGTTTTTAAAAATCTTTGCCTAACCTAACATAAATAAATATTCTCCTTTTACAGAAGCTTTATTGTTTTATCTTTCACTTATGTTTATAGTCTACCTGGGTTACAGTCTATTCCTTGCTCTAAATCTACACTGTCTAGATTACTGTCGCTGTGTGATAGACATGAATATCTGAAAGAAAAATTCTCCATTTTGTTCTTCTTGAAGATCATCCTGATTATTTTTGGCCATGTATATGTCCA
This sequence comes from Manis javanica, assembly GCF_040802235.1. Classification (NCBI taxonomy): domain Eukaryota; kingdom Metazoa; phylum Chordata; class Mammalia; order Pholidota; family Manidae; genus Manis; species Manis javanica. Next base: position 97,254,728 of record NC_133168.1, on the reverse strand, counting down.
TGTTTTTTTTTAATCCACATCTCTCTCTCTGACACACACAGACACACACAAACCCTGCTAAAATATCAATTTTATTCATCTTATCCAACAGCCAGATTTTTTTTTGTAAATCATTTGTTTTGTTTTTTTTAATTTTTTATTAAGGTATGATTGATATACACTCTTATGAAGGTTTCCCATGAAAAAACAATGTGGTTACTACATTTACCCATATTATCAAGTCCCCACCCATATCCCAATGCAGTCACTGTCCATCAGTGCAGCAAGTTGCCCGAGATCCACTATGTCCCTTCTCTGTGATACATCAACAGCCAGATTTTATTTTGATTCTTTCTACATTGTTATTGATTTCTATTTCATTAATATTTGCTTTTATCTTGACTATTTCCTCCTTTCTCTTTTCTTTGTTCTTAATTTGGTCTTTTAAAAAAAATTATTCGAAATAAATGCTTAATCATAATTCTCAGTCTTCCTTCATTTCTAATACACACATTTAAGGCAATAACTTATCCCATAAGCATGGCCTTAGACACATCCAATTGTTGTAATTACAATTTCAGTATTATTCTTTTGGTTCAAAATAATGCATATCCATTATTATCTATTCTTTGGGTTATAATATATTAAGCATTTGGGTTATCAAAATATATTAAGGAATATATTTCTTAATCTCAAAATGTATAGGCAAAAAATAAAGACACAGGCAACTATGGTTCATTCACAAATGAAAAAGATCTTGACAGAAACCATCCCTAAGGAAGCCTACACAATGGAACTTCCAGTCAAAGATATGGAATCAACTCTTCACTGAGCTAAAGGAAAACAAAGAACAAAAGGAAAAAGAACTATAGAAATTCAGGAAAATGGTATAGGAACAAAATGAGAATATCAATAAAGAGATAGAAACTATAAAAATGAACGATGCAAAAAAAATGAACTGTGCAAAAATTCTGGAGCTGAAAAGTACAATAATTGAAAAGAAAATGTCACTAGAGGGGTTCAAAAACAGATCTGATAGGTAGAAAAAGGATCAGCAATCTAGAAGATAAGACAACTGACATTAGCAAGTCTAAACATCAAGCATAGCACATCACACATACAGTCCCCGAAGAAGAGAAAGGGCCCCAGAAATGATTGGAAGAAACAGCCAAAAACTTCTTAAATCTGATGAAAGACGTGGACAAACAGACACAAGATGCTCAATAAACTCTGAGCAGGATAGATTTAGAGATCCACACTGAGGTACATTATAGTCAAATTGCAGAAAGACAAAAAAAAACAGATCTTTGAAAGCAGCAAGACAGAAAACATTCATCATGTACAAGGCATCTCCAAAAAGATTAACAGTGAAAGAAAAATGCTTTCAACTAAGAACTCTTTACCCAGCTACACTATCCCATCAGAAAGGAAGAAATTAAGAAATTTTCAGATAAAGGAAACCTATAAAAAAGGGAGTTCACTTCCAGCAGACCTCTTATAAAGAAATGTTAAAAAGGGTAATTTTTTAGGTTCAAGGAAAGGACACTAGAGATAAACTAGAAGCCATAAGAAGAAATCAACACCAGGAAAGGTAACTACATAGGTAAAAGGAAAGCCAATGTTATCCTAATTTTAGTGCGTAAAACTTTTGCTTTTCCTCTATTATTTAAAAGACAAGTGCACAAAGCAATAATCATAAATCTTTGTTAAAGGAAACCGCCTATAAAGATGCAATCTATGGTGATAACAATACAAAGAAAGGAGGGACAGATATTTATAGGAGCAAAGTGTATCTTAATGTAAATATTAATAAAGGGAAACCCCACTGACATGGTATCAGGCCAGCAGGGGGAGAGCGCACACCCACCCTTCCTCCTCAACTGCAGATCCCACCCGAAGGAAGAGACAGACACCTTGCAAATCATACTGCTTTAGCTACTTTACTATCCAGTGGGAGGAAGGATTCTGCCCCCTTCTAGACTCCTTCCACCCCAAACAGCCCAGCCGACTAGACTGTCAAAACTCAGCCAATGAGCAGCCTCAATACATGGAACCTGCAGTTTCTTCCAATGGACTCTTTGTTTAGAACAGCCCTCCCACCTCAGCCCTTTTCCTATAAGAGTATTCTGCTTTGTTCTCCACACCTGCCTATGGTTTTGACAGAGTTTGCTTACCCAAAATTGAAATTTTCTACTATTCCTGAATAAATGTATGTTTGCTTATAAATAATTGACTTTTAAGGTTCACAGTACTAAAAATGAGTTGGTGTTATTGCCACAATAATGTGTTAATTGTAGTCCCCAAATAAGCATTAAAAGAATAATTTTTTTGAGAGAGAAACAAAGAAAAAGGAAAATGAGGGAAATCAAAATGGCACACTACAAAAAAATTAACTAAATACATAAAAGGAAGTAATAGAGGAAATGGGAAACAAAAACATATAAAACACACAAAAAACAAATAGCCAAAGTACAGAAGTAAATCCCTCCTTAAGTCTAATAGCTTCAAATGTAAATGGATTAAACTTTCCTATTAAAAGGCAGAGATTGGATAAACAAAAATGGTCTCTCTGACCACAAAGGACTCTAGATATGAAGACACACATAGATTGAAAGTCAAAGGATGGAAAAGGATCAAATAATAGCAAAGAAAAACTATGGAGGCCCTATTTTTGTCAGACAAAATAGAACTTAAATAAAAATTATCACAAGGCACAAAGGACATTATCTATTGGTAAAAGTTCAGTATGACAAGAAGGTATAACAACTATAAACATATATGCACCTAACAAAGGAGCCCCAAAATATATGATGCAAATGCTAAAGAACTGAAGAACAAATAGACAGTTTAAGAATAATAGTTGGAGACTTTAATACACCACCACCTTCAACAATGAATATAACAACCAGATAGAAGATCAGTAAGGAAATAGAAGGCTTGAATGACGCTATAAAAAATCAGACCTACAATATTTTCAGAATATTCCTCCTAATACCAGCAGAATACACATTCTTTTTAAGCGAACAGGGAACATTTCCAGGATAGACCATATGTTAGGCCACAAAACAAGCCCTAATAAATTTTAAAACATTGAAATCATATAGAGTATTTCTTCCAAACACAATGAAATGAAACTAGAAATGAGCAACAGAAGGAAATCTAGAAATTTCACAAATATGAGGAAATTAAGCAACACAGTCATAAACAACCCACATGTCGAGGCAGCAGTTATAAGGGAGGTTAGTAAAGACCTTGAAACTAGTGAAAATGAAAACACAACACACCAAAACTTAATGCTGCAAAAGCGGTCCTAAGAGGGAAATTTATAGCTGTAGATGTATTGTTTTTTTTTTATTTGAAACCAGTAACCTAACAGTCCACCTTGACGAATTAAAAAAAGGAAAGGCAAATTCAACCCAAAACTTCTAGAAGAAATGAAATAAGGATTAGAGCAGAAATAAATAAAATAGAGAGTAGAAAAACAACAGCAAAAATCAATAAAATGAAAACTGATTCTTTAATCAGAAACTATGGAGACCAGAGAGAGTAGAACAGGATCTCTGAGTGCTGAAGGAAAATACCTCAGCGAACTTAGCATTCCATTTCCAGCAAGAAAGAAGGCAAAATAAAGACATTTTCATATAAAAGAAAGAGAAATTGTCACCATGGAAGTAAAATCAGGTGGCAACTCAAATCCTCAGTAAGGTATATAACATACTAGATGGAAAAAAACTAGGCAAGTACAAAATACTTTTGAAACATTTTCCCTCTTAATTTCTTTAAAATACATGTGATTGATTAAAGTAAAAGATATAACAGCTTTGTGAGGGTTATAAGGTATGTAAATATAATACATACAATAACTATAGGATAAAGAACAAGGAGAAATATGGACCTACACAGTTTTCTACATTGAAATGGTACAATGGTAGCAGTAGGTGGGCTAAAAAAAATTCATTCAAAGGAGTGTGGTTATAATGTCAATAAGAAAATTAAAATGGAATTTTAAAAATTAGTCAAATGTATGGCACAAATCAGGAGAAGAGCAATAGAGGAACAAGAAAATAGAAGGAATATGGAGCAAACAGAAATTTTTTCAAGGTATATCTAAACTCTAACAGACCAATCACTGCATTAAAGGAAAATGGACTAAACACCCCAGTTAAAAGACAGAGACTGTCAAAATAGATTGGTAAACCAAGATCCAACTATATGCTGTTTATAAAAGGCATTTCAAATGCATTTTAAATAAAAGAAAGCATGTTAAATATAAAAAGAGGATGAAATGAAATAAAAGGCTGGGGTTTTCAGACTAAAAGTAGGCATTTCTCCTTCTGGCCATAATAGAGTAACAGGGACCAGATTCACCTCTCGGCCTTAAACAACCAAAAACTGCCCAAGCCATATAAAAAGATTATTTTTAAGACATTGAATAATAGGCATCTCAGGATGATAATCTCCAAGAAGAGTTGCACAGGTAAGGGATTAAGTAAAGCTTTCCTAACCAAGACACTGGAAGCATGAACCATAAGAGCATCACACAAAAATTAAAACCATTTGCTCTTCTAAATGCACAATTAAGTGAAAAAGCAATCACAGGGTAGGAAGAAATATGTATATATTTACTGTCATGCTCCAAAAAGGGATTTGTACCCAGCATATGTAAAGAATTCATACAACTCAATAATTAGAAGACAACACCTCTGTGAAAAAAAAAATGTCAAAAAATTTGGACAGATATGTCCTCAGAGAAGATACAGACAGCAAATGAGCACAGAAAAAGGTGCTCAATAGCCCTAGTCATTAGGCAAGTGCAAATCAAAATGATCACAAATAGCTACTAGAATGATAAAACAGTAAAATCACCTAAAATTAAAATGACTAGGCATACCAAGTATTGTTGAGGATGTGGGGAAACTGGAACTCTTATACCCTGCTGGTGGGATTGATTACAAATATGGGACAGACATTTGGGGAAACAGTTGGCAGTTTTTTACAAAGCTGAGCATACCTTACCACGTGACCTACGATCCCACTCTGAGGAATTTACCCACGAGAAATAATAACGTATGTCCACATAGAGATGTGTACGTAATGTTCATAGAATTTGTAATAGTCCCAAACTGGAAACAACCCAAACACCCATCAACTGATGGATATACCCAGAAATGGAAGTATATCGGCACTTTGGAATACTATTCACCTAGGAAAAGGCTCAGACTATTGACATGTGTAACATTATGAGTGAATCAAAATCATTATGCTAACGAGGAGTGGATCAAGCACAAAAGATTAAACATACTGCATGATTCCATTTATATGAAATTCTAGAAAAGGCAAAACGATAGCACCAAAAGCTAGAGCAGTGGCAGCCTGGGGATGGCTCAGGGAGGACAGTTACAAAAGGGGCAGGAGGCGACTTTTTAGGGCGTCAGCCACGTTCTAGATCTTGACGGTGGTAGAGTTACACGACCTTATGTATTTGATAAAACTCATTATACTATATACTTAAAATAGGTGGATTTTATTGCATATAAATTATACCTTGATTAAAGATAAACCATTTGGCAGTTTCTTACAAAACTAAACATACTCTCACAATGTGATCAGTGGCCGCACTCCTTGGTATTTATCAAAACAAGTTGAAGACTTAATGTCCACAGAGAAACCAGCCTGCAGATGTTCATAGCAGTTTTATTCACAATCGTCAAAACATGGACGACTATGATAAACCTTGGCTCAGTAGGTCAATGGATAAACAAACTGGGGGATATCCAGACAATGGAATTTTATTCAGCCCTGAAAAGAAATGAACTTTCAAGCCACAGAGACATGGAGGAGATGTAAATACCTATCGCTAAGTGAAAAAGCCAGTCTGGAAATGCTACGTACTGTATATGATTCCAACTCTGAAATTCTGGAAAAGACAAAGCTATGGAATAAAGTGATCTTATTTCCTGCATCCAGATTCCCCACCCCAGGGGTCCACTTCCCTCAATTCTCTCCCCTGCTGTGCCCAGACTCCCCTGACCTCTCAGAAGAGAAGAAAGTAAGGAGGAGAAAGCTAGCTGGCAAGGGGCAGGGAGCCCATCACGTCTGCTCTCTGCAGCCTCTTGCACGAAGTTGGGGGAAGCTCTTGGTGTCAGAACTTCCTCTGACGTCCTACACCATCGCAGCAGAGCTGCACGGTTGGGAGAACCATTGATTGACGGAGCCCCCCTCCGTGTCCCCAGCCCAGTAATCCAGAGCTTTGGGAAAACCCAGGCATGGGATGCAAATCTAGGCACATCCTCCTCCCCCAACCTGTTTGCTGCATGGATTACACTGATGGCCCTCTCTAAGTCTGCTGCTGTGGAAAATGAAATCAGTAGTGTGGCTCACATGCGAAGCTTCAAAGTTTCAAAGGTGACACCAGCGTGGGGCAGAGCCCTCAAAAATGAATGGGTCTCGGGGCTGGTTTTCCCCTCTTCATTACTACAGATCACACACCACGTTGAATTTACATGTGTACATCTGTGTGCATGATGTGCCAGTGTGTTTATGAAATAATAGCCTTCAAGTATAATTGCTGAGCAGAAGACGTGCATTTGGGTATCTGGATTGATTGTGCTGAACTGTCCTCCCAAACGGTTGGATCCAACTCAAATGTCAGCATCCGGGTATGAGAATGACCCTCACCCACTCACACACTTGCCATGTGGCCACTCATCAAAAGCTTTGATCTTGCACCAGACCATGGGTGAAAAAAAGAAAGGGTGTATTTCTTGTGCTTTTGATTTCCAACATAAAGAGAAATAATTAAGAGGCTCTCTCTTAATTATAATATTAAGTAATTAAGGGAATATCACAATGTTAATTAAGAGACAATCAGGAGACTGTTTCAAAGACATCTGTGTTTATGTTTATAACCCGGCAGCTCATATTCCTTTTATCTTTCTAGAGCAATTTTTTAATGATTTCACTTCTAAGTTATTTATATCTTAAGGAAACCAGGCTTTTTAAAAATTTGATTGTATTTTTAATGAATTATTCATTTATAGGTGAATGATATCAATGTTCTCTTTTATGTCTTAGTATCTTTTTAACATTCAAACACTTTCTTAGACACATTGGATTTTTTTGGTATCGTCAACGTACAATTACATGAACAACATTATGGTTACTAGACTCCCTCTATTATCAAGTCCCCCCCACATACCCCATTACAGTCACTGTCTTAGACACATTTTTTTAACTTTAAAAAGTCTTTACTGTATCGAGGTGCGTGCTCATGAATTTACCATACTTTGAGCACTTCCATGGTTTGGGTGTTTTGTGTTTTTTTTCACTTAAATCTTTGATGCAGCTGGAATTACTTTGGCCTCAACCATCTCTTAATCTTTTCTGTTAGGAGTGATCGATGTAATAGGCATTTTATTGCCAAGAGAGGCTAACGTCCTTTTCCTGTGTTTATAAGCCCCTTGGATTCCTTTTCTGCATTCTCATAACGAGCATTTTCTGGGGGGAAAATGACAAAATTGACAGATGGCCTTTACTGATCCCTGCTGTGTGTTCATAATGTTCAGTTTTGCGAAGCAAGCCCTCGCCCTTCAGGCTTTCCTGTAAACTTCATCACAGCTCACTTTATAGATGGAAACATTGAACGTAAAAGCTGGGCGGTGTTTCCCCAAACCTCAAGGCTGAAACGTGACGTTACGGAGACTGGAATTCAGGTCTGCTTAGCAACTCCAGATTCCACATGCTTACCCACCCTGAGTGGCAATTAGTTTTACTATGAATGGATTTCGGTGAGATCACCCCACAGAGCAGTGGGGGTGTCATACGGTCAGACAGAAGGCTGGGGAAAATTCCTAGGTTTATACCACATGCCCAGGAGAGCTGGAGAGGGGAGGTCTCTTTAGGGGTTCTTCCAGCTGAACCCCAGACCTGGAATCCTAGGGCTTTAGTGAAGGGAATTCCTTTAGAGGTTGGGGGTCCCAGGCAGTATATGCTGGACCCCAAGGCTTCCGGACATCTTTGATTCCCCTCTTCCTTGGGCCTGGGTCCGTATCAGCCAATGCACTTGGCTCAAGCTCCAAAATCTATCTGGTACCCAGCCCCCAGTCCAGGCCACTGTGACTCCTCGTTTGGGGATGAAATGTCTAAAGTTCAGTGTCTACAGGTGAAGCCTCTTAGGGTACAGCATATGCACCTGTCGATCACAGCTACAGCCGCTTTCCTGGCTAGCATGGCAAGTGGTTTGATTCACAGTTACTAACTCGTGTTGTCCCCATCCTAAGAGGTCCAAGTGGTCCTTTTGCATCTTGCACTACACCATTGTTCCCGGTCTCCTGGGGATGCCATCACAAAGTTTCACCAGCTGGGTGGCTTAAAACAGCAGCCATTTATTCCCTTACACTTGGAGAGGCCAGGAGTCTGAAATCATGGGGTGCGCAGGGCCATGCTACCTCCAAAGGCTTTAGGGGAAGATCCATCCTTGCCTCTTCCCAGCTTCTGCGCTCGCTGGCGATCCTGGGCATCCCTTGGCTGGTAGATGCGGCCCTGCAATGCCTGCCTCCTTCCCATGGCCATCCTCTGTGTGTCTGCGACCCTCCTCTCCTTTCCTTATAAGGACACCAGTCCTTGGCTGTAGGGCCCACCCTAATGCAGGATGACCTCGTCCTGACCTAATTACACTGCAAAGACCCTATGGCCAAGTGAGATCACATACTGAAATTCTGGGCAGACTCGAGTTGGGGTGAGGGCACCCCACCACAGCCCACTACAGCCATTAAGAACGGGTGGCTTCCCAGTGCACAGGGGTCAAGAAGGGTAACATACGGTGTTCCTAAGAGCAGGCTATGCAATGACCAGTCCTCTGCTTCTCCTCTTCCTATTGGGCAGGTCAGTCATGTGGCTCCCACTAGGTGTGGCCCCACCAAGTGCTGGAGGAGGTGCTGGGAAAATGGAGAGACTCACACGGATATTAAGGGAACTCTCCCATCCCTCACTGCTTGGTGTAACCCTAGTGTCCGGTACAGTGTTTGGTCCATAAGAGAGGGTCAATGAAGGTTTGTTGAATGACTGAATGAACGGGTAGCAGGAAGGTGAGGGTGGAGAGCCAATAGTAAGACGGAGAGGAAGGGTGGGCCGGTCGGTTCCTGGCCCACCCCTTCTGGGAGCTGGGGACTACAGGCAATGGAGGGGATTTCCCCGCATCGTGAACAGCCTACATCCCTTCGCCGGACATCCCCCGAGTTGGGTAGGGCGGTCCCTGGCAGGTTCAGGCAAGCAGTGAGGCCCCAGAGCTGCTTAAGAACTAATTTCCTTTTTTCTTCCTGGTCGCCCTGTGCGCGCAGGGCCGATGCAGCGCCGCCCGAGGGCCCCGATGGCGGAGGAGGGCTCTGGCTGCCAGGTGCCCCGCCTGCCGTGGGCGCCCATCCTGCGCGTCGCTCTGCCGCTCGTTCTCGTCGCCGTGCTGGTATATTGCTTCCTCTGCAGCCAGCACCTGGCTCAGCAGCGGCGGCAGCGCGAGTCACCTGGGGTGAGTCCGGGGCTGCACACCTGCCACCTGGCTGCAGAGCCTGGGGACCCGGGGGGGAGGGGTGCAGGGGCCGGAGAGGACGTGAGCTAGAGCGCAGAGGCCAGACAAAGGGCCAAAAAAAAAAAGAGAGAGACAAAAACAAAATGAGATGGATTTTTAAAAAATCTAAAAAGCAGAGCTAGGAAGGTAGATCTGGCTGGGAAGAGACAGGGCGAGGTGAGAGACCCGAGGAGGGAGATAAGTCAGAGAGTTTGCCCCGGGCGTCTGGGCTGCAAGCGCAGTCCGTTCTGGACGGGGAGGTAAGTCCCGGGTGGGGATCCCGGGGTGGGGGCAGGCCTGGGAAAGGTACATGCGATGAGGCCGTGGAAAACGGCTTGCTTTGGGTGTTCCCCCAGCTGGCTGACTCAGAGGCGACCGGGGGCTTCACGAAGCTGGGGGAGAGGGGCGTTCCCGAGCCTCCAGGGCCTGGACGCTCACCTGGGGGCCCTGCACCGCGGCCCCTCGGACCCCCTCGGAGGGGCAGCGCAGGGGGCTTTGCAGCCCAGAGGGGCAGATGTGCAAAGGCTGCTTCAACCTACTTCCTCTTTAAGAGGGCTGTTCTAAAAAAGCCTCAAGTGAGCCCAGTGGGATGAGCGGAGAGTCGAGAAAAGAGAGTTCTAGGGGGCCTTAACCCCTCGGTGCTTACGTCCGGCCCTGTTTTCTTCCAGGGGGACATAGCTGAGCTCCAGCTGAACCACACAGGTAACAGGCGTGCATGTGGGTGTGCGAGAGAGAGAAAGAGAAATCGAGAGAAAGAGAGAGAGAGTGTCCAGCACAGCATTTGTGGGACAAAAGGAGACAATGAGAAAGAGAAACAAATAGAGAAAGAAAGAGAAATTGAGAGAGAGAAAGAAATAGAGAATGAGAAAGATGGAGACGGGGAGAGAGGGTTTCCATTTCCGGGTCAGTGTGTCTCTGCGTGTTGACCACCTCCCTCGCTCCCGGCCTCCACCTTTGATTTTTCTCCCTTGGTAGAGCGGGAAACAGCGCCATTAGGTATTGCCAACATGCCTTCATTCATTCCACAAGTGGTAACTGAGCAGCTACTGCGAGCCAGGCACCTCGTAGGTGCCCCAGTCTTAAGAGAGCAGAGACGAAACCTTCTGTCCTGGCTGGGTTTCTCTTCTACCAGAAAGAAATAGATGAACAAGAAAGAAGGTAGCCCTCCACGCAGATGGTCTGTGTCAAGAGAAATTGAGCAGGGGACGGAGGCCGGGCACGCCAGGGCCAGCTTCGGCAGCTGCAGGTGGGGTCGTCAGGGAGGAGGGCACCCCGGAGAAGGTGGCAGGAGAGCCCCCGGGTGTGGGAAGACCTTCCCCCCTCCCAGCATTTGTGTTGTCTCTGCTTCTCTCTTCCTCTCTGGGTCTCCTGCAGCCGTCCCGGGAGGTCTGAGGGCTGTGTCCATTCCATTTTGTGACAGAGGGAATCTTTGTTCCTCTTTTATCTCCAGCGCTTTTCTGTTCAAGCTGCTCAAAAGAATATGACTGTTGATTGGGTGTCTTCCTGACTCACAGAGGGGACCTCGCTGTGTCCTCCTGTAGAGGAAGGGGGCAGAGAGCCAGGGGTGAGGTCACATCACCTCCCCCTTTCTTTTTTGAAGTCAGATATAATCGAAAGGTAACACTGGATTAGTTTCAGGGGTATGACGTCACGACAGGACGAGTGTCTATCATGAAGTGATCTCAGAAAGTTGAGTTACTGGCATCTATCACCACCCATAATTGCAATTTTTTTTTTCCTTGTGATGAGAACCCGTACTATCTACCCTCTCAGGGAATTTCTAGTAGGATTAACTATAGTCACCTGACATGCCCAGGACTTAATCTTTTTTAGTAACTAGAAATTGGTACCTTTTGACCCCCTCCCCCATTCCCTTCCCCCCTCCCTCTGACACTCACAGACCTGTTTGTGTCTCTGAGTTCTGTCTTTTTTTCCCCCCTTGTACATGTAAGTGAGATCATTGGGTATTTATCTTTCTCTGTCTGACTTATCTAATTAACATAATGTCCTTGAGGTCCACGAATATTGTCACAAAGGGCAAGATCACCTCGGTTTTTGTGGTTGAATAATAGTCCCTGGTGTACATACTCCATCATCTTTTATCCTTCATCCGTTGATGGACATGGAGTTTCCTTAATGAGGACGCGCAGCCCATTCTCAAGGGCTCCACCTTTGTGTCCCTATCACCTCCCAAAGGCCCCACCTCCTAATCCCATCACCTTGGGGGTTGGGTTTCAACAGGAATTTGGGACTTTCTGTCTATAGCACTGTCACCCTAAATGGCCACCCTTCCACCCCTCCCCCGCCTCTCTGCCCCCAGGACGGAGGCAGGACTCCAGGCTGCACTGGCAGGGGGGCCCCGCCCTGGGCCGCTCGTTCATGCACGGACCGGAGCTCCACAAGGGGCAGCTGCGTGTCCAGCGCAATGGCATCTATAGACTGCACATCCAGGTGACGCTGACCAACTGCTCCTCCTCCGCCCGGACCGCCAGACCCCGAGGGGCCAGCCTGGCCGTGGGCATCTGCTCCCCTGCCGCCCGAAGCGTCAGCTTGCTTCGACTCGGCTTTCAGCAACGGTGCGCCGTGGCCTCCCAACGCCTGACTCCCCTGCTCCGCGGGGACACGCTCTGCACCAACCTCAGCCTGCCTCTGCTGCCCTCCCGAAACGCCGATGAGACCTTTTTTGGGGTTCAGTGGGTACACCCATGACCGTTGCACCTCCTGGCTCAGATGTGTTGGGAGAGCATGTTTCCTTTTTCGTATAAAGTCCTTTTTTCCTTGGTGTGCTTCTGTGATACTGTGATTTATAGTAAGACATCTACATTTAGTTTTTGTCCCCGTGTCTGACACAGAGCTCCCCAAACCCTTGAATCTCCTCAGTAGTGAGACCTAGAAAGATGTGTTTTGTTAGGGTAAGGAGGTTAGTTTGGAAAAGGCCCTAGGCCACCCAGGGGTGAGGGTGGGTGCCTGGGGACACAACAGCGGAGTGTAGAGGGTTGGAACTTTTAGTTCCATCCCACCCCCAACCTCAGGGAAGGGGAGAGGAACTGGGGTCAGTCAGTCACCGCTGGCCATTGACGTGATCAGTCACACCTGTGTAACAAAGCCTCCGTAAACACCCGAAGACCAAGGTTCAAAGGGCTTCCGGGTTGGTGAGCACACGGACATTCGGGGACAGTGGCACCCCAGAGGACACGGGGGCTGCACACCCTTCCCCTGCACCTTGCCCTCCGCATCTCTGCCCTCCAGCTGTTCTAATGCCATTCTCCTTCAAAGGACACCAGGGCTCCTAGGGGAAATGGCTGATCCTAGGGGTGGGGCAAGAGAGACGCATGATGAGCCCAGAGCGTGGTGTAAGTGGCAGAAATAAGAAAGCACTAAAAAAAAAAATCAAGGAAAACCATAGTGGTGTGTGTGTGTATGCAAAGGGGTACAGAAGCCCCCTGACAGAGCCCCCGATGGCCAAAACTGGAACAACTGGGGCAATGAAGTAAAGTAGCATTGGTTTATAAGCCAAAGTATAAAATAAATATCCGTAAGTCCGTACTGCTACAAATAGGTGATGGAATACATTCGCATGTGAGGGAGAAGGGGTAACTTCCAGTGCAGATGAATTCCAAGTAAGTCATATAGATCGTCCATTTAAAAGAAGGAAGCACATCTCCCACAGTGTGGGCTGCTCCGAGTGACTTCCTTCCCAAGAGAACAGCGCGGAAGGTGCGGGGCCGGGTAGCTTTGGAGTGGAGACAGCTGACGCGCACACCTCAGCTGGGGAGCAAGGTCAGGATGCGGCAGGGGGCGCTGTGCTGAGAGTGTGCATCCGTGATGGGGCCGAACAAGGTCGCTTCACGTCCGTGGTCTTCCTCCCGAAACCCCCCTCCCCCCAGTCTACCAGTGAGAAAGAAAAAAGACAGACCCCAAGAGGGGCATGTCCTACATAGCACCAGACCGGTCCTCTTTGGAACTTTAAGACGCAGCAAAAACAAGGAAAGCCTGAGAAACTCTCACAGCCAAGAGGCACCCAAGGAGATGCGACGATTACCTGTGATTTGGAATCCTGTATGGGACCCCAGGGCAGAAAAAAAATAGAGGAAAATCAAGGGAATCTGTCAACTATGGGCTCTCATCAATAATAATGTATCAGTATTGGTTCATTAGTTGTCACAAAGGGACAATACTATTGTAAGATCTTAAAATAGAGAAAGTGTAAGCATGGGAGTGGATAAGAACTCTATACTACTCTCGATTTTCCTGTAAATCTAAAATTGTTCTAGCAAAAGCTATTAGTACAAATGAAAACAATAAACATTGTCTCATTGGAAGGATGCTATAGCCAAGAAAGGGATTCTGAGTTTCAAAAGTTTAAGCAGTGGGCTTCCAGGGTGATTTCCACAGAGCACACACAATAATGTCAATAGATGTACTTGAAACGTCCCCTTTTGTACACCTGTACTCACAGTGCCACTATCCCAGTGGCCACAGATGTCTCATTAGATAATAGCGATGACTCATAAGACAAGAGAAAACATCAGCAAGGCTAAGAGCTGTTTTTAGAAAAGAAACAAAATACCCAAAAGTGTGAACACAATATACACAGATAATGCAAAATACAGAAATGTTTAATTGGACTCGTAAGAAAAAAAGAGAATTCAAATATATGAATACAGAAGTCAGAAATATAAGAGGGGACTTTACAACTGAATCCACAGAAATACAAAGAATCATAATAGGACACAGATGGAAAGATACCTACACGCATCCATTGGAAGAATGAATATTGTTAAAATGTCCATATTACACAAAGCAGCCTACAGATTCAATGCAATCCCTATCAAAATTCCAATGGCGTTTTTTACAGAAACATAAAAACAATCCTAAAGTTGGCCTGTAACCACAAAAGGCCCCAAATGGCCAAAGCAATTTTAAGAAGAACGAAGCAGCAAGCATCATACTTCTGAATTTCAAGCTACACTACAAAATTATAGTAATCAAAAACAGCATGGCATTGTCATGTAAACAGACAAACAGATCCAGGGAGTGGAATAGAAAGCCCAAAAATAAATCGATACATTTTTGGTCAATTAATTGACAATGGAGCCAAAAATACACAATGGGGAAAAGACAGCCTCTTCAAGAAGTTGTGCTGGGAAAACTGGACAGTCACATGCAAAATAATGAAACTGGACCCTGTTTTATACCAGGCACAAAAATCAACTCAAAATGGATTAAAGACTTGAACATAAGACCTGAAACCACAAAACTCCTGGAAAACATAGGAGGTAAACTCCTTGACATCAGTCTTGGCAATGATTTTTTTTTTGGATTTGACATCAAAAGCAAAAATGAGCAAGTGGAACAACCCCAAACTAAAAACTCCTGCACAGCAAAGGAAACCATCAACAGAAATGAAAAGGCCACCTAGAGAACTGGAGAAAATATTATATACCATATATATCTGTAAAAGGATTCATATCCAAAATAGTTAAGGAATTTATAATGGGCAGAGGATCTGAATGGACAATGAGGTGTCAAATCATGCCGTGTTTTCAAATATACTGCAATAAAGTCATATGATTCTTTTAATTTTTGTTGTCTGTGGTCATTTTATCTCTTGTCTCATTCCTAATCTAAAGTATTTTTGTCCACTCTCCTTTCCTTAGAAAGGCTCTCAAAGGGCTTGGCTAAATTGTTTGTCTTTTGTCTTTAGAGCAAAGGTTTTGGTTTTACTTGGCCTTTCTAATGGTTTTCTTTTGTATTTCATTAAGACTGTTATATTTACTAACTCCATCTTCTATACTCTCTTGGTTATTGCCAATAAATTGCCAAACTGTCTCTTGAATAGAACTAGTTTTTTGTTGTTGTTGTTGTTTTACTCTGTCTTCTTTACAGTGAAGGCATTGAAGGCTACAATCTTCCACTGAGAACAGTTCTGATATGTTTTGTGGGTTTTGATATATAGTAATCTTCTTTCCATTATATTCTAGAGAGTTTATAAATTTTTCTTTAGATTTTTTCTCCTTGATCCAGTGATTATCCAGCAATGTTTATTTCCTAGCAATTAAGTTTTTGGCCAACTCTTTACATTTATCACAAATTTATTGGATCATAATCAGAGACCTCTGCCCATAAAACTGTTACTCTTCTACCTAAGATTCTCTTTCTGTATGTCAGTATCCTGTAAATATCCCACAGACATATGAAAAATTTGCATTTGTTGTTCAAGATATTTAAAGTGCTTTATTATAGTATTTAAGGATTCTGTGTAACTCAACTTTTATCATTAGCTCTCCCCAAGTCTGACAGTTTATTAACATCTCCCACCATATCTGAATTTTGATTAAGTTCATCTCCATTTGTAATAGTTTTAACTTTATGTGTTTGACTACAAGCTGTCTGATGCATTCACATTTACTTTTATCAATGTTAACTTTACCTCCCCAGGGAAGGGAGAAAGTAGTGTGTTTATCCAAACAGACTCATCACAGTATTTTCTGTTAAACAAAAAGGCCCATATTAGGAAAACTATTTCATTAGCAGCCTCCCTTCCAGACCCCCAAAATGGGAGAAACACCAGAAATTTCCCCAAACTACATGAAAAACGTCAACTGCTTCTTTTAAAGGTGCAGCTTATTTTTACCACAGTGAACCTGTTGATATAAATATTCAGAGAGAAAGGACATAGGTCAGCACATTGGTGAGAAATGGGTGGTGGTGGTTGGGGGGCAATGCCAATAATGGTTGAGGTTGGAAATGAGCACAAAGGAAATAGGGCTTTACACCATTAGCTGTGCCTCTGTGAGTGTCTAGACACAGGAATCAGATCTCTGTGAGTGTTCATTTCCCAGGACTGCTAACAAACTGCCACAAACCCAATGGATTAAAAGAACAGACATTATTGTCTCAGTTCTGGAAGCTAGAAGTCCAGACACCACGTGTCAGCAGGCTATGCTCCCTGCAGACCTCTAGGGAGGGAAGGATCCTTCCTGGCCTCTTCCAGCTCCTGGCAGCCCCACACATGCCTTGGCTGGTGTCAGCAGCACTCTGATCTCTACCTCTGTCTCCACATGGCCTTCTCCCCATGCATCTGCGTCTGTCTGTGTCCAGAGCTCCTTTCGGTGAGGCCGGTGAGGCTAGCAGTCATACCGGACGAAGGTCTACCCTAGTGATGGCAACTTCAATCTCAAACCCCCTATTCCCAAATAAGGTCACATTTCCAGGAACTGGGGACTAGGACCCCCAACATATGTTTCCTTGGGAGAGAGAATTCAACCTACTCCATTGTGTACCCATAAGATGTTTGTGGGAAGAAAAACCTACGAACTGGGGGTGTGCCAGGAAGGGGGGCTGACACTGATTTTGTCTGTCGGTGGCAATAGACGATTTTAACAGTCCTTGCTGACTGGCGACCCCAGACTCCCGTTGTGTTTCCCGGGCATCCTGCCCACACTCGGCTGTGTCATCCTCCCTTAAAACTCAGACCCAATAGGGAAGGTGTGGGATGTCATACTGCCAAACGGGCGGCACTGGGCCTTCTAAAAGGTAGGTCAAGGGAGTGACAATGCAAAGCCTGGCTTGTTTGGTTGTTTGCTCTACTTTATATTCTTCTACATTCTTGGAATATCTTCCACTGGGCGTTTTTTCCTTTTAGAATTTGTTTTTAACTGCAAAGCAATTATGACCTTCTTTAAAAATTTCAGCAGAGCCACAATGAGACACTACCTCACACCCATTAGGATGGCTACTATCAAAAACAACAAAATAACAAGTGACAATAAGGATGCGGAGAAATTGGAATCCTTGGGCATTGTTAGTGGGAATAAAAATAATGCAGCTACTGTGGAAAATACTATGAAAACAGTATGTATAGTCCTCAAAAAAGAATGGAATTAAGATATGACCCAGGAATTCCACTTCTGGGTATGTACCCACAAGAATTGAAAGCAGGGACTCAAAGAGATGCTTGCACATCCATGTTCACAGCAGCATTATTCGCAATAGCCAAGAGCTGGAAGTAACCCAAGTATCCATGGACAGATGCATGGATGCACACAGTGTGGTCTGTGCACACACTGGAATATTATTCAGCCTTGAAAAGGAAGGACATTCTGTCACCTGCTACAGTGCGGGTGGACCTTGGGGACACGGTGCTCAGGGACATATGCCAGACCCAGAAGGGCAGATCCTGTCTGATCCCACTCCCAGAAGGTCCCTGGAGGAGCCCCATCCATGGAGACAGAAAGTGGATGGTAGGGCCAGGGACTGGGGTGTAAGTGTTTCACGTGGACAGAGTTACAATTTGAGAAGTGAGAATGTTCTGGAGATGGATGGTGGGGATGGCTGCAAGACAACCTGAGCATGCTTCATGCCACTGAGATGGACACTTAAAAATGGTTAAGATGGTAAAATTTATATAATGTGTGTTTTACTACAATTTAAAGGAGACAAAAAATCTCTGCAGAGCCATCTCCTAACTAAAACAATAGCTGCTTTTCATAGAGTTCTTTCCATGTGTTTGTCTATGAGCTAACTGGGGCTGCCGTAGCAAGAAACCACAGACTGGATGACTTAAGAAACAGAAATGTATCCTCTCCCAGTTCCGGAGGTCAGAAGTCAAAGATCAAAGATCAAGGTTGGCTCTTCTGAGGCCATGAGGGGGTCTGTCCCATGCTCTCTGCTGGCTTCTGGCAGTTTGCCGGCCATCTGTGGCATTCATTGCCTATAGAATCATCACACTCATTTCCGCCCTCATGTTCACACGGCCTTGTCCTCTGTACCTGTGTCCAAGTGTCCCTTTGTGAATAGGAAAACACTCATATTGAGTCACGGTTACACCTAAATCCAGTATGAGCCGATCTTAACCACTCACATCTGCAACGAGCCTGTTTCCAAATAACATCACATTCTGAGGACCTGGGGGTTTTAGGACTTCAACAAATAAAATTGAGCCCATAACGACTGCCTACTTTACAAACCTCATCTCCTAGAAACCTGGCAGGAAAGCTGTGAAGAGAGTGGTCGGTTGAGTTCTGTGAAGTGGCAAGTCGAAAACTGCAGTTTTGAGAATTGAACATTGCCCGATTCTAGGCTGAACTCCATAAGATGGCAAATTGAAAACTGCGGTTTTTCAAATGGCCCAATTTTAGGTTGAGCTGTATGAAATGGCCAATTGATCACATATTGACTAGTGTGTATGGTTCAGTAGAATTCACTGCAGTTCAGAGAGGTTAAGCAGTCTCCCTAAGATCACACCGCTCTGGCAGAGTCAGGACAGCAACCCAGGCCTGTCAGATCTCAAAGTCATCCCCTACACAACCACCTTACACATGCTGTTTCTTCAAGGAGTCTCCTAACCCTCTATAGGCTCTCTGTGACTCACGCTGACTCTCCGGGCTTCTAGAACAAACCACATCCCATGAGACATGCTAACGGCCTGTTGGGCAACTGTTTCCCCTACTCTTCTCTGAGCTTCTGGAATGGCAAAGAAACAGGAAGAGGAGAAAAAGGTGGCATTTGTGCTAGGGTGACCCAAAGGTTATCCCTGGAATCTATGAATATGTTGCCCTATAAGGCAAAAGAAAATTTGCAGATGTGATTAAAATGAAGGGTCTTGTGACAAGGAGAGGACCGTAGTCAGAGAAAGAGATTGGAAGCTGCTACCCTGCTGGAGGAAGATGAAGGAAAATGAACTGCGGAATGTGGCAGCTTCTTGAAGCTGCAAAAACACCCGGAAAAGGGATGCCTACCCTGGAATCTGCAGAAGGAACTGCAGATTCCACAGGCCTGTTTCAGACTCTGACCTTCACAACAAGACTATAAACTTGTGCTGTTATAAGCCACGGAGGTGGTGGTCCTTTGTGACAGCAGCTGCAGGGAATGCATCCATCCTCTTTACCAAAGTGGCTGGGGCTCATTTTCGCACTAGCCCCTGCACCTCCCTACAGAGACCTCACTCCTTTCTCCCAGAATTCTGACTTTATCAAGCACAGCTCCTGAGTTTTGCCTTTATAGATGCCCAGGGAACCTCACACTTCTCAATAGTCATACCAAAGATTACACATCAGGATGCATAGAGGGGTTTTCATAAACAAAAGGACCTTCGTCTGCTTCCAGAAATAAATTGCTCCACTTGAAAGCAAAGGGCCATTGTTAGGATCGTGAGCTCCACCGTGGCAGAAGCTGACGGTGCCCACGGGCGTGTAGTGAACTAGAAAATGAGCTTAGAACCAGGTAGGCAGAGCCTTGCATGTCAGGCTAAGAACTGAGGATTTCTTACCTGGGCAAAAGGGAGTGATTGAACGTGTCAGAATGAGAAGGGAACCTGTTTGAATTTGCAGTTTTAAAGGGTCATTTCAGGAATCTTCCATAGAATTCTTTCCACCTCAGATATGTACCCAAGAGACACGAAAACATATGTTCACACAAAAACTCATATACAAATGTTCGGTGCAGCATTATTCATAATAGCCAAAAATGGAAACAACTCAACTGTCTGTCAGCGGATGAACAGATAAACAAAATGTGATACATCAATACGATGGAATGTTATTTAGCAGTTGAAGGAACTAGCTATTGATACTTGTTACATTAAGGAACCTTGAACAAAGGTTGCCGAGTGAAAGAACTCACACACAAAAGGCTACATCGCATATGATTCCATTTACGTGAAATGTCTGTAATAGAAAGATCCATAGAGACAGATGATAGATTGGCAGTCTTATTAGTCAGGGATCTCCAGAGACACAGAATCAATAGGATGCACAAAAGCAAGGAGATTTATTATTCGGAATTGACTCCAGTTATGGAGCTGGAGAAGTCTCAAGACCTGCAGCTGGTGAGCTGGAGGCCCATGAGCCAGTGATATTGTTCAGTCTGAAGTCCTACAGGCTCGAGACCCAGACAGAGCTAATGCTTCATCTGAGTGTGAGGGCAGGAAACTAAGTGATGTCCCAGCTCAAAGGCAGTCAGGCAGGAGGACCTCCTTCCTACTCAGCCTTTTGTTCTATTTAGGCAGCCAACTGATTAGACAAGGCCCACCCACCTGAGGAAGAGCAATCTGCCTTCTTCAATCTGCTCATGTAAATGTCCGTCTCATCCAGAAACACCCTCACAGACACATCCACAATGTTTGACCAGATATCTGGGCATCCTGTGGCCTGGTCAAGTTAACACATAAAAGTAACCCGATGGTAGTTGTTTAGGACTGAGGGATGAGGAATTGGGTAGGAACTGGTAAAAGTACAAGGCTTCTTTGGAGGCTGATGAACTTGGTCCAAAATGAATTACGGTGCTGGAGGCACAACTCCGTGAATGCACCCTTTTCTCTTCCAGACAATGCCCCTCCGCCTAGCCCTCTGCTTTTCCCAAACACTCATTTAAAACAAGTACTACTATTGTCAGGCAGCTGCGTCTGGGGAGGGCTCTCCCTGCGTGCCAGGTGAAACCTCAGCCTGGATGGAGAAGGGTTCTTGACTCTGATCAAGAAAGAATTCTCAAACGGGTCAGTCAAGTGCAGTTAAGGAAGGAATCCATTAAAGAGAGAGCAGCAGGGAATGCAGCTGCTGTGCAGGCAGCAGAGAGCAAGGAAGAGCAGACCGAGGAAGGAGAAGCTCATTGAAGTCCTGCTGGCGTAGGACAGATCCCTTGTCAACTCCTAAAGCCAGGGTCACCCGGCATCCAGTGTCTCCTTGAATCTGCAGTGCGTGGGAACTAAGCCCCTGTCACCCCAGGCTTTGGGGGTGCTGCAGAGCACAGGATGGAGTGAGATGTTCTGAGAACTCCCCAAAGCAAAGGGAGATTTTCGGGCAGGCTACTAAAGAGCATCATCCTGTATGAATCTCTCATCTGACTCACCCAGGCGATGGGAACTTGCAGGCCCAAATCAGAGACCTGGCAGGACAGAGGGAGAGAGAAGACTGGTGCTAAAGTCTAGAAAATAGAATGAAATAGCAAAGGGAAAAAGACATTTACCGCAGGAAGAGCTCAAAGACAAAATGCAGTAAGTGGAGCTGTGAGAAGCTTTATTTAAGGCAAAGTACACACTCGAAGGAGGGGGAGTACGGCTGGCCTCGGAGAGGAGGGACGCTTAAGGGCTTAGGATTCTGTTTTTCAAGCCTTCCAAGAATGGAGCAAAGCACCATAGGGGGAGTCAGGGGCATAGGCTTGACTTGTGGTCTCATGATGTCTGTCTCTGCTGAGAGACATGTGGTCACTGTCCAAACTCAGTCCTCTAGATAGTCTGTCAGATGAACGTGACACAATGAATTTCTTGATCCCGTTCTTCTCCAAGATTGTGGTTACCCTCAAGCTGTGGAGACATACCATTTAGGACCAGTATCACTGCCTTAAGATAGGATCAGTTATTGGCTAATCACCATAAAATATGAAAGGAATCTTACCTCCTCACTCCCTGGTTTTTAAAATGGAATCTTAGCCTTAAGGTAGAGTCCCTTCCTGTCCTTCCTATATAGCTCAGCCAGCATTCTTGTTTCTATCGTGACATTTTTCATCATAGGCAGGAAACATGAATCAAGGTGCCTGTCCTACGCCCTAGCCCTACCCCACTACCACATAAGAAGTTTACATGCCTTATGAGAATAATGGCAAGACTTAGCATTATGCTACTGTTGGGCATTTTATAGACATTTCCCTCTGATCCTTACAACAAGCCTACAGGTGAGTCCTTGTATTGTCACTGCCGTTCCGCAGATAAGAAGCTGTGGCAGAGAGGTTAAGCAACTTGCCAGAAGTCACACAGCTAGAAGGAACAGAGCTGGGATTCAAACTCAGGCAGTCTGGCTCCGCAGTCCATGCCCTGCTTGTGACGACAACCCAGTGATTCTGGCAGCATTATATTCCCATTTTCCAGATAAGGAATAGGCTCAGAGAGGTTTAAAGATTTGTCCACAGTTACCACCTAGTCACTAATACTGCAGGATTTGAACCCAAGTTGTCTGATTCTGGGACTCATGGTTTTTCTTTTTTCCTAAAATTCTTTTTTTTTTTATTTAAGGTTTCACCTTTATGAAGGTTTCACATGAGCAACATTGTGGTTACTACATTCTCCCCCCCCATATTACCAAGTCCCCCCCCACACCCCACTGCAGTGTGACTCATGATTTCAATATCCTTTGCAGGCTCTTTTTGATGGAAGATGATAAAACCTGAAAGTATGTTAGAGTGAGGAAAAAAAAAGGTATCTTTTTCAAATTCACCAAATGCTGACTTAAAGAGCATGCTAGCATGTGTATACAACCTGAATTTTCCCCAGACCTCACCGGCCTTAGAACCAAATGAAACTATCTGGACAAAAATAGCTCAAATTTCCCCAGTTGTGGCAACCACATCACTAGTATGACACCAGACCCCAGCGTCCCCACAGTCTGCTTTTGTGAGTCCAGGGATTTGACACAGGCACGTAGTGGGGTGCACCTATGGGCAGTCACTTCTTTGGTGAGCATGGCAGGTCCAGAGGCACAGCCCTGGAGGAATTTGAACGTGTCAGGCTTAATGCTTTCGGACAAAAGCCACCCCCAACACTGCATTCTAGAAGAGAGTACTGGGATTGTTCAGGCTTAGAGAAACTGGTCCGTCAATTTTTCTGCACGTTCCACCC
This sequence comes from Manis javanica, assembly GCF_040802235.1. Classification (NCBI taxonomy): domain Eukaryota; kingdom Metazoa; phylum Chordata; class Mammalia; order Pholidota; family Manidae; genus Manis; species Manis javanica. The sequence goes on along the minus strand of NC_133168.1, from coordinate 97,231,575 downwards.
ATGCCCATTGAGATCATACGAGACCCAGAGAAGGCAAAAATCCACGCTGACAGACCGGGAGCAGATTCTGCCCACTCCCCGCCTTAATTCTGTATCACAGTTGCAGCTCTTTCCTCCCTTAGAATCAACTCCATACTATAAAGTTGCTTCATTATCATTATGCAAATAGGCCCCAGCAGGTTGCACCCCGGCACTCGGGGGACAAGCCCAGACATGCCTGAGAAGCTGCATAAAACACAGAAAGTGCACACCACTCCTCACAGGAATACAGCCTTTTGTAAGATGCCAGGGGGGCCCCAGCCCTCAGTTTGATGCTCACTAGTATTTATATGTAAATTTTTTCTTGCTGACAAAATTTGTAACATATAAAGAAGATATGTATCTTCTGTCGGCAAGAAAAATAACAAGAAAATAATGGTTTTATATTTTTTCCTGCTGAAAATGTGTATATATATGTACATGTTACAAAAATAACTTAGAAAAACATTTTTTCTTCACATATATTAGGTATTTTATGCAATTTTTCATATTTTTTTCCCAACATATGTATGCCACAAAATTTGTCAGCAAGGAAAATAAGAGGATGGCTAGCTTTAGTGTTTCATGACATGTTCGTGGGTACTGCAAACAATGGTTAAGAACAAGTGACTTTAATAGGTGTGAGATAAAAGTTTATACATCAACTTTACAACGATGATTATATTTTATCAAAATGTGTACCTTATAATAGAGTTGCCAAGATCTTTTTGGTAACCTGGAACCTTAAAGTTTTGCTAAGTTAAGTTAAATGATGGTGTTGGGGAGAAATGTCCTCTACCCCTCAGGGTTTTTCTAGCTGGTGTAAGAATCGCATTGACAAGAGACAAATTAACAGGAGGGAAAAAAAAGTTTAATTATGTATGAGGAAGGCATAGACACGGGCTCCAAAGAGCGGTAGAGACTGAGGTATATATGTCATCCTAAACCAAGGAGAAGGGGTTGGGGGCCGGACTTCAATGGAAAAGGGAAGCAATTCACAGGAATGCAAAAAAACAAACAATGAGGGGGTACAAAGAGGAATTTTAACAGACTTAGTCACTTCCCTCCCGGTCTACCACACCTAGTTTACATTATAATATAGATGTCCATGCTGATAGTTCACCTCCTGCAGGAGTTTTTCCATCTAAATTCTTTTTATGCATTTGTGGGGGTGGGGGTGGGGGCAGACTCAAAATTTCTTCCTGAGTCTGTTGGGCCTGACGGTTTTCAGTTTAAGATAATCTGCATGTCACAGTGGCATATTCTGGGGTGGCCTGCCCTTGGCCCCCACAGTGGATAGTCATTCAATAGCCGGGTCATTTGCAAATGAAATAATAGGCTGAAACACTAACTGCTGGATATAAGTCTTCGTTTACCTGCTTTTGGCTCCCTATTTGAACTAAAGAGTTTGGGGTCTGTTAGCCAACATGTCTTGTGCCACACCAACAAGTTTTACTATGAGGAAGCATATGCTTCTAGAAATAATGAAATAGTACATTCATAAGTTTGCCAACCAGAGAATGCTAGTTATGTGACAGTTCATAATTGCTGACTTCCTGGTTTTCACGAAATTGGAAATTAAGATTTCAAAGATTTAAGAATGCTAATTAATATAATTAAATCATTCAATTAATTTCAACTTAATTAATTTACTTTGAACTATTTGGTTATATCAGGTAAAACTACTAGAAATGATACCCAAAGAAGGTAGGGGAGAGGCTTCCCTCCCCTATGCCATATAGGTCTGGCTGGGCACGCAAACCAATCCTCTGTCAAATAAAAGGCGAATCCCCCCTTCATAAAGATTTTATTAAAACGGATTCATGCAAGGAGGCAGGGCAAGATTTTGGAAAAGGGCCGGTGCACTTTTGCAACAGGAAATACTCCAAGCATCTGAAGAGTTGGGCAAAAAAGTTTTCTTTCATAAAAAGGAATAAGCAATGCCAGAAAGAACTTTCTAAGTATTGGGAAAGTGAGCTGGAAGGGCAGCTTTATGGGACAGCAGTCAGAGGAAGTTCTGCCCTGGGGCCGGCTTTCTCAGGAGCTGTGGGCTCACCCTGGTGAGGGGCTTGGAGGAAGGAGGGGAGCTCAACCAAAGCTTGGTTAACAAGCGTTTTGTTCCGATTCATCAGTGGGGACCAGTGGTCTGACTAATCACGTATGTGGCAACAAACGGAGATCTGGAGGGTCTGACCTCGTTACAGACAAGCGAGAGGGATGAATCTGTAACTCTTAAGTCCAACAGAGAAGGGTGGCTCCTTGCAGTAATCAATTTTCTGCATCACAAAGGGTGGGATTTCTGAACCTTCAGGTAAAATTCAACATTGCCAACTCATAGCAGCAGATAGATAAGCAGCCGTTAACATAAAAATAAAACTGGTGGTTATTTTACCAGCAAAAATGGGTTTATTTGGGAAGAGTAGAGAGCATGCTATACCTATTGTCTTTTCTCTGGAAAGAATCTACCATATAATTTTACAATGTGGACTCATATAAAGCAGAAAACAGCTTCCTCCTTTCATAAATGCAGGTGCATTTTCTACTTATATGACATGATGAAAAAGACACAGCTAAAGGGAGGGAAATCAGTCTGTGGCTACCAGAAGCTGGGGAAACGTTGAAGACAAAGGACGTTGAAGACAAAGTATCTCTGGGTGTAGCAAAGGGCTGCCCAGGCAGTCCTGTGGTAGTGGGACGCTCAAGTGCCATTTTCCAAAGGTGAAAAGCACGAGGATCGTACTAGTATGAAATGAACAGGTGTCGAAATTTTCTTCAATTCATTCATTAATGAAGGAACATTCAAGAGACATCATTCATATCATCATCAAATTCAAGAGACATCATTTATATTGTCATCAAAGAGCACCTGAAATGAATTTTCTAGTAGATGCAAAACTGACTAACGCTTTTACACGAATGTCTATGCAAGTCCAGGGAGAGGAAATCCCGGGGCAAAACACCTCTAAAAACTAAAATCAGTCAAAGGGAGAAATAAAGTTTAAAATCCGTTTATTGCTTACAAACTGCAGTGCGGGCCCTTCTCTCTTCCCTGCTCCAGCGGCAGCTAAACCGGCCGCCCCCCACCTCACCTCTCAGGTACAGATAAGCCCTCAGGTGCCCAGTAATTTACCCATTGATACGGAGATAAACTTCTCTCCACCCCGGAGGAAAGATGCAAATGAACTAAAGCCATACTTCTCTCCGCCTCTGAACGCCTACTGATATGCAGATGTACTAAAGCCAGGCGAGATATTCTGGACATGTTACAATTTTACTCACAGTCTATATCAGCACTGCTTATAGTAGCCAGAAAGTAGAAATAATCCATTGTCCATCAACTGATGAATGGAGAAACAAGATGTGCTGCATTCATATAATGTAATATTATCCAGGCAGATAATGGAAGGGAATGCTGACACACGCTCCAATGTGGATGAACCTTCAACACATGGGTAAGAGAAGGAAACTGGACCCAAGAGGGTCACACAGTGTATGATTCTGTTTATATGAAATACTCAGAACAGGCAACTCTATAGGGACAGAAAGTATCTTAATGGTCACCAGGGGCTGAGGGCAGAGGGCAAAGTAGGTAACTGCTAAGGACATGGGGTTTTTTGGGGCAGGTGATGAAATGTTCTAAAATTGATTATGGTCACGGTTGCCCAACTCTGCATATATAAAAGCCACTGAGTTGTACACTTTCAACGGTATGGTGAATTTGAATAATATCTCACTCGAGGTGTTACTAAGAAAAAAAATGGGCTAATGATATCCTAGAGGGTCAAAAAAGAAAAAAAAAAGCATGCTATACCTATTGTCTTTTCTCTGGAAAGAATCTACCATATAATTTTACAGTGTGGACTCATATAAAGCAGAAAATAGCTTCCTCCTTTCATAAATACAGGTGCATTTTCTGCTTATATGACATGATGAAAAAGACACAGCTAAAGGGAGGGACATCAGTCTGTGGCTACCAGAAGCTGGGGAAAACGCTGAAGACAAAGGACGTACTGGAACTTGGTGGGATGGTGGAGATACTCTGTGTTGGTTGTACTGGCAGCGGCTCTACAGCTGCATCTGTTTGTACACTCAAAACACTGTGGGTCGGCGAGAATGAATCAGCAAAGCAAAGGACTTTTGGGGCAGCGAAATTATTCTGTACGATACTGTAATGGTGAGGATGTGTCATTAGAAACTTGTGTAACAACAAAAGTGACCCGTAATGTAAATTTTGGCCTCCGGGATAATGATGCATCAACTGATCATTGTTCATTGATTCTGTGGGATGTTGATAGCGCGGAAGGCCAGCATGTGCAGGGGCGGTAGATGGGAACCCTGCACTTCCTGCTCAGTTTTCCTGTGAACCTAAAATTGCTCAAAGAAATAAAACATACACCTAAAAAGCATATATTTTACTATATGTAAATTAAAGCTCATTCATGCCTTTTTTAAAAAAGATCCATCTTTCAAGATGATAAAATAAATTTCGAGTAAACCTGATGAGATATATACTGCTCAAATGGCTCCAAAGACAGACGTTTCCATTCAGTTGCAAGAAATGGGCAGTTTGCTGGGTGCTCCCAGCCGTCAACGCCTTCGAGATCCACCCCAGACCCTGCTCTTCCTTGGCAGCCGAGCGAGGGCATCTGGGCTCCGGACCCGTACAGGATTCCTTCATGAGTCATCCTTGCTTCCGATTTCCACATTGGCTTGACTGGAACGAGGTCAGACCTGGATTGCCGTCTGTGGTTCGCGCTGCCCTATTTCACTTCCTTCCCATTTGCAGTTGTGAGCTGTTCGCTCTCAGCATTTCTCTTGCACTCCTGACTCATTGTCAGCGTCCACTTCCTAGAGAACCCCCCAGACACATGTTGAACAGTAATACTGAAAGAGCATGTGGCTGCTTTTCGTCCACCTGCTCTTTTCCAGGTTTTAGTATAAGGTGACCTTGGCAGAGTGGGCGCTAAGAGGAATAAATACCGACCTTCCATGACCTCCTATCTCCCAGCCCCTTCCAGGGCCTCCCACCAGCTAAGCCTCACTGGGAGCGGTGGTGGTGCTGAGGAGGCGAGGCCTGTGGATGCCTTTTATAAAGTTTTTCCTTGCAGGAGGTGGAGAAGGGTGGGTGGTGCATCTTGTTAACCTTAAAAGTAGAACGGCCAGTTATCATACCGGCAAAAATGGGCTTCTTCGGGAATAGCAGATAATTGCAATTTGGGACATGCAGGTTACGGCAAAACCACAGGCAAGTCCGGAGAACAAGGGAGAGAAAGGCTGTTTTTTTAGAGAAAGGGCTGAGTTGGGAGGGTTGTTTAAAGCAAAAATCCACTGGAGGAAACCGGGAGTCCCACATATCATGGCTTCTCATTTGCTGGGTTGTGACAGTCTTTCACTGGCTGGGCTTTTGCTGGAGAGAGTGGAAATCTTTCTTCCTCCTGGTGTGCAGTACAGTAGCTAAAACAGCATGAGGGACTTGCAAAGTGCCCTTTTCCCGTGGGGTCTGCCATTTGGGGGAGTGGGCATGAGCGCGCCCCCTGCTGGCCTCCCTGCGCCATGTCAGCGAGGTTTCCTTTCTTAATATTAATGTTCTTCATCTGAAGGGACAAGCAGAAACTATCCAGGCACCAAGGAGCCAAAACAGAGCCGGAGAGACAGAGTATATTAAGGTAACTAAGAGACAGAGTTGTTACATATAAACCCCGAAGTCCCAACGACTTGACACAATAAAAGTGTGCTTTTTGTTCGTGTAAAGTGTGAAACCGGTGTTTCCTTCTTGTTGCGAAGCTGTCCTTGAAGCAAAGACGTGGAGAACCAGGCTTCCTCCATGTTGTGGTTCCCACCAGTATGTTCATCCACAGAAAAGGAAAGATGATTCAGGACCAGTCGTGAAAGTGTTTTATGGGCCAGGAAGGAAGTGCAGCAAGTATCTTCCGCTCAGAGCCCACCGACTCGAACTCAGCCACCGACAGCTACAGAGGCTGGGAAACAGTCTAAGAGCTGTGTGTGCTCAAGAAGAAAAGGGAGTTGTTAGCCAGGCTCTGGGTGGGCAGCAAACAAATTATTACCAAAAATATACAAAGTTTTAAAGGATAATTATGGTAAGTTGTATGTAAGAGCATCAGTTCAGGGAGCTACAAGATTATATCCCAGGGAGATCTGGATTCATGTGGCAGCAGGGGTTAGGGAAGGGGTCCTTGAAGAAGTGACTTTTAAGGCAGACACTAAGAATGACTAAGAGTTGGAATGGCCAGGATGAGGGGGAAGAGGTTCATGGGGGGCAAGAAGAAGCCAAAAGGAGGCTAATGTGGATGAGGAAGAGGGTGGTGGGAGATCCTTCTGAAGATCTAGGCAGAGACTAGCTCACTTAGGACCTTCCAGGACTCCCAAGAGATGTCTTTATGGCTGGCAAAGAGAGGGCAAACCTGTAGGCCCTAACAAGACCTGACTGGACAAGGATCAAGGGTCAAGTCTGAGATTGCCTGATAGGGTCACATGGTGGAAGGTGATTCACCCAGCCAATCAGCCCTTCCCTGGCACACATCCCACTGTCCATGGTTCTGAAGTATCTTTGCACACAGGACTAGTGTTCCCAACCAACAGGTTGACCACATAAAAATAACCAGATGTATCAGCCAGCTATTGCTGTGTAACAAATGACCGCAAAACAACACTCATTTATTATATCATAGTGTCCAATAGGTCAGGAGTCCAGGCAAGGCTCCACTGGATTCTCTGCTCAGAATTTCACAATTAAAATATTAACCAATTTGTGTTTTCATCTGGAAACTCAACTGTGAAGAAATTATGTTTAAGTTTGTTCATATTATTTGTACAATTTAGTTCCTTGCAGTTGTAGGACTAAGGTCCCCTCTTTCTCACTCACTGTTAGCCAGGGGTCACTCTTACCTCAAGGATGTTTTCAAGTTTTTGGCATGTGATCCCCTCCATTTTCAAGGCAGCAAGGACAGGTTGAATCCTTTTCAAGTTCTGAAACCCTCTGGTTTCTTAATTTCTCCATCTCTTACCTCTGGATCCAGATTGTGTGATTAGCTCAGGTCCATCTGAATAATCTCCCTTATTCCCAGCTCTCGCGGGTGGCTGGCTACTCTTGGACTTCATACCTGGAAATTTCAGTTCAGTAGGTCTCATATGTTCCCAAGGCTTTAAGTTCTCCAGATGATTTTGACAAGACAGCCAGGCAAAGAAATTCCCTCAGGACTGTGTCTCTTAAGCCTGGAATAGGTATAACAAATGTTCAGTTTTTTTCAAAAGATGTGAGTCAAGAAAGAGACAGAAGGGAAGAAAAGAAAAAAGAAATGAATGGACAAACTATTAAAAGAAAAAGAGTTATGGAGAAACAGCCAAAAGAGAAAAAGGAAAACCACAGAAAAATACTCAAGAACAAAAAGCATTGTTCAAAATCAAGAACATCTGACATCTTGATCTGGGCAATGGTTACATGAGTGTATACACCCATCAAAATTCATCAAGCTGGACACTAAGATGTGTGCGTTTTCTTGTAGGTACCTCAGTATAAAAAAAACACAAAATAAAAACAAATCATTTTTACATATTAATGGTTCCATCCCTCCCCCACACTGGTACCTTCTGTTACATTTTACAGAAGTTTCGAATGGGGGTGGGGGTGGGGGGAATGGAAATGCAAATAAATGCAAAACAAACAGGTAGGTTTTACGATGAAAAAAGCTCTGAAGGTCAGTGGTTGTGTGGGTTGTACAATATGAAACATACCTAATGAGTGTATCTAGAATAGTTAAGGGAATATTATGTCATGCATATATTCCCAGAATAAAAAAACTTTTTTTAATGAGAAGGGATATAGTGAATCACCACGTGGTTGCCTAAAAATGGTAACATATGGGCGCCACTTTTTTAAAACTAATGTGTAAATGTATTGGTGCATTTTCAAGTTTCTGTTTCCATTTTTATTTTAACTACTGTTTTTTTCAAAAACAACATCGTTTGGGTTTTGTAAAATTAAACTTGTACCAATCCTATAAGTGATAACTCCACTTGTAGGTATTTCCCTTAAATCAATGAACATGTGTTCACAACCACTTATACAACAGCGTTTGAAGCAGCAAAATTCATAATGGGCAAAAACTTGAAAAAAACACACAAATGCCCATCACAACTAGGGAATGTTTCGTTAAAGTACAAAAATTCAACTGGGTAAATTTGAAGATCTAACTGGCTTGTATTCTACAATTCACAAACTGGGCCACACTCTATTAAATAGACAGGGGCTCCAAAGAGTTTATAAATGGCAGGCTTTTTATAGGCAGAAGAAAGGTAGGGCAAGGATCTTGCTAGAAAAAAAGAAAAGACTGTTTCAGACCAGGACACTTTATTTTTGGGGGTGGGGAAGAAATGGAAGAGGTCTCATCATGAAGATTTGTTCCATAGTGCTATTTAGGAAATTTCAGTTTGACTGTTGAAAGATCACATTTTGGGATCAAAATGAAAATTCAGACTTCGTTTAGTTATTATAATGCAACTGACAAATAAATTTAGTATTTCAATGACACAGTATTTTAGGTTAAAACTAGAGTTATGACTAATAACATTATATGAGGACATGTCAGAATTTTTTATGTAATTTTAGAACACTTACATTAGCGACATTTACCCTTGCAGTATAACCTAAGAAGGTTTATTATCTCTTATTTGACAATGCTTTCCATGTGATGTAACATATTAAGTAAGCCTAATTAGTTTAATATTTCCCTTTTTATGTGAGCATGAACAAATCCTTTGAAATGTTCCAGGAGTCCTCTAGAAAATTTCAAACTTAGTTTGTGGTCAAAAGACTGAATTTTGAATTTCATTTTGGTAAGCTCATCATCAAAAAAATATCAAAAGGTTTTAGAACACTTGGTACAATAGATGACAGGTCACTGAAACATTTCTTAGATTATCTACTTAACCAAAGAGACAGTTAAAGACTTCACAAGTAAATACAGGCTACATAGTTCTGAGTAAAACATAGCTCTTTTACTTGAAGAAGGGACTAGTGGTACCATAGGGAAGCGGGGTGGGGATGGTGGGTGGGGAGGGAGGGAGAAGAGGATTAAGGGGTTTTATGATCAGCACACATAATGTAGGGGGGTCATGGGGAAGGCGGTATAGTACAGAAAGGACTAGTAACTCTATAGCATCTTACGCTGATGGACAGTGACTGCAATGGGGTGTGGTGGGGGGACTTGATAATAATGGGTGAATGTAGTAACCACAATGTTCATGTGAAACATTCATAAGATTGTATATGAATGATACCTTAATAAAAAAATAGCTCATTTAATATTGAGAAGATTAGGTTTACTTAGGTAGTCAAAGACCTGATCAAGTGCAGAAAATTACTCTGATGAAACAAAATCTTTGCTTTCTGTCCATCATTTTTTTATCAGAAACAGACCAACAGTCCAAGAGAACTTTGTTCTTTTGGTGGATGAAAGAATATTAAGTTCTAGTTTTACATAAGTACACTGTCTATACTAAAGCTCGTTCTTAAAACCTCCACACAGTTTTAGCCAGCTGATTGCACAAGATTCTTTCTCTCTTCCCACCTGTCTGTGTCCACAGTTTGTCCTTCATTTTCTTCCTTCCCATTCTGAAACAACTAAGTTTTCATTTCGATAAAATTATTCATTTTCCTTAACAAGAATGCATCCTTATACCTCCTACCTTTCCTAGCCAAAAAATACATCCAAGTTTCCTCACATACAGTTATTTTCTTTATTATTTCTAATAGCTTAAATTATGTACATTAATTAGAATCCTTAACCCTTAGAAATCTAAATTTCTATTGAAAACTGAGAGGTAAGCAGTTGTGCACTGTATGTCATAGTGGCACTTTTTTAAGACTGGCAAATTTATGAATATATTTCATAATTTCTAAAAACATGCTTTTTCACAGAACAATCTTTCAACATGACATGTTTACTAATAGACCCAAATTTATCTTTAGTTTCTCTTCAATAGGAAACCAAAAGTAGATAAACCTATGTTCAATAATTAATGCTACATTATTTCATCCTATTTGAAAATTATGTAGATATTCAATACATTTCCATCATTGAATTTAACTGAGCAAAATTACGGTTTCAAGTGACCAAAAAGATTTTGGAAACCATTAAGCGCACATACCATAAAATATCATTGTTGCTTATAAGTTTATTTATAGGCTCTTACTCCCCACTTACATCTATCTAAATCACTTGCTCCCAACAATTATGTTTAGATTAGCCATGAAAACTTTATGGGACATTAAACAAAGCCAGCCATCATTCTAAGCTGTTTTTTGCTGACCAATTTTTCAACAGAGATAACATGTATTCAAACAGTAAACCCAGGTAGAATAAAAGTTTATCTGCATTATAGTCAGTGTTGCAACTTTAAAGACATGACAATTTTGGAAGATGGGCCTATGATATTGTGATACAAAGACAAGTATTATTTGGTCTTTGCCCCCTTTCTCTGGCTCAGAGCTCCTAAAGTCCTTGTGATTTTCTTGTTATTCATAATAAGCCCTTTCTTGAACTCAACCACACCTGAAGAGATTTTTGGAAAGCTCCTAAGGATGGGGAAACTGACTTCCAGGGGAACAAACCATGTGATTAGAGGCTGGAAACATTCAGTCCCACCCTCTCCGGGGAAGACAGAGGAGATGGAGACTGAGTCATTGCTCATGGCAGATGATTTAATCAACCATGCCTGTGTGATGAAGCCTCACCTTTGGCCCTGAATATTCCAGAGTATTCTGAATTAGACACTATACTTAACATTACCAGGGAGTCTTATACTTCCACGTTTTTTAGTTAGTGTCCTTTCTCTTCAGCTTAAAGACTCCTTTTAGCATTTCTTGTAATGCAGGTATAATGGTGACAAACCCTCTGCTTTTGTTTGGAAGTCGGTCTCTCTGTTGCTGTTGAAGGAAAGCACTGCTTGGTATTCTCGGCTGGCAGATGCTTTTCTTTCAGCACTTTGACTGTATCGTATTTCCATTTCCTCTTGGCCCGAAAGGTTTCTGGTGAAAAGTCTGCCAACAGACTTTGGGAGATCCCTTGCATGTGATGAGTTTCTTTCCTTTCGTTGTTTCAGAATTCTCTGATTTTTTTGAGAGTTTGATTATAACATATCTCAGTGAGACCCCTTTGGGAATCCATGAGCTTACTGTACCTGGATGTGAGATCTGTCCCCAGATTTGGGGACTTTTCAGCCATTATTTCTTTTCTTTTTTTTTTTCTTGAGAGGCCATCTCTCATATTTATTGATCAAATGGTTGTTAACAACAATAAAATTCTGTATAGGGGAGTCAATGCTCAATGCACAATCATTAATCCACCCCCAGCCTAATTTTCATCAGTCTCCAATCTTCTGAAGCATAACGAACAAGTTCTTACATGGAGAACAAATTCTTACATAGTGAATAAGTGACTTGATGAACAGTACAAGGGTAGTCATCACAGAAACTTTCAGTTTTTCAGCCATTATTTCTTTAAATCAGCTTTCTGCCCCATTCTCCTGCTCTCCTCCTTCTAGGACTCCCATAATGTGTAAGTCGTTCACTTGCCAGTGTCCTAAATGTCATGTAGTTTTTATTCACTCTTTTGCATTCTTTTTTCTTTTTTCTACTCAAACTGGATACTTTCATCAAAGTATGACCAATTTTTCAACCCACCTTCAAGTTCACAGATTCTTTCTTCTGTGTGGTCAAGGCCAGTGTTGATGCTTTCTATTGCATTTTTTTTTTATTTCTTTCATTATATTCTTCAGCTACAGAATTTCTATTTGATTCTTTTTTATGATTTCTCTCTGTTGAACACCTCATTTTTCACATATTCTTTTCCTGATTTCACTGAGTCTTCTATCTGTGTGCTCCTGTAGCCACCTGAGCTTCATTGAAACAATTATTTTGAGTTCTTTGTTAGGAAATCTGCAGATGCCCTCTTCTTTGGGTCAGTTATTGGAAAGTTATTGCGGGTTTATTGGGGGGTGGGGTTGGGGGTGTCTAGTTTCCTTTGTTTTTCATGTTCCTCAAAGTCTTGCTTTGCTGCCTTCACATTTGAAGTAGTGACCTCTTTCACTCTTTACTGACTGGCTTCAGGAGAGAAATACCTTCACCAGGCCTACCAGAGTTCCTAGGCCATCTCAGACGTTGTATGGATGCACCTACTCCACACTTCTCGTTTCCTCTTGGGGGTAACTTTAAGATTGTATGCCTTCTTTCAACAAATCCAGGCTGGGTGCTAAGAGCCTCTTGTTTGCTTTCCCTAGGGCAGTGACCTAAAATGCTCAAATCTGTGTGCTTCCCCTTTCTCACCCATATTTGTTGAGCACCTTATGTATCAGGCATGATACTGTCTCGATGCCTGATATCCATCAGTAAATTTCAGTAAACAGAAACTCTTTGCCATCATGGAGCTTATACTTCGGCAGGTCAAAGGTGGATCTCTCTGGCCTAAATCTCCTCCTGTAAGCCAGACTGTACCATCTCCTGGAACAAGAAGCCTTCTCTAGGTACTGAAAATGCATCATTTCATTAAATCCTCCTTATAAGCCTTCAAGGCAGTACGGCAAGTGGTATGTTTCAAAGATGACTCGCATAACATTTCTCATCCTGATGAGCCTGCGATTGAACTTGCCCCACTGAAGTCAACGTCTCTACCTTCTTTGAATTTGGATTTCTCCACTTTTACCTATCTCTACCACCCAAGCCCAAGAAAATAAGATATTTCTACTATAGGCCTTCGCCAGTCTCCCAACCATGTTTTCTCTTCCATTTTCCCCACCGCAACCCTAGCTTGAACCCTCCACTGACTTTATCCTGAAGGCAGAAAAATGTCCAAGCCCATAAATGTGCACATGAGGACCTCACAATATCTTCAAACACATTCTCTACCGCTATCCACCTCACTACTCCTCTTTAAACCGCACTGGCTTTCCCGGGCCCTGAACACACCTGGCTTGTTCCCAACTCAGAGCCTTTGCACCTGCAGTTCCCTCTGCCTGGAATGCAATCCCTCCTGCCCTCAGATATCCCCATGGCTGGAGTTCTGTCATCATTCAAATCTCAGCTCATCTCTTGCCTTCTAAGAGCTCTAATCACCATTTGAAAGTAGACCTCCTTCACTCTCTAGGACATGCCCCAGTGTATCTCTTTTATAACATTTGCAATGGTTACTCTTATGCGTCAATGTAGCTAAGCCACCGTACACAGATATTTGGTCAAACATCAGTCTAATTGTTGCTGTGAGGATGTTTTTTAGATGTGATTAATTTTTAAATCAGTAGACTCTGAATAAAACATTACCCTCCACAGTGTGGGTGGGCATCATCTAATCAGCTAAAGGACTTAAGAGAAAAAGACTGAGTTTCCCCCAAGGAGGAAGGAATTCTGCCTTCAGAATCCTTCAGATTTGAGACTGCAAGATCAAACTCTTTCCTGGTTCTCCAGATCTTGCAAGATCCCACAGTTTTGTGAGCCAATTTCTTAAAATAAATCTCTCTATACATATACACACATCTTATCGGTTATATTTCTCTGGAGAGCTTTAATACAGTTTTAATACAATCTAAAAGTATTGCACTTGGGGATTACAGAAACAATAATATTTTCTGTAAAGGTCCAGATGGTAAATGTTTTAGGCTTCACAGACCATACAGCCTCTGTCACTACTCCACTCCACTGTTGTAGCATGAAAGCAACTATAGATAATACATAAACAAGTGATTATTGCTCTGTTCCAGTACAACTTCACTTAAAAAACAGGTAATGGTCTATAGCCTGCTGACTTTTGATCTAGAATATAAGCTGCTCAATAGCAGAAACCAAGTCTTTCTTCCTTCCCCTGTATCCCCATCACCTAGAAAAATTCTGGCACATTAAAAACCACCAATAAATATTTGTTGAACAAATAAATGAGTGGATAAAAAAGTATCATACAATTTCACTCTGGGAAGTCAATTCCTTTGCATTTTAATGTCTTTGACCCTTAATGAGCAATAATAGTAACCTCTAAATTTTAGTACCTCTCTGAAAGTTTGATAATGAAGGGTTTAATTCAAATTTGAGGAAGCATCCTTATAGATTTTATTATTCATGTATTTAAATATCATGTAATCTAATAAAATAAGACCTTTCTAGAGAAAAGATTTAAACTTATTCTGGCGTCTTTTGTTTGTTCAATTAGCTCTGTTTCTTCGGGTGTTCCTTCTCTGCCATTGCAGGGCTCAGGATGTCTCTCTCATGGTGTTGATCTTGCTCATAGGCCGGTATTCTTAGCTGTCTGCCCATCTTGGTGTTTGAAAATTCCAGTTCTCCTGCCTATTTGCTATAGTTTGACTTAGGAGAGGAATGCTGGTATCTTGACATTTCATATCCACTGATTCAGCCTAAGGGCAAACTAGACCATTGTATCTACTTAACACATAGGGCAGAAGAGAAGGTGACGCTAAGCCAGCTAGCCCCCAGGTGTCTTTCTAAGCAATCACCTTCATAAATGCCCCAAAACTTCCTCCCATTTCCTGAATCCACTCATGCTACATTTGGAATTTCCTAGGACTGCCCCAGCCTCTGAGGTTCTAGTTTCCCTGGTTTTGTTTCTTAATAATCCTGCCCTTGTCTGACTCATTTTAAATGAATACTTCCAATTTATATTTCCATGGTGGGGGTGGGGGGTAGTAAGGGGAATGGAAGATAGCAAATGATAATGAAAATGGGGCAAAATGTTAACAACTGGTGAATCTGGGTGAAGGGCAGGTGGATAGTTTTGTATTCTTCTTATTCATGTAACTTTTCTTTAAGTTTGAAATTTCCGAATACTCACTTCTTTAAAAGAAGCTGCCTAGAGAGGCAATCTCCAATTCTTGAATTGTCACTAAGTTTCTCAAGCTACTCTGATGCAACTTCATCTATTCATATCCCCTGAAAGGAGCTCTTATGAAACCACCTGTGAATCTGATGATTCAAATATGATAAATATTTTCAGTTCTCATTTTAACTGACTGTCAGTGCTATTGGATACCATTGACCACCACTTCCTACAGATTCGTCAGAATCCTTATTTTCCTCTTTCCTGTCTAGCTGTTCTTTCTCAGGCGTTTGTGCATACCTGACCTCCCCCTGAACCACTGTACATGGGACTTCAGCAGCACTTGATCTTAGGTCCTTGTTTCTGTTACTTCTTCACTTGTTTTTCTAAGAAATCTCAAGCCTCGTGCAGAATGTCTGTTACATAAATACACCAACAACTCTCAAATTTCCAACCCAGGCAAAGAGCCTGCATGGCCACAGAATCGATTCAGTTTTACTACTTGGTCACTACAAAGGCACCTAGGAACACCACATATCCCAAAGTAACCCAAGATTTTTCAGGGTCGCCAGATCCATAAATGACTCGACTCTACCATCTTATCCAGTGGCATGAGCTGCCATACGCAACAACATGGATGAACCTGAAAGACATGAGTCTGACAGAAATACGCTAGATACAGAAGGCAACTCTTGTATGGTTCCACTTTCATAGAAACAGAAAGTAGATGGTGGACATCAGAGGCTGGGGGAGGGGAACTGGGGAGTTATTCAACGGGACAGAGTAAGAATAGTTCTAGAAATGTGCTGCCCAATGCTGTGCCTATAGTTAATACTGTATTGTGCACCTGAAATTTTGTTAAGAGAGTAGATCTCATGTTAAGTGGTTCACCACAATTTAATTTAAAAAATGCTCTGCAGACCTATGTCCACTCCTTCCACCCCTTAGTTCCCTCAACATACACACACACACACACACACACAAACACGAGAAGTTAGTTCCAAGCTTCAGGCTAGTCTACTCCACCTCTGTCTTTGCAGGCCTCTAACCTGGATGCTGTGCTGGGAGGGACTAAGGGTCTCTGTTCAATGGCCTCCGATTCATCCCATCCTGGGTAGCAGCATTTTCGGAGCATCAGCACTTGGTACCATCCCACCTCTTGTAAATGACTTTGATTCGTCCTCCACCCCTCATACAACTGCACATTCCGTGACCCCAAACTACCCCCTCATTTGGGTTCCTGGACCTGATTCCGATGCTTGGGTGGTGGTGGTTGGAAGGAGTCTTCCTATGCAGGACACCAAGCAATTCTCAGACACTGGCAGGGTGTCAATTCTGACTATCTGCCTGGAGACAGCACCAGATTCCTGAGCTCAGGGGCTCAGTCCCACAAGACTGACCTCCACCCCGCACTCCAGACGCCAGTTTGCAAGCCTCACGTTATTGCCTGTGTTTCTGACCAACCGCCTACAGACTGGAGGTCCCAGCGACCTCCCCTTACGTGCAAATAATTGGCTAGAACGGCTCACAGAACTCAGGAAAACACTTATGTTTACCAATTTAATGAAGGATACAAGTTAACAGCCAGCCAGAGACACAAGGTCCCAAATAAAGGTGCTTCCATCCTTGTGGAGCTTGGGGCCTGGCTGGGTGACACGTGGAAGCATCCTGGGGCCCCAAGTGTGGAAGTTCTCTCAGTCAGGGAAGCTGGATGCAAACAGGAGACAGAGCAAAATGCTCTTTTGGGTTTTTAGGAGGGCTCCACTGCACAGTCACGACTGACTAAATCATTGGCCATTGGCTGACTCAACCTCCAGCCTGCCCAATCCCCTCCAGGGGCTGGGGCCTCTGATCCTGTGGTTGGTCCCCCTGGCAACCAGGCCCCACCCTTGGGTGGGGTCCAAAAGATTCTCTATGAATATAACAAGATATCCATTTGCCCTTACAGCTAGGAGGCATTTTCAGGAACTGTGAATAAAAATCACATACATCTGAGAAATCTATTTTCGTCATCTTAATGACCAAATATGTATGTCTTATAACTCATTATATCACACCCCTCTGTTGCATCATTGTAACACCAATTTTTTTTTTTGGTAACATCATTTATGTCTACTTGAGTGTCCTCTTAATGATATTGTAATGTATTGAGGGCTTACCCACAACCAGGCACCTAGCCCGGAGTGTTAAATGCATCAACTCCTATAACCATCTGTTTTAGTCGGTTTGAGCTGTTGTAACAAAGCACCACAGACTGGGGGCTTACACAACAGATACCTATTTTCTTGTGGTTCTGGAGGCCGGAAGTCCAAAATAAGTGTGGGCAGGGCTGGTTCCTTCTGAGGTTGTGATGGAAGGATCTATTCCAGAACTCTCTCATGCTCATATGGCATTCGCACTGTGTGTGAAAAAATTCCCCTTTTTACAATGATGCCAGTCCTAATGGATTTGGGTTCAGCCTAATAAACTCACTATAACTTTATTACCTCTGTAAAGACCCTATCTCCAAATGCAGCCACATTCTGAGGTCCTGGGGGTTAGGAATTCAATATATGAATGGGGGAGGAGGCATAATTCATCCCAAACAGTCTATGAGGTCACTTGGAAGTGACCAGGGGGTCCAGGAATTCCAGCTCTAGAACTCATGCTGTCAACCACTCTACCTGTTATCGGCTGTGATCTTGAGCTGACCGCCCCGGACCTCAGTGTGCATGGCTATAAAATGGGAATTAAAATAGAAGAGCACCTTCCCACTAGAGAGAGCCCTTGTAGAGCAATTACTGCCTGGGACCAGTAAGTATTAGCAAATGTCAGCCGTGGTTGCTGCACTGTTGTAGGATTCCAGACGCACGCCTTGGTTCTCGGTAACATCCTACAACGTCATGGCGCCAGAGCATCCTTGCTGTGGGACACTCGCAGACCCAACATTACCCAAAAAGTAGGATCGTCTCTCAGATCCTAAAGCCACCAGAAAAGACTCTGACAGTTTTGGGGGCCTACATCCTTGGGAACCGCTGTCCTAGAGGGCATTCTATGGCAGGGAACAGAATCCACCCCAGAAATCGATATGACACTCAAGTTTCTCGTGGCCCCCCCAAAAGTAGATACTAGACGTACTGGGTTGAGTATGTCCCCCAAATTTTTCTGTCCTTCCTGGATCCTCAGATGTGCCCTTATTTGGAAATAAGGTGCATTTTGTTGATATAATTAGTAAAATACTGGAGTAGTGTGAGCCCTCCATCCACTATGACCAGTGTTCTTATAAGAAGGGAACAGAGACACGGAGACACGCGGAGGGAAACTAGCCATGCCACCATCCAGGCAGAAATGGAAGTAATACAGCCGCAAGGCAAGAAAGCGGGTTGCCGGCAACCTCCAGAAGCTGGAAGCAGCAGCGAAGGATTCTACCTGGAGACTTTGGAGGGAGCACGTTCCTGCTGACACCTTGCTTTTAGACTCTGGCCTCCGGAAAAGGGAGACGATAAATGTCTGTTTTAAGCCACCCAGTTTGTGGGACTTTGTCAAGGCAGCCCTAGAAACTAATGCACTAGGGTATCCCACGTCACCAAGGAGCGGCGAGCAGGACACCCGGGCAGCCCCTCTGTCTGCCTGGGGCTCTGTGGTCTCACCTGCGAGTCCCCGCTCATCCTCCTGTCTCTCTGCGCAGGGACCCTCCCACGCTTCGCTTCCACACGGTCTGTGGAGCCCGGGCTCCTGCAGAGGAGATCTGATTGGCCCGGTTGGAGTCACGCGCCCATCATGGCCCAATAGGCTGAGCCGGGGGGATGCGTCACCTGTTACCTAGGCTGCTATTCAAACTAGGCAGCGGCGAATGTAGGCAGACGCTGACCAATCCGATCTGACGCTGGCCCTTGACCGGCAGTTCTCGCCACCTCCCTTCCTCCACCAATCGCAGGGATGCGGCAAGTGCTAGGGTTGGATGCTGGGTTATAGGTGCCTTCCTAGGCGACCAGAGAAAGCCACCAGCAATGGAGATACGTGGGTGAGGAGTGGGGGCGGGAACGACAGGCATTTGCCAGGTAATTGGGAACTAGATTAATAATTTAATGACCCAGGTGGCCTAACTTATATGTGTCAGCTACATATCAGTTCAGCCCACTCAAGAGGGACAAACTGAAAAGGGGTAAAGATGGGTCAAATGGCATTCACCCCTACATCCGAATGTTCACCACCTCCTGGATGGCCAGTGTGGGCCAAACCCTCCCAACCCCACCTGTCTCCTCCCAGCCCTTCTAACGCCATGAAGGTCTGGCTTAGAGGCGACTTCTTCCCCACCTGTTCCCCACCATACTCTTCTGCCCTAGGTTAATAAGCAGCCACGGTCCAGCTGGTTTCTACCGACCAATGAGCAGATCTGTATGGTGGTAGCAGTTGTTATGGGGCTGGGAGAACTCACCAGGTCTGGAAGGGGACAGTGGTGTGCTGGCAAGTAGTTTTAACCAGCTCTCCAGAAGGGCTAAGATGAACGTGTTTACTATAAATTTTACCAGCATAAATGGTATGTAGCACAAAATTTGCATGTATAATGTAATCCTCACTGCAAATCCCATATAGCCAGTTGATCCTTACAGAATGCCCTCCGTTGTTTCGTCTTGTACCCACAGCCAACCTATGGTCGCCACGTGACAAACCAGAGAACCTAGATGGACTTTCTCCCTTACAGCCTAAGATGAAATGGAATGATGATGTCTCTACACCGCACTTGCTTTTCAGTGATGTCCGCAACTGCTTTGCCTAATCAGATAATGGCTTGAAAACTGTAAACAAAGACTTCCTCGATTTCTTCTTGTGTGCTATTCTCAATGTAACATTAAGTCGAATGTTAATATTTGACATCAATTTCTCCAGAACTTTGTGTAGATGATCAACAAACACTAGATCAAGCCTAACTTACATTGTTGATTTTTGTGGCTGACTTTAAATTACCAGTGTGACATCACTAACACAGCTGGTAAGCAGTGTCCTGGGGAACAGTATTATAGTTTCCACCCGGCAGATACAACGGAAATAAATAACTTAGCAAGCACAGAGAACAGCAAAATTGGAATAATAAAACCCCTAAAACATATGGTAGTTACGTAAATCTTGAATAAAATAACACACTAATATATAGCAAATGCTCAAGACAGAGGAATCAGTAATCAGTCATGTCCAGTTAGTGAACCAGACCTTCAGCTTTTTGTCTTGTTCCTGGTGTGTCCAACACCTAAAATAGGACCTGCTACACAGGAGACGCTCAATAGAAGTTGCATGAATGAATGAAACTCACATAGTTACTAAGTCCCCTAAAAGCTAGCCCCATGAATAGCACAAGGGGGCTGGGGGTGAGTCTTTATTTCATATATTAATATAAATAAGGATTTGGGAGCGGGGGGTCTGTTTGGTTTGCTGATGTTTGTCTAGCCCTGCACAGTGCCTAGCATGTAGCAGATGCTCAATAAATATAAACTGACTTGATTAATATAAACTACACTTTTGAGCTCAGGCTCAGAATAAATACCAAGAGTTCGGCTTGAGGCAGGAGTGAAAGAGTAACTGGAGAGTCTTCCAGGAGGGAGTCAGCAGCGGGGACCCCTTGCCCAGCCAGGTGAGGTAGAAGAGAGGGAGCCATCAAAGGGGCCCCAACCAAGGAAGGCAAGATTCAGTCTGTCACTGGGGGGACGGGCATTCAGTGAGGACTTCCCACTCGGAAGAGGCCTAGCACTGTGGCGCCCTGTGCCAGCTGCCAGGCAGAGTGCGTCCCAGGCCCGGTGCTCAGGTGGACGCTCAGGCGCTGGCCTGCACCCAGGTACAGCAGGCCACCCTGGAAACCGGCAGCAGAGTCCAGGGCCTCCGAGGATGGAGGTGGTAGGTCCAAGGTCACAGCCAGGGCAGCGGTCCCGGAGTTTGGCGGCTGCAGGTGCAGGGTGACCGAGACAGAGCCGGAGGCAGAGCCGGAACCGGCCACCACACGCCGCAGTCCCAGGCGCAAGAAGACATAGTAGATGCCAGGCTCGGACACCAGCAGCTGCTGCGTGTGTTTGTCGTAGCTCAGGCCCGGCGCCAGGGACACGCCTGTCAGGCCCGGGTCACTGTGCCAGCTCAGGAGCCCCTCGGTCAGCAGTACTGCGGAAGGAAGGGAGGCTATGCTGAGCTGGGTTGTGGGGCTGGGCGCATCCCTGGGGAGAGGGAGAGGGCAGGACGGGAGGCAAAAGTGGGGAGGGGTATTTGAAGGACGCTGAGAGAGGTGAGGCTGGAGGAGGGAGCCGAGGTGCGTGAGGAAGAGGAGGGTCTCCCTGGAGCGCGGAAACCGGAGGGAGCCGGAGAAGGGGCATTGGAAGAGGGGAGTGGGGGGGAGATGGGCAGACAGGAGGGGCCTCAGCAGACAGAGGGCGGGGAAGGGGAGGGGGAGGGAAGAGGGAAGGGCCTCGGACTGCGCGGGGGCTGGGCTCGGTGGGGAGAAAGTCTACGGAAAGGGTAGGAGGAGGGCTTCCGACGGGAAAGAGGCAACCGGGATGGGGAGAAGGGTCCACGCTGGGACTTGGGGATCAAGCCCCAGCTCTGAAAGGGTGGGGGTCTGAAGTGGGCACAGATGGAGGTCAGGACACCTAGAAAGGGTCCCGGGCAGATCAGAAAGAGGACAGACGAGGCTCAAAGAGATGGAGTATCTCTCAGAGAGGGGAGGCCACCCTGTCCCGGGACAACTTCTTAGTGCCCCCGACGGGACCAAGTGGGGGATGGCACAGGACACTCACCCTCCCGGGCCACCAGCTGCGCGAACACTCCCTGTGGAGAGAGGAAAGGGGGAACGTGGATGCAGGCTCCTGCCGCGCCCGGGTAAGCAGGGGTCCTTGGCATGTGCGCAGGCTTTGAGGTCACGCCCCCTCCCCGCCCTGGTCCCAAGGAACACATCCGTCCCCCTGAGGCTGGTGGCCCAACCTGCCCATGGGGTCTGCCAAGCCAGCAACCCGAGGATTCAGGAGGGAAAAGAGGTTCGCTCCAGGAGGCCTTGGGAGGACATGCGGGGTACCCGAACGCCCGGGAGAAAGCCGAGGTTCTCCGGGAGCCAAAAGAGAAAGTGGGAGTCCCCTCCGTTGTCTGAGGTATAAAAAGCGGTGTTCTCGGGGTCCGCGATGAAGCGGTGCCCCCCAACGTCCTGGATAAAGAAGGGGTGCCCTCGGGCGTCCGAGAGGCGCGGTGGGGATCCCGCGGCAGGGGGTACAGAAGGGGGATCCTCTGGGGAAGTGGGGGTGCAGCGGTGACCCCGGGGCCCAGGTCGGGGAGCGTCTCACCTGCGAGGCGGCCGGGAGGCGAGCGCCGGCGTCGGGCGGGAGCTCCAGGCTGGCGGGGGGCTGGGCGTCGGGCGGGGGGCCAGGGCCGGGCGCGCCGGGGGCCCAGGCGCGGAGCGCGCAGTAGGCGCAGGCGGCGGCGAGCAGCAGCAGCGCGGCGCTCAGGGCCCAGGGCAGCGGGTGGCAGGCGCGGGCGGAGGTCGCGGGCGGCCGCGCGGCCTCGGGGTCCGAGCCGGCGTCGGACGTAGCGGGCATGGCCAGCGGCAGTACTGCGGCCCGGGCGCTGGCGGTGCGCTTTATAGCCGCTCCCGAGTCCCGCTTTCCGGGGCGGGGCGGGGCGGGGAGGGGGGGGGATCCCGGCGCCCCGCCCCGTCTCTTCCACCTCCCCTTAGAACTTTCCCCGACTTTCTCTTCTCTAGATTTCATCACCTGTCCACCGCCTTTCCCTCCCGGTCTCCCCCCAATCCCTGTGCATCGTCTGCTCTCCCTCCTTCCTGTCTCTCACCTGAGCCTCCGGGTTCCCTCTGTCTCTCTGTCTCTGTATGTCTCCGACTGTCTCCGGCTTTCTCTTTCTGAGTCTCTCAGTCTCTTTGTCTCTCTCCCCTCCTCCTGGTCATTCCCTAGCACCCCGTCCTGGGGGGTCCCCCAGGGGTGCCCTGAATCCAGCACTTCTGCAGAGCGGTCCGAGGACAGCCAGGCCTAAGCCCCCTTCTCCTCCGGGGCATAAGCCTCCAGCGGAATCCTGAACGCCGTGCTCAGCCTCCCCTCACCCTCCCACACCTTCCCTAGGACCCCGGGGCCTTCTCTGGCCTGCCCCCACCCACCCACCTAGCAGCTTCCCGTCAAGAGCCCCCCTCGGGACCCCACAAGCAGAAGGCTGGAGAGTCCAGGTGGAGAAATCCCCCTTCTAGGAAAAAGACAGTCTTGAGTAAGGCCTAGGAAACCCAAATTTCCCGTTAGCTCTCCCGTGATGGAGGCGGGGGCGGGAGGAGGAGCAGAAAGGCAGCAGGCAAAACACTGGGCCCAAAAAGAGGAAGCAACACCGGGCTGAGAGACGGGCGGCCCTGGAAAAGCCCTGGGCTCCACAGAAGCCCTGCTCTGCCTAGACCAGCCTAGTGGACAATGGCTGACTCCTGACCCCCTCCAGGCTTCATGTTCCCCAAGGAAAACGGGAGGGTGGATGGAGCAAGAGATCTCAGCCCTCCACCTGCAGCCCGGGAAATGTAGGGGAATTTTGGTGCAACTGTGCAAGTATCGGATGCTGGTGCTGCGGTCGATCTTATTGTATTGGGCCTCCCTGGGGACTTAAGGGGCCATAGCAATAATGATACCAGCTTGTGTGGCTGTGCAGGTGCTAAGTGCTTCCGTTGTGAAGCTGTTGACAAATATAAAGTGTGATGCCCGACCAGCAGCGACAGCCTCACCTGGGGGGTCTTGTTAGCTATGCATAGTCTACCATCCCCATGTAGACCTACTGGGAGTCCGAGCCCAGCGATCAATGTTTGAAAGAGCCCTCCAAGAGATTCTGATGCTTGCGTGGGTTGGAAACACACTGCACTGCACCAAGGTTGCCCTTTGCATCTGCTGTCTCTCAGCCTGGAATGTTCTTCCCCCAGGTAGGCAGCCAGCAGACCTCCACCCCATCCACAACTTGGTTCCAGCTTTCCTTCCTGGTAGAGATGATAAACTGAGCATCAGACTCCACTCTCAGTCCTGAAATCTCACTGTAGTGAGCACGAAGCGCTTGTTTTAGAACCTAAACCAGAATCGTAAGCCAGCAGTGTGGAAAGCCAAATATAATCTCCCCTTCCCGTCAGGGCTTCAAATTATTAGTGCCAACTTGGAAAGAGAATGTGGTGGGTGACAGCTAACACAGAAGAGTTTGCTGAAGCTAACGTCCCCCAGAGAGACAGCTCCCCTCCTCATTAGGTAGATAGCCGCTGGTGGTTTGGGGTTTTTTCTTTTTTGTTGTTTTTTCCTCCAGAGAGTGGAAACAGCCGTTTCTGCTTAGAGGAATGCAGTGGAAGGTAGCGGAATCACAGAGAAAACAGGTTAAACAGACCTGTGAACTTGAATGCAGGGGTTGAAATTTACCCCCCTCAAGCCTTGTCCCCACTAGACATCCAAGACATGGAAGATGAGATGGTAAAAAGTCCGTCTCCAAGGAATCTGACCAATCAGGGAAAAAGATTTAAAGATACTGAGGCCAAAAGTTTCTCCCCTGATATCCTTGCTGTGCCCAGAGGCTCACAGGCCATGGGCCAATCTGGATATCACTAAACCCTATTCCACAGCAGGCCACAGCCAAGGACTGCCCCGGATGACAAAAATAACAAAAAGTAGAATTAGGGGGACCACAAACATCACCTTCACCGACTGCCCAAAGGAAAGGGCCCCTCCCTCAGTCCCTAGTGACGTCACCCTGTGTGATTTTCTCACTAGCAGTTTCCACCACCTGAAATATTCTAGTTCCCTTGTTCGCTTGCTTATTGTTTTGCTCAAAAAATTGTTACCTACTGTTCAAATTTCAACGTCCACAAGTAAAGGTTTATTGGCACACAGCCACACTCATTCATTTACGTGTTGTCTCGTGTTGTCTAGGGCCACTTTTGCAATACTACTGTAAGGTTGAATACTTGTAACAGAGACTGTCTGGCCCACAAAGCCCAGAATATTTATTCCCTCTGGTCCATTTCAGAAAACATTGCTGCCTCGGCTCTAGAGTCTTACATTTCAGCTCTCCAATTTCTTGCTGTGTGATCTTGGGCAAGCTGCTTCACCTCTCTGAGCCCCACACTTGTTAAATGGGATTATAATCGATCTCAGAGTGGTTGAGAGGTTGCACAATGCTAGGCACATAGGAAACGCTCCAGAAAGGTGAGCTGGCATTATTAGGAGCCCTGAATCTTTTCTACAATTCCAGTACACCATCATCCCCTATAGGTAGATGTAGAAATCAAGGTTGAAGCCACTTAGCCAAGGACTCACAGTAACTGGACTCCTCTCCACGCCAAGGGGCTTGACAGAGTTCTGTACCCACCCCCGCTCCAGGGAGGGGAAAGGAGGCCTGGTAGTCTGGGGAAGGCTGAGGCCACAGGCAGGGAGCACCATGACGTACTGCTGTGGTCGGGACATCTGAGCCAAGCGGCACCACCTACCACAGGACTCTTAGCAGCATCCTCCTAGCACACCACGCCCCATGGAGTCACACCTCTGTGCTCAGCCATCGCCCCGAGATGAGCGTGGGCCTTAGCTTTCCCACTTTAGGGGGAGGACCTGAATTCTCACCATCAGCTTCATGGGGCTCATGGGAAGGACTGGACAGGAAGCAACAGGAAGGAGCATTCCTCCTCCCCCTCTGAGGCCCAAGGAGGAGTCACCTCCTTCAGGAGATGTGCCTTGATTTTTCAGCCCTCCATAGACCAGGAAAACCCAAGCCCAGCATGGGAGTGTGCACACCTTTGGCACTGTAGTGCCAGGCATGGTGGGGCAAAGCAATTAAGCTTTGTGAAGTTGGGGTGCGTATCCAGCTACTCTGGAATTGCATGTTTCTGATGTTGCTTGTTCAGGGCTGAGGAAGTGGGCAGGCAATCCATGCATGTATAGGTGTGTTTCTAGATGAGACTAGATCCCAGCCACCTGGCTTCAAATCTCATCTCTGTCTCTTGCTGGTTTTATGATCTTGAGCAAATTCCTCCACCTCTGTGCCTCAGTTTTCCCATCTAGGAAGTGTGGCTAATTACCAGGGACCACTTCATAGGATTATTGTCCAGCCTAGGGAGTCAGAACACAGTAAGTGCTCTATCAGGTTAGCCATACTGCTGCCAGTGGGACAGCAGTAATTAATAAAGGGAAACCTCACAAAAGGGAAGTTGGGAGGCTAGGAGTCTGTACCACTCCACGTCAGTTATGGGAAGAACTGTTCATCACAGACCCCAACAGAAGAATCCTCAAAAGGAAAGAACATCAACTCCAGGCCCCAAGAAAGAAAGATACACATTGTATCTTCTACAAGAAATCGACTACCCCAGCAACTCGGCCACTGAGCGCCCATCGTCACCCGAATTCTTGCTCTCCGAAGTCCTCCCCACTTCCTCCTCCTGCACGAAATAAGTCCCTTTCCTTCCCTTGTTGGGCTTGCTGATGGCTTTGTCACCACTGGCGTGTCCTGAGTTGCGATTCTCTACTATTCCTGAATAAACCCATTTCTGCTGCTAAAATACCTGGCACTTTGAAGATTAATATTATTGTTTGAGAATTGGTTTGGTGATCAAGCTGTAGAGAAGGCTGAGTCCCCTCTTTGGGGCTCGATAGAGATCTCTAAGGGCTAAGAAAACAAAGTAAGCTGCAGGATGCTATGTGTAGAATGTGGCTTTTCTTTCAGAGCAGAGATGTTTGCATAGCACATTTTTGGAAGGTGTGTAAGAAGCAGAGGACTCACATGGTAAGAGAATGTGATGCTTTCGCTCTACGTGTTTTTGCCCACTTGCATTTTCCGTGTGTTTCTCACCATGACTTGCTTTGTTTTGGTTTTTTAGTTAAGCCCAGAATCATGAGCAGGTGTGCATACATGAACAAAGAAACCAGTGGCCTGAGCTGTTTGGAAGGGAAAATTTAGCACCAGTGACATCAAAGGCAGGAAATGGTGTTTCCTTGCTAAGGGCAGTGGAAGGACAGAGAGATGGGGAAGACCCAGGCAAACCAGGGTGGGTCTCCGAGGACCTCTTGAAGGAGCCTGGCTCATGAGAAGCCGGCTCATTCTGCTGGGAAGCAAGCCAGCCTGCCCTAGGAAGGAAGTCCCGGCAGAGCTGCCACCTGAAAGGGACTCTCCAACTCAGGAGGGGAGCCAGCAAACAGACACAGGGGTTACAGACGACACCTCCATTCAGGCCATAAACAGAGAAACACAGTCAACATTCACTCACCCACACACACTGAGACATACCTGGACAGAACATCATACATACACAAGAGCAGCCACCAAAGGCAGCCAAC
Source organism: Manis javanica (assembly GCF_040802235.1). Taxonomy (NCBI): domain Eukaryota; kingdom Metazoa; phylum Chordata; class Mammalia; order Pholidota; family Manidae; genus Manis; species Manis javanica. The sequence goes on along the minus strand of NC_133168.1, from coordinate 97,204,439 downwards.
AGGCACGCACAAGGACACACAAGGACACAAAGATACATATTCAGGGCATATCCGATCAAGCACACAGAGAATAGAACAGTTGCAGACACACCATCACACACATGCCAGTATAGACATGGACATACACAACAGCCATATGCACAGAGACAGATGCCTGGAGTCACAATTGTAGATATTCAAGGACAGGCACACACAGGAACACCCAAGGCCATGGTCACACACACCCACTAGCCCATCACAGCCTCAAGGACACTCAAACACTCTGGGACGTGCAAGCAGAGACACACACCAGTCACGCACACACCACCGAAGGCATACAAGTCATACACTGTCGCAGGACCACCTGGAGAGACACGTAAGGCGCTTGAAACAAAGGCACAAAGTACAAAAGAACGTGGCCGGGACCCTCCTCCAGTGGAGACCCAAGCCCCATCCTTCAAACCGCCCAGGACTCCCCCGATCCCCGGAGGGGACCCAGGTTCTCCTTCTGCAGGCCTGTCCCTCCCTTGAGGAACCTCTGGGGCCCTTTTCTCGGCAGCAGCACCTAGGACAGGTCGCGGGCGCCCACTGGTGGAGCAGGCGCCTCTCCAGGGCTGCACCGAGTGGGGGCTGGCGGCGAGGGGCATAGGCTGAAAGGAGGAAAAGGTGGTTGCAGGTCTTCCGCATCAAATGCAAACCCGGAGAGGAAGGAGCGCGGCCGCCGGGGAGCGAGGAGACAGGCGGCCGGAGGCAGATCAGGCAGGGCCTTGGACGCACGAACAGGATGGGGAAGCAGGTGGGGAGACCCTCGCCCGCAGGCCCCGCTCCACTGTGAGCACCTGCTGCTCTGGGGCAGCTGGAAGACCCAGGGAGCCAGGAGGAGCACTCCCATTGGTCCGCACCCGACCAATGAGGCGCGGCGAGGGCGCCGGCGGGACGGGCTGACAGTTGACCAGAAGCGGAGAGAACCCGCCCACCAGAGAACTCTCAGCCAGAAAATGACCGCCGTGAATCGCCCAAGGCCGGAATACCCAGGGGGAAGACTGCTGGCCCTGGAGGATTATCACCACCTCCAACCTGACTGTGACCCGCAGGACTCCGAGAAAGGTGGGCCTGCGCCTTCCAGGGCCGACACCAGTCCCCCGGGCTCTGCCCACTCCCCCTCGCTCTTCTCCCTAAGCTCCGCCCATTCCGGCCCTTCAGCCTCCCGGGCCCTGCCCACTCCCCTCGCCTTTCTCCCTAGGCTCCGCCTACTTCCCCCGCCTTCAGTCTCCCAGGCCCTGCCCACTCTCCGGCCCCGCCCACCCACCCACGTTGTTCTCCCTAAGCTCCGCCCACCTCCCCCGCCTTACTCTCCCGGGCCCTGCCCACTCTCCGACCGGATTCACTCTTCTACCTTGCTTAGTCCAGCACCACCCTCTCCCCAGGCGCCGCGCTTCTATAGCCCGCTATCTAAAATCCTGGCCCCTTTCCTGGGCCCTGCGCTCCCTCCCCTGCCCAAGCCTTCGAACCATCCCCATCCCTAGTCTAACTTCCTTGGGGCCTCCACGGATTTCGGGTCCCTAACCATTTTGTCTTATTCCTTAATGCCCCGCCCCATTTGTTCCGCTCTACCTTCTCCCAGGGCCCAACCACACTATCAAGACCCTATCCCAAAGCTGCCAAGTCCCTGGTGTGGAATGGGGGCTCCTGGCTAATAATGGAGCGACAGAGGCCTCAGTAGCCCCTGCCCACTCTTTCTCAGGAAGGCCCCGCCCCCTTGGCCTTCTGAGTAGCGCCCTACAATGGGATCCCCCCCCTGCCCTCATCCCCGGGGTCACCATCCAGGCCCTCTTCTACCTGCTGTGGCCCCGCCCAGCCCGTGAGCTCTAATCCCTCTCCCCGTGGGCGCGCCCACCCTGTCGCTCCCCAGTGTCCCCGGCAGTAGTCTATAAATTTACACACGTGGTCTTGGCCTTGCGGAAGCTGGGGATCTGCAGTGACACCACTATCAGATACCCTGTGTGGCCCATCACATCAACGAGGGCTCAGCATTCATTACCGTTGGCCTAGTGGCTATCCTCATGGTAAGAGTGGGCCACTTTCACCCCATGCGGTGGTGATATGCCTTGGGCAAGATGCACCCCTTTTTTGGCAGGGTGTAAGCCTACTATAAGCCTAAGGTGGGAAGAAGTACCACCCCTTTTCCTAATGAAATGGGAAAACTCTCTGCTCAATGGGTAGAGCCCCTCTACTAAGGGAAAAGATAAGGCTCACCCCTTGTTGACAGAGTAGAGGAACCGTCCAGTTCACTGCCTTATTCATGGAACAACAGAAAGTTCAGCCCTTTCCCCCCAGTGGACAAGGAAACCCCAGCCCTTCTAAGCATAAAGCAGGATGCAGTCCTGCCCCTTTTCTGGGGAGTTGGGAAATCTTATCCTTTTAATCACAGAGGGGACAGCCCTCCTCTTTCTCTTGGTCAAAAGGGAAGTCCCACCATTTGCAGGCATCTAGGAGGACGTCTATCCTCTCATCCTGGTATAACAGGAAGCCCAGCTCCTTTCCAATTTGAAACAGGAAATCCTGCCTATGTCTGACATAAACCAAGGAGATGTCCCACCCCTTTTCTTGATATAACAGGAAGTCCCACCCCTTTTAAATATGGGACTACTGCCCATAAAGTAGGGGATTGTCCCACCCTTTTTTGTTGGTAAAATGGGAAGCCTTGCCCCTTGCCTTAGTGAGGCACAGGGGTGGAAGAAGTCGCCCATTTTTATGTGTGTGATGAAATGAGAAGCCCACCCTTTGCCTGGTTTAGTGGGAAACCACCCTCCCTGAGACCAAGGATTGAGGATTTCCCACCCTTATTGCCCCCAGCCCTGCCCTCAGCAGTGATCCCTCCCCATCCAGTGTGGCCCCAGAGGTCAGCCTGGAGAGATGATCCATGTCCAGGGCCCGCAGCTGAGCTCGCAGGCCCTCATGAGCAGCACCTGCGTAGCCATGGTCTACAAGCAGCTGGACACCTTTATGTTTGCCAACATGGCCAGATGCTCCTGATTGGCATTGCCAAGGTCACGGGCCACCTGCAGCCCCACTTCCTGGCTGTGTGCTTGCCTGACCCAGCCTCCTTCTGCTGTGAGAGTGGTTACATCACTAAACACAACTGCACCGGGCACTGGAGGAGGTCCTCAAGGCCAGGCGAGTGGGTGAGTGGGGAGGGGACCCAGGACGCATCTACACCCCAGCCCCAGCTGACGTCAGCCCTCCCCTGCCCATCTCCCAGAAAATCCTTCTATTCTAAGCACGCCTTTGGGATGTACTCTGCGTTGTATCTGGTGGTGAGTGTTGGCAGGAGGCACACACCCAGCAAGGCCAAAGAATGTGCCATTGTCCTCTGGGCCCCCAGCCGTGCGTGGTGCCAGCAGTGCTGGGCAGTTTCCATAGAGCTTATGTGTGCCCCTGGAGTTGGAAGGCAAGAATTGGGAGGGCCTGTCTCTTCTTAAGGCTCATTCAGTGTCCTTGTGCTGGAACAGCAATTTCCAGAACCCTCTATCTCACCCTCCCTGCAGCTGGAGAGGGTCTGTGCCAGGCTGGGTCCATGCCCAAGGCCCGGCCCCATCGGGGGCAGGGGGAAGGGAAATCCCACCCAGCTGAGGTGTGGGTCTGAGGGCTGGCCGGTGAGGTGGTAGGAGGCACCGGGGAGAAGGGGAGCCTTCAAAAAGGAGTCTGACCCGCAGCCCCAGTGGACAAAGAGCGCAGAGTCAGGCGGCGGAATGGGATGGCACATATCGGAGCCAGCCCAGAGTCCCCGTACTGTGACACCTACAGAGGCCCAGGCCACGGAGCACGTGATGGTCACACAGCTAACACCAGCAACATTGTCTTCCTGAAAGACAGTCATTCAACTGCCAGCCTTACTTTCTGTTTTTAAAGTAACTGCTGCCTCCTGTAGCAATCAAAAAGCAGGGCCTTTGGAGCTGGGAGGTACGGGCTTTATTCCCAGCCTTAACTGAGTGTGACATGGTGAGATACTCAACCTCCTCCAGCCTCCCTGTCCTCTCCTGTAAAATGGGCATGCGAACAGCACCTGCCTCTGTAACATCCTGGTTTTATGAGTTAAAACATAAACAAGTTGATACACTCAAAGGACTTAGAACAGGATCTGGCCTAAATGTCAAACATTATTAATGGATAAAACAGAATTCCTCCGTCCCCTGGGGTGGACTGGGGTGTGCGTTGCATGTCAGCAATGCCGTGGAGCTCCCAGAGCAGGTGGCAATGTGGCCCCTGATATGACAGGTCACACGCAACGAGGAGGTGGGCCTTTCCCTGGTTTTGCAGACCGCAGAATTAACGAGCAGAATGTTCTGGGTCTCCAGGAATTCCCCCACCTCGTGAGTGTTCCCCAAGTGCTGATGCCTGCTTTCTGCCTCAATGGACAACAGCCACTTCCTGTTCCGTTCATACCAAGGAGGTAAATTAACCTGGTGTTTAAAAACGGGATTTTTTTTTGTTGTTGTTCTGTTTTCCATCTCAAAGCTAGGAGCCACAGCGCCTACTTTTTGAGGACTTCCTGGTAAGGCTGACCTGGTTTGATTGGCATTCTGACACTGGCAGAACTGGGCACAGTATGAGCCTGCCATAGGGACCCACCTAACTGCTTAGGGAACCCTCCCTCCAACTCTGAGCTCTTTCACAGCGATGCTTCCGGGCCACAGCCAGTACCCTCTTCAGATGCTGAAATCCATTTCCATACAAAAGTGGCAAGGTAGATTGTCCTGCCTGACCTCGTGGCTGCCTGGGACTGGACAGACAGGTAGGCACAGTAGCACAGCCCCGGGGTGGAATTCCTCTAGGGGGCTTTAAGGAGCTGCCTGTGTGCAGCAGGCCATCTTTATGCAAGCCATCTCCTAGGGACAGGACACCCGGTTCTCCCAGCCCACCATCCAGCTCCTGTTCTTGTCCCTGGCTCTGTTCACTGGCTACAGGGCCAGGTCTTGGCCTGTTGGCACCACCCCCCTGACACAGTCTTCTGATTCCTGCAAGGAGCCTTGATGGCCTGCTGGGTGGGAGGTGACACTGTGGTACCAGAGAGGGTCTGCTTACCTGCAAGCTGTGGGCCCACCTGGCACTTGACTACCTAGGAGAGGAGCCCAGGAGAGGTCAGCTTGGGAATGGGGAAACCATGGGGTGAGGTGACATCAGACCCCTCCCCCCAAACCCTCCCCCGCTGCATTCCTACATGCTTTCTGTATCTCTGGCATGTCTCCATCTCAGGCAATGCCGGGTCCCAGCAGGCCCAGGTGTCAGAAGGCTGCCCGTGCTCCCCATTCCCTCCCCCCGCCCCACCTCTGCCCCTGTTCCTGAGGACTGTCATGGTGATGCTCCGACTGAGGTCAGTTCCCAGGTGGGCTAAGTCAGGGAGCCTCTCCGGGGCTCAGTCCACACCCTAAATCAGCCCTTGCCTAGTGGGATGACACAGGAAAACCCATTTTGGGTGACTGAGCCCAAATCAACCCCTCCCAGGAGGGCCACTTCCATTTTTATGTTTTTTATGATTCTTGATATATTTAAAAAAATCAAGAAATGCCAACACATGAGGAGGAGTGGCCCCAAGAGGTCTGGCCTTCAACTCGGGGCAGCACAGAAGTCTAGTGCAGCCCCTGATAATAACTAATACTAACTGCTACAATGTGTCGTTTACTCTGTGCAGGGGAGACTGGGGCCACCTCGCTGCACCCTCCTCACCACCCAAGAGGGAAGGCATTCTTGATGACCCCATCTGGGAGATGAGGAATTCCACCCCAGAGAGGCGGAGTGGCCCATGCAAGGTCACACAACTAATAAAGGCGAAGGTGGGGCTGTGACTCGTTGTACATTGTTAACACCCAGCACAAAGGTGCTGATCTGGGGGGAGCTCTCTATCCCCCCCAATATGTAATCCAGCTGTAAATCTTCCTCCTTGATGTTCGACCCCAAGCAAGGCCAGAGGTGACCCCATCTGCCACAGACCCAGAGCCCCACACAGCTGACCAGGGGAGGCCCACAGCACACACACCCCCAACCTCCAGCAGCTTCCAGAGCATCCCCGAACACCGGAGGGAAATCAAGGTTTTATTTATTACGCAGCTTCAAGGCAAGTCTCCAGAACCCCACCGCCCCCTCTGCCAAACCGCTACCCTGGAGCACCCCGCTAGGAGCGCCCCCCACCTCCGCCCCAAGTTAATGCAAGGTCTGGCGAATGAGGCCTAAATGGAATGAACCTGAGGCTGCGGGCCGAGAAACCGAGGCAGGGAAGGGCGTTGGGGAGAGGCCGGCTCTCCCTGCCTCCCGTCCCACCTCTGGACCGGCTTGAGGCGGGAGCAGATGGCACTGACGGCACCCGAGGGGCCTCACCCCTTCCCCTCGGGGTGGGGCCGCACGTGCCTCCGGGGGGTCTCCAAACCGCTGGGGAGGGAGACCCCTCCACCCCTATGCCCTCCCTGCAGGGGCGGGGCCAGGGGGCGGGGCGGGGCGGTGACCGGCGGTGACGCGGGCCCCGCCCGCTCATATAGAGGCGCCCCCAGGGCGCAGGGACCGTGCTTCGCCGCCGCCGCCGCGTCACCTCCCACCCGCGCCGCAGCTCACAGCTTCAGCGCCGCCGCCGCGTCAGTCCTCCGTGCCACTGCCATGCGGGAGATCGTGCACCTGCAGGCCGGCCAGTGCGGCAACCAGATCGGGGCGAAGGTGCGCGGGACGGGCCCCGGGGGGCGGCCGACAGGATGCAGCGGGGCCCGCGAGCCCCGCGGAGCTCCCCACATTGGGACTTTTGGGGCCAGGGTCCGCAGGAAGCCAGCCCCCGCCCCAGGGACGGTGGGGGAGGGGCGCAAGGGTAGGGCCAGACTGGGAACAAAGAGGCCGATGGCAGTGGGGCCCAGCCTACTATCCGCTGGCCACAGCTGGCTGCACAGCTGGCCCACTGTCCCCTCCACACGCACAAAGAGACTTCGCCCCTCCCCGCAGCTGCAGCCGGAGCGGGCTGACACCAGCAGGCTAGGCTGGGGTGGTGACTGTGCTTCACCCCACCCCCACTGCGTGCCTCATGCTGCTTCATCCTTGCCTGCCCACCATGCCTCTAGGTCTCCCATTCATGTTGCTGGGGGCAGGTGGCAGGTGGGGAGGTGGCTGGGGTCCTGGGCCCAGGAGGCAGCAGTAGGGGCAGGCCCCTCACCATCCCCTTCTCTATCCTTACTGCCAACGCCCCTGTAGTTTTGGGAGGTGATCAGTGATGAGCATGGCATCGACCCGACGGGCACATACCATGGGGACAGTGACTTGCAGCTGGAGAGGATCAATGTGTACTACAATGAGGCCACAGGTAGGGCGCAGAGGGCACCTGCAGGAGTGGGGGAGGCTGGGAGGGGACAGGATGTCCTGGCACTCACTCCAGCCGCCCTCCATCTGCTTCACTGCAGGAGGAAATTATGTTCCCAGAGCCGTGCTGGTGGACCTGGAGCCCGGCACCATGGACTCGGTCCGCTCTGGCCCCTTTGGCCAGATCTTCCGGCCAGACAACTTCGTGTTTGGTGAGTTGCGGGCATGGGAATCTCCCTCATTCCTTTCACTTCCCAATACCTGGTGGAAATTCTCCACCTTAGCATCAGATGCCCAGCAGTGACCACAGGGCCCCGCATCCCAGTGGGGGAGGCAGACAGGGCAGTCAGGGCTGTATGCAGAAACACATGGGTCATTGTGGGAGCCCAGGGGAGGCATCTGTTACAAGGTGGGGGTTAGGGAAGGCTTCCTGAAGGAAGTGACATTTTAACTTAACAGTAGGGACCTCAGCCAGACTACCTGGATGAAAATACCAGCTCTGGCATTTCATGCATTCCACAAATACAGAAAATCTGCATGCCAGGCTCTACTGTATTCCCAGATGCTGAGAACAATGCAGGCAGGGTTCTCTGCCCCACTGGAGCTGACATCCTCGTAGAGGGACATGGGCAACAGGGAAGAGAATAAGTAAAATTCAGCCACAGATGGAGTGGGCTCGGGGATTGTGAACGGGCTCCTTGGTCTCCATGCCTCAGTCTCCTGGTCTTTAAAACGGATTATAAAAAGACCCATATTTCAGGATTATGAGGTTTAAAGCCATTCATCTGTGTAAAGGACTTAGGCTCTTGCACAAGCATGACTTGCACAAAGGAATTTAGCATCTCTTGTTGTTTTCATTATGAATATCTGCAGCCTAAAAGGTGAGTAGGTGGGCTGACAAGGGGGGTGGAAGGGAGGAGAGATTTGTCAGACCGAGGGAACAGCATATGCAGAGACAAAGGGCACATTGGTAGCACTCACATTGAAGGGGTGTACACTCTGTGAACATCCTTCTAGGAAGCTTTTCCTGGTGCCTCCTGGCTGCACACCCCCACCTGGTCTCAGACCCCAGGCTCCACCCACTCCCAGCACCCGAGGCACTTCTCCTCAGGGCAGGGTTATGGTTTAGAGTCTAGGGTCTAGGGATTGACAGGATAAGCTGTATGACCTTGGACAAGTGACTTACCCTCTCTGGTCTGTGCAAAGATTCAGCTTCTGTGTGGGTATGGCGCATAATAGGTCCGCAGGAATGGTAGTAGAAGGACAACACGAGTTTGGCCAAAGGATGTGGGGAATTCTAAGACGACCATGGGCTGCTCCAGTCTGGTCAAGAGATTGTATGGCCTCTGGGAGACTTTGTGGGAGAGAGGGTTGATAAGACCCAGGAGCCAGACTGCCTGGCTCAAATCTTGTTTATTCTGAGGTGAGTAAACAAAAACCTTACTCAGAGCCCTGAAGGTAAGGCAGTCATGTGGGTACCTGGTGGGGGGGGGCGCAGAAGGAACAACATATGCAAAGGCCCTGGGGCAGCACCAGGCCTAGTGTGTGGGAGGAGCAGTGAGGAGGCCCATGTGGCTGGAGCAGAGAAAGCAAGAGGGAGGAGGGAAGTGCAGGGAGGGGACAGGGCAGGTTGTGCAGGACCTCCTGGGCCTCAGGGAGGATTTGGGCTTTTATTCAAGATGGGACTGGTTTTGAGCCCTGGTGAGATGATTTTGATGAAAGGCGGAGCATAATTTGTTTTAGGTTTTAACAGAGTCTAGGGTCTAGGGATTGGCAGGATAAGCTGGATGACCTTGGACAAGTGACTTCCCCTCTCTGGTCTGTGCAGGTATTCAGCTCCTATGTGGGTATGGCGCACAATAGGTCCCCAGGAATGGTAGCAGAAGGACAACACCTTCTGGCTGCTGGGTGAAGGGCAGCAAAGAACAAAGCAGTGAGAACAATTAACAGTAGTAATGATAAATTAATTTTTTTATTATTATTCTACTAGTAGGATGGCTGAGGGTGGGACTGAGGGTGAGCTGTCCCCTCACACCTGCCCACGTGTCCCCTCCTCCAGGCCAGTCCGGAGCCGGCAACAACTGGGCCAAGGGCCACTACACGGAGGGCGCCGAGCTGGTGGACGCCGTCCTGGACGTGGTCCGGAAGGAAGCGGAGAGCTGCGACTGCCTGCAGGGCTTCCAACTGACCCATTCGCTGGGCGGGGGCACCGGGTCCGGGATGGGCACGCTGCTCATCAGCAAGATCCGCGAGGAGTTCCCAGATAGGATCATGAACACATTCAGCGTGGTGCCCTCGCCCAAGGTGTCCGACACGGTGGTGGAGCCCTACAACGCCACGCTGTCCGTGCACCAGCTGGTGGAAAACACCGACGAGACCTACTGCATCGACAACGAGGCACTCTACGACATCTGCTTCCGCACCCTCAAGCTGACCACACCGACCTACGGGGACCTCAACCACCTGGTGTCGGCCACCATGAGCGGGGTGACCACCTGCCTGCGCTTCCCGGGCCAGCTCAACGCCGACCTGCGCAAGCTGGCCGTGAACATGGTGCCCTTCCCCCGCCTGCACTTCTTCATGCCCGGCTTCGCCCCACTCACCAGCCGGGGTAGCCAGCAGTACCGTGCCCTGACGGTGCCGGAGCTCACCCAGCAGATGTTCGATGCCAAGAACATGATGGCTGCCTGCGACCCCCGCCACGGCCGCTACCTGACGGTGGCCGCGGTGTTCCGAGGCCGCATGTCCATGAAGGAGGTGGACGAGCAGATGCTGAGCGTGCAGAGCAAGAACAGCAGCTACTTCGTGGAGTGGATCCCCAACAACGTGAAGACGGCCGTGTGCGACATCCCGCCCCGTGGGCTCAAGATGTCCTCCACCTTCATCGGCAACAGCACGGCCATCCAGGAGCTGTTCAAGCGCATCTCGGAGCAGTTCACGGCCATGTTCCGGCGCAAGGCCTTCCTGCACTGGTACACGGGTGAGGGCATGGACGAGATGGAGTTCACCGAGGCCGAGAGCAACATGAACGACCTGGTGTCCGAGTACCAGCAGTACCAGGACGCCACGGCCGAGGAGGGCGAGTTCGAGGAGGAGGCAGAGGAGGAGGTGGCCTAGGGCCGTTTGGTTCGCCTCGTGTATGCACCCCGCCTTGCCTGCTGACCTTTGACCCCTTAGAGAGACCCCCAAACCTTCGGCAACACTTCTTCTCCAAGCGTGACTCACCTCTGCCCTGCTAACCCCACAGCCTTCACTTCATCTTGATCCTAATATACCTGAGAATCCAGTGAACCTCACTTCACTTCGGACCCCAGCCAACTTTTGACCCTGGAGCCCCACTTTACCTCTGACTCCCTTAAGCTCTTCCAGCTTCGACTCGCCCATGGGCCCTGTTTCACCTCTGACCCTGAGAGCCCCACCTTTAGCTCCATGAGCTCTCCTTCACCCCTGACTTCTTCACCTTTGGCCCCGCCCACAAACCCCATTGCCTCCCCAGACCTGCAAGCCCAGTTCACTTTTGGTTCTTCCCTCTGGGCCTCCCTTAACTTCCGTCCTCGTCTCACTTGTGACCCCATGAGCCCCGCCTGCCCTCTGACTCCCGTGAGCCCCCGTTTCTTTCCTGAACTCACCCCCTCAGCTCTCACCCACTCTGATTTCCTGGGGTAGTGGATGGCAACTCCTGAGGAAGAAGCCCTAGAGCATGTGGGCAAAGGGCTGCACCCCAACCCTCCCCACCCGCCTCCGCCTCCATAAGTAAATTATTGTCCTGCCATGTTTCTGCTGAGTGCCTTTTTGACCTCCCTGTGGGAGGAGGGCTGGAGAGCAAGGGCTCCTACGTGTGGGTTGGAGGTAGGCTCTGAAGGGACATCAATCTGGGGTGGGGGAGAGAGGGGTGGACATTCCAGAGTCAGACGGATCAGGCTGTGCCACTCGACTAACTGATGTTGAATAAGCCACGCCCTCTGAAGCCTTGACTTTCGCGCCTATAACACGGGATCACGTTTTTCTGCCACTATCCCCGCGTGCCCACTTCAGGGATGGACGTTTGTGAGGATTCAAGATCTTGTGGGCACAGTGCGTGGCTCGGAGTGGGTGCCTGACAATGGAGCTCCTGTCAGTCCGGGGGTAGGGTGGGGGAGCGCATGTGCGAGTGTGTAAAGCAGGGAATCTGTAGGGAAGGATTCTGGGGAGTTGGCTGCCTAGGGCTGGCAGTGGAGGGGCTGAAGTTGCTAACAGTCAGATGGAGCACTGTGAGGGCCTAGCACATGCCATGTCACATGTAACCCTCACACCAACCCTCTAAGGTCTGAGCTTTTATTCCCTTTCAAACCAAGGTTTAGAGAGACAAAGTGTATTAGTTAGCTTCTGCTGTGTAACAAATTTAGGGGCTTAAAGTAATAGCTATTTTGCTCCCAAAGTTGCACTTTGGGCAGAGAGTGGCAGGGCAGCTCATCTCAGGTCCCTAGGACACCAGCCAGAAGATCTTACCTGGAGGCCACGGTCTATATTTAAGGTGGCTCACTCAAATGGCTGCTGTGTTGATGCCAACTACTGGCTGGGGACTCAGCAGCGGGCAGGTTAAAAGAAGGGCATCAGTCCCTCTCCATAGTCTGGGCTTTCTCACAGCAAGGTGGCTGGGTTCCCCAAGGGCAAACATCCCAGGAGAGCAAGGCAGAATGCTGTGCATTTTTCTGACTGGCTTCAGAAGTCACATAGTGTTCTCTGGACTCCTAATCGATGGTGGTCACAAAGCCTTGTCCAGGTTCAAGGGGATGGGATATAAACTTCACCTCTAGAGAGTAGAGAGGCTTTGGAGATGTGTGTGTGTGTGTGCACCTGCTTGTATGCTTGCTCATCCCCCTCCTTGGTGTGGAAAGATCTTGCACCCACAGTCGTATGGGGACCTGCATATAAATGAGAATACCCAGTCATCTGCATGTTTGCACAGTCTGATGGACTAGACACAAATTCCACAGGCACATAGACACACACGTGCACCCCCAGATAACCTAGGACATTCCAGGCAGGTGGATTCGTGCAAATGTGCACCTAGATCCAAAGACATCCTCAGTGTCTCGCAGGAGGCTGATAATCTTGCAGACTCTCATGCATTTGCAATGTCTGAGTCTGGGATTTTATGTGCACATATGTGACCACGAGTACCTCCCTTGTGTTCTGCCACTGTGTCTGGAAGGGTGTCTGCATATCCTTGTGTTTCAACCTAACATCTGTCCACTGAGCATTCTGCCTCTGAGTCTGTGACTCTGATTGGGTGTGCCTGGCTATGTCTCTGGATGTGTGACTGTCTGGCTGTGAACCTGCCTTGTGTCTGTCTGTTACAGCTCTATGTTCTCTATGCATTCCTGTCTCACAGCAGTCTTATTTCTCTGTTATCCTGCTGGTACTGATGGTGGCGGTCTCTGCATGTGTGTCCCGTCTGTAATCTCTGGAACTCTTTGCTGGGTGCTGCCTCTCTGCTTCTATCACCTGGGTGGACAAGGACCACTGTGTGTGTGTGCTGTCCCTCTGCACTTGTTGGGTTTTGCCTGTGACTACCTTCTGCCTGTATGACATGGTGTCTCTCCACGTATGTCTGCTGTCTGACTATTCTGTGTCAGCCACTTCCTGGCTATGTGTATGTCTGTGTGTCTGTCCTTGTGTTCTGACTGCTGTCTGTCCACCTCTTCAGCAGTGGACCGTGTCCACTGCCTGACCAGGCTCCCCCTGCTGGTCCTACAGGAAATGGCCTGTGCCAATGGACCAAAGGAAAGAAGAATGGGGGGAAAGAGGAAGCGTTTGAGGCAAACTGAATCCTTAGCAGTCGCAGAGAAGGGAGGGCTTGGGTGTGATGGTGGGGTTCAGATGTGGCCTGGCCTGGCAGGGCCAGGGTTTGGGGGTCTGGTCCCTGAGCCAACACCACCTATTGTCCACCCATCTTGGGTAAGGCTAGGAGGCAGGATGCCTGGGTCTCTCACAGTGGGTGGGGGCAGAGGCCGCCCTCTGGGGACGTCACCCGTTAAACTTCCTCTCTCGGCCACACAGGAAGCTGAGCCAGCTCAGGGCCCAGCCCTGCACAAGCACAGGCCCCCAGGACCCCTGGGGAAGGGCCCCGCCGGGCCGGCCCAGCAGGGACCATGGGATCCAGAGCTGAGTAAGAGCTGTGCCCTCCCCCATCATCTGGATGGAGAGCTCCAGACCAGGCCTGTAAGGGGGCCAAGGGGAGCTGGGCTGGGGCAGGCCCGGGAGGGACCATGAGCCTCAGGGGCAGGTGGCTGGAATGGGGCTGGATGCCCAGCTGGCCTGCAGCATGGACTCTGATCTCAGAAACACTTGGGCTGCTCTTGGCCCCCCCTCCGTCTTTCAGTCTCTCTTTCTGGCTCCGTTTGTCTCAGTTTGAAACTCTCGACTGTGCACCTCTTGGTGTATCTCAGTGATGGGGAACATGGCTTCCAGGGGTCTGTGGGGGAAGGGGACCATGTGTGTCCATGTGTGTGAGGGCCGTGTGGACTGTGTCAGCGTGAGGGCGTCATGCTGGGAGTTCCCACGCTGGGGACTTCATCCCCTTCTCTGCACCCCGCAGGTCTTTCTGTGTCCCTCCCTGAGCCCAAGTCCCAGCATCCCCTTTGTAGTGGGCGGAGGAGGAGGGGACAGAGAGGAGGGAAGAGAAGTACCAGGGCACGCTGCCCCCTTTCTCAGACAAGAAAGTGGGGGTCATTCCCTGGGGCCCCATGAAGCCTCAGGGAGATGGATTCTTGCTTTCAAGACCACAGGGATGTTCAACCATTTACAACGCCACACTCACAGCCATGCAAGAAATCCTGGATGCAATTCACCCTCGTGCCGAGCAGCCCCCTACCGGACACATGCACTGGCAGCTCCATCCTCTCGGGCAGACACGGGATGGGAATAGACACACACACACACGCTTGCACAAGGCACATATGTACACACACCCCTGCATGCTCACACAGGACATGCACACACAATCAACACTGTTGTTCACACAGCATCACATGACCTACACACTCACTGCCACAAATTCTCAGGCTCATGTACACACAATCACACCGGTCACATGTGCACACACAATCACATGTACAAAGTCGCAGACCAACCGCACACAGAGAAGCCAGCTCTTGGACCCACTCTGCCTATTCCTGTCCCACAGAGGTGATCCCCCTGCCATGTTTGATTGGTTCTTCGAAGCCGCCTGCCCTGCCTCCCTGCAGGAGGGTGAGTAGGGAGCAGCAGGTGGGGGTGGGGAGATGGAGGGTGGGCCTGGGGCCCTGAACTTGGAAGCCTGATCTCCCTGCAGATCCCCCTATCCTGCGGCAGTTCCCCCCAGACTTCAGGGACCAGGTATGTGGGCTGGCCCTTTGCCCACCTGGAGCCAGGGGCCAGTCCCTCTGGGGGAGGGGACTCTCTGCTTTGCACTGGGAATTCAGGGCTGCGGTCAACCTGAGTGGCCAAGCAGTGTGTCTTCTCTCCACCCCCAGGAAGCTATGCTGATGGTGCCTAGATTCTGCTTCCCTTTTGATGTGTTAAGGTATGGAAGGAAGCAGGTATCTGGGGACCCAGGATCACAGACTCTCAGGGCCCCCAGGATTCAAACACCCAGGGACCCAGGGATTCAGGCACTCAGGGACCCTGACAACCAGGGCCCAAAATACCCAGGGCCTGAGACTGGTGGACACAGTACTAGGGGCATTTTGGGAAGTATGGGGGAGGTCAGAGAGCTGGGAACCCTGGGGCTCTGAGAGCCTTTCCCACCTCCAGGGAGCCCCCCAGCCCTGCTGTCCAGCATTTCACCTTCACCCTCACCGACCTGACTGGCACCCGCAGATTTGGTTTCTGCCGCCTGAGGGCTGGTGCCCACAGTTGCCTCTGCATCCTCAGGTATGGGAAATGGGGCCTATGGGTGAAACGGGAAGGGGCGAAGCCTAGAGGTGCTTCATGGAACCCACATCCTGTCTCCACAGCCATCTGCCTTGGTTCGAGGTGTTCTACAAGCTACTGAACACAGTAGGGGACCTCCTGGCCCAGGACCAAGTGAGACCACCCCCCTCTCATATCCACCGTAATCCCAGCCCGCATCCCACCAAGACCCCAGCCTAGCTCTGAACCCCCAGGCCTGACCTGAGCCCCTTGGCCCCTCTCAGACCACCTAGTCTGAGTTAAGGCCCTGGGAATGCCCAACCTACGATCTGACTCAGATACCCCACCTCCACGCAGGTCTCGGAGGTGGAGGAACTTCTTCTAAATCTGTTGCAGCAGCCCCTGCCGGGGCCCCAGGCCTCGGTGGAGCTGGTGAGTAGTCGCCACTCCCCTGGCGCCGGACCTCAGGTGCATGGCGGGGCTGCCCCCCAGCCCTGGGAACCACACAGCTACACCTGTCCCCCAGGGCAGCGGGGTGCTGATCTGCAGTGCGCGTGGCGTCCCGCTCCCTGGCCCCGGGAACAGCAGGCCGGTGAGCGGAGCTGGGGACCCCGGAAGGTGTGACCATCCAGGTGAGGTCAACCCCCCACTGATCGGTTCCCCCTGCCAACACCCCCGCAGCTTTCCTGCTTCGTGGCCCCCGACTCCGGCCGCCTGCCATCCATTCCTGAGAATGTGAGTGGACCGCTGGGAGGGAGCTCTGGAGACAGGGGGCGATCGGGTCCCGTGGTCCCTCGCGCCCAGCGCTCCTCTCTGGTCCTCAGAGGAACTTGACGGAGCTGGTTGTGGCGGTGACAGACGAGAACATCGTGGGGCTGTTCGCCGCGCTGCTGGCGGAGCGGAGGGTCCTCATCTTCGCCAGCAAGCTGAGCACCGTGAGGCGGGGCAGCCGGGCGGGCAGCGGGGGTCAAGGGAGCTGAAGTCTAGGGGTGGGGTCGTCATGGCTCCACCTCTAGGGGCGTGACCAAGGGGGGCTTAATTCTAGCCCCGCCTCTTTGGAGGTGAAATCACTGGGCTGAGTCGAGTCTCCATCCCTAGGGTGGGGTCCAAGAAGGGGTGCCTGTTAGTTCCGCCCCCTACAGAACCAGGGTGGGACGTGCAGTCCTGGCTCCGCCAGCAACACAGATTGTAATTTATCTAATTCTTGATCTTCACGTGACTCCTAGAAGATCTGAGTTTTCACCTGTTACCCTGTAGAGGATGGGGAGGGAGGTGGGACCGGTGACAGGGCACGTGGGAAACGGAGCGAGGAGCCCCGGCCCTGACTCCACGGCGCCCCGCCCCCCGCCGTCCCCAGCTGACGTCGTGCGTCCACGCGTCCTGCGCCCTCCTGTACCCCATGCGCTGGGAGCATGTGCTGATCCCCACGCTGCCGCCGCATCTGCTGGATTACTGTTGGTGAGGGGCGGGGCTGGGAAGGGGCAGGGCTTGGGGAGGAGTCCTGGAGTCCTGGAGGCCCTCCGCCCGGCGGCGCCTGCATGACCCTGCCCCCTTCTGTCGTCTGCAGCGCGCCCATGCCCTACCTGATCGGGGTGCACACCAGTCTCGCCGAGGTGAGTGGAGATGGACCCGAACCTCGGGAGCGGACGGGTCTCCCTCCTTCTGCATCGCCAGGTACCACCCCCTCGCCAGGAGTCCTTGGGCTCTGAGCGGCCATGTCCCCTTATACTCCCCAACGCAGAGGGTGAGGGAGAAAGCCCTTGAGGACGTCGTGATGATGAACGTGGACTCCAATACCTTGGAATCGCCCTTCGATGACGTGCAGGCGCTGCCCCCGGATGTGGTCGGTATCACCCCCTGCACGCTCTTGCCACACCTGGGAGTCGGAGGCCCCACCCCTGCCCTCTCAGGTCGCCCCCATGTCCTGCAGGTGTCCCTGCTGAGGTTGCGCCTAAGGAAGGTCGCGCTGGCCCCCGGAGAAGGGGTGTCCCGTCTGTTCCTCAAAGCCCAGGCCCTGCTCTTTGGGGGATACCGCGAAGCTCTCACCTGCAATCCAGTGAGTACCCGGGACGCAGGCGGAGAGGCCTTGGAGGTCCCTGAGGATTCAGACTGATAGTAATGATATCCAGCGTTTATGGAGTGCTTACTCTGTGTTCACCTGTAAAACGAATCCTGCGGGTACCCACCCAAAGGGTCGTGTCAGTGAGTGGGCATGTGCAAAATCCTTGGATAGTGCCTAGCACGTCGTGAGCGCTCGGTGAATGCTAGGTTTTACTATGATCTCATTTAATGCTCACAGTGGTGTTCTGAGATGGATATATTAGGTCCCATTTTACATATGAGGAAATCAGGGCTTGTGGAAGGCCCACAGGGGGTGAGCTTTGCAGCCAGGACTTGATCTGCTGACTCTCAACCCTCCCGCCGTCCCTGCAGGGTTTTCACAACTATTCTACGAAAACTTCGGCTCTGCCTTTACAGCACACCCCGCATCTGTCCGTTCCTTCCCTTCTCTCGCCCCTGTTATTGCTCACCTGGATCAGCGCGCTCACGTCCCCCTGAATCCTCCCCTGCGACTCCTCTGCTTCCCAGTCTGTCCTCCCCGCAGCGGCCAGAAGTCACCTGTGAGCACCTGTGTCAGGCCCCCTTCCTCTGCCCACAGCTCTCCAGCGCTGCCATTTCTCTGGGGTCAAAGCCTCAAAGCCCAAGGCCTCCATGAGGCCTTGCACAGGATCAGGCTCACAGCAGGCGCTCAATCGATGTTTGCCGCATGCTAGGGAGGGAGGCCGGCAGCTGGGGTCCAGAAGAGCCGCGGGTAACTCAGGACTTGAGTGCTTCTTCCAGGGCCAGCCTGTGGCCTTCAACGAAGACGCCTTCTTGGCCCAGAAGCCCGGGGCGCCCCTGCAGGCCTTCCACCGGCGGGCCGTCCACTTGCAGCTGTTCAAACAGGTGCTCCAGGGTCCGGAGGACCGGGCCGGGACCAGAGTGGCGGGGCTAAGACGCGCAGAAGCCCGGGTCCTGTAGGAGGGGCTGGAGTCGGTTCCGTGGGAACCCCCCACTTCAGGGTCCCTAAAGATGGGAACCCCCGACTCCTGGGTCCTTGGGGAGATTGGGGTGGAACCAAGTTCCTGGGTCCCTAGGGGGGCGGCCCCTGGCTCGGGGGTGAGGGTCCGTGCCGGACTCCGGAGTTGGCGTGTCTTGAGTGCACACTCCATTTGCCCGGGAGGGGAAAGCGGTCTGGTACTCCTGGGTCCTAGGGATGTGGGGGGCGGGGGAGGAATGGGCGGGACTCCAGGGGCTTTCAGTGCTGGGGTGGATTCTCGGGTCCCTGAAGGTGAGGTCGATCTCTTCTAGGGTCACTAAGAGGTGGGCAGGTCTGGAATGGTGGAGCCCGACTTCCGGGTCCCGGGGCGGGGTCTCTGAGGTCAAGTCCTGACTTGGGAGGCGGGGAGAGGGCTGGACCTCAGGCTTCGCGAGGTGGACTCGAGTCCTGGGACGGGTTCCTGAGGGGCCAGGGATGCAGGGTGAGTGGACTCCCTGGCCCTGGAATTCGGATGTATTGAGGGGGGCACAGCCGCGTCTGACTTTCCGACCCTTCTCCCACCCCACCCCAGTTCATCGAAGGCCGACTAGAGAAGCTTAACACAGGAGAGGGCTTCTCAGATCTCTTTGAGCAGGCGATCACCTGCAGCGGGGCATCCTCAGGTGAGCCCTGCGTCTAGCCCGGGAGCCCTCCACTCCCAGCACCCCAGCCTGAGCCTGCCGTGACTACCTCTCCTTACCTAGGCACCCTTCGTTCCTACCAGCTTTGGGCAGACAACCTAAAGGTAAGGACACCAAACACTTGTTTAATGTTCATTATTGGTTTGGCTTAGCCCCACCACAGTCCCCAGGTAGATCATCATTATGCTTATTTATAAATAGGAATCCAGACTCAGAGAGGGAAAGGGGCCTGTCCAGCATCACAGAGCCAGGGTGCGGAGGTGAGGTCTGGGGACACCCCAGATGCCCAAGCCTCCTTCCATTGCATTCTCTCCCCCCCAGAAAGGCGGTGGTGCCCTCCTGCATTCGGTCAAAGCCAAGACCCAACCAGCCGTCAGAAACATGTACCGCTCGGTGAGGCTTCTCAACACAGGCCACTTACCAGGGGGATGAAGGCAAGGGGACAGAGGACATTTCCATGCCTCCCTGAGACCACACACCTTAATACCACATTTTTATCAGAACCAAACCGGCAGTTTCACCACTAACACATCTTCCCAATTTTATTCTCCATTTACCATAATTATTTTTGTTAGGATCCTTGCTTTTTTTTTTTCTATTTAAAATTGACAACCAAGATTCGCTAGCAAACCTCTTTAGCCCTTCTCAGGCAGTTACCACCCTGGTTTGTGTCCCTTTTCTTCTCCATAGTCCAAACATTTCCTAGGCCAATTTCTGCAGCTCTGAATGGTCCACTGGATTTCATTCTTCTCGGCTTTTGAACAGACACATTTCTGTGATCTGTTTCTGACACTCCCCATTTCATTCAGGGCTTTTGTTCTGGGAATATTCTTTTATATTAGAGGGTGAGAGTTTGTATTGCCTTCTTAGGTGGTACATGGGGAATTGTAAATATATTTGCGAGGCACAAACACACCAATGGCCAAGACGAAGTTGTCTTAGGGGATGAAGGGCTGAGTTCTCAAATGCCCAGGGTCCATTCTCTCCAGTCTGATTCTTTATCGGCTCATCTGTAGGCCAAGAGTGGCTTGAAGGGTGTGCAGAGCTTTCTGATGTACAAGGTAAGGCCAATGGCCAATGGCCAGGGGGCAGCAGGCGTGGGGCTCCTGGCTCACCCACACTCTTCCTAGGATGGGGACTCTGGCCTGCACAGGGGGGGCTCCCTGAGGGCCCCAACCCTTACTAGCCGCTCAGATTGCCTGCAGCAGCGGCTGCCTATCACCCAGCACTTCGGACAGGTAAGAATGTCCCCCCCGCCCCACCACCGTGCTGGTTAATCAGTCTCCCCCCACCCATCCATAAATCTCCCTTCCTCCTCACCTACTCCAATATCTGGTGCCCACGTCACACCTACCCTCCTCCAGAAAGCCCAATGCTACAGCTCCTGAGCCCCACCCCACACCCCAAAACTGTCCTTTGCAGAACCGGCCCATCCGCCCCAGCAGAACCCGGCTGGGGGAGAGACCTGAGTCCCTGGGAAAGGGGTAAGGCTCGAAGGCTGGGGAGGGGGCAACGTAGGAAGTGCAAGGCCAGGACTGATGGGGAGGTTAGCCCCCAAACTCCAGACCCTCCAGAGCAGAGGAACCAGGGCTGGGGGCCTTGGGGCAGATATCTGAGGCTGTCACCATCACTCAGGACACCCTCTCCAAGCCCTGACGACACCCCGGACCTGTGGGCAGAGGAAGCTTTGGATAGCAGCTTCCTGGGGTCTGGAGAAGAACTGGATCTGCTGGGTGAGATTCTCGACAGTCTGAGCACAGGAGCCGTGAGGATAGGCAGCCTGCGGCCCAGCCAGAGCTTCAACTGCTGCCACAGAGGGGACCCCGACAGCTGCTTCAGCCTGGTGAGGGGACCCAGTCCTCCCCATATGCCCATCCAACTTGCCCTCCCCTGCAGCATCTAAAGGCCAGCAATGTGCCCTCTCCCCACCCCTGCCCAGCCTAACATACCCGGAAGACCCAGGTGGCAACCAGATGATGAAGAACAGCCCCACTCCCTGTCCCTGCCTGGCAGCCTGCCATCTCTGCAAACACCCCAGCCTTCGGATGCCATGACCTCCTTAGAGGACCCCACTTCCCAGCCATCCTTGGAGGCTAGCCAAGAAATCGTTTTTCCATCCCAGCCTTCAGCAGCCTCTGCAGACCTCGGCAGCCATGGGGACACTGCGTCCCCTCATACAGAGCTCCAGTCTCTAAGCCTACATCCCTCTCCTCCCCACAAGGCAGCCAAGAACCCAGGAGCCCAGGACAGCCCCTGCCCCCCGCTCTCCACAGTGCCCAGCCCTCCAGAAAGCCCCCAACTTCTGGTGCCCACAAAGCCCAACTTGCACATCACCCAGACATCCCAACCTCTTGATTGTTGCTTGAATCCTGGTTCCCCAGAGAACCTCGGATCCCAGCCTTCCAAGGCCCTGCCAGCAGAGCACGCTCACCTGCAGCCCGAGGAACTGGGAGCCCTCAGATCTCCTGCCTCGCTGGCCAGCACTGGGCAGGAACCCCAGGTCAGGAGCCGGCCTGGAGTTGCTGAGCTTAAGAAGTGTTTTGAAGGTTAAGTATTGGGGATCTGGATGAGACCCCAGTCCCTCAATAAAGCCACAAAAGCCCACAGTTGGTTTTCCCCGTGAGTTTATCTGGAGGCCCTCTCTCTGCTCAGAAACCCATCCCTTCCAGTACCTTCCTCCTGGCTTCTAAGTGCCGCTAAAAACTCCTTCCTTCCTGGAAGCCCTCCCAGCCCCTAGGATCCTTGCAACCTTACAATTCATCTCTCAATAGCCTATGAGCCCTGACTTATATCCTCCATCCAAGCCAATTCCTGCTCCCCCCCAGCTCCAAATAAGGTTTTTTTATATCTCACCACCAACTTTATATGTGTGCTGTGTGTGTATATATCTGTATATATATACACACATATAAAGTGAGCAGCCCCACCTTCCTTGCCTCAGGGACAGAGTTCTTAAAGCACCATCTTCCCTTATATTTGTAAGCACTGTGTGGGTTTGATTGCCCAGAGAGGGCTCCACCTTCCCCCAAGGTCACACAGCAATGACAGGAGATGGAGAGAGGAAGGGGACCTAGATGGGCAGGCAGCCCCGCACCGTCTCCTTTGGGTCCTGGGGGGCCCGGGCCTCAGCTGCGTGGGAGAACTGAAAGGAAAGGAAAGGAGGATTGTTTGGCCCATGTGGCAGGGCAGGACAGCTGGCCAAGTGAAGATGGTGCAGCAAGCGGGGACCCCCAGCCCTGGCACCCCCAACTGCAGGTGGAGGCAGAGGCACGTGCTTCAGAGCCCACCCGGCAGGTGCCCCTCAGCCCCCAGGTCTCCTGAGCCATCAGAGGCTGGTGTCTCGCTGGCAGCTACTGCATGTGAGGTGCGGGGCAGTCCTGGGCAGCGGCGGCTGCAGTGGGCCCCACTGTTCAGATGAGCCGCTCCTCCGGCGGCAGCTTGAGGTTGGGGGGCGGTGGTGCACGGGCACCCACCTGCTCCTCACTGCTGGGCCGGTAGGTGCCCTCTGTCTGCCGTTTCTCCCGCAGCTTCCGCACCAGCAGGGCCAGCCCCACAGCCAGGAGCAGGGCTGCCAGGAGGGAGAAGACCACAATGATAGCGGTGATGGCCTCTTGAGACTGCAGGAGAGGGGACAGGTGTGACCCGCCTGAACGTGGGGACCCTGTCCATCCCCACCTGGGAAGCATATGAAGCTCCTGACCCTAGCCCCACCCCACCCCCACCACTTCCGGCGCTGTGGCTCCGCCACCCAGGATTCCTGATCCCTATCTGACACCTGGGCCTCCCAGGCTCCCCTCACCTGCCATGTCTGAGGCTCCCGCTCCCAAGCACCTGCCCTGTCTGGGAGTCTGGGCCTCTCCTGCTACACGTGGGCCTCCTGAGTAACATCCCTACCGTAATCCTCCCACATATACCTCCAACTCACCAGGGCCCCACTGGAGTAGGAGCCAGGGCCAGGGGTCGTAATGGTGTGGTTGCCATTTACAGTGGGGTCTGGTGCTGTGGGGAGGGGGTAGAGGAGAAATGAATCTCCACCGGCCCCTCCCATCTGGGTGCAGCTGCACCTGCCCTGGCACCTCTCTGCCCCCCGGTTAGAACTCTGCCCTCTGAGTCTTTCATTCCTGCAGTCGCTGTAGGTGTCCTGTATGCTGGGGCCATCCCCAACCCAGAGGAGCCCGGTTTGCATTTTGTGCTCTGTTGGGGGCTATTATAATGGATGGGTACCCAGAAGCCCAGCCCTCAGACTCCCCGAGCGGCGCGCCGTTAAGGGTCTGGGCGGATCCTGCCTTTCCAGGCAGTGCCTGACTCACACCTCCCCCCAGGCTCCCGACACTGGAATGGGACTGTAAGCAGGGTCCACACCTATGGCCAGGCTGGTCAAGCCCAGCTCAGAGCGCCAGGCAGGCCTCCTCCTAGCTCCCAGTCCGCCCAAAACACTCCAAACACACTGAGAGTCAGGTTCAGGCCTCCTCCCACCCTCCAGGGAAGGACTTCGAATTCCTAACCCTCCCCAGCCGTGACCCTGTAGACTTCCCCCAAGGCACTCTCTGCCCGCTCCCCAGTTCTCGATCTCTCAGTGTCCCAGGTACCCAACGCCCCCTCGCTGGTACCTACTTTGCCCCCAGGCCCGGCCCCAGCGGACCGGCAGCAGTGGCAGGCCCAGTGCTAGCAGCGGCCCCAGCCCCGGGCTCGCCATTGGGAACAGGCGACGGGCTGGTGGCACCAGGGCCCGGGCTTCTCGAGTGCTGCGTTCCTACCGCATCTCGGGCGAGGGGGGTACCTGCAACCAGGCACCTGGGGGCTGGAGAAGGAGAAAGGCCTGGGCGTGCGGGAAGGGCAGGACCCGGGCGCAGGCCCAGGGGAGGGGCAGCCGGCGCGGGGCACCCCGGAGTCCCGCCCCGCCCCCGCCGCCGGAGGTCAGAGATTAAAGATTAACTGGGGCCGGCGCGTTCCAGGACTGGAGAAGGGGAGGAGAAAGGAAGGGGAGGAGAAGGGGAGGGGAAGGGGTCGCCGACCTGCCTCCCTACCTCACCCGGAGGCCTTCGACCTCGCTCAGGTTCGCGGGCCGGGTCCCTCGCTCGAACCCTCGGAGCGTCGGTCGGTCGGTGGGTCGGTCGCTCAGTCGGACTCCAGCCCCGCCCGCTCACGTGACCCGGAAAGTTTAGTCACTCACCTGGGAGGGAAGGGCACTTCCGGCTTGTGCACCTGAGCCTAGATGAGAGGGCGGAGCCAAGGGAGGGCGGGGCCGCACTGAGGGCGCACCTGTAACGGGAACCCAATCCTGTAATGGGAGGGCATGAAAAGGGGCTGGATCGCGCAGGTGTAAGAGGGACCTCCCACCTCTATTGCGGACGAGTCTGCAGGATCGCACCCGGGTGGAGACACGGGATAGAGAGACGCCGGTGTATGAGGCATTCCTGCCTGGGGCTGACCCAGATGGTGAGCCTCTAATGAAAAAGCACCTGTGTAGTCCACACCTGCATGGGAGCGAACCTGTAGAGAAGACATCTGCGTGGATGTGTAAGAAGAGCACCTATGCATTGAATCACATCTGTCTGGAGTATAGCTGAATGGAAGCATACCTGTGTGGAAAACAGCTGTATAGAACACACCTGCATTATAACAAACAGCTGAGTGAGGCGCTCTGGTATAGAGTGTATCTGTTTTGGAAAAGCATCTGCACAGCTCACTTGTGAAAGGAACAACACTTGTACGAAGAATTCCTGTGTGGAAATGTATTGGAAATACCTGTGTGAGACACACCTACATTTAAGGGCACCTGTATGGGACCCAGTTATATTGGAACACATCCGTATGGATGTATACTTACTGGAACACTCAGCGGGGAGGAGTAAAAGAGACGCAGGCTGTATAACGCATTCCTGGGTGGATTTCTATGAAGACACATAACTTGAGAAGGAAATAGTCTTGGATGAAGGTCTGCATATAACTGAGCTCAAATGAGAGAAATATCTGAAAACATTTGCATGTGGCCACTCGCACTGGAGTACCTCTGGGAGTGGGTAAGCAAGACAGAGGCTCATGTGCATTGGAGCCACCTGTCAAGGATGTATCTGAGAGGAAACACCTGTCTGGGGAATCTCCATGGGAAAATATCTGTATCCCCCATGTTGTAGGGCACCTGCAAGGACCACCTGTAAATGGAAACATCTGTGAGGAAACCCTCTGTAAAAAGCTCGTTGGTTTTGGGATGCGCACCTGTTAAAACCCACCTGTCTAGGCAGAAGCTGAGTGGGAACCAAATGTGCTCTTAAGGCTGTATCCTTGGATAATGGAAAAGACGCCCCTCCACCCCCACCCCCGTCCGGGACTCTTATTGGGCATGTAGTTTGGGGAGAGCGGCTTAACATCCTCATCTGCAAAGTGGGAAAGCCAGTCCCACCTACTTTACAGGGTTTTGGCGAGGACGACGCCAGAGGTGAGTAAAAGATTTGGCATGTACTACGCACTAAATCAATGTTAGCTATTGTTATTAATCGCTGTCAAGTGATGTGGGCGTCCCTCCCCCTAATGGTGAATCGAGAAACAGCACCCGAAACTAGTGGGGAGGGCCATTTGGCAGGTGCAGCGAGCGCGATGGGCTGGAGCTCGCCTCCGGAGCACGGCTACCGGGTCGTCATCCCCAGCCCAGTCTGAGACACGGAGGTTCTCAGGCCAGTCTGGAGTCCGTGGTCAGCACTGCATGGCCGCGGCCCCTTTAAGACTGCCTGGCGAGCCTGTGGCCACGGGACCTAAGGCTGCCGCGGGGGAGGGATGGGGTCTGCGGGCAGGCCCCGCCCAGGCTGGGTGGGCGAGGCGGGACGGGCGGGCGCAGCTCAGGCAGCCCTGGCCAATAGGAAACCAACTTTGCGGCCGCGCCGCGCAGTGTATCGATCTTCCGTTTCCCAGTCTGAGTGGGGCCGAGAAAGGAGGCGCGCGGGCGGGATGTAGGCCCTGTGAGTGAGAGCCCTGTGTCTTCATCTTCTGTTTGTCTGACCGAGGAGGGAAGGTGACATGAGCGGGAGGGCAGATGGAGGGCTAGCTGGAGCAGGGTTTGTTCTTGAGGATGTCTGGGAAAAATGAGACCTTGAATTCCTGAAGAGGATTATTAGGAGAGGGAGGTCAAGAGAAAAAGGGATTACGAAACCCAGTCCCTGACATCTCCCTACTTACCCCCTCGGGCGGAGGGTAAACTGAGGCACTCAGAGACAGAACTCTGGAACCAGTACTGAGACCATTGATCTCTCTAGCCCCTCCTCCCAGAATGAACCCAGGTGCTCCCTAGGATGTGCAATACCAGGGCATCCCTGACATTCTCCCCAGCCCGCCTCCACCAGCTCCGCCCCCAGCCCCCTCCTCGGGAGAGGAAACGCAAGTTTTGGCGCGGGCGGCGACGGCGAGCAGTTACCACCTCCTGCCAGTGCGGGAGCCAGACCGACAGCGCAGAGCCTGCGGCGGCCGTGGCCGCGGAGCTGGCCCTGCGGGGCCCCGGGGGGGAGGGGGAGCTGCGAAGCCCCCGCTAAGGCCGCCGCTCCCGGGCCTCCCCTCCCCCCCCGGGCGAACGCCATGCGGGGGGGCCCGGGCGACGCGGAGCGGCGGCAGCGCTGGGGTCGCCTCTTCGAGGAGCTGGACAGTAACAAGGATGGCCGCGTGGACGTGCACGAGTTGCGACAGGGACTGGCCCGGCTGGGCGGGAGCGACCCGGACCGCAGCGCCCAACAGGTACCCCCGCCTGGAGCGCGGCGCTCGGGCCCAGCCATCGCCGGTAACCCGAGCCCCTGAATGGAGCGCCGGGAGCCTCGGGACCGACTGACTGCCTGTAGCTGGACTCCAGCACCTGTGTCCAGCCTGGGCGGCTCTGTCCCCTTCCCCCTGCCCATCCGGGTCTGCGCCTAACGGATGCGCTCAAGACAGGACCAACGAGGCCCCAGGCCTGCAGTTCTGCTGCCCACACCCGGTCCCCACGCCCCTCACCAAAAACCCCCACAGGGTGGGGGAGCGGATGTCTGCCAGGGCACGGAGCAGCCCACTTCCCTGCCCACTGCTCTCCACGCACCCTCCTCTGAACTCTTTGCCTAGCTCAAGACATATTCTGCTCCTACCCCCAGAAGAAACAACCTTCCACCCTCTTCCCGGCACCCAGTGCCCCCCCACCCCCACCCCGCCCAGACAGCTGCCCCAGCCTCTATGTTTACATTCCGCTGCCTGCCTTTCCCCGGCCTGGCTCAGTGCCCCAGGCCCACAGCCAGGGACCGAATCCTGTCTGAGGCCATCCTCAGCTGGGGGTGCACCCATCGAAGCAGGAACTTGTCCCCAGGTCTGTGCGGGTGTCCACCACACCTGTAGCCCTAGATGCCGATAGAGTGTCTCCACCCAATCCTAAACCCTCCAGTTCAAGCTGCCACTTGCCAGATGGGAAAAGAAAAGCCCCCCGGGCTGATCAGCTTGGCTCTGTCATTGTCCCGCATTGCCCAGAGCTATCTCTAAGGGGAGCTCCTGAAACTGCCATGTGGGCAGCTTTTTAATGAGACAGCTGGGGGCGCAGGCTTTCTGAGACAAGAGCCCGAGACTACCCCCCCACTTCCCAGCTTTGTGACCTTGAACAAGTTCCTTGACCTTGGAGAGCCTCAGTTTGCTCACCAGGGAAACTGGACCGCTGCTCTGCACCTCACAGCCATACTGTGGCCTGGGGCCTCTGGCCAAGAAGTGAGCTGATGGAGAGAGAGGTGACAGCCCCTGCCGCCACCCTCTGGGCCCTGGGCTCCCAGAGCATCAGCTTGTGGGGCCCCCTGCAGATATCTCGGGGAGCAGCCTCCTGGAGCCCCCCTGTTCGCTTCCTCTCTGCCAGGGCCTCTCCCCTGAGGGTGACGCTGACCCAGATGGTGGACTGGATCTGGAGGAATTCACCCGCTACCTGCAGGAGCGAGAGCAGCGCTTGCTGCTGCTCTTCCACAGTCTGGACCGGAACCAGGATGGTGAGGCTTAGGCACGGGCCGTGGGGGCCCTGGCGACCTGCATGGGGTCGAAACTGACAGCACCAGGAGGAGGGGCAGGGCTGCTTCTCCCTGATGACTCACAGGCTATTTTGGGAGTTCTCCTCACCCCCAACTAGGTGGTTTGGGGCCCAGTCAGCCCATCCCGCCTCCTTTCTCTTCTGGGGTTGGCCCCCGCCCCCCATCATTACCCTTATTTTTCTGTAGGAAAAAGATCCCCTATGTTGTTGCTAGATTCCCTAGGAGACAGAGATGCCCCATGACTTCTTCTGGGTCGCCAATACTGGGACCTCAGTTACCCTGGATTCATTTCATTCGTGGAACGAGGATGCCCCTAAGTTTGTCCAGGCTACTTCTCTGATCTTAGCGGGTCAGGGACCTCCCCCCAAGCCTGCCACAAACCTCATCCTGGGCTCCCGGATGCCCTGGGCTTGCTAGGCTAGCCTCATTCCAAGCTGACCTGCTCCTCAGCTCCTGGGCTCCCCTGGGCTCCCCCCGCCACAACATACCCTTTTCTACCTTGGACCCCCTCCACAGGTCATATCGACGCCTCGGAGATTCAGCAGAGTTTCCGAGCTCTGGGCATTTCCATCTCACTGGAGCAGGCAGAGAAAATTCTACACAGGTGCGTAGCTGGGGGTCCCATGATCCCTCAGCCATCTTGAGCTTCTGGGTCCCAGACCCAGTCCCAGGACAGGTGGAGCTGAGAAATCAGGCTTTGGAGTCAGGCAGATCTTGGGCCTGTTGCTTCGTATCTCTGAGCTTCAGTTTTCTCCTCTGTACAATAACAAGCCCTCAGGACAGAGGATCAGGACCTCCCTCTAACCCACCTCCAGCCCCAGGCACTGATTCTGTCCCCACCCTGTCCCCTCCAGCATGGACCGTGATGGCACCATGACCATCGACTGGCAGGAATGGCGTGACCACTTCCTGTTGCATTCGCTGGAGAACATGGAGGACGTCCTCCATTTCTGGAAACATTCCACGGTGAGGTGGGGGTGGCTCTCCCAGCCTGGTGGCCAGGCCCTTTCCCCCCCTGGGGACCTTGCCCTGGTTTTCCCAGGGCATGGAGGGGCTGAGTCAGGACTCCCTCGCAGGAGGGGCTGCTGGGCAACTGAGGGGTGAGACTCTGCTCCTCTCTTCCTTCATTTGGGGGCCAGGGGACCAGGGCCCCATCTGGGGAGGCCTCTGCTGTTTGATTGGAGCCCTTCAAACCTGATTGTGGGGCTTCTGGGGGCAGGCAGTGGGGGCTGGGACCACAGGGAAGAAAGAACTCACCAGACTGGGCAGGTGGCCTCCCACCCTCCGCCCATGAGGCTGGTTCCTATTCACCCCAGTAAATTCTGCTGCTGCTAAGATGCGTGAGAAAGGCAGTCTTCAGAGGGTCCAGTGGGACCCTCTGGAAGCTGGGGTGGGTGGGGGTGCTCTAGATCACCAGTTTTGGGGTGGAAATTCCTGAGCAGTGCTTCTGGTAGGATGTGATGGCATCTGGAGGGAGATCCCCCTGTGGGACCTGCTGAGATCCTCTTGAGAGATCTAGAGGTTTCCACACTGGGTGATCCTGATGAGCGTGACTGGGACGTCTGTAGGTGGACTCTAGGGAAGGAGTGATCCCTGGGGGCAGTGGGATGTGGTAAGGCCCTGTGTAAGATCTGCCGGTTTATGTGGGAGCCCCCTGGTAGGAGCTCGTGTGGCCCAGATGGGTCTTTTGGAACCCTTATGTGGGAAAACGTTCAGATTGGCTTGGGGGGGATCTTCATGTGGTTGAGGCTCGGGTACGGCCCTTTGGTGGGATTTGGTGGAGGTGTCCCAGAGGGATGCTGGGGTCCTACATGGGAGCCTGTCAGGTCGGATGTTTGGTGAGATCTAGTAGGGATCTGGTAAAGGAATCTTCTGGGCTCCCCAGTGCATTGGCGAGCTCTCTGGGGGTCCTGGGATTCAGGGGGAAGACACCCCTTGTAGGGTTGAGTCATGTCTCCCACCCCCACCATGGCATGACACCCCAGCCCCTGCATCCTCAGGTCTTGGACATCGGCGAGTGCCTGACTGTTCCAGATGAGTTCTCGGAGCGGGAGAAGCTGACTGGCATGTGGTGGAGGCAGCTGGTGGCGGGCGCGGCGGCCGGCGCTGTGTCACGTACAGGCACAGCCCCTCTGGACCGCCTCAAGGTCTTCATGCAGGTGAGGGGCCCTCGAGAGGCCCGCCACCTCTCCCAGGCCTGGGCCCCCGACAGCTCCCCCAAAGCCACCTCATCTCCCTAACCTAGGTCCACGCCTCCAAGACCAACCGGTTGAACATCCTAGGGGGCCTACGGAGCATGATCCGAGAGGGAGGCATGCGCGCCCTGTGGCGTGGCAATGGGATTAATGTGCTCAAGATCGCCCCTGAGTCAGCGATCAAGTTCATGGCCTATGAGCAGGTGGGGGCAGGTGTGGGGAGGCTGGACTGGCTTGGGGGTGGGGGCATGCCTGCAGCACCCCAGCCGCGGGCGTCTTCTCCTCTGTGTGATACCCGCAATGGGAGGACAGTGGAGAGGAGGCCCGGGTGCATGGAAGGCTCTGCCCTTAAGGCCCTGCCCATGTCTGGGTCTCCCTTCAGATCAAACGGGCCATCCGGGGGCAGCAGGAGACGCTGCACGTGCAGGAGCGCTTTGTGGCCGGCTCACTCGCTGGTGCCACGGCCCAAACCATCATCTACCCCATGGAGGTGAGAAGGAGAGGGTCCCGTCACAGGGTGGGGAGCCCTACACTCACCAGTTCACTCCGGGGTGTGCTAAGCATTGGGGTCACAGCTCTGCCTCTCCGTGATGCAGACCGTGGCTCGCTAGAGCAATATTGTCTCATGTGTAACCTGTCTGGGTGTCACAATTTGTGATGGGACTTCTGGGGAAGGTAGCATTCATTACAGTTGTTTAGACAGCAGTTGTGGGGGGCCATTTACAGATATGCCTCTTCTAAGGGTATTGATTTCCAGGATGCTTGTTCCCAGGAAAATCATTTCTAGGTTAAACTGTTTTCAGAGAAATTACTTCTGGTTTCAGGTCGTGCAGTGTATTGGTTAGGATTGTGAGTGATGGGAAAACTCAAGCCACATAAATGAAGTCTGGAGGTGAGCAGTTCAGGGCAGGTTCAGTGGTTTCAAAGTTTTAGAAACCCAGGTTCCTCCCTCTATCTCATTGTTCCACCACCTCAGCATTTAGCACCTACTTTGTGGACCAAAATAGCTGCTTGTGCTCCAGTCATTACACCCACATTCCAGATAAGAAGGAATAACAGACAAAGGAAGGAACACCTCCCTGCCTTTAAGGGTGATTTCTGAGAGTCATACATACTCTTCTCCTTCTATTTCATTGACTAGGACATAGTCATATGGCCATACACCTAGGAAAAATAAAAAATGCAGTCTTTATTCTAGTGGCTGTATAGTTGCTGAAAATTACAGTTTCTATTACTAAGGGGAGAAAGGAATAAGGTATTAGGAGACAGCAGTGGCTGCCACATGCAGCTCTGAGAGGTGTAACCATTTCTAGGTTCAGAGATTTGGGGGGAGCAGAAGATTGTAGGGTAAGTGGTTTGTTAAATCCAATTATTCTCAGGGTATCCCCTTCTAGGAGAGGCTATTTCTAGGTGTCTTCATTCCTGGCCACAGTGATTGTGGAGGCAGCTTTTCCAGGGATAACTGGGTTCTCTGCAGGTGCTGAAGACACGGCTGACCCTTCGCCAGACAGGCCAGTACAAGGGGCTGCTAGACTGTGCGCGGCAGATCCTGCTGCGGGAAGGACCCCGTGCCTTCTACCGCGGCTACCTGCCTAACGTGCTGGGCATCATTCCCTATGCGGGCATCGACCTGGCTGTGTACGAGGTCTGTGGGCACCCTGCCCCTCCTTCTTTTCTTCTCCCCTCTGGGGTCTTCCCACGAGGCTGACTCGGTTGACCTGAATAGCCAGGGGACACAGTGCTGGGTGGAGATGCCCAGGGGCCCCTTTTGGCATTGGACTCTCCCACCCTTCCACCTCCCAGTTCCGAGAACCTTCTATCTATAAGTCATCCTTCCTAGGTCTCAGGACGCATGAAAGTCAGGGACCGACTGCTCGAGCTCACAAAATAACGGGAGCCGGGGAAACTGTCATTTTCTAAGATGCCCATCTTCCCCACGCCCTGTATTGGCCCCAGACTCTCTCCAGGCCGATGTTTTCCTCAGAGCCTGCCCACTTCTCTGTCTGTCGTCGCCTTGAAAGCACTCCCTGTGACCGGCATCTTAGGACCTTGATCGAACAAGGCAGGAGCGGGGAGTTTTTGCTCTTTGTTTTCACCTTTTCCCGGTGGTCATGAGGTTCTCCCAATTAGTACAGCGCCAGATATCCCCAGGCCTCCCGTAAAGCTCTTGTATCCAGGGCAGGGCCAACTTCAGAGGCAGGCGGCCTGTGCAGTCGCCCACACTCAGGGAAGTCCCTCACTTGGTCTAATGCTCTGCTGTCACCGTCTTGAAATTCCTAATACCCTGGGAACAAGGGACCTCACGTGCTTTCATTTTGCAAATGACATCACTGGTCCTGATCTACAAGACTTACCTGCCGTCACGCCTGCCCTTCCCAGCACCCCCATCTGTGCTGTCAGATGAGACACGTTCATTCGTTCGTTCATTCATTCATTCATTCATTCTCCCGGTCCCTTGCTCACTTAGGAGCTATTTATAAGCATCCGCCTGTGCTGTCCCGGGGCGCCCACTCCAGTGAACAGGGAAGTCAGCCAACCAGCAAATAAGTGGTTTCAGATCCTGATAAGTTCTCAGAAGATAATAAAACAGGATGTGCAATTGAAAATGTCAGTGGGCAGGAGGGTCTGGGCACGCCTCTGAGAGGTGACATGGGAGCAATGAGTTGAGCACATATCAGGAGGAGGGTGAACAAGGCCAGGGGCATGGCGAGTGCAAAGGCCTGGAAGCAGGACTGAATTCGGCCTTTTGGGGGAGTGGAAATCTTGAGTGGCTGCAGGGAATGGAAGAGTCAGCGAGGGCTCAGTAACAAGGGGTTTGAGATCATCCTAAGGGCAGTAGGAAGCCATGGAGGGTCGTGAACGAGATGCATCTTGTTTAATCCATTCCTCACCAAAAAAAGGAGTGTGAAGGTCTCAGTAGTTTGGGAAACCCTGAGCCCTCTTGGAGTTTCAAATTCTAGGTTAGTTCCTGAAGGCTCTGAGAAGTCCTGCAGAAAAGTGTTGAAAAGCTTTTAGCCCAGTGTCGGCCATATTTATCCAGTCATCAGCATGTTAACAGAACAGCTCTTAAAAATGCATTCAACACCTGTTTGGCAAATGCTCTTCCAGCCCCAAAAGAAAATCGTTACAATTGCAAAGGTAATAATAGTAAACACTTGGTTCTCCTTTGCACGGTTCGTACCCAGGCCGGACACCGCTAATGTATCCCAGCCCTAAGTCCCTCTGAATACAGTTCCGGGCAGCCATTACCATGGGTTGGAATTAACATATAAATGAAACGTAGGAGCCCCTCTCCTCCCAAAACAAAAAACGACGGTCCTGCCTTTCCAAAGACCCTGCAGAAGCTTCAGAAGGGATGGGCTTCCCTAAAGACTAAGTGCGCAGTCCTTGACTCGGGTATGTCTCTGAAGGTCGGTTCTCGCCCTCATTCTGTGGCTTTGGGCATTAGTACCTGGGGCCTCAGTTTCTCATCAGTCAAATGGAAGCAATAGTCCTTGTCTTAGAGTTCTTCCAGAAGCAGGCAGGCTCGAGGGGCAGTAGTAAGGCGAGGAAGAAAGGCAAACAGAAAAGTGAGCGTGCGCTCATTTCCTAGGACTGCCCTGACGAAGAGCCCCAACCGAGTGGCTTAAAACCGCAGACAATTTATTGTCACAGTTCTGAAGCCAGACTGAAACCAAGGTGTCAGCAGGACCATGCTCCCCCTGAAACCTGCAGAGGAGAATCCTTCCTGGCCTCTTCTGGTTTCCGGTGGGTCCTGGCAACCTCGGGCATTCCTTGACTTGTAGACCTGTCACTCCACCCTCTGCCCTCTCTCACAGTGCGGCTGTCTTGGTGTACCTCGGCCTCTGTTTCTCTTCTCTTCTTATAAGGATGCCAATCAGACTGGAATAGAGCCCGCCCTATTCCAGTATGATCACTTCTTAACTGATTGTATCTTCAAAGACCCTGTTTAAATAAGGTCACAATATGGGGTCCTGGGTGTTGGGACTCCAAGATACCTTTTGGTGGGGGGGGTTGCAGTTGAACCTACAACAGTGTGTTATCAAGCAAGTGATGGATACAGAGGGCAGGCGGAGCGTAATCGTGAGGGGCACCTCGGGGAGGCAGTGTAGAATGTGCCCCACCAGAGAGGGAACTGGGGTATTGGTAAACCAAGTCAGTCATCGCCTGAAGGTTGCTTCTGCAGGGTGCCGATTCTTGCTTGTCCTTCCTACCCACACTCAGTGCTCAGAGCAGCCTCACCTGGGTCCAGAGAAAGTCTTCATGCAGAACCATGGATGCTGGTGGTTGGAAGTCAGCAGATTTGAGGCGAAATGGTAAAGGGATAGGGGCAGGGTGCCCACCCCAGAGAGTGTATTAGTTTCATACAGCTGCTGTAACAAATGACCACAAACTTAGTGGTTTAAAACAGTGTAAATGTATTGTCTCATAAAAGTCAGAAGTCAACGTGGTCTCAGTGGCCTAAAATCAAGGTGTGGGCACGGCTGGCTCCTTCTGGTGACCCTGAGAGAGAATATGTTTCCTTACATTTTCCACTTTCTAGCTGCTGCCTGCACCCTGGCTCATGGGCCCTTTCTCCATCCTCAAAGCCGGCAGCATAGCATCTTCTAATCTCTCTCGCTATCTGACCTCTGCTTCCATAATCGCATCTCCTTCTCTGACTGTGACTTGTGATGACGTTGGACCCACCTGGACGTTCTTGGATCATTTCCCATCTCAAGGTCCTTAATTCAGTCCTCTCTGAAAAGTCCCTTTTGCCATGTGAGGGACCATAGGGACTGTTTGCCATGTGGGTTCCAGGGACTAGGACCTGGATGGTCAGAGGACCATCAGTCCACACATCATAGAGGGTCAAGGTGAGGACTCAGTGATGGGACATAGGTCAAGTAACTGTGTGGCCCTTAGGAGGTACAAGTGCTCAGCTAGTTAACCAGCCATCGAGGGATAAAGAAGCCAGCCAGCGGGGTCTCTGAGGTCAGGGTCCTGGGGTCACCCATCTCCAACCTCCCTACTCCCTTCTTCACCCCTGCCAGACCCTGAAGAACCGGTGGCTCCAGCAGTATAGCCACGACTCAGCCGATCCGGGCATCCTTGTGCTCCTGGCCTGCGGCACCATCTCCAGCACCTGTGGCCAGATAGCCAGCTACCCCCTGGCCCTGGTCCGGACCCGCATGCAGGCCCAAGGTGAGGCGGGGCAGGGGGATGGGGCAGGGACTTGGGTCCCACCTCCCTACCCCCAGCCCTTCCTCCTGGGTAGGCTGGGCTGGGGTCTTCCACCATCTGGATGACCTTGTCTAAAGTCCCTACCTTTGTGGGGGGCTATTTGCCCATGTGTGACATTGGGGTGGGTGCCCTTGACAGGAAGTAGGGGGCCAGATGTATCATTCACTAAAAAAGCGCCCTAGCAATTAGCCTGGAGGCAGCTTTGCAGGCTGGTAACTTGTGCTCTAATTTGCAGGGCTGGGTTATAGCGGGGAAGGCAAGGATCAGGTTAAGGAGACGCAGGGCCAGGCTGGTTACTGTTTTATTGTTTTCCTCTGCATTTTTTTTTTAATGAGTTCTTCCTCCCACCACCCACCCTCCGCCCCCGTCCTTGAATCTTGTTTTGAGGATTTCCTTGGGAATTTTAGCGTCTGTGTTTTGTGATTTGCACTGGGGGCGTATGAGTGGGTAAGACGGTCCCCCCTCTGAGAGTTCCCAGGCCAGGGAGGGAGAAAGGTGCCGAATAAACATTCCACGATGAAGCACGGATTTAGGGGTGACTCATGGGGGGAAGGAAGCGCCAGACTAAGACTGGGGCCCCAAGGACAGCTCCCCTGCACCCTGCAGAGGAGGCTTCCCAATGGAGGTTGGAAGGGTGAGAGAGAGGTAGCTGGGGGGAAAGGAAGGGAGTGAGTCCCAGGAGAGAGGACATTCCTGTGCGCACACACACACACACACACACACACACGCCTGTTCTGTTTGTATTCATCGTCAAGACTGGGGGAGAACAGGTGAACCAGTCCAAGGCTGGTAGACATCCTGGCTGAGTGGGAGGTCCCACTGTTTGTCTAACCCTCCTCCCTCGGCTGCGATGGCCACCTGGCCCAGCTCCTGGGGGCAGGAGGGGGAAGTGAGAGGGGGGCCTCTGGCCTTACCTGGCCTCCCCAACCCCTCCCAGCCTCCATCGAGGGCGGCCCCCAGCTCTCCATGCTGGGTCTGCTCCGCCACATCCTGTCCCAGGAGGGCATGCGGGGTCTCTACCGGGGCATCGCCCCCAACTTCATGAAGGTTATCCCGGCTGTGAGCATCTCCTATGTGGTCTACGAGAATATGAAGCAGGCCCTGGGGGTCACGTCCAGGTGAGGGACACAGAGCCCCCTCCACGATCACGGCACCCCCCACACCCCAGCCCCTGGAGACAGCCCTGCAAGCTCCAGCTCATCTACTGGGTCCCCCTTCTGGATCCCACGTTCCCCTGACCCACACACTGGGTCCTGGACCCCCATGTCTTAACCACTGGACCCCCCCACAACCCAGCTAATGGGCCCTGCCACCCCAACTGTGGGAGCCCATTCCCCGGATCTAAATACCCAGCTCCCTCAGCTCCTGTCCTCACGCAGCACTGGACCCCAGACCCCCCACCGCTGGCAGGTCCCAGATCCCCCTTATTTCAAGCCCTGGATCTCCAAGCTCGACCACTGGATTCTGGATATCAACAAACTGGATCCGGACAATGCGATGCCTAGATCCCAGGGCCCCAAGCAATGGATCCCAGATCCCCTCACTCCAAAACCTGGATTCCTGAATTCCTTTACCTTGACATTCGGTCCCGGATCGCTGTGCTTGGACTACCGGACCCCTACATTTCAACCACTGCATTCTCAATCCCTGACCATTGGATCCCAGACTCCCAAGCCCCCAATGCTGGCTCCTCAAAGCACCATTGGGAGAGCCCGGCAGCAGAGTGAGTGGTCCTGGCGGCTGCAGCTGTTGGACCCCAAATACCTGCACCGCGGGCACTGGGCACTGAAACCTCACCCACGGGGGCAGACCCGGGCACTCCCAGACACCGGGTCCCCACCCCTTAGCCCCTGGTTTCTGACCTGAATGCTCAAGTCTAGATCCCAAAGACCACTCCCACACACCCCCAACCCAGACACACACCAGAGCTGAGAGCCCCGCCCCAGGGGGGCACGCTCCCCATAGTCTAGAGATTCCTACAGTAAGCCCAGGTCCTGGCCTCCGGCTCCATAAAACTCCTGGGACTTGTCCAGAGTCCTGACACAGCTGGAGGCCGGACAACAGGACAGGAGATGACCTCCCACATCCTGTGCAGACACCGGATCCTCCCCCACCTCCCCATCTCTCCAGCACAGCCACACCTCTCAGCCCTGTGGGGAAACTGTACCCTCAAATGCTCCCTCACACACCCTGCAGCGTCAGCCACTCCCCACCCTATAGGCTAATAACCCGCAGAGCCTGGGACTGTCTGGAGGCACCAGTTGCACTTTCATGGAGGCAATTAGAGGCCGCAGACACACTGAGTGGACCCCCCACTTCTCAGCACTGCCAGCCCCACCCCCAGGCTTTAGGGTTGGAAACCAGGGGCCAGCCTGCCCAGACCACCCTCCCCCAAATCCAGGCACCCACTTATGCAGAACAAAAGGGAACCAAATCCCCCAAACGCACTCCAGGTCTATTTTTCTACCAGAGAGGAGCAGACATCACCCCAGCATCCCCAACCCACCAAGCCCCCAGCCCCACCCTGGACATTCTGCACTTTATAGTTTGGATCTTGAGTATAGAATAATGGGGGGACCCCTTCCTCTACGCTTCCCAAGTCCTTGGGGAACCCCATTAAAGGACTGTGAAAGAGGAGCTGGAATGTTTGGGGGGCTGGTGGACCCCCCAAGTCTTCCACCTCTCCCCACCTGCACCACACCACATCTTCCCACCTGTATGTGTGATTTTAAAGGAAAAGAACGAAAGAAATACATTTTCTAAGCTCTTTCCTTGTGGTTTTTACTGAAGGGGGATGGGTGGATGTGGGGCCACCTTAGACTACCCACCGGGAAGGGACACGGGCCGTCTCCAGTAACACACTGTTCCAGGAGACCAGAAAATGACTCCCTTTTAGAGCCTGTTTCCACATCTGTAAGGCAGGAGCAGGGAGCGGCCACATTCGTGAGCCCTTCTCGTTTTTCCTGTACTTTTTCTAATCACACAAGTGTGTTTGTTTATGAGGGCTGCTGTAATAAAATATCATAAACTGGGGTCTTAAGCAACCAAGGTTTTTAGATTGTTATATTTTTCTTATTGTGGTAAAATAATACATATCATAACATGTACCATTTTAACTATTGGAGGTGTCCAGTCCTGTTGTATTAAGCATGTTCACATTGTCCATTGTCCAACCATCCCCACCATCTTTCTCTAGGAGTTTCTCATTTTCCTGAACTGAAACTGTCCCCATGATTTTGTGCAGGGCAGAACTTAAATTTTAAATACGGTGCTCTGAAACGGCAGCAAGGAGAAGTGGCACTTGAGTAAAGATTTAAAGATGGTAAGGGAGGGAGCTGTGGGGATGTCTAGGGAAACAGCATCCCAGGCAGAGTGCACAGGGTATGCAAAGGTCCTGGGGCAGCACCACGCCTGGAGTGTTGGAGGAACGGTGAGGAGACCAGTGTGTCTGGAGTAGAATAAGCAATGGGAAGAGATGGAGGAGGGGTCGGGCAGCTGGCGTAGGGACTGGTGGGCCGCAGGGAGGACTTGGGCTCATACCCCAGGGAGGTGGGAGCCTGCAGGGCTGTGGGCAGAGGGGAGACCTGGAGCAGGTGCTCACCTGCGCCTCTGGGGGGACAGACTGAGGGGCAAGGGAGGGGACCTGACTCGGGTGCTCACGGGTGCCCTCTGGTGGCCTCATCGGGGACGGCCGACTGAGGAGTGGGTGAGGGCCCTGGTCCAGGTAACCGATGACAGGGTTGGACCAGGAGAGTGGCCGTGGGCATGGTAAGAAGCAGCCAGATCCTGGCTATATTTTAAGGTGAAGCCCACAGGATTTGGTGACAGAGAGTGGGCATGAGAGAACGGGATGAATCAAGGATGACATCGGGGCTTTTGACTCAAACAAGGAGGACAGAGGTGTCCTTGGCAAAGACTCACTGCATCCCACAACGCGTGGTGGTAGAGTTTCCCATTGCTGCTAATTTCCATATGGGGAAACCAAAGCTCAGAGAAGTAAGGCAGGTGCCCCAAGATCACACAGCAAGAAGTGTCCTGAATGGGATTCAAACCCAGGTCCTTCGGACTCCACACCTACGCCTGTCTTACGTTAGGGACCGGCTGGGTCTCATCTCCCGAAGTCCCAGAGCCTCCCCACCCTCCCTCCCTCCCGTCTCCCATGGCCAGGACAGTGAAACGCAGTGTCTGCTGTAATGAATGACCACAAACTTGGTGGCTTCAAACCATATATTACTCTGGAGGTCAGAAGCCTGACGTGGATCTCACTGGGCTAACAATCAAGCTGTCAGCGAGGCTGGCTTCTTCTGGAGGCTTCCTGCCTTTTTCCAGATTGTAAAGGCCACCTGCAGGCCATGGGGCGCAGCCCCTTCCTTCCTCTTCAAAGTTGGCAAGGGCTGGCTGAGTCTTTAATACCCAGTATTCTGCTTTCCTCTTCCCTGTTTAAGGAGTTGTGAGATTAGAGTGGCCCAGTAGTGGTTAATCCTCAATAATCTCTAGATAGCAACCTCAATTCCATCTGTAAATTTAATTTCTCCTTTGTCATGTAACATAATACATTCATAGGTCTAGGGGGATTAGTAAGTGGACCCTTTCAGGGGCAGATCCTCTCCCTGCCACCATATCCAGTGAGGTCACAATAGCTTCTGTGACTTCACCATCCCTCGGAACCTGAGTCACAAGGTGACCCTCCCATGTGGTTGGTGGGGGGGCAGACTTCTCACCAGGCATTTGAACCTGGGTGTCGTGACCATGGGGTCTCAACCTGAGGAAGCTCAGAAGCCTTACTCAAGGTTCCAGACCCTGTTTAAGAGGGTCAAGGCCTTACTCACCAAAGCCCCACCCTCAACACCACCGCCACCCCTTTCCCAGGACCTGGGCTGTACGCACGGGTATGGGTACGAGGTCGGGCATGTGCTTGCAAACAACCTGGAGAATCTTCCATCTCAGCAGGTGAGTCTGGGGACCACAGGTCTTCCAGAACCTCTAGCCTGGTAGAGAAGGGCCCATTCCCTTCCAAGTAGGCCTAGAATTCCACCGTGAAGCAGCAGGGACCAGAATGGACCTTTGTCTGGGAGGGGGTTCGGAGGTGTATCTGGAGAGGATCTCCAGGCTGGCTGAGTATGGGTGGGAGTTGGATCTTCCCAGCAGGTGCTGGACACAGGAGAGCAGCTGATGGTCCCTGTGGACGTGCTGAAAGCAGACAGCGGGTGTGCCCTGTGGAAGCTTCTGCTGTCAGGAGCCATGGCCGGAGCTGTGTCTCGCACCAGCACGGCCCCTCTCGACTGCGTCAAGGTGCACATGCAGGTGTGTGGGGAGCACAGAGCTGGAGCCATCGATGAGGGGGCTGGACGGAGAGGAAGGAGGGGTGTGGGTGAGATGGGAACGGGGGTCCGGGCTGGGTTGGAGCATTCCAGGGCCAGCCAGGGAAGGAGGCTGGAGAAGGAATGGGCTTGGGTGGCTGGGTGGGCATGGAGCTGGGTGGAGGGCTCCTCACAGAGCCGGGACCTCTCCAGGTCTACTCGTCCAAGACTAACTTCACGAACCTGCTGGGGGGCCTACGGAGCATGGTCCAGGAGGGGGGCTTCTGCTCCCTGTGGCGGGGCAATGGCATCAATGTGCTCAAGATCGCCCCCGAGTACGCCATCAAGTTCTCCGTCTTTGAACAGGTGTGGGGATGGTCCACTTTCCCAGCTCCACCCTCAAACTCAAACCCATCCTACACCCCCCAAAAAGCCCAGATCCTCATCCCGTTTTGAACTCCCCCCCAGGTTCCAGGCCTCTCCCCGGGAGGGGGTGTCAGGTGGGGAGCTGGTTAGCTTTTCTCTCATGCTCTTCTCTCCTGCCGCAGTGTAAGAATCACCTCTGTGAAACGCATGGCTCCTTGGCCCCTCAGGAACGTCTCCTTGCAGGGTCCCTGGCTGTGGCCACCTCCCAGACGCTCATCAACCCCATGGAGGTAAGAGTGTCGGACCCGTGGAAGGTGAAACAAGATGAAAATTAGTAGCCAGCTGTCACTGCCGCCTCCTCTCCTTCTTCTTCATATGAGATATGTTATGTATCAAATTTTTATTCTAGATGGCCCCCTGGTGGTCTCAACACTCTTTACTGGATGGGTCCCATCCTTTCCCTGACAAGGATCGTAAATGCCACCTGTGTAACTAAATTCCTGCTTATATTTGGGTTTATTTCTGGCCTTTCTCTTGTTGTCCTGGTGTCCATTTACTCACTACTGTCTTAATTTTTTTTTTAACAATTAGACTTTATTCTATAGAGCCACTTTAGGTTTACAGAAAAAGTGAACAAAAGGTTCCCATCTACCTCTCCCCAGGTGTACAAAGTTCCAGCTGTGATCTTGCATTAAGAGGGTTGACACATCATTCTTCTCTGAAGCCCACAGTTAACATTAGGGGTCAATCTCTGTGTCCTACATTCTTTGGGTCTGGACAGATGTATGGCGACATGTATCCACCATGACAGTGTCACACAGAGTGGTTTCGCTGCTCCAGAATGTCACCCCTTCTCCTTGAATCCCAGGCAACCGCTGATCATTTTACTGTCTACATAGCTCTGCCTTTCGTCTGTAATTTTTGAGGCTTGATACTAGTTTTTATCATTCTCCATCCCCACTCTTCTTTGTTTTTCTAAGCTGTTCTCCTGTGCTGATTTTTCAATGTCAACTTTTGAAGCAACTTGTCTTGTTCAGAAAAAAATCACCCATGTACTTGTTTCTCATTGGGATGGTGTCCAACTCATATATAGATTAAGAGATTGTGGCCACCCGTATGATGCTGGGTCTACATATCCACGAACACCTCTGTTGGCTCAAGTCTCCTTGCTTGTCCTTTAATGGTCTTTTAAAGTTTTCTTCGTGTACTTCTTGCCCTTGTTGGGTTAAGTTTCTCCCATCACATTTTTCATCTTTTATTGCTGGTTATCAAAATTAGCATCGAATCAGTAGCTTACAGTGATACAGATGTGTTCTCTGTTTATGTGGGTCATGTCTGGGCACTGGCTGGTGGGGTCATCTGCTCAGGGTCTCATCAGGCAGAAACCAAAGTGTTGGCTGGGCTACCAATGAACCCATCTGAGGCTTGTGTCCTCGGCCAAGTTCTGTGGTTGTTGGCAGGATTCTGTTTCTTGTGGTTGTAGGACTGAGGTCCTAGGCTCCCGAGAGGCCACCCAGTGGTCCCAGTTATGTGATGTTCTCCACAGCAGTTTGCTGAAGTCCAACCAGAGGGTGTCTCTGATGCTTTCAATCTCTCTGATTTCTTCTTTGGCAATGGCCTCTTTAAAAGGGCTCACCTGATATGGTCTGCCTAGGACAGTTCCATCTGCCCAGGCTTCATCCCATCTGCAGAATCCCTCACCTTTGTCAGGTAACCTGATCGGCAGAGTGATCTCTCATCAGAGCCACAGGTCTAGTTCATGCTCAAGGTGGCGGGTGGGCATCACACATAACATGCATATTGGGGAGGATGGGAATCTTGGGAACCACCTTATGATTTTTGCCTAACACACTTAATGTTGTGTCTTTGGTGCAATCATAAGAGTTGCCAATATTTTGACACCAGGCATTTCATAAAAATTTCAATGTCTGGCTTCTTTTGGAAAATTAGCAGATCTGGCCACCTAGGGTCAGACTTGGGCACTGACCCCACGGAGGGGGGAGGTTGGCACAATGTTTGGCTCACACGAGGTCAAAGTTGCCACAGACCCCACTAGCTCCTGTCACTTCCCTTTCCCTCTTGGCCTGGGGCACTTGAGGGTCTGAAATCTGGGTCAAGCACACACACAGGCCAAGGGATCAGATGGCTTTGGAACTGAACCCAGCTCTGTGCATTCCTAAGCCCCATCCTTTGTAGGATGGGACAGTGGCCCCCACAGAGGGTTGCTGAGAGCCACCTCACTCTTCCACCTCCCCAGGTGCTGAAGACGAGGCTGACCCTGCGCCAGACAGGCCAGTACAAGGGGCTGCTGGACTGCACGCGGCAGATCCTGCAGCGGGAAGGACTCCGTGCCCTTTATCGCGGCTACCTGCCCAACATGCTTGGAATCATTCCCTATGCCTGCACCGACCTGGCCGTCTACGAGGTATGGGTCCTGCCGGGGGCCGGCAGGGGTGGCATGAACCGAGGCCTGTGCTGATCGTCCTCCTGGCCCCCCTTCTCTTGCAGATGCTCAGACGCTTCTGGCTGAAGTCAGGCAGGGACATGGAGGACCCTAGTAGCCTGGTCAGTCTGTCTTCTGTGACACTGTCCACGACCTGTGGCCAAATGGCCAGCTACCCGCTGACTCTAGTGCGCACCAGGATGCAGGCCCAAGGTCAGCCTGGCCTACTGGCCACCGCCCGTGCCCCACCCCCACTGCTCCAGCTCTCTTAGCTTTCTCATCCCTCCAAACTGATTCCTAGACTCTCCACATCTGATCCTGGCCACCTCTGCTGATCCCTGAATCCACCAAGGCTTATACTCACCCCCTAACCAGACCCCAGCCCTCAAATTAACCCTAT
Organism: Manis javanica; assembly: GCF_040802235.1. Taxonomy (NCBI): domain Eukaryota; kingdom Metazoa; phylum Chordata; class Mammalia; order Pholidota; family Manidae; genus Manis; species Manis javanica. The sequence goes on along the minus strand of NC_133168.1, from coordinate 97,160,592 downwards.
AAATCAGTAAAATGCACTTTCCATCTCCCAACTGACCCCCCACAAAACTCCCCACAGTTGGGACCCAGACCCCCATACTGACTTCAAGACATATATTCCCCAAGTAACCCCCTAAATTGTCCAAATTAGACCCAGGCTTCAGTTGGCTCCAAAAGTCAAAATGGTGCCTAAATTTGTCAAATGTGACCTCAGGTGCCCCAAAACTCATACCACTTGCCCCCTGAAAACTCCCCAAATGTGACTCTGCCAGATGAATTGAGTCCCTCAACAGGTCCTTAGGCCCTACTCAGATCCTGAAAATGTCCCCCAAATTACCACCTGGCGCACTCCAATACTCTAGATCTTAAAGGCTCCACTGCAAATAACCGCAAGTGTTTTCTAAGACGTTCCTGAAAATTCCTCCCTAAAGTGATTACTTGCACTCACCAAACTGCCCAATTTTATCTTAAAAGTCGTCCAAACTCCTTTCCAATTGAGCCCGTAGGGTCCCCCTCATGGCTTCACCCTTTAACATCCCAGCTCCCCCAGGAGGCCGGGTCATTTCTGCCTCCAGCTCTAAGCTTGCATCATCCCTGCAGACACCGTGGAGGGCTCGAACCCCACCATGCAAGGAGTCTTCCGGCGGATCCTGGCCCAGCAGGGCTGGCTGGGACTGTACCGAGGCATGACCCCCATGTTACTGAAGGTGTTGCCAGCAGGCTGCCTCAGCTACGTGGTGTATGAAGCCATGAAGAAGACGCTCGGTGTATAGGCGGTGAGCTAGGTGATACACCTTGGGAAGAAAGGGCCAGGAGGTTCCAGTGTCCTCCGGCCCCAGTGAGCCCTCCAGGCTCAAGGCAGGCACAGCTTTTGTGAGAAAGCAGGCTGGGGGCCTGGGTCAAAAGATTCCTGGGGCTCCCCACCCCAGGGTGCAGCCTGGGGTTTGTCTGGACTTCAGTTTGGCTTGTTGTCCCTTGTCCCGGCTCCTAAGCAAAACGGTGAACATGGAGACAATTTGGAATAAAGAGATGGTTGTTGCTGAATGTGCGTGGGAGACTTGGGTCCAGCAGAGGATCTGAGTATCTAGAATCTCTGGGTCTAGGAATCCCTGGGTCCAGGAGGGGAGCTAGGTGTTTCAGATATCTGGGTCCAAGAGAATAACTGGGCTTCTGGGATCCCTGGGACTCTGGGTCCTGGAGGGGGTCTGGGTATCTTGGACCCCTGGGGCCTAAATGAGAACTGGAAGTCTGGGTGCTGCCTGGGTTCAGGAGAGTTGAGAGCTTAGGATCAGAGCTCGGAGCTTGAATCCCGGGACCTTTATGTGAAGCGGTGTGGGGTGGGGAATTAGGGTCCGGGACCCCTCAGTCCTGAGAGGGAGCCAGTGGCCCTACTCCACTCAGGTCGGGAGGGAGCGGGTTCCGTGAGTCCTGGAAGAGAAGTGGGGGCTCTAGGTCCCTGGGTGAACACAGGAGTGGGTACAGGGGCTCTCGGGCCACCCCACCTCCGCAAAGCACCGGATCGCCAAGGCCTCAAGCAGGCCACGTGCCCGGTCTACCCGGCCAGGGAGCCTGGCCCGAATTCCGGCAGCCGGTCGTCACTGCCCACGTCGGCTGCCATTCACTCAGGCTCCAGCTAATGTCTTCTCGCTCTTGGCGGCCGGCTCCGCCCCAATGCAGCTGCACCTCACTGGCTCCCACCAAAACCGGACACCTTTATTTCCTTCACTTTCATGGGTCGAGAGTGGTACCCGTCACTTTACATCCGCCCCTGTCGCTCAGCCATTGGCTTAGAAGGCAAGGCTGGAAAAGGATTCTGGTTAACCAGAAAAGCAATCGCGTCTAAACCCAGAACTCATCAGGGATTGGGTTAAGTAGACTGCCAATCTTTACAAGCCCCGCCTTCCGCGTACTCATTGGTTTGAGTACACGACGACCTCATCAGGCGCCCGCTCAGCCCGTTCAAAGGGGCCTTTCGCCAGGCCCGCCTTCCTGTCCGCTTGATTCTTGGATGCAGTCAATCCGGTTCTGAAACCGCCCCGCGATTCTGGAACTCCCCCTTCATTGGGCCTTCAGGCTTCTGGGATAGCCTCGGTTTGCCCGCCCAGCGCCTGCATCCCGCAGCCCATTGCCGCCTAGAGCTGTCGGTCACGCGGCACCTCCCGCCCACTGCCTTACGAGGCACTGCAATTGGCTGCTAGCTTCCAGAGTCCACGACTGGTGTCCGGGGAGCGGTGGCCGCCTCCCATTGGCCCGGCGGCGCCGTCCGTCACGCCGCGGCGGGAGGGGGGGCGTCCCTCCCCCCTCGTCGTCTTCCCAGCCGCTCGGTTCCCAGAGTGCTCCGCGGCAGTGTGGAGCGAGGCCTTGTTCCCGCGTTGAGCCGCCGCCGCCGCCGCCTCCTCCTCAGTTTCTGCCTCAGCGCCAGGCCCGGCCCCGCCGCGCCATGTCGGACTACAGCACCGGAGGACCCCCGCCTGGGCCGCCACCGCCTGCTGGCGGGGGCGGAGGAGCCGGAGGCGCTGGGGGAGGCCCTCCGCCGGGCCCGCCGGGCGCGGGGGACCGGGGTGGCGGCGGCCCCGGTGGCGGCGGCCCAGGCGGGGGGTCGGCCGGCGGTCCCTCGCAGCCGCCCGGCGGGGGCGGCCCGGGAATCCGCAAGGACGCCTTCGCCGACGCTGTGCAGCGGGCCCGCCAGGTGAGGAGGCCGCGGGCCTGAGGGGCGCGCTCGATGGCGAGGGCGGGGGAGGGGGTGGGGTCATGCGCGCACGCGCGCGCGGGGTCGCGGTGGGGGGGGGCCTGGGCCGCCTCGGGGTCACGTGGGGCGGTAGGCGGGGGCCTGGGCTGCCGAGGCGCCTCGAGTGGGCGCTCCCGCGGGTGACCCACTGCGAGGGGAAGGGGCATCCGGGGGTTCACCGGGAGCGGCCCCTGAGCGTGCAGGCGCCTAAGCCTAGGGATTCACTTTGGGGACCCCCACCACCACCACTTAGGACGCGCACGAGGGCATACTCCCCTCTCTTGGAAATAAAGTGTCCGTCTTACCCGGAGGAAGGTCTTGCTTTTCCCGCATCTTCTCATTGGGGAAAAGAGCCCTGTTTGCTCCCAGCCCAGCCCCGTTTCTGCTCCCCTCCCCAAGAAGAAGGAACTTCGGGGGAAGAAAAGTCCTTATTGAGCCTGGAAAGTGGACCCTTTTGCTGCCAGAGTGGCCCAGCACTTAGGGCGGGCATCGTCGCTGGCTCTTTTTGATGGTTCTGGTGGCTTTAAAGCGTGGTCTGTCTCTTGGGGAAAAGGGCGAGGGTCCCGTCGATGTGTTTTGAGACATGACAACTCAGACGTGTCACAGGCTGGCGTGACTGGCCTCCCCGCGGGCTGTGGGGGCAGGTACAGAGGCAGCACTTTGCTGCGCTTTCAGGAAGCGGACCCTGCTCCTGCTTGAGTATAGTCCCAGCCGGGCTTGTCCCAGCGCCTCCAGGGCAGGGTGGGAGGTCCCGTTAGGTGAACGCCATGTTCCCCACCCAGTGGTCTGGCTCTCTCCCTTCTTGAGTGGGACAGGGTTCTGATGAACGCTTGCTGTGGTTGCCCACCAAACTGTCTTGACTGAGAAGCAGTTTAGACAACTGGAGGAGTTGGTGCTGTCTGTTGGGTGGGATACGGCCCTCTCGAAGTGTTTAAAAAACAAAACAAAACAGGTGAAAAGATGGATCTTTAGCTCATGGTGTGTGTTTCTCTGGAAAACGTAATCCACAGACAGTCTCTGGTCTTAAATGTGTTGTATTGGGGTTTATTTGAAGTTGTTCTTCACGCGTCTAATATATGACGTGTTTCCCAAAGGGTCTTTCAGACCAATGAAGACTCCAGATGCTTTGAAGCAAAAACTTTCTAAGATTGTTAAGCTAACATAAAAATTTTGAGGGTGAGGGAGATTGAAGAAGGTCGTGTTCCTCGGCATCCAGGAAGGCCAGGCTGCAGTCACACTTTCTGGCTCTCTCTGCCCGGCCACTCCCGGGAGGAAGTGTCTGAAAGTCCTCCCTTGTGCAGGTGACCTGAGGACCCTCGCCGGCACCTGAGCAGCTGTTCCTTTGGCCCCTAGACAAGTCGTTGTGGCTCACAGCCTGGCCACGAGCAGCTTAGGCACAAGTCCCATGCAGAAGGGGAGCTTGGCATTCCTGGGTAACTCTTGAACTCTAAGGCTTCCGTGACAGCTTCCAGAATGTCCTCACTAACAGGCTTTTCCCTAAGTCAGGGGGAAGCCAGTCCCAGGCCAGACGGCCAGACCTGTCAATCTTCATGCACTGGAGAGATTCTGAGAGATGGTTCTTAGCACCACAAAGAGTTGATTCTGGCGGTAATTCTCCTGTGCTCACAACTTTATTTCTAGATTGCAGCCAAAATTGGAGGCGACGCTGCTACCACAGTGAATAACAGTACTCCCGATTTTGGTTTTGGGGGCCAAAAGAGGCAGTTAGAAGATGGAGGTAACTACCTGTGGGGAGGGAGGGTCGAGGTGCAGAATGAGGAGCCTTTGTTTGAATGCAGTTCAGAGTTGGGATGGGAGCCTGCTGCCATTTGGTCTTGTAAAACCTCAGCAGTCCCAGCTTTGTTCATTCTTTTTGTTTGGCCTGCCATCCTGAGGTATCGGGTGGCTGAGAGGAGGGCAGATTGATCGCCACTAGGTTCCAGTTGTAAGTTCTCAGGAGCGTCCCTCCCTTCTTGGTACGCTGGGGAAACGCTGGCGGTTGTATTGGCTGGCCCTGGGGCATGCAGCCTTACCCACGGTAGCCACCGTGATCCGCTTGGTGATGACCCCTGACTTCTCTCACGCGGGACCCCCTGCTTCCCAAGGCAGGTCCCGTCCTAAGCTGGAAGGACTTGGGTGCCACCATCATTGTCCCTCTGTTATAAAGGGCCTTTTTGCCCTGGGCGCTGGTGGTGGGATTGGTGACATCTGGCCCCCGCTCTGGGGTTGGTCTATGCTGTTCTCCTGTCTTGGCTCTGATGGTGGGGCTGGGGGGTTGCCGGGACGTGTGGCACCAGCATCAGATTTGAGGCAGCTGCGGGTGGGTGGGTGCTGCATCTGACATCCTCTCTCTTCACAGACCAGCCCGAGAGCAAGAAATTGGCTTCCCAGGGAGACTGTAAGTCCATTGGGTGACGGAGGCAGAGGGCAGCTTCATAGTTTAGGAGGTTTTGGGGAGTCAGGAGCTAGCAGCACTGAGCCAACGGCCCCTCTCTATGGAGGCTCTGGGTGTTCATTATCTGAGCCCATGAGCTTTAGGGGTCCCTGAGGCCCTTGGCATATAGGCAGAAGTACACCATGTGTGTGCTGTTGTGAGGGCGGCTCTGTCATGCTTGGTGCTCAGGGGGGCTCAGGAGCCCTGTGATATGGGCTAGGCACCCTTGTGCCACCAGGAGTAGCCAGGAGCTGGCAGCATTCGGGTCCCAAAGAGTAGCCAGGCCAACCTTTGCTCTCCATTTTCTCTCTATAGCCATGAGTTCTCAACTCGGACCCATCCATCCTCCTCCCAGGTAAGTTGTGGCTTGGGGGACATGTCGGTTCTTCATCTGTCAGCGGTCTCCAAGCCTGAACGAGCGGGGAGGCTGTGGGGGTCATGCTGCTTAGGACTGTGCCTTCATGGCGGGCGAGCAGGGCGAGGGTGAGAGGCGCAGGGGGCTGTTCTCCTCCCAGGACTTGCCTGTCTGTGGGGCCGCAGGGAGGAGGGGGGTCCTGGCAGCTGCAGTGAAGGAAGGGGGGTGTCCATGCCCTGTTGCTTCCTTTTTTTGGGGTGGGGACACTCAAAAGCGCAGGTGTCCATCTTCCTAAAAAGGTGGGGGCCGGCCTTGGTTTTCTTCTCTGTCTTCTGCAAACATGCTTTCCCGAGAGCTGGTGGAGCGCGGGGTCTTCTCCACCTTTTCAGTACCCCCAGAGTGACTTCAGCAAACACAGCATAGAATCTTTGAAGGACTTCACTTCTCTTTTTTAATGGGCCAGAAGTACTGTAAAATAAAGTGATTTACTAGGAAAAGTAAGTGAAAAAGAAAATCAAATTTTTGTTTAAATCAACAGATGTAAAATGATTTGGCCAGATCATCATACAAGTGTCCATGTGCCCACTTCCTTCTTGAGTCAGGGGGGGCAACACTGGTCAAGGGGCCACACTGCCTGAGACCAAGCCTCTTGTGGCCTGGATGGGGAAGCTGAGGCCTTGAGTGGTCAAGAGGCTGTGGGGAGCAAGCTGTGCCATTGTCAGACCCTGCTTAGGCCTGTGCAGTCCCGGTCCCATGTCACAGCAGGGTCAAGGGCCTGCCCCGGGCAGGGACTGTGGCTTCAGGGGCCTTTTTCCAGGACATCCTCTGGCTCTTCCATCCCCCCTCCACTTTTCCTATGGAGACTGACTCTTGTCTCTCTTTGCAGGACTTCAATGACAGAAGAGTACAGGGTCCCAGATGGCATGGTGGGACTGAGTGAGTGTGGGTCACTGTGGGGTGCCCATTGTCCCTCCTCTCGGGACAGTTCCTGGGAGCTTCTGCCAGCCCAGAGCTTTGGTCGTTGGGGCCTCCCGGATTCTGCTCTCACCTGGCCTTTCCGGTCGGGGCAGGGGACCACCCGACGGGCTGCTCCCTGAATGTCAGTGCAGGGCCCCACCACAACCTCTGCTTTTCTCCTTGTCTCCCCCTAGTCATTGGCAGAGGTGGTGAGCAGATCAATAAGATCCAGCAGGATTCAGGCTGCAAGGTTCAGATCTCCCCAGGTATGAGAGCTGACCCAGCTGGGCCCCGCTGTCTGCTTGAGTGACCACAGATGTGAGGCGGGGGCAGTGTTTAGCGCTTTCTGTGTGCAGAGCTTAGGGCCGAGAGGTGTAGCTACCACTTCTGTTCTTCCATTTTACAGCCAGGGGAGGGCTGAGGTGGCAGGGCAAGGGCTGAACACAGGGAGCCTGGCTCCAGGCCCTGCTTAGAACCATCAGGTTAAGCTGCCACCGGGACTGAACATCTGGTGGGAAGCCCAGTGGGAGTGTGTGGAAGGACAGCTCTGCGCCCAGTTCTGGAGGCCGGCGTGCTTGTGCTGCTGTGTGGGCTTGCGGGGCTCTCTCCAGTTGGGTCTGGCTGACAGGGCTGCTTGTGCCGTCATCGTGGTGGTGGGAGTGGCCTGGGTTTTGGATCTTCTGGGATCTGCCTCTCCTTCCACTTTGCCTTTTATCCTAAAAGTTCTGCCTCCCATCATGGACTTAAAGCTTCCTGACCGTGGCCTTGTGCAGAGTAGTCTCTTGTTTGGGGAGGTGATGTGATGGGTCAGGCTGCCCAGTGGTGGTGGAAGTGGCCGTTGGTTGTTGTGGAAGTTTCCTCATCTCCACAGAAGGCCTTTCCAGTGTCTGCAGACACAGGAAGGCATTGGCCTGTCCCCTCTTCTCTCCAGACAGCGGTGGCCTGCCTGAGCGCAGCGTGTCCTTGACAGGAGCCCCAGAGTCCGTCCAGTAAGTCCCTGTCTGGGCCTATCATTATGACAAGGGAGCAGGCAGAATCTCTTTTGATCTTTTCAAAAGCTGGGGGTGACTCCCATGTCTCTTATCCCTGCCCTCCCCAGGGTCTGTTCTGACACATTGGTTCCCCTTACTCCAAAGAGCGGGGAAGCCTGAGCCCGAATAGCCCCAGCTCCAGGGGCTGGACCCTCTGCCTCGGTCAGGCACACGTGGGGTCACCTTCCCTCCTCAAGCTGGGTGGGGCTGCCAGCCCGTACCATTCGAGGTGATGGCACCCAGTTCTTCTCCTTCCCAGGAAGGCAAAGATGATGCTGGATGACATTGTGTCCCGGGGTCGTGGGGGCCCCCCCGGAGGACAGTTCCATGACAACGCCAACGGGGGCCAGAATGGCACGGTGCAGGAGATCATGATCCCGGCGGGGAAGGCTGGCCTGGTCATTGGCAAAGGCGGGGAGACCATCAAGCAGCTGCAGGTCTGGGCAGCCTCTCCAGCCCATTCCGACAGCTCTCCTGTGCCTTGGTCACACACCCCAGCCATCCCGCCAGCTTCTAGCCTTTGCCCTTTGCTGCCTCCGCATGCACGGGCCCCAGAAAGCCCCTTAAAGCCCAGCACTGACCCTTACCCTTGGTTGTAAAGGAACGAGCTGGAGTGAAGATGATTCTAATTCAGGACGGTTCCCAGAACACGAACGTGGATAAGCCTCTCCGGATCATCGGCGACCCTTACAAAGTGCAGGTGAGCGCACCCTAGGGGTGCCAGTGGGAGCGGGCATGTTCAGGGCACGGCTGGAGGTTAGAATGAAAGGAGGGGTTTTCAGGAATCCTGGTGTTGAGTCATCCAGGACTGTTCTCCTGCCGAGCTCTCCCCATCAGCGGGTTGTATGTAAGCAAGTAGCCTAAGGTTTCTCATCTTGTGTTTTCTCACCTGGAAAACAGGGGTGCTGGCTGTGTCTGCCTCTTAGGGTAGCAGGTGAATGGGGCTCCGTGTTGGGCTCACACCCGTGTGTCAGTCCTCAGCCCAGGCCCGGGCCCCCTTGCGGCTGGGGAGGCTGGGGTCACGGTGCCAGGCATGCACACGTGCTGTGTGTTCGCAGCAAGCCTGCGAGATGGTGATGGACATCCTCCGGGAGCGTGACCAGAGCAGCTTTGGGGACCGGAACGAGTATGGATCCCGAATTGGCGGGGGCATCGATGTGAGTGCAGGCCTCCCCGGGTGGGTTGTGCAGTGCTACGGGGGGCCAGCTGACCCTCGGCTCCATCCCTCAGGTACCGGTGCCCAGGCACTCGGTGGGAGTGGTCATCGGCCGGAGTGGGGAGATGATCAAGAAGATCCAGAATGATGCTGGAGTGCGGATCCAGTTTAAGCAAGGTCAGGGCCGTGCTGCATGGGCGGGTGGCTCCCGTCGTCCTGGCATCCCTCTTGGGGTTCACTGCAGGCAGCTGGGCACTGCGTTCAGGCTGTGGGGCTTCTGTGAATGCATCTTGTCTGCCTCCCCTGTGGAATAGCCACACAGAGCTGGTGACGGGCAGAGTTTCCAAGTCCCCAGGGGCTGGTTTCCTCACCCATCAAATCCACCTGGTCCCTCCGCCCACCAGATGGCCTGGCCCGGCTGTGTATCATGGGCTGGATCAGGTCACTGCCCAGCTCGGGGTTCCTTCACACACAGGTCTGGAAGGAGGGGGCCCTCTGCTGCTCTTCAGGGATTTCTAGTAGCTCTCAGCTCTGAAAGATGCAGCTGTTAGTAATGGGGGTGCCAAGTGCAGAAGGAAGCGTCTGCCGCAGCTGGCAGGTTCTCGGGGGAGCGTGGACCAGCCTGACTCCTTCCCTGTCCGAGGGCATGGGGTGCGAGAGCCGCCCTTTGAGCCTGTGGTGTCTTTAACACCTCGTCAGGCATGGTGTCTGCCTCAAGGAGGTGGTGGTACCAGGGTTCGGACTTGTGCTTCTCTAAATTTGTCTCTCTGATCTCTGGTTGCTGGCTTCAGATGACGGGACAGGTCCCGAGAAGATAGCCCACATAATGGGGCCCCCAGACAGGTGTGAGCACGCAGCGCGGATTATCAATGACCTCCTTCAAAGCCTCAGGGTAGGTGACACGGGGTGTGCTGAGGGCTGGTGAGGTCAGAGGGGACTGGCCCAGCCTTCAAGGGCGGACCAGGGCCCAGGCTGGCCTCCTGTATTTGCCCTCATCTCCCTTTCTTGCAGAGTGGTCCTCCAGGCCCTCCAGGGGGCCCTGGCATGCCCCCAGGGGGCCGGGGTCGTGGAAGGGGCCAAGGCAACTGGGGTCCCCCTGGCGGGGAGATGACCTTCTCCATCCCCACTCACAAGTGTGGGCTGGTCATCGGCCGAGGTGAGCAGCCCTCCACTAACCTGTCCCTCACCCACCCTCCTGCCGCCTGCTCTCACTGCCTGTGGCCCCCATAGGTGGTGAGAACGTGAAAGCCATAAACCAGCAGACAGGCGCCTTCGTGGAGATCTCCCGGCAGCTGCCTCCCAATGGGGACCCCAACTTCAAGCTGTTCATCATCCGGGGCTCACCCCAGCAGATCGACCATGCCAAGCAGCTCATCGAGGAGAAGATCGAGGTGGGCTCCGGGCGGGGCTCTGGGAGCCTGGGCTCAGCCACTGGCGCCCACCCACTGACGCGTCCACCTTCCTTCCTCCAGGGTCCCCTCTGCCCAGTCGGACCAGGCCCTGGGGGACCAGGTCCTGCAGGCCCCATGGGTCCCTTCAACCCCGGACCCTTCAATCAGGGGCCACCCGGGGCTCCCCCTCAGTGAGTATTCCAGCTTCCTGGGATTTGGGATGCGGGGGTAGCTCTGCTGGCAGGAATAGCGGCAGGTCCTGTTTTCACCCACCACCAAGAGATCCATCCTACCTTTCAGCAGTGTGGATTTTTCAGGCTGCACAGGGATACCCCCTCCAGCCCCTATTTCCTAGACACTGGGTTTTAAAGAAGATCCTCGTCTGTGTCAACCTATACACAAACCACACATGTTGATTTAGGGTGAGGAGGCTTTAGTGTCCTCAGTCAGTGTGGGCCACGCTCTTTGTGCTGTCTCTGGCCTTTGGCAAAGAACCCGCAGCCCCGTTGGGTGGCAGGCTTGGCCCAGGCCCCTTCCTGTCAGCAGTCCCTGCCCCTGCAGAGGAGCGGCCCCCTCTCACATGTTCCTCGGTTCTTGTCCTGCAGTGCCGGGGGCCCCCCTCCTCACCAGTACCCACCCCAGGGCTGGGGCAATACGTACCCCCAGTGGCAACCACCTGCTCCTCATGACCCAAGTAAGTGAGGCCGCTCAAGTGGGGTTGGGGCAGAGCCTGGGTGCCTGGCAGGGCTGGCGGGCCGGCTTCCTGTGCCATCTCAGCCCGCACTGCTGCCCTGTAGATAAGGCCGCTGCAGCTGCTGCGGACCCCAACGCCGCCTGGGCCGCCTACTACTCACACTACTACCAGCAGCCCCCAGGCCCTGTGCCTGGCCCCGCGCCAGCCCCCGCAGCCCCCCCAACCCAGGGTGAGCCCCCACAGCCCCCACCCGCCGGCCAGTCGGACTACACCAAGGCTTGGGAAGAGTATTATAAAAAAATTGGTGAGTATGTGGCTGTCACAAGGGCTCAAGTCAGCCAGAGGGGTGGGAGGTGCCTCGTCCCTATGCTGTCCTCCTGCGCTCGCCTCCCGCAGGCCAGCAACCCCAGCAGCCGGGAGCACCCCCGCAGCAGGACTACACCAAGGCCTGGGAAGAGTACTACAAGAAGCAGGGTGAGCCGGGGGGCCTTGGGGAGGGGTGGGCCCCATTGTCATCCCCAGCCACTCACCCTCTGGTCCCATGCAGCTCAAGTGGCCACCGGAGGAGGTCCGGGAGCTCCCCCAGGCTCCCAGCCGGACTACAGTGCCGCCTGGGCTGAGTATTACAGACAGCAGGCTGCATACTACGGACAGACCCCAGGTCCTGGCGGCCCCCAACCTCCACCCACACAGCAGGGACAGCAGCAGGCAAGTGGGAATTGCCACCCTCCTCCTCCTCCTTTTTCCTTCCAACCCCCGGCCACCGTCCATCCTGCCTTAGTGGGTAGCGCCGGAAATCCCTTCCCCTGCGGGGTGTGTCCTTGATGCCTGCAGCGGGGGCCGCGTGGCCAGTCTCCGGGAGTCCCCACGAGCCGGGGGACATGTGCGCTGGGTCCAGAGGTTAAACGAAGAGGCCTCCCTCCGCCGGCCTGCTTGTTCCTGTGTAACGCTGTCGTGATGCTGGGGGAGAGCGCAAAACCAGTACAAGGCGAAACTGTGGAACTGGTGGGTAGTCCTGGGGGTGGGGGCAGGCCAGCCACGCACACGCTGGGCACATCCTGGCTGCTGACTCACTCGAAATCTGGCCACTTGGGAAGAAAATGGATGTTTTCCCCTTTCTGCATTACTTTTTTGGTTTTGTTCATTTTATTCTTCTATTTTTATCCCCACAATCTTTCCCCTGGTGTCTGAGTGACTGCGTGTTGCAGTCCACCCTGGCTGTGGCGGGGACCGGCCCCGGGCCCTCCGCTGCGCCCGCCTCTGTGTCCCGGGCTTGTCTGTGAAGTGGGCATGATGATCGCTGCCACCTTCCAACCTACCTCACAGGGGTGTTGTGGGGACACCGTGATCTCTGGTTGTCATGTTGTGCTGTTCCTGAAGACACAGGGCACCCCCTCTCCGCGCTTCCCCGCTGTCTCTCCCTGCGGCCCCTGCTTCTCTCCTGCCTCTGTGTCACTCCTCCTCTGCCATCAAGGCGCCGGGCTGACGTGGGCCGAGTCCCTGGAGCACTTGGTGCAGACACGTCCTTCCCGCCTGGGCCTCCAAGGCTCGGAGCCCCCGTCACCCACCCCGCAGTGACCGATTCCTATCTCTTCCCTCTCTGCAGGCTCAGTGAATCGAATGAATGTGAACTTCTTCATCTGTGAAAATCTTTTATTATTATTTTTTTCCATTTTGTTCTGTTTGGGGGCTTTTTCTTTTTCTTTTTCTTTTTCTTTTTCTTTTTCTTTTTTTTTTTTCTACGTTTGGTGAGAGAGCGACGGCTGCCACGGGGTGCCAGGAGCCTCACCGAGTGGCTCGGGGGCCGGGTACTGCCATGCCGGGCTCTCGCTCTCTCGCCCATTCTGTGTGTCTCATGCTTGCTTTCTTTCAAAATTGGGATCCTTCATGTTGAGCCAGCCATAGAAGATAGAACTAAATCTCTGCAAAAAAATTTAAAAAAAATTTTAAAAACTAAAAACAAAAAGCAAAACCTATAAAATTATATATATATATATATATAAATCTTTATCCCCCGCCCTCCTTCCTGAAACTGCCTCTTTCAGGGGAAAGCAATTCATTTTCTCCCCACAACCCTTGGCGCTCTTCATGTTTTTAAAATAAACTTTTGAAAAGGAAAAAAAAAGTCACTCTTGCTATTTTTTTTTTAGTTAGAGTTGGAACATTCCTTGGACCAGGTGTTGATAGGCAGGGAAGCACCCCCCCCTGCCTGCCCGTCCAGCTCCGCAGCCTCTGCTCCTGCCCCGCTCCTCTGCCCTCCCAGGCTCCCCGTGCTCGCTCCCCCGCGCCCTCCCCGGCTCCCCACCCCAGGACTGCTCTGTCTGTGTCATCTGTTCAAGAGGACGTTGAAACCGAAAACAAATTGAGAACAAAAATTGTATCGCAGTTTTTACTTTTTATCGCTCGTTTTTAACTTCACAAATAAATGATAACAAAACCTCCCCATGTCTGCTGGGTGCCGTCTCTCCCTCTCTCTCTCCCTCTCTCTTTCTCTCTCTCTCTCTCTCTCTCCCCCCTGCTCCCTCCCCCTGTAGAGTTTTGAAGCAGATGTTTGTTCTTTATAGATGTTGTAAAGGCCTGATAATGGTGATTGGAAATTACAAGCTTTGTGTTGTGTTTTTTATTTCTTTTTTTTTTTTTTAAGAACAGAATTATAAAAGAAAATAGTTTTCTGCAGGCGCATTGTGCTTTCCTAACTCTCACCCCCCCTCCTTTTTTTGGTTAAATAAAGTGCTTTTTGTCTAAGATCTGCGTGCTGGCCGCAGTTGTGTTTGTAGAGGAAACCGGTTTAGAGGTACAGGGTGGGCTGATGAGAGAGGGGGTGTGGGCCCCCCAAAGAGAACTCTTCTGGTCTTGCCTGGCGGGAAGAGAATAGCAGGCTGGGCCCCAGCGGTCTCCCCCACCCTTTTTCTCCCTCTGGGAACTTGGGAGCAAGGGCCCAGGAAGAGCCCTGGGGACAGGTGTTGCCGTGGATGCAGCCTGTCACCACAGCAGACGCGCGGTCATGCCTCCCGGGAGGTGCCTAGCCTCCGTACCCACTGGCTGTGGCCTGTTGTGATAGCGGGCCCTGAGGTGGAACTTGGCTTGGGCAAGGAAGTGGCACCAGCTCCCATGCATGGGGCAGGCCATGGCCTCCCTAGGTAAAGACAGCTCTGGCACATGACCTGAGGGCCACCTGGTGCTGCCTGGCCTGGGGGCAGTCAACCTGACAGGCAAGCGTGTTGTGCTCCTAAGAATGGGATTTCAGATTGAGAACCCGGAGGTCTGGGCCCACAGGCTTGGGAATGGGCGTGCCAAGCAGCAGCCCAACCGCTGCCACCTGAGGTGGGGCCGGCCACAACCCCGAGACCTTGTGGAGATGTGTCTGGAAGCTGCACTGTGAGGGTCCTCATCGGTGGCCCCCCTGGCCAGCCCTCCTCACAGGCAGCAGGCCCACAAAGAGGGAGGTGCTGCTCCAGGCTCACATGGGGAGTCCGCTTAGACTAGGGCTACCAGACATCTTACCTCACAGCTACTGCACCCCGTTCTGAGCCCTGTGTGGGTTCTGGGGTGAGGGGAATGGCAGAACCCCCAGCCCCCTGCCGTCTCCCTTCAGGCTTTCAGTGACAGAGCAGCACTTAGCAAAAATGTTTTCTGGAGTCTTCTGCCAAGATGGAGAGGCGCGGGGGTGAAAGGGCCCGTTCTGAGCCGGCAGGGACGTTGCCCCCCAGCAGGGGGGAAACGATCCGCAGACACCTTATTAAGTGACAGTCGGGGATGAGGTGTGATCCCAGGGCCAGGCAAGGGAAGGGAAGGGGAGGGCTCAGGGAGGCTGCACCACCAGGCGACACGTTCTCACAGCGGCTGCTCAGCCACAAGCTCTGCAGAGACGCTGTCCCTTGGAATAGGCCATAAGTGGTTGGGGTCACCCGCCCACCCTGCCATCCCATCTTCGTGGAAGCTGGTTCCATAGGGCATCACAGTCCCTCACGGTAGCTCAGCTCAGGCTCCTGTCCAGCTGAGAATGGGAACGCCCCCGAAGTTCCCTGTTTTGATAGCAATGGAAAGTACAGAAATGGGATGGGTCCCTGTCCACTTTGAGAATCTATGACTGGATTTGAGGTAAACTGTGGTTCACGAGTTGTCATAATCCTACGTCTTGCAGTTATGTTCTAGGTTGTATATAGTTTGGCAGTTTTTTGGAGCCAAGGATTGGCCCTCTAGACCTGAAATACTGCCATAGCCAGAGGCCAGAGTCTGTACATGTACTGCCTTAAGGGGGAAACAGAGGCCTGGAGAGGTCACAGCATGACCCCTGTGCTGTTCAAGCCGGACCTGCTTCCTGGGGAAGCATGGAGTGGGTGTCAAACCAGGAGTATGTACATTTCAGAGCAGGTTCTTCTGCTGATGGAGGGTCAAGATGGGCTCACACATGGTATAGTGGGTCTCCAGGCGCTGGTGGATGGCAGATTCGCAGTCATCTGCCTGGTGCTTCACCCGGCCCCAGCGTGTAACTCTCTGGACCATGGTCTCCGTGGAACAGTCGAACACAATGACGATGTTGGCAGCCTGGCCCACCAAGGCAGCCATAAAGGGACTGGATGAGAAAGTGGCTGGGTGCAGTGGCCCACCACGCTCCCCCAGAGGTCAGAAATCGAGGGTTGTGCCAGCCAGTAAAGAATCACTGGACCCCCAGGTCTATATGTTTTTAGTTCCAAGTTTTTGTTTTCCATGTTGTTTATTTTTTGGATAGGTGGGGCACTGGCAGAGCGGTAAGCCAAGCAACACTGAAAGGAGAGAGCGGAGAGTTCCCCATCGTGGGCAGCCACCCAGGTACACCCTTCCTGGAGACAACCACGTTATCTGTTTCCTGTGTCTCCTGGAGTTATTTTAGGCATATGCTTTGGGAGCCAATCCAGCTCTGATGTTTTTTTCCTCTTTTATACAAATGGTGAAGATACTGATTGTCCCTTAATCTCACTCACTCAGTATAACTGGAGATGATTCTATACTGGCCCATACAGAGGTTCCCGATTCTTTTTCACCACTATATAGTATTGTGCTGTGTGGATGTACCACAGTTTACTTAGCTAGTTCTAGGTCGGCGGATGTTTAGATTGAAATGTCCCTTTTAAGTTGGGTTTAAGCTAAGTCTTTACTTGCCTTGCTCTTACCCAGGGGACACTGCGAGTCCCTGGCTCACCACTGCCCACACCACACTCTGCTTTCCCCAACCGGCCCCGCCTCACGGAGACCTGGATCTCCATGGCCGCCCACTGTGAGTCTCAGTTCCTTCAAGTTCTTCCAGGATTTCCTTATAACAGAATCCAAAAGGGCACTAAAAAAATTTTTTTTTCAACCAAGTGGGATTCATTCCAGGACAGCAAGATGGTTCAATAAAATTTATCCTACTGCTACCTTAAGACAAAGCCCAATACCCATCCTCACAAACACAGAGGGGATAAATTGACAAAATTGACACATTCCTGATTTTTATCTTAAAAGCCTGCTAGGAATTGATGAGTACATCTTCAGCCAGCTCCCTACTTGAGGGAAATCTGCTTTCCCCCGAAAGTGAGGAGCGAGACGAAATGGCCACTCTGAGAGGATTAGCTGAAGCAAGGAGAGAAAATAAGGCAGTTTGAGAAACCTGAATATGAAGGAAGGGAAAGCCACATCTGTTGGCAGATAATGTGATTATGTTACTGGACAACTCAAGAAAATAACATGAACTAGTACAGACTTTAGAGAATTTGATAACTAGGATAGAGCAGTTATCCCATTAGGAAGAAGGCCCCACTTAAAACAGCAACAAGAATGAAAGATAAAATGCTTGGGGAAAACTTTTCCAAAAATGTGCAAAGTCTTTGGGAAAATTTCAATGAAATACTCTTAAGTGACTTGAAGACTGCAACAAAAGGAAAATATAAAGGTTCTTGGGTAGGAGGATTCAACATTTAAAGGAACCAGGAGTTCTCAGTTTATAACTTTAATTTGATCCAACTGTGACATATTTTAGTTGAGTTGGGTTGATTCTACCATTCATTTATGAAGGCAAGCGGCAATGGCAGACATGCCATGGGTGTCGGACCATTAAAGGAGTACATAACCCTACCAGATATTAACACCTCCAAAAGACACAGTAATTAAAACAGCACCGCACAGGAGGCCCAGCAGACCCCTGGAACTGAATGGAGAGTCCAGAAATAGACCCAAGTGAACAGTAAGTTGGCAAATGGCTAGCATGGCATCTCAAATCAATGGAGAAGGGACAAAAGTTTAAATGATGCTGGGACAACAGAATTGCAATTTGGGAAAAGTTCAAACTGAATACTTAGTCATTCCAAAAACTAGGAGAAGTTCTAAGTGGATCAGAGATATAAATAATGTAAAGAAATAAGATAATACAAGTACCACATAAGCTATGGATGAATTCCCTTATGAACCTAGCATTGGAAAAAAAAAAATGCCTCAAAATCCAAAAGAAATAACAGAAAATGTTAATAAATGTGATCTAAAAAATAACTCACATGGCAGCAACACAACAAAGAGAAATCAAAAGATAATTGACAAACTGGGTGAAAAGAAATTTGCAATCCTTACGAAGGGCTAAAAGTCCTAATATATAAAGAGTTCTTAGAAATCAAGAAGACCAATGGAAAGAAAATAGGCAAAAGATACAAAGAGTGCCCAGAATAAGAAAATAAAAATGGCCCTTAAGCTTTGGAAAAGATGCTTAACCCGATAGTAAGAGAAATGCCCATTTAAAACTATACTGAAATAGCATTCACACGTAGGAAGGCTGACTAAGACCCAGAGTTTCAGCAGCAACCTCTGCTGATGTGGCTGTGAGGAAATGGGCACTTTCATCTATTGCTGATAAGGGAGGGGGGTGGTATTTAGCAAAGTGCTCCACCCATTTCTCTTTCACACAGCATCGGTTTCCTAAGAACCCACCCTAAAGACGGTAGGCAACATATGACACCACATGCGAAGGTCATTTAGCATGGCATTGTTTCCAGAGGCAAAAGAGAGCAAATAGCTTATTGTCTAGCAGTAAGTGTCCAACAATTTCCTGTTCTGAGAGATGCGCTGAATGAACGACGGGCGACCGCATGCAGCGGTTACGGGAGCACAAAGCGGTGAGGAGGTCCTCATGCTGCTGACATGAATTCAGGATGTATCGTAAAGTTCTTAAAATAATGACTTGTATCTATCAGCTGTTAGTTTTTGTGTGGATTGCTCACACACACACACACACACACACACACACCTGCTTTATATTTGCAAAAATAAACACCAGAAGGACAACCCCAAAACTAATGAAAAGGTTGCTTATGGGGAAAATGAGGGCACAGTCTGGGATCAGGAGTGGCCAGGCTTTCTCTGGAGATACCTTTCTATGTGGTGTTGACATTAGAGTCATCAATTTACAAATTCAGAAGTTAAATTTTAAAAAGCAATCCCTAAATATTGAAAACCAAACTGAAAACAAATGTACCCAACTACACAGAGAAAACAATTATCCCAAGCCACCAGGTGTTCATACTACACACAGCGAGATACATTGTAAGGGAAGGCAGAGCGGCAAAGAGAGCAGAAACTTCCTGCTTTTATTCTTAGCAGTTGATACTGTATATTCATCCCTTGGAAAGGATTTTGCATCTAATGGTGTCATGCAAATGAGTATGTTAGTGGTTGTAGGAACCACACTTTTTAGGGAAAGAGGAAAGAGCAGCAAATGACTAATGTTAAGTATGAACTGGAAATAGGATGAACTTGCGATTTTTTTTTTTCCTTTCAGAAGTATATGTTTCCCAGCTCTGTCCCCTGGAGAGGCCTGAGAATGATGACAGCCCATTGGCAACGTGTACCTGGGCACCCAGATTGGACACCACTGAGAGAGGGCTCCTTGGAGGGATGGCTGATTCCAGGACGGGACGGGATGTATGAAAGACGGGGGTGGGAAGTCGTGTCAGGAAGCGGGAGAATGTAGAACTGCGAAGGAGGCCTGGGCATCAGATGGCCTCATGGGATTGATGTTAGTCATCTCTGAAGGTGCTGGGTGAGGGCGCTCCTGTACAGGGACCTGGGGAGCCCTTCAGAACACACCCTGGGCAGTCATGGCAGGATGTTTTGGCACAGGAAAAGCAAATGTGGCCAGGTGTCCATAAGGATTTGATCTGGGTATGTGGAAGCTCGTTAGGCCGTTCTACTTTTGTGTGCGTTTGAAATTTGGCGATCACCAAAACGCCGATGTTTCCTTCCTGGCTTTTCTGTTCCAGGAGCACGAGGCGCACACATGCCACACGCACTTCTCTTTCCTGGTGAGGATGGGGACGTGTGTGCCTTCAGTCTATCCCGTGCTTCTAAGCAGGAGGCTTTGCATAGTTTCATGGTCCAACTTTAGAGTCACTTCCAGCTCTGTTATTTAAGACCCTGCATTCCAGCAACTTCTGTTTTCTACATACCTTTTTTTTTTAAGGCCCTGATAGCACTTTGGCAAATGTAATGTGAGCATCACTTGCCAAAACAAAAACCAGTGCTGGTGGCCTGGTTTTTGAGATGGTCCAAAAGGATGTCACCTCTCAGGGGAGCTGGCTGAAGGGGCCCAAGGGGACCTCACCAGTGTCTTGGCAACTTCCTGCGAGGCTATAATTAATAAAAAGCGTTTAAGAACCCCTAATTATTCTAAAGTGTTCTTCTGTGAACAGGGGTGTTTCCCTACAGGTGAGGCTTTGGGAGAAACAGGACCCAGATGAATGGGCCCCTGCCCATAGGCGTTTAGGGGACAAGGTTCCTGGATGCTCCCACACAGCCCAACCGGGTGTTTGTCATTTTCTCACTTCTGACGGACACACAAGTACAAGAGGTGACCGTGTGTCCTGTTCACCTCAGGGTAAAACCATGCAACCTCAGGAAAGAGCCCAGCACACCCTGTCAGCGTGGTTAAAATTGGGGCCTTGCAGCCTGACTGCTGGGGCTCAAGTCTTGCCTCCACCACCTAAACAGTGTGGCCCTGGGCAAGCTGCCCGATCCCGCCATGAAAATGCAGGATTTTGACAGTGCGAGAAACATTCTTCTGGAATGTTCCAGAGGATCAGAGTTCATCGGTGGTCTGTCGAGAACAGCGTTGGGCTCAGTAAAAAGCTCAGGACGCGTTCACGCGCCGTTGCCATGGGGATGTGCAGGCCCTGTGTTGCCAAGTCAGGCGATTTTCAAGAGAAGCTGGGAGTGTTGATGTGGCATCTTGTATTTTTTAAGATTGGTCACTAATTCAAAAAAAGTGTCAGTGCTGTGGAGTCCAAACCACACACATCGACGGGCCAAATGGGGCCCTTGGGCCGGGAGTCGGTAGCCTCAGTTCCGATACTCTTTGGCATTTGCACAGTCCACCTGGCTGGCGTGTGTGACTGGGTGCTGGCCCGGGGCCCAGGAGGGCAGAGAAATCCACTAGCCAGGGCTTTGCCCACAGAGCTCCCTGCCCAGGACTGATGGAGTGGCTTTGTAGAGGTTCCAGCAAAGGTCAGGGCCCCACCTGCCCGGGGCATAGCAGCCCCACTCTGGCTACCTTTGATTCCCGCCTGGACTTCTTGGGAGGCCTTTCAACTGGAGTCCAAGTCTTGGGACAGCCTGCAGATCGGCAGTTCGTTTTCCCTGCTCAGCCGGTTCCAAATGCTGTGCCTCTTCGTCGCACAGGGGCCCAACCAGGCGGTTTCCTAAAGTAGGCACTGCTGGTGTGCACAGGTAACTGGAAGGAACTCCCTTGACCCTGGGCTGGCGCCCCCTTCACACTCAGTTCTCCGATGGCCCTGCTCCAGGGAGGCCCCTTGGACCACCCAAACGGAAGGCCTGCTGGCGTCTCGGCAGGATGACGTTCTGTCTCTGTTCTTCACGGCACGCACTGCTCCCAGAAATCGCTCTGTTTTGTGTGGCATGACATGTGCTGCTCTGTGCCTGTCTGTTGGCATCCTAAGAGCAGGGACAAAGTCTGTGCCATGAATGCCTGAGCCCAGAGCTTGTCCTCAAGAGCTATCCAGATGGTTGAATAAATAGGTGGCTGAGTAACTCTATTCCACCTTTACGGCCTAGAGATGAAGCTAAACCACCTGCTACTCTGGTTAATCTACCAGGTACCAAGAATGGTGCAGGAAATATTAAAATGCCTTTGTCCTTGCCCTCCACCCAGGTTCTAGACACTTCCAGCAACCTCCTGACTGCCCCTTAATACCAAACTCCACTTCCCTCTGTCAGCTCCTCTGCCCTGAGCCTCACCCCTCCTCATCTCCATCCAAGGTAGGGAGAGGAGGAGCTCCACGCATCACCACCCCCTGTGAGTCACTTTTGGGTCACTCGCAAGGCGCTCAAACTCCTTGGCCTGCTTCAGCCCCCGGGGGAAGCCGTCAATGAGGAAGCGCTGGCTCTCTGGGCAAGACAGCGTGTTGTCACTGACCATATCCAGGATGATACCCTGAGGGGGAAACGGGTGGGTGGGTCTGTTGCCCTGGGGACCTCCTCACTTGTGTGGTCCCCTTGGCAAGTTCTCTTCCTGGGTCTGGACCTCAGGGTGAATTTGGGGGAGCACCTTCCCTGCCCAGTGCCTGGGATTCTGAGACAGCGCTGGTGTCCTGGGACCTCTAGAGGCATTTCTGGAGGCCCAGTGACCATCCACTGGGCAGGCATCTGCTGTGTGCTAGGCTTGCTGGGTCCCATTTACTCATCACTGCTACCTTATAGGTGGGCACTGGGGTGAACTTCATTTTATGGTAAGGGAAGGGGTGCAGAAGGAGCCAATGATAAATGTGCCCAGGGTCACAAAGGGAACGAACATCAGGTAATTTTACTGCATGTTTCTCAAGTGCCGGGCATTCTGCCAAGCGCTTTGTAGGAATGATCTCATCCAACCCTCACTACAACCTCTTGCCTGTCAGTCCAGCTGCTTTCCCATTTTACAGATGAGGACACAAAGGCTCACACAGCAAAGCATGGCCAGGCTGGGCACCGTGGCCTTCTGAACCCATCGGCTCCCGCAGGGCCTCTTCAGGAGGTTCTTCCCCATGTGCACCCTCCGGCCCCTCCCCTGTGCCCGTGTGCTCTCACTGTGAACACCAGGAACCCCTGCAGCATGATATCAGGGATCTTTTGGCCCTGCCGGGTGCTATGTTGGGCTTCCTGATGTAGCAACTGGCCCAGCCCCACGTGGCAGAGGCCATACTTGGTTGTCATGTTCTTGCACTGTGTCCCTTTGCCACAACCTGGGCCACCCATCACAAAGATGACCAAGGGGACTTGAGGATGCCTGTGGTGCCCAGGGAAGAGGAGGGAGAGGGATTGGTGCCCATAGGGGCCAGGAGGCACCCAGGTGACTGTGTCCACAGTTTAGTGGGTATCCGTGGGGGGCACTGGACACAGGTCTGCTGGCATATTCACTTTGGCCCTGGGGTGGCATGGGGGAGGTTGCGTCTTGCTTGGTGGTATACCCAGGCATGATGAGGGCTAGTGCTGCTGTGGGTAGCTGTGATGCGGATGTCAACCCAGGCAGGCCAGGCTCTGTGCACACAGCATCTCCTTGAAGCGTCACAATGATATTATCCTCCCTTTGTACAGTTGAGGAAACTGAGGCCCAGAGAGGGGCAGATACTTGCCCTTCCCCCCAGACTTGCCAAACTCATTCCTCCCTGCTGTTCCCTCCATCTGGGAAGTCGCTGCCCCACTGCCTTCCACCCATCAGGCCTTCACCAAGCTTGGTCCAAAGAGCCTCCCACCCCGTCATTCCTTGTCTCAGAGCTCCATTTACACCATGATCCATACTGATTTTGCCTGGTTGCTTTTCTTATTTGTCAGCCCAGCCAGACTGCACTCCATGAGGGCAAGGACTATTTCTGTCCCACCTGTCCCTGTATTTCTAGTAGTTGACACTCTAGTAGTGGGTGATGAATGAATGTTCACGACCTCCAGACATGTCCATGGGGTGCTGTGTTTTTGGTGCAATTTTGGTGTCTTGCTTCCTTCCCCGCTTTGCTTAGCCAACTCCAATGCCGCACTCTTGCCCAGCGTAAACCTCCTCTCTTCCCTGGGCCCTCGGAGCCGCCTGCTCCTTCCTGTGGCAGCCGTTTCCTCCTGGGCTGCAGATACCATCTTCTGAGGCTGCCTCCCCTACTACACTGTCACGTCCGAGAGGACAGGGAGCCGGTTTGACACAGGCCGCGTGGACCGCCCCAACCCAGCACAGCAGGCGCTTAGGCGGATCGATGAGTGGCTGATCTGTGAGCATGCGCAATTTTATTACTACCATGGGGGTAGGGGGCGTGTGCACACCTGTACTTGGGGGTGGGATACCTGCACCTCCCTCCTGCCCTCCTCAGCCTCCTTCCTCTCCTCCTAGTAAGCCAGCCTCCCTGCATTGTTACCCTTCTCCTGCGGCCTCGGGGGCCTGCCCATCGGGGGCAGCTTGGACTTGCCCCAAGAACCATTC
Source organism: Manis javanica (assembly GCF_040802235.1). Taxonomy (NCBI): domain Eukaryota; kingdom Metazoa; phylum Chordata; class Mammalia; order Pholidota; family Manidae; genus Manis; species Manis javanica. The sequence continues at coordinate 97,137,414 of NC_133168.1, read as the reverse complement.
CGCCAGCGGCCTGTGCGGTGTTCGCACTCCATCCCCACCCAGGCCCTGACCCCTCCTGGCTCAGCTCAACGACATAAGCGCCCCTGGCCCGATCCTTTGGCGAGATGATGGGGTCCCCTGTCCAGGGCAGGGGGAGGAATTGAACCCGAAAGAGTCTCAGGTGGAGGCGCAGCGGCTCTGCGCTCCCCAGGCCCCGGTTGCTATGGTGAGGAGGCCGGCTGCGACTCACTTCCGTAGTGGGGCGGCACCTGCGCAAGGCGCACGCGCGCCCTCAAGCTGAGCCTGCTTTTCCCTCCTCTCCCAGGATGCCCTGCGCTCTTTGTGGGACGTAACGGGAAAGGCGTTCCCACACGTCTTGACTAAATCGGCAGCCCTGTGTGTGGCGGTGACAGAGAGCGCGAGCGACAGGGGTGTCCTTCGGTTCAGATTCAGCCGGGGCTTGCTCCTCTGAAGAGTGAGGTTGGGGGACACGTGAAGCGCGTGGAGGGGCCCGACACCGAGGACGAGGTTGCCATCGCGACGAGGCCCGCCGCAGAAGCGCACTTCCGAGTAGGTTGCGGCGCAGGCGCAAATGTGATAGGCGCGGCGCTGAGGCGGTGCGGTGACCCAGCGCCGCTTTCGGGTAGTTCTCCCAGGATCAGTGACACCGACGCTGTGTGTCCTCGACTGGAGACTCGACATCGCGAGGGCGGCTGCCCCGGGACTGAAAGACGGGGACCCCAGAGGAGACGAAAAGGACCCACACCCGACCGGATCCCAGTCACCAACCATCGCCCATGGCGGCCCTCGTGAGTATGGGGCGGGGTTCAGGGGTCCGTGTGGCGACCTCCGCAGCCCCGCACTTAGCATCCCGCCTGCTCTCCCCGCAGGGCCCCGGCAGCCAGAATGTCACGGAGTATGTCGTGCGAGTTCCCAAGTAAGTTCCTGATCCCGCCTCCCACTTCCCCCCAAAGGGATAAAAAAAAACTTCCAAGAGGTTCCAGGCGTGGAAGCAGTTCCCCTTCCAGACTGGCAGCGGCCTGATGGCGGAGCCGAGGTTGAGGCCTTTGTGCGGGCGTCACTGTTTTTAAAAGAGAATGAATGAATACATTTGTACAGTAACACGCAGTACGGTGCAGCCGTCTGCCAGGAAAGCCCTCTCCCCGGCTGTGACTGCTGGGTGCGTTCTAGACTGTCCTGCAACACCGAGTTCCAGGACACATACCCTGCCCGCCCTCCCCCATCTCCAGGGCAGAGTTTCCATTATCCCCACATCTTGGGTTCCCCCACATCTCTCTCTCTCCTTCTGCTCTTCTTCTGCTTGGAGTTGGGAGAGAACGGATCCGGCTTCACTGTAGGACAGGGAACTTCTGGGGTCTTCAGTGGGTCCCCCAGCACTGGCTCACAGAAAGGGCTGAGCCTTGGAGGGTTTGTTGAATGAATGATTGACTGAGTACTGCTTTTTTTTGCCCACTCCAGAAACACAACCAAAAAATATAATATCATGGCCTTCAATGCAGCTGATAAAGTCAACTTGACTACTTGGAATCAGGTGAGTCCCAGTTCTGAAGGGGTGCGAGAGTCTGATCCTGGACTTGGGGTTGGTAATGAATAGTTCCTTATTGGCTTGGCTTCCTCAGATCTCCCTGAGTGGACATAAAATCATGACTAAGGCCCAGGCTGAGCCGCTGGGTATCCCTGTAAGACTTGGCAGGCCCCACAGGAACCTGTCCCTAAAGGAGAACATTTAGAACTTGTGCCCACTGATGGGCGTTTTTGGTCTAGATTTATCTGGGGGAAGGAGGGGGTGGCATCCCACAGATGGTGTCCAAACCCCCAGCTTGTCACAGGCTCTGGAAAGAACTCTGGGAGCTGTCTGTTTGGGCTGCTTTAACAATACCAGAGACTAAGCAGCTTATAAACAGCAGTCCAAGACTAAGATGCCAGCAGACGCAGTGTCTGGTGAGGGCCCACCTCCTGGTTCATACATGGTCATTTTCCGTGTGTCATACATGGTCATTTTCCGTGTGTCTTCACATACAGGAAGAGTCGAGGGGAATCTCGGGGGTCTCTGTTATAAGGGCACTGATTCCATTCACCAGGGCCCCACCCTCAGGACCTAATCTCCCAGAGGCCCACCTCCAGTTAACATCACACCGGGGGGTAGGTTTTAACATATGCATTTTGCAGGGGTAGGGCAGCACCAACAGTCACGCTATAGCAGGAGCCATTAAAGGGTTTTAAGCTGAAGTTGTAAGGTGATCTGGCTGCTGTGGGGAGAAGGAGTGGGGTCGAGGGTAGAGGAAGGGAGAGCAGGGTGGAGGGGGCATCGGCACTGGTCCCAGTGGGTGATGCGGGGCTTGGAGCCGATAGGGATCATGAGAAGTGGTTGGATTCTAGTGGGTTTGGTGACTGGATATTGAGGGGTGAGGGGGCCAGAGCAAAATTCCAGACAGTGCCATTTATGGAAAAGCCTGGGGAAGATGCAGTTTGTTTAGAGTATTTGAGAATTCAGTTCTGGACATCTTACTCAAGCTGCTTATTAGACATCAAGGAGATAGTAAGCAAGCAGTTGGATATATGACTTGGGAGACTGGGATGGAGGGTCTGGGTATCTGGGGTGGCATTGGAAGGCACAGAGGCTGCTTCCGCTTAGCAGGCTGGAAGTCTAAAGATGGCAACCTCAGAGCCTCCCGTAGCCTGGCAACTCCTACCTCTCTTCTTGTTTGTGAGCACAGGTCTGTCTTGTGACTATTTGGCTATTCGAAAATATCGCTATCATGTAGTTGAGCTGATAAGAGTATTTGAGTGAGGTGACAGCAGCCCGCGTGGATGCTGGCAGGTGGATGCTTGCTCAGGACTCCCTCTGCTAAGGGAGTCAAACTGCCGTTCATCTGAGAGCTGCCTGGGTGACTGCCTGTCAGGATTTCCAGCGGCACACCTGTTCATACACAAACACACTCACACTAACGCTGGCCTCAGCAAAATTATCCCAAGAGGTCACAGTGTTTCCAAGTCCCGGGTCACTCGGTGGGGGAGCACCCCCATCATTGATCATGCAGAAGAGACATGACCCGCCCATCATGGGAAGCCTGCCCCTGAATGGGGCCAAGAGGAAGAAATTGATAAATATCTTGGCAACGTACCACCCCTGATCCCTCATCAACAAGGGTAGCCCCCAACCATCCCTGAAAACCTAGAATATGTGCCCCAGTCACTCATCCCCTTGGAGGGGCCATACCCTATCACCAGTCACCTTGGGGAGTGTAGCACCCGAGTAGTTGTCACCTTATGTGACCTCCCAGCCACTAGTAACTCCAGAGTTACCTATACCCTTTTTCCTGATCATTGTGGGGGGACATGCATCTATCACTAATCATCCCTTGCTTTTATCACATCTTGTCACTCCCCTAAAAACCTAATCACAGGGAGACAACAGCCCATAAGATCCTAATTTATGGAGGGGTGCATCCCCTAAAAAACTAATGGGGGGATTACTTTACCTGGAAAACACCTCCTGGAGTTGACACCCCTTTATTACAAATCCCCCGGGCGGTGGTGGGTACAGCTCTCTTAACAGCCACAAGGGACGGCCCCTCCCCCAGCAGTCAACTCATCCCCCAGGGGCATCGGTTAGGCAGAAACCTGTGCCAGTCTCCTTTCAGCAGCTGTCCTGAGGCCCTCTCCCGGACTGACGGGGGAACAAGCCAGGCAGGGGCCCTGCACTCTCGAGGGCTGACCGCTTCAGGGGGTCAGAGCTGTTTACTCGTCTGTCCTAATGGGGCATGTCCTGGGGTAGCTCCTGAAAAGGAGGTGTGGGAAGTACATTGTGAGTCTCCGTATCCCTACCAGTGACCTTATTCTAGCCTCAGGAGGGATAGTTTGTCTGGGTATCAATTCCTGGTGTGGTAACCACGTTCCCTCCAATCGTGAAGGTCTGGTTCTGTGGTCTTTGAGCTTCTGCTGTGGCTGTTGAGGATGTCAGCCTCTCATTCTGGGTCCTGGATGTCAGGGTCAGCAAGCCTTTTCTTGAAGGGCCAGTTAGTAATTATGGTGGCCTTTGTTGACCAGATAGTGTCTGTTGCAACTTCTGAACTTTGCCCTTGTTGAGTGCAAGCAGCTGTAGATGATATGTAAGTGGTGGGCATAGGTATGCCAATAAAACTTTATTTTTAAAAACAGAGGGCCAGCCCACAGGATCTTTTGGGCCCCAGCGGTCTGAAATCTTGACAGTGGGAAATAATGTAGGTCATCCTGCATTTTTAAGTTGATGTGTCCTGGGGGTTGTTCCGAGTGATTGCCTCCTGTTTTGGGCCGCCCAGTATTCTACTGTGTGGAGGAGCCCGGGTATGTAGCCGGTGGTCTGGTCACGTGCACTCTGCAGGCGGCACCCTGAAGTGTGGGTCATTCCATCCTCTAGTGTCGAGAGGAAGAATACCCTGTGTAGGCAGTGTGTGCACTTTAGGATTTAATATCTGCTGCTCAGTTGCCTGGAGACTGAAATTTGGAAAACCCCAGCCTTTACTAGCACCTGAACTCATGGGGCTGTCGAGTCAGATGCAGAGAGAGAAAAGGGCCAGGTCCAAGCAGGGAGTTTTCATTGTTTCTGCTTTTGTTTTGTCACCACAATGATCTTACTGTCTTTTTTTTTTCTTTTCAAATTTTCACTTGGCAATAATTTCAAACTTCCAAAAAGCTGCAAAACTAGACATAGCATAAGGCTTATCCATACTCTTTCACCCGGACTCACTGAGTGCCAACATTCTACCCGCTTTGTGCCGGGCAGGAAATTGGCTTTGAGTGCAGCTCAGCCTGATGGGAGTAAAGGGTGTTCTTGGCAGAGGGCACAGCCGGGCAAAGGCAGGCCCCCTGATGAGGGGTTTGCTTCCTGTTCTCCCGTCCCCGTTCCCCCAGGCTCGGCTGGAGCGGGACCTGAGCAACAAGAAGATTTACCAGGAGGAGGAGATGCCTGAGTCGGGTGCCGGCAGCGAGTTCAACCGCAAGCTCCGGGAGGAGGCCCGGAGGAAGAAGCATGGGATCGTCCTCAAGGAGTTCAGGCCAGAGGACCAGCCCTGGCTGCTCCGCGTCAATGGCAAATCGGGCAGGAGGTGAGAGGTAGCGGTGGTGGCGCCCCAGTGTCCTCCCCCTCTGCTGGGTGCCCTTGCCAAACTGCGATGTCCCATATGTACAGGGCGGGCAGCACATCCTCCCTCGTGGGGTTTTAGTGTCGAGGACAAACTGGGCAGGTGTTTGTGCAGGAGCTCCAAGCACCAGGACGCAGGGAGCTGGGCGCTGGCCCTGGGTGTGCGTGCTAAGGGGCCTCCCAGAGCCTGGGGTCATGACAATTGGGAGGACACAGATGGGGTGAATGAAGGGCACTCCTGGTAGGATAGTGCACACAGAGGCCCAGAATGGCCCGCTGAGCCGTAGGGGACAGTCACAGTGCATGACGGTGACAGGCCAGGTGGACAGCAAAGGGCAGTGGGTGCCGGGATGCAGCTGGACTGGTTAGGGGTGGTCGGGGCCCAGGGAGCTTTGAAGGCTGTAGGCACTGGAAGGGTCACACCATAAGATTGCCTGGGCTTTTGGGGAAGAAAAGGGTGAGGGTGGTTCTGGCACGAGGCGGGGCCCAGGGCCCAATGCAGAGGGGTCTTCCTGCAGGGTGTGTGCCCTTCCCGGCTCCTCTAACAGGTCCTCCCAGGTGGGGAGCACTGAGCGCGCTGTGGGAGGCTGGGTGTGCTGGCCTTGGTTTCCAGATGTGGAAATCGGGACTCACATGCCGCAGGGCCAGCCGAGGCGCCCCAGCCTTGGATTCAGCTAATCCACAGGGCCCTGGAGAGGAGGCAGGCGAAGGGTGCAGATGGGCGGGGGCTGGTCCTGAGGCCGGGCTGTGACCATGGCCCTCTGCAGGTTCAAGGGCGTAAAGAAGGGCGGTGTGACAGAGAACACGTCCTACTACGTCTTCACCCAGTGCCCTGACGGGGCCTTCGAGGCCTTCCCAGTGCACAACTGGTACAACTTCACGCCGCTGGCCCGGCACCGTACACTCACTGCCGAGGAGGCCGAGGAGGAGTGGGAAAGGTGAGTGGGCACAGACGCTGGCATCTCCCCGCATCCCCATTATGGGAGCCAGCATGGTTAGCAACGGGGGCCTTACCACAGCTCTGCATCCAGCTGGTTGCCGGGGGCTCAGTGGTGAGTGAGTGGCTCAGACTTGCCAGGCCCTCAGGGACCCCCAGTCTGCTGGGGAGACACACGAACCCGTTGGGACATGCTGGTCGCTGGGTGCCAGGAGGCAGTGGCTGAGCTGAGCCCTGGAGCCGGAATCGGCAGGGCAGGGTGGGCTGTCCTGGCCGCTTGGCGTCCCCCTGGCAGTAGATCTGTGGCTGGATCAACTGGAGGTAAAATACACGCAGTGCAGAATCTACCTTCTTAACCATTCCTGAGTGCACGCTTTGGGGGCACAGAGTACGTTCCCATCATCGTGCAGCAGCCACCCTCCACCCCCCATCTCCAGAACTTTCCATCATCCCACACGGAAGCTCTGTCCCCATGGAACACTAACCCCCCAACTCCTCCCCCAGCCTCCGGCCTCACTGTCACTCTGTCCCTGGAAGGGGCTCCTCTGGGGACCTCCTGGGAGTGGGGTCAGACGGGATCTGCCCTTCTGTGTCAGGCTTATGTCCCTGAGCACTGTGTCCCCAGGTCCCTCCGCATGGTAGCAGGGGTCAGCGCTTCATTTTTTTAAATTAAATTTTTAATTATATTATACAACACCAAAAATTGGCCACCTTAGCCATTTGTCAGCGTCCATCCAGTAGAGATGAGTTTGTTCACGGTGCACTGGCCCTTCGCTCCTTTTTCGTGTCCTGGGAATTCGGCTCGTGCTCTTTATTATGTACAGTCCCAGCTCTCATTAAACTCTCATTAAATGCAGTTGCACTTTTAAAAACTTGCATCGCCACAGTCAGCGGAAACACCAGTGCCCCTGCCATAAGAAAGGAGGTGCCCCCAAATGAGAGTGACAGCAGCCGGGCTTAACTGCTTGTGGCAGATGCTGTTGCCTGAGAAAGTTCCAGAGCTGAGAGGTGCTGGGCCGCCAGTGCCACCCGGGACCCTCTTCCTGAGGCCTCGGCTGACGGGGAGTTGCGGGGGGCCAGGCCACCCCTCACCCCCCCGCTCCCTGGGTGGCTCCAGAGCCCCGCCCGTCCCTCACCTCCGCACCCCGCTGCAGGAGGAACAAGGTCCTGAACCACTTCAGCATCATGCAGCAGCGGCGGCTCAAGGACCAGGACCAGGAGGAGGAGGAGGACAAGCAGAGGCGCGGCCGCGGGAGGGCCAGTGAGCTGCGCATCCATGACCTGGAGGACGACCTGGACATGTCGTCCGAGGACAGCGAGGCCAGCGACGAGGAGGGTGAGGCCCGCGTGGCGCCTCCTTTGTGCCTGGCTTGTCATTAGTCCGGGTGGCTGAGTGACGGGAAAGCCAGGGAGGGAAGAGTTGAGTCTCACAGGCGGTTCCCGTGGGAACGAGCCCAGGGTGCCGCAGGTGGGCCGCGCAGGGCAGCACCAGGGCGGCAGGAGCAGAGGGCACGGCGGGAAGGCCGCCCACGGCCGCATGGGGCTCTCCGTGGAAGGGTGCGGCAGGCCAGGCTGAACGATTGCCGGGGCTCCGGGCTCCGGGGCTGGGGCTAGTTGTGGATGCCTGTCCTGGGGCACCTGGGGGTGGTTTAGGGCAGAGGATGGAGGCCCTGAGTGCCCGAGGGACAGAGAGCGGCTCTTGCGGGGATAGACTTGGGAGTGGCTGGTTCTCTGTGGGGGCTGCGTCCCGGCAAGCCCTCGGCCTCCCCCACAAGTTGGCTGCTCCCGGGCGTGCCCCTCCCTGCAAGACCCCCGAACAAGGCACAGGAGCTGCCGAGCCCCCAGCCGAGCCCTGTGCTTCCTCAGGCGGCCGAGCCCCCAAAGCCAAGAAGAAGGCGGTGCCCGCCAAGGCCGGTGGGAAGAAGAAGAAGAAGAAGAAGGGGTCGGATGATGAGGCCTTTGAGGACAGCGATGATGGGGACTTTGAGGGCCAGGAGGTGGACTACATGTCCGATGGCTCCAGGTGAGACCGGCAGGAGGTGGTGCCACCCTGCCCCGGTGGGGCTCATGCCCACCCTCCGCTGCCCTCTGCCTTCCAGCAGCTCCCAGGACGAGCTGGAGAGCAAGACCAAGGTCAAGCAGCAGGAGGAGGGCCCCAAGGGCGTGGATGAGCGCAGCGAGAGCAGCGAGGACAGCGAGGAGGAGAAGCCGCCCCCCGAGGGGGACAAGGAGGAGGACGAGGAGAGGAAGGCGGCCGCGCCGCAGGAGAGGAGGCGCAGGAGGGGTGGGCCTCGGGGAGCCCGACGTGGGGAGGGCCGGGGCGGGCCTGAGGCTGCGGCTGACGACCGCCTGCCCCCGCAGACAGCAGCGATGAGTCGGACAGCTCAGAGGAGAGCGACATCGACAGCGAGGCCTCCTCCGCCCTCTTCATGGCGGTAAGGCCCGGGTGGGCGGCGCGGCGCGGCAGGCCGGCGTGGCATCCACTTCCACACTCACGTCCTCACCCGGGTCTCTGCAGAAGAAGAAGACGCCCCCGAAGAGGGAACGGAAGCTGTCCGGCGGCAGCTCGAGGGGCAACAGCCGGCCTGGCACGCCCAGTGCAGACAGCAGCACCACGTGGTCTACCCTGCGGGCAGCCGCCACCAAGCTGGAACAGGGTGAGTGCCCCTTACCATGACCCTTGACCTCTGCACGTGCCCTCCCCACTGGGCCACGTCCAGGGCAGAGCCTGTGTGACCCTGAGCCCCTTGTAACCATAATCCTGGCACCACCCAGCCTGGGCGTCCCCCCCCCTATTCCACAACCCAGCCCCAGCCTGCCCCCCAGGGAAGCGGACCGGTGAGACACCAGCAGCCAAGCGCTTGCGGCTGGACGCCGGGCCCCAGAGCCTGTCGGGGAAGTCAACGCCGCAGCCCCCGTCTGGGAAGTCAACCCCTAGCGGCAGGTGAGTTGACAAGGGGCCAGGGGCAGGGCCAGGGGCAGGGAGGGAGGGTCTCCTGCTGACGCCACCTCCCTGCCGGCCGCCCAGTGATGTGCAGGTGACCGAGGACGCCGTGCGCCGCTACCTGACGCGGAAGCCCATGACCACCAAGGACCTGCTGAAGAAGTTCCAGACCAAGAAGACGGGGCTGAGCAGTGAGCAGACCGTGAACGTGCTGGCCCAGATCCTCAAGCGGCTCAACCCCGAGCGCAAGATGGTCAATGACAAGATGCACTTCTCCCTCAAGGAGTGAGGGCCCACCCCGCCCTCCCCGCCAGCCGCCGCCTGGGCTCGTCCTCCCCTGGCCTCTGCCTCCCCGCGTGGCCGACGGCTCCTGCTCTGTCTCCTCCCGCAGCTGCGCTCCTCACCACTGATCCGCCTCATGCTTCCTTCCCAGACTGTTGCCCAATTCTGGAAGATATCTTTGTTTCTTTGCATCAGCTCGTCTGTTTGGAGCGTCTTGCCCGATTCTGTGGTCCCTTCTTCCACATTTTTAAGCATCCTTGTCTCACAATCTCTGCCAGGCACACCTGGTAGCAGAAGCTCACGGGCATCCTGTTCTATCTTCTGGCTGTATTTCGGGACCTTCCCTAAGCTTCCCTTTGTAGTTTCAGTGGGGGGGGTCTCATGGCCAGCTCGGGAGCTGTGTCTGGGGGCCTCTGGGGTGGTCTACTTGCAGGCAAATCCTCCCAGATGGTCTTTGCCTCTGCCCCCTACCTGGGTGGCACAGGGGTCCCGGCCTGAGTCCAGTTTGGGGGGGTTCTCAGCTCAGGGGCCTGGATACCACAGGGGTCCTGGCATGAGTCCATTTTGGGGGGTTCTCAGCTCAGGGGCTCTGTTCCTATCTGGCCACAAAATCCCCAACCCTTTTGTCACTGATGCTGGCATCTCAGCTCTATTTTTCAGTTTAACTGATGTTTCTGGGGTTTCCCTTGTTTTCTTACAAGTTGGTTATGCATTTACTCTATCCAGCATTCCAGGTGTTCTGTAGTGGGTGGGCTTTTCAAGTTTGCTGATGGTAATGGGGCTGGAATTCAGCAGCAGGTGCTACTGTTGAGCCCCTTCTACCTGAGTGATCCGGCAGGGGCAGGGTATTGGGCTTGTCTTCCCCTTGGCTAGAGATGGTGGGTGGAAAACTCCCCCTGTAGGTCCTTGGCCGCCGAGTGGGAATGCCTGCGATGTCAGGCTAATTCCTAAGAATGCCCCAGGCTGGTCCAACCTCCCTCCCTGTCCTTCCGCCAGGCCTTTGGGGACGGCGGGAGAGAGGTGCTGGCCCCCAGCCCTGGCAGCTTTGCACCTGCCCTCCCTACTGCGAGGACAGCAGTCTGAGTTCTCCCCGTCGGGCTGTGCGTCCCAGTGGTTAGGAGCAAGGGCCTTGCTTTCAGCCGGACCCAGAGCCAAATCCCAGCTGTTTCTTAATTCTGGTGCCTTTAGACAGGTACTGCGAGTGGTCTTAGCAAACACAGCATTAAGAACCAGCACACCAGACTTACTGAAGCAGCCGCTGTGGTGCGGTTTTGGTCATTTCCAGTCTGGCTGATAGGAAAAGGCAGTGAATACACCTCCTGTCTTTGCCCCTGGTGTGAGCCGGGCTCCTGAAGCGGGTCTCGTGGGCCCGAGGGTTGTGATGGGAGCTGCAGCAGCACATGCCAGCTGTTTTGTGTCCGCTCCTGGCCATGCACGGGGGCATGCCTGTCCCACACCCAGCCGTGTGGAGCAGATGCTCAGATGCTGAGTTTGGCTCTTGGGTGCAGAGTCTCACCTGAGTTTTAACTCAGTGTTGTCTGTGTTGAGATTGAGCGCCTTTCAAACCATTTCCTCAGCCTCAGAAGCTTGCGCAAGCCCCTCCGTGCCAGCCGTGCCACACACACTGAACGCACCGTGCCTCCGTTCTCAGAAGCCCGTGTGGGAGGGACCCTCTCGGGTGAGGGACAGACCTCTTTCTTGGGTCACAGGACGGGCATGGAAGTTGCTGCTCCCTTTCCCTCCCACCCTGATGCCCCGGGACCCGGGGACAGGGCTGAGGGCCTAGGGCCCTCAGGTTGGCATAGACTGGAGTCCTTGCAGGGCGAGCTTCCTGCCCCGTGTCCCAGCTCTTGGCTGTCCCCCAGCCTCTCCCTTTTCCTGTTTTGACACCGGCTCAGCCAGGCCCGGAGACAAGGGCATGATGTCTTAATCCTCGAGATGGGAGCCATGACGGGGCGTCCCTGTCAGCTCAGCACCTGCCAAACACCTCATCTCCACACATCCTTTCCACCTGGTGCCCCACATGGGGACCTCTGAGCCCCAGCACCCTGGCTGAGTGGGGAGGGACATCTGGGGACTTGTGGAGACCCCCACCTCTCCAGACAGCAGGTGGGGTGGGGACCCCAGTTGCCTGCCCTGGGCTTAGCCCTGGCCGCCACAAGACTCATAAATCAGGGGGTGGAGGGGTGTCGGAAACGGGTCTGTGGAATGTCTGGGTGGGGTTGGGGGGATGAGCCCTTAACTCTCAGAAGGACGGTGTGGGTCAGAAGGAGCCAGCCAGCCTGGGCTGGAGGACTTGGGAGACAAGCTAGTGTGGGATGTGGGGAACTTTGTGCCTAGAGAGCAGCTGGCAGTGAAGAGGTTACTCCACAGCCCAGCAGGGGGATAAATTGAGGGTGCAGGGCATCCCCACCAACAGGACCTGCCTGTCACAATGGCCACGGGAAGAGCCCTGCTCAGCTCTCTGCTGCTCCTGTCACTGCAGCTGGGCCTGGGCGAGGGCCCTGGGGCTCGCGGGACTACAGTGGCAGCGGAGGGAGAGATTCTGTCTGAGGCTGCAGCAGACAGAGGGACCTGGAGGCCACAGCTGGGTAAGGACCCATGGGACCCTGCGTGGCTCCCCAACTCTGTCCCACCCAGACCCTGCTGGCTGTCAGCTGCCCCTTGTCCCCCAAGGTGCCCGCCTGCGCAGAGCCCTGGTCGGCCCGTGCCAGCTGTGGAGCCTGTCTCTGCCAGTGGTGGAGCTGGGCCTGGGCTACACTTCGGAGGAGACGGTCATCTTCCACTACTGTGCCGGCAGTTGTCCCCGTGGTGCCCGCACCCAGCATGGCCTGACGCTGGCCCGGCTGTGGGGCCAGGGCCGAGCCCATGGCGGGCCCTGCTGCCGGCCCACCCGCTACGCTGACGTGGCCTTCCTCGACGACCGCCACCACTGGCAGCGGCTGCCCCAGCTCTCGGCAGCTGCCTGTGGCTGCGGCTAAGGCTGAGGCCGCCCAGCCTGGGCCCTGCAGCCGCTAGAGAGGTCTGTGGACTTATTTATTGACGACTTGGGATGCTGAGATGAGAAGGGGAGGTGGGCTGGGGCTGCCAGCAAGGAACATAATAAAGGCAACTGCTCCTGCAGCCTCGTGACTGTGTTCAGCCAGTGTGTGCCCTGACCCTACCACTTAGTGCCCCGTGGGCAAGCAGGTGGTGCCCTGGGCTTCTTGTGCAGCTGCTTGCCCCAGCGAACGGCCAGTGCAAGGAAGGCCAGCTTGTCCATTCTCCAAATTTATTCACAGGTAGCGTCTCTAAGAAGCTGGGGGAAGGGCGTGGTGGTCAGCAAGTCCGGGGTAGCTGCCTGGGCTCCCCTGGTCGCACCCCTTCTGGGAGGGAGCGGCAGATCACTGAGATGCGTCGGCCCCGGGGAACCCGACGCTCTCCGAAGAAGGACTGCTCATCCCGAAGGATCTCATGGGAGAAGTCATAACGCGCCGAGCCCCTGCAAGAGAGGGCAGAGGCTAAGGCTGCGCAGGGGGAGGCGGACCCTCTGCCGGGAGGGCTGAAAGGAGAAGCGGCTCCAAGTGCTGGGCGGGCCTCTGGGGACTCACTGTGGGGTGGAGCTTCCTGGCCAGGCAGTACCTGAGGATGTAGAGGGAGCCTGGCTCCAGCAGAAGCTCCAGCCACAGGGCGGGCTCCTGCGTGTGCACCAGCCGCATGACACTGGGAGACAGCAGGGACAGGCCAGCGATGGTGGCTCCGCAGAACTGCAAGAGGCAGCATGGTGGCAGGTCAGGCTCTGGCCTGGGAGCCCTTCCTCCCTCCCCGCAGCAGCAGCTCCAAGGCGCCGGCCTCTGCCCACCTTGACGCTGTCCACGTGTGGCTTGATGTAGCCCTGAGGTTCCAGGTCCAGTACATGCACCGAGGGCAGCAGGGTCTGGTCAGGGCCAAAGGCCGCCGCCTGCACGCGCTGCAGGATGGTCTGGCTTGCCTCGGACCAGCGTGACTTCTCTGTCTCTCGGAAGCCATGGATGGCCTGCACAGAGAGCCCAGGTCAAGCCAGGAATGTCTCAGGGGGAATGGGGACACAGGCCCGGCGGGGGGCATGGCAGGGTGCAAACGGCTGGTTTTCCCAGAGGACCGTAGACCCCAACCTCAACTCACAGCCTTGGTCCTATTTACCCCATGATCCTGGGTCTCAAACACAACCACTGCCCCTCTAAGTCGGGCCTCAGGCCTTTGTGCCCACCTTAAGGCTCGGCTCCAATTCAGTCCCAGATCCCGGCCCTAGAGCTGGCTCCGCCCCAGTATTCAATTCTGCCTCAGTCTCCGCCCACAACTGGATCCCACACGTCTCAGCCGGTGACCTTCCATCCCGCCCCACACCCGTTTCCGTCCCTAATGTTGGTCCTGTCCCCGCAGAAACGCCTCACTTTCAGTGCTGCCTCCATTACGGCCCTGCCCTCAGCACCAAAGTGCACTTCTCGTGGCCAATATCCGCGTGCTGCTGCAAGGCTCTGTCCCCGTCCCCCAGGTCCTGCCCCCTCCCCGCCCTCTACGCCCTGGCCCCGCCCCCACGACAAGGCCCCGCCTTCGGCGCGCCTGCCTCACCGCGTCCCAGTGGTCGTACTCGTAGCGGCGGCGGCGCAGTTCGGGCTCCAGCTCGCGGCTCAAGGTCTCTTCCTCGGCTGCGCTCAGGAAGCCAGGCCGCACCATGGCTGCGTCCCGCAGGCGACTCAGCACGACTGGGCCCGAGCCCCGCACCCAGCCCGGCCCGGGCAGCGCCCGTAGCACCTGCAGCCCACTCCCAGCCATAACCCGGAGCCGGGTCGTTGCAGCGGCCGGTCAGGGCAGCCCCGCCCCAGAGCCATTGGCTGTGGCTGCGCCGGCTCCCTCCAGCGATTGGCCTTCCCCAGAGTCCCGCCTCTTGCTCAAGGTTACTGGTTGCTGCTCAGCCTGTCCTTTCGCGCTATTGGATCCCGCGAACCTTCCTTCTCTCCCGTCATTGGACGCTATCGACCTCTGCCTCTAAGACTATTGGCTGTCCGTCCTCCAGAGGGTGGGGCGACGGTGGGATCTGGTCTGGGGTCCGAGGTCAGGGGTCATAGAAGGATTTGGGCCGAGGTCGTGGTTATGAAGTCGTCTAGGATTAGAGGTTAACTAGTCGGGTTGAGACGAAGGGGTCAAGGGTACTGAGGTCAGGGGAGTGACGTCAAGGCCATCATTAGGGCGTGGGACCAAGTTTGTGGAGTTAGGGGCTTCGGTCTGAGGTCAAAATGAGGCATCACCCATTTCCCCCCATCTACCGGGTCATTCCCGCTAGCGGGCCGGCTTCCACCCTCTAAATAAAACAAACCCCCAAATCCCTGTTCCTCTAATGCTAGAGTCGGCGTATCACTATTTTGCGCCTTTATTGGAATATTTAGTGGGTCAGACGAGACTCTTCGTGGGCTCCTAACCTGTCAACATGAGGGACAGGCCACTTCAGGGTCTCGTGGAAGCACACACCTCCAGCCAGGAGGTCACTTGCCGAAAGGTGGAACCCGAATCTGATCAGACAGATTACTTCTGAGTTACGGGAAATAACAGGGACTGCTGTCACAGCGCTGCTCGGCCCCATCATCAACTTCCAGGCGGTCGGGAAGTCCACCGACGACCCTGTTTCTCTGAGTGAATTCCAAGAAGAGAGAAGGAGGGAGAGGGACATCAAGGGGAAATCTTCAGATATCGTCAACCAGTTGCAAGGTATGTGATTTGTTTAGGTGCTGGTTTGAATAAGCTAAAGAAAGAACACTGGAGAAACTTGAACACTGGTTGAATATTTGACTGTAGTGAGTATTGTACTGTTTTTATTTTAGGCTTGAAAATTTGGGTATTATGAAACACCTAATTTTTGAAAATGAGGTGGTGTGGTCCTTTTTAAAGATGGCTTATCTTTTTAGAAGTACATTGGCCCCACTTCTCCCTCCAGCGACAGCCCCATGTTCTCTGCTTTCCTTTACAGCAAAATTCGAGAGACTTGCCTGGCTGCGATGTTCCCCTGCCCCTTCTCTATGGGTCCGCTCCAGTCTGGCTTTTGGCCCCCAAAGCCGAAAGTGCTCTTGCTTAAGGCAGCCAGGGATTCCACCGCGCCAAACCCAGTGGCCAGCTCTGGGCCTGACTGGGAAGTTAGTGACAGGCTGATGTCACCTACGTATTTATTCACAACTCTGCGCCCAGACTTGCCCATCGTCTGGGATGTCTGAGGCACATCAAACATAACATGTCCCACACCAGCTCCCGATCCCTGCCCCAAACCTCCTCCTCCCTGCGGCCCTTGCATCTCAGTTAACCGTCTCCATCTGTGTAGCTGCTTTGGGCCAAAACCTTAGAGTACTTGGAGATTACTTTCTTTCTTAAACTTCACATCCCACCTCTCAGCCCTGCCTTTAAAACCTGGATTGTTCTAACTAGTCTCCAGGTTTCTGTGCTGGCTGCTTTCTCCCACTGCTCCATTGGGGCCATTATTCTCCTGCTTTTCATTCTTCTTCTCAAAACCCTCCACGTAGTTCATAATGCGTGATCAAAACCGAAAGTTTCTGTGATGACTGCCCTTGTACTGTTCACCATGTAAGAACTTATTCACTATGTAAGAATTTGTTCTCCATGTAAGAACTTGTTCGTTATGCTTCAGAAGATTGGAGTCTGACGAGAATTAGGCTTGGGGTGGATTAATGATTGTGCATTGAGCATTGACTCCCCTATACAGAATTTTATTGTTGTTAACAACCATTTGATCAATAAATATGAGAGATGCCCTCTCAAAAAAAAAAAACAAAAAAACCGCTCCCCGGCTCACCTCAGTCCTTGCTCAGACCCACCAGGTCTTTTATGATCTGCCCTTCCTGTCCTCATCTGTCCACTCTCCCACCTGCTCACTCCACCGCAGCCTCCTCCTGATCCCTCCACATGTCAGTCACGGCCCTGCCACAGGGCCTTTGCACTTGCTATGCTCTCTGTCCAGCTGCTGTGTCCCGAGATACCAAGCTGCCTCCCTCCCTCTCCTCCTTTTAGGTCTTTGTTCAAACTTCATCTTCTCAGCAAGGCCTTTGCTGACCACCCTATCTAAAAGTGTCACGCACGTACACACACACACACACACACACACACTCTCTCTCTCTCTCTCTCTCTCTGCATACCTTGTCCCCTGATTGTTTTTAAACTGTCTACACCCTGAGGACAGGGATTTTTGTGTTCTCTTCACGATATGTCAGGGCTCCTAGAACAGTGCCTGGAATATAGTGTTTGCTCCGTAGACTTTGCTGAAGTTGGAGAGTCCAAGGTCAGGGCTTCGGGGTCAGTGCAAAAGCAGCAGGGACCTCATGAAGGGCACATGCAAGTGCCCTGTGGAGAGCAGGGAGGGAAAGCACCAAAGACCAGGAACAAAGACTACAAAGATTTAATTGAAAATCAGTGTCTCTGCCAGGATACCTGCCCTTAGGGGCACCCCTCAATCCAGAGCTCCTCAAGGGGTCCTTCCAGGCCCAGGAAGGAGGGGCAGTAGGGTGTCCAGCAGGCGCCTGGCTCAACTTTCCTCCGAGGATGGGGTCTGGCGCTCAGGTGCTTGCTGGGGCGGGTTCTGCCGCTGCAACCACCGGCTCCTTCTGCACCAGCTCAGGTTCGTCCTCACCGTCCTGGGGAGGGTGGACCAGAACCTTGTCCAAGAGGCCAAACTCCTGGGCCTCCATGGGGCTCATGTAGCGGTCCCTCTCCATGGCCGACTCTGCGGGGCAAGTGGGTGGCAGGATGTGTGTGGTTAAGATGAAGAGCCCGTATGTGCACATCCTTCTTCCCTGTGTGACCCTGGCCTTCCCCTCTCTGTGCTTCAGTTTCCCCATCTGTAAAATACCTGTTTCACTTTTTTCACTTTTTTTTTTAACTTGTTATCAAAGTATAACACACATCCAGGGAAGGACACAATTGTAAGTGGACAGTGGGAAGAATTTCAGACTGACCATCGGCCCCCATGGCCAGCACCCAGATCAAGAAACAGGACAGCGTTAGACGCCCTGACACCACCACTCTGGAGCCCACCCCCAGCCATGAACGCCTCCCACCCAAGAGTAGTCACGCTGACAGTGGCCTGATGCCAGAGATGAGCGAGGCTTGTTTTTATGCTCTAAATACGTGGGGTCATAGAGCCTTCGCTTTTTTCCACCCAGATTCATCCAGGCTGCTGGGTGCCGCTGTGGACTGCGCTATCTAGTTGCCATGCAAATAAACTGCCACCAGGGTACCTATTCTATTGACTGGGCATTTGGGGCAATGTCCCATTGGGGGTTCATATGAACAGGGCAGTTTTCAGCATTCCTGTCTGCAGCTTTGTGGGGTGCAGCTTTGTGGGTGGACGCAAGTGCTCGATTCTCTTGGTTATTTGCTGACAGTTATTCGCCGTGGGGGAACCACAGCACCTTTTGCATGTTCAGCCTCAGCCAGTAGCCCAAACGGCTTTCTGGGGCAGGTGTGCCACTTCCTCCCCGCCTGCGGTGGAGGGCGTTCCAGATGCTCCGCACTCTTGTCTGCATTCGGTGGTGTCACTATTTCCTGCTTTCAGTGTTCTGGGCTGGAACGGTCTCCCTGTGGCTGTAATTTGCCTGTGTCTAGTAACTAACGATTATTTTTAACACATCATCACAGAAGATCATGAGCCTCTTTTCTTGTTTCTTGGCCATGTACAATGTCCTTTGTTGAGGCCGCTGTTCAAACCTTTGCACTATTTCAATGACGTTTTTGTGAGGATTTTGTGAACTGGTCTTTTTAAGGTGTTTAGAACAGGGGCTTTGCAACTGGGGATGATTCCAACAACCCCATTGTCAATAATGCCGCGGTAGGGAGACCAGGCTCGGTGCAAGGCCTGGCGGGGACAGGCGTGCTGGGTAAAGTAAAGGGGGCGAGGCTGGGGCCGGGGGCAGGGCACTCACCAATCACCTGCAGGCTCTGCTTGGTGTGTTTGGCATAGATGCTGTACAGCTGCTTCCTCAGTTTCATGATCTCCTCTGCCTGGATGGCGATGTCTGTGGCTTGGCCCTGGAGGACATGCAGCCAGGGGAGGGGTGGGGCAAGAGGGGCAAGGAAGATGGAAACCGTCACTGCTCCCAGGGAGCCTGGAGATGGGGGCTCAGGAGTCTCCCCTGGGCTTCAGGCTGTGTGTTTTCAAGCAGGTGGGACAGGGCTTTGTGAGTCCCTCCACATCCTGCCTTGTCCTCACCACCCCAGGAAGGCTTCCTGTATTGATTCATTTTTTGGTTTTCTGCATGTGGGGCCTCACTCACTGGAAGGAATGACCCCTCCCAGGACAGCTAACTCGTAGAGAGCAAACAGTTCACCTACAAGCACACCTTTACATAAAGCCCCCCACCTCCTGTCTGGGGTGCTCACACTCAGGGACACTATTCCCCTTCCCTGATCACCCCAAGGCCAGGGCCAGGGCCAGACAACTCAGGCAGTCCCTACACCCTGGAGCCCGAGAAATTATTCATGCCAGTGAATCTTAAGCCCATTTATCTCGCCTCAACCGTTATTTCCCACAGAAACCACAGTAAAGCCTCCTGCCCCCTCTGCCTCCTGCCTGATCCTGGTGTGTCCCCGTGTGGCCCTGGGGTGTGCTGTGCCCCCTCCTCTTGGAAACTAACAAGCTGTCTTGTTGCTGGCAGTTCTCTCCTGATACGGTGGCCTTGCCATGTCTAAACAACAATTAACCTGCATTTTAAAACACTGACACCCCTGGACCTCTGCCCAGTCAGTCCTTCTGGCCAGACCCTGTCTCTCCTGCACCCCGAAGCAGCTCGCAGGGCCTGGCACTCACCTGGGCGCCCCCGGAGGGCTGGTGGATCATGATGCGAGAGTTGGGGAGCGAGTGGCGCATGCCTGGGGTGCCGGCGGCAAGAAGCAGGGAGCCCATGCTGGCGGCCTGGCCCACGCACCACGTGCAGATGGGGTTCAGAATGTACTGCATCGTGTCGTAGATGGCGAGGCCTGAGGTCACCATGCCACCTGTGGGCAGGAGCTCAAGTGAGGGCCTGTGCCAGCTTCTCCCACCATCCTTTCCCTATGGCAGCCCCTGGTCCTGGGGACACTGGTGGAGAAGCAGCCCTTTAATGCAGGGGTCCCAAATGCAAATACTTCCAGGGACAGGGAGGTGGCAAGAACAGGTGACACAAGTGTGGTGGGGGAAAAAGGAGAGTGCGTCCCCCAGAGTGAGCTGTGTGGCCACATGTGCACGTGGACTAAGGAGCTAGGTCTGCCAAATCTTCACGAGAAACTGGAAATCGGGAGAGTGGGGTGGGCTGAGAGTGAAGCTCCGGAGCCAGCCCGCCTGGGTATGCCCCTGGCTGGGCAGCTTATCATCTGTGTCACTCGGGCCAAGTTACCCAGCCACGACGTCCCCTCGTAGATTGGGGATAACTAAGTAGCGCCTATCCCGTGAAACCGCTGTGAGGTGAATGCCTGTAAAGTGCTTAGAAAAGTGCTGGCACAGGAGACCTTCAAAATCGGCTATTCTTTTTTCAGGGGGCATTGGGGGTGGTAGAATCTATCAATTAAAAAATGTTGGTAAAATGATACATGTGGGATCAAAGAGACAGGTCCAGCTGCCGACTCTGAACCCAGGCTAAAAAGCAAAGAACAGGCAGCTTTTAGACGTTTCAAGATGCTTTTGGGATTCTGAAGGCATCTCCACGGCCTTTTTTTCTCCAGAGAGGACATCCCTGATAGGGGGTCTCTGTCCCGAGTCACGCAGTGCAGGAAGGCCCTGCTCACCAGGGCTGTTGATGTACATGTGGATGGGCTTCTTGTTGCTCTCAGACTGTAGGAACAGCAGCTGCGCGATAACCAGGCTGGCCACACTGTCATCAATCTGCAAGTGGGGGGCGCGGGGGTGGCCCCACATGAGGGTGGTGGGGAGAGGATGGAGGGAGGCGGTTACAGGACGCGCCAGGGAACCAGCATGGGCGTCAGAGCCCAAGTAGGAAGGCCGGGAAGATTTCACGAGCCAGGAGAGGATGTGGTGGGGGTGGCTGGGGACCTAGGGGGTTTAGAGCGCAGGAAGAGGGGAGTCAGTGGGCTAAGGACACAGTAAGGCAAGGGCTCAGGAGGCTTGGGAAGAGGGATTAGAGCCCAGGAACGGGGAGGAGGATCATCGGTGAGGAAGTCAGAGATCAGAAGGTTTGAGGAAGTGGCTGGTGAACGGGGGTGGGATACTGGGGGCCAGGAGGGGGCGTCGGAGGGTCTAGGTACCCAGGAAGCGGGTGTCAGGTTGGCGCCAGAGCGGAGCCTAGTTGGAAAGTCGAGGCGGAGAGGTCAGACGGTCCAGGGGCTCCAAGCGAAGGGGCGCGTGGGGTCCGCGCCGGCGCGGGGCACTCACCGGGCCCATGACGCACACGATGCGCTCCCGCAGCAGCCGCGAGTAGATGTCGTAGGCGCGTTCGCCGCGGCCCTGGGGGAGAAAGATGGGGGTGAGGGCCCGGGTCCGGCCGCGCCGCCGGCCCCCGCTCCGGGCCGTGTCCCCGAGGCCGCCGCACCGTCTGCTCCACCACGATGGGAATGAGCGGGAGGGCGCGGGCCGCTGTCGCGTGCAGGCTCTGCTGCGGGGCCAGGCGAACCCCGGGCGTCCGCTGCGGGAAGAGGCGGGCGGCGAGGTGAGCCCCCAGCGCGGGGCACCTGCCTGTCGCCACCCGGGCCCCCCCAACCCGTATTCCGGGCCACATCCCGCCACACGACCGTCCCGGCTTCCGTCCGATGGCGGAACTACAGCTCCCGGCGCGCCTTGCGCGCGTGTTCCTGGCCCAGTGGGCCGCCCGCGAGAGGAAAGCTGGGCGGGGCAGGGGCGGGGCCAGAGGAGGAAGTGGGTCTGTGCTGAGCCCGAGAGCTGTTAGAGCCGTGGGTTCCACCTCCCTTCCCGACGCAGTCGTTGTTCCTCATTTTGCACGTCAGTTCCGTCGTACCCGCTCGGCCCCTGGCCTCAGTGAACCTCTAACCTGGTGGGGCTGACTGCAACGGAGACCTTCCCATTCATCTACGGTCGTGCGTGGCACAGAGGGCGGGACCCCAGACTCTGGGAAGAGCCCAAAGGTGGGTGGTGTGGACCAGCCTGGGGCCTCGGTGTGGAAAGGCTTCCCAGGAGGGCCGGGCATTGGAACTGGTTTTGTAGGATGGATAGGAGTTTATTAAGGGGGGAAAAGCATTCCTGGCAGAGGGAGGAGAATAGTCCAGGGACAGAAGCAGGAAAGTTTCCGGTAACCATTTGGGGCCTCTCTTTTTCCATGTCATCTCAAAAGCGGACTTTTAAAAATCTTTCAGCTCGCATGTCACCTTCTCAGAACTGTCCCCGATTTTGTCCCCAGAGCCTAGAAAGGTGTCTGGCACACAGTAGGTGTTCACCAACTACACTTTGAACCAAGAGATGAAGAGGTGATAAGGATGTAGGTTAAGAGCTGATGGTCTTGTCAACAGCTCCCCACGTGCTGCACCCACTTAACCCGCTGGGCCTGAAGGGTCTTATCTGAAGATGGCAATGATCAAATCCACCTCGCAGGGAAGGACTGAATGATACCGGCTGCTGAGGCAGCGTATTAAGCCACCTGAGCTCAAGCCTGGGCTCTGCTCCTCACCAGCTGTGTGTCCCTGAGCCTCTGTGTCCCATCTGTGAAATGAGGATAATAAATCCTAGGGTTCTTGTGCACAAGGTCCTCCAAATGGGTCCTGAACCATAGGAAGTGCGTAGTTTGTATTAGCAACTGATAATATTAATTATTGATGTATTAGACCAGGAACCATGGGGGTCCAAGAAGTCCTCCTAAATGAGGGTCCATTTGAAGTGGGTTTTGACACATAGGTAGGAGTTCACTAGAGAGCCAAAACCTTGGTGCTGGTCTCTAAAACTGATTCTGGGTGCCCTGATAAGGGTGGTTTTTGTCCCCTCCATGCTCGCAGTGAGGCCCAGTCGAATGGGGAGATGGAAGGCACAGACACTCCTGCCTATGGAATCAGGGGCAAGACCTGGAGAAGGACATGGGAGTAGAAGAGGTTGGAGGAGGCCTTGGAGGCACCCCTGGCAGAAGGCCCAGATCCAGGCCTCACTGGTGGGGATTGCGGGGTGGTGGTGGTGAGCTGGCATTTGGGCACTGGGAGTGGCATGTCCCCAGCAGGGGCAGAGGAGGCAGGTGGGCAGCATGGGCTGTGCCAGTTTCTGTTGTGAGTCAGGTGGGTTGCCCTGCCCAACCGGTTCCCCTAGGGCTGGAGCTCCCACCCTGCCCCAGGGAGAAGGGCTGGGCCATCAGATGCCACAGCCCCCGCAGTCCCTGACCTGGGCATGTCCCCTCTCCGCTGGCCCTCACTGCCTCCGTTGTTGCACCGGCTCTGTCTGTCCAGAGTTCAACTACTTTTCACCTTCTCCATCCTTTTTAATCGCCCTTGAGAATGTGCTCCTCACTGGTCCAGCATCACCCTGGCCCACTGCACCACTGCTACTTTTTCATTCACAGCCTGAGTGATCCTCTAAAAGCTAACTGAACCATGTCCCTCCCTTGCCTGAGATCTTCCCAGTCACCCCTGCTGACCTCTGTTCCCAGCTCCTTCCACCCTCCCTCCCTCCCTGGGCTCCAGCAGCAACTTGGGCTGGCTTTTTTTTCCTCAAATGAAGCTCCATCCAGCTTTTGCTTCTTGAATTGAACTCCTTCCAACACATAAATGTCTGTTCAAACGTCACCTCCTTAGAGAAGCCTTCCCTGATTCCTCTTGCTGGAACGTTTGCCTTTTTTAACTGGCTACCCAAAACAGGTCCATCAATTCATTCATTTCCCTCTTTATTGTCTGTGGGATGTGAGCTCCAGGGGCCAGATGCTCTGTGGTCTTACTCAGCTTTGTGGGTCTTGGGACGGTATTTATTAAATCTTTTTTATTACAATTCAAGGAGAAATACATCTTATATAATGTCCAAGTACACAAAAACACAAAAATTTTATGAAATGATACTTACCTTTACTTTGAGCAATGCCTTCTGATATTTCCTATTTTATCTATCCTATGTCATTTATTAAATATTGGGGTTTCTCAGCCTTGGAACTATTGACTCTCTGGGTTGGATAAATCTTTGTGGGGGCGCCATTCCGTGTGTCATAGGATGCTGAACGAACAACATCCCTGGCCAGCACCCACTCGATGTCAATAGCAACTCCCTGCCTCCATCATAACAACCAAAAATGTCTCGTACATTGCCAAGGGTCATCCGAGAGGGCAGAATTGCTCCCAGTTAAAAAATCACTTCTCATAGTAGGTAGTGACCTGAAATAGCAGAAACAAACAAACAAAAAACACACACAAAAAAACCCAGCTTTTGAACAGAACATGACATATTGTAGACGCTCAAATATTTAATATGTGCCTTATTCCTCCAAATTTTGTTTGCTCAGAACTTTCAGAAGGAAGAAGTATTTTGATTCCTGGCTGCAAATTAGCTCATCCCACCCACTCCTTCTAGGCTGTCCGCCATAGTGAGAGAGAGAAGCTCCGATCACTGTTACCTTTTCTGAGATGAATGCAAAACAGCCTTATTAAACTGACAGAAACTGAAAATTTAAGAAAGAAATGGAAACGCTCAGGGCTGTAGAGACTAGATAAATGGGTACTCCCACAAATGGCCGGTGGACATTACCACGACTAATCTGGAAACTAAGTTGACACCAAATTTTAAATTCTCACAGTCCCCTTCTAGTTATTAATTTTTAGGAAGTGATCCAAGGAGATTATGAAGATTTCACTGCAGGCTTTTTATGGCAGGGCTGTTTATACACCTGTTGTTTCAGTTAGCTCTTACTGCGTACAAATCCCTCCCATACACTTAGGCGTTTAAAACAGCCGCAGTTTGTTATTTGTCGCTATCTGGGAATGTGGCCCGGGCTCAGCTAAGTGCTTGTTGTCTCCATGGGGTTTGCTGGGGTGGGAAGAGCCACGTGAACATCCTGTGGTCATGTGTCTGAGCTCAGCTGGGCTGGCTGGACGTCTCTCCACGTGGCTGCTTGGGCTTCCTCACAGAATGGTGGTCTTTACTGCTCACACGGTAACCAGCTTCTTCTTAAAAGCTTGGCCCAGAAATCATGTGGCAGCCCTTCTGTTACATTCTGTCAGTCAGAGCAAGTCACTTCGCCCAACCTAGACTCAAGGGCAGGGGGAGGGGATGTCGCCTCTTGGTGTGAGGAGGGGTGGGGGCACAGGAGATAGGAGGAGGTGACCGTGGCTATCTCCGGAGACCGACTGCCACACTGACATTAGCAAGGAATTGGACGTATGTGTCTAGAAAGAGGGGCCTGATTAAATCATCTAAATTTCTAAATTAATAAAAAAAGATCAAGTATCCATGGTGGAATATGACTGATATTTATTGAGTGCCAGCTCTGATCTAGGGTTTATTAGTTAGGTATGGCTTCAAGGGAGGGGAGCCCCAAAGCGCCAGCAACTGAGGATAGAAATGTCTTTCTCTCCAAGTCATAGTCTGGAGGTGGGCACCCAGGGTGGGCAGGGTGGCGCTGCACCGTAAGTCTCCAGAGACCTCCTTCCACTCACCCCTCCACCATCCCTAGGCTGGGGGCCCTCCTCACCTTCCAAGAGCTGGGTGGAAGGGAGGAAAGAACAGGCAGAGGGTGCATGCCAGTCACTGCAGGCAGGCTGCCACCCACCCTCCACTTTTTTGGGGGCTGCATGGCATTCCACTCTGTAGAAGACCCATCATTTATTTCACCAGCCCCTTGTTGATGGGTGTCTTGGTTGTGATGAAAGATTTCCTTTTTCTCTTATCAGATTTGTCTTTTAAAGAGACCCCTGTCCTTGGAGAGTCCCTCGGCTCAGTCCTTGATCTTCTTTATTCACATGCACTCAGTCATCTCCTCTGGTGTCCTGGCTTTAAATTCACGCATGTAATGCTTCCCAGCTTTATCTCTTCTGAGCTCCAGACCTCCCTCCCTCCCTCCCACCTACCCTTGGATGTCTAAATAGGCACCTCAAAATGAACATGTTTGAATGAATTATTAATCGCAGTCCCCAGCCCTATGCCTGCTTCTTCTTCCTTCCACTTGCTCCTGCCAAAAAACGTGACATCATCCTTGCTCTCTGTCCTCACGGTACCCAAAATCTGTTGGCTGATCCCAGGGGCTCAGCCTCCCAAGGTTAGCTAGAACTCAGTCCCTCCTTGCCTGTCCACACTGCCCCCTGCCCCATGCCTCCTCCCTTGCCTGGACAGCTGCCGTCACCTCCTCCTGTGCATCCCGGCTTGCACTCCTGCCCTCCTGCATGCCCCTCTCCCCGCATCGGCCAGAGGAAGCCTTCAAAAACTAAAAGCTGAGCTCATGTCATTCTTGGGATCCTTCTATGGCTTCCTGCCACAGTCACCTCAAAATCCTAAGAACTGTCCACACCACTCTACACAATCTGATAGGTGTTCCCTCTGGCCCCGTAACTGTCGGACTTAACCACCTTCCCCTCTGCCCCTCGCTTATTCTGCTCCAGCCACACAGGCCCCCTGACCAGCAGGCACATCCTAACCCAGGGCCTTCGCATGGGCTATTCCCTCTGCCTAAAATGCTCTTCCCGCCCATGGCTCCCTCCCACCACCATCAAGTCCATGCTCACCTTCTGACGCTTCTATTTAAAGTCAAAGATCCCACTCTGGCACTTGAAAAGATGCTTCCCATCACTAATCATCAGGGAAATGCAAATTAAAACCTCAGTGAACTACCACCTCACACCAGTTAGAATAGCCACTGTCCAAAAGACAGGAAACAACAAATGCTGGCAAGGATGTAGAGAAATAGGAACCCTCTTACACTGTTGGTGGGACTGAAAATTGGTGCAACTGCTGTGGAAAGCAGTACGGATGTTCCTCAAAATACCAAAAATAGAAATAGCATTTGACCCAGGAATCCCACTCCTAAGAATTTACCCAAAGAAAACAAAATCCATGATTCAAAAAGATACATGCATCCTATGTTTATCTCTGCACTGTTTGCAATAGCCAAGATATGGAAGCAACCTAAGTGTCCATCAGTAGACGAATGGATAAAGAAGATGTGGTGCATATACACAATGGAATATTATTCAGCCATAAAAAGAAAAGAAATCCTGCCATTTGCAACAACATGGATGGAGCTAGAGGGTATTATGCTCAGTGAAATAAGCCAGATGGATAAAGGCAAATACCATATGATTTCACTTATTTGTGGAATATAAAAACAAAGCAAAACAGAAGGAACAAAAACAGCATTAGACTCATAGACACTGAGAAGTGAGTAGTGGTTATGAAGAGGGAGGGCTGTGGGCAGGGGTGGGATGAGGGGGAGGTGGACTGTTGAACCACTGTGATGTACATTTGATAAGAACAAATAAAAGACTCTACCCTCATCTCCTCGCACACCTTATCGCTGTTTTCTGCTTTATTTTTCTTGACACAGAATTTGTTAGCAGAGTACCTCATACTCAGAGCATGCTTCATGGCCAGCAGTGTCACCGTTAGCCGGTTCTTGTTAAATATGCACTCTTAGGCTACGCCCCAGACCCGCCGAATAGGAATTTGCCTGTCCACAGAATTGCCAGGCGATCCAGATGGGCACTGGCGTTGGAGAAGGGCTCTCATACTATACGTTTAATGCTTATTTTGTTTACTGTCTGTCTCCTCTGCTGATATGTAAGCCCACCAGAGCAAGGATTTTTCTCCACTTCCTTTAACCGCTTACTTCAGCATCTCAGACAGCGTTTGGCACATAGTGGGCACTCAGTGAGCACTTATTCAATCAACAAGGGAACGGTAATGGGTGGAGAGTGGGTGTGTGAGGTAATGGTGGGGGCAGATGCGCCAGTCATGGTTGTTGGTCAAAAGCAACAGAAATTGTCATAAGCAAAAGGAATCCTGTAGATACTAGAGATTTCCATTTTAAGGGTACAGCTTGATTAATTTGGGCAGATCTGCATAACCACCATGCTACTCCAATCAAGATAGAGAACATTTCTGTCAGCCCCAAAAGATGTGTTCAGTACCTTTGCAGTCAGCCCTCTCCTATCCTCATCCCCAACCACTGATCTGATTTCTGTCACTCTAGATTAGATTTCCCTCTACTAGAATGTTGTATAAGTGGCATCATATGGAATACAGTCTTTGGTGACTGGCTCCTTTCATTCAGCATAATAATCTTGAAATTCACAGTGCTATTGTGTGTATTCGTTGGTTCATTCTTTTTCATGGCTGAATAATATTCCATGCTGTGGATGTGCTGGAGTTTCATCTGTTCATGAGCTGATAGACATTTGGGTCATTTCCAGCTTGGGGCTCTCACAAATAAAGCTGCTGTGAACATTTGTGTCCGAGACTTTGTGGAAACATACATTTTTGCATCTCTTGGGTAAATACCGAATGTGGAATGGCTGGATCATATGGAAGATGTGTATTTAACTTTTGGAGAAGCTGCCAAATCATTTTCCGAAGTGGTTGCACCATTTTACAGGCCCACCAGCAACGTATGAGAGTTCCAGTTGCTCCACTTCATCAGTATGACTTTGTATGGACAGTGGTTGTCTTCAAATCTTAGTTCTTGCAATGGTGTGCTGCCGTATCTCACTGTGGTTACGCTATTCTTTTCCCCTCTGACTAATGATTGTGAGCATCTTTTCACGTGCCTTTTGGCCATCTCTACATCTTTTGCGAAGCATCAGTGTGGAGCCCTTTGCATTTTGTCTGCCTTCTTCTTCTTAAACTGTAAGAGTTCTTTATATATTGTGGCCATAAGTCCTTCATCAGATACATATTTCCAGATATCTCCTTCCAGTTAATGGAATGCCTTTTCATTTTTTAATGGCCCTCCTCAAATCTTGAACTGCTTCCGTTGTGCACCCCCCAGAAAGTCACAGTCCTTCCACAGCAAAACTCCCTAGGTTCTCAACCTGTCCTCAGAACACTGCCTTCACCTATTTCCCCCAACAGAAACCTGGCTGCCTCCTGAGGACTGTAAGCTCCTAAATCGTGGCTCTTTGCCCTCCCTGCTCCCTGAGCTCTTGCCGCTGTTGGGGTGAGGTAGGTGTCCTGGTTCCATCTTTGCTTCTGACTCTTCCCTGAAACTCTGCAATGTCGAATCTCAGGTCCTCAAACAATACTCCGCTACCCGTCCCTGAGGCTTTGTCTGGCGACCCTTAGGTCATGTCCTCCCAGCCCTTGGCTATTTTGCCTCCTGGTTCATTTCTCCTTGCTTGGAAACTTCTCTGGGCACCACGCGCAGTGACCTCAGTGTCCGCATAAGGATTCCGCAACCTCGGTGCTGTTGGCGTGGGGGGCTGACCATTCTCGCTTGCAGGGGCTGCCCTGTGCAGTGTCCGATGGGGAACCTCATTCCTGGCCTCCACCCCCTCCATGCCAATAGAAGCCCCCCCGCCATCCCTAAGTCAACCCAAAATGTCTCCAGACACAGCTGAGTGTCCCCCAGGGGGGCAGAATCGTCCTCAGTCGAGGCCCGCGGAGCTGGCTGATCCTTCAGGGCACGTGCCTTTCAATTCCTACGGCTCTGCCTCAGCCCCCAGCTCTCCCCATCTTACTCGGGACCTTCTCATTTCCCCAAACGGCACCACATTCCAGCGTGCGAACGCCGGGAGCACCCTGCCCACCGACCCTCGCTTCCTGCCCTTCCAGCGCAGTCCGTTTGGCGTTCCTCTTCAGACAAGCCCTGAGCTCCGCTAGACCCTGTCACCTGCGGGTCCTTCCCCTTCCGCCTGCCCCTCGCCACCTGCGAGCCGCGGCCTGTCACTACGCCATTACAGTGACTCCCGGACGTGTATCCCCAGCCCCCTCGGCTACTTCTTCCTTTATCACGTGGTGAAACCCAGGCCAGCTAAAGCCAGCCCTCCATCTCTCCCGCTCACCTGCCCCTGGGCCGTCTCATGCAACGTGGGCATCCCACCCTGGGGAGATCAGGGTGGGAGGTAGACCCCCATGGGGGGTGGCGAGGAGGCTGACCAGGTGCCCGGACTTTTCTGGGTCTTGGTAACCACCAAGTAACAGGTGCATCATAGAAAATACAAGTTTGCAAAGCGGAAATTAAAGTCACTGATGATTCTGTAGTCTGGAGATAAGTCATGCGGTCGATACTGATCACTTTCAGCTCTAAGAAGTCACATACATATATGCACATGTATGTATATGTATATGTATGTATATATATATTTTTTTACAAAGATTTGGGTGTTGCTACATGTTCATTACCTACTTTGTTTTCACTTAGCATGTCATTCATGCCCTTCCATCGTTAGAAGCATTCTTCCCTGTAATTGTTTTGTTTCAGCTTTTGTTTTCAGTTCTGGTAAAGTACACATACCATAAAACTACCGTCTGAACGGAGAGAAAGCATGACGTCGGCCCTCGCACACCTGCCCGGCTGCCCTGTTTTCCTAGTTGACTCCACGCACGCACAGTGATTTCCCAAACTCCCCAGGCGGGGCTGGGTGTGGGCGCCTGACCCCACCTTCCTTCCTGCTGCTAAACCCTTCACCCAGGCCCAGGAGAGCCAGATCCCAGCCACTGTGCCCTGCCCTGGATTTGAGGGATCTGGGAGCCTCCTGCCCGCCCCCTCATGGCCCCCGTGTGGGCCGGAGTCCAGTCCCTGCCTTTAGCTAGGCTATGGGAGGCTGGGTGGCTGCGGGGAGCGACGCACATCCTGGCCCACCCGGGGAGGGGACTTAGGGGCCCGGCCATGGCTACCTGGTGGGACTGCCCTAGGGGAGCCGAGAGGCAGGCGGAGCTTTTAATCCAGGCTCCGGGAACTTCTCTCTCATCTCCAAACCTGACATCATTCCCACCCAGAGTATCTAGAAAGTTGGCTGGCTGAGCACCCGGCAGAGTGCAAACATAGAGCATTTGACACCATGTAGCTAATAATAATAATAACAGTGACAACACCAGCTTTAGCCTCCTGTCTTTCAGGGTCAGCTCTGGGTTGAGTCCTCAGCTTGTATAGTCTTGATATTTCCCAAGGTTCTGACCTTCACAGGACACCCTCAGGATTTTCCTATATCCATCTCCCACCCAAACCCTTATTTAAGATACTTTGTGAAGTAAAGCCCCCTTTAAGAACCTCAATCAATGACTTTTAAAAAAATTGTGGGTAAAGTATACATAACATGAAATGTACCATCTTACACATTTTTGTATGTCCAGCTTGGCGGTGGAAAGCATATTCACATTGTCATGCAACCAGTTCATCACTGTCCATCTCCAGAACCTTCCATCTTCCCAAAGCTCTGCCCCCAGCCCCGCCACCCACTTTCTGTCTCTGTGGACGGGGCTCCTCCAGGGACCTCCCGGGAGTGGGGTCAGACGGGGTCTGTCCTTCTGTGTTGGCTGCTGTCACTGAGCACCGTGTCCCCGAGGTCCCTCCACGCTGTGGCAGGGGTCAGGATGGCCTTTTTAAGGCTGAGTAATATTTCAGTGTGTGGACGGACTACGTTTTCTTGCTTCTTCTGCCAATTGAAAGCCTAAATCGATTATTGAAAAAAAACCTCTGTATATTTGAATAGCTATACAAGCACGAGAAGTTGCAAACATTATACAAAGATCTGTGTGCCCTGTACTCAAGTTTTCTCTAGGCCTACATCTTATGTAACTATGCAAATTCAAAACCAGGACATTTATATTGATAAGATTTACAGATCTGATTTCAAGAGCTTTTACATTCATATGTGTCTGTATGCAATTCTTTCACATATATAGATTTGTGGAACCACCTCCAGAATTATAAAGCTTACACTGATTAATTTTTAAAAAAGAAACTTTGGAACCTTGCCACAAGTGGGAAGTGGACATGGCCAGACCTAAGAGAAGCTTATTTAAAAAGAAATGCAGTGGAAACAATGTCCCTGTATTCCAACCTGATGAAGGGCTTTCGGTCAAACAAAAAGGGGTTAAGTGTTAAGAGGCATGAGTAGGTCTTAGCACCCATTGAGCCCTTCTCTTCAAATTGGGGATTGAAAAGGAAGTGGGGTACTTGCCACCCAGTCCGGTGACTCTGAATGCAGGTCCCCGCATTCCCGGGAAGTGGCTTCCTAGGCAAACACTCTATCAGCTCCTCGAATCTTCACAGCCGCTCCGCAGACGGAGATACTGTCATTATTCTCATCTTGCAGATGAGGAAACTGAGGCCTAAGAGTTGAGGTGACGTGCCTTCTCTTCTTTTTAGCTGTGTGGCGCTGGTAAATTGCTTAACCTCTCTGGGCTTCGGTTTCCTCACTAGTGACATGGAGATAGCAATATAGTTCATCGTTCTTAGGGCTGTTAAGAGCACTGATGAAATGATTGTGAATGCTGAGAACTTAGAAAACAGCCTGGTACTGGTAAGTAGTCAGTAAAAGTGTGCCATTATTATTGTTATTCCCGTAAGGTTGCCTTGAAGTTCAAGGTCAGCCTGTGGTAAGAAAACCCGTTTCTAGTTATCTGGGGCCCACTGCCGGCTAGGCAGTGAGGGAAGCCCCTGACCTGCTTTATCTCTGTGTGCCTTTGTATCAGATGGGTCTGTCCTCATCCTCCCCATAGTACAGATGAGCTAACAGGCTCAGAGAGGTACATGTGCTTGCCCAGGTCACACAGCATAGGAAGGGGAGAAACTCAGAATTCAAACTCATTCTGACTCTAAAACCAGAGCTTCCCACAGCCCTTGGAAGTCAGGACTGGGGGCCTCAGACCTGGGATTCTGCAAATTCCTCCCCTCACAGAGGCTTTGAAGATGACCCCTGGTGGAAGTTGGGGTGCCCTAGGCATATGAGGTTCTTAACTATGCGAGAGAAATGGCTTCAATCCAAGCCAACCACCCATAACAGATAGGAAGACTGAGACCCCCAAGGGAGAGGTGACTGGGGAAGGTTACATAGCCGAGGGTCCCAGGGTTCCAGGGAGCTGAGCCAAGCCCCAAGGGCAGGTGCCGCTGGAGCTCTGATGGTACTGTGGCAGTAAACCCAATGGGGAAGAGCCTGGGGACTGCATCACCTGCCTGTTCTCACGCCTGGGCATTATCACCTAGCATGCCCTTGGCCAGCGACTTTTCACCCTCTGCCTCAGTTTACTCATCTGTTAAGTGGGGATAGCAAGGCCACTCATCTCAGTGGGTGGGTTAACTAGTTGTTATTTTAAATTTCTGTTCTGAAATCAGTCCCCCTAGCTCCCACTCCTAGTGGGCAGGGAAGGGAGGCTCCGTCCCCACCCACGCCGCTGCGCTGCCTGAAGGGTCCCAGCCCCTTGGCTTATCCCAGGCGGCCGCCGCCACTGCACAACTCGGCTGCCCTGGTGCAACCGGGGAGCCGTCCGGCAGGTTTTTCCTCCTGACCTGCCACGGCACGGGGCTGTCCTCTGCCCGCCTCGCCTGGGCCTGGCCCTCCCAGGCTCGCGGGCTCCTCTCTGCCAGAAGCAGCCGGCAGACGGCAGGTGCTGCGCCAGGATGCCCAGCATCTTCGCCTACCAGAGCTCCGAGGTGGACTGGTGCGAGACCAACTTCCAGCACTCGGAGCTCGTGGCCGAGTTCTACAACACGGTGAGGGCCAGGCCGGAGGGCTGGCCATGGGGGGGGCGCGCAGCCTCACTGGACCGGGGTTCGCGGCCTGGCTTCTCCACAGCCCCACCGGGGAATCCTGCCTGAGCGCTCGCCTCTTGGAGCCTCGGTTCGCTCATCTGTTAAGCAAGGAGTGCTGGCTCATCCATCCATTTGGCATCAGGCTCTGGGATGGGTTTTGAATATGCAACAGGGACTAGGAAAAGAGCCAGTCTCTGCCCTCCCAGAGCAGAGGACACAGATGGGAGTCCAGGCATTCACAGCGGAGGGTGACGGTGCTGTGACGGGGATGCATAGGCAGCTTTGGGGGGCCCAGAGGTGGCCTCTGAGCCGGTGGAGGGGGGCTTGTGGATCAGGGAGGGCTTCCTGGAGGAAGTGACTGTGTCTGCCTTGTTCTCAGCTGTATTCCCAGCCCAGATTGACCAGCTCATCCTGGGTTTCTGGGGACTGTACTGGTTTCGGCATTTCAAGTCCCATGTCCTAGGAGACCCCTCGGTTCTGGGCTTACCAGGAAAGCTGGCCATCCTTCCGTCAGCCCCTGTTACTGGGCCACACTGGGAGGGCTCAGAAATCTTGGATGCCTAAATGACAGTGGCATTTAACCAATGCTTGAAAGATGTAAGCAGCCAAAGATACCTGCAGCTACGCTCTTCCTGTGCATGCTGGGGGATGGTGCGCTGAATGAGGCAGAGTGCCTGCCTTGTGGAGCCCTGGGATGGTGGGTAATGCAGGCAATGCGCCTCTCTCTCCATGCCCCACATGTGATATAGGCGCCCCATGTATGGTGGGCAATGCAATCCTTTATTTATTAAATGCAATATGTTTATTGAGCACTTATTGTATGCCAGGTGTTATACTAAATACTAAACACTCTGTGTGAGAAATCTCACCTAATCGCCCAATGACATTGAGATTAAGGTGCGATATATATGACAGAGTTGATTCCACCATCCAGGGGAGAAAACGGGAGTTTGCGGAGGTGGGAAGCTATGCCCAGGGTCACCCTGGCGCTCAGAGCCGGGATTTGAACTTGGGCCTTGGAAGCTTTTGGCGGGGGCTGGAGGAGTGGGATGCCTGAGTGGCTCTGACCTTGATACCTTTGACCTCACCACTTCCCAGAGCAGGGAGGCAGGGGTTTGAGATCCAAGGGTTCCCTGTGGTCTCCTTCTGGCCAGAGATACTGACTCTTGCTGACCCGCTGTATCCACGCCTGAAAAATGGAAGGGGGCTGAGTGTGCTGATCCTTGGGGGCTGTGAAGAGGATCTGGGGCTCTGGAACCCTTCTCCCTGGCTTCTGTGGCAGTCCAGGACGTTCCCTGTCCAGCCCAGCCCCCAGGTGGGGGCTCCCCCATAAGGCACGGAGAAAGGGCTGACTGAGGTGTGGGCCGGGTGCGCGCCGCCCTACAGAATTCTCCTCCATCCAGCCCTCCTTCAGCCCAACTCTAAATGTAGTGACTTAAATAACCCACGGAAACTCTCCAAGGCTGCAGGTCTCAGATTTCCTCCGGTCATGGCATGGGCCAGGGGACGTCTACGTCATTATCACCCAGTACGTACATTTCCAGATACTTAGCAAACAGAAGCAAAAGTTTCACAAAATAAAACTTAACCTTTCCTGGCATGAACACATTTGGAGTTTTTTCTCTTCTCTTCTATCAAAAAGGTTCCAACAAAAACAGTCAGGGGATGAAGCATTGAATCTGAGTGAAGTTTTAAACCAATGCCCTAAGGCTGTCTCCTCTAAAACCATCTGAACACCCCAAGCCCATCACCCCAGCTAAGAAATCATAGAGTTCAGGGGTTGGCCGACTTTTGCTGTAAAGGCCAGACGCTAAATATTTCTGGCTTTTGGGGCCATACAGTCTCTGTTGAAACTACTGATGGAAACCATTGTAGCTGGAGAGCAGCCAGGACAGCTCATGTAAACAAATGAGCGTGGCCCCGTGCCAATAAAACTTTATTTGTTGATGCTGGAATGCGAATTCCACACAACTTTCACACGGCACAAGATATTCTTTTAATTCTTTCAATCATTAAAAAACATAAACATCATTCTCAGCTCTTGGACCACACAAGACAGGATGGTGGACTGGCCTTGCAGAGGGTCACGGTTGGCCAGCCTCTGATATAGTTTTATATAAATAAATAAACACACACACGCATACACACGCTAACCCAGCCAAACAGAAAACAACACAATTTTTTCTTTTTGACCTCTTAAACCAGCAATTTAAAAAGTGCTTATTTTGTGGTGACCATGGGCAGTCTGCCAAGTTGAGTCAAGATGTGGATTGACAAATTTACGTTCCCCTTACCCCCTGTCTCCACCATTATACCTCCAGAGAGAATCCCAATAGACAGTAAGGTTTGTAGACAGTCATCACTGAGTCATTTGCATTTGCAAGAAATAAATGAATTAGTAAAAAGGAAGCCATAACATTTTCTCAATCTGTGTAGGGCCAAATACGTGCTGGTGATATACTCTGCTGCTATTTAAAAGAATGCTTTTGATTTAGGTATGTAAATGAAAGACAAAATATGTAGCAGAAATTAAAAAAAAACCTGTTTGCATTGATTTCATCATGATCCATTTAGGAGACATGACTCATGGTTGGAAAGGCCTTATGCTTTCTGCTTGCAAGGTGCTCTGAGTCTGGGGCCAGGGAAGGCAGAGCCCAGCCCCATGTGGTTGGGGGATGGAGGAAGGAAGCACAAGAGGCCTCAGCTGAGGCTTGAGGGGCTTCCCAGGAGGGGCCACCTAGGAGTGGGGTTTTGAAAGATGCATAGGAGCTCACCAAGTGGGGTAGGCCTTGGGGAAAAGGGAGATGAGAGGAAAAGGGTATACTGAATGCTGGAAGTCAGAGAGGAATGGACCAGTTTGGGAAGGTATGTTCCTGTGGCTAGAATCTGGGAGGAGGTGAAGACAGACAAGTTTTGGGTAGCAGGTCGGAGTGTTTGAAATTTAGCCCATATTCATTTCTGGACTCATTCATTCAACTAAAATGCTGTCAGCCAGTTTGTGCATGGTGATTCTGAGGTCCCAGAGAGGCTGAGTACTTCCAGGCTGTGGAGGGGGCAGGTTCAGAATTAGAAATGGTTAGCTCGAGGCCGAGGGCAGGAAAAAGGGGTCAGAAATAGGGGCCGTGGAGTGGGGCATCGGGCCTCGGCGTGCTGCGTGGGGAGGGTTCCTCAGCGCTGAGGGAATGAGTGGACGTGCTCTTAAGCATACACAGCAAATGGAACAGCAGGTGCAAAGGTGAGATGAGGGAACAGCCTGTCAAGAAACAGTTGGTGGCGTGAAGCCAGAGCCCAGGCTGCCGGTGGGGGAGGGACCGACAGGTGAGAGAAAAGGTGGGCGAGGTTTCCAGGGGCCGAATCAGGCACACCAGCTAGAGGCATGTGTGCGCCACTCTTGAGTGCACTGGGGAGCCATGAGTGACTTCTGAGCAGGGGAGAATCAGTGATGTTGGAAGGGGTGTAGCGGGGTACCTGGTTGCATCTCACAGATGGGCTGAGGTCAGGAAGCTAAGCCAACACGAACAGAGGCTGGGGATGTGGGAAGGGCTGGGCTGGGTGGGTCAGGCTGAAGCGTCAAGGTTAGGACCGCTCCAGTTTGCACCTGCTTGTGTGGCCTGATGGCCTCCTCCTCGGCCGCTGATAGCTTAGGAGAGTTTCAAGTGGCATGGGAAGCAGTTTCAAGGCCCCTCAGCTCCCAGCGGCAGCTGGGCTGCTGCGTTTCCTCCCTGGGGTCCTGCCAGAGCTTCAGGAGCCCCACGTCTCATCTTCTCCAGGAAGCTCCCTCTCAGATGATCTGATACTGAACACAGGGATGGCGTGCCTGGCACAGGAACCGCACAGGCAAACGCACGGGGGTGGGAATGAGGAGGAGTCTGGGGCAGGGGCACAGAAGAGCTGGGGGGTCGGACCCTGGCCCCCTGGGGTGATGGAGGGGTCCAATTCCAGGGAAGAATGACCCCTTCATTTTGCTTGCCATTCAATAAGTGATTGAGTCAGGCGCCATTCCAGGCTCTGTG
Source organism: Manis javanica (assembly GCF_040802235.1). NCBI lineage: Eukaryota > Metazoa > Chordata > Mammalia > Pholidota > Manidae > Manis > Manis javanica. The sequence continues at coordinate 97,100,516 of NC_133168.1, read as the reverse complement.
GACATGCTGGTGGGCAGAGCAGACAAAATTCCCGTCCTCAAGGGGCTGTTGTCCTGGGTGGAGGAGGAGCAAAATTAAGACGACAGGATGCCAGCGGTGGTACATGCTAGGAAGAAAACCTTGTTCATTCCTTTCATCCAGCAAATATGGAGCAAGTACTTTTTCAAAATGGGGGCAGCTGTCAGGGGCTCACAGGACTGTTGAGAGGATAAAACAGCTGCTGCGCCTCTCAAGTGTCCATCAGCAGATGCGTGGGTGAACTCAATGTGGTCAGTCCTTGCAAAGGAATATTACGCAGCCACAAAAAGGAGTGGGGCCCCGACACGCGCTACAATGCAGATGGCTCTGAACACGGTGCTCAGTGAGAGACGCCAGACACAGAAGGTGTGACCCCATTTCTGTGACACGTCCACAGCAGGCAGCAACGCAGACAGAACGTGGGTCTGTGGCTTCCAGAGGCTGGGGGAAGGGATGGCGTCTGACTGCTAATGACGATGGGGTTTCTTTTTGAGGTGATGGGTGTTCTGAAACTAGATAGCGGTGATAGCTGCACAACTGTGTGAAGAGACCAAGACCCGCTGACTTGTGCACTTGTAAAGAGTGAATCGTACAGGATGTGAATTAAAAAGCAGAGCTAAAAATCAAATTCATTTTTTAATCAATTCTAAAATAGAAATTAAACATTAAAAAATTTAAAAGTTATATCAGTTAAAGACTAGAGATCTTTTAAAATAGAGATCTTACAGCTCCTGGAGCACCCTGAGCATTGAATACATTGAGCTTTATTAATAGAAGGAAACAGCATAGACATGCAAAAGTTAATTTTACTTGACATTTGTTAATTCTCTTTAACAAACAGCACTTACTGGAAGCCTCGTAACAATTCTGTAAGTAGGTACTCTTATTCTCTGCGTTTTACAGAGGAAATAAAGGCTCAGAGAGGGGGCGTTTCCTCCCCAAGGTTGCACAGCATGTCGCTTGCAAGCACACGAGAGGTGCGAATGCTTTAAGCTGTGGAGTTAAACCCCAGCTACCTGGTCCCAGAGGCTCTCACTTAACCCTGGCACGGTGAGGCCACTCAGCTACTGATGGTGACCTGTGTGCATCTTAATTCGTGCCACTGAGTCTCCTGCAGGGAGGCACTGCGGCTGGTGCTCTGGCCCCGCAGCCCCGACCCTGCACCCGCATTCACAGGTACGTGTTGACTGGGTGTAGACAGGTGACAGGGCGGGATGTGCATGGTGGCGGTCTGAGCCTTGCCAGTGGGAAGAAAGCACCCAGGGTGTTTGGTGATGCAGGGTTGGTTCCCCGGATGGAACAAATGTTCCCGGGGTGCCTACTGGGTGCCTAGCACGGTGGGTGCTGGGGACGCAGCTGGGGGGTAAAACAGGTGTGTCTCCGGTGCTCGGGTAAGTCACGGGAGGTCAGTAACAGGGGGAGGGCAGAGACAGTAAAGGAGGCATGCCGGGAAGAACAGCGGCGGACCGGGAGCGGTGCGCGGTGGGCCTGGGACGGGGCTGCGGTGCCAGCCCAGGGCAGCCGGGCGAATGCGGAAGGGCTCCCCCTGCTGCCTTTCCTCAGGGCAGCGATGGCGAGTCGTGCAGGTCGCCCAGCCTCCCTCCCTCCCTCTCTCCCTGCTTCTCTCCTTGCCCTCTCTCTCCTTCCCTGTCCCTCCTTCCTGCCTGCCTCTCCCCTCCCTCCCCTTCGTCCGGCCCTAAGCTATCCCAGCCACAGCTATTTACCAGCTGCTCTGCCGGGGTGCCGGCGATCAAAAGCAAACCACTGTGGAATGCGAGCCACTGGAGCGCGCACGCCAGGCGTATTCACGTCGCGTACGCGCCCTCTTCGCGTGCATCCTCCTCCACAAAGCTTACTGAGCTCTGCTGTGTGCCAGGCACTGTTCTAGACGCCGGAGGTTCTCAGCAGTGACCCAGACAGCCGGAACTCCCTGGCCCCTGGCGCTTGGTCCTCTAAATCCTCGCCGTGGTGCTCAGAGGTAGAGGAGGAAGATGAGGAACAGAATGTCCCCCAAACCCTGTGCGGATGTCCCTGGTGAGGGCAGGGGCTCTGGGCACTACTAAGGGCCTTGTGTGCATAGTAGGCGCTGAAAGAACGGCTGTTGAGCAAATGAATGAACGGATAGATGGGTGGATGGCTGGGTGAATGAATGGATAGATGGGTGGATGGCTGTGTGAATGAATGAATGAAGGCGGAGATCCTACAGGGGTTCGCCTGGGAGTCCAGCCCACGCGTGTCCAGGGCTGGGCTGGCTTTGGACACGGGGGCCCGGGCAGTTGCCTCGCCAGCTTGGCAGAGAGTCTGGGTGGGGCCACAGATTGAGAAACGTGGGGACCCAGCCCCAGAGGGAAGGGAGGGAGACCCTGGAACTGGGGCGGCCTCTGATGCTATCATTCTGCATCTGGTCGAAGCCCATTAGTCACAGGCTCCGCCCTCATTCTGTCCGCTCTGCTCCGGGGCTGACCTGCCTGCTCCTGTCCTGGGTCTGTGCGCCCCTGGGCTCGGGGCAGCTGTCCCAGCCATAAGCCTGCTATTATTATCTCTCCGAACAACAGTAACAGCAGCTCTTGCTATTTGTTGAAGCAGGGAGCCCCCTCTTAATATTTGCCCCTCCGTCTAAGTCCTCCCGTCTCTCAAGGCAGGAGGTCAGTCACAGTGCGGAGTCCCCCAGAGCCGTGCGCCTCAGAGAATTCGCCCCACCTCTTGAGATCCCATTTCCTCCCTTCCTAACAAGAACTAGAAAGCTGGGGGTGTGTGGGAAGGTTAAAAACAACCTCTGTAAATTCATGTGGTCAAAAAACGAGAAAGTAAGGATTGTGGTGCCTTCTTTTTTATTTATTTATTTATTTATTTATTTATTTATTTATTTATTTATTTATTTATTTATTTATTATGTTGATATCAATGTGCAAGCACATGAACAACATTGTGGTTACTAGACTCCCCCATTATCAAGTCCCCCCCACATACCCCATTGCAATCACTGTCCCATCAGCGTAGTAAGATGCTATAGAGTCACTACGTGTCTTCTCTGTGCTACACTGCCTTCCCCGTGCCCCCCCCACATTATGTGTGCTAATCATAATGCCCCTTATTCCCCTTCTCCCTTCCTTCCCACCCACCCTCCCCAGTCCCTTTCCCTTGATCGTGGTGCCTTCTGTCCAGAACTTTCTAGGTGCAGGGCTCTCTGCCAAGTGTTTTCGCACGTGTGACTGGTGGTCCCACTGAGTTCCAGTTCTTGAGGTCACGGTGGGCAAGGGGGAAGACGAAGCCCCTTATTCTCGAAGTCACGTTTAGCAGGAGAGCCAGAGAGTTCCAGGTCAAGTGGACAAGTGTTAGGAAAGAGGGACAGGGTCCGAAGGAAGGCCACCTGACTCTGCCTTGGGGGCCTGGGAAGGCTTCATGGAGAGGGTGATGTCCAGGTGAAAGGTGGAGTAGTAGTTGGCCCTGCAAAGGAGGGTAAGTGCAAGCAGAGAGTGTTCCAGGCAGTGGGAACAGCATGGCAAACCCCTGGAGCTAAGAGTAAGAGCTGTGGCTCAGTCAGAGGAGCTGAGTTATCCTTTCCGCCTGGATTCTGAAGATAAAGGTGGAGATAGGTGAGTTATGGAGAGAGTTTATAGGCCACGTTTAGGAGTTTGGATTTTATTGATGGGAGTCACAGATCTGTTTTAAATGGAAGGGTTGGAGTTTGGGAGACTGGCTGGCTCAGCATCTCCGGGCATGCTCGAAGTGCCCAGGGCTGGCCTTTGGTTGAGGGCAGGGGGGCGCTGGTTGTGCTTGGGCTTTCGCCCATCCGGTATCCACAGTGTCCTTGTCCTTGGACATCCAACTGCTCCTCCCGGTAGTCTTGATGGGACGGTCAGCTGAAGCGCTCCTGCTCCTCTGGCAAAGGGTGGGATGTGTCCCAGGCCATATTCTCCAGAATTTGATTCCTGGGTCTGGGCCTAAGGATGGAACACAGCCTCGTGTGCATGTGTGTGCTCAGAGTCGCCCCCCGGAGAGATTGTCCACTTGAGGCTCAGAGCTGTTCTGGTTTCTGTTTTTTCTTGTCTTCTGTGATTCCTTTGATTAATGTGCTTCCTGTAGTAAATGAGTGAATGAGTAAATAAATACACATACACCTTTGTCTTTACAGTGTAAGTCACCAAAGTCATTTTCTGTTGCTTGCTACCAAAGAACCCTAGATAATGTGTCGATGGTGATGGTTGGGTTGGGTTCAGCCCATGGAAAGCTAGCTTAAGCAAAAATCTAAAATAAACAAACAAAAAAGGGACAATGCCCTGGATAGATACTGGGATACCTTAGAAAATGGAAAGAAGAGTTGCTTGGGAAGGCAGGGACCCCAGCAAGTCTGGGTTCAGGGGAGGATTCGGCAGAAGGATTTGCTTTTGTTCTCAATCTTGTCTCCTCGTGGTGGCAACATGGTTGCCATATCTTAAACATCTCGACAATATCCTATGGTCTCTTTAGAGAGCTGCCAAGAGCGTGACTCCATTTTGGTGATTCCCAGGCTCTGTGTCTGCTTCAAGTTTCAAATTCTCAGAAGAGAAAATCTGATTGGCTCTGTTTGGGATAGGTGTCTGCTCCAGTGGGGCTGGGTCTCAGGATACAGGCAGGGCAAGTGTGTGTGTTTTTGTGTGTGTGTGCTGAATGCCTGTCTCAGAAATGTGTTTGACCTTGCCCAGTGGCAGGCACCAGAGACCTTGGCACAGAAAACACGGGCATGGGTGGGACCAGGGGCTGGGAAACCAGTTTGCCAGGCTTGAGTTCTCAAATTGTGTACTTTGAGCTGGTTCACCGTCACCCAAAGACAGCTGTGGGCTTCCCTAGAACTAAGAGAACTTCTGCCTTGGGAACCTGTGCTGACACCCAGGACCTAGGCCCATAGGTGGTGACCTTGTATTGGGTGACTATTTTCCCACACCCACCACTGGGCTCTGTATTTTGAGCCAGCATCCTTAAGACCGGCGTTCTGAGAAATAACAAAGCTCCTCAGCTAACAGAGTGCCATTTCTGCACTTTCTAAGACGGGCCACAGGCAATGGAGGAGACCTTTATGAGACCTGGGGTGGGAGGCTGTAATGGTGCAAGCAAGCTGGCTGGCCTCAAGTTGGCTGGTGGAAGACCATCACACTTGTTTCTGAGCTCATGTGAGGTACTCACGGTGGCTCAGAGATACCTGGGGGAGACCTTGAAGGGCGTTGAAGTCCTGCTTGAGCAGTTGGAAATTCTGAGCCTTTGAAATTCTGGTGCAAATTTTCTTATGACATTAATTGTATTCATAGGCTAGTAAGGCTCGGGGACCTTTGGGGCAAGAACACGAACAGGCAGATGGCCTTGTGCAGATGTCTCATATGCAGACATGAGGGGAGGAGGGCATTGAACTCACCTGCTCGACGACCCGTAGTTAGTGAGGGAGGGAGATGGATCTCAACCCATGTCCCTGGGATTCTGAGGCCCATGAACTGGGACGCTCTGGTTTCAAACAAAACAACCCAACTAAAGACAGCTTTAATAGAAAGGACAATATCTTATTTAAAAAAATAAGAGGAAGTTTGAAGGTAGATAGTTCCAGAATAGGTTAACTCAGCAGCTCCACAACATCAGGCTACTCGGTTCTTTCCATTTTTCTGCTCTGCCGTCCCTAGAGAAGCGGTTCTTGAAATATTGCCAGGGACCCCCCCCTTGAGTTCCTCAAGGTCAAAATAATTTTCATGGTGATATGAAGAGATATTATCTGCCTTTTTCACTCTGATTATCTCATGAGAGCAGTGGGGTTCCAGTGGCTTCGTGGCAGGAGATGACACCATCTTTCTGACGGCCAAGGGAACGTGTACTTATGTGGACCTGTGTTTTGAAAATCCCTCAGTTTTACTTTCTGAGACAGTAAATCTTGAAAGATGTAGCTCACATAAACACACTCTGAGTTCCTCAATGACATTTAAAGATGTAAGAGGGGCTTGAGAACAAAAAGTTTGAGAACCACTGTCCTGGACAGTTTGTTTTTGTTCTCTGCCTTGTTTCCTCAAGGTTGCAAAATGGCTACCGCATTTAAACATCACAGCAATGTCCCAAGGCCTTTTCACTGGTAAAGAGAACTTTCCCAGAAGTCCATCGGACTTCCATCATGCTTCATTAGTCAGAATTATATCACACATCCATTCCTTAACCAGTCATTGCAATGGGCTGACTCACGGCCTGCAGCTAAATCCTGTCTTCCTGAGGGCCATGCCCTGCTGATGCATGAACAAAATTCAGGTTTATTGAGCAAGGGAGAAAGGGGGTTTATATAAGGTAAGGTAAAGGTTTGGTTGTTGTGGCAGAGTTCTAAAATAATAGTGGTTTAATGAAGATACAGATTTATGTTTCCTTTACATAACATCTAATCATAAGCTTCCCAGGGCTAGTATGAAAGCTCTGTGGTGCCAGGGACCCAGGAGCCTCCTTCTCTATGGTTGTTTTGCCATCTCTAGGCCATTGCCCTCATCCCTATGGCCCAAGAAGCTACCCTGCCACTTACGCATTCCAGCAGAAAGGACTACCGGGAGGCGCGCCCTTGCCTTTAAGAACACAACCAATGTCTCATTGGCCAGAACTTAGTCACATGGTCATGTGTAGCTGCAAGGGAATCTGGGAAATGTAGTCTTTAATTGAGTGGCCAAGTTAGAAGAAGGGAAGAAACAGATTTGCTTGCACTAATTGTTTTTCTTTTGCTGGTTCTGTCTGGGGCCTTCTTCCCAAGAAGGACATGAACTCCTAATACTAAATCAAATCACAGTTTGGTTAATGAGGAAGAAGGGAGGATGATTGGTGGGTTGCAATCCCCACTCTCTCCCTTATTGCCATATTCTTAGTGGTCATTGTTAGTTATTACTTTGACCCATATGCTATTCAAACATTGAATGGAGCCTATGAAATAGTTTCTGCTGCTGTGATAAACAGGACTCTGATTCTTACACAAGACACTTACATGGGATCTGGTTTCAAATCCCAGATTCACTACTTACCACCTGGGTGAGCTGGGCCAAACCTTGACCACTCTGAGAACCAGTGTCTTATTCTATAACATGGTTATGCTAATACCTACCCAGTATGGTTGGTTTGAGGCTGAGATAAGATTCTGGTAGTAATAAACATTGCCTGGGCCTGGAATGTGGTAGGTGTCTAACTATAGAGAGACAGGTAACCTGGTCAAACAACATAACTGTTCAGTTGTGGGGTTTTGAACAAGACATAGCCATATCTGCTGGCCTCTGTGTCCCTTCCTCCTCTCCTGGGAAGTTTTTCCTACCCATCCTGCCTTCAGTAATATTTCCTTTTTGTTTCAGCTAGCTACTGCCGCATAACAACTCACTGTAAAATTTAGTGGCTTGAAACAGTAACTTTTATTCTGCTTTGAAGTCTGTGATCCAGATAAGGTTTGGTAAGAAAGGCTCATCTCTACTTGGCAACTCTACATTGTCTTTCCTTGTCTACAAGGCCAAGGCCTATTCATGACCACCACATTTGCATTTCAGTCCACAGCAAGTGGGAGGGCAAGCCTTAAATTGCTTCTTAAGTACTGGCCAGGAGATAACGTATTCATTTACTTTCCTATCCCATTGGCCAGACCAGGTCACAAGGACACACGATGAGTTGCAAGGAAGGCTGGGAAATGTAGTCTTTAGTTGAGTAGCTGTGTGCCCAGCTAAACTTTGGGGAATATCACTTCTAAAAGAAAAAGGAGGAGATGGTGTGTAGAAGGTTAGTAGGTAGTATCTGCCACATTCATTCAATGAATGGATGAACCTACAGAATAATGGATGGAGTGCCATTATTGATGACCAGTTGACTGTCAAGATCAGCTGAAAGACTGACAACCTCTGGGTTGATTGATTGTCTTAAAGGGAGCAAGTGACCAACTGGCTGATGTCTGACCGTTTGGACAGAGGGGCAGCCCTCCTCTGCCTACCCTGCCTGACCATCCCCTCCCCATTCCTCCTCTTCTCCAGTTCAGCAATGTCACCTTCTTCATATTTGGGCCTCTCATGATGTTTCTGATGCACCCCTATGCCCAGAAACGCTCCCGCTACTCTTATGTCACCTTTATCCTCTTCATGGTTGTAGGTAAGTGGGGATCTGCAACAGTGGGGTGGTAGGGGCGGGGAGTCACAGCCCCTTTGACCACCTGCCTTTGTCTCTTGCTCCAGGCCTGTTCTCCACGTACTTCCACATGACCCTCAGCTTCCTGGGTCAGCTGCTGGATGAGATCTCTATTCTGTGGCTACTGGCCAGTGGTTACAGTATATGGATGCCCCGCTGCTACTTTCCCACCTTCCTGGGGGAGAACAGGTGGGGCAGGGACTGGCCCTTTGTCGATCCCACCAGCACCCACCTGGGCTCCTGGGTCCCCTCCCCAAGCCCTGTTAGAGTCCTTGGAATCCCACCCCTGACCACCTAAGGATATTCTCCTGACCCTGCCTGACTTAAATGGGCTTCCAGGGACCCCTCTTCTGAGTGTCCTCAGGACACCAAGTCCTCCCCTGGAAATCCTTCCCTGATCCTACCTAGATAACCTGGGAACCCTCTCCAGATGCTGTCTGAGCCTACCTGGGTGTCCCAGGACCCCAAGCTTACCTGGGTCAGAGGGACTACTCCCCCAAGCCCATCACCTGGGCTCCCTGGAGTGTTTCCTAGGATTCTGCACCCCTCTATTGACCCGAGACCCCTCTGAATCTCTCTCCTGACCCTGCTTGGACCTCTGAGCCTTCTGAGACACCTCTCTCACTGGCCTCTGGGGCCCTGCGCTTCCTCCCTTGAACTCACCCGGACCCTGGTCCCCTCTGCTGACCTAAGTCCTCTTGAGCCTCCCTGAGACCCTCATGGCATCCTAGTACCCCTGCCCCAGGACTCCCTCCGGCCCCTGCTCGGGTTCACCTGGGCCCCCTGGGATGTCTCATCTGATGCTTCTGGGCCCCTGGGGACCTCTGCTGAACTCCCCTGGGAGCCTCAAGGCCTTCCCCCGATCCCCTTCCCTCTTCCCATCTGCCTCAGCCACAGGCCTTCGGGCCCTGCCTGAACCTCCAGGCCTCTCCCTACCCAACAGCCTCCTCTGTAGCCGCGCCCTTCCCCCCCAGGTCCCGGTTCATCTGCTTCATCGTTGCCACCGCCGTGGTCAGCACCCTCCTGTCTTTCCTGAGGCCCATGGTCAACGCATATGCCCTCAACAGCATCGCCGGGCACATCCTCTACATCGTTTTCCACGAGTATAAGAAGTGGGTGGTGGCTGCAGGCACCCAGGGAGGTGGCTCCCTCCCCCCTCCAGCACCCCCACAATACTCACCGCATTTCAGGCACAGAGTTCTCACCCCGGGCTCAAGGAGGGGGTGCCCATTTCCCAAGGTCATCCACTAGCAAGGGGAAAGGGCAGGGTTAGAATGGAAGGCTGTCTGGCTGCAGACCTTGTCCTTTTTATCATGCAAACCTCCCAACACACATGCACATAGCAAGCGTCGCACCATACACCTCCATGTGCTGCCAGCCAGTCCCAGCCACCATCAGCATTTTGCCCACCTGCATTGTATGTTCCCCCCTCCAGATTTCATATCATGCACCCATTAATTTTTCAGGATTTAACTCACCTGATAAAGAATTATTTTTTTTAGCCCATGCTAGGTCTTAGCAAGATAGAGAAGGAGCTCTCAAGTGGGGGCCGTTTGAGGTGAGCTGAATAAAAGGGTTCTTTCCAAAGGAGAGGGCAAGGTGTAAGGGAATCACTAGGGATCCTTTAGAATCCGTGTTAAGGAGAGTGAGATTCCGTGACCATCAGGAGACGTTGAGGTGGGGGGTCTAGGGGAGAGAGCGATCGCAAGAGTCTGGAAAGAGACAGCCCCGAGGAGAGGGTCTCCTCGGCAAGGGCTGGGGCCTCAAGAGCAGTTACTAGTTGTGGCCAGCCTGGGCCGACTCCGCAGGGAGGAAGCCAGGGAAGTAAATATCCAAGCAGTGCCCTCCTCTCAGCCTTTGATTTCCTGCTGGGTCTCCGGAGGGCCAACCACAGCTGGAAGCCCAAAGACAAGGGAACCCCTGGATTTGGTCTACGCAGCTCAGCACCCCTGGAGCATAAGGCAGAGTGGAGAAGGAAAGGCTCTAGAGGGACAAATGGAAAATATGGTGCGCGCAATCCTAACGATGTTAACAATACTTGCTTCAAATAGTATCTGATACCCAGAGTGCGCCATTCGCCTCCATTTCCCCAAGGGGCCTTCCTACACCTGGTCTTCTTTGAATAGGATCCAAACACAGTCTCTTCGATCTTCTTAACTTCGCAGCCGGTTTCCCTTCTCTCCCTCTTTCTCTGGGCCTCTTACTTGATAACAGAAACTTGATCAATTGTCCTGTAGAATATTGGCTGACTGCTTCCTGTGGTGTCTTTCAACATTTTTCCTTATTATTATTATTCCTGCTTTTGTATTTCGTGGGGATTAATAGTTTGATCTAGATTTAGGTTTAAATTTTTTTTAGCCTGGAGTGTTTCATGTGTGGCCCTTGGGTGCTTCTTGTTCCATCCGCTTAGGAGACCGTAACGAGCGGCTCTCCCACGTTTAGCCCCGTTAAGGTTGATCAGTAGATTCAGCTAGTGTCAGCCTGTCCCTTCATTATAAAGTTTCCCACTGACCTTTCACCTGATGACTTCAGCAGCGATGCATGCTGCCTCCACCTATGATCTCATTAGCGGTTTTGCAAAAGCATCTTTTGTGGAATCTGTGATTTCTTCTGCATTGATCATCTGGAGCTCTGCCATCAGGAGGGACTTGCGCTCAGCAAAACCTTGAAACATGGTTTGGAAAGACAGGGTAGATCGTTGATTCTTTCCCTGTACTTACCGGTTTCCAGAGTCATGAGTTAGTGCCTTCGCTGTCTCTAGCTGGGACCAATGAAGTGGGGTTTTTTTTAAAGTGGCATTATGAACGCATGGATGTTTATATCTCAGAAGGGTTTCAGTTCATAGCAGTCACTGTGCTATATCGTTAACTTTTTATAGCGAGTTGCAAAAATAGCAGAATCCTGTGTACGCTTCCCCCAGCCTCCCCCAGGGGCCCCCGGTGGCAGCATCTTCTGTAACCCTAACACCATCACAAAAGGGGAACACTGACGATGGAGCAGTATGGCTACCGAGACTGCAGACTTTATTCAGATCTCGCCACTTCTTACTCATTTTTCTTTTCTGATGGTCAAACTGTCCCATTTTAGGCCAGCGGTTTAGGTTACGCTTTTAACCCATAAAGGAGATACTGCCTCATTAATCCCCCATATGCCCTTCCCTAAGGGACACTGGGTCAGCACTTCTGTTGGGGTAATGCAAATGCTGATTTTCACTTGTCCCAGGATGTGGCCTCTGGAGAATGCACCCTCCCACACACGGACATGCACACTCTCACAGCCACGCAGACATGCATTCCCATGTGCTGACTCACAGGCGCTCACACAGTCACAGCCCCAAGCAAACACAGAAAGGCTTGCTGGTGACGCAGTCTGCCATCTGACAGCCCTGGGTCAGACCCCAGCTCTGCCACTTTCTAGCTGTGGAACTTCAGGTGGGGGTGGGACACTTGGCCCGTGGGGCGGCCCTATGTGGACATCAGCGCTGGTGACAAGGCCTGCTGAGGTCTGCTGGCTTCTCAACTACGGAGCCACCGGGCCACTCCCCTGAGGGGCCTGGATCAGGAGTCTGACCTTAATCTCACATGCCTCCGTTTTCCCATCTACAAAATGGGAATATGGCGTCATTGTGGGGACTGAGAGTCGAGTCTATCAGGACTTCCAGAACTGCGCCAGGCATCCTGTGAGCGCTCAGCAAATGTTAGCAGGAAGCCCAGATCACGCCCCGCCCCCTTGCCACCCTTGATCCTTCCCTCTTCCCAGTCTCATCTCCTTGGATGGAGGAATTTCCCATCAGCCCCTTCAGGCTCTGATTCCCCTTCTTCCCTCCTGAGGACAAACAATAAGGAGCTTCGGCATTTAATGGAGGTCTCCGTGGTTCTGTGGGCTTTTGCGTTGACCAGCTGGATCAGTGACCGCTTGCTCTGCAGTTTCTGGCAGCAGATTAATTTCTTCTACATGCACAGCATCTGGTAAGCACCTGCTCTGTGGTCCGGGGCCCCAGAACCAAATAGCCTCAGATGCCAGAGCTCAGAGCAGAAACCTGGGGGCAGAGGGGAGGCCCAGATAGCGGGACCAGCCGCGGTCAGTGGGGTCAGGTCCAGGAGGCCCCTTGGGAAGGTCAGGAGCCATGAGGACCACGGGGAGGGGGGAGCTGGTGGCATCCCGCACCCTCACCTCCCTGCTCCCCGCAGGCATGTGCTCATCAGCATCACCTTCCCCTATGGCATAGCCACCATAGCCATGGTGGACGCCAGGTACGAGATGCCAGACCAAATCCTCAAAATCCGCTACTGGCCTCGGGACACTTGGCCCGTGGGGCTGCCCTACGTGGAAGTCAGCGCTGATGACAAGGCCTGCTGAGGTCTGCTGGCTTCTCGACTACAAGCCACCTGGCCGCTCCCCTGAGGGACCTGGATCGGGAGTCTGAGAGGCACCCACAGTCCCCTCCTCCAGCTCGCTTTCCCCGTGTCCTGCTCGTCCTGTGCGGCAGGGCCCGGGCTTCGTGACCCCTCTGTGTGGCACACTGGTGAGCCCGGGGGCTGCCTGCCAGAGCTCCCTTCCCTGACCCGGCCCTGTTCTCTTCCATTTCCCCCTTTGTGTTCCAGGCTTCCCCACTGGGACATGACCTAGGGGGCTGGACCTGGCCTCTCCTGGGAATGACCTCAGGCTGGGGCTTGGTCCCCAGCCACCTAACAGACAGTGGCGGTCACTACCAGGCTCTTTGGACCTGCCTTTGGCTGTGCAATGTCCCTCATACTTAGGGGGCATCCCAGAGATTGGATCTGTTTTTCTGTCACCTCATTCTACACTCACATGTCTGCAGAGACCTCACAGCCCCTCACACATGCTCACACATGTGCCCGCACAGATTTGTGGTGCTGACTCACTGGTGGACAGAGGAGCAACACGGACACCTGGACTGGGCAATCTGGATGCTGTCAGAGCATGGGCATCAGGATGGGGGCTGGGGTCCCCAGTTCTGCCTCTCAAATTGAGGAGAAAAGGGAAGGATGGTTTCCATGGTGGTTAAAAGCACAGGGCTTGGTGTCAGGCAGACCTAAGTTTGAATCCTGCCCACCATTTCCTGTTTGTCTAATATGGAAAGTGATTTTTCCTTACTCTGAAGCTCACACACCTTGTCTGTAAAATGGAAATATTCCTTTGTTCATGGAATTTCTGTACAGATAAAACAAGATAATGTGTGTAAAGTGCTTAGTATGGAGTCTGGCAAACATCCATCCATCTACTAACCTTTAGTTTATCCATCTATCCATCCATCCACCCATCCATTCATCCATCCACCCATCCATCCATCCCACCCCTCCATCCATCCATCCATTTTTTGAACTATCCATTTATCCTTTAATTTACACATTCATTAATTTATCCATTAATTCCTTTATACTTTTCATCTTTTTATCTACCTGTACATTCACTAAGGTGTCCATCCATCCATTGAATCACCCATTCATCTATCCATCCATCGGCCCATTTATCCATTATTCACCCATCATCCATCACTCATTATCCTTCCCTCCATCCATTTATCCTGTTACCCATCCCTTGCCCATCCATCCGTCTATACTTAGCCATCCATTTATATTGATTTATCCCTCCAGATCATTCAGTCATTCTATCCATCCATTTATACAGTTATATATCTACCCTCCCATCCATCCATCCATAGCCATCTATTCATTTATCCATCCATATAATTTAACCATCGTATTCATTAATATATTTTCCCACCTAATCATGCATTCATTCATCTCTTCAATAAATGTATATTGAGTTATTATTTTATGTCTGATGCTTATCCCTGGGGATACAAAACAAGAAAGACATGTAAGGCCCCTGCCCTAATGAGGAGGCACACATTAGATAAATAAAAGGACACACAATAAGGTACTCCAAGACACTGTGAAGTGCTGCACGATAAAGCACAGCGATGTTCTGGAGAACCACAGTGTCGGGGAGCAGCCCTTACATCCTTTCATATCTGTGCCCAGTGGGGACGCACTTTGCAGCTGAGCCCAGAATGACTGGAGGAAACCAGCCATGCCAGGAGCTGGGCAAGCCCATCTGGGCAGAGGGAATGGCATGTGTGAAACCCCTGGGGTGGGAATGGGCTGGAGCAACGGAAAGAATGGTCTTGCTGGAGCTTAGCAAACGGGGGAGAGCGCCTGGTTAGAGGTTCTTAGCCTGGGGGCCGAGGTGGGTTTAGCTTCCATAGACTACTTGACTGTCGCAGAAGATGGCTGTCTGGCCTGTTGTCAAGTTATCCAAAGGAGTTAAGAGGCAAGCCCATCTGGCCCACTGGAGAGGTGGGGAAGTTGGAATGGGAGGGGCCGCTCATATTTGCCTGTAACACATATCCCTGAACCTAATACCCCTTCCACCACCCTTGCAGTAGGCAATATTCTCATTTTATAGATGTGGCCCAGGGAGGGCAAGTGAACCTGCCTGGGACCACACAGCCTGGACTTGACCCAAGTCTGTCCCTCCCCCAAAGTTCCTTGCACCACAGGGAATCAGCAGCAGGACTGAACTGGGGTTCGGATTCTCCTGCTTCCAGATCCTTTAGATGTGCTTATTCTAGAAACTGAGAAATTCTTCAACTCTGGCCCCAGGGTGGATCCTGGTGGGGAGAAGGGATGGAGAGGTTTCCTCAAGCTTGTGAAACTGTTTGCAAAAATGTCATGGTGTTCTCTCAGGGGAGGCGAGAGCTGTGCTTCCATGAGATTCTTTAAAGCTCTGAGTGCACTGCAGGAACAGATTGCTCAGCGTAGTGGGTGATTAGGGAAATGCAAATCCAAGCCATGACACACCATTTCCCATCCACTAAGTGGGGCACTACTTAAAAAATAAATAAATGAACATTGGAGAAAATGCAGAGCAATTGGAACCCTCAGACCTTGCCGGTAAGCATGAAAAATGCGGCAGCCGCTGTGGAAAACTATTTGGCCGAGTCCTCAAAAGTTAAAGAGAATGACTGTGTGATCTGGCAATTTCACTCCTACATACATACCCAAAAGAAGTGAAAGCAGGTATTCCAGAAAAGACTTGCAGAGAAATGTTCATGAAAGTACTATTGATAAGAGCCAAAAGGTAGAAACCACATAAATGACCATCAATGCAGTGGATGAATGAACCAATGGCGGTATGTCCATACAGGAGAATATTATTCTGTAATGAAAAGGAGTGAAGTACAGGCACAGGCTACAATGCGGAAGACGCTTGAACGCAGGATGCTGAGTGAGAGAAGAGACCCACGAGGCCACACGGTGTGGGATCCCATTTCTGTGAAATGTCCACACAGGCAAATGCACGGAGAGAAGGCAGATGAGCAGCTGTCAGGGGCCGAGAGGAGGGAATGGGGAGTGACTGCTCATAGGAAGAGGGAGTCCTTGGGGGTGAAGAATATGTCTTGGAACTAGGCAGAGACAGTGGTTGGACAGCATTTTAAGTGCCACTAAAATGAATGTTCTAAGTGCCACTACATTGTACACTTTAACAGGATTAGTGGTTAGTTGTATGTTACGTGAATTTGACCATAATTAGAATTTAATAAGGCTCCCAGAGGGCTGGTCTGGGGTCACACCTCTGCCCCCAGAAGCCAGAGGAATGCAGTCCTTTAGCTGCCCATGCTTGGGCAGGTGCCTCTTCGGGACGGGGGGCCCCTCTCTGACCGCAGGTCTGACACCGGGGATGGGGACAGGTGGGGTTGAGTCATCCTGGAGCATGTGCCCTGTCATGAGCTGGCATTCTCCTGGAAGCACTGCCATTTTAAAAGTCACACAGAAGTGCCTTAAAGGCTCATAATTGGCCCTGGGAGGAAACCCCAGATCACGGATTGCTGCCAGAAAAGAGGCAGACTGAGTAGGAGAGTTGCGAAGAGTCCAGTGCACTGCCCTTCTTCTGGGAGAAATGCCTCATTGCATATAGAGTGTTGGTCTGCTCCCAAACCGTTCATGACGCCCCACTGCCTATGAGCTAAAGGTCAGACACCGTCCGTCTGCCATTCAAGGTCTGCTCTGAGTTGCAGCTAATCCCGGCAAGGTCTCTAACTGGCCACTGGGCTCTGCTCCAGCTCAGTCATTTTCAATACTGCCGTGAGTGGCTGTGTGTCCATTTGTGGCTGGCAGGAAACTGGGAGGTGCAGGGAACATGCTGGAGGCCAGACAGAGGATTCCAAAAACAATCTTGAAGGGCTGAACTTCCTAGGAGGTGATGCAGTAGGGGAAGGAATGCCAAGCCCTCCCCTTGGGTGCAAATAATCTGGATGGCTAGAGGGCGACAGAGGCCTAAGGCAGGTGCAGTTCAGTCACAGACTGCCGACTGGACTCCACGGGTCCAAAATGTTACTTCCTAGCAGTGGGACTTGGGCCAGTTGTATCCTCCTCTGCGTCTCAGTTTCATTGTTTGTAACATCAGGATAAGTGTCAACCAGCATTCTGCTAATTGCTCAAATTACAATTTGCTCTATGTTTTTCTTTAAATCTCCTCCTTGGCTCACACTGCTGTACTGCAAAAGGACACATTGTATCACTTTAAGGAGCTACTTGTAGATACAGTAACAACAAGAAGTGTTAACTGCAGCTCAGGGATTCTTAAATCGGCCTGCACATGAGAATCCCCAGCTGCACATAAAAAAAAGGAAAGAAAAGAAAGAAAGAATAAGGTGGGGGGTGACCATCTTACTCCAGACTAATGAACTGGCATCTCTGAAGGTGGGAAGTGGGCACTGGTATTTTTTATTTTTATTTTTATTTTGGTATCATTAATCTACAATTACATGAAGGACATTATGTTTACTAGGCTCCCCCCTTCACCAAGTCCCCCCACATCCCCGTTCACAGTCACTGTCCATCAACATAGTAAGATGGTGTAAAATCACTACTTGTCTTCTCTGTGTTGCACAGCCCTCCCCGTGGCACTGGTATTTTTTAAGCTCTGCAGGAGATTTCGATGTCCAGGAGGGGTTGAGAAGCGTTGCACCGGAGGCAGTTACCTGTCCCAGACTCTGACCTCTGAATCTGTTCCCTTGTCCTTGACGGAGCTTGGGGAGTGCCAAGAGAGGCTTAAGATGCATGGATGCCAAGACTTTCTTGCTGCAGACATTAGATCAGAAATGAATTGAAAAGAAACTAGCCCACTCACTATGTGATTCAGTAGTATTTCATCTCATGCAACAAATATTTATTGAGCATTTACCCTGTGCCAGGCTGTGTGCTCAGGATATACATAAATGAACACCACCAAGGTGCCTGTCCCCCTGGAACTTCCATCCTGGCCAGGAGGGGAGACAGACAAGGGGCCTCATGGGTAAATGTGCATCTAAGTGGGACGGTCAGGGTTGGTCTCATTGAGGAGGCCCCCAGCTCTGCCATATCCTCGCCATACAACTCTGGGCAACTCACTTACCTCCTCTGAGCTTCAGTTTCCTCACCTGTAAAATGGGGACAACAATACCTACCTCTTAGTATCGTTGGGGTGAAATGAGGCGATATTGAACTCATGAATAGCAGGTGTTGGCTATCACATGCTACTGAGAAAATGGGCAACATTCTGTTTACCTCCCAAGGAAGGAATCCAGTGGTTGTATTTTAGGCAGAGGATGCGTTAAAAAATGTGTTACTTTTTATTATAGAAATTGTACACATACAGAAAAGTAAAGAGAATAGTCTGGTGAACTCTCATATATATGCCCATCACCTAGACTGAACAATTCTTAACATTTGCCCATTTTGCTTCATCTAGTTTTTTAAATCATATTTTCAAGGCAGTTAGTGTGGTGGTGTTTCACCCTTAGGCATCTCTAAAAATAAAGACAATTTCCCACCCAACCATAATCCCATTATCACACTTGACCAAATAGAAATTTAAAGATCACCTGTTATTATTCATGTTCAGAGTTCCCCAGCTGACACAGCTGCTTTGGTCAAGGCCCCAAGATCCAACGCAGGGCCCCACATTGCATTTGGCTGTGACGTCATCTCTGGTAACCCCTTGGCAGTCCCTATTTCTTTTCCTCCATCCTCTTGACTGGAGGAAGCCAGATTGTCGAGAGTTCCTCCTTCTGGGTTTATTGAATCGCTTCTCATGGTGTCCTCTCTCATGTTCCTCTATCCATGTGTTTTTCCTGTAAATGGAAAGTTAGGACTGAAAGTGTGACTCGATCCAAGTTAAATTTTGGAGGCAAGAACACTTTCTTTTTGGTGCTGCATGGCTTCCCGGCGCAGCCTGGTAGAAGCTCGTCATTCTGCATGTTCCACTGGTAGCCTGGTAAGAGTCATCCCTGGACCAGGAGGGCAATGGCGTGATTCATTGTAAGGTTATTTTTTCCTCTTTGTATCTAGCAGCATTCTCAGGGATGATCTTTGATGGATGTGCGATGATCCTTTCAGCTCATGGTTTTAGCATCCACTGATGACTCTTGTCTGCAATGGTTCTTTCTTGGGGCATTCACAGTAGTGATTTTTTTCTATCATGCTTTCAACAGTACTGGCTGGCATTTTTCTGTAAAAAGAGCTTTTATCAACGGGCTAGTTTTATGCTGTAAAGGCATGGTAAGTGAGGAGTTGGTACAGTTGTTACCTTCAAAGGGGACAGATGAGCTTTGTTCTTCTTTTACTATCATTTAAGGACTTATGGATACTTACAAGTTCATGATGTCAAATAGTCCATTAATTTTTTTTAATTATGATATAAATATATATATGTATAGATCATAAAACTTGCCATCTTAACCTTTTTTAAAGCACCCTGTTCTGTGGCATTAAGTACATTCACATTGTTGCCCAACCATGGCCACCATCCATACCATCCATCTCCAGAACTTTCCAGCTTCCCAAACTGAAATTCTGTCCCCATGAAACACATTCCCCATCCCCTCCTCCAGCCCCTGGTCCCCAACACCTACTTTCTGTGTCTGTGGATAGGGCTCCTCTAGGGACCTCCTCAGAGGGGGATCAGACAGGGTCAGTCCTTCTGTGTCTGGCTTAATTCACTGAGCACCTTGTGTCCAGATCCATCATGTTGTAGCAAATGTCAGAATTTTCTTTTAAAGGCTGGCTGAATAATATTCCATTGTATGGATATGCCACAATTTGTCTATTCACCCATTGATGGACACTTAATCATGGGTTATTTCTCCATTATTCTTTCTCCCCAGCATGCCCTGCTTTAGATTAAAAAGTCCAGTGTTACTATGACAGTCTGGCCTCCTTCAGAGGTTTTGTCTGTACTTACTTCTATTTCAAAGTTACTGATTTTCCAGTTACTGATTTGACCACTTGGCTGACGATTGAGAAAGGGGAGCAAAAACAAAACAAACAAAGCACAAACAAAACACCCAGAAAAACAAACTAAAAATCTTGACTTTTCATGATAAGGAGGAACTTAAAACTTTACCAAGGTCCTTGCAGGTAGAAGTTCTAATGTCTGAGAGACAAGTGACTTACAAGATCCTGAAAAAGATAGGGTGCTCTGCCTATATCCGATATAAATACAATATACAAGTCATGAAATTGTATGATCGTGGTAAATTAATAATAGGTTTGGGAAGGATTAGCAGTGTAAATTTCGGGGGGAAAATGAGACCTTTTTGACCATTTTAACGAAGCCGATTTCAAATTTATGTCATTCACATAGCTTGAATTGGCATCGCTTGATACTATGAGTGTCCCCATTTTACAGATGCACAAAACTCCGGAAGACTCCGGAAGAAGCGAGTTGGCCAGGCTTGCCCTGATGTTGATCCAGGACTGCAAAATTAGTCCGCAGTTCCAGAGCGCAGAGCTCATTCCATCACACAGAAGCAACACGTGGCCAGGAAACAAAAGCGTCCCTGGGGCTCCCTCCCCAGAGGTCGATTCCGCCACCCAAGCTGCGGTCCGGGAAGGCTGCGTCCACTAGGCAGCGCCCCCTGCGGGCCGCAGTGCGCAGGCGCGGCACGGTGCCCCCGTCCCGCCCCCGCCCCCCTCCACGTGCGGCGCACACCTCGCGCTCCCCTCGGCAGGGCTGGAGTCGCGCCTCCCTCCCTCCCTCCCTCCGCCCCTCCCGTCCGGGCCTACTATTGGCTGAGGACTCCGTCCCTCCGACCACAGCCCGGCAGACCCCCGCCAGGTCGGAAGTTCCGCCCCATGAGCGACCGTCCGCGCTGACGATTGGCCTAGGAGGCTGTCAGTCGGGGCGGCGGGCCCGAGTCGGCGGCGGGGGCCCGCGGTCGGTGCGCGACCCGGGCTGGCGGTGGTTTCCGGTTCCGCGGGGCTGGCGGGCGGGCGGCCGGGATCGGCGGCGGCGGCGGTGCCTGACAGACAATGAGGGCGGCGGGGCGGCGCTGAGCGGCGGCGGCGGCGAGCGACGCGGGGCCCGGGGGCGGGGCGGGGCGCCAGCCATGGACAATCAGGTGAGGAGCGGCCGCGCCGCCCCAGCGTAGCCCTCGCCGCCCGCCGGCTCCCTCCCTCCCTCCTCCCTCCGCCCGCCCGCCCGGCCCTCTTCGGTCCCGGCCTTCCTACCCCTCTCGGCGCCCTCCCGCCCCGCTTTGTGCGCGCCCGCCGCTCCCCGGGCCTTTATGTGGGGCGGGGGCGCCCCTCCCCCATCCGCGACCCGGCCTGGCCCGAGCGCTCGAACGCCCCTCGGAACCCCGGCCCGGCCCAGCCCAGGACGGCCTCGGAATCCCGGACCGGCCCAGACCTTTCTGGGACTCCCCTCCTGACCCCCGTCCGGCCCAGAACCCTCGGGGACGCCCCTTCCGACCCCGGCCCGGCCCAGAGTCCCCACAGGCGGCGCAGACCTCCCCCTGGAACGCCCTTTGGGACCCCAGTCCGGCCCAGAGCCCCCGGGACATCCCTCGAGGCCCCAGCCCTATGTCCCCACGGGCGCCCCTGGGGATCCGGCAGATTTCTCAGGTCTGGCCTGCCCCCCTTTTTTCCCGTTTGGGTCTAGGGTGGTCTCTGTCTGTTTTGGTCTCTGGATCTTTGGCCCTGAGAGCCCTTCAGCTCCCTGAGCCCCCAGCCTGCTGCCTCTTCTCCCTTAAACCCTCGCGGGGGTTTGAGTGTCCCTGAGCTCCTGGGACCCTGGTCTTCAGCCCCACCCCTTCCTGGAACCCAGGCCCACTCTAAACCTCCTTAACCCTCATCCTGCCCCAGGCCTGCGCCCTCTCCTCTCGCATGCCCCCCGGCTCGGCCTCCACCTGAGTGAGTTCTCCCCTCCGGCCTGCGCTGGGCCTGGGTCTTTTCCCACAAAGACCCAGGCCTCCACTGAGCAGCTGCCTTGGACCTTGCTTCCTCAGACTCCTCTGACCTGTCCTGCTTCCTGGCCCCTCTGGTTTCAGTCTCCAGGCACCCTCCCGTGGCACCCAGTTCCCGAGGGGCTGTCCCTTTCGTTCTCAGTCTTTTGTCTTAGACCAGGGGCATTTCTGTTGTGACTGGGATCCCCCAAGCCAGAAACCAAAGCAGACACCAGATGCCTGATGGGATCCCCTCAGTTTGGGTCCCCTTGGCCTCGTGACCCTGATTTATGCTTCCCCACATTTTCCCCCAATCCAGGTCTCCATCCTCCGTCTGGTTCTGCCAGCCTCAGTCAGCCTCCCTTCACAGTCTTGCAGTCTCCCCAGAATCTGTCTCTCTTTGGGGTCTGCCACTTTCAACATCCCCCAGCCTGAACCTGCGATTCCGAGGCACTGCCCTCCCCGCACAGCCCCCTGCATCTCAGAGGCCACACCAAGCAGAGCCTTGCTCCAAACCCAGGGGGATACCCCAACTTCCATAAACCTCCCCAGGGCCCCTCTCCCTTCTACCCAGAAACCTGGAGCCAAGCCTCACATCCCCCCTTTACCAACCCTGTGCTGTCTCTTCGGTATGCAAGCCCCTTCCCCTCCTCAAGGCCAGGACCACTGTGGCCCCCAGCATAGGCTCATTTGCTTCTTCATCCTCCCCTGTGCCCAGGGGCACAAGGCCAGGAAAGGCGGTGTGGGGGTGGCAGCTGAAGTCTCCACCGTTAGTGAGGGCAGGTTGGGGCGTTCCTGGCTGCTGGCGCCGCTGAGGCGGCTCTTGTCTGGTGAGGCGCTGTGTGGCTGGGGAACAGGAGACCTCCCCTGCCCACCCCGGCCACTCATGGTGGTACAGGATCACCGAGGCTCGTGTTGGTGGCACCCTCGTGCCACGATTTCCCTCTTGGCTTTGGTGTTGCCCCCTTTCTCTTGAGAGGTAAGGAAGAGTCTAGCAGTTGAATGGTGGATTTCTACATGCAGTGTGAGTTCATTTCCCTCCAGGGACAAGGCCTAATGCCTCCAGTTTGTAGCCTGTTGCCTCCAATCTGTACGGAGGTAAAAAACAAAACAAAATATACTTTCAGAGGCCATTGGCAACAAAGCCCACCCCTGGGAGTCTTGCTGGGCACCACACAGGCCCAGAAGGTGGCTCTTGCCTCGCACCCCACCTGCTAGTTCTGGGGAGACGCGTAGCCCGTGTGTCCATTGCCTGGTGCTGTGTACACCTTGGCATCTGGGCGGCTGTCTTTCTTGGCGGGGGGTGGTGAGAATAGGTGGCAGTCTCAGTCTGTGACAGAGGGAGACACTGGCCTTGCTGGGCTGGCCTGGTGAGAGGGAGAACAGCCCAGTGCAGCAGCCCCTTGCACACTTGGGGTCCAAATTTGAACGAACTGGAATGAAAAAGGCGGCTCCTCAGTCGCTCCAGCCCGAGACCTACCCCACTGAGCTGCTGGCCACCTTGCGGGGCACTACAGAGACATTTGTGTATGGCAGAAAGTCCCACTGGGCAGGGCTGGTCTGGGTCCCGAAGGAAAGTGGGTGCGTCACTCCCCCCGCCCCCACAGACTGCCTCTCTGTCCCTGGCTGTGTTTTCCTGCACGTTTGGGAGGAGTTTGGGAGTTGGGCCCCTTCTGCACACAGATGGAGGCCCTTGGGGAGACAGGAGAGTGGTTCTTACCCAAGGAGGTGAGTGGCTCTCAGTGTGCAGGGTGACTTCTGTGTGCGGGAGACGCTTTGAATCCAGCAGCATCTCAGCCGGAGGATGCCCCACTCCTGTAAATGCCTTGGTCTGATGGGAAACACCAGGACTTTCCCCTGAGGGCCTGCTGGCTTCGGGAGGCCTTGACTCTTCCTGTTGTATACTCTAGAACTTTCAGCCCAGCTAAGGAGGGGGATTGTGCATTTTGCTCTGGGCTCCCGGCTTCTCAGGGAAGCATTGCAGTCCCTTCCCTGTGGCCAGGAAGGTGCTTCTGGTTCCCTCTACCCTGGCTGTAAGCCACCTGTTTGATTCTCGTACCTCTGAGTCTGTACCTTCAAGTCCTTGTCTGTGGGATTTATGTTTTCCTATGGGGAAAGGGGTGATGTATTTGGTGGGGCAGGTCCAGGAGGCATGTGATTTATCTTCAAGGATGGTGAGATAGGCATTGCATAGTAAAGGACGGAGCAGGGGCTGGGAATTCCGACTGGGAAAGGAAGAAGGGTTGGGGGTCCTGGTGGGCGGGGATTGCCTAGGCAGCTAGAAGTGGTGCCAGCACCTGGTGTGGGGGGGTCTCCCTTCGTGGAAGCTCCAGGCCTCACAGCCGCCTGAGGTGGGCAGCAGACCCACGCGGTTGCATTGACGCTGACTTTTCAAAAGGCTCTCCCCAGTTTGGATTTGGGAACCACTGCCTGTGGCCATCTGTTGTTCCTGAGGGGAGGTTTTGTTTGTAGAGATGATGGCCCGTTTATAGATGTGGACGTGCAGGCTCATGAGAGCGGTCAAGGCCTGGTGGGAATCCCACTCTTTGCCCATACCTTGTGGAGGAAGGCTCAGAACTGCTCGGAGCATTAACTCGAGGGTGGTAGGGTCTTCCCCACCCAGCTCTGGAGTCCACCTACCATTTGCCTTGCATTGATGTGTTGTAAAGTCTTTGAGGGCAGGTACCAGAGTCCTGTACCCCTTTATGTCTGTCGTAATTTCTAATGCAAAGTTTTCCACTTAGCTTCACCAATTGTTGGTTAAATAAAAGTAACCAGGGCTCAGTCCCTTTGTAACCAGGCATACCTGAACTGGAAACAGATGCCTTTCCTGGGGTCGTGTGCATTTAAAAATCTCCCAAGTTTGCTGTCTGGGCAACTGGGGGGACACCTGGTGTGCTGTCTCCACGTCTGCAGGTGTCATACATGTATAATATATGCCCCGTTCCCGGCCTCCCTGGCAGGCTGGTGAGGGCCAGTCTTCCTGGGAGTCTGAACACTAAGGATTGTATTTGCATATCCTCATGGTGTGCACACCTAACCCTTAGTTTCTAGAGAGACATTGAGCCCTTCTGGTCTCTTTGTTATTAGCCTTGTACCCTGGGTCAAAGAGATAAGGCCTCTTGGAACCAGGAGAGGGTGCAGGCACTGGCCTGTGTGCCTACAGTTAGAAGACCAGGGATTCATGCAGCTGTCACGAGAGGCCCTTGCCTCTGGGCAGGCGGCCCTCCGCTCTAGAGGATTGCTGCAGAGGCGTGTCAGTCGTGTCCCCATCTTACATTCTGGCTGCTCCTGAGAGCCCCTGGCAGGGTCCAGAGGGGGAAAAGTTTTGCAGAGAGTACTTCATCTGGTCTTGTGTTGCTCCGTGGGACCAGCACCTTCCCCGATTCTGCATGTGTGGAGTGGGTTGCCGGCAGCTTGGCACCATCCATCTAGGCTGACGAGGGAGAAGGCTCTTTGGTGCTTTCTTTCCCTGGGAGGGAATTGCTGCATCCGAGGGAATTAGATGCTGTAGCCAAACTCCAGGCATAATTATACCACTTGGTAAAGTGCAAATTCCCAGAGGAAAAGGTGTCTTCTGAAGAGAATTCCCACCGGAAAATCAGGGGAATTGTACAGATGAACTCACTGTTAAAGACCTGCCTTCTGGGGCCCAGACTGAGGGCAGCCTCTGCGGGATGTGGGAAGGGCTTTGAAGTGGGCGTTGGGGGGCTGTTAGAAGCGGGCCGGCTCTCTCTCTCTGCTGGGCGATGGCCGTTGGTGTCCGCACTTGAAGGGACCTAAGCATTTAGGGAAGAAGTGCCCAGCAAGCTGCCTTCCAGGATCTGTTTGCCTGGCTTGCAGGACTTAGGATTCTGGCCCTTGTGTGCCAAGTACCCTTTGCCAGTTGGCCTGGAGAGAGGGCAGTGCCTCGCTGAGGCCCTCTGCCCAAGCCTAACTGTCCCCAGATGGCCCTTGGAGCCCTTGTGCCACTCCATCCCCATTCACAGGGCTTTTGGGTGATTTCTCAGAAGTAAAAGAGGGGCTGGCCTGGAATGTTCCCCTTTGTTCTGGGCTTTTGTGGAGGGAGTGGGTGGCAGCGTGGTCCCCAAAGTGCTGGGACACGGCGGTAACTGAGGCCAGGTCCCCGGGCTGCTTCCAGCCGGCCACCCTGGAGGTTCTGCAGAGCGCCTCCAAGCAGTCGGCAGGGTGGTGAGCCTCGTTCCTTCCGAGGCCGCTGGGAGCGTCGCCGGCTGTTAGCCTCTTTAGGCCAAGCGCCCTTCCCAGAGAAAGCTCGCTGATTTGCTTCAGTGTTTTTGGTGGTTCAGGACAGGGGAGGAGCCCAGGTGGACTAGCAGGAGAGGGGGCAGAAACCTTGGGGTGGGATTGGCGTAGCTGTGCCAGTAAATGATCACGACTTGACAAGTCGGAGTCGTTGGCCAGGGCTCAGCTCCTTGCTTGCCTCCCGTCCAGTGTAGCTGGGATGCTTCACTGAACTGGTGATTTCTGCTCTAATACAGTGGCCCAGCGTCTGGGCCGTTCCACCATCTTTATTTCTTCGAAGATTCCGGCATTTGTGGGGAGTGCTCCTCGCCCGAGCGCACCAGTGTGCACAGTCATTGGCACCTGGAACCTGGGGGTTGTCGAGGCTGGGTTGGCGCCAGCCCCCGGGCCACAGATGCCGCCGGGGCAGAGCTCGGGCCCAGTCGCTGGCTGCCGGGATCGCCCATCTCTGCCTCGGAACCTTCCTGTTTACTTTGGCCTCCGGAGCATGTTGTTGGCACTTCAATTTTCCCTCTTCCACGGGAGCTGTGGTGTCCCATTCTTTTACCGTAACTGCTCTGGTGCTCATGTGCCCTGGGTTAGAGCCCCGTGTAATCAGAAATGCCAGGAAGGCAGCCAAGACTGGAGCAGCCTGATGGGGGAGTAACAGAATCTGAGGAAGCGGCGTATCGCATAGGAAGGAGTCACTCCAGAGAATCAGACTGCCTCCGCCGGGGTATTGTGTGGATTGCCCGCGTTTACTCTCACCTATAGTGCTCCCAGCAGTCCAGGACTGGTCTGCTGTTCTCGGCGGGAAACCACGTAAGCGTGTATGATGATGACGGCCTGTTGGGGACGATGTGCTTTTGGGGTGGGTGTGCACATCCTTGTGCTGCGCTCTGGTGGGTCTGTGGCTCGCCTCTGGCTGATGGGCTTTGGGGGCTGTTTCCCATGGAGTGACCCACCCGCCATCATGTGGCGCCAGCCACACCCCAGCTACCTGCGTCTTGGCGTTGAGTCTCCTCCTCATTCCTCGTCCCCGGCCACTTGTCCTGCGGGGTCTTCTGAAGTCGCCTCCTTTTGCAGCCACACCCCCGGCTGCCTCTTAGCCTCTGGTTATGGCTTGTCCGTGTGCCTGTGACCTTTTCTGCCTGCAGACCGTACACAGTGGCTGGGGTACTTTTACTCAGATACTGTTTCCTCGTCCCGTCGGCCACCGAGAGCTGGCTGCCACTCCTGTTGTGCCGAGTCTAAATGCTCTGTCCCAGTTCCTACCTGGAGGGAGATGTGGCGAGGCCCGGTCCCAGGGAATCCCTGCTCTTTTCCAGTGCCTGGAGAACTTCTGCCCTGTTGGTCACAGCTGGCTTGCCAGTACCCTGAGCCTCTGTTAGACATTGGGACTGCCCTGTCCTTGTCAGTGTCCTTGGCCTGTCCCTCTTGGGTAGCACTACCTAGAACTCACTGAGCTAGGAACTCTTTCTAGTTTAGTTCATCCAGTACTGTTGATGCCTTGTGTCCCATGGTTCTAAGAGAGGTTAAAAGGCCAGGTGAGAGGTGGCCCTGGGGAGACAGTGGTGAACAGTCAGGAGCAGGGAAGGGATGACGTGGGTGCCGTGGGGTTGGTTGTACACAGATGCCATGGAGCCCTGAGGGTATAGTTGGTTTCCAGCATGGTGACTGGAAATGGCTGTGGAGAGAGTAGCACTTGCGCCAGGGCTTAAGGGGCGAGTGGAATTTCGATCAGCAGAGAAACGAGTGTAGGGCACCCCAGGCTGTAGGCTCGAAGGAACACAGGTGGACAGGAGTGGATGGTCCCAGTGTGTCTCAGGATGGTCAGGGTCTGATTGTGCTGGAACGTAGGGTGCTTGCATTTCCTGAGCCCTCAAGGCATGCTGCCAGCATAGTGACGCCTCTGTGTGTTGGGTCTGCATAAATGTGCATGTGTGCACAGCCGGGAGGCCCTCGATGCATGAAACTTAGACAGTCTGCAGGATACATTCCAGCTTCAGAAAGGTAAAAGGTGAAAACGATGAGCATCTCAGACCCGGGGACGCACAGTGGGAAGATGGGCAATGGGCGGTGTGCTGAGGCAGTTGGACTGTATTCTGAGGGAGTGGCAGGCCACCGGAAGCTGTGAACTGGGTGGGCGATCGGAGCTGTGTGCCCTGCATTCAGGCAGTGACAGGGGACCTGGAGACCAGGTGATTGGGAGGAGGACACTGGTGGTAGGGTCTGAGCAGGGTCTGGGCACCCAGAAGAGGTAGGGATGCACAGAAGATCTGTGGGTGAGGAAGGGGATGGAAAATGTAGCGTAAGGTTTCCGGTCAGGCCCTGGGAGGATGGGCCTTGGAGGGAGGAAGGGCACGCGGCGCTCCATCTGGGCCATGTGGGATCCAGGCCACCGGCTGGCTGCTGGCTGCCGGTTATCGCGGCACTTAAGAACAAGTGTCTACTTGGCCTTGGCTTTCTTTGTAACATTCTTGCATTTGATACTTGGTGTCTGGCTGTATCAGTGAGTAGTCCAGGGAGGATTTCACAGACCAGAGTGGATGTTTATAGTAGGTTCCCTGTTCGTGGTTTTGGCCGACCGAGGTGTGGGGATGCTTCGAAGTTTTGTGGCTTTGTGCTCAGTGGAACGGAACCAGCCTGAGCTGCCTTATGTTTCAAGTGGGGTGTCGCACACATGCATCATGATGGGCGGCTGACTGTCCAGGTCACAGACCCACCTGTGACCTGTCCCTGGGGGCTTCATACCCTCACCCCCTCTTTTCACTGTGAGCTCCGTTCTCCGCTTTTGGAACTGCAAGCTGGCCTTGGTGTGGGTGACTCAGGTGGCCCCCGAGGGTCTCTGTTCTCCAGGAGGTGTTCCACAGGATGGAGGAGAACGAATGCTCACTCGAGGAGTTTGGGTGGTGTGACCAGGCGAGGTGCAGAGTGGCGAAGGGAGCCGGCCCTCGGGCGGTGCCCACCTGGGCTCGAATCCGGGCCCTTCTCCCTCCCAGCTGCCGCCTCTCTGGTGTATGCTGCTCAGCGGCTCCTGGGGCCTTAGTTCCTCTATCCCCAAGTAAGGTAGTTGCACTCCTGCTCATACTGGTGCATACTGGGAGACCTCAGTGAGGAGTTCTGCTCTGAACAGGGGGCCCCCTCCGAGGAGCCCGCATAAGAGCGGAGCAGATGGACCTGTGGCACCCCATGTGACCGGGGGACGGGGTGGTAGTGGGTGCCTTCAGACCGGGCGGTCAGGGAAGGCTTCTCCGAGGAGGCAGGAGTGGAGCCGAGGCCTCGGTGACAGGAAAGAGCTGGCATGCAGGGTGTGGGGAAGAGGCCCGGTGGCAGCGGATGCCGAGGCCCGGAAGCAGGGGTGAGCTGGGCTTATGTGAGGAGCAGTAGGGAGGCTGTGCCTGGGATAGAGACGAGGGGAAGGCAGGGACAGACCCAGGGCCTGGCGGGCTTGCCGGGAGAGGAGACACGAGGCGATCTGCACAGTGCTGGGTTGCTGCGGGCCGGGAGGCTCTTGGCTCTCTCTTGGCTGGTCCAGGAGCCTAGGCGTCACTCCGGAGTTTCCACCTGCCACGGCTGGTGCTGACCGCGGCGTGTAGGCGACGGGGTGGGATGGCCTGCAGTCCCCTGCTGTGGGCTTGGTGCTGACCCTGTGCCCATTTCATTCTCCCTCCAGTGCACTGTCCAGGTCAAGTTAGAGCTGGGACACCGCGCCCAACTGCGGAAGAAGCCCACCACGGAGGGGTTCACCCACGACTGGATGGTGTTTGTCCGCGGCCCCGAGCAGTGTGACATCCAGCACTTCGTGGAGAAGGTGGTCTTCCGGCTGCACGACAGCTTCCCCAAGCCCAAGCGCGGTGAGTGCTGCCCTGCAGGCTGAGCACCTGTGCTGCTAGCCCAGTGTCGCCCCCTGGCAGGCCTGTCTGCCCTCCCCCGGGGCAGAAGGGCCCACACTCTGAGCGCCCTGTGTGTGACCCTCAGTGAGCTGGGAGCGTGCGCGAAACGGTCCTCCGGCCTCCTTTCTGCCTCTCCTTCCTCCACTGAGTCCCTCGTAGGGAGCGCCCAGTGGAGGTAGTGACTGTGTCTTGTGCATTGTTTAGACTCAGGCACTGAGAAGCGTCTGGGAGAAAGTAGCCAGTGGGTAGGAAGGGCAACTTACGCCCACCTGGTGGGTTATCAGGAAATTGCTAATTGGGCCTGCATTTGACGAGAGATGCCAGCTTAAGAAGTTGTGGTATTTGGGGCAAAGAGCATAGAAGGTGCTCGTTTGGCCGCCCGCTGTTCCTCACACGTCCCCCGCGCCCGCCTCACCTCTCAGCCTGCCCTCTCGTCAGGCCGAAGGTCCCACCCAGGCCTTCTGGCAGGGTCTGGATTACGGGCAGAGCCGGGACTCACCCTCTGTGGGGGTCAGAGGGCACTCCCTGGGGAGTCTGATGTGGATTTGGAATGAGGCTGGTGGCAGTCTTCTGAGCTCTCTGGGGGCCGGCCTGCAGCTGGTCCCCTCGCCATTGAGTCCCTGTGTGAGGCCTGGCATGTCTTGGGTCCAGTAAATATTCCTTGAGTGGATGAGTTGATAAAGGAATGAAGGGCTTTGATACTGGGGCTGCTGAGCTCTCTGCCTGCAGGGCAGGGTTTCAGGGCACCCCGAGGACTGTGCAGGTGGGGACAGCCTCAGGCTGAAGCAGGAGCCCATCCCAGGCCTGCAGGTCGGGCTAGTGGGGAGGTGACATCTGGGATGGAAGCAGAGACATCTGGCTCCCCGGGAACGGGGTGTGATGCCCCTGGTGGCCTCGGAGCCTTTCCTGTTGGTGTTTTTCATCAGCTGTCAGTGGTTGCTTTCCCTGATTGCTCCTGCCCCAGTCGTCACCTTCTCCCCCTTTCCACCTTTCCTTTCTGAGCCTCTTGGAGGAGAGCTGATGTGGTCGCTGACCCAGCAGGTCCCCATAAACAGCCTTCAGGAGTAATCTCTCAGCTCTTCCCATATAGCTCTTCATGTGCTGTGTCTCCATTCTGCGCCTCCAGGGCTGTTTTACAGGTGGGGGGCCAGGGAAGCAGCCTGTGCTTTGAAGCAGGGGTCCTGTTCTTACGGCACCTGTGTGCCTGTTCCGCCAGGTGTCCGTGGTTGCTGTTGTGCTCTGCCGGTGGCCCCCTGCCTGGGTGCGGCCCCCCTCTCCTCAGGCAGCGTCCTCTCTGGTTCTTCCCCACCTACCTCCCCTGCCCTGTCCCCTGCCCTCCGGGAGAGGCCCAGGATGATGATTCCATCCACCTTTAGCTGTTTCTTTCCTCTTTGTCTCTGCCAGGTGGGTAACCAAGCAGCCATTAGAAGTAGCATCTGCTGTCCACAGCACTTGCAGTGTCTGTACCGTGCACGCACTTGCTCGTGACCCCCTGCGTCACGGGGCCTCCCAGAGTCCCTGCAGGCAGGTGTGGAAACTGAGGGTCAGAGAGGCCCAGTAGTCTGCCTGTGTGCGTGTGGAAGGGGCACATTCTCTGGGCTCCGGGTAACTGAGGATGGGGTTTTAGGTGAGGTGTACCCTCCTAACCTGTCAGCCTGTGGGCAGGGTTTAAATCAGCAGTGGAGTCCTGCTGGTTGCAGTCTGTCTGGGCTGCCCTGCGCAGACAGCATCAGATGAATCAAGTACTCAGGCCCAGTTTGCTGTTTGTTGCGGCCACAACGCTTGGCTGGATTATATTTTGCCAGTTGTCAATGAAACATGGGCCCGGTTAACAAACCAGTGTATTTGTTTTAGGACTCCGGTCTCTAAAATGATACTTTATGTGTTTAAAAAGTATCTTCTAAGTCCCATGTGTACACATCCCTAACCCAGCAGCAGGGCTGAGGAGGGGAAGCCTTCATCCCCATCTCAGGGTAATGGTTTTGTCCTTTGTCCTTCGTGCCTCCCTCACACCTCAAATTAGTGTAGAAGCTGATTTGCTTCTTACTTCTTAATTTTTCAAATTAAAAAAAATACTTGCTGACTTACCTAGACTTTATCCTAAACTCAGACGTCTTTTATCCACCCTCTCCTGGAGGTTTTCTAGTGAAGAGCTTGGTTTTGCAGGGATGGCCCTTGTGACTTCGGATAATGAGTCCCGCTTCCCTTTGCGATCCTCCTCCAGGCTCCCCATCTCCCTTCCCCAGATGTCTGCTGCCCGCCAGCTCTCACATGCAGTCTCTTCGCTCAGTTTACCTTTATGGCTGCATGCTGCTTGGCCTTTGTTCTGTAGTTCTCTTCGGCCTCTGATCATATTATATGTATTATTTATCTTGCCCATCCTCCCTCCTCCCCCAGTGAGAGCCGAGTATCTTGCTGCACTTTGCAGCTCCGTCCCCAGTGCTGAAGGATCAGTAATTGCTTCTGAACATTGAGTGCACAATTGTCTTCTTCTGCCCTGTCATCCTCTGATTTTCCACCTAGGAAGGAGCACCCATTCCCCCTGTCTTTCCTGGAACCTTACACCCCTCCTTTTGGGAGTTACACTTGACAATGTTAAGGTTGTCAAATTAAGACCCAGTCTTCCTTTCTGAGATCAGAGAGTGACTGTAAGAGTGAGAAGCCAGCAAACAGCATTGCCCTGTACTGACTGTGTTCACTGTAGGGCCAGTCAGTACACCAGGATTCCATTCATCCTGTCCGTGAGCACTCAGAGGAGAATGTTCAAGGTCATGTCAAAGTCAGCTCTTTTTGTTGTTCTTGGTTAAAATTTGGCCATTTACTTTGCTTCATGTTTAATGTTTTCCTTTATTTTCTTGTTTTACTGGAGTAATTTCTCAAGTAATATTCCAAGAGATTAATTACCTGAGCAAATTCTGAAGAAAGTTGTGTGGGAAACAAACTCTTGACTCCTTGTCCCTTTGAAAGCACCGTCCTTCAGCTCTCAGCCCCTGGGTGGTAGCTTGGCTGCGTGTGATATTCCAGTTTGGGAATTACTACCAGTCAGAGCTTTGGAAGTATTGCTTCATTGTCTTCTGAGAAGTCGGATACTCCTGGGTTTTTGTTCCACTGCAGACGACTTGGGTTTTGTTTTGTTTTGTTTTCTCTAGAAACATTTAGGATCACTTTTAATAACATCTCTGGGATCTTCTTTTGTTTTTTTGCTCCTAATGTTGGACGCTTTGTGTCCATCACATTAGCTCCAGGAAGTTTTCTTCTGTTTCTTTGACAATTGATTTCCATCTACTTATTTTCTCTTTCTAGGGTGCTTATTGCTTCTGTATGTCTAAGTCTTTTTATCTGTAAAATGGGAACCATTGTATCTGCCTTTAAGGTGATTGTAAAGATTAAATGATAAGTGAGTTAGTAAAGTGCCAGGCGCACAGTGGGTGTGGCACACAATAAATATTAGCTGCTGTTAACATTTGTTTAAATCTGCTGAACTTTTTCTTCACATCTCACTCTTTAAAAAATCTGTCCTTCTGCTCTGCATTCAGGGGGATTTCATCAGCTTTATCTTTTGGTCTTTCTATTGAAGTAAAAAATGGTAAATACTGTTGGTAATATCCAAGAGCCTTTTCTTTCTCTATGATTTTCCTTTTTTAAAGCATCTTGTTTTTGATTTGTTGGGCATATCACAGACCTGAGGACATGGGCTTTAGTCTGCTGTTTTCTTCCTCATCTACTCTCTGCCCCCCAGAACTGTCTGGACTGCTCACGTCACCTTCCTCCCCACTTCACTCTGTTGGCTTTATTTCCTGTCGTATTTGTGTCACTTTGGTTTCCAGGGTCTCAGCTGGGACAGCAGGCCAGTGCACGCACTTGGTCCCCCAAGTTAGTCCGGAAGCCGGGACCAGGTAGGTCTCTGAAAGGATGGATGCTTTTCAGCCTTGGAGTGTCTGTCATCTGCCAGGCTTTTGGGGAGGCATGAGGAACACATGACAGGGTCCCTTCCCCAAAAGGGTGTGCATCTGGGAGGGTATCAGTGCCAGACGTGACACGTGCACTTGGAGAGACACCTGCCCGCAATGGACATAGTGACCTGGAGGTCAGAGGCCAAGGGAGGACAGGTCTGTCCCTGCTGGGAGGTGGGCCCTGACTGGATGGGATTTAGTTTGGAGGTGGCAGAGGGAGCCAGGCAGGGGACAGAGTCTGTAAGCAGGTGCCCAGCCCCTTCTTTGCCCCGTGCCTTTGCACATACCTCCTCTGTTGGGGATCGTGTGGTGAAGATGGGCCCCTCCTCTCTGTCCCATGCCCACTTTCCTCCTGGGCTCAGGTTGACTCAAGTATTCATGGTGCCGGCCCTGTGCTAGATGCAGTCAAGGGGGCAGTGGGCCGTGCTCACTGTTGCTGGGTCGGGCAGAGCACCAGGCAGGGGCTGCGAGCAGCTGGAGGCCCCATTACTCCCCAGTCTGCTCAGACCGATGGGAGACCCAGGAGGCGGCCTGGGATCTGGCCTCCCTGTCCATGTTGCATCCTGGCCCTCACTTTGGCAGGGGACCTGACAGGGCGGGCAGTGTGGCCTGCTCAGCAGTGTCTGGCAGATACTTCGTGTATGTTTTCAAAAGGTCCAACCCTGGTTCTGGCCGGGGGAGTGTAACACTGAGTGAGATGGAGGGGATGGAGAGAGGTGGACAGAGTAAGTACGGGAGGTGCTGTGATCAAGTGGCCCGTGGACGCTGGTGGCCATAGGAGGGGACCATGGGCTGAAAATGGCGGGGAGCTCAGAGAACGGGTCATAGAGGAAGTGGTCCGTGATCTGAGTAGATCTGTGAGGCTGAACTTTGACCGTGAGGTGGTGCTGGTGGGAGATGAGGCTGGAGGTGTTGCAGCTGGTGCAGGCTTCTTCAAGGCGCTCAAAGCTGGAAGCCATTGGGGGACAGTCACTTGCATTCAGAGCTGTCACCAGCCTGAGGGCATGGGGCTAGGGAGGCTCTGGGCAGTGACCCCTATGGGAGGTGGGGTACATTCCAGAGCATTTTAAGAGATGGACATGATAGCTTATGGTGACAGGAGAGCTGGAGGAGAGGGAGCAGTCTGGGTGACCCCAGGGCCTTGTGTGGGCAGCTTGGGTCCTAAACTGCAGGTGCAACAGGGGTTGCAGAGTTAAGAGGTGAGGAGGAGGATGTTTGGGGTAGGCTGGCTCTGAAGTTCCTGTCCAGCACCCACTGGGAGGATGTCCAAGGAGCACAGGACTGCTGGATTAGAGATGCGGGGCCACCGTCTCCCATGATAGCACCCCAGCCTACCATGGGCAACCACGTGGTGACCTGGCTTGCTGTCCTTTAGGCAGGGGGCTGTGGGCTAACAGAATGGGGGTGGTGACACCACCAAGGCTAAGCTCTGAGGTTTGGGGCACCCTCAGGGCCTCTTCTGTCTCCCAGCATG
Source organism: Manis javanica (assembly GCF_040802235.1). Lineage (NCBI taxonomy): Eukaryota > Metazoa > Chordata > Mammalia > Pholidota > Manidae > Manis > Manis javanica. The sequence continues at coordinate 97,065,560 of NC_133168.1, read as the reverse complement.
TCTGACACCTGTGGTACTGGAGCAGTAAGTGGGTGCAGGCAGCGCTTGCTGGCAGTAATGACCCCCGTGCAGACCCTGACGTCAGGTGACAGTGTTCAGGGCACCCCGCAGAGGGAGCCGGGGCCAGGGTGTATGGAGCAAGGTGGCCTGGCCCCCCTCTGCTGTCCAGCCAGTCCTGGCCTGGAGGGTGCTAGTTATTTCAAACCTACCACACTCGCTGGCCAGTGTTGTTTGGATATATGAGATACGTGAGATATTTGTGATGTGTGATATTTCAGAGCTGAAAATATTTTTTTAAGGAAAAAGTCTTAAAATGTTTTAATTGAAAAAGTTGTGTCTCATTATGTTCCACACACTGTTTGCCAGCAGTTTCTGGCCCGCTGTGCAGATGTACATGCAGAAAGGTTTTAACAGTGGGCAGGGTTTTTCCTCTCCCCATGGTGGTTGCCTCTGGCGCAGGAGGGGTGGAGGGCAGCGGGGATTTGATCTGTATGGCTCTGATTTTCTTAGAAGTGGAGAACAGCATTGGCACGTTACTTCCGTGATGACAGCATGTGTGTCAGGCACTGACAGTTCACCCTGGAGAGTGAGATTGCCAGAGACTATTTTACCTGCATTGCTGTTTTTCTTGACGTCAGGGTTTTTAACCTCTGGGGTTGAGTCTCTTTTTGCGTCACTTGGAATACCTTTGTTAGGCTCTAAGACGGAACCCGGGAGTGTCCCCCCTGAGACCGGGCCATCTCCGCCTCCCAGCTTCAGCTGATGGGTTTGAGTGAGGGATGAAGGCAGTGGATGCTGTAGGGCACTGCCCTGCCTGGGCTGTCGAGGCCCCAGGCAGCTCCCTGCCCTGTGTTGGGTGAACTTGTGTGGCCAGAGGCCATCTCTGGCTGTTCAGCTTTAGCTAATGTCATGTCCCTTCCTACTGTTCCTCCATGGCGGCCAGCGTCACCGTTCCTCTGCACTGGCTCCTTCTGTTCCCTGTGACCTCTTGGAATTCCGTAAGATTGGGCATGGGAGCTGGCATGGGATTTGATGCTCCCAGGGGTGCTGGCCTCCGGAGAAGCCGCCGTTGTGCCAGGCCAGCTGAGCCCAGGGAGGAGGTATGGGAAGCTGTGGGCCCCCTGCTGCTGCTGGCTTTGGCCGGGCCGGGACTTGACAGATGCCTTTCCCCTTTCCTTTCAGTGTGCAAGGAGCCCCCCTACAAGGTGGAGGAGTCGGGGTACGCTGGCTTCATCATGCCCATCGAGGTGTACTTCAAAAACAAGGTAGGGCCCCAGCAGGGGTGTGGCTCCCAGAAGGGGAGTAGACCTGGGGTGCATGGGGATGGAGCGTGGGGATTCCTAGCAGTGGAGAGATCCGAGTCAGAACATGGGCGGGCGGGTGAGGCAGCGCGTCCATCTGTCCCTTGAATGCGGGGGCAGGTGCTGTGCCAATCAGTGGGTGCCGTCTGCCCAGGGAGCAGCCGGGCCGCATCCTGTTCCATGGTCCTGAAAGCGTGCGTGGTCCCTGAGTCAGCAGTGACAGGCCTGACAGCGCCCGAGTCCGTGGGTGGGCCTTGGGGTTAGTCATCCGGCCATGACTAGTGGTGAAGATCTGGAAATTACCTAAATGTCTGGCATCAGGTGATTGGTTAGGTACGTTTATGGTGATCTTAACAGAGTCTGCAGTGACCTGAGGGTGCAGAGGGGCGTTTTTAATATTGTTGAAAGAAAAACAAGTTATGAATATTACTTACAGAAAAAAGCAGTTATATTTATCAAAAATGTTAACGGGTAATCTGGGTGGTAAGATTACAGGGGCTTTTGTTTTATTTTCCTCCATGTATGGTTTCTAAACATTTACAGTGATTATTTATATTATATATAAATATATAAATTGAAGCTGCTGTAATAGATACCGGACGAGACAGGTTATAAAGAGCAGGAGTTTATTGCTCACAGTTCTGGTGGCTGGAAGCCCGAGGTCAGGGTGCCAGCACGGGCAGCGAGGGCCCTCTTACAGGCTGCAGACTTCTCTCTCTGTCCTCACGTGGAGGAGGGCCCGGGGACTCTCTGGGGTCTCTGTCAGGAGGGCACTGATCCCACTCAGGAGGGCTCCGCTGTGAGGACCCAGTCGTCTTCCAAAGGCCCACCTTCAATTACCATCACATTTGCGATTAGGATTTTAGCATGAATTTTGGGGGAACACATTCAGAACTTGGTGCTTTTTTTCTTTTTTTTTTAAGCTCAGTAATTAAATTAAAACGAGCCTTCTTGGCAGCCTGTTTCTGCTCCTCACAAGTGCCACCAAGAGGCCGCCGTGACCTTTGCTGGCTCAGAGGTGGCTTGGCTGTGCCGGCACTTTTCCTCGAGCGCAGCTATGGGCTGCAAGCAGCCTTGCTGCCTTCCGGGAAGGAGCGTTCCCAGGGCCTGTGGAACCGTGGCTTGTTTCGTTAGTCGCCTGTTCGTACCTGGCTGTGCTTCAAACCGCCCTGCATCCCGAATCTCTAGCAATGGGACTAAGTGCGCTGACCTCTGGGAGCTGAGTGACACTTTAGCAGGTGTGACTTGGCAGGATCTGGCGGTGGGGCCTCCTGGGCCTAGCTCACAGGAGCCCGGATCACCCTGAGAGTTGCGGAGACCAGCCTATCTGCACAGGCGAAGGCTCCTTTAGCAGGGGAGCCGCCGCACTCCGCTGGTGCCTGTGCCCGCAGCTAGCTTCGGGGCGTCCTCTGCAGCCCTGCTTGGGAGGCCCCGGCAGGGAGCGTCCGCTGCCCCAGGAGTGTGGGGGAAGAGGGCTGGTGCCTGGGCCGGTGTCGGCCGCCCTGCAGCCCCGGCGGGCAGCCCCTGGAGAGGGACAGTGGTAGTGGAGCCCGGCTGGCCGGGGAGACCGAGTGCCCCTGCAGGTAGTGCTCAGCATTTGTGCGCAGTGCTCTTCTGCAGGGGCGGGTGCTGCTGCAGTCGCAGCCGGTTCGAGCTCAGCTCGGGGTTGACTGGGTCAGTTCCCTCTGAGGTTCACAGGCAGTTAGGGTTCCACAGGCCAGCGAGGCTTGTGTTCCCTGAGGCCTGTCTGGTCCCCAACACGCAGACCTTCCTCTCCCTGCTGGGGGCCATATCTGCATCCACCAGGTACCTGCCTGACTTCCCGCTGCCCTTCAGGGGTCTGCCGGGAGGCTCTGTCTTCCCTCAGCGGGTGGGGCTGCTGTGCGGGGATGCACAGGACCAGGCCCTGGGCCCTGGAGCTCTCCTGGCGCACGGGATGGGTAAGCATGGCTGCCATGCTGTCCGGCAGGCCCCAGACCCGGCTCAGCTTATGCCGGACATTTGTATCCTTTCCAGCTTGCCCTGTTTCCCCCACCCCCGACCCCGACGACCATTGTCTACTCACTGTGATTTCGACTTGGTTTTTTAAGCACGGATTTTTCTCCCGTCTGGCACACCGATGACTTGTGATAGTGTGAAGTCTTCCTCAGAACAGTGGTGGGCCATTCCCACAAGTAGAACATTGTCCCAGGGCAAGAGAGGCTTCTCTCCCTTTTTATTTTTATTTTGTGGTCTGAGTAAGAGCTATGTTCCAGAGTCTTCCTCTGGCCGAGTTGTCGTGTCGTGTCTATGGACCTTCGTTCAGACCACACAGCTGAGGGCGGTGGGGGAGCCCGTGGAGGGAGCATCGAGCGCCAGGTCAGTGTGGCCTCGTGGCCCTGCTGGGGGCAGCTAGGCCCCTGGAGGCTGGCCGCGTGTCACGTACGGCATGGCTGGTGCTGTTTGCTTAGCTAGGTTCATTCTCTCAGCCTCATGCGGTGGTGGTGGGGTCTCAGGCCAGCTGCAGGCAGAAGCCAGGGTGCTAGGACACCCAGACCACACAGGTTCCCCCAGCCCGCCGCCCTTCTATCAAGCCACAGGAATGGGGGTCAGGCTAAGTCACCCCTTCTGCTGTGTTTCTAGCACTCACCTGAGCTTCTGCTGTGTTTCTAGCACTCACCTGAGCCTTTTGTCCAGACTTCCTGGTCTGAGTGCTCCGTGGTTCCACCGCCATGTCCTGCGCCTCTAGGGAAGGGAGTGGGTGGTTCCCAGCTGTAGGACTTGTCCCCACAGTGGGCGTCCTCTCCCACACTGGGGCATTGAGGAGGCAGCGAGGGCCATCCCAATGTGTCCTGAATATCCCACATGGTCTTTCAGATCCTTGGTCTTTCTTACTTGGCGTGTGCACGGGTGTGTGTACATGTCTTGCAGGGCAGTGCAGGACCCTCTGCTCCTGGTGAGCTTTTCCTGCCACATTCCTTTGTAAGGAAGGCCCTGGGGTGGGGCCCCAAGCACCTTGCCTCTTCCTCAGGGGCCCCTTTTGTGGAGCCCGTGGGCATGCACCTCAGGCCTGTGCGCAGTGCTCCAGGGTGGCAGCTGCTTTGGGGCTGAGAGCTTTTGCTGCCGGAGAGGGCTTTCTCTAGGTCTCATTTACACACAACACCGTTTTCCTCTTTAGGTGGAATAGGTTTTTCATGTGGTTTCATTTAAACCCTGTGGGCAGATGTCAGTTTTTTTCTTTTTTCTTTTTTTCTTTTATTTTTTTATTAAGGTACCATTGATACACACTCTTATGAAGGTTTCACAAGAAAAACAGTGTGGTTATTACATTCCCCCTTATGATCGGGTTCCCCGATACCCCATTGCAGTCACTATCCATCAGTGTAGTAAGATGCCACAGAGTCCCTACTTGTCTTCTCTGAGCTACACCGTCTTCCCCATGACCCCCCCACACCGTGTGCACCATGTTTTCTTCTTTTAAACATAAAAAGGGTCCCTAGGAATTCACTTGTCTGATGGGTGGCTGGGGCCTGAGGGCTACCTAGAGACCGGTCCTCAGAATCACAGCATGTTCTCTCATTGAGGACAAATGCTGGACACTGACTGTTCGCCAGAATCCTGTTTCTAGAGGTGCTTTTGCTGTCCGAGCTGTAGAGGGCGGCCCTGCACTGACAGCTGAGGAGGCGAGGTGAGGCCTACCCGAGGCAGGCGGGCTCCCAGTCCAGGCGTGTCCTGTGCCACGTGGGTGCTTATTTAGTCTGCAGACAAGTCCTGGAGGAAGGTGATCTCCCCAGTCTGGGGGGGAAGGAGCCCAGGAGGCTTGATCACCTGGTCAAGGCCATCCATGGTAATGGATGGAGCTGGGATTTGAACCAGCAGAGCGTGTGGTTGTTTGTGCACATCTGTTGCTTAAACCCCCGAGACAAGCTCCACCTAGAGAGCCGCTGTTCACAATTCTGGCCTTTGGTCACACCCAGCAATAGGACGGTACTGTTTTATGTATTGTGCTGTGGTGCCCTACCTGGAGATGTTTTGTGAAGATCAGACAGTTGTGGGAGAGGAAACCAGTTTGGTGCAGAAGCAGCTTCCCCAGGTTGGAAGACCGGCTGAAACGGGCAGCACCTGGGCTCTGCTGACGCAGGCCAGGGTCGCCCTTGGTTTCCAGCGCTGGCTGCCCCTCCGCAGTGGGTTAGGGAAGTGGATTTCCGAGGTAGTAAGTAAGCAAAGGGGGAGACGCCTGTGGACCAGCTGCTTCCAAGGCCTCAGTTTCTCTATCTGTGAGATGGGCTTCTCAGAGCTGGTAGAGGATTCAGGGGGGAAGGCGAGTGCTCGGCAGGTGCGGTCGCAGTAGGCTTGCTGGGAATGCACCTTGTCCTGTAGGAGCTGCGCTGTCCTGAGGCCAGCTGGGGAAAGCGGCCTCTGAGGCCTCCCACAGGAAGTGTGATGGTGGGCTTGCTTCCCTGCACCCCGTGCAGCAGCGGCACCTCTCAGGCACTGGGTATTTTCCCCCTAACGCAGCATCCTCCCGGTGAGGGGCCTCTGCTTTCCGTGGAGCTTGGCACCAGGACTCCTGGGAGACCACAGTCAGCTGCCCTGTGGGCAGGTTGTTCTTTTACAGATAAACCGCCTCTTACCCCCATGGAAAAAAACGGTGTTGGGGGTCTGCCTGCAGAAGTAAGATAGGTGCAGTATGTAGCCGCTTCCCCTCAGGCCACCTCTGACACACAGCGCATGTGTCCCTTCCAGTACTTCCCCAGCTCTGATTCTCCGGACACCCTGTAGGTCTCCAGTCTGGTTCAGTTCTGACACCATCTACTCGGGATTAGCACAGACCCCACAGCTGAGGGGCTCAGCCCCACAGGACTGCCCCTGCTTGCCACACCAGCCGCCGTCCAGGCCTCCCGGGCTTTGGCCTTACCGGTTCCCAAGACCTGCTCCTCACATTCCATGATTTGCTAGAACAGCTCACGATACTCTGATACACTTTCCTTACTTTTGCCAGTTTATTACAAGGGATACAATTCAGGCAAGCACATGGCAGCGCGTGTGGGCAAGGCGTGGGCTGGGCCGAGCTCCCATGGCCTTCCAGCTCCTTCTGTGTGACCGCCGGGAGCTCTCCAACCCCATTGTTCAGTGGCTTTTTGAGGTTTTATAATGTGGGTATGACTGATGACATGTCCGCCATTGGTGATTAGCTCCATCTCCGGCCTCATTGTCTTCAGGGCTTGGGACGCGGGGCTGAGAGGTCAGAGCTTCGCGCCGAGCTTGGTCCTTCAGGTGACCAGTCCCGTCAGCAGGGTGTCTAGGCTCCACCAAGAGTCATCTTGTTAGAATGAAAGACATTCCTGTCATCTTGTTACTTGTGAAATTCCACAGCTTTTAGGAGATCTGTACCAGGAACAAAGTCAGAGACCAAATCTCTTCCTAGGATGCCACAATTGTAAAAAAAAAAAAAAATCGAGGTGAAATCCACATATACACAATGAATCACTTAAAGTGCACAGTTCAGGGTCATTGTGCATTTGCACTGCTGTGCACCCACCACCTCTCTAAGTTCAAAACTTCCTGCCCCAGGGGAATGCCCCGTCGCATTTGGAAGTCATTATCCTCCCCATGCCCCCTGCCTCCGCTCTCCTTTCTCCCCAGTCCCTAGTCCAGGCGTTTCCTGCAGGAGGAACCGTGCAGTAGTGTCCATCCACACCTGGCTTCTCTCACTTAGCAAGATGTTTTCCAGCTCCATCGCATCATGGTGTGTCAGTGTTCCGTTTCCTTTTATGGGTGGGTGACGTTCCTTCGTACGGCACCTGATTCTTGTTACAGTCGTTCCATTCTACAAAGTCACCACAAACACTGAATTAGCAGAAATTGAAGGAACATTTGCTACAAGGAGAATAAAGAAAGGGTTAGCTTCCCATAAACCTCTGGTCACATGTTTGTGAACCACATCAATGTGTAACCTTGTGTTAAGTGTGTTTTTGTCTGAAGACCTTGTTTAGTATACACTGTTGATCATGAACATTGAACTCACAGCAGGGAGCGTTATACCTCTTGCCTAAGCAAAGCTTTTTCAACAAACATACTTTCTTTATAACGCACATCACAGCCTTTCAATGCTAAGGAGCCCCAGACTGCCCTCAGCACCATGCTGGGACCTTTTGAAATAGCAAATTCGTCAAGGAAGAGACCACCACCAACAGCCCCGCACTACACACCTGTTCACAGTCTGAGCTGAAACAAGAAGGCAGAGCGTCCCGTTGTTCATCATCAGCTGGGTCAGGCATCTCAGATTTCCACCATTCTGTGCTTGTGTGTGAAGGCATGTGAAAGCCGCGTGCTGTGATTGTGGCTTTTAGCGAGTAGGCAGGTGAACTCGCAGATACAGAGTGCACAAATAGTGAAGATCACGCGTAGTGTTGCTGGGTGTCCATTCACCTGTTGGTGGATATTTGGGCTCTTTCCACCTGTTCGCTGTTGCTCTTCATGCCATGTAAATATGGGTGTACGTGTGTGTTTGAGTTCTAGTTTTCAGTTCTTTGGGGAAGATGCCCAGGAGTGGAATTGCCGGGTCATGTGGCAATTCTCCATTTGACTTGTTTGGGGAGCCGCCAAACCCTCCTCTCCGTTGTCTGTGCCGTCATGTATCCCCACTAGCACAGCACAAGGGCTCCTGTTTGTCCACAGCCTCATCTGACATTTGTTATTTTCCACCCCGGTGGGAATGACGTGGCATCCCCTGGAGGTTTTGATCTGCATTTGACATTGGACATTTCTCAGATGCTTACTGGCTGTTTATGTATCTTCTTTGAGAAATGGCTGTCCGTATCCCTTACCCATTTTTTCATTGGATTTTTTTCTTTCTGTTGTTGAATTGTAAGCGTTCTTGGATGTTAAACCCTTACCATATAACATCCAGCATATAACAACCTCCTTTAGGTTGTTCTATCACACTCTGATAATGTCCTTTGATAAACAAGCTTTTTTAAATTTTATGAAGTTCAGCTTATCTATTATTTTTTCTTCCTCAGGTATGTCAGATGTCAGACTCCATTTGAAGTCCTGAAGATTTACCCGAGTTTAGTTTCGCCTTCGTTGGATAGTTTGTTTCCTACATTATCTATAGGTGATCTGTTTGGGGTTAATTTTTGTATCTGGAGTAAGGTAGGGTGCAATTAATTCTTCTGCATGTGATTCCAGGTGTCCCAGCACCATTTATTGAAGAAACTGTCCTTTCCCCATTGAGTGGTCTTATTAGCGCCCCTGTTGGAAATTACTTGGCCATAAATATTTGGGTTTATTTCTGGACTCTCCATTCTATTCCATTAGTCTTTATGTCTAGCCTCATATTAGTACCATACTGTTTTCATTATTGTAGTTTTGTAGGAATTTTAATCAGGAAATGAGACACCTCCAACTTTGTGGGATTTTTGGTTGTTTCTTAATATGGTTTTGTTTGAGGGGGCCTTTCGCAAGTCCACATGAATTTGATGTTTGGCTTTTCCATTTTCACAAAAAAAAAAGGCCACTGGAATTTGGGTCAAGGTTGCATTGAATCTGTAAATCACTTTGGAGACAGTACCATCTTAACAATATTAAATCTTCCAGTCTCATGAACAGGGACTGTCTTTCCATTTAATTAGGTCTTTTTTAATTTCATTCAGTAATGTTTTGTAGGTAGTTTTCAGTATGCACGTCTTTTACAACTTCTTGGTTAAATTTATTCCTAGATATTCTGTTCTTTTGTATGCTGTTGTAAATGGAATTGTTTTCTTAGTTTCCTTTTTGGATTGTTCATTGCTGATATATAGGAACACCATTTCTGGGTATTGACACTGTACCCCGCAACTTTACTGAATCCGTGTACTGTCTTTAGCAATTTGTGGCTTCTTTGGGATTGTCTACATGTGAGATACCATCTGCAAATAGGGATAGTTTTACTTCAGCCTCTTTTCTCCCTCTCTTTCTTACCTGATTGTTTTAGCCAGGACATCTAGGACAGTGTTGAATAGTAATAAGGAACGTGGTTATCCTTATCTTGTTTCTAATCTCAGGGGGAAAGTTTTCAGTCTTTTTCCCATTGAGTGTGATATGAGTAGTGGGTTTGTCATAAATACCCTTTATCAGGTTGAGGAATTGCCCTGCTATTCCTAGTTTACTGAATGTTTTTATCATGAAAAGATACTCCATTTTTTTTCAGACTCATTTTCTGCCTCTGTTGAGATCATCATACACATTTTTTTCCCTTTGTTTTATTGATGTGGTGTATTAACATCGATTGGCTTTCGTACATTGAACCACCCTTTCCTGGGATGATTCCCACTTGGTGTCACAAGTATAATATTTTTGATGTGCTGTGGGATTTGGTTTGCGAGTATCTTTTGAAGATTTTCTATGCACAAGGAATACTGGTCTAGTTTTCTTGCGGTATCTTGTTGGCCACTTGTGTATCTTCTTTGAAAAAGTGTCTGTTCACGTCTTTCACCCATTTTTAAATTGGGCAGAGTTTTTGAGTTCTTTATGTAGGTCCCTGTTGTTAAATGCTGACAGTAGAGCACGTTGCAGGGCAGAACGAGTGGGTGACGCGCCCTTCCTTGAGTTGGGAGCCTGAGCTCATGGCGGGAATCCAGGTCGTCATGCCCCAGACCTGTGTCACCCAGGAACCTCTACAGGCCATGGCTGAATTGTTCCTCTGGAAGTTCACCTGGGGTTGTGGCTGGGAGAGCATGCTGGTGCTGCCTGAGGATGATCAGGTGAATTGAAACACTCCCTTTGTATCCATCTGCTCCTCATCCCAGAGGCGGCTGAGGTATTTGAAGGCCTTCTTGAGTGAATTACATCTTGTACCTTCACTGTTGGTAGAAATACATAAGCCACATGTGTAATTTAAAATTTTTTAGTAGTCATGTCAAAAAAGGTTGAAATAGGTGAAGTCAATTTTAATAATGTAATTTATTTAACCAAGAAGATCTGAAAAATTATTTTGACATGTAATCAATATTTAAAAATTACTGTGACATTTTACATTCTTTTTCATATCAAGCCTTTGAAATTTGGTATGTGTACTAGATTTATGCACATCTCAGGACGTTAAATTTTATGGGAAAGCCTTGATCTCTATTTAGACTCCATAAAATTCATATTCGAGGAAGGAAGCAGATCCATAAACCCAAGCTGATCCCAGTAACTCAGCCCCTTGTACACTGTCCTTTGGTCATGATTTTTTTTAGCTTTTAATTTTGAGGTAATTTTAGACACATAGGAGAGTTGCACAGATCGGACAGGGCATTCCCGTACCTAACCTCCCCAATTGTTAGTGCCTCCCGTGACCATGGTACATGATCAAAACCAAGTCACCATTGCCACAGGACTCACCATTAACAGATTTTAATTGGATTCCCTCTTTTCTAGAATGTTCTTTTTCTGTCCTAGAATCCACTTTAGGATTCTTCATTGCATGAGCTGTCATGTCTCTTCCATCTGCTTCAGTCTGTACAGTTTGTCTGCTTTTCCTTGTCTTCCGTGGCCTTGACATTTTTATGACGTGCTAGCCAGGCATTTTGAAGAACGCCCCTCAGCTTGGGTTTTGTCTGGTGTCCTGTTGTCATGAGACTGGGGTTGTAGTTTTGGTAAGAAGATCGCAGAGGTGAAGAGCCCCCTCATCACATCATGGTAGGATGGACCGGATACTAACTCGTCTTCCTGGGAGGTTAACCTGGATCTCCTCGTTAAGTTGGTGTCTGCTGGGCTTCTCCACCATGAAGTCACCGTCTGTGCCTTTCTGTTCTGTCAGAAGTGAGTCACTTAATTCCAGCCCACACTCCAGGGGAGGGAAAGGAAGCCCCACATCCTGCTGGGCAGACTGAAAACCGCCACAGTAACTCAGTGGGCTTGGGAGAGATACTTTGAAACTAGGCAGATAATGCTTCTTTTTCAAGTTTTATCCACTAGTGCTGGCGTCCATCAGTGGAGTCCTATGATTTCTAGTTCCTTCATTCCTCCCACACTCATTAACTGGGATTTTTCTGTAGGAAGAACTGTCCCTTCTCCCCCATTTATGTACTTACTCAGTCATTTATTAAATCAGTGTGGGTTCATGGATATTTGTTCTTTTCTTTGGGTTATAATCTGGTCCTGTTGTCATCTGTTTTGTTGTTCAAATTGTCCTCACTCTGGCCAATGGGAAGTCCTTCGGATTGGCTGCTGTGCCTCTTCCTCTTGTTCCCGTGGATTTTTAGGGTGCTTCCTCACTGTCTGATGCCACAAGACACTCCAGGAACATCTTGTTTTCTCCCTGTCCCAGCTCTAGGATCAGCCTCTTTGCCAAGGAGGCCTGTTGGAGAATGGCATTTAAAAGCCACGATGTGGGAGCAGAGTGTGCTCGTTGCTCCTGGGGTGCTGGTGCGCTTGGGCTCCTCGCAGGACCACTAGGGAGCACACGTGGTGTACTCGCCGCCCCGACCCGACGCTCATTTCTGTGTCTGCCTGTATGTTAAATAGCAGCTTGTACTGCTGCCTGCGACTCCAGCACCACTGAGTTCTTTAGCCCTCTGCTGTTGCTTATTGAGCTTCTTTCTCTGAAACCTGGCTCTCATCATCTACAGTGTATTTGTGTATTTGTTTAACTCTAATGTACCTGGAAAGTAGTTGCAGAATTGTTGACTGGCCCTCCTGTGAGAGGTGAACTTACCAGCTGGGGGCCCAGTGTCTGCGTGAGTTCTTCCGTCTTTGGCTCTCCAGTATCCAGTGAAAACACTGCTTTTCAGCACTGTTTATGACAGCTCCTTCCCCCCATCATTGTCAGTGTGGTTATGTCATACATTTGTAATCGTTAGGTTCATTAGTCACCATCTACATTCTGTCTTGGGACCTCCTCCCCCTGCCCATCTGCTTATTATTATCATTTTTGTTTGTATTCGGTGAACTCTGGGTTTTGACAAGCATAGAGTCGTGCGTCACCTTGACAGCTCCACGGGGAGCAGCCCCGTCCTCCCCAGGCCCCCTCTCGCTGCCCTTTTGAAGTCAGCCCCTCCTCCACCCCCAGGCTCATCTGTTTCCCATCCCAATAGTTTTGTCTTTCCCAGATTGTGGTATAAATAGACACACAACACGTAGCCCTTTGTGTCTGAGTTCTTTTGCTCTGCGGTATACTTGATATTCATCTATGTTGTTGCGTGAATGAATAGCATATCCCTTTTGTCTGTGTGGACGTACTGCAGCTTGTGTACCCATTCACCGGGTGGGGGCATCTGGGTTGTTTCCAGATTGTAAGCGGTTATGAATAAGTTTGCCCTAAACATTTGCATACAGGTTTTTTTGTGAACGAAGGTTTTCAGTTCACTTGGGTAGATACCCAGGGGTGGGACTGTTGAGTGGCATGGTACAGGGAGGTTTCACTTCACAACAAATTCCCTGCAGTTGTCAAAAGTGGCTGCACCACGTTGCCTCCTCGCCGGCAGGGCCAAGGGCTCTTGTTGCTCTGCAGTCTTGCCCGCACAGGATGTGCTTGGATGTTTTCTTCTGCTTTTCTAACGGGGGTGTAGTGGTACCTCTCTTTAAAAAAAAAAGCTTTATTGAGGTAAGATTCATGTAATTCATCCATTTAAACTGTACATTCCATTGGTTTTTACTATGTTGAGAGCTGTGCAACCATCACCACTAATTCCACACCATTACCCCAAAAAGAAACCACATCCCCATTTGCGGTCATGCCCCATCCACTAATCTAGTTTTTATCTTTATGGCTTTGACTGTTCTGGACATTGCATATAAATGGAACCATATGGTATGTGTCCTTTGTGACTGGCTTCTTTTATTTAGCAGTGCTTTCAGAGTTCATCCACATTGTAGCGCTTGGTTGACTATATTCCATTGTGTGGTGGGCCACGTTTTGTGTGTCCATTCATCAGTTGACAGGCATTTGCATTGTTGCCACATTGTTGCCACTCACTAACAATTTTGCGTACCAGTCTTTTGGGGGGATATATTTTCATTTGTTTTGGGCACACATCTAGGAGTGGAATTGCGTAGTCTTTGGGGAGTCCTGTGTTTAATTTTTGAGGAGCCACCACACTCTGTAGACGCTTCCACTGCGGCTCACCATTCTCCATTCCCACCAGAGATTTCTTCACGTTCTCGCCAGCACTTTCTTTTTGATTATAGCCATCCCAGTGGATGTGAAGGTGGTATCTCATCAGGTTTTGATTTGATTTCCCTGCTGGCTGATGACAATAACCGGCTTTTCATATACTTGTGTGCAATTCATATATTTTCTTTATTGAAATGTTCAGAACTTATGTGTTTCTTTTTTTTTTTAATTGGCTCAGTTGTTTTCTTACTGCGGGTTTTATGAAGTTAAGAGTTCTTCATATACTCTGAATACAAGTATGTTTTTAGTAATACTGCGAGAGCGTTAGGGAGACCCCATTAGAAGGGGTTGGGGGATGTGTCAGGAAAGGTCTCCTGTAGGAGCCAGGTTTACTCAGACTTACAGGTGAGCAGAGGTCAGCCTGCAGAGAGGACAGGGAGGAAGCAGAAGGGGTATGAAGGTGGCGAACCGGGGGCATCTGAGTTCTGAAGGGAGACGGGCAGGTGTGCGAGGGAGCGGGCAGGGCTGGCAGGAGCACATTCATCCTAAGCCCGCAGGCGCTGCTGGCAGTTAAGGTGGGGTGACATGATTACACTTGCTTTGTAAAAAGACCTCTCAGGGCCGTGTGTGGTGAGTGGGTGTGCTGTTAGGCCCCCCGTGAAGGGGGTCAGGGTGCCCTACCCAAAGTGTCCATGTGGAAGGGCTTGGGGGCTGGTCTTGGGCATGGTGAGCGGTGTGGGGGAGGGAGCTGGTGGGCCGCTGCCCCTCCCCAAGCGTGTGACCCCTGAGCCTGTGACCTGGTCCTTCATTCCTGTCCCTCCCTCACTGAGGGCTGGGGCCAGCCCTAGAGGTTTCCTCAGCTTTGCCACTTGGGGACCCCGTGACCTCCCTGCTTTATACTCATGGGGACAGGCTTTGGCATGGAGTTGTTGTCTTTTCTTTGTTTTGTTTTTGAGTCATTAGCTAAGATGGATGGTTGGCCTCTGTAGCTCTAAGGCAGGGTTGGATATGACTTAACTGTCCCCTCGGATCTAAGTTTGTCTTTTTCAAATTAAAGCTGGTTGCCTCTGAGTCCTGAGTTTCTGGCTTGCAGTGATCGGCAAGCCGCAGTGATCGGCAAGCCCGAGAGGAGGGAAGAGAGCCGGTCGCAAGGTGGAGACAGGTTGTCTGCGTGCCAAGAAACTTCTCTGTCCTTTCTCAGCCCTGCCTCCGGCCCCAGCCCCACTCCTGCTTGCTGGGTGTTCCCTGGGGATTGGACAATGGCCTGGGTGCCTTCTGGTATTGAACCTGCAGCTTGATACCATTTAGAGAGCAGAAGCATGCCCTGCAGCTGACCGTGACCCCGTTACCTCTGCTCTGCACCTCTCTCTGTGAGAGGCTCTCATGCTATCCCACATCGGGAGGAGGGGAAAGCACAGCCCGTCAGTGTGCAGGCCGGATTGAAGGGCCCGCCCGGGTTTCTGCAGCTGTGAGAGGTGGGGTGGTATTTGCTGCTAAAATGAGACATCCCCCTGCCTGTCCCCCACCCCCCACAGGCCGCCACTCACTTTCCATGGCTTTACTCAAAGGCTGTTATCTGGAAGTTAACAAAGGGCATTTTGGTACATTTTATCAGGAAGTTTGAGTGGTCTCATTGAGTTTTAAAGTAAGTTAGAACGGCTCTTGCCAGCCTCTGAGCTGGAAGCTGTCAGAGGCATCTTCTTGGACATGGCCTGGCTTGTTTCCAGGTGACAGCTGTCCAGGCAGCATGGCAGGACTGGTCACAAGCCGTGGGGGCCTGGGGCCCAGGCTTTGGCCTCCTGTGCTCCTCCATCCCACCTCCCCTGGAGTGGAAGTGGCTCTGGGCTGCAAGAGCCCCTCACGGGGCTGGCGGGTTTCTCCTTCTTGCCCTTGCTTTGTATTGACACTCAGCTTGTGAGAGCTGGTCCTGAGTGATTGGATGGGGAGCCCAGACCTCCTGGTTCAGCTCACCCCTCCTGGAGTCCCCTCACCGCACCCTCGACGGGTGGGGAAGCTGCCGGCAGCATACTCCCAGGCTTGGGGTGGGGCGCGGCAGCCGCCCGTGGAGCCTGCTGCAGGCGGCTGGGCTGCTCGCGGACACCCTACTGGTTGATGCTGTGGAGGGGGCTGGCCCTGGCTGGTGGGTTGCCAAAGAGCAGAGCAGAGGGGACATTGTATGAGGAGACTCAGGAAAAGGTCAGGGGGCTGCCGAGTTGTGACAAACCACGTGAGTGCCGGCCAGCTGTGCGCCTCTGTTAGCCGGGTGACAGGGTCCTTCTGGTCCTCCACGTGGGACCCCAGAAGCACCTTCAGTGCCTAGAGGTCAGGCAGAGGAGCGCCTCAAAAGAGCCAGTGCCCCGCGGCTGATCAGAGTCACCCCAAGATGCTAGGGAGGGATGATCTGCCCCAACTTGGCACCCACCGATGCCTTCTCCAGGGTTTCTGGAGGAAGGGAGAGAAGACAGCCTGGACTCAGCTTCCCTGGGAATCTCTCCTGGATGATTATGTGTTTCTGCAAAGATGGGAATCGTGTGACTGAGTCATTTCCCCTGTGACCCTGACGCGGCCGAGCAGGGGTGGGGTAGGTGGTAATGGGGGTCCAGCAGCAGCAGCCCAGCCCTGTGTGCTCTCGGTGTGAGCTGCGGGTTCAGGCAGCCTCAGTTCCAGGCGCGAGAGAGGGTGTCCTGGGCTTGGCATAAGCAGCCCCTGGTGTGTCTGACAGCCCCGGCGGGGTGTGGGGATGGGGGCCTTGACATGGGCTCATCCTGGGGACCCCTCATCCTTTCCTCCTTTGTACCCATTTGGTCCAGGTTTCTTTCACAAATTGCCTCTACCCATGTGTGTTTATATTGGGGTTAGACTGGGGACAAATCTTGAGTTAGGGTTCAAGGTAATAGAAACTCACTTCAAGAAGAGAAATGTTTGTTTCCATGGAAAGCTGTTCAGAATGTAGCGTGTGCCTTTCTGCCTCCTTGTTGAATTTCTAATTGCTTCTCGATACACGGGTATATTCTGGCCACAGCAGTTGGGATGATGCTGAAACACGCAGAGGAGAACGGGGCCATTACCATGCTTTTGCTGTGTCAGGAGCGCAGCTGAGGGCCGTTTCCCGTGCGTTCCACATTCCCGTGCCTGCGGGCTCTCCCGCCTGGAAGCAGCGGCACCCCTCTCAGAGGTCTGCCCTGGAGCTCCTTCCCTGTCAGCGTGTGCGGATGACAGCAGTTACAGATGCTCATATATGGTGGGCTCTGGGTTCTGTTATTTCCACTTCTCGGTGAAGGGTGGGGGCACAAACAGGTGGGGTGAGCCTCGTGGGTACCCAGCAAGTACAGAAGCCAGCTTAGCTCCGCTCCAGAGTCGGGCCCCTCGGTTATCTGCTTGGAGTGCCTCTCAGCTGCTCTCAGAGCACTATTTTTGCTCCGAATTCAAAGGTACAGGAAGAAATTGTGCCTTGTACCCCTGACCTCCGGGGACTGCCCTCACTAACAGGCGTTTCAGCAGTTCGCCTCTGGCTGTTGCCCACAGTGCCGGGGGGACTGTTCTGAACCCGGCCCTGGCGGGCCCTGGGGTGCTCCTGGCAGAGCAGTTGGTCGGACTGGCGGAGGCCCCACTGCTGCCGGCCAGAGCCACAGTCCTTCCTCCCTCATTTCCGTGTGCACCCTGAACCTTCGTTTATTTCCTCCTTTCACCAACGCTCAGAAAGATGGAGTGGCCAGTCCAGGGTAGGGTCACATGAGCCCTGGGTGTCCCCTCCCGAGGGATGGTGAGCACAGTAACTCCCTCTCAGAGAGCGTGTAGGGGGAGATAAGGCACAGGGTAAAGCCGTGACATAGCGCCTGGCCTGGAGAGGGCTGCCGCGGCAGAGGGCTCCTTCAGCAGACAGCGAGATGTTCACCCCGTGGCCGAAGTGGGCCTGGGGGCCTGGGGACAGAGGGCTGCGTTGGGACTCCTCTGTGCTCCGAGTGGTGGTCACAGCTACTAGTCCGCCGAGCCTGGAGGAGTAAGCCTTCTTTAAGTAAACGCATGCACGCCCGGAGAGAATGGCCCAGAGCCTGCCGGCCAGTGCCTGCAACCCCTCGCTTTGGTCCCGTGTCTTTTTCATCTCCACCCCCAGGGTGGTCTTGAATCAAGTACTAGACGACCTGCCCTAAATTTTGTGAACATTTCAGTCTGTGTCTGTAAAAGATAAGACTTCTAAACAAAAAATCCAACCACACCATCATCTCCAACAAAAGTAATAAACTAGGAATTCTTTAATATCATCAATGTCTAAGGTTCCCTAATTGTCTCATAACTTAAAAAAAAAGTATCTGTTCAGATCTGAGTCCCGTGAAGTCAGTGCATTGCTGGTGACGGCCGTCTCTTTCAGCTGCTTTGAATCTTTTTCTCCCTCTCTCTCTCTCACTCTCTCCCTTTTGTTTCTCTCCCCTGCAAGGAGTTTTAAGCAGCTGTGTTGTTTGGCCTGTCTCCTGGCAGATAGGTCCAGGGCCGTGGTCAGAGTCAGGCTGAGGCGAGTGTGTGAACTCCTGGGGCATGTCCGGCAGGCCCCGAGGGACAAGCCTAGGCTGGGCTGCTGGAGGTTTTGAGCCAGGCGTCCTCGTCCAGCGAGTTCTGGGCTGCCCGGTGTCTGAGGGCCTTACTCTGCCGGTCCTGAGGGTGGGGCCCTGGAGATGGCCCTGGGCTGGGGTCTGAGGTGGTGGAGGGGCAGCGTCAGGGGCTCTGAGTGTGGCCAGCCAGCCCCAGTGCTGCAGGCCTTTTGCCCTGACGTGGCCCGTGCCGGGGCCGGATGCCCCGAGCTCTGTGATATTGTGCGTGCTGCTGGCTTTGGGTGCCAGCACCAGTTTGGCCAGTTCCTCTCCCCTGAGTTTGCTGAGGCCAGAGAGAGATGCTGGCCCGTGGCCAGTGGCGTAGGGAGTGGGTGGCTGCCCACGGCCGGACTTGAGAGCATATGAGGCTGGCCTTGGCTGCCTTTGCTGTGAGCTGGCACTTGTAGGGGTCTGGCCAGGATGACTAAGGCTGTGGCTTCGGGACTGTGGGTCTGGCACCCCCTGAACGGCCTGCTGCTGTCTCTTGGGGTGTTTGCCATGCGGGCTGTCTCAGCTTTCTCAGGAGGCTGGTTTTCCGGGGAAAGGGATTTGAGGAGGGGCCTGTCACTGTCTTGGAAGTTCCTAAGTGTCACAGGCCTGAGGTCTTGTCCAGGAGGAGCTGTGGAGTCCTTGTCAGGACGCTGGGACAGACACGTCAGCTGCCAACAGCTGGTCTAGGCCATAGAGGCCTGCGCACGCTGGGCTCTCCGGCAGGCCTCTGCCCCGCCCGGACGCCGCACTGCCTGTCTCTGGGGAGTCATTGGGACGCTTCTGGTCTTTTTCGCTGGCTTCTGCGTTGCCCTGTTTGGCTGTGTGGGTGTGAGAAACTTCAAGAGCCAGGGTGTGCAGAGGACACCACCTGCCCAGAACAAGTCCTGCCTCCCTCCTGCCCAGCCACGTGGCACCAGGCAGCTTCTCTGCCTCTGTTTCAGCTTCTTTATCTGTGAAACGAGCCCAGGAAGAGCACCTGTGTTCTGCACTGGGCACCATCCGTCGGTTATGTGCTTAGACAAGTGCCTGGCCAGAGTCAGCACTGTCATCTGGGTGCCCCTGGGCTCAAACCAGGCCTTCCTCTCCTCCCTGACCCCGCTCCTGGTGGTAGGCAGAGCCATGCAGACGCCTTCTGGTATCCCTGTGAGCCCCCGTCTCCCTGGGGATCCTGGCTTCAGGTTCCATCTGCTGTGTCTCATAGGTGCCTTGTCTAGCCCACATCTCTTTCTGGTAGAAGGGTAGCTCCCGCCTCCACGGTCCGAGTTGAGTGCTGTTAGCTGCATTATCACATCAGATGCTCCCGTCATACGTGGGGAAACCAAGGTGCAGCAGGCCTGGGCAGCTAGCGGGAGCCCACAGCCTTCTGCAGGTGTCCTCGAGGCCCGCGGCCACCCTCCCTCCCCAACTGGTCCTGTAGCGAGGCTCTTCTTCTGGGTGTGCAGCTTCACTGCACTGTGTCCACTCAAAAAAGTAAACCAGGGAGAGACTGAAACATCTGTGGAAGCGGATGGAGTGAGAACGGCCACTCCCCGCAGCAGCCTCCCCTCCCCTGGCTCCAGCAGTCACCTCTGTGGCTGAGGCTGGCATGTCCCTGGCCCGCCATGTCCCTGCCATGTCCCCTGGGAGCCAGTCAGACCTCATTTCTGTGTCAGTGTCTCAGCGTGTGTCTCCAGAAGATGACGACTTCCTTTTTAATAGTTGGGTGAAGAGAATGCCAGCCTTCCTTGCACGTGGGTAATCCCTTCATATCCAGTCAGTGTTTGAAGGTGAGGTTCCGTTCGAATCAGGATCTGGGTAAGATCGGAACTTTGTAGTTCGTGAGTTTCTCTCTTAAATCCCTTTTAGTCCACAGATTCTTCCATTTCTTTTTTCTTTTTCTTTTCCTTTGCAATTTACTTGTTGAAGAAACTGGGATATTTGTCCTGTAGAGTTCGGCTTTTCGCTGCTTTCCTGCCTGAGGTGTTTGTCCCTGGCACAGCCCTCTGCCCTGTGTATCCCCTGCCGGTGTGAATGAGAACCTGGCGGTAAGCGCTTCACAGGGAGGTGGCGCCCGGGTCTGACCCAGCAGTCGATGTTTGTGATGTTGGCAGGGGTCAACGGACCACGCCTGACCCCCGAGGAGTTCCACAATAGTGGTGGTCAGGCTCCTTCCTCGTGTATTAGCCAGAACGCACCTCTGAGTTGCCTTCTGTGTTTCTTTAGTGGGTCACAAACCCTGTCCGAGTTGGGACACCTGCGCGCCAGAGGATGTTTGCTTTCCAAGACGTGGATCTGGGCTTGTTCTTCCTGGCCTAAAGGCCCGTAGATGCCTCTGCCGCGGGGATGGAGCTCACCCTCCTGGGGTGGCCAAGGCCCTTGTCTCTGGGTCACCTGCTGCCAGCGCCCCCGCCTCCCCGTCCCACTGCAGCCATATGGAGTCAGGGCTCCTGGAGAGGATGCTGTGCCCTGTGACACTTCTCCCCGTCCTCTTACCCACTTGTACCTGACCAACTCATAGCCATTCTCCAAGCCTGTCACTGCCTCCAGGGGGCCTTCTGGCGCCTGCCCCTCCCCACTGTTGGTCAGACCCTCTCTTTGTCCGTCAGAGCATTTCATCCTTCTGAGACATATGAAGCATCTCCCCTGGGACATCACCTGGGGGTGTGCAGGGCAGGTCCCCACAGCTCCTGCCTCCAAGGGCTTGCCAGTGTGGTGGGGACATAGGTTCGCGGTGACAGTGCCTCTAGGAGGGTGGGCACAGGGCAATGCAGGCACCGAGAGGGGTGTCACCTACACTTCGGGGTGCCACAGTGGCTCAGCATGGGGACTTCTTTCTCTTTCTTCACGAGAAGTAGGGGAGCTGATGGCCTGGGGGAAGGTGCTGGGACTGCCTGCTGAGGTCTGTGGCTTCCCCACACTTGTCCCGTGGCCGACGTTGCGCCTCCTGGTTGGGCAGGAAGAGGAGAGGTGCTGAGCCCTTCTCCTCGCACCTTTGCTTTTGATTTGGGAAGGAACCCCTCCCCAGGCTGACTGCCCTCACATCCGTCACTCTGCAACAGGTCACATGTCCACTTCGGATGAGGGGGCATTTTCTAAGTCTGGTTTAGATGGGAGATGGAGCTCCTTTCCCTGAGACCAGGGCTGTCACCTTGCCTGTGGGCATCCACTACAGAGGCTGTGTCCTGGTGTCACCACTCACTCCCTGGAAAGCGGGATCTACGGCTCTTTCATGTGGAAGGTGTGCCTTTTCCGTGTGTGGCCTGAATTGGGGGGACAGAATTGTCCCCATGTAACCATAGGGCCTGACTCCTGCCCACTTAGTTCAGAAGTGGGCGAGTAGCCAGCCGGACTCTGCTCACTGGAGCTGGAGAAGCCTGTTATTGCTCACACAGGCCGTGTGCCTCCCGTGGCTGGGGAGGGAAAGGAGGAGCCGACTCGGCTGCAGTGGACGGCAGACAGTGGACAGGAGAAGCGTGAGCTGGCCCCGTCTCTGCTGCCTCTGTCCCAGGACTGTGAGCCCGCTGGCTGCCTACCGCAAGGGCAGGGGAATGCCAGAGTGAGGGGCCCGGTGCTTGGCTCCCCCTTCCCCAGCTCGGCTGCCCTGCCCACCCTGTCCTGAAGCCGCCCTCCAGCTGAGAAACCTTCACAGCTCCCTGCACGCCTGGTGTTTCTCTCTCCAGTGGGTAGCATTTACAAAATTGGGGAGTGAGCCACATACCAGAAAATTCTCCCTTTGAAAGCGTACAAAATTGGCGGTTTTTAGTATATTAACAGTGTTGTACAATTATCACAGTTTTATAATTCCAGAGCATTCCATCACCCCCAAAAGAAACCCTGTCCCCATTATCCATCACTCCCCATCACCAATCCCATCTTCCCAGCCCCTGGCAAATATGAGCCCACATTCTGTTTGTGGATTCACCTCTTCTGGCCATGTCACAGGAATGGGGGCACACACACTGTGGCCTTGTGTGTCTGGCATCTCACTGAGCACTGAGCACCGTGTGGTCAGGGCCTGTCCATGTTGTCATGTATGTCACAGCAGCACTCCTTATGGCTGAGTGACAGTCCTTCGTGTGGAGGTCCCGTTGTGTGTGTCCGTTCATCTGTGGATGGGCACCTGGGGGTTTCCACTTTTTGTCTATTGTAAATGCTGGTGCTTTGGACACAGTGTATAGATTTCTGTGTGAATGTATGTTGTCATTTCTTTTGAGTATCTTTCTAGGAGAGGAGATTGATATGTGGTTCATACAATTACTCTGTTTTACATCTGAGGAGCTCAGACACTTCCCACAGCGGCTGCACCATCTTACTTCCCACTGGCAGTGCACACGGGTTCCTGTTTCCCCATGTCCTCACCAACACTTGTCATTTCCCTTTGTTTTAAGTAACACCGTCCTAATGGGCATGAGGTGGCGCCTCATGGTGACTTGCATTTCCCTGGTGATGACCGATGTAAAGCGTCTTTTGGCCCTCTCTGGGCTGTTCGTATATGCTTGGAGAAATCTCCCATCCAGCAAGGGGCAGGAGCGGAGGCTCAAGGCCCAGGCGTCCCGGAGCCTGGGGTCCAGTCCCAGCACTGCCACGTACCAGTGTCTTCAAGCCTTGGCCTCCCATGTGTTGGCGGGTGCGCGAGGCATTCAGGCCGTCAGCAGGGCCGTTTCCATTAGCCGCCCAAGCGCCACCCTTAATGAGCTTTGGTTCTGCCCTGGAGCCTGCTTGGCCAGGTCCTCTGCCAATAGTAAGTTATTTCATTTTGGATAATGAAGTAGATGAGGAGGCACCTAGAGAGAGAAACAGATGAGTGTCTGTGTGGGGAGGGAGTGGAGGCCCCGCGGAGGTGAGGGTTGAGCTGACAGCGGGAGTGGGCGCGGGCATCTGCCTGTCCTCAGCGTGGCTCTCCTGCCCGTCCGCCCGCCCACTGAGTCAGACTTCCCTGTTTTCTTTGTTGCAGGAGGAGCCCAGGAAGGTGTGCTTTACCTATGACCTGTTCCTGAACTTGGAGGGCAACCCGCCCGTAAACCACCTGCGCTGCGAGAAGCTCACCTTCAACAACCCCACCATCGAGTTTCGGTACAAGCTCCTGATGGCCGGCGGGGTGAGTGTGCCCAGCGGGTGGGGGCACCCGAGAATCTGGATGGGCAGGGTACATGCAGCGCCAGCAGCCCCGGGTAGGAGGTCCCAGGTGTCCTGACTCGGTGCCGGGGTCATGTCAACTGGGAGTGACTAGTCACTCATTACCCCTGTACGCTTCCGGGTTGGTGTGGCTAATGAGCATCTCCCTCCATGGAGGGAGGAGGAATGGGCACGAGGCGACAGTGTCAGTGTGGCAAGGCGCTGCAGCCAGCTTTTAACTGGCTCGGCAAGGCCGTGCGGGCGCGTGGCCCCTGGGAGCATCCGTGGCTCCCTGCGGGTCCCCTGATGATACGCACTGCCTGGCAGCTCTGTCCCAGTGCGGCCAGACCACAGCGTCATCTCTCAGAACCTAGGCCTCGTGGTGAGTCATCTGGCGGGGATCACTGTGTGCTGGCCAAGCGCCGGCAGTGCGTGTTGGGGCTTGTGGGGAATGGTGGGGTGCTCGGTACACCTGGGATGGTTGGTTGTGGAGGAGGAGGGGCGCCCGGCTGCAGGCTGGGCTGTATGTGCCGAGGGAAGTGCAGGCCGAGGACCCAGGGCATCCCAGTGCCACTGATTGGGGTCCCAAAGTCAGAGTATTTGTCCAGGAGCTGGCCGGTGCCTCTGAGGAAGGATCCAGGCCTGGCTCATGGTGGGAGGCAGGCCCATGTCCTTGGTGCATATGGAGTTTGGGTTGAATTTCTTTGGACCTAGGAAACAGTCCCTTCCTCTTCATTATCCAGGTGGGTATTTCCTAAACTTTTTTTTCAGAAATAAAGGCAATCATTTATTCATTGCAGAAAATTTGATTTTAAGTTCTGCCAACTTCCGAGTAAGACATTATTTTGTGATCCTAACCCAGCCGATGGAGTCCAGCGGCACATAGGAAGGCCCTGGAGTCCATTTCTACAGATGTGTGTGCGAGCTCGTTGGGGAGCCCTGGCAGCAATGAGAGAGCAGGGAGGCGCTCGCCAAGGTCCTAGTCCTTCTCAGTTCTGCTTCTCCACCTTATTTTTCATGCCAAGCTATTTTCCAAAGTATTTACCAAAGGTCCAATAGTATTTCTTTGGGAGACAGGCAGGCAGACCTTTAGTGTTCCCCAGGCCTCTCAGCCGAGGAGCAAGGGACTGGCCCCTCTGCAGCCTGTGGAAGGAGGACGTTTCCTTTGCTGTGAAGAGATGAGGGCTTAATGTGCATCATCAAAACATATAAAACGGGAGTGCAGGGGAGAAGGAGGAGGCAGGGGAGAGAGTCTGGGGGCGCCTTTGGCTGGCAGGTGGGGACAGGCTCTTCCAGGAAGTGGGAGCTAGAGTGAGGCCTGCAGGCAGCGCCCCAGTCGTCTCTGCCTGGGGCTTTGCACCCTTGCTGGGGGCTGTCCAGAGAGCGGGTTGGTTGCTCGGGAACTTCTTGCCCGTTGGGGCTGCAGGCCTTTAGGGCTTGCCCTGGGCTGATGGCAAAGCAGAGCTCTCTGGTCTCAGAGGCAGCCTGAGACCTGTGTGGGACAGTGGCTCCCAAGACCTGACTGGTGGTCCTTGTGTTAGCTGTCCTGGGGGGCTGAATGTCCCCAGTGGGGCTGGCCCTTGCCATCTGGTGGCCAGTGCCGCCCGACCCCCCTGTGCTGGTGTCAGAGCTGGGAGGACTGGAGGAGTGGACCGGTCTGCCCGTCAGTGGGAGCAGCTCTCTGTCCTCCCCCAGTGCGGGCCCTGGAGTTCTGTGCTCCCTTGCAGGCCTCAGAGGCCAGCCTGGGTGGGTGGCTGCTGTGCCCCAGCACTGCGTGTCATCCTTTGTCCCATCGGCAGCTGCACCACACAGAGCAGAGGCTTCTCTAGTGGCCGGGCGTGTGTCTGCCCTTTGGGTGAGCTGGCTCCTCGTGAAGTCCTGTGGTGGTGGAAGGGGATCCATTTAACCACTTTCCCGTGTTTTAAAGGGCTTTACAGAAACAGACACACCAGAGGCCCAAACCACACTGTCCTGCAATAGTGTAAGGCTAGCATGTGGATTGCAAGGGAGGGAAGGAATTGAAACAAGTAGAATGGAAAGGTGTGTGAGTGAAGGCAGTCAGCCCAGGACCTGCCTGTACTCCTGGGCTGGGCTGCCGGCCGCTTCTCTAACCCTGGGTACCTCCTTGTGGCCTGTGAGCAGGGGATTCCCCATGAACTAGTGGCACTGGGCACCCTGGCCGTGGTGCAGCCAGGCTCTGGAATGGGCGCTGGTGGTCAGACCACCTCTGATGAACTCGGGCCTCAGTCTTTGCCGCCTTGCAGCCAGGAGCCTGGGGGCTGCGAAGGGCTCCACTGCCCTCCCTTCTGCCCCCTGTGCCTGTGCCTGTGCCCGTGACCGCGCATTGTCAGCTTCCTCAGATGAAGGGGTTGGCTCACCAAGGAATCCAGGTGCTCAAGGTTATTAGCAGGGCTGGTTCCACCAAGCTGAACTCTTTCTCCTTTTGTTCTGTTTTCTCGTGCACTTCGTCCTGTTGTTCTGTCTGTCACCAACTGGAAGGCTCTGTGCGTGGCTGACCGCTAGCGGCGTTAACCTGCGGCGCCAGCGTTTGGAGAGCTTGCCCCTGGGCCTTCTCTCCCCTCCTCAGGTGCCACAGGAGCCTGGCTGGCACTGGACAGGTGCTTCCCAGGAGCACCTCCAGGCAGGACCCCAGGCCTTCCTCCTCCACAGCCGCTTGCAGAGAGCAGCGTGCTTCCCCGCCTGCAGGCTCGGTGCAGGCCTTTGCAGAGAGCTGCGCCCACTCCCACACAGCCCCTTCCTCCTCTGCCTGGCTGCTCGCTCCCTGTTTCAGTCGACCTCACTTGCCTGTGTGAGGGAGGGCTCATCCCCTAGGATGCGTGGGGCCCGGTGAAGTCCCATGTGTGCCCGCCTGTCAGAAGTCGCTTGCTCCGCCGTGCGGCTGCCTGGCGTGTGTGCCTGGCTGGCTCCTTGCCTTTCCTGACAGTGCTTCTGGTCTTTCTTAACTGCAGCGTGCAGGTCAGCCTTGGCCACAGCTGCCTTCCTGTGCTCCTTGGCACGCTTCTTGTCCTCTTGGCCCGGCCCTTCGGGCCACCGTATCCAGGACCCTCCCCCTGGAGGCTGTGCAGCTGCGTGCAGGCCCAGCGATCCTGGGACCCTGGCTTCTCTTTGCTCTTACCCACTGTGAGCCCTCTTTGCTCCAAGCACTCAGCACCCAGCTCCTCACAGTGGAAAAGCCTTTGATTCTTCTGGGAAAGTGATGCCCAAGTTCTCCTTGCCCCCTTCCCCGGAACGACGCTCCGTAGGCTTCTCGCCCGCCACCGCAGGCCGCCTTCCTCTTGCCCCCGGATCTCTAACCCGCCTCCCTGCTCATTGATAACATCTGTCTCTTCTTTATCACTAGGTGATGGTAATGCCCGAAGGAGCAGAAACGGTGTCCAGGCCCAGCCCTGACTACCCCATGTTACCCACAATTCCACTCTCTGCCTTCTCTGACCCCAAGAAGACCAAACCGTCCCACGGCTCCAAGGTTAGTGAGGCGGAAGGCCCAGTCATGTGGGAGCACTGGGGCCCAGTGGTGGGTCCTGGTCTCAGGGTGCCCCCTGCACAGCTGGACCTTCCGTCCCCAGACTCGCTCCCTTGGCATCTTCTTCTTGGAGCTCCCTGCGCTCCGCCTGGCTGCTCTTGGGCACTTACTCAGGAGGCTTGGCCTCTCCTGTATTGCAGGGAACAGCCAAGTAATTGCAGACTCTTTGCCCTGTTCCTCTTGAGGTCAGAAAGCCTGCCCTGCCCCCCCGCCTCCCACTGAGTCGTGGGCCTTAGGGCCACACGGACAGAACCCTGTGAGTCCCCCATGGCTGGGGCCGTGTGCAGAGCCTTTCCGCTGCAGCCCTGATGCCAGCCTCCGAGGCCACTGGCGTGTGGCGAGGACGTCCATCTGCCAGGGCTGGGTGCTCCCTCCCTGGGCTGTTCTAGGCTGGCTTTCTTGGCCGCAGCCCTGGACAGAGAAGGCCGACTTGGGGAAAGGGCCGGTGGAATGCCACCCGTGAGCGCTGCCCCCCTAGGAGGGAGCATTCATCATCCTCTCACAGCCCCTCTGGGCAGCTGGCACCCTGCCTTCCTGAGGCTCCTCTGAGCCGTCCCGGAGCGGCCGCAGAGCCTTGCGGGTGTCCCAGTACACACACTGACTCATACTAGCTTGAGCCTGCTTCCATTCCCCGGGACTCAAGGCCGGGCTGCATCGGGTGCTCAGGGCGGCCGCCTCCAATGCACCACCGACCCCACGAGCTCACCCTCTTCTTATCTTTGCCCTTTGCTGGCTTTGCTCCGCTGTCGGGTGCTGTGGGCCTGGGCCTCTAGACAGGGCGGGCTGAGCCCGCAGGCAGCCATGCAGTCTTATTCCTCAGCAGCCCAGGCAGGGTCTTTCTGGGACTTCCCACAAGGCCAGTGGGCCTCCGAAATCCTCAGATTCATTGCACGGAAGCCCTCTGTAGACACGTGAGGCCAGGGTCTTCGAGTATGGCGTGTGGCTCTTGGGGTCTCCCCACGCTGGCCTCCTGGGCCTGTCTTTCCCTGAACCTCTTGGAGGTTAAATGGAAGAAAAATTCTTGCTTGCGGTCTTGGCAGCTTCTCTCTCAGCCACCCACAGTTGTTCAGAAGTCTGTGCAAAATAGGAGTAGGCGGAATTGCCGTTTCTTCTGCGCATGTCACTTGGAAGTCACCTAAACCCCTAAGAAGAGATGCCCTCCTGGGTTGCAAGGATGCTCCCGTGGCCAGCAGAGCTGCGTCTGCTGGGGTTGCTCACGGTGTCTCTCACTGGAGTGTCTTTGAGACCTCTAGGAGCCCTGTGGGGCTGAGGCTCGGAAGCCTGGGTCGGCAGGGTCCTCCTCTGTCCCACAGTCTCTCTCTAGCCCCCTGGGTGGCGTGGCTGAGGAGGCACCAGGTGGAGGCCTCTGCTGCAACTCCAGGCATGCTTGCTGTGCCGACAGCTCCAAGACGCCCTCTGCCTGTCGCCACAGTCCTGGCTGTTGAGCCGTCAGCTGCAAGCTGCTCTCCCTGGAGGGCATGGCCCATGCACCCGCCTCTTCCTCCAGCTGAGGACGTATCTTTGGGCACCGGCTGTTCCCCTCTGATTGGCTGTCCGCTGCCAGGACCCAGAGAGTCGCAGGCCAGGCACCTGCTTCAGGCAGAGGGGCTGGATGGGATCAGGTCCTCCAGCCTGGGGTCCGCCGGAGAGACTGGCTCCCTGAGCCCTGGGTGGGCCAGTCCCTGGTGGTTCTGGACACCCCTCGCAGCCCCCCAAGAGGGGAGCACAGCAGGCAGGGGTTGGAGCCTTCTGGGAGAGGAGCAGGACCCCTGAGGGCTTACATGTGAGGACAGTTGTCTCCTTGGCATCCCCCCCCCACCAGCACCGGCCCTGGACGTGCTCCCCTGCAGCTTCAGGGGTTCTCTGCTTCTCCCTGTCTGACGTCAGCTGGTTGGCTGGGTTGCCTTTCCTCTAAAGCTAGGTTCTTAGCCATGTTCGATGTTAGATTTGAGAACATGGCTATGATGGGTCCTTGCCCAGAACATCACTTTATGTTCGAAAGTCTGCGTGATTTTGGAGCACCCACCGTCTTGGGCACCTGTGCAGACCCCACGTGAAGAGCCGCTGCTCAAAAGGCTCCTGCTAGCTGAGTGGTCCCTGGGCAGCAATGGAGGCTCAGCCCACCCCAGACTGGGGCCACACATTGGCCGACATGTCTGCAGTCCACGCCGGCTTGTGGACACGTGAGAAGAGGCTGGAATTGCACATGGGGCCTCTGCTTCTTGCCTCCTCCCTTGGGAGAGCACCATCTACATGCCAGCCCCAAAGGGGACACCTCTTTAGATATGCTACTTGGGGTTTTGGTGTGAGCCCCATTTCCCACTGCCTGATGGTGTAAAAGATGGGGGCCAGGCCCAGGGGCCAGTGTTTCTCCAGGAAGGTGGCAAGAGCCCTCAGCCCGGGGGGTCATTCTCGAATCTTTGGCACTGATGTGGATTGTGGATTTGCAGGAAGACAGCAGCCCGAGTGGAGGGAATGTGGCTGATGCTGTGCTGTCCGTCCCTGTGGCTCTCTGCTGGGAGGTCCCATCACTGGACCCTCAGGGAGCAGAGCCCCGCTGCCAGGCACTTAGCTGTTTGTTCCACCCCTCCTGCGCTGTGCAGACTGTCCCCTTCAGCAGTGGGGTGAGCTGGTGTGGCTGCCTCGGGGGAGTGCCTGCCTGGGTGGCGTGGGCCACGTTCTGGTCTGGTTGGTGTTTCCTGGTGAGCCGTGGTCTGGAGAGCATCTGGGGGCAGAGCCCTTGGGAGCTGACCCCAGCGGGCCCAGTGCAGCAGCCCACGATGTGTGGGTGATGGGGTATTGATGGGTAGGATGCCCAAGCAAGGTGTCAGACGGGGCTCCTGCCCGAGGGCACCCTGCTGCAAGGGGTGGCTGCAGCTCCCCTTGACTGAGCTGCGCAGCCTGCCAGGCCCTGTGCCATCGCCAGGTGAGGTAGGTGGTCTTGCCCTTGCTCCAAGGAAGGGCAGGCACATGAGGTTGGAGTCACTTGGGCTGGCAGCCCAGGGGCCACTGTTGGCCTGTCCCCAGCAGAAACACATACAAGTCCAGGCTCCACCCTCAACCCTCTGAATTCTGGAGGCAGAGGCCCAGAGGTCGTACACATTTTAGAAAAGCTACCCAGGTGGCTTCTATTCCCGGAGGCTGTTTGTCCCCTACAGCGTGTGGGAACCCGGCAGGCACTCAGTAGATGTTGGCCTCGGGGACCAGAGAGCGGCCGTACCTGGGAATGCGTTGGGCCAGGGTGAGGGCGACCAGCCAGAGGCACCTGGGTTCTGTGGTGGGGACAGAAAGGTGGCCCACCCACTAGTGCCCCTAGTCCTCCTGACGTCACACGCAGCCTCCGAGGCCTTGGGCCCAGCGGGACTGCGAGGTGTTGGAGCGGGAGTGGGTGGATGCGGCTTGCCCTGCGCGTATCTGACTCACCGTGTGCTCTTCTTGAATCCCTCAGGGAATGTCAGGGGCGTCTTAGCCTGCAGTCCGGGACCTGCTGATACTTCCTAGTAGTTTAAAGGGACAGCTCCATTTAAAACTCTCACCTGCTGCCTTACTTTTTCGCTTTGTGAAGATTTTCTCTAGCTGAGTCTCAATCAGGTGGATTATACTTTGTAGGGGTTGGGGGAGGCGGAGCAGGGCAACCCCGAGATGCCCTTTGACCTGGTCTCTCCCCTCCCGCACCCGCATTTCAGGATGCCAGCCGGGAGAGCAGCAAGGCCTGCAAGACCCACAAGGCGACCAAGGAGCACCGGGAGCGGCCGCGCAAGGACTCGGAGAGCAAGGGCGCCCCCAAGGAGCCAGAGCGGGAGCAGGCCCGGAGCGCCAAGGACGCGTCGCGGAAGCTGGGCGAGGGCCGGCCGCCCAAGGAGGAGAAGGCCCCAGCCGCCAAGGCCGCGTTCAAGGAGCCCAAGATGGCCCTGAAGGAGACCAAGCTGGAGAGCATGTCCCCCAAGGGCGGGCCCCCCGCACCCCAACCCAAGTCTTCCGGCAAGCGGCCGGCCACCGCCGATTCGCCCAAGCCCAGCGCCAAAAAGCAGAAGAAGAGCAGCTCCAAGGGTCCCCGGAGCGGCCCCGGCACCTCGCCCCGCACCTCATCCTCCTCCTTCTCGGACAAAAAGCCGGCCAAGGATAAGGGCAGCGCCAGAGGGGAGAAGGTCAAGGCCGAGAGCGAGCCCAGGGAGGCCAGGAAGCCCCCAGAGGTGGACGAGTCCAACTCGGAGGACGAGGCCTCCTTCAAGACAGAGGTGAGGCGGCTCCCACAACCCCGGCCTTGTCCTCCCTCCCCCGGCCTGTGCCGGGGCGGCCTTGCTGGCCAGGGGGTAAACGGCAGGGTCCCAGCCTTTGCCGGCTCAGTGCCCACTTTTTCAAAGAATGATTCGATAACACCCCCGTAGGTGAATTATACTGTACTATATATAAAACAAGGACAGATCTTTTCAAATTATTTTAGTAGAAGAAATTAACAATGTTAATGTATTGCTCAAAGTATAATTAAAATTTTTAAAATTAAGAAAGTATACATTATTGAAAAAATTAATGAAATCTTTCTTAGAGGGTTGAGCTTGGTGAGATGACACTAATTTTTTGATGTTTGGTGTCATTTTTGTCAACAGCAATCTTAAATCGCCACGTTTCACTATTGACAATTTGTTTCTTTTCTTTGTTAATAGATTGCTGACCATGCTAAATCCTCTTTCGGCTAAATATGATGATGGAAATGCAATGAAAAACTTCTTTGCTACAGCCCATAAGGCTGGATATAATATTGGAATTTGCCTTTGAAGCCAAAATTCTTGATACCCGTTTTTTAATCTCAATTTCAACTCTTCATTTGTTGACAATTCTATCAACTCCTCCTGCAGTGATACTTCTGGTATTTGTAGGTTCGAGGAAGGTTCTAGGACCCTGTCTGGACTACTCATGTCGAGTAAATCCTGAAATCTATTTTGTAAAATCTTCTTTAAGTGCTTCCAAATGCTGGCTATAAACCAGAATGTCGTCATCATTTGTTTCCACTGAAGAAAGATTTGGGAACTGATAAAATTGTCTTCGACTCATATTTCATTTGTACGAGTCAAGTTTTGACACGAATGCAGACATAGCTGCCTTGCCTTTGATCAAATTCACCGTAGGGTATTGATCAGACTTCTTTGTGTTCATGCGAGTATTGCCCAAGGGCCGGCGGCTGATCCCCAGCACCCCCCAATATGGGACCAAGAACGCCCCCTCAGATTTCCTCAGCGCCCGCCAGTGGGCGGTACTGCTCCCGTGGGGAACCGGGGGCTTAGATGAGGAGGCTGGGATCTGGGCCCGGGCCTCCCACGTGCTCTTCCCGCTTTGGGCAAGCCTCTGCACCTCGCTAGGGCTCGGTTTCCCTGTCTGGCAGGGGTGATGGAGCCTGCCTCGTGAGCTCTGGAGCAGTGCTGAGGGGAGGATGTTTCTGGCAAGCAGGATACTTTGAGCTCTCTGCCTTGATAGGGTTCAGAGCTTCCTTGTGCAGCCCCATGTGCTGGGGTCTCTGTGGCCTCTTTGGGGTCCGGGTGGGCAATTGCGTCTCACTGTTGTCCCTTCCCGGGCCACAGCAGGGTCAGTTCAGGGAACTCACTTCCTCTGCTAGTGGGGCATCCCTGCATATCTTCATCCTGATCTCCCAGTCAGGAAGGTTAGTGCTGACCACCGAGCCTCACCTGGCTGCCTGCCCAGATGGCTGCTGGGGTCCTCACTCCGCATGGAGCTGGAACACAGGGACCCCCATCAGCAAGCTCATTTTCTGAGTGAGCGCCGGAGCAGCTCTCTGGGGTTCTCGTCCTGTCACAGAGCTCTGGGCCCCTGCTGCAGTAGCGCTTCTGGGCCACCCTGAGGTCGCTGTCAGGGAAGGCTTGGGCCACAGAGGAGCCAGTGGCCATGTTGTTGACTGGGTGGCTGGACCTCCCTGGGGCCTCAGGTGGCGATGTCATCTCTGGGCGCTGTGCCTGGCATGAGGCGGTCTAGTGGGTGGGTGGAGGAATGTTGGGAGGATTGTGGAGGGGTGAGTGAGTGACCCCCAACCTGTGCAGCAGCCCCAGCCCTCTGGCCTTCCAGGGTTTCCAAACCCTCCCTTACTCTCAAGGCAGAGGCTTTGCCTCCAGCAGTGCTGCCTGGGCTCTTCTGGGCCTTCAAAGTGGTTCCCGAAGATGAAGCCAGAGGTGGTTTGTGTCAACAGCGCTGATGTGAGCGGTGGCTTCCAGGGGCCCCACCCCACTGGGGGTGACAGTGCTGGCAGGGGTGGTGATTTGGCCCATGGGTAACAGTGTTCCCACTGGCTTAGGACACACAGGGCTGGGGATGCTGTGTGCTCAGAGCTTCGCATAGCCGGGAGGCAGTGTCTGCCGTTTCCCTGAAGGAGGCAGTACACGGGTGTCTCCTCTTACTTAGAAGCCACCCAGTGGTCCAGGGCCATCTCAGGAGCCCCACCCCGGCTGCTGGAGGTTCTGCCCTCCACCTCACCTGGGGCGCTGAGCCGGATGCCTTTCCCTCCCTGTCCTGGGCGCTCCCTGGCAAGGCCTTTCTGCACGAGGCTGAGTACCTGCCTAGGGACAGGTGGCGTCCCCCTGGGCCCACTGAGCCGCGTGGGGGTGCCCTGCCCCATCGGCTACTGATGAGCCACCATCCTGCTGGTACTCATGAGCACTGGGCACTGCTGCTCAGCGGGCAGCCAGGTGTCCAGCGCCAGTGGCCTCAGTGACCATGGTCCTGAGGCTAAGCTGCTAGGGGAAGCCTGGGGGTGTCCCTGATGAGCAGGAGGGTCTGAGCCCAGAGATCTCTGAACATCCAGCTCTGAGCTGGTGTGAGACCCAGGCTGTGAACAGGATGCCCGGGGCCTCTAGGGCTGCCAGTTGGTGACCTGCTGGCACTTCTGACCCTGGGACCCCAGCAAGGCACAGACCTCTACAGTGCAGGAGTCAAGACGGCCTCCCAGACTGGCCCACCCTGGAGGCCGCATGGGCGTCACTACGAGAAAGCTCTCGCCTTTGTGAGGAACCTGAGTCGCCTCCCCGCCTTGGCTCTCAAGAGGTGGCAAGGCAGCAGCTCCTCGCCGGAATCCCTGCTTGTCCCATTCAGTCAGGAGTGCTGGGGGTACAGCAGGCCCCTCTGCCCTCGTCCGGATGCTCCACCGCTTCGGCAGTTCTCCGCAACCCTCGTGGGCTTCCTGACTTGCACCACCTCTAGGGCTTTAGGCTGAAACCATTTCCAGGTCCTCTTCCCATGCCCTTTGGACTTGTGTGGAAGGAGAAGGGACGTGTGTCTGCGAAGATCGTCTGACTGCCCTCAAGGACAGGCAGCAGCTGCACATCCACTGACTGCAGGGCCCAGCCTGGCCCCAGGCACCCCGCTCCCAGAGTCAGCTGCCCCAAGCCTACCACGGGGGGCCGCCCCCAGGGAGTGCTGGGCAGCACAGGCTCCCTCTGCACCCCAGGACACATCTGGCTAGGTCTCCCCGCTGGTGCTGCCACCTTCTGTCAAGTGAAGAGGGACTGGTGCCTCCCTGGGTCCTGCCGTTGGCCCACAGGCCACCAGGAGGGGGTCTTGAGCCCCTTGGGGCCAGAGCTGCTTTCCTGGGGACTTCTTGTATGTGGCCTCTGCCTGCCCCCTGGCCCCTCCCTCCCCTTCACAGGGAAACTGTGGAGGTGGCTGGTGCCACGTGCTTGAGCTGCTCCATTCCCCCAGTCTTCTGGCAGCCCCCAGCCCAGGGGCAGGCGTGCTGGTCTGAGGCCACCTGCGGGTCTCTGGGGCACTCTGGCCCAGGGCAGACTTTCCCAGCTGCATACTCTGCACTTCAGAGCCTGTGCGCACTGGCCCGCAGCTTCTCTGCCACGTGTGCACACCTTCGCGTTAGCCTGCCAGCAGAAACCAAGGGCCTGGAGCAGACTGCCCCGTGTGGGTCAGCACTCCCTGCACGAGGCAGAGGCCTTCCCGTGCAGATGTCTGAAGTGACCCAGTCCTGTGTTGTCTACCCGCCCTGCTCACAGCAGTGCAGCCCCTGGCATCTTACCCCTTCTTCTGGCTTTTACTGCCCTCTGGTGGCTGAGGCGGATGGCCCGCTGCAGGCAAAAGCGACCGGCTCACTTGCATCAGCTGCTTGCGGCCCGCGTGCACACTCGCCATTGCCTCTGGCTCCTGGATTACAGCTGCACCAGGCAGGGAGGCAGTGTTTTGCCGTCACACAGCCTGAGGATGGGCTGGAAGGGAACACAGGGCAGCCTGAGGAGCCAGTCTGTGCACATACCTTTCCTGTTCCAGACCTTTTTGCTGGTTCCCTGCAGTGCCACGGCCCTGCAGTGCCGTAGCCAGCTCATGCTGTCTGGAGGCAGGGCCCACAGGCAGATGAGCAGCTGTGGGTGTGACCCCATCTCTACCCCACCCCCTCCATCCAGAGCTTGCCCGGTTCCTTGTCCTGCCTAGGCAGCTGGGACACTGGAGATGTGCTGTGAAGCCCCTCCCAGAACTACAAGAAATATAAAGTCCCTCAGTGGGAAGGAAAGGTCACTGTTGCCTTTTGAATGTGATGGTGACCTGAGGCGGTGGGGGGTGGTAGCTGGGCTGCCCGTGGCCCCGCGGAGTCAGGTTCCCGGGAGGTGCGCACACGTGGCAGGCCGGCGCTGCTCGGGGTCTGGCACCTGTGTGCCCTTTTGCATGCATATCTGAGCAAATGGGCTGGGTGTCCCCACGCCAGACAGCATGTGTGGCCCGCGGCTGTATTTTGGACTGAAAGCATTCTTGTCCTCTCTCCCTGCTATCCCGCCTGCCCTGGCATGGGGTGAAGTCCGCCCAGTCGAGCCCATCCAACTCCAGCTCCAGCTCCGACTCCAGCTCGGATTCTGACTTTGAGCCATCTCAAAACCACAGCCAAGGTGCGTGATGAGGACGGAAAGAGGCAAGGTTGAAGCAGGCGGGAGTTGGCCCGGAAAAGTTGTGGGAGCAGCCCTCGACCCCACCTGCAGCTAGTGGGGTGCTGGGTCTGTGTCCTGGAGAGGGCTTCACAGGTAATTGCCCAAGTGATGGGCTCACGTGGGGGCCTGCTTCAAGCCTGAGGTGCAGCACACCCTGAGCCTGAAGTTCCTCTTGACCTAGATGCGGGGGTGACGGCGGAGGGTGGAAGGCGGAGGGTTGTGCCTGGGCAGAACTTGCCCTGGGTGTTTCCAGACTGGGCCCCCAGAGATCCATGTCTGGGGGTCTGTGGATGCTCAGTGAGTCCGTATTAAAAAGCAAAACAAACATCACCTGACCCCCAGCCAGGTGTGGGAAGTGCCGCTCTACCCAGAGTCTGTGGTGGGCGTTGGCCCGACCCCCTGTTGCCAGTCTGTGTGGACAGGGTTCAAGCTATGCTGATGAGGTGCTGGCCTTCTGGGCGGGGGATGAGGGCCCTTTTGGGACCGGGCCCTTCCCCTGAGCAGACACTGCCTGGCCAGCCCCTCATGGATGAAGCCTGCCCTGGCCACCACGGCAGCGATTCCTCGGCCCGCTCTCCCACCTGCTTCTACGGCCCAGGCAGGAGGCGCTTTGCTCCTGCTACGTGCTGGGCTGGCCCTGGGGCCCCGGGCCCAGCAGACTGCATGTCTGCCTTTTCCCCACCGCACACCACCTGGGGAGGCTCAGGGAGAGCACGGGCAACAGGGCTGCCCCAGCACGGGGAGGGCCTTCCTCTGGTGCAAGGTGGGCCTGGGCACCCCAGTCCACGGACCTGCTACCCACCCAGCAACTGGAAGCTTGTCTTCTGCTGGATTGGACCAAGGCGTCTCTTCCTCTACAGCCTGGAATCCTTTCTGGAGGGCTGGGGGCGTATGGGGGGGGCATGGCTGGGAATTGAGACACCCAGTTGCCAAGGGGCCTGGGGGATGGGCGCTGGAAGCCCACGTGCTTTCCAAGGGTTCTTCACTGTGGGGACGGGAGGGGGAACCTGCTGGAGCCTGGTCACGTGACCAAGGTAATTGAGGGCTTTGTGTCCCTCTGTTGCCTTGGTAACAGGAATATAAACCAAGATTGTCTGTAGGGGACTGGAACTGGGTGCCTCTGGAGAAAGGGGAGGACGGTGGGCCAGGAGCAGCGGCAGGGCTTGCTGAGGGGCTGGGCAGGCCCGAGTAGGGGTGCAGTGGGCTGGGGGAGCCTGTGGCTCTGGCCACCTCACCCTCCCTGGCCGGAGCTGCCTCATCCTGGCTTCAGGCAGACTGATCTGCACACCCAGAGCAGAGGAGGGCTGCTCCTCCGGCTTCGGCAATGGAGGGGCCCTGCGTTCCTGCCGGAGGCCGGGGGCCAGAGGCCTGCAAGCAGGGCCAGGAAGGTAGGGGGTGGGGGAGCCAGCAGGTCCCTCAGGAAGAGGGTGCCCACGGGCGCTGTTCTTGGAGAAGGGTGGCAGGCTGCGCCTGAGCACAGGGACCTCTGAGGCGCATTTGCCTGGGTGCATTTTGGGGATTGTGATTTCAAGAAGCTCCATGTGGCCCTGGGCTGGAGGGGCCCTTGTAGGCAAAGGCAGAGCCCTGATGACCCCCACCCCTGTCCTGCTGCCCTTCCCAGGACCCCTGCGTTCCATGGTGGAGGACTTGCAGTCCGAGGAATCCGACGAGGATGACTCTTCATCAGGCGAGGAGGCCGCTGGCAAGACCAACGCAGGGAGGGATTCCAGGTGCCTGGGCCGTTGGGGACCACCGGGCATGGGGTGACCCAGAGTGGCTCTGGCTGGCTCTGTGGTGATTGTGGGCCTGCAGGAGGCAGGGCCGGGCAGAGAGAGCATGTGAGCCTGCAGGATGGAGCCCTGCCCTGGTGCTGAACTGCTCTGGGGCTAAGAGTCCTGTTGCATGCAGCTCAGGGGCCTTGGGCAGCACACTTCTGCCATCACTGGAAGGCAGGGGCTGCCTGGTGGTGAGGGAGGTGCCCAGGGAGGGAAGTCCAGTCACCACTGAAGAGAGAATTGAGGCAGTGCCCAGCAGCCAGTTCTGGCAGCCCATGGGGGCCTGGTTCCTCTGCTCTCCAGGCTAGGGCCCTTTTCCTCCTCCCCACCCGTGTGCCATGGCACCAGACGCAGGCTCTGAGAGCTGCTCTGGGACCACAGATGCCCGGTGTGGGGAGCAACTGGGCTGCCTGCTGGCCTGGGGAAGGTGACATCTGGCCTTTCCCCAGAGCAGGGTGAGCCAGAGTGCCTCCTTTGGACACCCTCAGACCCTTGGAGCAAGCCCACGTCAGGAGTGGCTGTGTGTTCTGAGCCTCCAGCTCAGAGCAGATGCCGGCCATGGCCCCAGGCCCATGGTGGTTGGCAACCCCTGTTCCCATTGAGTCCAAGGCCTCAGGGCCTCAGCAGCTCTTCTTTCGGACAGGCGTGGGGTCTGCACCCACCAGGTGTGGGTGGCCTAACAGCTGAAGGAGCCCACCATCCTGAGGGCAGTGGCAGAGAGGGTCCTCAAATGGGCTGGGCACATGCCAACACTCCCACAGGGAAGTGGGGAGGGCCACTTAGCAGGGCACCAAGCATGTCCCCAGACAGAATCAACTGCAGCCGCTCTCACTGCCTCATGGGTGCTGGTATACAGAGTGGCCTTCCACTGGAGCAGGGGGCTGAGGGGCTGGCAGAGGTGCGTCTTGTCTCAGGGGCTCCTGCACAGACGAAGTGCAGAAGCACCTTCAGCAGCCTCTTGTAGGCGCAGGCATGGAAGGCCCCAGGTGGGCTTCTGGGCTCTGGTGAGGGCACCACCGTGGTCCTCAGGGAAGGGGCCACCCAGGCTCTGACTGGCTCTACTGCAGCTTGGGACAAGCTGCCAAAGCCCCACCTCACGCTGGCCTGGCTCTGGGGAGGCAGGGAGTTTGCCCCAGCCCCCAGCTGCCACCTGCTGGACCCGGGGAAGAGGGCACGCAGGGCAGTGAGGCCACTTCAACCCTCTGATGGGACCATTGTCTGGGCAACACAGACAGATGCCTGCCTTTCCCTGGTGACCCTGGGCCGGTCGTTGGGAGAAGGGCTCTGGGCCTCCGACCATGGGCCCTGGAGCCCACTGCTCTAGGAAGGAGTAAGGAAACAGCAGCCTTGACCTTAGGGGCAATGAGACACAAGCCCCGTGGGCCGCAGCCCTTCCAGGCACTTCCTGGCTGCATTTGGTGGCAAGGCCTGTTGGAGGTGTGGAAGCAGGGCAGTGCGTGGGACGCACTGTGCCGTGGACTTCGTGCAGTGGCAGCTGTCAGGGCTCCCCTTAGTGGATCAGGCCCAGCATGTCCACGAGGGGTGGGGATCCCAGATGGAGACTCGCCCCGGGAGGCTGGGGGAGGGCAGAGCCATTGCCTGGGCGCAGGTGGGGGCTGGAGAGGAATTCATTCCACCTGCACCCCTGCTCTAGGCCCTGAGGGGAGGTTTGCAGACTGAGGGGGTGCGGTGCACGCTGTAGATTCAGGCCGGCCGAGGAGTTTGAACCTGGCGCAGTAGCGCTCTTCCCTTATGACAGTAGCGAGCCTTTGTCACTGAGCTCACTGCCCCCTCGCCACCTCATTTTAGGGCTGAGGAGATGCCAGGGCAGCCAACAGCAGGCTCGCCGGTTCAGTGCTGTAGTAGACTCCCCATTGGCCTGGCCCCAGAGCCCCACATGTGGGTAAAGTGTGCCCTACACAGCCCTGCACAGGAAGGCATGTTGCTCTTTGGGCACTTTGCCCTTTGAAGGCAACTTACATGCATTCTTCTATTCATTTTTTAAAGTCAGCCTGGCTGCTGAGAGCTAAGTGGGCTGGTCTCCCGAGGCCGAGGGGCAGCGCCTTAGGCCAGAGTGTTGTGGGGACGGGTCTGTCCCAGAATGCTGTTTGCTGGGGGGCAGTCTTTAGGTGCGGAGGCCTGACAGGTTGCCGGGTCCCACTTCAGGCTGAGCTTCAGTGACAGCGAGAGTGACAACAGCGCGGACTCCTGCCTGCCCAGTCGCGAGCCCCCTCCCCCCAAGAAGCCACCCCCGCCCAACAGCAAGGTAAGCCCGAGGAGCGGCGTGGAGGAGGGGTCTCTTTGGTGGTCGAGTCTGCCTTAGCCATCCACGTCCTGGAGGCAGAACTGAGGCCTAGGCCCGTGTGGGTCCGGGCCTGGGGTTCTTCAGGGTCCGAGGTGAGGGTGGTGGACACGGCCCAGGCCCCCCAAGTGGGGGCTACCCTTGGAGGCAGGGCAAGAGGCGGAGGAGGACAGGCGGGCCCCGGGGGCCCTGGGCGGGTTCTAAGCATTCAGACCGCGGTAGGTTGCCGTAGGGGTCGTTCAGAGCCTCGGGCAGGCTGGTGTGGGGAGTGTGGTCCAAAGCGCAGAACTGACCTGGTTTGTCCCGCAGGCGTCTGGCCGGAGGAGCCCGGAGTCATGCAGCAAGCCCGAGAAGATCCTCAAGAGGGGCACCTATGACAAGGTGCCGTCCCGGGCGGGGCCGGCTGCCGGGCGGGGGTGGGGGGGGCGGGGGTGAGCCCCGGCGCCAAAGCCCCCGGGAGGGGCGGCCTCCTGGGATGCGGGGCGGGGCGCGCTGAGGGGCCGGCCCCTGGGGCATCAGGCCCTCATGTGGGTGGGCCCCGAGCTGAGGGGGGGTCCAGGGGCACGGGGGGCTGCCTGCTGAGCTCTGCCTGCCACCCGAAGGCCTACACAGACGAGCTGGTGGAGCTGCACCGAAGGCTGATGGCGCTGCGCGAGCGCAACGTACTGCAGCAGGTATGGCTCCGCCCCGACGCCCCACCCCTCCGGTGTGCCCCACCCAGCGTGCCCCTCCCCTCCCGGTGTTCCCGCCCAATGTGCCCCTCCCCTCCCGGTGTGCCCCACCCAGCGTGCCCCGCCCCTCCCGGTAAGCCCTCCCGACGTGCCCTGCCCCGCCCAACATGCTGGCTCCTGCAGCCCCAAGGAGCACCCATCTTCCGCCCGGGACCCTGACAATGGCCACCCCAGCCGGGCCTCCTGTCCCCTGAAGCCACCCCACCAACTGCCTTCCAGATTGTGAACCTGATTGAAGAGACCGGCCACTTCAACGTCACCAACACCACCTTCGACTTCGATCTCTTCTCCCTGGATGAGACCACAGTTCGCAAGCTGCAGAGCTACCTGGAGGCGGTGGCCACATGACCCTGGGCGGGTGCCGGGCCCCCGTCGCCGGGGTCCCGGGAGGCCATGCCCGGGCCCCGCCTTCCTTCCTCTCGCCACCCGCCCGCCCGCAGCACTGCCTTAGTGACCGCCCTGTCCTCGGCCCGCACGGCCAGCTGCACTTTCCTCGCCGGCTCCTGGCCGGCGCGTTCCACCACGTCGTCGGGAGCCCCAGGGCCGAGGGGCGCCGGGCCAGCACTGCTGCTCCCCCACACTCAGGGGCTGCCACCTGGGCTCCCCCTGGAAAGCGGCTTGTGTTGAAGGCAGCGCGGGCCCCGCTCCTGAAGGGGAAGAGGCGAACCTGGCAGCGGGGGCCTGGCTCCCGGTGAGTGGCGCGGCTCGCTGCCGGCCTCTGAGCAGCCTCCCCAGCGGTTCAGAACGTCTCCACCGTGCCCAGGACCTCGAGGGCTCCGGCTGCACTGGGCTGGGCCTAAGCCGGACAGGATCCCTCCGTCCGGTCCTCACTGTGCTGGGACTCGTGCTGTATAGTTCTCTCTGTTGTGTGTGTACGTGTGCACTGTCGGTACAGAACGGTCTCTGGGTGTGTTTCCGTGGAACAGTGCACGTGGGTGGGTGGGGGGTGCGTCACGAGGGACTTAGATTAAGACGTCACCTTCCTTACCGTCTTCGGGTGGGAGGCTGAGCTGAGCGCCACCTGGCCCTCTCCCGGCGCAGCCCTCCCTGGCGGTTCCCAGGAGGCCCCGTCCTCCTGCGGCCCAGAAGGCACAGCCCAGCGCCAGTGAACGCTACCCGTGCGTAGGTCCTCTGCGCGCTCTGGCGCCCGGTCAGATTGGCTGCGGTCCCCAGGAGCAGACAGCGGCGCATCCTCTTCCTCCTCCTAGGATCCTTTTCCTCCCTTCTGTTGGTCGAGTCCTCGAACTTTGAAAAAAAATGAGCTTTTGCCAAATAAGACGGGCTAGTTTGTGGAGCGTTTCCAGGTGCGTCAGGACTCAGCCAGCCCCTCACGCTGGGCCCTGGCCAGCGGCAGGCCCGCCTGGCACTCCTGCCTCCCTGGCTTGGGCCTGGCCCTCCGTCCCTGCGGTTACAAAGACCCAGAGACTCGCCTCCTCGTACGCCTGAGATTCTCCAAGGCCCAGGCGGGTTCCTTTTCCCTCCCAGCTGGGGCTTCTGGCAGCTGGGGGCTGTTTGCTCAGCCTCTATT
Source organism: Manis javanica (assembly GCF_040802235.1). Taxonomy (NCBI): domain Eukaryota; kingdom Metazoa; phylum Chordata; class Mammalia; order Pholidota; family Manidae; genus Manis; species Manis javanica. The sequence goes on along the minus strand of NC_133168.1, from coordinate 97,023,723 downwards.
CCCTAGACCTCAACTCCAGGCTCCTCCATGCTCCCCAGCTGCTGCCCAGAATGGGATGTGGGAGAAGGGACTGGGCTCTGCGGCGGGCTCCTCTTCTCCCCAGCCCAGTCGGATGGCCCTTCCTCCCCCAGTTGCTGAGTTCTGACATGGGGGCGCCAAGCTCCCCTTCCCCAGGGGGCACCAGCCATCAATGCTGCTGGCAGACCCTGAACACTCCCTGGAGAGCCCCTGCCTCCAGGACGTCCCTGAGCTGCAGCCATTCTCGTGAGATCCCCAGAGCTCGGGGAAGGCCCAAGACCCTTCAGAGGACACTGCCATGGGTCTGCCATCTACCCGGATTCTCTCCCAGCCCCACTGCCTTGAGGTATTAGGAGGAGGGCAGCCTTTGGCAGGCTCTGTGCTGTCACTGTCCCCTCCCCAGGCAGGCCAACAATACTCCAAAGTGGGGCACCTTTCTTTGGAAACTCCCCAAGACATTGGACAAAAGGAACCGTTCTGACGTGGCTGCTCAGAAGGCAGCAGCTGCTTAGCCCTCTATGCACAGACGCTGCTGGGGACTGGGCTCTGGCCTTTCTCCAAATTGAGGATCTCCTGGGAAGGGCCCTAGGCCCTCGTGAGCCTCACACAGCGACAGGGCAGCCCTGCTCTGGAGCTGGGCTCTCCCAGAGGCAGCTGGAGGCAGGCAGGGTTCTCAGCCCACCCTCAGGAGCGGCAGTGTCTGGCCTTCCCTGCTGTTTCTGGGGCTTCTGGAAGCACCAACCTGTTTCTCAGTTACCTCCTCTGGCCAGAAGGCCTGTGCTGTCCTCCGGAGCTGTTCTGGGCCTAGGGCTGGTCCCGTAACCACCTGACGGACATGCCAAGCAGCCGGGGCTCCGACTGCAGCCTTCCCAGCTGCCTCCCCATGCCGCCCCCAGCTGCCTGGCAGCTGGGCCTATGAGGGCTCTGGGGACACTTCCATAGGAAGGGGCTGGCACTTTGTGATTGCCACGTGTTTAGTGTTAAGCCCTCTGCCCCTAGTGCAAATCCCTGTGTTTTGCTATCTCCTGAACAAAATGTAAACCGACGCCTAAAAGCAAAAGGTATTGAATACCTCCCTTACCCATAAGGGTTTTTACAAAGAATGTGTCTCACTAGGAACTAGGACACTCATCAGCCCAAGACCAACTCCTGGATACAAGGAATAAAGGAAATCGTGTTTGTAATAAGTCACAGGATCGTTTCTGTCCTGGATTTTAAACTTTTTGTTAAATTGTGAAATTATGGAGGAGTTTTATAGAAAAAAAAAGTGAAATAAAGTCAGATGGGAAAGCAGACCTATGTGTAGAGCCTTAACCATCCACTTGGTGCCTTCTTTTGTGGAGTTGGTAGGTTGGGACATAGGACCCCGGGGCCCCTCGCCCTTCTCCCTATCCCAGTGCTTTTAGGTCAAGGACCAGGAAGAGGAGAGGGGCTTGGCATCCAGCCTGGTGGGGTGGGTAGTGTGAGCAAGCATCTTGGAGGAAGAGAGATGGCAACACCAGAAACCCAAGAGGAAAATTTGCTCTCAGGCCCTGCTTTTTATGGTGTGTTCTTTCCTTGGAAGCAGGCAGCAAGGGTTGGTTTGAAAAGCAAGCCTGACCTCACAAGAAGGATGGGTGGGTGGGTGGCTGGTAGCTAGATAAGTGTGAGCAGAGACATCCTTTGCCAAGATCCAGGGTGCGTGTTGGCCAGTTTGTCCATGTTGGATCTTGCTCTGGGCTCAGTATGGCAGAGCTGAGTACGCCCCAAGGAGACAGGCTCTCGGGCCCCTTCCCACCCCTGAGAGGTCAACATTGCAGGTCTGTAACAGGGAACTCGGGAGTGTCTTCTGCTTCTAGTCAGTAACCAAGATTTCCATTTCCAACATCAAGACCGTGGCCTCCCCTGCCTTGTCTTTCCTACCAGGGAAAGATGCCGTCATTTGGGACAGTTTCTGATCTGAGCTCCTAGAATAAGGGCACAGAGTAAAAGAGGGTCTAGAGCAGTTCCCAGACCCTGACGACATAGTAAAGGACTGCATACACATATAAATACGATAGGACTTGCCAGTGGCCAAGTGCAGCACTTAGAATTCTCTTGCAGTCTTCACAACCACTCAACAAGGGAGGTGCTGCCATCACGATCCCCACCAATAGGCGAAGAAAGCCTCATAGTTGACCTGCCTACAATACCCCACTAGCAGGCACATTTCTGAGACTCAAGCTCAGTTGTGTGTCATCGCTTTTACAACTATTTATTTGTACTCACATAATTAGCCCACGCACCCTTCTGTCTTCCCATGTGCAGTTCCACCTGCAGTCGTGTTCCTGAAGCCTGAAGAATTCTCATTAAGGTTTCCTTTAGTGCAGCAGCTAACCATCTCGGCTCTTGTTCATACAGAGCCACCTCTGTTTCATCTTTGTTTTGTAAGGGTACGTTGGCTAGGTATAGAAGTCTAGATTGGCAGGTGTGTTCCTTCAGTCTATGCGCAGCCCCTCAGCACAGTGTGTGTTTTTCACAATAAAGAAGCCCCTGAGCATTATCACATCAGTTTTGACTCTCCCAGAGCCTTCGATATAAAACTTCACCCACCCCACCACTATCCACATTTTGGGGCCAAGCGATTCTTCCTGGCAGAGTGGGGCTCTGTCGTGGGCACCACGGGATGTTGAGCAGCATCTCTGGCCCCCAGAGACAGAGCGCCTGCCTGCCTCACCATAATGACCAAGCCTGTCTCCATACATTGCCCAGTGTCTCCTGGTGGGGGTTGGGGGAGTCAGTCACCACAGGTAAGAAATACAGCTTTAGTGAAACCAATTTATTCTTTCACATTTCAATTTAAAACACTTCCCCAAAGAGGGACATCTTAATTAAAACTGGGTCTCTTGGAGGGGAGGAGCAGTGTCCCTCCCTTTGTAAAATGGATGGAGGGATCACAGTCACTTCCATAGAGAAGGGAGGCCATGGGACCCCTTTCCAGGTGGCTGCTACTACTTGTCCTTTCAATTCCAGCTTGGTATATCTTGGCCACAATGGCCCTCTTCAGTTTCACAGTTGCCCCTGTAATAGAATCAAGTCCAGGTCATCCCTCCACCCCTACCCGGAGCCCCATCACCACAGGACCGGCTGTTTGCAGGCTGAGTTTGTTCTAAGGCTGAAGAGGGATGAGTGGTGTCAGAAGTATCAGAACAGCAGGAGGCTTCAATTGAAGAGCTTCCACCCTGCCCATGGACCACCCAGTGGACGGCAGCCTTCACCATGTGTCAGACCCCTTGGGGGTGCCTGTTGGCAACACAGATGCCGGGCACCCCAGCTAGGGCCTGCACCTGCTCAGCTTGCCTCTCACTATAGAAAAGTCCGTCTCCAGGATGGTCCACTTCATGATCTTGGTGCTATCCAAGGAGACCTCTGCATTGGTGGCATCAATGCCCTGACTGGTGAACTCCATGACCACCTGGTCTCCATTGTACATGATGTCTGACAGCCTAGTGGGCTGGCTTTTGAGGTGCAGCAGAAAGCCAGGCCCTTATGTCAGTGCGTTCCAGGGCTCTCCAGTCTCTACACTGATCTGACACTTGTTCAGGCACAAGGAGTCAGGCGGCTACTGAACAATCCCCACACCCACCACTGGCCCTGAAACCCCGCTCCCTGCACCAGAGGTCCCCCATTGCAGACCATGTACCATTGTCACCTTGATTCTGCAAGGGGGCCTGTCCCCATTGTACAGATGAGAACATGGGGCCCAAAGCTGCCCACCTCCCAGGGGCATTTCTCTGGGAATGGGCCAAGAGCCCTCTGCAAAACAGGGCATGACCAACATCCCAGACTTAGTGCCCAGGGACCCTGGGAGCTGGCACTGAGTGCCAGATGTGCCTCCTCTGCCAGCCTCAGTTTCCCTTTCTTAAAGCCAAGATGGCAACCTCTGTCCAGCCAATAGTCCAGATTGCCACAAGGCTCAGACAGCCCTGAATTGCCTTCAGTGTGAGCAGGGCACTCAGGTATGGGGATGTATCTCACCAGGGTTCAGGTTGATCTCACCGGAACTGAGGATGATGATCTGATGTGGAAAGAGGGGCTGCATCCTTGAATACACAGTCTGCTCATGGTGGCCTGGGGCATGGCAGGGACATGGCCCAAGGCAGCCTCACGTGCAAGGAGGCTCTGGAGTCCATGGCTGTCCTTCAGTGTCCAGAAAGATCAGAGATGGAGCCTCTGCATGCAAAGGGCGACCATTCCTCCAGGCTGGACTCCAGCCCACCCTCATCTTTACACTGTGTGCAACCTGCACCACTATCCACAGCAACCCCATGGGGCCCAACCAGTGGCAGAGAGCATCTATCTCAAGGCCCTGTCTGCTCACGGCTGAATGTGTCCCCCTACAATCCCTATGTTGAAGCCCTAGACCCCCATGAGATGGGTATTTGGTGATGAGGTTTAGATCAGGTCCTGAGAGTGGAGCCCCCCTGATGGTTGGTGCCCCTTTTGAAGGAGACACAGGAGTGAGCTAGTTCCCTCTCTCCAACAAGCAGGACAGGTGAAGGTGGCCCTCACCCAGAGCTCAATCAGAGGCATCTTCATCTCGTACTTCCAGCCTTCAGGACTGTGTGACATAAACGTCTGTGGTCTGAGCCTGCCAGTCTGGTATTTCGTCACGGCAGCCAGGGCCAAGGCACACCCCACAAGGGCAGGGACCACGCTGGTCTTGATGCCGGACCCGGCGCAGTGCAAGCCCTGAGTTCATGCTCCAGTGTTCCCTGAACGAGCAAGCCACCCAACGAATGAACAGAAAACTGAGAAGCTTCACTGAGCTCGGTGTTTGCCCACTGATGCCCCACCTGCTGACCACTTACCCTCGAGCCACGTACGTCCTGTGGGGAATATATATTCTCGAAGCACCAGGGGCTGACCCCCATTGCTTAGATGGCAAGCCCCAGGCGGGTTCCACTTTCTTTTTCCCCACCTTTACTACAGGAAACGGTGTGAACATCTTTGTGGCCCAAGCTCCTCCTCCACATAATTATTTGTGCTGATGTCTGACTTGAAAATTCAAGATGGCACACCACTCCTTCGTCCTGGCAGAACCGGCTGATTCCATCTAATCCAGGTGAGGCTTCTCCCCTCCACTCCAGACTCTTGGATACAACTGCCCACTCCTCATCTGACAGGCATCCCAAACACAGCTGGGCTCAAACCCAATGGCTGGTGTTACCCACACCCTGTCTGTCCCTTCCTTCTGTTAGTTTTCTCCGATTACTTCCTGCCTATTTTATTGCATTGACTGAACAAGTCCCTTCAGGTCTCTTATTCCCTTTCCTAATCTGTGAATTGGGCATTCATTCATTGAACAGACACTCAAGGGGCTGATACTGTTCTAGATCCTGGAGGCCCACCTTGAACAAGGCAGTTTGGCGCCTTTTACAGTCATTCAGTGGGGGTGGGGGTGAATTTGGGGAGCAAGGGTCATGGGGTGACCTTGTTGAGGAAATGAGACATTGGAGAAGAGACATTGATAACAATAACCACAAGAATAGCTCATGCTGATGTAATGCTTAGTGTGAGCCAAGAGCTATTTTGTGTGTGTAAACTCACTAAATCCTTGTGGCAAACCTTTGTGTTAGGTGCTATTTTATGTATTTATATTTAAAATGCTAATATAAAACAATACATTTTATATGAAATTTAATATGAAGCATACATATATGTTTCATCTTTTTAATATTCTTTATGTTTATATATAAAACCCCACATTTTACAGATGGGTAAACTGAGGCGTAGTGAGGCCAGGTCATTTTTTAACAGAAAAAACCCTCACAACATATACAGCTTGATGAATGAGGCTAAGTAATCTGAGCAGGAGCTCATGCGTCCTGGCAAAGCTGGGACTCAAACCCACAAACGAATGCGAGATTAACGGAACCAGGCACACGAGGACGCACAGGGATGGTGGGCCACGGGCGGAGGAGGGAAGGGGAGGCGCAGAGGGAAGGGGTGCAGCGCAGGCGCAGGAGGGGCGGGGCGGGGCGGGGCGCGGGCGCAGGCGGGGCAGGGGCAGCGCGCAGGCGCGGGAGGGAGGCCTCGGCGGCGAGCTCGCCCTCGACGTGGGTGCGCAGGTGCCCGCCGTTCCTGTGCCTGGAGCCCAGCGCGAGGGGGCTGGCGACCCTCCTGGCAGTGCCCGTGACCTGACCGTGCTCCGTGAGGGGCGCCTCAGTGCTGACGGAGGCTTCCCTTCCGCAGGTGCATCTCGCCCTTGCGCCTCATCATCCAGGAGCGGTGCCCTGCGCGCAGGCGGGGCCCAGGTGCGGCAGAGAGCCCAGGTGGGTGAGGGGGACAGGGCAGGGCCGCGGCCCTGATGTGACAGGGAGGGGGGGAGGGGAGAGGCAGGAGGGATAGACGGGCCCGCGGAGGGAAAAGGGGCACATGAACAACAGGGAGACGCCGGGAAGTTCGCAGGCACAGGTGCGCGGACAGGCCGGGCTCCAGGGAGAGCGGACCAGGCGCCCTGACAGCAGCCGACCGTCCCCACGGCCCCCAGCCCCCGGGCACAGCCCGGCCTCGGGCGGGGGCATCCGCCTTACCCCCCCCCACGAGGATGCCAGTGCCCCCGGCTCAGCCACCTTGGCCATGCCTGAGGCGCCAGACCCCCACCCTCAAACTGGCCTCTCGGGGAGCCCCACCCGCTGCACCCAGGGCCCCGGGAGCCCCTGACTTCTGGCTTCCATTTGTGGTCGGTGAGTTCTCCCCTCTGTTCCAAGGCCGTGATGTCCAGAGAGCCCTGGCCTCTGATCTCGCTGTGGAGTGCCTGCTTCCTGGGACTGCGTGGATAGATGCTCACAAAAGCACCATCACAGCTGAGGGCTGGGAGTGTCCAGTGGTGGGGAGACGGGGCTCCCATGTGGTCATGGGGGTGGTCAGGGAAGGCTTCTCTGAACAATGGGTAGGAGTCGACCAGGCCAAGAAAGGAGGGAGAAGCACCTGAGAAGAGAGGGTAATGGGATGAAGGCTGTTGGAACTGGAGTGTAAGGAAAAGTGGGATGGTGGGGGAGGTAGGATTTCAGGTGTTCTTGGCAATAAGTTGTTATAAAGCATTAGCAAAACTGACTTGAGAAGAGGTAGAAACTAGAGGCAGAGCAGGGCCGCCATGTGTGAGCAGAGGTTCTCCGCGGAAATGCCGGAATGAATGGCTGAGGACGGCTGGATGGACGGGTAATGGGTAGGCGATGGATAGATGGGGGGATGGGTATGGGGGGATGGATGACGGGTGGATGGGTCGATGATGCTTTTTACTGCAATACTGGTGTGCAATACAATAACACCCCCCATTGCTTTGCAGCATAAAAAGACCCACAATGTCCACCATCTCTCTGGACATAGACGACAAGGAAATTTCCTGTGTGGACCTCAAGCCACTGGTATGTCCCAAACTTGTGCTGTCCCATATTCTTCATGGCTCGTGTTAAGAATAATGGCAGTGGGCCTTGGGGGGCTTTTTGCTGCGGGGCCGGCCAAGCCCCAGTTCAGGATCGGGAAATGGAAGTGATCCTGTCCCGGTTGCCAGGCTCCCTGCCCGTCCTCCGTCACGGTCCCCTTGCCAGGGCTGCCCCCCGTGACTCCCTGACCTCACGTCAGGTGCGTCAGTCCACAGTCCTTCTTGAGCAACCCCAGAACAGCCTCCGGCCAACTGGGGTAAAAGCCCTCCTCAGCACCCCCAAGGGGCCCAGAAACAACACACAGCCTCCGAAAACCTGGGCACACGCCTCCTCAGCTGTGCCCCACACAATAGCCCAGACCTGGAGGCATCCCAGGTGTCCGTGGACGGGGGATGGATGCACGCAGGGTGTCCAGGCACGTGCGGGAATAGTGCCCAGCCTGAAAAAGAAAGGACCCCCTGACACCTGGTGCACCGTGGGTGGACCTCGAGGACACGCTGTGCAGTGACATGAGCAGACAAAACAGGCACACCCTGTCTGATCCCCCTCCCAGGGCGTCCCTAGCAGAGCCGCATCCACGGAGACCGAAAGTGGGGTGGGGGCAGGGGCGGGGGAAGGGGGGAAGGGTGCGCTTCAGGGGACAGAGGTCAGCTTAGGGAGAGGGAAAGTTCTGGGGGTGGGGGTGGGGGCGGCTGCACGGAGCTGCGTACTGGGAGACGGTGAAGATGGTGCATTTGATGTCATGGGTATTTTACCTCAATTTTTTAAAAGTTGATTTGAGTCTTGCATTCTGTCTCATGGTAAAGCCATGTTTGTCTCAATGTAAAGCTCTTGTTCAAAAGTCTCTGTCCTGTGGCTTTTAGGCCCTGCGTCTCTCTGAGGTACACCCCCCGTTTGAGCAGCGTGTCTCTAAGGCTGTCAGCCTGACCCCAAATCATTCTTTCTCTCTCTCCTCCTGCTTTGCTCATTGCAGCCCATTCATTCATTCATTTCCCCCCTTGCCCTCCATATGCTAAGCGTTGTCCTGGCTCATAGACTGGCTTCCGGTCTCTGCGCAGCTGCTGCGAGGTAGGCCGGCCATGGGGGCCTTAGCTGCACCCCTCGGCTCGGGCAGGCTCTCCATGGGGCCGGGCACAGTGACAGTGACTCTCAGGCCCCGGGGTCACCATGCTGGGGTCCACAGGCGCTGTGCTAAATCCCTCCAGGCGTGAGTGTGTCCCCATGTGGGTTTTCGCCATGGCCGGGCTGTCGGCAGCCCTCGCCGGTCCCGCCAGCATCCCTGTCTCCTCCCCCGCAGATGGTGCTCATCTCAGTCGGCTGCGACTTGAACCAGAAAGTGAGAAAGAGCTCAAAAATCAAACCAGTGGGGCTCAAAATGCCGAAAGGAAACATGCCCGAGTACCCAGTTCTGGGTGGCGTCGGGCAGCTTCTCGCCGTCCCTTGTTGCTCACAGGGAGGTCTCGGCCTGCTACAAGGGCATTCTGGACACCATGGCCCTGAGTGACAGTTACAGCTACGTCATTGAGAGGTGAGCCAGGGGTTTCCCTTCAGCACCCCCTCCCATGTCCCGCACTCCACCGCCAGGGGCAGATCGAGAATAGCTTTTAAATTGATCTCCAGGAAGGGGAGGTGGCAGAGCCCCCCACCCAGGCTCAGCCGCCCACTGGACCACCTCTGACACCTCGCCAGCGTGCCACCAGCCCTCAGAGCGCGGCCACCTGCGCACCTGAGCTAGTGGAGTTAGCCAGATGCTCTCAGCCAAGGCAGCAGGGGGTAGGGACCAGGTGGCCCTCCATACAGTGCTGGGGATCCCAGGTGCCACTGTGGGAAGGCGTGTGCGTCAGGGGCTCCAGGGAAAGAGAAGCAACAGGATGCGTGTGTGCGTGTGAAGGAGAGAGAGAGTGGGGGAGGGGCGGGGACAGGCAGACGCAGAGAGAGAGACTTCCGTTAAGGAGCCAGGGTCGCAGGGGTCGGTAAGCCCGCAGTCTGACGGAAGATGCTGCAGGCTGAGGGGAGGGAGGCAGTTGGAGCCCCAAGGCCGCGCGGGCAGAATCTCTTGGCGTCTGTCTCTGTCAGGTGCCCACCTTAAGGAGGGCACTCTGCTCTCCTCAAGGGTTCACTGATATAAATACTAATCTCGTCTCCAAAACCAGCCTCCCAGAAACATCCAGAACAGTGTGTGGCCACACACCCATGCCCCATGGGGCAGCCAGGCGGACCCACTGCCTTAACCTTCCCAGGGGGGCAGAGCCATCCGACCACAGCTCCGATGCCCCCCTCCTACCTCCCTGCTCCCGTATCTGCTTAGGGACGCCTACGACCCCAACTTCAGGGGGCAGAAGGCCACTAAGGACCAGGTGGTGCACTACCCGTACGACAGGCTGGGCTGCCCCGACCTCGTCTACTACGACACCCCATGGAAGCCCGTGGTGGAGATGTGAGACCCCAGCCCCACTCCCGCACACCCACACCCGGGGCCCTGCTCCTCCCACGCTGCCTCAGCTCTGGAGGGCTGAGGTCCGAGCTCAAGGCGTGGGTGGGCGTGCCTTCCCCTGAGGCCCCCTTCTCCCTGGGTCCCCACAGGTTGGGGGGCGGGAGCTTCTCAGATCACTGGCCACCCTTATGACGTCCCTCAGCCTAAGGCCCCACCTCGAGTACAGTTGCGTTGGGGCTCGGGCTTCCTTGTAGGCAGGCATCTCTGGTGGGGGCACAGTTCAGCCCATAATGCTAATGTTGCTCCTCCCGTGAGTTCTGCTGCCTTCCTTCATTGTACCTCTACGTGGAATCCTTCCATTTCTGTGGGTGGTTGACCCAGCAGAGCCAACCAATTTCGGGCAGCACGGCCAGGACCATCCACCTTGGGGTGAAGCGACCCTACTGCAGCCCCAGCCCAGCGCTGCCCCGTGGAACTTCCTGTGATGACAGAAATGTCCCGTAATTCTGCAAAGCCCAGTCGGCAGCCCAGAACCACACAGGGCTACTGAGCACTGGACATGTGGCCAGTGCGCCCAAGGAACATGCCTTTCCATTTTATTTAATGATCATTAATTTACATAAACCCTGTAGGCCCGTGCCCACCCCCCGCTCCCCCATTTGTTGCCCCCACTCACAGCAGATATCGTCAGACTAGATAGGTGTTGACTGACTTACTGATGGCAGGAACTGCCTCATACCTGTAAACATTTAGGTGCATTACCATGTTGCATCTTAGTTCCACCTGGCCTTCATCCCTTGCTGGGGAAAAACTGTGGGCTGGGCACACAGGACTGAGCCCGGCTCCAAGGGCCAATCCCCAGCTCAGAGCTGCCCTGTGGTGCGATGCAGGCTGGCCTGGAGGGAAGGTCTGGGAGAGGGTCCAATCCCAGGAGGGGCGGGAGCCCCCACTGTGCTGGAGGCCACAGACTGTGCACCAAAACAATGCTTTAGAACAGCCCTAACTCTGTCCCCTTTGAATGTCCGCAGATGTCATCAGAAGGACTTCACAGGACAGGTGGCGAGGGGTCTTACCTGTTTGTTGGTTTAGATGCTGTGTAATTCATCAGTTTCTTTACAAGTGACATTATTCAGTTATAGAATATCAGGGTCCTCCAGGCTCCTCTCATGGTGGCCACTTGGTCGAAAACACCGCTGCCTGCTCCCCCCACCCCTGTTCTGCCGGCTCTTCCCACCTGTCCTGGAGTGTCCACATGTGGAGCCCCGTGGGGCCACCGGGCTGCGGGGGGGCTCCGTCTTGCTCTGCCCGCCCCCCGCCATCCCCAGATGGTCTCGGAACGCGTGGGGGCGGCTGTACCTCTCTGCAGCCGAGCCCTGTGTGTGTCTCAGGTGGCGGAAAGGAAAGTTCCAGGAGGTGGTCCACACGGAGTACGTCCTGCTGGAGGTGAACGGGCTGTTCACGTACACGTACTCCCTGAGCGCCCGCAGTGCGCTCTGCAGGGCCCAGCCGCAGAACTGGACCACCGTCATGCAGCCCGCGGGCGGCGAGGGGCGCTCGGCCTGGCACCGGGAGGTAAGGCCGCCTTCCGTTCCCACAAGAGGTCCCGGCGACACGTCGTGGGCGGCCAGGTGGCGGCCGCTGGTCACACCCAGTGTGTTCGGGGACGGGCTCCGTGCGCTGCGGCTCCTGTGCCCCCACCACAGATCAGGGCCGTGCGACCGCAGACGCCCGCTCCCCGCGGTCCCGGAGGCCGGGGGCCCAAGGCCACCGTGACGGCAGCTTTGGTGCCCGGGCCGGGCCGGGCCCACCTCCGGGCCTGCAGACGTGCTTCCCGCCGCGCCCAGAACGGAGATTATACTCTAACTTGATAGGAAGAAACCGCATGTTCTACAAAACTTCCCTTCCCCAGGGCTGATGAAAGAAAAAACAGTAACGGGACAATCTCTTAAACGCAGCCGGCTCGCTGCTTTGAGCCCGAGAGCCTGTAAAAAGCATGCAAGTGCAGCCCCCGGCACGGCCGTGCAGTACTGATTCGACAAAGGCCACACAGGTGTCCACACAGGGGTGGCGCTCCGTGGGATCCGGGGAGAGGTGCTCGCGCAACACTGAACGTGCGAGATGCCAGAGTGGGCGGCCCCCTTTGAAACGGTTCGTTACGAGTCGGTGCACGCGGGCGGCGAGCGCCACCTGTTGGCGGCGCCGTGTAAGCGCCCTCGGCTTGGCGCAGCTGCGTGACCGGCGCCGCAGGCTCCCGGGAGGACCACCCTATGCGCCGACACCGCACACCTCTGACCATTTGGGCAATTCCCTTGGGCGAGATTCGCAGGGGACCGGCTGGTCTTGCATTCCCTGAAGCCGCCGACGGCCTGGTGTGCTCGGTGGAGCTCCCAGCACCCCCACCCCCGCTGTGGACTGGGTGCTCCTGGGGGCTCAGAGGGAAGCTGAGGAACTGGGCTCCATGTGGGGACAGGAGACAGTGGGCAGAGGGGCTGTGCTGCTACAGGCCCGGGCATGGCCACCTCCCAGTCCCTGGAGTCAGGTTCGGGGAAGCGGCCCTGTGGTGTGTGCTGTGGGACCAGCACTTGGGCAGCACCAGGGTGACAGCCCCATCTCGGCCTCGCGGCACCCAGCACCCTGGGACTCCAGTCAAGCTCATGGGGCTTCCCCAGAGGCACCCACCCAGGGACCCCTCGTACTCTGCAGGGGCGGCCCAGGCCAGGGCTTGTGCCCCAGCCTGGCATGCCTGTCCCCCTTTTTGCTTCCCTTTGGCTTATATGCCACCTAGGAAGCCAGTCAGCCTGTTTCAGGTTACCTTGGGTGTTTCTGGGGAGGAGGGCACAGCTTGCGCCCATCCTGCACCCTCTGGAAAGGCCTGTGGTCTGTGGGCCTGAGGGCGACAAGCCAGGGTGGGAGGGCGCCCAGGGGTGGTGAGGGCAGGGCCGCTCGCTCCTACCTGGGACCCAAAACCTGTGTGTGGCCTGGCCCGGCACAGTGGGGTGCCCTCCCTGGCTTTCCTGCCTCCCCCCTGCCCCCACCGGCCATGGTATTTGGGGGACAGCAGAGGCAGCAGTGTGGCAGGAGGGCACTCCCCAGGACCCACCCGGCTTGCTGTGTGTCTCTAGGCACGTTCCTGCCCCTCTCTGGGAAACCTTGCCTTTCTCTACCAAACACAAGCAAAAGCTCCTTAGAGCCCAGGCTTCTGGACAGCGCCCCATCCCCTTCCAGACGCCCCCCTTCCTTGCTGGCCAACTCCAATTTTCCGGGGCCAGGAGATGAGGGAGTTTGAACTCCCCATGAGTCTGGGGCTCCGCTGCTTGACTTTAGACACCGGGCACCCAGAAGACGCCGGGGGCCTGCCAGGCCTTGCAGTGTGGTTCTGGACGGGCTGCGCAAGCGGACAGACCCCCTGGTCCAGGCCCCAGCCCACCGACCCTGGACCCCAATGGCAGCAACTGGCCAGTGAGCTACAGTCCAATGCGCTTTAATGGGGGGCGGCGGCCCGGCCGTGCCTGGGCCCAGCGGCCTGCCTGGCCTTGCCTCTGGGCCGCCCTTTCTTGGCAGAGGCGCCAGCCTTCCTGTTGCTGGGCAGCTCAGGCGGCAGAGCAGCGAGCGCGGTGCTGGCAGCCGGCAGCCCGGGGTGGGGCAGAGGCTCCTCCCCGACGGCCTTGACGTTGAAGAGGTCGTCCACGCTGGACACCGCGTCCAGGACCTCAGGCACGCTGTAGTCGAAGGACAGCAGCTTGTCGGGCAAGTGCAGCGAGCGGATATCACTAGACGGGTTGGCCCCACCGCTGCCGGGCAGGGCTGGCCCGGGGGCCTTGCTTGGTGTCCCCTCGCGCTCGGCACCACCCAGCAGGCAGTCGAAGAGCCTCATGACGTCCTCCAGGGGCTCCTGCTCAGGCAGCAGGAAGGCCTTGGCTGCCTCCGGGCTCTGGGCCTCTCCCGCGGCCACCTCGGGCTCCCCGGGGCCTAGAGGGTACAGCAGGCCCGGACTGGAGCAGCCGGCCTGTGGCTCCTGGACAGGAACAGCCGGGGGCTCGCGGGGCCCGTTCAGCTGGCTGAGGCGGTTCTTGAGGTGGTCGTCGGTACTGGGGGACAGCTCAGCCTCAGCAGAGATGGTGTTGGCCAGCTGGGGCACCTTTATCTTCTTGGGCGGAGGGGGGCCCAGGCTTTCCGTGAGCACGGGTGGGGGCGGCTCCATAAACACTGGGGGCCCCCCGTCCTCCACAAAGCCCAGGGCCTCTGGCCTGGGCTCCTCAGGTGGGAAGTAGGGCATGAGGTCCTGGGGGCCCCCAGGCGCTGGCTGGTAGCGAGGGTACAGCTGGGGCGGCGGCGAGACCTTCAGATGGTGTTGGGGCTCAAGGAGGTGGGTGCCCGGCGAGGCAGGGCCCCCAGCTGGCCCCCCGCCACCCACTGCCACCAGCTCGTACAGAGGGAACTGGCTGACGTCAGTGTCGACCCACTTGATCTGGTAGACGCGGGGGTCAAAGATGCACCCACAGGGTGCCATCTGGAAACCTGCAGGCCAGGAAGTGGCACCCTGAGAGGCGGCAGCATGGGGGACAGTGCCCAAACACAGGGGACTCGTCGGGGGAACTGGGAACATGAGCCTGGTTTTGGGGTGCATTTAGGGGATAGGGCTGTAAGTCTTGGCCTCCGGGACCCGCCATGGGGTCAGGGACTCCAGGAACAGCTATGGCGGTCACTCTGGGAATGGGGGCACAGGCCTCACCCTTGGGTCCCCATTTAGGAAGAGGGACAACAGGCCTGGCTTTGGGGCCCATTTGGAGAGGAAGGACACAGGCCTTGCTCTTGGGGCCCCATCTCGGCGTCTAGGGCCCTGGGCCTTGCTTGAGGGCCCTGTCTGGGGATCTGTAGTCAGGGCGGGAATCCTGGGGACACATCTGCGTTTGGGGAGGGTCTGGGGGGACAAGACACAGGACTTGCCTTCAGGGCCGTGTTTAGGGACACAGTCCTTGACCTGGGGGCCCCCCTGGGATGGGCACAGAGGCCCTGCCTTCGGGAGCTGCCTGGGAACAGGCACAGGGGGGCCAGATGGGCCCCGCTCACCAACCCACTCAAGTCCTCCTCGGGGATTTGGGGAAGGCCGGTACCTGCTGGAGAGCCCAGAAATCCTTCTTTCTCCAGGTTTGGGGGATGGTACAAGTTGGAGGAGCCTGTGGGCAAGAAAAGCAGGCAGTGCTGAGTCAGGTGGGCGCAGCCCCCGTCTCCCGCCCCAGCAGGCCCCCCGCCGGCCCCCAGCTCGTACCCATAGACTCCATGCAGGCAGCAGCAGGCTGGCTGCCTGAGCCCTCGGCGCCGCCACACAGGCCCTGGGGGCCGAAGCCTTCTTGGGGAGCTGTGGGTGTGCAGAAGGGTTTGGGGGGCTGCATGGGGAGGCAGGCCACGGAAGCACAGGCAGGAGTGCAGGAAGCCCACCCAGAGGACAGGCTGAGCCCTGCAGAGTAGTGTTTGGTCACTCTGGGCAACAGGTTCCAGGCTGCGGGCCCACCCACTCGCAGGGTTCCGTAGGGGTGGGGGGCGGGAGACTGGGGCAGCCAGCGTCTGGCCTCATACAGGGCGGGGCAGGTTCTGGGCCTAGTCTGTTGCCTTGTCTGCCAGCGATGTCTGCCTGATGGCTCCAAGGCCCTTGCCTCCAGGCAGCCCACCCTGATCCATACCAATGGAGGCCAAGGCCCACCCCCATGAGCCCCGGTGACTTGTGGTCCAGGCCGCTCTGGGCACCAGCAGCACTGGCACGGGGCTGGGCCAATGGGGGCAGCTGGGACTTTGGTGAACAAGAGAGAACAGGAAATGAGCTGTTGGGGACAGGGTCACCTGCTGTTGAGGGAAAAGTTCCACTGGGGGGAAGGGGCAGCCTCAGAATCACAGAAAAGCCTGGGTTTTAAAAGAATAAAATTTATTGTCTTCTCGAGCACCCGGGTTCCTGCTGGGCCCTCACAGGCCCTGCGCCTGCTGCCACAGCTACTTGTACGCGTTGGCCTTATGCTTTGGCAGGAAGATGAAGTTGGGGGGTACGGGTCCCAGCAGCATCTCGCTGTGAGGAGGGCGAGTTGGGGCACGGTCAGGCCTGGGCCCAGCACGCCCCACGGCCTTAAGGGCCCGGGCGCCCCCGCCCCCAGGGCTGAGGCTCCCCGGGCACCTGATGCGGATCCAGTCAGTCGCCGTCTGGCTGGCCATGAGCGTCTCCAGGTAGTCTCGGCCCAGGTAGCAGGGCGGCCGCTCATTGATCCTCTGCGGGAGCCGCTCCAGCAGCCCCACGGGCACGTACCTGCGGGCACACGGGCGGGGGCAGGTTGGGCCGGCGTCCCCACGCACCCCGCCCGGACCAGCCCCGCACGCGCCTGCACAGGAAGGACAGCCACTCGAGGAGGAAGCGGCGCGTCTTCTCCACGCCCTGCGTGTCCGAGCCCCAGTGCTCCAGGCCGTAGTGCGTGAAGTCGCACAGGATGTCCAGGCGCTCGGCCGACGAGATGTCCCAGTGCCGCTGCTCCTTGATCTCCGTGAACAGCCACGGCTTGAGCAGGGCGCCGCTGCGGGGCGGGCAGCAGTCAGTGCCCGCGTCCACGAACCGCAGCCCAGACCTCCCTGCTGCGCTCACGCAGCTGCCCAGCCCAAGGGCTCCGGCCCTGGACCCAGAACAGCTGCAGACATTCCCAGCCCTTCTCCCCCGCAGCTGCGACCCCAGGCATCTCTCTGTCCCTGTCCCGGCAGAGCCGCCCCTGGGGACAAACAACCAGGCCAGGGCACCAGCCGCCAGGACAAAACTCCCACATGCCTGCTCCCCTGCCGGGCTCGCCTACCGGGCAATCATGACCCCAGCAACTCCAGTCTGCATGGCGTGGTTGGCGTCCTCGTAGGACAAGATGTCCCCGTTTCCTGAGGGGCAGAGGCTGGGGTCTCAGGGAGCTGCACGTGGGCAGGAGCGCCAGCTCTTGGGGCCTGTTCGCCAGCCCTGGGTCCCCTGGTGGGACTGGGGTTGGGGGGGGATGGGTCTCAGGTTGGGGGTGAGCCCGGCTGTGTGGCCTCTGATGGCAGGATGGGTGGGAAGGTCTGAGCTGAAGGGCAGGGGACCCACCGAACAGGGGCATGGGGCTGGCCGCCGTCACGCACTGCGCGATGTACCGCCAGTCGGCCAGCTTGGTGTAGCGCTGCTCCCGGGAGTGGCCGTGGAGCTGGAGGGAGGGAGGCCGCACAGGGAGGGAGGGAGGAGG
Organism: Manis javanica; assembly: GCF_040802235.1. Lineage (NCBI taxonomy): Eukaryota > Metazoa > Chordata > Mammalia > Pholidota > Manidae > Manis > Manis javanica. The sequence goes on along the minus strand of NC_133168.1, from coordinate 97,006,630 downwards.
GACGCACGGGAGTCGGAGGATCAGATACAGAGACAGGGACCCCAGGGACCGAGAGAGATGGGCTGAGAGAGAGACACAGACACACAGACAAGAGACATAAAAACAGATGGACACAGAGATGCAGGCAGAGCCAGAGACCAAGAGGAGGGAGCAGGGAGAGGCCGTCAGAGAGGGTCGCCAGGACACCAGGCCTGAGTCCCACACGCCCCAAGACCCACTGTGACCAGGGCCGTGCCCCAGGCCCGGAGCTCGGGCAGCAGCCGGTGGGCCAGATTCACGCGCTCCTGCACGCCCGTGCGGATCTTCACCGTCAGCGGCACGTCCAGCACCTGTGGGGACGGTGCGTGGGCAGGGCCTGGGGTCGGGCGCGGGAGGAGGCGGGCAGACTGGTCTCGGGGCCTACCTGGTTCATGCCGCGTACGATCTGCTGGAACTTGGTGGAGCGGTTCATGAGGGTGCAGCCCCCGCCCTGGGAGAGACAGGTGGCTGGGGTGAGAGGGGAGGGCGCACACCCCTCTATCCTCGCTGCCCAGGTAGGGAAACTGAGGCCCAGAGGCCCAGGTGGCGCAAGGGTGGGTGCCAGGCCACTACCTTCCTGTACACGAGGTCGATGGGGCACCCGACGTTGATGTCCACGAAGTCTACCTCGATGGTGCGGTTCAGGAGCTCCGCACACTTGGTCATGGTGTCGGGGAAGGCGCCTTCAAGCTGTGCCCGGTGGCAGGGCAGAGGTCAGGGGCCGGACCAGGCTGTCCCCTCCTGGACGCTGCCCACGGGGGCACTTGAACCATTGGCCTCATCATCCCTGAACTGGCTCTGAAACTTCGCAGCTGAGGGCCCCCCTCCTTCCCTCCCTCCCTCCCTCCGGGCAGCACCAACCTGGACCCCAAAGATGTCCTCACACGGGTGGCGTTTGAGCAGGGCCCACTCGGACGTCTGGCCCTGCAGCAGGTTGGTGCACACGGCCATCTCCCCACAAGTCACGTCAGCCCCAAAGCGCTTACAGATTCGCCGGAAGGGCAGGTTCCCACACTGGGGGCAGCAGAGGACACAGACCCTTGTGGGGCGGGGCCGGCAGGGACGCTGAACACCTACCCTAGTCCCAAGGCCCACAGGCAGAGGAGACGCTGGTCACTATGAGGAGACGGTGCTGCCACCACCCGGCCTGACCCACGTTGAGTCCTACCGTCGTGAGGGGGGCCAGGTACAGTTTGCCGCTGACGTCCAGCTGGAGGGAGAGAAAACGCGCAGCGAGGCGTGACTGCCCACCTCACTTCCAGGCCCTCTGGGGCCTCCCTTCCCCGCGCACTGAGGGACGTGCCTTGCCCTGTCCCCCGGGCCCAGCAGCCCTTCTCCTCGGTCCTCTGCAAGGGTCAGTTGATCCTCCACGTTCTCCTCTGCTGGACGGTTTCTACTCACCCATGGGAAACCCTGCTCCAACAGCCCCTCTGCCAGGAGGCCTCTCCCACTGCCTCCCTGTACCCCAGCCCCGCCTCTTTGGGGCTGGGAGGGTCTGTCTGGCAGCTCTGCCCCCCAAGCCGCCGGCATCCTCGACAGGAAACCCAAGACACATACCCGCTTCTTCTCACAGGGCCGCAGCCTCACCACGTCCTCATCGGTCAGGGGCCCACAGGTCTGCACAGAGGCGCTGGGAGGGGCACCCGCGCCTGCCCCAAGGGAGGCCTGCTGGGCGGCACAGCTGTCCTGCCCTGCGGCACCCTCACTCCCCACGGGCTCGGGGTCCGCAACAGCTGGGGTGGAGCCCGGCAGCTGGCCTTTGCTCAGCTGGTGCAGGGCCCGCTCGGCGCGCTCAAAGTGGATCTCGCGCTTCCGCAGCTGCAGCTGCAGGGCCTTGTCCAGGCTGTTGCGGACCAGCGGGACCTGGACCAGCGGCTCCTGCACCAGGTTCTGGCCCTCGGGCCCCAGATGGGCGCCGGCAAAGCGGCAGGTAACGCCATAGGGGCACTTTCCGAAGGTCTCATAGAGCACACAGCGCGGGCCCAGGTCGGCCGGCTTGGTCTCCAGGTAGCAGCCCACGTCATGCAGGAAGCGGCAGCGGTCGCCGAAGAAACACTTAGCGGCGGATTCCTGCAAGAAAGCAGCGGAGCGGTGGCGGGAGAGGAAAGGCCGAGGGAGCCCAGCGACCTGGGTGTGGAGGTCACATCCCTGCTGCCCCTCTGGCTTTGTGACCTGGGGCAAGTCAGCAACCGCACTGATCCTCAGCTTCTTCATCTTGGAAACGAAACAATGATACATTCCAACATCCCGAGGACTGAGCGGGGGACACAGAGGCTCAGACGGAGGGCCCCCAGACGTTAGAGCAACAGTGACACTCACCTGGACCAGGGAGGGGCAGAGCCTGTTCTTGTCATAGTGGGTGGGCTTCAGGTGGGGTCGGCCCCTGTTCTGGCCCCGGGCCCTCTTCTGAACCTGCGGCTGCTCCTGGGGCTCGGCCGCCTCCCCTGACCGCCTGTCCTCCTTGTGCCCATCCTCCAGTCGGATCCTCTTGGCCTCGGGCTCAGACAGGTCATTGCCACCAATGTTTCCTGCCTCGGATTCCTGGCAGGGCGTCTGCCCTTTGGCTTCCAGAAAATCATGGAATTCCTTCTTGGTGGTGCGGAATCTGCCAGCAGGGAGGCAGGGCAAAGGAGCAGGGCTTGCCGAGGGAGTCTCCCTCTGCTGAGCTCAGACTCTTGCAACCACAAGATTGACTGCCACTGCTCAGAGGCTGGGAGCCCCCTTCTTGCAGTTGGCTGGTCTGCGCTGCCGGCCATTCCAACGTCTGCACATCTCTCCAGGGGCTGGGGATCCCTGGAGCAGGGACAGCTGCTTGTAAATTACATTTAGGCTCCTGAGCCCTGGGAATCTGTGACTCGGGGCACCTCCTGGCAAGTGTGGGAGAAGAGGGCTGGCCTTAGGCCAAACTAGGGCCCCTGTGGAGGCAGGAGGAAGGCGGTTTGGGCTTGTCTCTTATTTGCAGCACAAAGTACATGCTTTGTGCATGAATAATGGTGATGTGCATCAGGAACTAAGCACTTGACATTCATGATCTAATGGCATCTTTACAACCGGAAGTTGGTGTTAGCATCATCCCCATGTTATAGATGAGGAAATTGATGCTTAGAGGAGAAGTGGCAGAAGCAGGGATTCTGACACCAGACTGAACCTGTGGAAGGCAAAGTACGGGCTATATCTGCAGGTAACAGATATTTACGTAAGTTAATAGAAAGTGGACACTTTCTAGCCCTAAAATGGTAAACCAGAGCTGCTTGCACAAGGAAGAAGCAACTGTAAAGATACAGGCTGAATAATGAAAAAAAAAGTTATAAAATGCTAGCTTCTGCTGGCCATCCAAAGCTCTAAGATTAACAAGTGTTAGAAGAGCTAAGCCGAAACGGACCAGCCCTAAATTGAGACTGTATCCTGGGGAGACGTAGGATCGAAAGATAACCGGGAAAAAAGTTTTGGTCCCAACAACGCCTCTCATCCATGTACCACCTAAAATTACGTCGAAGTATATCAAATGCCACTAGGGGGCACTATACGACAGCCTTCTCAGCCCTCGTACAGAGCTCGGACTCAGAGTGAAACCAATGCTTCTCTTTATGGAGAAAGTTTATTTTGTGCCAAGTACCGTTATACCTTGTTCAAACACTTGGGAATAGGCGTTGTGAAAACTAAGGAGGGGAAACCTCCCTAAAATGGAGTTGGAAGGCCAGCAAGGGGGGCTCATTCCCACCACTCCCCATCAATTGCAGACTCCACGAACAGAGACCTTGCAAGTCATTCTATTTTAGCTGCCTTACTACCCACCAGACTGTCACAGCTCAGCCAATGAGAAGCCATGAGACGTGGGACTCCCAGTTTCTCCAGTGAACTTTTGGCTTAAAGCAGCCCTCCCAGCTCAACCCTTTGCTCTATAAAAAGGGGATCCTCTTCTTTTTTTCTCCAGACTTGCCTATGGCGTGTCCCAAATTGGAATCTGTTCTGCCCGAATTAACCCATTTTTGCTGATTAAATAACTTGACAGTTTTATTTTTGAGGGTAACGGTACCATTATTGTCCTCATTCTATAAATGGAGAAATTCAGGTCCTGGATGGCGAACGCCCCGCTCCAAAGTCAGGAAGCTCGCCGCCTGCGCGAGACTGCAGCCAGCAAGCGGCGCCCCCAAGTACCCGAGGCCGGGCTTCTGGGATAAATGCGCATGCTCCAAGAGCCCGGCGGAGCCGGCCGAGGGAAGGAGAGAGAGGGACGCCCACAGCCACGAGGGGGCGCGCGCGGCCTCCCTGCCTCTCTGGCCCGCGCCTCCCGTCGATGGTAGCTATCCCAGGGTTCCGACGGATGCCGGCCTTTCCGCCTCGGCAGCGATTGGAGGGCGGTAGGTTGGTGGGTCCCCGCGCGGGTAGTATCCGCCGCCATCCGGGCACGGGGTCCCGGTTCGGCTCAGGGGCGTGGCTCGGTGCAGCGAGCGGGCCCGGGGGAGACGGGGCCCGGAGTTCCGGGCGGCGGGGGTCCCGAGCCCCGACTCGCCTCCACCTCCTCTCCCCTCCCCTGTCCGCAGCCATGGCTCTTCGCTACCCCATGGCCGTGGGCCTCAACAAGGGCCACAAGGTGACCAAGAACGTGAGCAAGCCGAGGCACAGCCGTCGCCGCGGGGTGAGTGCCGGGGGCGCGCGGTCGGGGAGCCTCTTCCGGGGAGGGGGAAGGCCTTCTGGGCGGAGGGCACGGCCGGGGAAAGGCCCCTGGGGGAGGCGAGCGCCGCGGAGCAGCCCCGTCCCGGGGGCTTGCGGGAGCCTCGGGGTGGAGCGGGGGAGGAGGCGTCGGGGGGACGGAGCAGTGCGTGCGGCCGAGGCCTCGCCGGGCGCCCCCGGCACGCGGGGTAGAAGCCGGGCGGAGGGAGCGGGTTTTGATGCATGAGCAGGAATTTGCCCGCAGCACGGGAGCTGGGTGTTCGGTACAGTGTAAACGGGACGCGGAGGCCCTGTGAGTTCGCCGCGGCCTGTGAAGCAGCTCCGACCCCGTGGTGCCCGGTCGGAGGGGTTCCCGGCCCAGGGAAGGGCCAGGCGGGACGTGACGTGTCTGAGCTCGGAGGGCGGTGGGCAGTTCGTGCCGCCATTGCACAGACCTGCCCGGGGTCTCGTCTCGGGGCGCCCCACCCTGACGGCCTCTCCTCCCCCCAGCGCCTCACCAAGCACACCAAGTTTGTGCGGGACATGATCCGAGAGGTGTGCGGCTTTGCCCCGTATGAGCGGCGCGCCATGGAGCTGCTCAAGGTCTCCAAGGACAAGCGGGCCCTCAAGTTCATCAAGAAAAGGGTAGGTGGGCTTGTTACCAAAGCCAAACTCAGGGTGGCGGAGCAGCCCAGAGACGGACTGGGCAGGTTTATGGGGGGCCGGGGCGCGCAGGGTGCTTGCTCAGCTGTGGCACATTCTTCCTGTTGTAGGTGGGGAGCGTTATTATGGAATTTGTTAGTGGTCAGTCTTCAACTGTGGCTTCACTTGTAGCCAGGCATGGGGACAAGGGTCCTGTGTGGTGTAGTGGCTGCGCTCCACCTTGGCAGGCGACCTCGCCTTCCCTGAACCCCTGGGGCTGGCTGCGCTGCACACCAAGGGTGGGGGTGGGGCTCCCGGCCCTGGCTGATGGCCCTCCCTGCGTGGCAGGTGGGGACACACATCCGCGCCAAGAGGAAGAGAGAGGAGCTGAGCAGCGTCCTGGCGGCCATGAGGAAAGCGGCAGCCAAGAAGGACTGAACCCCCGCTCTCTACACAAGAAAGCCTTTTCAGGAACTTGGGGTATTCCGTCTGGTCCATCTGCTCAGAGCCCCCTGCTGCCACCCTCCTTCCTGGGCCACAGAGGTGTGGGCATGTGGCAGTAGAAGAAAAAAGAAGCAGGCAGTACTGGAAATGGTGTTTTAATCATAACTAAATAAGTCATATGCCAGGCTCAGTGATTGGGCTGTAAGTCAGGTTCCTGAGCCTCGGGGGGCTCAGCTGCCCGGGGCCTCTGCCCTGCTGGGCCCGTCGGTGCCAGCCACGCCCAGGCTGCCGTCACCGCTCCAGGGCCAGAGCCTCGGCCTGCTCCTCGGGGAAGGCTATGGCGAAGATTTCATGGTAGTGCTCCACGAAGTGGACCTCCAGGCCCTCGGTAATGAAGGCAGCCAGGCCGTAGAAGTCCTTCTTGTTCTCGGCCGGCAGGACGACGCATGTCACGCCAGCGCGTTTGGCCTGAGGGGACAGCAGGTCAGCCAAGGGCAGAAATGGGGTTAGGAGCCTAGGCCTCGTCCTGGAATCCCCACCCTGTGGTGTCAGGGGGAGACGTTTCCTGAATCCACGGCAGTGCCCACTGCCTTACACTTAGCGGTTCACACTTACTTGTGCAGGGGGGGAGCTGGAAAGGAACCGTGAGTGCATTTGAAATACAGCCAACATGACATTTCCCTGCTTGCCTGGAATTCCAGCCCCATAGGCCCGGGCCTCTGCACTGCCATCCCTCAGCCTGAATCCACCCCTTGGAGGACAGGGACTCGGTCCACGGGGACTCCTGGAGCTTCTGTCCCCCTGTGGAGACCCTGCCCCCCAAAGGCTGTTAGGCGGGGTGCTGTGGAGGGTGCTCTGCCAAGGGTAAGATGGCACGGGTGTGCCTCTGGTCTCGGCCCACCAACCTAGTTCCCATGCAAGGCCCCGTGGGCGAGGGGGCAGCAGGCGGGGCGGGGGTCCCACTGCCATCCTCCAGGAGCCGGACGGGTACTTTCTCATGAAGAGGCCCTGAGCATGATGCAAATGACTGGAGGGGCAGCCACAGGCCCAGTCCCGTGCCACCCTAGGCTTCGCTTTGTCAGCCTATAAAACCGGCCATCCACCTTCGTTGCCCAACCTGTGTAATGGGGCTCCTTATGGCGATGGTCTTCTCCTTGATGCCGCCCATGGGCAGGATCTTGCCAGTGAGAGAGACCTCGCCGGTCATGGCCAGATTCTGCCGCACGTGCCAGTCCATGGCCAGCAAGAGCAGAGCTGTGATGATGATGCAGCCTGCGCTCGGGTCGTCCTTGGGGGTGGCGCCCTTGGGGGAGATGCAGGTGGGTGGTGGGCCCCACTGCACGCAGCGGTCAGGGCCAGAGTGGGGGCCTGGGCGGGGCCCTCACCTCGGGCACGTGCAGGTGGAGGTGGGAAGTCACCAGATCCTCGGAGGGGTCGTGCTGCACCAGGAAGGCCCTGACAAAGGTGTAGGCGATGCGGGCACTCTCCTTCATCACCTTCCCCAGCTGGCCTGTGACCTTCAAGCTTCCGTCCTTGTCCCCCTTGTCCTTGACCCTCGGCCACCCCAGTGACAAACAGCACAGCGTAGAGCCGCCTAGGAGTGGAGAAGGCGGAGCCTGTGAACTCAGGTTCCCACTGGGGGTGCTAGGCAGATTTTAAAGCCTAGTTCCTGCTCAGGGAACTCCTGCCTGGAGTGACCTGTCACATTCAGCAGGGCCGTGTTTGCCGCGGAGGTAATAAATGAAGGCAACCAGAGCATGATGGCCTCATAGGATCTTTACAACGAAGTTCGTAGAGTGATGATTACTTAAACAGACCCAACAAAATGAAAGATACACTTGCCTGAAGACAGCAAGTAAGTGGAGAGTAGGGTCTTCCAGGAAGGTTTCCTAGTAGGGTTCGCCTCAGAGTCTGACAAGATGGGTCATATCCAACTCTCCCATTTCCGCACACCGATGCTCAGAGTGCGGTCCCGGACCAGCGGCTTCAGCACCCGTCACCTGGGAATTTGTTACATTTGCAGTTCCCCGAATCAGTGATGCACAGTTGATCTGGTGCAGATCAGAAGTTTGAAAAGCCTCAGGTGTAAACATTCTCCCAGCCACCAACACCCCCCTTCCGACAATAAAAAAAGAAAAGAAAAAGCAAGCTTTGGAATAGGAGTTCTGAATCTGGGGTCTGCAAATGAACCTTTATGGGCCCTTAGCAAATGTACCTCCATACTTGCACGTGTCTGTGGGAGAGGAGAGGAGGGCCGAGTTTCATCAGATGTTCCAGGGGCTCCCCAAACCCTAAAGGCGCCAGGAACAGGTCCTTTAGGGTTAACTCAGAGGCACCCTGGTTGGAGTCATGCGGAACATTCAATAAACATTGACTGGTGGTCCCTCCTGTCGTTTAACTTCTAGTACTCGTACGGTGAGGACAGGAAAGGTGTTCCACACCGGACATCAAATTCAAGGGGTAGGTGGCTCCATATGTTAATGAACTTCACAGTCATTCTTTGCTTTTGTCTAATCACTTGATCAGAACAACCACTGCCTAGTATTTTCTTGGGTGTGGTGTTGTGACAAGCCTAGAACATGCCGGAGCCCTTGCCCTTTGAAATAAGGGGTTTGTCTTTCCCATTTCATTAAAAAGCAAGGTCAGGTGACCTGAACAAAGCTAGGAGATAGAAGTGGCTTGAGAACTACAATCACCCGCGTCTTTATCCAGTGTTCTATTTGATAGGGGGTTTTAAATCTAGAATAACATAGGCAGTGAAGTGCTCCTTATGTCTGGGTTACGTGACTGGCTTCATTGCATACGGCCCATAACTGTGGTCTCCTTTGTTATGTATCTGTATTCCTGGTCTGTTAATGTGTGTACATTAGTTAATTAATAGTCTGTTAAAACCTATACACGCTTATACTACTCTACAAGAAGCTGTCATAGAAATAATCATCTCACGTTTTTCTTCCGTTTGCCTCTTTAACTTTTCTTCTCCCTTCCTGAATACAACCCTTTTTCTAAAATTTGTGCCTCATACCTAGAATTGTAGTGCCCCAAAGCCTTTCCAGCTAATGAAGATACCTCAAGACCAGCGCTGGGCATAGTAGCCATGAAGCACAAATTTTCAAAAAGGCAGAAAACTAACAGCCTCTTTGAAGAATACTACTCTCTCACCAACCCCACATCTCCTTGTGTAGCCCCGAAGATGGCTGGTTAGCCAGAGACGGGTGAGATTCCTCAAGGGAGGAACAACCGAAGGCAGGCACAGTCGCAGGGGGGCCATCAGGTGAGAGATTGGGGGCCAACAGAGGTGAGGCCTAGAACCTCAGCCCCCCCAGTTTGAGAGAAAGCTTCTGCCCCCATGGCTGTTGCCCCTGCTCAGCTCAGGTCAAAACCCGGTCTATAGGCATAGCCCTGCTCACCTGCGATCACCTTCTAATTGCACTGAATCTATTTTCTGTCTTTATTTCACATCACGTAAATTCAAGAAGCGGACTTTTATTTCATACTGCAGAATGTGGGGAAGTGAGCTATGTTAAAGCCCTCCTGTTAGAAACTGTCTACTTGCTATATTCTTTATTATTATTTATCTACTACTTAAAAGGGAAATGTGGGATTAATGGGGTTAATACATTAATCAAGTAGAATAGAAATCAAATGTACAAATACATATGACTTCATTGTTTTTCCTACAACTCTTGACCCGTAATCAAAAACAGAATGATTAGAGCCGAAACAGCTCCTACCACCCCTGAGCGTCCTCACGTGGTGTGGGTATCCTTGAGAGTCGTGCCCTTGGGCTAGACTCAAGGTCAGATAATTGTGTGCTGATCATGTGTTGAACCCCCTACTCAGAATTTAGATGTTTAAGTCCATTTGCTCAATAAATATGCGGAGTGTCTTTTCGTTACTCTTGCGCTGTGACGGCTGGCCTCTCGGATCTCAAGCATTCCGCATTCCGTCGCGTTCCCTCCAGATCTGCGGGTCAGAAGCAGAGGGGAGCCGACCAGTGGTCAAACTGCAGTGAAAAGCCAAGAGTGCGGGTCAGAGCAAGTCCTAACGTGTCTTTCCTGCATTACAAACAGAGGCTTCACACTTCCCTGTGATGCCGGGTTCTTGTTTGCGGAGTTGAAGAGTGAACTCAGCAAACAGTTAAAGTCAGAGAGCCAGGGAGACTTATTGAGAGAGACAGTGAGAGGACAGACGGAGCTCCTGGCTTGAGCCAGGAGGGGACAAGAGAGCCCGGGGTGGTGCGTTGTCCAGGGGTTTTATAGGCAGTTGAGGATATTTGGGAATGTGAAGAAAAACCTCAGGGGTGTGGACTTGTTAAGTGGTCTCTGAATATTAAAAATTAACATAAGGAATTTCCTGTCTTGATTTCTCCCTGGGATACTGGCATCTTGGTCTGGGAGCATATCAGAAGGCCGCCTTCCCAGTCCCCAAGGTGGGTGAGGTATTGTCTGTTGCTAAAGAGTAAGTTAGAATCTTACTTGTTAAACTTCCTGGATGTTAAATACAATCTTGTCTTTAAGGTGGAATCTTTCCTGCCTTTTACTGTGTGGTTTATGCCTGGGCTTACTTGCTAAATTAGTTGCCCAGTTTGCAAAGTCACTTCATCAGATCTGAAGGAGGAAAGACAGCACATAGGCCTGGGCCTTTTAGCATACTAAAGTGAAACTTACACATGATTACAAATGATTAGCATAATAAAAACGTGTTACTTTTCTTTATCTGGGAAATATTAACTGATCTCACTGAAGAATGACTCTAGAGCTGAATGTTTAACACAGAGTGTTGGTAGGGGGTTCCCTTGCTTGTAGTCACACTGCTCTGACTGTAAATATCCTGCCCTGCTTTGTCCAGAGGCCTTCACCCTACTGTCTAAACCCATATCCCTGTCTCACTGGGGGCGCAGCACTGCCTTCTCTTCTTCCTTTCCCTCATGGAAGGGCTTCTCCCAGGTGTCTGCCCATCTGGCCTTCAGAGATTTGGGCAAGAATTGAAAGCAGGGTCTTGAAGAGATACTTCCCACCCACGTTCAGAGCAGCCTGATTCACAGTAGCCAAGACGCGAAGCAGCCCAGCTGTCCAGGGGTGGATGAATGGATATACACAACACGGTCTATGCACCCGCTGGAATATTACTCAGCCTTAATAAGGAAGGAATCCTGACACCTGCTGCGATGTGGGTGGACCTTGAGGACACGGTGCTTAGACCTTGAGACACAGAAGCACAGACCCTGTCTGATCCCACTCCTCGGAGGTTCCTGCGGGGGTCACATCCGCAGAGACAGAAAGTACATGGTGGGGCCGGGGACTGGGGGAGGGGCGGGGATTAGCTTTTCACGGGGCCAGTGCGTCAGCCTGGGGAGGTGGGCCGTTCTGGAGATGGAGGGCGGGATTGGCTGCACAGCTGTGTGAAGGTGCATCATGCCACGGAGCTGCGCACTGAGGATGGTTCAAGATAGTGACGTATCTGTACTTTATCTCAAGACTTTAAAACTTTCATGAAACATAGATTTGGGCAAGAAGTTTATACCTGCAGGCTTGGCAGAGCCCCTCATCCATTTACTCAACAGTGATTTCCTGAGGACCTGCGCTCCAAGCCTGATTCTGGACCGGGTTTTCTCGACTGCGGCTCTTGACTTTGGGGCCCCTCTCTGTGGGGGACCGTCCTGGGCACTGTAGAGCCCTGAGCAGCCTCCCTCGTCTCTACCCACTTGATGCCAGGGGCACCCCTCTGTTATGACAACCATAAATGTCCTCAGCCCTTGCCAAGCGTCCTCTCTGAGCAGAACTGCTCTTGGTCATGAACCTCTGTTCCAGGTGTTGAGGACGCAGGAGAGAAGACGGGAAAGGTGCCCGTCCTAATGGAACTACTTAGATGGGCAGTCAGGGCAGAGGTAAGATGCAGGCAAGCCCATGACACGGGCTGGGGAACTGGCATTTCACAGGGGCCCCCGACACAAAGGTCACACAGTTCCCCAGGGAGGTGCCAGCCTGGCATGCAGGTTTCCAAAGGAAAGAACTGAGAAAGGTTCCCCGCTCAGAGCCTGCTCACCTGCCCCGAGGGCGAGGGAGGGCGCAGTGGGCGTTGGAAGGGAACTTAGTAGAAGGAAGGACATCTCAGCAGACAACTTGCGGGGTGCTGAGGGCTTGGTGCGGGGAGGGGTCTGATTGCCCCTCACTCCCTCCCAGTGGGGGGGAGCTGAAGGGCACACCTTGGCTCTGAGACCCTTAGGAGCAGAGTGGCGTGATGCTGAAGGTGGAGGGAGGCGTGTGGACCAATGTCTGCTTCCTGCCCAGAAGGGTAAGACGGAGGGCACCTTACACCTTATCCTTAAGCCTGTGTTGGCTTCCCTCCAAAGAAGATAAGCAAGAGGTGGTTCCTGGATCTCTAGGAACTAGAGGCAGGAATGCAGGTGACAACCCACCGAGCAAGGGGACAGTGGGGAATTGTGTACCCAGGGCCCGCCTCACAAGATCCCCTGCATCTTAGTTAATGCTCTGCTGTCACTGTCATGAAATCCTACTTTTTCTTTTACAACTTGTGCACTGTACCTAAAAAAACTTTTTAATTGAAGGGTTGTTGACATATGATATAATCTAAGTCCAGGTGCACAACATGGTGATTCAACAATTATATCACAAAATGCTCGCTGTAAGTGTAGTCACTAACTGAACCATGCAGTTATTATAATTTTATTGACTCTATTCCCATGCTGTCTGTTTCATCCCTGTGACATATTTATTTTATAACTGGAGGTTTGTACCTCTTGATCCCTATCATCACTGTGCCCCACTGCCTACCTTCCTCCCCTATGGCAACCACCCGTTTGTTCTCTGATATTTATGAGTCTATTTCTGTTTTTGTTTGTTTCATTTTTTAGATTCCACAGGTAGGTGAACTCACAGTGTTTGTCTCTCTCTGACTTACTTCACTTAGCAGGATGCCCTCTAGGTCCATCCCTGTGGCTGCGAATGGCGAGAGTTCACTCTTTCTTATGGCTGAGTAGTAGTCCAGTTTGCACGTGTACTTACGTCTTTATCCATTCATCCATTGATGGATACTTAGGTAGCTCCCATATCCTGGTTATTCTGAGTAATGCTGCAATAAACATAGGGTTGTGTATATCTTTTTGAACTAGTGTTTTTGTTTTCTCCAGGCAAATACCCAGAAGTGGGTGACCTTCTTCATAGTGTCTGAGCGAGGAGGCTTCTCCGCCACAGGCTGATGTGGGATAAAGCGCAGTATTCTATCTCCATGAACTTTGGTTTCCTTCTTCCCGGTGCTAAGCGAGAAGAGAGATGAGTGGTAGTTAAACATCAGTGGAAAGCAAATCTTTCGGGGGGGAGAGCCATGGTGTTATAGGTTGCTGCTGAACTTCTGAAGAGGTTCCCCTTGACCCAGATGGCTGTGGGTAATTGGATTTTCTTGAAAAGTGATGGGGCAGGCACTCCACCTTGTCCTGTCTCTCTTTCAAGGATGTATGACTCTAACTTGACCGGCCAAAACGCACTGTAAACCGACGTCAAATTAAAATGACTTCCTCTGTGCAGGCAGCTCTGCTATCACGTGAAATGTACATTCCTAAAAATCACTGCATATGGGCAAAATGACGCAATACAAACCACAGGGCTGTGGTAACATAGTCAAAAACTTCGTCAGTGAATCACACACCTAGAAAAGAACCTAATGAACCTGAAGGCAGAATTTTTAAGTAACCACTTTATTGAGATATATTTCATACACTGTGACATTCATCCTTTCAAAGCACGTAATTCAGCAGTTTTGAGAAGATACACTGAGTTGTGCAACCATCGCCATTATCGATTTTAGAGTATCATCTTCCCAAAAAGAAACCACATACATGTCAGCCGTCACTCCCCATCCCCTCCTCCAGCCTGTGATAACCACTAACCTATTTTCTGTCCCCACAGATTTGCTTATTCTGGACATTTCACATAAATGGACTCATACGATATTTGTCCTTACGTCTCTGGCTTCTCTCACGGAGCGTCATGTTTTGGAGGTTCGTCTGCCTGGTAGCGTGTGTCAGCGATCCACTACCTTATATTTTATTACTCCATTGTATGGACTTACCTTTGTTTATTAATTCATCCATCTTTTGGTGGATATTTGGATTTACTTTGGGCTATGATAAATAATGCCACTGTGAAAATCTGTGTACAAGTCTCATGTTTGCGTGTGTATTCGTCTGTTGGCTGTATATACTCAGGAGTTCGCTGGGTCATATAGGACTCTGCTTAACTTTTCAAGGAGCTGCCCTACTGTTTTCCAAAGTAGCTGCACTATTTGACATTTCCACTAGCAGCATGAAAGGGTTCCTTTTTCTCCACATCCTCTCTCATGAGCTGTCATTATCTGCCTTTCTTATTACAGCTGGCCCAGTCAGTGTGAAGCATTAATACCTCGTTGTCGTTTCAATTTGTTATTTTCTTGATGACTATTTTGAACGTCTTATCATGTGCATATGCCTATTTGTATATGTCCTTTAAAGAAATATTTGTCTGTTTTAAAATTGCATTTTTTTTTTTTTTACTGTTCAGCTGTAGATAGTATTCTTATGTTTCTAGGTGCAAGTCCCTTATCAGATATGTGACTTGTAAATATTATCTCCCATTTTGTGGGTTGTGTTTTCACTCTACTGATGGTGCCCTTCGAAGCACAAAAGCTTTAAAATTTTGAGGAAGTCTAGTTTATGTATTTTTACTCTTTTTACTTGTGCTTTTGGTACCATATTTAAGAACCCATCGCCAAACCCAAGGTCATGAAGATTCGCTTCTCTATTTTCTTCCAAAAGTTTTACACTTTCAGCTCTCACATGTAGGTCCGCAGTCTGTTTGAAGGTGGTTCTTTGTGTGTTGTGAGGTTCGGGTCCAACTTCTTTTGCATAAGGGTGTCCAGCTGTCCCAGCACCACTGGAAGGAGACACGGTTTTTCCCCACTGAATGGTCCTGGCATTTTTGTCAAATATCAACGGGTAGTAAATGTGCAAGTTTATTTCCAAACTCTCAACGCTCTTCACTTTTATGCCAATATCACAGTGTAGCTTTGTAGTGTATTTTAAGATCTGGAATCATGAGTTTTCCAATTTTGTTCTTCTTTTTCAAGGTTATTTGGGCTATTCTGGGTTCCCGGCATGTCTATAGGAAGTTTAGAATCAGCTGGTCAATTTCTGCGGGAAAAAAAAAAAACGAAACAGCTGGATTTTGATACAGATTACATTGAGTCTGTAGGTCAGTTTGGGGAGTATTGCCATCTTAATATTAAATCTGATTAAATCTGAGCAGGGGACGTCTTGATTTGCTAGGGTGTTTTTAAATTTCTTTCAATGATGTTTTCTAGTTTTCATTGTACGATTCTTGTCTTCTTTTATTAAATTAATTCCTACATCTTCTTTTTTATTGAAGTGTCATTGATACACAATCTTATATTGGTTTCAAATATACAACTCAGTGGTTCAACAGGTACCCATATTATTAATCCTCACCCCCACTAGTGTGGTTACTATATCAACATAGGAAGATGTTACAGAATCATTGGCTGTATTCTCCATGCTGTACCGCCATCCCCATGACCAATTTATATCATGATTGAGAATCTCTGTGCCATTTTATCTCCCTCACTCTCCCCATCCACCTGCCCCATCCCCTTCCCCAGGGTAACCGTCAGTCCCTTCTCAGTGTCCGTGAGTCTACTGCCACTTTGTTCATTTTGTTTTGCTTCGTTTTTATCCTCCACAAATAAGTGAAATCATTCGGCACTTGTCTTTCTCCACCTGGCTTAGTTCACTTAGCTTAATACCCTCTGATCCATCCATGTTTGCAAATGGCACAGGTTTTCTTGTGGCTGAATGATATTCTATTGTGTATATGTACCACTTCTTCTTTATCCCTTCATCTATTGATGGACATTTTGCTTGCTCCCATATTGTGGTTATTGTAAATAATGCAGCGATAAACATAGGGGTGCATCTATCTTCAAACCAGGGATTTCGGTTTTTTCAGATGAATTCCTAGAAGTGGAATGACTGCATCAAATGGTATTTCTACTTGTAGTTTTTCAAGGAACCTCCATACTGCTTTCCACGGTGGCTGCACCGATTTATGTCCCCAGCAACAGTGTAGGAGGGCTCTCATTTCTCCACATCTTCGCTAACACTTGTTATTTCTTCTCTTTTGGAGGGTGACCATTCTGATGTGAGGTGATACCTCCTTGTTGTTTTTAATTTGACATCTATCACTCTTTTTGGTGTTACTATAAATGGAATTCTTTGAATTCCATGGTCAGATCGTTCATTGCTAGTGTACAGAAAAGCAACCGAGCTGTGTGTGTCGATCTTTTACTCTGCCACTTGGCTGAACTCATTCATTAGTCTTTAATGTGTTCCTTTGGATTTTTCTACGTACAAGAACATGTCATCGCTAAATAGAGATAGTTTCTCTGTCACCTTTCCAGTCTGGGCCCCTTTTATTTTTCTTGCCTAATTGCCTTGGCTAGGACCTCCAGTACAATGCTGAATAGAAGTGGTCAGTGCAGACATCCTTGTCTTGGTGCTGATCATAGCGGAAAGGCATTCAGTGTTTCGCCATTAAGTATCATTATCCGTGATGTTTTTGGAGCTGCTAGATACCCTTTCTACCAGGCTGAGAAAGTTCTCTGTTCCTAGTTTGAATGATTTTATCATGAAAGCTTGTTGGATTTTGTCAGATCCTTTTTCTGCGTCCATTGGGATCATTATTGTTTTTGTCCTGTATTCCACTAAAATGATTATTTTTTAAAATGTCAGACCAACTTAGTAGTCTTGGGATAGGCTCCACTTGGTTGTGTCGTATGAATCTTCCCATATGTTGTCGGATTTGGTGTGCTGGTATTTTGCGGAGGATTTTTGCACCTGTGTTCATAAGGGGTCTTACTCTGTAGTTTGCTTGTGATGTCTAGTCTGGTTTTGGTATCAGGATAGTACTGGTCTCTTAGCATGTTAGAATGGCCTCCTAGAGAATCTCCTCCTCTTCCATTTTTATTTATTTATTTTTATTTTGCTACCATTAATGTACAATTACATAAACAACATTATGCTTACTAGATTCCCCCTATTATCAAGTCCGTGCCCCCCCTACATTATGTGTGCCGATCATAATGCCCCTTTTTCCCCCTTATCCCTCCCCTCCCACCCATCCTCCCCAGTCCCTTTCCCGCTGGTAACTGTCAGTCCGTTCTTGGGTTCTGTGCGTCTGCGGCTGTTTCGTTCCTTCAGTGTTTGCTTTGTTCTTATGCTCCACAGAGGAGTGAAATCATTTGGTGCTTGTCTTTCTCCGCCTGGCTTATTTCAGTGAGCATGACACCCTCTAGCTCCCTCCATGTTGTTGCAAATGGTAGGATTTGTTTCCTTCTTAATGGCTGAATAATATTCCATCCTTCTCTTCTATTTTTAAGAACACTTTGTGAAGGCTGATGTTAATTGTCCTTTAAAATTTGGTAGAATTCGCCACTGAAGCCACCTGGTCCTAGAATATTCTTTGTGGGAAGTTTTAAAATCACCAGCACAATTTATTTGTTATATGTTCACTCAGACTTTCTATTTCTTGAGTCAGTTTTGGGAGCTTATGGCTTCCTAGGAATTTTCCCACTTCATCTCGGATATCTGATTTATTGGCAAACAACTGTTCATAGTATTGTTTTACCATCTTTTCAATTTCTATAAGGTTGGTGGTAACGTCTCCTCTTTTGTTCCTGGTTTTAGTAATTTGAGTCTTCCCTCTTTTTATATTGGTTGGTCTAAAGGTTTGTCAATTTTGTCGATCTTTTCAAAGAACCAACTTGTGGTTTTATTCTCTTTGTCAATTTTCTATTCTCTATTTCATTTATTCCTGCTTTAATAATTACTATTTCATTCCTTCTGGTAGCTTTGGGTTTAGTTTACTCCTGTTTTCCAGTTTCTTAAGGGTGAAACGTTTGATTATTGATTTGAGATCTTTCTCTCTCTTTGTGGCTGTGACTGCCTGTTTTAAAAATTTCTTCTACTTTAGCTGGAGCTCACAAATTTTGGAATTGTGCTTCACTCTCATTCACATCAAAGTTTTTTCCAATTTCTCTCAGGATTTCCTCTGTGAAATAGCAGTTTTACCCATGTTCAATGGTTAAGAAATACAGAAATACTACTGGAAATATGGCACCACATTGGGACAAATTTGAGCTTTGTTTGGATTCTGTTAAAACAAAAGTTATAGCAGAATGGACTATACAGTGTACAAGTTACCTCCCATCACACCCTAAAACTTTATCCTTCACCTTCCCATTTCAGGTCCATCAGAATGTTCCCCAAAATGTACCTCCAGTCCACCCACTGGGCTCCACCCCCACTGCCAGGTCCCTAATTCAAGCCACCATCCTTTTCAGTTCTGGAACTGAAGACTCCCAAGTTCTGTCTTTGTGTTTTCCTACAATCTGTTCCCCACCCAATGAGCTTTTAAAATCACAGATCACACATCTCCCTCCTGTTCAAAGCCCTCCAGTGGCTTCCCAGCCTGAAGAAGACCCCTGCCCACGGCCTCTGAATGAAGTGGTCCATCCCTTCCATCTTTGTTTCAGAATCGCCTCCCAACCCATTCATGCCTTTCCTCTGCTCCAGCCATGCCAAAGGACCCTGCTGTTTTCTCAAAACACACTTGCACCCCAGGGAGTTTGAATTCCTGAAATTTTCTTTCCTTCTTCCTCATTATTCCTGCCTTGGCCCAAATTTCACCCCCTCAGAGAGGTCTACAGTGACCAGCTCTTCCTGCCTTGTCCAGGAATTTCCCAGATTTAGCACTGAAAGTCCCATGTCCCGGGAAACCCCATAATCTCAGGCCAACCAGGATGGCTGGTCACCCTTGCAGGGTCATCTGTGGCTGCTCTGTGCAAAGTAAGCTCCAGCCACTCACCCTCCAAGTTACCACTGTGTCACTTGTCCTGTAAGTGTGAGAATTCCCAGTGGTCCCTGGAACACTGCCTGGCAAATAGTAGGCACTCCATAAATATCTCTGACCAGATTAATGATTGAATGAAAGGAAGTGATTCCTTCAAGCTTCAGTGTAAGACTTTGTTCCATGAAAATCTGCAATAAACAGCCCTTTAGAAAGTGGTGAAATGAGAGTGAGTCGCCATCAGAATTTTCATTAAAATAAAACAATAGGAAAACAAACTATCTAAAGTATCATATCATGAACATTTTGTTTTAGTTATATATGCATTAATGTGGACCAGACCTCTGGGTAAAATGTATCTCCAGCTGCCGTGTTGTGGTCTAAAATGTTCAGCAAGTGGTCAAGCGCGTGGGCTTTGGCACCAGACGGCTCAGGTCCGAAGCCCTTACAAGCTGACCCTGGGCAAATGGACACATGCTTTCTGAACCTCATTTTCCGATCTGTAAAATGGGGACACTGCACGGCACCTCAGGACGTGATTGTGAGATTTAAAAGTGCTTATATTTTTGGATGCACGCATACAGGAAATGCTTAGATCACTTTCTGGCATGTAAGAACAATTTAGGCATTATATACTAAATATGATTACTTGCTGAATAAATGAATGAATGAGAGAACTTATCTTGCCTTGAACTGCCCTGCCTGCCCTTTCCCAGATAGCTCTCTCTCCTCCTGTTCTGACCCCTTCTCCTGAATGACTGTATATGATCACTTGTTTTTTCTGCCACTAGAACAAGAGCTCTAGGAAGTTTTCTTGTTTAGTCTATTGATAATCAAACCTACTACCACCTAGGGGTGGAAGAGGGTTGGCAAACAGTTTCTGTGAAGAGCCAGATAGTAAAATATTTGAGGCTCTTTGGAGACTCTTCTATGTTTCTGCAAACTACTCAACTCTCCATTAAGCGCTGCCCCAGTGGTGTGAAAAGAGCCTTCCACGGAACGGGTGTGGCTGCGTGCCAATAAAACTTTATGTACCAACACAAGATGGCAGAATTTGGCCACGGACCGTAGTTTGCCAGCTCTTAAAAGAGTTGAAAATGGTGGATCTTCACATGTCATTAAAGATTCTTTTGATTTTTTTTTTAACCATTTAAAAGGTATTTTAAAATTCTCAGCTTGTGGGCCATGAAACACAGGCAGCGGGCCGGATTTGGCCTGCAGGTCGGAGTCTGCCGACCCGGGACCCAGATCGTGCCTGGACATCTGGTGCCGACTTCGTAATAAGCGGAGGCCCCTGGATCCCGGAATTCGGGCATTCCCCGAGCTGCGCCACCGGCCCGGGCAGAGGGTGCCGCCCGCGGGCCAACCCGCCGAGCCGCGCGCGCCTCCAGCCCCGCCCCCCGCGGGGCGATTGGTCGAGCGATTGGTCGACCCTTCCATGTCGGCCCTCGGACTGGCATCCCGGGCAGCCAACGGGACGCCGCAGATCCTCGCACCGCGCCCACTCCGCGCCCGTTGGAGGCGGGCGTGGGCGGGCCGCGGGAGTGGGGCGGGGAGCCTGGTAATCGTTACTGGTAACAACGCCCCGCCCCGTCGCGGCGGGTGGACCGCGCGAGGCAGGCGGGTGAGCCGTGGGAGCCGGGGGAGGAGCGGCCGTCGCCGCCACCGCCGCCGCCAAAGACTGTAGCCGTGGAGACTGTTACCAACGGGGACCAACACGCAGCAGCCGCCGCCACCGCCGCCGCGGGAGCCGCTGCCCCAACTCCAGGTGACCGATGCGCCCGCCCTGGGCCCGGCCCGGCCGGGGAGTGCAGGGGACGGCGGGGACCCCGGCTCGGGGGCGGGGGGCAGGGGGGCGGGCGGCGCTGCCCCCGCGGCTCACCCCGAACGTCCCGGGCGACGCGCCCCGGGGGCCGGCCTCCGCACCCCGGACCCGCAGGCGCAGCTGAGTCTGGGGGAGCCCGGCGACCTCGCCTTCCTTGTAGCCAAACTCGGGGAGAGGTGGGGACCCCTCGCCTCACTTTTATCACACTTGCAGAGTTGAAGGCGGCCCGCGAACCGTTCTCCAACTTTTACCTTCAAACTCCTTGAGCTGGGGACTCCCGGGGACCTCTTCTCACTTTTATTCCCGAAATCCTTAAGTAGGGAGCGCCCGGGGACCCCTCTCTCTTTCAAACTTCCTGAACTGGGGGCGTCCCTGGTACCCTTCTGTCTCTCTCCGAACCTGAAACCCCTGACTCGTAGGGCCTCGTAGACTCGTCCTCACCGTCATCCCTGATGTCCAGGATTTGGGGTGTCCAGGGACGTCTTTTCGTTTTGGCACCCCAATAATGAATTTGAGAGCGCCCCTGGAACCCCTTTCTCACTCTTTAACCAAAAGAGGGGGCGCTGGTCTTGAAGAGAACCGTTCCCCCCACTTCACTTTTCCGCCACAAACTCCTGAAAAATCAGGCTTCCCGGAGATCCGTTTCTCACCTTTTTACCAAAAACCCTTCGCGCTCAGGCCCCCTCGGACCCCTCCCCCATCTCCTTTTTAGCTCCACATTCCTGGCTTTGGGGGATCCCGGTACGCCAGCCCTCCCACGCCGCCCAGAAAGCCCCGACGCACACCCGCAGCTCCCCTATTTGGGCTGATCGCGAAGCGAGAAGTTTCACTAGAAGACGTTTTTTTTTTTTTTAAATGCATTAATTTATTATTTTGTTCGAGAGTCCAACTTGCGGTCTGAACTGCTCGGTGGTGTTTTCTCCTGAGGCTTTTGCGAGTGTGTGTGTGTGTGTGTGTTTGTGAATTTAAGCCCCACCCCCCTGCTACCTCCCCCCAAACATTCCCCCCGCCCCACTTTATTCCTTTCCTTTCCCTCCCCCGGCTCCTTTCCTGGTAGCAGCTCTCCCTGCAGCGCGAGGAAAACTGGGTTGCCGACCCTGATGGCTATTTCAGGGGCCCCGGGCCCAACTGCCCCTGCTATTCCGGCGGCGGCGGCTGTGGTTCATCGTCCTAATTTTAACCTCCTGGTTGCCCGGCAGGAATGAGGCGGGGAGGGAGTCCAGGGCTGCGTTCCCTGTAGACCTTCCTGCCGGGTGTTTTCATCTCTCTGACCCCAACAGGCACACTTCAGACACACATTTTCCTGACTTGTGCAATTAACTGTCAGCGCGGACTTGCATGAGTTTACCCCCCTCCCCATCAGCTTTACCTGTGCGAGTGCAGAACATCAAACGATAGAGGAGGCTCTTAGTTTCAACAAAGATTTCCCCACCACCAAAACAATAATAAAAATAACACAAACATCAACAACAAAAACGTTTTTTTTTTCCCCTGCATGTATTGTCAACATGTTTTTATGTTTTTGCTTCATGCTCTGAAACATTATTTGCCTCTATAAGGATCGTTACCCTCAGTCCTGGTGAATACTTGGTTATCTATTCTTTCTCCTGCTTAAGTTTAAAGAGGTGATCTTTAAACTAAAAGGATCTTAGAAATGGCTCCTCAACCTGCTCTGGCCAGAGAAGAGAGTTCCCCCAGGAAAGGAATTTAATCACCTTAACCAGTGCTAAATTTGCCCGCACGCTTCACGAAGTGTCAGAGGAGACTTAGTAGTTAAAAGAAAAAAGACTTTCATCATAAATGATTGGCAAGATAACTGGTCCTGTAATCCTGGGATATTCCAGCTGATTTGGGTTGACAGTGAGTTCAGAAAGTTTGCACCTGCAGTAAAAGCAAGAGTGAATTACTTAGCCCTTGGGGGGCAGCCGTCTCTTGTCCCAGATGAAGTGCTGAGATATTCAGAGGGGGCGTCCAGGAGGAGGCAGACAGAGTCAGCAACTGCCTTGAGTAACAGGAGTCCTCCGGAATTGAGCTGATACTGGCTTTCTGGGGGAAGGGCACATATTCCCTTCATATTCATCTTTCAACCGCGTTTATCACTGATGAGCTGCCAGAAACGCAGCGTTCACCAGAGATGCAAGTCTAAGGAAAGACTGACCTCTTTCCTTAGAGTTAATATGTAGTTTCAGATTCGAATTAAAATGAATTCATATTTGCCAACATTGCATTAATTTAACTTTGATTCATCTTATACTTGCATCAAACTTTTGAATGTACTTGTAGAATTTTTATAGTCATGTGTTGTTTTCCTTGTAAAATTCCAGGGCCAGAAGGAGCCATGTCTTATCATATATTTGGCTCTTTTTACTTGAACCGCAGGTCGACCATTTATTTAAATAGTATGTGCCCCCCGACCCCCTCACCTCAAACACACCTACTTATTTGTCAAATGTGAAACCATTTAAAAAGGGAAGTTCACAGAGAAACTGTCTTGGGTGTCAGGACCCTCAGAGAACTCAAGGTCCGGGGTCTGGGATCCCGTGTCTGTGTTCGCACAGACAGCAAACACGTCCGTATTTCAGCACCGAACTCCAGGAATAGTCACACCAAATGCAGTAGATAAGGACCGCAAACAACCTCAAAGCAGTGTAGGTCGGGTTTTATTGCCAAATGAATCTGCTCTGAGTGTCCAGAAAATCTTGCAGTTTGCAGAGCTTTGGGGATTTCGGAGTTGTTATAAGGGATTGTGGACTGAGTCCAAAAAGGCGTTTGGATTCCCCTTCTTGAATTTAAATGGCAATCAGTGCCATCATAGGCCACGTGCTCTTAAACATGTGCCTGGCACAGAGTGTGTACTTGATTATTGAGTGAATGAATGGATGAATGAATGAATGAATCCTCCCTACAAAAGCTGGAAACCTCCTATATGCTCTTGGAAAGATCAGAAAATAATTCTAGGGAAAAAAAAAAGGGAGAACTTTAGGAAGGGAAGACCCAGAATCCAGAGGGGTGTGGGCTGAGGAGCGGCTGAAGGAGGGTGGAAGGCCCCAAGAGCCCACCACAGGTCCGGGGGGTTCATTCCCAGGAAGCGTGGTCTGGCTGAGGTGGTGAGTGGGGAGACGGATGCTGAGAGCTTCCTAGCATACGCCTGCCTGTCCAGCTGCCTGCGGGACACAGCCAGGTGGATGCTGACAGGCAACTTAAACACAGGGCGGCCAGATCAAGCTGGCTGTAGTCCCCCAACTCTCCTCCTAGGCCCCACCCTCCCGGTACCAGCTCCTCTAGGCTGGTCAGGCCAACACTCTGGAGCCACCCTGCACTCCGCGCTTTCTGGGTAGCCACCAGTAGAGCCCTCCAGCTGAAGTCCTGGAAGCTGACTATACTGCAGCGCCTCTACCGCCAACCCCTGCCCCGAGCCACCGTTGCTGCCTGCCCAGGTGATGGCAGCTTGTGGACTTGGGGTCCTACTGGATCCCCTTGGGCACTCCTCAGCTCACAGCCCCCCTGTGGCTCCCAGCTCATTTAGAGCAAGGGCCAGTCTCCCCCAACGCTGCACAGGCCCCCCCAGCCTAGGGCCTCTTTGGCTTCTCCCCAGCCACAGCCCTGGCCCCACCCTGCTTCAACGCGCAGGCCCCTTGCAAGTTCCACGAACCCTTTGCCTAGAGGCTCTTTGCCCAAGTGGTTGGGGGGCTGCTCCCTCAGGGCCTGCAGGTCTTTTCTCAAATGTCACCTTCCCAGGCCACCCACTCAGCAGTGACACACTCCTAGCCTCCTTCCCTGCTTTCACTCGCCTCAGCATTTACCCCCATCCAGTGTGCCGTGTATTAGGCATATTTATTTTGTTACCACTGTCGCCTTGTTAAATCTCAGCTCTGTGAAGGGTGGAAGCTCTGTGCGTTTCATTAACTTCTGAATCCCCGTGACCGAGAATAATTCTGGCCCTGAGTAGGCACCCGGGAATGTCGGTTAAATCAGTAAATGAATGGTGTCCGCACACCTAAGGGGAAAGCGCAGGGAGGAGGCGGAGCTGCTCTGTGCCTACCAGGAACCGCCTCTGTGTGACTTGGTTAGCTCGGGGCTGCCTGGGGGCGGAGGGAAGAGTAGAGGACGTACGACAGGTCCAAGTGCCAGGCTTGGCGGCTGTGGGCTCTGGGTTTAAAGTGTGTGTCCCCGTCTATCGGCTCAGAGGCTCTGGGTAAGGCCTGCGTCTGTGATGACGTGGGCTGCCTACTGGAGGTCACCCCTGTAGCTGGTGAGCTCAGGGCCTGCCTCCTGACAGGGATCCAGCAAAGCAGAAGCAGAGAGGCCGGGAGGTGTGTGTGTTTGGGTTTCCTGCGCCATCCCAAGTGCTGGGGAGACACTCAGCAAGCGCGTCTGGCTTGGCTGGAGGGCTGGCCTTACGCTGTCTGCTCCAGGGCAGGAGACGCCCCCAGCGGGCGTGGGAATTCACTGCACACGGTGTCACTCTGCAAGCAGAGGGTTCCAGCAGCACGGAAGACCAGGAGAAGCAGCCCAGTCGCACATCCTGGCTGTGGTGGGAATCCGTGCGGCCCTTAGACCCGACGCATCGCCCTTCTGTGGGTGGGCTTTGTCAGGTGGCCAGCTCTCCCTGCGGAACTCACAGATGAGGGCGTTTAAAGCTGGTGTCCCTTCTGTCACCGCTGGCTCTTGGGAGCCAACCCGGGCCATGTCTGGCAGGGAGCCACTCAGAGGCGAGGACTACCCATCCTCGTGCTGGGACTGGAGGTAGGGAACGCCGGGGCAGGCAGCCTGGCGTGCTCCTCACTGACTTTCACTTCTTTTCCCCTGCAGTGCATTCCTGTTGTGTGATGGGTGGGTTCCATGTGTTTGGAAACCTTGCTCTCCGCTCTGGCAACCCGTTATTCTTGGTTTCAATTTCTGTGACTTCTACAACTTTCTGAACAACACGGTTGACTACCCAGACCTGGCGGTAACACATGCAGCAAGTGGGGTCAGAGGCCGGAATCAGATTCCGCCTGCCATAGTCCACGTTCGGAAATGAAAAAACATCACAAAGCCATTTAAAACATGCAGAGCTTACATGTGACGGTCCAGCCCAGTGGTTATTTGTCATCTGCTGTGTCATGAAACCCACATGACCTACATACAGTAAGCCTAGTTCTACTCAGATCTCTGCAGATATTTTGAGCGTGTGTGTGTGTGTGTGTGTGTGTGTGTGTGTGTGTGAGAATTGCATTGCCCATTGCCCATGTCCAGGGAAGCCCTTCAGGAATGGTAGTTGAGCTGAGCCTGTGGTGATCATGGGGTGGCCCTGTGGAGTTCAGAGGGAAGGCCTTGCAGGCAGGGTCAGCAGGTGCAAAGGTCCTGTGGCAGAGGAATCAGCTGGGCCGGGATGAGGCTGAGAAGGCTGTTGTGTGGCTGACGCCCGCTGAGCGAAAGGAGAGGGCTGCCACAGGGGTGAGCCTGGGCATCATCCTGAGTATGGATGGGACCGTCGGTAGGGTTCTCTGTGCCTGTAGCTGTTAGGTCCATGGTGTGCGGCCCTTTAATGGGAGGCCTGCTTTCTGGACCTCTGACATTTGTTCATTCACTCATTTACTCACTGTTGTCCAAGTCAAGCGCTGTGTCAGATCGCAAAGACCGAAGGCCAGCTGGGAGAGGCAGACAGCCTCAGAAGGGGCCATGCCTGGCCTCTGTAGGGCACAGCAGGCATGCAGAGGAGGAGGCCCCTAAGGGGCCAGGAGCTGGACGGGCGCTGATCTGGGGAGGATGGTCTGCAGGCAGGCGGTGGGGGTGGAGTGGCGTGGCTGTGCTTTCAAGGAACTGAGCGCAGCTCCTGGCGGCCGGGTCCAGGGTCCAGGGTCCAGGCCGATTAGAGAGGAGAGCAGGTGTCTGCGAGCCACGGCCCTCCGGCCAAATCCAGCCGGCGGCCTGATGTGTAAGTAGAGTTTTATTGGAACTCAGCCACGCTGTTCCTTTCCGTACTGTGTCTGGCAGCTTTTGCGAGGCAACGGCAGGGATGAGTAATCGTGACAGAAACAGAGCGTGGCCCGCGAGCCTAAAATAAAGTCTGCCGATCCCTGGCCGGACGGCGGGATTGTGTCTCCGGCGCTGGGCCGAGCGGTTTGTGGGGAAGCAGCTCTGTGACCAGGGGTGGTCTTGGTAGATGCGTCAGAAGGCTTGGAGTCTGGAGGTGGCGACTGGAGAGACTGCCGTTGCCGTCGTCCAGGCGAAGGGATGGGGGTCTCCTGACGGCACCAGCCAGGGCTGCTGGGGGGGTGGGTTGGCCTGGGGACCTGGGGACCTGGGGATGTGCTGTGGGTGGGGGCGGGGAGGAGCCGAGGGCAGGTCCCAGGGGTCTGCCCTTGGGGATGGGCAGAAAGTGTAGCTTCCATGAGTCGGGGCCACGGGGAAGCGGTGTTGGTGGGAGTCCTGAGCTCAGCTGTGGCCTGACCAGCTTGAGGTGTCTGTGGGACACCGTGTGGGATGTGTGGGCTTTCGGGGCCCAGAGCTGAGGGGTGGTCCAGGCTGGAGGTCAGGATCTGGGAGCTGTCAGCACGTAATCGGTCACTGCAGCCATGGAGATGGGTGGGATCACCCACAGAGAGGGTGGAGAGTCGGGGCAGGGCCGCAGGCAGAGCCCCCAAATTCAAGGAATGCGAACCCGAGGAGGGGTCAGTAGAGGGAAGTGGTTGTCTAAATTGTGGCAAATATATATAAAACATAAAATGTACTGTCTTGATCATGTTTAAGTGCACAGCTCAGCTGCATGAATCATATTCACATATCATGCAGCGTCCCCACCATCCCATCTCCAGAATGTTCCATCTTCCCAAACTGAAGCTCTGCCCCCATGAAACACTCACTCCCCTGCCCTGCCCTCCCCCAGCCCCCGGCCCTGCCAGACACCTTCTGTCTCTGTGGACGGGGCTCCTCTGGGGACCTCCCGGGAGTGGGGTCAGACGGGACTGCACTTTGGCTGTTGTGAACCACGCTGGACAGGAGAAGCTGTGAGTGGCTCTGAAGGGGAAGGGGCCGCAAGTCAAGGCTGAGCACCAGGAGTGAGGCCAGAAGGGTCAAATGTGAATTAGGCCTGGCAGCTCCACAGACAGACGGAGGGGGACAAGGCCCCACAGGAAGGCGCTGCTCGGCTCACAAGCGCCTGCCTCCCCGGAGAACTTGCGATCGCGCTAATGACACTGAGGTCCGTTCCCAAAGTCGCAACGCCATTTCATTACACTTATATTTTTAAAATGCCAACTGTTTCTCTTTTGGAAACATGCTGTGTTTCCAGGATACATTTCTGTCCAAAAGGTGATCTGGGGAGGTGAAGAGGGGAGGTAAGGCCTTAGAAGCAGTTTCCAGAAAAATCACCAGCCCACAAGTATGTGTTCCTGCTCCGCGGCAGCCAGGGAAAACCCGAAGGAAACCTTCCCACCTCCCCCACGCTTCCCAGAGGAGGTACAGATGTACCCCACTTCGAGAAGAAATACACTTGCACCTCCAGACCCACAGAAAACAGCTTAAAGGGGGTGCTTCCAGTTTCTAAAAGAATCCTTCATTTTAGAAGGAGCGGCCTCCTTGGGACTTCCTTGGGCGACTGGCTCTCCGGGTCTCCATGCCTTCAGCACCCATCTGTGGGGCCCAGATCTCAGACTTCTGAGTGTCTTACCCTGTCATCATTGGGAAGTTCAGCATTAAAAAGATGCTGGGGAAATTTGAAACGGATAGCCACGACCGCCATGGAGGCCTGACACTGGAGCAGGAACGGATACGTTTCGGGAGCCTGTCAGTTGTGGGAATCACGGTGTGGTTACCCTGCCGGTGCTTTCAGTCACCAACGGGAGTGAATAGAAGGTGTGGAAGCCCTGTATGACTCAGCTCGCGGCTGGCCTCAATTCCCAGCCGGGGCCTGCACACATCTATCACCTGGACTGCGGTTTCTGGGCAGATTGAGTGCCCAAAGAAAAGATTCATCAGTTGGCGGTTATTTAGTTTAGCAAACTGCAGGATGGTGGGTTTAGAAGTGGCTCCAGGCAGCCACACGGGGCCCACCTAGATTTCCGGTCGCAGGCGTCTCCCTCCAGTTATGCCGCCTGCCCCAGCCTCGCTCCCCTCCTAACTGGCTCCGGTGACAGCTGGAGTTCGCTGTGCCACTTGCTGCAATAAGCCCAGCCCTCCTGCCCTGTTCTAGAGGCAGTACTTCCCCAGCCATAGGTCAGCGCCAGTACCATGACTGCTTCCACATCCTGGTGTAGACCTGGCTTCCTCGTCTCACAGTTCTTAATTTTCTTTTCCTCCCCCCACTTGCCATGGCCCTTCCGGGCTGTGTTAGGAGGGACCGATGGGCACTTAGCCTGGCTGATGGCTGGCCCCTCCCCTTTGCTGTCCCCACGTGGTGCTTAGCTTGGCGCTCAAGGCCGCCCCCAGTGCACCCCGCTATTCACCACTTTGTCTCCAAACGGACTGGCCGAGCCTTAAAAAGGCCTTGGGCTTCTGCCTCCTCTCTCTCTGAAATGTTACTTCTACTTTATGAAAATATTACTCTTCTCTTGAGATCCTCCCACTTCTTTCACTCCAGGGAGCCGAGGGGGGGAACTTAAGACCCGGGCGGTGTCTCCACCTCATCGCCATGCCTTTGGGGCTGGACTGTTCCTGGTGGCTGAGCGGGCAGGCTGTCCTGCACACTGTGGGATGCTGACACACCCCGGCCTCCCCCTGCTCACAGCCTCCCCCGCCACACACCATGACGACTGTCTGCAGACATGGCCGCATGCCCCCGGGGGGCAGGATCGCCCCACGAGGAATCCGGAGAGGAGTCGCCCGGAAGCAGCAGCACCCCCCGCATCGCACAGCACGTAAACTGTGCATCACAGGGCTCGCTGGACACAGGCAGCGATGTGCGTGTCTTATTTCCTGTTCTCAGTCCCAAGCTCCTAGAAGACGGGGACGGTGTCCCTACCACACTCCCCATAGGGCTTCACATTTCATTCACGAGTGAAGGAAACGCTGGAGCCCAGCATGCTCTTCAGAGGGCGAGTAATGGCAGCCTTTCAAAAGCAAAAATCATGAAACCCTTGCCTGAGATCTGACAGCCTCAAAGGCTCCGTGGTTTTGGTCAGTTTCGTGAATGCTCCAGTCCTTTGCATACAGTTTTCCTTGACCAAACCCCAAAAGAAATCTTAATCAAAGACGTCTACTGTTAGTTGACCCCCCCTTGGGCCAGCTGGCATTGCAGACCAAGGCGCCCCCAAGACAGCGCCGGGGTCTTGCTGGGGAGAGGGAGTCTCGCGAGCGGCCCG
Organism: Manis javanica; assembly: GCF_040802235.1. Lineage (NCBI taxonomy): Eukaryota > Metazoa > Chordata > Mammalia > Pholidota > Manidae > Manis > Manis javanica. The sequence continues at coordinate 96,976,847 of NC_133168.1, read as the reverse complement.
CCACCAGGCCCCACCGCCAGGAGCCGGGTACACGGTGGAGAATGTGAAATGCCTACGTCTACGTCTGAGCCAACTGCAGTGGGTTGGTGCATACTTGTTTTACTTGGGGATTTTTTGAAGACTTCACTCTGTTGAAAAATCAATTTGAAACAAAGGTAGTTATGTCTACCAGAATTATTTCATCAAGGAAACGGGACACTTGACATTTGTGGAATTAATCGATTCCCCTTTCTGCAAAGTTGTGGGGCAAGTTATCCCTGTTTACAGCCTTGGCTTTTGTGTGGGGCTGGCCATCCGCAAGGTCTGCAGGCCCGCCGTGTGGTGCTGGAGGCGGTCGGTACAGAAGGCGAGCAGAGTCGTGGGCGAGTATTTCTAACCGGGTCCCCCCCCTCCGAGAGATCCCAGCTCCTGGTGCTGTTCCCCAGCTCTGGAGTTTCCCGCCAGGAGGCTCAAGGTCATGGCCAAGGGGTCTGGTAGACAGTGGGTGGGCGCGGAGGGAAGCCCATCTCCCTGGGCCCCCTTCCCCCTGTCCTGGGGCCCCTTTGCCTTTTCTCTTTGGAAGCATTCATGTCAGCCAAGCCCCCACCACACTGTCCCGGCTGGGGCCGTGTGTCTGAGGTTCCCACCAGGGAACCCCGAATTCTAGTTAGACTGTCACGTCCTTACTGGGAATAGAGGTAATTGTTAACGCCAGTCAAAATGTGAGCCAGTTGGACAGGCTAGGGTGGGCTTCACGGATAGCCAAATTCCCTTGTTGGTTCCAGTAGAAACTCTGAAATAATTGTACATTTAGTTGTCTTGTTCCAGCGCTCTTAGTGAAAATGACACACGCTGTTGTTCATGGAGCCGTTCACCTCTGGGCCATGTAAGACCTTCCTGTGCTGAGACGGGCAGAGACCAGCGTGTGGGGCACAGAATGAAGCAGGTGGGGAGAAAAGCCAGCTCTCAGTGGGGAGCAGCCGGACTTTAAAAGTCTCGTCTGTGAGATCTCAAGGTCATGTTTTAAGATAAAGGGTTGCCATGACCTCACCCACTGCCGAGCATCCACCATGCGCCTGGCATCTCATGTACATGTTCTTTCTAATCCTGGCAAAACCCCAGCAGGGCCGATAGGTCACAGGGCCCTGAAAAAGGTAACAAATAACTCCTGTGCTCTCGGTTGCTCAGGCAGGCAGTGGAGGACCCCCGCCTGCTATACCCAGCTCAACTGGCTCCCCCTGCCCCGTGCTGTTATCTCCCCCTCGCCCTTCTGCTTTAGGGTGGGCCGGGCCCGGCCCTGGAGGGGGAGCAAGGCCTTGGGAGGGAGGAATGGGCCAGCCTGGTAGGCTGGGTTCACTGCGTCTCTACCTGTCTCCTTCCCCCCCACAACCACATGCAGACGTGTCTGTGCTGATCCTGTGCCTCCCACTTCCCTACGTGTGGTTCCGGCTCATCCAGGTCCCTGGCTCGGGATGTTGGCATAACCTGGTCCCTGGCCTGGGCTCAGGGCTCCGCAGGGGCCGTCCTAACGCAACGGCCTTATGCTGCTTGAGGGGGTGACACATTATCACTTCATGGGACAGCTTGGAATACCAAGCATGTAATTCAATCAAGAACTGGGAATTCTAGTAATAACACGTCATTAAATTATAAAATAGGATAGTGGTTTAGCGTGTGCCCTTTGAAACTCGTACTGTGGAAGCAGGCGTGACGGGCGGCCCTGGTGTTCCCAGCACTGCAAGTCGGAGGGGGTTGTTCTGCTGTTCACTGCCGTTCACCGGCAGGAAAGAGGAAACCTTCACCAAGGGCGTGAGGCATTCACGGGGAAATGGTTTCCAGTTTGAGAATTGTATCCATTATATATTTTTCTGCAAATCAGCAGAAGTGTCATTATTTTATTCATGCAAAGAAAGCTCACAGGCTCTTAGTATTCGAAGGCAGTGGGGCTAGGGAGGTTGGCAGGACATTCCTGCCAAGGACCAGGGGTAGTAAGGATTTCAGGCTTTGCAGGCCAGGCGGTCTCTACTGCAGCTCTAGGCCCTGGTGTTCGCGACATGTGAACGAGTGCCGTGTGCCAATAAAACTTTATTTGTGGGCACAGAAATATGAATTTCATGTAATTTTCACATGTCCTCATTGATTTGTTAACCATTTACAAATTTAAAAACAATTCTTAGCTTGTGGGCCACACAAAACCAGGCTGTGGACTGCCCCAGACTTCACCCGGGCCATGGTCTGTGACCTCTGCTCTATAGGATGGAGTCCGGGGGCTGCGCCCGGCATCCCCAGCCCTCCCCCCACAGGCCTGGCCTGAGAGCCCCCAGCCCACACCCTCTGCTCCAGCCCTTCTGCTGTCCCACCAGGCCACACACCCTGCTGTGCCCACGCCCTGCTCTTGAACCTGTCCCCCCCTGCCTCCCCCATCACTGCCTCGCCCACCACCGCCCCCCCTGCCTGACCCCCAACCCCGCCGCTGACCCAGGGCCCTGTGGATTCCTACAGACACTTCCTTTGCAGAGAAAACACACACACTAATACTTTGTTTTTCAGTTGAGATATAATTCACATATCATAAAACTCACCCTTTTTTGAAGTATTCAATTTAGTGCATTTTAGTATATCACAAGGTCATACAACCATCACCCTTCTCTAGTTCCAGAACATTCTGTCACTCCCAAAAGAAGCCCTGTAGCCCCCAGCACCCACGGACCACTGTCTGTCTGTTGATCCGCCTGCTGTGGATGATCCCTAGAAACGGGGTCTCTCCCTGAGCGCTGTGTTTGGGGTCTGTCCATGTTGTGGCACATGGCAGGGCTCTGCTCCTTTTTGTGGCTCAACTAAATTTTTTTGGGGGGGTGCAAAAGGATCATATTGCACCCACTTTTCTGCAGCCTGCTCTTTTCATCTAACGATTAGTCTGTGTCTTTCCTTATCGCTACTGTGTGTTTTGTTCTTCCTCCGTAACTACATGAGACCCCACTGTGCTGATGTGTCACCTCACCAGCGCTGCAGCCATGTCCCTGTGCAGATGGGCCGTGCACACGGGTGGGGGCTTGCAGATCCGGGCAGGGAGCTGCTGGAGGGATGTCTCCCTTTGCGTCAGGTCTCTGTGGCACGCACTCTCGCCCCCTCCCTGCGGTGAAGGCGCTGCTGACCCGTGTCCTCCCTGTAGCCGCCCCAGCCCCAGCGTGACCACTGGCACACCTCCTGCTTCCGGCGCCACGGGCTCCGTGACAACGTGCCTGTCCTTTACCTGAACTGGCCCCACTCACAACAGCGGATCACAGACCTTTGGCCAGTCTGGTGAAGACAGGTGCCCAACCCACCAGGAATGTGCATCCATTGCATTCTGCCTGCGGTTTCCAGGGCCCTCAGGGCCCTTGGACTGCCCCTAACTGCCCCCGGCCCAGCCCCTGCTTTCCCCATCACAGCCCCCCCATGGCTGACTCAGCCCCATCTGTCACCATGAGCAGCGCCCGCCCAAGTGTGCCTGTGGGGAGGCCCAGCCGCCCGGCCGGTTTGTGTGACACAAGCCCCCGCTTGTTGCCTGGGCTCTGAGCTGACTGCGCCATGCAGCAGCAGGCCCGCCCTCTAGGCTCCCTGTTGATACGTGGTTTTCAACCCCTTGCCACCTTGGCGTCCAACAGAACACTCATGTTGCAGCTGCTCCAGCAGACCTGCATGGCCTCCAGCCCGCCTCCTCCAGGCAGCCCTCCGTCCACCACGACCCCATGCCAGCAGCGGGCCCGGCCCTCACTGCCTGCTCGCATCCTCAGGTCTCTCAGGTAGCTGACTCCCCCTCCTAGTGCAGACTCGACACAAACAGCTTAAAACCAGAACAGCGAGGACGTAATTGTGGATAGTTACCTGCCCTTCCTCTGAGCCCTTCTCCCAAATTAAATGCACTGGGTCATATTTTTCTTGTAGACGTCCTTTAGGACCTCTGAGGTACTCCTAATCCTGGTTTCCCTGGGCAGTGTCTCATGAGTGTAGAATCTTCCAGAAGCCACCTGCTCCTTTATTCCCCAGGGGCCTGCTCACTTAGGGCTTGGGCCTGAAAGTCTGTAGTCTGCCTTGCTCTGCGCTGGGCCCTGTACTCGTCTCAGGTCTGACGGGGAGAGCCCGGCTGCTCCTCCACGGGCCTGCCTTCGATCGGCACTATTTGTCAGATACATCTAACCAAGTGTTTCTGCATTCCTCAAGCGGACTTCCCGGCCAGTTCCCCCACCCATCACCGGAGGTTTTCAAACAGAAGACCTCTTGGGGATAGTGTGCAAGGGTGTGTGTTTGTTAACACAGTTTGTTTCTGAAAACATTACAAAGATTTTTGACCTTGAAAATTCTCAGGCCTCACTTTCTAATTCTCCCAGACTGTGTCAGGTTTCACTTCTAAAGAAAAGAATATAGGGATAAGTTTAGTTTACGTATCATCTACTTTTCTTCTTGTTGGAATTGCCGATCCTGCCTTGTTACCTGTTTTTTTAGAATTGAGATGAAATTCACATAACATAAAGTTTACCATTTTAGGGCACATTCCATGTTTTTTAGGCTATCTGAAATGTCACGCAACCATCACCATTGTCTAATTCTGAAACATTCCCATCCTAAACCAAACCCTGTGCCTGCTAGCAGTCACTCCCTGCCTCGCCCCCCCCAACCCTGGCAACCACCGATGTACGTTCTGTCTCTGTGGACTTTCCTGTGTGGACTCTTCCTATAATTGGAATCATGTAATACGTGGCTTTTTGCGACCAGCATCTGTCTCTGAGCGTCGCCTGTTGAAGTTCGCCCACGCTGCAGCACGTCAGCACGTCATTCCGTCTTCTGGCTGAGTAGCAGTCCAGTGTGTGGATGGACCGCAGTGTTTATCCACGTATCCACTGATGGACATTTGCGTTGTTTTTACTTTCTGGCTATTGTAAGCAATGCTGAGTTTTTGTGTGAACGCAGATTTTCCTTTCTCTTGGGTAGGTGACCTGGGAGTGGAGTGGCTAGGGCACATAGAAGCTCCACGTTTATTAACCTCCAGAGGAACCACGGCACGTTTTCTGCAGCAGGCGCGTCATTCCCCACCCCCGCCAGCAGTGGGGGAAGGCTGCAGTTGCCCCACGCCCTCAGTAACACGTGCCATTCATTGTCCCTGGTTTTTATTGTAGCCAACCTAGGAGATGTGAAATGGTATCTCACGGTTTCTAATTTCATTTTCCAAATGACTAATGACGTTGAGTATCTTTTCATGTGCTTACTGGCCATCTGTATACCTTTGGAGAAATGTCTATTCAAAGGTGTCACCTATTAGAATTTTCTCGCATCCACATATTTCTCTTCTGTGCCATGCCCGAAGACCCTCAGTCATGAAGGAGTTGCCCTGGAGGGAGGAGGGGAGGGAGGGACCGAATCGACAGGACGTGGGCGCTGGCCCCTCTCCTCCTTGAGATGTGGCTCCAGCTCGGGCCCGTCCCCTCCCGGAGCACCTGTGCCGGTGACCCAAAGCAGGACATGTGTGATGGCCAGTCAATAAGGAGAAAGATTGGTGCATAGGGATCAAAAAAGCTAACAGTTTCCACATTTCAGCCCTTTCCAAGAGAGCTGAATCCCACTTAGAATGAATTCTGCATGACTTGGAAATCATCTGTCATAGCTGAATTCCTTAGACTTGAGACGTTGCTGGGAATCACTGCTAGAATCGGACGGGTATCACACCGTTCCACGCAGTTCTGTGGGAAATGGTGTGGCAGTTCTTCCGTAAACGGAATTACCATCTGATCCAGCAGTTTTATGGTGTATATCCCAAGGTCTGAAAACGGGACCTGAACAGATGTTTGCACACCCGGGTTCACAGCAGCATTATTCACAGTAGCCAAAAGGTGCAAAACACCCAAGTGTTCAGCAGCGGATGGATGGATACACACAATGCGGTCTGTGCACACACTGGAATGTTACTCAGCCTTAAAAAGGAAGGACACCCTGACACCTGCTTCAGCATGGAGGGACCTTGGGGACACGGTGCTCAGTGACATCAGCCCGACACAGAAGGGCAGATCCTGTCTGATCCCACTCCCGGGAGGTGCCTAGATGAATCCTACCCACTGAGACAGAAGGTGGATGGGGGGGCTGGAGGCTGGGGTGGGACTGAGTGTCATCACATGGGGCAGAGCTTCCATTTGGGACGATGGAAAGTTCTGGAGACGGATACTGGGGAGGGCTGCACAACGGTGTGAGTGCACTTAATGCCACTGAGCTACATTTAAAAGTGGTTCATATGGTAAATTTTATATTATGTATATACATTTTGCCACAATTAAAAATAATAATAAATATCTCCCTCCAGTTGTGTCGCCTCATGTCCCCGGAGGGAGGCGTCTCCTTCCGTCGTTTGTACCGGGTGAGCCCCGCCTCTCCCGCTGACTCTGGGTGACAGCGTATAGCAGTCTTTGCAGGCGGGTCTGTGTGCTTGGAGCATTTGGGGGCCTGGGGTGGAGAAGAGGACAATCAGTAGCCCAAACAGGAATTTCAGAAAACAGAAACCAGGACTGGCTTGTCCAGAGTTGTTTGCATACCCACCCGGCAGCAGGTGCTTCTCTTTGTGAGGGGCAGTCGGACAGCTGCCTAGGTGGCCGTCCCTGTCAGAGGTCAGCAGACTCTCCCGGAGGCCATATCCCGCCACTGTCTGTTTTTTTGTCGGTCTCACAAGCTGAGAATATCCCCTGCCTTTTCAAACGGTGGAAAAAAATTAAAAGAAGAACATTTCGTGATAAATGAAAATTACATGAACGTCACATTTCAGTGCCCATAAATAAAGTTTTGTTGGAACAGCTCCAAGACCGGGACTAGGGTGAGGCCAGTGAAGCGCTCGCCTCGGGCACAACATCTGGGCAGGAGGGGCCGCCAGCAAAACCCGGTCGTCAAGATAAATAGCATTTTAATGCAGTATTTAAAAAATCAAAACAAATGCCGAAGAAAAAAATGCATTGTGCAAAATATCTGCATTTTAAAGACAGGATCAGTACGGCTGATTTGTTTGTCTGCTGATGCAGCCATGCTCAGGCCTTATGACCGTCCGGTCCCTGGTGGCTTTTTAGAGAACAGGGACTGTTAACTCGTCACGACCTAGACGTGATGGCCTGTAAAGCCAAAAACATTATTCTTTGGCCCTTTATAGGAAAAATTTGCCAACCTCTGATGGAAATCCACTTACTATTTTAATTCCCGACAGCGAGTCACTGTAACCAAACTGCAGAGCCCACATCTTGTCCATCTCTTTCCGACTACCTTTTTACCTGCCTTTATCAAAACTGAGTGTATACTTGTAAGCTATTTAATTTGTGGATAATAACATTTGTAAGTCAATAGGGACAATTAACACGGCATTAATAAGCGAGTTGATGCTTGTGGGCTGTGATGATGTAAGAAGTGTATAATTACCTGCATTAAAACAGTGGAGACCATCACTCCCTCCCATGTTAACCGAATACTTAACTGGTTAACCCTTCATTTTCTGGGCTTAATGTTACTTGGCTTTTTTATAAAATGGTATCTTTCCTGCCCAGTTTCCATGAGAGGTCTTAATAAGCTCAATTAAGAACTTAAGAAGCATTCGTTATTTAATTAAAGTCTTAAAAATAGTAAATGCCATAGGGGCTTCCTGCTTTTACTCTTTTTCCCAATTGCCTAAAAAAGTGCTTTTGTAAGAAGGTACATCAGATCACACTGCGCCCCCACCTGGGGCTTCCCCCAGGAATTGGAATGAAGTCCACACTTGTGGCCGTGTCCTGGGGGCTGTGCCGACGTCTCCAGCCCCCTGCCCTCCCCCTGCCCCAGCCCCTTTGTACCTACTCCCCTGCCAGAAATGCTCTCTCCACATCTCCACAGGTCTGGCTGTTTGGGTCAGTTCTCCGGTCCTTGCCATCCTCCACAGCACCCTTGACTGGCCTTCCAGAGGTGGGGAGCCCCTCTCCACCCTCCTCCCCAGCTCTGTCCTCTGCTGCCACCCTTTGGTCCCCCCCGGATCTCTCTGAAACAACCTGTGCGCCTGGTGACAGGTTTCTTGTCTGACTCCCCGCACAAGGATGCCGGTGCCCCCAGAGCAGGGCTTCCCCTGACTCATTCACTGCTTCCTCGGGGCCTAGAGTAGTGCCCGGCACTGGTGAATTCACTTGGTTCGCTTTTGTTTATGTACCGCTTAAATTTACACACAGTCATGTTTGCCTTTTGAGGTGTGTGCTCTGTGACTTAGCACGCTCTCTTCTAGATTCGTGTAACCACCACCCATCAAGAGGGCAGAGAGCAGCTCTCACACCCCCACCATGCTCCTCCGACCTGCCCCTTCTGCACCAGACCCTCACCCCGCCCCTGGCCCCTGGCCACCGTGCTCTGCTCCCCATCCCTGTTGTTTTGCCTTCTCTGGAATGTCATGTAAGTGGGGGCTCAACAGGAGGAGCTCTGAGACTGGCTTCTTTCCCTTGGCATAATGCACCTGAGGTGCCCTCTGCTGCTGCCTTTATCAGAAGTGTGTTCTCTTCACTGCTGAATCCTGTTCCGTTGTCTGAAGGGATGTACCGCAGCTGGTTTGTCCGGTTCGTTTCTGCTTAATGTGGGCTGTTGAGTCAACGTTAAAGCCTCTAGAATGGCAGCATTCTGGAGGCCAAGTGAGTTAACAGTGCCGGTGTGCCCTGAACGGAGAGCATTCTCTGGGGACAGTTTGCAAACTTACAAGAGCGGATGTCCTTTGGGTGCTTACAAAGGTATCACAGTTTTCAAATGATTGAAGTAATACGAGATTCGCGTTCCCATAAAGGACCGTTATCTACAGAAGTTGATTAGGAAATGAGTTTCCCTCATCTGTCTGTCTCCCTTGCCACTCATAAGTAAGCACCGTTCATACGATTTGTGTCCTTCTAGGCCTTTCAAATGAACTTGCCTGTTTCATGGCATATAGAGCTGCTTTTTTTAAAATGTAAATTCATTCTTCAAATATCTTTGAGCCTGCTGTGTGCCTGGTCCCGTGTAACTTGGAGATCCCTCCTGGAGAATGTAGCTCATCTCTTTCACGGCGTCACAGTCCTCCAGTGAGGGTGGGCCATGATTTATTTAGGGATTTCCCTGTTGATGAATACTCAAGTAGTTTCCAAGGTTTTTTATGACGTCAAATAATGCCACCAGGGATATGTTACCCATATATATTTCATTTACAGCTTTACTGAGATAGGGTTGCCTTACCGCAAAGTAGACCCATTTGAAGTGTACAGGTCAGTGGCTTTCAGTGTATCACACAGCCATGCAGCCGTCACCACCCTAACTCCAGAACATTCCACCACCCCCTACCGAAGCCCCATTCCCAGTCCCTCCCAGTCCCTTCCCCCTCCTGCCCTTGGAACCACGAATCTGGTGGGCTCGCGCCGTGTGGCCCCTGTGTGTGGCGGCTTATGCTGAGCACCGTGTGCTCAGGGTCCGTCCTCACTGCAGCGCGTGTCGGGGCTCCACTGCTCCTCGTGGTGGAGTGGTGATGCATTGTGTGGACGGGCCACGCTGTGTTTAACCAGCCGGTGGGCATCCGGGTTGCTCTGCTCTGGGGCTGTTCCGCGTCAGGCTGTTGTGAACGCTGGTAGACAGTGTTTGTGGGGCCGTGTACGTCTCTGGGTATGTATTTTCCATGGGGTACATTCTCTGAAGGGGAAGAGACACCACCTCTGGCTAGCTCCTCATACTCGGACTGTGTAGACTGGGACACATCCTAGGCCCCCAGGGATGCTTGGAGGTCATTTTCTGCAGAGGCAGACCCTGCTCTGGGGTGACGGTCCTCCCCCCACTTCCCCCTGCGTTTGTCCTCATACCTGCTGGAGAAGCTTTTGGCAAAGCCACCGGTTTAATGCTGCAAACCCCAGAAACTTCCAGCAAAGAAGAGAGAGCAAAAGGGGGTCTCCTTGTGGGAATTAAAGAACCTCACCAGCTTTCCTTCACAGGAAGGATGGCACTAAACAGTGTATCAATCACCATTTGTGACTTGTAAGCAGTTTATGAGACACTTGGCCTTAGAACATGTACTGTGCGTGCTCTCAGGTCGCACGGAAGGAGAGGATTTCTGAGAAACGAAAAGGGGGCTGATGAGAGAATGTAACTTTTCTAACAATAATGCAGCCACGTTAATTCAGAAGAGCTGCTGCACGTGGCCTGATGCCGGGAGAGAAGCGAGTATTACGTATCTGGCCATACTGACAAGCCCCACAAATATGCCTTGGAATGATTCTAGCACACAGCAGGGGTCGCTCCCTGAAGAATTCACTGCGCTTACTTGTTTTTGAAATCACAAATAGCAAAGCGCATAGCTGCTCTTAGAGTTTCAGATATTTAAATAGGCAAAAACCAGCTCGGGGATGATCTCGGTTGGCCGACAGTAGAGTGAATTACAACAGCGACTCTAAGTAACGTTTATTGAGCACTTACTATGTGCAGGGTTGCCAGTGAAACCCCACGCTTTGCAGCCTTCGTTTTATTTCACACAGCAAGGCACTGAAGCAGATGAAATTTATTTTCTTTGTTTACGGATGCAGAACTGCATCCCAATCCATGTGGGCTGAGTAGCAGCCTGCCTTTGATCCCCACAGAGGATCGCTTCCCCCCACTTCACTGAGATCAGCCATCCACATTTAATCTCATCTTCAGCATGAAATTCACACCCTAAAGGCCAGGGTTTGGCCCACACAGAAATGTGACTGCGTTACTTACTCCATTTGGTAGGTTGTTGAGGGCTTTTTATTGGTTCAACTTTATATTTTTCCATATTTGAATAGTTTCAAATTCCATTTGGATGGCAATCTTGCAACTATCGATCTTTGGAAAAACCTTGTTGAACCAGTAATCACTGCTTTCCCAAAGGTGTGACGGTCAGGATCGCCTGGGAGCCAGGTTACGTTGGCCCTGAGACTTGAAGAACCAGGAACTGGGACCGGTCCTGCCCACGTTAGAGTCTAGAGGTGGCTCCTGGTCCAAGTCCGCATCCGAGCGGGGATGCAGCTGAGACAGGGACTGTGGGCTTAGACAGAGTGGGGTGAGGGCCTCTAGAAAAAAACAAAGCAAGGTAACCACTGTGAGATTTGCTTTGGCCTGCCGGGGGGCCCGGCTTATTTTTCTAACTACCCAGGTGCTGCTTCTCCTCCTCCAGCCCTGCACAAGTGACTTGCTGCAACTTGGGCAATGGAGCAAGCAAGCCCGAAACTACTGCAAGCCCCAAACGACACAGTAAAAAACAGGAAGGATTCCATCTTGAAACCCAATTAGTTAGTTAAAAAGTAAGACAATAACTCAGCCCACCTTGGGAGCAAAGCAGGCAGTCTTGAGCGATAGGCTCCCCGACCAGGAAGCTGCCATCCCGGGAGGGAATCAGAGCAGTAAATTTCTTGTAAATAACCAGGAAGACTAATAAGAAACTTAGTGTTTCTTCAAAGATATTTGGGACCACTTAGTAGGTGTGCATCCCTAGCCCTTTGTCCCTCAACTGCCTATAAAACCCCTAGACAGCGCAGCACCGCGGGCTCTCTTGTCCCTTCCTGGCCTGAGCCGGGAGCTCTGTCCTCTGGCTTTCTCTCTAAATATAAGCCTCTGCCTTGCTCTCCTACCTTGACTGTTGGGGAAGTTCAGTCTTCGGCCCCGGGATTGAGAACCCCGGCATCAGTATGGCCTTCACCGCTAGTTGAGGTGCATTTCAGAGCATAGCTTTCAGGCAGAGCTAGAACATTTTAGTCCATTTTTTCCCAAGATTATCTTCTGCTCTGCTTTGGGAGCTGACTTAGTACAGAGCCGGGAACAGAGGCGCCAGAAACAGAGCCAAAGGTGGGCATTTGTCCGCCACGTGGCGAGCTGCTCGGCAGGTTCACACCCGGGCCTCCCGATCTCATGCTGGCAGGCAGCCTTCGCTGCTAAAATCAGAGGCTCATCTCACATTCTGATGTATTAGGAAAGTCATTTAGAATATTTTTAAGGTTTTATGACTCCTTTTTTAATTAAAAAAGCATAATGTTCTCCCCCCAAGCGTTTGAGTAGAATGCCCTTTCTAAAATGTATTTGAATTTCAGCATATCTTCTTAAAATTAGGGTTAAATAGTTGAAAAACCTGAACTGCCTCCAAGATGTCTCTCTTTGATTCAATCAGTTCAACATTTTAAAAAGCCGTTTTGTTCCATTTGGTCAGAGCCCGCACAGGCTTAGCTCTGGGGTTGAAGCTTTGACGGGGACAGAAACACACTGTGCTTCCGTTCTGGTCGGATTGGACGGCGGGTTTGAGACGAGGAGGGGAAATGATGGATGCAGTAAATATTTCGAATTTTGTCTTCCGTTGCTGCATTTTCTTTTCTTCAGAGATCCCTGGTCTCACTGAAGGGACCTTTGACCGGCTTTTCAGTCCTGGGCCAGCGGAGATATGTCTGTGCCCCAGGGACTGATGGCCACTCGAGAGCGATGGAAGGTCCTTTCCCTCCCGAAGGCAGGCGAGAACTGCGCACCTCGCCCGGCACTGGGGAGCTCTTGCTTTTGAAATGCTCACAGCCAGATTCCTGGCCTCACTTGTTTATCTTACATTGAATTTCCTGGTAATCTTGCATAGTTCAAGCATGACTTAGCAAGAAATACACTTTTATTTTGCCATGTGACTCTAGGACTTTTGCTTATTTAAGGTTGCATGTTTGTATATGAATGTGGCAAAAAAACATAATTAGGTGGATTAGACCTTCTACCTAGGCAGGGCAAGGTCAGAGGTCTGGGTGGCTTTGACAAGAGAGGGCCGGCGAGCATAAAGACAGCAGTAAAAAGAGTGAATCGCGTGGGGCCTGAACGCGAAGGGCAGGGCCTCTGTGAGACGGGCCTGGGGACCCAGGGGGCCGGGCCGGAGGGGAGGGCTGTCTCGGACTGTCCCAGCGGCTCTACCAGGTACCGCAGGCGCGGCAGCTCATAAGCAGCAGGAATTTATTGTTGCCGATTCTGGAGGCTGGAAGCCCGAGGCCAGGGTGCCACCATGGGCAGTGCTACCGGCCGCAGGCATCTCACACTGAGGAGCGGGCCGGGGGCTCTCTGGGGTCTCTGTCGTCTGGCACGGATCCCATTCAGGAGGGCTCCGCCCTCAGGCCCCAGTCACCTCTGAAAGGCCCCACCTCCTGTGCCGTCACCTACGGAATCGGCTGTTCCACATATGAATTTTGGGGGACACAACATTCAGATCCCTACCAGGGGCCCAGGGAGGTTGTCGGTGGGCTCATCCCCAGCTGCAGCACCCCCACCCCCCATCTAAGTCCAGGGTCAGCTGGGGACAGAGACACTGATGTGAGGTCTGCAGACCTGAGCCATGACGTGCGGGGCCTGGCGCCTACTCCGTGGCTTTGTGCCTTCCGCCCCGCTGAGGTGGGAGGCCTCCCGGCTGGCAGGCTGGAGTAGGCTGGGGGGGCCCCAGATCGTGAAGCAGGGATCCCACGGCTGTGGGGTGGGATTGGGGGCCAGGAGCTCTCAGAAGGGACTTGCAGGGTTCGGGCGACCCACCTGTGACTCGGTGACACCCCACCTCCCCACATCTGGGGGAGGCTGTGCCGTTTCTCCCGGGCTGGTGGGCCACCGTCCCTGCACCTGGCTCTGGCCAGCCCTCCCCTCCTCCGCCAGACTCCCTGCCGTCCTCTGGGCCAGGGCACCCCAAGAACCTCATCCCCTCTGTGCCCTGCACTGTCCCTGCTGTGGGGTGCTGCCCGTCTCAGCACACACCTTCCCAGCTTCCCCTTCCGGCTGTCACCCCGTTCCTCTCCCTCCCTTTCCAGCAGATGCCTCAGCAGAGCCTCTGCTCCCAGGGTCCCCAGTTCCTCTTCTGAACCCATGTCAGTCTCTGTGGCTTTCACCCACTCGGTTCCCTGGAACAGCACCGACAGGGTCACGGTGACCTCCACCTCGCTGAGCCCGGTGCTCCGTCCTCAGCCCCCAGGTCACACAGCGCACAGGCCACGACTAGCCCATGTCTCCTTGGTGGCCCATTTTGGGGCTCCTCTGTGGGATTCTCTCCTCTTCAGGGCCTGCCTACATGGCGGAGGGCAGGAGGGCCCAGCCCCGGGCCTCTTCTCTGCTCTCCTCTGGTGAGCTCAGCCAGTCTCACGGCTTCAACTAGGCCAGCCAGCCCCGGCCCACGTCTGTGCACTGCAGGCCCCGGCCCACACCACCCGCACACTGACAGCCCCAGCCCACGCCACCCGCACACTGACAGCCCCGGCCCACGCCACCCGCACACTGACAGCCCCGGCCCACGCCGCCCACACACCGCAGGCCCCAGCCCACGCCACCCGCACACTGACAGCCCCGGCCCACGCCACCCGCACACTGACAGCCCCGGCCCACGCCGCCCACACACCGCAGGCCCCGGCCCACGCCACCCGCACACTGACAGCCCGGCCCACACCGCCTGCACACTGACAGCCCCGGCCCACGCCACCCGCACACTGACAGCCCCGGCCCACGCCACCCGCACACTGACAGCCCCGGCCCACGCCGCCCACACACCGCAGGCCCCGGCCCACGCCACCCGCACACTGACAGCCCCGGCCCACGCCGCCCACACACCGCAGGCCCCGGCCCACGCCACCCGCACACTGACAGCCCCGGCCCACGCCGCCCACACACCGCAGGCCCCGGCCCACGCCACCCGCACACTGACAGCCCGGCCCACACCGCCTGCACACTGACAGCCCCGGCCCACGCCGCCTGCACACTGACAGCCCCGGCCCATGCCGCCCACACACCGCAGGCCCCAGCCCACGCCACCCACACACTGACAGCCCGGCCCACGCCACCCACACACTGACAGCCCGGCCCACGCTGCCCCTGCACTGCTGGACCCAGCCTACCGCTTGCCCCTCAGGCCCTCACTTATATATCCGCCTACTTTCTCGGCACCCAGCGTGCTTGTCTCAGAGCTTCTCATGCCTCACACCTTTGAAACTCATCTCCTGGGTGCTCCCAGGCCTGCTTCTCCCGTGGTTTTCCTGATCTCATCGGTTTAGTTGCCAAACTCTGAGCCGTCCTCCACTCCCTCCTCCTGCAGCCCCCACCCAGTCCATCACACGCCCTATCGGCTCACCTGCAGTATTTGCCCCAAGCCTGAGTGCTGTGCCCCCCGCCCTGTCATCACCTCTCGGGGGTTATCACATCAGCCTCCCCACTGCTCTCTCTGCTTCCCCCCTTTTCCTTCTTCGCCTGTTCTCAACCCAGCAGCCTGAGGGACCTGCTCAAAACCAAAGTCAAATCAGGCCGTTCCTGGACTGAAGCCCTCTGATTACTTCCATTTTGCCCGGAACGAAAGCCAGAACCCGGGTGGTGGTCTGCTCAGGCCTTTCTGCTCCTCGTCTCCTGGGTCACTCAGCTCTGGCCAGCAGCTGGGACCGTCCTGCCTCAGGGCCTTTGCACTGGCTGTTCCCTGTACAGGAGGGCTCTTTCCCCACATCCGAACGGCTGTGTCCCTCACTTTCTCTTCTCTTCAATGAATCTTCTCAGGGAGGCATGTGACAGCCCTTTAAAAATTGCAGTGCCCCCACTCCCTCTCTCTCACCGCATCCCCCCTTGGCATCAGCCACTGTCCCACATACTCTGTGCCTTTCTTAGTCATGTTGTTTAGTGTCTCTGTCCCCCGACTCCGACCTACTAGAATACAGGCTCCATGAGGGAAGGGAATTTAGTCTGTTTTGATTACTGGACAATGCCTGGCCCATGCTAGGCATTTAATCAATGTTTTTTTTAATTGAAATCAATGAATAATGCAACAGCCCCACCCTTCCATTATTGATCCTGTTTCCAGAGATGTGGCTCAGCATCCTCACTGCTGTGGTCAGAGCCTCCTGTGGACAGGAAGTCCAGTCGGAGCTGCCGTGTCCCCAGGCAGTGGGCAGCCTCTCCCGTGGTTTCAGCTGCTGGTGGTCTGACCTCCAGGACTCGAGGCCGGTGCGGTGCCTCTCCACGTTATTACTGTGCCACAGGTGACCAGCCCAAGAGTCTGGCTTCAAATCCCCCGTCTGCCTGGAGCCCAGGTTCAGATTCTGAGGGTGTGGAATCTGCCCCCCTTCTTCTCGGGAAGACATGTCCATTCCATCCTCTTTTTTGTAGGGGCAGCGCCCAGCTGTCATCTTAAGGAACCAAGATTCCTGTGCACAGAGCCTGCCTGTCTCAATGGCCATACTTTGTCAGGGGCCAGACCTTAGCCCAGAGCTAAGGGGCCTGCCTTCAGCGTGCAGAAATCCCCCGGTGTCGTGCGCTCTGGCCGTCTGAGATGTGGGCCTGCTGTGGCTGGAGCCACCGGCTTCCCATTCTGTAAACATGGTTGAAGATCCTTGGCTGCAGTGCCCCCAGAATAAGGTCATTCACTTCCAACTCTGCGCTCTCTTATACGATGGGGATGGGGTCCCGCCCTCTCCCTCTCCTAGTGCCAAAGCCACAGGGAATCCGTCTCAGCCTGAGCTGCTCCCCACAGAGCTGCGGCCGTGTTGGCTTTGAGCTGAGCCTCCCAGGCCTGCCTTCCTCTTCCCAGAGACTTCCTCTCAGCGAGCGGTGCAGGGAAGAGCAGGCGCAGGGACCCGGGATGCTGAGAGCCCCTTCCGCAGAGTCCCGGGAGGCATCTCTAATGCTGCGTCAACTATTGGGTTTGCGCCTCTTTCATGCATATGTTACGTTTTCAAAAGTCATTTTAATTATGTGTCTACTCGCCTGTTCTTACTTTTTCTTTTTTTCTAATACCTTGGTCTCCGGTTTGTTGTAGTTTATATAATCACTGCCCAGGAAACCCGTGCGCAGCTAGAACTATCCCTTGTCATTTACTCCATGATAAACAAATGCCTTCCTCCCTTCACCCGGGAGGACTGAGGTCGCTGCTCACATGCTCACCTTGGGGAGCTGGTCCTTCTTGGGTTCTGTTATTTCAGAACAAATAAGGGAAACTGTTTTCTCCTCGGTTACTATAGAGAAGAGATTATTTGCCTTTCTCTTAGGTCTTGTGAAAATAATAGATTACATATTTGGGAGGGTTTTTTTTTAGATCTGGTTAATGTGAGATAGAGGGATTGCTCCGGGATGATATTGTTTGGTTTGGGAAGTGTGCTCGCGGTTGCCCAGCAACAGGCTGTTGGAGCCCGGAGTGGACTGCGTTGTCCCTGGCAACCGTTGTTACTCGGCAAACAATGAGGGCCAGCAAACAGCGCCAGGGCCGCGGACTCTGGGTTTCAATTGAACATCTGCATATATTTTTCTCTGATGCAATCATGCTTGAGTTTGCTTTGCCACGACAGGTAGACCCGGCCCCCCGGGGTCTCCTCTGTGAAAACCTGGCAGAGCTGCTGGGAAAAAACTGCTGGCCATTCGAGTGTGTCCCTCATTTCTCTCGACTGGAGACTGACTGCAGTCTTAAGTGAAATTTTGGTTTTGCTCTAATTCCTCGTGTTTATAACATCGTGTTACCCGGCCCCCCTCCGCCCCTGTGACCCTGGTACAGCTGCAGCTTCCCCAGCACCCTTGGCAGGGTGATGTTCACCCGGCCGCCTGAGAGCACCCGAGAAGCTGGGAGGGGGAGCCCCGTGGGGAGGACAGTCAGGTGCCAGGCCGGCTGGTCGCGGCGACCGCGGGGGGGCCTCAGCGCTCCCCACTATTCCTGTTAAGAAGTCGGGGGCGCAGGTGGCCCTCGGGAGAACATGCGCGTTATCCTTATTAGGGAAGCAGCTGCGTCCCCACCAACAGGGCAGCAGAAACCCCTTGGCCTGTAGATGGGCGCTTTGCAGCCACAGGCGGATTTTGATCAAAACAGTGGCGCTCCCCCACCTCCTCCTCCAGGCGGGAGACAGCGGTTGTTTACTGTTTACAGGGGCGTTGCTTAGGTAAACACTGCCCCTGAATTTCATCCAAAGCCAGTGACACATTTCTCTCCCTTCTCTGCCCCTGCCCCATGCCCCCACCCACCAACCTGGGCCATAACCCAAGAAATGTGAGTCAGGGCAGGTTTTGCAGGGGTCCTGACCCTGCCCCATTCATCCTGAGGGCAACCTGTCCAAGGCGAGACAGCTGCCCGGTACCGCCTGTCCGACCCAGCAGCCCATGGTCCGGGATGCCACTCCCGTGAGCCTGGCTTCCGGGGTACGGATTGTCTTTGAAGGATGGTTCACTGTGTAGCTGAACACCCCGAGAAAATGCCCATGGCACCTTTGTACCAGCATTCCAGCTAAGGTCTCAGACGATTTAAAGTACCCGAACGAGTTTCCCAACTTTCCTTTGTGGCCAAAACTTATAACGGGATGTCATTTACGCTCTGCAACAAAAGAAAATTACAAGCTGTTTTTTAAAAAAGCAAGTCTATTAGCCTCCAGTCCTGTTAGATGCAATAATTAATAATAATTAAAATAATAGTTAATTTTGATGCTGGAATCAAAATGAGTAAGTTCCGACTTACACAAAGATTCCCCCACAAGATTGATTAGGATACACGATTCTTCTAACAACCTGTTGGCAGTGAGAGAGTTACAGATCATTACGGGCTGGAAAAGATAAATCCTCCCAAAAGAAATGCTACTGTGCATTCCAGGGAATGATTTTATACCCAGTGTCGGTTTAGGCAAAGCATTTTTCAGGAATTGCAGTCTCATTTGAAAATGTTCCTGGAAATTGATGATCTAAAATTTTTCCCATGGAGGTACTCTCCCCCCTGCAGCGTGGGCAGACTGCCTTGGGTCAGGGCCCTCCTCCGTCTGCTGGGAGCGCAGGGCTGGCCGAGCTTTAACAGCCCCTCCAATGCTGTGATTTTAAGTGGAAGTTGTTGATTTTCTCTGTCTGCTCTGTAAATTCTGGAGTGAAGGGGTGGAGGGGAGCTGGGGGCCTCTGGAAAGACCCCTATGATGTAGGTGGCGTGAGCACAGCTTCCTCTTTGCCTGCGTCAGTCTCCAAGGTCCTGTGCTTTGCTCGTGGTCGTTGGCTGTTTTGGAGATGGCTGAGAGCACAGGAAGTGCCCCCTGTCCCTGGGCACCGCTGTCCTGTGCCAGGTCGAATGGCCCATCTCCTGTCACCCACTTCCCTCCTCCTCCACCCTGTGGCATCTCTGGCACTGACCTTGAAGGTGGCCTAGGAGGGCACTTTGAGTTCCTCTACAAGTTCTCTGTGCCCCCCACAGTCCCCGTCTTCCGAATTCAGGATGGAAGGAACAGGAGGCGGGAACCAGGGTGCAAGTCGGAGGGAAAGGAAGGCCGGAGGCCCAGGAGGCACCTGCAAAGCAGGCACCCGGGAGGTGCGCTGAGGCCGGGCTGGTCCCAGGCTACACACGGGGAAGTGGGAGGAGGCCGCGGGCAGGAGGTGTGTCTGGCTGGGGCAGGAAGGCCTGGGTCGGTGAGGCTGTGGCACTGGACCAGCGCTCCTCAGTGGGCAGGGGACGCAAGGCAGCGTCTGGGGATATTCCTGCTCATCATGACTGGGGGTGCTGCTGGCGTCATGGCCCTCATTACCCAGGATGGCCCCAAAAGTCTGAAGTGTTGAGGCTAAGAAATGCCGGTTTAGAGCAGTGCGTCTCGAGTTTCAATGTGTGTACACACCTCCTGGAAGCGTGATGAGTGAGGGTCTTGGTTTATGAGGTGTCCCTGGACAGGCAGGGCAGTGCCTCTCTCCACGGCTGGCCGCCCCAGGGGACGCATGAGGTTGTCAGGACTGGGGGCGGCCCCGGCGTCAAGAGGGCGAGGCCAGGGGTGCTGCTCAGCCCACCGTGTCCACAGCCTCCCAAGTCGGGAGACCCTGCCCCGGCTGACGGGTTCCATCACTGCCCCGTGGCGGCCCCTGGGGCTGCCGGCTGTCCCCTCACCAGCCCTCCTCCCCTGAGCAGCGCCTCTGTCTTAGTTGTCACAGGTGGGTGGAGTCTGGGGGACGGCGTGCCCTCCGGCCTGGCCTCAGCCTTGCTCCACAGGGTCACGTAAGTCCCATCCTGGCAGGTGCCATTGGCCCTGTCCTCACTACCCCATGGCGCTCACGGGGACACCAGTCCCAGCCTCCAGGGCCCCCTGCCTTGTCACTGCGGGTCACGACCGCTGTAGCTACACTGGCCTCCACTGGTTCTGCCAGGGTGTGGCTTTGCGGGGTGGGGGCTGCACTGCTCAGTGGCCACACGCCAGCCAACAGTGGGGGAACCTGGGGGACCGGCTAGCCATGCCATTCACCTGCTGCATCAGCAATCAGAGGGCGCACCTGGAACCACCTGGCACATGGTGCCCCACTGCCCGGGGACCACAGCGCCTTGATGTCACAATGTCAGGACACCCCCTCGGTGGGGAGATGTGCGGCAGCCCGTGGCTTAGAATATGCAGGGGGTGCGCTCCGGGGGCAGATCCAGAATTCCAAGCCCGCGGCCAGGACCAGCAATTGCACCCAGGCCCTGTAAGGTGGTGCCCAGTGGACGCACCAGGCTGGGTCGCCAGGGGGATGTGGCCCCAGGGCCAAGGCCATGGCTTCAGAAACACAGAAGAAATGGCCTGTCCTGTCCGAGGGGAAACATTTCTCTTAGGTATCTGTTGGAAAGCAAGTCTTGTGGTTAAGTGATCACTAATAAGCAGATGGAACCGGCTTGCCTGCCGTAAGCTTATTTGCTGGGTGACAGTGTCACTGGAGGCTGGTGGTCTCCCAATTCACACGTTCCCCTGAATGCACAATGTTGTCCATGGCGATTAAGGTCAGACCACTTCAGAGACAGGCAGCCAGGCCTTAGTTCAGGCAATTTTAAATTAATAGTCAAATCCTGTCTCTTCAGAGGAAAGCAAGTGGATGGGACCCTGTTGTCTGGGGGAGAGGCAGCTGTCCCTTGAGTTCAGAGCAGCTTGTCCCTTGTGACCGAGGACAGAGCCCGGGGACGTCAGGGGCCAGCTTGTAGGGCTTGGGCCCCATCCTCAGCTGGAGAAAGAGGCGACATTTGGCGATGGCAAAGGACCAGGAGAAGCCGAGTTCTTACCGAAAGAAAAGGAATTTGGATTCCAGAGGGACATGGAGCCAGCTCCAATCCTTCAAAGTCCCTGGCTGTGAAAGAAAGAAATTAAAAGTCGACTGAGGAGTGACAGGGGGGGTCAGAAAGTTAGGCTGGGAAGGGGTAATGGGTCGCCCTAGATCTGAGCTGAAGTGGGACGCTCTTGGAAAGAGTGGGTAGCCTTCAAAGGGGCCTGTCGTTGTCCCTGCTAATAGCACACTTCCTGTGTGGCAGAACTGCAGTGATTTTGCATCTAGGTCACTGCAGGACCTGCTTTATTGTCCTTCCTGTCCTTGATCTGTCTGCAAGTTCATTTTACCTAAGGGCCGCTCCCCCAGCTCACTGTTCAGACATTGCACATTCACTTACACCAGCACTTCTAGGTGGGCACGCTCCTGCACCCCAGGGGACACCCGCAGTGTCTGGAGACTCAGGGCCCGGGGAAAGGGTGCTCCTGGCGTCTGGTGGGTGGGGCCAGGGGTGCCGACTGGGGCCCCCCAGTGCCCCCAGTGGCCCCGCAGACAACGACCAGGCTGTTGTCAGCAGGGCCGAGGCTGCTGGCATGCACTGGGGGCCTGCTGGGTGGGGGCACGGGGAGAGCTCTAAGAGCAGAAAGGGCGCCGTTCCCCCATCGCGGAGTGCTGAAGAACCCCGTCTTCAGCAAGGAGGAGATGCACGTGAGTTCTCCAAACAGACCGGTGTCCTTGGTGCCCGGGGCTGAGCAGGGCCACATGCTGGCAGCGAGCCTAAACCCCAAACCTCAAATCACTTGCGCTGTAGACCCGGCCCTCAGTCGGAAGGGGGTCCATGAATCAGGTGGACGTGAATTTCCTGGTCGCCATAGTAACACCCAGAGTGTCCGCACAAGCTGCGGCAGAACCCGGGGTTTGAACAACCATTCTCTTGAGTGTTCTCGACCTGCTGCTTCTTGTTCGTAGGGAAAAAATTAATTGCTTTCAGGTAAATGAACCCTGGTGCCCGATGGATGCTACCAGGTCCCCAGAGAGCTTGAACTGATGGCCTTGGTACCCATGTGTCTCTCCCCAAGTAAAAGTAAAAGGCCATGTGTCACCCCCAAAGCGGGAGTTAATTGGCTAATCAGAAGGAAAGCAATTAAAGATGCTTCGCTTGTGCTTTTCTGATTTTCCCAAAGATGACAAGATGTTTTCTAAATACCCACCAGACCTCTGTAAGGCAGGTGATCCCTCTACTTGGCATACGCAGGGACGGGAATAGAAAGATTGCTTCAGGTCACGGTGAGTCAGCGCCTGTCAGGCGCAGGGCCCAGAAATCGCCCTCAGCTTTTTCTGCCTTTCCTGTCGTTATTGGTTACTAGGTAACCCGAGTATTTTCCTGTAAACAGAAGCCCATGCAGATTCATTCATGGAGGCCGTAACCCAGGGCTGCTGACCGCCGCCCCTCCCCGGCCCGCACACACACTCAGGGGCCCCGGCACGCGTTTCCACTGGGGTGTCACTCGGTGCCTCAGAGGGCAGATGTGCCCCCGAGGTGCCCCCTGGAGGGGCAGGAGCTGCCCTGGTGGAGCGCTTTCCCACTTTCCTCCCTGAGTCTTCGGCCAGATGGCAAATGAAACGTGCTCAGCTTACAAACAGCACGTGGGCATGTTTCCGAGCCACGGGGAGCTTAGGGCCAAGCTGGCCAGGCTGCAACGGGTCGTGTTCGAGACCTCGCTCCGTTTTCTTGGCTGTCCTGAGGCCCCTGGAGCCCAGCCTACAGCGGCTGCAGATGAAGGCAGGTGCCAGAAGAAGGCTCAGGTCCCCGCCTTGGGAGGGGAGACAGATAGGAGGGTGACTGGGCAAGCAGGGGAGATGGCGGCTGAACGGTTCCAGTTCCCATCCCATCGCACGTTCGAGCTCAGATCAGAAGCGCAGGCCGCGTCCGTACCTGCCAGACCGTCTAGGGTGACAGATGGCCAAGGAGCCTGGCCCAGCGGAATGGGGAAGGAAAATTGCCACTTGGGGATTCTCAGACTTCCTGATGAATGTGGCTGGTGGGTGGCCTTGTCTCCGGGGCCACCGACCTCCCCACCCCGCTGGCCCAGCTCACGCGTCCAGGGAGACCGCCTGCTTCTCTTCTCCCGTCCTCAAGGGATGTGAGCAGGGCAGACGAGCCGTAAAACGTGGTTGCCCTTAGTCTTTTTGTGAAAGCTACTTGCTGGGTGGGTTTTTTCGTTTGATAGCATTCACCAGTGAAACTGTCTGTGCCTGGTGTTTTATTTCTAGGGAAATTTCAGTTTCTTAAAATCAACACACAATGTGATGAACCCTGCAGCCGTGCTGAGGCTCTGTCAGTATTCTGCCTTTTTGTGCCGCTTACACACCTCCACTCTGTTGTTATATTTTCTACAGGGTTTTTTAGGTTAAAATTTACACGCAGGCACAAGTCCTGGCCGTCTAACAACGACAAGTGGGTGCTCCGTGTAACGCCCACCCTACCCCCAGAGTGTGTCTGTCTGCCTCCCTGGAAAGTTCCTCCTGTCCCTTCTCGGACAACCCCTGCGCCCCTGACACTGTTCTGATTTTTTTTTCAGACCTTAGATTCATTTAATCATTTCTCTTTTGGATCAGCTTTTTTCACTCAGCACAGTGACAGAGATTCATCCAGGTGTTGTGCATATCAGGGTTCAATCCTGTGTGTTAACGAAGAACATGCCAGTAAAATTCCCATGTTAGCTTTCTAGCTATATCTTTTTTTCTTCCTCCATGGTTGCCTTAGGGATTACAATATGCATCTTTAATTTACCACAATGTACAATTTCTTACTTGTTCTCCTGATGATGGCCATTTGGGTTATTTCTACTTTTTTGGCTACTGTGAATAAAACTGCTATGAACATGCTTGGACAAGGTATTTTGTAAACATGTTTCTATTTCTCTTGGCTAAATACTGAAGAGGGGAATTGTGAGTTAAAGGGTAGTTCTAACTTTCTAGGAAACTGCCAAACCTTTTCTCCAATGTGGCCATATTATTTTACATCCCCGCAAGTGAGTGAAAGTCGTGATTTGGCCATGTCCTCATGGCATTGGTCGTCATCACATTTTTTAGCTTGAGCCATTCTACTGAGTATTCAGTGGTGTCTCCTTGCGGCTTTACTTTGCATTTCCCTAGGGACTAACGACGTTGAGCACTATTTCATATACTTTTTGGGCATCTGAATATCTTTGGGAAGTGCCTGTTCAAATCTTTTGCCCATCAAGTGACTCGTCTTCCTATTATTGAGTTGTAGGAGCTTTTTATATATTGTGAATTCAGGTCCTTTGTCAGATACATGTTTTGTAAATATTTTCTCTCAGACCGTAGCTTACCGACTGGTGTTCTTAATGAAGTCTTTTAATGAGCAGAAGTTTTTAATTTTGATGAAATTGGATTATCAAGTTTTTCTTTTATACTTATGCTTTTCTGCATTCTAAGAAACTTTCGCCTCTCTTTTCCTCCATTTCCTCTTGCAGGTTTTATAGTTTTAGCTTTTCAGTGTAGTTTGTGATCTAACTGGAAAAATTTCTGTGTATGGTTTGAGGTAGGGATCGAGGCTCATTTTTTTTTCCTTCCCATGCAGATATCATTTGTTTAAATGACTTCCCTTCCTGTTGAATTTCCTTGATACTTTTGTCAAAAATCACTTGAGGAGGAAAAGAGCTGGGACTTCATTAGAAAAAAAATCAATAATATAAGTATGGGTTATATTGGCTATATCTTCTGGGTTTGATTTTTGCACGTATGTTCATTAGAAATATTGATCTACATACTTTTCCTGTAATATCTTTATCCAGTTTTGATATCAGGGTTTGACTGACCTCATGAAGTGAGTAGTGTAGTGTTCCTTAATTTTCTGATGGAATTTGTGTATTATTTTCCAGTGTTTGATAGCATTCACCACTGAAACAAACTGTCTGTGCCTGGTGTTTTATTTGTAGGGAATTTTTCAATAACATACCCGATTTCTTTGTTATATCTGACATTTGTGTTTTCTATTTCATCTTGTGTCAGTTTGGATATTTTCTATTTTTCAAAAGAAGTGTTTATTTGATCTAAGTTGTCAAATTTATTGGCTAAAGTTGTTCATAATAGTTCCTTATTATAATTTTGATTTCTGTAAGATTTGTAGTGGTATATCCCACTCTACCTCTGATATTGGTAATTTGTGGGTTTTTTCTTTCTCTTACTAATCAGTCTTTTATAGAGTGTTGTCGATCTTTTTTTTTTTTTGCTAAGACTTTACTTTTCTTAAAGCTGTTTCAGATTCACAGCAAAGTTGAGAGGAAGGTACAGAAATTCCCATATACCCTCTACCCTCCACAGCAGTCTCCCCTATTACCAACCTCCCCCACCAGAGCCGTCTGCTTATAGATGGGACCTACATGGACACGTCATTAGCACAAGAGATCCGTGGTTTGCATCAGGGCTCGCTCCTGGGGGTGCTTCCTATGGGTTTAGACAGATGTGTAAGGACATATATCCACCATCGTAACATACAGACTATTTGTGCTGCCCTGAAAACCCTCTGTGCTGCCTGTTCATCCCTCCTTCCCCCTAAATTCCCGGCAGTCACCGATCCTTTTACTGCCCCGCAGTGTTCCCTTCTCCAGAGCAGCCTGTAGTTGGGATCATAGTGTGTATACATTTACTGTTACTTGGTAATATGTACTCACGTTTCCTCCAGGTCTTTTCATGGCTTGAAAACTCACTTCTTTGTCAGAAGAAATTTCAATTTTGAGGAAATTTTGGTCATGTTCATTTTCTCCATTGTCTGTGGAGTTTATTTCATTAATTTTTTTCCTCTATTATTTCTTTTCATTTAATTTAACTTTCCTTTGCTTGTTTGTTATAGCTTCCCAAGGTTGCATATGTAAATGATTGATTGTCGAACCCTTCTTTCTGAGCGTATAAAGCTAAACATTTTCCTCTAAGCCCTGCTTTTGTACATACCACAGATTTTGAGTGAACATGAGGGGCTCTCAGGAGACTATTAGAAACTATGAAAAAGAACCAGTTAGGAATTCTGGAGTTGACAAGTACCGCATAATGAAAATTGCACTGGATATTCTTAACAGTTGATGAGAGATGGCAGAAGGAAGAGCCATTGACCTTGAAGAAGGATCAATAGAACCCAGTCTGAAGAACTGAGAGGTCTATAACACCGGGTATCTTTTAAATTTTCTTAAGTTCTTGGACATATTTTCTAGCACCTGCTTTATCTGCATTACCTAGATAATCTTATTTTCTGGAACCTTTATGAACTTATTTATATCTTCCAACTTCACAGCCTCTTGAAATAATAATTCGGTATATTACTGTTTTCTAAAGTACTGTCATAGACTCTCACTGTCTGAAATGCTACATACAGTTTTGCGTAATTCAGTGTCAGGTGTAATACTCAGGAGTCCCTGGAGGACTCATCCATGGGGTAAATGTGACCGGCGGCACTGAGCCCTGTCCCACCCGTGTCGGGGGGCGCCTTTGTCCCCCCTGTGCCCCTGTGCATCCTCTGGGCCCTGCGAAGTTCCCTGGGGCTGCTGTTCATAGTGCCACAGACTAGGTGGCTTCAAACAACAGAAATGTATCCTCTCCCAGTCCTGGAAGCCAGAAAGTGTTGGCAGAGCCGCGATCCCTGTGGGGGGTTTCTTCCTACCTCTGGCAGCCCCGGCCCTGCCCGGCGTCTCTTGGCTTGTAGGTGCCTCCCTCCAATCTCTGCCTCTGTCATCACATGCCCTCTTCCCATTGTGTCTTTTTCTGTCTGTCATGAGGTCACTGTCACTGGATTTGAGACCCACTCTGGTCCAGGATGATCTCACCTCGATCCTCACCTTGATTACATCTGCAAAGACACTTATTTCCAAACTAGGCCGCACTCTGAGATTCTGGGTGGGCATAAATTTTGGGGGGTACACTCGTCAGCTCCCTGCAACTCCCCGAAGTGCCCTGCCCATTGTGCCCAGACTCCTTGTTAAGGGTCACGCCTGGCTGCTGGGGGTTCCAGGATGTGGTGGGTCCATTTCATTCATGGCCTTCTAAGCTTCGGGGCCACCACTGTTTCAGACCGGTGCTTGGTGTCTCTGTGCGTCCTTAAGTGTTAGCTCTGTTCTCCTAACAATTTGCGTTCCCCTGCAGCCCCCCAGTGCTCTCAGGCTGTGAGACGCAGCCACAGGAACCACGCTCTGGGTCGAGGGCCTGTGCACTCCAGGTTCTGAGTCCAGACAGTGCAGTTTTTCTATCCACCTTCCAAAACCACATCACTTGATCAAACTCAAGTTATACGGGCCAAGGATCCAGCCACTATGGCTGATGGGTCAAAGCTGGCCCATCGCCTGCTTTGTAAATGAAGTTTACAATAGCTGCTCTTGGGCTGCGATGGCAGAGCTGCCACAGAGGCCAGATGGGCCATGTCTGCCCTTTACAGCAAAAGTTTAGGGACTCCTGTTCCAAACAGTGCATGCGAAACAGTGTGATAACCACACAGGCTGCATGGGAAACAGTGTTAAAGTAGGGAGCATGCGACAGAAAACTCAGGGTGCTGCTGAATAACCCGTCTTCTGCAAGGTGTGTTCTGACCGCAGGAGGCCCAGCACAGGCTCGCTGTCCATCCCCAGCACCCACAGACGCTCCTTGTTTCAGTAAGTCTAAGACTTGGGAGCAAAATTATTTCCACCACCGAAGGGCGTGGGTCTCGGTGAGGCCAGCGTTCTCACCTTGTCTGTCGCCAGTGGACTCTCCCCAGGACGCGTTCTTGTCCCGTGCTTCCCTCTCCCCACCCCCAACCCCCACTTTGTGGCTTCCCCATGGGAACAAAGTGGTGACTGATTTAACCGTTAGAGAAAACTGTCACTGAGACACCTGGATCAAACAACTCCCGACATAATCACCCCAAAGGCAGGGAGCTGGGGACCCAGGAAGTACACAAGTGGAAGTTGACCACGTCCTTCCTCCTCTGAGAGGAGAACCTAGGCACGGCCACCACCTGGTTCCGGGGACACCTAGTGGTGGGGGCCGAGCCGGTCCCACAGAGAACAGAAAGGCCACAGACCCACCCAGGGGCGCTCGTGGCCCAAGGGGATCCCGCAAGGTCAGGAAAAAGGCCCTGTCCGTGAAGATGGGATCGAACCTGCACTCGAACGCCAGTGCCTGCATTCCCCCTTTCTACTTTCCTTAGGTAAATTGTTTTTCACCGTGTTAACAGGTTTTCTTTGCATTAAAAAGAAAAGGCTTTGAAAAAACTCACTCACGCGTGGGGGTGGAGACTCTAGGGGCGATGTTGAAGTCCTGGACACTGTGCCGCGTGCCGTGCTGCTCAGGCCTGGTCCCCTCTGGGGCGGGGAGGGGGGGCGTGCTCAGAGCCGGTGCCAGGTCGGGGTGTGCCTGACCACAACTGCCAGGATCCTATCTAAACTGCTTCTCAAATGCTTAAAGCAGCTGGTTGCTTATTTAAGAGTGAACCAGTTTGACTTTCAGCATTTTCTGAGTAACTTTGTATCATCTGCTGCTTGGTTCTGACGTTAAGTGAGTCTTTGTACAGAATTTTAAAACTGCCTGTTGGGAAGCTGTGAGCATTCCTGCCACTGGAAAATAGCCTTTTACGCTTCCTCGTGGGTGAGGATGGCTGGGAAGAGAAGGCAGGTGTTTTAACCAGCCCAGGATAAAATGTTTCTTTACTCCCATCCGTAGATCACCTTTTTTTTCTCCCTAGGCCAGTGGTTCTCAACCAGGGGGCAGTTTCGGCCCCAAGTGACCTTGGGCAATGTCTGAAGGTATTGTTGGTTGTCATGACTGGGGTGGTGGGTGCTCCCGGTGGGTGCTCCCAGCGTCTAATGAGTGGAGGGCAGGAACGCTGCTCAGTGCCGTGCGGCCCCCAGAAGGTGCCCCGAGAAGGAGGCAGCCCCGAGGCCCACAGTGCCCAGGGGGA
The DNA here is from genome assembly GCF_040802235.1 of Manis javanica. NCBI lineage: Eukaryota > Metazoa > Chordata > Mammalia > Pholidota > Manidae > Manis > Manis javanica. The sequence goes on along the minus strand of NC_133168.1, from coordinate 96,947,965 downwards.
CCGTGCCCCGCCCTCAGAGAATCTCCTCATCCTTGGGTACCGTAGAAGCTCCCCACAGGGCAGGCGTCCTTAAGAGCTTTTGACTTGCAGCGCCAATTAGCAAACAGTTGTTCGAAATAGTTCAGCCCTTCAGGCTAGAGAAAGGAGATGCGGTTAGCTGTTCCCAGCCTGCCTGCAGCGTCACCCTATGGTTTTGCCTTAGGGAGCACCCCCTGCGCCCCCTTCTCAGGAACAGCTGTGCACCTGCTCCCCCTTGTCAGCCACAGTGTACCAGGGTCCCTGCACCTGAGCCTGGCCTAATGCAGGGGTGGCCCCTCCCTTGGCCCGGGTGTGTCTGAACCCCCCTCTTTGGGCTTCACGATGGCTGCCCTGACTCACTCAGCCTCTCTCCGCCTCTCTTTAGAACTGAGCATGCAGAATTCAGAGAGTGGATCGGACTCGCCAGCGTCCGTGGTTCTGTGTCCGTCAGCGGCAGCCCAGGCCCCCGTGGCCCAGCCTGTCCCAGCCTCCCTGCAGGTAACCGCCCGCCCCCCCCCCCACCCCCCCCCCGCTGCTATGACTGTTCTGGGGGAAGCCCTGTGGCCAGGGCGGATGCACCCACTTTGGTTTTGAAAAACATGTGAATCAGCGGAGAGAGAGGAATCTACATTTTCCTGAACTGGCTTCTCAGCCTGTAAAGCTGCTGCTTATAGCCACACCTTCCGTCTATCCCCAACGACCCTTTATATGGCTTTTTCACTATTTGTTAAAAAAGATCCCACCAAGGAATTGATGATACAGATTCCAAAGGAAAGCGCTCCCAAGTCTGACTTAGTCCATTCTTATCTTCTAACAGGGGTTTTCTTGGAGTGACCCTTTCACAAGGGAAGACTTCAGGGATAAGGCAAGAGAGAAGCTAGAATTCTTAGGATTTGGTTTAAATTGAATCTAACATTCAAATGGATGTATTCTTGAAAATGCGCAAAGACAGAATTTCCACATTAAGGCTCTCTCGGTTTCTGAATGTCTTGCACGGATCGCAATACACCATAAAGTAGTCACAAGCATAGTTAGTAATGTGAGGCCACACGGAACTGAAGGCAGTGGAACAGACTGGACACACAGGCATGTGTGCAGGGGCGTATCCTGTGTCCGCTCAGCCTGGTGGTTTTTGTTCCTTCTGTTCTTTTTGTCTTTGCTTGTGTGCCCACGGAGGCTGGTGCCTGCAGAATTCCCTCTGTGCGTGCTCACGGGGTCAGCAGGACCAGGACATTTAGGGTCCGCCTCAGAAAACTGCAGAATCCCAGTCGGTGGCTTTAAACAAGCGTTCGCTCCTGTTCCTCTCTCCACTGCAGAGCCCATTTTGATCCTTCACATTCTCATAGCTTTGTGTGTCCATTTGTTCCTCTGGGCAAAATGACAAAGCCACTCCATGAAAACCCAACGCAGAGCACAGAGCTGGGCGAGGAGGCAGGGCACCTGGGCCTGAGTCTCGGCTCTGGCATGTACTGTCCTCAGGCTGTGGGACATCCCTTGACCTCGCTGGGCTTCGTTTTCCCTCGTGTATTGAATGGGGGCAAGCCCGGCATGTGTTGGAAGCCGTAGTGTGCCACGTAGCGCTCTTCTGGAGCGGGGTGGATGGCCCTGCCCGGGGCGGGGCGGGGTGTGCGCGTGCGCCCTCCTCTCCCTTCCTATTGGCCCCTCTCAAGGCTTCATGAAGCGACAGTGGAGCAGGAGGTGTCGGCCCATGTCACTACCTGTGTTTGTTGTAAGGACTGACCCCTGGCAAGTCCGATGTCCTTCTCTCCTTCCCTCTCAGAGGGTGTTGGTCCAGGAAGTGCGCTCAGCTCCCATAGGGGCCCAGATGCATTCAGTCTTCCTCCCCAGACCCCAGCAGGTGACCGCAGCACGGGTGCCCAGGCACGCTGGCACTTAGCAGTGTGGGCCTCTCTGAATCATGCATCCTTTTCTGCTATTGCTCTTCCCTTTTCTGTGGTATCTTTGGACCCTTACCAGAAGGTTCTTGTAGGAGCTAGGTTTTTTTAAAAAAATCTTTTACGTCAGATAGTTTGCAACAAGCCAGAAAAGGTGATGATCTTTGATTCATTCAGAAATAAAGCATTTGGGGTGCAGGCCAGCACCTCTACAGAGCACTGGGTTGCTGAGAGAGACACGCAGACAGCGAAGTTTCTGGACTGGAGGAACAGGGACCCTCCTCGGGGGCAAACCCACCCCAGACAAGTGCTGTGTCCCCAGGGAAGCACCTTGCCCAGGAAGCAAGCACCTCCTGTGAAATTAAGTTATCTGGGGACAAAGCTCAAAAGTGTGGGCTCACCAGCCAACCAACAGCACAGAGAGCAGCTCGGTCTGCATGACCTAGAGGCGCAGCTGGCAAACCTTTTCTGGAAAAGGCCACATAGTACATATTTTTGGTTTTGCAGGGTAGACAGTCTCCAGCACACCCCTGGACCCTGCTGTTGTCTCCCAGAAGCAGCTGCAGATGTAAACGAAGGGGATGGCTGTGTGCCAATAAAGCTTTATTGATGAAAATGGTCAGGCCAGCTTTGGCCCTCAGGCTGGATTGGAATTTGCTGATTTATGCTCTGTGTGATGCTGAATTGAAACCGATTCAGACTCCTGCCTCTAAGGCACCACGAGTGGGATACAGAGCAGCTGAGACCCTGTCCCGTCCTGCCCAGACCTTCACAGTGTCTCCCCAGGGGGAAGGCTGGCTTCCAGGACCCCCCGCCCCTCCACTAGGGAGGGGCATCAGGGCCACGCAAGGGAGCGCTGCAGCTGCAAAGGCGATGACCAGCTTGCCCTCCGTCCACAAGTCTGGCTTCTACTGCTGCTGAGCAGGCCCAACCTTCTGCCCAGCGCCTGGCAGGCTCAGGGACCTTCCCAGCTGTGCTCCAGCTGTCGGCTAGGTTCCCCCAACAAAATAGGGCTCACCTGTCCTCCCTCGTGCACAGCAACGGAAATGAGCCGCCCCTCACAGAAAGCGCAGCAATCCTGTGGGTCAGTGGCGGTTCAGTTCCTGGGTGGCCTTTACGTGACTGTGTCTCCTAGTTTGCTTCTAGAAGCACCGGCTATGGCCACAGAAACTGTAATGTAGTAGTAAATATCCATAAAAGGGAATAGAAGAAACATTCAGCTTGAATGATGTGGAAATCACCAATAAGGAAAATAAGGGTGACACAAAACATGTGCTTTGTTTCAGGTCCCGCCCGTGCAGCACGCGTACCACCCCCAGGTGCAGTACATGGAGGGCGGAAACGCCGTCTACACCAACGGAGCCCTGTACGTGGCTTCTCTCTCCCCCCTCGCAAGCGGCCGTGTCTGGAAGCTTCCCTCCCCCATCTGGGGATGTGTTTGCAGGGATCCCTCGCTCTTACCTGTCGAGTGCAGTACTAGGGCATCACAGCCCTGGGGGAGATTCCAGAAATTACAGGCCATTGTAGTTTTTACTTCTAGAAAAGAAAGTCTTTAAACAAAACAAAATAAAACAGAAACAACCCCGATCCAGCTTCTAAGTCTGAAGATTCAGTCTTCGCAGTTCAGAAACCATTTCCATCCCCACTTTCTCATCCTTGCCTTTGTTAACCTCTGGCTTTTTTATGATGGTGATAGAACCTGATTTCTCCATTTGTCAAGGACTTCTAGAATTTTCTGCTTTCGAACTGTGTGACACTTGGGGCAGAAAATGGTACAGTTCCCGTGATGCTCAGTTCGCTCAACATAGTCCTTTTGCTCATTTGATCTTGACAACTCCCCCTTGAAAGTTCAAGGATCGGGCATGAGGGTTTGCTTGTGGTTAAGGGGTTGTGACCGCTGGAATTATGTGTGTTTCCATGGCACAACATTGGCAGTCACGAAACACAACACAAACAAGGGTGTGTGAAGCTGGCGAACGGATGGTTGTACCAGGGTCAACGTCCTGGCTTGATGTTTGAACTAGAGTGCAACAGGGTGTCACCTGGGGGACGGGATGGGAGGGCACACCTCCCAGAGGTCGGAGGGGCCCCCTGCCACCCAGAGGGGCCCTTCAGTACGGCTGGTGCCACTTGAGCAGAACTTAGAAATTTAAGTCTCAAATATACATGCTTAGTCATTTCATCTACATGGACGGACTTTTGGGACCACTCAGAAATTTTTATTCTGCAGTTCCATTTTTGAAAACTTTTTGTTTTGAGAGAACCATAGGCTCACAGGAAGTTGTGAAATTACTACCCAGAGTCCCATGTGCCCTTCACCCAGCTTCCCTCAGTGGTGACACCTTCATGACTAACAGGCCATAGCAGGAAAATGACATTGGAAAATACGGTTACTGGCCCTATTCTCACCCTCCAGCCTTTACATGCATGCATGTGTGTGTGTGCACCTGTATACAGTCGAGGCTGTGTTATCCACGTATGGATTCACGTGACCACGAGAAGCTGCAGAACTGTTTACCTCTGCAGAGGAGCTCCCACACATGACCCCTTACTTATGCACCTGGAATTGTTAAATGACCCACGTTGATGAGTCATCCTGTGATCCTGAATATTTTCAGACAATCGCTCGAACGTGGCGTTGCACTGGCGCTTCATGTCTGAATTGCCCACGTGCTGGGTTTCGCGGGGCTCCAGCTGGGCTCCTCTGGGACTCAGAGGAGGTACCTTCTCCCTTTCTGACAGACGGACCGCCTACGCCTACAACCCCGAGCCTCAGATGTACGTGCCCAGCAGCGCCGCCTCTTACTTTGAGGCCCTGGGCAGTGCCCAGGTGACCGTGGCAGGCTCCTCCCCCCTAGTGGTGCCCTCCCATAGCATGGTGGGCATCGCCATGGATGTCGGGGGGTGCCCCATTGTCTCCAGCACGGGAGCCTATCTCATCCACGAGGGGATGAACAGCAGCAGACACTCACTGGCCCACACCACCCGGTCTTCGCCAGCTACGGTATGTACGAGGCCCCCTTGGGCAGCGGGTTAGACCCTGACTAGACTCACAGCAGGGATGATGAGTGGAAGGCAGCTGGGAGCACTGGAGCCGGAGCCCTGCCAGCCTCCAGTGTGCGTGTGGCCCATGGCAAGTTCCACCTCTTTGAACTTCAACTGCTCCATTAGTAAGAAGAGAGGGTAAGTGGTCCACAGGGGCCGCTCTGGAAATGGCAGAGGCGTCAGTGGTGGGCACTGCTGTGGGGTCCCTGGGGCTGCTGTCGTTGCCGCCAGCCTCTAGAGGCTTGGGTCAGCCCATCACGTAAAGCCTAGACGGACCTGAACAAGAGGAAATGATGGTTACCCCCAGTGGTTATCCTCATGCTCCCAGTCAAAACAGTTACTGGCTTTAAAAACCTGTCTACTTTTAAAACACTATTTTCCATGTTTACTTTTATTTTTTAAATTAACATGGAGTAAAATTGACCATTTCTGGTGTACAGTCCTAGGAGTTTGGACGCACATACAGTCATGTAACTGCGACCGCAGTCAGGATGCAGGGCAGAACACCCTCCTGGCATCTCTTTGTAGTCAGGACCTCTCTTGACCCCTGTCAGCCACTCTTCTGCGTCACTATAGTTTTGTCTTTTTGGGACTGTCCCATGAACGGATTCAGGGAGCAGGTCACATGTGAGACTGGCTTCCGAGTTTCACTCCAGTAAGGAGCCTTTGAGATCCATCCAGGCTGTTGCAGGAATCGGTACCTCCCGCTTCGTCCCTGGGTGGGATTCTCCTGTCCCACAGCCACCACTGAGGGCCCTTTGGGCGGCTTCTGGTTTTAGGCGGTCATGCATGAAGCAGCTTTAAGTAGTTACTGCTGGTTTTTGTACGGACACACATTTTCCTCTCTTTTGAGTCAATACCTACGAGCAGGATTGCCGGCTCATACGGTAAGTGTATGTGTAACTTTATCAGAAACCACGGACAGTTTTCCTTTGTGGTTGTACCATTTCACGCTCCCCCAGTGATGTCTGAGCATCGTCCTGTGGGACCCACCTGGTCGCCAGCACTGGGTGTTGTCAGAATTTCCCATTTCGGCCACTCTAATAGGTGCTTGGTGGTGTCTCACTGGGGTCATGACCCGCATTTTCTCGGTCGCTGATGATGGTAAGCAGCTTTCCACGTGCTCTTTGCCTTTTGCACACGCTCTGGTGAGGTGTCAGTCAAGTCATCTGTCCAGTTTTTAGCTGGGTGGTTTGTTTCTTTACTGTTAAATTTTAAGAGTTCTTTATATATTCTGGATACAAGTCACCTGTCAGATATGTGATTTGCAGATACTCTTTCCCATTCTTTAGAGTGTCTTTTCACTCAAAGTTGGGTAGAATGGTTCCTCTTGCTTCAGCATTATGTTCACTATTTATATAGATTTTAGGTCATTTTATCTATATCTACAAAAAGTTCCTAGTGAGATTTTATTATTATTATTATTAAACAGCATTAAACCTGTAGATCAGTTTGGGGAGAACTGAGATCTTTACAATGTTGGGGCTTCCAATCCATGAACATGGTATATTTTCTCCATTTATTTAGATTTTGAATTCTTTAATCAGCATTTTGTAATTTTTACCATACAGCTCCCGTTCCTGTTTTTAGATATATACCTAGGTATTTCACAGTTTTGGAGCTATTATAAATAGTATTGATTTTTACATTGTTTCCAACTGTTCATTGCTAGTATGTGAAAATACAGCTGATTTTTGACCATTGCCCTTGTATCCTACAGCCTTGCCGAACTCATTGTTTTAGGTCTAAGGGGTGTTTTGCTGTCTGCAAATAGGAACCGTTTCATTTCTTCCTTTCCAACCTGGATGACTTCATTTCTTTTTCTTGCCCCTCTGCACGGCTAGGACTTCCAGTACGATGTAGAACTGGAGCGCCGGGAGTGAGCATGCCTGCCTTGTTCCCAGTCTTACGGGGGGCAGCCTGTAGTCCTTCACCCCTACATGTGACGCATGCCGTAGGTTTTCATAAATAGAGAAAGTTCCCTTCTATTCCGAGTTTTCTAAGAGCCTTTATCATAAATGGTTCTCGAACTTTGTCAGATGATTTTCTTCACTGGCGTGACCGTAAGTTTTGTCTTCTCTAGACTGTTAATGCGATGGATTATGCTGATTGATTGTTGATCAGAAAACAACTTCCTATTTTGGTGTGGGGCTAATCTCCTGAAATAGAAGGTGATGTTCTAGCCTTGTCCCTGTTCTTTTGGTCCTGATGTGTTTTGGGGTCTCCTGACATCACAGAGGCCCCTGGCTCTTGCTGTCCCCTCTCCTTCTATGTTCGAGTTCTCTCCCTGGTCCAGCTCTGAGGACAGGCACAAGGGGAGGTCACTTGCCTCCCGGAGGCTGTGACGTGTGGGCAGTGCCCAGTGCACCAGCCTGGACCTTGCTCACTTAGTCCCTTCAGGGCCATCGGCACACTGGGTCTGGGCGGCCTCAGGAGACCAGACCGTGTCCCTCAAGGGGCTGCCCGGGTGGACCTAAGGCCAGAGCTGTTAGAGCTGGTCAGGAAGCATTCCTCACAGACTACCTTAACTTTCAAGAAAATGAAAGGTTCTATGTGAGCAAGTTACATCAGTTTATAATAGTGGAATATACCAGGGTCACAGATCACACATTTACTGAGAAGGGACTTTCTCTGTGGTCCACACGACCCTGCGGCTCAGACCCCAGGCCGTCCAGCCACTGTGGCTTGTCATCTGGGTTGTTTTAGAAAAATCAAGTTTTTAAATCGATTGGAAATCCATGAGCGGGCTGGGGACTGATGGTCTCGGGTAAGAATCTGGTTCCCGACTCCACCTGCTCTGTGGTTCCGCGGCTTGTCTTTGGAATGGCGCATCTCTCAGGGGTGCTGCTGAGATCCGAGGGGCTCCCCAGCAGCCCAGAACAGGAATGGCCCTGAAATAGCAACTATAGTAAAATATGGCTCCTGTCCCCGACCTTCAATATCTGCCCGTGTTTTTTAAATTAGAATTTTGGGACTTTAAGTTAATTCTAAAAATGGAGCATGCAGACCAGAGTGAATCACCACCTGCAGCCTCGCTGGGTAATTTCAGACTTCCGGGGACTGGTTTCCTTGAGTCTCTGTTTCTGGTTGAAATTTCATCAGTTTATGAATCTTTAAAGTGAATTGCCCCAACGGTGAGTTTTAGATAAAAACTCCTTCTCCTGCACTTCCTTTTGACACCTCAGAGTAGAGACTAACTGAGGGGTCTGCGCTCGTCATTTTGGCCCAGGGTTTGGCTTTGGGTTGTGTCAAGGGGTGAGTGGGGGCTCTCGGAGTTCCGCGAGGCCAGGCCACACGAACGGGCAGCCCCAGGGGGCCACACGGTGGGAGCTGATGACGGTGGTGGTCTCCGGACCAGGCCTCACAGGTCACAGCACTCCCGTCCACGAGGATGTGGCACGGCACTGTCTTCTCAGGGCGTGGGGACCTGGCCTGACAGAGCCCCACACCCGAACACCGTGCGTTTGAACTCCTCATCTCCAGGAAATCAGAGGCCTGGCTCTCAGGTAGCGGTGGTTCTGGGTATTCAGATCACGCAGAGATCAGGGTGGCATCTGCCAGGTGACTCTGTCCGCCAGGTACCAGGTGTTTGAGCGTGTGCTCAGCAGAAGCCGGAAGGGCAAGTGCCTTCCTTGGAGAAAGACACAAATGGGTCCTGGTCTGTCTCTGGTTGTGTTCACCTGTGAAAAGAATTTCTTGAGCTTTGTGGCACCAGATGTAATTTCCAAGTATGCCCGGGAATGCGCCGTAGATTGCTTCCTCCCCAAGTGAAGAAAATCCTCACGTGCTGCTGGGTTTGGGAAGCCAGCGTGTCAGCAGCGCAGCTGCTTGGAGCACTTGGGTCTTCTTGGAAAATCCTGAGACCTCGTTTCCAATGTTAAGGACTGTGGGGCTCCCGTTCTCCATACGCATCCCTGAGATGTGCCTCCTGAAATCACAGGAATTGCTTTACTCTTGTTATCAGAAACTCAGTGCCCGCTTTCAAAGCTCAAGCCAGCCTCTTGCCCTGCCCCCCAGCCCTCGGAGGCAGGAAAGCTGCAGTTCTTGACCGCTCTCCGAGAAGATGGTCACGTGGATACGTCCACAAGCGTCCTGTGTCCTTCAGTGTGGAGTCACGGCCAGGGGAGCTGGTCCATGGCCCCTGTGTGTGTGGCCTGGCTTCTGTCCTCATGGCGGCCCTCCTGGTGGCCCACGGGGCTGGTGAGACACCACCCCTCACATGACCGTCAACCGCAAAACACCTCTTCCCCACAGTCTGCATTTTCAGTGAAGACGCAGAACATCTCGACCGCACTGTGACCTCGCGTGCACTGCCCGTCGGCTAGAAGCTTCCTCACCCTCCGCACATCAGAGCCTTTGTCCAACTAGCATAGCAAAAACTTGCCTGCAAACACGTATTGTTTGATCAAGGACTTCTACCAATAGCATATCAGCATTTTTTCTAAAATATTTATCATCGCTTCATGCTTTAACTTAACAGACTTTTTTTAGGCGCAGTTTTAGGTTTACAGAAAAATTGAGCAGGAATAGATTCCCTTATATAAAGGGAATCCCTTAAATAGAGAATTCCCTTAAGGCCCCCACCCCCACTCAGTTTCCCTTATTACTAGTTTCTCTGAGAGTCTGGTTGTGTTTGTTATAATCAGTGAGCCGACACTGACACCTTATTATTATTATTAACCGAAGCCCTTGGTTGACAGTAGCTTTGCTCTTTGTGTTGCACATTCTGTGGCTTTGCACAAGCATCCTGTGAGAGCACCACCTCTGCAGCCAGATTTGCAGGTTTCTGTGCAAAGGTGGGAACAGACCTGTTTACTCAGGGGCATCACTTTGAAGGATAGAGCTGAAGTTCTGGCCTCTGTTCTGCCTTTAGTGACAAAATGAAAGAATGCCACACCGGAGATTTTTTTCTTTCACAAGTATTCTGAAAAAAAAAAAGAAAAGAAAAGAAAAGTCTCAGTGAATTTACCAGTGAGCCATTGTTCCTGTTTAGAGCGGCACACACCCACTTACCATGTCAAGGGTGACTGTGGACAAATGGGTCCTTAATCCAATGAAATCCTCTCCCGCTCTTCACCCATTTCTTATTTCCGTCTATTTTCTTTTATGGCTGCATTTGCAAAATGATCACAGTGTGTGGCCCTGGGTTGGATCCTGATCCAGGCAGAGGACATTGGTGGGGTAGCCGATCACACTTGCATAAGGTCTTCTGATTGGTTAGTGGTGTTGAGGTGGGGTTCATTTCCAGGTCTTGATGCTTGTACCGAGGCCACCGAAGGTGCTCACATTTCGGGGGGCTGGCTGAAGGGCAGCTGGAAAATCTCTGTGCCATTCTTGCAACTTTTTGTTGTGTAAGTCTGGAATGGTTTCCAGATGAAAAATTAAATGTTTTCTTAATTGGTTAAAAAGCAGAATCACATTGTTTAAAGTTGTAGGAACTATAAGAAAAACTCAATGTTAGCTGTCAAAAATGATTCCCCCTGTGACCCAGAAAGGACAGCAAATGAGGACTGGCTTTCTTTATGCCATCTTCTTCTGTTTGAAAGTTTAACCACATGGCTGCATTACGTTAGAAGTTTTTTTAGAAAATTTTGCTATTATTAACATACAAATTACATCAGCAACATTATGGTTACTAGACTCCTCCTATTATCAAGTCCCCCCCACAAACTCCATTACAGTCACTGTGCATCAGTGCAGTAAGATGCTATAGAATCACTACTTGTCTTCTCTGAGTTACACTGCCTTCCCCGTATGCCACGCCCCCCCCACATTATGTATGCCAATCGTAATGCCCCTTTTCCCCCCTTATCCCTCCCTTCCCACCCATCCTCCCCAGTCCTTTTCCCTTTGGTACCTGTTAGTCCATTCTTGGGTTCTGTGAGTCTGCTGCTGTTTTGTTCCTTCAGTTTTCCTTTGTTCTTATGCTCCACAGATGAGTGAAATCATTTGGTGCTTGTCTTTTTCTGCCTGGCTTATTTCACTGAGCATAATGTTCTCCAGCTCTGTCCACATTGTTCCAAATGGCAGGATTTGTTTCTTTCTTATGGCTGAATAGTATTCCATTGTGTATATGCACCACATCTTCTTTATCCATTCATCTACTGAGGGACACTTAGGTTGCTTCCATTTCTTGGCTATTGTAAATAGTGCTGCGATTAACATAGGGGTGCATCTGTCTTTTTTAAACTGGGCTTCTGCATTCTTAGGGTAAATTCCTAGGAGTGGAATTCCTGGGTCAAATGGTATTTCTATTTTGAGCTTTTTGAGGTACCTCCATACTGCTTTCCACAGTGGTTGAACTAGCTTACATTCCCACCAGCAGTGTAGGAGGGTTCCCCTTTCTCCGCATCCTCGCCAGCATTTGTTGTTGTTTAGAAGTTTTTTATTAAGGTAAAATTTATGTAACATAAAGTTAGCCATTTGAAAGTGTATAATTCAGTGGCATTTTGTGCATTCATAGTACTGTACATCCATCACTTCTATACCTAATCCTAGGCAATTTTTAAAAATCAGTTTAAGAATAAAGTATAATACATCTGGACCACGTAATCCCAGTGCTGCCGGGCGGCTGTGTCTGGGGCGGGCTCTCCCTACGCACTGAAACCTCAGCCTGGATGGGGGAGGGTCCTTGACTCTGATGGAGAAAGAATTTTCGAACAGGTCAGATGAGTGTGGGTGAGGAAGGAATCCATTGAAGCGAGAGCAGCAGCGAATGGCAGCAGCTGTGCAGGCACCAGAGAGCAAGAAAGAGCAGCGGCAGGGAAGGGAAGCACCTAGAACTCCTGCTCGGCGTGGGGCAGATTCTGTGCCAACTCCCGAAGCCAGGGTCACCTGGTATCCACCTGCTTGAATCTGCAGGGCGTGGAAACTAACTAAGCGCCCCCCCCCAGAATCTGGGGGAGCCGCAGAGCACTGGAGGGAGTGAGATGATGTTCTGAGAACTTCCCAAAGCAAAGGAAGGGGATTTTCAGGAGGCTCCTAAGGAGCGTAATCGTGCAGCTGCAGTCTCTCATCGGGGTCCCCCGGGCAACGGGAACTTGCAAACCCAGATCAGAGGTCTCAGCAGCCCATCCCTACTTGTCTGAAATAGAACAGAGAAAGAGAAGACTTGTGCTTAAGTCTAGAAAATTGAATGAAATAGCAAAGTAACAAAGATGCTCACCACAGGAAGAGCGCAGAGACAAAATGCAGCAAGGTGAGCAGTGAGAAGCTTTATTAAGGCAAAGTACACACTCTAAGGAGGGGGGGTGCGGCTGGCCTCAGAGGAGGCGAGCTTAAGGGCTTAGGATCTGTCTTTTAAGGCTTTCAGGGATGGTGCAAAGGGCCAGGGGTGTAGGCTTGACATGCGGTCTCATGATGTCTGTCTTGTGGGAGAGACAGTATGTCGCCATCCACAGTCAGTCCCTAGATATTCCGTGAGACAAACGTAACCCAAGGAACTTCCTGACCCTGTTCTCCGAGACAGTGGTTATTCTCAAGCAGTGGGGACGCACCGCTTCGGGCTGCTTGCCCTGCCTTAAGCCAGGGTCAGCTTTTGGCCGATTATCATAAATATGTTTGGAATCTCACCTCCTAACCCCCTGGGTTTTGAAATGGAATCTTAACCTTAAGATGGAGTCCCTTCCTGCTCTTACGACACTATTTATATCTCAGCATTTTTCATCACAGGCAGGATGATGAGAAATGAAGAAAATTTTAAGAAAAAAATTAGAAAAAAAAAATTTTAATTGAGAAAAGAAATGTTTTTTTGATTAAGCAAGTTAATCATCACGTTTGTCCCATGTCCCTGCTCTTACAATTACTTGGTAGAATTATGGGGTACCGCAGGGGTGCCAAACTACAGCCTTCCTGCCAAATCCAGCCAGCTGCCTGTCTGTGTAAATAAAGTTTTATTGGCGCACAGCCATGCCCACGCCTTCACATACTGCCTGGGGCTACTTCCCAGCTCCTGGGGCAGAGTTGAGCAGTTGTGACGGAAACGTCTGGCTCACAAAGCCCAAAATATTTACAATCTGGCTTTTTTTAGGAAAAGTTTGCCAACTCCTGATCTATAAGAACTGGCTCAGAAAGACGGTTACTGCAGATTAAGTGATAAACAGCGAAACAATTTCTATTACAGTCACAACTGAGGGAAAAATAATTCAAGCAAGTGTGAATGTGATGAAATGCAGCTGTCAGGTGTGCGATGGGCTGTCAGTAAGGGCGTCCTCTCCTGAGTGGGAATTGGGTGGGGGCCGGGGAGAAGTTGAGGCAGGCTGGGGTGGGGCAGGGCAAGCAGGGCGCCCAGGGCCCCACACTTAAGGAGCTGCTCCCCTCCAGGCGGCACCCCTGCCCTGGCACCACGTTGAGAATGAGCTCCTCGTTGACTTTGGTGCCCTGCGGGCCTCATGGGCCCCACCCCAGCCCTGGCCCTGAACAGATACTTCTGTGTCTCTGGCCTGATCAGATTTTTGTATGGCAAGTACATATAATGTCACTGACATAATTTTTAAAAGTTTACTTAGCATAGTAAAAATAGAAACACAGATTAAAAATGCCCCATTGCCCCCACTGCCCCAAGCCGGCCTCCTCTCCCCAGCAGCAGCCCCGCTGTTCTCATCTTCCTACGCCGTCCTGAACTGCGGGGTTTCGGGGCAATCCAGGTGTGATCCTGTGGTTTACATCCCCGCCTAAGGAGCCAGAGGGTTGCCCCAAAACATGCAGGCTTTGTCTCCACCTCCCTCTGGCCTTTCCGGGGAACCTCCGCCCTCCGCACTTCCAGTCCCAGGAGTCCTGGTCCCATATCAAATTATGGCAGCCTGGAGATGCACGGTGTTGCTGGCCCTTTGCAACTTATCTGGAAGGTCCTTTGAGGGGTTGTCGTGTTATAAATGGAATGACTGGGCTGGGGCTAATAACTCAGAGGAGCGCCCTGCAGCCTGCCTTAGGGGGCACGAGTCAGTGCCAGGTCAGGGGGCATCTTGCTATGACTACACATGAACGGAAAAGCACTTTTTAAATAAGTAGCTAATTTTAATATAATTAATTTTAATATATTAAATATACTTGGGAGCCGTTAAACCTTCTTGTCTGCTCTGTGCTCCTGTGTTAGGTTCTTAGGACACTGTATCTTTGATCACAAGCCCTTACACATTTTCTGGCCTCCTTCCAAATGAGCCCTGAAAGCTTGAAGTCCTGTAATAATTCATGTAGCAGAAAAAATGATATGCAACGGTTAATGAAAAGGAATGCATGCTACACTGCACCGAATCAAAAATAAAAGGTTAAGTCAAGAAATAGATGAGCAAACGCACACATAATACTAACATGTGAAGGATGCTACCAGAAGCTCAAGAAACAGGAACCATTTAGGGCAGGCGGCCTGGGCCTGGGGCGCTGGGGCCAGGGCACCCCCGCGGCCATCCTCGGCCCTCCCCTGCTGTCTGTCTGACTTGTGTGCCTGTGCGTGTAGCGCCTTGATACAATTTTTTGAAGAGTAAAAAAGTAAATTCCGGTCAAACATAAAATAAGCATTCATTTGAAGCATGTTTAAAGCCTAAACACTAATTTCTCCATCCACTGAGCGGACAGAATGAGGCGTTTTTTCTCGTACAGTAGGAATCGCTCCCGGGGTTTCAAGTTCAAGCGCGAGATGCCCTCGTGCCCTGCGGCTGGACGGGGACGCGTTGCCGCAGCGCCCTCTGCTGGACGCATGTGCGCACTGCGCCTCGACGCCTCCGGCAGGGCATCAACCTCCCTGTCTGGCCAGGAGGGGCTTGGGGGTGTTTTCCTGACTTTCACAGCCTTGAGATGTTTACCCGACAAGGAGCCACCTTCTGGGATTCCACTGTGCATTTAGGTAGTTTTCTGTATCTATTGGCAGGCTTGTTCAGACCCTATTTAACAGTCCTGGGAGTTTGAAGGTGGTCTTAGGAAGCAAGTCTCAATTTGTATTTGATACAAATTACTCGTAACTCCATGGTCCTCAGCAGTCTAAAGCGCGTCCTGCAAACCTCCGGGTGCCCTGAGACCCTTTCAGGGGCTCCACGAGGTCAAAACTGCTTTCGTAATCCTCTAAGCCATTAGTTGCCGGGTTCCCTGGGCCGATATCTGCACTGATTGTACAAAACCAACATTGTTGAAACAGCAGGACACGAACCAAGGCAGAGGCGTCAAACACTTCTAGAAGCCACTGCATCCCTCACCATCCTGTGCTCAGGGAAAAAGGAAAAGTAAAGAGAAATACCAAATACAGTTCTTTTCATGGTCCTTGATGAAGCAGTAAAAATTTCTACCTTTCTTAAATCTCAATCCTCGGGTACCCATCTTTTTAATATGCTGTGTGAAAGAAGGCTCTTTAGCTGCCGGCCACAGGACCGTGACCGTCCCAAGGAAAGGCCCCTGTGCAAATGAGTTCTGAGCAGCACCAGCTACTTGTTTTACGAGATGCTGTTTTGCTTGAAAAACATAACAGACAAATGGTGGTGGTTCGGACTCGGAGATTTGCCAGATACGCCTCGAAAATAAACGGCGTGAGCCTGACAGGCCCTGGAGATGACTGACAGATTTTGTTGGCACTGTGTTTTCAAACCAGAAGAAATAGGGAATTTGAAGAGCTAGTGTCTTTGCAATGAGGTTAGTAGTGATATAGACTAGTGTGGTTTTCCAGTACCGTGCAATGAAGTGTGTCAGCATTGAAAGCTCTGCGAGGGCAGGGAACCAGTATGTTCCAAGTGACTGGTGCATGGCGTTATGAAACCATACATGTGGGTGAAATAGCATTCGAACTGCAAGAGAGACTAATGGGTTTTTTCATCAGTTACGTGTTTTTTATGGAGGTAAAATTCACTGTTTTAACCATTTGAAAGTATGGGAGTCAGTGGCATTCGATACATTACAGTGTTGTGTGACCGTTACTCTATCTAGTTCCAGAACATTCTCACCGCCCGGGAGGGAACCCCTTCACCAATTAGCAGTCATCCCCTCATTCCCTCCTCCTCCTTCGGCCTCTGGCAGCTAATCTGCTGTTTCTCTCCGTGGATTTGCCTTCTCTGGACTTTTCACAAAATGGGATCACGTACGATGTGACCTTTTGTGTCCAGTGTCTTTCACGGAGCAGTGTGCGTGCGCGTTCAGGGTCCACCCACATTGTCACACGGATCACTACTTGGGTCCTTTTGGTGAAGGATTAATATTCCGATGTACGGATATACCACATTTTGTTGATCTCCCATCTGTGGTTGACATTTGAGTTTTTCTGCCTTTGCTATTATGAATAATGCTGCTGTAAACATTTGTGTACACCTTTTGTTTGAACATGTTTTCAGTTATCTTCTCTATATACCTAGAAGTGGAATTGCTGGGTCATGTGGCTTAACTGAGTTTATATTCAACTTTTTGAGAAACTGTCAGCCTGTTTCCATTCCCACCAGCAAGGTTGGAGGGTTCCAGTTTCTCCGCATCCTCACCAACACTTGCTCTTATTTTATTTTGCTTTTTATAGCCAAATAAACAACACTAGTGGGGGTGAACTGGTATTTCACTGTGGTTTTGGTTTGTATTTCTCTAATGACCAGCGATGTTGAGCATCTTTTCACGTGCTCATTGGAGACATGCCTGTTCAAGCCCTTTACCTGTTTTTTAATTGAGTCATCTTATCATTTTGTTGCATTGTAAGAGATCTTTGTAAATTCTAGATACAAGACTCTTAACCAATTTGCAAACAAGTTCTCCCGTTCTATGAGCTGTCTCTTCACTCCCTTGATAGTGCCCTTTAATGTACAGAAGCTTTTAATTTTGATGAAGTCCAGTTTATATTTTCAAGTATTTTCTGTCTTTTATTCTGTTTTTGTGTTTTGGTGTTAGACCTAAGGACCCATTGCCAAATTCAAGACATCAAGATAACCCTATTTTAAATGATTTCCTGTATGAGTTTCAGTTTTAGCTCTTACATTTAGTTCTTTGATCCATTTTGAGTCGATGTTTGTACATAGTGTAAGGTAAGGATCCCACTTCATTCTTCTGTATGAGGCTATCCAGTTATCCCAGCAGCATTTGTTAAAAAGTTTATTCTTTCTCCTTTGAATGGTCCTGATACCCCTGCCAAAAACCAATTGACCACAGAAGTATGGGATTATTTTGGGATTCTCAATTCTAATCCACTGATAAGTGTGCATCTATATGTCTACCCATATCCCAGCACTGCACGGTTTTGGTTACTTGTAACAGTGTAAGTTTTGAGATCAGGAAGTGTAAATTTACAACTTTGTTGTTCTTTTTCAAGCTTGTTTTTGCTCTTTGGGGTCCCTTGTAATGCCCTATGAATTTTAAAATCAGCTTGTCCATTTCTGAAAAAGCAGTTGGAAGTTTAATGGCCAATTTCAATATGGAATTGCACTGAATCTGTGTATCAGTTTGGGAAATAATGCCGTCTTAATATGAAGGCTTCTAATCCATGAACATAGGATGCCATTCTGCTTATTTAGACCTTTGATTTCTCTTAGGCATGTCTGACAGTTTTCAGTGTTTCAACTCCTTGGTTAATTTAGTCCTAGGTATTTCATTCTCTCTGATGCTGTAGTCATGGGATCATTTTTTTCATTTCATTTCATAGTGTTCATTGTTTAGAAATATAACTGATATGTGTGTGTTGATCTTATGTCCTGAAAATTCAGTGCATTTGTTTATAAGCGCTCATAGTTTTTTGTCAATCCTTCAGGATTTTCTACATTTAAGCTCCTGTCACCTACAAACAGAGATATTTTTACCTCTTCCTTTCCGATCTGGATGCCTTTCATTTCTCAGTACTGCGGGATCGCCCTGGCTAGACCCTCCAGTACGGTGTTGACGAGAAGTGACGAGAAGTTGATGAGAGGTGGCGAGAGCGGGCGTCCGCAGCAGTGGTGGGGAGAGGTGACGGGCGGGCCGGTGACCCCTTGTTCCTGAGTTCAGACCTGTGGCACCTTCTGAAATACACGTTCTATCTGCTTTTTTGCATAAGTGCCACTGAAGTTTTGTCTCCCCTGGTGCTTGGGGAGAGACAGCAAACACTTTGCTTGCATTTCCTTCCATTGCAGGACCTGGCCTTTCGTGGTGGGCGCCCGCAGATTTAAATTTTTACGTCCCCTGTACGAGGGCAAGGTCAGATTCAGCGTGTACGAATGCGGTGGTGGCCACCCACAACTGGGTGTTTCCTAGTTTGTGTAAACCTGCCCCACCCCCTCAGCCCCTGGCCTCCGTGGGGTCCTTACAGCCCAGCTCAGAAGCCCTCGCCCGGGAGGTCCTCTCTGTTAGACTCTCCCCTGCGACTCTGCTCTCATTTCTGTGTAAACCCCTTTGTGCAGCTCACACTTCCTAAGCATTCGGGAGCTTATCTCTGTGCTGTGTCCACTGGCCCGGCCCAGGTCCTGCCCCTCTGATGCGTAGGGGTCCTTGGCCTCGGTGGCACTTTCCTGAAGCATCCAGGAGGGAGAGAGGCCCTGGGCTTCATGATGGGACAGGCTGACCAGAAGCCAGGGGCACCACCTGTCCTTGGGGTCTGTGGTTCTTCTGTCTCTTCCTGGCACCAGGCGGCGGGCATGGGGAGCAGCGGGCGGTCAGGAGGCTGGCTGTGGCTGCACTTGAACTTGCGCAGCAGCTCAGTCTTCATGCGGCGTGTGCACGCATGCAGGTGTCGTGTCCAGACTCAAAAGCCAGTGTTCCCAGCGTGACTTCATTCTGCTGCTTGTGCCCACGGGCTCGGGGCTCCTCCGCATGCATGAGGTGACACCCCTGGCCACAACTTTCCCTCGCAGCCTAACCCGTCTCCTCCCACCCGCCCGCATCAAGCCTCATTTCTATTTTGTAGGCGCTTGAGTCATTATTTGGATATTAATAAAAACAAATCTTGGCTGATGCTAACCATCTGATGTCCTTTTTTTTTTTTCCATTTTGTTTTGTTTTGTTTCTGCACACGTTTTCTTTAGCTTGAAATGGCGATTGAAAACCTCCAAAAAAGCGAAGGGATCACATCACACAAAAGCGATTTACTCAACAGCCATGTAAGTGTGTTGTCGACCTGCCCTGGTGGCCTGCCCTGTGGTGCTCTTAACCTTTGGGGCATTTTAAAAATAAAAAGAAAGACAATGAAATGACACCTTTCAAATGGTGATGTGGGGGGAAGCAGCCTCCGACTTAAATCCT
This sequence comes from Manis javanica, assembly GCF_040802235.1. Taxonomy (NCBI): domain Eukaryota; kingdom Metazoa; phylum Chordata; class Mammalia; order Pholidota; family Manidae; genus Manis; species Manis javanica. The sequence continues at coordinate 96,928,844 of NC_133168.1, read as the reverse complement.
ACACCCACCAAAAACTCCTTTCAGCCACATGGGCCACGGAAGCCAGCTTCCTTGCTCATAAAGGTAGCTTATAATAGTACCTGCCTCTTCAGGGGGCTATGGGGGTAAGTCATTGAATCTGTGTGACATACTCCCAACAATGCCTGGCAGATACGCATTATAAATAAACTAATAACTAAAATAAGCAATAACAATGAAAAAAGTCACAGGACTGTGGGTGCCAGGATGATTCTTAGCTAAGTTTCCTGTGATTAGCAATTTTGGGGGAAAGAAGGTAATTTAAGAAAAGTGCAGACCACCAACTCCTACTGACTTTTGCTGTGTAGGATCTTCCTCCCCCACTTTCCTCCCGAGGAGAATGTGAGGGCAGTTTCCATGCCAGGAGGTCACTGGGCAGCCTGTGGGGCAGGCTGGGACTGGAGCAGGTGACTGGCTAAGAGTCTTTATTTCCTGACTGTGGCCCCATCAGGACCTTGACACTGGCTGACACTCAAGGCAGGGTGTTGCGCAGAAGGCAAGTGATTCTGGGGTAGACGCCCAGCTGAGAAAAGATCCAGAAACTTCCGTGCCTAATGGGTTGGCACAGGCATGGCCGGCTGCTCCAGGCCCCATGACCCAGGGCCCCACGCTCATCAGCCTCAGAGGCCGCTCACTGGGGGGATTAGTCACATGCGTGGTCCTTAAGCAAACAGTAACGCACAGTGGGTCCCCGCGGAGCGTGCCCCACCCCAGCCCAGTGGGTCATGGCCTCCATGTTGCCCACGATGTCACCCCTGTGGGTGGATCTGGGGAGGAGATACCCTAGTCGTGAACTCAGAGCACACTGTGTGCAGGAGCCTGCAGGATGGCCATCTCCGTTTAGCAGGGGCCAGACACTTCTCAGCTTAGAGCGCACAGGTGGCCTCCAGGGCCCAGGCGCTGGGTCAGCCACAGGCACAAGCCCCAGGCAGGCGGTGCCCGCAGGAAACCCCAGGTGTCTGCAGGGAGGTGCACGAGCCGCTTGCCTCTGGCTGCGGGATGTCTTCCGGCTTTCTAACGCTTTCCCTTGGGAGGCCGACTTTCTGTGGCAGCTTCCCTACGGCTTCACGTTCCCGAGCCTACTTCCTGAGCAGGAAGAATCTCCTCATGTCTGTTCCTCCCTGGTGATTGGCTGAGTTGCCTTCTTCCATCAGGAGCTGTGGGAGGCAGGGTCTGGGGCTTGCGACTTAGAATCAAAGACAACAAAAATAAGATCTTTCCAAGGAGCCACCCACACACACTGGAGTAAAACCGACCAAGAACTCATCTTGGCAAACTGGACAGCTGGCGAGAGTGGAGAGCGGAAGACCGTGGGCATGCTGGCGGACAGGGTGGGGGTCCCGCAGACGCCCCGCACATCCGTCAGCCGTGAGGCCTGCCCTCCGGCCTCCAGCCGGGCTCACTCTGACCGTTGTTGGAGGGGCCGCCTGCGGCCGGCACCGGTCTCGCATTGGGTGATGGCAGCCACAGTCCTGGCTCCTTGGCCAGCCCATCCCTGGGTCAGACGGGCCTGGCCGGGGGGCTGCACTCCATGGGCCTGTTTCCCTGGTGGCCTCCCAGACAAAGCCTGGCTGTGATGCCCCCAACACGGTCGGTGCTGAGCACCTCCTGCAAACAGGAGCTGGGATAGGAGTGCGGTCCGGGGCAGGCGTGAGGAAGCACACCCGGATCAAACCGAAGTGGCGCAGAGCTGGGCGCTGAGGCTCAGCGGGACCGGGTTTGTCTCCTGCGCGATGCGCTCCTGTGGCATGGGCAGGGATGGCGAGTGCCCAGAGCTGGGGCCAGACAGCGCCTTCCAGGCTCAGCCAGCGTGGGGTCACCTCCAGCTTCCCAAGGGGTGCATCCAGCCTGGGGGCTGGGGGGAGCAACCCGCCATGGGCAGAGGCGGGCCCTGTGTGGTCGCTGAGGTAGATCTGGGCGTGACTTGGTGGCATGAGGATGAGGGGTGGTTGTTTCAGAAGAAGGAGGGGAAGTGGGTGAAAACACCTCCACCCCCAGGTGCACTTCAGGTGCAGCTGCTGTCCCACCAGGCCTGGGGCGCCTTCGGTCAAGAACCTCCGCTGCAAGCAGGAGAGGGGCCTCAAGCATTGGGGTGCCTGCTGCCGTGCCACCCCTCACATGCCGTCTCAGAAGCCCCTACCCCTCGCTGGCTCAGGGACCCCATACAGTCGCTGTCATGGGGAGGCAGCCACTCTCTGCTAAATAAACTCTTACTTCTAACACCTGGGGGTGTGGGGACCTGTTTTAGTTGAATTGTATCCAGATGGTGGGACTTTGTTTTTTTAATCAAGAAACACAGATTGCCAAAGATGATACATGCCTTTGGCTGGGGGCCGCCTGCGGGCTGGCGTGGTAACAGAGCTGTAAGGACACAGCCACGGACAGGGTGGGGCTTGGCTAGAACACAGCCTCGTGCAATGGGCCCCTGGGCCAGAAATTGCTCCCGGTTGTCGTGGTGTGTGCCTCTGGCAGTTGTCAGGGCTGGACTGCTGTCTTCTTTCAGTATTCCTGACCTTCCTCGCCGCCTTGCTGACCCCAGCCGGCTCCTGGCGGGAAGGGCCGTCTCCCCGTGGGCGTCACTACCTAGGCCCGTGCTCCCGCCGCCCTCCTGCTATCACCCCACTCAGCAAGGGCAGCACCGGCTCATTCGCGGGTCGCCAACTTCCAGGCCCTTCTCGGGGCAGCCATCCGAGCGTGACCACGAAAGTTTAGGTCAGATCACGGCACCTCCCTGTTCAGGAGCCTCCAGGACCACGCAAGCCGATCAGAAGGGACCGGGCATCTGGGGGCCGCTGCGGTCTGTGGCCGGTGTGGTGGCTCCGACAGACCTCCCGCCTCCCTCCGCGAGCCTGCTGCAGGATCCTGCCTCAGGCCTGGTTCCTGCGATTGTGGCTCCTGCCTTCATGCAAACCCCTCTCCTGCTCAGGGCCTTCTGGGTTCTCGCATCACACCTCCCTCCGTCAGAGCAAGAGGCACTGCGCTCGGGGCCCCGGCGCCTGCAGGGCTGAGCTGCCGAGTGCACGGCTCAGACCCTTCTGACCCCCTCCTGACCTCTGGGGGCAGCGACGTGGGCTTCACAGTCTCTCGGCCTGCCATTGGGCCTAAGCACACAGCCTCGCACATAGCCTTGTGAGGGTTTGGCTGGTTTTGGGCTGTCCTTCCCGCCACCTCCATCTCCACTGCTTACTGTGGGGCCACTGACTTCTCTTTGATCTTCCTCTTTTCCCTGGCGTCAGAATTTATCTCCATCCCTGTAAGTTTAAGAGGTATTTGGTGTTTAAGTGATCATGAAGATATAGCCTAAGAGCCTCAGTCACATGCAGATTTTTATAAATTAAGTCAAGGAACCTGAATACTGAAGGGATCACTAAATGGGTGACGAGAAGCTGGTCATTAACGTGTCCAGCATCTCTTGGCCCAAATCAGGGGCAGTAGATGCGCATTTTTTCATCAGGTCAGTGGGGGGAAGGTGTGTGATTCTCTCAGTGGGTGCACGCTGGCGCTTGGGGGCGGTCGCAGCAAACACATGCGCCTTCCCCTTCCCAGGTCCAGTGGCTGCTGGACAACTACGAGACGGCTGAAGGCGTGAGCGTCCCCAGGAGCTCCCTTTACAGCCAGTACCTTCGGCACTGCCAAGAGTGCAAGCTGGACCCTGTGAACGCTGCCTCCTTCGGGAAGCTGATCCGCTCCGTGTTCGTGGGGCTGAGGACGCGGCGGCTGGGCACCAGGTGGGTAGATGGGGAGTCTGAGCCCCTGCCCCCGTCTGCCCCCGGGTCCTGACTCCCCTCTCTCTGGGGGAGCTCGGCGCTGCGAGTCTGGGCAGTGCCGGCCCAGCTGGGGCCCGGTGTGTGCTGCGGCCCGGTTCTCTCCTGCTGGCGGGGCATGGGGTTCCTTTTGGCTCTCTTTTCACTTGAAATTTTCATAACAGGTTTTTTAAAAGCAGCCCCTGGATTATCAGGTAGAGTGGGACTTGCTGTTTTGTGATGCTTTTGCTAAGCTGGGCCAGGCCACCACGGCCTGGCCTGGCCATCAGCAGCCAGGGAGCATCGCGTGCCAGGAACGATGTGGACGCCCCCCCCCCTCCCTGGGGGAGAGCATACGAAAGGCCATTCCTTGCGTGGCCATGATCCGTAACACCACACACAAGCGGGGGTCGGGTCAGGAGCTGTGGGCATCCTGGCCATCTTTAAAAGGCAAGACTGTAGAGCCGAGAGTATATGCAAACCTGACCCTATTCCCTGCCACCTTTAGGACAGACAGATATACACAGAGGACATCCGGAAGACAGATAGACACCCGCCCAGACAGACACACAAGAGAGGGGGAAAAGGGCAGAGAGGAGAGGGGACCCCTGGTCTCTGGTACACGGCCACCCGACCTCCACCCTCGGAGTGTCGAGTGTCCCAGATGCTAACCTCAGGCTAAGGCTTCCCCCGGCACTGGCTAAGCTCATCTGGAAGGACCCATGTCCCCCCACAGAACCTTGTTGCCCGCACAGGAGAAATGGCAGTGCAGAGCCCGTGTCTGCCCCTCAGTGCTTCTCTACCGACGAGGGCCCTTTGACCTGTTTTCTGAACCAAATCTTTTAAAGCCCTCATCACCGTTTCTCCCACAATAAGCAAATGTCCTGTTTCCCAAACCATGCAGTCTTCCAAATTATGTTGCTAGGTGATTGAAGGGGACAGATGATGGTGGTAATAATGTAGTAATTAGTCCATGCCAGGTGGAACAAAACTGAACTGGTTTTCCCACTGCAGGACTTCTCAGTGCCTTTATCATACTAAAATTCAGGAGGGAAATCTTTGCAGAGGAAGACGTTGTGTACAGAATTTCCTAAACCTCTCTGACCACAGAGCAGCTCAGGGACGTTTCCTACGCAGTCCAAGGAACACTGAACCCAGAGTCCCAGTGAGGGCCACGCCGGAGGGGAGCCCTTCTTGGCGTCCGGGGCATCTGCACAGTGCTCACCCTGGGATGTTGGTTTCCAGGGGCAACTCCAGGTATCATTACTACGGGATCCGTCTGAAGCCAGACTCGCCCCTGAACCAGCTGCCGGAGGACACCCAGTACATGGCCATGCGGCAGCAGTCCACCCATCAGAGGCCGAGGTGACCTGGCCCTGGGCAGCCCAGGACCCACTTTATGGGGTGGCAGTGGGAGTGGGGGTCTGGGTTTCACTTGGGCACATAGGGAGACATGTTTCTCAAGTTTAAGCACATGCATTCAAGGGAGTCTGCATCCTGTGCTCGAGAAACGATCCGGGCCCCAAGACATGGGAGAATGAAGGCTCATCATAACAGCCTGCAGAGCCCCCTTTGTTGAAAGTAGACATCATTTTCTGGAGCGATTTTAGGCTGAGCAAAACTGAGTGGCAAGCGTGGAGTTCCTATGTCCCCAGCCCCGCCTGCACAGCCGCCCCCACTATCAACCCGGGACCAGCTGGTTCATTCGCTTCGGTGGATGAACCCACCGGGGCCCTTCATCAGCAGCCGGAGTCCCTGGTTCACCACAGATCGTACATTTTGTGTTCTGTGTATTTGGCTACAAGTTTTGGAACATTACAGACACACACTCATACATACACCCTAAACCGAATCCTACTCAGCCTCTGCTTTTTGAGCCCCTGCTGGGTGGCGCTGCTGGGGCCTCACGCTGTCACGCGGCCCCCGCCCAGGTCCGGGCCGGCCCAGAAGACGGACAGCCTCGGGGAGAGCTGCTCGCACAGCAGCCTGCAGAGCACGCCGGAGCAGGCGATGGCCGCGCAGAGCCAGCACCACCAGCAGTATATAGGTGAGCGCCGCCCCGCGCAGGGCCCACCCAGCAGGCTCGGGGCCCCGGCACTTCCACGTGCTCAGGGTTTTGGCACCGGCGGCACCCACAGGGGTGCTTTCCATAAGCAGTTTTTTTGGATAACACCTTTCCCGTTCCATAGAAAGTCCTAGACAAACCTTCTGTGGCACCCCTGCGAGTTTAGAATAACCAGCATGTGCCCCAAAGTTAATGTATAAAGTGGCCATCGGAAAAAAGTAAATAAGAGGAAACCCCAGCCAGAAAGAAGCAGGTGCGTTTTAAAGCCTGTCGGCTTGGGGTTTGGCTGCCCGTCCGGGCTCTCCCCCTTGCTTACCTGGAATATTCTGGATGCTCAGGACTCCCTAAAGCTGAGTCTCCCTGCCCGGGGTCCCAGGGATGCAGGGCTGCCTCGGTCGTCCCCAGGCCTGTGCCTCCGGGGCAGGCAGCTAGCGCAGGATGGGCTCAGGGGGCACTGTCACGGGGTCACGAGGTCACACCGCCCGTGCCTTCCTGCATTCTCGGTGTGTCTTCTGAGCCCAGATGGAACCTGCCCACATGGGTCTTCTGGAGAGGTCATCAGGCCTTCCCCCAGGGGTCACCAGGGACAGCCGGGAGACCTCCTCCACAGATGCGGTGCCCTGGAGGCCCCCACGCTGGGGTGATGGCCCGGGGTTCAGGGCTTCCTCCGCATCAGTGTCTTTATATCGTGGGGGGCCTGGGGGAGCAACCACACCCTGTACCTGAGAAAACCAAAGCGTGAGGGTGGTGTGACCCAGTGCTGGGGATTGTCCCCCAGCTCACGGGCCCCCCTAGATGGCCTCTGTGTGGGGACCTTCTGCCGCTCCATTCAGCTCCCCGCTTGTCTCCCCCAGACATCTCCCACGCCTTCCCGGAGTTCCCGGCGCCCGAGCTGGACAGCGTCCTGCTGCAGGACAGCCTCACGTTGTGCGACGTCAGGGCCCTGCAGCTGGCCTACCGGAGGCACTGCGAGGTGACCGCCCCCAGCCCCGGGAGGACCCCGAGCCCAGCCCTCAGACACACGCATGGGACTGGAGGGCACGGGGCCGCCCCTCCTCCCCCCGGGCGCGGGTAGCTGGGCTCTGCGCTCTGAGCACACTCGGCTCCCTCCGCAACCTTGTGTCCCCTCTGGTCCTCTCTGGCTTTCAAATGACCCCACTGCAGCCCGCATCGCCGCTGCTTGCTTGGCATGTTCTGGCAACATGTGATGTGCACACTTTTTAACGTGCACGTTTGTGAGTGTGACTGGCTGTGTTTGCTCCTAGGCAACTCTAGGTGTTGTGATGAATCTCCAGTTCCACTACATTGAGAAGCTGTGGATTTCCTTCTGGAATTCGAAAGCGTCCTCCGGCAACGGCCCCACCTCTCTACCTGCCAGGTAAGTGGCCCAGACGCCCCGGGTCTACCCTGTGGCCCAGCCTGCGGACACCACACAATGACCTGCGGCTGAAGGTGCCACCCTTCCAGTGTCATGTCTGTACGTCTGACTGCTGGCTTGTCGTTCCCACTGCCCGCTTGCTCCCTGCAGTGGGAAGGGGGGGTGTTTAGAGAGCACCACACGATCGCCGGAAGTTACCCTGGCCACAGGTGTGGGGAATGCCCGGGTACAGTGGCTCACCCGGTCCCCCGGTTCCCACAGCGACGAGGACCCCGAAGATGCCGTCCTCCCAAAGGACAAGCTGGTCTCCCTGTGCAAGTGCGACCCCATTCTCAAGTGGATGCGGAGCTGCGACCACATCCTGTACCAGGCCCTGGTGGAAACCCTCATTCCCGACGTGCTGCGGCCCGTGCCCAGTGAGCAGCCCGGCTGCGTGCCGCCTCCCACTGCTGCCCCTCGTGGGATGGGGGCAGAGTTCACGGGAAGACCGGCAGATCAGCCCTGTTACACACCCGGAAGGAGGAGGGCCCCGAGGGTCCCAGGGCAGCCCCCCAGCCCACCCCGTTTGCTGGAGCCTCAGGGTGGTCTGGACCGGGTTTCAGCCCATTTCCCTGCTGCACTCCGCTTCCGACACTGACATTCTTCTGCTCAAAGGGTGGATTTTACACGTTTCTCCAGATTTCAGCAGCCTCAACTGAGGAAGGGGAAAGAAGTGAAATAGTGTTCTGTGCTCCCCAGGGGCTCTGCCCCCCCATGCCTCTGGGACTGGCCGCATGGCCTCCCATGGCAATGACATCGCCACCCCCAGGGGACGCCTGTGCCAGCCCCTCACTTACAGGACCCCTCCGGGACCCCCTTAACCTGAGGGTGGAGGCTGTGTCCCAGTGAGGCAGTGCAGCGGCCTATGGCCACACCCGGCAGGTGACGTGTACCTCTGTATCTGGCGCCAGCGCTGGGGAAACCCTCCCTGGTCTCCATTAATGCACCACCCACTCACTGCTTTTGTGCCAGAAAATGGGAAAAAGCAGGATTGTCTTTCCCCTTGGCCTGGAATGGGTCAGTGCAGTCAGTCTCCATATTAAGGTTTAATTTCAGGGTATATTTCTTTTTACATTTTTGAAGTTTTTTTCTTCTTTTTTTTTAAGTAGTCCTATATTGGTTTCTTTTGGCAAGACTGTCTGAAAATAAATGTGGAAGTGGCTAGACGCCTCTGTGTGTCAGGGCTTCTTCCTTCTGCTCTGGAGCTTGTTCTCTGGGGGTGTCCTGGGCACTGGGGGAGCTGAGCAGCCTCTCTGGGCCCCACCCTGCAATGCCAGAAGTCCCCCAGTTGTGACAACCACAGGTGTCCCCTGGGGGCAGGATCGCCGGGCGAGAGTCACCAGCACAGGCAGAGGGCGAACAGAGCCGGGCGCTGTGCCGGCCCGGTCCCTCGCCCCTCCTGTTCCTGTCCCCGTGTCCCTGTGCTCCCCAGTCGCCCCTCGTGGCCTCTGCATTGTGTGGTCTTCAGGGTGGCTGATTTTCATGCGTGCGCTCTCCCAGGTACCTTGACACAGGCCATCCGCAATTTTGCCAAGAGCTTGGAAGGCTGGTTGACAAATGCCATGAGCGACTTCCCCCAGCAGGTCATCCAGACCAAGGTAACTGCGGGGGGAGGGCGGGGGGAGGGGGGCAGAGGGCTCAGAGTGGGGGGTCCCCCTGTGCCACTCCCGGGGAACTTGGGCACCACTGGGCCCCAGAGAAAGCAGCTGCTCCCGTCGGGCCCACAGGAAGCCCCCGGGAATGCCGCTGACTGAGGGCGGGGGCTGGCAGCGAGGCCAGGACCGAGGGCGCCGTCTGCTGTGACACAGCTGGGCAGACTCAAAACAGCGGCCTGTGCTCATCACAGGAGCGGGTTTCGTCTGCCGACCATCATCCTCATCACAATAGGGTTGGCCTCAAATCAGAAACTAAAATGTGGAGATGTGGCCTACGTGCCAAAAAGGAGGGCCTCATGAGCATTTCCTGAGGGGCTGCTGCTGGCAGCTGAGGCCGGACCCCAGCCCTGGTCAGCCAGCCGGCCCACAGTCGGGACCTGACGGGTCAGGCCGGAGACCCCAGGCTCCAGGTTGCAGGAGCCCTGCCCAGATGGTTGTTCGAATGCAGATTTCCAGGCCACACCCCACAAAGTCTGGTCCAGTGTCACCCGGGAATGTTTTCACCAACCGCCCGAGAGCCAGAGGTGCTCTGGGGTGGGCAGGAGACTGGGCCGCGATGCTGCGTGGTGCCTGTGATGCCCGCATCCTCTGCTTGTTCTCCTGCCTAGGCCCCTGAGCCTCTTCCCTGCCACCCCCACCGTCCCTGGGCCCCGGTCCCTCCGAGGGGAAGAGGCGCCTTCCCACGTGTGCGGGGCTCACCCTCCCTGCCGCCCTGCCCAGGTTGCGGTGGTCAGTGCCTTCGCCCAGACCCTGCGCAGATACACGTCCCTCAATCACCTGGCTCAGGCGGCGCGCGCAGTGCTGCAGAACACCTCCCAGATCAACCAGATGCTCAGCGACCTCAACCGTGTGGACTTCGCCAACGTGCAGGTGACTCTCTCTAGCGCTTGGCCCCCACCCCGCCAGCCTAGCCTTCCGACCCCTCGGAAAATGTGCAGACCCAGAGAATTCAGCCCACAGCAAAAACTGGCACACAGGTTTCTGTTGCATGAAGCAGGTCCACCCAGGGACCCCAGGCCAGCGCTCCGTGACCTCCTGGATCCCCGGCATCCAGGTGCTGGGACCAAAGCCTTTGTTCATTTTCTTTAAAGTTTGCCTTCCCGTTGCCATTTCGTGGCTCTCTCCTCTGCTTGGAGAAGTACAGGCATCAGCAAATCTATCGACTTCCAGTTCAGGCCCTGAGTGTACCCAGTATGTAGACCAGTACAGTTAGAAGAGGGGGTGCTTAGAAGTGAACAGAAGGCACAGCTCAGATCTGGGAAGCCTGGACTGACATGCGGACATCCAGAGGGGCTAGGTCCCCCTCTGGATGCCCGTTTGTCCCTGTCTGAGCTGTGCTCAGGCCACGGCATGGTCGGCCAGGGTCCCTGGTATGGGGGCTGTAGCTGCCCCCCGTCCTGACCCAGACACCCCGCAGGAGCAAGCCTCGTGGGTGTGCCAGTGTGAGGACGGGGTGGTGCAGTGGCTGGAGCAGGACTTCAAGCTGACCCTGCAGCAGCAGAGCTCCCTGGACCAGTGGGCCCGCTGGCTCGACAACGTGGTCACCCAGGCCCTGAAGCAGCACGCAGGCAGCCCCAGATTCCCCAGGGCTGCCCGGCAGTTCCTGCTGAAGTGGTCCTTCTACAGGTAGGTCCTCTCTGGGTCTCGCGGAGGCCTCATCTTGGCCGAGCCACCCCCTCCCCTGCCCCAGGGCCTAAGACTAGGGCACAGGCCCCGAGGATGGAGATGGCCACCGTGGGGCCCTCAGGAGAGGCGCGGCAGCCCCCACATGTGTTCATGTCCGCTCGCTAGAGAACCCCCAAAAAGGGACAGGAAAGGACGTTTTTAAAAGGCAGAAACCCCCAAGGCCCTAAGGGAGCAGATGACGGCAGATGGGAGGTGAACGCAGGAGTCTGGGAAATGGGGTGAGGAGGGCGATTAGGTCAGTGAGCCCCTGAAGGGCCCTCACCCCTGAAGCAACCCTCGGCCTTGATTTGCGCACTGCCAAGTCTAAGCGGAGGAGGAAATCGGCGCCGGCTCCCCAGGAGTGGTGCCAGGCAAGTGCCCGGGGGCCTATATCTTCTAGGTGCCTCTGAAAACACAGTTATATGTCACCATATAAATTGTCAGTATATACTGCATCTACAAAGAGATTTTTTTTCAAGGAACAGGCCCACATGACTGTGGGGCCTGGCAAGTCTGAAGTCTGTAGGACGGGCTGGCAGATTGGGTCACTTTTTCTGTGAAGAATCAGATAATAAGTATATTTGGGTAATAAACTTTTATTGGCACACAGCATGGCCACATGCCAATAAAACTTTTTACGGACGCTGAAATGTGGAGTTTGGGTACTATCCCTGGGTTGTAAAATATAATTCTTTGACTTTTTTCCCGACCATTTAAAACTGTAAAATCACTCCCAGCTCATAGGCTGTCCAAAACCAGGCTGTGCGTGGGGCTGGCTCGGGGCCATAGGTGGCCAGCCCCGCTTTAGATGGGGGAGGGAAGGCCCCCTGCGGGGCAGCCTCCTGAGTGAGGGGAGGTCAGGAGAGGCCACCGCTGGGAGGCAGCCGTGCGCTGACAAGACTCCCACGGGCGTGCGGCACAGGCCCTCACTTCCGTGGCTCCATGGCCTCTGGCTTCGAGCCCACCTCTCTGCTGCCTCCTGGCTGCCTGTCCCCACTTGTCACACCAGATTCGGGGGTGGTCTGGGCAGCTGGCAGGCCCCTGCAGGGCTCAGGGGCCTCAGACAACCTAGGAGTGGAAGAAAAGCCCGGCTCGACTGCCTGCTGGGGCTCTGTGCTCCCCGGAAAGCCCCCACCCGCTGCCTGCCACCCCCAGCTCCATGGTGATCCGTGACCTCACGCTGCGCAGTGCGGCCAGCTTCGGCTCCTTCCACCTGATCCGCCTGCTCTACGACGAGTACATGTTCTACCTGGTGGAGCACCGTGTGGCAGAGGCCACAGGAGAGACACCGATTGCCATGATGGGAGAGGTGAGGGCCCAGGAAGCGTGGTGGGCCACAGGGCGGCCCCCTGGGAGGAGGGCAGTGCGCCGTGCAGGACACGTGCCGGCCCAGGGAGGAAGCACAGGAGGAGGCCGGGCGGTGGGGAGAGGTCTCGTGCCGGAGCCCCCAGACCTGGGCCCAGATCCTGGCTCCCCTGCCTCCCCCCTGCGGCCCTGGGAACGACTCCTCCTCCAGACGGAGGTCTCAAGCACCCACCCTGTGGGGGTCCTACTGTGCTAAAATACATGTGACGTAAAACTTGCCATTGTAAACATCTCAAAGTGAGTAATTCACTGGCATTTAGTGCATTTCACAGAGTTGTGCAGCCACCACCTCTAATTCCAGAACATTCCATCGCCCCGAAGAGAAGCCCCCTCCCTAGCCCCCTGCACCAACAAACCCACATCTGTGTGGATCTGCCTGTTCTGGGCATTTCACAGAAATGGGGTCACACACCATGTGGCCACCTGTGTCTGGCGTCTCGCTGAGCACCATGTGTTTAGGGTCTGTCCACGTGTAGCACGTTGGCAGGACCCCACTCCTTTTTGTGGCTGCGTGTTGCTCCGTGTGTGGCTGGGCCATGTCATGCCCATGCATCCATCAGCAGTGGGTTGTTCCCACTCACTGGCTCTGTGAATAGTGCTGCTGTTGTGTACATTTGGGTACAATACACGCTTCTGTTCCAACTGCTGTTTTCATTCTTTGGGTAAATTCCTAGGAGTGGAATTGCTGGGTCTCATGGGGTAGTGAGAAGCGAGGTTTTAGTACGTAATAAGCTGTGATACATGGTGTCACAGCCCCTGTTCCCTGCTGGCCTGAGCAGTCAGGACCCCTAAGCCTCCACAGCTCCCAGGTGCATCTCAGAAAGCATCAGAGGGGACACCCCCAGCATCAGGGTGTACCCCCGACCCTGTCACTTAGGAGTGAGAGCCCGTTTTAGCTTTCACAGGACCTGCCCTGGGGGGCCTGACTCTGGGCGTCTCTCTTCCAGTTCAACCATCTAGCCTCCCTGTCGCTGACACTGCTTGACAAAGGTGGGTCTGTGGATGGCTTTCCCCTGGGCAGTCCAGGGGCTGTTCCCCCTGGTGGAGTGGGTGGGGGCCTCTGGGAGCCACGTCCAGACAGGCCTCTGCAGGATGGGCCCCAGCCAGGGCTCAGGGAGCAGCTGTGTCACCCCCTCCTGGTGGGTAGTCCTTTGGGGTGACATTTAGTCCTACCCCCCAGGCCCTGAGGAGCAGGGCCACTGCCCCTGGCCACCTGCAGCCACATCTGGAGGGCCAGTGCAGAGCCTCCAGCCCACCCCACTTCCTGCCCTGGGAGGGTGGGAGGACCACCCTCTGAGGGGGACCCTGGGGTGAACGGCCCTGGTTGGGAGGCCTGGGTATGGAACCCCCTGGTGCTACAGGCTGGCTGGGGAGGACCAGGCAAACGCAGACGGGAGGCCAGCCCCCCAGCCCTGCCTGTCCACAGCAGGCCCCTCTCTGAGACACACTTCTCTCCCTCCCTCCCCTGCCTGCTGCCCTCATCCTTTCCCCAATGCTGACCACGCAGAGGACATCAGCGAGGGCCGGGGCGGTGAGGCCCACCCTGCTGCCCGCAGCCTGGGCGAGCCCCTGGTGAAGTGCGAGCGCAGCGACCCCAGCCCCTCCCTGCAGGGCGTTTAGCTGGGCGCCGTCCCGCCTCGGGGACTGCCTGGCCCCACCACAGTAGTGCCTCTTAGGCGATGTGGCCTTCACCCCGACTCAGGGAGCCGGGCGCTGTCGCCCCTGGAGGACACCAGATGTCAGCCAGGCAGACACCCCACTGCCCCTGAGTGCAGCTCAGCGCGCTGCCCAGGCGTCGTGACTGTTTTATCCTCTCTGCTGCTGGAGGCCGAGCCCCAATCCAAGCCGGCCATGCATCCGGCCCCAGTGCCAGGGCTGTGCTGGGCTTCTCCCCCATTCTGCTGGTTCCAATTTCCACCGTGATTTTTTTAAACTTGGGCAGATCCTGGGAAGGAAGGGATATCCTCAGTTCTTGGGCATCCACAGAGCCCCCGCCCTGTGCCTCTGTGCGGGAAGGGACCCTCGGCACTCACCACGGCCTCCTGCCCTGCCTGCTGGGCTGAGGCTAGAGGCGAGCCCCCTCTAGGCGCCAAAGGTCCCCAGAGGCAGCCCGCAGCCCCACGTGGCTCGGAGACCAAGTCAGGAATAGTCCCGTCGTGCCAAGCCCCGCTGGGGCCTTTAGGAATCAAAACCATACGTTTTTGGAATCAGCAACGGGAAGCACTGGGGCTCTTCCAAGTTCACAGCCAACATCAAGCCAAACGCTGGGCCTGCAGTGAGTTTGTTCCAAGCGGGCCCATGGTCAGCACTTCAGGGGCGCCTTCAGAGAGCAGTCATCCCATCACGTCTGTGCACAACAGCTGTATCTACATCCCACTCCCCAGAATCTTCCAGAACACCTGCCTTTGAATTAGCCATCCTGGAACTCTGTGAACCCAGGCATGTCCCATCTGGATCAACTCAAAGCCAAAACTCTTATCTGGGGACTTGCCAGCCTGGAACCACAACCTCTCCAGATGTGTGTCCATCTACCAAGCCGGATTTGACTAGCGCCCGGCGAGAGCGCTGCCCCAGACCTACTGCAAAGGCCGACCAGGGCTGGTCTAGGACGCGCATCTTGAAATGCAATAGTTTCTCTTTCTGGAAATGTGTCTGTATCAATAGTTTTGTTCTCTAATTGTTATTAGGATGTTTCTTATGAATGTATCTAATACCGCAGTGTATTTGGTTCCCCAGCATTTTTTTTCTCATTCACTCAGAAGGTACTAATGTAAACTCCTATGGCCTTTCAAAACCTTAACTTCCTGATGTGCAGGGGCGCTGGGCACTTCCTGACGTGCAGGGAGGGGCACTACAAGAGAGATGGGTGCTTTTTCAGAAGCCAAAAGTCTGTATTAATCCCAATGTTTTTCTGGTCTTATAGTTCAATACTTAGATGAAATCAGACAGAAAGAATGTCTTTAACATATTATCTCCTCTCCCAGGAGCTGGCTAAGCTCACAGTTCTTGGATCGTAATGGCCTGCCTGCTCTTCCACATGTGGGGAACAATACAAAGTGGGTTTCCACCTTAGGCTCTGTCTCGTCCTTTGCAGGATTCTGCCAGGGGGAATGGAAGTGACAGTAAAGAGAGGAGCCTTCCCAGCCCGTTCCTGCGTCTCGCTGCAACAAACCTGTTGCATGTACCCAATTCAGGGGTCACAATCCACACTCCAGCTCCTCCTGCCCCACATCCCGGAGGCTGTCCCCCTGAGGCCACATGGGGCCCAGAGGGAAAGTGGCTGCCTTCAACACTTTCCCCTGGGCTTCTTGGAGAACATTCCAGAAGTACCGGGTTCCCTAAGCTTCATTTAGCAAGGCCAGTCCTGGACCAGAGACGGCAAAGAGACGATTCTCAGCCCAGGATGGCCAGGACTATTTGTAGACACCCTAGACTCATTCAGATTTGGCTAAACCAGTGCATGCTTCAGCTGAGGACCCCCACCTGTGGTTCTCGGGGCTTATTTGGTAGAGTGGTGGGGCCACACGTCTGAACCCTCCCCACCTGCAGAGGGCCAGCCTTGTGGAATTGGGGTTGGGGCTGGGACCCCTCTCAGGGGGGCTCTGACACAGGAGATGTCAGGTGAGCCACAGGTTCAGGGCCCAAGGATGTTCTGGAAACCTGGATGCAGTTTCTGGTCAGCTGCCTCTAAAAGCTGCTTCTCAGTGCCAGCCCAGTGCACCCCGTGCCCCAGAGGTTCTTGGCCTCAGCCCCAGCCCAGGCCCTTGTGTCCCAGGAAGAGGCCCTGGGGCCCCCAAGTGACACTAAAATCGTCCGTCCCTTCCCTGGCCTGGCAGGTCTGGGGCCTGTGCTTGGCTTAATCTGAAATTCTTAATAATTTTCAGCAAAGGGTCCCCACTTTCATTCTGCACTGAGCCCCACAGATTTTTGTGACCAATCCTGGAAACCCCCGGGACCCAACCAGGTGGCCTGCCTTTCAGCTGCAATACCAGCGAGGAGGTCTCACCCATTTTGAGGTCACGAGTCCCTTCTAGACTCCTGTGATGGAGGTTTGCGGGACATCAGCTCCTTTTAGAGTGACACCCCGGTTCCCTTTTGAGAAATGACCCTTCTTCCGTGATCTTAAACAGCATCTCTCCGTGGGCACGTGCATGCTGAAGAAGACTGTTCCGGGTGGAGGGGTGCGGGGGATGGCTTGGGGGCCTGGCTTGTGTAGGGAGCAGCTGGGGGGGCCAGGGTGGCTGGCACAGGGCCATAGCGGGGGTTGGAGGGAGAACTGAGGTGGGGGTGGGGGGTGCGAAGGGCTTCCTGCATCCCAGTGGGGACGTGGGCATTCGCTCCAGGCACGGTGGCTCACAGATAACCTGGGCGTAGATTGGGAGCTCCCCTGCCCACGAGATGCCTCCGCTTGTGTCTCAAATGGCTTCTGAGACCAGCAGCTGGGCGCCTAGAAGCACTTGCTCTGTGAACATTTGGGGGAGGCGTGAAACAGACAGAGTGAGGGCACATGAGGATTAGGAACTGACCTGCTGTGCTGGACCCACCCAATGCTTGCTCCTCAGATTCTGAACCGTGAGCTGTGTATAGGTCAGAAAGCCCTAGAGGTTTGGGCCTTCTCAGGGACGTGCCTGCCCGTTCTAAAGAACGCTTCCTCTCCCAAGATCCACTGAAGCTGCCCGGTTTCCTCCCTCCGGCTGAGCTCCTGAGCATCCTTGTAACTTCCCAGCAAACACCTGCACTGCTTGCACTTGCCAAAGGTGGTCTGGGGGTTTGCAACCAGTCTCCAAATCAATGCACCCCCCAATACCCCAGAATTTTGCATTCAGGTTTAGAAGGGATTCGCAGAACCCCCTGAAGCCCTCCTAGGATGGAGAAGTGGCGTTTCTGTAGTGCTGGGAGTGTGATCCTCAGAGCGCTAAGTGCTGGGCAATTACCAAGTCCAGCTCCACCCCTGAGTTCAGTTACTTAGACGGGACTGAAAGGCTTTTTTCCTGGAGCTGAGGTTTGAATTCAATCCCAGTCCCCTGCCGCCCCCTAGCGGTCAGTGGGTGACACAGCCTCTCCCTTTTCGGGTTGTGGAGGGAACCTGGCCAGCTGGGATTTTGCCTACAACACTAGCAGTTTGGTTTAAGTTGCAACAGCCCCGATAGGAAAGGCAGCACCCAACACCTAGAATGAGCTGGCTTCCTTCTCCCCCCACCCCTGCCTCCCCTTCCCTTCCCCAAATATTCCCTCTATTTACATGGACTGAAAAGTCTCCCCACACTGCACTCAATCATCACAAAGGGAAGGAAGGTGTAGCTCAGCAGACAACCATCTAGACCAAGGTTCTAAGCGCCCTCAGTCATGTTGCAGATCGACGCCTCTGGATTGGGTGCGTGAGGGACACAGCATCGCCCCGCGGCATTCCCGCCAAAAACGCATAACCTGAATTTCACCAGGGGGACACATTCAAACCAACAAACAGTAAGGGACATTCTGCCAAGCAGGCCAGGCAGGACTCATTACCAGTGTCATTAAGGGAAGACCGGGGAAGTGATTTGGACTAGAGACTGAGGGGAAGTAGCATCTGAGTCCACCTCAGGACCTTGGCACTCACTGTCCCATCTGGGATGACCCTCCGGCAGATCTTTGACTACATGTCACTTCCTCAGAGGGGACTTGCCTGGCCAACCAATCAAAAGTATCCCCTCTTTCTCCACTCTGTCACAAATGCTTTTTTGTTTTCTTTGTAGTGCTGGTCTCTACCTCAAATTATTTCTGCTTACCCGGTCTCTTGTCAGTCTCCTCACAAAATAACACAAAGCTCCATGAAGGCAGGGTCTGCCTGGTTTATCCTGGGCCCCAGCATCCTGCCCAGTGCCCACTGCCAAGCAGGTGCATGGATATTCATTGCTGCACAGCAAATATGAACAGGGCCTGATGCACAGAGCAGGTGGGGGGGGATAGACAGTGCTGCCTAGCTCATATTCCCCAAGTTCGTGGCTTATAACAGCAACTGTCATTTGATTTATCATTCATGGTTTCTGTGGGTGAAGAACAGGAAGGGCCAGGCTGGGCAGATCTCTCTCAGGGCTTTGCCAGGTGGTCTCTGTTTCTGCTTCCTCACAGCATGACAACCTCAGGACAGTCGAACTTCTGCACATGGTGGCTGCAAAGCACAGGGAAGTTACCTCTGTCTCTGTTGGGACCTGGCCTTGTAAGTTACATAGCGTCACTTCCGCTGCTCATCTATTCATCAGCTAGTAGCAGGCCCACGCCCCCCTTCAAGGCAAGGGAACAGACCCTCATGGCTTCACGGGAAGAGGGTCAAAAGAATTGGGCGCCATACCTTAAAACCACCACTGTGAGTGCTCCACAAATATTCGTTTAATAAACGAGTGTTGACTAAGTTCATCTGTTAGGGGAGACCAGAAAAAAAGAGAGCAAAGGAAGGCCCCAGGGGCATCGTGTTGGCAGCCATCAGCACCATGACGGGAATTTTGAAACCAGTGGAAATTTAGTTCACTCGTTAGGCTGATGGGTTCAGCATCTCTCAACGTCCCTTGAAAAACCGCAACTGGACTATATTTAGCAAGTGATGACATGTTTCTGGCAGTTGTCCAACACGTGGGATGAATGTGGTGTCTGAAATGACTTTAGGAGACATGTAGACACGGCATTAAGTGACACCGGATCACATGATTAGATCTAGCCTGCTTTTGATTCTTGGTCTCTCTTTCTCATCGTGTCATGGAGACAGTTCCAGTGGAGTGATAATACGCCTCTAATACCCCTCTAATACTTGGCTAGTCTCTCTTTACATCAAAGAAAGAGCAGGCATGGGCTCAGCACCTTTGCAGGCAACAGTGTCTCCCCAGGATTTAAACACCTTGTTTTGTTTTCCTGCTTATTTTTACAATTACCTCCTATTCGTGGCTTAGTGGTTTTCCTTTCTAAATGTGATACAGTCTCTATTAAGTAAATTTAAACCAAAAAAGGCAAATAGAGTATCTTGTTTCATTAAGTCAGAGGGTTCAGAGATATGGCAACGGCCAAGGCCTACCCAAGAGCAGTTACGCATAATGAAATATGAACGTAATGAAACCAATGAGCTAGAAATGAGAAAACCCAAGTCTACACACTGCTGGAGACCAGACAGCCTGGACGAACCCCACGATCGTCCACCACTGATATCCCAGCTACACCTGGAGAAGTTCTAACTCAAGGTCATTTGTGCCTGGGGCCTGGTGGCCGAGTGTGGGGCTGCAGAATCAAGGTGTCTATTTAAATAAAGTTGAGGAAATTTGTAACAGTATTAAATAAACCCCAGGCTCAACAACAAATAAAAATTCCATTTAAAAGCCCCTGAACACAAAAACAAAATAAATAAATAAGTACAAAAATGAAAAATAACACATACACACACAAAAAAACAACCACGAACAGTTATCAAGATCTCACGTGCATGGGAAGCCCCTGGGCGTGGATTCCCATTCAGGTCTGGGAGGGGGCCTAGGATTATGTATTTCCAATAAGCTTTCAGGTGATGTTGATGCTGCTGATTTGGGGATACTGACAGTAGAACCTAGTGCTCTTTCTTCCCAACTCTGCAGTTAATGACACCTTAGTAGCTTGAAATCTACCATGGTTGAAATATTTACACCAAAAAAAGAAAAAATCAGCACTACAATCCAGAGCTCCATGTATTGCTTTATTAATTGTCTTTTAGGCTTAAGAAAATGATGGGGAAATAGTAAATTTTCCAATAAACTATACACACAGGCACACATGTGTACACATAGACGTACACAAGACAGACACACACACATTCTCCCCCAGAGAAGCAGTTCAACAGTTCCCACAACCCCATCAACTGTACAGAGACGTATGGGACAAACATATAAACACATACGTCCTAGATCAGGAGTTGGCAAACTTTTTCTATTAAGACCCAAGTAGAAATTACTTTATGTATCATTGTCCAGACTCTGTTAAAAGGGTTCGGCTCTGCTCTTGCAGACGGAAAGCAGCCATCAACAATACATAATTGAGTGTGGCTGTTTTCAAATAAATATTACTTACAGACACTGAAATTTAAATGTCTTATGATTTTTCACCTGTCATGGGATAGTGTTCTTTTGATTTTTTTCCACACAACTAGTTAAGAATGTAAAAACCATTCTCAGCTCACAAGCCAGATGTGGCCCATGAGCCATAGGACCTCCTCACCTAGATCATACTGGACAAGGGGGGAACCAAGGAGGCATGGGCACTAAGTCCCAAGCAGAGGGATCAGCCAGTGCAAAGATCCTGAGGCCGGATCACAAAGACCCGTATGGTTGAGGTGCATTGAGCAAGGGGCGCAGGGTGGCTCGGTAAGCCTGAATAAGAGTTAGTATTCATCCCAAGCCCAGCAGAAACCCTTTTGGACGCGTTAAGGGCTCCTGATAGGATAAAGAAAAGATTCCTCTGCTACAGAATATTATGAAGGAAGGGGAGCAGACAGGAAGGCCATCCCGTCTTCCAGGGGAAAGATGGGGACCGACCAGCTCAGGTTCGGGACAGCCAGGCTGGTGACAACCGCTGGGTCAAGGCTGTACTGCGGGGAGGAGGCTCAGGGCCCGGAGGCTGGGCCGAGATGCGCAGCAGGTGAGTCGGGTCCAGTGTGTACGACCTCCTCCCAGCCTCGAGGGTCGTTCAGCCCATTAGGTGAATGAGGACCGTGGAGACAGTACCCAGGGCGCTCGGAAACGACGGGACACACGGCGAAACGAGCGCCCGGCGGGTACGCCAAGGGCCAGCCCACTGCACGCCGCCTCACTGAGGTTTCGCTCACGCGTTGCTCGGGACGCGCGCCAGGCCCGCGGCGCATGGGCCCCGCCCTGTCCACGCCCCCCTCGGTCGGCGGGAACGGGAGGCGGGGGCGGTTAGTACGCAGGCGCGTGTTGGGAGCCTGGCCCCCGCCGAGTCCGCGATCCAGGGCAAGATGCCGCGCTGGGCTCAGCGCGCAGGCGCGACCTGCCCGCCTCGCTCGGAGTCGGTTTACGGAGTGCGCACGCGCAGGAGTTTCTGGCAGAAAGCCGGCAAGCCCGGGCCGGCGCGGGGCCTTGTGGGAGGGCTTAAGGAAGTAAAATGGCGGACCTGGCGAACGAAGGTAGGGGAGGTGCCGTTGGGGGCCAGCTGGCGGACGGGGGGCGGGCGGCGGGAGGCCCAGGGGCCCCAGGCCCGACGGGTGAGCACACCGGAGTGCGGGGGGCCCGTCTGCTTCGGGATAGCGGCCTAGCGGGCCCCGCCGCCGCCCCCCATTGCGTCCCCTCCGGCCGGGCTCCCCGGCCCGGCCCATCACTCCCGGCAGCCCCGGCCTTGCCACCGTCCGGCCCGAGGGTCCGGGGGTCTTGGGGCTGCCACCTTGCGGCCCTTCCGCCTAGCGGGCCAGGCCGGGAGCTGGAGGGGGCGGGATGCGCGGCCTCAGCACCTCGGCCTCCGATGTAAATAGATCACCGGGCCTGGTCGGGGGCCGGTCGCCCCGCGCTCCCTCCCCGCCCCCTCGTTCTCGGGGACCAGGGCCGCCCCTTCGCCCGCCTGGCCGCCGAGCCGGCCCGCCCCTCATGCTGTGGGGTGCCCGCCCTCGACGAGGGACGACGGCCGGGCCGTGTCCACCCCCACCTCACCGCTACTCGGCCCCCCAATTCCCGCCAGTTCCCCCGGGTCCTTGGTGGCGGCCCGAGAGTCGCGCCTCGTCTCCCCTCTTCAGGCCCGGCCTCAGGATGGGGGGCCGCTGAAAGCCCTGGCTGCGCTTTGCCCCTTTTTTTGGCTGCGCTTCCAGAGAGAGGAGGAGACGGAGACTGCGCGGCCCCCTCCCCCGTGGAGCGCTGACATCCCACCTGAGCGTTGTTGACAACGTTATGGTTCCGAATCCCCCCAGAAAAAGCACTCGGTGAGGCTGGTGTCGGCTTGAATCGACCGTGGTGTTGATGTCGCCGTAGCGTCAGGACTTCCGAGGCCTATTTTTAGCTCCCTCCGTTTCCAGGTGCACGACCGCAGGCAGGCTGGCCCCCTGCCTGGCCCTGACCCCCCACACCACGCTCCCCGCTGTCGGAGGGGTGGCCCGAGGCTTCCACCTTGAGCCGCAGGAGTGCGTGTGTGATGAGAGCGAGGCGCCCACCCTGGCGGAGCCTTTGGGACGGTACCACGTGCCGTTCAGAGTCTGGACCCGTGTTGTCTCGGGTCACCGCACTCCTCCCAAAAGCTCCACGAGGTAGGTGGTGCCCTTAGCCCCGTTCTCCTGGCGAGCACACCGAGCGCGCTTCAGTTGCCCCTCCGAAGGGTCACCCGGCGGGTAAGGAGCAGGGGAGTGAATCCAGGCAGTCTGGCTGCAGAGCCCCCGCCCCCAACTCTGGACCACTGTACGCGGCATCTCCTCCCTAAGATAAAGGGGATAAAGGGAGCGTGAGGGTTGGGATGTTACAGCTCGTAAGGCCTGGTTAAAAGCAGAAGAGGGACCGGGGAAATGGGAGTCAGTGTCACGCACTCTGCATTTATGTGTTCAGCCCATTCTCGAACGCAAGACTCAGCTATGCAGCATCACCCTGAGCATCTCCATCTGGATGTCTCATAGGCCAGTCAGACAAAGTCCCTGCCTTTTCCCCCAGAACCTGCCTGTCCATCGGCCTTCTCCCCTTGAAGTAAATGCAAACCCTTCCTTCAGATTGCTCAGGGCAAAAGGCTTGAAGTCACCCGTTACTACTCTCCCCTCGTATGCCATAGCAGATCCTGTCCCTTGTACCTTAAATGTGTGTCTGAAGCACGACCACCTCTCACCACCAACACCGCCACCGCCCGGGCCTCCGTTCCACCCTTCCCGAGTCTCAGTGCAGAAACCAGAGTGGCCCCGACAAGCCCCGGGCCCTCCCCTCCTCCCCCTCCCCGGCTCCTCTGCCCCAGCCACTCTTCCTTCCTCAGGGTCCCCCTAGTGGCCTCTCCCCTCCCTCCTTTATGCCTTGGGACCTCTGGTTCCTCTGCCTGAAGGTCTTCCCCTGATGGCCCAGAGCTCGCTCCGGCACTCCCTCAGGTTCTCATTTAGCTGGAACTTTATTACTGAGGACTTCTCTGGTCCCCTGTTCTGGTTTGTGTCCGTGTTCCCTATCCCCGTACCCTTCCTTAGCTTACCTCACAGTGCTTATCACCACCCATCATCCGGGGTTTGCTTGTCTGTCTGCCCCTCCACTAGAACATAATCTCCAAGAGGGCAGGGCTTTTTATCCATCGTGATCGCTGATGGATCCCGAGTCTAGGACAGTCCCTGGCACAGAGTGGGCCTCCAGGAACCGTGTGTCGAATGAGCAAATGAATGAATGAATTCATCAGCAAGGGTGCTCACCATGAGGTAGACGCACAAAAGGAAAATCACGGACCCCTGTTTTCCAGAGATACCATTTCTAGCATATGTTCTGACAGGAGAGCTGTCAAAAAGAGAAATGGACTGTTTGACACTTAAAGGTTTTTGCCTGATAAATGCTGCACTCACTAGAGCTTGGCCTCTGACGCTACTTCTGTCATGGTTGTCCTAGGGACACCAAGGCTTCCGTATCCCTGCCATCCTTTCATTGGTCTTACATGTTTCTTGACTCTGTGTCTTATTTTTGGCTTGTACAGCCTGCTTGGAAGTTCGGTTCCTTATCCACTGCAGAGAGGGCTCTCTTGCCCGTGTAGCTTCAGGGACTGGCCCATACTGTGCTTTCTGGACCTCCTGCTGTGGAAACTAAACACCCTCATGGCTTTAGTCCTTCCAGACTGAGATTCTAAGCTGGCCCATCCTCACACCCAGCCCCTCTGTCACTCTTCTCTGGGCCGTCACCACCTCTGCGTGAGTCTGAGGCAATGGCTGCCCACCTGGGTTGGGCACCAGAATCGCCTGGGGAGCTTCCTTAACGCCACAAACGCTCAGTCCCCACACCCCACTTATTCTGATCCTGTGAAGTTTTGGATGGGCCCTGGGCTTTCACGCAGTGAGAAAGCAGCACATGCGATTCTGCTGTGCAGCCGGGG
The DNA here is from genome assembly GCF_040802235.1 of Manis javanica. Taxonomy (NCBI): domain Eukaryota; kingdom Metazoa; phylum Chordata; class Mammalia; order Pholidota; family Manidae; genus Manis; species Manis javanica. Next base: position 96,904,886 of record NC_133168.1, on the reverse strand, counting down.
TTGAGAACCACCTGCTTAAGTAGATAGGCTAGGTGTGCTGTTCCCTTGTTCAAAGAAGTGTTTCCAGTTCTTCACCCAATTCAGCACCTTGTCAGTCCTCGTTGCCAGGGTGGGCTCTTCAGGGATGGTGGCAGCAGCTCCCACAGTCCTTTTTTAGCCGTCCTATAGTCCATTACTTTTAAAGGCCAGTTGGAATGCTTTTCTCCCGAAAGAGAGAGAGAGAGTGTGATGGGTGTGTTTTACACTTGTGTCCAGGGACATTCTCTTCCGCTTAGCATTTTGCTATTGATACATCCCAAACTCCTTATATCAGCCTACCTCTGGAGTTATGCCTCGTTGTAGATGAACGTTAGGATTTGAAAGCAGTGCTTTGTCCCTAGTAAAGGTAAAAAGTGGAAAGAGGGTGAGCAAAGTGTATATGAGCTATGGGAAATCATGGCCTGGGTTCTAGATCTCAGCATTAAAAGATACCATACACACACGGATCCTTCTGGGCTGTGCATGCACAGGGTGGAAACCCGAGCCACGGTGTAAGGCAGGACTCCCAGCTTTGGCCCTCTGATGTCTCAGGCCAGATGGCTCTCTTGTGGGAGCAGTCCTATGCCTTTAGGATGTTTTGCAACGTAACGGCATCCCTGAGCCCACCCCTAGATGCCAGCAGCACCCGTTGCCCTGCCCTCTCCCCCAGGGGTCATCACAACCAAAAATGCTTTCAGACATTGCCATATGTGCTGGGGCAGGGGGTGGGGAGAATCGCTCTTCCCATCCCTCCCCCCGCCACCCCGTGACATCCACTGGTATGAACTGATGAGTGACAGCGGGGCATGGCTTTGCCTTACAGAGAACCTGGTTTGTGCTTTGACTCTGCTGTGTGCTCTCTGAGTGACTTTGGATAGATATTTGACTCCTTTGAGCCTCGGTTTTCTCACCAGTAAAATGGGAGGGAGGACAGTCATCTATCTTCTGGTTGCTGTGAGCAGTGGATAAATTAATGCACATGAATTATTTAGCACCTATCTCCACACACAGGAATAAACAGTCAGCAAAGGGCAGCTGTTTTTATTACATGGACGATTTTTACTTACAGACACATTTAGATTAGGTGCTCTGCAAACAGAGCAAGAAACGAGTCTGAATAGTGCAGGTGAGTCTAGCCACTGAATGAGACACCCCGGAGTGAGCTCAGAGTGGGAGGCCAACAGAGTCAGGGTGGCGTCCTCCTGACGTGTTTCTTGCTTTCCGTGGAAGGATCATCTAGGCCAGAGCTTCTTTGCCTCAGCTCTGCAAGTATTTGGAACAAGGGAATCCCTTGTGGGGCTGCCCCGTACATTGTAACATGTTGGTCAGCTTCCCCCACTGCTTCCCAGTAGATGTCAGTAACACCATCTCCCCTCCCCAGACATGCCAACCAAAATATGCCTACATTGCCCAGAGTCCCCTGGTGGGGGCTGGGGTGGGGGCAGCATTGCCCCCAGCTGAGAACAGCTGATCTAGCCTGACCGTGTGTTGCTGCAAATTTTCAAGGGCCATTGGGCTTTTCTCAGCGTGCACCCCTGTCGTTGCCTTAAAACCTAACCCCTGTGAGAAGAAGATGCAACTGAATTTTTATTGATGAGCTACAACTCGGTTGAAGTCCTCAAATCAGTAGGTTCTCACTTGTCCCCTTCCTCTGCCCTAAATTTTATTTTCAGGATAGGTGAGAAACAACTGTTTTAAAACTTTTCATGAAGTTACAATAAACATTAACTCTGGGATTTGCCCAGAGATCAGAATGTATGTGTTCAGCTCTCCAGTGCCTCTTGAATCAGTAGTAGATGGGGCGGGCCCCATGGTACTTGGGGCTGGTGTCTGGGAGCAGGGGATCATGTTAACTCAGGAGCTTGCAAACTCTGTATAAACTTTGAAGAAAACTTAAGTTTTGCCCAGAATTCTGGGTATAGACAGAAAAACTTCACAACTTGCTTTACACTGTGGCTCGGGTTTCCACCCTGTGCATGCACAGCCTGGCAAGGATCCGTGTGTGTTCTGAAGAACTTTTCAACCATGTCTTCAGCCCTCTACCCAAGCAGTCTGGTTACTGTGTGCATTCACTGGGTATCAGGGCAGGTCAGAACCGTGTGTGTTCTCACTGAAGGGAGTTCGAATGAGTGGAGGCCATGGGAAGGAGGTGCGTTTCCAGCTGGGGAGCTTAGAACAGTGTTTGGAGGAGGGACAGTGTTTGGGAGTGGCGAGGGGGACATTTTAGGTACCAGTTGAATTCTGGCCTAGTGAGTGAGTTCAGGCACAGAGAATAGGCCAGGGTAGGTGGGAGAGTAGGGCCCTTTGGGGAGCAGAAGGATGCATTTAGGGGCTCTTCGGAGGGCCTTTACTCGTGTAATGAAAACTGCGCGAGGAAGGCAGCGGGCCGTGGAGGTGGGGGCCGACTTGGCCCACCTTGGTAGCTCTCCATAGTACTTTGCAGCCCACAGGAGGCAGATGGGTTTGCGTCATTACCTGCTCTGGATCTTAGCGGTGGTGGTGGCCCCTGGAGTTCTTTGTTTCATTTGAAGGGGATTTGTTTTCGAAATGTGTGCACAGTGACCTTCCTATGGTCCCATGAAGTGGTGCAGGGTGTGCCTGTGCACTGCTCGGTGGAAAGCCACATAGGATAGAGCCACTGAGCAAAGTCCCTGTGTGTCCACAGTCTGCTTCATCGTCCACAGTCGTGCTTTATATATTGCATAGGCTTCCCGTGAATCGCAGCCCTGATCCTGCTTCATGCTCGTCCCACGAACTTGTTGAGGAAAATAAAAACTGATGTGTGGGCCACACCGTGAGCCATGGCACAGGAGGTCCAGGGTCTGTAGTTTTTAAAAGCTCCACAGATGTTTCATGACATGAAGTCAAAGTCGAAAACCACAGACACAAGTTGCAAACTAAATTCAGGGGCAAGTGGACATGTTTAACTCGACTCCTTTTGGTTTTTCTTTGTTTCTAATTAGAAGCTAACACTTGCGAACTGCGATTTCAGGGCAAGAAATAATCCAGATTTCTGACTTGTCTTAAAAAAACAGGAACCAGCCTTGGCGCGTGTTCCTGCACAGAAACAATTTGCGAGGCCCCAGGAGCCGTGGCCACCCTTGAGGCAGACCAAGTGCCCTCCCGGATGCCACGGTCCCTGCCAAGGTGTTGGGACCTGGCCCACTTCTCTTCTGGTGCCTGCCTGACCTTGGTTGGCCTTTGGGTTGCAGCCCCTCTCAGACGTGGCAGTCTCCACACTCAGACGCTCTTTAGGTTTGGCACAGAACCTCAGGATAGAGCTCCCGACGGTCTGTAATTAATTCACGACTCAGCTTCTAAATATTGAGACTCCATGGGGCATGGGTCTTAGAGGGCAGTGAGTGGCAGGGCCCCTGGGAGTCCCCAGATCTTTTCAAGGGGCTGCGAGTTCAAAACCATTTTCATATAAGTATGAAGACACCATTTGCCCCTCTCACCCTCCTGCCCCTATGAATGGACAGCGGAGTGTCCCCGAGGTGGCAGTGGTGTGGTTTGGCAGCAGACCGTCTGCAGAAGCAGACAAGGGCCTCCAGCTGTGTTCCATTCAGCCAGACGTGAGATTTGTCAAAGTGTGAAATAATGCCACTCCTCCCACTAGTTGTTTTTGTTTCGAAAATAGTTGTTTTTCATAAAAATATTTAGGTAAACCTTTGTTGACTGTTACTTTAAGCTAATTAGTTGACCGCTCCTATGCCGTTCTCTGAGTTCTGATTTCTAGTATGGAAGGTAGGCATCAGTAGCCGTGGATTACGTTGCAAAACCTCTTGGAGACCCTCAGTAGTTTGCAGAGCGTGGAAGGGAGCCTGAGACCAAACAGTCCAAGAAATGCTGGCATGTGGCCAGGGAGCCCTGTGGAAAGGGCCCGAGTGGGGCCTGTCCTGAGTTCTGTGGGCAGCTCTCCATCTCTCCAGCTCTGGGGGCATTTTAAACCGGGACTAACCAGTGGGTCCCAGTTGGCAGATTGCAGAAGGGTTGCAGGAGCTTGGACCAAGCACCCCGGACTTGTGCCTCACTTCTGCTGCTAGCTGGCCCAGGAGCAAGGCCAGTTGTTTGACTTCAGTCCCGTACCTGGAGAATGGGAGCGACGCCAGTGGCGCTGAGGGCCACCGTGGGAGAGAGCGTGTGTCAGGTGACCGACTCTCTGGCACACGTGGGTTCACATCAGCGACTGCTCTTCGCCTGTGTGCCTGGGCAGAGGAAAAGCACCTTCTGGGGTCTCCCCCAGTTTCCCCACCTCAGCGTTGCTGAGGGGGCTGTTGGGCGCTGTCATGTACAGTGTGGGATGTGTAGCAGTGTCCCTGGCCTCCACCTTCATCATGCAGTGGCACCACCCACCCCTGGTCATGACAAGGAAAAATGTCTCCAGACATTGCCAGGTGCCCCCTCAGGGGCAGATAGCCCCGTTTGAGACCCCCTGGTGAGAGAATTCCATTGACACCCCCCACCAAGAGACTGTTCATAATAATCATCTCATCTACCAAAGTCCCAGGATGCTACCCACATTTAAACCCACACACTGAGTGGGAGGGAGAGAGGAGGGGACTCCCGGAAGCCAGGGCCACCTGGCTTGTAGTGTCTGACCCACCGAGAGTTCGCTTTGGCATATAAGGTGACTTGGTGATCCAACTCAGTCTTTTTCTATATAACTGTTGCAAGGTTTCTCAGCCTCAGCACAGTTAACCTGTGGGGTTAGACCATTCTTTGTGCTTTGGGGACCTTCCTGTGCATTGTAGGCTGGTGGTCAGCATCCTGGTCTCCCCCGACTAGGTGCCATTAGTATGTCCTCACATTGTAATAAGCAAACATCTTCAGATACTGCCCAGTGTCCCCAGGGGCTGCATCACCTCTGAGTGAGAACCACTTGATTGTGAGACCAAGTAAAGCCATCCCTCATCAGACACCAACCAGAGTTGAGGTTTACCCTCCCATCCTCTTTGGTCTTTGGCAGCTAAGTGGGTGTCAAGACTTCATATTCCGGGTGAAGAAGGACAGTATTTTCCTTGGTCTTCAGCATGGTCTCAACCCCAAAGTGAGGACCTGATGGAATGTCAGAGCTGGAAAGGACCTTTGGTGGTGCTATGGGTCCGGGCCATTCCATTTCCTGGGGGCAGAAGCCCACGGTGGTAGAAGCAGGAAGTCGGCAGTGCCAGTGTGCCTGCCCCAGCCGTTGAGTCTGGGGGCCCATGCCCATTCTCTCTGTGCAGCAGTAGCATTGATGAATGGGCACTTGTCCCCTTCAGAAAGCTGACCTGTATAGGGTACTGTTTGCTGTCACTTGCATAGAGGAATATGACACTGCAGAGATGGGAGTGATCACCCCACGAGTGTATTTAGGAGGTAGGTATTGCCTTGTGCAGTAAGTTTTAAATGCCTTTTCTTAGTAAACTCCCCCAGGTTTGCCACACTGACTTTCGGGGCTTTCTTGACCCAGAATGAATGCCAGTGTTGCCATGTGACAGCAGAGCAGGGTAGAAAGAACAGTTGCTGAGGGTTTGGCTTTCTCAGGTGGTGAGAACAAAAGACAGGTTGCCTGTGCTTGGAGGAGAAAGCGTGTGTTGTGTCATTGATGGTGGAGGCCGCCAGCATCCTGGAGTCCATGGCTGCTCCTGTTGTCATCGGTGCCATTCGAGGGGGTGCCCTGCTTGTGGAGTCTTACTGCCAGAGGAGCAAGTTATTTTAGCTGACGGCATCTGCGCCTGCGTGAGCTCAGCGCACTCTCACGGCCTCACTACAGTCCCCTCAGTCCTCCCATAGCTGAGGCACCAGTAGTTTCTGTCTTCAAAATACCCAGACTCCATCCACTTTGCACCGTCTCCAAGGCCCCGGGACCAGCCTGAGCCACCACCATCACTGCCACTCCACCCGGACGACTTCTGAAGGCCCTCTCTGGCCCTTGCATCTGTCCCCACCTCCCTGAGATCTGTTGTCCTCCCCCCTCCCAGGATGATCTTCCCCACCATTTTATTACAAAACTTTCCCAGCACACAATAATGGGGAGAATTGCATGGGAACCACCTCCAGGCGATCTTTTACAAACACAAGCCAGTGGGTCCCTCCCGGGGTTGACCTCCACCGGCCTCGCTTTAGACTGGGTACATCCAGGCTCCTCCGCAGGGCACCTGTCCCCAGCTTCGCTTCCCACCTCCCCTGTGGGACACTCCCCACCTCTCTCTCCTTAGGACTTCCAGACTCGGGGTTCCCTCTGCCTGGTGTACTCCGTCTGGCTGCTCCTCTGTCAGGTTCACAGGACACCTCAGGCTGCACCCAGCCCCTCACCCACGTCCCCTGCTTTATCCTCCCTACAGCACCCAGCTCCAGAGTGATCTTGTTCCCTGCACGTGTCTGGGTGCTGCTTTGTTTTCCTTTCCCGCTAAAGGCTGTGGCCTTGTCCACCCTCGTTCCCGTGTCCAGTGCCAAGTGCAGCGCCTGACACAGGGTAGGTGCTCAGCAAATCGCATTGCTGCGAGCAGGGCTTGGCCAGTGGCCGCCCAGCAGATCTCACCCTTGTGTTTACCACTGGCTTGGAGGGTTGAGGGATACTGAGTGACTGCATGTTTCTGTGTCCAGGCAGCTCTTGGAAGGGGCCACGCTGCACAGCGTTTGTCATTGTTGGGAGTCTGGGGGCTGGCTGTTCAAAGGTGGCATCAATGTCTTTGCAGTTTTCTGGGTATAATTATAATAATAATAATGCCAGAGTGGTTTTGTGTTGTGTTCCCAAGCCCTTTGCGTCATTTCATCAATCCTTCCTGAAGATGCCAAGGTGCAGGACCTTCCCTGTCGGGCCGTCAGAGACAGTGAGTTCACTCACCCAGGGTCCCAGCCACAAGTGAATGAGGTCAATTTGAACGCAAAAACCAGTGCCTGCCTCCCTGCATTTCCTCCGTGCCTGCCTGCTGCCGCAGCAGAAGTTCTGTGGTCCTTAGAGTTCCTTCCTGTGAGGGGGTTTCCCATGTCTTCACAGGGACTTTCCCCCAAATCTTCAAGCCACTTTGATTTACCTCAGCTGCGCTGGTATCGCACCATCTAGTGGCAGACTAGGAAAGGGTCATCAAAGCTGGCTCCCTGGATTTCTCCCATCATTTCAGGCGAAGTTGCCAACTTCTTGTGATTATCTAGTAGGTTTATGGAGTTTCTCTTTGGTTCAAGGCACAGAGGTACCCAAAATACAGGTTCTGCCCCTGCAGCTTAGTATCTGGGCGGGTGGGGTAGGGTTTGCTTGCAGGGCCGATACGGGTAGAAGTGAAGGCAGAATTCAGCCTGGCCCCAGGGGGATTTGGGGGGACTGAAAGTACCTGCTGGAAGTCAGGCTGGGGTTCTTGTCCCACCTCTGTCACTTAGCAGCTTTGTGACTTCAGACAAGGCGCCGTCTTCCACGGCCTCTCAGTCTTGTTTCAGGATTTGCACATTGCAGATGATAAATAAAATTGCATGGGGATACAATGACATTAACTGAAGCTGTGTGTAAAGCACCTACCTCAGGGTTGGGTAAAGGCCCGTGGAGCAAAAGTGAGTTACCTGTTCCCACTCTTGTTAGAAGGACAGGGGCTCAGCGGTAAGACGAGAGCGCTGAAAAGTGGCTTGGCTTTTCATGGGTGAGGTTAACGTCAGAGTGAAGAACATTCCAGAAAGAAGCGCATAAAAGTACCGTCACCTCCAAAACTGTACCCCTATGATCTCCATGCAAGCAGCTGCAGTTGCCTAAGGAGAAATATGTTCGAGGAGCAGAAAAAGTACCAAGGGGTCATCATGTCCACCAGCTGGGCTTGGTGGCCCCTGAGCATGTGTGCGGAGAGCCACCGAGGCGTCACCCAGCAGCAGCAGTAATGCCGCGGAGCTCGGCCCCATTCTTCACCTAAGAATTAGTCAGTCAACAGAGTTGACACGTCGGTGACGAACTCACCTCTATGTCACTGTGCAGAAGTGTTTGTAATCATTCCTGAGAAGAGAGATGACTCGAAGGGTTGAGGTAGTGTCACAGGATTAAAGTGTTGCCACGTATTAACAGTTATTTGTGTTGGCAAGATGCTTTCCAGATTTTTTGTGTGGATAGGAAGATTAAGACACATCAGCCCAGGATTAAAGCTTATTTTACACGAGTACCCCGCTGACATTTTTGTCAAGAATTCCAAATGGCTTTCCAGATGGGGGCCGTTCCCTGGCATGTGGTCGAGTCCTCATTTAGGAGGAATAAACAGAACAGGCAAAGGTACTCCAGATCCCCTCTCTGCGCAGTCCCTAGGTCTGCATATTTTCTTCTGTTTAGTTTCACAGACATCTTTGCAGCCATAGGGCAGTGCCAGAGCTTGCTGCAGGGCAGGCGTGCTCCTAATGTTTGTGTACACTGCTCCCTCCCCAGCATGAAGGAAGCCTGTTGATGTGAAGGGGCTGGGGGGTGTTCAGAATGCGTGTGTTTCCAGCTTAGACCCTGGATGTGTCTGCAGAGCGTTGCGTGGTCAGCACTTGACAGAGGAAGATGGTGCAGCGAGTTTCACTGTGGAGCGTGTGCCGTGGCCCATGCCCACTGGTGGCCCTCTCCCTGGGGACCCTGGGAATCTGCTCTTGGCTCCATTGCTCACTAGTCTGTGGCAGATGCTCACATGACCTGCTGAAAGCCTCAGGCCTGCTCCAGAGCTCATCACTCACCCTCTAGTTTCCTTTGCACCCTTCCACAGATGTTTATCTGGAATGTTCACTGGCAGCTGCTTTATTCCTGATATTACTTCGGAAGAAAAGAGTGTCTTTCTTAGCCCCAAGGCCCACCTGAGCAGAAAAGCTGGGAGGAAGCCAGCTGGGGTTGTAGCTGCTCCCCTGGCACTTGTGGTGGGTGGACAAGCTGCTTAGCTCAGGTGTGGCTGGTGACCTGGCCCTACCCTGGACAAGCCACTCCCCCTCTCTGAGTCTCCATTTCTTTTCCTGTAAAATGCAGGTGTTGGGATGACCCACCACCTCAGGTGGTTGTGAAGATTCAGGCAAATGATGTGGATAAAGTGCTCAGCACCTGCCCAGCCCATAGGTACACCCTCAGCGGCTGCTGGCCCGTGTATGAACCCACCCAGGGTTCGGGAGTATCCTTGCTGGGAATGATGTGGCAGAGGCTGGGGGAAGTCTCAGAGGGGTCCCAGGACCTCTTCTCCCCTGCTGGGTGGGACGTACGCTCTCCTACACTGGGACCACTCCTGGGGCCAGGCCGGTGCCCTGCTGCTGCCCTTCTCTTGCGTATAGCAGGGGCTCCACCCACTTTCCTTGCACCGGGGCAGCTGCCACCACCCTCCCGGCCCCAAAGGACTCTTCGTCCTTCCTAGACTGGCCTCGCGCGGGTCACCTGGGCAGTACCCACCTCCATCCCTGTTCCTTGCTGCCTCTGAAATAGACACATAAGTCATTTCGTTTTAAGAGTTTTGCCACCAGTCAGTCCGTCTCTGGGCAGGCCCCTTTAGTTCTGGTCCCTGGCCCACCTGTGGGGCACTATTGGCAAGCACCCTGTTTTCATCCTCCAGTGTGGAGCTGCTGGACGCCTTCCTCCTGCTCCTCCCTCCTTACCCACTATTTGAGGAGGCAGTTTACCACCCCCCCCCAACAGTGACACTATACCCCCAGTTATGGACATGACTTCAGGGTGGGCCTTTTAGGAAGTCCCGCAGATGCACCCAAGACGTGTGCGGGCTTCCTCTGTCCCAAGGCCCCAGGTTAGTCGTGTTTGCTTTAGGAGAAGTGCCCACCTCCTTGGAGCCCCCTCCCTGCCCAGAGACCTGCGCTTGCAAGGAGAACAGTCTGTGGTCCCTCTGGTCAGAAGGGAGCCTGCATCTCAAGGACTCTTGCCTTCTTTGGAGCCATCTTTGGCTCTTTTCTTCAAGAAAGGAACTGTCTGAGTGTGGTTGGTGCTTACCTTCCAGAAGCTTCTGTGCGAGACCATGCAGGTGTGAGTGTGCAGACCTCGGACCCAGTGAAGGGAGGGGTGGCGGTTTCTGCTCCCCTTACCCCGGGCCGGGTGGTCTGTGTTCCTGGCTCTCCTCGAGCAGTCAGCTGGTATGTTGCAATCATTAGCAAAGGACCAGGTCCACAACAGGTGCTCCTTGCTTTCTGCCTCCTCATGCCTCCCCTATCTCAGTCACCTGGCTAAATGCCGCTGTCCTTCTTAGTCCGTGCTTCCTCCAAGAAGCCTGCTCTGATCCAGACCTTTTCTGCAGCCTCACCAGTTTGGGAACCTCAGCTCTGCACTCTGAGTCACTTCTGTGCTTCTCCTGTGTTGTAACATTCAACTAAAGTCTGCCTCCTGGCAGGCAGGGGACCTGTCATCACCACACCCTAGAGCCAGCATGGTGCCTGGTGCACCGTGGGTACACAGATGCTTGGAGTCACTGAAGGATGTAGCTCCCGAATGAATGCTATGATACATCTGTGGACATAGTGAGAGGTACGGCTGAGGGGCAGTTCCCAGGCTTGGCTGGGTCGGGTGGAGCACCCTAACTGTCACAGCCACTCAGCAGTGCTCTGGGAGCAGGGTCCCACTAGAACAGGCTGAGGGCCCAGGCACTGAGCAGAGGTTTGGAACGAGAGCAAAACTGCAATTTTTCTAAGCCCAGGCTTGGCTGTCTGTGCTTGGCAGCATCACCAGGCCTGCCAAGACCAGAGCCAGGACACAGTGCCTGCCCTTGGGGATTGTAGCTGGGCTGTCCAGCTTTGCAGCTGAACCTCACGCTTGGGTGGATGGTGGTGGGGACCAGGAGGGGGAGCAGGGCCAGGATATCACTGGGGACTCGCTCCTTTCAGCTTCTGGTTGGCAACCTGCACCCCTTGACTGGAGGGTTGGGGGCAGTGGGGGACTTGCCCTGGCTGGGTCTGTTGAGTGACATCTGGGGTCACATGGGGTGCATGGGCTGAGCAAGCTGAGCGGGGAAGGAGCCGGGGGGGTTCAGGTGTAGCAGCAGCCACCTCGGACTTGGGACAGTGCATGGAGAGCTGCAATAAGGCCAAGCCCCTCCCGTGCCTCAGACAGCAGAGCCTGTGCTACCCAGAGGCAGGGCCGTCATTGGAGGCCCCCTGGGCTCTGAATCCCACCAGTGTCGGCCACGGTCACCCACAGAACACAGCTCTTGGGCCTCGTCACAGGGAGGGGATGAGGAGGAGAGGTTTCCTGGTCAGATAACTTCAGGGAATGTGGGCAGCCAAGCTTCTTCACTGTGAGTATCTTGGCCCTTACCGTGCTGACTTGAGCAGTCAGTGCTCCAGGCGGGCTGCCTGTTCACACACTCCTGTGATGAGGGAGCGTTTGCGGGAACACAGCAAAAGGAAACCAAAAACACCCGGCCTACAGACCCGGCGCTGGATAGTCTGCCTTGATTAACATTGGCCTATTTACGGCCTTTGTGGTGGCCTGCGTCTCTCATAATCGCTGGTGGTGGTTTTCCCCTCACGTGTGACAGAGAGGCTATGCTGGGAACCCAGGCTGGGGACAGAGCCTCCCTGCCCATCCCCTGCTCATCCCCCAAACTTGGGCTTCAAGTAGCTGAACAGGTGCTGCGTTCTGGTGACACGACCAGAGGCAGTGTTTGGGGGGCCAGGCGCCTGAGCAGTTAAGGAACCAAGCCAAGGCCATTCTGGTAAGCACAGGGCAGTCCTGCTTGCAATGGGGTGTGCGTGTCAGTTGTCGATGGTCACGTCAGTACTAATTTGCAGTTGGTGGGTTTTGGATCCTATGGGAGATGAGCGTAAATTAAATGTGGGCGACTTGGGTGTTTGGGGCAGAGAACCGACTGAAGTTCATGGTTGTATTGTAGTCTGCCCTAGCCCTGGGCTTACAGCGTTTCATTCGTTCTGTGACTGCGTGTCACCTCTCTTCCATGTGCAGCTCTGAGGATACAGCATGAACACAGCAGAGGCCCAGCGAGCAGATACTTAAATAACGGCCGCTGGCTCCAGGCCACACATGCAAACACTCCTCCCTCTTAATCACAGGTTGTGCCCTGCAGGTTTCTGCCCCCCCGCCTTCCCATTCCGTTTTTCCTGTAGTGCCTCGCCAAGGATAAGGGCTTCATAAGTGTTTGTGTGATTGCACAGCAGCCAGTAAAGTGCACGGGGGTTTCAGTTCAAACCTGTATTGGATGACTCTTCATGGCATGTACCAGGTGGCAGGCTGAGGCACAGGGCTGTTTTGGATGCTGTGCCCGCCATCTCAGCCTCCCTGACAGGTGGCCTCTGCTTCTGGAAGGAGATCCTCTCTGTACCTGAGTGAGTGTTCGCCTCAGAGGAGAAGGTGAGAATGGGCTCTAGGCAGAGGGACTAAGCCAGCCAGAAGCCCAGCAGCGTGCCGGGGTGGGGGGCTGCTGGGGGCCCCAGTAATGGGCCTTCACACTAGTGCTCGGGCTGCTCTGCGGAGACCTGCCTCCAGGGGTGAGAGGCAGAGGACAGGAAGGTCTGAATAGACGTGGTGGGAACCAGGCAGTCTGGGACCTGCTGGGCTCTCACCAGCGTCCGGTTCTTTGGGTGGCTGCTTTCAGACCTTGGACCCCCAAGTCTGCTCCGCGCCATGCCCAGGTACAGTGTAGAGTTGTTCCCCCGCCAAATGGAACCCTTCCAGCTCCCACCTGGCCCCTGCCACATGGCCCTGACCTGCCCAGAGACACACAAGCAGTCAGTCCCTGTGGCTGGCCCTCCCGTGTGCCTGCCCGGCGGGCAGCATAGCCCCCGCTCCAGAAGGGGCACCTCGGCATCCACAGGCCCCTCCTCTCTGGTCCATCCCCACCAGCCCTGCACCCTTTCCTCCGCTGCCCCTGCCCCTCCCTGTCAGGTACTCAGCACCAGCGCTCTTCTTGGACCACAGGACAGCAAGCAGACAAGGCAGAGTCCCCACATCCTGGAGCTGATGCGCTAGTGGGGAGACGGACCACGAGCTCCCAGGCAGCATGGCGTGAAGAGGCAGGAGGCGACTTGGCTTGCCTGCCAGGCCAGGCTCCTTGTAGAGAGTATAGTGCATTTAAGTCTCAGCAAAAATCAGCCGTTTTGTTGGCAGAACTAAAAAGTCTAGGGCTGGGGGTGGATTCAGCTCCCTCCACCTGAGCTCTGCTTCCAGCTGGATTGGCTCGCAACCCTGGCAGCCCTGGGGCTCTCCCTCAGCCCCCAACCCCCAGCTCCAGCAGAGAGCATGCCCCTTTCCCAGGAGCTCCAGTAAAAGCCCTGGATGCCCAGTGTCCCCTGGAGCCAAGCACACCACGGCCGGGCTCCATGTGAACCATGAGGCAGGGTGAGTGAGTCCCCAAAGAAAATGGGAGATTAGGAGGCAGGGATGGCCAAACCCTGGCTCCTTCCTGTGAGCCTGGGCCCCTTGCTGCTGCCCAAGAGTCAAGTGCAGGAGCTAGGCCAGGCCGGACTTCAGCCCCAGATGTTGGGCCGTTGGGGGAAAGGGTGTCTGGGATCCCTGTGGGTGTGGTGGGACAAGCTGCTGCTGTCCACCACGTCCCTGCAGCATCCCCTTCCTGTCATTGTCGCCTGGTATTAGGTGTGTGCATGCATTCATTCTTCCAAGGTGGCTGCCTGGGCAGCATATGGAGCCCCCTTGGCGGCTCTCCAGCACCCCCACCCCTCGCTGGTAGCCTGTGGTATTCACCCTGGTGTTCGCCGTCTGCACATGCTGAGGACTGTGGCACTGGGTCAGGCTCCGGGTGGCCTGGCCTCCATGAGCACGCTGCAGGGATAGTAGGCATCGCTGGGCTGTTGCCTGGTCGTCATTTTGGGGGTGGTAGCTGTCCTCCTAACCTGCCTCCCCACATCGTCTCCTCCCCAGTCACTGCGCTGCCCCCACTGCTTTGCATGCCTCAGTATGGCCTCAGCCGTCCTTGGGCTTCCGGGCTCTTCCCCTTGGACTTCAGCACAGCCACCTCTTCCCAGGACCGTTTCCCTGATGCTCTGACCAGCTCCCCACGTGTGTGCCGCCATGACTGTGAACGGCGCCCCTCCCCATAGCAGCCTGCCTGGGAGAGCAGGTCACGGCCACCCCTGCCCTCACTCTCTATCCCCAGGGCCTTGACTGCTGAAGGGGCCCTGAGCACACTGCAGCACTCAGGACTGCTCCCAGGGCCCGAGGCCATTAGTGAGGCAGGCGCCTTGCCTCCCCAGAGTTGTGGCCCCCTGGCTGGTGGTGGGGACAAGTGGCAGGCAGCTGTGGACTTGGCCACCCCTGGCTGGGAGACAGATGGTGCTGCCTGTGAACAGCTGGCGGCATGGCCCTGGTCCTGGCCCGTGACAGTGTCCCAAAGAGTGTCTTCCTTGAGCAGCAGCTGTGCGTGGCAGGCTGTCAGACTTCTCACAACTCTGTGAATTCTTTCTGTTTTTAACGGATACTCACTCAGCGATCCAGTTGGAACCTGGGGGGCTCCGCCAAAGTGAGCTCTCCAGAGTATGAGTGTGTGGGTGGAGATGGCACACTCGCCACCCCCGGCCCCACCTGACCTGCAAATTTGGAAAACATAATAATGAAGAACTAAAGTCTCCAACACTTGAAATTCCGGAGATGCCACATAAAGATCTGACATCTCTGCACCGCATCTCTGCAAGGCCACAGTTGGTGGCGCTGAATAATGGCCACCTCCACTCCCTGCAGCTTGCCACACTCCTTTGACCACTGACATGGAGTGTAGAAACCTTTTTGTTAGTGTATAATACACACACAGGGAAAAGTGCACCTGTCCTACCGTGAAGTGGTGGGGTTTCACCAGCTGAACACACCCACACCCCCACGTCGGAAACTTGTTTTCTAAGTGACTTGATGTTCCTTGGAGTTTATAGTTTTATGTGGGCTTGTTTTTTGTTTTTAACTTATTTACTGTATGAATGTAGTGTTGGGGGGAAAAAAACCAATTTTTCTTTTTGCAGAAAAGCCTGCCATCGCTCCGCCCGTCTTTGTGTTTCAGAAGGATAAAGGACAAAAGGTAAGGGCCACTGTGTTCCCTCTCCAGCAGTCGCTCCGCCTGTTTCCTCCTCCCCAGGCTCCCCCAGCCTTTCAAGCCTTCACACTGAGCTGGGAGGATGGGTCCGTGGCTGTAGGTCACCGTGGCGACAGGTCAGGATGGACCTGTGTGGACAGAACTCGGAGGCCCTGCTTTAAAAACAGTGGCGGGAAGCTGCTTTTGAATTCCTAATGCTTTATTTTAAACATGCTCCTGTACATGAGGAAAACTAGTTGTAGACAAAGGTGGAAGGAAGCAGGGGAGGGAGAGAAGGAGGGAGAGGAGGGAGGTGAGAAAGAGAGACCAGTAGTGGCTAAGGGGGGAAACGGGGTCTTAGATTTTAGGGGGATTTTTTGGCTCCAGCCAAGCTGGCATTAATGCATTTAGAATGATTATTAGTTGGTTTGTATCGTGGGTTTACAGTCTACCTTTGTCAGGTTGCTTCTCTTCTTGGATTTTAAATTCTTGACTGCACGGCTGTTGGAAATGCTTTGCCTGGTTCATGGTGATGGGCTCCCAGCCTGTCAGAGGCCCAGCCACACAGCAGGGCATTCGACACCATGTGTCGTCTACCTTGAAGCCATTACTGGAGTATATCCCTCTCCGACAACTGCGTGTGGAAGGTTGGGGTTGTGTCCACAGCTGGTTGATGTTCTGTGGCAGTGCCTGCCAAGCTCGTATGAGGTCTCCCTGTTTGTCCAAAAAAAATGGTGGTCCCTCCGCACCCGTGCCCCAGGGCAGCCTGTGGAACTGAGTAACAGTTGCAAGATTTCAGAGGGACCAAAGTGCTGCTCAGATTTGGTGTGTTCTTAAATCTTTCTACATCTTTTTGATAAGAACAGAATTTGAGAATCTCATGGGCTCAGGGCTCCTGGTCCACAGGTGAGGTGCTCTGCTGATCCCCAGTCCCCTGGCAGGGTGGCTGGCTCAGGCTGGGGACTTCTGCTCTGTCAGGTTGGGACTTGGCAACCCAGCTTCTACTCGCAGAGCCCCCGTCCCTTGGTCTGAGAAGAGAGGCCAGACTCCTTTTCCTGGGTGGCCAAGCTTTTCTAGGCAACATTCCGGTGCCGAGGCGGGAAGGGGAGTGTGGAAGGGGTGGGAGGGAGAGGTGGCACTTAACCCCCACACACAACCCTCCTGCCAGCAGGGTGCCTTCTGTGTTAGCCAGGGCTTGTCACCCACGCGTGTTCGTTCGCACATTAAATTTCCCTTTGTCAATTCTTTGACTGAAGAAACTATCACAAAACCCAAGGAAGCATTCTTCCCGTTTTGTTTCGGTTTTCCAGGTGGTATTTTCAAGGTACGCCAGCCTTTGCCATCTCGTCTCCCTTGGGCCCTGACCAGTCCAGTGTAATTATGTGCGTTTTCATCATTTGTCCTTTGGGAGGAGGATGGGGCTGATGCATTTCCTCTAGCTTTGAGAAATGGATGTGTTTGATTTCTGTTTTAGACAAGGAAGTCACTTCTCTTGGGTTTTCCGTGAAAGCAAGATTTTCTAGAGTCTTGTTTTGAACCATGTTTAGCTTAATTGGGCCAGCAAACTAAGGCCCTCCCACCGCCACACGTTTTTGTAAATAAAGTTTTATTGGCACTCAGCCACGCCTACCCCCACACTGGAGCAGAGGCTGCTTTCATGCTGTAGCAGCCGAGGGAAGTAGTTGGAACAAGACCATGTAGCCCGTAGCCCACAGACTCAAAAATTAGTATCTGGGCCCCTTACAGAAAAAGTTTGCCGGCCCTGGATTTAAAACAAGTAACAGGAATTAGCAGTTCTTTCATCCTGAAGGCTTTTGGACAGCCAGCAGGATGGAACACTGAAGTGTAATATTTGTTTGGCTGAATTTAAAATGCTTTCAAAATCACTAATTCCCATTTCAGTGCTGCTTCGCAGTCGAGGTGGTTCTGTTGCTTTGTGACTCAGAGGCTGACTTCCACATGCTACCTTCAGAAACAAGGGCAATGCAAGTCACAGAAGTGGGGTGTAGCTGAACCAGAAGGGGAGCTTGGGAAGCTGCCCCTCCTCATCTTAAAACCGTCCAAGTGTAGTTACTACAGAATGTTGACTCGAAGCCAGCTCTAAATGGGCTTCTAGAAATAACCGACCTCTGGAGCCTCCTCCATGGGGAGGCCGCTGCAAGGGTTTCACAGCAGGAGCGGGAGCCTGTGTGACACTGTGAGGGTCGCCTTCTGAGCTGTAGGGTGGGTAGTACCAGATGGACACACAGTCAGCAGAGGAGCTCAGACTGCTAGCTTTGTGTTCCCATGCCTTCCCACTTCAAGGGAGACGGGAAGGCAGATCTGCAAGGAGCAGCCCCTGTACTGGGGACAAAAATGAGAACTGGAGACCACCCCTGGGCTCCTTCCCCGCCGAGATCTCAGCCCGGCCCCGTCTCACACCTCTGAAGCATAGCTGTGCAGACTGGACTGGGTTTTTCCTAAATACGTTTTGCCCCCCTTTTCACTTGGACATTTTTTTTTCAAGTCCTCATTAAAACTAAATTAATGGCACTGGGGACAAGTGAATGTCCTTCATCTGGCTTCACTTCATTTTGTCTTAAATGCTGGAAGCACTGGATGTAAGCTGCCCCCACCCGATACGTCTGCCCTAAATACGTCCTCAGACATCTCTGAAGAAGAGGGCCATTCCTCTTCTTGGCCCTAGTGCCATTGTCATGCCCAAGAAAATAGTCATTCAGAAATACCATTCAATGTATAGTCCATATTTAAATTGTCCTGTCACCAAAATGTCCCTTATAGCTATTTCTTGGGTCCATTCATCAACTGTGGGACGACTGACTTCCCTTACAGTACGTGCCCTGATCTGTAAGTGCCTGTGGCCTCCCTTCAGAGAGCCCGTGTCCTGCTCCAAAGGAGTTGTCTGACTGCTGACTGAGATAAAACATTTGAAACTCAAAGAAAAAGACTAAGCTGCTAGCCCAGGCAGTTTTTTTGTTCAGTGGCAAAGCCACACTGAGTTTTCTGTCCATCCCATCAACGGCTGAGTTGCATTCACAGCACACCAGGAATTGTCAAATCCTGTTCCACACTGGAGGCGGCGGTTGGCAATTTGAACTCACGTCCTAGCGTCCGAGTTCACACTGGGGCCAGACTGAGCCCAGGGAGCCTCTGTTCATCTTGGTGTTCCCCAGGCGTCCTCAAGGTGGCGCTCTTC
This sequence comes from Manis javanica, assembly GCF_040802235.1. Classification (NCBI taxonomy): domain Eukaryota; kingdom Metazoa; phylum Chordata; class Mammalia; order Pholidota; family Manidae; genus Manis; species Manis javanica. The sequence continues at coordinate 96,886,733 of NC_133168.1, read as the reverse complement.
ACAAGGGGCCTGCTCAAAAATGAAACCTTTTTTCTTATAACTGCCTCAAATGGTAACAGTTGTTTTTCTTTTTACTGTGGAGAAAATTTGAATCTCCTGTAAGCTGTTCTAGTGTTGGTAACAAAATGTTTCTTTCTGTTACATATCTTCCACACGTTTGCTCATCTGCAGGGGAAGGCTTTGAGTCGCTCTGGCGGGGGAATGCCTGTTGGGTAGACAGACAGAAGGATGTCACAGAAGAGCTGGCGAGCAGGGAGCACAGGGTCACTGAAAACGCCGGCCTAGATGCTGAGGCCTGCCTGGGAAGCTTACATTGGCGAGATACGCATCCTCTGTCCGCGGGGGTTTTTCTGCCGCTGTTTGTCAGTCCTCTGTATTTTGAGCTGATGTCAAAGGCTGTCAGAATCCTGATGTCTTGATTGTAACAGATGAGTTGAAAGACCACAGGCCTTATGTTGATGCTTCAGACCTTACTATTCTTGTCCGGCGGAAACAGAGGCAGGCAGGAAATGCTGAAGGTCCTCCAGGCAGACTTTACTTCAGTCCGTCGTACACGGGCATCCGAACATTCATGTTCTAAAACCAGGGATTTTTTAAATGATCTAAGCAAGCCTAGTTAATGATAGGTGGTTTTCCCACAGAGCTCTGGGTCTAATTTTTTTCTTGTGGCATTAAAACCTCTGGCCTTAAGCAGTGGCCAGCCGTGCAGGTGCTGACCTTCGGGCCCCAGACAGGTCTAAGCAGTAGCTTCTGTCTGTGGGCCACCTCTGGAGAAGAAGAGTCAGTTTTGGTGACTTTGTAGATTGTGGATGGGTTAGTGTATTGCTTTTGCTTTCCTAAGAGTGTCTGCAGGTTCTCTGAAATCCTCTCTAGAGATCCCTGTGTCCGACAGGCTCTCATGTGAGGAAACAGCCTTCAGGTCCTCCCAGAGGTCTCAGTCACTTGAGAAGAAAGGTGAATGGACAGGGACGCAGGGCAGCCCGGTGGTCATTTAGTTCACCAGGAGGGAGAAACAGCTCCGAGGGGCCGACGATGCCAGGCAGGTTGGGACAGGAGTCCATCCGTTCCAAGACACAGCTTTATAACCCATTTCTCAAGGAAAGAGTCTCAGCTGCAGCGCTCTCAGCCCGTGGAAGACCCTTCCCTATCCCAAGACCACTTTAGAGGATGGCAGGGTGTGGTCCTTTCAAGGACGAAGACTTCCATAACTTTCTCTTCGCCAGGTGGCTTTCTGCATAAGCCCTTGCCTGGGATGTTAGGGGTGAGCCTGGGAGAATCCTGGGCTGGGCCCCCCTCCTTCAGCTGAACCCCCACCTGCTACCTGCTTGTTTGTCACTGAGGCAAGAGGGTGCTTCCTCGGTCTCGTGGTTAAGCAGAACAAACTGAGGGGTGCTGGGACCACTGGAAGGATGTAAAGCCTTTGCCCTGGACCCCCACTGGGCAGCCATGTGCTGCTCCAGGCCTAACTTCCCCTCTCCTGGTGGACCGAAATGGTGCTCACGGCCACCTCCCCTCATCTGCATCTTTGAGGAGGTGTGTCACCAAACCCTAGGGGCAGGTTGACTCAGTCTTCCCTGTCCCTCTAATAGAGGCCCTCCCCCCAGGTATGGTTGCCAGGTGTGTTTTCCACGCTCACGGCTCACGGTAGGCTGAGTAGCTCCATGCTTCCTGGCAGTTGCGAAAATGAGAGAGAGAGAGAGAGCTGGGACTTCCTTGCACCTTGAGGCTCCCTCGAAATCAGACAGAACAAGGGCACGTTCATTTGCCTCTTTGCTGGCCTGGAGGGCTGGTCTGGCTTTCTTGGCCATCCTCAGCCCGGGCAGGTGCTGCTGCAGGTCAGGGTCTCCAATCCACCCGGCCCCAAGTTGCAGCCTTTCTTTACATTGAAGGAAAATTGTCTTTTTTGCTCCCAGTCCTCTGCAGAGCAAAAAGACTTGTTGGATTCGGGAGAGGAGCCTCAGGGGGAGGCTGAGGCCCCCTGCCATGGCGTGGGTCACCCCGAGTCAGCTGGTGAGCATGCCCTAGAGCCTCCTGCCCCTGCTAGCCCTCCAGCCAGCGCTCCTGAAGCCCAGCTTCTTCCTTTTCCGCAAGAACTGGCAGGGGTAAGTCCACCTCCACCTGGCATTCCACGCCCAAGGCTCCCAACCCAGACCCGCCCCTTCCCCTTCGGGTCCTTCAGATCCAGACCCTGGGTCCTAAGCATCTGATGACTGAATCTCTTCAGCTCCTTTTAATTTCTGCTGCTGAGAAGTGAGGACAGATTAAGTCCCCTTTCAGTTGAGATTTTCTAACCAGGGGACCATATACCGGTAACAAGAAGCTAATTCCCTTTCCAGAAGAGACTCGAGGGGTCAGAGGAGGAATTGCAGAGTGGGGCAGAACCTTCCAAATCAAATTCGACCCCTTCTCCCTCCTTCCATTTTTCTCTCTCCTCTCCCTGAACTGGGCATTTGTGTTCCGTGTCTAAGAAGCGCAGGAAGCTCTGGTTTCCTTGGTCAGTAGGGAGAGGTGTCTAATGTGGATTGCTTTGCAAGACTGTATTTGGACTGTAGTTAGGCTGTGAACTGTTTATTCCAATCAAAGAAGGAAGAAGAAAAGACATCTTTTGAGTCCACAGGTAACCCTGTGAGCCCTTTACCTTCATATTAAGAAGGCTTTTGAGGGTTATAGATGGAGAAGAATGTGACCTCTTGTGAACAAGAAATGTCTTGAGGTTGTGGATAAACTGATAAATTGGGAAAGGTAAACATCCTACATTCAAGATTGAACACTGCATCCTCTAGGTGCCTGACAGCAGTCCCCCATTCACCTGACTCTTACCAAGAAAACAGGAGCTGCTCTTGCTCTGCCATACTGAACTCTGGGCAGCCTCCAGAGTGTCACAGCCTCAGACCTGTAGTGACGCCTCTGTCACACCACCAGCCCGTGTTTAAGGAAACCTTAAAATTCAGGTGCAGCCACCAAACCCTAGGATGCGCGGGAGGAAGTGCTGATGAGCCAAGGTGAGGCTGGCGTGCCATCTGAATAGTCGGGGAGTCAGTGTGGAGCTGGGAGGAAGAGCCAGGCTCTGGAGGGGGGATGGGGATGGGGGCAATGGGGGAGGCAGGCTTCAGGGCATAGAAGTGGGTTTGGGGCAGCAAAGCGTGCTCAGAGGCCCAGTAAAGATTCCAGCCAGGAGGCACACGCCCCGAGCGAGCGTTGGGGGAGCGCGTCCCTCACGCCAAAGCAGGAATTGGGAGGCAACCACTCTTCTGGTCAGGGCGGAGCAGCGGCTGGAAGCCCTCTGGGGCCGGTGTTGTGAGCCTGGGCCCTGGGCCCCTCAAGCACAGGGACCCTCATGCCGGTCTGCCCAAGGGCTCTGGGGCCTCCTGCTGCTGTCAGTGCGAAAAGCACTTGGGGAGAGCCTCCGACTGCAGGCACTGAGGGAGTCATTGAGAGACGGAGGCAGTGGATCACAGAGACTGTCGGGCAGCCCCCCTTCTGGGGCATGCGGGCTATTTCAGGCCCCTTTCCTAGTGTCCTTTTGCTGAGATGGGTGCGCCCCCCCTCCCCACTGGAGGCCTCACCTTCTGCCTGTGGCCAGTCTGCACATGGATTTCTGAGGCCTGGCCAGTGGCTCTTGGCGTCTCAATTCTTACGAACTTTGTGTCAGAGGCTCTAATCCTGAGATGTTCAAGCAGTCCCCAGACTGGTAAACACAAGGCCAAGCGTTGGGGCAGGGAACCTCAAGATGGGAGGTTCCCATCTCCGCGGGAGACAGCCAGGACTCGAGGGAGCAGTGTATGAGTGTGCCAGCATCGCATGCACTGCTTAGTTTAGATTCGTAACTATGGCAACCTCAGTTCTGTCAGAAGTCTCAGCAGCGCCACGGTCACATCAGTTGCTGACAGCCCAGAGCCAAGCAGCATTGCTCCCTTAGGCTCTCAGCAGAAGAGACCCTGGCTGGTTCCTAATGGGTCCTGTTAATTGGCTTTCTCTACTGATGACAAAGTAAACATTTTTTAGGTCAATTAGGACATAAATCAGGGCAGACAGAACCTGATCCCAGCTGCTTCTTGGCCCGAGATGGTCCTGTGGTTAACTTGGCCTGGCCGCTTTTGCATCGGAACTGATTTGGATGCTGCTGTGCGCCACACCGGAGCTCAGGATCCGGCGCACCCGTCAGCCAGCAGGTCTCATCCATCACCTTCAGCCTGGCCTTCAGTTCTTGATCCCCGGGGGGGGGACGTAAAGCTGCAAGTGCTTTATAATAAATAGTGGCTCACTGGGTTGTAGCTTATATAAAGGGCCCTTATCTTCTTTCCATCTCGTCAGAACTCTGGCCATGGCAGACTCAGTACCAGGAAAAAGTCTCTATATATCAGCTTTCTGGCTCTCAGAAGACAGCTGGGAGAAGAGCGTACCACATCCAGATTAAGTTCTCTGGCCCAGAGAAGGCAGGCTGCTCTGAGAGCTTACTCTGAGCCTGGCTGAGGCCTCCAGGACCGAAGCTCCAAGCCAAGGTACTGCGGAGCCTAAAATGTGTTTACTGGACCCACCAGGAAGCCTAGAAAGACTCTGGAACAAGCCCCCAGGCTTGGCAACTACCCTCATCTTCCAGCTCCTGCCCGGGATTTGACCTGCACCCCACCCCCGCCCAACATGCAGAGCTCGGTGGCTGCCACTGTTTTTCGTTTTTTAGTGTCTTCCTTTTTGGTAAGAACTTGGGAGCTGGTTGCCTCAGTCACAGAATAAACAGCACTGAATTGCTCCCCAGTCACTGTGAAGACAGGACACGTCAGCAGGCCTCCCTGAACTGATTTTTCCTACAGCCACAGCCACCAGCTTTCTCACTGGGCAGTCCCAGCCGGGAGCACTGCGGCTCAGGCAGGTCTAACAGTACCTGGTCTTCCCTGCAGGGGAGAAGAATGTTCATCTGACATGGCCTTGCTTTCGCGTTTTTCCTGGGAAGTCAGGAAGGCAAGGCTCTTCATCCCTGCCTACCGCCTGTGTTTGTCTGTGTCAGCCTCTGAGAGACAGCCTCCAGCTCCATCCCCTTCCCCCAGACTGCCAGGTGGCCTCACAAGGGCCATGGGGTTTTTTCAGAGGGGAGTCCTTAATAAGCATAACAGTTTTAATTTTCACCATTTCATCCTTTATACAAAGACTTGAAGCTTCCCACGCCTGTGGTCCCATCCTGGCTTAGGCGTTGCCGCCTGTTTTGCACCTGGCAGTGAGGACGGACAAACCTCACAGCCTGAGCTGCTTACCCAAGGTTTCAGTGGCTTTTGAGGGGAGAGGACAGCCCCCCACCCCCCTGGCAGCAGCCCGGCTACTGTCCTTTCTCACCTTATGCAACTGATCCATTCCTTCCCACTGCCTGGCACCAAACAAATGGGATGAAGAGTTCTCTTTTCTCTTCCTCTTTTTCCTTGTGTAAGTGTTCATGTAGCGTACTTTTTATCATGGTGTTCCAAATGAGTGCCAACCCCAGCATCCCCGGGTGTCATCCTGAAGCCCTCCCTGCAGAGGTGGATTCCAGTGTGGAGGAGGACCCTGCACTATCCTCACTCCTGCCCAGAAAGTACAGACCCCAAAGGCCTGCTCTCAGCGTCCTGCTCACACAAATCCCGCAGCAGTGCACCTGAGCTTTGGGCTGCAGGCCCCAACCGTGGGTGCATCCCGGGCGTTGTTCCTGACTGACCCCTGAGCAGCCGCTCCCTGGGTTGGGGTGAGGGTGGCCCCCAGACAGCTTTGATACAGAAGAGGTCCCGATACCAGGCTGCTGTGTCTAAGGGAGGTTGTGGTGGAGCAGGTGTGGCCGGGGTGGTGGCTGGAAGGGGAGTTATGGCATCCCCTCCTTTTTCTCGCCCTGGGGAAGACCGCACAGGGCAGCCGGGTGGCAAGGTCAGACCTCTTCCAGCAGGTGGGGGTGCAGGCGGCTTCCCCTCTGGTTCCTGGAGAGTAGGCAAGGCCAGAGGAAGCCAGAACCGGCTTTGTTTCCCACCTTGTCTTCCTGCTTCCCTGCTCTCCTTCAGTGTGGAGGAGGTGGCTGCTGGAGTGTCCTCTGCTTCTGACTTGGCTGGCTCCGACCCCTCTGGAGGTTCCAGCAGCTTCCAAAGGTCCTCTCTGGTGGGGGATCTCCCTGTTAGCCTTTCTAGGACCAAGAGGCCTACCACATACCTGTGGGATGGCGCTTAGAAGAGTTTTGGAGTATAGCTTTGAGGAGCTGTGGGGTCAGGAGCTGAGGAGTATATGAATCTTGTCTGGCCAGGCACCCTTTCTCCAGGCGACCGAAGGGGCTCACTCATCAGTAAATGTTTGCCAAGCATCTTTTATGCACAGCGTCCTGGGTATTGGGTATATGACCTGTGGACACAGCAGACAGGGACTGGCCTCACCATAGTGGGTGACTGATGACACACACACATCAGATCATTTCCCTCGATGAACAAAACAGGCCAGAGGCTGGAAAGGCTGGAGGTGGGGTTGGGAGGAGCGGCTGCCACACTGGGCGGTAGGAGGGCAAGCGGGCCTGCAGTCAGGGCAGGCCTCGCCTTGGGAGGGCATCGCAGGCCTCGAGTAGCACACTCAGGAGGAACACTGAGGAGGGAAGTCAGAAAACATGTCAGCAGGGAGGCTGGAGCGTGAGCGCACAGAGGGGTGGTGGGGGCAGCCGCTAGGACCCAGAGCTGAGGAGCCCGGAGGCCCTCAGCACCAGCAGGCCTGGGCCCAGGGCCTCCAGCTCCTGCTCTGAGCTCTGGGGGAGGCGCCTGGCACCCACCAGGTATGGAGACCCAGAGATCCCTGAGAGCGTTGGGGTGCCGTTGGCAGGGGTAACAAAGCTAGGATGCACAAAGCAAGAGCTGATAGAAAATCCAGTCAGGATATTGACCTCAGCACCCCAGTCAGGTATCAGTAAGGCATCCAGACAGGAGATGGGGGCTTGACAGCACTGGCACCCAGCTGGCCCCACACATGCACAGGGTGTGCCCCCCACACGCTGCTCCAGGGCGCAGGCCATCCCCCAAGGACAGACTGCCTGCCAAGCCACAAAACAAGTCCCAGTGAGGGCAGTCTTCTCCAAGCACAGCGGAATGGAATTAGTGTCCTTAGCACAAGGAACCTGGAAAATTGGCACACGTGGAAATTAGCCTGGGTAGCCAGTGGGCAAGGGAAAGGTAGGCATGGAAGAACCAAGCACTGCGCCCGAGGCTCTGCACTTAATGGGAAATACATGCCATCGCTACCTTTCTGGCCTGCAGAGTGCCTGGGATCCTTGTTGCTTCCCTGAACAGATGCCAGGTGAGCTGACGAGTGCCAAGGGCCAGTCCCCTTCTGGAACTGGGAGCTGTCAGGGGGCCCTGACACAGGCCGCACCAAAGGGCTTGTTCTCACTGGAGAGGGCCGTGTGTGGGCTAGTACCAAACACTTGGTGAGTGGAAGGAGAGAAGCCACGAGAGCCACAGGGCTGGGCTTGAGGGGAGACTGGTGGGGGGCTGGATCCTGCTGCAAAGGAGGACGAGGGGGCCTACACCCACCTGGAGTCACCGGCAAAGGGGACGGGTCCTGAGAGAGAAGGCTAGACGTGCTGAGGACACAGCTGTGTTCCCAGAGTGCAGCTTCCAGCACCCACGCTGTCCTAGGCTCAGCCTTCCGCCTGTCCCTCTCCAGGGACCCCAGCCCTGGCCCCTCACCTGGCTGTCCCCCGAACATGACTCCACATCCAGACTCTTCCTTTCACCCCTGTCCTCACCGCAGCCAGGTGCCAGCACCCCTATATTCCAAGGGTAGAAACAGAAGTCTGGGCAAGTGAAATAATTGCCCGGAGTCTAACATTTAGGAACTGGCAGAGCTGGGACAGATTAAGTTCCACAAGCCTCTGAGAGGGGGTTACCTACCTTCACTCCCCACTCAGGCTGCAGCCTGTTCTGTACCCATCTGCAGCCAGCCTGTCTGACGCCCCGGGTATTTTGTTTTGTTAGGGCCTGGTGGTGTGTTCCCAGTCACCCCGAGGCCTGCTGAAGCCCTGCCGTGAGGGCTTTGCGTCTCCGAGGACTTTGATGGGTGGTCTCCCTGAGCCGCCTCCCTGCCCAGGGCAGGGGTGGGGACAGCGGCCGTGCCCTCCCTTCCACGGTGAGCTCATAGAGCACAGACTGAGAGCAGAAGCCCAGGCCTGCTTCTCTGACTCGCTCATGCGGGGAGGGGAGAGTCCAGGCTGCCGTCTTTCCTGCGCTTTACGGAGAAGGTGGCGTCCTGGCTCCAGGAGGTTCTCTCCTGCTCGGCAGCAGTCCCTGCCCGTACGCAGAGCCCTTCCACAGGCACCATCATTCCGCCCCTGCAGCTGCTGGAGGTGGTGGTCCTCGTTTGGCCAGGCTTGACCTGGGGGCTTTTGCAAAGTAAGAAAATGAGCTCCTCTGCTTGTTCTCACACGAGTGCCCAGGAGGGGTGATGTTCGCCCCTGAATGCTTGCTTTCGGCTGCTCAGCTCTGCCGAGTCCCCAGTTGCTGGGACAGGCCGGACACGAGGGACCGTGTGGTAGCCTGGGTTAGGAGGGGCCTCATTCCAAGGCTGCCTAATTGCTGGCGGGTCATGTTCTGAAACCCAGGTTCTGAAGGACGAAGTTCTTCGCCTTCTGTGGGCTTGTAAGTGCTCGGTGGGGTCTGTTGACTGCTGACTTACATTTAATGAGTTTGTTCTGAGCACTTGGCCCCAGACTGTGGTCCAAGGTATCAGTGCCCCCAGTTGCTCCAGAAAGAAACAACCTGTCTCGAAGGAGGGGCCACAACGCGGGATGTGCCAGGGCAAGGAGTGGAAACTGTCACGATCCCACGTTAGGCAGCCATTTTAAACAGTCCTGCTGCCCTTCAGAGTGCAGAGGGGCACTTGGCAAACATTTGATGAAACGAATTTTGGGCAGATACAGTTTCTCTGTGTTTGAATTTGGGGGTGACCTGCCAGTGAGCCATAACCGGTGGCGAAGCAGAGAAAGCAGTCCCTGTTCTGGAAGGCTGTGCTCAGACATGAGACGGGTCCCGTGGCTCACAGCCTGGCAGGCAGGCACACAAGGCCTGTGGGGGGCTATGAGCGTTGCGCTGCAGGTCCGTCTGTGGTGTGCATGGCCGAGCTCAGGGTGTTGGCCCTCAGCGCCGCACCTCCGGAACAGCCGCAGCGGAGCTGGCGGGCTGCTGGGTGCTGGGCATCAGGGCCTGCTCTGACCTGCCCTGTGCTCTCGTTTCAGAGGTCAGCTGGAGGCTCCAGCCCCGAAGGTGGAGAAGGTGAGGACACCTCTAAGACATTCTCTGTCTTGTCTTGTGAACGTGGAAGCAGCCTGACTTTCTCCTCCTCATTATTTTCTGTAGATTCTGACCGAGAAGATGGAAATTACTGCCCTCCTGTCAAGCGAGAACGAACATCCTCTCTGACCCAGTTCCCACCTTCACAGTCAGGTACTAGCCGCAGATCCTTATTGACCCCTAAAAGTGTCTGTGTTAGTAAGTCCACTGTCCCCTGCACGTCATACATCCAGAGCCAGTAGAGCCCATCTGAGTCTCCTCCAGAGATGAGGTCAGAGCTTGCCCTGAGTCTGTGTAGTGCTGGTACCCCCGTCTGGACTCAGTGACGTGTGTGTGTGTGTGTGTGTGTGTACACTAATATGGAAGATGCAACAAGAAACGGTCCCTCCGAAGCAGAGGAACAGGGCTCTCGGCCCTGGCGGGGGCTCTGACCACTAATTACAGATCCTCCCTCAGCCTCAGCCGGGTGCCTAGAGCTTGGTGATCCTGTTACTGAGTAGCTGAGTGGCCCCAGCACACACTTTGGTCGTGGGATGCCATGAGCTCCCACAGGACAAAGGCTTGGTGGAGCCTTGAAGGGTGAGCCAGGCTAGGACCCTGTGGAGGTGCTGGACAGGGGCATGGTCTGGCATAGGCACGGAGGCCAGCAGACCAGCCTTGGGGCCGACACAGACACTGTACAGGAGAGGCAGGTTCCGGAGCACAGAGACACTCTAGGGCCATTTAGTGCAAGGCTGTGCAAGCAGGGGCACTCTGCAGATTTGGGGAGACACTGCCACCTGGCTTTCCTCTCCCCTCCCTGCCTGACATGGCCCACTCTCACAGTGACCTGTGTCCCCTGTCTTGACTCTGTGGGGCTCACAGGATCTCTAGTTATGGGATGGGAAGTGCATTCTGGGAAGCTCGCATGAGACATCTCACAGCTGTGAGCCTTAAGGGGGCAAGACACTCCTGGAAGGTTTGCTTCTGCTTCAAAAGTACTAGAAGTGTCCTGGGAACATCCAGTGAAGAAAGTGAGCGTCCTTACCAGGTCATCCCCGTAGTACGCTTGATTCATCCCCGCCTCCCTGCATACTTACTTTGGATGTGGCCCTGTCCTTTCTCACGACTGCTTTAGGCCCCTCTGAGCGGAGACACTTGCTAACCAGGTGCTGGGGAACCGTAGTCCGAGCTGCAGTTGACACCTTTTTTGTAAGGACCTCTGCACACTGCTGCAAAGGTGGCCCACAGAACAAGGGGGCTTCTGCATCCGAGCCTGGGATGGTGTTCCTGCTGCTGAGCCGCTGTGCATCAGAAGGGCGCAGCAGGAGAGGAGGTGGCCACCTGTGCTGTGGCCGCAGGCTGAAGGGGCAGAGGACACCACGCCCTCCTCTGGTGCAGCGGCATCCCAGATGCTCGGCGCTCTGTCCCAGGAGAGGAGATGTGCAGCGCGGTCCTTTGGAAAGCACTGCCACTGCACTGCCCTCTGTCCCACTTGGCTGCCCTCTTCCTCCCCAGTTAGTGCTTCAGCTCTGAGGCCCGCTGTACTATGGCCTGGCCTGCATCCTGTGAGCAGCTGGTACTGTAAAGTCAGACCCCAAAAAGGTGAGGGGAGGCGGGTGCAGTCAACTGCCAGGCCCCGACTGGTGACTAGGAGCAAGGCTGAGGACCCACTTCTCTCTCAGCTGCCCCTGCAGAGGCCCGGGGCGCCAAGGAAAAGCATCAGCATGAGGATAAGACAGGCAGCCCCAGCAGACCAGAGGCGGCCGGCAGATGTTGCGCAGATAAAGGCTGTTCAACTGGAGACCCTCTTTTCTGCTGTAGAGAGCCTCGGGGGTCGCTTTTATTGGGAGTGTGTAAAGGCCTCATTCAGAATGCTGACCCCTGCCCACACGGTGGGGCTCGGAGATGAACCCCTCAGGTGGGGGAGGCGAGTGGTGTGCCTCTGCCCCACGTACTCACGCTGGTTTTCCTCTTGTTCCCTCTCCTGCCCGCATGTCCTTGTCGACAGTGTCAAAAAACAATGTCTTTATGCCATCATCCTTCTGCGAGCCATCTGCCGGCAATTCTGACTCTGAACCAGGTGAGCCTGGGCCCCTTTGCCCTGCCGCCCACAGCCAGTCCCTGGGGGGTTCCTGGGAGGAGAAGCAGTTGCCACTGTGAAATAAGAGTTTAGATGGAAGTGGGCAATTTGAAGTCAGAGTTCTCTTTCCAGTGCTGAATGTCTTCCCTCCTGCGCAACTCCTGGGCGGGGAATCCAGGGAGAGACAGGCTTCCTGAGCTCTTTCTGCAGCTCCTGCAGACATGGCCTGCTTACAAGGAGTTTGAAGTCCTTTTTTAAAAAACAACTTTAAAGAGGTGTATTGCTTATTTTTCAAATTTTACACAATACATACATGTCAGTCTTAAAAAGGCAACTCGGAAACAACATAGAATAAAAGAATCCGTCTACCCTGTTGTCACTCTGCCATCCCAAAGGTCACTGCCATAGAGTTGATGTGATTTTCCAGACCCCTTTTCCATGTATAAAGTCCTCACATTAATTAATATTGCTTTGATGTGTTCAGATAAATATGTAGATATATTTAATTGCAGTCTTAAAAGTGAGGAAAACAGCTTGATCCCCTCAAAAGAATATGGAGCCCAAAAAAAACCCCTCGGAACGTGGAGCCTTCCTTTTTTGGTCTCTCACTGGGGAGCCAATGCCAGGATTTCTTGAAAGTTGCTCCCACGTGGCTGAAATTCCTCATAAACGACTTAATGAGCATATTTAACCACCCCAATTCTGTAACCCAACCTGCCTTATATAAATTCAGCGCTGACTTCAAAAGTGTTACGAGAGAAGTCATACCCTGGCAGGAGGGCAGCGTCGGGGGAAGAGGCAGGTTTTTATAACCTTGAGGATTGATTGGATGGCATCATTTCAAGCACTTGGCTTCACTTTGACTCTAAAAGCAGACTGCTCTGAGCTGCACCCCTCCCCAGCTCCTGAAGAGGAGCTTGGTGTCCAGGGGTCCTCTGGGGTACCTGGGGTGCGGGCTTCAGGAGGACCTAGCTGGACTGGCATGCGTGGGCTGCCCCGTCTGGGGTCTCGGTTGTGGGGCCAGTGTCTTGATTCTTCTGTGCTATTGAGTTCCATAAGGAATCTCAGGATCACCTCTGAGGTCGTGAGTGACAGTCTCGCCTCCCCTTTTTCCTCCCCAAAACCTTCATCCTGCAGCCTTGAGAGCAGGACAGCCCTGGGAAAGGCGGTGATGGAGGACCTGCTTCCGAGGTCCGGTGCAGCCGCAGTCCCCGGTGCCTCCTGCAGCAGAGGGGTCACGTCAGACTTGCGCGTCGCTTCGGCACGGTGGAGTTCTTAATCCGCGCCTGCCTGTCTTTTAGTTTTTAGCTTTAAGTTTGGAAAACATGTAAAACTTCAGAATTTACAAAGCACTTCTTATATCCCATCACCTAGCAACCCCATTTGGTGTTCCTCACCTCTTCCCAGGGATGTCCTTCATAGCAAAGGGATCGGATCTTGGGTCACACGTTGCATTTCTCTTCCCATCTCGAATGGTTGCTTGGTCTTTCCTAGACTTCTGTGACCTGGCAGGTTACGGGCCAGTTGTTCTGGAGAAGCCCTTGAGTCTGGGTGTCAGGTGTTTCCCGGAGACTCCCCCTTGGGGGTTCATCTGGGATCACGTCTTCCCCAGTGCACGGAAGAGTGGCCCACGATGCCACCTGTCCTGTGCGTGAGTCAGCTGGTCCCTAGGTCCGAGTGGACTCTGCCTGGCTTCTCCCCCAGGAGGTCGTCTCCCCTCTGAGGTCAGCGCTTCCCAGAGAGCTGCCTTGAGACTCTGGGAAGCGTCGTTCTGCCTCTCGTGCCCTCCGGCATTACTGACCCCCTGGACGCTTTCTTGCCAAATTCACCGATTGTAACAGTCGCCCAGTGGGGCTTTCCGCCTCCACCAGGGCTGCTGCATTTGTCTGTCGGCAAACTACCAAGAGAGCTCTAGTCCCGCTTGGTTGCGGGTGGTTTGTTGTTCAGTGTGGATTCGTGACTCGGGTTTTAGTCAATGGGTGATGATTTGCTGTTAGTAGTACTGATTTTACTGTCGAAGTTTTATTTCAGTCCCAGGTTGGGCCAGAGGCAGCCCATTGAGCAGATTCCATGTCCCTGTCATTCTTCCAAGCACGTTCTTCCTGTTGTCACAAGGCTCCAGGCTCTTCTCCCACGCTTTCTAGATGCTTGGCCTGTGCACTGCCCTGGGCCAGCACTGCTCCCAGGCCTCGGTGCCCAGAGCTGGGAACACACACACCCAGTGCACATGCCCACATGTATTTCTGTGCATGTGTGGGACCCAGGTTCACACGGATGCCGACAGTCCAGCACAGCAGGGTCCAGCTCAGTCCCCCATCATATTTCTGCTTCTCCTGATGATAGAAAGCTGGCCCCCCTTGTCCTCAGCGCAGGCACTCACTGCCCAGCCCTTGCATGGCCAAGTCCCGCCCTTGTGTCCCACCAGGCCCCGCTTCCTGGGGTCTTTCAGCCCCTGGTTAAATGCCAGTGGGTGTTCCTGGTTAAATCTGGGGTCCCCTCAGGGCTTAGCTGTGTTGTCCTGGACCTCACTTAGTCTCTGAAACCACCCTAGAGGGCCCTGCTCTCTTCAGATTCGGAGGAGGGTAGCAGCTGCCTGGAGGGAGCCACCTCTACACCAGCGAGCTCAGAGGGCCGCCACTGCGCCTGCGCACCCCGGGCCCTGGTGTGTGTGCTGGGGCCCTTTGCTGCAGAAGTGAGCATCTGGAGGCTGTGAGAAGACCAAGACGGGGCCTCCTGTCAGACTGCCCTGCACACATGACTCCTGCCGCGTCAGGACCCTCCTGTCCCAAGTCCCCAGTTTCCGTTAGTAATGTGGCACTTCCACCTGTCCATCCCTTCACCACAGTGTTGGTTGTGGGTTTCCTGTGCATCTGCCACGATTGCCTAGGCCTGCAGGCCCCAAGGGTCAAGTGGCTGCCAGCACTGGTATTGAGCGCCACGTGAGCAATCAAAGAGCCAGCCCTCAGTGCTTCTAAAAATCACCTACATTGGAATTTGATCTCAAATGCTTTTTTAATATTTCTCAAGTGCCAGTCCTCTGAAACATCCTGAGCTTTGGAAATGTTACTCTGTATCTGTATCTCCCTTCCTGGGAGGAGCATGTGGCAGCATGTCTGTGGGCCGTGGTTCTGTGCTTCTGCCCCCCCACCCCCGCACTCACGGCAGAGGCGTGGGCCCCTAACTCAGGCTCAGCCTCCGTACCAACTATCAGTGAGAGTCCTGTGAGCCCATTTTCGCCCTGGGAGAGCGGTCTGGCTCACCAGCACGTAGGCAGCAAAGGGCTTTCTGATTTTGTTCCGAACTCTGATTGGGTTTTGTTTCCTGCCTGAGAGTTTGGCTGGCGAGGCGTTTGTGGCAGTGTTGCCATGTACTGTTGGCTGGTTCTGAGTGTAGCCGGAGAGCTGTGCACCATAATTGCTTTTAGAACATTTCTGTCACCCCAAAAAAAACCCCTGCACCCTTGACCAGTCACTGCCCAGCCGCTGCCAAGCACAGGTCCATGGTCTGTGGGTGTGCCTGTTCCGGATGTATCCCAGAAATGGGGTCACACACTGTGTGGCCTTTTTAGTTACCTTTCCATTCATTTTGTAAGTCTTTGCCTCCAACAGAGCTTCGTTTGTTAAGTTTGTTCCCAAGAACTGAGTCTGTTCGCTGCTGTTGGAAAAGGAGTTGCTTTCCTGGCCTTGCTTTCAGGTTGGCTGCTGCTGGCGTGTAGAAATGCACCACTGATTTTTATGTCCCGATCTTGTCCCCTGCAGCCTGACAAGGGTTCTTTTCTATGGGCTGGACCTTGGCAGTTAGGCTGCCTCCGGTGGCCCCAAATGCTGTTGACCCAGTGCTTCCAGGGGACAGACCTGGAGAAGTCACAAGTCGGAGTCGTGAGGCTTTTCGTGCTGCTTTTCGTGAGGCTTTTCAGCAGAGGCGCCAAGCTGCACAGATGAAGGGGTCTGTGTGGACCAGTGGCGGAGCTGACACCAGGTCTTGAGCCATCCCAGGAGCCCCTGCGTTTGTCTGCTCTGTGTGTCAGCCCGGACTTGAGTCCCAGGGGAGACCTGGCCTCCTCACGTGTGACCCTGCTTCCTTCTCCTGGGCCTCCTGGTACTCTCTCTGAGTGACAGGGCGAAGCTGTCAGGCACATCTGGAAAGAGAGCAGGTCCACTGTCGGCCTCCTTTCATCTTTCACCACAGAAAACGTGTCTCATTTCCCAGACATCTGCTGGTAGTAGTTGTCCTGATTACAGAATGTGTCCTCTGTTAAGACCAGTCCTCGAGGGAGGGGAGATGTGCCCCAGGAACCTTTATGGTCGGCTCCCTGACACCTCCAGGGCTTGTAAGCGAAGCACAGCTGCCAAGCCCCCCATCCCCTAGATGAGGTGGGCCACGGGCTGACCGGCCTCGCTCGCCCGCCCTGTAGCTCACAGGGCTGCTTGATGAGTGGTCACCCTCACTCTGCCCTGCTCCCCAGCACCCTCTGCCTTCACTGTTGGCACTCTGTCCGAGAGCCAGCACTCCCTGCAGCCCCCTGCCCCTCCTCGCCAGGCTGCCCTACGGCCTTGGTGGTTGGATGGGGCCTCCGCGTTTCTGTTTTAATTTGGAAACATTTCCCTGGTTCTCCAGGCCTATGGGCCGCAAGGTCCAAGCCATGGTCCTTTCCTGCTCCTGACCCTCCCAGACAGGCCACTCCAGCCCAGGCCTTTTATCTTTCATCTTGTGCTCACAGAGGAGAAGAGCAGTGGGTTCCGGTTGAAGCCGCCGACGCTGATCCACGGCCAGGCACCCAGCGCAGGTAGGCGCCTGCTTTTGAGAGGGTTGAGGAATGGCTTTCTCCCACTCTTCCAGCCTCTGCAGCACCTCTCTGTACAGCCACCCAGCTCCAGGCTCAGCCTGCTCTCTGGGTCCTCTCGTTACCTGACACCTGGGTATTGGGACGCTGCTTGAAAGCACCTGTCAGAACAGGGAGGTCCACCTGCTGGCCTGCCCTCTGCTGCCCTGCAGGGGAGGAGGAGGAGGCGGAGGCGGCAGCCGTGGGGGAGAGGGTTGGCTCAGTGTGGATGCTTGGGCCCTGGCCCAGTGGCAGCTCAGCTGGTTCAGGCTCTCTCCACAGTGTCCTGGCCCCAGCATGCCACAGCGCTAACCCTGATGAGCCAAGATCCAGTAGCACGCTGCTGGCAAGCAGGGCCTGGCCACGGCACCATGTGGACCCCTCCGGTCCAGCAGGGAGGCCCACGCCAGGCTGGAAGTGTGTTCTCATGGTCTGGCCCCGTTTGTGTTCAAAGAGGGACTTTCTCAATATGGCCTTTTGACAGGCACGCGTAAAGGGTGCCTTTCCCTGACCCCCAGTAGACTCTGGAACTCTGGAGTGTTACCTGTGGTTCACTGCCCTCCTCTCAAACTGTCTGTGCTGGATTCTTGGGTCCCACACCTGGGGACAGCTGCCCCTTCCCAAAGCATTACTGGACTCATGTAGTCCACAGACGTTAGCAATTACGGGGGAGTTTCATTTAATCACTCAAAAATCAACAGCTGAAACCTGCATGTGTAGCTGTGAAGGAACTATTTTGGACTTTTTAAAAAACTGCTGTTCTGCACAATCTGGCCTGTGGGGGTTATCAGATAAGATGCCAACCTTAGCGTTTCTGTAAAGCACCTGAGAGCCAGGGGGTTGTGTTTCCGCCTCGTGCTCTGGGATCCCAGGCACACCAACTTACATCCACAGGTCTGCCCAGCCAGAAGCCCAAGGAGCAGCAGCGGAGCGTGCTTCGCCCGGCGGTGTTACAGGCACCCCAGCCCAAGGCCCTCTCCCCTGCAGGTAAGGACCGCCGCCCCAGGGCCCGGGCTCACGCAGGAGTCAGCATTGTCAAAGTTGCACCTGGGACAGCTGTGTCTTGACACACGTGGCTTGGCCACACCTGCAGAACACATTCAGAAGTAGAGCGTGCTGGAGAGACTGCCCTTTCACCCCCTGACATCCTGAAAGCCAGCCCTCTCCCTGAGCACTTCAGGTCTGGTCCTGCAAGCTTGCAGGCAGAGCTCAGCCCTGGGTGTCCGGGAGACCTGAAGGGTAGCTTGGACTAGATGTGCGTTTTCGTCTTACCTGGCAGGCCTAAGGCATAGCTCTGAGCCCGTCCGGCCATTACACCTGCGCAGGTAGCGGTTCTCAGTCAAGCCTTTATTCTCTCAGCATGAATGAGTCGCTCTTGTCTCCCTCTTGTTCTTTTCTTACAGTTCAAGAACTCTCCATCGCAAGCGACACAATATCCCGCATGCGGGTCACAGTTAATAGTTACGAGTAGCTTTTAATACATGGGAAATTTCTTTTTACATGATCCTAAACAAAGCCTAATTGAAAGCTATGTGTGTCACATAATCCCAACTATTTAAAGGGAGAAACTGCGTAGAATAAAAGTATGGTTAGTAAAACCTGTTTTATTATAAAACTCATTTGTCCCCCCAAAGTATGTATTTTTTCTTTTTTTCCTCCCTAAGTAATAGCATTGCTACAAATACATTGAAAGTTGCTTTGTGGAGTAAGCAGTGAAGTATTCTCACTTCTGTGGAGTTTGGGTTTTGTTTTTTTTTTAATCTAAGAATTTGTGACTTTTAGTAGTGAAGGCAGATCCTTTTCCTAGAAAGGAGAAATTACACGGTTGTCCCAGTGGCAGGCACCAGTGGTAGGAAGGAGCTTAAAGGTGGTATGGCACTAAGCCACCTGTCCCCTCTGTCCCCTCCCTGCAGTCCCGAGCAGCGGCACCAACGGGGTCAGTATCCCAGCGGACTGCACGGGGACAGCGACTTCAGCATCGCCTGACAACCCTGCTCAAAGAAGTCCCTCTGAAGAGGCGCGAGTGCGGGAGGTCTGTCTGCTGGGGCGGGGGTGCCACGTGGCTGGGCAGGGCGGACCTGTCCTGAGGATGGCCTTAGTGGCGCGTAACTGCGGCAAGTTTGTAGAACGCCAAGGGCGGGCTCTTCATGGTCCCCGGAGAAAGATGCCGGGAGTGAAGCTGTGCTGGGGCATCCTTCAGTGCCCCAGCCTAGCATCACTGGGTGGCGGTCCCGCCAGCAGGCACACTAACCACTGAGCTCGGAGTCGCTGGGGCTGGAGGAACGGCTTCCATTGATAAGGGTCTTGCACCATTTTACATGGACAGATGCACCCCCACCCCCTCTCCCCAGTCTGCCCCCCTGAACAACAGCTCAGGGCTTCATATCCGTGTGTCCTCTAGGCAGCGTGTGCCAGGGCGGTCAGCTCAGGGATCGTGTGTTTTTCAGGGCCCTGGGATTATACAGGCCAGAAGCATACATTTTCCAGTAGTGCTGCACAGCAGCTGGAAAATCAGGGGCGTTTGATGAAAAGCCTGCTTTTGCAGTTGGCACAGACGATCTGAAATTTGAGCTGCAGCTCTGCACCAGGGCTTCCCTACGCAAAACCCATCCCTCTCCACGCTTATCTCCACCCAGCTCCGCAGATAAGTGGCTGCCTGAGGCTCTATCCTCCCCACCCCCAGTAGATGGAGGCGCAAATGTTGAAAGTGGTCATCTACAATTCAATTTTAAAACATCCCTGAGCCCCCGCTCCCAGACCACAGTGAAATTGGAAATAGGAATCATTTCCGCAACATACAGCTTCTTGGGAACTGGGGTGGGGCAGCTGGGCTCTAGGTGATGAGTCAGCCGTGTGGCTCTGAGCTGGAGGGAGACCTAAAAGTGACCCAGCCCAGCCTGGGGGTCCGCCTGCATCACCCTCCCTCGGTTGTTCCGTGCCCAGGGACCCGTGCCCGAGGAGATGGACTGAGCCAGTGAGACCGTGTGAGGTGGCTCATCTTGCTTGCTTAGCAGGCCAGTATGTCACTGCGGTTGTCTTGTTTGTTTAACTAGGAGAAAGAGCCCCAGAAAAATGAGTCTAGCAATACTTCTGAAGAGGAAAACTGTGAGAAAAAAGAGCAAATTGCACAGCAGGCGTTTGTGTTCGGGCAGAACTTGAGGGACAGAGTTAAGGTACGTGACAGGGGTCTGCATGAGCTGTTGAACCAATGAATTGATGAGGTTTTTTGCCTCCTCCAAGTTAAACAGAGGAAGTCACTTTTCTTTAAAATGAGGAGAAATTGGGTGGGGACGAAGAGTGTGTCGTGGGGTGTCCTGTGACCCAGGCACAGCCAGCAGTTACTGGTTGCATACTGTCCACACTCCACTGCTCACTCCTGGCTCGCCCCCGGCCGCCTCCCAGGACGCCTGCCACCCGTCCCAACCCCGGCTGGGACCGAGGGGTGGCTCCTCGCAGCAAGTTCCCCCTTTCTCCCAGGGGCAGGGCACAGGGAGGCAGTTGGTGCACTTGTCCCTGAGAACTGACACTTTTGTAGCAAAGGAGAAGTGAAGTGTGACCGATGCTTTTGACATTGCCAGGGAGATTCTTGTTTCCTTCCTTAAGGGGCTGTGTCTCAGGCCGGCAGCACGTACACCAGATCATTCTTAGTTGTCAGAGGCCCGTCCTGGCATGGGGGCGGGGGGCTGAGCAGCACTCGGCCCCCTCACTCTGTGCCAGGAGCACCCCCAGTCGTGACAACCCAAAAATGTCCCTAAATAGCACTCAGTGTTCCCCATGGGACCAAATGGCCCCTGATTGAGAGCCACCACCTTGCTCTTTACGAAGCAGGTAGAAGGATGCTGTTTTCTCTCCCATAGGAGGCACCAGTGTCTGTCACCTGACTGCCCCCAGGTGTGTTGTTCTAGTCTGGGGACTTTGAGTTGCGGGCCGTGGGTGTCTGGCAGTGACAGGGGCTCTCGGCTCTCGACTCTCGTCCCTGTGACAGGAGCGCTGGGGAGACCAGAGGCGGGCCGCGCTACCTGTCCCAGCCATAGGGCTCCTCCGCCACGGCCCTCTAGCAGCCTGGGAGCCAGTATCAGCGGCTCTGTCTGGGGACAGGGTGTTTGTCACTGCTTGGGACAGGTACTGTTGCTGAGGAGAGTGGGTGGGGGCCGGTGATGGTGCTCCCACCCCACAGGCCCCAGGGCGGCCCCACTGAGAGCAGCCCGGCCCCAAGTGCCTGCGGGGAGAGCCTGAGTTGAGGCAGCGGTCCGCAGGCTCTCCACACATGGAGAACGGCAGCCATGCCGTCTGCTCTATCCTTGCTGCTCACTGTCCAGTAGGGACACAGATGCCCCAGGGATGAAATGAACTGGTGTTGCATGGCATTAGCCAAAACAGTAAGTCCCTTGGGGGCTGGGGGAACCCAGAGAAGGGAGGTCCTTGAAGTCCCACTCCACAGCGATGGGGCTGACTGCCCGTCAGACTGAGGCTGCTCCCCAAGGTCAGAGGGACAGCTGCCTTGAAATCGGGGTGGGAGCAGTGTCTCGTGGAGGGCCCAGGGTTCCCGGGAGCATTCCTCTAGGTGGCGCTATGTTGAGGGGAGCTGGCATGGCAGTTGGCATAAAAGGAACCCCCGTGAAAGAATACCACTGTTTCTAACAAGCCCATGAAATACCAGCTTTGAAAGATGGTGTGATCTCAGTATAGGAGCAGCGGTGGAAACACCAACTTGAGTGGTTTTAAACTGCATACAAAAGTTCCTTAATGCCCGGTGCACCGTTCCTGTATCTAGACTGTTCAAAGCAAAACGTGGTGACATTTCTTACAGTGCCCCACCCCTGTCCCAGCATGCACCCCCCGCATGTAGGCCGTAGGCTTTGCATCGGGGCCAGGCTGTACAATGTACGGCCTGTGCAGACACACTGAGCTAGGGAGGGCCAGGCCATTCTCTGAGGAGTCAGGATTTCCTCTCTGTTTCCAGTTAATCAACGAAAACACTGAAGTGGCTGACATGGAGAATGCTGGGCACCCCAGTTCAGAAACACCGACTGCGACCAACTATTTCCTTCAGTATATCAGCTCCAGGTGTGTGTCTGGGCCTGATGCTCAGCCTTCGGCCCCTGGCCAGCCGCCATCCCTGCCGGAGGGCCCAGAGGGAGGCAGTAGGGCCTGGACCGAGAACCACCCTGGGTGGGGAGGTGTGGGGGTAGGTGCGTGTCAGCATGTCACACAGCACCTGTGTGCGGGTGTATGCTGGCAGGCGGGAGCTGAGGGTCTGTGGTTCCGTCTGGCGCAGCGAGGCTTGGAGGTGTGCAGGCACCTGTCCTGGCATGCCGGCCCATCCACCACAGGTGGAGACAGACAGTGCCTGGGCTGTGGCCTGGGCTGTGTTCTCGCCCCAGGACTTGGCCTCTTACCCACTCTGACCAAGCATGGGTGTGACTGCACACACTTGCCCGTCCCTTCCTCTGCGGACACCCCGGCTCACAGTGCATCTTCTCTGCAGTTTAGAAAACTCGACCAATAGTGCCGATGTCACCAGCAACAAATTCGTCTTTGGCCAGAACATGAGCGAGCGTGTGTTGGTGAGTGGTCCCTGGGGGCCTGCTCTTCCAGGGACCCAGCAGGCTTCCAGAGCCTCCCCGAGTCAGAGGGACAGCATGGCTTCCACAGTGTCTACTGGAGAGTGAGGTCCTCTCATTCACAAGAGAAAGGAGTCCCAGCTCCTGCTTAGCCTAAAGCCAGGGCAGGGCTGCTGTGCCTGTGGCCCCGGGAGGTGCTTCCAGAGTGCCTGCTCCTGTGGCCTGCCCTCCCTCTCTGCAGGCCAGCTTAGCGTCATCCCAAGGCAGGTGCCCCTTGAGCCAGGGGCCAGCCGGCTGCAGTGACAACCAGCAGACCATAGTCCTTACCCCCCGGCTGCTGGGACCACCTGGGCAATCTCGAGCCAAGGGAGGTCAGCCCCTCGCCGGCCGTGACACTGCAGCTCATTGGGTGGCCTCGGCGGGGCCCCACCAGGACCACCCAGACACCATCCTGTCCATCCCCTGCAGAGCCCGCCCAAATTCAGTGAGGTCAGTTCAGATGCCAACAGGGAACACACGGCTGCCGAGTCTGGGTCTGAGTCCTCATCCCAGGAGGCCACCCCCGAGAAAGGTATGCTGAGAAAGGATCTTGTGGGCAGGGGTACCAAGGACAGGGCATTGTCCATCCTCCCTGCCCGGGAGGGATGTGGCACCACCTGGCCGCAGCACAACGGCCACGTGTGGGCCAATTCTGCTTCTGCAAGTCTGAAAGCCATGGGTGCTGGTTTTCAGTGAGCAGAGAGGGGACCCATTCATCTTAACGCAGTGAGGCCCATGGCACTTGGAGGTGACTTGGGGGTAAGGTCACCCCCACCCCCTGAGGCAGCAGAGGGGGTGGTTCTCTTCAAGGCCCTGTCAGTAGTCTGGCTGTCCCGTTCCCTCTGGCATGGGAGAATGGGAGATCCAGGGCCCGCCCATTCAGGCCCAGGCGTGGCCTGCCAGGGGTAGTGGCACCCCTTTGCCCCCCAAGAGGTACACGCCGTCTCCCCACCAAACAGTCACTGTCGTTCAGCTGGTAACATTTCAGAGTCCCTGGCTGAGTCTGCGGCAGCCTACACCAAGGCCACGGCTCGGGGGTGCCTGCTGGAGAAAGTGGAGGTCATCACCGGGGAGGAGGCCGAGAGCAACGTGCTGCAGGTGAGGGGCGGCACCCCGGCTGCCCTGTGCACGGGCTCCGGCCCAGGGCTCAGCTGTCCTCCGGTGCTCAGCCCTCCCGCAAGGCCAAGGCTTTTCTTGAGAGCCTAGCGAGCCAGCAGGGCTTCTTGTATGGCTCTGCTTTGGGGCCGAAGGATCTGCTCCGAGGCTCAACAGTTCAGGGAGTTAGACTGTTGTAACGGGCACCTTCTCTCACCCCCCCAGTTATCGGCTGTGACTGTGGCGTTGCGCTGGTACCCCGAGCTGTCCATGAGAGCAGCAGCCGAGGTGCAGCCAGCCCCACCCCATGTCCCTGTGCCCTCATCCCCACCTCCCCTTTCCAAGGCAGCCATCCAGCCCTGTGTGCCTCGTTCAATGCCTCTTCCCACCCCCACACATATGTCCATGAGTCCTGGACGTAGCGTGCTGGGGACTTGGCACCACGAGGCTTTCGGCAGCAGCCCTCCCCTTCCCGTTCTGTTGTTCCACTGTCTGCTCCGCCCAGGGCCACGGCTGGCCTCTGCTGCCTGGCCTTCTGTCTGGTATGGGACAGCTTTGCTAGCCACAGCGCAGGGACTGTGAACTTCACCCTTGTACAGTGTCCAGCTGAGTGGCTTTTAGCACATTCAGATTGTGCGGCCATCACCACTGTCTCATGTAGAACAGTTTTGTTCCCCAAGAAGAAACCTTGTGCCTGTTAGCAGGCACTCCCCACCCCCTCCCAGCCCGTGACACCCACGAGCCCACATTGTGTCTGTGGATTCGCCTATTGTGGACGTGTCACAAAAATGGGGTCACACGTCATGTTGCCTGTGTCTGGTGTCTCACTGAGCACCATGTGGTCAGGGGCCATGTGACACATGTCAGGGCTTCACTCCTTTTTGTAGCCGAGTGACATTCTTGTGTGTGGACAGACAATTGGGGTTGTTTCCACTTCTCAGCTATTGTGAATCATGCTGTTATGAACATTTGTATACAAGTTTTTATGTAAACAGGTTTCATTTCTCTTAGATAGATAGCGAGGAGGGAATTTCTGGGCCATGTGGTAGCTTTGTGTCTAACGTTTTGAGGACCCGTTTTCCATTTTCCATATCCACCAGCAGTGTGTGAGGTTCTGATCTCTCCCCACCCTCCGCACTACCTGCAATTGTCTTTGGTCATAGCCGGCCTAGTGGGTATGAAGTGGCATCTCATTGTGGTTTTGATTTGCATTTCCTTAATGATTTTTTTAATACCCCTCTAAAACTGTGGAAGTCCATTCTAGCTCTAGGGCAGGACAAAAAACTGGCTTAGAGCCAGATGTGGCCCCCAGGCCAGTTTGCTGATCCTGGTGGTTCCACATGGGTTAGACAGAGGCTCCAGGGTCCATCCACCCGTAGCAGCATCTGCTGGCCAGGGTCCCTGCTCACCCAGAGGGCTGCCTTGCGTTCCAGATCCAGTGTAAGCTGTTTGTCTTTGACAAGACGTCCCAGTCGTGGGTGGAGAGAGGCCGGGGGCTGCTCAGACTCAACGACATGGCATCGACCGAAGACGGGACGTTACAGTCCCGACTAGGTGAGCTGCAGTGGGGTCCTGAGGGAGAAGGCCAGTGTGGCGCAGACCCCGAGGCAGTGAGGTCCCTGCCAGAGGGCCCCTGGCACCCATACCCTGTGGCCAGCTGGCTCCAGCCTGACCCAGAGGCTGGCCCTTCCCTGACTCTCCTCTCTCCGAGCACAGAAGCAGGTAAAAATACTCAGCAGAATATATATAGTCATTGCCCTGTTGACAGGCATTCAGGTTGCTCCTGAAGTGTTTTACTACCTTAAGTAATGCTGCTGGGCTCTGTACACAGCAGTCTTACCCCGGAAGTGTGCTTGCTACAGAAATGTGTGCGTACACGTACATGTGTACATATTTGAAGAGAATCAGCATGTACACGCATGTATGTGGAATGTGTGTGTCCTTTATATTTATCCCCCAAATGGAAGCTGCCCCCCAGCCCTGCAGAGACAGCGACCCTGGCCCCCAGTGGCCACGCTGCATCTTTTCAGCAGTGTGCAGTGCACCTGGGCTCAGACTTGTCCCCAAGGTGGGAGCAGAGACAGAATGGCCCTCCCACTGGGGCACCAGTTTCCCCCCACAGACATCCCCTCAATTTCTTTGTCATTTTTGCCTATGAAAATGTTCAAAGTATGTGGAAGAAGTGAGCAGAGCGCCCCAGCCCACGGCTCACTGCCCTCTCCTCCCCTCAGTCCTCAGCCGAGCTGGCAAGGTCCCAGCTGTGCCTGCCGGCCAGCATTGAAGCCCAACCCAGCCCTCTGCTCTCACCGCACACAGACCTTCCGCGGAGCCCGTCCTGGCTGCTCCCCTTGCCCCAGAGGCGGGCTCAGAGCCCGGGACCACGCCTCTCAGGCCTCCCCGGGCTGCTCCCCGGTCCGGGTGGCTGTCCAGGGCCCTGTGTTGGGTTGGGGAGAGCTGGGCCTGCAGAAAGGCAAGGCGTCCCTTGTGCCCACGACAGGGCCAGGGCCTGGTCAGGTAGGGTTCGTGTCAGGCGCCCTTCGGGTTTTCTTCACCCCTGGGCTGCCCTCAGTCTGCCCGCCTCCTTCCTCCTGGATGCTCTGAGCAGCCGTCGGTCTCAGCCTCCCCCCCGCCTCTCCCCTGACCACCCGCTCCCCCGAGGTAGCTGCCGCCCGCCCACTGCATGGGCCAGCAGAGCCCTCCATGCGCCGGATGTGGCCTCTGCCTCCACCCATGGCCTCAGTGGTTCTGGGTTGGGGGAGCCAGGTGATGCCCCAGTATATGGGGGCTTTTGCTCAGCAAAGTGGGGGGAACCCCCAGCTTTCATGGACCTTGGAATTGTGGGGTTTCCTCCTTGTGGTGTTCGCTTACCCCCAGTGTATGTCCTCCCCACTGGCTGTGAGGCAGGGATGGGGACCAGGGCTGAGTGGCCTTGTTGGTTACAGTGATGCGGACCCAGGGCAGCCTGCGGCTGATCCTCAACACCAAGCTGTGGGCCCAGATGCAGATCGACAAGGCCAGTGAAAAGAGCGTCCGCATCACAGCCATGGACACCGAGGACCAGGGCGTGAAGGTCTTCCTGATCTCGGTGAGGCCCGGGCCGCCTGGGCTACTGCCTGCCTTGGGGCAAAGAGCTGCCCCGACAGTCCCCCAGGCAAGGGTGGCGCTCACCGGAGCCACCCCAGAAGGAGGTCCTCAGGAACCCAGTTGGGCACCACTCTGCAGGGAATTCCTTGGCAGAACTGCACTGAGGGGGTGGGCTGGGGGACACGAGGGCGGCCTTTGGTGGGCCAGTCCCCAGAACAAGCATGTGGAGACAGGTGGGTGGGTGAAGGGCAGGAGTGCATTGCATCACCAGGTGGCAGCTCAGCTGCAGGTTCCGGGAGTCCCCAGGGAGGCCAGCCCTGGGCCTGTGGGAGCCATGGGGGCTGCTGCCTCCAAGCTGGTAAGGAGAGGGGCACAAGTCCCGTCACAGCAAGGGACGTCGCCTACCCACGAGGAGGCAGCCTCCCCCCAAAGCCTTGTCGCCCAGCTCTTCCCTCTGCCCCCCAGGCCAGCTCCAAGGACACGGGCCAGCTGTATGCAGCCCTGCACCACCGCATCCTGGCCCTGCGCAGCCGCGTGGAGCAGGGCCAGGAGGCCGAGGCACCTGCCCCCGAGCCGGGGGCAGCACCATCCAATGAGGATGACAGCGACGACGATGACGTGCTGGCTCCGTCAGGGGCCCCAGGAGGTGGTGAGCCAGGCAGTCCTTGCCCTGCAGGGTGTGAGGAAGCTGGTTTCCTAGGCCCCTGCTCCCTACAGTGGCCAGCCCAGCACTGACCTCAGGGAGTGGGGGGCATAGTGCAGGGGGGGCTCCCTCCAGGGCAGGAAGCTGACAGCCCGGCCACTCCTTCCCACAGGCACTGGTGACGAAGGGGATGGGCAGACGGCCGGGAGCACATAGCGCCGGGAGCCGGCTGCCCGCGAGCCTGCTGCTTTGTCCGTCTGCCCGCCCGCCCTCCCGCCCCCACCCCGGCAGCGTGGAGGTGAGGGTCTCGGGAACCACACTCCCCGCTGGGTTGGCTGCAGTCTGGATCCGCACGTCCCGTTCAGAAGCAGACTCGGGGACTGCCTGAATGTGGTTTGGGACACGAGACCTCATCATATTGATGAGCAACACAAAGAGAACATTTCCCCTCCCCTCTCGGAATTGAAATGGCACATTAAGACTTGTCACGGCTTCCCACTGGGACTGGGCGCCTGGTCTCTTCACCTTCCTCGCCGTGGCGCCGGTCTCTCCCCACTGGCCTGCGCACCGTGTAAGCGCCAGGCCTGCTGCCCTCAGTGTCTCCCACCTTCCACACTGATCTGGGGCCTGTATTTCAGTTCTCCCTCTTCCCCCAAGGCTTTCGGGGTTCCTAGGACAAGACGCTGCTTCCTGTGCGGTGAGCAGGCCCAGCTCCATCACTTCCACGTCCTCCTCCCTGGGCCCTGGCCCCAGTGCCAGGGCCTTTCCAGGGAGCTGGGGGCACTGGGGGTCCCCTTGTTCCCCACCTGGGTTCCTGCAGGCCACATCATGGGGTGATGAGAGGTGAGACCCCAGGCCTGGAAAGAGCTCACCCGCAAGAGGGTCCCTGGCCCTGGGCAGGTCCCTGCTTCTGCTGTTGGCAAGTCCTTGCCCAGCCATGGACCTTGCTGCCCCTGGGCCATCCTGGGCAGGGGCCTCTGTGAGAGGCGGGGAGCCCTGGCAGGGCCTGCGAGGATGGGGCGGGGACTGGTTTCGGACAGCGCTCACAGCACCCCCACCGGGAGCAACCAGAGCCGCCGGGTGCCACCCGCCTGGGGAGGCCTGGGACGGTCCCTGTGCGCGGGGCCTGACGGGTTCCCGAGGAAGCTGCCTGGCTCGCCCTCCGAGGGCAAGGAGAAGGCCTGGTCTCCACGGCTGTGCCGCCCTCCCCGGGCGTGGCCTGAGCCTGGGAGGGAGGACACCAGAGGCCCTCCAGCAGGTCCATCACACTTCTCTGCTTTAAGCCTTAGCCAGCTAGTGACAAGTAAGACCAGATAACGCCCATGTGTTTTGGAACATTTATGTAAGATTGTCATATGAAATGTATTTGGGAACTACATTAAAACTTTTAACTAAAACCCTGGCCTTCCACATGCCCCAGGGGCCTTAGGAAGCCAGCCAGCCTGGCCCGGAACGGCCTCTGCCTGACCCGCATGCCACACCTGGGCAGGTGACCAAACCCCAGCTGCTCTCCAATGGCCGCCTCTGTGCAGAGCTTCACTTCACAGGAGGCTGTTGGCTCCCCGCCCAGGGGCCGCCTGGCTTCCCAGGGGACCCACGAGGGTGGGGGTAGGCCCAAGGAGTCACAGAGAAGAACAGGAGGCCCAAGGGGAAGTAGCGGCTCGGTGAGGCCTGGGGGCAGCCTGGCCTTGGCAGGGACGGCCTTTCTCCCTAGGGTCCTGAGCCAGTGACCCATCCTTGGAACCTCTGCCCCACTTAGGCCCAGTGGCCAGGCAGAGCCCTTCCGAAACCAAGTCCAGCTGGTTCTGCAGCCTCAAACCTCCCCACCCTGGGGCTGCCTATCCTCAGGCCCAGGTGGGTGGGGCCAGCGCAGTGCATGTGCTGTTCACAGCCGCCAGGCGCTGGTCACCATAGCCACGAACTCCTCGTCTGTTTCCACAGAGGCGCTCACGCCACTGTAGTAGTCCTGGAACTCATCCAGCGTGACCTGTGGGTGGCCAGGCTGTAAGTAAGAAGCGGAGGCCTGGGGCGGGGGGCACAGCCCTGGCACCCACCTGCCCATCCTTCTCAGAGGAGTCAAAGTTGTCCAGGAAGCGGCGGAGCACGTCCTCCTCGGTCCACTCGCCGCTCCGCACCTTGGGGTGGGCACGGCCACTGTACAGCCCCCGGAGGTCGTCTACCGTCACCACGCCGTCCCCACTGCGATCCAACTTGGCGAACGCAGCTGCAATGACTGCCTCCCGAGCCTGGGACATGGGGGGCTGGGGGAGGTGGTAACTGGAGGGGGACCCAGCCCTTCCAGGCATTAAGCACACACAGAGTTCAGGGCTTCCTGAGCAGGTGTCTCTTAGTGACGGGTTCCTGGGTGTCTGGTGTGTCCACACAGACATAGATGATCCCCCAGAGAGCATGGTACCCCCTGGGCAGTGGGGGCAGGACTCACCCGTAGTGCCCGCAGGAACTCCCCCAGGTCCAACGTCCCACTGCCATCGCGGTCCCAGCGCTTGCACACACCCTCTGCCTCGGCTGTATCCAGCTGCAGCCCCAGCTCAGCCAGGCCCCGCTGGAGCTCCCCTGCATCCAGGGACCGGTTCCTGTCCCGGTCCAGGCGGCGGAAAAACCTGGGGAGCAGAGGATTTATTTGCAGAGAGATCCCTGGGGTCACAGTGGGAAAGGTACATGGAGACAACTTACCTGGCCAGACCCTGAATGCTCGAGGCCCCTCGGGATAGGCACTGTGCTCGGAGCTTCTCCATGGTGGCATCCACAGCATCCATGCTGGATCTGGGCTGTCTGGGCAGCTAGAAGGGAGAGAGCTCGGGGGGTACGTACTCTTCAGTCTGCCAGGCTATGAGCTGGTGCCCCCCCACTCACTCACCTGGACTTTGTTGGTCCTGGAGTCCTCCAGACAGCAGTTTGGCTGGCTCTGCCCACTTTGCCCAGAGTTGTTGGTGTGTCCTTCCCGGCAGGGCGGTTGCTAAGGGACGGTGGCTCCGGAGACTGGGAGGGGCCCCAGCTGTAACCCTCAGTGTACCGGGGCCTTGTGGCCCTGGGAGGCCGAGAGGCATGAGGCAGGGCTGTTGCCAGCTCCAGTGTCCTGTGTGTCCTGCTTGCCCACTTGCAGCCGTATCATGCCCAGGCCCAGACTGGGAGGCATGGGGAAGGGGTCCCCCAGCTCCTGCAGGGACCACAGGGTCCTGGGTGGAGGAGGCAGGCCGTGTACAGGGAGATTCAAGGGCAGGTCCCCTCCCCTCTCTGGGCTCCATGGGCCCTCTGCCCCATTTCATGGCGCCAGCAGCCAAAACTGTCGAGGGGTCCAAGTTCAAAAGAGGTCCAGGTGGCCCAGGCACACACCCAGTGCTGGCTGAGCCACAACCCAGCGGAGTCCTACAGATGTTTCAGCATGAAGGTGGACAGAGCAATTGCTGGTAATTATGTAGGGGCCACGCCACTTGTGGTGTTTTTGGTGAACCAGTGGGCTGCAGTACCAAACAGAAGTGGCCCTGATCCCCCACATAACCCAAGTGGAACCACAGCCACTGTGGCATCACAGACTTGAGACATCTTCCCTAAGAGCATTACACCACCAGGCAGGAGTAAAATGATGGGGTTCCCAGGATGGAAAACAAAGGCCCTGGACAGATCAGAGACGGCAAAGCCTTGACTCAGCGCAGTGGTGGTGTCCGGAGTCGCGGTCCGGAGCCAGCCAGCATGGACTGAAGCGGCAGCTGACACAGCACTGGCAGTTTCCATGAGAAGCTGCAGTGACATTGCCCTGCAGAAACCTGACGGCTTGCTGCAGCCCAGAGCTCGTCGTGTGGGCGGAGTACGCTGCTGTGTTAGGAATGTTGCCACGAACATGAAGTTTTTCTTCTCTAGAAAAATGTAAAATGTAACCACGATGATTGTAGCTCTGGGCATCTTCTCATCTTTCACCAAGTCAGATGGGGAGTGGCCAGGGCCCTCCCCAGTGTGGAGTCCGCTGCAGTTGACCACCAGCCTCACTTCCCAGAACTGCAGAATGGGGCAGGCCTGTGTCCATCGGTGGCTGCGGGGCTTAGAGCCATGCACGTGGAGTGCCTGCACAGGCACTAGGGACCCATGACTGTACCTTGGGTTCCCCTCACCCAGCAGGGACCCACCCTGGGTCAGGAACAGTGCAGAGGCCCCCC
This sequence comes from Manis javanica, assembly GCF_040802235.1. Classification (NCBI taxonomy): domain Eukaryota; kingdom Metazoa; phylum Chordata; class Mammalia; order Pholidota; family Manidae; genus Manis; species Manis javanica. Next base: position 96,855,977 of record NC_133168.1, on the reverse strand, counting down.
CCTCCATCCTCCCACCCCAGGATGAAAGGAAGCACCAAGGCCGATAAATCTGGTTTATTCTTGAGCACAGACAGGCCCCAGCCTGCCTTCTTGTGCAATCAGCACCCCTTATTCATCCAGAAGAGAAAACGGGCCATTGTTACTACACTGAGGGGTCACTGTTAGACGCCAGGCAGGCAGGAAGGCAGCACCATCCCGAGGGCTGGGGATGGATGCCAACCTTTCCGGACTGAAATGGGCCCTGCCCCTCGGCGGTTCCCAGTGGGACAATTCCCTGAGTGAGGAGGCCGGGAACCGGCTGCTAGGGCACCAGGCTGGGCACTTTGTCTGGACAGAGGAGGGCACAGGGTTCCCTGGTTTGATAAAAGTAAAATGCCCTGAATGTTTCTGGCCGGGAAGGGCAACATAGAAACCAGTTAAAAAATAGATTCTTTAGGAAATATAAAAAGGAGCCAGGCGCTTGCAGCAAAAGCTGTGGCTGGCCTGGGGTGCACACCAGATGTGCTGGGGGCCCCTGGCTCCCTTCAGGGCCCACAATCCATCCTGTTCCACAAGGGTCCCAGGATGTGCTAGGCACTAGTGGCAAACAGAACAAAACCCTACCCTCGTGGACCTTACAACCTAATAGAGGTTCCCTAAAGAAAATATGGGGCAATGTGGGGAGGGCAGGATTCCTCCAGTTAAGGTGGTCAGGGATGGCCTCTGAGATAAGACCTGCGACTAAAAACCTGAGTAAAGGGGCCGGTCATGTGACATCTGGGGGAAGAGCATTCTCAGCAGAAGGAACAGCCCGAGGCAGGTGGCTATCCAGAAAGCCGTGCTTGTGGAGTTGCCTGCACGAGCACCAGGGCCCCATGACTGTCGGGGTCGGCCCAAGTTTCCCTGGGCAGCACAGCCTGGCTGCCAGCACCTCGGCATGTGCTACACGCACACTCCTTTCTGGGTTAAAGGCTGAGGGAAGGACAGAGCTAGGAAAAAAATATCCAGGATTCTTAAAGTTTGTCTTCAAATAGCCAGTGCAAAAGAGAATGAATCTTGAAGCCCCCAGTTCTGGGATAAAGAGTAAGAAACAGTGATGGGAGGAGCTTCAGGAGGAACAAAAATCAGGGTGGTGGTGGCGGTGGTGGGGAGAAAAGCCCCAATAATGTGGAACTTGAGGCATCTGACTCCTCCCAAGAGATCTCTAGCTCCGATGCTTCAGGAGCCAGATATCTGGCTCTGAGAGAGATGAGGGGGCCAACTGAAACTCACACTCTGGCTAAAGAGGGTATCCTGGGCTCAGATCCAAGCAGGCATGGCCAAGTCTAAAGCCAGAAGTACAGATTTTTGTGTAAACGTTGCTAATTTTTCAACGTTTGATTGATTCAGTTTGTTTAAAAAAAAAAAAAGTCAGCCTGGTCCAAACATCTGCATTTGACCTGCCCGCTGCCAACCTATTGACATTTTAGCAGGTTCTGATGCTTGGAAAGGATTTTGGCTGTACCGCGGGGTCCCCTTTGGGACACTGATGACTCCCGAGGACACACATAGTGGCCAAAAAAGTCCCCACTGGGCCTTCTGTCTCCATTCTGGAATCTGTGCTCCGGGGCTCACACGGTGGTCCCAAACACTGCAGGCTGGAGGTGGTCCCTGTCCCCCTCAGCCCCAGTGCTGTTGGCAAGGGGTGGACTGGGCAGGCCAGGCAGTGGGTGGCTGGGATCACTCGCTGGCAGGGGCCCCAGGCGCTCGGCTTCAGCCAGGGCAGCCAGCAGCCCAGCCAGGGGCGGCCGGCGGTGGCAAATATCCTGCAGTAGCTCAGCGCGCAGTTGCAGCTGCGCGACGAGCTCGTCCCTCTGGCGCAGGGCAGCCTGCAGGCTACGGACGGCAGCCTCAGAGGTCAGCAGTTGCTCTTGGAGAGTGGCAATCTCACTGGCAAGAAAACAAAACGGCAGTTGTGGCACCGAGATGCCAGTTTCTCGTCCCTGCTCCTGACTTGCAGGGCTCCCCACATCACTGTCAGGATAAAAGGCAGCTCTTTCCCACGGCTTCAAGCCTCCGCCACAAGTCACCGCGGTTATGGACTGAATGTTTATGTACTCCACCCTCCCAATTCATATGTTGAGTTCTTACTCCCCAGTGCGACGGTGTTAGAAGATAGAGCCTTTGAGAGGTCAGTAAAATTGGATGAGCTCATGAGGACGGGGTCCTCAAGGAATTCCCACTCTTAGGAAGGAGACAGACAGCAAGGGAGCTTGCTTGCTCTCTGCCATGTGAGGACACGGTGAGAAGATGACTGCAAGCCAGGAAGAGAATCTGTCATCAGGAACTAAGTCTGTCAATACCTTGATCTTGGACTTCCCAGGCTGCAGAACCGTAAGAACGAAATTTCTGTTGTTTAAGCCCCCCAGTCTGTGGTATTCTATAATTGGCAGCCTGAGCAAGCAGCACACCCCTCATCGCCTGCATTTCCCTTTCCTCTACATCTTTTCCTATTTGTTGTTCAATTTAGATGGCTCCTCCTCCAGGAAGCCTTCCCTCTGGACCCCCTCAGGTTCCTGTGGGCCACTCCATCACAACCCCCATCGCTGTAACTGCCTAGTGACGTGTCTGCCTAAGGGGAGGGCTGTGTAGGCTTTACCAGTGTGCCCTAGTTCCCGGCATTGTGCCTCGCACATAGTAGGTGCTCAGTCAAGATGACTGAATGAATCCAGCTCGCTCTGAATTATTTTCCACCTGGGCCCCAGCACCACCCCCAACCCCTGCGCTTGTCGCATCCCTTTCAATACTTAGCTGCGGGAGGAACTCTTCAAAACTGCTGATGTGATCCCGCCCTCGGCTAGAGAACCTGCCACCGCTCCCTATACCTACACCAGGAGGTCGATGGGGCCCTGCACCAGTCAGTACCAGCCGATTTTGCCTATAGTTAAATGGTCTGTTTTACAAAGTTAGAAATCCACACCTGTGTAAAACCTCAGCTTTACATGCTGACGACTAATTCAAGTTTTCTGGAGTTTTTAAAAATCTAGTCTCCATGTGGACGCACATGGTTCCCCCGGCCGGTCCTCCCGTCCGCATCCCGGCTCCGCCTCCGCCCGCCTCCTGGGAGAGTCCACCTGGACGCCTCGGGCCTCACCGGTCCTTGGCGCGGCACAGCTCGTCCAGGGCGGCGCGCATCTGCTGGTCGTGACGGGCCAGGCGCTCGGCCTGGGTGCTCACCGTGCGCTCGGCCGCGTCCAGCTGCGCCTCTAGCTCCGCTGCGCGCCGGTGCACGGCCGCCAGGTGCGCGTTCGCCTCGCGGATCTGCAGCGGCGGCGGTGCGGACATGGCCCAGGCCGCTGTCCAGGCCCCGCCACGCCCCCGCGGAACCGACCGCCTCCGGACGACCCGGCACCCGGAGGCCCGCTCGCGACTTGGCGAGATTGGCCGCGCTCCTGCTAGTCCCCGCCCACCTCAGGCCAGAATCCCGTCACTGGTTCCGGCACCTCGAAACTCCGCCCCTGAGCCCGGCCTAGCTCCAAGATTGGCCAACGCCTTGGCAGACCACGCCCACAGTTTAGCCCACGCCTCGGGGCGGTGGTGGGTGCGCTCAGTTACTGGACTGGCCACTCCTTCTAGGCACGTCCCACCCTACTCAGAAGCTAACATTAGGATTGGTACAGATACCGGGGCCCAGAGGCCTGGCCACGCCCCCGAAATCGGCGGCGCCTCTGAGTCACAATAATTGGCCATGTCCCTTGCCTCCGGTCTGGCCACGCCCCCAAGCCGAGCGCATACTTCATTCGGCCCGGGCTACGACGAGCAACTTGAGCGCAGGACACGGATCCTACCACTAGGATTGGTCTCTTTCCCGTTAATCCCGCCCCCAAGTCTGATCACGCCCCAAAATAGTCGCACGCGGTCCAGACTCCAGCCCCAACACTGATTCCGGCGCTGGGAGTTGCCACATCTCCGCCGTGACCCCTCTGTCCCATACTTACATCCTGCTCCTATCGAGCGGAGTTTCGCCCCGCGCCCTAATCCGTGCATGGGTATAACCGGTCACAGTCCCGCCCCTAAGCAAGCCTCACCCCCAGGCGTCAAACCATTCCTAACCTGGGGTCTTCTGAACTGGAACTAGCGAGATCTGCCTTCACTGATCCTGGTTGGCCTCAGTCTCCCCTCCAGAAATCAGCCACGGGTGCACGCGCTCTTCCTTCACTTCAGTCCCGACCCCGGCGTGTGCGCTCGACCCAGGTGTATGCTCTTCGCATTCAATAAAGTTGCGCGCTTGTTGTCCGCCCGTCCGCACGGGGGCTGCGCGCGCAGCCCAGGAAATCTCGCGAGAGCGAGCGGAGGCTGCCCTTGGGTGCAGGGAGCCGGCGGGGTGTGTGGAGTTTAGCCCCGACTGCGCGGCCATGGTGCAGTCGCCGTTTCACCAGTACTGGGACATCCCCGACGGCACCGAGTGCCACCGCAAGGCCTACGCCAGCACCAGCATCGGTGGTGCCACTGGTGAGCGTTGCCCGGGCCGCGAGAACGGAGGGCGCAGGAAGGTCGTAGGGTCTCTGGGGGCTGTCCGGGGGCATTCTGAGAGGTTGTCGGAGGGTGTCAGGGCGCCTGGGGCGGTCATGGGACGCTGGGGAACTCTTGTGCGAGGTAGACTTTGTGGGGGTGTCGGACTAACTCAGAGGGTGCAGGATGGTTATGGGGTCACTGGGAGCTGTCCCTGGGGGCTGGGAATCTCGCGGGGTGACACGTGGTGGTTAGTGGGGTGTCTGGGCGGCCATGGGGAACTCGTGTGCGGGGGGATCCAGCAGGCTTGGAGGGCTCCGAGGGGTCGTGGTGCGTGTGACAGGCTGTTCACCTTGGTCGTCAGAAGCGGTCCTTGGGTGCTGGATTTGGGGGTATTATGGAACGACCACCAAGCTCTGAGCAAGTCGTGGAGTGGGACAGAGCCATCCTCGGGGTCAAAGGAGATGGGGGGCCATGAAACTTCCCAACGGGGTAACTTTGAGATGATTTGGGGGGATATCGGGTTGTTACTGGGGTGTCTGACGGAGTAAAGAAGTTTGAGAAAGTTCTGGAGTGGGATGCCGGGCCCTTTTTAGGGTGTAGGAAAGCCGGATGGTCAGGGATATTTGAAATTTTATTGAGGGCACCAGAGAAGTCTTAGGGGCACCAAGGAGGTCACAGGTGAAGTGGGGCAAGGGCTGCTGTGGGGTAGCCTTGGGAGAACCCAAGGGGATCCCCATTCCTGGCATTCCCCACAGGGGAGCCCTCAGAATCTGGCCCCTTTCAGCCTCCCATTCTGTCCCCTGAGAAGTCAATAGGATGATTTTGGCCACCTCCATATGTCCAGCTCCTGAAATAGGGCCTGGCAGAAGTGTGGGCTCCACTGGGGGGGCATTTGGATTAAGGCAGACCTAGTCATTGCTGCCATTTTCCACATACTTAGTAAGATGGACCGTTATCACGTCCATTTCGCAGAGGTGCAAACTGTAGGTAGGGGAGATGTGTGAATGGCCCCAAGTTCTCGGGCTGGACTGTGTGCTCCTGAGGGCGGCTGGAGAAAGGAATGTGCACCCGGGGTCCTTGGGGAGAGTCTTCAGGAGAAAGGGCTGAAGAGAAGTCCCCAGGGAGAGGTCACATGGAGTCTGCATGGCGAGTAGTTGGGACAGCCCGGGCCGGGGGGCATCCCTGGGAACTTGGAGGGCCGGGCAGGGATGTGCTGGGTGGAATCCGGGCGCTGTAGTGGGAAGCTGTTCTGGTCGATGCCCATAGGGGGAGGTGCTGACATGGGGGAATGCCTGAAAGAACTTTGTGGAAAGTCCTAGCTGTGTCTCAGGGGAAATTAAAGTTGGAGGGGTCTGCCTGAGAGGTGTGGGGGGCCCTCAAGATTTGAAGAAGTGGATGGTTTGGGAGCTTTTGAGAATGAGAAAGACATTACAGTGGGTGTTTGTGAATGGGAGTGTGCACATGTGCTCACAAACGCCCGCACTGGAGTGGTGGGCTGAAGTCTTGGGGGGCTGCTGGAGGCACTGAGCACACTCCAGGAGTGGGGTACTGCCCAGTGAGGAAACCTCTGGGGGGCTTGCTGGAGCGTCTTTGAGGGGGTGTGGGTGGGAACATGACAGGTGCCATGCCACATCGTTACTGAGAGACTCAAATTTTGGGGTGCTCACTGGCTTCCCTGCATCCTGTAGTCTTTGAGGGTATCACTGTGTGTGTATGTGTATGTGGGGGTAGGGGGTGTTGCTCTCTGTCTACCCTCATTTCCTCACCAGCCAGCTCCCCTCAACATACAGCAATTGGCTCAAACATGCTCTTTAATCCTCCCATAGCTCCCCCACTTCCACCTCTGGCTTCCCTGAGATGAGAGCCCCCGAAAGGCCAGAATACAACACCATGTGAACACCTGTAACCAAGGGAGGAGGGAGGTGCACAGTACCCCTGAATCGACAGATGAATGAGGGCACACAGTACCCCTGGATGGATGGATGAATGAAGGAGGGCACACAGTACCATAGATGGATGAATGAGGATGCACAGTACCCCTGGATGGATGGATGAATGAAGGAGGGTGCACAGTACCCCTTGATACCCCTGGATGGATGGATAGATGGATGAATGAAGGAGGGCACACAGTACCGTGGATGGGTGGATGAATGAAGGAGGGTGCACAGTACCATGAATGGATGGATGAATGAAGGAGGGCGCACAGTACCCCTGGATGGATGAATGAAGGAGGGTGCACAGTACCGTGGATGGATGGGTGAATGAGGGTGCACAGTACGTCTGGATGGATGGATGAATAAAGAAGGGCGCACAGTACCCCTGGATACCCCTGGATGGATGGATGGATGAATGAAGGAGGGCACACAGTACTGTGGATGGATGGACGAATGAAGGAGGGTGCACAGTACCCCTGGATACCCCTGGATGGATGGATGGATGGATGGTTGAAGGAAGGCGCACAGTACCATGGATAGATGGATGGATGGATGAATGAAAGAGGGCACACTGTACCGTGGATGGATGAATGAGTGAAGGAGGGCACACAGTACCTCTGGATACCCCTGGATGGATGAATGAATGAGGGCACACAGTACCATGGATGGATGGATGAGTGAATGAGGGTGCACAGTACCCCTGGATGGATGGATGAATGAAGGACTGTGCACAGTACCCCTGGATGGATGGATGGATGAATGAAGGAGGGCACACAGTACCATGGATGGATGGATGAATGAGGGTGCACAGTACCTACCCCTGGATGGATGGATGGATGAATGAGGGTGCACAGTACCCCTGGATGGATGGATGAATGAAAGTGGGCACACAGTACCGTGGATGGATGGATGAATGAAGAAGGGTGCACAGTACCCCTGGATACCCCTGGATGGATTGATGGATGAATGAAGGAGGGCGCACAGTACCCCTGGATACCCCTGGATGGATGGATAGATGAGTGAATGAGGGCATACAGTACCCCTGGATACCCCTGGATGGATGGATGAATAAAGGAGGGCACACAATACCCCTGGATGGATGGATGAATGAGGGCGCACAGTACCGTGGATGGATGGATGAATGAGGGTGCACAGTACCCCTGGATGGATGGATGAATGAAGGAGGGCGCACAGTACCGTGGATGGATGAATGAGGATGCACAGTACCCCTGGATGGATGGATGAATGAAGGAGGGCATACAGTACTGTAGATGGATGGATGAATGAAGGAGGGCACACAGTACCCGTGGATAGATGGATGGATGAAGGAGGGCACACAGTACCGTGGATGGATGGATGAATGAATGAGGGTGCACAGTACCCCTGGATACCCCTTGATGGATAGATGGATGAATGAAGGAGGCCGCCCAGTACCATGGATGGCTGAACAAGTGTGCAGTGTCTGAAAGTCACTGCTGGCGACTAGGTAGCTGGGAGCAGGTGGGGGTGGGAGGGGGCTTTCTGAGAGCAGTGGGCTGTGGGAAGGTCAGCATCAGTAGAGACCCCCTGTTGGGGGAGCCGCAGCTTCTGAGGGGCTGGGTGGTTCCTGGTGGGGGCAGCATGCAGGCTGTCATATTGGGAGGTTGCAGGCTGGGGGCGGGGTTGGGGCGCACATTCCTTGGCCCTGGGATAATGGGGGCTTCCATGTCATCCACTCCCCATTCAAGGACTTCTGAGGGCAGGTGGCACAGTGGGGGTGCCAGGATTCTCAGGCCTGGGAAAAGTAGCATCTGCAGTGGCCCCCAATATCTTGCTGTTTGTCTCTTTTAACTGGATACACTTGGCAAGTAGCGGGTGTGACTGGCGAAAACTGGAGCCCTCTTTATACCTGGCTCTTTCCCCCTCAGCCCAGGCCTCAGTTTCCCCATCTGTGAAGTGTGATAGCAGCCTTGGCCCTCCTCAGGGTTGACCTGAAGAGGAGCCCCACTGCCCAGCGTGAAACGTCCCTGCCAAGTCGTTCAAGTGAGCTGAATCTGAGGGATGCTCAGCCCAGAAGGTCACCTGGGGGCTGGAGGGCTGGGGTGGAGCCCCCTCTCCGGGCAGCAGTATGGATGGAGTGTGGTCTTTGGGTCGGGCTCACCTGGCTTCCGGATGCTGCCTAGTGACCTGAGGCAAGTCCCCATGCCCCTCTGCAGCCCCCCTCTTCCTGTGAAGCAAATGATATAACGGAGCTGAGCCCATTGGGCCGCAAGGAGGATGAGGCCTGCCCTTGGCGCCTGCCCTTGGCACCTGCCAGATGGCATCCCGTTGTGTCTGGTAGGGGCCCTGGGAGGCCCCTCCTGGCCAGGCTGGGGGTCTGTAGGAGGAGGAGGGGTGCTTGGGTGCCCCGAGCACGGTCCGCTGGAGGATGCAAAGCCCTGTGTTGAGCTGATCTGCTGGTGCAGAGCCAGCCAGGGGGGCCTTGGTCTGCCTGCCCACCGAGGAAGGTCTGATGGGAAGGCTTCCCCAGCCTCACCCCAGACCCACACACCAGCCCAGGCCAGAGCTCACTCAGGGTGCCCCAGGGCAGAAACTCGGTCCTCACTACCCAACGGCCCTGGGCTCCCAGCCCGGGGTCCCCTGACCATAAAAGCCAACATCAGGGGCAGGGCAGCTGGGGCAGTGGCAGAGACGGGAGAGCCGGCCGGGTGTGGGTGGCTGCCGAGCCAGCCAAGTGTGAGGCCCAGTTGCCAGCCGCTGTGGGCAGGGGGCCTGGGGTGGTGGGCAGGGGGTGCTGGCAGCCCCAGGCTGTACAGGAGAAGAACCTGTGGTGGAGGTGGAAGCAGGGCCCACGCGCCAGGGCCTGTGGGGTCAGCATGACATCCAGGCCGCATGAGGCCGCAGAGCCACCCAGCACCAGGGCCCTGGCCTGACCTTGTGTCTGCCATGTGCTGGGCCGGTGCCCTGAGAGGCCTGGTGAGGATGAGGGGCCCTCGCCAGGCCTGCACAAGGGAGGCCTTGGGCCACAGGGGTGGTAAGACCTGTGGGTGCAAACCTGCTGTGCTGCTCAGCAGCTGTGGGCCCCTGGGTAGAGGGCTGGTGCTGGGCACTGCCTCGGGGACACAGCGGGAATGAAGAGAGGGTGGACAGGCTTATTGGGTGGCAGAGGGGGCCTGCCCCCAGCCAGGGCCACCTGTTGGCACCGAGGCCCAGCTCTGACCACCTCGTGCCCTCCTGTCCCTCAGGCCTGATCATCTCCACCTACAGCATCTCACTCAAGCCCCCAGGCTCCTTCCTGGAGGGAGTGGCGAGGACAGGACGATACACATTTACCGCAGGTGAGCTAGCACGGGGGGGCCCCCTGGCCTCGGCCTGGCCTCAGCCCCTCTGGGCCCCTGACTCGGCCCCCTCCCCATGTGCCCCACAGCCGCCATCGGCGCCATGTTTAGCCTGGCCTCCTGCGTCAGTGCCCAGGTCCGCGAGAAGCCCGATGACCCCCTGAACTATTTCATCGGAGGCTGTGCTGGAGGCTTGACCCTGGGAGTGCGCAGTGAGTCAGCCACCTGCCCCAGCCCACCCCGGCCCCCTCCCGCTGCCCTCTCCTGGACCAGGGGCCGGCTGTGCAGAGCGCTTGCCCCAGCAGAGCTCCCGGGGCTTTTGAACCTGGGCCACCAGCCAGTTCACCATCAGATAATAACAGCTTCCACTGCTGCCTAAGGCCCTGCTGTGCGCCCACCTCCCAAGCCCTCACAGCTCCCGAGGTACTCAGCGGCACCAGGCCCTGCCCCCTCGCTCACTCTGCCCCAGCCACATGGCAGCCTCCTGGCCAGTTCTCCCATGTGCCAGGCCAGGTGCTGCCCCAGGGCCTTTGCACAGGCTGCTTCTGAAACACCCTTCCTCTGGTCATCAACACAGCTCCATCTCACTGTCCACATGCCCTGGCATGTGATCCAGGACCCTGCTGCCCTTCCTGCCCTCCCGTCTGCTACCCCCGACACAGCCTGTGCCACCAGTGGCCGTGAGCACAGAGAAGGCAGTGCTGGTCCTTATACTGCTGTCCCTCTCCCAGCGCCCAGAGCCCCAGTTGCCTGAACACAGCCCTGCACAGGCGCTGCTTTCACCCTCCCCACCTTAGAGGTGCAGGGGCTGAGGCTCAGAGAGGAGCCTCAGGTGGCCCAAGGTCACCGGAAGGGCAAAGGATGCCTCCTCTGGGGGCAGGGCCAGGCCCCAGGCCAGCCTAGTGCTCTGGGCACAGCTCCTCCTGCCTCCCTCAGCCTCAGGGTGGACAGGAGGAGGCCACCACTAGATAAATGCCCGCCAGGAGTGCTGGTGGAAGGCTCCAGACAGGCCGAGAGGGTGGGCACGTGGCCTTTGCTTCGACTGTAGGCAAGGTCTGGATTTGACACATGCCCCATGCACTCAGCATGCTGGCCCCTGTGGCAGGGGGCGGGAACAGGCTGAGACTCAGCAAAGCTACGCATCTCACGTGTCCCGTAGCCCCAGACACACAGCCTGGCCTCTCGCCTCCCTCCCTGCCCCTCTTTCCACACACATCTCCAAGTCAGAGGGTCAAGTGCTGGATCCCTAAGGCGCCCCAGCCCTGGCCCTCCAAGCCTCAAGGGGGGCACCCTCTCAGGCTCCAGGGTGGGCCGGCTGAGCCCACCCTGCCTGACACCACCCTCCCGCCTGCAGCTCACAGCTACAGGACCGGAGCAGCCGCCTGCGCATACATGGGCACAGTAGCTGCCCTGGTCAAGATCGGCAAGCTGGAGGGCTGGAACATGTTCACAGAGCCCAGAGTGTGAGCTCACCGCCAGACCTTGGGCAGGTTGAAGTCATCCAAATATAAATGCTCTGTGTATTTGTGGTGTGTGAGCCCCCTTCGCCCCCTGCTCTCTGTGTCCCAGGTGGGCTGGGTGACAGTGACATGACAGCGCCAGCAAGGATGACTCCCATCTGGGAGGGATCAGGAAGGGAGTGGGAATTAAGGCATCCGGGTTTGGTCCCCCATACCCCATGCAGGTCACAGGCCACCCCCACCCTGGGCCTCCCCCCAAAGCCAACAGCATGTGGAAAACATGCCCAGGGCCCACGCCCAGCCCGACTCCAAATTCCTGGGCACTGGAGCAGAGAGCCCCAGGAGGTCTACGCCAGGATCCCCGTCCCCGTCCAGTGGGTGGGTGACGGGCCACCAGGAGCCTCAGGGCCCGGGTGGTGCAGTCAGGGGCCCATGGCAGCCACAAGAGTGAGAATCTGATGCTTGCCCACTGCCGCCTGTCAGGCCCAGTGATTTAGGCTGCGGGAATGCTGGCGCAGCCCTGGCCCCCAGGCTTTCTGCAGAACTGGCTCGGTGCATCCTGGCAGCTCCGACACAGCCCGATGGGCCGTAAATCAGGGCTCTCTGGGCCCTACCCGCGGAGCAGGGTCGTGCACAGGCGGGGACCGTGTTCTGGCATGGTCTGGCCCCTGCAGGTAGTCTGGGGGTGGCCCTTACACCCCGTCACCCGGGTTGGCCCTGTCCCTTCCCTTCCTCTCCAGCCCGCGCTGGGGGCCTGGACAGGGTTGAACGCCACATGTGGAGCCTTGCTTTCCTCTAATATCCACCAGGTAATGACTCAGCCGGGTGTTGAGTGGATAAAATTAAGTGTGAGCAGAGTGTAGCGCCTCAGGCCCTGCTGCCGTGAGCAGGGCAGGCCTCGCCGCCACCGTGTTTGTATTGCCCCCACATGGCCGCTTTTCCAGCCCCAGCCCCCTGCCCACACCGAGCCCCCTCAGGCCTGACACGGAACCCCAGCAGTGGAGGCCTCCCGTGGGGAGGGCCCAGGTGTCACAAGGTCAGGCTCCAGCTTAGGGGTTGCATCCAGGTCTGGGGTCCCCCCAGATGTGGGGGTCCTTAAGGAAGAACGGACATGCCCCCTTTCCCTAGCTTGGGCTGGGAGGGGAGGGGCCCAGAGGCCCTTCCAGGCCCCCGCATCTGGTTCTTTCCCGCCTCTGCCCTATGTGCTCACCTGGCAAGAGAGGTTCCAGGAGAGGGAAATGCCCCTTCCGCGCCCTCCGGGGAGACCGGGTCCCCCTGCTCTGTCCCTGTGGCAGCCAGCAGGGGGCAGAGCCTCCCACGCGGCTGCGCCCTGATCCCCGCGGGGAGCCGGGTTCCCCCCGGCCTCCTTCCTCTAGGCCCCGCCCTCCATTCCCGGGGAGCAGGGGGCGAATTCAAGGAGCTGGTCAGACGGGCCCTGAACAGTGCAGTGATCCTGTTAAGTAAGGCCTGTGCCCATGGCTGGAGGGAGGGTCCTGGTCACTTGCCTGTCCTCCTCCCGGCCCCCCACCCTCCTTGAAGCCCACACCTCAGAGGAGAAGGGAGAGCTCCCAGCCAGCCCCTGCCGACCTCCCAGCCTTGGTTTCCCGCCTCGCCAGCTCAGACCACGGCTGTGCCCGACACCCTCCCAGTCCTATCCATCTGGCTGGCTGCCAGCGTTGGAGTAGGCCTGCCAGGCCCACCAGGAGGGCTGGAGGGAGCGGCTGCCTGCCAGGCTCCAGGGAGCCCAAAACCCAGGCCCCCTGTCCCATAAACGTTTACGAGGCCACGAGGGGCTGACATCATGCCCGCCCCACACGCGGGCCCCATGGTGACAGGCCCTGTCCAGGCGTCCAGGGCCCCCACGTCTTGCCCCAGTACCCCACGTGGGACAGTGGAGGGTCTTTTCAGAGCTTTCCCTGCCTGGCTTACAAAGCCATTCCCAGCTTAGCAGTCTGGGCTGGAACAGAGGGAGTAGCTCACAGAGGCAGACAGGAAGGCTTCCTGGAGGAGGCAAGGCAAAGAAGGTAGGGGCTTGAGATGGAACTGTCTTTGCAGAAGTGCACATGGCAGAGGGTATCTGGGCAAAGGGCAGCAGGGTCCAGGCCCGGGGGGTCTGTGGGAGTGCACGGGAGAGATGAAGGACATCTATTCCTGCCCCTGCGGCCGGCTGGGCCTCAGCCCTGCAGGCACTCTTCCCAGCCAGGACAAGGCTGTGCGGCTGACCCAGGCCCGCAGGCTCGGCCAGGGGTCCCGAAGCTCTTCCTAAGCCAAGAAAACGTGAGCCAGGCAAAGAAGACGAGGAGAGAAACCCTGGAGCCCCTCCCTCCCACCGGGAGGCCCGGTTGCCGTCGGTGTCACTGTGACTGTCAGCTCACTTAATCCTCGGAGCTGCGGTGGGCGCAGCTATCGCCCATAGGTGTCCTGCTTACAGGGGAGGAAGCGGGCGAGGTGACCTCGCAGGGCCTGGGCGCCCGGGGATAGTTCTTTTGTTATTAGCAATTTTTGGAAACACGTAAGTTGTCTCCAGAAGTTTTCCCCAGGGGTCACGGTGTTGGCAACAAAAACAGCCCAGTGGGCACAGGAGGTGCTCTCACGGCCCAGGGATCCTGAGGCAAAATGACATCCCCCGCATTCCTTCAGGCAGTGAGGCTGCATGTGGCCAGGAGGGCCTGTGGCTCCGGGGTGGGACACGCAAGGCTCTCGGGATGACCCCTCGGGGCTGGCGTCTGCTTCACCCCTTTGCGGGACCCCTGTCTTCAGACTCCACCCTGCGCCTGCCCACAGCTGCCTAGACAGCTCAGTCCTCTCCACCCTGCTTCCCCACTGTCCCCAGTCTGTCCTCCTCAAGGCGGCCACCAGGGGGCACCTGTGAGCCCCTGAGTCACTTGCCCCCTCTGCCCACAACTCTCCAGGGCTCCTGCCTCCCTGGGGTCAAAGCCCACCAGGCCCTGCACCTCACCACCCTGACTGCCCTTCTCCCTCACTCCCTCTGCTCCAGCCACGCCGGCCTCCTGGCTGTTCCCGCGACACACCAGGCCCAGTGCTGCCCCAGGACCTATACACAGGCTGTGCCCTCTGCCTGGAAGGTTCTTCCCCAGATGTCAGCACGGCTCCCCACCTCCCCTCCTTCAGTTCTCATCTCAAATGTCACTTCCTGCCTCCCTGACACCCCACTGACATGGCATCCCAGCAATCCAGCTGCACCCCACATGCCCTTCACACCCCTGCTTTTGCCCACAGTACTTACCAGCATCCAAGTCCCACATCATCACCACGTGTATTGCCCAGGGGACTTTGTGTCTCCTTGAGGGCTGGGATGCCCGTGGCTGTTACACCCTCAGGCCAGCACCCAGCCTAGGCACACAGCAGGGTGCCACAAATAAGTGTCCCGGCCCTGCTGCTTGAGTGCCAGCTCTGGGCAGGTGCTGTTCACTCTGCCCTCAGCAGGTGATGGCTGCCGGGGAGGAGGAGAAGCCATCCATAGGTCTTGGCTGCAAGACAGACAAGATCCCTGCCTTCCAGGAGTTCAGTCTGGCCTGGAGGGAGAGATAGTAGAACAGACAGTAAAAAAGGATGAGCAAACACGTAAGTGGAAAAATGCTTTACACAGAAGTGTGCCTGAGAGGCCACACCAGGCAGTCTGACATGACAGGGCAGTGGTGGCTCTAGCTGGAGGCAGGCAGGGAGGGCCTAGAATGGGGTACTGTGGTGGAAGGGGGTTCCCGGCACAGGGAACAGTGTGCAGGTGCCAAGCCTGGACCGAGCTGGGTGCCCCCCCGGAACAGCTAGGGGGCTGTGCCACAGGACGGCTGCTCAGAGTGGGGCATGCGTCCCAGGTAGACCAGCACATTGGCAGGATTTGCTGCCACTGGGGGCACTGGCCGTTTGGTTGCCACAAAATCCATCCTGCTTCCACCGTAGGGGGCATTACTGGGAGAAAACATTTCCCTTGTCCTGGCCAAGACCCCCAGAGCAGCTCCTGCCCACCCGGGGAAACACCAGACGGGCTGCTCTGGACGGGCCCCGGGGCCTGGCGCCTTCCGGAGGTGTGCGCACAGGGCCCTTCTCGCAGGGGGCAGAGGGGTCTTAGGAAAGGAGGACGCAAGGGTCTTCTGGCTGGGCTCTGGCTCAGCCCAGGGTCACCACCCCACCCTCAAAGCCCAAAGTCGGGTTGTCACTTCAGGGGTCTGGAACTGGGGGGTAGACCTTTACTCCCCCGCCCCACACCATCTGGCCTGACATCCAGGGCTCAGAATCCAGTGGAGCCCCACAGGTCATCTCAGGCATCCCCAGCCAGAGAGTGACTTTGCCCATGGGGAAACTGAGGCACAGAGCAGCCCACCCCCCCATCCCCGCCTCCCAACCTACTGCCCACCCCACCCCACCCCAGGCTTCCCGGGGGGCCTCTGGTAGCTCCCCGCTTCCCCCTGCCAGGAACTTCAGTCTGCTCCCCTTGGGGTGGGGCTGAGAGGGGCCTGGCTCGGCCCCCAGTCCCCCATCAGTGTGTCCTCGGAACCAGCCAGGCTCCCCCGGGGGCCCCCCAGAATGCTGGGTGGTCGGCCCCAGCTGTGAGGGGCCAGGTTAGGCTGGCCTGTGGCCTGGCCTAAAAGCTCCCCTTCCTTTTTTTAACCAATCCAAATGCTTTTATTTTGTCCTTTTTGTGTGTGTGTGGCAGCCTTGCTGAAATATATTTTATAGTTTCTTTTTTCCAATAGGTAAAACCGACTCAGACCACAGAGTACACAGCACACCAAAGGGTGTTCAGAAAAAATACCAGCCACCTCCCAGCCCGCCTGCTTCCCCCGAGGCCACCCGCCTGGTTTCTTGTTTCCCTTCCCAGCGATGTTCCGTGCCGGAACAAACGTGTCTGTGTGTCTTCTTCGCCCCCCGCCCCCCGGCCACAGAAACCATAGCACGCTGCCCCTGCGTTTCACAGACCCCAGACTGGTTCCCGCCTAACAATGCATCTCAGATTTCTCCCCGTGCACCAAAAAACTCTCTTGCTTTTTAACGGCTGCATAGTATTCCATCCTGCAGCCACATCTTTGTCCCTTTGCTCCTAGGGGTACTGCCGTGGGGAAGAACTTCGCACAGATGTCCTTTTGCGTGTGGGTAAATATCCATGCCCTTCCTGAAAATGTCTTTAATGAATAAACTTTACTTTTTTAAGAGCAGTTTTCGGTTTACAGGGACAGGGAGAAGTGCAGAATCTCTCTAGGCCCCCTGAGCCCGGCAGGGGCGCACGTACTTTCCCCACATCTTGCAACGATGTGTGATGCTTGTGGCAGTGAATGAACTTCCGTCGGAACCTTGCTGTGAACTGCGGTGCGGCCTCGCCAGCGGGGCTAGACTAGCTCTTAGTGTTGTGCCTTCTGTGGGTTTGGACACGTGTCAGATCAGGCATCGTAGCCTCACCCAGAGCAGTTCCAGTGCCCCCAAAACCCTCCAGAAACCCTGCGCGCTGCCTCTTCACCCGCCCCGCCCTCAGCTCCTGGCAGCCGCGGAACTTTTTACAGTCTCCATAGTTTCACCTTTTCCAGAAGGCCATGGAGTCGGGATCGCACAGTGCGGGGCCTTTTCCGATTGGCTTCCCTCAGGAATATGCTTTTCAGTTTCCACCATGTCTTTTTGTGGCTAGAGAGCTCATTTCGCTTTAGCGCCGAATAATACCCCATTGTCTGGATGTCCCGTTTGTTTATCCATTCACCTACTGAAGGACATCTGGGCCACTTCCAGGCTTGGGCATTTATGAATAAAGCTGCCATAAACGTTCATGGGTAGCTTTTTGTGCGGACGTAACTTTTCAGCTCCTTTGGGTAAATACCAGGGGGTGCGATTGCTGGCTCGTATGGTGAGAGCATGCTTGGTTTTGTAAGAAACCGCCCCGCACCCTGCGTTTCCCCCAGCGATGAATGAGAATCCCTGCCGCTCCCCATCCTCGCCGCCGGCATGCGGTGTCAGTGTCTGGATTTGGGCCATTCCCATAGGTGTGTGTGTGGTGGTCTTTCTCTGCGGTTTGAATTTGCCTAAATGTTTACATAAACATAGGCAGGGTAGGAGAGGGGCTGCTTCCCACCTCAGCCCCAAATCGGACACCTCCTGCCCCCAGGACGCCCCCACCCTCTCTCTAGCTCCTATCCTAGGTGTTTCCTGCCCACGTTCTGCCCCAGAGACCATGACTCAAAGTGAACAACAAGCGCAGGTGGGCAGGACCTGAGGGGTTGGGTCGGGACACAGGCCCCTGGTCCCTTTGCCCCCCACCGGGCCCCCCACTCCAGCCCCCAGGAAGCTCTCAGCAATCACTGTGCTGGGAGGTCATTCCCTGCGCCTTCTATGGCTCATTGAACCTCCTTATCGCCTGCCCTCTCGGGGATCCCCCCAGCCAAGGTCGTCAGATTAAACAAATAGAAATACAGATGGCCGGTTAAGTTTGGACCACAGATAAACAATGAACCACATTTTAGTACATGTCCGGCCCAGTCTGTGGGACATTCACGTCCAGCTGCGTTCTGTCTGGCAGCTCTTCCCTAACCCTGCCTGGATGGGTAGCGGGCCTCAGTTGTCCCCCCAGGCTTATGGGTGAACACCTGGAATGCTGGGGACCTCCCTGTCGGGTGTTCCCCTCTTAGGGCCTGGGCCTTGGGGCACCTGGGGAGCCCAGGATAGAGGCCCAGGGATGGTGGGGGAGGTGAGTGGAGGCCGCAGCTCTCTGCCTACCGCAGTCGGTGTATTTTCACTTGGGCGCTGAAATTATGTGTCTGGAGAGATTCCTGGGGGAAAGGAAAGGCATGCTGACCTGGCCTTCAGCAAGGCCCTGACAGTGAGCGCACAGTCCTAGAATCCTGGGTTTGAATCCCAGCTCTGCCCCTTTCAAGTTGCCTGACTTTGAACCAAGCGTTCTCTTGCGCCTTGATTTTCTCACCTGTAAAATGGGGATACTACTACTATTCATAATAGTACCTGGCCGTCAGGGTTGTTGAGAGGATTAAATTAGATATCCAAAGAGCTTGGCCTGGCACAAAGTTAGTGCTCACTCAAGTGATGGCCAGTCCCAGCCTCCCTCCTGGCCCCTGGAGGGGAAGGCTGAGCGGGAATCGAGGCTAATTTTAGCCCTGATGACACCCCCTGGCCGCCCGCCTTGTCCAAACATCCTCAGCCAAGCACGAGGTTCAAAGCGTCCCCCACCCCCCACCCCCTGACATCCAAGGAGCCTGTTTATTCATTCCTGCCGGCTGGAGCATTCCTTGCCTGCCTCCGCCTGCCTTCCAGGCTCCCGTCGAGCCCCATGTCGCCTGCCCCCTATCGCCCAGGGGCAGGACCACCTCACCTGTAGGCCCCACACAGACAGCCCATCGCCAGGGGTGGGGGGCCAGGACGACGGTGGACGAGGTCACGGATGCCCCAAGGCCAGCATCCTCTGACACCTTCATTTCTGATGCCTCCATCCACCTCCCCGAACATCCCTGCAGTTTCTTCAGCGACTGTTCACTGAGCACCTACTGGGTTCCCGGTCCAAACTCGGGACCCAGGCTCTGGCCCCGTGGGCCCCCAGTCTCGGGGGAAGTGATGACAAGCTGGGGAACAGGAGGATTTTCCAGCATGATCAGGACCATTCATTCGTTTGTTCCAGGTGCACTTGTGAGGGAGCTCCGCTGGGTGTCAGGCGCTGTTCAAGGGGTCGGGCCCGGCAGGGCAGCTGAGCAGACCAAGGTCCCTCCGGGAGCTGACATCCGGGCAGGAGAGAGGGGCGAGGGCTGCAGCGATGCAAATAAGTCCAGCACGCAGGCAGGTGCAGGGGAGGTAATTGCCATAGAGAATAACAAGACGGGAGGTGGGCTGGGAGTGCTGGCAGGGGGCAATGTGAAATACAGTGACTCCAGAGGGAGAGACGAGCAAGCCCCGTGGGTATCAGGAGGGGAGAGACTTCCATGTAGAACAGCACGTGCAAAGGTGATCAGTGAGGGGGCACGTGGGGGAATGCGGCAGGACCGGTGGGCTTTGCCTCTGCCGGCAGCAGGGCTGCGGGAGGGCCTCTCGCAGAGGAAGGGCGAGTTGTGGCCTAAAAATCTCCTGTCCGGCTCCGCCCTTGATCCCGGGTCAATCCCCGGAACTGTCAGCCTTCAGGCTGAGGGCAGGGCCAGGGGCTGCAGCTGGGTTGCAGACTTGAGTGGCTGCAGGTGGATTCCAACTGTACATGAGGACTTCCGGAACATTCGGAGAGCCTGGGTGGGGGAAATTGCTGTGCTCTGGAGAATGCCAATGGGGTCGGGGGAGTGGGGATGAGAGGGTGCAGATTCTGGGCACATCTGCACGTGGCATCTCCATATGCTCCCTGCAGGGATGGGCTCCATGCCCAGGTCGTTGGCATCCCTGGCTCCATTTTTTTGCCAGTGGAGGGACAGGTGTCTTCCAAAACTGGAAAACACTCTCCCAAAACAAACCAACAAAGTCTGCTTTTCTGTTTCCTTGTCCCGACAGATCTTCTGTGAACCGTCTTCTTTCTTGCAAAATACCTCCAACTGGCTTAGCTGATGGTAAAGCCGCCACACGCACGCCGCTCAGAACCTTTCCAGAGGGAGAGAAAAGGCTCTTTGTTCCCCACCCCAGGGCAGTCCCAGGATTTTCTGTCTGTCTGCACAGACAACAGCGATACACCTAGGCACCGGGGTGGTTTCTTCCCACACAGTTTTGCAATGGGCTTTTTTCCACTTGACAATAGAGGGCCCCGCAGCTTTTATTTCCAGAAATTGGAAAATGAAGCGTGTCTGGCCCCCGCCTCCTCACCCACCACAGGTTGAAATTTAAGCCACATGAACCCAGCGGGGACCCAGTGCCAGGGGCAGGCAGACCCCAACGTGAAGAAAGCTGGGGAGAGGTGGGGGATCCCAGGAGTGCCAGATTTCTGTCACTCTGTCCTTGCCTCCTGCTCCCTCCCCACGAGGCAGTCACCAGCACCCCGACAGAGGCCCAGAGAGGGCCAAGGGTCAGGCCCCTGGGTTTCCAGCTCCTACTCACAATTCTGCCCCCAGAGGCCGGGTACAGAGGCCCCGGAGCACTTGTGGCCAGAGGATCTGCGTGCTCCAGGCCCCTGAAGAGAGTAGAGCGCCCACGTGGGCTCCATTGTGCAGTTGAGATGCATGAGGCCCAGAGCCCTCCAGGCAAGTCCATTTCTCTGAGGCTCTTGTAAATCACACACTGTGAGGTCAGCCAACATGCCCAGCCCCACCACTGAGGGGCTGCAGGTGGATTCTAATGTTGAATGAGGACTCCGGAAACATTCCAGAACGTGCTGGGGTCGGGGAAAGTTCTGCTTCCTGGAGAATGCCCAAGGGAGACTGAGGTTTTTTGCGGGGGTGGAGGTGAATGCCAGGTAGTCCCTGAGCCTCAGTTTCCCTGTCTGAACAGTGGACAGGCAGGGATCATCTTGATGCCTTTGACTAAGTCTGGGGCACAGCGCTTGTGGATGTGGAGGGCCTGGAGTGGCTCTGCCAAGCCTGCCAGGGATCCCAGGCCCAAGCCCGCCTCGCTGGGTCCATCGCTCACCTGCCACCCACACCACGCACCTGGGGCTGCTCTCTGCATCGGCTGGCTGCAAGCCAGGGGGCCTGGGAGGCCAGGCCAGGGCTTCCTTGCAGGCTGGGGCAGGGCTGGGGGTGCAGGGCAGGGCAGGGTGCAGCCTAAAGCCACTTCATCCCTGTTGTCCTAACCTCCAACTGAACAGATGTCTGAGAGCTGAGCATCTCCCTCTCTTGGAAGTGTCTCTGAGGCTCAGAGGGGTTGGGAACCCTCCTTAGTCCCCAGCCACCCGGGCCAAACTCAGGAGATGCCAGGGTGCCCATCACCCCCAAGCTCCATCCCCACCCCGCACCCATCCCCCCGCTGCATTCCCGTGTGCCCAGATCACACGCATGGTTCATTTGTCGCCCATCCCTGGCCAGGGCCCCCTGCCCCCCTCCTGAGCTGCCAGCGCCCCTTGGCTCACAGCCCTGAGGCCCCAGTGGAATGCGATTCCCAGCGAGTTGGCTGCTCTGTCGCTCCTGGCAAGGCACTGGGGCACCAGATGCGGGCAGTGTCCAGCAAGGGGGCACAGGTGGCCCTGCTTCCCTTCCACACTGGTCCCAGCTCCTCCTGGGCTTGAGAGAGGGGTTCCCCAGGGCCCCCGACTGTGGAACGGGAACCAGCCCCTGTACAGGGAGGCCCACCTGGCTTCAGTCAGACAAGCCTGACTCAGGGTCGGGAGATCCTCAGATCAGACAGCAAATTCAGGATGGTCGTGAGTGGAGGGGCAAGAGGTCCCCTGACCCCTGAAGGCTGGACCTCAGGTGCTGGCGTTTGGTCCAGCTACACATCCTAAGGCCAGTAGGCAGGGGTTCAAATCCCAGGCCACCACCCCCACCACACCCCACCTAACTTCCCAGCTGTGAAATAGGCAATGAAAATGTCCATAAAATCTGAAATAAAATTGTAGACAAAATGGGTGGTTTGAGGCCATAAAACTAAATAATGGGAGGTACAGTGGCCGGAGGTCTCCTAGAGGCGGCGGCCCTCTGAGCAGGAAGGGATTAGGGTGAGGTTGGCTCTGCGTGGAGGGAACAGGCTGGAAGGGTGTGGGGAAGGACTCAAGGTGTGCCTGCGGCTTCTAGGAACGTAGTCAGGACCGTGGGTGGGCGAGAGGTGACTGACCCCCACCAGGTCCTGGCTACACCCGCGGGTTTCCCTTCCCAGCCCTGTGGAGCCATGGGGCTCAGAGGATGTGGGCACACAGGGTACCGTGACCGGGAGCCCCTAGGCCCCCAAAACCCTGGTCACCAGCTTCCCCTTCTCTGTGGCTGGGGCTCAGCCTGGCTGCAGTCGCTGACTCCAGGCATGCCCCCAGCCCCTGGTGCCCCATGGGGTTGAGTTCAGGCCACCGCAGGCCTGCGGGAGGCTCGGGCAGGCTGGGTTCCAGGTTTGGGGTATGGAAAAATCCCCGTCAGCCTGGCCATCCCTGCTGCAGTCTACAGCCCAGCTGTGACCTGGTGGCGGATGGCTAGAGTCCCCAAGGACCACAGAGGCCTTGGGGTCCTGAGGGGCAGTTGTGGGGGGACCCCCTATGCATAGCACCATGCCTGTGGCCACATGGTGACTAGTGGGTCTGAGCCGGAGGGTCCAGGGGAAGGTGGGAGATGGCGGCCTGGGGCCTCCCTCTGGCTGCCACCCCAGCCCAGCAGGAGCTCTGGGCGCCGTAAAGCGGGGTTGAAGAGCACCTCCTTCCACAGCCCGGGGCCTCCCGGTCAGGAAGGCCCTCTCTGGAGACCTAACAGTGACTCCCCGTGGCCCCAGCACAAGCCCAGTGTTACAGAAGGAAACTGAGGCGCGGAGAAGGGCTGTCCCTCGTCCCAGGTCCCTCCATGTGTAAAAGGACCCGGATCCCGACCCAGCACACTCGCAGCCATAGTCTGCCAAACTCTGACCCCAAGCCTGGAATAGGCAGAGCCCTGTGGCCCTCCCCCAGAGACCCACCTTGGGGTTTTAAATCCTTGAACTACAACCTGATTTCTTACTCTCTCTTCGTGGTCCTTTCAGCTTTTCTGTCCTCACAGAGCCATCATCCCAGCGGAGGAAGTGACACAGCTATGATGGGGGACGCAGGCAGCTTTGGGAACCAGAGAAGGGATCTGGTCCAGCTGAGAGGGCAGGGGAGGCATCCAGGGAGGATCCCTGGAGGAGGCATTTCCACTGAGCCCTGCAGGATGAGTGAGGATCACCAAGGTGGCAGGGGGCAAAGAGTGGTCCTGGCGGGGCAGCTCGTGCAGCTGGAGACCCTTAGTATGCTTGAAAGCCCCAGTGACTTTGGCAGGGGATGCCTCCTGCCTAGACCTTATTTTCTGCTTATCAGCAGCAGAATGGCTATGAGAAGACTGAAGACTTGCCACGGCCCAGGACACGGTGAGGTCGAGACTGACAGCTCCATGGTGACACAGGCTCGGCCATGGGCCCCCACCCACCTGCAGCAGCCTTTTCAGCCCTGGCCTCCCTGCCTCCACTCTGCCTCCAGTAGCCTGCCCCCCACTGGGTAACCTGCGAGAGCATCTCAGCACAGGAGTCGAGGAGGTGACTGTTCTCTGCGAAGTCTCGCATGGCTCCGTGTCGCCCTCATGCTAAATCCTCCATCACTGACCACAGCTGGACCGCCTGAAGGTGCCTGGCCTCAGCACCACTTCTGACCTCATTTCCTGCTCACCAAGACCCAGCCTCCCTGAATTGCCTCCATTCCTTGCTGCCTCAGGGCCTTTGCACTGGCTGGCCCCTCTGCTTGGAGAGCTCTTTCTTCCTTTTTCCTTACAGAACTTTTACAGGGCTTGAGCTCAGACATCCGGGAACTCCGAGGCCTTCTCACTTTCCGCAAGTTATGACTTTATGTTCACACCTGAGTTCTGAGTTCCCTGTCTGTGTGTTCTGTCGCACCCACCTGCTCCCTGGAGCCTGGCATGTAGCAGGAACTCAAGAAATGTGTGTTGACTGATTGCCTGAAGGAGGGAGTGGGGTCTGGTGGGTGTGGAGGTGGGAAGCTTGAGACTCTTCTCACCTGGTGCTCTCCACCCTCCAAGAACCCCAGGTGCATTTCCCCATGGAACCCATGTTGAGAACCAGCCGTTCACATCTGCCTTTTCACTTTATGGGTGGGCCAGCAATTGCCCCAAACTACACCAACCTGAAGGCTGTGTGCGACACCACGTCGCACGTGTGTCGGTAGGCGGACACGGAGGGTACGGAGGGTGGCGACTCCAATCCACAACTTCCTGCACCACCCCATTGGGTCTTCGAGATCAGGGACTCCCACATGTTGCTATTGGACGGTGACCTGGCTCCTGGGACAGAACACCCTAGGTCACCTGATGGCAGGGGTGGGGCTGGACCAACCAAGCCTCAGCTACAGGTACATTTCCTTTTCCTTCCTTATCTACGCCCTTGGGAGGCCAGCCGTGCCTCCGTTCTAAACCTCCTGGTCAGTTGTTTGCTGCCCGACACGCCGCGGCCTCCAGGTAAGGCCTCTGGGGCCAAATTTCCCCCCACTCCCCAGAAGGCACCGATGCCTCCTGAGAAAGGCCTCCTGGCCGCTTTCTGGGTACCGGGTGGACCAAAAGAGAATCTGGGTGAGGAAGTCCAGATGGGTGTGCCTGGCCGGGAGTGCCCAGCGCTGCTCTCCCTGTGGCGACGTCCTGGAGTAGAAACCCCACTGTTTCCCGGCCTCTCAGCGCCAAGGACCCTTCGCCTCTCTCTGCCTCTGTCTGGTGGGAAATGAGGACATGAGTGGCTTGGGTTTGGGTTTTCCAGACCTTTGTGGTGCCCCAACACGGTGGCATTTTTCTGTCCTTTTCTAGGAAAACATATCTTGGGTTCCCGTTGGGTGGGCTCCCATCACGCATCCCCCAGCCCGTGCTCCTCCAGGCCACTGCCAAGGAACCTCCGTGTCTCCTGAGAGAGGCTGCCAGAAACACAGGCTGATATCAAAAGGAAAGAACAAACTGTGTTGGTTTTAACTATATTTCTGTGGATTACTCTTTGGTGTGTGGCCAAAAAAGTCCTAAGCGTAAAGCAGCATGTGGTCAAAATCCACTCCTGCCTCACCCTGGGCTGTGTCCCTGAGGGCCTGGCTTGGCCTGCGTCCCCGCACTGCCACCTACCAGGCCCTGCACTCTGCCCGACCCAACAAGCCTGCCAGCCTCGAACAGCGTTCTGTCAAACAGCTCCATCGAGATGTAATCCACCTTCCACACCAATCACCCACTTACAGTGTACGGCTCAATGACTTTTGCGATTTCATGATTTTTAAAACCGTGGCTATACATACACATACACATATAATTTGCTGTTCTACCTGTTTTTTTCTTGAAGTATAGTTGACAGACAATAGTATCCTGGTTTCAGGTGTCCAACCTAGTGATTCCACAATTATATACATTGCTGATGCGCACCACTGTAACTGTGGTTACCGTCACCACGCAAAGATATTAGTGTTATGGGCTATATTCCCTATTCTGTCCTTCCCTCCCTGTGACTAATTTATCTTTTAATTGGAATTTTGTACCTCTTTGTCCCCTTCACCTGTTTCACCAATCCCCCCATCTGCCTTGTTTTAACCACGTTTTAACCACACAGCTCGACGGTATTAAGTACATTTACAATGCTGTGCAACCAGCCCCACCATCCAGCTCCGAAACTCTTTCATCAACAGAAGCTCTGAACTCAGTAAGCAAGAATTCCCCATCCCCCTTCCACCCCGCCCCAGCACCTGGTAACCTCTGGCCCACTTTCTGTCTCTGGATGTGGCCCCTCTGGGGACCTCCTGGGAGTGGGATCAGACGGGATCAGTTGTTCTGTGTCTGGCTTATTTCACTAAGCACCACGTCCTCAAGGTCCAGCCACTGTAGCAGGTGTCAGGATGTCCTTCCTTGTTAAGGCTGGATAATATGCAGTGTGTGGACGGACCACATTGTGTGTATCCACCCATCCATGGACACTGGGGTTGTTTCCACTTTTTTGGCTGCTGTGAATCTGTGAACATGACTTTACAAATATCTGTTGAAATCCCTGCTTTTAATTCCTTTGGGTGGATATCTAGCAGTGGCATTGCTGGGCAATATAGTAGTTTAGTTTTCTGAGAAATCGCCAAACCATTTTCTGCCACATGCACTTTTGGATTTTCTAGCGGCCTTTCTCGTCTTGGAATAGAAAGACACCAGGAAAATTAATTTTAATGATGTATTTTATTTCACCCAATCCATCCAAAGCATTATCTCAATATATGATTGAAATGGAAAATTAGTAATGAGGTATTTTACGTTCTTTCTTCCTGCAGTCTTGCCAATCTGGCATGTGTTTTACATTTTGAGCACATCTCTATTGGGCCACTACATTTTCAACAGCTGCAGTGAAATGGGATCCTATTCAAAAAGTTGTATTTAATTAAAACAAAAATTTTTATGCTGATCCATTTTTAAGTTCACATTTGAAATTTCGTAACTCTTACAACTTCAGTTTCTCTGTTGTGTCAGCTACGTGTGTCGGCTAGTTCGCTCCCACATTGGACACAGTGCATGCTCGGATCAAACTATTAAATTCTGGAAACTGTTTTGTATCCGGCAGAGGCAGATGGACCACGCAGCAGACAAAGCTTAAGCTTCTGGGCCCCCTTGATTAAGATCTGCTTCCGCTCCTCCAAGTCCAGACTCATAATTTTATTTACTGTTTCTTAGGCTCCTGAATTTCCAGCTTCCGGAGACCCTGGACACAGTGGCTTTACTCATTTCCCCAGCTGTGTGGCCCACTGTGGTAGGCAGGGCCCTGATTTGACCAGCCCCATGCCACTGCACAAGTAGCTTGGCCAAATGACCCTCGTAGGCATGTCTTTAGGCATTCAAGCCAACTCACTGGTCAGAAGGCGGGTGCATTGTAAATCATGATTCATCATTACTACAGCGCCTTTCTGGGAAATCCTAGAGCGGCACATGCTGTCCAATAGACATATCACACAAGCCACATGTGCAGCTACTATTTTTCTAGTAGCCACTTTTTAAAAAATGTCAAAGACACAGATTGGTCCAAGTTAGCCTTATTTCAATGTGTAATCAATATAAAAATGATCGAGATGTTCTCCATTCTCTTTTTCATCCTAAATCTTGGAAAACCAGTGTGTAATCCTAATTTGGACATTCCGTCTAGGTCATGGATAGTTGACCGGTATGCAGACTCCATAAAATGTGTGCAAAGAAGAAGCCGCTTAGCATATCCAGGATGCCCCGGATGCGCTCGGGAGGTTTCCAGTCACCGAGCTGAGTCTCAGGGGTTGTTTTGGGTTGTTTCTTGCTTTTTATTTTGAAGTCGTTTTCAGAAAAAGTGTCAGTTTACCAAGGAGAGTCTCTGTTTTTAAATTTAAATTCCATTAAAAACAGCCACGTTTGGAGGACTCCACAGGCCCAGGGGAGCAGTGGTGGTGCACACATAGAACCTTCCAGGACGACAGGAAGCTCTAGTGGAGACGGGCCGTAGATCGGAGCCCCACCTGCAGAGTGGGCAGTTCGGGGCTACGTCACGGGGCAGACCTTTGGTTGTGGATCCTAACGGCTCTAGCTGTGTGTACTTGGTCGAGAGACGTACGTGTCCCTCTAACCCTCAGTTTCTTCTTGTGTAAAATGGGAGACTCCAGGGCAGCAGGGTGTGGAGAGGGGAAGAGCAAAGCCCCAGAGTTCTGCCCCAGTGGTTGGGGTCTGGGAGGACTTTGTGACCACTTGCAGGGGCAGGAAAGACCCAGGAATGGAAAGAATTCCACCAGGAGATGCCCAGGATCACCCAGTGTGGGACCAGAAGGGCTGCCTTTGAGCACCTATCATAGACAGAAAATCAAGTTCACACTGGCATCCCTAACCACTCTGTTTGCTCTCCCGGCACACCAGCCAGGCCCGTTTTCACCTCCAGGCCTCAGTATTGGCAGTTTCTTCCCCTAGGCATGCCTTTCCCCCAACTCCTACTCTACCCAGTGAACTCTTACAGAACCTTCAAAACTCAATCCCATGTACCCCTCCCAGACGGAGCCCCAGACTCAAGACTCACCTTCAGGGCCCTGGGAGCATCTTGTAAGCAGCTTTGTCCTCTCTCTGGACTGGGGAGGAGTGGGAAAGTTGGGAAAGGGGCAGGGTCAAGGTGGGAACCTCAGAGCGGTTGGGACCGATCGCGCCTTCCCTGAGGACCCCTCCCCAGGTAGAGAGGTCGTGTTGCCTAGTGGCTGGGAGGAGATGGACTCTGGGGCCAGACTCTCTTTGCTGGAATTCCAGATTTGCCCGTTTCTGGCCGAGTCTCCTGGCCTCGGCTTTCCCATCTGAAAATAGGAATCACATTAGTGCCAATCTCAGCACTTGTGACTATTGGCTTTGGTAGCTGGCGGTCGCCACCCCCACCAGGATGTGGGTTAATATTCTGTGATCAGTGACGCTGTCTCCACTCTCCCCCACCCCCAGCTGCTCCTCCCCATGGATTTGCTCAGCTGGGCCAAGATAAGGAGCTCCTGGCACCATTATCTCCCCAGCCTGTTGCTGCAGCTGCTTTTGGCCCTGTGTTTCTTCTACTACCTGCGTGTGTCCCAAGACAAGTCCATATGGTCCCCTAAGTTGGAGCCCACAGCCGGGGAACCTCTCACCCCCAGGCCCAATGGGTCGGCAAGGCAGGCGTCCCCCGCCCGCCCGCCCCTGCTGCTCCTGCTATGGACATGGCCTTTCCACAGCCCCGTAGAGCTGTCCAGCTGCTCGAAGATGTGGCCTGGCACGCCCGACTGCCAGCTGACTGCCAATCGCAAAGCGTACCCTCGGGCGGATGCCGTCCTTGTGCACCACCGGGAGGTCAGCTCCAGGCCGAGGGCGCAGCTCCCGCCCTCCCCGCGGCCGCCCGGCCAGCGCTGGGTCTGGTACAGCATGGAGTCGCCCAGCCACTGCCCACAGCTGAAGGCCCTGGACGGCTTCTTCAACCTCACCATGTCCTACCGCCGAGACTCGGATGTCTTCACGCCATATGGCTGGCTCGAGCCATGGCCCGGCCAGCCGGCCAACACGGCGGTCAACCTCTCGGCCAAGACGGAGCTGGTGGCCTGGGTGGTGTCCAACTGGAGGGCAGACTCCGTCAGGGTGCAGTACTACCAAAAGCTGCAGGCTCACGTCAGGGTGGATGTGTACGGGCGCGGCCACAAGCCTCTGCCCTCGGCGGTCATGATGGAGCGGCTGGCCCAGTACAAGTTTTACCTGGCTTTCGAGAACTCTCTGCATCCCGACTACATCACAGAGAAGCTGTGGAAGAATGCCCTGCGGGCCGGGGCCCTGCCCGTGGTGCTGGGCCCCAGCAGGAGCAACTACGAGCAGTTCCTGCCGCCCGATGCCTTCATCCACGTGGACGACTTCCAGAGCCCCAGGGACCTGGCCCAGTATCTGCTGGCGCTGGACCAGGACGATGCCCGCTACCTGAGCTACTTCCGCTGGCGGGAGACACTGCGGCCTCAGTCCTTCAGCTGGGCCCTGATGTACTGCAAGGCCTGCTGGCGGCTGCAGCAGGAGTCCAGCTACCAGACAGTGCCCAGCATAGCCTCTTGGTTCACATGAGCCTCCAGCCGAGGGGCCGGCCTGCCGGGATCTCACCGGCTGGGCACCTTAGCTGCTGCAGATCTCACTTGCCTGAGACTTCACCTACCAGGTGCTTCTGCTGCCACAAATCTGGGCCCCAGGGACTTCACCTGTCAGGGGTCTTACCTGGTGGGGGGGAGCAGGTGTGTCACCTGCTTGAGGTGGGGTGTGGGGTCACCTGCTGGGGACCTCACCCACCAAGGCCCTCAACCCCTAGGGGACTGGTCTAGGGTCCTGCCTGTTGGTGATGATTCTGACGTATTTCCTAACTGCCTGTTGGGTGTGCAGGGAAGCAATCCCTGCACCTTTTTCTCAGAAGGGAATGCTCTGAGGTAAACTGATGTGTCTGCCTCCTTTACTCCAGAACAGCGGTTCTTGCCCCAGGGTGGCACTGCCCCCTTGGGGACACTCAGCAATGTCTGGGGACATTTGTGGCTGTCATGGCCGGGAGTGGGCTGATAGCATCAAGTGGGTAGGGGGCCAGGAATTCTGCTCAATAACCCACAGTGCTCAACAAGGGTCAGCATGGGGCAGGGCTGGGACCTGAGGAAGGGCAGGGACATCCTCAAAGGAGGGAGAGGGGGGAGAGTGTGCTGCTGTGTGTGTGGCCACCAATGACCATGCAGGCTTGGAGTGTGACTGTCCTGTGGGTGTGCATGGCTGGGTGTGAGCAAATGCGTGACCGTGTGTTTTTGCAGATGAGTGGTGACATTGAGTGTGCCCCCTGTGTGTGCTATTCTGAGCATGAGTGATGGCTAGGGTGTAAGCATGTGGGCCATGAGTGTGCATGTGATCCTCCCTGCTAACCCCATGTGGGTGGCAGTCTCTGCTCTGTGAGAGTGTGTGTGCGTGTGTGTGGCATGCACTACCAAGAACCCCAGCCCCGAGGGGTCTGCGGGGCAGCTCTGTTTATGTTCCAATTCTCTGGGGGGCTGGGCCAGTGCCCTGTGGTGGGGATACTTGATCAGGGTGGGAGACGGGCAGGCCGACGTCCCAGGAGGCTCTGGGAGAGTGTGCGCGGGTGCACACACACACACACACACACACACACACACACACTCACACTCACTCACTCACTCACTCACCCACTCACTCCCCAGCACACCAAGACAGCCAGGGTTCAGAGGTCACAGTCCAGGGCTCCAAGGCCAATTTTCCCACCGTGTGTCCTGGGCTAAGCAACTTCCCTCTCTGAGGCTCAGGGCCACCGAGAATGGGGAAACTGAGGCTCAGCTTCCACAGTGTCTGAGAACTCCGACCTCTCCGCACAGCTTGGCTGAGTCAGCCCAAACGCGGGAGGAATCCACCACCCCAAACCTCAGTCAGAAGACTGCCGGGGCGGGTGGGAACCCCAGCCAGCCTCAGCCCTGACACTGCCTTCCAGCGGACCACCCACAGGGACAAGCCCCGCTCTCGCTCTCGGGGCTCCCTGTAAGTTTTGCCTGCTAGCTGCCTCCTGTCCCCAGCTGCGGCAGGAGGGCCTGGGGAGAAGGGAGATTGGGAAGTTTCTGCCGTCTGGGGACGGGGCGATCCTCTCTGGGGGCCGCCTCTGATTGGAGCCCTCAGGCTTCGGGATGGGAATGCTCGTGGTAAGGTCGGGGTGCTTAGAACTTGGTCCTGAGCTCAGATGTGGGGGGAGGACGGGAGGGGGCCAGAATAGAACAGCAAAGGAGGGAAGGGGCCGTACCCTCGGGAGGGCTAGTCTGGCGGGGCGGGGGGGGAGGGGAGGAGAGGGGGCCACGCCCTCAGGAAAACCGTCTGGGGATAGGGCGGTCGCGCCCTCAAGAACCCCGCAGTTGGACAGGAGGGCGGGGTCCACACCCTCTGGTCTCCGGGGGCGCCCCCGCCCCCTCGCCTGCCCATCTTCAGACCCACGGACCCCTCCCGGCGCTCTGAGAACGCAGCACCCTGAGCTGTCCGGGGCCTGCCAAGCATCAAGGTGACACCGCGGGCAAATCTAAACACCGAGCTTTTTCCATTCCCGCGGGGGCTCGTTGTAAATCCCCTCTCCAGCTCCGGCTGGAGCCTTTATGGGCCCCAGACCTAGGTCCCTGGGGACCCCGCTGCCCGCCCCACCCCAGTAGGCGCCGGTTTAAGGTTGGATGGAGTTGGCGCGCACCCCAGACCTATCCCCACAGGAAGATAGGCTGTGCGCGTATATTTTTAGCTAATGAAAGGAGATAGTGGCTGAGTTCACTCTGGCGGAGGCCGGCTGGACCTGAGGAGGCCCGTAGGGTGAGGGAGGCCTGGGTCCACTTAGACCTCAGTCTCCTCACCTGCAGTGACTGACTTCATGTAGCTCCGGGGCAGAAGTGTCCCACACGTCACCTCCCTCCACCAACCTCAATTCTCCCCCATTTTTCCCCCAGGGAGCACACATCGTAGGGAAGGTGGTGTTGGGGACCAGATGGGGAGATTGGGTCCACCTGGAAATCAGTCTTCTCATTGGCGCGGTGGCTCCGCCTTCCCCGGCCAGAAGCACACCGAGCGGGGAGGTGCGGATGGGACAAGCTGCCAAGGAGGGGCACAGGGACCCGCAGGGAGGTGGGAAGGTCGGTCCCTGCCAACACTGACCCACTTTCCTTTTTACACCCCGGAAACAGGACCCTCTTTCCATCTATTTCCTTTTCCCCCAAAGCAAACGGAATGCTCCCGCTCTCACGCAGGTGATGCACACGGTCATCTTTTCCCTGCGGAGTTGGGACCTACTCCGCACACGCCCCGCTACCCCGAAGCGCGTAATCACCAATCGGGCTCGGTTTTCCACACTTTATCTCAGTACAGTTATCGCGAGAGCCCCGAGACCTCGACTGCATCTCCTGCGCATGAGCAGTCCGCTGGGGGGTCTTGCCAGGCGGGACGGTGGACGCCGTCGGGGCTGGAGCGTAGCCGCCGTCTCGCCGGGCCGGTGAGGTAGTGTCACACGCAGGCGCACTCGCGCGCCGACAGCTCGCGCACCGTGTGGTAGCGGCTGTGAGCGTCCAGGAAGGACACCTCGTCCTCGTAGGCCGTCGGGCGGCAGCAGGGCTGCGCGCGTACCCGCTCCCGCCGCACGCGCCGCCGCTGGCGCAGGCGCCGCAGCCCCAGGTCGTAGATGCGCGCGGCCGCCTCACAAGCGCCTGCGCAATAGCGGAACAGCACCGTCTCGTCCGACGCGTAGCCCAGGCCCAGCTCACTCACGCGCACCTCGAGCTCGCGCAGCCCACACGGCCGCGTGCCCGACCGCGCACGCGCGCGCCGCCGCCGGGGCCCCGCTCGACGGCGCGGACCAGGGGACCGCCCGGCCCAGGGCGTCAGCTCACGCAGCTCCACCGCGTCCGGGGCGCCCTGCAGCAGTGCACGGTCTGCGAGGGGAGAGAGAGAAGACGGCAGGGGGTCAGTGGGAGCCTCCCCCACCCTCACTGTCCCCCTGCCAAAAAGGATCCTTGCAGGGCCCCTTGGGCGCTAGCACACCCTTTTGCTGACCTGTTTGTTATCTCACTCCCATATGCCCTGCCCAGGCGCCTCTGGGTGATGTGGGAGTGCATCTCCAGACGCCCACGCTGGGCCCGCAGGGCTATCAGCACCGTTCTCTGGACCCTACCCCTATGATGGACTGCCCAGAACCTGGCTCATCCTTTTTGGGGGCCCTAGATCACTTTCCAGCCTGCCTTACCTTGAGAGCCAAACTGACCCGGGTGTCTCTCTCTCACACACACACACACGCTCACACACACACACACACACACGCTCTCCCTGCCAGCACGCAGTGGACCCCATCTCTGCACAGGGCTGTGCTGGAGATTGTTCTCTGCACTGAGCTGCTTCAACCCCTTTGCAGCAAAGAAAGGGAGTACTCAGCAGGGTGTGTGGTGCTACAAATCCCGGTCCCGGCTTGGCCCCCAGCTGCCCCTACCAGTATGCTGGGCTGCCCCAGGGTACCGGCACACCCTTTCTGAGCAGTGTCAGGGGACTGCTTGCCATGCCCCAATTCCTCACCCTTTGGTTAGGCTGTCATGGGTCTCTAGCTCATACTCTGGGGTCCCACCCAAACCCCTACATCTCTGAGCAACTGGACTGTTCACATACACCCACACCCCATCCCCACTGCTCCACGGTGCAGAGGGACTTAGTTCCTCACCCACAAAGCCAAATTGGGGTGTTTGGGCTTCTCAGAACATAGAGGGGCAGCAGGTACAGAGGCCTGCCTGCAAGGCCTCTGCAGCAGCTCTACCCATCGTCAGGGCCCACCCCCCTGTTACCGTTGAAGACACCAGACCTCCAAAACAGCAGGGACTGAAGACCGCACCACCAGCAGGTGGCAGAGAGAGACAAGCCCAAACAGCCTTCCTCCTGCCTCCAACAGGGGCCCTAGTTTGGCCTAAGGCCAGCCCTCTTCTCCAACCCTTGCCAGGAGGTGCCCCGAGTCACAGATTCCCAGGGCTCAGGAGCCTAAATGTAATTTCCAAGCGGCTGTCCCCGCCCGCAGGGATCCCCAGCCCCAGGAGAGACGTGCAGACGTTGGAATGGCCGGCAGCGCAGACCGGGAAATGGCAAGTAGGGGGCTCCCAGCCTCTGAGCAGTGGCAGTCAATCTTGTGGTTGCAAGAGGAAATCCTGAGTTTGGCCCCGCCTGCCCCCAAGGGTGGCACACCTGGATGTCAAAAGAAAGCTTACTGGGATGCCTGAAGGGGAGGGGCCGTCTATAGCCTTAGGAAGGGCCGTGCCCACAGGGGGTCCCAGCGAACCAACCCAGGTTCTGAGCCCAGCTCTGGCACTTTCAGCCCTGCACAACTTGAGACAGGTTATGGCCCTGCTCCGTGCCTCAGTTTCCCTGTCTGCCCAATAAGGCTTGCAGAGTCCCGGCCTTGGCTAGGGTTTGCAGGGGGGAAGGCGCGGGGGGCGGGGAGAGGGGGAGAGGTGCGACTGAGCAGCATGTCCTCAGTTCTTGAAGCCCAGAGGCAGGAATGGCCAGCACTGCTCTCGGTTAGGTTCCAGCGAAGCTCAGAGTGCCCACCCCAAAGGTGTGTATCTAGAGAGTTATTCTGGGGCTGGAACACAGAGAGATGAAATCCGCACCTGCCCCCCATCCCCAGCCTGAAGTCTCACCAGGGCCTGGAACACTGGGACTCTGTGGGATCAGGGACCACTCCCTTCCCCCAGTGGGGCTGGGCCAGGATGCAGGGCAGGCAGGCACCCGCCTGTGGACCGAAACCCTCCCTGGAGTCTGAAATTCCACTATGGGAGCTTTGCCCCCAGGTCCTGGAGCGCTAGCTTTTGGGGGCCCCACCCGGGTCTCTGGGACCCAGTGTCCTGAGGACTTCGCCGCCTGCAGCGGGGCACGGCGAGGGGCGGAAGTGGAACCCGTGCCTGAGGCCACCGTTCTCCATTGTGAAGACAAGAAAGAAGGATTGTGTGGGCCAGCAGGGCTGACGACGACGCGCACGCAGCAACCACCGGCGGGTGCCGTGCACTTGCCCCACCCGCGCCTACACCGCGGCCGCCGGCGCGTGCGCACGCATGGACACGTGCGCGCACACGAGGTCAAGATCCACGCACCGCCCTCACCCAGTGGAACCTGAAAGGGGCAGGCACCAGGGGCGAGTGGGGAGCTGGGCCTGGGTGACCACGCCCTCCTGGGTGGGCGTTACCATTTCTCTCCCGCCCCGCCTCTTTACGTCAGTCTGTCTCTGTTTCTCTTCCCATTTCTAGGTCTCTTCCCGTTTCTGGGTCTCTGTCTCCCTCTCCCCGTGGGTTCTGTCCACCCTCCAGGTGACTGGGGCCTTGGGCCCAGCCTCCTTCTCCTCCACCCCTCGCTGCGAAGCGGGGGCCGCCTGGGCCGAATGCCCACGTCTAATCTCCATCTGGCCCCCCGGCCCCTTAGGGCAGCAGCCTAATTCCTGCAGCGGGGCACGGCGAGGGGCGGAAGTGGAGCCCGTGCCTGAGGCCAGCCGAAAGACCCCCGCTCCCCGCAGGCATCCTCCCCCCGCCACCCCCGCCATGTCATTTGGGGGGATTTGCACCCTCCCTCCACCCCATCTAAAATAAGCCTCCGTGGCCTGTGCTGCACTGCACGAAATCCCACCATTACGGCTGCCCCAGTATGGGGGGTATGCGACCCCAGGCAGGAGGGAGGGCTTACACTGGGCCAAGCGGGCGATCCGGGCGTCCAGGGTGCGAGGCGGCCGGTGCAGGGGGGCCAGCGCGGGTCCAAGGCGGTGGCTGAGGAGCAGGCCGTCCCGACACATCCAGATGGAGAGCACAGAGCTGCAGAACACCGAGACCAAGGCCGCCGCCTTCCAGCGCTGCATCCTCGGCCTGCGGGCACGGAATGGTCGGCCACACGGCCTGTCAGGCAACAGACTGGCACGGGGCTGTGGGCCAGGTACAGGGAACCCAGTGGGACCCCTGATTCTGCTTAATAATCAGTAATAACAGAAATTTTTCCTCAAGGAGACGCTGAACAAGGTTGTGAAATATGCTGCCAAGGAGTGGGTAGGCTCTGTGCCAGGGGTAACCCGGAAACCACCCCCGTCTAAGGGTCCCAGAGTGCTTTCCTGAGGATTGAGGAAAATAGGGATTTGAACAAAGGTAGGAGTTTGCCAGGACAAAGAGAATGACACCTCAGGCAGGTGAACAGTCAGTGCAAAGGTCCTGAGGCCGGACCAAGCTTGGCAAATTCCGCTCGGAGGTGGCTTGGAGCCCAGTGAGCTGAGAAGAGTGGAAGGAGGTGGGAGCATCCCCAGCAGGGGGCACTGTGGGACTAGGGTGAGGAGGGAGACGGTACTTAGAACAGCCTAGGAGACGAGAACCCCGGGCTGAGATCTCTCCCTACCTATTGATGTCCTTGGGAGTGACTTCCTGCCCATCTCTGGGCCTGGGTTTCATCTCTAGATAAACTGATGCCCAGACGTGGGCAGCGAAGGACCAAAGCTGTCCCGACCCACGTCCAGGCCCTTGCACAAGCCGGTCCTTCCACCCTGAAAATTCTCTTCTCTCCCTCCACACTGCTTAGTGACGGCTTGAAGGGCGCCTCTCCAGGGCAGCCTTCCCTAACTGCTCCTCCTCCAGGCCGGCCCTGGGCCCCCACAGCTTCCCCCATTACTCAGATTGCTAGTGTCGCGGCCGCCCAGCCGCGTCGTGTTCAGTGCACAGAGTAGGTGCTGAGTAACACACGGCGCCCCCTCCCCGTCCAAGCCGCGCCCCGCGCTGGGCGGCCCCCAGCCGGCGTTTACATTCGCCCGCCCGGCCGCCTGGGGTCGGTCAGCGCGGGGCTGGCGGCCGGCCCGGTGTAAACATTTAGACGAAGCGCAGAAAGCCGGGCGGGACGCGGGTCAGCCTGCGCTGGGCGGCGGGATGCGGGGCGCCCCCACGCCGACCGCGCAGGCCTCTGGCGCGCCCCCGCCCCTGCACCGCGCAGGGAGCAGTTCTTTCCGTGCCATTTGCATCTCTTCGGTTGTGACTTTCGGGCGTCGGACCCTGGATGGTTACCCTCGGCGAGTCCCCCACGCCCCCAACCGTGGATGCGCGGGAGAGGGACCTGCCCCCACCCAACAGTGAGTACGCGTTACATTTATTAAGCGCCTGCTGTGTACCAGACCCGTTGCTGAGCCCACGAAGGGGTCACTGTGTCTCCATTTTACATATGGGGAATCTGAGGCACAAAATAGGTAGGGGGATTGTAGATTAATAATACTAAAATAAATTTTTTAAAAAACTGGGAAGAAACCACCAAAAAAAAAAAAAATAGGTAGGGGATTGTCCGAGAGCACAGCTTGAAAGGGATCTGGGATTTGAGCTCGGGTTCTTGGGCCCCACACAGCCCCCTCGGGCTGGGCTTGGTTGCAAGTGCTGTGTACAGTCACCCGGAGGACTCGCTACTACTGGTGGTATTGCATGCGGCCACTTTTATTAGGGTTGGTGATGTGGATAGAACATAAGCTCCCCGAAGGGCCAGGCTGGAGATCTGAGGACACAGCAGGTGCAAAGGTCCTGGGGCAGGACGGAGCCTGGTGCGTTGGGAGAACAGCAAGGTCCACGGGGCTGGAGCAGGGTGAGCAAGGGGGCGTGGAGCAGGGAGGGAACGCGGCAGGTGGATCAGGGCCTCGTGGGCCTCGTGGGCCCGGGGAGTATGTTAATTCTCAAGGCTGTGCAGCAAGCAGTCGGCCCTCAAATTTGTCACTTGCCAAATCCCACCCCCTTTACTCTTAACAAGCACCTACTTCATCCCAGATCCCGTGCTATGTCAGGTGGGCAAGGCCTTCTCTGGACCCCCAGCACCCTGCTCGCCCTCACAACCGAGTCTTGGAGCAGCGCGCCTCAACTTCCCTGCTAGGCTGCAGCGAGGCCCCTGCACACCTGGGGCTCTGGGCCTCTGTTTCTGCTAAGGGCTTAAAACGGGAGCCTGAGAGAGTGAATAAGATGCCAGTCCCAAGATGCCCAGGACCACAGGAGCCCCTGGCGGCCTTGGGGCAGACCCCCTGGAGCTCTGATGGGGGACAGGAAAGCAGGGGCAACGGTGGAGGGGGTCCAGCAGCAGCGGCTGATAAGCTTCTGTTAACAATGGGCCTCTCTGTC
This sequence comes from Manis javanica, assembly GCF_040802235.1. Lineage (NCBI taxonomy): Eukaryota > Metazoa > Chordata > Mammalia > Pholidota > Manidae > Manis > Manis javanica. Next base: position 96,818,092 of record NC_133168.1, on the reverse strand, counting down.
CGGGGGTCACCCGACTGGTTTGTCTGTGACCTGACTGGGAGGGGTGCTGCTGTGCGGTGGAGGGCACAGGGGCGGGGGCCAGGTGGGCACAGGCAGGGTGCTTGTGTCGTGGAGGCCCCTAGACCTGGGGAGGTTTATTCACTCACACTCACACCCAGCATTCTGGTCCCCATGTGCATGCTGATCCACTCATGCACACACACTTGGGGGCTGTCACTCATACACACCCAAACATTTGCACGTGCTCGCCTGGACATGCCCAATCACCAGCTCAAACACCATCCTTTCCCTTACATACCCCATGTTTTCACACTTATGCACGTGGACATTTTCACACAAACCGAAACACACTCAGTGTCTTCACACTTGTGCCCAGATGTGATCACACACATGCACTAGGAGTTTTTCACACTTACACCCCCAAGCACGATTACACTCGCACACTTCAGTACAATCACTGGTCACACCCAAACTTGCATATGACCATGCACTCACACGGGGGCACACGTATGAGCAAGACACCAGGACTGCTGGGCCCTCAGTGGCCAAGATTCTGGGGGCAGAATGGGCAGCATACACACAGTGAGTGTCCAGGGAGAGGGAGGGGCACAGCAAAGGCAGAAAGGCCAGGCCAGAAATGCACCACTCCTGCCCGGCCCAGGTCCACACATCCTGGCATCTCAGGGCTTGGCCAGGAGTCCCTTTCCAGCCCTCAGGAAATGCCCAGACCCTTGAGAATCCTCACATGTCCAGGGAAGGGGGCACTCTCCTTTCCTGGGTGCTGCACCGGTCTTAACGGCAGCAAGAGGGATCATGGATAGACGTTCACTTTGAGCTGGAGGCCACAGACTCCCTCCCCAGGGTTGGGACCCAGAAGGAGGGGAAACTGACACTCAGAGAGGGCGATATGTAACCCAAAGTCACACAGCCAGACGGGTTCTTCTAATCACTGAAGAAGCAGGCAGGTTGAGGATGTGTGGGTGTGTGGTGGTTTCTGGCAGCTTCCTCAGTGGTTCTAGGAAATGCTGCATATTATCCTTGTGCCGATGCAACACCCCGGAGCTCCACCTTTCCACTGAGCTTCCCAGGGGACACCTGCCAGGCATACCTGTTTCCTGGGGGGCCACCAGCCTCCATCCTGCTGGGCTCCTGGCTTTGGGGAGTCACCTGCTTCCTGCTCATTACCAGGGACAAGAGGGGACCCCTACCTCCATCCATTAATCTTTCTAGTTTGGAGGAGGCCTGGAATTGGGGCTGGTCCCTATTGGGCAAACTCATACTCACCCCTCAAAGCCCTCGCTCCCACAGCCCTGGCTCCAGAGAGCCATCCCTACTCCCTGTCTTGGCTCCCTGGCCACAGGTCCCTCCCTCTTGCCCAGCCCTGCCAGCATAGTGCCTGGGTCCACCTCTGTACTCGCTGGACTGGGGTCTTCTGGAGGGACAGCTGGGCTGGGTCCTCTGCAGGCAGGGGCAGGCTTGGATAACTTTGCCCACAGAAGCATGACCTTGTGGCACTCCCCAGTCTCCGCGCTTTGCCTATGTGGTGCTTCCCTCTCTGGGCACCGTCTCTGTCCTGGCACCTCACTCCTGGATGTGTCCCTGGTCTTCCCGTAACCTGGCTTCCCATCTTCAGAAAGGACCCCAATGGGGCCACCCAGCGCTGTGGGAACACCAGGGAAGGCCTGGAGGTGCTTGACTGGGTGGCTGGGTGGCTGTCCTCACTGGCCACAGGCAGAGCAAGCCGGCCCCGAAGCCATAGGGGTGGACGTGGGAGCAGCCCGCACATCCGGGTGAGCAGGGGAGGGAGGGCGTGTGTCTTGTGTCTGAACACACAGCTTGTGGGTTCCAGACAGCTGAGCTGGGATGCCTGCTTTGTCTTCCTTGTTGGATAACGGGAGGGGGGGGTCAAACTCCACCCTCACTCTGAGCCTCAGTTTCCCCACCTGCACCAAGGACTGCCGGGGACACCCTCTGTCATCAGGAGAGCCCCGTGACTCAGGGGGGTCCTGCAGGCCCAGCTGATGGCAGCAGCTGGGCGCGGGCCTCAGACACGTGCTCGCATGTCTCGGCCTCCCTCTCCTCCGTCAGTGCCGACAGCTCCGGGGCTGGCGGCTGGGCCTATTCCGGGGGAGGCCTGCCTTTCTCCTCTGTCCCAGATGGCCCCTGAGGGTTCCCCAGTATTCCACAGATGGGGAAACTGAGGCCCCAGGAGGGGCGGGATTTGGGCCTCTCTCAAGGCAAGACTCAATGGTCCTGTAAAACAAGACACAAATTCCGCAGCCCGCAAAAATGTGCCCCCTTCCTTGGAGGGCCCCAGGCCCCAGCCCCACCCCATGATGGGGACGGGGAGGCAGGGGCAGCCTCGAGCCGGCAACGTACATCTGGGGGTAAACAAGGAACATCTGGTTAGCACAGCTGGTTCTGATGCCGTGTCTGTGGGGGGGGCCAGGGGCCAGCCCCTGGGGCAGTCTCATAGGGGGCCTGCAGTCACAGACACCCCTGGTTGACCCTTCCACAACTGGCCAGAGTGGGGGGCACAGCTTCTTCCTCCAACCCAGAAAATGCCTGCTGCCTAATCTCTAGAACCATCACTGGCTCCCTGCTACTCTCAGAATCAAGTCTTGGCTCCTGAGGTTTTCTCAAGGGACTGAGTGTGTCTTCACCAAAGTGAATCTCAGGGGCAGACAGATGGGGAGAATGATTTCTCGGGGGGGACTGTGCTGGTTGCTTCGTGGTAAAAAGGAAAAAAAAAACAGCTAACACTAACCCTAGCAAACAACACGGTTGGTGCCATTCTAAGCACTTTACACATAGCCACTCAGAAAAAGGCATGGACTGTTTGACTCCCGTTTTGTAGAAGGGAAAACTGAGGTCCAAAGAAATTTCACTTGACTTCCTCAGAGTCAAACACAGTATGAGTGGCCAAACTGGGATTTGAGAGCAGGTGGTCGGGCAAACTCCTACTCATCCCTCAAAGCCCCAGACCCAACACCCCGTCCTCCACATTATTAACCACTGTACCATACGGCCTCTCTAACAACAACAATAATCACATTAACACCCCAGCAATGTCAGCTTTCCATTTATTCACTGCCGATCATTGTGCCAAGTGCTTTCCACATGCTTAATTTCCCCAGAGTCCCTGGAAAAGATGCTATTTTTCATCCCCACCCCCACCCTCACCATTTTCCACATGGGGAAGCGGAGGCTTGGAGAGGTAGAGTGACTTGCTCAGGGTCATACAGGAACTAAGTGGCCAAGCTGCAGTTGAACCTGGGTCTGATTCCAAACTTGCTCTCTCAATGCCGTCACAGTCCCCAGGACCTGGGCAGCCCAGGGGAGGCTGAGGGGGAGGGGAGAAGCAGGGAGGGTGTGGTGGGTCCTGCTGTTCGTGGGAAAAGTGGGGCTGAGATCCAGGAAGAAAGCGTTTTTTTCAAAGACATACAGCAGAGCAGAACTAGTAAGTAAATAAAAGGCCCACATGGCAGAAAGCCCAGTGTGCCAGGCTGGGTTCCGCTCCCAACACATGGACTCAACCCTTACTGAACGTCGGCTATACGCTGAGCCAGGGCGGCCAGGGCCAGCCTGCGTCTGGTTCTTGACAAGATCACCATCCAATCAGGGAGATGGGTAAGAAATAAGAAGTAAGCGAGGTGATTTAGATGTTGGCGGTGTAATAAAATAGCACAATAAGACAAGGGGAAGTGATAGGGACTGGGGACTGCTTTTAGGCTGAGTGGTCAAGGAGGGCTTCTCAGAGGAGGCAGCATGTGAGCTGAGACCCTGTGAAGATCGAAGCAGAGGGAACTGTTCTCCAGAAGACTAGGCTGCAGGGCACGTGTGTGGTGGCGCCGCCAGCTTTTCAGACCCCCCACTTCTGGCCCAGCCCTCTGTTGCTGGCCCATAAAACTCCCACCAAGACCACATCAGGCTGGCCGGGGACCGGCCCCACAGGTGTCTGGGCCAGGCAGGAGGGGCTACTTGGGGTGGGATAACAGGATCAGCCTAATGAGGCTGGGCATGCTGAGCAGCTGGCCTGGGGCCCAGCCAGCAGGCAGTGTGACGGATGTGGGTCCTCTGGAAATGGCCAGGAGGGCATCACACAAAGCCAGCCACTGGGCAGAAAGGGAAACCGAGGCATGGACCCCAGATGCAGCTCAAGCCCTAAAATGGTTTCCTGAGAACCAGGGTCTTAGGAGATCCCACCTCTTCTATCTCCCCAAGTTCAAACACTGCTTCAGGTCCCCAACACACCGAACTATTCAGGTGTGAACGGTGCCCTCTCTCTCGGCCTCAGTTTCCCCAACTGGGATGTGAGACCTGCCTGCTACAAGCAGGGGCCCTCACTGAATTCCTTCCAGGACAGCCCCAAGCCTGATTTCCCTTGGATTTGAAGCACAGATCTTTCAGCTTGCAGACACCTCACCGAAATGCCCCATTCCCTGCTCAGACTTCCTTTGCGGCTGTTACCTCTCCAGGAGCCCAGGGGGTAGGCTGGCTGCTTTGGGAGGCTCCTGTCCGGTCCCCCACCCCCACCCCACCCCGTGTGCAGCAGGCACCAGCCCTTCTCGTTCTCTGCTTCATCCTAGGGCAAAGCTGGGCTGGCAGCGGCGTAATGCTCCGGAACTACAAGGAGCCTGGGGGAAAAGTCCCCCCAGCAAGCCCCGTCTCAGTATTCTCGGTTGCAAAACAGGGAGAACCAGCGCCCATGGGCCTGCCAGTTGGTGCTCACTGAGCAGAGGGAAGACCACCCCATCTGCCCCTTCATCTCCGCTTTGTGGGCCTTGTGGACTGGACCCTTCTGCCCCCCTTGGGGAACAGGCAAAGATGCACTCGCAGAGGAATCACACAGCCTCCTAGCAAAGACAGCTGGGCCCAGTGATGCCAGACGCATTAAAGACCTGTTCCTCTCTCCTCTGTATCCAGCGCCCACCTCCAGAAATCCGTCCTTGAATGCCCCAGCCCAGTTCTCCCTCTGCCAACCTTCCTGAGCACTCTCTCCCTCCCACACTCACCCAGGCATCCTGGATTTTCCAAAACTACACATGCTATTTCCTGCCTCCAGATTTTTGCACGTGCCGTCCTGCCACCTGGAATGCCCTTTCTTTTGCCACTTGGAACACTCCTACTCATGCTTCACAGCCCCAGCTCCAATGCCCCTCCAGTAAGTCTCCCCTGACCCTCCTACCCTGAGGTAGAGCCTTTGCTCCCCATTCTGTGCTCCACCCTGAATCTAAATCTATCTTCCTTGAAGGTCAAGGCCCAGGAGCCCTTTGTCTGCCACACCATAGCTGTCTGACAAACATTTGTGGTAACAATCTCTTGATTGTGTCCTTGTGCCCGGCTGCAAACTCGTTCCTCCTCCTACCCCAGACTCTTCAGAGTTGTAGCCTCTGCTCACCCCCTGAAAACTGAGGCCTGAACCCCAAGAGGCAGGCGCTGATGGTGGAATCTCAGTCACCTGGCTGCAGAGGGGGAGGCTTTGTTTTCTTCCCTGTATCCCTAGAACTAGCTCTTTGCAGCTCACGGCTGGGCGTTGGGCTGTGAGGGCCAGGAGTGACTTTGGACCCCAGATCCTTGGGAGTCCTAGGATGAAGGGAGTGGGGAGGGGTGTCCAAAGGGCCCCCGGGCAAGGGGCTGGGGGTGGGGGAAACTGGCAAAGCTGGGAGTCTCCCCTCCCTTGACATCCGCCTAGATCAGTCACACCCCACTGGGGCTCCCACAGCCTGGGGCACGTGAAGACAGACAAAGAGGGTCATGGAACACGGAGAGAAGGATATTGGGCGAGGAGGGGGCAGGGTGGGCAGGCAGGGGTGAGGAAAGTCAGGGGTCAGTCTCCTGCACCACCTGCCAGGACCCTGGTGGTGCTCCCCACATCCCGGCTGAGGGCCCAGCATTGCAGGTAACCACAAGCCCGCTGGGCTAGGCCAGCGGCACCACAGTATATGCTGGTGCTCTCAGGGAGGCACAGTGCTGACACTGACCGTGGGAGAGGCCACTCCTCTCTCCAGTTCCACCCCAAATCTGCCCACTGTGTGCAGCGCCCTGGATCTAATGACTCCTAACCCACAAACTGCACGTTCGGGGCGAATTCTGAGACTATCCTGAGCAAGAGATGGCTTTGTAAAAAGCAGGTAAGGAAGGGAGGCAGCCCCCTCTCCTTCAAATCCGGCTTTGCCCTTAAGGGACCCACCCCCCAAAGGGTTTCGCGCCCTCTTGTGGCTAAACAGGCGGCTCCAGAAGCCGAGAGAGCCGGGCCCTTACCGGAGGACACCGTGTCCCCGGCGGCGGCGGCGGCGGCGGCGGCCGGAACGCGCCACTGACAGATGTTTACTTCTGCGTGCCGCTGGGCCGCGACGGCACCTCCCCGGCTGGGCTCTGCAGGATCCGGATGCCCCCCACGGCCCCTTGTAGACCACCAGACAGAAGCGGTGTCTGGGTCTCGCCCTCCTAGAGGCTGAGGACGGGATTCTAGCTGCCCCCGCTAACACCCCTCTTCAGACATACACTTGGGAGTCCAAGGGGCCAGGGGCGCTCCCGCCCCGTCGGACAAGGGCCCCACCCGACTCCCCCCGGCCCGGCCAGGTCCTGCCTTGCAGAGGCGCCTAAGACAGCTCTCCCCGCCCCCCGCCACACGCGGACCTGTCGCCCCTTGACCGCACCCTGATGCGCACGCCAGTTCCTGGCTCCTGGAGCAAAGCTACTGAGGAGCTGCCAGAGTCCCTGGAAGCCCCCGACCTCCGTCCACCCGGCCGGTCTCCTGCGGGCCCCCCGTGCCCTTGCCTACCTGCTCTGGGCGGCCGACTCCCCGTCAGTGGTGGCCGCGCCTGCTGCCCGCGCCGGCCCCGGCCCCTGCCCCTGCCGCCGCGACCGCCATCCGGGCCGCCTGGACCCGCGGCGCCCGGGGGGGTCCGGGCCGGAGGGGGCGGCCGCGGGGGGGGCGCGGCGCGTGCCGGCCCATGGGGCCCCCCTCCCCGGACTCGCTCAGCCGCGAGCGGCGGCCATCCCGGCCGGGCGGGGGCGGGGGCAGGGGCTGGGGGCGCCCTGGACGGCCGGCGGCTCGGAGGGCGCGGAGCGCGCGGCGCACGGACGGCGCGGGCGGCCTCGGCGCCAGGCGCGGGGATCCGGGGCGGCGGCGCGAGGGGCCCCGGGCGCTCGGAGCGGCTCCACGGCGCGCTCTCCCGCTGCCTCCGCCGCTCCCGCCGCGGACGGCTCGGCCGGCTCGAGGCTGGGGGCGGGGAAAGGGGCGGGGCGAGGGGCGGTGGCTCGGGTTTCACGGGACGGGAGCCGCCCTCGCCCCGCCCCTGCCCGAGGGGGGCTGGGGGAGCGCAGGTGGCACGGGTGCCGGGGCCTCAGCGCCCCCCTAGACGATGATCTGCCTGATAGTCGGAGACCCCCGGCGGCGCCCCTTTGGGAAACCCGGGGCCCCAAGACGCCCCCTCCCCAAAAACCCCCTCGTGGGATAAGAGCCACAGGGTCCCCGACATCAGTCCCGTGGCCTTCAGTGCCACTCTAGGGGCTCTACCAGGTCCTCCGGTCCTCTCTGGCCCCCTTCTGGAAAGCCAAACCCCAAGAAGTCCCACACCAAGGAAAACGGTCAAGGGAACCCCCAGAGCAGCGGTCTCGCCAGTAAGCTGTTTTCCTCCCACCTCCAGGGACCCCCCACAGAGCATCTTTCATAAATCCGGGCCCCGAGACACCCCCCTCCCCCGCCGAGCCACAGCAGTCCCCCCGACGGTTCTGACCTCACTCCACCAAGGATTGCAGGGCCCCGTAGCCCTGCCCCAGCCCCTTTCTTCAGAAAGCTCAACAATCCCCGTCTAAGAAAGTCATTCCAGAGAACTGAGACCCAAAGTTTTCCCCTAAAACAGGCAGTGATACCCTAAGACTGACCACGCTGTCCACAGGGTCCCTCACCAGGGGCAGTTCTGCCCCGTCTGGCCTCGGTGCCTTCCGGGGGTCCCTCTCCCACCCCTGGTTCCCGACTGCGCTCCCCTGGGCACCAACAGCCCGCGCCGCTCCCGCGAGCCCAAACCCACCCGGCCCCCTCCCCGACGGCTCCGCGGTCCCAAAGCGCCCCCTGGCGTCCCCGCTGCACGCGGGGGCTGTGGGGGACCCCATCGTGGCCCCGCCCCTCCCCGACCTAGTTCGCGACGAACAGCCGCCCTGCAGCCCCGCCCACGGCCCCCGCACTGCAGCTCCTCCCCACGAGGTCCCGAGCGCCGCCGGCGGTCCTGGAGCCCGTGCCCTGGTGTCTCCCTCCTGCCGCCCCACTCCCTGAGGCCTCCTCACTCTGACCCAGGCCACCTGCAATCCTCTGGCCCCAGGAGCTCGGGGCTCTGCACGGACATTAGGCCTTCCTAAGACCCACCCCACCCCCAGCACACACACACACCCCTACAAGGGGCCTGGACAACTTGCACCGCCACGCCGTGTACGAGGGGATGGCGGGCACTCATTCGCGACGGCCGGGGGTGCGCCCAGCGCGTGTGCACGGCGTGGTGTTCCCCCGGGGATATGCGTTTGTGCTGCGTCTGGGCATGAGAGCGAGAGTATGTCAGAGAAGGGGCGTCCCCGAGACTGCCTGGTCCTGGTGCAGGGTGGGAAGAACAGGTGTCTGTGTTCTGGGTGGCCTCGCGTGGATACTTCTTGTAAGTGTCTGTTTCCGCACCTGTCACACGGTGTATTGTTAACACAGCTTAGTGACGAGTGACTGAGTGGGCTGGGCACGCGGTGAGCAATGCCGAAGAGCCGCTATTGGTGGTGTCGCCAGGGGCTCAGTCTCAGCGACACGCACACCTTGGCTGAGAGGGAAAGTGGCACTGGTGTGGCACCGGTAGCGGTTCACACACAGACCTCGGTACCTGTGTTCCAGGTGGGGTCACCCAGCACCATCCTTGTCCGCACACATACCTGGACACCCGTATGAGCACAGAGCCACTCCTTCACAAATCACGGTCCCCACCACCCATGTCCCCGCAAGCAGACACCCGTGGACGTTCACTCACACAGGCGTCCTTCACTCCCGTCCAGGCACACTCACGCACACAGACACAGCTCACACTGCCCCTGAAACATGCACGCACACACAGCTCCCAGTAGCGGCACAGACCCATGTGTCACGCACAGCCCACTGGCCCTCAGAGTAGCTCCTTGGTTGCTCGTGCACGCGCATGCACGCTCAGTGGATTGTTTCACGCTCCCCTGCTGCCTGAAGTCGGTACGCACATTAACACACACATAGGCACCGCGTGTGACCCATTCCACGCCCCCTGCTGGTACCCACGGCCACCTGCGACCACTCACACATCCCCACCGTGTGCACACACACAGCGCTCAGACATGCAATTCACACAACAGCCTGTGACACACCCACCACCATGAGCAGGCAGTGCCCACCCCACAGCCACACAAGTGAGGGAATCTCAGGCACCGTGGCAGGGCAGCTCCGGGAGGCCCTGCGCGGCTGCACACACACAGCAGAGCCCGGCCCAGCTGCACACGAGCGGCCGCCGCTAAGCTGTCCCCCGCTGCCCCTCGGCTGCCTCCAGCTCACCCCGCTGCCTGCACCTCCCTCCCTGCTGCGGCCGGGGGCCGTGGGGGCAGGGGCGTGCAGACACATGTGCCCACCATGTGGACGCTCGTAAAATGGTTGCCTTGGCAACAGTGACTTGAAAGACTTGGTTCTTCCTGGGGTGGGCGGGGTCGAGGGGGCGGGACCCAGGCCCACCTTCCCCTGCGGCTGGAGACCCCAACACCCCTCTTGGGAGCATTCCTGCACACCGCCACCTGGGGGGAGTGCCCAGAGACCCTGCTTGCTCGGGGCCAGCCCCACATGGGCGCAGGAGGCACAGGTTCGTGCCTTCCTGACACCCTCACACGCTGCTGTGTCACCTCATGCCACCCAGCACTCCTGGCCACTCTCACCAACTCACACACCTTTGTCACCCCCTGGACAGACGGTGACAGACAGACACCCTGTCACCCTGGCTGAGTCACACCGCAGCTGGGAACTGGGGCGCACACAGGCACACCCGCCCTCTGGTCCCCACCCCTCAAGGGACCTGCCTGGGCCCAGCTGCCCTGGAGGCCGAGGGGGTTCAGCGGCTGGTGCTATTTGGAGGAAACACGGGTATTTACAACGCTTTATTTTTAAACCTTCCTTGTCCCCGACTGGGGCTGCTGCGCCCGAGGCCAGGGTTGAGCCTTGGCCCTCCCATGCTTCCAGGGCAGCCCCTGCGGAGGGACGGTGGTCTTCCGGTGCCTGGATGCGGGGAACCTGAGGCCTGGTGGGAGCAGGAGGCACGTGGCCTCGTGGCTGATTGGAGCCTGCTGGCCCCAGGGTCAGGGCCACGGCAGAGACGGGACAGCTCAGGGGTGGCAGGGACCCAGTTCCCTTCCACCTGCCTGCCCTGCACGGTGCTTGCGGGGAAACTAGTTCGCTCCTTCACCACATCCTCGGCTGCCTCCCCCAGGTGGCTTCCGGCAGCGCCTCCCTGTCCTTAGGCTGCTTTGTGCCCCTTGGCACCTGTGAAGCCTGAGGATCAGAGAGGTCAAGACCACGGCCCAAGGTCACAGAGTCAGGGAGAGGCTCAAACGGGGAGCTAGATGACTCCAGAACATTCAGCCACTGCCCGGGCCACTCCTCCGCCTGTTCCCCGGGGCTGGCCCCTGCCCTTCCCTGGCAGTCACTGCTCCCGAGGGGGTATCCTGTTCGGGGGTGGAAGCCCTGGCGGAGGCTGGGGGAGGCTGGGGGCCGCTGGCCAAGACGAGGGCTTGGCCGGTGGAGAAGTTTCCATCTTAGAGCCAGGAGCCGGTCCAGGCCCCGGGGGCCCAGGGCTACACCTCAGGACCCCCAGGGACCAGCCTCCCAGGCGTGAAGGCGTGGAGGTGGCCTGGAGCCCTCTGTCCCCTCAGCTGCCCCCAGCTGGAGCATCAGCCATGCCCAGGCACTGTGTCTTGCCCCACCCCCAACGGGCCTGTGACTGAGCTCTGGGGCCTCAGGTTCCCCATCTGTGAAACTGTCCCGTGTTTGTTGTGTGCCCAGTGCAGACCCTCCGCAGAGAATAGTGTCCTTCTCCCATGGAGAAGTAAAGGGCCCACCCGGGGTCAAGGGGACAGCTCAGGATGGCTGGTGACCACGAAGTGGCTCCACAGAGCTAGGCTCCAGGGCTCTGGATTTGACAGTTATGTTTGCCCTGACTTGGACAATGCTGCGAGTGGAGAAAGGCCTTAGACTTGACAGGGACACAGCTGGACACGCTCCCAGGGGGGCAGAGGAGGAGCTGGCCTGCCCAGGCCCGGATGGGGCCCTCGAGGCCTGTGGGCGGCAGAAAGGAGCTGGCGGGTTCCAGGCAGGATGGGAAAAGCAGGGCCAGTGGCCGTACGCACAGGGTCATCTGCAGCCGCAGGTTACAGGTCAAGGGCCCTGTCCTTGGGGGCCCAGGTCAGCAAGGTGGGAAAGCCATCAGGCTGGCCTCAGGGAGCCGGGCAAGGGTCAGGCTGCGGTTGGGCAGCCGCCTGGGGGGCGGGACTGGGACTTGCAGAGGCGCCAACACACAGGCCACACGTGTGAACACAGTCACACACACAGACTCAGTAGGCACACACTTCTACACATTCACAGTCATGCACACAGACACACCCCCAAGTCACAACATGCAACAGGCACAGCTGCAAATGTGTACACACACACGCATGCACGCACGCACAAGCCACACGTGTGTACACTGGCACCCACACGCACAGCAGCCCCAGCTGCCGAGGTTTGTGGACTCCCGGCAGCTTGCTCTTGCCACCCGCCCGCCGGGCCTGTTGTCTCACGTCCTTGGCCCGAGCTGCCCTAATCCCTGTCTCGTGTCCCGCAGCCAGAAGATAAGGGGCAGCTGCAGCCCCAGATAAAGGAGGCGCAGCCACAAATCTGGGGCGGCCCAGCAGCAACGGGCACTGAGCCTGGGCCACACACCTGCCCCACTGCAGCCACCTCATCCGGCCTGGCCGATGGGGATGAGGGACAGGGAGAGGGCAGGGGGGAGACAGAGGCCTGGGGGGACAGAGACCCAGAGGAGGAGACGGAGACATGGACGGGGAAAGAGGGGCGGAGGAACATGGTGGGGACGAGACATGGAGAGAAAGACATGAGAGGGACAGAGGGACCCAGAGAAAGAAATATTAACAGAGCAAAAAAACAGTTTTTGAGACTAAAACAGGAAGAGGAAGAGAGACAGAGGCAGAGAGTGAGCTAGTGACTTTGCAGGGGGGCAGTGTCCCCACCGCCTACCTGGGGGTCTCCCCCCTCCTCAGGGGCCCCAGTGCCACCTGCCTCCTTCCCTCCTCAGATGAGTCGAGGTCAGGCTTTCAGAAGGTGACTCGGATCTGGTCCGGGGTGGGGGGGACATCTTCCTCAATGTCCCCACACTCTCCAGGGTGATACCTGGGACATCCTCAGCCCTCTTCCACAGCAGCAGTGAAGGTGGGACCCCCGACACCAGGCCCTGCCCCCTCTGTGCCTCATCTCCCCCAGCCATAATAAGATGCATTCACTCAGCAAGTGTTCATTGAGCACCTACTGTGTGCCAGGGTCAGTGCTGGGGACACAGACAGACTGAAGCATTTCTGGACTCCCAAGGGGACACTCAGGTGCTACAGAACCTGAAGGGACACTGGACCCATCCTGAGCAGTGGCCAGAGTGGCTTCTAGAAGAGGAGGGGTTGAGAACTGATGGGTGAATGGAATGAGCAAGTTGACCCGGAGCAGGGAATAGGATTCCTGGAAGAGGGAACAGCATATGCAAAGACTAGGAGGTTAAGACTGGCACATGGGAGGTCTGGAACGAACTTGGTGCTGAATTTAGGGTGTGAGGAGGTGATGAAGGATGAAGCTGAAGGCAGCAGGGACTGGGTCACGCAAGAATTTGGGGGCTGTGGTACATGACTGCGGCAGTAGGGAGCCATGGGAAGATTGGGAGCAGGGGAGGGCCCTGTGGTACTTGTGTTTTAGGAAGGGCTGTGGGAGGCTGGGCTGTTGGGGACAGGACGGGAGATTGAGGCCTGGAAGGTGGGGGGTGATGGGAGGGGGTGTGACCTGAAGAGACTGGAGGAAAAGTGGGTGAGGACATGGGGACCCGACCCGCAGTGGGGGGAAGGATGGGAGGCGAGGCTGCTGCCCTGGTCTCTGGATCAGGACAGTGGAGTTAGTCCCCGAGGCAGGGACTTCCACAACCCTGGATTCAGGTGGAGTTGGGATGAATGCTTGTTTCCTCCACACGTGGTGAGAGAGAGGAACAGGAGGGTGAAGGCACGAATAGGGCTTAGAATGGGGCCTGGCACACAGGAGCGCTAAATAATTGTTTAGCTACTGGTAAACGTTTAACATTGTACCATTGCAATAGGATAATAAATAATAATATTACTGCACTAGTATTAGTATCATGGCTATCAGTGGCCAGTCCACAACCCCGCCTCCGCCCACGCAGTAAGCCTTCCTGGGTTGCCTGGCACAGAGGACAGGCCATCCCAGAACAGGACAGGGAGTCCTTGGACGGCTTTCTGTGGAAACTGAGGCCCAGAGAGAGGCGAGCACGTCCCCGAGGTAGGCTTCTGCGGGCCTGTTTCCCCATCTGTTCAACTGTCTCCCCAGCCTGGATTTGGGGGGGCCTGTGGGACGCTAGGAAAGGTTTACTACTATAGAACTTTAGAGGGCAAGACACGGGTATCTCTGGAGGGACGAGTGAGCTTCCGTCCCCAGAGGTGGGCAAGCGGCCAGGCACGAAGTTTCCCAAGGCCTGAGGTGGTTTCTCCGTTTTCCAGTCCGGTTCCACCGTTTTATGCCAAGATGGCCCTACAGAGGGCAGCCGAGTCCAGAGATGGAAGGCACGCCTCTGCTCCCCCACCCCCACTGCGCTGTGCGCCCTCAAGGGCAGGGATTGCCTGTTCTGTTCACTGCTGTATTTTCGGCATCAGGCACACAGGCGTTCAACAAATTATTTTCTGAATGAACGTCCGCATCAACGTAGTGGAACTTAATTTTCTTTTAAAAACGCAGCAGGAAAACAAAACACTTCTGTGGGCCGACAGTTGCACGCGACAATACACTTCGGAAGCCCTGGGAGGATCATTGAATATTTCCGGTCCCCGCAAAGAGATCCCTACTTACGACCTGAGGCCCCGCCCCCATTCAAGCTCCGCCCCGTTACGTTGCCGCAAGTGCAATAGGGACGCTTGGACCGGCCCAGGCATGCGCACTTGCCCACCACGAACGGGGAGGACACACCGGCGACCCGGAAGGCCTTCCCGCCACACTCCCAAGGGGGCGTGCGGTGGCGGGGGGCGATGGCGGAGGGAGCAGCGGAGGCCTCGGTAGAGAGCGGTGGCAACTCGGGAGCCGGCGCGCCAGAACGGGGAGTGGCGCCCATTAAACCGCAGTGAGTTGCCGAGACGGGGAGAACCTCTCGGGGCTTTCCCAGCACCCCTAGTGCGGACCAAGAGGTGCATGCTGGTTGATGGGGCAGCGGCCCAGGCCTGGAACTCGGCGGGCTTTTCTTTTTGGATGCTTCGTCCGCCCGCAGAATCAGCGGCACTAGCTGAAACCGTGCACGTACGCGGCTGTCACATGCGCAAAGCATGCCGCGGTGCATGCTGGGGTGGGCTGTGTTCGAGGCGTGGACCGCAGTGCGTGCTGGGACTGTAGTCCCAGAATATTGCGGGAATTGCGCATGTGCACCGCCGCCGGCCAGCGTCAGGTACAGGCTGGGTACTCGTGTCTCAGGCGAGTACCACGAGGAATCCTGGGGCTGGTAGTGCTGAAGGGACTGCCGGGAAGTGTGACGGCTCTGGGGCCCTTTCCACCAGCCCGTTGCAAGGCATGCTGGTACGTGTAGTTTTCCTGTACGTGAACGGGCCTGATGCCTGTAGTTTGGCTCAGCACTCTGGGGCGTGGAGACCCAGGGACAAAGTAGATCTTCTCTGTGGCCTTGACATGCGCCCGGGCTGGCAGCTGGCCGGATCCAAGTACTGAGCTCCCCATCAGGGGGAAGCATGTAAGAGGGGGCAAGTGTTATCAGTCCCTTTGTCCAGCGTTCATTGAGTCTGAGCTCAGCAGAGGGACTCCCTGGGCAAGCCCTGCTCCTTTCCCCTGCCTCCCTGCTGGCAGATTCCGCACCACCAAGAAGGAATTCCATGATTTTCTGGAAGCCAAAGGGCAGACGCCCTGCCAGGAATCCGAGGCAGGAAACATTGGTGGCAATGACCTGTCTGAGCCCGAGGCCAAGAGGATCCGACTGGAGGATGGGCACAAGGAGGACAGGCGGTCAGGGGAGGCGGCCGAGCCCCAGGAGCAGCCGCAGGTTCAGAAGAGGGCCCGGGGCCAGAACAGGGGCCGACCCCACCTGAAGCCCACCCACTATGACAAGAACAGGCTCTGCCCCTCCCTGGTCCAGGTGAGTGTCACTGTTGCTCTAACGTCTGGGGGCCCTCCGTCTGAGCCTCTGTGTCCCCCGCTCAGTCCTCGGGATGTTGGAATGTATCATTGTTTCGTTTCCAAGATGAAGAAGCTGAGGATCAGTGCGGTTGCTGACTTGCCCCAGGTCACAAAGCCAGAGGGGCAGCAGGGATGTGACCTCCACACCCAGGTCGCTGGGCTCCCTCGGCCTTTCCTCTTCCGCCACCGCTCTGCTGCTTTCTTGCAGGAATCCGCCGCTAAGTGTTTCTTCGGCGACCGCTGCCGCTTCCTGCATGACGTGGGCTGCTACCTGGAGACCAAGCCGGCCGACCTGGGCCCGCGCTGTGTGCTCTATGAGACCTTCGGAAAGTGCCCCTATGGCGTTACCTGCCGCTTTGCCGGCGCCCATCTGGGGCCCGAGGGCCAGAACCTGGTGCAGGAGTCGCTGGTCCAGGTCCCGCTGGTCCGCAACAGCCTGGACAAGGCCCTGCAGCTGCAGCTGCAGCTGCGGAAGCGCGAGATCCACTTTGAGCGCGCCGAGCGGGCCCTGCACCAGCTGAGCAAAGGCCAGCTGCCGGGCTCCACCCCAGCTGTTGCGGACCCCGAGCCCGTGGGGAGTGAGGGTGCCGCAGGGCAGGACAGCTGTGCCGCCCAGCAGGCCTCCCTTGGGGCAGGCGCGGGTGCCCCTCCCAGCGCCTCTGTGCAGACCTGTGGGCCCCTGACCGATGAGGACGTGGTGAGGCTGCGGCCCTGTGAGAAGAAGCGGGTATGTGTCTTGGGTTTCCTGTCGAGGATGCCGGCGGCTTGGGGGGCAGAGTTGCCAGACAGACCCTCCCAGCCCCAAAGAGGCGGGGCTGGGGTACAGGGAGGCAGTGGGAGAGGCCTCCTGGCAGAGGGGCTGTTGGAGCAGGGTTTCCGATGGGTGAGTAGAAACCGTCCAGCAGAGGAGAACGTGGAGGATCAACTGATCCTTGCAGAGGACCGAGGAGAAGGGCTGCTGGGCCCGGGGGACAGGGCAAGGCACGTCCCTCAGTGCGCAGGGAAGGGAGGCCCCAGAGGGCCTGGAAGTGAGGTGGGCAGTCACGCCTCGCTGCGCGTTTTCTCTCCCTCCAGCTGGACGTCAGTGGCAAACTGTACCTGGCCCCCCTCACGACGGTAGGACTCACGTGGGTCAGGCCGGGTGGTGGCAGCACCGTCTCCTCATAGTGACCAGCGTCTCCTCTGCCTGTGGGCCTTGGGACTAGGGTAGGTATTCAGCGTCCCTGCCGGCCCCGCCCCACAAGGGTCTGTGTCCTCTGCTGCCCCCAGTGTGGGAACCTGCCCTTCCGGCGAATCTGTAAGCGCTTTGGGGCTGACGTGACTTGTGGGGAGATGGCCGTGTGCACCAACCTGCTGCAGGGCCAGACGTCCGAGTGGGCCCTGCTCAAACGCCACCCGTGTGAGGACATCTTTGGGGTCCAGGTTGGTGCTGCCTGGAGGGAGGGAGGGAGGGAAGGAGGGGGGCTCTCAGCTGCGAAGTTTCAGAGCCAGTTCAGGGATGACGAGGCCAATGGTTCAAGTGCCCCCGTGGGCAGAGTCCAGGAGGGGACAGCCTGGTCCGGCCCCTGACCTCTGCCCTGCCACCGGGCGCAGCTTGAAGGCGCCTTCCCCGACACCATGACCAAGTGTGCGGAGCTCCTGAACCGCACCATCGAGGTAGACTTCGTGGACATCAACGTCGGGTGCCCCATCGACCTCGTGTACAGGAAGGTAGTGGCCTGGCACCCACCCTTGCGCCACCTGGGCCTCTGGGCCTCAGTTTCCCTATCTGGGCAGCGAGGATAGAGGGGTGTGCGCCCTCCCCTCTCACCCCAGCCACCTGTCTCTCCCAGGGCGGGGGCTGCGCCCTCATGAACCGCTCCACCAAGTTCCAGCAGATTGTACGTGGCATGAACCAGGTAGGCCCCGAGACCGGTGTGCCCGCCTCCTCCCGCGCCCGACCCCAGGCCCTGCCCACGCACCGTCCCCACAGGTGCTGGACGTGCCGCTGACGGTGAAGATCCGCACGGGCGTGCAGGAGCGCGTGAATCTGGCCCACCGGCTGCTGCCTGAGCTCCGGGCCTGGGGCACGGCCCTGGTCACGGTGGGTCTTGGGGCGTGTGGGACTCACGCCTGGTGTCCTGGCGACCCTCTCTGACGGCCTCTCTCCCTGCTCTCCCCTCTTGGTCTCTGGCTCTGCCTGCATCTCTGTGTCCATCTGTTTTTATGTCTCTTGTCTGTGTGTCTGTGTGTCTGTGTCTCTCTCTCAGCCCGTCTCTCTCGGTCCCTGGGGTCCCTGTCTCTGTATCTGATCCTCCGACTCCCGTGCCTCCCTCCTCCCTCCCTCCCTGTGCGGCCTCCCTCCCTCCAGCTCCACGGCCGCTCCCGGGAGCAGCGCTACACCAAGCTGGCTGACTGGCGGTACATCGCGCAGTGCGTGACGGCGGCCAGCCCCATGCCCCTGTTCGGTGGGTCCCCTGCCCTTCAGCTCAGACCTTCCCACCCATCCTGCCATCAGAGGCCACACAGCCGGGCTCACCCCCAACCTGAGACCCATCCCCCCCCAACCCCAGTCCCACCAGGGGACCCAGGGCTGGCGAACAGGCCCCAAGAGCTGTTGCTCCTGCCCACGTGCAGCTCCCTGAGACCCCAGCCTCTGCCCCTCAGGAAATGGGGACATCTTGTCGTACGAGGACGCCAACCACGCCATGCAGACTGGAGTTGCTGGGGTCATGATTGCCCGGTAGGCGAGCCCGGCAGGGGAGCAGGCATGTGGGAGTTTTGTCCTGGCGGCTGGTGCCTTGGCCTGGTTGTTTGTCCCCAGGGGCAGCTCTGCCGGGACAGGGACAGAGAGATGCCTGGGGTCGCAGCTGCGGGGGAGAAGGGCTGGGAATGTCTGCAGCTGTTCTGGGTCCAGGGCCGGAGCCCTCGGGCTGGGCGGCTGCGTGAGCGCAGCAGGGAGTGCTGGGCTGCGGTTCGTGGACGCGGGCACTGACTGCTGCCCGCCCCGCAGCGGCGCCCTGCTCAAGCCGTGGCTGTTCACGGAGATCAAGGAGCAGCGGCACTGGGACATCTCGTCGGCCGAGCGCCTGGACATCCTGCGCGACTTCACGCACTACGGCCTGGAGCACTGGGGCTCGGACACGCAGGGCGTGGAGAAGACGCGCCGCTTCCTCCTCGAGTGGCTGTCCTTCCTGTGCAGGCGCGTGCGGGGCTGGTCCGGGTGGGGTGCGTGGGGACGCCGGCCCAACCTGCCCCCGCCCGTGTGCCCGCAGGTACGTGCCCGTGGGGCTGCTGGAGCGGCTCCCGCAGAGGATCAATGAGCGGCCGCCCTGCTACCTGGGCCGAGACTACCTGGAGACGCTCATGGCCAGCCAGACGGCGACCGACTGGATCCGCATCAGGTGCCCGGGGAGCCTCAGCCCTGGGGGCGGGGGCGCCCGGGCCCTGAAGGCCGTGGGGCGTGCTGGGCCCAGGCCTGACCGTGCCCCAACTCGCCCTCCTCACAGCGAGATGCTGCTGGGACCCGTACCCCCCAACTTCATCTTCCTGCCAAAGCATAAGGCCAACGCGTACAAGTAGCTGTGGCAGCAGGCGCAGGGCCTGTGAGGGCCCAGCAGGAACCCAGGTGCTCGAGAAGACAATAAATTTTATTCTTTTAAAACCCAGGCTTTTCTGTGATTCTGAGGCTGCCCCTTCCCCCCACTGGAACTTTTCCCTCAACAGCAGGTGACCCTGTCCCCAACAGCTCATTTCCTGTTCTCTCTTGTTCACCAAAGTCCCAGCTGCCCCCATTGGCCCAGCCCCGTGCCAGTGCTGCTGGTGCCCAGAGCGGCCTGGACCACAAGTCACCGGGGCTCATGGGGGTGGGCCTTGGCCTCCATCGGTATGGATCAGGGTGGGCTGCCTGGAGGCAAGGGCCTTGGAGCCATCAGGCAGACATCGCTGGCAGACAAGGCAACAGACTAGGCCCAGAACCTGCCCCGCCTATGTGAGGCCCATCGCTGGCTGCCTCATTCTCGCGCCCCCCACCCCTACGGAACCCTGCGAGTGGGTGGGCCCGCAGCCTGGAACCTGTTGCCCAGAGTGACCAAACAGTACTCTGCAGGGCTCAGCCTGTCCTCTGGGTGGGCTTCCTGCACTCCTGCCTGTGCTTCCGTGGCCTGCCTCCCCATGCAGCCCCCCAAACCCTTCTGCACGCCCACAGCTCCCCAAGAAGGCTTCGGCCCCCAGGGCCTGTGTGGCGGCGCCGAGGGCTCAGGCAGCCAGCCTGCTGCTGCCTGCATGGAGTCTATGGGTACGAGCTGGGGGCAGGCGGGGGGCCTGCTGGGGCGGGAGACGGGGGCTGCGCCCACCTGACTCAGCACTGCCTGCTTTTCTTGCCCACAGGCTCCTCCAACTTGTACCATCCCCCAAACCTGGAGAAAGAAGGATTTCTGGGCTCTCCAGCAGGTACCAGCCTTCCCCAAATCCCCGAGGAGGACTTGAGTGGGTCGGTGAGCGGGGCCCATCTGGCCCCCCTGTGCCTGTTCCCAGGCAGCTCCCGAAGGCAGGGCCTCTGTGCCCATCCCAGGGGGGCCCCCAGGTCAAGGACTGTGTCCCTAAACACGGCCCTGAAGGCAAGTCCTGTGTCTTGTCCCCCCAGACCCTCCCCCAAATGCAGATGTGTCCCCAGGATTCCCGCCCTGACTACGGATCCCCAGACAGGGCCCTCAAGCAAGGCCCAGGGCCCTAGACCCTGAGATGGGGCCCCAAGAGCAAGGCCTGTGTCCTTCCTCTCCAAATGGGCCCCAAAGCCAGGTCCGTTGTCCCTCTTCCTAAATGGGGACCCAAGGATGAGGCCTGTGCTCCCATTCCCAGAGTGACCGCCATAGCTGTTCCTGGAGTCCCTGACCCCATGGCGGGTCCCCGAGGCCAAGACTTACAGCCCTATCCCCTAAATGCACCCCAAAACCAGGCCCATGTTCCCAGTTCCCCCGACGAGTCCCCTGTGTTTCGGCACTGTCCCCCATGCTGCCGCCTCTCAGGGTGCCACTTCTTGGCCTGCAGGTTTCCAGATGGCACCCTGTGGGTGCATCTTTGACCCCCGCGTCTACCAGATCAAGTGGGTCGACACTGACGTCAGCCAGTTCCCTCTGTACGAGCTGGTGGTAGTCGGTGGCGGGGGGCCAGCTGGGGGCCCTGCCTCGCCGGGCACCCACCTCCTCGAGCCCCAACACCATCTGAAGGTCTCGCCGCTGCCTCAGCTGTACCCTCGCTACCAGCCAGCGCCTGGGGGCCCCCAGGACCTCATGCCCTACTTCCCACCCGAGGAGCCCAGGCCAGAGGCCCTGGGCTTTGTGGGGGACGGGGGGCCCCCAGTGTTTATGGAGCCGCCCCCACCCGTGCTCACGGAAAGCCTGGGCCCCCCTCCACCCAAGAAGATAAAGGTGCCCCAGCTGGCCAACACCATCTCTGCTGAGGCTGAGCTGTCACCCGGCATCTACGACCGCCTCAAGAACCGCCTCAGCCAGCTGAACGGGACCCCCGAGCCCCCGGCTGTTCCTGTCCAGGAGCCACAGGCCGGCTGCTCCAGTCCGGGCCTGTTGTACCCTCTGGGCCCCGGGGAGCCCGAGGTGGCCGCGGGAGAGGCCCAGAGCCCGGAAGCAGCCAAGGCCTTCCTGCTGCCTGAGCAGGTGCCCCTGGAGGACGTCATGAGGCTCTTTGACTGCCTGCTGGGTGGTGCCGAGCGCGAGGGGTCGCCAAGCAAGGCCCCTGGGCCAGCCCTGCCCGGCAGCAGTGGGACCGACCCATCCAGTGACATCCGCTCGCTGCACTTGCCCGACAAGCTGCTGTCCTTCGACTACAGCGTGCCTGAGGTCCTGGACGCCGTGTCCAGCATGGACAACCTCTTTAACGTCAAGGCCGTCGGGGAGGAGCCTCTGCCCCACCCCGGGCTGCCGGCTGCCGGCACCGCGCTCGCTGCTCTGCCGCCTGAGCTGCCCAGCAACAGGAAGGCTGGCGCCTCTGCCAAGAAAGGGCGGCCCAGAGGCAAGGCCAGGCAGGCCGCCAGGCCCAGGCACGGCCGGGCCGCCGTCCCCCATTAAAGCGTATTTGACTGTAGCTCACTGGCCAGTTGCTGCTATTGGGGTCCAGGGTCGCTGGGCTGGGGCCTGGACCGGGGGGTCTGTCCGCTCGCGCAGCCCGTCCAGAACCACACTGCAAGGCCTGGCAGGCCCCCAGCGTCTTCTGGGTGCCCAGTGTCCAGAGCCAGCGGGGGAGCCCCAGACTCATGGGGAGTTCAAACTCCCTCATCTCCTTGCCCCGGAAAATTGGAGTTGGGCAGCAAGGAAGGGGGGCGTCTGGAAGGAGACGGGACGCTGTCCAGAAGCCTGGGCTCTAAGGAGCTTTTGCTTGTGTTTGGTAGAGAAAGGCAAGGTTTCCCAGAGAGGGGCAGGAACGTGCCTAGAGATACACAGCAAGCAGGGTGGGTCCTGGGGAGTGCCCTGCTGCCACACTGCTGCCTCTGCTGTCCCCCAAATGCCATGGCCGGTGGGGGCAGGGGGGAGGCAGGAAAGCCAGGGAGGGCACCCCACTGTGCTGGGCCAGGCCACACGCAGGTTCTGGGTCCCAGGTAGGGGCGAGCGGCCCTGCCCTCACCACCCCTGGGCGCCCTCCCACCCTGGCTTGTCGCCCTCAGGCCCACAGACCACGGGCCTTTCCAGAGGGTGCAGGATGGGCACAAGCTGTGCCCTCCTCCCCAGAAACACCCAAGGTGACCTGAAACAGGCTGACTGGCTTCCTAGGTGGCATATAAGCCAAAGGGAAGTAAAAAGGGGGACAGGAATGCCAGGCTGGGGCAGAAGCCCTGGCCTGGGCCGCCCTTGCAGAGTACGAGGGTTCCCTGGGTGGGTGCCTCTGGGGAAGCCCCATGAGCTTAACTGGAGTCTCAGGGTGCTGGGTGCCGCGAGGCCGAGACGGGGCTGCCACCCTGGTGCTGCCCAAGTGCTGGTCCCACAGCACACCCTGCAGGGGCCGCTTCCCTGAACCTGACTCCAGGGACTGGGAGGTGGCCATGCCCGGGCCTGTAGCAGCACGGCCCCTCTGCCCACTGTCTCCTGTCCCCACATGGAGCCCAGTTCCTCAGCTTCCCTCTGAGCTCCCTCCATGCAGCCGCATTGGGGGTGTCGCTGAGACTAACATCACCCAAGTGCCCCAATGAAGGGAAGGCCCTGGTAAATGGTGGACAGATGTCAGAGGACAGGCTGGCATTTCCTGGTAATTGACACAGAGCAGGGTTGGCAGCAAGTGGTACCTGACAACCTGACACGTCCATCTCCTCCTGAGAGGCCTGGAGGACCTTTGGGGCCCAGCTGCCAGCCAGGGGGGGGAAGGTCACGGCCACTGCACAGCCTAGAGCAGTGGTTTTCAGCAACCAGACTGAGACAATTTGAAATGACTATGGAACACATTGTTTTAGCCTCAGTCATCAGGGAAGGAGTGGGACCACCCAAGTTTTCACGTGGAATGAGATGGCCAGCCAGCCTGAGTTTTAGAATGAAGTGGTAGGCGAGGGAACCCCCACTGAACAGATGGGTAGAATGCACACATATGTACACTGGGTGGCTGTGTCCACAGCATGTGCACACTTATATCTAATTCCTGTACATATTATCTATATGTGTATATATGTACCTACGTGACATTATCCATACATTTGTGTAGGTGTACATGCCAACTATACACATGTACCCGCACTCACAGACCCATACATACAGACATTACATACAGATCATGCACATGTGCTCATATTTGGTGCACACATGCATGTGTGTGTACATATGCATATGTGTGTGTGCTTATCGTGCACACGTGTGTATACACATCTACATGCACGTGTATATACATTGTGTGTATGTGTATGCCTATACACTTGTACACACCTACATATGCATGCATCTGTATATAAATGTGTACATATTATCTGCATGCGTATGTATGAAACCATGGATATGTATATAAAACATGCTCCCAAGCCTTCACTCACGTACGTGTCCAACCATGCGTGCATTTGGGTGTGTGTGTGTATGTCACGTATAAACAGAGGACTGGGGCCCTGCCAACGACTGTGTTGTCCAGATCGCCCCACTTGTCCTTGGGCCTCATCTGTCTCTAACAGACGTGTCATGGTGTCTCACCCATTTCAGAAGGCTGCGTGTAATTCCGTGGTGCCCATGCTGGTTTATTTCACCAATCCCCTGGTGCCGCCCGTTATACCCGAGGCAGGCACTGTAATTCAAAGGTGTTCTGACACCAGAATGTCCAGGGCAGTAGCGAAGGTGGTGGTCAGGGAGACACAAAATATGGCTGGCACATCCATCCACCTGCTTTGTTAACACTTTATTTTAAGGCAACGCTAGACCCCTCCGGTGCACACTCAGCGCCTGCCCTGTAAATGCACCCAGGAGTTTCTGTACCTCCTGTACAGACTGGTCCAGAACCTCTTGAACAGTAGGCCCTTCCAGTGTGCAGCAGTGTGGGCACTATGTAGGCCAGCCACGTGCCCAGAAGGATGGTTGCCGTGAGCAGGACGATGGAGATCTCAACTGGGATGATGGAGGGTGGGAGAGCCCCATAGACATAGACACTGAAGGTGGTCTCCAGGCGACAGTAGCTGCAAGAGGCGTTGGGGGTCAGGGGGGATGGTGTTGAGGCCATGGGCACCACCTGCCACAGCTGCCCTTCACCCCAGCAATTGTGTGAAAACCTAAAGGTAGGAGACCCCAGGGGAACGACCCAGGGATGGAGGACTCACTGAGTCTCTGTGGAAAGCACGTGCTGGGAGCAGAGGTGAGAAGCCCCCTGTCTCGGGACGTTCCCCACCAGTGCATCCCAACTGCGGCTGTCCCAGGGCAAGCCCCCTGTGAAGGGTGGGGCCTGAGGGAGGGCAGGGTCTCCCTGCACTCCGGGGTGACTCTCCATCCGTCTGGAGGGGATCTATGGGAGAGAGGATGCCACCCCACATCCCCCCCAGGGGAGACGCTGATAACCTAGACCAGCACACCTGGACGTGAGCCCTGAAACCTCTCAGCCCACATGGATGGGGAGCGGTTACCAGCCAGCTGCTGGGGACAGGCCTGGCATGTACCGTGTGCCCATTCCGTGGTGTAAATGTTGCTGCAGCCAGTGGGAAATCAGCCGGTGTGCAGAACCCTGGAGTACTCAACAGGGGCCCTAGGGAGCCAGCCTAAGCCGACTCCTGCAGCCCAGCAATCAGACAGGGCAGGGACGTGGCTGCTGGTCACTGCCGCCCCTCCAGCACCCAGCATGGGCTCTGAACGAGGATTTATTCAGGAGAGAACAGACGTCATCCAGAACTTAAAATAGCGCTCTTCCTGGGGACTGTCTGGGCTCTCAGGGGGGTTCGGGTGTACCTCGGGCCGAGGGGAGGGAGGAAAGTGGGTCCACGCCGCGTGCGGCCCGCCCCCGGGGAGCCAGCTGCCCCAGAGGCCCCGCTCACCTGTAGAATGGATCCACGATGGAAATGCGGAAGATGTATATCCCGTTCCGTTCGTGAAAAAGGACCTTGTTTGCAGTCGGGCCTCCCAGGATCTGGTACGGGACATCCGGCCACCTCAAGGGGGCGTGGTTGTTGGCGTCGTGGCAGCTCACGTAGTTCTGGGGAAAAGGACAGAGGGACGCCCACCTTATTCGGGTATAGGGTCTTTATAGGGGTAATAAGGATACTTAAAAATGGCTACGATGGTCAATTTAATGTTCATATTTTACCACACACACAAAAAAGTCCTTTGGGAGTTAAAAAGAAAAAAGACAAGACTGGGCCACATAAAGCCCATGTGGACGAGAAATGAGCGGTCGCTTAGCCGGGCGACCCACCTCTGCTGACAGAGCCGGCCCCGCCTCGGGGTCTTCAGGGACTAAGCGACTGGGCCTACAGTCCATCCAGTGGTGCGCTCAGAACCGAGGGGTTGCGCTCTAACTTGGTAGGAAGAAACCGTATGTTCTACAAAACTTTCCCTCCCCAGGGCTGATGAAAGAAAAAACAGTAACGGGACAATCTCTTAAACGCAGCCGGCGCGCTGCTTTGAGCCCGAGAGCCTGTAAAAAGCATGCAAGTGCAGCCCCCGGCACGGCCGTGCAGTACTGATTCGACAAAGGCCACACAGGTGTCCACACAGGGGTGGCGCTCCGTGGGATCCGGGGAGAGGTGCTCGCGCCACACTGAACGTGCGAGATGCCGGAGTGGGCGGCCCCCTTTGAAACGGTTCGTTACGAGTCGGTGCACGCGGGCGGCGAGCGCCACCTGTTGGCGGCGCCGTGTAAGCGCCCTCGGCTTGGCGCAGCTGCGAGACCGGCGCCGCAGGCTCCCGGGAGGGCCACCCTCTGCGCCGACACCGCACACCTCTGACCATTTGGGCAATTCCCTTGGGCGAGATTCGCAGGGGACCGGCTGGTCTTGCATTCTCCAAGGCGGCCGACGGCCTGGTGTGCTCGGTGGGGCTCCCAGCACCCCCACCCCCTCTGCGGACTGGATGCTCCTGGCGCCCCGAGATGCGTCTGCCGAAGCCTGACCCCTAAGGTGATGGGGGCAGGCGGGCCCTTTGGGAAGCGATTAGCGCAGGAGGGCGGCGCCCTAGGGACGGGATCGCCCCACTGCCTCCGCCGCGCAAGGACGCGGCGGGAAGCACGCCTGCGGGCCGGAGGTGGGCCCGGCCCGGACACCGACGCTGCCGTCACGGTGGCCTTGGGCCCCCGGCCTCCGGGACCGCGGGGAGCGGGCGTCTGCGGTCGCACGGCCCTGATCTGTGGTGGGGGCACAGGAGCCGCAGCGCACGGAGCCCGTCCCCGAACAGTGGGTGTGACCAGCGGCCGCCACCTGGCCGCCCACGACGTGTCGCCGGGACCTCTTGTGGGAACGGAAGGCGGCCTTACCTCCCGGTGCCAGGCCGAGCGCCCCTCGCCGCCCGCGGGCTGCATGACG
Source organism: Manis javanica (assembly GCF_040802235.1). Taxonomy (NCBI): domain Eukaryota; kingdom Metazoa; phylum Chordata; class Mammalia; order Pholidota; family Manidae; genus Manis; species Manis javanica. Next base: position 96,791,654 of record NC_133168.1, on the reverse strand, counting down.
GTGGTCCAGTTCTGCGGCTGGGCCCTGCAGAGCGCGCTGCGGGCGCTCAGGGAGTACGTGTACGTGAACAGCCCGTTCACCTCCAGCAGGACGTACTCCGTGTGGACCACCTCCTGGAACTTTCCTTTCCGCCACCTGGGACACACACAGGGCTCGGCTGCAGAGAGGTACAGCCGCCCCCACGCGTTCCGAGACCATCTGGGGATGGCGGGGGGCGGCAGAGCAAGACGGAGCTCCCCCGCAGCCCGGTGGCCCCACGGGGCTCCACATGTGGACACCCCAGGACAGGTGGGAAGAGCCGGCAGAACAGGGGTGGGGGGAGCAGGCAGCGGTGTTTTCGACCAAGTGGCCACCATGAGCGGAGGCTGGAGGACCCTGATATTCTATAACTGAATAATGTCACTTGTAAAGAAACTGATGAATTACACAGCATCTAAACCAACAAACAGGTAAGACCCCTCGCCACCTGTCCTGTGAAGTCCTTCTGATGACATCTGCGGACATTCAAAGGGGACAGAGTTAGGGCTGTTCTAAAGCATTGTTTTGGTGCACAGTCTGTGGCCTCCAGCACAGTGGGGGCTCCCGCCCCTCCTGGGATTGGACCCTCTCTCCCTGACCTTCCCTCCAGGCCAGCCTGCATCGCACCACAGGGCAGCTCTGAGCTGGGGATTGGCCCTTGGAGCCGGGCTCAGTCCTGTGTGCCCAGCCCACAGTTCTTCCCCAGCACGGGATGAAGGCCAGGTGGAACTAAGATGCAACATGGTAATGCACCTAAATGTTTACAGGTATGAGGCAGTTCCTGCCATCAGTAAGTCAGTCAACACCTATCTAGTCTGACAATATCTGCTGTGAGTGGGGGCAACAAATGGGGGAGCGGGGGGTGGGCACGGGCCTACAGGGTTTATGTAAATTAATGATCATTAAATAAAATGGAAAGGCATGTTCCTTGGGCGCACTGGCCACATGTCCAGTGCTCAGTAGCCCTGCGTGGTTCTGGGCTGCCGACTGGGCTTTGCAGAATTACGGGACATTTCTGTCATCACAGGAAGTTCCATGGGGCAGCGCTGGGCTGGGGCTGCAGTAGGGTCGCTTCACCCCAAGGTGGATGGTCCTGGCCGTGCTGCCCGAAATTGGTTGGCTCTGCTGGGTCAACCACCCACAGAAATGGAGGGATTCCACGTAGAGGTACAATGAAGGAAGGCAGCAGAACTCATGGGAGGAGCAACATTAGTGTTATGGGCTGAACTGTGCCCCCCCAGAGATGCCTGCCTACAAGGAAGCCCGAGCCCCAGCGCAACTGTACTCGAGGTGGGGCCTTAGGCTGAGGGACGTCATAAGGGTGGCCGGTGATCTGAGAAGCTCCCGCCCCCCCACCTGTGGGGACCCAGGGAGAAGGTGGCCTCAGGGGAAGGCACGCCCGCCCATGCCTTTATCTCGGACCTCAGCCCTCCAGAGCTGAGGCAGCGTGGGAGGAGCAGGGCCCCCGGTGTGGGTGTGCGGGAGTGGGGCTGGGGTCTCACATCTCCACCACGGGCTTCCATGGGGTGTCGTAGTAGACGAGGTCGGGGCAGCCCAGCCTGTCGTACGGGTAGTGCACCACCTGGTCCTTAGTGGCCTTCTGCCCCCTGAAGTTGGGGTCGTAGGCGTCCCTAAGCAGACACGGGAGCAGGGAGGTAGGAGGGGGGCATCGGAGCCGTGGTCGGATGGCCCTGGCCCCCCTGGGAAGGTTAAAGCAGTGGGTCCGCCTGGCTGCCCCATGGGGCATGGGTGTGTGGCCACACACTGTTCTGGATGTTTCTGGGAGGCTGGTTTTGGAGATGAGGTTAGTATTTAAATCAGTGAACCCTTGAGGAGAGGAGAGTGCCCTCCTTAAGGTGGGCACCTGGCAGAGACAGACGCCAAGAGATTCTGCCCCCGCGGCCTTGGGGCTCCAACTGCCTCCCTCCCCTCAGCCTGCAGCATCTTCCGTCAGACTGCGGCCTTACCGACCCCTGCGACCCTGGCTCCTTAAGGGAAGTCTCTCTCTCTGCGTCTGCCTGTCCCCGCCCCTCCCCCACTCTCTCTCCTTCACACGCACACACTCGCATCCTGTTGATTCTCTTTCCCTGGAGCCCCTGACGCACACGCCTTCCCACAGTGGCACCTGGGACCCCCAGCACTGTATGGAGGGCCACCTGGTCCCTACCCCCTGCTGCCTTGGCTGAGAGCACCTGGCTAACTCCACTAGCTCAGGTGCGCAGGTGGCCGTGCTCTGAGGGCTGGTGGCACGCTGGCGAGGTGTCAGAGGTGGTCCAGTGGACGGCTGAGCCTGGGTGGGGGGCTCTGCCACCTCCCCTTCCTGGAGATCAATTTAAAAGCTATTCTCAATCTGCCCCTGGCGGTGGAGTGCGGGACATGGGAGGGGGTGCTGAAGGGAAACCCCTGGCTCACCTCTCAATGACGTAGCTGTAACTGTCACTCAGGGCCATGGTGTCCAGAATGCCCTTGTAGCAGGCCGAGACCTCCCTGTGAGCAAGAAGGGATGGTGAGAAGCTGCCTGACGCCACCTAGAACTGGGTACTCGGGCATGTTTCCTTTCGGCATTTCGAGCCCCACTGGTTTGATTTTTGAGCCCCTTCTCACTTTCTGGTTCAAGATGCTCCAGTCTGGTCTGGTGTCTTCCCCGCCCAGCCCAGAACCAGCCACTTCTCCAAGGAACCTGAACCCTTGTGGTGACACGGCATTAGAGAGCCAGACCTGGGCGCTGGGGGCCCTAACTCTTCAGACAACCGTCTCCTGGTCCTTCTTTGTTCCCATCCGAGCACGCATTCTTCAGCAGCATGGTCTACTTTGGCCTGACTGGGAATTTGTTAAGACTACAACCATGCTAGGCATGTTGTTTTCTGTTTTATTTCACATCCATGTTGGTGCAATAATCCACGCAGGGACCTAACTCTGCCTTGCTTTTTCTTCACAGCTGTGGCGGTGTTCATTGCATCAAAGGACTGTGACCTGCTTCCCCTTCCTCCGCTTGCTGGACGTGTGGGTTGGCGTGCTTCCAGCTTGGAGCGATGAGGAAGGATGCTGCCGAGAGCATTCTGCAAACCGTGCCTCTGCAAATGTGCTGAGTGGAATTGCTCAGTTGGAAGATGCGCTTCCCCGGAGCAGCCGAGAAATGAGTCCACCTCCCAGCAGTCTGTGAGTTCCTGAGGCCGCCAGGGGAGCCCCATGCTTACCAGGACTTGTTCCCGGCTCGGCTTTGGGGACTTTCCCACGTGGGTGGATGGACAAGGGTCTCTAGTGAACGTTTTCATTGCTTTTTCCGATTAACTGAGGTTGACCACATTTTTGGTACCACTTGGGCTTTGTTTTCTCATTCTTCCTCCTTTGGGAGTGCCTGTTCAAGCCTTTTGCCCATTTTTTTTCCTACTAGTGTGTCATTTAAAAAAATTACTGATTTGAGGAATTCTTTGTAAGTTCCTGATCTAAATCCTTTGTTTGTTACACATGTGGCAAATAGCTTCCCTATTCTCTGTATGGCAAAAGCTTTTTTTAATGTTGTTTTAAAGAAGCGTTTCCGGCACATAGGTCTTAAATATGTAATTGACTTATTCGACAGGGTGTTGCCATCTGAGAGCAAACATCTGGTAAAATCATGGCCTGAGGTCACCGTGGCCTTGGAGGGGCAGAGGGCAGAAGGGGGCTCCTGCTGGGCCCCAGGAGCCATGGTTAGAGCTTCAGGAATTTCGTGAGTGTGCGGGTGGCTTTTCAGCAAGGATGAAACCAAAGCCCCTTGTTTCGGGTTGCCCCCACCGCCCCACTTCTCCCCGGACCCCACCCCGCTGTGAGCTCACTCACTTCCGGATGACGATCTCTTTCTCGTGGTCGCAGCCCACTGAGATGAGCGCCGTCTGCGGGGGAGGGGACAGGGATGCTGGCTGGGACCCGCGAGGGCTGCCGACAGCCCGGCCATGGCGAAAACCCACGTAGGGACACACTCACGCCTGGAGGGATTTAGCACAGCGCCTGTGGACCCCACCACGGTGACCCCGGGGCCTGAGAGTCACTGTCACTGTGCCCGGCCCCGTGGAGAGCATGCCCGAGCCGAGGGGTGCAGCTAAGGCCCCCATGGCTGGCCTACCTCGCAGCAGCTGCGCAGAGACTGGAAGCCAGTCTATATGAGCCAGGACAACGCTTAGCATATGGAGGGCAAGGGGGGAAATGAATGAATGAATGGGCTGCAATGAGCAAAAGCAGGAGGAGAGAGAGAAAGAATGATTTTGGGTCAGGCTGATGGCCTTAGAGACACGCTGCTCAAACGGTGGGGGGGGGTACCTCAGAGAGACGCAGGGCCTAAAAGCCACAGGACAGAGACTTTTGAACAAGAGCTTTACATTGAGACAAACATGGCTTTACCATGAGACAGAATGCAAGACTCAAATCAACTTCTTAAAAATTGAAGTAAAATACCCATGACATCAAATGCACCATCTTCACCGTCTCCCAGTACGCAGCTCCGTGCAGCTGTCCCCACCCCAACCCCCAGAACTTTCCCTCCCCACAAGCTGACCTCTGTCCCCTGAAGCACACTCCCCACCCCCTCCCCCTGCCCCCACCCCCACTTTCGGTCTCCGTGGATGCGGCTCTGCTAGGGATGCCCTGGGAGGGGGATCAGACAGGGTGTGCCTGTTGTGTCTGCTCATGTCACTGCGCAGCGTGTCCTCGAGGTCCACCCACGGTGCACCAGGTGTCAGGGGGTCCTTTCTTTTTCAGGCTGAGCACTATTCCCGCACGTGGCTGGACACCCTGCATACATCCATCCCCCGTCCACGGACACCTGGGATGCCCCCAGGTCTGGGCTGTTGTGTGGGATGTAGCTGAGGAGGCATGTGCCCAGGTTTTCAGGGGGCTGTGTGTTGTTTCTGGGCCCCTTGCGGGCACTGAGGAGGGCTTTTACCCCAGTTGGCCGGAGGCTGTTCAGGGGATGCTCAAGAAGGACCGTGGACTGACGCACCTGACGTGAGGTCAGGGAGTCACGGGGGGCAGCCCTGGCAAGGGGACTGTGATGGAGGAGGGGCAGGGAGCCTGGCAACCGGGACAGGATCACTTCCATTTCCCGATCCTGAACTGGGGCTTGGCCGGCCCCTCAGCGAAAAGCCCCCCAAGGCCCACTGCCATTATTCTTAACACGAGCCACGAAGAATATGGGACAGCACAAGCTTGGGACATACCAGTGGCTTGAGGTCCACACAGGAAATTTCCTTGTCGTCTATGTCCAGAGAGATGGTGGACATTGTGGGTCTTTTTATGCTGCAAAGCAATGGGGGTGTTATTGTATTGCACACCAGTATTGCAGTAAAAAGCGTCATCGACCCATCCACCCGTCGTCCATCCCCCCATAGCCATCCCCCCATCTATCCATCACCCATTCATTGCCTACCCATTACCCGTCCATCCAGCCGTCCTCAGCCATTCATTCCGGCATTTCGGCGGAGAACCTCTGCTCACACATGGCGGCCCTGCTCTGCCTCTAGTTTCTACCTCTTCTCAAGTCAGTTTTGCTAATGGTTTATAACAACTTATTGCCAAGAACACCTGACAGCCTATTTTACTATTACCTAGCTGTAGCTGATGCTTTTTTGTTCTCTTAACAGCTTCTGCATCCATACTTTCTTCTTCATTTCCCATCCCTATGGTTCGTTTTCTCTTTCTCCTGCAGGATGGTGGGGTGTGGTCTACTACACGGGTCTGAAGAATGAACTTTATGTTTTGTTTTGGCTTTACGCTGTCCTTTGCCCTCTATTTAATACGTTTCTGATTGTACCACTGTTCACTCCCTTCCCACAATTCCTTGTGGCTGTTTCCCTGGTTCCCTAAGTTCAATACTGGCTCTTTCCCTCCAGTCCATTTTTTCCTCTCCGAGTAAAAGTGCTTGGGGTACAAATTTCCCTCTCAGTATATTGTAGCTATTCCATGATTATTTCATACAGGGGTGATTTACAAGGTTGTTTCTGAATTTCCAAGTGGATTGTTGTTATTGGTGGTGAGTTTTTGATGGTCATGTTCTAGTTTTACCAGATTAAGTCCTGAGACCATGGTCTGAACATCTCTACTAGGACTCATTCTTTTAATGGCCAAGTACATGAATACTTTAAGGATTTTTAAATAAACTCACCGTGGGAGAGGAACATACATTCTACATTAGCAGCATACAATGTTTTTTTTTTATAACTTTTCATTTATATATTTTTTCAGCTTCATTGAGGTAAAACTGACAAATAATACTATAAGATATTTAAGATGCACAGCATGATGACTGGCCCAGGTACACTTGTAAGAGACTCCCTGTCGAGTTAATTACCTCATCCATCACTTTCCATAGTTAACTTTTCAGGTGTGTGTGAGAACATTTCAGTTTTTTTCTTAGCAAATTTCAGCTACACAATGCAGTGTTTAGGTCTATCTATAGAATTATAACATATTTGTGGAAATAAATGCTCTAGGGGCCTCCTAGGCGTGGCACCAGCAGGATCTGTCCTTCTGCATCTGGCTTATTGCACTGAGCACAGTGCTAAGGTCCATCCGCTCTGGGACAGCAACGTCCCCCCCTTATTAAGGCTGAATAATGTTCCGGTGTGTGCGTGGACATACTGTGTGTACCCGTTCATCCGCGGCTGCTGGGTTATTCACATATTGTGGTGGCAGTCGTGAAGCATGCTACTGTGAGCGTGGGCTGCGTGTATCTCCTTGGGTCCCTGACTGCAATTTTTCTGCCACAGGCCCAGAAGTGCGATTGCTGGGTCCTGTAGTTATTCCATGTTTAATTTCTTGAGGAACCACCATTTGTAAAGGATTTTTGCTTTACCATCCTGGGAGGGAAGGACCAGACCTCAGCCCTGCTTTCCCCAGCCCCTGCTGAAGGAAGGCATAGACAGCCCAGGCCACCCACCACTGGCCAGGTGACCACATACTCGGAAGTGAAGTTGGCGTCAGCCCTGCCACAGAACTGCTGCTGCCTCAGGGAAATGTTCTGTGGAACAGGAGAGAAAAGCCTGCCTGACCTGGTGGAATAGCCTGAAGCGGGCTGCAGGGAGAGGTGGACACGGGGCTGCCTGGGAAAGGCTTCTAGGCGCTCACAGAAATCACTGTCCCAAGTTGATTTCATTGCTACGTTTGTCCTGGGGACCCAGAGTTAGGTGTGACTTTGTTCCCCCTCTTCTTCAGCTGGGGTATGACAGGCCTGGCTGTGCCTGTGGTCCGCCTGTGCCCTGACCCCTGGGCTTGCCAGCTAACACAGGTCCAGCACCCTCCCCAGGGCTGGTGAGGCTCCCTGTCATGTCCTCGGGGCCTCTCTTGTGATACCTTACCGATGTCACTCATCTGGGTGATGGCCACCAGCCTAGGCGGGGCTGGGCCAGGGCCAGGTCCCCCCAAATTCTGAAGCAGCACACCCAGGGGTGTGCAGGGCAGCAAAGGTGGAAGAAGGGTCCAGTCAAGGGACGACAAGGTGGCCACTCCTGACCTGGCCAGGCAAGGCCACGCCCTTCACCACACTGACCGGATTTGGGGCCAGGGCCCTGCTCACCATTCTGTGCATGGTCCTCCCGTCGTACCTGTAGCCGTCTTCGTACATGATGGCATCCTGTATCCCCAGGGAGTGGGGGTTGCTCAGCATTGGCTGGGGAGGGGTTGGGAGAAGTGTACACTGCACAGCGCTGGCAGGTGCCAAGGGGAGCCACAAGGGTCATACCCACCAGTGACCACAATAAAGCTGCTCGTGCAGCTGCCAGTCTGGTCCCCAGGTGTGTCCCCACCTCCCCTACCCACCGACCGAGGCCATAGAGCCCCCTTTTGCAGACGGCGTGGGGCTGCACAGTTGCCAGACCCAGGCCCTCCATGGAGCGCAGGGAGGCCTGGAGGCCCAGTGAGACAGCACTGGAGACGAGCCAGAGACAGCTGGCATCCCCATGCGGGCCCTGGTCCTGGCTGACTGGCCTCCCCAACATCCTGACCCCCATGGCCCCCCCTTTGCAGCTTGACTGCTTGTGTCCAAGAGTTCAGGCTGGACACTTGGATTTCAGGCTCACAGACCCCCAATCTTTGCGGGCACCTCCGCTGCAGTGAGGGCAGGATGGGGCAGTCGGGCTCTTGGCTGGAAGCCACAGAAACCGGCTGTGGCTGAGCTAAGACATGAAGGGGATTCTGGAAAGCATGTGGGCGGGCGCCTTGGAGGGCAGGGAGCCAGGGGCAGAGGTGGTCCCCGCAAGAGGTGGCCAGACAGGTTGCGACCAGTTGAGAGAGACAGAGAGAGACAGTTTCTACGTGTGTCACGAGGTCGGGGTCCCCCCACGGGAGGGTGCCTGGGAACTCCCAGAGCCTCGGAACCATGGGCCACGGGCCTGAGGCCCGGGAGAACACCACTTACATGAAAGCTCCTCAAACCTGGCGGTGTCCTTACCAGCGGCACTGGTGACGTGCCTGCCTTGGGAACCATCAGCGCTGTCAGCTCCAATGTGCTGTTCATGTCAATGGTATACATTTTGTCTGCAAAGTCTCCTTCCAGAAGCTCTACCTGGTTAGAAGGGCAAAAAAGTATATAATAACAATGGTGAATACATTAAATCAATCCTCTGTTCCCCAAAAGGAAAGGGCAAGGAGGTGGGAGGTGGTCAGTGGTCCCCGCAAAGGATGGAAGCTTCCAGTCTCGTAGGTGGGGAAGCACATGACCCCAAGAGGGCTCTCGAAGCACCCACCACACCCTGCAGCCCCGGCTGCCTTGGGAGGGAACTGCGGCCCTGTGTTTCTTTCTAGAGTTACCACCGGGCATGTGCCCCTAGATGGCATCACTGCCCGGATCCGGACACTGTCATGTCTTATTGTTTTTCGGTCCACGGGCTCCCCCACCACCCCTGTTCTCGCTTCTGTTCATTTGTGAAGAGCCCAGGTGTTGGGATGCGTGGCTTTCCCGGGGCCTGGATTGTCCTGGTGCAGTTGGGCACACTCCCCTGGGCCCTGCGGTTCCGGCAGATCGGTGGCTGGACCGTCAGGTTTGGGTCGGATCCCGTCGACAGGACCCCATGGGATCCCGACCACTGCTGGCGGCAGGCCGTGGCTGGCTGGCTTTCTGGATGCGGAGGTTGCCATGTGGCAATATTGTATCATTTTGTTTCCCTGTGTTCCCTGGATTGATTTCATAGTGTAAACGTGGATAAAAGGAGTTAACGTGGACTCTATTCAGAGTAGACTAACTAGAGTTGGGGGGGCCATTAGGGAGATGGGGTCTGTGCACCCCCTCTTCTCTAACTGGTCTCAGAAGAACGGTTAAACTTTGTGTTCTGTCACACCTTCGACATCTGCTTCCTGACACGCTCTCCTCCCCCTAGCTTACTGCGTTGTGGGAATACAGCACGAATACACACATCATACAAAATACATGTTAGGCGATGCTTTGCCTTATTGGGAAGGCTTCTCGTCAGCAGTAGGCTATTCATGGTTAATTCTGGGTGGAGCCCAAAGTTATACGTGCATTTTCAACAGCGTTGGGGGTGGTCCCAGTACCTCTGACCCTCATGTTGTTCAAGGACCAACTGTACTTGGAAAGGGGAGTCGTTCTTTTAACAGAATCATTTACTTTATTCTCTCTGAACAATTCTGAGGGGTGCTTGTTACAAAGAGCCTCTAATAAAGATGAAATATGTTTCTGTGTGAAATAAGTGATGCAAAACTGTACAAGGTGAGAAAAAATTGTACAAGGCAGGGGGCCAGCCCTCTGGGGCCTGGCGGTGGCTGTCTGAGTAACTTGTTTATGTGAGATTCAAACCTAACTGGGTTCTCTGGGTTTAACAAATCCGGCAACCCTGCGTGGAGCTCCATGTGTGGGTGCTGCCTCCAAATGCCCACCTCTGGGTCTCTGCGATTTACTCTTTTTTAAGAAGAGTGCCTTGAACGCTGGTCTAAACCGTAACGATTAAATACCTTGCAAACGTCGACGTGCAGGTCCATGAGAATCGCCTGAACATTCACGAGGCACTTCTGGAAATCAAAAGCTGGAAACACCAGATCGGGCACCGGAGTCAGTACTTCCAGCATCCCCACGTCCGTGAACATCAGGGCTGCCTCCTGGGACCACATGTATTGCTTCGGAAACTAGGAGAAAAGTGATTTGTGAGCTAAGTCATTCTAGTTGTTGTTTTGAGGATTTAAATGTTATCCTGCGGCTCAGGCTTAAAGGTGGGAGGACAAACAGGAAGTAAGCGCGGTGATAGGGAAGCTTGGCTGAGACGCCTGCCCCCCTGTGTTAGGCATCCCTCCCGCGGTGATTAGATGGACAATCCCCAAGGAGAGGACACCTGGGCGGGAGGGGGAGTGCGGGGGAAGCAGGCCCGGAACACACCCCCGTCACCCGGGAAGAGAGTCCTGAGCGAGCCCCACCGAGGTGAACCCTATTCTGTTGGAGGGTTGGTGGGGTGGCTGGGATGCTGGCAGGAAAAGCTCTGCATCAGCTAGTCAGGACCCCAGGGGAACGTTTCTGGCTTGGGCACTAACAAGTTACAGGAAAAAGAGAAAAAGCTGGAACATCAGTTTTTTTCTCCCTCCTAAAAAGCTGGATATTATCTACTTCATGCGGTTTTGTGACGATGACGAAATAATATTAGATAAGCGTGATGTGCAAGATAATGTGAGATAATCCCAGTGCCAACACTTTCTACGTATGTGACCTTGGGGACACTGTATGATTCTGTCCAGTGGGGACAATATAAGGTTCCACGTCTGCCATGGACATACAATGGGGAAATGACAGCCTCTTCAACAACTGGTGTTGGCAAAACTGGACAGCTACATGCAAGGGAATGAAACTGGATAATTGTTTAACCCCATACACAAAAGTAAACTTGAAATGGATCAAAGACCTGAATGTAAGTCATGAAACCATAAAACTCTTAGAAGAAAACACAGGCAAAATCTCTTGCATGTAAACATCAGCAACTTTTCCTGACCACACCTCCACGGGCAAGGGAAATAAAAGCAAAAGTGAAGTCATGGGACTACATCAAACTATAAAGCTACTGCACAGCAAAGGACACCATCAGCAGAACAAGAAGGCCTCCTACAGTGTGGGAGAATATGTTCAAAAATGACATGTTTGATAAGGGGTTAACATCCAAAATACAGCAAGAACTCACATGCCTCAATACCCAAAAAGCAAATAACCTAATTAAAAAATGGGTGGAGGCATGACGGACCCCACAGAAATACAAATAATTATTAGAGAATACTATGAAAATCTATATGCTAACAAGCTGGAAAACCTAGAAGAAATGGACAACTTCTTAGAAAAATACAAGAATGACAAAATCTAAACAAACCAATTACCAGAAAAGAAATTGAAGTGGAAATCAAAAAACTATGCAAGAACAAAACCCCCGGGTCAGATGGATTTACCTCGGAATTTTATCAGACACACAGAGAAGACATAATACCCATTCTCCTTAAAATTTTCCAAAAAACAGAAGAGGAGGGAATACTCCCAAACTCATTCTATGAAGCCAACATCACCCTAATACCAAAACCAGGCAAAGACCCCACCAGAAAGAAAACTACAGACCAGTATCCTTCATGAACATAGATGCAAAAATACTCAACAAAATATTAGCAAAGCAAATTCAAAAATACATCAAAAGGATCATAGACCATGACCAAGTGGGATTCATCCCAGGGATGCCAGGATGGTACAATATTCGACAATCCATCAACATCAGCCACTGCATCACCAAAAAGAAGGACAAAAACCACATGATCATCTCCATAGATGCTGAAAAGGCATGTGACAAAATTCAACATCCATTCATGATAAAAACTCTCAACAAAATGGGTATAGAGGGCAAGTACCTCAACATAATAAAGGCCATATATGATAAACCCACAGCCAACATCATACTGAACAGCGAGAGGCTGAAAGCTTTTCCTCTGAGATCTGGAACAAGACAGGGACGCCCACTCTCCCCACTGTTATTCAACATAGTACTGGAGGTCCTAGCCACGGCAATCAGACAAAACAAAGAAATACAAGGAATCCAGATTGGTAAAGAAGAAGCTAAACTGTCACTATTTGGAGATGACATGATATTGTACATAAAAAACCCTAAAGACTCCACTCCAAAACTACTAGAAGTGATATCGGAATACAGCAAAGTTGCAGGATACAAAATTAACACACAGAAATCTGTGGCTTTCCTATACACTAACAATGAACTAATAGAAAGAGAAATCAGGAAAACAATTCCATTCACAATGGCAAAAAAAAAAAACAACCTAGCAATAAACCTAACCAAGGAAGTGAAAGACCTCTACCCTAAACACCATAAGACACTCTTAAGAGAAACTAAAGAAGACACTAACAAATGGAAACTCACCCCATGCTCTTGGCTAGGAAGAATTAATATCGTCAAAATGCCAAAAGCAATATACAGATTTGATGCAATCCCTATCAAATTACCAACAACATTCTTCAATGAACTGGAAGAAATAGTTCAAAAATTCATATGGAAACACCAAAGACCACGAATAGCCAAAGCAATCCTGAGAAGGAGGAATAAAGTGGGGGGGATCTCGCTCCCCAACTTCAAGCTCTACTACAAAGCCACAGTAATCAAGATAATTTGGTATTGGCACAAGAACAGAGCCACAGACCAGCGGAATAGAATAGAGACTCCAGACATTAATCCAAACATATATGGTCAATTAATATATGATAAAGGAGCCATGGACATACAATGGGGAAATGACAGCCTCTTCAACAGATGGTGCTGGCAAAGCTGGACAGCCACATGTAAGAGAATGAAACTGGAGCGTTGTCTAACCCCATACACAAAAGTAAATTCGAAATGGATCAAAGACCTGAATGTAAGTCATGAAACTATAAAACTCTTAGGAAAAAACATAGGCAAAAATCTCTTGGAGATAAACATGAGCGACTTCTTCATGAACATATCTCCCCGGTAAGGGAAACAAAAGCAAAAATGAACAAGTGGGACTGTATCAAGTTGAAGAGCTTCTGTACAGCAAAGGACACCGTCAATGGAACAAAAGGTATCCTACAGTATGGGAGAATATATTCATGAGTGACAAACCCGATAAAGGGTTGACATCCAAAATATATAAAGAGCTCACGCACCTCAACAAACAAAAAGCAAATAATCTAATAAAAAATTGGGCAGAGTAGCTGAACAGACAGTTCTCCAAAGAAGAAATTCAGATGGCCAACAGACACATGAAAAGATGCTCCACATCGCTTGTCATCAGGGAAATGCAAATTAAAACCACAATGAGATATCACCTCCCACCAGTAAGGATCGCCACCATCCAAAAGACAAACAGCAACAAATGTTGACGAGGTTGTGGAGAAAGGGGAACCCTCCTGCACTGCTGGTGGGAATGTAAATTAGTTCAACCATTGTGGAAAGCAGTATGGAGTTTCCTCAAAAAGCTCAAAATAGACTTACCATTTGACCCAGAAATCCCACTTCTAGGAATTTACCCTAAGAATGCAGCAGCCCAGTTTGAAAAAGACAGATGCACCCCTATGTTTATCGCAGCACTATTTACAATAGCCAAGAAATGGAAGCAACCTAAGTGTCCATCAGTAGATGAATGGATAAAGAAGATGTGGTACATATACACAATGGAATATTATTCAGCCATAAGAAGAAAACAAATCCTACCACTTGCAACAACATGGATGGAGCTAGAGGGTATTATGCTCAGTGAAATAAGTCAGGTGGAGAAAGACAAGTACCAAGTGATTTCCCTTGTTTGGAGTATAACAATGAAGCAAAACTGAAGGAACAAAACAGCAGCAGACTCACAGACTCCAAGAAGGAACTAGTGGTTAGCAAAGGGGAGGGGTGGGGAGGGAGGGAGAAGGGGGGGATTGAGGGGTATTGTGATTGGCATACATGGTGTGCGTGTGGAGGGGTCACGGGGAAGACAGTGTAGCACAGAGAATACAAGTAGTGACTCTGTGACGTCTTACTACACTAACAGTCACTGCAATGGGATGTGGGGCGGACTTGATAATATGGGTGAATGTAGTAACCACCATGTTTTCCATGTGAATCCTTTGTAAGAATGTATATCAATGATACCTTGAAAAAAAAAGGGTTCTACTTCTTAAGACGATGGTTAACTTCGGGTTAAATGAGGTAAGAGAAGAAGGAACCATCTGCTATGCTCCAAGCGCTGACCAAGTCTTAGCCATCGTTGGTGTCATTTTAATAACCTTTAAAATCACTATTATGATTACACTTATTAAGCATTAAATTAACATTATTAATTTAATATTAATTGAAATCATTGCTAAAGTATTGCTATCACCATTAAAAATACTATTGCTGTATTAATAACTAGAGCAAGTTCTAGCCTTCAGAGAAGGGACAGGAAGTTTGGGAAGAGGATCGCCATTCCTCACCACCCAGGTAATGACCCTGCTTGGATTTTACCTACTTTGATCAGGGAATTTGACAGGTATCCCAGGTTACCGTAATACAAAGTGTTCTCCCGTGTTAGAACTGCCAGCTGATGTGTATCTATGAAAGACCAAAGACGACAAAACGACAATTGAAATGAAGGTTGTCTCAAGGGACAAAATATTTTTAAAAGAGAAAAAAAGTTAACAAAAGAAAATTCCCCTGAATTTCATCATACAGACCAGGGATAATAATGAGTGTTGGTGAGGCTGTGGAGAGATTAGGACCCTCATACACTGCTGGTGGGAATAAAAAATGGGGCAGCCTCTGTGCCCAGCCGGTGGTTGCTCCAAAGGTGAAGCCCAGAGCTGCCGTATGACCCAGCATGTCCCCTCCTAGGTGTCCATGAACAGAAAGGCCATCTACCCACAAGGAAGACGGCATGTGAATGTCCACAGCAGTGTGATTCACAGCACCCAGGAGTGGAAGCAAGCCAAGGGTCCATCAACTGAAGAATGGATACACACAGTGTGGTCCAGCCACACCCCCTGCAATATTATGCAGCAGCGAAAATGAGCGGAGCACTGCCATGTGCTGCAGTGTGGACGGATCCTGAACACATGGTGCTCAGGGAGACACCAGACACACAGGCCACACAATGTGTGACTCCATTGCTGTAAAATGCCCATAACAGGCGAATCCACAGACAGAAAGTGGGTTTGTGGGGGCTGGGGGCTTGGGGGAAATGAGGGATTACAGGGTGGTAGATAAAGGGGATGACTTTCTTTGTCAGGGGGATGACATGGTCCTAAAGTTGACTGCGATGATGGTGTCATAACCCTGTACATGCCCTGAAAACCCCTGAATTGCACACTTTAAATGGGTGAATCGTACAATATGTGAATTATATCTCAATAAAGCTGTAACAACCGAAAGTCAGCAAATGATTTCTCTGCTTTGCCTGTGTCTTGGCCCGTGTGGGCGGCCGTAGCACAGACTGGGAGGCTCAGGAACAGCAGACATTTACTCCCCATGGACCTGGAGGCTGGAAGTCCAAGGTCAAGGTGCCGCCAGCTTCGGTGTCTGGTGAGGGCTGCTTCCTGGCTCACAGACGGCGCCTTCTCCCTGTGTCCTCATGTGAGGAAGGGGCTGGGGGCCTTATGGGGTCTCTGTTATAAGGGCACTGATCCCATTCACAAGGGCCCCACCCTCGGGACCTAATCCCCTCCCAAAGGCCCAACTCCCCATACCATCACCCTGGGGGTTAAATCTCAACACACAGATTTGTGGGCAGGACACTACCATTCAGACATCAGCAGCCTGGGCTTGGTAGAGGAAGAGATGAGAATGTGAAGGACCAATTAGGAAGCTTCTACTGATGGGGAAAGAGATGATAAATACATGGTACCCGCTCAATTTCCAGAGACCAGCGGTTCTTTAAGGGGCACAGACGATGCTATATGTTTTCAGCAGTTCCATAGTTAATATACATTGTGAGTGTCTCTACTGTCTGGGAAGGGACACCCCAAATCCCTAATAGCGGGTAATTGTAGGAAGCTGGAGAGGGGCCTGGAGTTGGGGGCTGATTAAAGGGACTTTAATTACACTTGTAATTTTAAAAAAACCTTTAAGGGATCATGCATCGTGGGTATAATTATAAACAAATGTATCATTCATTCCTAGGATCTAAATTGATTTTAAATGGATAAAGGGATATAGGTGACAGGAGGCGGGGCAATAACCAGCAAACGGGAAATACCGCCTCTTCAAACATCAAGTGACGTTATGGTCTGCTTTGTGGCATTGTCTGCCTCAACGTTTGCAAGCCAGGAGCTGTGTTAGGAGAACAGCCATACTGGTGAATTTCATCTTTCCTGACTGAACTGGTCAGGAGAGCAACAGGACAATTTACTAGCTAAAAAATCCCGAGGGCGCCATCTGTTACGCATTGCATTGAGTCCCCTCCACAAAAAGATGTGTCGAAGTTCTAACTCCAGGACCTCGGAATGTGACCTTCTCTGGGGACAGGGTTTCGCAGAGGTGATTAAGTTAAAATGAGGTCATGGGGCGAGCCCTGATGTGATATAACAGTGTCCTTATAAAAAGGGGAAGTTTGGACACAGGCACGTGGGGAGATGACGGCCATCTACAAGCCATGGAAAAAGGCTGGGGGACAGATCCTAGTCTGCGGCCTTCGGTAGGAGCACAGCCCTGCTGACATCTTGAGTTCAGACTTCCGGCCTCCAGAACTGAGAGACAATATGTGTCTGTTGTTCTGAGCCACCGATTCATGGTACCTTGTCACAGCAGCCCTAGGAAACGCATGCCCAAACGACATCCCATGGGGTCGCAAGAGGGCATCAAAGCTGACGCCCAGTCTTTGCAGAATGCATGATAATTGCGTTTGGGTTTGGTCTGCCTTCGTTCCAGCAGGCCAGCGGTTGATAAGCCAGGTACAAAGCCCGTCTAGGCAGGCAGCTGAGGCTTGGGCACTCACTGGCAGCCACGCCGCGGATGCTGATGTTGGCTTCAGAAATGGAAGAATACAATATGCGGCGTCCTTTCTGCACCACAACGGGTTTGACGAGCTGACCTGTGGGATAATGGAGCAGAATTGTGAGGGCCTGTGCATGGGCGGGGAGAGGGACTCCCACCACCGCCACCCACTGACCCCACTCTGCCCGCTTGGTTCTTGGCGCCAGTGATGAAGAATCAAGGAAGACAGAGCTCGGAGAGGCAGTGTTGTAAAATATCATACGGAACATGCTCAGGTCTAAGAAAACTCAACCCCTGCAACTCTCCTTGGGCTAAGAGCTTGAGGAATGGCTGTTGAGTTTATAAGAGAAATACTTTTTCATTGTCTGGAGGCATGAACAGGGTGGGATGCCTTTTACTACCTGGATAACATATTTAGAGAACTAGACACATTCATTCTGGAATGGGCTCCCAAAATGGGCAGCCAGCCCTGAGCCTTTTTCTTGCACTGGGGTAAACAGCCATGTTCAGGCGACCTGACTGGTGCTGGGCAGCAGGCTGCAATTGTAGGTGCTGTTGCAGCCATTCCTGTGTCCAGAGGCCCCTGACAGCGCCCCCTCCAGGGAGGGAGGCCTCCTTCTGCTCCTCTCCTTGTGCTAGGCTGGGGCTCATGTAGCGGGGAAACTGCCAGGATTCTTCAGCTGGGCCAGCCGGAGGTACTGGACATTTCCTGATTTTCCTCTGGCCTGGGAGAAGTTCAGTGGGGTGGCCCTGACCCACATCACCTCCCAGAGCCGCTAAGCTTGGCTGTTGCCAATTCCCAAAACACGACCTGCCATTTCTGGACCAAGGGCTCGAACCCTCTGCCTTAGGCATCCAGGGACTTTCAGAACCTGCCCACATGGCTGTAAGGACTCCAGGAGGCAGGACCTAGGGGCTGTCCACTCAAGTCAGGGCAGCGCTGTCCCTGCGTGGTGGGGACACTGCACGGCAGCCCTGAGCCTGGGCCTCACTCACCTTCATTTACGGAAACCAAGAGGCTATTCTCAAACCAGAAGATGAGAAAGCCTCTCTGTCCGGGGACGATGAGGACCTCCAGGGGCTCACTGTAGTTAAAGGGCAGCACAAAGCTGAGGTTCAGGGGGTGGTCCGAGTAGCTGAACTTGGCCTGTGGGAGGAAGACCAGAGTCGTGGGCAGTACAAAGCTGGGTCCGTGCTTCTGCAGACAGGACAGTGCACGTGGGTCCCCCGTTATTCAGACGCCCTTCACGCCTAATCATCTAGGCCAGTGGCTCTCAGTGTGGGGTGATCCCGCCCCCAGGGGACACTGGGTGATGTCTGGGGACATCTGCGGTCATCAGGACCCGGGAGCTCCCGGAATGGAGGGGATGGGGCGCAGCCCTACGTGCCCAGGACGGGCCCTCCCAATAAAGGTGCCATCTGACCGCAAACCCCCCGCAGTGCCGGCACTCCCCACGCGCTCCTGCTCTGGTGGGCCAAGCCCGCGTCGGCACCGTAGCCCTGTGTGTTTACTCGAGCTGACTTCCCCGGGGGAGACCCCGTCTCTCCTCCAGCCGCCTGCACACGCCGGATGCTTTTCCTAGCAGCCTCTCACCTAACTAAGGCCGCTGGCGTATCACAACCCTCCACGGGCTCCTCTGGGGTCAGGTCCCCTTCCCCTGAGTGCCGTCAAAGCTCTCTCTCCCTTGCTGTTTGTGGAAGACCTCCCTGCTTTCCGAGGATGGAATCAAGAACACAGACAGTGTGGCGGGTTTCCAAGGGGTCCCTCCAAGATGCCTGGATCCCTTTCCCAGACGGCACCCCAGGGAGAGGAGGGAAAGAGACTGAGTGCTCAGGGCCGAGGGGGGGTGGCGCACAGGCTGCCGAACGCGACCCGTCCTTCCCCCCCACCGCGGACGCGGGGACCAGGCCCACCCTGAGTGAGTCTGCAGGCCCGGCTCCGCCCCACTGGGGCCCCAACTGGCCGGCCTTGCGCCGCGGGGCCTGAGAAGTGGCCTCTGTCGGGAGCCCGGCTGAGCTGCCAGGCGTTGGAGTAGCCGGTTAAGGCAACAAGGCGAACAGGAAAGAGGTCAGCAGTTCAGAGCGAGGGGACAGAGCAAACCTGAGCCCCTGCTCTGTCCCTCCCTGGCCAACGGGCCGAGCGGGAGGGGCCAGAAGCGCTGAGCCAGAGCGGAGCACAGCGCCTGCAGGACCTTCTCCTTCTGAGAGGCCCCTGAACGGGACGTAACGGAAGGCCACGGACAGGGACCTGGCAATGACGGTGCCCAGGCGAGGAAGGCAAACATGCAGACAGGGAGGCCCGAGCCCTGCGGCATCTGCTTCCCAGCCCGCTGTGTGTGGGCAGAGCCACATTACGGCGCAGCCTTCCTGCCTGCCTGTGTCCAGGCCCCAGAGAAGTCCTGCAGAGTTGGAACCAGGCGCTGGACTCCTCAGCCATTACATTCTTGGGATTTCCGGGGTGGTGGGAGTGTCCCTGTCATTCATGGAGGACTAGGAGGTTCACACTACGAGGGATGCAGGCTGGGAGCAGGACCCGCCGAGATTCCAGAGGGTTGAGGCTTTCACCGCCAGCCATCAGCCCGACCTCCAGAAACTCCCCGAGGCGGGGTCTCCCCAGGGCTTCAGAGCCGCGCCCCGGCTGACAGTGTGCGCAATACCCAGTACTGACTGGACTTAATCTGTTTCTGACTCTCCTTTGTTTTCAGATGCAGTTTACGTGGACTGACCCCTCTTCTCAACTTAGCCTAAGTGCTGTCTCTGAGGTCACAGGTTTCTTGTCCTGGTTTTCTGAGTACACATGAAAATCATCCATAAAAAGACTGGATGCGAGGTATTTGAAACGATCCTGTGCACCCTCTGGGACACACACGCCCCGTCTTGTATTTCGTCCCTAGTGCACAGCATAATGCCCAGCACCCCCTAGACACTACTTGAATATTGCTGCGTGCATGACTGAAGAAGCAGATGAACAGGGGAGAAAGGGGTGGTGGGGGTGGGTATGCGGATGATGTCATTAGGTGGATGGATGGAGGATAGATGGACGGGTGGGTGAGCAGGTGGATGGGCGGGTGGATGAATGGGTGGGAGGGTGGATAGGTGGATGAATAGATAGTGTGGTGGATGGACACATGGACGGATAGGTGAATGAAAAGCTAGATGAATTTCAGATAGGAAAATCTAAGTGTATAAGTCTTAACAAACCTGGCTTGTGGTGAAAGTCACTTAAGCCATTCTTACTGCTCACAGTCGCTCACCTGCCCATGATTGACGAGCAGTGTCCCAACCTGTGACAAGGAGTGGAAGTAGAAGATGCCACCCAAGGTCACGTCCGGTTCTGCCTGTGAAACAATCCAACAGACACCGCGGGTGAGCATGTTCTGAGCCGAAGCCTGACTGCAGACTTAACTCCAGACTCTGTAACAAGCTGAAATGAAGGAAAGTCTTTTTTATTATGCTCAGTTTCCCCTCTTTGGAGCTGCGGCATGTAAGGCAGAACCTCGGGTGAAGGCGGTGTTGGTATGAGCGGGTGGTGTGGCCCTGAGCGCCAGGGGCCTCCCTGCATCCTTCCTTCCTGCCTCGGCTCCTCTGTGCTGATGTTTGGCTGGTCCGCGAAGTGCCCAGCAGGCAAGCTGGATGGAGCGTGAGGCCAAGGCCCCCCAGGACAGAGGGGCAGTTTGCCCTGGCAGCCCAGCGGGCTATCTCCAGACACCTCTCAGGTACGACAGAGGCAGACGACTGTCTTATTTAAGCCTCTTACTATTACCTGGGGCGCCATGGACTGAATCGTGCCTCCTCCAGTCCATATGCCGAAGCCCTAACGCCCTGTCTTGGTCCGTTCGGGGTGCTCTTACAAGCGGCCACAGACAGAGTGGCTGGTAAACAACAGAAATTTATTGCTCACAGTTCTGGAGGCTGGACGTCTGAGACGCCAAGGGTGGCCCACTTCTGGGGCACAGACTTCTCCCTGCGTCCTCACGGGGCAGAAGGGGGCTAGTCATCTTTCTGGGCCCTTCTATAAGGGCACTGATCCCACTCACAAGGGCCCCACCTCCCAATACCATCAGATCAGGCAGGATGGCAAAATACCAGTTTGTGGGGGTCACATACATTCAGATGACGGCACCCCCGGTGGGATGGTATTGGAGGTGGGGCCTCTGGGAAGCGATTAGGTTTGGATGAGGCCATGAGGGCGGGGCCCCTGTGGTGGGATTAGTGCCCTTACAAGAAGAGACCCAAGAGTGTGCTTTCTCCGCCACGTGAGCACACAGTGAGAAGACGGCCGTCCACAAGCCAGGAAGGGGTCCTCACCAGGAATCTGTCCTGCTGGCACCTTGGTCTTGGACTTCCAGCCTCCAGAACTCTGAGAAAGGAGCAACTGTTGCTTATGTCACCCCATCTATGGTCTGCTATGGCCACCCAACCTGACCAGATGGCCAGATGTCCTGGCAGCCTGCCAATCCCCCACCCCCACCCCAACATCGCAGCCCCTCTTCCCTGATGGCAGAACCCCCAGGGGGCTTTGATCTTAGAGGGTGAATAGTGATGGCTCTAGACCATCAGGCTCGGGAACTCCACCCCTTGGCCATGAAACACAGCCACACACAGAGCAAAGACTGTTGCACTGATTGGTATGTAAATGATGGCACATCATGGGCGGAATGGGCCTCTTTCTAGGATTTTACCGCCTCTCCCCAGGAGTGCTGTGATTTTCCGGTGGTACAAAGGATGGCTGCACCATGTTGGGTGGAATTCTGATCGTGTCAGGGTCTGTGTTTGAATATTAAGTATGGTTCAAGGAGATGGGTATGGCTGCCCCATTGACAAGGGGTGGACCTGTGGTTAATTTCACATGTCAACTTGACTGGGCTCAGGGATGCCCAGGCAGCTAGGGGAACATCATTTCATGGCCTGTCTGTGGGGGTGTTTCTGGAGGTTAGTGTTTGACTCAGTAGAGCCTGCGAGGTGGACCTGCCCTCACCCCTGTGGTGGGCTCCATCCAGTTCATGGGACAAAAAGGTGGAGGCAGGGCGAGCCCACTCCTTCCCCTGGAACTGGGATGTCCACCTTCTCCTGCCCTCGGACATCAAGCTCCTGGCTCCGGGGGCCTTGAACTTGGGGTCCTGTGCCAGCAGCCCCTTGGTTCTCAGCCCTTGCCCTCGGTCTGAATTAGATAGACAGCCTTCCCGGTTCTCCGGAGGGAAGACAGCAGACTGTGAGACTTCTCTGCCTCCATACCCATGCGACCCAATTCCTATAAAAAAAAAAACCCCATATGGGTTCTGTTTTTCTGAAGAACCTTAATCCAGTTGGGGGTTTTAGTGATGATGATTCTCAACCGAGCACAGGTATTAACTCTGGGGCCTTACAGGCCTGGTTTCGAAACCAGGTGCCCACTTCTAGGAGTCACTGGCTTCCTGGGCAGGGCAGAGAAATCAGACCTGGCACAGGAGCAGAACTGGAGAGCAGAGTAGATTCTTTCTGCCTGCCTTTAGACATTCTTCCCAAGTGTCTGGGGTGAAGCCGCTCTCTCTGTTGGAATGAACACCCTTATACCTTAGCTACCCAAGGGTCCTGTCCACGTCAGCTCTTCAGATCCCAGCTCTGCCAAGCTGTGTGGCTTTGGCAAAGGCCCTGTGCCTCTCTGAGCCTTCATTCCCATATCAGTTTCCTGGTGCAGCCATAACAAAGCACCCCATGGCTGGTGGCTTAAAATAACAGAGATTTGCTGTCCTGGTGCTGGCAGGGCTGCTTCCTTCCGAGGCCCCGAGGGAGGCAGCTGGCCACGCATGGCTCTTCCTGCCTCTGTCCTCGGCATTCCTTGCAGTGGCATTCCTTCTGGGTGCCTCTGTTGCCCCAAGGCTGTCTTTTCTGTGAGCATCTCTCCGTGTCCCCTCCTCTTCTTACAAGGACACCAGTCATTGGAACAAGGACCCACCTTACACCCAGGATGACTTCATCCAAGCATGACTAATGACATCAGCAAAGACCCTATTTCCAAGTAGGGTGACATTCTGAGGCCGTGGTTGGATGCGAGTTTGGGTTGGGATGACACTTATTCACCTGGCATAGTTCTGCCATGTGCAAAATGGGGTGGTGATGGTCCTTGATGTTGCTGACCTTTAGGTGGACGTGGGGTTAGGTGTCGTAACTAATGTGCAGATTTTACTACGGCTCCCAGTGTTCCATAAGCACACTCCCAAACCAGGGCTATGACCTGAAATCCTTTCCTAACTTCCAAAGCTCCCTAGCCAGCTAATTAGACCTGCATTTTTCCCTACTCTCCCAGCCACTTGGCTTTCTTTCTAAAGAAAGAAAAGCCCTTGTTCACCCACTGTCACCTAATAACTTGTAGCACACCAGAAAATTATTTTTATGTTCATTTTCTTACCAGTTGAACATACCTGTCTTTGGTGCACAAACTTCTGAAAGCTGTAACCCTGGGTATCCGAGAAATACACATTGGCCTGAGATAGCTGATCTCCAAGCAAATAAGCAAAAACTGATTTGCTTATATCCTGGGAAAAAAAGACACATAAAACAGTCTCTTCAAAAGGAGATGGAGGGGGGTTGATTGGGAGCTGTTCTTTAAGGGTGCACGCTTGCAGCTGGTAGGTAAGTTCAGAGACCAATGTACAGCATCGTGATGGTAGATAGCAATACCGCATTACAAACATTGCTGAGAAAATAGATCTTAATTGTTCCCCATAACAAAAAAGAAATGGTAATTATGTGACGTGATATGGTGGTGATTATATTGTTACAAAAATCTATCAAATTAACACACCCTGCACCTTAAATTTTACACAGCGGTGTCCGTCAATTACATCTTGGTTTGAAAAAATGATGGGGATCTTACTACACTGATGGGCAGTGACTGCACTGGGGTCTGGGTGGGGACTTGATAATATTGGTAAATGTAGTAACCACATTGTTTTTCATGTGAAACCTTCATAAGAGTGTATATCAATCATACATTAATAAAAATAAGTAAAAAAAAAAACATGGGGAAACAGATACCAGTGGTCATACTCCTGGGCATTTATCCCACAGAAATGAAAACTGATGTCTACATGAAAATCTGTGCAAGAGTTCCTAGCAGCCTCCTCTGGAATAGGTCTGAAGTGGACACATTCCAGTTATGGTACATCCATGCCATGGAACATTACTCCGCAATGAAAAAGGAGGTGACCTGCCAATATACACAGCAGACGAGATGAGTCTCGAGAGAATTTTGCTGAGAAAAGCTAGTCCCCAAGGGTTCCCTTTGTACAGTACCTTTCATATAGCATTCTCAAAATGATAAAATTACAGAGACAGGACGGACTAGTGTTTGCCAGGGGTTAGGGACAGCGTGGGGGACAGGTGGCTCTGGGGTGATGGAACAGTCTCATATTTTGATGGCGGTGGTGGATTTGTGATTTTACACAGGTGACAAAATGGCACAGAACAGACACACACGTCCTGTGTAGCCATTCCATTTCCTGTTTTAGTCATGTGCCGTACTTAAGTAAGATGCAACCACTGGAGGAACCTGGACATAGGGCACATGGGACTCTTATTTTTTTCAATTTCCCGTAGAGTCTCTGATTATTTCAAAATAACAGGTCAAAAAAAAAAGAGAGAGAGAGAGATGGATATAGTCATAGAGTGTCAGCCAGTCGGCCTGAAGGGAGCTCCAGAGGCTACCCACCTCTCAGGCCCTCCTAGGGGCCCTGGGGAGATGCTGCTGTCCAAGTCCATCGCGGTCCCACCCCTCAGGGCCTAGACTGTCCTGAATTGCTCATATTTGTCTGTGCTCAGAGCAGGGCACAAAATGTCAGACTGCATTCTCTACTCACCAGGCAGGAGGGATTCCCACTGTAACAACAATTATCACCGGACATATGTGAAACAGGGTGTTCTATGCCTGGAAGGAGAAGATGGTTTAACAAAAGATGACTTCCCTGAAGCTCAGAGGAAAGGGTTTCTCACCCTCAGCCCCACGGACATCTGGGGCCCCATTGTCCTCGGTCGTGGGGCCGTCCTAGGCGCCCCGTTTGGTGCTCTGCAGATTCCTCCCTCTTTTGACTTGGTGCCAGGAGCACCCCACTCCAGTTTTACAATCGAAAATGTCTCCGGACATTGCCAAGTGTCATCTGGGTGGGGCAGAACTGCCCCCAGTTGAGAATCACTGGCTTTACTGACACTCTTATAGGACCAAGTTAGCCAAAATTGCAGGAAGGGTACCCTTCCCTTGCTTCTATTTTATAAGCTCAGAAGATTTGGTTGTAAAGAAAACAGATATATGGCCAACAGGTAGATGCAAAGATGTTCCCCATATCACTGATCATTAGGGACGTGCAAAGCAAAACCACGCACACACACTAGGATGGCCCTTGTCAGAGGGACACAACAAGTGCTGGCGAGGATGTGGAGAAATGGGAGCCCTTGTGCACTGTTGACAAGAGTGGAAAATGGGGCAGGCACTCTGGAAGACGGTATGGGGGTTCCTCAAAAAACAGAAAATAGAAATGCAGCAACTTCATTTGAGTATACGGCCACAAAAACTCAAAGCAGGCACTCAAGGAGACCTTCGGACACGTATGTTCAAAGCAGCATTATTCACAACAGCTAAAACGTGGAAGCAACGCAAAGGTCCACAGATAAACACACTGTGGTCCCTCCACACACTGGAATATTATTCAGCCATGAAAAGGAAGGAGAGTCTGACACATGCTAAATCGTGGATGGGCCTTGACGACACGATGCTCAGTGACATAAGCCAGACACCAAAGGGCCGATCCTGTCGGATCCCCCTCCCAGAACGTCCCTGGAGGAGCCCATCCATGGAGACAAAGTGGGCGGTGGGGCCGGGGCTCGGGGAGGAGGGGTTACCTATCTGGATGCTATTAGGAAATATAGGGACAGAGAGAAGAGGAAGGACAGACCAGACTGACTGACAAGGAGCTCTGGTGGCTCCTCAGTAGGTTAAATATGGAGCTGCCATCGGACCCAGAAATTCTGCCCTTAGGTTTGATTACCCAAAGAACTGGAAGCACACGTCCTCCCAGACACTCGTGTGCAAAGGTTCACAGCAGCGCTGTTCCCAACGGCCCAAAGGAGCAGCCGAACCAACACCCGCCAGCTGCTGAACAGAGAAGACATGATCCATCCACACACGGGAACCTCACTCAGCCAACAAGAGGGCTGGAGTCCCGACACGCACCACACCTGGTGCTCAGTGACAGACGCCAGCCCCACAAGGCCATGCGGCGTGTGACCCCATTTCTGTGAAATGCCCAGAGCAGGCAGATCCGCAAACAGAACATGGGCTTGTGGTTGCCAGGGGCTGGGAGTGGGGATGGGGAGCCCTGGGTGGTATCTGGGGACATTTTTGTTGTTAGGACTTGTGGGGGCACTCCTGGCACTGAGTGGGTGGGGCCCCGGATGCTTCTCAACACCCCCCAGTGCCCAGGACGGCCCCATTCCAGAGATGGTCTGGCCCCAAGTGTCAGCAGCACCAGGGCGGAGAGACCCCTTTCTCACGGCGAGGAGCTGTGCTCTCTCCCCCTCCTTTCCCGGAGAGCCCATCCTTCTTTTCTGAAGAATAACACCTCCACTGTCCCCACTCCTGACCTCCTCTCCTTCCTCTCTCCATCAAGCTCATCCTCTCTACTGTTCTCTGGCCCTTTGCGTGGTGTGCAGTACGTGGGGCTGAGTATCCCCCGCACCAGCCTTGTCCCTGTGCAGCCAGGAGTCCTGCTTCTGGACACCTGCTCCCTCGTTTACGTCCATCGTCAAGGCAGGGTTTTGCGACTCCTGATCCCAGTCCCCGACGGAAGCATTAGTTTCCCACACTATGGGATGGGGGTGCGGGGGGCCAGGCTAATTTTCATTGGAATGTTCCAGGACAAGGTAGGGCCAAGGAGCTGACATCCAACTCCCAGTATTATTGGAACACCCACAATGAATAAGCTTTTCTCTGCCATTGGCTAAATTCAAACAAGAAAAAAACACACCAAACTCACGTACCTATAGATGCATTCCAGGAATCGGTTTCATAATCATAGACATAGACTTTTCGGTCGATGATAAACAGTAATACTGAACCCGCAAAATGTGCTGCTGTTAGCTCTGGTGTGCCGACCTAGAGATGATGACATATATACCCACCAGGGTCTCTTTTCAGACATCGATCAGAAAGCAGTGCTTCCAGACGCACATCTGAGGAACATTTATGCCAGCAAGAGTTTCGTTCCTGGATCTCGGGAGCTCTGCATCCTGGGGTCAGAACTGGGGGTTGAACCTCAGATTCCTAACTTCACTCCGCTTCCTTCTCCCTTTTCAAGACCACCTCTGAGCATCAAGTCTAAAGTACAAATGACGAGTGGTGAGCAGAACTGATGGGTGGGCCGCTTACGAGAGAAACGGTGTTTCAGCTCACGGCGATGCCTCCTTCTGTGTAGATGCCCAAAGCAGAATTTCTCAGGACGGCTACTGAGAGTTTTCTGGTTTGGTTTAGGACCGATTTAGGGAGGCCCTGAAATTAGGGCATGGGATATATTCATTCATAACACACAACCAATTGTAAGGAGCATTTGAACCAATTCTGTTTCTTTTTTTTAGAAATAAAAAGAAAACTATTTTGATAGTAAGGGCAGATTAGAATCAACCCTTCTTTGGGCTTAGAAAGTGCTCTCAATGTCTTTAAGAGGTAGATGGGAAGATAAAGCCCCAAACGAACCAAAACACACCAGTGGTATTTACAAGCTATATTGTTCCCCTGAGTATTACTTGATTCAAGTGTCCCTCAGACTGTTCCGTAGGACAAGTACCTTCATTGATGTAGGGATGGAAAACGGAATGACACTACTCTCAAAGTTATCTCTTGTCAAAAAAACTTGTCGTCTGAAATAAACAGTAAAATAATTAAATTAGGACAATTTCACACGAGAAAAGAAAAAAGACAACGGTGGGCCTCTAATAATGTTCCATTGAAATAGAATTCCCCTGTTAACAGGAATCATCTGGGTTCGATCTGCCTTACCATCCACCTATTTTTGCATGAGTAAACTTCTATAGCCTGGGTATGTGACCTCTTGAAATAACATTATTTAGAAAATGCAATCAACTGTAAAATTATATAAAAATAGACATTAAGTGACAGCTTGCCTTGCTTAGGATGAACTTCAGTTTTGTCATTAAATGGCTCTCATTCCATTAAAGGGTTTCAGACCTTGGTAACCCCAAATGCACACTGACCGGGGCGTGTCCATTCCTTCGGATTTGGTTACCATGACCCCCACCCAACATGAATTCCTATTTCAGAACCCAGTTTGGGCATCCATTCCCCAGTGGAAACTTTCCAGCTATTTTCTCCTCACATACCCCCCAACACGAGTGCTTATATCAAGCCTCTGAGACGGGGGCACCACACTATCCTGTCATTATTTTAGTTACTTGCTGGTCTCTTTAGCTCTTTTCCTCTAATGCCCACCCAACTGTGAATTCCCTGAAGGCCAGCAGCTGGCAGGACAGGACAGAGCCATCTTCCTTAATGTTCACTGAATGAATGAATGAGGGCAAACCTACAGTTTGAATAAAAAGGCAGGTACCAATACATAAAATGGTCACTTACCCTAAATACAGGGCTAGGTTTTTCTTGCAAGGATGTCTGATCAAGCGTGCTGTCATAGATGAAAAGTACAGACGGTCCTAGAGCGACAGTCACAACATTTGAATTATTTCAGTAATAATAAAACACCTGATAAAAACAATTTCCTAACGGGCAACATTGAAAATGTGAAGGTGAAAATCTGGATTAGGTTAGGTGGTATTGTGTCAATGTCATTTTCCTGCTTTGAGATTATCCTCTGGTTATGTCAGATGTTACTATCGGGGGAGTCTGGGTGTACGGTACCTGCAATGTTCTTTTGCACCTTGCTGTGAATCTGTAATCATGTTGAAATAAAAAGTATGGAATGACTCGCAGGGTAATTATCACAGGGATAATACCACATCTCATTCTAGGTCTATGTTACTGTTTATTTACCAAGTATTAGTTCTTTGAGAGAAAGGTTGGAGGATAAAGAATTGTAAAGCTGACGTGTTAGAAACCAGTCATTTGGAGGTTAGAAATGCTGACACCTCTAAAATAGTGCAGTGTTGACGTCTGAGCTGGTGAACTATTTTCTCCTTCATGCATTTGCGGCACACATGCGGTGAAGGTTTTCTATTGCACCATGACTATAAGCAAATGTCAGCTCCCCCTGCCTCTGACCCGCAGATCTGGAGGGAACGCGACGGAATGCTGGAGATCCGAGAGGCCAGCCAGGGGACTCAGGCGTCACAGCACAAGAGTAACGCGGAAAAGACACTCCGCATATTTATTGCACAAATGGACTTACACATCTAAAGAATTCTGAGTAGGGGTTCAACACATGATCAGCACACAATCATTACCCGACCTTCAGTTCAGCCCAAGGGCGTGACGCTCCTCAAGGACACTGACACCCTGTCAGAGCGGTCACAGGTTGTAGGAGCTGTTTCAGCTCTAATCATTCTGTTTTTGATCACGCGTCAAGAGTTGTAGGAAAAATAATCAAGTCATAGGCACTTGTACATTTGATTTATGTATTAATCCCATTAATCCCACATTCCCCCTTTTCTTTTAAGTAGTAGATATAGTAAGTAGATAGTTTCTAACAGGAGGGTTTTAACATAGTTTACTTCTCCACATTCTGCAGTATGAAATAAAAATCTTCTTGAATTTACGTGATGTGAAATAAAAACAGAAAATAGATTTAGTGCAATTAGAAGGTGATCGCAGGTGAGCAGGGCTGTGCCTATAGACCGGGTTTTGACCTGAGCTGAGCAGGGGCAACAGCCATGGGGGCAGAAGCTTTCTCTCAAACTGGGGGGCTGAGGTTCTAGGCCTCACCTCTGTTGGCCCCCAATCTCTCACCTGATGGCCCCCCTGCGACTGTGCCTGCCTTCGGTTGTTCCTCCCTTGAGGAATCTCACCCGTCTCTGGCTAACCAGCCATCTTCGGGGCTACACAGGGAGATGCGGGGTTGGTGAGAGAGTAGTATTCTTCCAAGAGGCTGTTAGCTTTCTGCCTTTTTGAAAATTTGTGCTTCATGGCTACTGTGCCCAGTGCTTGTCTTGATGTATCTTCATTAGCTGGAAAGGCTTTGGGGCACTACAATTCTAGGTATGAGGCACAAATTTTAGAAAAAGGGTTGTATTCAGGAAGGGAGAAGAAAAGTTAAAGAGGCAAACGGAAGAAAAATGTGAGATTATTTCTATGACATAACTTCTTGTAGAGTAGTATAAGCGTGTATAGGTTTTAACAGACTATTAATTAACTAATGTACACACATTAACAGACCAGGAATACAGATACATAACAAAGGAGACCCACAGTTATGGGCCGTATGCAATGAAGCCAGTTACGTAACCCAGACATAAGGAGCACTTCACTGCCTATGTTATTCTAGATTTAAAACCCCCTATCAAATAGAACACTGGATAAAGACACAGGTGATTGTAGTTCTCAAGCCACTTCTATCTCCTAGCTTTGTTCAGGTCACCTGACCTTGCTTTTTAATGAAATGGGAAAGACAAACCCCTTATTTCAAAGGGCAAGGGCTCGGGCATGTTCTAGGCTTGTCACAACACCACACCCAAGAAAATACTAGGCAATGGTTGTTCTGATCAAGTGATTAGACAAAAGCAAAGAATGACTGTTAAGTTCATTAATATATGGAGCCACCTACCCCTTGAATTTGATGTCCGGTGTGGAACACCTTTCCTGTCCTCACCGTACGAGTACTAGAAGTTAAACGACAGGAGGGACCACCAGTCAATGTTTATTGAATGTTCCGCATGACTCCGACCAGGGTGCCTCTGAGTTAACCCTAAAGGACCTGTTCCTGGTGCCTTTAGGGTTTGGGGAGCCCCTGGAACATCTGATGAAACTCGGCCCTCCTCTCCTCTCCCACAGACACGTGCAAGTATGGAGGTACATTTCTTGAGAGCCCATAACGGTTCATTTGCAGACCCCAGATTCAGAACTCCTATTCCAAAGCTTGCTTTTTTTGTTGTTGTTGTTGTTGTCAGAAGGGGGGTGTTGGTGGCCAGGAGAATTTTGTTTACAGCTGAGGCTCTTCATTCACCGATTGATCCATGGATGGAGAATTGGATATAACCCATCTTGTCAGACTCTGAGGCGAACCCTACTAGGAAACCTTCCTGGAAGACCCTACTCTCCACTTACTTGCTGTCTTCAGGCAAGTGTATCTTTCATTTTGTTGTGTCTGTTTAAGTAATCATCACTCTATGAACTTCGTTGTAAAGATCAAATGAGGCCATCATGCTCTGATTGCCTTCATTTATTATCTCTGCGGCAAACAGGGCCCTGCTGAATGTGACAGGTCACTCCAGGCAGGAGTTCCCTGAGCAGGAACTAGGCTTTAAGATCTGTCTAGCACCCCCAGTGGGAACCTTGCATACAGTATTCAGTAATCTAACATCTACTGAAATCTAAAAATAGCCGGGGTAAGAAGTTAATCAATGAAACCATCTACTCCCTCATGGAGCTAATATTCTAGTGACAGAAACAGACAAGAAAAGATTTGTCAGGAAAGAGGAACACACATTAGGGATAGGAAAAAGCAGCTATGGGTGGGTGGGGCTTTAAAAAAAGGAACTGTGCTATTTAAGTCGGGATGTAAATGATAAGGAGAAATCTGGAAACGAAGCTGGCGAGATAGAGGGAATAGCAAG
The DNA here is from genome assembly GCF_040802235.1 of Manis javanica. Lineage (NCBI taxonomy): Eukaryota > Metazoa > Chordata > Mammalia > Pholidota > Manidae > Manis > Manis javanica. The sequence goes on along the minus strand of NC_133168.1, from coordinate 96,759,948 downwards.
AGCCAAGGGTCCCAGGTCTCCAAAGGTTGGACCGAGTTTGGCACGTTCAAGGAACGGGGTGGCTGGAACAGTGATACGAGGGTGGCCAGACCAGTGGTTTTCGAAGCCTCAGGGGACACTTGGCAATGCCTACAGACATTTTTTGATTGTCAAGCCTGGGCAAAGTGGTGCTATTGGCACCTACTGGGTGGATAGAGGCAAGGGATACTGCACATTTTACAATGCACGGACGGCCCCATTCCAGATAATGATCTGGCCCCAAGGGTCAGCAAGGAACTTGGGTTTTATTTTGGGTGCCACAGGGAACCGGGAAAGGGAATGACGAGATCAGATCCATTTATAAGCAATCCCTTTGGCTGCCGGGCTGGGGGATGGCCTGGAGGGAACTGTCCCCGACAGGAGCGTCTGAGTGGTGGCGGTGGATGCGGGTAATAGAGGTCGGAATCGGGCCAAAGGTTTTAAGTGGCAATGTGAAGCCTTGAGGGGAAAGGCTGGGGCTGTGAGAATGGGAAATGTGTCCAGTTCCTTAAAACAGTAAACTGGGGAGCCTCAATGAGGTCGGGGAGAGGGGCGTCCTTCCCAGATTCAGCCCAGACCCCCCAGGGAGGGTCCCCGACCCCTGGCTGCACCCCAGCCCGGGGAGGGCAGTCCCACCGGCACAGCTCCTGGGCTCTGGTCACCGCGCAGAACCGCAAGGTCCCCGCTGCCATCAGCATTAAGACCAGCATCTCGCTGGAGAGTCGGGTGCCACTTCCGTCCCTCAACCACCAGGCGTAACTGATCCGTTGCCTGGGCATGCGCAGACTAGAGCCTGGGCCGAGGGACAGCAGCCAAGGAGCGTGAGAATGAGCACGTCTTCTCTCTCTAGTAGCCTGAACCCGCACGCCTCAACATTTACCACAGAACCTGGGCATGCGCACAGATGCTCCCACCCTCGCTGAAGTGTGACGAGCTCTCGTCGCCTCTCGAACTGACGCGCGAACACGGCCCCCACGCATGAGCGTTGGGCACGCCCCGCCCTCTCCCCAGCCCCGCCCCTTCGTAGCAACTCGCTTGGGGCCAAGTCGGACGCGCCTGACGTCACGTACGCCCCAGCTGGGAGAGAGGTAGTGATGTCAGTCCTGTGCGCCGCCAGGATGGCCGGGCCATGACGGCGGGCACAGGTTGCGTGCGGCTGTGGGGCGCTGCGCGGTGGTGGGCGCTGCGGCGGCCGCTGCTGGCCGCCGCGGGAGGGCGGGTCCCGACTGCGGCCGGAGCGTGGCTGCCCAGAAGCCGGCCGGCCTGCGACGCCTCGCCTCCCTGGGCGCTGTGGGGCAGAGGCCCCGCCGCCGCGAGCCAGCGGCGGGGCCTCTGGGAGGCGAATAGCCGTGGCAGCGACGCCTTTTCGGGGGGCGAGGATGCCTCCGAGGGCGGCGCTGAGGATGGGGTCGCTGGCGCCGGGGGCAGCGCAGGCGGCGGAGAAGGCCCGGTCATAACGGCGTTGACGCCCATGACGATCCCAGACGTGTTCCCTCACCTGCCGCTCATCGCGGTCACCCGCAACCCGGTGTTCCCGCGTTTCATAAAGATTATCGAGGTAATGAGCGCCCCTGCCCGGCTTCCATTTCCCCACTTTTGCAAGGAGCGCGTTGACCCGAGGACTCATTTAGCAGCACCCTCATGCCTCCCAAAGTTTTCCAGGCACGAAGTTTCCAAAGGCTGAAGTTAGAGTTCCTGTCTTCTCACCACCAGCTTGGTGAACTGGGGCGAAATTCCTCCCCTTTTACAGATCCTTCAGTGGAGTCGAATCCAACGAGCTTTAGAGCTGTCCAATTGGAATCCTAGCCATAGAAATCCATGCTGGGCAGGAGCCAGCATGTCTTGCGGCCCCGTTACTTTTTTGGGAGTCTTGATAAATGTGTACCTCGGTCTGCCGTCTGATTAGGAGTCCCTTTGTGGATAAGGGTTCATTCTCTCCTTAAATGTTTTTTGACCGCTTACCACGTGCCAGGCCCAGTTCTAAGTGTTAGCAATGCAGTAGTGTACAAGACAAAAATCACTGCCTTTGGAACTCTCGTTCTTTTTGGATGCAAGAGGCAATCAACAAGATTAGTAAGTAAATAATTTTGTTGTGAGGCAGTAAGTACTACATTGGAAGAATAGAGCAAGGGATGGTTTAGGAGACTTTGGGGGAAGTGGGGAGAAGGATGCTCTCAGAGAGGTGCACCACAGTTATTTCACTTAGCAGAGTGTCTTGACCTCCTACCATGTATCAGGCACTGAGGACACAGCAGCAAACAAGTCAAACACAGTCCCCATGCTAAAGGAATTCACATTCTGGTGGAGAACACAGCAGATGACAAGTTTCAGACTAAGCTAGGAATGGGGGAGAAACCAGGATGATGTGATAGAGAGAAAGCAGTGTGAGTGTTAGGAACTTGAGTTTTTAGAGTAGGAAGGGCCCAAATGCCTGACTTCTTCCTACCTCCCCCTTTTTTAAAAAAACGGTAATGGAAACTTGTCCATGGAGGAGAAAGTTTTATCTCTTCACTGTCCAAGCAAGGTCATACAGTGAGTCAGCATCTGCATTCACTCTCCGGCCTCTCCCCCTCACACTCCAATGTCTGCTAAATCAATCCCAGGGATCCTTTGGAAAGGGGAAGGACAGTACAGAGGGGCAGCAGCCAGCTAGTTGGGGGTGGGGAGGCACAGAAGTCCCCTCCACCTCCTGTCCCGCACAGCTGACTGTGTGTCTAAGCTACCCTTCCAGGGGGTTTCCTTGGTGTAGACTGGTGGTTAACTTGCAGACCCCAGAGCCAGACCCTGTGGGTTCCTTTGGCTCTACGTTTTGTAGCCTCGAACCTTGGACAGGCTGTTCCTTTGGGCCTCTGTTTTCTCTTCCGTGAAATGGACATCCTAATGGTATCCTATTTCTTAGAGCTGGTGCAGGAAGTAGACAAGGTCGTGTGTAAAGGATTTAGAATCGTGTTTAGTGCTTCATAAGCCTCAATAGGAAGTTGCTGCTGTTTCCTATGAGGTGTGGCCTGACACCTCAGAAGCCTGCCCTAGACAGCTTGCCTCCCAGGTCCCTAGGTGAACAAGTCCTGGCCCCTGCATCCTTGCAGGGTGGCAGCTGTCCCTTGTCCCCAGTGCCCAGAGATACGGTTCTTCCAAGAGATTCTGTCTGCACACCTAGAACTATCCAGGAGGGTCAAATGAGCGTCTGTGGATAGTCAGAGGCTGATATGCGGTATTTACTGTGTTTCTATTGCTGTTACCTTGTAAACAGCAGAAAGAGACCCTACCAGAGGGAGGACAGGTGCAGGGTGATGGTAGCCATCAGCTGGTAGCAGAGGTAAAATCAGGGAAATTTCTGTGGAAATGTTTCTGAACATGTTAGTAAGGTGTGTTTATTTTTGGTACTGTAGTTGACACTGTATGTGGCCAACTTGCCCCAGTAGCTTCTCTCCTTATTAGTGCTCTCTGAGCATAGACTGGTAACTCTTAGTTTTTGGTAGGTCATGTACTCTCCTGATTAGGGACTCGCCATTAGGGATCTTTACCCAGGGAAAAAAGTGCATCCATTGTGTCAGGAATTCCCAGACCATAAGCCAAAAGCCCCTGTTGGAGGTTGAGTTAAAACACTTGTTCTCAGAGCCTGTTGCCTGGACCAGCGTCAGCATCCCCTGGGGGCTTGAAATACATGTCCTGAGGCCGCCGCAGATTCCTGTGTCAAGGGCCTGCAGGCACTGGGCCCAGCCGTCTGTCTTACGAAGGCCTCCAGGTCATTCTGATTGTCCTGAAGTTTGAGGGCCAGAAAGTTTATTCAGTCTGGTCTGCGCACTAACAGGCCCAAGAGAAGGCAGTTGAGCCGTGAGGGCACTGGTGTGTGTCCCCACCCCCAGCCGTGCTTTCTGGAAGACATCATTAGCCCCCTGCCTGCCACTGATGTGACGTGGGGAGAGTGTGCTGTGACTGTGAACAGGGTGTAAGTGTGACTAGGAAATACTTGGAGTGACAGTTGAAGTCACCAGCCTGTGGGGTGGGCACACTTGAATTGGGCACAGTTAGTGTTGTCCTGATGTTGATAACATCAGAATGGTCTAGATTTTCAAGCTGAGATGTTTTGCCACAGAAGCAGTTCTGAAATTGGATGTGAAGTCGGTTTCTTGGTTCCGGCTGTTGTCTGCTGTGAGTTATCTTCAGGAAGGTGGGCAAACTTACAGAATGCAGCCAGCCAACCTTACCCCACTCCATTTGCCACACACCTCTCTTTCTGTCTGTCTGTCTGTCTTCGGTTCAGAGGTTCCTGGACCATGTTTGTTAGTATCCTGGATCAGATTAGCATATCCCCGGAGAGTAACACAGAAGATGCTAGAGCTGCTCTCAAAATGTCAGCTAGAAAATGTACCCAGCATTTCACCTTGAGGTCATTGTCATGTTAGGTTAAAAATAAGAAGTTGGTTGAGCTGCTAAGAAGGAAAGTCCGCCTGGCCCAGCCCTATGCCGGTGTCTTTCTAAAGAGAGATGACAAGTAAGTGTGATTCCTCCTTCACTCCTTCTTTGCAGTTGCCTGAATGTAGCTCGCCGCAAGTCCTGCCCCGTAGGGTAGTCCAGGCCTCTGACCCTTGACCTGAAGGAAGCCGAGCAGAATCTCCTGGGGATAAGGCCGAGAGCTGAGCAGGCTTTTCAGTCTGGGCTGAAGACGGCCCACAGCACAAAGCTTCCCATGTTGTCAGGACGTGGGGGGTGTTAAACGCACCTGCGAGGCTGCTTGGGGCTGAGTGAGGTGGGCAGATGTCGCAGCTCCAGGTCCATCCACCTGAACTAAATAGGAATTGGGCCCCCCTCCAAATTTGAAGGTACATCCTGAGCAGGCAGTGTAATGGGAAAGGTGGAATGGAACCATGGCCCTCACTGCTGGCTAGGCAGCAGCTGCCCACTCGGGTGCAGTAGCCCCTGGTCGCGGCAGCCCCGAGCTGGCAGGCACTCTGCTGGGCTCCCGGGCTCCAGGAAGTGGCTGCGCTTTTCTGCTCGGGCTGGTTCGGGTGTTTCTCTCCTCCTCCCTCTTAGCCCAAGGGAGCCCTGGAGAGCCAGCACCTGTTCCCACGTGCCTTTGTGTCCCTCTCCCTCAGCAATGAGGCCGACGTGGTCGAGAGCCTGGATGAGGTCTACCACACGGGGACGTTTGTCCAGATCCACGAGATGCAGGACCTTGGGGACAAGCTGCGCATGATCGTCATGGGACATAGGAGGTGCAGAGCCCGAGCCCCGGGATGGCGGGAAGGGCGAGCAGCTCTGAGTGCCCCCAGGCCATGGCACAGCCTGCCCTTCTCAGTCCACTGGGCAGCCATGGGGTCAGGCCAGCACTGGAGGTGGGCGCTGAGGTGTGCCACCTCTGGATCCCACCCTCCCCAGAGTCACCTTGGTGAAGTGGCAGTGCGGGTGGTCCATGAGAAGCTGTTTCTTTTATGCACATTATTTGGGAAAGCATCACAAAAGCCAGGTAGCATGTTGCTGGTGTCCTGTGTCAGCGCCGTGCGCTCATTTGGGCGGGTTTTCCTCCAAGGGCAGGGTCTGTACATACCAGCCTGTCATGTGGGGTAGGCCGCCGAGCAGTTAGTGGCTTGTCTCAACCAGACGTTATTGTTAGTTTCTGCGTTCAGTCTGCTGAAGGGCTCTGTGTGAGTTTGCACGCCCAGTTAATGAAGCCCTTACACTGTCACGGTTACCTAAGGAAAATCTACAAGGCCGGCTGGTTGAAGCTCTTGATGGAGAAACCGAGCAGAGCTCTTCACGAGTGTTCCAAGGAACGTTGCTTTTCTGAGACAGTCACCTGAATCCCTTGGTCAAATATACGTGGGAAACATTTCAGAGGCCCAGAACATGAACACGCGGGAAATGTTGTGAAAGGCCCCTCATGGAAGTAGCTCTCTGGTGACTTGAACCTAGAGCCTTCCATCCTTTGCTCTCACAGAGCCTGTCCTTGTATCAGCCGGTGGCACCCTGAACACAGTCGGGAAGTGGGTGTGCGCCAGCACTGATGGTGTGAAAGTCCTGGTGGCACCCACAGCCTGAGCCCCGCGTTGGCTTCGTCTCCCCTTAGGAGATGAGCCGGTTTTAGGGAAGAGGCTACCCCTCTGTCCCACAGGATGCATGGGCCGGGGAAACAGAATAGGATGCAACCAAAGTTAGTAAGAACGGTGGTGGCTGCAGCTGCTGTCCTAACCCACGAGGCACCTGGACCAGTCCTGGCTCCCACGGCCGACGTCCTGCCCTCCGTGTGCCTCCCTGCTGCCAGCTGGGCACCGAGTCCCTGCCGGGGGTGGGGCTCTCGGCCCTCGGAGGCAGTCACTGGTCAGGAGCGGAGAGGAGAAACGGCCTGTTTGTGGTCAGCACAGGGCACTCAGCTGTGAGCTGAGAGACAGGCGCGAGGCCCACCTCAGGGAGCCCACTCTCTGTGGCGGCGGCAGGATCCGAAAACAGGTCGTGAGCTGAGGGTGACAGCAGTGGGAGCTGGCGGAATGAAGATGGGCGGGGCCATGGTGTGTGTGCGTGTGGCGCCATGTGCCTGGGACGTGGGCAGGGACCTCTTTGGGGAGATGCCCTTGAATTGAGGCCTGAATGATGTGAAGGAGCTGCTGTGTGGGGAGCTCAAGTCCAGCGGGAGGGGCGGGGCTGGGGTCGGCAGTCCCAGGGACAGCCGGTGCTGGACCCCAGGGCGGGTTACTGCCAGTCGGCCAGCAGGCTTCTAAAGGTAACGTCCACGGACGGCAGCCGGGGACGGTGTGGGGAACTGGGACCACATGGGTGGGCTGGAGCCCAAGGGCAAACGGGTGCTGGCGTCAGAGTCCCAAGAAGGCAGCGGGGTCCCCAGGGCCCCGGGCCACCCTGCACCCCCCGCAGCCGGACCCTTACCTTCAGTCCCAGGGCCGCTGCCAGCCTCTGGCTTCCCCTGCTTCTCTCTGTCCTCAGGATCCACATCAACAGACAGTTGGAGGTGGAGCTGGAAGAGCCCGAGGCTGAAAACAAGCAGAAGACCCGCCGGAAGCCCAAGCGGGTCAAGCAGGAGGCTGAGGGAGACATGGGCCCCAAGCGCCAGATGGAGGTGGTGATGGAGCCCGCCTCGGGCCCCCTTGGTGAGGTGCTCATGGTGGAGGTTGAGAACGTTGTCCATGAAGACTTCCAGGTCACGGAGGAAGTGAAGGTGGGTCAGCATGGCTGCCCAGCGGTTTCCCCTGTGCCATGCACTCCACAGGAGTCTAGCCCCTGTGGGCCTCAGGTTTTGGAATGCAAAGTGTGGTTTTCCTCCCAAAAGTCTTTAGAAGAAACTGGCATCAGAAAGGTAAAGGAGACAGGCCGGGTCTTCAGGCACAGGTGGAGGAGGCAGGATTTAAACCCGTGTCCAACTCCTGCCCTCGTTCCCCAAGCAGGGCCGTCCTTTCCGAGACAGCCCCCTCCCTGCACGCCCAGGGGGTGGGCGAGGGGAAGCAGGACACACAGTTGGCACAGCCCATGCTGCCTGGCAGGAAATAGCCTTCTGGCCACCTTGACCCCCAGACCCAGGCTCACTGGCCTACCTTGTGTGGCCAGCCAGCTGTCGGGGTTGGGTGGGGGTCGGGAGGGAGGTGCCCTCCCACCTTGCAGCCTGCCTCCATGGGGTGAGGATGGAAGGCAGCTCTCCCTGGGGCTGCTCAGGCGCATGTGCCCTGTGGCCTTGGTCCCCTGAGGACACAGGAGGCATAGCTGAGCGCTCTGGCCTGGCCCCCTGGCCCCGGGTTGAGAAGGATTCCAGGGCAGCCCCGAGCTCGGCAGAAGGCAGTGCTGCCACACGTTGGCCACATCTCCCTCGGGCCCTGGGTGATGCTCAGCTGCACTGCTGCTGGCCTGGGCCAGCAGTCACACCCGTGGGGCCCTCAGGGCCCTCGGAGCAGTGCTGTCTGCCGTGGTGGGAGTGCCTGACAGTTCTGTGCCGTCAGCTCCCAGGGCTGTCAGACACCTGACCAATATCTGGCTGACCGAGGAGCAGAGTGCGTGGTTTCACTTCCCTCACTCCCTGCCGCCTGCATGGCTTCCACTGCCTATAGGCTGCTGTGCCAGGTGCCAAAGCCTTAGAATTGCCCGTGACAGTCCCGTCACTGGGGACATGCAGGGCTGAGCACACGCATGCTGTGGTGGGAAGCAATCAGACCATGCAGAGAGCAAGCATGTCCTCGTTCCTAAGAGCTGCACGCCTCCAGCTGGCCTGTGCTGGTTCCTTCTAGCAAGGTCACCTCAGGCAGTTCAGGGACAAAGCTGGGAACCAGAGAGCGGCGGCCACACTGAGAATGTGGCTGGCCTCATGCCCGCATGTGCCCTCTTTGGGAGCCACGGCCTCCTGGGATCCAAGGAGCCATGGGTCTTTAGGCTGTAAACCACCCGGTGACCCTGCCAGAAGCATTACCAGCGTCCTGGCAGGGAGTGAGGATGGGCCGGGAGCCTGGATGACTCAGGCACATCCCCAGATCGGGGTGTCCCCCACTGCGGTTGGACCAATGTTGGTTGTGAGGACAGTGCTTAAAATGGAGTAAAAAAGCCCCCTTCTCCCCATTTTTTTCCCTCAAGAAGGCTTCTTCCAAGGTCAAGGTTCAGTGCAGTCTAGGGAGACAGGCATTGGTTTTGGCTTTTACTGCCTGGGTCCCTGTTCCTGTGACCTGTGCATCTGGACTCTGCTCCTGGGCTGCTGGGGTCCTTGGCCATGGCCAGGTGGGCACGGTGCCCCTGTGGCCCAGTGACCCACACGGCCTCCTGCTCACCAGGCACTGACTGCTGAGATCGTGAAGACCATCCGGGACATCATCGCCTTGAACCCGCTCTACAGGTCGGTCTGCGCGCCCCCAGCCCCAGTGTGTGGCCACCGTCCCCGAGGCCTGCCTGTGTTTGTGTGGCTCTTCCTGCAGCAGGGTTGGGGTATACCGTCTCAGAGTGTCCTTCTGTAGAATCCCCTGCTGGTTGGGGGAATCTGTGGCCCAGGGCCTAGCCCCGTGTGCATAGACCCAGCTTCTCTCTAAGCAGGAAGGCCCTGGGCTGGGAGGTTGGGGGGGCCTACCTGGCCTCAGTTCTTTTGTCTTCTTCCTGCTAACAAGGGCCTGGACTTGGCTCGAAGCCTTTGTGGTCATCAGCTAGGGAGGAGGGAGGGAGTCTTGGGTCACTGAGTGGCTGCTGGGTGGAGCTGGCTTCTGGGCAGAAAGGGGTGGGGCGGTGTTCACCTCTTGGCTCTACGATGGTGGCCCCACCAGCCCTGAACTTGGGGAGGCCCTGATGCACAGCTGCTCTCTGCACAGCGTGGGGAGAGGAGGCCAAGGCCGGGGCCCCCGAGTGGCTCCATGGTCCACTGAGAAGTGAGGCCCAGCTGCCGTGTGTCCCTGTGCCCCATGGCACCATCCGTGTGGCCCTTTCAGGGAGTCTGTGCTGCAGATGATGCAGGCCGGCCAGAGGGTGGTGGACAACCCCATCTACCTGAGTGACATGGGTGCTGCGCTGACTGGAGCTGAGTCCCATGAGCTGCAGGACGTCCTGGAGGAAACTAGCGTGAGTGTGGCCCAGGGGGATTCATCCGGCTTGTTGGGTCAGAGGCTGCATGCCTTGAATTTGGTGAGGCATGGCCAGGGTGACCTGCCCAGATTGAGCTCAGCAGCTTGTGGGGTGCCTGTGCCCCCACGCCCCCCTCCTACACAGATGGATGACTATTCTGACTGTCCCCTCCCGTCTCTATTGGCAGATTCCTAAGCGGCTGTACAAGGCCCTCTCTCTCCTCAAGAAGGAGTTTGAACTCAGCAAGCTGCAGCAGCGCCTGGGCCGGGAGGTGAGCTGGGCCAGAGCCTGAGGTGGCAGGGGGAGTCTGTCCTGGGGGCTGCCTGCAGTCCATTGCTCTCACTTGGGGCCATGAAACTGCATGTGAACACTTAAAACGCCTCATTAGCTGAGCCAGAGGGAGGGGTCGCAGGACTGTCCTCTGTCAAAGGGCAGGATCTCTCTGCTCTTGAAGTCCTGGGGGAAGCACCAGAAATCAGGAGCCAGCCTGGGAAAGGTTGAAAAGCTGTTTCCCCAAAATTCAGCTGTTTGAAGCGCCCCTTCCTAATTTGGGGCAAAGTCCTGGGCTGCCTAGATGGTCAGTTACCCACCACGATGTGTCATTTTTCAGATTTGACTCACTTTTTTCACTCAACTTTCCTTTAGAAAAAGTTTCCTACCACATCTTTAGTTGGGAAACCCCTAACACTTGGCTGTTGACACAAGGCAAGGTTCAGATACAGTGGACACAGTGCAGGGCCCTGTAGGCAGGGTGGCGGTGCTGGCCGGGGGCTCAGGGCCAGCAGCAGCTGCCTGCTTTGTTCAGAGGAGCTCGCCGCCCCTGCGGGAAGCCGGGGACACGTGCTGCTGTCAGGCTGAGCTTCCCCTCGTCATCGTTAGGAGTGAAAAGCACACGCCTTCCTCTCTGGGTACTGGGGAGGTTTATTGCTGCGCCCAGGGAGGCCCACGCTTGGGGGGACTTCAGGCCAATGATGGAAGGAAGTGTGCTGTGTCCCAAGGCAGCAGGGCCCCACCCTGGCCCGGGTTGTCCCGCGGACATGCCGTCGCACCTCCCCGTGGGCTCTCTGACAGTGGCTTCTGGGCTCTGCAGGTGGAGGAGAAAATCAAGCAGACGCACCGCAAGTACCTCCTGCAGGAGCAGCTGAAGATTATCAAGAAGGAGTTGGGCCTGGAGAAGGAGGACAAGGACGCCATCGAGGAGAAGTTCCGCGAGCGCCTCAAGGAGCTCGTGGTCCCCAAGCACGTGATGGATGTTGTGGACGAGGAGCTGAGCAAGCTGGGCCTGCTGGACAACCACTCCTCGGAGTTCAAGTGAGCACCGGGTGGTGTCGGGAGCCAGGGGCGGGGCCCTTGCCTCTGCGGGGGCTTCATGTCTGGAGAGGCAGCCGCGGGGTGTCAGTCCTTGCTTACCACCCTGTGTGGATGCCCTCCTGTGTTGTTCCGCTTTCACAGAGGAAGAAATAGGGTCTCAGACGTGGTGGGTCACTGAACGGGGCCTCTGAGCTGGTGGGTGGGGACAAGGATTTGAACCCCGGGACATCCTCTGGAGGCAGGGCTGTCTGGGCACGAGCCGGTGCTCCCCACTGGGGCCAGGAGCTGACCTCCGAGGCCACCCTCCTCCCCTTGGGTCTGCCCCTGGCCCCCTCATGCTGCTTTAAGACTCAGCCAGGAAGTGAGCACGTGCTCCCGGGGGCCCAGCTCCTCGGCTGGTCGTGGTCCTGGGTACGTTGGCTGTGAGCGGGTGAGTTTGGCCAAGTAGCTGTGGGATTTTTCAGGCTTTGCTCGTGGGCAGCTCGTGGGCTGGCCAGGGCTCGGCCAGGCCCTCGGTTCCTCCTGGGCTGCCAGGCCAGGCCCCTCCCTGACTCAGGGTGTCCGGGAGGCCTGGGTCCTCTGCACGAGGACCCTGGGACTCACTGCGTCCCCCAGGCACTCAGGTCCTTGGTACAGACACCCCGAGCTTTCTTCCTGGGCTCATTCCTGTTTCCTGGGCTTCTGCTGCTCACAAATGACCGTAAACTTAGTGCCTCGGATGGAGCAGACCTGTCCCGTGGTCTGGAGGCCCGAGTCCTAAAGTCCAGGTGGGGGGCTGGGTCCTCTTGGGTGGTCTTGGACAGGGTCTGTTTCCTGTCTTCCAGCTTCGGGGAAGCCTCCCTCAGCTCGGAGCCCCCGCTCCAGCTTCAGGGTGTGTGGCTCCCGCCTCTGTTTCTGACCCTCACCTCCCTCTTGCGAGGACCCTGCTGAGGGGCTGTCCTAGGCACAGGGTGCCTGCTGTCCCTGGGTGCGCAGCTCCCTGCCTGGCGATCACTCTCCTGGCAGTGCTGACCTGCCAGCCCCAGGCTTAGTTTCCCTGCTTGCCCTGGCCTGGTTGTCTCCCCTATACCAACCCGTCCCCTCTATGATGGGGACCCTGAGCAATCCCCGTGCTTGCTGTGTCCAGCCTGGCCTGTGGGCCTAGCGCCTGTGCCGATTCCCGGGATGCGGCTCATGCCAGGGTACCCCAGCCAGTGGAGGTGCATGTGGTATGGTGCTGGTGTCAGGCTTGGGTTACCGGTGGCGGGGCCTGGCAGCCGGCTGGGCCTTGCTCATGGGCTCCGGCCTGTCTGCGGCAGCGTCACCCGGAACTATCTGGACTGGTTGACGTCCATCCCGTGGGGCAAGCAGAGCGACGAGAACCTGGACCTGGCCCGGGCCCAGGCGGTGCTGGAGGAGGACCACTACGGGATGGAGGACGTCAAGAAGCGCATCCTGGTAAGGCTGCCGCACCCCCAGGCGCTGCCCGTCCCAGCGCATCCCCGGCTCTTGCCTCGTGCACCCAGGGCCCGCGCTTTGAGGTGGGGTCTGTCGTGGTCTGGATTTGTGGGTGGTGGGTGTCTCAGCTTGGGACCCAGGATACCCTCTGTTCTGTGGGGGACCCAGAGGAGCCCCCTGGTGAGTTTGTGGGTCTGGGGCTCTAGGAGGGGCTGGGCTGAGGCAAGGCTGGGGAGGGTGGGCAGGGCTAAGAAAGGTGAGGCAGGTGCCTCCAGCCAGAGGGCTGGCAGCACAGCGGCTCAGGGATGCCAGGGCAGTCAGGCCAGCCTGCCCTGCGCAGCGGGCTTGTGAATTTACAAGGGGGCTAGAAATTGTGCTGGAGGAGGCACAAACGAGGGCATGGCCCAGGGCAAGGGCCATGACTGGGCAGGAGAGAAGAGGCTGCTGTGATATCAGATGGGGGATGGAAGGACCTGGCAGGTTGGGGAGCCACCAGGGCCTGGCGCCACAATCACCCACACTCGTCCATCAGTCACCGCCTTCTCCTGGCCCATTGGCACCATAGGCTGTCCCTTTCCCTTTGGCAAGTGACAGTTCCCATCAGCTCGGCTTTTTGATGTGCCTGGTCCCTGGCAGCCAGCCCCTTGCTGTGCAGAGGATGACGGGGGCCTCACCGGAGCCGCTCTCCCTGCAGGAGTTCATCGCTGTCAGCCAGCTCCGGGGCTCCACCCAGGGCAAGATCCTCTGCTTCCATGGTCCTCCTGGCGTGGGCAAGACCAGCATTGCCCGCTCCATCGCCCGCGCCCTGAACCGCGAGTACTTCCGCTTCAGTGTTGGGGGCATGACCGATGTGGCCGAGATCAAGGGGCACAGGTAGGCACAGCCTCTCCCCTCGGGCTCCCCGTGCCCCATCCGCCTTGTCCCTCCTGGCTGGTCTTCCGTGCGTGGAAGCACTGTTGGCAGTCAACGGTGAGCTCTACTCACTGGAGTAGCTGACAAGCCCAGGCTTCGAATGACTGCAGACTGAATGCAGGCCTCAACGCTGGATCAAAATCTCAGCCTCCAGACCACCCAGAGGGTGTCTCAGCCAGGCTGTCAGCAGACGGCCCCTGTGATCCCAGCCTGTGTCCCACCAGCCCCAGCGCCCCCCGGGTTCTTGCCTCCCTCATCGGCCACACAGGGCTGCTGTCCTGTGTCCGGGTCTCCGGGCCGCCTGGCCCTGTGCGGAGAGCCCTTGGTGGGGCAGTCCGGGTGCTGGGCTTACCTGGGGCTTCCCACCGTGCCGGCCTCTGCAGAGAACTGGGGGTAACATATGCAAGTACCTGTTGCAAGTTTGTCTCTGCTTGCAGAGGAGGTGTGGGGAGGTGGCACTGTTGTGAGCTGTCCTGGGCGTTTTGCCTCGTGACTGGTAGGTGCACGGCCGCACCGATCAACCACCCCACAGGATCTCCTGGTGCCTCCCCACTGCCCGGCTGTGCCACCCGCACCTGCCACAAACGCCTGACAAACTGCAGTGTTCAAAGAGGTTTTGTGTCCGTGTTTCAAAGTCAGTTTCTGGCTTCTCTGAGAACGAAGACAGTTCCACCCCCACTCAGCCCCTCGGGCTCGCATGCCTTCCTGGCAGCGATTGGCCAGAGCTGAGCCGCCCACCGTGTGGGAGGAGAGCACCCGGTCTGCTGTGGTCCCTGCTCCTCACTGTCCCCATCCCAGGGAGGTGGTCGCGCCCGAGGCATCCCCAGCCTAGAGCCTGGTGTGACTCCAGGTGTTGAGAGGTGGGACGTGGAGCGTGGCAGGGCTGTGGCAGGAGATGTGTTCTGCACAACGCTGGCTGCGGGGAGCTGTCACAAGTTCTGGTCTCAGGGCTGGAGTCTGAGCTGGGAGGAGCTGTAGGATGAAGGAGAGGGAGGAAACAGAGGGAAGGCAGAGGCTGGCCCTGGTGCCCCTTTGCCCCCAGTTCAGGCAATGCCCCAGAACTGTAGACAAGGACCGTTCTCCAGGGCTAAGGAGAGGCCCCCGCTGGGTTTCTAAATGAGTGCAGGGTCCATCTATGATGCTGGGGCTGCATCACTGGGAGAGGGGCCCAGGAGGGCAGGAGCAGGCCGGTGTTCCGTGCCACCTGGGGTCTCAGAACAAGGACCACATGGCATTGATAACAGCAGTGAAACCCCCTCTGCCCACAGCCCTCCATGTGCCCACCTCCCTCAGGTCAGAGCCCAGGTCCTCCCCGAGGTCCACCAGCCCAAGCACCACCTACCCCATCCCCTTCCTCTCCCCCTTGTTCACTTTGCTTCAGCCGCACGGACCTCCTCACTGTTCCTCCACCACACCAGGCACAGTGCTGCCCCAGGACCTTTGCATATGCAGTGTCCTCTGCCCAGAAAACCCTTTTCCTCCAAATACCCACACAGCTTGCCCTCCCCGTTCTTTGCTGCAGGTCTCTCCCTAAGGCATTCCTTATCTTCACCCTAAGACCCCCTGCCCCCTGGAAGTGGCACCAGCACACAGCTCCATTTGCCCCATGGTTTACTCCTCTGGTTTGTCTGGTTGCCTGCTGGGGCTCAGCTCACAAGCTCAAGGCTCATGTCTGGTCTGTTCCCAGGGAGGCCCTGGTGTGCACAGTAGGGCAAGTAGGTTGTCGGGAAATCCTCCTGACAGGCATGGCCAGGCCCTGGGCCCAGTTGCCCTACTAGGCTGTGCATGCCTGCGGGGGCCCAGCATGGGGGCCATTCCCGCCCCCCTGGCCCTCCTGTTCTGTTGGGTCGGGTAGTGTGGGCTTGGTTTCACCCTCTGGGTGGGAAGTGCTGCTGGGGGCCAGGTCTGAGTGGGGCCTGTCCGTGGCCCCGTCCCCACCCTGAACCTGAGCTGCGGGGGACATGCTGGCACACTCCCCTGCTTGCAGGCGTGAGGCCGTTGGGTGACCGAGGGCCCTGTGGCCGAGCACGGGCAGCAGCTGCTGGTGTTCATCAGCCTCCACTGTGGCCATGATCAGTGCGCCTCCAGTGGCTCCTCCAGGTGGCCCCGGGGCCCCGACCTGGCTGGGCCTGTGGGTGCCGTGGATGAGGCCCCAGCCGCCCCAGCTGTGCCTTCTCCCCACAGGCGGACGTACGTGGGTGCCATGCCGGGGAAGATCATCCAGTGTCTGAAGAAGACCAAGACGGAGAACCCGCTGGTCCTCATAGATGAGGTACGCAGGGGCCTGCCCGCTGGCTCAGAGCTCCGGGCGGCCCTGAGTGGGCGGGGCCTGCATCCCGGCGAGCCCCTGGCCCCTGTGGTTTCAGTGGCCTCCGAGTCTCGTGGGGGCCTTGCTGCAGCAGGGGGCATCTGGGTGTCTCATGGCATTGCTCCTGGGCCGTCCGACAGCCAAAGGCAGCCCTCCTGCTCTCAGGGCTCCCCATTCCCACCCACTGGCCCCCTACCAGGAGTGTCTGGTTAGCAGGCCTGGGGGCTGGACAAGGCGCCACACCCGCCCACCACCTTCTGCCCCCCCCCACCAGGTGGACAAGATTGGCCGGGGCTTCCAGGGAGACCCCTCTTCAGCACTGCTTGAGCTCCTGGACCCTGAGCAGAACGCCAACTTCCTGGACCACTACCTGGACGTGCCCGTGGACCTGTCCAAGGTGGGTGGCCGCCTGGAGGCCGTGCCTGGTGCGGGGCAGCCGGCCCGTCCTGCAGGCCTCACCACCGCCCCTCCCAGGTGCTCTTCATCTGCACTGCCAACGTCACTGAGACCATCCCGGAGCCGCTGAGGGACCGGATGGAGATGATCAACGTGTCTGGCTACGTGGCCCAGGAGAAGCTCGCCATTGCAGAGGTGAGGCCAGGCCCCTGAGAAGGGGCCCCTGTGGCAGCCTAGGCCCGAGAACTACGAGTGCTCACTGAGTGTGGTGCTCACCAGAGCTGTGCGTCCACGGGGACGTGCTGTCATGACGCCCTTCCACAGGGACAGCGGGACAGGCCTGGCACTGCCCCCGAGGTGCTCCAGAGAGAGCTCTCGCCTCAGACACCCCGGGGCCGCTGCCCACCCTAGCCAGCCCCTCCGCTGTGTCCCTAGTCCACCTACTCTGCCACTGCCCAGTTTCAGAGGGGCGGTGACCGCGGAGTTAGTCAAACCCCACCGGTTAAGGCCTCTGTCCTTGAGGGCTGCCCTGCTTGCCTTAGGTGCCACTCGGGGACCCCTCGGTTTTCTGACCCCCAGCCATAAAGCAGTGTGTCCCCACGTTTCCTTGTGTTTGATGAACTGTTGGAACAGCTCACTGTTTACTGTCACCAGTTTATTGTGAACATACAACTAGGGGACAGCCAAGAGGCTCGGGCAAGTCGTGGGACTGGCAGGGGCTTCCGGGCCCTCTGTGGGTGCCCCCTCCCAGATCCTCCAGCAGTCCATCCAAACCCCACTTCAAGGTTTGATGGAGGCTCCGCCCGCTGCTGACATGCAAACAGTTGCCGTCCTCCAACCCCACAGTTGGCCACCTGGTCACAGGCCTGTTGTCCTCAGCACACATGGGTGTCATGGAAGGGGCAGCTGCCCTGGACCTGCCACCCAGGGGGTTCTTGCGTCAGGGCTCATCTCTATTTCCTCTCTCCCAGTGTCACAGGCCACTCGGGTTCTTTGTGGAGAGGTATAGAGCCGTGGCATCAGGGAGGCCTTCCTGGAGAAGCTGTGTCTCGGATGACGGAGGAGGGATAGAGGGAGGGAGGCCTGGGGCGGGCCTGGCAGTGGGCGTAGGGGAAGCCGGCCCTGGAGCCTCTGGAGGGTGGCGGCAGCAGGCCTGCCACCCAGGGTCCTGTGCCTGCGTGGCTCTGCCCGGACACTGCCACCCTCCCTCCCGGCCTTGCTGGCACCTCACCCTCGAGGTCCTACCTCCCGGAGCGGCCTCCCTGGCACCCCCAACTCCTGGACGAACGCTCCATGTGGGCAGGCCCTGGGTCCACGTCCTTGGCCTTGGCTGGGCCAGGGGTCCGGGTGAGGCTGGGGTAGTGGGCGGTGGCCGTGGGAGCTGTGTCGGCTCTTGACCCCAGTCCCAGCCCCCGGGGCGCTGACGGCTGTGCTCTGCCCCTTCCAGCGGTACCTGGTGCCGCAAGCCCGCACCCTGTGCGGTCTGGACGAGAGCAAGGCCAGGCTGTCATCAGACGTGCTGACCCTCCTCATCAGGCAGTACTGCCGGGAGAGCGGCGTCCGCAACCTGCAGAAGCAGGTGGAGAAGGTGAGAGGGCGGCTGAGGGCCGCCCCTGGAGGTGGGAGGGGCCTGGGGGCGGGGCTGCCTGCCCTGAGCCCCGCACAGAGGTCCGTGCTGTCTGACCCACCCCGAGGAGGACCCCCATCTGCCGAGAAAGTGGGTGGCGGGGCCAGGGGGAGGGGGTGGGAGTGTTTCATGGGTCAGAGCTTCCGTTTGGGGAGATGGGGGGGTGGGGGGGTCATAGGACACGTGAATGTGCTTCAGGCTGCTGAGCTGTGCACTTAAAATGGTTGGGATGATGCTTACGGCAGGTGGGGGGCGCTGGTGAGCCTGCGCACACGGGCCCCTCTGGCTCTTGCCCACCCTGGGCCAACCCCCGCAGGTGTTACGGAAATCTGCCTACAAGATCGTCAGTGGCGAGGCCGAGTTCGTGGAGGTGACACCTGAGAACCTGCAGGACTTCGTGGGGAAGCCCATGTTCACCGTGGACCGCATGTATGACGTGACGCCTCCCGGCGTGGTCATGGGGCTGGCCTGGACCGCCATGGGTGAGTGGACTGCCGGCAGCAGGGAGGGGAGGTCTGCCAGTAGCTATGCGTGCCCCTCCCGGCTGAACAGCATGGGGACTTGGGATTCGGGGCTGATGGAGGAAAATGATGGGACCAGGAGATGGCAGAGCGGCCCAGAGGCAAATTCCATTTGGATGATGCTTTGACAGGTTTTGGGGGTTGGGTGGGGAGAAGAGTCCCTCAAAGCCCAGGAACCTCTGACCTGGGGGCCGCTACCCAGCAGGGTAGAAAGGGGTTGGAGGGGGACTTCCAAGACCAGGTGACATTGTTCAGCCCAAGAGGAGGCTGGGTCAGAGAGCTTTGAAGGGCGGTGTGGCTCCGAGTCCTACGCAGCCAGAACTGTTGCTGGTGGCGGGCAGGGGTTCTGCAGCTTTGGGGTTCCATAGCCAGCAGGTTCAGAATGGCCAAAGGTGTGGTGCTCTGGACGGCATTCACAGTGACGTGTGGTGGGGGGCAGCGGGGTCTCAAAGCCCAGGGTGGCCGTGGGGACCGTGCAGCGGCTGTATGGGGACGTCCAGAGGAGCCGGGGAGGAACAGCCCACTCCTGCGTTCACAGGCTCCCCCTTCTCCACTCCTAGGAGGCTCTACGCTGTTTGTTGAGACGTCACTGAGGCGGCCGAGGGACAAGGACAAGGGGGACAAGGATGGAAGCTTGGAGGTCACAGGCCAGCTGGGGGAGGTGATGAAGGAGAGTGCCCGCATCGCCTACACCTTTGCCAGGGCCTTCCTGATGCAGCACGACCCCTCCAACGAGTACCTGGTGACTTCCCACCTCCACCTGCACGTGCCCGAGGTGAGGGCCCCGCCCAGGCCCCCACTCTGGCCCTGCCCCCTGCGTGCAGTGGGGCCCACCACCCACCTGCATCTCCCCCCAGGGTGCCACCCCCAAGGACGGCCCGAGCGCTGGCTGCACCATCGTCACAGCCCTGCTCTCACTGGCCATGGACCGGCCAGTGCGGCAGAATCTGGCCATGACGGGCGAGGTCTCTCTCACTGGCAAGATCCTGCCCGTGGGCGGCATCAAGGAGAAGACCATCGCGGTGAGTGTGGTGCCCGAGGGCTGACACTGCCCCGGGAGAGCTCCCAGCCCCATTATACGGGTTGGGCGACGAAGGGGGATGGCCCGTTTTATAGGCTGGCAAAGCGAAGCCTAGGGTGGCACGGGACTGGGCCTGTGGCTGCCCCTCCAGTCATTTGCATCATGCTCAGGGCCTCTTCATGAGAAAGTACCCGTCCGGCTCCTGGAGGATGGCAGTGGGACCCCCGCCCCACCTGCTGCCCCCTCGCCCACGTGGCCTTGCATGGGAACAGGTTGGCGGGCCGAGACCAGAGGCACACCCGTGCCGTCTTACCCTTGGCAGAGCACCCTCCACAGCACCCCGCCTAACAGCCTTTGGGTGGCAGGGTCTCCACAGGGGGACAGAGGCTCCAGAAGTCCCCGTGGACCGAGTCCCTGTCCTCCAAGGGGTGTATTCAGGCTGAGGGATGGCAGTGCAGAGGCCCGGGCCTATGGGGCTGGAATTCCAGGCAAGCAGGGAAATGTCATGTTGGCTGTATTTCAAATGCACTCACGGTTCCTTTCCAGCTCCCCCCTGCACAAGTAAGTGTGAACCCCTAAGTGTAAGGCAGTGGGCACTGCCGTGGATTCAGGAAACATCTCCCCCTGACACCACAGGGTGGGGATTCCAGGACGAGGCCTAGGCTAACCCCATTTCTGCCCTTGGCTGACCTGCTGTCCCCTCAGGCCAAACGCGCTGGCGTGACATGCGTCGTCCTGCCGGCCGAGAACAAGAAGGACTTCTACGACCTGGCTGCCTTCATTACCGAGGGCCTGGAGGTCCACTTCGTGGAGCACTACCATGAAATCTTCGCCATAGCCTTCCCCGAGGAGCAGGCCGAGGCTCTGGCCCTGGAGCGGTGACGGCAGCCTGGGCGTGGCTGGCACCCACGGGCCCAGCAGGGCAGAGGCCCCGGGCAGCTGAGCCCCCCCGAGGCTCAGGAACCTGACTTACAGCCCAATCACTGAGCCTGGCATATGACTTATTTAGTTATGATTAAAACACCATTTCCAGTACTGCCTGCTTCTTTTTTCTTCTACTGCCACATGCCCACACCTCTGTGGCCCAGGAAGGAGGGTGGCAGCAGGGGGCTCTGAGCAGATGGACCAGACGGAATACCCCAAGTTCCTGAAAAGGCTTTATTGTGTAGAGAGCGGGGGTTCAGTCCTTCTTGGCTGCCGCTTTCCTCATGGCCGCCAGGACGCTGCTCAGCTCCTCTCTCTTCCTCTTGGCGCGGATGTGTGTCCCCACCTGCCACGCACGGAGGGCCATCAGCCAGGGCCGGGAGCCCCACCCCCACCCTTGGTGTGCAGCGCAGCCATCCCCTCCGTTCGGAGAAGCCTCGGTCCTGGGTGGCGCATAGGCAGGCAGCAGCAGGGGTTCAGGGAAGGCGAGGTCGCCTGCCAAGGTGGAGCGCAGCCACTACACCACACAGGACCCTTGTCCCCATGCCTGGCTACAAGTGAAGCCACAGTTGAAGACTGACCACTAACAAATTCCAAAATAACGCTCCACACCTACAACAGGAAGAATGTGCCACAGCTGAGCAAGCACCCTGCGCGCCCCGGCCCCCCATAAACCTGCCCAGTCCGTCTCTGGGCTGCTCCGCCACCCTGAGTTTGGCTTTGGTAACAAGCCCACCTACCCTTTTCTTGATGAACTTGAGGGCCCGCTTGTCCTTGGAGACCTTGAGCAGCTCCATGGCGCGCCGCTCATACGGGGCAAAGCCGCACACCTCTCGGATCATGTCCCGCACAAACTTGGTGTGCTTGGTGAGGCGCTGGGGGGAGGAGAGGCCGTCAGGGTGGGGCGCCCCGAGACGAGACCCCGGGCAGGTCTGTGCAATGGCGGCACGAACTGCCCACCGCCCTCCGTGCTCAGACACGTCACGTCCCGCCTGGCCCTTCCCTGGGCCGGGAACCCCTCCGACCGGGCACCACGGGGTCGGAGCTGCTTCACAGGCCGCGGCGAACTCACAGGGCCTCCGCGTCCCGTTTACACTGTACCGAACACCCAGCTCCCGTGCTGCGGGCAAATTCCTGCTCATGCATCAAAACCCGCTCCCTCCGCCCGGCTTCTACCCCGCGTGCCGGGGGCGCCCGGCGAGGCCTCGGCCGCACGCACTGCTCCGTCCCCCCGACGCCTCCTCCCCCGCTCCACCCCGAGGCTCCCGCAAGCCCCCGGGACGGGGCTGCTCCGCGGCGCTCGCCTCCCCCAGGGGCCTTTCCCCGGCCGTGCCCTCCGCCCAGAAGGCCTTCCCCCTCCCCGGAAGAGGCTCCCCGACCGCGCGCCCCCGGCACTCACCCCGCGGCGACGGCTGTGCCTCGGCTTGCTCACGTTCTTGGTCACCTTGTGGCCCTTGTTGAGGCCCACGGCCATGGGGTAGCGAAGAGCCATGGCTGCGGACAGGGGAGGGGAGAGGAGGTGGAGGTGAGTCGGGGCTCGGGACCCCCGCCGCCCGGAATTCCGCGCCCCCTCTTCCCCGGGCCCGCTCGCTGCACCGAGCCACGCCCCTGAGCCGCACAGGGACTCCGGAGCCCGGATGGCGGCGGATACTACTCGCGCGGGGACCCACCAACCTACCGCCCTCCAATCGCTGCCGAGGCGGAAGGGCCAGCACCCTTCGGAACCCTGGGATAGCTACCATCGACGGGAGGCGCGGGCCAGAGAGGCAGGGAGGCCGCGCGCGCCCCCTCGTGGCTGGAGGCGTCCCGCTCGCTCCCTCGGCCGGCTCCGCCGGGCTCTTGGAGCATGCGCATTTATCCCAGAAGCCCGGCCTCGGGTGCTTGGGGGCGCCGCTTGCTGGCTGCAGTCCCGCGCAGGCGGCGAGCTTTCTGACTGTGGAGTGGGGAGTTCGCCATCCAATACCTGAATTTCTCCATTTACAGAATGAGGACAATAATGGTACCGTTACCCTCAAAAATACAACTGTCAAGTTATTTAATCAGCAAAAATGGGTTAATTCGGGCAGAACAGATTCCAATTTGGGACACGCCATAGGCAAGTCTGGAGAAAAAAAGAAGAGGATCCCCTTTTTATAGAGCAAAGGGTTGAGCTGGGAGGGCTGCTTTAAGCCAAAAGTTCACTGGAGAAACTGGGAGTCCCACGTCTCATGGCTTCTCATTGGCTGAGCTGTGACAGTCTGGTGGGTAGTAAGGCAGCTAAAATAGAATGACTTGCAAGGTCTCCGTTTGTGGAGTCTGCAATTGATGGGGAGTGGTGGGAATGAGCCCCCCTTGCTGGCCTTCCAACTCCATTTTAGGGAGGTTTCCCCTCCTTAGTTTTCACAACGCCTATTCCCAAGTGTTTGAACAAGGTATAACGGTACTTGGCACAAAATAAACTTTCTCCATAAAGAGAAGCATTGGTTTCACTCTGAGTCCGAGCTCTGTACCAGGGCTGAGAAGGCTGTCGTATAGTGCCCCCTAGTGGCATTTGATATACTTCGATGTAATTTTAGGTGGTACATGGATGAGAGGCGTTGTTGGGACCAGAATTTTTTTCCCGGTTATCTTTCGATCCTACGTCTCCCCAGGATACAGTCTCAATTTAGGGCTGGTCTGTTTCGGCCTAGCTCTTCTAACACTTGTTAATCTGAGAGCTTTGGATGGCCAGCAGAAGCTAGCATTTTATAACTTCTTTTTTTTTCATTATTCAGCCTGTATCTTTACAGTTGCTTTTTCCTTGTGCAAGCAGCTCTGGTTTACCATTTTAGGGCTAGAAAGTGTCCACTTTCTATTAACTTACGTAAATATCTGTTACCTGCAGATATAGCCCGTACTTTGCCTTCCACAGGTTCAGTCTGGTGTCAGAATCCCTGCTTCTGCCACTGACTTCTCCTCTAAGCATCAATTTCCTCATCTATAACATGGGGATGATGCTAACACCAACTTCCGGTTGTAAAGATGCCATTAGATCATGAATGTTAAGTGCTTACTTCCCGATGCACGTCACCATTATTCATGCACAAAGCATGTACTTTGTGCTGCAAATAAAGCCTTTGGCCCGCAGCCAGTACCCTTCCTTCTGCCCTTTCTGACTGAGGCCTACCTCTCTCTCGGCCTCCATTTCTCCACCTGTAAATTGGGGCCGAGAGTTCTGCTCCCAGTACACACATCCCTCTCCCCTCACCTGCCACCAGCAAACTGGAAGGACCAGGCAATTTGAACAATGGATGTGCAAGGGAGGAGGGATTTTTATTGTGGCACGGGAGGCTGGGTCCAGCCCAGAATACCTCCTTTCCCTCCTCCCGGTCCTCAGACCTCGCCATCACGGGAGCAGCTCTCGAAGCTCTCCCTTGGCTGGGACAAGGGCTGGGAGATACTCTGAGGTTCAGTGGGTGGAAAGAACAAATCAGGGTCTTCGTGTTTCCAGGTGGAAGATGGAGAAGCTTCCCAGGGTGGCTCAGGGGTGTGTGACCTGTTTGATGTGGCCAGGCCTAGGGAAAGTCACACCACCTCTCCAAGCCTCAGTTTTCTCATCTGGAAAATGGAAGGAGCAATCGTATCATCAAGGATGGCAGACACGGACATAATGCCGAGTCCCTGACAAGGTGCCTGACACACAGTCGCTCTCCCACACCCAGAGGTGTGATGGTTTCCACATGCTGGTAGTTTCTCTCGGCTTTCCTTTTCTGTCCCGATGACTCGATCTTGGGGTGTGGCCACCTTCTTAGAGGTGTCTGGGTTTGCGTCCCGGCTCTCGGAGGGTTGGATGGAGGTCTCCTCTGGGAAGATGAAGGAGCACCATCCCCCGGAGCTCAGGCAGCAGCGGCGGCCGTGACGTTGAGCTCCTGGCGGATGAACCAGGCCCTTGGGTGCGGCAGCCACCCCCGGAGCAGGCAGAGCAGGTGGAGGCGCCGTGGGTAGAAGACTCCGGGGGCCCGAGTGGCACCACCACGAATCACGGCCAGGGCCGCCTTGGGCCCAGGGGCCTCCCTGGCCCTTGTGACACCCCTGGGGATGGGAAGACACGGTGGGGATTGTGGCTGGGGCTGGCGGCCCCCCACAGACCCTGCCCACGGCCTGGACCTCACCGGACTCCCTCGGCCGCTGAGGCGCGATCTCGAAGCCCCAAGACGCACACGGTGACGGCCACGTTCACGTCCTGTACGTCCAGCTCCCGCCGCAGAGAGATGAAGAAACCGTCCAGCGCGAACTTGGCTGCCGAGTAGGGTCTGGAAAACGACGCGGGCACGGGGCCTGCGGACGCAGGGGGGCGGCGGCTGAGCAGCCGCACGCTGCTCCCCTAACCCAGGAATCCTTTCGGCCCCTCCAGGCTCCCGCTCATTCAGCCCTGTGGCCTCCCAGACTCCCCAGCCCGTGTGCACGCACCGAGCAGCGAGGACACCACCACCAGGGAGCCTTTGTTGTCCGTCAGGCTGGGCAGCGCTAACGAAGTCAGTTGCACGTAACTCAGGAAGTTCACCTAAAGGTGGTGACTGCAAGTCACCGGGCCAAGGAGGGAACCAAACCCGGGAGGGGGCGGAGCCTAGAACCAGGATGGGCCGGGCACGGGCAGGGAGGGGCGAGCAGGTGGATTCCCGGATGGCAGGGCTCAGGGCTTAGCGTGTGGGTGGGTCCCAGGGGCCCGGAGGATAGAGGGTGGAGCTAGAACCACAAGGGGCGGGGCCTGAGGGGCCTGACCCCAAGAGGGGATTGAGTCTGGGCCAGGAAGTCTGCAGCGTCGGCCATGGGTGGAGCCAAGGTCTAAAGAGGGTGAAACCTAGAACATGGGAGGAGCGGGGCCTGGGGAGAGAAGGCAAGGGGCTCTAGCTCCCGCCCCAGGTGGGCGGAGCCAGGACCGAGAAAGCGGAGCCAGCCGCGGAGGGGCGGAGCACCTGCACGAGCCAGTGTGTAGCCTGGGCGCTGCGGGCCCGCGTGCCTGAAGGGGTGGCGCCGAGGTGGTTCAGTACGAGGTAGTCCAGCCCTCCTGGCCCGGAGAGGCCGGTCAGCTGAGAGGTAGTCCTGAGGCCCCGCCCGGGCGTGACTCCGCCCCCTTGAACTAGGAAGGTCCCTCCAGAGCATTAATCCACCAAGCTCTGCTTCAGGTAGCACCACCACTAAGATCAGAGACCCCGCCCTACTCTGAGTCCAGCTAGGTTTCTCCCCAGATCGCGTTCCTCTACCTGAATGCAATGAGGCTCCACCCTAGCCACGCCCCCGGGTCCCATGAATCTCCGCCCTCAGGCGCCCATACTACCACACCCCCAACCCAATCAGGTATTGCCGCTAGGCCTAGGCCAAGGTCCCGGACTCCAGGCCCCGCCCCTCACCCAGCATGTCCAGCGCAAACTGCACCACGCGCCCGGGCACCTCCGGGGAGGCCATGTCCGCAGCGATGTAGAAGACCTTGGGAGCGCCCAGCTTCCGGCAGTTCCCTACCACCTGGGGGGGCCAGAGCTGCCCGTGGGCCCCTCCACCCAGCTGGCCCCCCTCCACCTGCCGGGCCCATCGGGGCCCCAGCCTGAAGTCCCCTCCCCTACTCTGAGCCTCTGGTTCCTTCAACATCAGTCCCAAGGCAAACTGGCAGCCAGCCCTTGGGTCAGAATAGGGGACGTTTTATTTACTCAGTCACCAAATAAATCTCAAGAGTTCTGGCTTCTCTTGTATTTGGGGGAGGTTTGTCCCAAGAGTTGTACATTTCATTGGAGTAACTATGGGCTGTTGCTGAGAAGTGCCCACCCACCCCTCCCGGCTATCCACACAGGCTTTGGTCACTAGCAACTCTCCCATTTATTGAGCAACGCTCCCTGCTTTACACTCACTGTCTTACTGCATCAAACCAACGCCCTAACCCATGAGAAGGTGCTTTTATTTTTCCGTTTTGCAAATAAGGAAACTAAGGCTCAGAGAGGTTAAGTGACTTGACTAAGGTCACAGAGGAATCCTGGATCTTTGCAGGGATTCAAATCTAGGCACCGTTTTCCACTCCCAGCCCACCCATTAAACTGGAAATGGGGTGTCTCACCTTCTGCAGGAGGGCCTCGGTGTGGGCAGTGAGCACCAGGTGGGAGCCCAGGCGTGCGTAGTGATATGCCAGCTCCTCCCCAACACCAGCACTGGCCCCGGTGAGCAGCACGCGGGCTCCCTGGAGGCTAGCTGGCAGCGAGCAGGGGTGGTTAGGCTGGGGGTGCACAGGACAGCCAACCCCAATCCTCCTCCCTACTCCTAGGTCCTTACCTGGGTCGAAGTTGTCATTCCAATAATAGGCAAAGAGGAGGGCTCCCAGCCCCGTGAGGAGTAGCACCTTCATGGCCCTGTCGGGGTCTGCAGTGGGAGAGAGGGGCCGGCACAGGCCTGGCCCACAGCCACACCTGTTTCCCCAGCTGTGCCTTTGCTTGATGAAGATGCTCCTGGCTCTGGTCCTGTCACAGCCACCACCCGGTCCAGGTCTCTCCCCTCTTCGGGGCTTCCTCCTTCCACGAGGCAGCCCAATCACATTTTGCTTGCCCCTGCTGAAAATACCCCCTGCCCCGTTTCATTTAGGACAAAAGCCATACCCAATGATGGCCAAAAGGCCCTGTATCTCCCAGCTCTAATTTTTGTCTCATGAACCAGCCAGTCACCACCATGCCTCAGGGCCTTTGCATTGGCCGTTCCCTCGGCCCAGAATGCTCTTCCCAAGTATAACCCAGCGGCTTGCTCTCACTTCTTTCGAGTTTTAGCACAGAAATGACCTCCTCTTAGGGCGCTTCCTTGGCCTCCTTTCATAAAGCACCTCCTGGACCCTCTCTCTCCCTTACCCCCAGAACTTGCATCTCCTCAGCACTCGCCATCACCTGAAATCCCCTTAATGATCTGTTACACAGTCACTGATCCTCTCTCCCCGTAGACTGTCAGCCCCACGAGGGCAAGAAGGAAATGGAAACCTGCTTCCGTTCTGTCCACTGTTGGGTCCTCAGTGCCCCATACTGGGCCAGACACACAGGAGGTGCTCCACAGATACTAGTTTGACAACACAGTGATGTGAGGAACGTGGGAGGTGAGAACAGGTGGACAGCCCAGGAGCCGACTCTGTCTGGAGACCCCCGGGGGTTGGTGGGAGACACAGGAGCCCATGTCATCCGGGTTAAGATGTGACTTCAGCTGTGGAAGAGGATTTGCTTGTTCCAGGAAGAGGTGAAAATGAGAAACAGGCCGGCTGCTTGCGTTTCGGGGGTTGTGGGCCTCCTCTGACAAGAGCACAGGTCCATAAATCACGTCTTAGGGTTTTTATCCTCAGTAAGACAGAGAGGAGAGGGAGCCTTCTAGAACCCGAGGCTGAGATGGGCAGTGTTGGGGAGGTCCCAGATCCCCAGGTTCTAGGTCTAGCCCTCCTTCTTTGGACCCCACCGCTAAGTTCCGGCTGCCTCTTCCCTGGCTCCTCATCTTCACACTCCCTCCCTCCCACCCTTTCTTCTCAGTCAAAGTGATCTTTGTTAAAAGCAATGTGGCGCACTTCATTCTGCTCCAAACTTCCCAGGACCCCCAATGGAGAAAAAGTTTCTCACCTCCGCCCACAAGGCTCAGCGCCTTCCACCACCCTTGCCCACCTGTCTATCCTCATCGTCCACCCTCCTGCCTGTGATTCCTTCAGTTCCCAGAAAACTGAGCCCTTGGCCCCTTCCCAGTCATGCCAGCCATCCCTGGGTCAGGGAACAAGCTCCCCGCCTCTCCCCACATCCAGGGAAAGCCGGTGAGGCCCCTCAGCTGAACTCTATTCCCCACCTTCGCCCAGACCACAGCAGCCTCGCAGGGGAAGACGGGGATGGATGGATAGGTGGGTGGTTGGATGGATGGATGGATGAAGCAGCCGGCTGCAGTGGTGGAGCCACGGGTGCAACCAGATGCTCACAGAACCCACTGGCGCCCTGAACTCGCCAGCCCTGTTTCTCTTCTGGACAAGGGGGCGTGCGGCCCGCTGCACGTTCCCAACCTCGCACTCACCCACTCAGGCTTCAGCTTCTCCTGCCCTCCAGCGCAGTTGGGGTCACGGCCTAAGAGACACGGGCGCGTACCCCGGCCACATTTAGTGGCTGCGTCTGGCCTGGTCCCCCGACCGCGCCCCCTCCCGTAGGGCCCCTGTCACGTGACTCCGAGCCCCCCTCCCCCTGAGGGGAGGGACCAGGCGACCAAACGTTGCCAGGCAACGGCCTCCCGCCCGTCTCGGCTTCTCCTAGCTGCGGCCTTGGCCCAGCCACCTGCACGCAAGCTCCGCCCCGAACCGATCACGTGACGTAGGTTGCCTCTGTCGCACAGTTTCGACCTCGCGTTGTTCTGACAACCATTTCTAGGCCCAGTCTTCTTAGGCCCGGGCCTTTAGTCCCTCGCGCGGGCGCGCGTGAATCTCCCGGGCTCCAATCTTCTTGGGTTATTCTCAGGCCTCACTCCAGACCCCTTGACTCCTCTTTCCACTCACTCCCCCAGGACCGTGAGCAGGACTACATTTCCCAGGAGCCCTGGCGGCTATATTATATTTCCCAGGTTGCTTTGCGGCAAGTCAGGCCCTGAAGAGTGCACTTCCCCGTCCTTTCGCTGTGGGCTTGCAATCCTACTCAGGCATAGCTCAGCGGCCACAAGACTCTAACTCCCAGAGACCTTTGCGGCTGACCCGCGAGACTACGCTTCCCAGAGGCCTTTTGCGGCGCTGCAACCGGAATCGCGCCGGCGAGTCGAGTGTCCTTGCGCGCGGAGCCGAGCGACCATGGTACCCCGAGTGTGGTCGCTGATGAGGTGCGTGGGGCCTCCGGGCGGGCCCCGAGCCACTGGAAAAATCCCCTCCTGCGGACACCCTCACCTCCGGTTTGCACCGGACCAGCTCTTTAGATTCCCGTAATGTCCGGCCCCCCATGGCCCAAATGAGGAAACTGAGGCTCAGGCGGCGCGGGTCTTCCCGAGGTCTCCCGTCTTTTCGTAGCGAGCCCCTGCCTCCCGACTTTAAGTAGCCAAAACTCCTCCGCGCCTCAGTTGGCCTCCTCCTTAGGGTGGGAATGCCACACACGTTTACCTGGAGGTTAATGCGCGGCAGTGTCCTGTGACACAGGAAGCAACAGGGGACACTTGGAAACCCCTCGTGGGTTGTTTCCCCACAGGTCTGGAAGGCAGAAGGTTAGGGGTCTGGAGTTTTCACTGTTACCTGTTTTTTGCGGGACTACCGGTGACCCAGTGTCCCTCTGCGAGCCCAAGTCTACCAGTTCGGTGGGGCTGGGTGGCCCTGCTTTGCACGCGGTAAATTAAGCGCTGTGCCTGGTAGGGAGTCGGGCACGCCTCTGGGCTCCCTTGGTGCCCTGTACGTCGCGTAGCTGCCTGGCTTCAGGTGTGTGAGTCGTGGGCGGGCCCCCGGTGGGGGTGTGTCTAACTCCTTCCCGCGAGGGCCTGGGATCCCCGGGATGGCCCGCGGTGCCTGCTGAGCTGCTGCGGTTCCGTCCCTGCTCCCAGGTTCCTCATCAAGGGCAGTGTGGCTGGGGGCGCCGTCTACCTGGTGTACGACCAGGATCTGCTGGGGCCCAGCGACAAGAGCCAGGCGACCCTCCAGAAGGCAGAGGAAGTGTTCCCCCCCGCCGTTTACCAGTTCAGCCAGTATGTGTGTGAGAAGACAGGCCTGAAGATACCCCAGGTACCTCGGGCTGGGAGCGAGGCTAAGGCTTGGCAAAAGGGCCATGTCAGCTCTGGGTGGCCCTCTGCCCCTCGCCCCTCCAGCTCTGCTTGGTGCCCGCTGCCCGGGGGCATGTGCTGCTCTCCCTGCCCCCAAGAGGCGGGCTGGGGCTGCCGGGCCCTTCCGCCTTCACCAGGCCCTTCTCCCCTCTCTTCCCAGCTGCCAGCCTTCCCAAAGGTCAACTTCCCCATCCAAGAGACCTGGAATTCAGGTAGGCCCCGGTCCTTCTGCTTGGGGGTGGGCCGCAGGTACCCTAGGCTAGCCCCCCCACCCCTGGTTTCTGGCCAGGCCTTTCCTTCGCCTCTGCGAATCTAATCAAGGAATAGGGGTGGAGATTCCTTGAGGTGGGAGCGAGATGGAGCCTCCTCGGAAGACTGAGCACATCAGAGCTCTGTGTATGTCTGACAAGGCGAAGCCCTGCTCCTCCTCTGCCTCAGTTTCCCTGTGCAGAATTGATGGGGCTGGAGGTGGCGCTTCTCAAAGCCTCGCCTGAGCTAGGGTTTCTGGACTCCAGACTACAGCTGTGGCTGAGGGCCGCGGGCCTCCCTCCCCACAGGCATCACCACCGTGATGTCGGCTCTGTCGGTGGCCCCCACCAAGGCCCGCGAGTACTCCAGAGAAGGCTGGGAGTACCTCAAGGGGCTAACCAAGTAGCCTGTCAGAGGAGACCGCCTGCTGCCGTCGGGGGCAGGGGCACCGCGACTCAGAGACTCCAGACAGGGACCCCATTCGGAGGGCAGCTCCCGGCCTTGCCGGCCCAATAAAGGACTTTGGAAATGTTCCCGACCCCTGTGCTTGCCCTGGGGGGATGGGGTGGCCCAGCTGGTGCCCAGAGCACAGAGGCCTGGGCTTCTAGCTCTTGGCTACTCAGCATTGGACCTCGACCACAGGCCGTGGCTCACCTCTTTGCCATCTTTTCTGGGCCCTCAAGCTGGGATGGGGAGTGGGAGCAGAGAGCTGGCGTGGTGCTCCATTGACAGTGCACAGGGCCCTGCAAAGGGTCTGGGGGTCTCAGTTCCAGTAGGGCTGAGCCCAGGGTAGGGTAGTCTGGGAGTGGGGAACCTGGGGAGTGGGCAGCTGGTCTGTCCTTCGCCATGTGCAGGGCCAGGAATCCTGCAGCTGCTCTCTCCATCCTGTTCGGCTCACTGATTGCCTGGGTCTGGCCCAGTCCCTGCCTGGTATCCCCCCGATTCCTCCTGACACCCTGGGGACTCCTGGAGAGCACACATTGCCATGCAGGGGGTCTCCCCAGCTCACAAGGGCTCTGTTCCCCTGGGAAGCCTTCCTGACCTCCCCCATGCTGGGTCAGCTGCCTGGTGACCTGAATGCCCCCCTGCCATCCCCTCTGGTCTGGGGCTCCAGGAGAGAGCCGTCAGGATGCCCCCTGGGAAGCCCCCACCAAGGTGGCTATGGAAGGAAGCCTGCGCCCAGACAGGGTAGGGGGACAGGCTTAGGGTGAGAGCTGGGGCCTGGCTCAGGATGCTTCTCCATGAGCAGGCGGCAGGCCTGGCAGGGGTGCGCTGAGCTGGCATGGGACAGTTCGTTCCTACATATAAGGGAAGCAGAGGCCAGAGGCATATCCAAGTTTCTCCTGGGAGGAACTAGTGATGTCTGTGTAGCCGCCCCCAGGCAAGGGAGGGTGTGGCTAGCGGCAGCCTGGCCCCAGGAACGCAGGGGGGCAGGGCCCAGGAGTGAGCTGTGCCGCTGCCCACCAGGAGCAGTCCGAGGGGGAGGCGGTGGAAGGTGGCCTCCCATGTGCAGTATGGCACCTGGAGGCCGCCTGGCACCCTGTGCCCAACCTCTGTGGCTGGGCCTCAGTGGGGCAGGATGGGTGTGGCTGGGCAGCGTCCCTGATCCTCTGGGCTGCCTAGGGAAACCGGCCCAGGTTCAGGGCAAGCTTCCCCCACCTCGCCTGAGTGCGTCTACCAAGCCCTGGTCCAGGCCTTCCAGTACAGGAGGGGTTCGTGCTCAGGGCGCAGGAAGCTGCAGTGGCGTGTTCCATTTTACAGAGTGGGGGAGACCTGCTAAGGCCACCCCACCATGCTCTCGAACAACTGTGAAGGGCCCCGAGTGTGAAGCCCCAGCAAAGCACACAGGAAGGGAAACCAGCCCGCAGGCTCAGTGGGAGCCGCCCTGGGGACGCGTTCGGCCCTCCCGGCCCACCTCCCTGTCCAGGTAGCCGTGTCCTGCCTCTCCATGAACTTGGCGATGGAGTTACTCCCTCGGGTCTCGGGTCTGCCCATGTCCCCCTGCCCACAGGTGTAGAGCTGCTCATAGAAGCGACTGCAGGCCCTGCAGGCTGTGGCTGAGATGAGTTGGGAGACTGACATGGGGGCTCCAGAAGGGCAGGGGTGGCCTGAGTGGGCTGGAGGGGGTGGGGAAGCGCCTGGTCACACCCACGGCCACTCACGGGAGCTGCAGCCTGTTTCACGGATGAGGAAACTGAGGCTGAGATGGATGCTCCCGTTAGGCACCAGGCAAGGCAGGGCTGGGGTCAGGAGCAGCCGTGAGGTGGCAGTGCACATGGACTCCCGGCCCGGCTCCTGGGAGCTGTGGGTCTCGGCGGCGTGGCAGAGGCTGGAGCCCCGGCCCCATGCCTGCCTGGCACTCCCCAAGCCCTAGGCTTTTGCCCAGCCCATCGCTGCTCTTTTGGGTGGCTTGGCCAGAGGAGGAGGAGGAAGGGGAAACGGGAGAAGGAAGGGGAAATGGAAGAGTGCGTGTCGGGGTGTCCACAGGTCCCCTGAAACTGAACCCGAGCTGGTATCCACGGTCACTACCCTCAGCCTGGGCCCAGGGTCAGCTGGCTGCTCTCTATGTCCACACGGACCCAGCCACCAGCCTGGAGACTGGAACACCCGTTGACACCGCTAATGGCTCATCTGCTTGGACTCACCACGTGCCAAGCCCAGCTGCCCGGTCTTCCTGGCTGCCCGGTCCAATCTACTTCCCCAAGTCCATGTCTGATCTCACTCCCCTGCTCAAACACCGGTGGCTCCCCCTCTTCCCACGCTGGGACCCCTCAGAGGGACCCTCCCAGACATGCTGGATGGCCGTCAGGTCTGGGACACAGCTGGTGTCCACCCCCAGCCTGAGCCACGACTCACATGCCCCTCACCAGGCCGTCCTTCCTCCTGACTTCTGCCTACCCTGCCCACAGCTGCGCCCAGACGGCCCCCCACCTGCCCTCCTCGCCCTCGCCCCTGCCCCTGCCAGAAAGCCTCCGACGCCCCCCACCCCAGGGCGGGGCCTCCCACGGAGCAGTCTGTTGGGGCAGCCTGGGGCACTGCAGGTGTGGAGCAGCAGTCCTGCTGCCACCCCCGAATGCCAGAAGCACCCTGCTGCCCAGTCATGACAACCACAAATGTCTCCGGATGTTGCCACCTATTTTCTGGGGAATCATCCTGGTTGAGAACCACTGCTTTGGAGGTTGTATCAGTTTTTTGGCTGCTGCAGCAAATGAGCAGACTCAGTGGCTCGACACAAGCTGATGCCCTGCCAGTCCTGGTTCCTCCCGGGCTCAAGCGGAGGTGCGGGTGCTGCTGGTTCCTGCTGGAGCTTCCAGCAGGACATCCATTTCCCGACCTTCTCCAGCTTGGAGGCCACTTGGCCTGTGGGCCCGTCTTCCCGACACTGGTGGTGACAGTACGCTCACCTGGGTGTCCCCAGGTCAGCTCCCATCTTAAGGTCCTTAACTGAATCCCTCATGAGGTTAGCCTATGCACTGATTCCAGGGCTAGGACACAGGGCGCCTTGGTCGCTAGCACATCCCCCACCCCTGGCTTAATGTGTAAGAAACAGAACCCAGAGATGGGAAGTGACCAGCTCATTTCCACAGAACCAAGGCCCCAAAGCCAGTCCACATAGACCCGAGACCCCCGGAGGGACAGTGTGGAGCTGACCTGGGGGGCGTTTCTGTCCACGTGCACGCCTGGGTCACACAATGCTGACTTACCCTAGCGGGATGCAATTCCACCTCTGAAATCACCCTTCAGACAGGAAACAGATGGTGGGGCCGGAGCTGGGGAGTGTGTTTTTCATGGGGGCAAGTTCTGGAGATGGTGGGGGTTGTATGACATTGTGAATGTGCTCAATGCCACTGAATGGTGCACTTAAAAATGGTACATTGGACAACAAATGCTGGCGAGGAGGCTGAGAAAGGGGAACCCTCCTACACGGCTGGTGGGAATGTAAATTAGTTCAACCATTGTGGAAAGCAGTATGGAGGTTCCTCAAGAAACTAAAAATAGACATACCATTTGACCTGGGAATCCCACTCCTTGGAATTTACCCAAAGAATACAACTTCTCAGATTAAAAAAGACATGTGCACCCCTATGTTAATCGCAGTACTTTTTACAACAGCCAAGATATGGAAGCAACTTAAGTGCCCGTCAGAAGATGAATGGATAAAGAAGATGTGGTACATATACACAATGGAATATTATTCAGCCGTAAGAAGAAAACAAATCCTATTATTTGCAACAACATGGATGGAGCTAGAGGGTATTATGGTCAGTGAAATAAGCCAGGCGAAAAAAGACAAGTATCAAATGATTTCACTTATCTGTGGAGTATAACAAGAAAGCAAAACTGAGGGAATGAACAGCAGCAGACTCACAGAACCCAAGAATGGACTGACAGTTACCAAAGGGAAAGGGACTGGGGAGGATGGGTGGGAAGGGAGGGATAAGAGGAGTAAGGGGCATTATGATTAGCACACACAATATGGGGGGGCACGGGGAGGGCAGTATAGCACAGAGAAGAAAAGTAGTGACTCTTTGCTGATGGACAGTGACTGTAATGGGTATGTGGTAGGGACTTGATAATGGGGGGAATGTAGTAACTGCGATGTGAAATCTGAGAATAAGATTGTATATCAATGCTACAAACATACATACATACATTAAAAAAAAAATGGTACATTGGATGTTATGTATATTAAAAAGAAAAACCCAGCCTGTTCAGCAAGGGCTGAGAGCCCCAGACATGTAGACGACACCTGAGGTACCTCTCGGGCCCCAGAGGAGAGACAAGACAGCCTCCATTCAAGAGCCCAATGGGTTCAGGCAGGCTGGGGGTGTCACTGCTGGCAAGTGACCCTGGAAGCCCCAGCTGTCCCGTAACGGTCACCTCCCTTTCTGTCCTTCGCCGAGAGAAGAGCCATGGCTCAGCAATGCTGAGTATAATTTTCACTTAAAGAGGCAGAATTAAAAAGAGATGGTTTAAATAAAGGATATGTAACAGAAACACATTTATTACAAAAAAAAAAAAAAAACCAAAGACAAATTCACATTGTATTGAGCTACAATATGGCAGCAGATAAAAAAAAATTATTGTACACAGTTTAAGATAACTCCTAACAAAACATACTCTGGTTGCCACGTGCCGTTACACAGGACTGCACGCTCTCAGTAGCGGCGACTGAAGCGGGGATTGCTGGGCCGGCTCCCGCGGGTCTGTCCTCCAAATCCACCCTGCAGGCCGCCGCGGGGGATCACATGGCCCCTTGAGGCTCCTCCTGGGGCGAAGCTGCCCCGCCTGCAACAAAGGCAGAGCCTGGTGTCTGCGGGCAGCCCCCCAACCGCCTCAGCCCAGAGGCCGGGCGTGCTGAGCTCGCCTGCCCGCGGGCCCCGCTCTTCAGGCAGCACAGGAGACCCGCGCTGCTTTAGGAGCGGTGACTCCACTGAGCACACAGCACATCACGGGAGGCAGTGTTAGCCGGGAGATGCCTGTTTCTAAACCTCCACCGAGACCAACCAACAGGCAAAGAGGAGACTGGTGAAGATGGAGAAGGGCAGCGGCACGGGCAGAAGGCCTTACCCTGACATCCCTCCCCGGCTCATCATGTGGCCTGGCCCAGAGTGACCAGACATACTCCTTTCGCCACCTAGGAAACAAGAGACACTTTCATACAGAGCCTCTCAGCACAGCATGGAGTTCCGAGGACACCAGTGCAGCCCAGGCCACTCCAGCTCCGTGAGCCACCCAGTCAGCCCAGAACGGCAGGCTGACCCCCACCCGCGGCCCTCCCCTGGTCCCTGTGGTGAGGAGGCAGGAACCGCCCGGACACCCTGCCTGCTCCTGACCTCACCCACCCACCCAGCCGGCCCCGAGGAGGGGCGAGCAGACAGGACGCTCCCGCCCGCGAGAGGCAGGGAGCCAAGCCCAGCAGGCATGGGCAGAGCTTTCCTCGTGCTCCTCTACAGACGTGCCTGCAGACACCGGCCAGTCCTCACCTTGCCATCTCTTGTGGTCCCTGTCTATCATGCCTCCGTCGCCAGCGCCCTGCCACGCACGATCATCCTCTATTCTTCGGCCATGGTCCCCCCAGTCACGTCTGCCCCTTGGAAAAAGATATCTCTGATTTGGATTGCCCCCAATCTCTGCCGTTCAGAACACCAACACTGGGGGCGCTCTGGAAGGTGGGAGCATTCTGCGTTCCCAGTCCCCATCCCTCCGGGCCTGCGGTCGGACACTGCTCAGAGAAGTAGGACGGGGCCCAAACCATAGTGGGCGCACTGGGCCCCGGAGCTGCACACATCTGATCTCGCCCCTGAGATGGGAGAGGGGTGCCTCCGATGGACACAGGAACCCCGCCAGCTGTGTGAGGCAGAGGCGGGCCACTAACCTGGGTGGCGGAGGCAGCCCCCGGCCCTCGCTCATCCTCTTGTCGGAGCCATATCCGCCCCACCCATCACGGGAGTCCCGCCCGTGGCGCTCTGGGCCTCCGTGGCGCTCAGGGTAATGCTGACGTGAGAAAGCCAGAAAGAAAGAGCGCTTAGATACTCACCCAGGACCCCAAGGCTGTGCCCTGCCCACAACCTTCCCTCAACCACTGATTTTCCAAGTTCAGGCTCTTTGGGGCTCAATCTAAATGTGGGGTGGGAAAAAGGGAGATGTAGAGCTTATTTTCCACTGTGTTAATCCTGCAAAGCGATGGAGCACGGACCGCAGAGGGAGCAGGTGGCTGCCCCTGCGCCGACAGCATGGTGGGCTCTTGCCGTGCAGAAGCGGGGATCTAGCCAGCTCCACGGTCACGCGGTACTTTCCCACAGTGCCTGCCAGGCTCACCCAAGGCCGTCTAGCCTTCAGTACCAGTGCATTCAGTTACTATGGTGGCTAGAACCTCAGTGTCAAGGCCAAAGAGGAGCAAACCCAAGTCACTCCAGGCGTCGCCCCACAAGCACGGTGGGCACTGCGGCCTTTTATTCTTTCTTCCTCAAGCTCACACATGAGGAGGAAGCAGCCATGTAGGAGGGAAGAGAATCAATCCTATGGGGAAAACTGGCTACAGTTGCAGCTATTGACTCACCTGTCCTTCTCTGTCCCCCATCATTGACCTTGAACCTTCTCTCCTGAAAAAGGCAATTTAAAAGGAAACCATGAGGATGAGGAGGACAGGTCCATGAGCCTCCCGGGAAAACATTTCCCAAATGGCACCAGGTAATTCACACACGCTTGGGTGGCTGGAGCGGCTTACAAAGCCTATGCCAACCCTAGCTGCTCATCACTGGGAACAAACCAGGACAAAGGACACTTGCTTCGAGCGGGCATGGTCAGTGGGGAGCAGGCTGACCTGTCAGCTGAGTGGTCAGGGTAGCGGCCCCGGTCCCTGTGGTCAAAGTCATGGAAGCGATCCTGGCGGTTGAAGTCAGAATGGTAGCGCTCATCCAGGGCGGCCCGCTTGGCTTCTGGCCAGTAGGCATCATCGCGCCTAGAAGGGGAAGCAAGAAGGAACACATGTATTTCCTCCCTAAGACATGACCTTTGTGGAGTTGGGGAACTGAACCCGTAAACTGTCCCTGCCCATAGGACCTCACAGGAGAATTTACTTCAGCAACAAAGTATTCTTTGCTATATGAGCTGAAAGGGCTGGAGGGGTGACATGGGACCTGCCGGGACGACTCTGTTCCATTTTATGCTGACTCTTCAACCTGCCCCACTTCTGCCAAGTAGAAGAGCTCAGACACCCTAATGGCAGGGCGACAGCTGAAGGACACAGGCACAAACGCCTGCAGGCCTCTGGGAGCCTCACACAGCCACCAGGAGGGCTGGCCTCCATCTGTCAGGACAGCAAGAGTGTCACCCCACACTTCCTCCAGTGTACTTCCGTCTCCTCTGTGACAGTGATGATGTAGTGAAGACACCCAGGGGGGTGGGGGTGGGGGACTCTCCAAAGCACTTGAAACGTACTATGTCAATACGTTTATTGGACTCCTAGCATCACTACTTTGTATGAAGGCATAAAAAGTTGTAAAACAGCTCAGAAGCCCTTTACAGAAGTCTCACAAGCTTATTATACAGGGACTTCTCCCCATACAGTGGAAAGAATTCTGATAAAAACAAAGTGTGGGCCTTCCCACGCAGAGCACGGGGACAAGCGCTGATGCTAGCCCTGGACGTTAGCGTTCTGCTTTCACCCGTCACATCAGTGTATCTGAGAAATTGAATCAATCTCACTACTGGAATAAGGCAAAGCACACTGTCATGATGACCACAGAGCCTGACAGGGCCCAGGAGGTGCTTTATGGTTGGGGGCCACCTCCTAGCCTCACATGTCCACTTGCTGCTCGGTGTCTGAACTCCTCCCAGGAGCCGTGCTGGGACTGTGTGGTTTTTGAGGCACTACCTCAACTCCATCTCCACCAATCCCCAACCACCTGGCTCCCGACAGAGGGCGGAACACTGGATTTGCCTTCAGCAGTTATGTGCACTTTCCTTTAAGTAAACCCCACACCAGCAGACTATCGGGGACCTAACAGCTCAAAGGCCTGGGCCACCTCAGCTCACCGGCCGTCTGTGTCGTAGGGCCTGCGCAGCCCTGGCCGCCGCTCCTGCTCGTAGCGCAGCTCCTGCTGGCGCCGCAGCTCCTCGCGCTCGCGGTGGATGCGCTCCTGCTCGCGCCGGCGCTCGTGCTCCACGTGCATGCGCTCGCGCTCCAGCCGCTCCCGCTCCATGCGCTCGCGCTCCAGGCGGTGCCGATGGAAGGCCAGCCGCTCACGGGCAATCTCCAGGCGCTCGCGCTCCTCACGTTCCCACTGCGCCTGCACACGCTGCTCCCACTCGCTGCGCTCCCGTGCCCTGCAGAGCAGCAGCAGCTGCAGGGTGCGGTCCCAAGGTGGCTGCGGGGCAGCCCTGGGCGGCCACACACAGGGCTGCGCCCCAGCAGACAACCGCCTCGTCGAACAGTGGCTCGGCATGTCTACAGACTGAGCCCAGGTTGCAAATGGGCTGCAAGCAGTATCCTCCTACCCATGGGGACTCCAACACACCCTCCTGGGACACGGCTACCACTCATCCCAGGAGTTAACCAGCCAGCCAAAGCTCCTGTACCCCAACTCACCTACGAGACTCTGAGTCTCTCGACTTCCGAGGCTCTTTGACTTTATCGAAGGACACGACAGACCGTTTCTCTCTGCTGGCCGATTTGCGATCCTGGCTCTTGGAAACCTGGTTCACCAAGAACATGAAAAGGTTATGGTAGAAATGACAACAGGAAGTATCAGGTGTGTCCGGTTTAAACATCGGAAGATTGGAAATGGCAATGAACATTTAATGAAGTGATCACATAAAAAGGGCTTCTCTCCCAGGAAACTTCCTATTTTCCTTATCATAATTCAAAGTTCCAGACTTTCAGCACCTTTTAATGCTGAAATATTTTTCCATTGAGTACTCAATAGCATTGAAATGAAAATAAGCATTTTCCCTCAAAACTTTTAATAAGATCAAAAAAATGTTTTTTATAAATTGTCTTTTGTCCAAAATAAATTCCTTAGTCTTGTTCCTTTTATGATTAAACATGCAGAAAGCGCCCACCTGAGGCCACTTCTGTGATGTCAGGATTAATGGTTTCTGCAATTGCATTATTTTATGAGATCTACCTATTTACCCTCTAATCTACACTTTTGTCATTTTCTACTCCTCTTTTTATTAAGGCTAAAAGATTGTAATAGATTAAAATATCTGCACAATACAAGCAAGACTAACAGCTTCCATAATGGAAACATTAGCCTGCAAATGACCCACACCATTTAGCAGCTTACATTGCAATGGTCTGTACAGCACAGGGGTAACGCAGCGCCCTGAGGCCAGTGCCTGGGAATTTGGCCCCAGCTAACAGTTAGTTGGGAAGGGCAGGTCACTGTGCCCATGCAAACCATGGTATATGGTGAACACCACACCAGCTTTCCTCCTGGGAGTAGGACCTGTGGTTGGTGTCAGGCAGAGGGTGCCATGTGACCAGCCCCCAGTAAAAACCTTGGGCGCCGAGGCTTTACTGGGTCTCCCTGGGCAGAAGCACCACCCGTGCGCTGCTGCCTCCTCACTGCCGTGGGATGCCTCATTGCGAACACGGGGAGCCTGCACAGGCGCCCTCGGCTCTGCCTGTCCTCCCCCGAGTGGGGCCCTGTATCCTTGCTACTGTAGCCAATCTCAGCTCCCAATGCAACTACAGGGGCGCCCAGAGGTCCCTTGGACCCCTATCTATCAAAGTCGTAAGGCTATTACAACTTGACCTTAAGGACATCAATAGCTGCCCGTGACACTCACAGTAGGCAGAGCCAAGTGGTGGGAACCTAAGACAGGTACCTTGTGGACCGCATGCTCTGTGGGGCATCCGCAAGGCAGCAGAGTACAGGACTGGAGCCAGGGCTCAGGAGGGTTGGAAAGCAGCCTGGGGCATGTGGTTTTAAGAACGTATGACAGCACTGCCGAAACTTTAAGGGCAGGCAAAAAAACGGGAAAAATGTCAACCATCCCCAAATTTTAATTTTAAAATTAGCTTTAGAAAATGGGCAACAATTCTCATCAGAACAAAATATAAAGGAAAGCTTTTAAGCTTTTAAATTTTAAAAATTTCAAGATGTCTACAATTTGAAACCAGGAATTCCCAAAATACACAAAGAAATGTAAAAAATAGAAATGTCACATGAAATAAAGTTGTAAAATACC
This sequence comes from Manis javanica, assembly GCF_040802235.1. Taxonomy (NCBI): domain Eukaryota; kingdom Metazoa; phylum Chordata; class Mammalia; order Pholidota; family Manidae; genus Manis; species Manis javanica. The sequence continues at coordinate 96,719,260 of NC_133168.1, read as the reverse complement.
CTAGTTAGAAAATGAATGCTCACTCTCTCTTTGGATCCTGATGTTTTGACACTGATAACAGGCACACCTTTAGATTTATCCATCACTACAGTCCGCTCAGTTCCTCGACTTCCTAATGAAAGAAGACTAAAGTTTAAGTTAAGAAACAAAAACCCAAATCAGAAAAAAAAAAACTCTCTTTGGTAACAAATCCAGCATGTCGCCAAGTGATGGCAGCAAATGCAGTAGTGCCCACGGCGAGCCCCACCTCTCAGCCAGCTACCTGACTTTGTGGTCCGAGAGCGCTCTGAGGGCCCAGGCTTCTGATCATCCTGATCTTTACTCTTCTCTCCACTTCCATCTTCACCCTTTTTGGCATCATCTTTCCTGTCAGCTTTATCATCCCTCTTCAGGTTTGCAGATCTATAAACAGCACCCGGAGACACAGAAGCGCGTTAGAGCAGGTATCTAGGGAAACACACCAGCCACAACTGGACTCCTGTGATGGGCACATGTGCCGCGGCAGCCCCAGCTGGCATCCACAGGCCGACCAAGATTGTACAGGGTGGCCCTCCTGCCTTCCCAATTCCCTGGGAAGGGACTGGAGTCAGGAGATCATCTGCACCTCCTGGTCCACGTCGTGAAGAGTAAGGGGGTGAGGGTGAGGGGCCTGGCCCCCTCCAGGAAGAACAGTACCTGTCGCTGGTGCTGGACTTCTCTTTTTTCCCCTCACCCTCTCTTTTGTCAGAGGTTTTCTTCCCAGTAGGTTCATTTTTCGCCTGAAAAAGAGAATCAAGTGAAGAATTCCCTTATTTCCTAAAATGGTCACATCCCTAGAAGAAAATGGCCACTTACTTTCTCCACTGAGATCATTTTTCCATGGAGCTCTGTTTTGTGAAGATGGTTAATGCATTTTGTGGCCTCTTCTGCTGTGGACATTGTAACAAAGCCGTAGCAGCGAGCTCCAGGACTCCGGGCGTTTGTCACAACCTTGGCACCCACCACCTTGAAGGAAAGCACCCATATGTGGCTCAGATATACAATGCCCCTGATATACAGACCCCAACGCCCACAGGGCATCACAGTTCAAGTGGCTCTCCTTGGACCCACAGCTCCTGGTGCCCTCCCTGAGATGAGGCCCTGTCACCAGGTGCCCGGCAAGGGGCAGAGGAGGACTGGGAAGGGGAATGCTACTGCCTCACTGCTGTGACTCTGAGGGCCCAGTCCACTCTGGCTGCTCCTCCAGGGGACCTGGATGGCAGCGTGGAGGCCCAGAGGAGAGTGAGCTCCAGGCAGAGCCCTGCCAGCACTCCTTTCATAGCGCTCACAACTTTCTTAAAGAAACAATTCTGAATATACAGTCATGTGATATGGGTAGTCAAGGAGACTACCTATCAAGACAGTGACATCAGGACAGGTTCGTGAAGGACACACTGGACGGAATCCAACAGGGTGTTTCAGGCTCTACAAGCAACACCGTCACCTCCTGCGCCAGCCCCCCCATGATTCTTGTAGGCAGGCCCCAAGGCGCCAGAGCTGGTGTTTACTCTGCTAAGGCCATACGGAGCCTCAGAGCCACTGAAGGTGTCGGAGTGGCACACTCACCTCCCTCTTCAGACCTTGTCAGCCCTGGGCTCCAGGGTGCACTGCTCTGCTGAGGGCAGCCATCTGGTCTGAGGGTGATGGGACAGGGAAGGGGCCCACCTTGTGTCACTGAGGCCCTGGGGTCTCTAATGACCTCTGTAACCATGTCATATCTAGCTTTTCTCTTGTTACTTTTTGGACATCAATAACCAAGGCAAATACCACCGGTTTTCTCTGCAACAATTCGCTGAGCACCCCCCCGCCCCAAAGAGTAAGGGCCACTGCTAGGTCTTGCTGTGGCTGCCCCAAAAGCTGACTGAGGCAAGGAGCCCTGGTGGCAGCAGTTTATCTGGGAGGTAAGGCCAGAAAGCTGAGGATGAAGTGGGGGAGGCAGAGAGAGGGATGGGAGGAAAGCTCACACAGGTGCCCCAGCACACAGAGGAACTACAGCGGGCACCTGGGAGGGAAGGCTGGCAATCTGTTGTTACTGCCACCCTTCTTGGGCTGAGAGAGGGAAGAGAAAGGTGTTGCACAGCAAAGGTGGCCAGGTGGTGGGAGAAAGCTGTGGGTGGAAGCAGGCACCAACAGCTCTGCTCCAGACACAGAGCCTGCCGAAAGGAGGCAGCCCTTTTGAGGCCCTGGGGGTAGAGCTGAGGCTCACATGGGACAGCGTCCAGACCAGCCTCACTCCACAGGCCCTGTTCGCCACTCCTATCGACAGCCTCCCTTGGACTCTTGTGCAGCCACCATTTCAAAAAAATGGTGACGGCGTCTACCCTCCTCACCCTTTGCCACGGTCCCCACAGCCTCCCCTGGTTTAAGGCCTGAAGCCACAGAAATGGATTCAGGAAACCCTACAAAATCTAAGTGGTGGCTTAGGGGCCAAAGCAGGAGGAGAAGAAATACCAAGTGGACATGGGCCCTGGGGGCTCCCACAAGCCCCTCACTTTCACGGTCATTCAAAACGGTTACTGAGAGAGGGTGATAATCTCCAAGGCAAGGCTTAGAAACAACTCCTTCTCCAGAAAACCCCAGGTCTTACCTTCCCATACTTGCTGAAAAGATTCTTCAAATCTGTAGCTCTTGTGGTAGAAGAAAGTCCACTAACCCAGAAATTTCTACCACAACTGCCACGACCTATTTCAAAAGAAAGGTTCTGGTCAAAACCATGATACCAAGATTCTGAGTTTTAAGATTAAAGTCATTCCAAAGGTGCTTTCACCACTTTCCCAAATGGCAGCACACCCAAAGCTGGCTGGGTGTGGGGGCCTGGCCCACTGTCCTCACAGGACCCTGAGCTACATAATGAGGCCCACCTCGACGGCCAGCAATGCCACTTACGGAGGAGTCGGGGGCAGTCAGGACCTTGGGAGGTTCCCTCAGAAAGCTGCGAATGGCATTACAAAGCCCAGTGAGGCTTTTTTAAAAACATCAAACAGCCACTATCAGTTTGTACCTGCTCTGAAAGGTGCTTCTCTCTTGGGCAGCACATGCCTCCCCACCTCTCCCCGATATGTATTCTTTTTAAAAAGAACATTCACTGACTAAAAAGGAATCTGGACCAGTGAAACTTCTTAGTTAGTGAATTTAATATAAGGCTACGGTGCTGATAAATCTGAAATACCACGTAACCCTGTGATATCTGAAACCAGAAGCATTTTTTCCATCTGCAAGTGTTACTGGGTTAAAGAATCTGCAAATCAGAGGGTCAGTCAAGACGGATGAGCTCAAGGTGCTCTAGCAAAAACAAGGGTCCGCATCAGATGGATATATTAACTCTGAGCAACCGGCTTGCTCCCTACAACCCTGAACCTGCAGAGTGAACAGCAAAGGATGGAGAAAGGCTCACAGGCAAATCTGCGTAAGAAACACAGTACGTCATCTAGAATCAAACCCTCCACTGCTGTGAGGCCAAACCTGCTCCCAGGGACCGGGGTGCCGCAGTGGCCTACCCTTTTCCTCTTTGGGAAGCCTTTTTGTGTCCGAGTCATCTTCGACAGAACTAGAGACAAAAAGATAATGTCACTCCAAAAGGTAGCAGCAGAGCGGAAACAAACTCAAAATTATAAATATGTGCTGAGTTTGCATACCTACCCGAAATTTAGTTCTGAAAAAATGATACCCCGACAAACTTGTATTGGAAATCTGACCTAACCATAAGATTTCAGACCCACAGGAGTTAATTAATTCTGCTGGGCTAAAGATAATTAGGAAGAATTAAAGAAAACAACCATGATAGGTTGAGAAAAGAAAAAAGATTATGTAAATCAGTTTAAAATAAACAAAGAGAATTAAAACATTCTTTAGCAGTAAAACTACAATTGCATCAGTCTGGCTGGCCAATTGCAGAAAAAACAGCTTATGTGTGTCATTAAACGACCAATGAAAAGGAGATAGCGTCTGGTCTAAAACTGAGAAAAAACAAACCTCATTTTCTGATCAGCGCCCTCACTGGCTGAGGACTCTTTAGGAGCCGGAGGGACTTCATTACAAGCTTCAAAAGCAAACTTCTTCACGTCTTCTTTGCTATCCCTGGGGTCTGGGCTTGAGGCTTCCTGGGGCGCTTCCGGGACCTCCTCGCTAGAGGCTTCCGCGGGCTCTGGGGCTGTCCTACTCTGCTCAACTGGCTTCTCTAGCCCTACAGGCTCACAGTCCGTCCGCGCGCCACCGCCTGTCTGCTCCGCGGGCTCCCTTTTCACTACCGCTAACAGGGTGTCTGCCTTGCTCGACTGAGCTTGCGCTGTTGACTCGCTGGCCAAATCTAAATCACCCTCTTCCGGATGGGCGCTGCCAAAAAGGTCCTCTTCCTCCGCAAGCTTTCTGTCTGGCCCCACGCTACTTGTATCCTGTGCAAATGGCTGCTCCAGCTCGGAACCTTCTTCTTTTACTGGCTCAGATTTACAAGTTTCCCCCAAAATGTCGAGTATTTTCTCATTTTCTACGGATTTAACAGGAATAGAATGGCACAAGGTTTAATTACCAGGGAAATCAAGCAATCACAAATGTGGAACTGGCACGGCTGCCACACTAACACGAAGAGAACCGCTAGCTACACAGAGATTGGAAAACCCGCGGGTACACAGTTACACTGGTTACACTACCTGCGCTCCGACCGACGGCTAGAGCAAGCCTCTACGCTACAGGGAAGAGAAAAGCATCCCAGAGATTTAACCCCCAAAACCTTCTGGCTGATTCTTGACAGTCTTCATTCTGTCGTCGTTTATACATGACTCTTCCAAATTTAGCTTCCAAAGTCCAAGTTGCTTAACTGAATGAATCACCATTCACTGAACAGCTCAATTTCCAAATTTCTTTGTATTTCTTTTAACAGAATAGTCCACCATGAAAACCAGTATCTCTTCCATCGGTGCTCTGAGATATTTGCAGTCCAGAAAGTGAATAGTATTGGTTTGGAATTCTCATGAAGAAACTCTTTCCTCTTCCGGAATCCAGTTACGTCTGAATGTTTTAAAATTTATCTCCCTACCACTACCTGCACTGCCTGAATTAAAAACCACAAAGTTAAGATACTGCCCAATATCACAAGATCTGTTTTGTGGGTACAGCGGTATCAGCTCTTAAGAGGCATACAAACTTTTTATACGTATGTTTAAGTGCCATTTATATTTCAAAAGGCATGAGACAGTTCAGCTCTCCAATAACATTTCGCAAAATGAAAAGTTAGCCACTTTCACAGATCTGGTGATACGGCTGGGTTTCCAATCTCTATGATCCTGGTATGTTCTGGATCGTAAACCTTTATTTAGAACAATGTATACTATAGTAAGGCAACTTTTAAAATTAAAAGAATTCAAATTAGAGAAGGTGGAAAACTAGAACGGTTTCAAACCCCCACTGGTAAGTTTTTCATTTAACAGTACCTGGCTCCAAGGATGGCTCTTCAATTTCCTGCAACGGAAAACATAAATAAGATTGTGCCAAATGAATGAAACCTATGGTTTATACCAAAAACTGTTAATAACTATAAAGGGAATTTTTAAAACATAAGTTACTGTGTATCAACTACATTTTAATAAAAATAAATAAATAAAAACTGAGAAACTCAGAAATCCAGCAAACGGAGAACCTGCACATCCAGGAAAAGAGCCCACACGGCTGGGATGACACCACGTTCTCGCAACCCCAGCCGCACACCTCAGGCCACTCTCAAGGGGCCTGGGAGCTGGTCCAGCCAGTCTGCCTGGTACCCACTGCCTGCCTGTCAATGCCATCACTCTTCACGGTGATGGACTCAGCACACGCAGACTCGTCTGTTCCTCTAGTCTGAACTTGTAAATGCGAGAACGGTGTTTTCATTTTTCTACCTTTAGTGTCCAATACAATGCCTGACCCATTAACAGTCGTTTTTCAGTTAATGTAGCATTCATTTCTGAAAATTCACAAGCCTGAGTGAATAGACACAGATGGACAGAACCCTGTTCGCCTGGTGGGCCTCCCCGGCCCACCTGAGCGCTCTCCAGAGAACGTATTGCTCCTCCCTTTATCTCCCGCAGTCAAAGCCCACACCAGGCCAGCCTGAATTCCTAGTACGACCCTTACTGAACCCTTCCCAGGAAACCCTGTTGATTCAGACCACTGCAATTCCTCACATCTGGTTTTATCATCTTCGGCCCCCGTGTCTACACTTTGCCACTGCAGCAAGCATGACCCTGTGGCCTGAAGCCTTCAGTACTGGCTCCTCTCACTACCTCCCTCCCTGGTGGTGCACTGGCACCCCACTTCCTGCCACGTCTTCCCTTGGCATTTGACTTGGGGGCCATCTCCTTGTAGAAAGCCTTCCCCTACTGGCTCCAAGGGTTACCCCACTGAGGAAGAGGCTTCTTTCAGTGTGTGCTCCCTGTCCCAGGTTCTCTCTGCACACAGAACATTACTCTGGTGTTCTAGCCAATACTGCTGAGTACCAGCTAGGTTCCAGGCCCAAATTTAAGCACCTTACATATACATGTATTGCTCATTAGATGGCCCTAGTTGGTTGGTACTATTGGAACCATCCTTTTCATAGATTAGGAGATTGGCACAGAGTGGTTAACAAACTTGCTCATACTCATCAACAAACATAGCAGAATGAAGGTCTGAGCAAGGCCATATGATCTAAGTCTGTGCATCAGTCCAGGCTTCTTCCCAATGTGTGTCTGTCTTACGGGGACAGGCTGAGAGGACGGAGACCATCCCCTTATTCATCTGTCTGTATCCAGGCTGACACATCACAGGTACCTCACCCCTCAGTAAAGGCACATGGATGGCGTGCAGCACCTTCCACTGGGCACTGGCCTGTCATTCTGGGAAGCCCTAGGAAACCGCTCACTTTCCCCACAGTTCCACTTCTGGGTGATCCACTTTTTGTCCACATGATGTAGTACCCCACTCTAGGAAGACAACTGACGCAAAGGATTGTTCCAGGCAGAATGCGTATTTCTCCAAAGTTCTCCAGAGAGAAGTGACTACATTCCTGTCTTCTCTGGGAGGGTCTACGTATTTTCCAGGTTTACATGGGTGTCTTTAACCTAGAAAGATGCTCCAGAACATGACAAGACCCAGGCCCTCCATCCCCTTCTGAGTCAGGTATGTGTTGTGTCACTTCATAGCTGAAGAGACACCAGACCTCAAGGTGAGCTGAGTTCCACCAAGTTTTCCTTAGCTGGGGTTTTGGCTCATCAGAAACAGGCCTTGCCTCTGCCTGGTGGGAGCAAATGGAGACCTTGTGCGGAAGGTGATTTGTAATTAAGTACCACAAGGTTATCAACAAAAACAAGGACAGGCACAAAGTGACTAGGTTTTCATTTCCTCACAAAAGCTTCCACTGGAATAAAACAGCTACCCAGGTTTATTCCAGTAATTTACGTCTGCATTAGCTGGCAGAAAAATTGGGAAGAAACTCAAGACCCAAATTTATGCAAATCATACCTGATATGCCCATCTCATCAGCTCTGAGACTTACTATTTACACAGATGGTAGCGAGAGAGCCAAGATGACACAGTCATCAAGAGAAATCTGTGCATTTTCTGTGAGAAAAACTTCTTGAAGGCAGAACCAGAACTCTTGAGAACAGCCCTTCCCAGCTGTGGAGTTGGTCCGGCTATGCTAGTCCCTGTACCCTCACCTGGGCCCCATCCACCTCCCTAGGGAGGGCACCCCTGCTGTTTCATCTAGCAGCCCTTCTGCACAGGATGCCCCCCCAGATCCCAGCAGACGGGCCACCTTTCCACCAGCAGCCAAGCCAACGAGTCCTTTGCAATAGGCACGTTGTATTTGGGAAAGTGGAAAGCAAAACCCACTCTAATTTAGATGCTGCCAATAGAAAACTTGCAAATGACTTTTACTTGGAAATGTCACACAATGTCTGAAATGATTTCCAGAAACTTAAGTGTGACTTTGATTCTGAGATTATTGTGACATGCATCAATTTACCTGTAATATAGTGAAGTCAGATGATGAAGTATCTAAATTGTTTATAGTTTCTTTGTCCTCTATCTGTAAAATAAATGGAGAACCGTTTATTACATCAATGATGAGGTAACATTACGGTACATACATACAATGAAAAGTAATAGCCACAAAAAAATATGATTTCACTGTGACTGAAATAAATGTTTTATGTAAATATATGCCTGCAGACCCACTAAAATACATTGTGTGGATTTCAAGATGCAAAGCCAAACAAAGAATAAGAGTCTAAGCAAAGCAGAAAGAAGGTGAGAATTAGGCAGCACACAGAGTGGCTCAGCAGATCGCAACACCAGGCCTGGGGCTGCTCTTCCTGTGACAATGTCCAGCTGGACTGGGGGTGGAAAGGAGCACAGGACTACCAACATCCAGGGGCCCGCTGAAGGCCCACCTGCAGGGGGAGAACAACTGGCAGGCAGAGTTTCCATTCTAGGAGGTGGACTCCAACCAAGGGGGCAAGGGATTTCTCACACATGAAAAGGTGCTTCATAAAAATCACTGTTGTGTTAATCAAAATAATTGCCTGTTTACTAACCCTGAGGCTGGTATATGGCGGATGCTGTTCCAAGTATTTCCTGAGTGTGCACTGTCATTACCTTTAGGTGACTGAGAGCCACCCTTGCACCACTCCTTCCTTCCTTCCTTCCTTCCAACACAACCATCTCCAGGTAGCCTAGGCACACTCCGGAGTGCGCAGGCACACGTCCATGTCAGAGATCATCTTCTCGCTGCCTCAGTGGCAGCGCATTACTCAGTACCCTGCCTTATTTTCACCTCTCCATTGGAGGCTGTTTTAGTTCATATAAATCTGCGTGGTTCGTTTAGATGGTTATGAACAGTAATACCTATATTACTGAAGTACAAATAAATTCGGGGAAGACAGTGGTAAGCCTATGGTGCTATGTGCCCAGCACTACTCAACCTGGGGCCAGCAAACCTTCAATCAAGGGCCAGTGAATATTTTAGGCTTTGAGGGCCAAATCATCTCTTTTAAGATCACTTTGCTGTTTTATTGAGGGATCAACCATAGACAGCAGCTACAAGTAGGTGTGGCTGTATTCTAATACATCTTTGGCCAGTATGATGAATTTTAATCAATTAATGATAAATATTCATCTAGTTAATCCTCTAAAAACCTACTGTTTTTGCAAATGAGACCCAGAGAGGTTAGGTAACTTGTCTAAGGTCCCACAGCAAGTTAAGCGGCAGACCTCTAGTCAATAGTTTTAATGCTTAATCAGTTCCCAACTCATTAACAATTAATTCTTAATTCCAAAAATCATAGTAACTTAACCATTACTGATGCATACATTTAGGGGGTTTCCAGGCTTTTGTTACTGAATGTGTTACTTTTTATCAGAGGGGGAAAAACAGCCGTAAGGGAAAGCAGTCAGTAGAGAAGGGCGCGTGCTTCTGCTCCGCTCCTGTGTTCTGGTGCTCCTTTTCAGAAAGCCAGTGAATGAGACTCACCAGAAAAAGAAGCAAAGTAAGAGAAAATAAAGACTGCACACACTATCTGTATCAAAACAACTTAGTCATTTCTCAAAAATCAAATGCCCTGTTCAAAGATGACAGTCTAAGGATACCGAGAATCAGTTCCAAGAGAACACGCGAAACTCTTCCGGGGAAGAGCAAAGCCAGTCGACAGGGGCACACAAGAAGGTCTCCCCCGGAACAACTCAGAAGACACACTCTGCAAGAGATCTGCGAACCACTATGAAAACGAAGTGCCTCCCCACACAGGTTCCTACAGAGACATGTGGCAGCTTCTGCTGTTCACTGCCTTTGTCTAGCTGACAAACATGCATCCTTGTAGAAACAAGCTGAGAAATCGAAGGCACCAAGACGATGTGGTCTACGAGTTAGGTACCTGGACTCTGGGATCAGCTGGTCTTCATTCTTTATAAGCTGTGTGCTTTTTACTTCCCAAGCCCCTCGGCTGGAATCAGGCACACCAGCAGCTCTGTGTTGCGCTGTGGTTAGGCCAATAAAGAGCCACGATGCCTACTGCCTGGCAGAGTCCAATGAATACTACTCGTTAGAACTGTGTTATAATTTGGTTTGTTTCTAACAGGAAAAACACCCAGGCTTTAGAACAATGTCAAAGCTTAGTGCAAGGCTGACTCATAGGAGAGCACAAACAGGCTCCTAACAGGAAAAGACTCCCTTTCAAGCTCTTTCTGTTCCAGCACTCTTGAGGCATCCAAGCCGTAACACCACAGATGACCTCCTGTAAGGATGGTCTTGAACAGTGTCCCTGAAATGCTTAATGCTACATTATGCAAATGGTAGCATATACTCCTGCTCTTGACGAGACACCACTTTTCAATGAAACAAAGTGCTGTTTTCAAAATCAACTGAATGGTACATGGAACAGATGAGCCATTATCCTGAACTGGCATCAAAAGAACTTGATTCCAAACAGAAAACACATCATCTGTTATATTTGAGGAGCTGCTATATTCCAGTACATTCCAGAGACTCTGCCGAGTTACCTACAGAATGTTCTTGAAGCTGCTCAGGAAACTCTTTCATATCTCCCTCGACTAGCTCTCTACTGTCAGCCAGGGACTCGGGGAGATGATCAGCATCCTCATCTTCCACACAATCTGCAACGCTGCCATTATCGATTTCTGCTTCATCCAGCACGCTGATATCCATCATGTCAATGTCCTGCAAGTTCTCCAGACTGGTTTCAGCATCCTCCTGTGACGAAACAAAGTAAGCACCGCGTGACTGCTGCGGGCCCACCCGGCCCACTCACTCACTGACAAGGCTGCACGTACCTGTCCGTCTCCAGAATTTTCCTCCAGTCCGTTATCTTCCACACCCTCTTCTTCGGGTTTACGCCCTGAAGAGAGAATCGTTTCAGCATGACATCAGTTTTAAGTATTTTCCAGAAGCAAGGACTTTCACTTTCATAGGCCTTGAGCACTACAAAAGTGGACACCTAGAACAGCTGTGGCCTTCCCTGTGACCCAGGAATGGGAAGGTCATTATGGACAAAGGAGCCCTTCCCACCCCAGGCAGAGAGGCTCTGTTCTCACCGAGTGGCCGTGAAAGCACAGGGAGCTGGCAATGAGCTGAGCCGAGGTAGATCAGACCTGTTTTAAGGCCTGGCTTTTGTGTCAAGTGACTTTTGTTGTCGGGAGACAGATCACATACAAATGTGTTGCTTTCTACTTAAGTAACAAAGAACGTGTTTTCCCACAGAAACAATGACATAAATTGAAACACAAATAAGCAGAGAAGCCATTCACAATGTTACCTACCACCCAGAGTTCGCCCCCATGTAATCACGTACTGACACATACAGATAGCCCCATGTTTTGCTATGTATGTTCTACAATTGTAAAAATAGCACTGTGCTACCATTCTGTAATCTTTTCACTTCATGTTAACATATTTCCATATACTTTAGTGGCTTTATACAGATACACCATCATTGATATGATTAATATGGCTGGAAATTTCAGAATGCTTACAAAGATGAACATCCTGGTAATTATTTTTGCACAAAGGCAATTATTCTAGGTCCTATTCCTAGAAACACATCCCCAAGACAAAGGGATTTTTTAAGACTTTTATTAAACAAAATAAAACCTCCCACAAACCCACAATACCATCAAGAGATCCCAGAGGCAGTGACTATAAATCATACAGGTCCAGCTAGTGAAAAAAAGTGCCAGTCTTTCTAAAGCTTTGTTAAAATCAGCCATTTTTCTTTCTCCTTGCCAATGTGCTAGGCAAAAAAGGACTACTTGTTTTAATCTGAGTTTATCTGATTGCTCAGGTTGAATTATTTATTGTTGGTTATTTGCAGTTTCGTAAAAATTTCTCACTTACATCCTTTCTCCATTTAAAAACATCTCTTCCATTTCTCACTTTATATTTGCCATATATAAAACACAATCCCCCCCCCACACACAGTTCTTCCCCCATCTCTTAACTTTCTGGGTTTTGGGTAAATTTAACTTTCATGTAGCCAAGCCATTAACTGGCTTTTACATATAAATGGTTCTTACCAAACTTCATGTTTATAGGCACTTCTCCACACTAAGACCACATAAATACGCCTTCACCTGTTTTTTTTTGTTTGTTTTCTTTCATTTTTTTACATTTAACTTTTTCAGTTTTGTGCTGAGACAATTTTCCAAATTGCTGTTCAATTTGGGAGCTGGTTTCCCCACACCATGTGCTAATCTTTTTTCTCCTCACTCATGTGACATGTTGGTCCTGCTCATCATTAGATTCCCTTATATGCCTGGGATGATTCAACATTTCTCCTCCCTTCCACTGACCTCGCATTCTTGTTCCAGTTTTAATTTGTGGAAGTACAGTATTTCTTAAAATATAAAGTATTGAGATTAACTAGGAAAAAAGGAAACTAGGAGAATGGCTTAGCTTCAGGTGTGTGTTCAGGAGGCTAGTAAATTTAAAAATCAAGAAAATATGAGTAACATTAAGAGGGTGAAGACATTTTCAGGCTCTTATTTCACTTATTAGACAACTTTGACTCTGTTTTAAAAAATGAGGACATGGTTTTCCTTAACTCCCTTCACTTAACCCCTTAATATTTCATAGCAATAGTTTGTAACATTCACAAGCTGTTCTGCAGACAGCAGTTCACACAGAGGGCAGGTATGCTGGCACTTTCATCCCAATAGTATTTATGTAGTCATTTGCCTTTATTTTTTACACAAATGCTAAAATGAGTTAAATAAATAAAATAAAATGATAACAGACAGCTGAAGCAAAATGGAAATTCACGAAAAAATGAAATTTTTGGTCTCAAAAGCAGGCTTGCTAAAATTAAACTATTTTCAATGTGAAGAATAAATGCTAAGTATGAAATACATGAAATATACTGTCGAGAGCATGTCTCAAAAGCACAGTGCAGGGTAAGGTTTGTTTTGGAGCTATAGCTCCTTACACGAAGGCGGCAGGAAGGGATACTCACTGGCCACCCCTGCCCGGCTACAGTACATTCCTGCGGCAGAACCTCAGGAACATACTCCCTACAAGGTCCTTCTCTCAATGTGAAGATCATTTTTCAAAGCTATTGTTTTTTTTAAGTAATAAAAGGAAATAGACACTAACTTGCCTGTATTTAATGATTAATCTCCTAAGAGCATAAAATGTAACATTTGGGGAGGTGGGTGGCAAGAACCTAGACCTAATCATTTATACTGTAACTGAGGCTAAAAAAAACTCAGGGATACAAATTTCCTTATAGCAAGTGTTATCTGATTTTTCCATATTCTAGTCTCAATTCATGTTTTCAGGAATATCTCATCAAGGACCAGAGGATCATAACACTAACACCAGAATCTAACACATTATTACAGGCAAACAGCCTCGGTGGCTGGCTGGGAACCCCCCATCACTACTGTATTCCTATGGCAGAACATGCCTAGAGCTTCTAATTGCCTGGAACTCAACCCAGTGGTCAGTGTAATATGCCAGGAAGATGCACCAGCAGCATTTCCACAGATTTATTGTATTTGACAAAGCTGATAACATTCTAGAATACATGGACTGGTTTCTGTGTCCAATCCTATCCAGTTATTAGGAAACTCAAAAGTTACCACAAACTTGTCACCCCGTTTACACTGTATTTCTTTTACAAGAAAGTCAGGTCCATCAAGCAAAATCAATCTTCCATTTCACAACCACCTTCCGCCCTGGGCAGTAGGCACAAGGGCACTGCAGGCCCACCCCTCCGGGGGGAATTCTTCCAGTAAGAAGTGACAGGACAACATCAATAGAAAATCGTGATCTACCATAATCTCCATACAAAACGCGCACCAGCGCTGGATGTTTATCAACAATCACTATCCTGGTCATCATCACCTGCTCTCAGCTTCTAACACCAAGTTGTTTTATTTCCTGGGTGGCTTTGTGTGGAAGGGTAGAAACAGCTCATCACGAACACCAGTGAGCGGCACTTGGGGCTTCAGGGCCACTGTGGCATCTACAGCTGGAGAAAGGGGGTGCCTAACATCCATCTTGCAGGTGGGGCGGCGGCAAAGCACGCTGCCCTCTGGTGGTTTGAGAACCCAGCTCTACTTAACCTGCTTTTAGTCTTGCCAAGTTTTCCTCGCCTTCACTGTCTCTCTAGACCTGATCTCCTCTTATTGGATGGTACCTCTATACTGGGAATTTAGGCATGTGTTTGGAGTGAGCAGCAGGAGAGAACAACACACTTCTCTCTGAATTCTTAGCCTTACCAGTACTGTCTCCACTGAAACACAGTACTATAAGAATTATTATAAAAAAAAAATGTATGATGGGGAAAAAAAATTCCTATTTTAGGAAAGACGCCCTACTTTCCAAAGATGAAAAACAATGAGCTTAAGCCAACACAAAATTAATGTGAATGAAAAATAGCACTCTGGCAGAAACTAGACTGAAGTGCCATCTTTAGTGCGAAGGGAGAAGGTGCCCCTCAAATCCTTCCTCCACAGAGTAGTGACACCCTAGCTGGCAGCCTCCAGAAGCAGGAAGGTGCTCTGCTCTTGCCCCTGCCCCTGCCCCCAGGCCCCCCTTACGTATGATTCCATCTTCTGTTAAGCCTCTGCCTCGGAGATTATGGCTAAACTCACCTGTTAGATGGTCTACACTGCCTTCTGCTGAGATTCCCCACAGTACCCCACATGGCCTGCTGCATATGTGGGGAGGCCATCATCTTAAAACATTTGATTACATAATTATGTAATTATACACATACACTCATTCAAAGATTCATACTCATTTCACTGTAAATTTTACTTTGTTAATAAAAGATTCACCTTCATAAATATATGGAAAAAAGCTAGTCTTTCGTCTCCCTACTGTACTTGTAAGAGGTAACCATTGTTATCAGGTTCTTCAAAGCGTTTTCTTGGGCATTAACATACACATACAAACAGAAACAGATGTGTCATGTAATGAGACTGCACAGGGCACACACTGCTGTTACTTGCTCCTGTTACTAACAGGCCCTGGAATGCCTTCCTGCACTACACAGGGATCCACCTACATCCTTTACTCCACTCTATAATGTTCCTTTGTTTAGTTATTTCCACCTCAAGGTTATTACCATCTCCAACAACTGCCATCTCCTCAGCCCCTTGACAATTGTAAACTTTTACCAATGTGACAGAAAAAAAAGACATTTCTTTATTTTTATTTGCTTTCCTTTCAATCACTAGCAAGGGGAACTCTTTTTGTATATAGGCCATGTTTGTTTTTTCTTTTATCTGTCAACTACTTGTTCATAGTCTCTATTCTTCGTCAATTGGACTATACTCCTTACTGGTTTAGATGCTGTAGTATTTTTTCCCAGTCTATTATGTGTTTTAATTATTAATGGTACCTTCTCTCCAGAGACTACTTGCACATAGCCAAGTATCAGTTTTAGTCTCATTTCAGGTCTTTCTTACCACTATATTCCACAAGTACTATTTCAGCTGGAATTTCTATTTTGAGTGGAATCAAGTTAAGAATAGAGCTTCTCCCCCCACCCCCACCCCCTCAGATAAATAGCCAACTGGGAAATCCTTGGTGCCACCTCAAAATGAAGAAATCCTGAAACGTTCCACTGTTTCTAATATACTGTTAAAATTAGAGCAAGTCTACATCACTGGTTTTTCTAAATCCTAGTTTTCTTGTGCATTTTCTTTCAGATTAATTTTAGAACAAGTTCCAAATTTTCTTTTTAGATACTCTGGGGGAGAATTGACAGCTTTTTGATATTAAGTCATCCCATCTGGGAAAATGTAGCCATGTCAGAAGTCTTGAATATTTCCTTGAGAGGCTTGATTTACTATTTAAGAAAACCATGTGTATACACACACACACACACACACACACACACACACATATAAAAACTGTCCACCAGTCAATTTCTTGCTTAAGTCTTTGACTTGCAGATGATGATGTTGACACCTCAAAAATCCAAGAATCAAGTGATAATTATAACTAGCTCTTGAGTTTGGGAGATACACTGTTCATATTAGACAACGCTTTATTTTTTCAGTTTTTTCAAGTTGTCATTGGCTTATTTCTGATTGTTTCACCAGGATTTAATCACATGAGGCATATTCAGCCCAAAAGGCCATACAAACCCAGCGCTCATCTTGAAGGAACTGCCATTAATAGCGGAGTCCCACTCGCCACAGAAAGGAACAAGGATGCCTGGAAGAAAATCAGTCCCCACCTGGGGTGCGGGAAGGGAAAGCATAAGAGACCACAGCCCCCTCTTGGGCCAGAATGTAGCTAATGCTGCAAGACTGATACGGACATGTCAAGAGGACTCAGGAGCCCGCTTAAAGGGCTCTCACTGGGACAATCTGAGTGTCAAAATTAGTAATGACCATGAAGAAAGGTAACCTACTGAATAAAACAAGAATCCTTCAGTTCATACTGATAAATCAGAGAGAACGGCAAGCTATCCCTTATGGTAGAAAACCAACTGACAAATGCTGAAGGAATAATAAATTTAGAGAAACTCTACTGGACAAGAATCAGTGGATGATGAAATGGGTTCCTTCATCCTTTTATGAAGATGACAGGGTAGTCACATGTCTCAAGTTCTCTTCCTCCTAGATACAGTTACAAAGGACAAGAGAGTAACTTTCCAGTGAAGAAACCTGACCAACACCTCTTTTAAGTCAGTTAGTGAAATGCACAGCATGTGCCTTTGCAAAGGATGCACCGAAGTCCAGTGAAATGCCGACCAAAATGTACAACTGCGCCTAATCATGAGAAAACCAAACCCAACCAACCAACCAACGCCCCCCCCCCAAAAAAACAGACTTCAAAATAAATGGTCTGTACTCTTCAAAAATGGCAATGTTACAAATCCAATGACAGTCTTAGGAACTGTTCCAGATTAAAGGAAACCAAAGAGACATGACAACGGAATGGAAAGCATGACCCCAGATTTTTTTCCTTTTGAGCTATAAAAAATATTATTGAAACAAAGGACTGCATCTAAGTAAGTTCTAAGCTTATGTAATAGCATTGCATCAATGTTACTTTCTTGCTTTTCCTAACTATGGTTATGTAAGGGCCTTGCTTTCAGGCACTCCTGCAGTAGGAAGGGCAAAGGAGCCCATGTCTGCAACTCACTCTCAATTATTTCAGGAGAAATACACACAACATCCATGCACACAGGGAGAGAGGAGGGAGAGGAAAGAACAAAACAGAGGTAAACTGCTAACATTTACGGAATCTGGGTGAAGAGTATATGGGTCTTTCTTCCCTTACTTATTCTTGCATCTTTTCTCTATGTACGAGAGTCTGTCAAAATGAAGAAAAAATCTAGCAGCACAGGATCAGGTGGTAGCTTAAAACATACACGCTGACTTCGCTTTTCCAGGTAATTTTACTTCACCAGTAATTATTGTAAAAGACTCTGGTATATGAATTACTGGTGTAAAACTGTTTTGGAGGAGTTATGAAATTACATGAGATATGTTTTCTGGGATTATGATGAAAATAATCAGTACAAATCATTCTGAGTGTTCATAAAACAGATCAGAAGAACTCAGTTAAATCGTGACATCTAATAGTTAAACTAATAGTTAAACTAATAGTTAAACTAGAACTTACAGGTTTGCCCTCTCAAATAGCAAACTGTACTGCAGAGTTCCAGAACAGAACGAATTACACTGAGCAAACCAGACACGTTTGTACTAAATGGTTCTAATTTACCTAAGGTTCTAGAACAGGAAAAACTAATCTATGGTGAAAGTCATCACAACTGTTTTTTTGGGTGGTGGTGGTGTATGTGTGGGACTGGGAAAGGGCATGAGAAATCTAATAGAAATGTTCCATTTTTTGGTCCTTACTTACCTCACATCACGTGAAAAAATAAAATCATAAATATTATTCTACAATGTAGAATATTTTTTATAACTTTAAAGCAAGGTGGGACTTTTAAAAGCACAGTATAAAATCTGGGAACTACATAGAATAGGTTGACAACATTGCCTGTATTAAAGATTGACACCTAAATGACCTAATAGCACAAACAAGTCAACAAACTGGGAAAAAACAATTGCAACATTTTATAGAGACCAAGCCCTCAAAAGTCAGTAAGACAAACAACCCAGCAGAAAAAGGGGCAAAGAACATGAAAAGGCAATTCAGAGAATACAGAAATATAGACACCAAGCATCAGAAGCTTCTAAACAGTGAAGATAAGCAAATGAAAGCCTAACCTGTGGAGAAATGCAGTAAGTACAATGAAGTATTTTTCTTTTACGTAAGAGGCAACATTTAAGAAGATAAACAATATTCGATGTTAAGTGAGAATTTAAAGAAATAGGCATTCCCTGCCATTGTTGGTAAAGAGATCAACGCAGCCTGTTGAGAATGATTTCTCAGTGGCTGTTTCAAAATAAAATACATATATACTTGACTCCAGAATTCTACTTCTGGTTCAATTATCAAAAAATATATCCTTTTAACTATACAGAGATACTTCTGGTTCATGGCAGCACTGATAATCAGAGATGCTGAGTAAAAATTGGAAAAAACCACAATAGTCTAGTAACGAGACTAATGAGCTAAACTGGGGCACATTTGTATGAAGGAGTACTACAAACAGTTAAAAAAGAATGAAGTCTTTCTAAAATATACACACACGGGTATGAGCCTGTCTTTACATATTTACTTTTAAATGACAGCATACACACAGAAAAGTCTGGGAAAGCATGTCCAACCTTCTAGTAATGTGTTACCTCCTGCTTGGAAGGGAAGGAACTTTATTTTACTTAATGCATGTCTGTATTTTTAAATACTTTAGTTCAAGCATTCCTTTTTTGTTGTTAAAAGAAAAATGAAAAGCAGAAAAGGAGATCCACAGGCTCTCCTGCCCGCCACAACCAGCTGCGGACTTTCCAGTGCTCTTTGCCTTGACAAAGACACTGACGCAGGCAAAGCCAAACACGCACACTGTACCACAGAAGGGACTTCAGTCCAAAGTGAGGTGACCGACTGCTGCTCCCCCAGAGCTCCCAGTACACAGCAGAGCTGCCTCTTAGACATCTCAGACCCAATTCTGCCTGCTCCCCCGACCTCCCTCGGGTAATATGAATATTTCATTGTTTTGGGGCCCAAGCAACAAAGCCTCCAATTACCAAGGGATCTTCCAGAATAGTCCGAATGCCCAGTTTTAGCAGATTCTTTCTTAGAATAGTAGTTGAATGTTACTGAATTGAATTACTGAGTAAATACCAAGGGAGAAGACAGACAAGACACGGCTACTGTTTTCAACAATCTGGTTATGCCACAAGGTAGGATGACGAAGTGTTAAAGTGAGGTCTAAGGGACCTAAAGGCCGTGGCAGAGCAGAGGGCTGAAGGACAGGGGTTGCTGTAGGTGGGATCAGGAGTCGTCTCCTTGATGCACTAGGACTTGAAAGCAGATGGGGAAGAGGGGGGTTGGAAAGCATAAGCTGAGGCACAGGGGGCCAAGAGAGTGAACCACATGTTCAGAGACTGATTAACTCTCAGGATGTAGAGAGGAAGGTGGGGCGGGGGGGAGAATGGAGATTTGGGGGTCAGGCAGTGAGGCAGGTTGGTAGTGCCATGTGGAACGTGGCTTTCATGCGGTAGGCAGTTTTTGAAAGTCTGTAAGTGACAACTCTGTTTTGGCCAGGTGGTATTTAAAGGGGGAATTATTTTCTGCAAGTTAGAGCAACTTGGAGAGGAGACTTAAGCAGTCCTACACCCTCTCTATTTAAAGGCGGTTAAGGGTCCGGATAGGCAAAGGATGCTGAGACACCTACAGAGGAAAATGAGTAAAGATGCAAACCCACCTTCCATCCTGTTTGAATTCCCAAGCACCATGGAAACAAAACACAGTAGAGGCCCCTGAGGCCCTTTATACTCACTGGGCAGTCCACACCCTAAACACAGCCAAGTACAGAAGGCACATTAGCAAAGGAAGTAGTTCTGAAGAAGGGCTTAACATTAGTGGTGCTTCTAAAATCCTCAATACCTTTGTTGGATCTCTTTGATGTCTTCTTGTTTCCTTCAGAGGTAATTTCGATTTCATCAGGATTACCCCCTTCATCTTCAATTGCCTAAAGGGAAGGTAAGAGAAAAGATCACCAAAAATTTGAGGCAGTATGCAAGACCTGACCTCACTTTCACAGAAGCTTCGGGCCGCTGAGCTGGAAGGGGCCTCGCCCACGCCTTCTTGCTCTGTACTGGAGTAAGGGCTCTGCTGGCTGGCTGACCCCTCCGGTTCTTAGCTGTCCGTTCTTAGGCAGATCTACTTAAGATTGCTCTGAGCTTTATACTCTGGAACAAGAAGCTAATGAAAGTACTTACCCTAAAGGCAGTTGTGAGAACTGTATCACCCATGTACAGCAAGCATTCAACAAACGTCTAGCTTATTTTTAACACTATTATCACCACAATCTGGTTCATCCTATTCATGAACCCAATGGAGCTCAAAAAGGGAAAGGCACCCTCTCATTTCCTATGGCTTCATCCAACAATGTGCTATTCGACCCTCTGTGACCTTCTCTCCAGCCTGTGCCTGCACACAGCACTGTCGGGACAGAATACTGATAACTCATGGGCTGAATCCCTACAGGGTGGGGCATGGGAATGGACACAACAGTATTACCTCATCAGAGCGTACCTATCTATGACTGGCTCCAAAGGCCTTGTTCTAACCACTAGGTAACCTGGCTTAAAGGACACAATTTATGTGGATCTCTTGGCAGGCCCCGCCTCTTATTCCCTAGAACTTGTCTTTCACTGGAATCGCCCCCTTCCATGCTGAAGGAGGCACTCAGCCATCAGCACTAAACAGGCCGAGGAAGACATCCTGTGTAACAGCAGGCTTCCTGGTGCTGTGTCTTACTTGATAATTGATAACCCTTTCTCTCTTCACTGTATTAGCCTATAAGCACAAGTTCCATTTAAATCCACTTCAAATACTGTTTCACTTGTGGACAGTTTCACAAGTCTCAGATTCTCAGGAGCCTTCCAGCTTGGAAGTCCAAATTTAGAATGTGGTTTCGGACTCCACAACTAACTTGTACCAGAAATGAAGAAAATCTTTCCCTTCGCTCCAGAGCAAGATACAGAAATTGGAGATCAACTCTGGAATCAAGAAAGCACAACCAGGAAAGTCCCCCACCCTACTCCAGGTAACAGAAGATTCTGGAACACCACCAGGAGAACTGCAGAACTGCCCCAGACAGAAAGTGTGCCGTTTTGCTCCTCAGTGTCTCAGCATCATCCCTGCAGGGGCTGTGGCTTTACGTCAGCCTTAGAGGCTTTAGTAAATTATACTCTGCATTCTCTCCACCTTTTCCTCTTTTGTCCTTCCTGGAAAAATAAACCAAAGAGGAACACTAAATGGAGGATGGAAGTGGAGAGGAAGAGGTCAGTAACTGCAGACTTCCTTTGTTGGGAAGCAGATGAGTCTACAGGCTGTGGCCTCATCCCTAACTAGAAAGATGTATGGCTCTGAGACTGGCGAGGTGGGAGACTCTTGAGGTCACACACTGGTCTCAGCCACCTGCCTGACAGGAAGGTTCAACGCCATCCTATCAAGACTGCAACCTTGCAGAGAGGGGTAAAAAGGACAAAGGTCCTTCTCTGGGGCTGACCAGGGCCCTGGTGGCTAAGAACGCGGACCATATCTGCCCTGGGGGCAGCCCTCACCCTCCCTGCATTTTCTCCAGGCAAAAAGTGTCGGTCCATAAACTGCCTTCCTTGTCTGAGTGAAGGAGGTTAGTATCCATAGTAAAAGAAACACAAGCTCCAGCGAGGAAGGCGCAACTGACTCTGCACAAAATCAGTTCACCCTGGAACCCAAGCCTGGTCATTCAGAAAGCAAGAAACAACCCCTGCTTCCTGTCAACAGTAATCGTTTACAAATAAAACCCCAGTTTTCAGTTGTTCAGGAGGCAGGA
Organism: Manis javanica; assembly: GCF_040802235.1. Taxonomy (NCBI): domain Eukaryota; kingdom Metazoa; phylum Chordata; class Mammalia; order Pholidota; family Manidae; genus Manis; species Manis javanica. The sequence goes on along the minus strand of NC_133168.1, from coordinate 96,697,304 downwards.
GGGTGGAATGAGCCAGCAAGCATCAGGGTCTCCGGGGTGGGGGTGGGGGACAGGCAGCCAAGCCGACAGCATTATTCCGGAGAGGCCCCGAGACAGGCGTAGTTAGGCAGGAAAAACGCAGCGACAGTCGCCAACAGCAGTAGGAGAGACCCCAAGGGCACTGGAAGGGCAGAAACTGGCACGGTCCTCGGCGCTTTCCCTCCCACGCCTCGGAGCCCCTCGAGGCAGGGGCGGGAACCCCGCTTGGCAAACGGCGGGCGGGCACGAGGGCTCCGGGGCGGCGGCAGCGATCACGCTTCAGCGTCTTCCCGGCTCCCCGGGTCTCGGTCGACACTAACACAGACGCCCTCCGACCTCTTCTTTTCTCTACACAAGCACAGGCTCGGAGGCTGGCTGAGGGCCTCCCGTGCCCACGAGCGGCCCCGGCGCCCCGACCGAGCCCGTGCTCCGCCCGCCTCCCGACCGCGCGCCTGCTTTTCACACTTCCGGGCACTGTCCTTTCCACGCGCCGCAAAATCCCCGCACTGCGTGTCTCCTCCCCCTCTGAGCACTTTCTCGGGGCGGCTGTTTTGCAAATGAATCCCCTACTCCAGGCTTGCTGGCCCGGTCGGGTCAAGGGGCATCTATCTATCTTCTCTGGAAAAAAAAAAAAAAAAAAAAAAAACCGCCCGCGGCCGGCCTGGGTTCAAATCCCGACGCCTGCTCTTCCCGGCCGCGTGACCTTGGCCGAGTGCCCTCAGCCCCCGCAGGGAGTGAGCGTTTCGGGGCTCCCCGTCTCCTTTGGGACTCTGCGGCAAAGACAATGAGAGGGGGGACCCCGGCACAGTGGCTGACGCGGAAAGCAGAAGCCCTCCGCCATCGTCGCCCGCGGTTGCGGGACCGCGTCGACATCCCCCATTCGCGTCTAGATTTTTTTTTTTTTCTCGCCCGATGCGGCGCTGGGATTCGAACCTGGGCCCGACGGGGCTGGGCGCTTCCCTCTGGGGCCTGGGAGGAGCCGGGAGGCGATCGGGGCGCCAGGCCGGGAGCAGGCCTCAAAGGAGGCCGGGAGCCAACCCCGAGGCTAGGGGACCCCCTCTTCACGGCCGCGGGGGTCTGCCGCCGCACCTCCTGCCCACCCCCAGGGCCCCAGCTCCACCTTTTTGAGCCGCTCCATCAAAACGCTCTTGTTGCCGCTCGAGTCCAGATTCCGTTTCCTCAGCTCCGCCCGCAGGTCGATCACCCGCAGGTCGCTGAGGCGCCGCGTCCCGGTCTCCGACGAGGCGGAACTCAGAGCCGCTGCGCCCGCCGCACTCGAATCGCCCAGGCCTGAGAGAGTCTCCGCCATTCCAGGGGCCCTGGTTCCACCACCCACTTCACACAGAACCGGGCCGGTTTTATCTCGGCTTCTCGCACAAAATGGCGCCGCTTGCGAGGGAACAGCTCCAGCCGCCCCGGCGCGCCTCGCTTTTGCGCAAGCGCACCCAGCGCAAGACGGGCGCTCCCAGTCGCGTCTGCACATGCGTGGTGAGAGTCCTGGGGGGAAATACGCAGGCGCGTTGTGTCTCACCAGCCTTCCGCCGCGAACGTCCGGAACACATGCGTGCTGCAGTTACGGCGCCTGCGCGTAGCGGGGGGGGAACGTGAGGTTGGACGACGCACGAGCGTGCTTGCGGATGAGAAGGCGGGTGTGTGCGGCGCGCGTGCGCGGCCGGAAAGCGGGGCGGGAGGAAGCGAGTGCGTTTTCCTCTTAGGCAGCGCCATTTTGTGCTCAGAGCCGCTACAGCCGCCGGCGGTGTGGGAAGTAGCTGGCGGAGACGGGAAGCCCGGGATGGCGGAGACTCTGGCAGGGTCCAGCGACTCGGGTTCTGGCACGGCCGCTGTCGGTCCGGGCACTTCGGAGGCAGGAACGCGGCGGCTCAGCGACCTGCGGGTGATCGATTTGCGCGCGGAGCTGAAGAAGCGGAACCTGGACACGGGCGGCAACAAGAGCGTCCTGATGGAGCGGCTAAAGAAGGTGAGTCGGCTCGGGGCCCCGGGGGTGGAGCCGGAGGCCGGGGCACGCCTCCGCGCCAGCCTGTCACCGCGACTCCCGGCCCTGGGGCGCGCCTGGCCCTCCCACCCCCTGGTTCGTCGCCGCCCGTCTGTGCCTGTCTTCCAGCCAGGCGCCTCTAGTGCGCGGAAGGCCTGTCTTCTTAGCCACCGGGGTGTTCCCTGGACCCCTCCCGGGGCTCGGGTTGGCGACTTGGCTCTGTGACCTTGGACAAGTGCCTTCCTCTCTGCGCCTCAGTTTCTTTCCCTGCAGAATGGATGACTAAACCAAACCTTTGAGATTTTGCAAGACAGGGGGCTCTACTTTTCCTGCCCCAGGATCTTTGCTCTTATGCTTTCCGCCCGACTACTGTTCTCTCAAGTCTTCTCTTGGCTCCTGCCGTGTTGTCATTTCGGGTCTGTCTGAGATGGCACCTCCCCTACCACCCTCTCTAAAAGCACTGCCTCTCTCACACCATCCTGTTTTTATACCCCACCTCGTAGTACTTAATCCTAAATTGAGTATGGGGGATTGTCGTCTCCCCAGCCAGAACAAGCTCCCAGAGGAGCTTGAATTCACCACCGAGTGCTCGGTGTTGTGCCAGGCACGCGGAAGGCACTGAAATACCTCCACCTACCCTGTCTGGTCGGTGGTTTTCCTTCCTAGAAGTCAGGGAGGCCTGTTGAACACTGCTCAGCCCCTTTCTGTGGCAAAGCACATCTTCGGTCTTCTTGTTATCTTAAAGTAGAATGTCCGACAGTTTCAAGGTTGGGTGTCCTTGGGAACTGGTCATTGACCCTGACTCTGCGGCCCCAGCTCACACATCCCTTTGTCTTTTGGGCATGGGGCCTAGAGAGAACCAAGTTGTGTTGGGCACATCCTGTGCCTTTCCTGCTCGCAGCCCAGATAACAGAACCGAGAACTGCGCTTTGCAAGGAGAGTTGTGCCTTTGTTTACTGGGAAGTGTATGTCACAGAGAACCGTGTGTGCCCCAAAGCTCCCGATAACATTGTAAAATTCATCTCCTAATAGGCTGTTAAGGAAGAAGGGCAGGATCCTGATGACATTGGCATCGCATTGGAAGCCACAAGCAAGAAGCCAGCGAAGAGATTTGTTAAAGGTATCCACTTGTGCTAACAGCCGCGTGAGTGTTTAGAGACCTTACTTAGAGAACTGGTTCTTAGCACTGTTCCTGTTCTTCCCGCTGCAAGAATGTCCCCTGTCTGAAAATAAGCTTGTTCTTCACCAGCTACCAAGTAGCCCTGTCTGGGCAGCGGGGAGGAGTAGATGTGCTCGTGCCAAGTGAGGCTGAAATATATGTACGTATATAGAAAAATCTCAGTGCTGGTCACTGGGGGTAAAAAAGAGCAACTGCCCAACTGGTCTGAGCAAACAGAGGCACCTGCTTGGCTTCCTTCCTGGTTCAAAAAATAGGTCTCAAACCAAGGAAAATGACGCCAACGCAAGACAGAATAGAACACAACTTCTCTAGGGTCCAAAATAGATGTCAGAGTGTTAGCACCTTGCCTATTTTTCACCAATGTGGGTTTCTAAAAATTGAGATGTAATTTTACATACTGCAAAATTCATCTGTTGAACATATACAATTAGGTGGTTTTCAAGCATGTTCATGAGCCTGAGCAGCTGTCAACACTATCTAATCTACATACAGCTTTTTCCTCACCCATTAAACAAGCCCCTTGCCTCCCTCCCCCAGCCCTCAGTGATCATCTGATCGACTCTCTATGGAGTTGCCTTCTCTGCATGTTTCATATAAATGGGATCCTATGACATGTGGCCTTTGTGTCGGCTTTCACTGAGCATGTTTTCAAGGATCATCCATGTTGTGACATATATCAGTGTTTCTTTTTTTTTTATGGCTGATACCAGTAGTTTGGGAAGCATTTAATTCCATAAAACTTTGAAACCTTGCTATTCTCATTAGCAGTTATCCTCGTTATTAGGTTTTATGGTGATGAGGACAATATAAAATCAAAACTCTTGTGTGATAGGCTTGTTTTCCTGAAAGGTATGGCACGAAAATTCCCATAGCTGGATGTGTCCTGTTCATCTGAATTCAAGTGCTAAATTCAGGTGGTGGAGGACAATGCTTAGAAAGTAAAAAGAAGTTAATTTGTAGCCTTGTCAACAATTTCACTTTACTTTTTTAAACAGCTTTTCCTAGAAGGAAAACTTCCCCATAAGTCGTCTTTTTAGAACTTACCCATGTGTTTTGAAAGGTTAAACTTTTTAGTTGGGTTACGTAAGGAATTTACATTTAGGTTTAATTTTAAAAACATCGATATGTTTTGGTGCCCTTGGAACTGTCTGTATTTCAGCTATAAATACAGTCCACATGAATACAGACTGTAAGAGATTGTTCTACAGGAAGAAACAAACACCTCTTTGTGCGTCACTGTTACCCATGGTCTGAAAGTCTGTCTTACTGCAGCTGTGAAACAACCTAATATGTTAGTTCAAGGGTTTTTAATGAAAGATTTAATGTAGATGCTCACTTAAAACTTGAAGTTCAAGGCTTACCAATCAATGTTACTGGCTTCTAATGGGGAGCTTTGTATCATTAGACAGACTAAACTTTAGCTGATTGCTTCAAATACCTCTTTGAATCCCTGGATGAAAGCTTAGGTGACATCAAAACTACTTGGAGTTAACATTTTGTCAAAAAGCTCTCATCATAGTTGATTTCCATTGGTGTAAAGGAACATTTGGGTCAGTACAGCTCCAGCTGGGATTAGACACTGGACCCTTCCCCTTCCTTTTTCAGGGACGTCACCAAAGCCCAGGGGAGAAACAGGTGGCCAAAGTCCTGGGACAGAGGACAGCTCCTGCAGGGTGTTGAGCTAGCATGTCCTTTGGAGGTGTCTGGGCGTGTGGCTGTGTAAGTGAAGTGGTGGGCCTGGTTGAAATTAGGCCCTCAGGATCACTTAAAAGTGGTTAGGAGGAGTTAACTAGTTGTTTCCCTGAGTATGTGCCAAGGAGTTGGACTAATTCTGGCAATTCGTGAGGAACTGCCACCTTTCAAAATAGAGTAGCTAAAGTTTCTGAGAAGGAAAACTACATTATGAGTCAGAACAAGAAACCTCTCCCTAATTCAACTAAACAGATGAAATTGTTAAAAACCTATGGGTATGTTTTGACGAATTTAAAGTTTGAGTTAGGTTGCGCATGGAATTAAAATGTGATTTTTCCCACACCCCACCAGCTTTTAGTCAGAGTTTAGACCAGGCCCTTGGGATTGGGGTACAGTCTGCCCTGCATCTGTCCGTCATTCCCACTCACATGTGGGTACCTTTCTGGTAAAGCTTTTTGGTCTGCATCTCGTGTTTATAATCTGGTGGGTGCTGTAGGCTGCTTTTTAGAGGCCTAGAAATTGGGTGCAATTGCCAATAGTTTTTAGACATACTGCAATACTACATATTGCAAAAGGATACACTGGATTTAGATGTAATGAGAAGTGGTACAGCTCAGTTTTAAGTCTCACTTTGGGGCCAAACTAAATTCTTATGTGTCAAATGCAGACGGTAAACCTGCTGGTAATACCATGAGTTTTAAATAACGTAAGTATTGTGATGGCTGACATCTAATGAAACTACTTTCTTGAGTGATTATTCATAATAATTGTGAGTGAGATACTTAAGATGGAGACATTGCCATGGTAGTGAAAGATTAGGTTTCTTATGTTTAATTTTCTCACTTTACAAAATTGTAAAGGTATGTTTAGAGGCTTAGGAAAATCTGAAAATGCGCACTTGAAAATAAAATTATCTGTGGTGTTACCACTGAGTGTTTTACGCTGTTGAAAATTGCCTTATATCCATCTGCAATTTACAAATGTAGTCTCACACTGACACATGTACACACGTGCACTTTTAAAATAAAAGTAGATCTATGTGGTTTTGTTTTTTGTTTTCTTGGTTTTTTGCTTGGTTGGTGTTTTCCCATATGAAATATTCCTTAAAAGCATAATTTGTAAGTTGCAAGACGTCATATGGTGTGCCGCGGGGTTTGGCAGACCTGGCACTTGACAATTCAGAGTGAGTAATGTGTAGTTCTGTGTTCTTTGAGCAGCATCCAGGTCACGATGCACTAGATGACAAGAGGAACCCCACACCCGGTTGTGACACCAAAAATGTCTTGAGTCATTGCCAGGTTGCACCCTACTTCTCCTATTGGGAACTAGTGTCCTACATATTAACAAAAGATGCCATGATTTGTTTCCTTTTGGAACGTTCAGGCTGTGTACACTGTTCTGAATTCTTTGGCACTTTAGCACCTGCCCTAAGAGAGAAATTCCTAGAAAGGCTGTATGCATGGTTCTAAGACTTTTGATACATATGGAGCCCAGAGATCTTACTTCCCTTCTGAGTCTGGAAGTGTCCACTCTCCTCCTCCAACCCTCTTGGAAGGATATAGCATTAACTCTGATTGGTTCTTCTGCATTCGTGAAATACAGAGTGACTGCCGACTTTCTGATAGTAGCCTTTGGTTTTTGCCTTGCAAAAAAAATGTCCCTGAGCTAAAGAATGGTGAGAGGCAGGCAGCCTGCTTGAAATGGGTGCTGCTTAGGGAAAATCAGCTCGTTGATAATCTGGGATATTATTTTAGGTTGCAGTTTTGGTTACTACATGGACTTTGTATTTTTGAAACACTTTTTTTGGGAAAATAACCTGTTTTTACCCTTTGCTCGTTTTTTGTGGGGATGTTCGTCTCTAGTTGGGAGTGGTTTTGAAATCTGCAGACAGTTTTAGACATTTTGTGCAAGGTCAAAATACATTGTCTGATAGTATTGCAGAAGTCTTGGGTGTTCATGTCCCATTTGAGACCAAACACACAGTAGAGGAACAGGCACTTTTAGGTTCTTTATAATGTATTCTTGCTGAGACTGAAATCTATAATTGTGTGTAAACAAATTATGAGGCCAGTACCTGAGTGTTACTTAATTGAACATATATTCTGTTTTTAGGACAAAAGATGGAGGAAGAAGGCACAGAAGACAATGGCCTGGAAGAAGATTCCAGAGACGGGCAGGTATGTGGCATCCCAGAGGAAACTAGCAAGAAGTCTGCAACCTGGCCTGCCTGGTCGTTGGCACCTTGCATTCCTCTTTACAGGAGGATTTGGAAGCAAGTTTGGAGAGCTTGCAGAATATTGACATGATGGATGTTAGTGTGTTAGAAGAAACTGAGGTTGAAAGCAGCAGTGCTCCAGACTTTGGGGACGACGGCTCTGACAGCATTCTGGACTCCTTTTGTGACAGCAAGGAGTATGTGGCTGCACAGCTGAGAGAGCTCCCACCTCAGCTCACAGAACACGCTGTAGGTAACTTGTAGACATGGTGAAATGGGGATCCCTGGGGCTCCCCAATGCTAACATACTGTTCATAGGAGCTAGAACATGCTGAGAGTTGGCTAAGTAGCACAGTTAAATCACCAGTCACCATAAACACTTAATTCAGTGTCTAAACATTGCTGGTAAATTATAGGCATTTAAACTCTGCATAGGTCAGGTATTAATGCATAGCTTCTCTGTAGTGCTGAGAACATTTTTATAATTGGGTGGGAGACATTTTCTAAGCATAAGCCATGAAAGGCTGACAAAAAATAAGTGCCAAAAAAACTATAGGAAGGCAAGAAAACCATACATGATCTCATCTTCAAGGTAATCCTGTTGATACTTTAAAAAATGTGTTCTGTACACAAAGTTAAACAGTTACATGAGAAGATATGAAATACAGTGAAGAAAAGTACTTTGTCCCCTCAATAGAACCTTGCCGTTAAAGGGAACCACTGTGACCTTGTACGTAAGAGAGGGCTGGATTCTTTGGCCAATGGCACACCCCCAACTTTCATTTCCCGTATTTGGCATAAAGCACTCTGGTGGCCATCCTAGGACTGGTTGTCATTTTAACCTACTGACTTGGCATGCCCAGCCGTCTCAGTTTGGTGGTGTGGTTTTTTTGTTTTCGATTAAGGAATTACAACTTTACACTGGAAAAAAGTACCTACGTAAGACTGAACTTTAAACCTTAAATGCCAGAAGTCACAAACTCCAAACATGACTATCCTTCAGCCTAGGGTAGCACTGCACATTGATCCTGTTGTATAAGTGTTAATTATTTCCAGAGCATGGACTTGGTTTCTAACTTCTTGGTTAATGGAAGCATCTCGGTCATAAGGTTCAAACCTGGAAGAGGAAAAAGAAAATTGAGAAAGGGATATTACTGTATTCCACTTAAAAAAGGTAAAAGGGCTTCAAATTTAGTAACCTTTAAAAAAACTAGTTTTTTTTTTTTAATAGCGGTAAAAGAGAAAACAAGTTAAATGTTCGTTTTAAATAGAGCACCCTAAGAAGAAATTGCCCGCTTATTTGTTACTGTTAAAAGTATCCCTACCGCGTGAAATCGGAGGAGTGTGAAGGTTTTCGTGTTCCTGATCTGCTTTGGAGATTCTCTGGGCGGTGCACGCTGACCGCCAGTGCCTGGAAACTGCCTAGGAGAGGACCGCGTTTGTTCACTGCCACTGCCCGCAGAGCACCTGCCGTCTGCAAGCCTGTCAGAAGCGCTGGTGGCGCCTAGTCCTGGAGGCAGGTGGTAAACTAAAGGCCCAGCAGCAGACTTGCAGACGGTGAGAGGTGCTCTGAAGGAAGCAGACATGTAGGCTGCCTGGAAACTGGTGAGGCGTAGGTCTTGGCATCCACAACGCGGTCTCCACAAAGTGATCTTAGGTTTCCTCTTTCAGGTGGATGGCGAAGCCTTCGAGAACACTATGGATGCTTCATCATTGGACTTGAAAGTACCTCCGGTAAGTACCGTCTGGTTCTGTGCGGCTGGAAACTCAACACGAGTAGTTAACTTTCTGTAGTGAAAAAAGATACGTGTATGTCTGTAAACACATTGATGCTGAGCTGGGTGCTGGGGATGAGAGACTGGGCCAAACAGGTGTAGTAGCCTCAGGGTCTGCGGTCTGGTGGACGCTGTTAACCAGCGAGAAGGCAGCCAGCAGGGAAGAGAAATTGGGAGGCAGAGGCTCAGGCAGTCGGCCTGTGAGAGCACCTGCAAGGCTTCCCAGAGGAAGTCCTCTCCCAGTCGGGATCTGATGACTAGTCAGGGGTCAGCCCGGCGAGCAGGGCAGAGAGAGGGTTGTGTTGACAGCGTCCGGTTATAAATAACACCTTGCGTTGGCAGAAGTACATTTTCCTCAAGTCTGGTGTGGTGTATAAAGCGGTGGCCATCTGTGTGACCTGCACCTTGACTGCGGGAGCTTTCCCACTGCAGGGGCCATAGGTCAGCTCAGACTTGGGGGTGGGGTGGCCAAATGAAGGGGGTCATTGAATAGGCTAAGTATTAACTCCACCTCTGCTGGGGCAAAACTGTCAAAACAAGCTTGTCTTTGAATTATTAAATGGAATGCATGGTTTTGAGTATGAAATTTGTTTGGAAATAGGTGTTTATTCATACTTGAGTGGAAGACATGACTGCTGGGGAGACACGTCTGTCCGGGTTTTAAGTTTTCTTTTTCTCTCTCTTTAAAATAGGATATTGAAGAACCGCTATTGGAGCCAGGTACTGTTAAGAGAAACACGGCAGTTATGGTTTGAAAGTTTTCCCACTCCTATTTTTTTCAAGCTGTCTCTATATTTTAAGCTGTGTTATGGTGTTGTAAATTATTTTAATGGTGGACAATCCAGATCGTACAAGGATCAGAGATTGGAAACCCATTCATATCACCAGATCTGTGGAAGTGCCGTTCTGGTTTCTGAAGGGCAAATACATTTGGTGAGATGTAGTGATTATTTCCATCTCTAACCACGTAGCGTGGCCTTTAAGTAATTCCCCTCCCCCAATATTCTTCCATGTGTTTCTACACATGAAACAGATCTTGTGATATTTTGTTGCAGTCATTGATTAACACAGTTAAGGCAGGATACAGTGGTGGTCAGGGCACTCGTAATCTGAGAAGTCCTGGATTCCAGAAGAGGAGACAGAGTTTCTTCATGAAAATTTCCAGCATGTTATTCCCCTTCTGGACTGCGTTTATCTCCCGCCACCGGAAGAAATTCTGGTTTTCATGTTGGACTGTTGTGTTTAAAAGAAATTCAAAGAAATTTGGAAATTGAGCTGTCATTGAATGGTGATACATTCAGTTAAGCAACTTGGACTTTGGAAAAATAAGCGGAAGACCCACCCTCGAACAAAAACGTGAAGAAGACTGTCGAGAAGCAGCCCAATGTTTGCAGGTGTTTAAATCTGGGGGCCTTTTCTCTTCCCTGTAGCGTAGAGGCTTGCTCTAGCCGTCGGTCGGAGCGCAGGTAGTGTAACCAGTGTAACTGTGTACCCGCGGGTTTTCCAATCTCTGTGTAGCTAGCGGTTCTCTTCGTGTTAGTGTGGCAGCCGTGCCAGTTCCACATTTGTGATTGCTTGATTTCCCTGGTAATTAAACCTTGTGCCATTCTATTCCTGTTAAATCCGTAGAAAATGAGAAAATACTCGACATTTTGGGGGAAACTTGTAAATCTGAGCCAGTAAAAGAAGAAGGTTCCGAGCTGGAGCAGCCATTTGCACAGGATACAAGTAGCGTGGGGCCAGACAGAAAGCTTGCGGAGGAAGAGGACCTTTTTGGCAGCGCCCATCCGGAAGAGGGTGATTTAGATTTGGCCAGCGAGTCAACAGCGCAAGCTCAGTCGAGCAAGGCAGACACCCTGTTAGCGGTAGTGAAAAGGGAGCCCGCGGAGCAGACAGGCGGTGGCGCGCGGACGGACTGTGAGCCTGTAGGGCTAGAGAAGCCAGTTGAGCAGAGTAGGACAGCCCCAGAGCCCGCGGAAGCCTCTAGCGAGGAGGTCCCGGAAGCGCCCCAGGAAGCCTCAAGCCCAGACCCCAGGGATAGCAAAGAAGACGTGAAGAAGTTTGCTTTTGAAGCTTGTAATGAAGTCCCTCCGGCTCCTAAAGAGTCCTCAGCCAGTGAGGGCGCTGATCAGAAAATGAGGTTTGTTTTTTCTCAGTTTTAGACCAGACGCTATCTCCTTTTCATTGGTCGTTTAATGACACACATAAGCTGTTTTTTCTGCAATTGGCCAGCCAGACTGATGCAATTGTAGTTTTACTGCTAAAGAATGTTTTAATTCTCTTTGTGTATTTTTAATGGGTGACTCGATTCCTTTTCTTTTTCTCAACCTACTACGGTTGTGTTCTTAAATTGTTAAGTGTTAACCTTCAGCTAAATCGAATTGACTTAATAATCTGACGTTGTATTTTGGGGGTCAGATTTCCAGTATAAATTTGCAAAGATGTCTGTTAAAATTTTATTTCAGACTAATTTTCTGGTAGGTATGCAGTTTAGCACGTATCATATTTATAATTTGCTTCTCTTTCACTTTTTTCCTGTATGAGTAACATTAACTTTTGTCTCTAGCTCTTTTAAGGAAGAAAAAGATATAAAGCCAATCATTAAAGATGAAAAAGGTATGATTTAACTTATGTGGCAGGGAGCCACCTGTGGATCCCTTACTGGGAAGGGAGGGGCCTGCACATATACCCATATTTCAGATCCAGCAGTTTGTTCTGTTGAGGATTGCTGGAATTTACCATCTAACAATATCTTGACAGATTAGTTTGAAAGCTTTTGTGCTTCATGCCCCTATGCTGCTTGTCAGTTATGAGATGGTGAGAATCCTGGTATCCTTTATTATAATCCTGTCCTGCCCATTGAAGAGAAACCTAACAAGAAATTGTGGAAACCTCTCCTGGTTGAGAACTGATGGTCAAGACATTTCAGTTTGTGACTGCCGTGGCCGTGATTATTTCTCAAGAAGAAAACAGCTTCTGTGATCCGGATTTTCCATCTTCTGTCCTGTGTGTTGGCAATAATTAAATTCTAGAATCAGAAGAGTTGACATTGGGCTATAATTTTAGGAACGGTCATGCCTCCTGCCACGCCTGAGACACAGCGTAATCCTCTCCCTCCCGCTCCAGGTCGTACCAGTAGCAGCTCTGGGAGGAACCTGTGGGTCAGTGGACTGTCTTCCACCACCCGAGCGACAGATCTGAAGAATCTTTTCAACAAGTATGGAAAGGTATGCTTCCTGCTGCTGAGCCTCAGTGTGGCATGGGAAGAACGAACCCAGTAGTCTAGACACTTATTTCTTGCTTGTTAATTTCATTGTGGTTGTTTCTCATTTTAAGAAAAGGAGAGAAAAAAACACCTGATTTATGTATGTCCTGTTACCTGGTGGAGAGTAACAGGCAGAGCAGATAGTTTGCTGCATCATAGAGCACTACTCAGAAAATGGGTATAAACAGCTAAAATCTAAATGTTCTCTTATTAAAGAAATTGCTATCTTTTGGCCTATACAAAACTTGTAGCTAGCTTGCTGAGTTTTTTCCTTAACAGTGTTAACATTTGTATCTTCTAGCATCTTAAACATGTGTGTATGTATGTATACGTATGTAGTTTGAGGACTGTTAGTGGTTTAAAAACAAATCAACTAATATGCTGCTCCTGGGGACAGGAGGAAAAGTGATACAATTCAGAAGCTTTCCAAGGACTTGAAGGACATTTAAAAACGTTTCCATGGTCCTGGAATTAGGTAAAGCAGCAGTCTCATCCTAAGCCATAGGGACTGCCCTGGTCTTCCGCCCTCCTGTCGGGGTGGCTCCTGGACATGGCAGCGATTCCAGGCAGAGCTTCAGCAGCCACCTGATGTGGCCTCGACAAGGCTGCCCTGGGCATTCCTTTGCTTAGGTCTTTTACCTGATAAGACGTTGCATTAAATAACTTAAGCATGTGGGACTTCAAAGAAGCATTTGTTAGACTGAATTTTTCTTCATAGTGAATGTCTTTCAGAGGGGCTTAAAAAGCTATTAAGTCACAGCCTAGTCATTCAATTGTTTTGGTGACTTCCTTCTTGACTTAGTAACCAATTAGGAAGCCCAGGCAAACGGATAGAAGGTTACTGTCATCACAGATCTTACAGTCTGGTGGAGAAACCATTTAAGAAGGAAATACATATGACATGTTGTGATAAATATATTAAGGAAAATTACAGCATGCCTTCAATTCGTGGGAGGGAGACCAAATTAGGATTGGGGTGGTGGGTGTGGCACACCTTGCTGAGGAAGTGATATTTAAGCAGAGGCCTGGGGGATCAGAGTCGACCGTGCCCACAGAGCTCAGCTCTGGGCTAAAGCACCAGGGCTTGCTTAGGACGCCCCATGGAGGGACAAGGGTCTGTGATTTGGGTAAACCAATCAAGGGCTGCTGTGAGGGCAGAGGGCAGGACTGGAGGACAGGACATGGGATCTTTTCCTGGTATCTGCTCTCATTTGGGTCTGTTAGCCATGGAGTGATGCTCTTGGCAAGGGTAATTGGTTTGATGGAAAGGTCAGATGACCCCATAATTGGCTCAGCCCCCAACTTTGAGGATAGGTAAGAAGTAAAGGTTCATCTCTGGTAGGGGAACTGATATCTGTATCCTCAGCAGAGGCTTCTGTCACCTCTGGCCCTGAAGGCGTGCTCCGGGCATGGGCTCTCCTCACTGCAGAACACCACCTCCCTCTGTAGGTGGAAACATGAATGTCAGGGTCTGCTGGCCACCTAGAGTGTGGAGCACCTTCCCCCCCTCACAGTTGGGATCACTGGGGTCCAGAGGGAAGAGATGGCTTGCTCACGTTGACCCACTGAGCAGAGGTGGTCAAAGCTAGACCTAGGGCTCCTGTGCTTCAGACTCTTTGCGTTTCTCAGGGGTGCTGGCTGTCCCCTCACTTCGTTGAATGACCTGCAGAACATTTACATTTGTGTGGTGGGGTGTAAATCTATAGTCTGGCTGTGCGTATTCTCCCTGTCCTTTCTGTGCTCAGATCCCTTGTTCCTGTTAACTTGCAGCCTTATGCATTGAGTATTTTTTATGATTTGTGGCTTATTAGTTATAACTAGTATGTATAACTATGTTCTAGTTTCTTGAGGTATGAAGTTTGGTTGTTTATTTGAGATTTTTCTTGTTAATGTAGTCATTTAGTGCTATGAACTTTCCCCTTAGAACTGCTTTTGCTGCATCCCCTAAGTTTTGGTATGTTGTATTTCCAGTTTTTCATTTGCCACAAGGTATTTTTTTATTTCTCTTTTAATTTCTTCTTTGACTCACTGGTTGAGCTGTAATTTTAGTGGTTGCTTTTAGGAATTACAATACACATCTTATCATTGTCCATCTCGCAGTGATGTTACAACAGTTCCCAGATAGTATAAGAACCTAACAGCAGTGCACTGCCATTTCCCACCCTGACCTTTGGGTGTTATCGTTACACATTTTGCTTCTACTTAATACCACAGAGTACCTTATTGGCTAATTTTTGTGTTTTTGTTTGCTTTGCTTTAAACAATTATATTTTAAAGAGATTTATAAATAAGGAAAAACGTGTTTTTCATTACCCACAGGTTTGCCTTTTGGAGAATGGTTTTTATTTCTTTGTGTTTATATCCACATTCCTGCTGAGTGTCATTCTCCCTCCTTAAACTTTTCTTGTAGTGCAAGGTTGCCAGGGATGAATTCTTGCCGCTTTGTTATGTGTGAAAAAGTTGTTCTTCTGCCTTCTTTTGAAAGCTGTTCCCATTGGGTTTAGAAGTCCAGGCTGGTTGATTTTTCTTCCAGACAGTAGTGTACCTCCGCTGCCTCCGGCTCACATCACTGGCTGCGGTTCTCGTCTTTGTTCCTTAGTGCACATGTGTTGTCTTCCTCTGGCTGCCTTTAGAAATTCCTCTTCATCCGTGGTTTGGGGCAGTTTGCTGCTGCTGTGCTTTGGTTTCATTTCCTGAGCTTTTCCCTGCTCTTCTCGCCTGTGGGGATTCTGTAAGCTGCCCCACAACTCACTGTTGCTATGGTTGGTTTGTTTTTTTCTGTCTGTTTTCTTAGTTTCATTCTGAATAGCTTCTCTTCCTATGTCTTCAACTTCCCAGATCTTTTCTTCCCTAGCATCTGCTGTCAACCCCACCTAATATATTTTTCATCTCCAGAGGCTCAGTTTGGGTATTTTAAAATACCTTCCATGTGTTTGCCTAAGAAAGCTCAGTTTTTCTCCACCTTCTTGAATATTTAGGATATAGCAAAAATAACTGTAATGTCCATGTACACTAATTCAGTCATCGGCGTCACTTTCTGGGTCTATTTTTATTAGTTTGGTTTCTTCATTGGAATTGTATGTTCCTGCTGCTTGGCTTGTCTAGTCATTTTCGATTGGATGCCAGCCATTCTGCAGTCTGCGTCATTGCTGCTAGTTACTCTTGTGTCCCTGTAAATGGGTTTCAGCTTTTGCTGGGACATGGTTTGGCTGCTTGCTTCTTCCCAGGCTTGCTGTTAGGCTTTATCAATCAGGCCAGAGCAGCCCTAGTTTGGGGCTAACTTTGTCCACTTCCAAGGTAATACCCTTCTGAGTACTTGGCACAATGCCCCATGAATTACAAGCTTTTCCTTTCCAGCTGTTGGGTTCACTCTGAGATCAAAGTTGTGGTCCTGGGAGAACTCTGGGATAGTTCCTTCCGCTCTTACAGTAGGTTCTCCCCCTAGCCTGTGGTGCTTTCCTCACCCAGGCGCTCTGCTCAAGGAGACCCTCTGCAGCTCTCTGTGCAGCCCTCCCCTCTCCACTACTGTGGTTTCTCACTGTCTTGATTTCCTAACACTGAGCTCTGCTCAGCTGGGGTAAATCGCCCTGTCCACCCCCAGTCCCTTCTCCCTGCCCATGGTGTGGGACCTCTGGGCAGTAAGCCAGGGCAACCCAGGGCTCCCCTCAAGTGCTTCCCCTCTCGTGGGGGCCACCTTCTTATTTGACAAGACATGATGTCAGGTGTCTGAAAACCCTTGTTGCCTACATTTCCTCCAGTAGTTGAGTTTTTCAGGCAGCAGAAGGTTAAATGCTGGGGACTTCATCCTGAGCAGAAGCAGAAGTCCTCTCTGCATCTCTGCCAGAGCTGATCTCACCCCTGGCCTGCATGGGTTGGGTGCACGTCTGAGTAGGTAGCCCATCGGCCCTCCATGGCTGTGGTGGAATTGGGAAGATGGGGGATCCAAGCGGGAAGGACTTCCGATCAATTAACAAGTTGTGTTTAGTGAAGTTTCACTGTCTTTAGCTTTTCCTGTGTGTTTTTTGTCATTATGAGGGCTGATCTTACATCAAAAACAGTTGTTTTTTGAAAGGTCAGGACTAATGAAAGCTACTTTAACAACCAGTTGTGAAGAACTAACAGTTTCAGAGAGGTAAAAACTAATGGAGGTGCTTCTGGTAACCAGTTAACTGCTTATAATTTTTGACAAGTTGTGTGGTTATTTTTGTGAGAAAATAAAGACTACCCCTCTCGTGAAGGTCGTTGGAGCTAAAGTGGTGACCAATGCCCGCAGTCCTGGGGCTCGGTGCTATGGATTCGTCACTATGTCTACATCCGACGAGGCCACAAAGTGTATCGGCCACCTGCACAGAACCGAACTTCACGGAAGAATGATCTCCGTAGAGAAGGTGAGGAGGTCCTGGCCTGTTGTGAACCCAGTGACGTTCATAAGCAGGAGACATAGACCGTGAGCCATTTCTGTCTATATTGTATCTTAGGCCAAAAACGAACCTGCTGGGAAAAAGCTGTCTGACAGAAAAGAGTGCGAAGTGAAGAAGGAGAAATTATGTAGTGTTGACAGACATCATTCTGTGGAGATAAAAATTGAAAAGTAAGGTGATTTTTTAACTCCTTTCTCTGTTTTTCCTAGCCTTTCTCTTGGGTAGGTTGCTGGGAGGGGGCCAGTGGCAGCCACAGGGTCACTTGTGAAGCCCGCGTGAGCCCTCTTTTCCATAGTCAGCCTCCCTAGCGTCTCCTCTCAACCTCACATGACTTTTGCCACTTCGTTTAGCTTCCAATAAAGATTTTGAGTGAAGTAACCTCAAACTCTGAAAAATGGATTCACCAGATTCAGGTGATCCTTAATAAGTATTTCTGTCCATTTGTTTCAGTAGCCTGTTAGGAAATACCACATGCGACATGAAAAGATAATATTTTTATTTCATTCTCAACATTCTGGGCCCCTGCACGGCCTCCCCAACCATGGAATGGTTTCCTGGTCCAGGTTGACTTTCATGCAGTCTGTGCTTCATATCATAGCACCTGCAGAAACCCAGCTTTGCAAAGATACGTGCCATCAAAGGAATGCAGCCGATCTAATGGAGAAATGAATGCGCTCAGGCCAATAATGTGCAGTGTCTGATGGTTGGCAGGCATTGCTGTTGCCCTCAAAACCTTAAAATGTCCCAGTGCACCTGTGAGTTCACAGTGGCACCCCAGGGATACTGTGGCACAACAATTTTTGAACCACAGGTCTGAGGTATTGTTTATAAAGGAGGTACTTTATATCTTTAACCAAGATGGGGGCAGAGCTTTCAGAGCAGGCACTGCATATTTATACTGTCATCAAAATTGTAGGCTTATCTTTCTGAGAAGGTGGGCTTTGGTGATGATAATGCCTGCTACGGCACTATTCTCAGAATGCTGAGTGTCTATTAAGTTTATGCTCTCATCACAATTTATTCCCACTTCTAGGTCCACTCCCACTCTTAAGAATTGCACCCTTTATTGAGACTCAGTCTGACAGTGATTCCACTTTGCTGTTGTTTTTTATGTATGAAAATTTATAGTCATGTGAGCATGGCTGTGGAGAGCATCAATACTCAAGAGCTGAACTTGGGTTTTATAGGTTTAATCGCCAGTCTCCATTTATGTCCAAATTGGAATTTATAGGCGTGCGAATAAAGGATGTCACACCAGCCTTCATGCATTTAGGAGTGAAACTCGCAGTTTCATCAGCCGCATCCACAAAGAGGCACATCTGTGAGCAGTGCTTAGCAGTCTGTGTAGGTAGACTGCGGGGAGCTGGTGGGGGTCCTTGGTATTTCTGCTGTTTGAGATGCATTTCCTTCCTTGATATTATGATCACAAATGTGAGTTTTGTTTGTGGAAGAAAGGAAGTGGATGATAACTGGATGACGTGTCAGGTGGTGTCCTACTCCCTGGGACAGTCTGTGAGGTCTGTGCTCTGTGTAGAAGAGGAAGCAGGCTCAGAAAAGGAACGTGCCTGGCCCAAGGTCACACAACCCAGCCTGGAAGCAGCAAGGCCAGGATTCTCACTGGCTGCGCATGGCGCTTAGGCCCTTAACCAGGCAGTGAGCTTGAGATGTTTAAAACCAAACTGCATCTAAGTGGTGCCTAGAAAGTGTGTTTGAGCATTTTAAAATTTGTTTGACCTATGTTTTTTCTTCAAATAAGTATCTTCATTAACCTTCCCTTTCATTTCAAGAATTTCTAGGTTTAATAGCCTCAGAGAAATAGAGAAACTTTCTGAGAGGGGTGGCTTGTCCTTACCGTCTCGGACGAGTGGGGGTTGTTTATACAGTCGCCATTTGGAAAGCACACACACATCTTCAGAGTAATCCCACTACCTTTTTGGTATCTATATCCGTCCAGTGGTTTTTTTCCTACATGGGCATTTATTTTTTAGAACAATTTTTGACTTAGTGTCATCGGAAAGTTCCGTTGTGTCTGGGAGGTGCCATGTGAGTACAGAACAAGTAGGAGGGGTCTCTTGTCAAGACATTTCAGGTCTCTTGGCGGAGGGGAGAAGGCATCACCCCGGAATAGTGGAAGAGGCACATCTAATTCCTGTGGCTTTATTTGTAAACGTGGAGTCGTGGGAAGCAATCTCTGTACCTGTCGGGAGGGAAACGGTTAAATAACCGTACGGGCTGACCTTTAAAACAGGAGATGGAAGTGTAGTAGGGCACGTGGGCTGGTCAGGGCTGTGTAGTAGGGCACACGGGCTGATCAGTCCACATGGGCTGACCTTCAGAACAGGAGATGAAAGTGTAGTAGGGCAGCCTGCTGAGTGCCTTCCTGGTTGTGTCAGTCTTAAGAAACATGTAAAACGTCTCTGGAGATCAACCTGGTTATGTTTGAATATGTGTGTGAAGCCACAGAGCCGAATGGTGGACCGTAAAGGTGTGACTGTTGTCACTGGGACAGGGAGGGGACAGGTGTATGTGTGACATCCACCATGATTTGTAGTGTGTTAGTTCTAAGACAGGAAACCAGTATGTTGCAACTATTGACAATTGTCAATTTCAGTACATACTATCAGTTATTAAGGGGTGTGTTTACATTTTTAAGTGTTAGAAGTTTTTCTCAAAGTGAATATTCTTTTAAAGAAGAGCTCTGTGCTGTGGAAGTTCAGGGGAAGGAAGACGAGTGGAGGTTTCCTTGAATGGCTTGAGCTCTTCCTGGGTTGGAGGGAAGAGAGGGCTTCAGGAAGGGCTGGTCAGGGCATCCCGCCGCCATGCCTTTCCTGTCCTGGACCCTGTCACTGGTGGGCATTTAATTGGTATGGAATTGAATTGCCCAAGCGAGGCAACATCAGGGGCTGTGGGGACAGGCTGGAATGGCAGTGGTGATGTACTCACTGCTTAGGAGAAGGCTGCCTGGGCTGCAGTGTTATTACCAGTTTGCTTATTAACTGGCTCTTAGCTTATCTTCTTAGTCACCCCAAGTATGTGGAGATTACCAGGTGCACTGCCTTGGTGTTTAGGGTACATGGCACATGGCTTCACACAGCACGTACCTCCCATCCTCGTACTGCATTGTATTTATTTGGAAAACTTAAAAATAAGTATTCTACACATACAAAATGAAACACCAGTTTTGAACAGCGTTCTCATTTACACAGCTGGGGTGCTCCTCAGGTGTGCCTGCCTGTCTGTCGTGTACACCAGGGTGTCTCAGCAGCTGGGCGAAGCCTGCCCATCAGCCTGCAGCTTTGGCCTGCATGTTTCTAGATGTAGCATATAACTCCGGGGGGGACAGGGGCTGCATCTAAAGAGGGTCTTATCATCACTGTGGATTGTAAATGACCATCCGCTTGCTGCCAGGCTGGTTCTGTGAGGAAGTCTGACGGGTGTGCCCCACTCCTCGTAGAGTCTCGGGAACTTAAGTTTGATAACCGTGTTTTTGAATAGAACCATCATTAAGAAGGAAGAGAGGATGGAGAAAAAGGAGGAAAAAAAGCCTGAAGACATCAAAAAGGAAGAAAAAGATGCAGACGAGCTGAAACTGGGACCTACAGATCGGTCCAGAGTCACCAAATCAGGTGATTGAAGTCTTCTCAGGGTTCGTGAAGAGGGAGCGCCGGGCCGGGATGGGACTGGGAGGGTTTCGGAAATCAAGCGAGCACAGCGCACTCTTCTCTGGGTGCTGCTGCTCACCAGCAGCCCTTAGAGCAGCAGAGCCTCCGGTGAAGACGCGGCGCAGAGGAGTTTGTGTGCGATGGTAGCAGCCTGGAGGTATTCTGGCCTGTGACCCGGCTTCTTGCCTTTTCCTGAGTCTTTGGCCAAAGAGAAGGAGTCCTACCTCTGGGAACTAAGTTGATGTGGTTTGGCAGTATATGATCAAGTTTCTCCTGCATGTGTGTTAAGGCCAGATAGAGGTAGTGAAAAAATGTAGCTAAAATGCAAACCTCAGCATTTGTACCCTTTGAAGTCCGTGTATTTGGAGCATCTCATCTCCAGCACCTTTTTTTAAATTAATTACTTAGTTAAGTACATTTGTTGTCATTAATCTACAATTACATGAAGAATATTATATTTACTAGGGTCCTCCCTTCACCAGATCCCCCCACAAACCCCATTACAGTCACTCTCCATCAGCGTAGTGAGATGCTGTAGAATCACTACTTGTCCTCTCTGTGTTGCACAGCCCTCCCCATGCCCCCCCCCACACACTATACATGCTAATTGTAATGCCCCCTTTCTTTTTCCCCGCCCTTCTCCCTCCCTTCCCACCCATCCTCCCCAGTCCCTTTCCCTTTGGTAACTGTTAGTCCATTCTTAGGTTCTATGATTCTGCTGCTGTTTTGTTCCTTCAGTCCTTCTTTGTTCCTATAGTCTTTGGGTTTGAGGTGAGTCTCTTGTAAGCAGCATAGAGGTGGGTCTCGCTTTTTTATCCATTCTGTTTTTCTGTGTCTTTTGATTGGTGCATTCAGTCCATTTACATTTAGGGTGATTATTGAAAGATATGTACTTAGTGGCATTGCAGGCTTTAGATTCGTGGTTGCCAAAGGTTCAAGGTTAGCTTCTTTAGTATCTTACTGTCTAACTTAACTCACTTATTGAGCCATTTTAAACACTGTCTGGTCATTCTTTGTTTTTCTCCCTTCTTATTCCTCCTTCTCCGTTCTTTGTATGTTGGTTGTTTTATTCTGTGCTCTTTTGTGCTTCCTTTAACTGCTTTTGTGGGTAGTTGATTTTATTTTTTGCCTTTAGTTAGTATTTGGTTGGTTTGCTTTCTTTGCTGTGATTTTATTTTCTCTGGTGACATCTATTTAGCGTTAGAAGTGCTTCCATCCAGAGCAGTCCCTCTAAAATACCCTGTAGAGATGGTTTGTGGGAGGCAAATTCCCTCAACTTTTGCTTGTCTGGGAATTGTTTAATCCCTCCTTCATATTTAAATATTAAATGATAGTCGTGCTGGATACAGTATCCTTGGTTCAAGGCCCTTCTCTTTCATTGCATTAAATATATCATGCTGTTGTTTTCTGGCCTGTAAGGTTTCTATTGAGAAGTCTGATGATAGCCTGATGGGTTTTCCTTTGTAGGTGACCTTTTTCCTCTCTCTAGCTGCCTTTAAAAACTCTGTCCTTGTCTTTGATCTTTGCCATTTTAATTATTATGTGTCTTGGTGTTGTCCTCCTTGGGTCCTTTCTGTTGGGAGTTCTGTACACTTCCGTGGTCTGATCGATTATTTCCTCCCCCAGTTTTGGGAAGTTTTCAGCAATTATTTCTTCAAATACTCTTTCTATTCCTTTTTCTCTCTCTTCTTCTGGTAGCCCTATAATGCAGATATTGTTGCTTTTGGATTGGTCACACAGTTCTCTTCATGTTGTTTCATTCCTGGAGATCCTTTTATCTCTCTCTGCACGTTCCTGTTCTCTGGTTTCTATTCCATCAATGGCCTCTTGCATCTTATCCATTCTGCTTATAAATCCTTCCAGAGTTTGTTTCATTTTGTAATCTCCCTCCGGACTTCATCCCTTAGCTCTTGCATGTTTCTCTGTAGCTCCATCAGCATGGTTATGAGCTTTATTTTTAATCCTTTTTCAGGAAGACTGGTTAGGTCTGTCTCCTTCTCAGGGTTTGCCTCTGTGATCTTGGTCTGTATCAATTTCTTCTGCCTTTTCATGGCGATAGATATATTTGTGGGGAGCTGGCACGTGTGTTGGGTAAGAGAAAGTCCCTTCTTGCCAGTTTATGGCCTTCATCTCCTGGGAGAACAGCGGCCTGTAGTGGCTTGTGCTGGGCAGTTGCATGCAGACGGGGCTTCTGATCTTGCCCAGCCGCTATGGAGTTTATTTAGCTCTGCAGTTGCTCTGGGCGTCGCCTGCCTCAGGCTGCTGCCCCAATACGGCAGAGCCGCATCCGAGGGGGAACAGGCGGGAGGCTGTTTATCACGGTGAGGGGCCTCCAAGCTGTGCTGCGGGGGTTCGGGCGCCCAGAGTTCCCCAGGATTCGCAGCTGCTGGGCTAAGTGTCCCAGGGTGCTTCCGTCCAGCTGTGGGGTCCCTGTTCCTTTAAGACTTTCAGAAAGCACTCACTTTTCTTTGTCCCCGGGGTGCCAGCTGTGGGGACCTGCTCACAGGTCTTACTGTCCTGCTTCCCTAGCTTCCAGCACCCCACGCATGCACTGTGTCTGCGCTCTGGTGCGGATGGCTAGGGCTGGGTGTTCAGCAGTCCTGGGCGCCCTCTCCCTCCCCGCTCCGACTCCTCTCCTCCCGCCGAGAGCTGGAGGGAGGGGTGCTCGGGTCCCCGGCCACAGCTTGTATCTTATCCCCTTCGCGAGGCGCTGGGTTCTCACAGGTGTGAATGTGGTCTGGCTGTTGTCCTGTGTCTTCTGGTCTCTCTTTTAGGATTAGTTGTATTTGTTGTATTTTCAAAGATATATATGGTTTTGGGAGGAGATTTCCGCTGCTCTACTCATGCCGCCGTCTTGGTTCTCTCTCCTCCAGCACCATTTTAGCAAAGTTAATTGTGCTCTTCACCTTCAGTTTGAATGAGATTGCACAGAATGTTTTGTGGAAAAAATAAAACCAATCTTCCCCTCCACAGTAAAACAAACAAAACCCAGCCACTGAGAGCACTAGAGTTTGGTAGGACACACAACAAGTTACATCTTAAGTGATGGGGGGGATTCAGCAGCTGTCTCTTGGGGAATGTGTTTTTAAAATGTTCCTCAAGTATTACAAATCTCCCTCAATCAGCAAGAGTTCCGGTGATTAGAGTCTGGCTCTTGTGTCGTCAAAGAGAAGAATCAGTTTAGAAAACTTTATTGCCACAGATGAATGAAGGAAAGCCCACCCATCTGGTGGGGGCTTCCTCAGAGCCAGCAGTGTCTGATTCAGAGCATAAGGGCCTGGGCTCTGTAGAGCTTTCCAAAATGTATAGGAGGAATACAAATCGAAATCTGTTATCCTGAAGCCACTAGGATTTCAGGTGAGGGGTGACGGAGGCCTACAGGTTGGATGTGTTTGTGCACATGCCTCACAGGGCACTCAGGCTTGGATGGCAGTGGTAAGATGTGAGGAAATCTCAGCCCCTTCATTCCAGGTGAGCAAAGATCTGTTGGGGTCTGCCTGCCGCTTGAAACCCAGGGTTGCCATATGGGCAGCATTTACTTCCTCTCATGCTGCCCAGAGGGATGAGGCACAGAGGCCTCAGAGCATAGCAGTGGTCGCCTGCCGGAGCCTCGGGAGCCTGCAGGCAGCCCCAGTGCGTGCGCTGCCCGGGACTGGGCCACCAGCACGGCTTCACGGGTACCTTGTCTTTCCTCCTGAAGGAAGCAGAGGAATGGAACGGACGGTCGTAATGGACAAATCTAAAGGAGAGCCTGTGATTAGCGTGAAAACCACAAGCAGGTCAAAGGAGAGAGTAAGTATTGCCTCTGGCACCTCAAGTCCTACTGATTATGATGGTGGTTTAATGACCACTTGGAACATATGATGGAAGCAACATTGTTTTGCATTTAAAATTTTAGAGTTCTTTGAAGCACCAAAAAGACATGTCATGAACTGCTGAGGGTTATATGTACAGACAGAAACTGGGTGCGAACAGTTAAACTCAACTCAGTACTTACCATGTTTGCTTTCATTTTGTGTTGGCCCCTTGCTGACCCTGCATCAGGTGATACCGTCTTCTAGAAGGGGAACTGATTCTCAAACGACAGCTCACGTTGGATAGGATGGGCAGGACCAAGGCTTCTCCAGTCAGAAGGCAGATTCAACTCCTTGGTTTATCTGAGACTCGTTTATGTGTTTTCTTTGTTGATTTTCTAGTTGCCTATTACATTAACCAAGAAAGCAGAGTCTCCCGTAAAACTGGCCGTCTTTCATGTTGTCACAGAACGAGTTACCTTTCCTACGTGGTACACACAGCTGGGCAGGCTGAGAGCTCCTTACTTGGCTCTTTCCCCTCTGGAAAACAAAGCCCCTGCTTCCCAGCTGCAGGGGCGGCTGGCATGATGCTGATGAAGGGGGCAGTCGGGGGCTGCGGCCGCTTCCTCGTCAGCAGCACTCGGGGTCGGCACCTAATGCTGAGGTGAACGTTTGGGTTCTACGGAGCAGGCCTCCTAATGCTGTTTTCCCCATGGGCTACATGGAGGTCATAAAATACAGAAAAGGGTAGAGAAGGAAACAAAAAAACTCCCAGTCTTAGCACCCAGATAACACTGATGTTGGACAGTAATGCCTGCATGTTGAGAACATTCAGGGTACAACGTCTGCAGAACGGAAGCCTCCCTGCTCCCACACCGACTCCTCAGTCTTCCTTAGAGAGGGCGTCACGCACAGCCCACAGGGTGTGCCCAACCGTGCCGTGGCACGGGGTCCTCAGTGAGCTGCTGTCAGTCACCTTGTGAGGAATTTGTGTTCGAGAGCTTTATATGCTGAGACATAGGGTTCTACCTCCTTACGTCTTAAACTTTTACCTTTTGGTATAACTATAGGTTCACAGGAAGTTGCAAAGACAGTGCAGATCGCAGTCACCCCCCATGATCCCATTTCGTGGAACTAGCACAGTGTCAACCCAGGAAGGTGATGACACTGCGAGACGGGGTGTGGTGCTAGGATGCGACCTTTGTGTGTCCCTTTTGTGTCACTCCAGCCCAGCCCTGGGAAGCTACTAGTGTTTTCTGTCTCCAGAGTGTTGTTCTGAGAATTTATGTAAATGGAACCAGGTAGCATGTGGCCTTTTTTCACTCGGCGTGTGAGATCTATCCAGGCTGTGTGTGCCCTCTGTCCTTTTGTGGCTGGTTCGTGGATGCAGTGCAGTGATTTTAACCAGTGCCCTCGTGGTGGGCTGTGGTTGTCTCCACGCCCCCAGTTGAAACCCACTGTGCTCGATGTCCACGTGCACATCCCTGGCGAGCGCCAGCAGTGGGTGGGGTGCTGGTTCAAAGGTGCATGTATGTTGTTCTTGTGATGGATGTTAGCAGTGCCCTCCAGAAAGGTGGTGGAGGGTATGTGGCGTGTGCCACGCCGCTAGTGAGTGGCAAGGCCAGGTTATGAACCCAGGACTCCAGAGACCCCACTGCCATGCTGCCTGGGAAGGTCCGGTGTCTGTTCCTGCCCACTGCAGGCTGCCGTATGTGGTCATAGGCAAGGACGGCATTGTGGCATTCAGGCTGCGGATCCTCCCTTGCAGTGAGAGTGTCCTCTCTCTCTGCATGTCCCCTCCTCCCTTGCTTTTTGGTAAAACCTCAGAGTCATCTCCTTTGCCTGTCTTTCTGTCATGCTTTCTGGTCTTGGCTGACCTCCCCCACTGCCCTCTGTGTGAGCCCGCTGATAGAATAAGCTGAGGGACTCGGGCAGAATGTCTCCCAGGCCCCTTCCCTGGGGATTCTGAGGCTGTGAGTCTGTAGGAGGCCCTGGGTTGGGCTGTATGAGCGCTTGCTGGGAGAGTCTGTTCCGTGGCCTGGGTGTCCCAGCCATTGAGAGGTGCAGAAGTGGAAGTTGGACGTCGGTGTTTTGTGCCTCCTCCCAGAAATGAAATAGTATGGAAGTCGCCCATTAACACCCCTGGCCCGTGGGGTGTTAGCAGTAAAGTATCTTTGGCGTGTTCTATTTTAAGGCACCTGCCTGCAGCCTGAGTCATCAGTTAAGAAGTGAAAAGCGTAGTCCTCACCTGCTGCCCCAGCAGCTGGCGTCACAGCCAGGACCCTGGGCCAGGGACCGCCGTGGCATCGCTTGTGCACTGTGGCGCCGAGAAGCCTTGCTTTGCTCTAGATCATGCGGAGTTCTTGGCTCTGCTACCCTAGAAAGCCTCCCTTGTAGGTCTTATTCCTCCTTCTCTTCCATTAATGCCCTTTGTTTGCTGGGGCCTTCACGTAAACCACGTGGGGACAGTGTTAGTCTCACGCAGACATGTTGGGATCGTTCTTCTGACATTGATGAACCGCTTTTGGTAAACAGAGCTCTAAGAGTCAGGATCGCAAGTCGGAAAGCAAAGAGAAGAGAGACATCCTGTCATTTGACAAAATCAAGGAGCAAAGGGAACGAGAGCGCCAGAGGCAGCGGGAGCGGGAAATCCGGGAGACGGAGCGGCGGCGGTGAGTGCGGGCCGGGCTGGCGGGCTCCCTGGGCGAGGGCAGCCTTTCTCCGCGGCCCGTCTCCTGTGTGGCTTGGGCTCGCCGGCCGCCTGGGGAGGACCTGGCCTCGACCACCCTCTGTGCTCCCGCAGCGAGCGCGAGCAGCGCGAGAGGGAGCAGCGCCTAGAGGCCTTCCACGAGCGCAAGGAGAAGGCGCGGCTGCAGCGGGAGCGCTTGCAACTCGAGTGCCAGCGGCAGCGGCTGGAGCGCGAGCGCCTGGAGCGGGAGCGGCTGGAGCGCGAGCGCATGCGCGTGGAGCGCGAGCGCCGGAAGGAGCAGGAGCGCATCCACCGCGAGCGCGAGGAGCTGCGGCGCCAGCAGGAGCAGCTGCGCTACGAGCAGGAGCGGCGGCCGGGGCTGCGCAGGCCCTACGACGCCGGGCGGTGAGGAGGGGGGCGCGCTGGGCGGCGGGTCGTCTTCCGTTGCGCTGACCGTTCTCGCCCGGCCACCCGAGCGTCAGGACTTGGAGACACTGGACACCTTTGCAGGACTTGGTGGCCGCCACCCCCTCCAGTATATGGCGTTTGATGTCACGATCGTGGCCGGGTGACTCATTTTCCCCACCTGGTTTATCCTTAAGAGAGTCTTGCTGGTGGTTGCCAGGGTTGAAGGTTGGTGATGCCCTCACCGAGGCTGTCTCCTGCACACTGGTTGCTGGTGGAGCATAACCACCCTCTAAGTGTTTATGGCAGAGATACTCAGGTGGGCATTAGGCCTGCTGTGTGATGGGCAGCCAGTCAGCCTCGTGGGGCCTTGTACAGGGAGGGGCAGAGTCCACTCTGTGCAAAAGGAAATTGCCTCTTGTTCAAAAAGTAGGTTTATTGGTCTCTAGCTTCTCTGAGCTGTTTAATTGATGGTCTCCCATCACCCCCCAACTCATGAGCCTCGTTTTCTGGTAAAAATCGGGAAGAAGATAATTGGATGCCATCCTGAGCTGAATGTAGTTCACTATCACTCAATCTGATTCCCTTTGCTTTTGCAAAGAACTCAGAGGGAGGTTCAGGTTCCCATAGAAGACAGGAAGGTGCAAATGTGGCACTCCGGAAAACCGTTGCAGAAGAATCAAAGATTTCATTTCACTTGCATTTGAGCTCATGCGGGGGATCAAGGTATTAGCAGCCTTGTGGTACAATTAGCTCACAGCAGTCCTTGTTGGGGATTGTCAGATGAGAATACCAGTGCGCCTCTTGGCAGTTTGGGGGATTTTAATTTATCAAATCAGAGCGATACTGATTGAATGTTTAGAGATCAGCACTGCGGGACATTTTAAATGATGCTGCTTCTGGGGAGAGCTCCCCACCTGCACCCTTTCCTTCTTTTCCCTGGTTCTCTTTCATAAATTTGCATCCTTTTTAAAATAAAAACAGACGAGATGACGCCTACTGGCCAGAGGGAAAGCGCATGGCCATGGAGGACAGATACCGCCCAGACTTCCCTCGGCCCGATCACCGCTTCCATGACTTTGACCATCGTGACCGGGGCCAGTACCAGGACCATGTGGCTGACAGGTCAGCGGCCCGCCCTCTCCCTCACCCACAGACAAGTGACCTGGGCCTGGCGCAGGGATTGGTCTCCATCTGTTCTCTAACCTCTGATCCAGTTGGGAGGCTCCCAGTGGGGAACTGTGGCCTGCCACACGTGGGACTTAGAAACACAGGCCTTGAGCGAGATATTGGAATTGGCGGTCACTTACTCACTGCTGCCTCCATTTGTCTAGCAGTTCATTTCACGTGCATTTCACAGGGGATGGAGGAGGGTCCCCTGGGCAGTTCCCACAGCACCCTGGGCTCTGTGCAGCCATTCCTGGGCCTCCCTGCTCCGCCCACTGGCTGGCACCAGGCCCTGGAGGAGGGCGTGGCCTGTCTGCCTTGTCACTGCAGAGAAGGGACCTGAGGGCAAGGCCGGCTGGGGTCAGCTCTGTGGGCTCACTGGCCAGCACAGGTTCCCATGGTTTCCTGCTAGGCTTGCTCTGTGTTTTAAAGGCTCTGAATTTTAGCCACTGCGTTCCCCCCTCCCCCCTTCTTTTTTTTTTTTTTTTTTTGCTAATGGCTTTTTTAATGAGAAACTATCCAGTCTCTTAGAAAGGCAACCCTTGATTTTCCACTTATTGGGTTTCCCATCATGCTCCCTTGGACTGCATGTTGTTGAGCCATTTCACCACATTAGCTCTTCCATAAGGGAGGGGGGAAGGGGAAAGATGGGCTGAGGAGGCCCTCATTTAGTCAGTGATGGCTGGAGTCGGTTTGAGAGTTGGTGTGAGTCACGTATGTTAGGGACCCTCTGGAGCTTCCCTGTTACCCTGACCTTTGTCACCAGGCCACACATACATTGGGCATTGGCTTCAAGGTGTGGGTCTTTACTTCCAGGAGTCCACTGAGATATTTTAGCTGTGTAAAAATCTTAGTTCCTACCTTCATCCAACCCAGTTTCACTCCTACCCTCAGGGAAAAGTCTTTAGTGGCAAACCAGCTTCTTTTTTCAGGCCACTAAATTATAGGCCTTAGGTTGTGAACCACAATAAGTCCTCCAACTGTGGAACGCTTGTGTGTGGCCTGCAGAAATGTTGTACCGGGCCATCAATTGGCTTTGCAATCAGACATTTCTCTTTTACAGGAGGGAAGGTTCAAGGTCAGTGATGGGAGAGCGAGACGGGCAGGTGAGTAAGCTTAAGGCACTCACCGCCTCCCCCTGCCGGGGCACACCCGCTTCTGTGTGGGGCAGGCGGGAGTGGGCAGTCCTGGCCCGCGAGGACAAGTGTGTGTGGTTTACTGGTTTCTGATTTGTGAGTCTTACATGTTTTTCAAGTACATAGGGCTTTTCTTGCCTAATTTTGTCTCGTAGAAACTACAGGTGTCTCTTGACTGCCTGCTGGCTTAGAGCGCCTCTGCATCCTGGCTCTGCCCCCAGCACCCCAGGCGGGCTGGGGGGCCCGAGAGTCAGCCCGTGTTTTAGGTGGGAGTCCCTCTGGGTCCCTCTTAGGTGCTGGGGTGGGTCCTGGTGTCTGGTGATCTGCAGGCACCCCATGAAAGGTGCATAGGATGTCAGAGGAAAGGAGTCGTCTATGAGAAAGGTGGGGGGCATCAGATTTGTGACTTTTTAAAAATAGGGGTGTTTTTTGAGAGAACATCTCTTGCTGCTCAGAGGTAGGGGGTTCCTGAGCGTAGAATGGGGTTGCTGGGAGTGTTGAGTCGTTCTTATCTGCAAGGTGCTGACCTCGGGGGTGGTCAGAGACAGGGCGGGGCCCGTGCTGCTCCACCAGAGTGACGCACAGAGGGTCTGAGGGTGTTGACCCGCCCCAGGGGCATGGGCCAGGCCCTCTGTCTTTGGCAAGGAAGGGAGGTGGTTCTTCAGGGCAGTTCTCAGAGACTCCTCTCAGTGGGCCTTTCAGAGCGTCGGGAACCATACAGCAGAGGGCCGGGCCCGCAGCTCCTGGGGCGTCGTAGGGAGGGAAGCGGAGCACTGGTGAAGCCAGGTTCAGGGGTGGCCTGGGCAGGCTGGCTTGGGGTCGCTGAGGGTGCTGAGTCACGTCCCGTCCACTGTGGCAGGGGCTGCAGGTTGGCAGGCCTGTCCAGGAATGATGTGGCTAGAGTCGTCCTGTCCCTCTTGTGCCTTCCAGCACTACTCGGATGACCGCCACGGCCACGGAGGCCCAGAGCGCCATGGGCGGGACTCCCGAGACGGCTGGGGGGGCTACGGCTCCGACAAGAGGCTGAGCGAGGGCCGGGGGCCGCCGCCTCCACCCAGGTTAGTGTGGGTCACGGCGGGCAGGCGGCTGCCCCTGGTCAGAGGCCATGTGTGCCCCCTTCCTGCCTGCCGATGCAGGTGTCTCGCCTGGGCACTAGTGGGGGCCCTGCCTGCTGAAGGTGGCAGATGGCCCCAGTGCCTTAGACTTGCTCCCACTGGCGGTGGAGAAGCTTTACTGCCCCACCCCCACCCCCACCAACACACACACCCAGGTTTTCAGCATTTTTAAGCCAGTGTCTTGGATGCCAGAATGGTCTACAGAATCTCTGGGTAGGTATTCAGGTGTCAAGTGAAGATTGCTGAGCCGGCCTGATGGGTTATCATAATGGGCTCTTTCCTGAGTGGCCGTCTTAGCACTTGGTCCTGTCGCATCCCCTTCTGTTTTGCCTTAAATCCCCGTGGGAAGCACGTGGGGCGCTCGTCCTCACACTGCAGCCCTGAGCTGGGGCGCTGTGTGACTGAGCAGTTGTCACCGGTGGCAGGCATTACGTACACTGCATCTCACTTTTTGGGGGCAGTATCATATTCGCACTCTCAGACAGGTGCCAGCGGCTCTGACAGGTTCCGGGTCCTGGGGTCCCCATTGGCCCAGCAGCCAGGCCAGCTTTCCAGGATGGCTGCTGATGCCTGCTGGTCCCTGCACTGTGGAACCGTGTTTGATTTTAATCCCCCCAGTTGCTGTGTGAAACTTTTTTTTTTTTCTCAATAGCTTTTTTGAGGTATAACTCATACACCATACAGTTCACTTGTTTGAAGTACACAGTTTGCTGGATTTCAGTTTATTCACTGAATTATGCATCCATCACCACAATTTTAGAACATTTTCATCATCCTCAATCAGGTCCCCAGCCCTCCCCCACCCCCAGTACCCACAAACCCACTGTCTGTGGATTTGCCTGCTCTGGGCATCTCACAGACACTGGATCGCACACTGTGTGGCCTTGTGTGTCTGGCGTCTCTCTGAGCACTGAGTGTTCAGGGTCCGTCTATGTTGTAGCGCACATCAGAGCTGCTCTCCTTGTGGCTGAGTAATACTCCACTATACAGCTGGACCATGTTTCCTTTACCCATGTGTTTGAGGGACACGCCGGTGGTTTCCACTCTGGGGCAGTTGTATAATCGTGCTGCTAAGAACATTGGTGCATGAGTTTTTGTGTGAACACATCTGTTCACCATTCTCTGGGGTAGATAGATAGCCAGGAATGGAATTGCTGGGTCCTGTGGTCACTGTCTTTTGCACTGAGGGTGCACCATATTCCATTCCCATCAGCCATATGTGAGGATTCCTGTTTCTCCACATCTCTGCCAACACTTGTTACCGTCTTTTTAATGATAGCCATCCTCAGAGCTGGGGCGGGGGTGGCTCGCACACCTCACGCACCTGGTCACGGTGTTAGATCTGCTGGACACCTCGTGTGGTGCTTCGTGGCTGCGTGTGGGTCTTTTGGGAAGCGTGTGTTCCATTCTTTGCCCGCTTCTCTCAGAAACCCTTGACATGGGGCGTGATGAGGCATGCCACAGCCTCCCCCTGGAGGCACCCTGGGAAAATGGTGTGCCTACTCTTTGTTTTGACAAAGGGGCGGACGTGACTGGACCGAGCACAGTCAAAGGCTAGAGGAGCATCCGGAACGCGCCTGGCCGGGCACGGTGGACGCAGGAACAGTGGGCCGGGAGCACGCGAGATGGCAAGGTATGGGCTGACTCCTGCACGTCACAAGTTGGAGAGGGGCCTTCCTGGGCGAGGCCAGCCCAGACCCAGAACTCCCCGGAGGGTCAGCATCCCTCCAGCATTTCCAGAGACTTCCAAGCACTTCAAAGAAGGGAGTGTTTGCAAACTCTTTGTTCTCTTTCAGGTGGTGAGAGGGGCCCATCTGGGCCCTCAGGTCCAGGGCACTTGGCAAATCGGGGTGGAGTGTCGGGGTAAGAAGTTTTGTCCACGGATAAAATTGATAATCCTCCTAACTTCCCCTCCCTTCTTTGCATGTTTGATCAACTCGTTGGGTGGAATGTTTTGAAAACAAACCCCAAAAGCAGATCTTGGCAACTTATGCAAATAACACTGTTCAGTTACTGGAATGCAGTCTGTGATTATGATTTTTCTCACCTGGAAAAAGCCACGCAGGCCCTAGAGGCTGCAGAGCTGTATTCTGCACCACGTTACAACTCAAGAAGTGCTTCAAGGGACAAATGTGTGCCTTTGTTCCTAGGCGAGGCGGCTTTGCACAAGGTGGGCATTCCCAGGGTCACGTGGTGCCCAGTGGTGGACTGGAAGGTGGAGGACTGGCCGGCCAGGACCGGGGCAGCAGAGTCCTGCATCCCCACCCGCACCCCCACCCCTACCCCCACTTCACCCGCCGCTACTAAACCCCACTCACTCTGAGTTTCCAGGTAGGCAGACACACTGTTGAATCTCCTAGCCAGAGTTACCTTGAACTTACGGAATCTTTTAAGAAACAAAAGCAAATCCTGCCACCATGTTGTAGCTCAATACAATGTGAAATCACCTTTTTTTTTTTTAATAAATGTGTTTTTTTCTGCCATTTTTAAGACAAAGTTTCTGTTAATGAGGCATTCCATTTTCCATTAATAAAAGTTTATGGTTCGCACTGGTGCGTGTGTGTCTTGTGGCTACAGAGTAGATAACGGTGTTGACCTGTAGGGCGCCATTATTTGGGTAGTGCTGAATTCTCCCTCTCTCCTTCTCCCCATCTTACAGATTATTTGCCCAAGGTCGTAGACTTCATGCTTGGCAGGGCAGGGACCTAATTCAGGAGAGCTGAGTTAGGAATTCTTTGGGGGAGGGGCACGTGCAT
Source organism: Manis javanica (assembly GCF_040802235.1). Classification (NCBI taxonomy): domain Eukaryota; kingdom Metazoa; phylum Chordata; class Mammalia; order Pholidota; family Manidae; genus Manis; species Manis javanica. The sequence continues at coordinate 96,664,021 of NC_133168.1, read as the reverse complement.
TGTGGGGCCTATGGGCCAGTTGCTTCATCCCTTGTGCTCGGGCGCCTGTGGGGAGTGTCCAGCAGTTTGGGGGTCTGACTGAGGGCAGGCACATGGTGCAAGCCCCACAATGCTCAGTAGCTGCCCTTGGCCACTGGGCAGGGATGGGTGACCCCCTGCTTTACATGGCCCAGTGGTGTCCAATCCACCCACTTTGCTGGAAATGCAAATTCATATGTGAAATCTCAGTTGTGATTAAGTGATTCATTTTCTTCCTTAAAGACAGACAAGGACTCTGGTGGCTAGAGGTGCCAGCATTGGGCCCTGGGCCCTCCCGTCCAAGCCCCCCGTGTGAGAGGCCACAGCAAGGCCCTGCTCTTCCTTCAAGCAGTTTTCACTAATAGAACTGGTGCTGACAGAGTGATGGCTGTGGGCACGTGGGGCGGGCCTGGGGGCAAGAGGAAGGGCTGGTTTCCTGTGCATCCTGGCGCAGGCCCGGGTTGGTGAGAGTTAATCCACAGTGCCACCTGCTGGGAACCTCAGTTCCCTCCCTCTGTAACTAGGACAGCCACCCCACCGGCCACCAAACAATTCCAGTTCTCCTCGCGTACCCTGTTTCCCGCTGGGTGTTTAGTTTTAAAAGAGCAATCTGAAAACCCTACCCAGCTTGCCTCAGAAACCAGAGAATTAAAGACAGGTCGGCACTGGCCCTCAGTACCCTGTCGTCTGAATTGCCACAAATAAATACACTGTGAGCTTCTCCCTCCACAGGGGCTTAGAATCATTTCCAATGACAGGTTGACAGGACACCATCTACGTGTTGTGCATGGGGGTCTATGTGGCATGTTAACTGCTACACAGAGGCCTGTCTCCTCTCTGCAAGCCAGAGTCTGGAAATTGGGGACCTGGCCTTCTGCGTCGGGTGACTCAGCTTGGGGCTGTGCATAAGACCTGTTTTCACATCTTGATACAGCTGCAATGGAACACACGTTCCCTGGGAGGTGGGGGTGGCCTCCCGGAGCACCTTGCAAGGCCTCCCAACCAGGACTGACCTCCAGCTGCCCAGATAGCCTGGGGACACGTCAAGTTTAGGCCAGTCCCCCAAAGTGCCAACAGCCCCTTTGAGCCTAAAATGGGCTATTTCCCAAAGCTGTACGAAACATTGATATGTGGTCACGTGGTACTACGGGTGGCTTGAAACAATTGTATTCTCTCACTGTTCTCGAGGCCAGAAGTCCCCATCAAGTCGGCCCAGCTGGTTTCTACTGAGCGCGTGAGGGAGAGCCATGCGTGCTTTCTCCCAGATCCTAGGCGTCGCTGGCCATGTTTGGCATGCCTTAGCTTGTGGACGCGTCACCCTGACCTCTGCTTCCTTCCCCCAGCCCTCTCCCTGTGTATGTGTCTGTGTCCCAATTTCCCCTCATTAAGGATACCCATGGATCATACCGGCTCCAGGCCCACACTCATGACCTCATTTTTCCTTGATTCCCTCAGTAAAGGCCTGGTCTCCAAAGAGTCATTCTGAAGTCCTGGAGGCCAGCACATGTGCATAGGAACTGGAGGGGGACACAGTTCACCCCCAAAATGCCTCTTCATAGTTCTCTTACATACAGATTTTTCCAGGAATGCAACTTGGGTAAATTGAGGGAAAATTGCTTATCATTTAGTCCAGAACCTTACCAAGGGTTGCTCACCATTTCCGTGAACAGGGCTGCTGGGATCTGGGGTCTAAACACCTGCTGCTTCCATCCATGATCAGAGTTGTGTGAACAGGTCCGAGTGAGCGAGTGCTTGGTGGTGTTTGGGGTGTAACCAGGGCTTGGACCTGAACATTTAAAGGCCGAGTTGCAGTTCTCGGATGTCTTTTGCTTTGTGTACTGTCTGTATCTGATCAGGCATCATATTGGTGGGTTTTTTTAAAAAGCATGTGTAGTTAGATTTTATCAGCTCAATTGTACTTGAGGAGGGAAGGGAGGTGGAACAAAATTTGGAAAGGGGAGTATAGCTAATGGACACCTGTTCTGGCTCCTCTGACTAATGCCACCCTGGAGACAGCATACGTGTGTTTACACACCTGTTTTCCATTCTCCTGGGAGAATATGTGGGAGTGGAATTGCTGGTCCCACAGTAATTCTGTTTAAGCTTTGAGGAGCCGCCTGTTGCCACCGTGGCCACAGCACTTAGCACGCTCCCCAGCAACACAAGAGGTTCCAACTTTTCCACGTCTGACCAATGTTGTGATTTTCTCGTGTGTGTGGTTGGTTGTTGGGTTGTGTTGTTTTGTTTTTGGGGGTGTGTTTTTTTAGTAATAACCATCCTAACAGATGTGTAGTGGTATGAATAAGCAAAATGTGGTGCATCCAGATAACAGAATATTATTCAGTAGCCTTAGAAAGGAAGGACATCCTGACACCTGCACAGCCTGGATGGACCTTGGGGGCATGATGCTCAGGGACATAAGCCAGACACAGAAGGGCAGATCCTGTCTGATCCCACTCCCAGGAGGTCCCCGGAGGAGCCCCATCCTCAGAGACAGAAAGTGGGTGGTGGGGGCGGGGACTGGGAGTGAGTGTTTCGTGGGGACAGTTTCAGTTTTGGAGGATGGAAAGTTCTGGAGATGGAGACGGGGAGTGGTTGTATGACACAATGTGCTTCATGCCGCTGAGCTGTGCTCTTAGAAACGGTTATATGGGGATTTTATCATAATTTAAAATTGTTTTTTAAAGGTGGTGGTTTGTTGGGTTTCATAGACGTGAGAACCACTGGGGGGGAAGCTGGGAGGTGCCTGCTGGGAGTTGATACTCCTCGCAGCCTGGCTTCCTTAACCGGAAGAAGGGAATGTTAATATATTTATCATAGAGCGTCTTGCCAGAGTTAAATTATTTAATATACGTAAAAAGCTCTGGAGTAATTCCCTGAGCACTTAATGAATGTTGACAGGCACTGGAAGGCCCTGCAGGCCTAGGTTGTCAAATGTTTTGAGGCCTGGCGAGGAGGAGGGAAGAAAAGATCAGCTCCCCAAATACAAAAAGTAAACCGCAAAAATCAGAATTAATACCTCAGCACATGTCTCCACAGCTACAAAAATGTGTCAGCTCCATCAATTGCTAGATTTTGTATTCATAAAGATTTTATTATATTTCAAAACAGCTCCTAGGTTAAATTTTTCTCACTTTGCAGGAATTCCCAAGCCTGCGTGATGACTGCTGGTCCTAAATTGCGTGCAGTACTCCTGGTCAAATCACTTCGAATACAAAGTTGTAAGAAGGGCTTTTTATTTTTAAAAAAGACAGCCACAAAAGTTGTCAGGGAGTCGGGTGGGTGTGGCACCTTTTGACTGGCTTGCCCCGACAAGGGGCAGGGTCTCCACTGACCACCCCTCCCACCCTCCCAGTGTTGACCCCTCCAGAGAGGTCAGACCAAGGTCGTAGGGTGGTGAGCCTCATCTGTCAGAGTTGTTTCACAGCTCAACTTCGCTTGGACCTGCAGTGTGCCCTTGGGAAAGTGACTGACTCCCTCTGGGGCCCTTAGCTTTGTCCTGTCTCAGGTGGTGCGATGACCTCCGTCCTGGTCTCTGGGAGGATTTAATGAGCAGCCACGTCAGGCCACATGTGCTGGAAGCCCCACTGCTCCACGGTCCGCTGTTCTCTCCGGGGTGTGGTTCGCCTCCTCTCCCCAGAGGGCTGTACTCATTTCCAGACTCAAGGTGCTCACACAATCAGTGCAGGATAATTGAGTGTGTGAGTTTCTTACGGCTACCTTAACAAATTAACAAATTGAGTGGACAACCTCAGTGACTTGAGACAACACAAACCTATCTCTGTTCTGGAGGCCAGAAGCCCAGGGATTCAGAGGCAGACATCCTGGTGGAGAGAGGTACCGCTTGCCTATCATGCTGGGGTGGGACAAAACCTGCATTGGGGGTTGCAGATGTGAACACTGGCGAAGGAAATGACACTCCTCCATAACCTGGGCCACAAAGACATCCCAGGACATCCCCAAACCGGGTCGCAGCTTCTCTGGGAACCAGAGCCCATTCCCGGGAGCGCACAGAGAGGAAGGCTCGTGGCCCAAGAGAGATTCACCTGCACAGCCGCCTCAGCCACCGCTGGGGGCCGCGTGCTCAGGTTGCCTGCTGGTAAAGTGACGCTCTGAGCACCAGTGAGCCAGCCAGACTCGAAGATGACTGTCTGAGTTGTTTTGTGCGTGTGTCTAACCTTCAGAGTTGACCCCAAGGCTAACTTCATACTGCCCTGATGCTCTCAGAGACAGATAACCGGGTGGGAAACAGCCCCTAGTGAAGGTTATTCAGTGGGGCTGAGGCCCCCAAGTCACTGCCCTAAAGGCAGGCGCCCAGGAGCAGCAGCCTGGCCGTGTGGCCTGTTCGTTGTTTCTGCAAGACCTCAAATCCACAACAAACACCCACCACCTCTGCGTTCGAATCTGGCTGCAAATACGGACACAACAGAGGCCACCGTCTGCACCGGAAGGCGCTGAGGACCTCAGAGGCTCTGCTCACGTCACTTCCCAGACAATGAACCAGGATCCGGTGAGCTCAGCCCAGATGGTGTGGGCCCGGCCCGGCCATGGCTGACAGCCTCTTCTCACCCTGCAGGTCAAGGCCCGCATTCCACGTCCAGCCTCGTCACTGTCACACCCCACCTGTCCTCATAAGGACCTGTCCACACCCTTCCCTAGAATGTAAACATCACTAAGGCAGCAATTTGTTCTCTCTTGTTCTGTCTCTTCAATGCTTGGCATTTCAAAACATAGGTTTCATTTTTACCCAGGGTTGGTGAGGCCAGCAGATCAGGAGATGAGCGCCACTAAAAACACTTTGTTACAGTTCCCAAGAGGAGGGGGCACTCCATGCCATGCAGGGCTGCCCAGGGAAGCCCCGGGGTCCATCAGGAGACAGAGGGAGACAGGAAATGAGGGCAAGAGGTCTTCTTGTGGTTTCGATGGGGAGGAACAGGTGAGGCAGGGTGAGCAGGCTTAGGACCAGCTAGTCTGAATCATTCCAGTGGGTTCTGGGGCCTGTGGCTGTCCTTAGTTGTCCGGTACCTCGCCCCGGGGTGGCGGGGTGGGGGCTATGACCCTGAGAGGGCTCTCACACACATTTGAAAGGGACGCTAGGGGGAGTCGTGTGCTGTCTCTGGGAATTAGCTGGCCCCCGAGGGACCGTCCCCTTCAGGAGCTGGGAGGCCCCAGATGTCAAACTATCCAAAACCAGAAAAATAAAGACAAGGATGTACCATCTGGAGCATTGTAGATGCATAGTGAATGCTTATCAACTCTACAGAGAGGAGAAAGAACATTAACAGTCGCATATTTTCAAGTTTTCAGAACCCTTCACCCTTTGTTTGGCTGATTGGGCCTTTTGAGGTCTGGCAGAAAAACACCCCAAGTTTGGGGTCGGATGGGGCCACCATATCCTTGCGCCTTGTGGTGTCACCGGCAAGCACCAGGTGGCAGACCATCCCTGCTGAGATCTGGAGGGACCACCGCCAACCCGTTGGCACGTGCGCAGTAGCAAGGCCACTGCACCTCTCGGGGCTTCTCTGGAGCAGGTCCCCCGGGCCCCAGCTCAGACCTGCTGATCTGATCAAGACCTGACCTCCATTCTCTCCTGGGACCCGGCCCGTTGAGGGCTCTTCATGGTGTCCCTGTCAGGGAGGCCTCCGTGAGGGTTGGGTGACTTGCTTGAGACCAAGCCAGGTGGCGGAGCTGGAATCACACCTGGATGACCTTGAGCCAGTGACCGTGAGTGCCTCTGAATTTCTCATAAAGTGGGCAGGGTGAGTTCTGAAGACGCAATGGGCTGATGCATTCAAAGTGCTTTACACAACACCCGGCATATAGTAGGCGCTTAGCGAATGGTTGTCATTGCTGTTAATTCTTCCAGAAGAGCCAGGTGTAAACTGGGACCTTCTCCTTGCTGAAATCCCTCCCTCCAAGGATGAAGCCTGCCCTTCAGACTTGGGGAAGGGGGTCCGCTTGGGCTCTGTTTCCACCATGGCTGTCATCTGTAGTGTTGCATTAGCGATTTTAAAACAAGAGGCCCCATTTGGCTTCTCGAATGATGCACGCTGTGGGGTTAAGTACCAGAAGCTGCTGGTGGTGTCTCTTGGCTTTTTCCAGTCCCACCATCTTACCCGCCTTGTGCTGACCCGCTGTGAGGCTGCCGGGGCGTCCCACATACCCAGTCACAGAAACCTCGCCTTAGGCCTCCGTGGGGAGGCTCGTAAAAGGCACTGAAGCTTCCCCCCCGCGTACAAGCTGCCCGCCATGGCGAACCAAATACTTACCAACTCGGCTGAAATGAGACTCAGCAGGGTAGGTTTCACAAGCAGCCCAGAAAATGTTCCCTCACCCCCTGTCCCTGGGAAAACAGGGCACAGAGCAGGAACCAAGAACCCCCACCCCAAGCAAGGCAAGACCAGAGATCCAGGCTCAAGGGCATGCCTCTGAATCCTTTCTCGTGGGCTCAGTTGCTCAGCAAGCCCTTCTTGGGCCCCTCCTGTGTGCCAGTCTCTGTGCCAGAGGCACAGCAGTGACAGACCTGCTTTCTGGGGCTCAGTGGATGGTTTCCAGCAGCAGGTGGAATGGGGCTGGCTTCCTGGAGGAGGCGACTGGAAGGACATTTCAGGAGAGGGAACAGAATGCCCAGAAGCCCCCAGGAAGGAATGGGTGCAGCAGATTGGAGGAAACAGGAGCGTGGGATCAGGACGCCAGCCCACAGGCAATGGGAGACCATGTGGATTTTCAGCAGTTGAGGAGGAGATCGCTGCCTTCTGAGCAGGGTTCAAGGGTGACCATCTTTGTCTCTCTTGGGGCTCTTGCTTGATTGGGGGTTCAAAGCCTCCCTGTCCTCCAGGTCTCCGCCACGCCAACAGCACTTGCTGTCTTCACAGAGCTAAGGGGAGCTCCAGGGCCAGGCTCTGTCTGGGCTAAGGCACTACTGGGGGACCCTGTGTGAAACTGGGGTGTGGGGTCCCCTCCCCGAAGGCCAGGCCAAGGAGGGAGAAACAGGCCCACTGGCAAAACTGAGGAGGTTGCTCACCACACCCCACCTGCACTGAGTCACTGGCGGCAGCCCATAGGTGGCAGGAAGTGCCATCAGGGGACGGGGCACACGCGATGCAGCTAATAAGAGCATGGGCAAGGAGGGGTCCCTGGAGGCGCCCAGCTCGGGAAAGGGCCTTGGGCTCCAGAGGTGGAAGGAAGCGTGGAAGAGAAAGAGGGGGAAGAAGAGACAGAGACAGAGAGACAGACAATGAAAGAGAAAAAGAGGCTGAGTTGGAGACAGGTAGAAAGCTACAGATTCAGAGGCCCGCAGAGAGGTGGAGCCTCGCGGGCAGTCATGCACCCTTACCCCCGTGCCCACCAGGTGGCGCCCGAGACCCACGCTCTGCACGCTGAGTGGTCCCTCCTGCAGCCCAAGGCCCTTTTCTCTTGGTTGTATTTCCCTGCCAGGCCTGCCACTGCCCTAGCAGGAGGCCGTGGGCCCCAGGATGGGAGGACGGGGTGGGAGGCTGGGGCTTCAGGCTCCACCAGAATCGAGAGTGTCCTGAGCTTCCCAACCTGGCCAACCCAGGCCAAAGGCATGTGGGTATCTGTGTTTGTCTTGGGTGTGTCGTATTCGTCTGGGAGTGAGTGTGCGCATGTGTGTGTATCTCAGGGGCTGTGGTGTCTGTGTGAATGCATTTGTCTTGGGGCGGGGAGGGGGTGTTCAATGTGTGTCCCCGTGTGTGTCGCACATCTCCATGCCCCCAGAAACCTGCCACTACCATCTCTGCTTGCCTTCCCCAGCAGATCTATAATGAGCCACAGAAGGAATTTGGGTGCTGAAACATTTAGGGAACATGTCCTGATGCCCAGAGTCCCTCATGGGACCGCAGAGGAAATGCTCTCTGGAGAGACAAGAACAGATGTTCATGCTGCTGACTGAGCAAGATTTTAGTTCTACTAACCCTAAGCATCTACTATATGCCAGGCTCTAGCTGGAGTGCTGCTTCTGTGTTGTGGACTCACTTTCCTCATTTGTAAAATGGGCCTAAAATTAGCACCTGCTCCATGGCTTTGCTGTTAAGTGATTAAGTGAGTCAGGTTTTATAAAGCTCTTCCAACACCGCCTGGCATGTCCAAAGGACTAGTAAGTGTCAGAAATCATCTCATTTAATCCTTACAACTATAAGCACATCCATTAACCTGTGGGTCAGTTGGTGCCTGAGAAGTCTCCACTCAGCGCTAGGGATTTGATGTTGTCTTAAAGACCTAAATAGGTAGGATGCTCAGATATCTGCACTAAAACTTCCCTTTTGGTCTAGCTCAGTGGTTCTCAAATTTCAGTGTACAGGAAAATGAGTAGGCTAGATCATGAGGGTATATAAATCAGAGCCAGGTGCTGTTCTAGGCACCAAGGACTCAGTAGTGAACAAACAGGCAGAAATCCCTACCTTAGGGGAGCTTCTATTCTAGTGGGGAAAATGTAATAAATGAAACTGATTTGCCACTTGGCAAAGGTGAGTCATTATACATGGTTACTAACCATCAAAGATGGTATTAATTTATACTGACAGCAGATGTGAGTGCCCATTACCCTGTACTCTCACAAAATCTAGTATCAAATACCTTTCTCTAATATTAGAATGGGGAGAATTCTAGGGTGGTTAAACATTTTCATGGAAGTCTTCCCCCTACAATTTCCCACCTATGTCTTTTGTGTGTCCAAAGTGACATTCACGTTCTTTGCGTATATCTCTCTAGTCTTATTTATTTCTAACAACTCTTTACATATGAAGGATGCCATTTTTGAGCATGATGGTGGCAGACAGCCTTTTCTAATAGGCTGGAATAACACAATGCACCAACAGGGGCCATCCTGTACCCTCCTTTGCCAGATCTTACAGCAATGAATTCCTTATGAAATTTCATGGGAATTTCATTGGACGGGAACAGTTAGGTCCAATAAGTAGTAGCTCTGAAGAGAACACTCTGACCTGAGACAAGGTCTTTCTTAGCTAAAGATCAATGTATTTCTCTTCTGAAATGGATTCAGCACTGTTAGGGACCTTTCTGACACATAATTAGATCATGCCACTTCTTCCTCCACATTCCTTGTGCTGCTAAGACAACCGGAAGTGGTATGTGTTGGTTGCCCCTTGGAACCCTGGCTCTCTGACTGTAGAATGTTCAGGAGTAAGAGCGACTGTTCTGAGGGTCTTGAGGGTCAGACATTCTGAGTTTCTGGAAGTCCACGATTTCAGCGATACCCCAATGCTAAGCCTCCCAGGTTCCAGAGCTCAAGGGGTCTCCAAGCTTGTCACTGTCCTTCTGGGTCTTCTGTAATTGCCCATGACAGATGCCCATACAGTGTCCTGAGGCAGAAACCATGATCCCTCTAATCCAGCAGCTCAGGCAGAGGGCCTACCGCCTGCAGCCACCTGGCTTTTCCTAATGGCTTAATGAGAAAGTCAAAATTAATTGGAACTGGCGCCCAACACTCACAGAGCTCCATGTGGTTGGCATGGCCTCCGTATGTTAAAGCCAAGTGTCCCTGGGCCTTGCACTGACCTGTTCTAAACACCAACACGTGTGATGCATGAGTGCTGGAGCTTAGCCTTACAAGGGAGGTGGCTGGGGCTGTGCTGACCCGGTTCTGCAGGTAGATCCTCCTGAGCCTCCCCGGAGAGAGCGCACACCGGCCTGGGCCCTCGTTCTCCCATGCCCCTCTCTGTAACTTAGTTTCTCTCCTTTGTTTGATGAGCTCAGCCTCACAGTTTTATGTGGGTTACATGTAAATCACTCAGCATGTATGTTATGCTATAATCTGTCCTTGGGCACATGGATAGATTCCAAGAAGGGATATAGCTGGTTTAGCAGTTCAGTAGCTATTATCAGAGAGATTACACCATTTCACACTCTGAACCTCAACGCATGAGATTGCTCTTTTCCCAGAACCCCAGCAGCATGGAATTATCAAGCTTTTTCATCTTTAGCCACCTGGTAGATTTAATTTAAAAAGGAGTATTTCATGGTACTTTCATGTTTAGCTTACCGAGAAGTAACTCCCTTTCATATGCTTGGGAGATATTTCTATTTCCTTTTCAAAATGTTCATGTCTTTTGACTCTTTTTCTATTGGGTTGTTGGTCTTTATTGATTTCTGGAAGCTCTTTACATAGTTGAGGAAATCAGCCTTTGGCCATCATGTCTTAGAAAGGTTTCCCAGACTTTGTTTATTGACCTAGTATTTTGTGTGTGTATGCGCGCGCACGCAGAAATTTTATATTTGTATTTAGGCAGTTACTAAGCTTTTAATTAAAGGCTTCAGGGTTTAATGTCATGTTTCATCATGCTAGGATTGTTATATTTAACTTCCTTGTTTTCTTCTAGTAGTTTTATAGTTTCTCTCTCTCTCTTTTTTTCCCATGGTGGGTGGAGGTATGTCCATCCGGAATTTATTTTGCTCCTAGCCACTTTTTAAATCTCCATCTGAAACCTGATGGTTGTGTAAGAAGCTGTGTGATAAGTGGAGAATAGCATGATTGAAGAAGCCAGGCGGCTGGGGTTCAGCTAGAGTTCTGGCTTTGCTGTTTTTCAGTGTATCCTCAGGGAAGTCTCTTACCCTCTCTATGCCTCATCTGTGACACGGGAGATAACAGAATTAAAGAAAGCTTTCTTTTTTAAAAAATCAAGTACCTAGAACACCATCTGTAACTTACCAGGTGCTTTCCTGTTTGCTATTTTTGTTTTTATTTGCTTTTCTTTGAAGAGCCTAATTGTACTTTGTGTCTGTTCCTTTGGCCAATTAGTGAGTGACTGTTTCTGGAATGTTTCTAAGTGCTTTACCTGCAGTAATTTAACACCCATGACAACCCCACTGGATAGATGGGGACACTGAGGCCCAGGAAGCTGAGGATCCTACCCGAACTCCCAAGGATAAGGCTCAGGATCAGCGCCCATGCTCTCCACTCCTCTTCTGGCCTCAGCATCCCTCCCCCTGCTGGAGGAGAGGCTCCCAGGGAGTTCATGTAAGTGGCATCTAAGTACAGACTGAGTTGTTGAGGTCCATTCAGCCACTTGGACCCCCAGAACTGGTCAGTCCTGTCTGGGCAGGTACAGGCAGTGGGTAGGGGCAAGCACCAATCAGGGGAAGGCTTTTAGGAAGAGGGTGCTTAGGAAAGTGTGGAAGAAGGGGCTGGTGGGGCCTGAGAAAGGGGTTGCAAGACTGGGGAAGGACAGCACGGAACTGGGGGTGGGCCATCCCCTGCTCACAAGCCTCCTAGGCACACACTGGGCTATGGAGTTCGTGACCAAGGGCAGGTGCCTCCTTGGTGGGAGTGCTGAACTTCCATTCTTCTGTCAATGCTCAGGATCCAACGTCTGCTGATCTGGGAAGCCATTCCCACTCACGGGCCTTTCCCAGCCTGTGGTCTCTCCTACTGCTCAGGCCCGGACCACACAGAGCTGGGAGTGTCTGTGCCGAGCTCTCTGTTCCCCACTCCCAGCTGGGAGACGCTTGAGGGCACAGCCGTAGGCTGAGTGTGCTCTGGTGCCCAGTCCACGCACAGATGCTCGTCGACTGTGTCCTGAAGGAAATAAGCCAATAAATACCTTACCAGCAGAAACCTCAGTATTTCCCACCTCTGCTCACAGCCCTCGAGGGCTCCCGCCCTCGGGGTCAAAGCCCACGTCCTCCCCTAGGCCGACAAGGCCCTCCCGTCCCTGCCCTCCCCCTTGCTCACTCTGCTCCAGCTGAGGGCCTCCTCGCTGTTCCTCCAACCCCCGAGGCCCGGTCCTGCCCCAGGGCCTTTGCACGGGCGGTTCGGGCCTCAGCCTGCAGTACCCTTGATACCCGGCCTTTTGCATAGCGGGCTCACTTCTCCTTCGGACCTCAATTCAAACGCCACCTGCTCAGGGAGCCCCCCATGGGCCCTGATCTCTGTCTAAAACTGCCCGCCGGCCCCTCTCTCCCTCCGTAGCACTTCCCACGATGGGGCGCATCGTGTATGCCCACAGGTATCCTGTGTGCCTCCGTTCTGTGCGTTCTGTTCTCAGGCACCTGGGCGCCTCCGTCCACCAGGTGCGCAGGACGCACTTAATCCCTGCAGGCAGGAGCGAAGGGGCGTCTGCGGGGCGCGAGGACCGGGGCCCAGGCGCCGCCCCAGCGGGTCCGCCCGCCGCCCCGCCCTCGCGGGCCGCCGCCTGCCTGCCGGGCGTGCCCGGGCCGACAGACGCGCGGCCGGGCGCCGAGGGCGCGCGGGGCCGCGGCCGGGCGCCATGGAGGGGCTGCGGCGGGGCCTTTCGCGCTGGAAGCGCTACCACATCAAGGTGCACCTGGCGGACGAGGCGCTGCTGCTGCCGCTCACAGTGCGGCCGCGGGACACGCTCAGCGACCTGCGCGCCCAGCTCGTGGGCCAGGGCGTGTGCTCCTGGAAGCGCACCTTCTACTACAACGCGCGCCGGCTGGACGACCACCAGACGGTGCGCGACGTGCGCCTGCAGGACGGCTCGGTGCTGCTGCTCGTCAGCGACCCCAGGTGGCCGGGGCGGGGCGGGAGGGCTGGCGGGGGGCCCGGGTGGGGGCGCCGGGGGGCCTGGCTGGGGCCGGAGCGGGGTGGGATGGGGGCAGGGGCGGGGGACTGGGGTCCTCCTGGGCCTGAGCGCCCGCTGTTGAGGCAAGCGGCTGGGAGGGGCGGGGGAGGCAGGCGCTGAGCAGCCCGGATCCCCTCCTGCCCCCGTCTTTTCTCTCGCTCTGCCCTCCTCCCTCTGGCCTGCCTGCCCTTCTCACTGTCTCACCGTCTCCCTTCTCTGGCTCGCTCAGCGGCGTTGCCCTGTTTCATTTCCTGTCACTCCTTCTCTCTGTCTCTCTGTCCGTTTCTGTCCCTCTTTCCCTCCACGTTTCTCTGGGTCCCTGCCCTCTCTGTCCGTCCCCGCCTCTGCCCTCCCTGTGATCTCATCCCGAGGCTTGCTGCCCACACTCTTGACTTGGCCATCCGAGGTCCCCCAAGAGGGGTCTCCTGGCCCAAGGAGGGTCTGCTGAGAAGGGCGCCTGGGCCGTGGTAACAGCACCCACAGAGCCCTGGGGCAGCTCTGGGAAATGGAAGCTGACACCTGGCAAGATTGGACAGTGAGGTGGTGGAGATGGGCATGGGCTGGCCTTGAGCCCCAGACCCCATCTTGGTGGCTGCGGGCAGGGGGCACAGTCCAGAGCCATATGCGTAACCCTGGAGTCAATGAGGTCACACTCACCAGGCTCCTAGAGGCTTTGTCCATCATGCCTGAGAGCAGGCGCCTCCTATGCCAGTCCTAGAGGCTCACGGTGGGGTGGGGGCAGCTGGTGGGATGATAACTTGATGGGGGTTCAGGGCTGGGGGCTGGGAGAGGGTGTTCCCAGCAGTCTACCTTCTCCTACAAGTTCTGGCATTTGGACAACCCACAGGTGTCCATGTGACTATTGCTTAATATGCAGCAAGCATTTATTAAGTGCCTACTGTGTGCCAGGTCATGTGCTGGTTGCTGGAACTCAGTGCTAACCAGACAGGCCTGCCTTCATGGAGCTCACAGTCAGTTCAGCCGGGGAGACAGACAAGGAACCAAGTAAATACATGACAGAATGCCAGCCTGTAATCAGTGCTGTGGAAAGACAGCCCAAGATAAAGGGTGATAGAGATGTTGCCCTCACAGTGGTGGCCAGGGGAGGCCTCCCTGAGAAGGCGCATTTCAGGGTATAATATGAAGGAGCGGATTAAACAAAGAGAACAAGAGGGGAGGAAGGGTGTTCTGGGCAGAAGGCACAGTGTGTGAAAAGGCCCTGGGGCAGGACCAGGATCAGCCCTGCCTGTGTGGAAGGATCATTGAGGTGACCCATGTGGCTGAAGCAGAGTGAGCAGGGGAAGAGAGCGGGGTGGGGACAGGGCAGGTTGTGAAGGGCCCTGCGGGCTGCAGGGAGGATTAAGCTTTGACTCCAGGATGGTGGGAGCCCTGGAGGACTGTAGGCAGAGCAGGGACCTGACTCAGGTGCTCACCTGCGCCCTCTGGTGGCTGCTTTGGGGAGGGCAGACCATGGGGGCCAGGGCCCCTGAGCTGCCAGGTGGACTCTGAGCAGTTCTGGGAGTGCTTGAGTGCCATGAGGACTGCATTTGGCCCGCAACCTGTGTCTCTCTGTCCCCCGCCAGGTAGTCTGGGTTGGAGGAAGTGGAGCCATGACCGAGGGGACCAGAGGTGCTGGCTGAGGAGCAGGCAGGGGTGGGGACACTTTGGGGAGGTGCCTCCCAGGAGCCTTGGCCTCCCTCTGGGTAAGTTACTCTAGTACTTCAGGTGCAGAAGGGACCTCACAGATTATAAAGAATGCAGATGGGGAAATGGGGGCCCAGAGAGAAGAAAGGACTCACCTCTGTTAACTATCACCCCCTTTCATACCTCTATGCTTTTCACCCCTTGGGCAAGGACACTGTTCTTACCCTCTCACTTACCTTTAGACTAGCATATGTTGCCCCTAATTAACATGAATGATGCTGCCCCGACTTCCTATGTGACCTTGGGCAAATCCCTCCCCGTGGGCTCCGTTATCCCCTTCTTCAAGGAAAGGGTGAGCTGCTGTTGGCAGGTCGGATTCTTTGCCTGCAATTCATGGGACTGCCACCAGGTGGCTCCAAAGAGCAGTACTCCTCCAAGGAATGGCTGCCAGAGGCTAAGGGCCATCCCTGTCCTTCCTGGAAGGCACCAGGGCCATCAGGAGGGAAGAGATGGGCTGCATGTGTCACCGTCCATGTCGGGGCTGTTAGGGAAAAGGGAAGAAGGGAAACTGATCAGAGGGCTGGTGTTTATATCCTCCCACAGGCGTGGACTGGAATTGTCTTATCCTCTCCCTCCTGTTGTTCCAGGTTCGGGCTCCCGGGGTGGACGTGTAACAGCGGCCTGACCAGCTGCTGCCTGCTGCCTCGACACTCCTGATGGAGCTCCTGATGCTGACCTAGGACCGCGCCACCCAGCCAGCCTGGGAGGAGCCGCGGACCTTCTAAGTGTGTGTGCCTCTTGGTCCACGGCTCTACACTTGGGGCCTCAGGGGGTCCAGTCGGCTGTGGGCACCCCCAAACCACCTTGGGAGGCTCCCACAGGCAGCCAGAGGCTCTCCCAGGAAGAGAAGCACAGAGGGGAGAGGAAAGGAGGAGGACGTCACCCCTCTCAGCCACGCCTTTGCCCAAGCTGTTCCCACTGCCCGAAGCACCTTTCACACTCCTCTCTGTGGCTCCTACCCACCTGAGATTCTAGCCTCCTCCAGGAAGTCTTCCTGTATTCTCTCCTGCCCAGCCAATCAGCACGTTTTCCTCTTTGGGGTTCCCACATGCCCCCTCTACTGTAAGCAGCCTTGGCTGGGGGGTACACCAGTTACTCATGAAATCTCAAATGACCAAAGGTGGAGACAGGGGGACCCCAGCCCTCGCCCAGCTTTCTAGCGTCATGCTGAGCCCCCAGTCCCTACTCCAAACACCCCCTAGGTTGCACCTGTGCCAACTCCTTGGCCATGTCTTTCTTTCCCTTAAATCCCACAGCCTTGCCCTCTGCACGGGGTCTCCTGTTTGCATCTGAAGGGCTCTGGTTGCATGGATGGGGACCTGGCGGGGAGGCTGAGATGTGGGTGGTAATCTTGGGAGGTGTTCCAGGCATTGTGTTGTGAAAATTCTGGGTACCAGACCCTCTGAGTAGAACGCGGGGCCTCAGTTGGACCTCTAACCTGTGGCCACGCAGCTTCAGGTCCTCTGTGCAGAACCTGGGGAAGTTAGGGGCCTGCGCTTGCCCTCGAGGGTAGGGTTCACGGTCCAGGGGCTGGTGGTGCGAGGGGCAGAGGTGGGGGAGACTGTTGTTGAGAAATAATGTTTTAATTAAGAGTCATGTTTGCTACAGGGTGCAGAGTGGAGACAGGGGGATAATAACTCACGGCCAAGGGAGATCCGTGCTCAGACCTCATGTTCGCCTGTCGTGGGGGCAGCAACAGGCCTGCTGGGCTCTGCTCACCAGCCTCGGAGGGGGCAGGGGGCAGAGAAGTCAGAGAGAGGGACCCCCATTCCTGCAGACAGCTGGAGACGCAGTGCGGGTGACCTGGGTTTCAGCTGTCCCCTCTCCCCCTTGGTGCCCAGCCCAAGTCCGGGTACCCAGAGATCTCAGTGCCTGCTCCTTGCGGGTCCTCCTAGGGCAGGGCCTTCAACTTCCTCTCAGCAGTGGGTAAACTGAGGCCCCAGGTAGTAGCTGGGCCGCTGGGGGCACATGGCAGTGGAGGCAGCCCTGATCCCCGCTGGTGCCTGGTTTGGGACTCCGTTCATACCTGACCCACGCACCCAGGGGACCCTCTTGAATAGCCCCCTGCACATCCAGGGATCTGCGCCCAACCCTGGGCCCGGCAGGGAAGTGGCTCCCATGATCACCCAGCTCCAGTCCTTGGTCCCCGACTGTGTGCCAGGATGCACCCTTGCCAGGCTCTGACTTACCCTAAACTCCACTGCAGTGTGAGGTGGTGGCCGTGATTATGGCCCCTTTTATAGGTGGAGTGTCTGAGGTCACCCCCTCCTGCCCAGAGCGGCTACCCCTGGCAGACCCTGAACTGACAATGCCCCAGCCTAGGCGGGGTGCCTGATGGCAGAAGGGGGAGGGTGCTTCCTGAAGGGGAGTGGGGGTGGGGGAAAGCCTTTTCAGGCCAGTTTGACATTTAACAAACAGTATGCAAATTGCATGCAAATCATCACCCGTTTCTTAAGCCTCGACAGCTCTGGCGTGTTCTGAAATAATAATGTTGGACCTGTCCCTCGGCGTTGCCCTGGAGGAGGGGTCCAGACGATTTCCCTTCCCCCACCCCTTCCTTTCCTGCCCCCTCCTTCCTGCCCTCTCTCGTCTCCCCCTGTGCCTTTCCCTCCCTCCCACCTTTCTCCTTTCCTTCCTTCACCTGGCTCATTGGAGGCCCCCCAGTCCTGAGAGGAGACAGCAAAAGCGGCTTCTAGTGTCCCCATTTCCCAGGCGAGGAAACTGAGGCACAAGCCTGGCCTGAGGTCCCAGAGCCACAGTGTGAAAAGTGTCCCCCACCAAGTGCCCTCCTGGGCCCAGGAAGAGAGAGGACAGCGACTGGAGTGACAGGGACTTTGAGGGAGGCTCCAGCCTGACATGGTTTGGCAGGACCGTGTGACACTCTCCGGGGGTCTCTTGGCCTTGAATGGCGGGGCTCCCGAGCTGGGATCTGCAGATTTTGACATTGTCTCGTGCTCCTCCTATAGTCCTTCTTTCCCCTTCCACTCCGTCAGCGTGTTCTTTGAATTCTGGTCCAGCCCCTGTGCTCACTCTACATGCCTTCTGCATTTGGCACTCCTATTTATCCTCCAAAGCCCCAGCTCTGACACCCACTTCTTCATGCCGCTACTTCTGATCCTCCAAGGAGAGCCTCCACTTCCTTCTGGGATTCTCTGGCCCCAGATATCTCTCTCTCTGGCCCAGTCCTGACCCCTTGGGGTCGGCAGTCACTGACCACTGGCCATATTCCAGCCCTTGTTTCATTATTACACCGCCGCGCCCCCCCCCAGACCTCTGAATATGCATGTTCTCTACCCGAAAGCCCTTTCTGGTCGAAATTTTCACCTGGCACACTCCTAAATTTTCAAGATCCAGTCTGAGGAGGCACCCTGGGGTCCCAGGATCACCCAGGTTGGGACCAGGTTGGGGCTGGCTTTGAGTGTGTATTGAATAAAAGAGTAAGTGTCTGAAAATAAAATCAAGTTCAAAGCCCATAACGTGGTCTTTGGGCTCCAATCTCCCCAGCTAAGCACCCCCTTTGCCCTCTCTGCTGCTCACCAACAAGCCTTTGCACGGCCTGTTCTCTCTGCTAGGAACGCCTTTTCCCTCGACTCCTTTTCTGGGTGACCCAAGCCGGCCCCCTCTCCTCTCTGAGCTGTGAAAATGGGGTAAGCCGGTCCCCCCAGGGCCTCCCAGGCTCCTGGCCCCACCCCAGGAGCAAGTCTGGGCTGCAAGGAGTTTCAGGTGAGACTTGGCAACCACCGTCCGCGCTGGGGCCCTCGGCGTCCCAGGGAGGGGCCAGCTCCCACCCTGGCCTCCCGCTCTGTTTGTGGTCCCGGTACCTCGAGGGGAATTTTCCCAGATGGCAAGAAAATCCAGGCGGTTCCCAGAGAAGGCAGCTCAGGCAGAAACCACAGGTGCCCGGGCTTGCTGCTTCAGTCCTGCTTGGCCTCCCTCTCTCTGCCTCCAGGTGGGTTCTAGCCTTCTGTAGCACCGTCTGGTCACTCAACAGGCATTTATTGGGAGCCCTCTGTGTGCTGCCTGCTGGAATACTAAGGAAGACCCTGTTCTGGCTGCCACAGATGGTGGGGCAGGTTGCTCACTGCACAAAAGTCCTTAGTTGAGGGGGCCAAAGAGCCCCAGGAAGGGGGATCCTTCTGTAATTCACATAAAGCCTCCCTTACAGGCCAGCATCGGCCCTGCCCCTGCCATCCTCCCCCCCTCTCTCTTTTTCTTCATCTGTCTCTGCATCTCACTGTCTCCTTTCTACATATCTGCTTCTTGTTTCTCTCTTCCTCCATGTCTCTGTGTTTGTTTATCTCTGCCTCTGCTTATTATCTCTGTGTGGGTCTCTCTGCCTCCATCTCTGTCTTTCTCTGTGTCTTCCCACCTCGCTGGCTGGTTATCTCTGACTCTCTCCGTATCCCTGTATCTGGCTCTCATATGCCCTTTCCAAAAGGACCCTCTCCCCTGACGCCCTGAGCATGATGTCTGGCGCATTTTCAAAAGCTGCTGGGACCATCCATTCTGCAATCGTTGATCACACCCGTATGATTTGCAGGGCGCTGGGGAGAGCATGGTGACCGTGACACCAGCCACCGGCCCTCACAGGGTTCGAGGTTCAGCAGACTCCTCCAGAAGCTACAGGGTGAGGTGGGGGGGCTGTTCCTGAGTCCCCAGAATCCCCTGCTCTGGGCTAGGCTCAAAGTCCTCCTCTGAATGATCCTGGGTGTTCCTACTGGGCCTCAGTTTCCCCACCTGCTGGAGAAGGAAGGTGTCCAGGGTGGCTGGGCCAAGAGCTGCATGCGTGGCATAGGCTGCTTGTTGGCAGAGAAATATTGACTCATGCCTGCACCCAGGTGAGTTTGTAAGAATCCTCCAGGGGAAACAGTTGTATGAAAATACAAAACGACTGCCCAGCCTGCACTCTGACTCACCTGGGGAGGGCACGGCCTCCCTGCCGTCCCCCAGATCACTGGAGACGTGCCTACCTCTTCCCTGATGGCCCCTGGCTGTCCACTGGAGGCTGCTGGCCTCACCGTGAGGGCTCCAGGCCTCACCCCGAGGGCTCTGACTTGGCACTGACCTCACCCCTGTGGTCTGAGCGCCAGACCCACTAAGCCCCTTGGCGGGTTCCCCTGGGAAAAGCTCTTCCCAGTCACAGGGCCGTGCCCGGGACACGGTTTGTGTGCAGAGCACCCTGTCTGCACCCCTCATGTCTCATCCTCTGATTTGCAGGCTCAGTGTCCCTTTCTTGGGGAGGTCCTAGACAAGTCCTGTTCCGGCTTTACATTCTCACACCGTCCAGTTCTCTTCCTTTAGAGCATTATTCATTCAGTGTGTATTTTCCCCACTAGTCTGAGGACACTGTGAAGGCTGGGCTGGGGTCTGGTCCGGTCACCGATAGATTACACAACATTTAAGAACCCAGAGTAAGGGGCTGGGGAACCAGGAACACCCCCCAACTTCCCAGGCTCCATGAGGTTCCCTTGCCCAGTTCCCATCCCCACTGTGTCAAATTCCAGGTAACCCAGGGCCCCAGAGGCTCCGGATTGGGATTCCAGGTACTTTGGCTCCTGGCACCGTGATAAATGGAGAAAATTCAGAATTCATTATTGACTGTCCCACGAGCTGGCCCGATCTGGACAGATAAAGAGCATCCTCGCCGTTTTGTCTGCCCAACACTTCTCAGGAGTTTATTACGTTTGGGAGGCAGCTGGCTGAGAGGAGAGGCCCAGAGGCACTGGAGCCAGGTGGAGCTGGGGGCAAAGCCTGGCTCTGCTGGGCCACTTTGAGCAACTCCCTCTCCCTCTCTGAGCCGCAGTTTTCTCATTTGGCAAAAGGGAAGGACAAAAACATCCTCATCTGTCGGGATGAATTTGTTCGGGGAGTCTCCTCTAAGTAATGGCGTGTCACACAGTAGGTCCCCAATAAATGCAGTATCGATGAGTTGACTCTGCAGGCCTAATTCTTCACCCCCACCTTTGCTGGCAGAATAAAGTGGCTGGAGGGCTGGAGGCAGAATCCTTACCCAGGGTGGATCTGTCTCCCTTAGGTGGTGAGAGGTGGCAGATGGCTGACAGGTCTGCGTGGTTAAGAACTGATCGAAGACAACAGCCATTAAAGAGCAAATGTTTGAACGACTTTTTTCTTCAGATTCTTGGTAGCCCGCGCCCCACCGCAAGGGCACAGCGCCCTCTGCTGGACGGTGCAGAAGCTGCCACATCTTAGTATTCACATGTCCTCGAGTTAGGCACGCGCTGCCTGGTATAAAGATCATGGAAACCACATACGTAATTTAAAACTTTCTGGTAGCCACAGGGAAATAAGTAAAAAGAGACAGGTGAAATTAACTTTAATGTGTTTTTTTTTAACTCAATACATCCAAAACATCATTTTAAGATGTGATCAATTATTTGATTGCTAATCAATTAACTTAACATTCTTTTTTTCAGACCAGGTCTTTAGAATCTGGAGTGTGTTTTATATTTACAGAGCATCTCAGTTTGAACTAGTCACAGTTTAAGTTGCCGGTGGCTCCCATATTGGACAGTATAGAATCAGGGTATATGAGTACGGCTTGCCTGAGCAGGCCAGTCGCTTCTGCCCTGCGTACCCCACAACGCTGTCCTGCCCGCAGCAGCCACCAGAGGGCGCCTGTGAGCACGCGAGTCAGGTACCCTTCCTCCCCCGCCCTCCAAGGACCTCACTGCCGGTGGGGGCAGGTTTGTGCAGGGCCTTAGTGTGGGGTAGGGTGTTCGCTGTCCTCCTAAATGGACGGGATACGGTGGGTTAAGCAAGAAACAAGCCTCCGAGCCGCTGAGGGAAGCTGTTTGCCTTGTTTCTGGATCCAGGATGGGTGATAACCCCACCTCAATGGAGGCAAGGTTTTGAATCTTGCCTCTCTGCCTCCCCATAGCTGAGTGTCCAGAGGCCGGGGACTTGCCCTGCTGTGCTTCAGCTTCCCATGTACAAAATCGGTCCCGTAACAGACCATCCTCGGACAGTGGTCAGGTTCAAATAAGCTCCTGGCCTCAGGATGCTCAGGGGCGCCCAGCTCTGTGTGGCAGTCACCTGGGGACTAGGCAGCGGTAAGCAAGTCTCAGTTACCTCCGCAGACAAGGGGCCGCCAGACTCAGTCACTCGGATGAATGCTATTTTAATGCAACATGAAAAAAAAAAACAAAACTCACAATGAATACAAAAACGTCTACAGGGAACAAAGTATCAAAGTGTTAAATATTACCACGATCTCCACCCTGCCTAGCACGCCTCGCCCTCTGCCCAGGGCGACCACGCCTGGGAGGTCCTTCCTCCGCACAGCCTCCCCTCCCAGCAGTAAGGGCCTCTGATTAAACCCTAATTCCTGCTGATTAAGCACAGGGATCTGGGGGACCTGGCGGCGCGCAGGAGGGAGGCCCTGGAGTGGTGGGCCGGGTTGGGCCTCCCTAGGGGAGACGGAAGGCGGGGAAGGAGTCCGCTGAGTGGCTGGAATGGAAGCCCAAACTTAATTAGCCCCTCAGGATTAATTACTGGGCCCAGGAACAGGCTGAGAAATCTATCACCCGGGTGGTTCCCGATTCCAGGCTTCTCTTTATTCCATTATTTTGTCTCTAAACCTCCTCCCCATTCTTTTCCAACAAAATATATCTATTTTAGAAATGCACCTTTATATTCTACCATGAAAAACTAGATATATATCTTTTGGGGGTAGACAATGTATATAAATTTGGAGGAATATATATTGAAATGAATATATAACTGTTAAAAAATGATCTACATAGTCCAATTTGGAACCATGTAACAGCAGCTGCCCTGTGGGCAATGAGTATGCGCCGGGTGTTTACACACTTCTCTTAGGTCATCTCCTCCTAATAAACTCTTGGGGATGTAAGCTATTATTTACCCCCGTTTTGCAGGAGCTTGTCTGACTCTAGGGTCTGTGTTCTTCAGTCCTAACTGTACCCACCACAGTGGGGTCTGACTTGAGATCTTGGAAAAGCCGGGGCAGACTGCCCTATCCAGGAAAGCCACTTTGGGTTCCTGCCGAGACCAGCATTTGTGATTAATGTTGCTTTCTGCCTCCAAGCATTTGACTTGGCTGTTCCCTCTATCATGAATGCCTTTCCTTCCCGTGTGTGAATCCTCTTAGGTCTTCAAAACTCTGGGGGCACATGTCTGCAGGAGGCTTTCCTTGTGAATCTCCAAACTGAGGCTTCAGCCACCCCCCCATAGGCCTGACGACTTGGGCTGGGAGTTCCCCATCAGGTTCGGTCCCCCCAGCCTGGGAGCTTCTCCAGGGCTGGTGCTGGGGACCCCTTTCCTGGCCTAGCTCAGATAGGATATCAGTAATGGGGGGATGCTCACGGGCTCCTTGGGGCTGGAGGGGTCATGAATGAGGAAAACATCTTTTAGGTCTAAAGTTTTCCTTGGGGAGGTTTGGAGGTGCCCTAGCTCTCAACTGGCTGCAGCCCAGGGGCCCCCCCTGCTCACTCTTCTCTCACCCCCAGGCACTATTATCCTCTTATTTCGCAGAGAGGCAGCAACTGGGAGGGGACAGGGCCTGGAGGTCGAACTCTGATATCTGAGTCATTGTAGCCCCATTGCATGGAGGGGGAAATCGAGGCACCAATTCCCTTAACTCCTCTAGGGAATAAATTTATCTGGTGGGGGAAGGTGAACCCAGAGTGAGCACCTGCCATCCATCCCCCACCCCAAGTCTTTCTCTGGCCTCCGTAGGTCCACCCTGTAGATGGGAAGACTGAGGTCCAGAGAGGAGAGGACAGGCCTGCACCCACCCTCTGTCACCTTGTCCCTCGATCTCATGGCGCTCCCACCATGTGCCTCTCCTCGGCCCT
The DNA here is from genome assembly GCF_040802235.1 of Manis javanica. Taxonomy (NCBI): domain Eukaryota; kingdom Metazoa; phylum Chordata; class Mammalia; order Pholidota; family Manidae; genus Manis; species Manis javanica. The sequence continues at coordinate 96,640,902 of NC_133168.1, read as the reverse complement.
TCCAGAGCTGTACTGTGGGAAATTGTGTGTTCGTGAACGTTCGAGTGGGAACTCAGGTGTGTTAGCAGGAAACCGGAGTAGTGGGTCCCCAGGAAGGTGAGAGTGGGTGATGACAGCTGTTAATGAGGCAGCCCTGGATGGACACAGTGGCAGGCAATTGGAGTAATGGATTCCCAGGAAGACACGATGCCCGTGGCAGTTTTAATGATCCAGGGCTGCCGGCTGCACCCCTTCTGCCAGGTCTCCTGAGCCGTCAGCCTCCTCCAGGCCCACAGGCCACTAGCCTCATGCCTGGTGAGCCCCCAGGACACACGCACACACACACTCGTGGGCACATAGGTGCACCTACCGCAGACATGCATATGCCTCACACACACGGGGCCCCCGCCGCACACACTGGGGCCCACACGGTGCCTGTGGGTGGCGTGTGACTTCTCTCCCCACCCACCGGCCTCACTCATCAGCCACGCCCTCTGCCTGCTGCCCGGGAACAATTATAGTGTCGGAGACGGTGCTGCCGCCCTGAGCCGGCCTCATGTTTAATTCATCTCAGGGCTAATTATAACCAGGCTGGGGGAGGGGCAAGGTAACCTTGGCCTCCTCTCCCCAGCCCGTCCTGCCGCCAGGTGACCGGGTAACGGTGTAGGGGGCAGGGGGTTGCATTGCTCCCTCTGCCCCCAGCTCTGGGCACCCCTGCCAACCCCTTCAGCACCTCCTAACAGCGAACATCCTCAGAGGCAGGGCTGCTGCCACGGGCTCAGGGCCAGGCAGGGCAGTGGGAAGGAGGCACGGGAATTCCAGCTCCGGGCAACGGTGTGCAGGCGCCGGGATGCCTCCTTCCCACCCTCCCCTCCCCTCCCCTCCCAACCCATCGGGTTTGCTCATAATACCTGCAATGATGTCGGCTATCCCACCGTCTTCCAGGCAGGCGCCCCTCCAGAGCCAGAGGTCCAGCCTGGTGCCTGAACAGTGAATCATAAAACCGACCGTCGGCAACACAGAACCTTGTGCATTGTGCACAGCGTTTGGCTCTCGGTACACGTCAGCTACTTTCGGGGCTGCTATCCTTGAGTGCTTACTATGTGGCAGGCATAGTTCTGAGCAATGTGCGAGATCATCACCGAGCAGGGCTTAGGGTGAGGCCATATTTAAGGGGTCCTGGACAAACCCAGTCGGCAAGGTGAATACCATTTTAAATCGTATTTTCGAAAATCCAAACCAGTGCAAGAAAGTCCACGTGAAACAAAATGTCCACATGTTAAACTCAGACCGCGGTAGGACTTGGGTGCACGTTCTGATCGTCCCCACAGTCCCTAGGAGGGGGGGACTGTGAGGAGCAACACCCCATTTTACAGATGGGGAAACGGAGGCACGGAGCAGTGAGGCCGCATGTTCTTGTCCGATCTGGCCTCCATGTTACTCTGTCCTTCCAGCGCCGTGCCCTGGCCTAGGTCGGAGCTTCATACTCCCCTCCCCAGCTCGGACCCTTCCCTCCTGACTCCCCAGCTTGTCACTGCCAACCTGCCTCAGCGACACGGCCCGAATTAACTGTGGGTGTCAGTCGCTGGCGAGCTCCACCGGGCCACGTGCTCTGTAATATGGCTCCTCTGCTGGGGACAGAGCCCAGCTCCGGCACTTGGCATGGGGCAACCTGCTGCTCCGGTCTGTGCTTTGATGAACCCATTTTCCTGGGGGAATGAGGCCCCACTTTTGGTTTCCTGTTCAGCAAGATGGGTAACGCTCCAAACTCCAGTGTAGGTACACATGCAGTTCAGTCAGTGAGACAGTGGAGAGGGCTCAGATTCCAGAGCCAGGAGCAGCCAGGAGCCAGGGTTCGAATCCCGACTCCACCACTTGCATGCTTTGTGACCCTAGGAGGACCACTTAACTTCTTTGGAGCTGGGGCTCCACCTGTAAAATGCAATATACAAAATGCCTCTGGATTAAATTAATAAACTTACGCCTGGAAAGCTTAGGGCAAACGCCTGGCATACTGCAGGTGCCCGGTGAGTCATTGAAATCACCGTGGGGCCTCGCACTGGGCTTCTGAGCTCCAGGCATCCCGGCCTCTGCAGGCGTATGAGGTAGGCCCGTTTTAAAGGTGAGAAATGGAGGCTCCGAGAAGGGATGGGACAGGTTCGAGGTCGCGCCCCGTGCTGAGCCCCCTCACCCTCCAAGGTCCGGAGAGGGGCAGCGGCGGTGCGCGCGGGCTCGCAGGGCGCTCCCGCCGGTGGCAGCGCGGCGTGGGCGACTTGGCCCGGGGCTCAGGGGCGGGGAGCGCGGGCCGGGACCGGGGACGGAGCCCCCGGCTGCGGCGCTGAGCGTTTCCATGGCAGCCTAGCGGGAGCCGGCCGGAGCGATTAGACGTCCCGAGGTGCGGCTGCTAAAAATAGTGCGCGGCGCACCGGGCTCATTAGCTGCCGGGCTTTTGGCAGCCAGGTACCCCTCCCGGCCCTCCTTCCCGCGCGCTCCTGGGCGCAGAGAGGCTGCAGGCGAGGCGGCGGGGCCGGGCCGGCCCTCCCTCGGTTCCCCATGGCCCTTGGCCTCAAGCGCCCTCATTTCACCCCATTCCCCCCATGACGTCACCTGCCCCTGCCCTGGATGTCTCTCAGGGGCACGGAATCTTGTTTCTGCTCTTCCCTCGGTGCAGATCGCGCTGCCTTCTTTCTCTTCGACTTTATCAAGCCCAGCTTACACATCACCTCCTCTAGGAAGGCGAGCCCAACTCAGGGCCTCTCCCGGGCACCCCCATCACAGCTCTGACACTAACCTGTAGGCCCAGAGAGGGAGAGGGTGGGTGGATTTTTGTCCCCGAGTGGGGAATAGGAGGTGGCACCCAGCCGTGGCGCACTGTTTCTGGAATGAATGGGGGGAGATGATCTATAGCTCTGGTGGGGGGATTATGGTGGACACTCAGACTACAGGTTCTCCAGACCAGACTGTCAGCCGTCTGTCCCCTCTCAAGCAGAGGTTTCTCCTCTGCTTACTTTGAGGAGGGCGACCTGCCTGTGTGACTCGGCCAGGGCACCCAGACTCTCTGGTTCTCTTTTGGCCTTATGGAATCGCCACATAGGACTCAGACGTTGAAAGGACCCAGCTCAACCTTAGTGGAGCAATCAAAATTTGGAAGGAAGGAGGAGAGAGATATGAAAGGAAAGAGGATGTGGGAGCAGATGGACATTCATGAAGACGTCTTGGAACAAAACTAAGTCTGTTGGAGAATCTGTTGCAGGGCAGCCTCAAACGCGCAGAATTTCCCAGAGAACCAAAAATGTCAGTTTCAAGGTAGGCCACAAGGTGGCGCATTTGTCATGGTGCAGCTTGGTTGTTGCAAGGTGGGGAAGTCCAGGGCAGAATCAGAGGGAAATTGGGAAGAGTAGGGGGGATGATGGGCGGGGTGCAGCAGGGGAGTGTTAGCAGGGAAGCAAGGAAGTCTGAGGTCTGCCAAGTGGGCAGTGACAGTGCTCAAAAACTTGATTTGAGATCTATGTTGCCGTGAAACCATGACTATACCATCAAACTGTAAGAACATGACTCAGATGAGGGGGAAGCTCGTCACTCCCTGTCCCCCCCAGTCTGGGCATAATTGCGGGCTGCAGTGGTGGCTCCACAATCACCAGGGACCCAGACTTGTTGCTCTACCTCCTCAGCCAAACTTCCATCTTGTGGACCATAATAGCTGCTGCAGCCTCTGCCATCACAGCCACCTTCCAGAGGATGGTGCTTGGGGGAGGGAAGAAGCCGGAGAGGAGGGCCTGTCTTTATGTTCTGAGGTTACAGCCTGGAAGTTACACACACCATTTATGCTCATATCCTGTTACCCATCATGAAGTCAAGCGGTCACACTGACTTGCAAGGAGGTCTGTGAAGTGCAGTTTTTAGCTGGCAAGTTTCTCGCATTAAAGAAGAATAGAGAGTGAATACTGGAGACAGCCCACAGCTTTTGCCACCAAATGGGCTAGGAAGAAGTGGACATTTGTCACTATTTCAGTGATACCAGCAGGGAAATGCCCCTTTTCCTTGACCTCTGGACCCTTGAATGACCTGCCCCATTGCCTCCCTGTCCTCCCCTTCTCCCTTCTCCCTTCGCTTACTCTCCTTCAGCCACACAAACCCTCTCACTGTTCCTTCAACACACCAGGCCCAGTTCTGTTCCAGGACCTTTGCACAGGCTGTTCCCTCTGTGGAATGCTGTTCCCCAGATCACTCCCTGGCTCCTTCTTTCCCCAGTCCTTGCCCCTTCCTGACACCTTTCCTGCCCTAGTTTTCTTCCTAGCACTCAGCACTCTCTAAAACCCTATGGATGTTACTGATTCATTAACTTACAGTCTGCATCTGCCGTTGGACTGCAAGCTTGACCAGGACAGAGATTTATGCCCATTTTGCTCACTGCTACATTCCCAGTGTCTAGAACAGTGCCCAGCACTCCGTCGGGGCTCAGCAAATATTTTGAATGACTGCATTGAACAAATACAGCAGGCACAATGATCCTCGGTCTTACGGAGATGGAAACAGAGGTCCTGAGGGGAAAGGCGAGTCACCCAAGATCACATGCCAGTGGGTGGTAAAGTATGTTCATTACCTGCCAAGTGCCCAAGTCCTCTCTATCAGCTGACCCCCTTTCTCCACCTCTCTCTTCCACCCCAACAGTTGCCTGTACATTTCATTTCTGCTTATGTTTCCTGGGACACATTTCTGTTGCTTGCAGCCAAGAAGCTGGGGTGGCCAAGAGGGCATCTCCATCATGCCCGGCCCATTAACCTCCTTGTCACGCTTCACTGTCACCCAAGTATAAAAACATTTGCAAATTAAAAATCACGTGTAAGATGCCCTCAGCCCCAGTTTGGGAGGCATGGAAAGACAGAGGCACGGTGAGGTGGAGGATTCTTGGTCACACAGCCAAGAGGTGGCAGAGGAGAGATTCCATCCTTCCCACTCCCTCGCCACTGTTCGATGGGGCTCATTGCCACCCAGGACTGTCTGAGGCTTGTGGTCTTGGGTTCAAATCCTGCCTTGTGCGGTGGTGGGCATCTTCCTCAGTTTTCTCTGCTCAGCAATGGGATCCTAAAAGCTGTGTGTGGTCCTGGGCATATCCCACAGAAGGTCCCACTGGGCCCAGAGCCCAGCATTGTAGAAGGTGCTCCCACGAGGCAGGAAGGCGAAGACATTGACTGGCTCTGCAGGGCTGCAGACCCCCTCACCTCAGAACTCTCCCACCTTCCCAGCCTCACTCCATGTTCCCTCGGCCGCCCCGTGCCAGGTTTCTGTTTAGTTTAATAATCTCCCGAAAGTTTAATTGTTGTTTTATTCATCCGTGACCTTTTTCTCTCATCTGGAGACGTATTATTGCTAATCTACAAATTTCAAGAACCAGATTTATTTGCAAAACCAATTACCTGTCTATGCAAATGACCTCTTTCTGTGCCCGCCTCCCCAGCCAGCTGGCTGGTGGAGGGAGAGGGGGCGCCGCTGCCCGCCCCCGTTAGAGCTGCTGCTCAAACACTGGGATGCAAACTTATCCATAATTCCTCTGAGCGGGGCAGCCCTCTTGGCCTCAGAGTTAATTAGAATCTCAGTAATCAAGGGAGGGCCTGACCCCGTATCTCTCAGCTCTGACCTCCTGAAGGGGCCTATTGAAGTGGCTGGAGGCTCTGATTGCCTTCCCACCTGGCCCTTCCATCGGGAATGATGCCTATGTACTTGTTCATTCACTCATGCATTTATTCAAAATTATGCATGAGCGTCTACCATGTGCCAGGCTGTGTGTTTTAGACTCTGGAGGCAAAGCAGGGAATATGCAGGCCAGCCAGAAAGAAGTCCCATCTTCATGAGTCTGACAGAGAGAGAGAGAGAAAGCAGGCAAGATAAATAAACAAAACATATAACCTGGCACATAGCATAAATTGCAATGGAGGAGAAGCAAGCAGGGAAGGGGGATGGGGAGTCCCAGGGGTGGGTGGTCAAGGAGCATGGACTCTTTCTCCCTCCCTCCCCTTGCTCCAGCCACAAAAAGGAGCCAATTCCTAAAATGCCAAATGTGGTCCTGCCTCAGGGCCTTTGCACTTGCTGTTCCTTCTGTCTGGAATGGTTTTCACAAAACTTTTAGCCAGACTGACCCTTGCTCCCACTCTCTCAGCTCAAGTATCACCTCTTCAGGGAAACCTCCCGTGGTTACCCCAGCTAATGGGCATTTCCCCCAGACCACTCTGTCCCCTTTGCCTGCTTTATCCTTCTTCCTGCTTCCTGAAATTAGATTAGGCATTTGTGTGTTATTCTCTGGCTTGCTTTACTCAAATATCAGCTCCTTGAGGACAGAGGGACTGCGGTTGTTGTGTTCCTTGCTGTATCCCCAGCATCCAGAACAGTCTCTGGGCCCTCAGTACATATTTGCTGAATGAATGAATGAGTGAGCAACGCAGAGGCCGAGAGGCCACGCTGGCCGTGGTGTGGAGGATGCAGTAACTTCTTACTGTGGTCATTGTGGCTTCCATGCTTCCCCTGGCCTCGTGGAGTGGCTGAAATGGTCCCATTTCACAGCTGAGAATACAGAGGCTTCCAGAAACCAGCTGCTGAAGGAGCCTCCCTCGATGATCCTTAGGGCCCCTGCTGCTGTCCGACATGAGGAAGGGGCAGGACACGAGGAAGGGGCAGGAGGTCGCTGGTTAGAGCCTGGGCGGGAGGCGGGGCCCCGCTGACCCACCACGGTGAGCCGAAGCCATGGCTGGCCCCGCCTAGGTCTCCCCTCCCTGCGCTCCGAGCCTCCACCCATCCCTATTTCCCCTCCAACCTCTCTGGCTGCGATTCTGGTCTCCTTCGGCTCCTTGTCACCCCTTCAAGGCCCCTCCTTGTCCAGGGTCCCCACGTCCTGTCAAGGGGCTGCTTCAGGCGCCCTGCCCTTGAGCCACATGCCAGACATCGGCCTCTCCTTTGCATATGCTGTTCCCTCTGCCTGTGACACTATTCCCCTTTGGGGCGCTTCCGTGACCCCCCCCGAGTCTAATTAGCCCCCTCCCTCCATTACGCACTCTGTGACAGACTGAGTGTGTCTTAAGAAAGTGCCACAATTTCAGTGATGGAGTTGTTTGTTCAACAGTCTGTCTAACATTTATCTTCCCAACTAGACGCTAAGCTCCAGTTGAGGCGGGGCCTCGGCTCAGTAAGAGCTTAATAAGTATCTGTGGAAAGATCAGAGCTGTGGGTGGGTGGGTGGGGGGATGGATGGATGGACGGATGGAAGGAAGGATGTGCGGGGCTCTGGGTGGGGGATGAGGGAATGTGTGGATGGAAGCGTTTCAGATCATGGAATCTCTCCTTGACGAGCCGGCTGCCCCTGGCAGTGCACCCTGGGGGACCCCCATCTGAGGCCTGTGAAATGGCTCGGAGGGTTCAGCAGACTCTGTGTTTTTGGGGGGCAGAGACAGTGCCGAAGACTCTGATTGCTTGGGTGGGGCTGGGGGAACCAGGCCCCCGCGTGGGATTCCACAGCCGCTTGCCCTGCACACCGGTGCCCCCATGGCCCACAGCTATGCTCATCCTCCCGTGGAGGGCCCTGCTTTTAGCTGAAACACAGACCCCCAGCACTCCCCCCTTTCTCCTTTACTTGATTCTGTCCCGGCCGCCCGCCGATTCAATTATTCTGCTGCTGGGGCGGCTGGCAATTTTCTTTGCAGGCTGAGAAGATGTGTTGGTATCTGTGTGCCCTGAACAGCACAGAGACCCAGAGACAAACAGAGAAGGAGAGACAGCAACAAAGAGAGAGGGAAATTGAGAGAGAGAGGAAAGTCACTCTGGACCAATCCCACCCTCAGGGCCTCAAGCAGGCATTCGACTTACTCAAAAACACTGACCATGCTGCAGACTCCAGAACTTCCCCCACGTGACCCCATTTCACTCTGCATCCCACCCCCACACCCCAACACACACAGTCCAGGGCACAAAACTCAGCCCAGATTTGCTGAGGACCTTGCTAGTGTCCAGAACAGCTCAGAGATGAAACGGGAGTGGGTGGAAGGTAGTGAGCTCCTCATTCAGAGAGGAATCCAAGTAGAGGCCATGAACCTGAAGTTCCTTTCAGATCTCACAGGTGTGCAAGGCGCCCGTGTATTCTGCACTGGGTCCTTTAATTTTGTTCTGAGGACTTGCTAAGTCCCAAGAGCTGGGATAGATGCAGCAAGTGGGAGAGAGGGAGGAGGGGAGGGCAGGGGAGGGACGGGGCAGGTTGTGCAGGACCTCACGGGCCACGGGGAAGGAGTTGGGCTTTGCCCCTCAGGAAGGCGGGAGCCCTGGAGGGCTGTGGGCAGGGGAGGAGACCTGACTGATTTACCAAGGCGGCTGCAGGGCAGGGCAGTATTTCCTGCTCTTTGGCTGTGTGACCTTGGACAGGTCCCTGCTTCTCTGGCTCCTGAGCCCCTCTGTGTGCACGAAGGTGAAGGGCAGGGCCACCTCTGTGTACCCTCCTGGCCCCTCCACCTTGGACCCCCGCCACCTGAGCAGCCGTAGGGGTCCTTGATGGCTGACTCCAGTGCCCTGTATCACGGGTGACGATCTCAGGCACAAACATCCTCTTGAACTAACGCTTTGCAGACAATAATGAAATCACCTAATCTCGTGAACAGAGACTTAACAGGACGTCCTCAGCAGCCGCACCTCTCTCCCCAGGGTGGAATTCCCAAGGCTCCCGCAAGGAGAGAAGATGCTTCCTTCTTGTTTTCTGCCTTCCCCTGGCAGGAGCTTAAGCAAAATCGGGGGCTCCCAGGAGAGGGATGCGTGGCCCTGCCTGTTTTATTCAGGCCTCATTGCTGTCTTTCAAGCTCTGGCCATGCACCCTCCATGCTGTTTGCTTCTCTGCAATTCCCCACCCTCTCTGGGTCTCAGTTTCTCTAAACCTGGCTCAGACACTGCTTAGTCTAAGCCCAGCTTGGTGAGGAGCCGCAGCGTGGGAAGGACAAGGTGGGGTCACCCCAGGAAGGGTGAAAACTTCCCCTCTCCCCCTTTGCCCCTGCTTTTAAATAGTGGTCAAATGCACAACACATAAAATGTACCACCTGAAGCATTTTTAAGTGTATAGCTCAGTGGTGTTAGGGTTCCCTGGTATGAACGGATCATCATTCGAGGTTTCTAATCATTGCTTCTTTTATTTATCCCTTCCAGGTCTAGTTCTAGTGTCTGTGCTCTAGCCACTGAGCTATCCAGTTGGGAACCCTTGCTTTCTGGGGTGATAGCTAAAAAACAAACAAACATATTTAGCTACAGGTAGGTAGAGCTGTGTCAATGACCAATACGAATGGTGGCACTGGGGCAGGTCCCAGCAGCGCTGTTAGTGTCCAGACCTTGGAAGAGATCTGGGGCACTCAGGGATGGGCCAGGAAATCATCTATTGACTAAGCATTTCCTGGACACTGACAAGCCCAAGGTCACGGCCAAGTCTGGAACACAAGTTCTCTGCTCCCTATGTACCTGTGCTTTGGTCTGAGGCTTCCTGGAGACAGTTCTGCCAACCTCCACCCAGGTGTATCATTCCTTGTTCTTGAGGGGATCTTGGGTTGCTGGAAATGGAAAGAAAAGGCCAGTCGATCCTCTGGGAGCCTCCATCACAAGCAGCCAGGGCCACGATGGCAGGGAGGGACCCCATTTGTGGCAGCTAAAGGGTCCCAAGAGCCCCCCTGGTCAGTTCCCGGTCCAGCCTGCAAGCCTGGAAGGGCGTTCCGTTGCTCCTGAGCCCTCCTGGGAAGGTGGATGAAAAAGGAGGGCACTGAGATGCCTGGCAGGGTGGAACGTGACATTTTTTAATCAGGAGAAGCTGCCAGCCACCTTCCCTTTGTCGAGTAGAGACAGATAAACTCTGTGAAGCAGAACTTCTTTATTTAGGATGAGTCAGTTGAATGGTTCCTCCTAGTTTTATTCATATTTAAGTGGGTGTCTATTGTCCTGAATCTTGGCTGGGCTCTTCTGTGGGTGGGGGGGGCGGCTCAGCTGCCTTTTGGCTGGGACAACCAGGTTTTCCGGCATGGTTATTATAACTCTGGGGGGCAAATCCTGGGGCAAAACACCTTTGAGAACGAAATCAGTCAAAGGGAGAAATAAACTGAGAGAAACCCGTTTATGTCTTACAAGCAGGCGTCCAGTTCTGCTCTTCCACAGCTCTCGTGACCCAGCTGCAGAACAGGAGACCCCACTCAACCTCACTGGTCCAGATATGCCCTGCTCACCCCTGTAATCACCTACTGATGTGGAGATAGACTACTTCTCTCCACCCCTTGGAAACACCTATTGATATGGGCCTGCACTAAGGCTAGGCAAGAGATTCTAGAAATATTGCAATTTTACCCACAGTCATCTTCCATGAAGAGCAGGGATATTTTTCTGGCATTCTAGCCTGAGGTTATTTGCGTGGCAGCTGCTCTTATGAGCAGAAGCATGCAAGGTCTCTTGAACTTGGAAGCAGATCTTTTCCAGTTGAACCTGGAGGTCACTGCGGCCTCAGCTGACACCTGATTGCAGCGTTGCAGGAAATCCTGGAGCGACAGAAACTGTGATAATAAACTAATGTTTTAAGCTGCTGAGTCGGTGGCAACTTGTTATGCAGCAACAGCTAACCCATGCACCTCTCCCCAAGGTCCGTGTAAACTCCATACAGAGCTGGCCAACGGCGATGAGGTGGAATTTACCGGAGCGAAGGGACTGAGATTCCTTCGCTTCTGAAATGCTCTCTGATGCGTTGAGGTGGCCCTGATGGCGATCTGAAGGCAGGAAGGGACTCACAGTGGCATCCCAGTGGGGACTGAATCAAGGAAAAAAGAGAGCCTGTTGGTTTTAAAGCAGGTGGGGTGGGAAATCCTACATTTCTCACTTCCCTTAGCTTGGTGATTAGGGCCTGGACTTATTCACGTGTATAAACCAAGCAGCTCTAATCTCGGGGACCCAAGTTGGGGTTCCAGGGGGCTGGTGCAAGAATCTGGCTTTGCAGGGACACCCAAGGCTAAGAGAGGCCAGACCGCGCAAGGCCATTGCTCAGCAGTGACACCTTGTGGCAGCCACAGAAGTAACCTCAGAATGGCCGCATGCACCCCAACCTGGCGCCTCTCTCTGGTTCATGAGGTTCAGACAAAGTTGACTTCAACCTGAGTACCAGGGATGGAGGCTATAACCCAATGTGGCAGCCCCACCCCATCCTCTGGGTATTTTCCTGGCTACTGGAGCTCACTCAGCCCCAGGCGGGCCAGGCTGGAGACAGGAGACCTAATGCAGCCCTCAACCTTTACAGCTGGGGAGTGGCTGGAAAAATGCGGCAGCTCCCTCATTCCGCTGTTGGTACAACTCCAAGGCACATTTTGCCACCTCCTAGAGGCTCCCACACACTCACCTGCTCACCAGCGCCCCCTGTGTAGGCTCTTTCCCTCCAGGTCTCACTTTCTCCTCCCCTCTTGAGGCTTCCTGGAATCTTCTTGTGTTCCCTGACCCCCATCCTGGCTTCAGGGTCTTATTTTAGGGGGAGATCAATCAAAGACACCCAGAGCCGGCCAATCAGAGGATTCTGAACTTCTGGCTTCAGCGACCGGCTCAGGGCTACCCACTGTGACCCCAGTTGACCCCACTTGGCCCAATCAGAGTGAACTCCTGAACATCTGCTGGTTTACGGGGCGGGTCTGCTCTGGGGGAGAAGACACTCATTTCCTCCGGGGTTGCTGCTGATGGGAGCCTGGTCTTTCTAGGAGTTATCTGATCACCGTGTGGGAAACACTTCCCCGTGAATGCAGCTAACAGAGAGGGAGATAGATGATCTTGACATGCTTGGAGCACCTGGATCAAACTGTGCCTGAGAGCAAGTATTTTGCCCTTTTTGCTTGAGCTGATCTGAATCAAATTTTTGCTGTTGTTTTTTTTTTTTCTGTCACTTGCAGACCACAGAGTCCTGAGTACTGAAGATTCAGGTCTGGTGGGGCTGGTCTCCTGGGTGCTGTGTGAGTTTGTTAGGGCTCTGCTGTTACAAAATCCCACAGACAGGGCAGCGGAAACAAGACACTTATTTACTTCCAATTCTGGAGGCTAGAAGTCTGAAGCAAGGTGTGGGCAGGGTTGGTTTCTTCGGAGGCCTCTCTCCCGGGCTTGTAGCTCGCTGTCCTCTCCCTGTGTCTTCATGTGGTCGGCCTGCTGTGTATGTCTGGGTTCTAATCTCTTCTTGTAAGGACACCAGCCCTATTGGATTCAGGCCCACCCTACTGACCTCTTTTAACTTAATTACCTCTTGAAAGACCCGATCCCCAAATACAGTTACATTCTGACGGCCTTGGGCTTAGGGTTCTGACATGGGAATTTGTGGGGGACACAATTCAGTCCGTTACGGGTACCAAGTGAGTGTCTGTGCCTGTGGGATCCATAGAACCTCTGTAACTGCAGAACTGCCTGGGTTGGTCCTGGGGATGCAGGGGTGACAGGGCTGGACATCAGTTTCTAGCACCTGGGAGGGGACAGATGCTGTTGATCAATCAGCTTTGGGGCTGCAGTGAGGCCCTGCTGGTAGAAGCCCTTCCTGCAAAGTGGGTGAATGTGGTGCCTTGGGGCCCTGGTGCTTGAGTTCAAATCCCAGCCCTGGATCTTGCCTGTCTTGTGGCCCTGGGAAAATCAGTGAACTGCTCTGTGCCTCAGTTTCCCCTAATAAGCACCCAGGTGTTTATCTTCTCCCACCCAGGTGTCTCACTGAGTCACTAACTTCCAGCCTCCACACCTTTGCTCAAACCATTCCACCCACCAGGCCTTCCCCCTTTCCTCTGTCAGTCCCTCCAAATTCTCCCTATATTTTAAGGCCCAGATCAAATGTTGCCTCTTCCAGGAAGCCTGCCCAGGCTACCTTTAAATCTCTCATGGCCTACCACAAGATTTATCTACTGTCCATAACCAAAGTGCTTGTCATACTTCATATAACCTTCATATTAGTCCCACTGTGTAGGTTCTTTCTCCTAAACCCATTTTGTAGATAAGAAGACTAAAGCACAGCAAGCTTAATTAGCCCATCAGCACTAGAGACGTTTCTGAGATAAGGACCCGGCCAATGCACCCCATGATTTATGCTTTTGTCCTCTACTCTTTCCCTGGCTGGTGAATCCTGCTTCTGAGTGTGCATGACAGACGGGCTGACCTTCCTCACATGGGTGTCCTGGTGGGGTGCCTTCTCCAGGATTCAGGAAGCAGAAGAGAGACTGGGAGATGGAAGGATGGAGGGTGGTGTTGGAGAGCAGCCAGCAAGAGGGATGGGGCAAGATTGATCATGTGCAGGGCCCTGGGCCTCTGCGCCGTGTGGCCACTGGCTTTTGCAGAGACCCGTCACATTGCACACTCAGCACTTGGCCCACTTTCTCCTGACTTCTGCTGCTCCAGCCCCTGCCAGAAAGAGTAAGGGCCTTAGTGAGTCCCTGGTGTTGCAAAAAAGACCCAGCAGGATCGTCCGCAGTTTCCACTAGGCCGTAGCTTTCTCCTCAGAGGTGGGAGGGCAGTGATCAGTAGCCAGGTTGGCTTGGACCCAAGTTTGGACTTGCCACCCATTGGGTGACCTTAAAATGTCCTTCAACCTCCCTGGGCCTCCACAATCTCCTTTATAACACTCTTCTCTAGAGGGTCAGCCCTAGCGTGAATTCCGGGGGCTGGGTGGACGAAGCAGGCACTCGACCAATGATAGCCAGAAAAATCGTAATGATACAAATCATAGCCACGGTTGCAAAACAACTGTTGGAGGACAATAGCACAGGCTTTGCAGTCACACTGGCATGAATTTGAAATCCAACTTTGGAATTTATGAGACTCAGGGGGACCATAGGCATCTTGTTCGATCTCTGGGGGCCTCGATATTCTGATCTGGGCCTTGGGTACAGTGGTATTTTCTCCTCTGTGGAGGCTGTGAGGAGGAGGTAGGAGGCCCAGGGGGATGAAGGCTGTAAATTCCAGAACCCACAGTGAGTACTTTAGATTACACGGTAAAAGGGAGTTAACACTGCTGACAGAATGAAGGTTGCCTCTGGAAGCTGGAAAAGGCAGGAAACATTCTCCCCTGGGACCTTCAGAAGGAGCCAGCCCTGCCAAAATCTTGACTTTAGCCCAGTAAGACCTGAGTCTAACATCTGGCCTCCAGAAGTGTGACATAATATATTTGTGTTGTTTTACTAAGTGTTTCACTAAGCTGGTGGTAAAACTAACACAGGCAACGTCAGCTGTGGGTCGGGAGGATGTTCATGTTCCCTGCCTCCCAACATCCATCTTCCTGTTCTTTCTCATCTGCAGAACCACTGCTGGATTGAGGAGGTAAATGGAGAGTACTCTGTGAAAGACTGCATTTCCCAGACTCCCTTGCAGCTAGCTAGATGAGGCATGTGACTAAGTTCTGGACAATGAGACTTTGGGAGGGGCTTTGGGAGTAATCTGTACAGGGGACAGTCCGCTAGAGAACCCCACCTTTATCCTTCCATTCTTTTTCTTCTGGGCTGCCCAAACAAGGATGTGATGGTTGGAGCTTGGGCAATCATTCTGGACTATGAGGAGCAACATGGTAGATAGTCTGAGAAAGACACAGGACTATGTTCCCAAATAGCTGAATCAATCACCCATGGATGAAAAAGTCATCTGTTTATTTAACAGACATTTAACGAGCACTTTCTGTGTGCCATTGGGAACATATCTGAACAAAACAGACAAAAATTCCTGCCTTCTGGAGCTGACATTTGGAGGAGATAATGAATAAATACGTAGTATCAGGAAGTGATAGGTGCTAGGGAGAAAAATGAAGGAGGGTAAGAAAGCAGGACTGATCAGCGAAGCTTCCTGGAAGAGGTGTCTTTTGAGTAAAGACCTTAATGATTTGTTGTGTAAGATGAAAAATGTTTGTTAATGTTGAAGCAAGTTCCCTTGGGGTTTCCTGTTATTTGTAGCCTCGAGCATTGCCACTGGTGTTTCTTGAGTCCGCGCACTGAATCCGCAGGCTGGAGAGGGACTCTGACCATCCTGTTTTACAGACTAGGAGACTGAGGCTGGGAGGGGGAGGGGACATGTCCTAGGGAGAGCCAGGATTTGAACCCTTAGGTAGAGTGGGTGTCTGGGACGCATGGAAGGTTTGAGACTGGGAATAGGCAGGGAGATGTGTGTTCTGTCAGTGGGATCAGGTGGGGGTGGGAAGATGCACAAAAAGACACGTCCAACGTCCACAGCTTTGCACATGCAGTCTCCCCTGCCTGTGATGCCTTTTTATTCCAATCCCAACTGCAGCACACACACCTCCTCCAGGATGTCTTCCTGGCCTCCACAGGCTCTGTGGCTCCATCATGCCTCTTGGCTGAGAGCTCAGAGAGTCTGGGGACAGTCCCGGGTCCCTCCCTCTTTCCCAGCTGCGGTGCCATCATGTTTATGCATTGCTCTGGAAAAAACTGATTACATTCCAGCCTGACCTTCTCCCTGTCGGCAGGGCCCATTACCTCGTCAATCACATGGCTCAGAGGGGGAAAAATTATTTTATCTTTAACGATACTTAAAACTGCTCAGCAGGGCCCTCACGGGGACTGGGCACGGGCGGCAGCCAAGCCGTGCGTTCTGGAATCTCTGTGTCCCACGGGCTTCATTTCCTCTCTCCCCTTGGAAGGAAACTGGTGGAAACTTCTGATTTGCAAACTTAAATTCTCACCCTCTGGGACCACATCATCTTCAAATAGGGCGTGCTCCTCTCTGTCCTGTCTGTCTGTCTTTGTGTTTGTTAGTACTCTGGAAGACCCAAGTGACTCCCCCCATGTATTAAGTACCCATCTAGCGTGGGCATCCACAAATCATTTTCTCCTCCCCAGCACCCCATGATGGAGATGCCAGGATCATGCCCATTTTGCAGTCCTGAAGACTCAAGTCCAGAGAAGCAAAGCTCTTTTTCCAAGGTCACACAGCAATAATAACAAGGCTGAACCCGGGTCCCTGCAACCAGTCTAATCTCTCCCTGCGCAGAGAGCAAAGCTGCTGCTCCTTCCCTCTGAAAGCAGGCATGGAACTGTCCCAGTGGGATTGCCAGGTAAAATACAAAACACGGCATTCAATTAGAATTTCAGATAAACTGTGAATAATTCTTCAGTATAAGTATGGCCTGAATATATGGCCATATGTATGGGATATACTTGTGCTAAATATTCATCTGTTTTCTCTCTGAAACTCCTATTTAACAGGGCCTCCTCTATTTTTATTGGCCACATTTGGCAACCCTCCCATGGGGCTCTGGAAGGTTCTAGACACAAGGCAGACTCATTTACATGCACAGTGCCTGGTCCTCATGGCTTCTGGATGCAACAATGAGGTCCCTGGACCTGGGGCACCCTGAGAGATTTGTGGGTAATCCGGCCCCTCTGCCGGCCCCAGGGCCCACCTGGGTCATTTGGAAATAGGAGCATCTGGGGAGCTTGACTATCTTGGGCAAAGCTGACCGGAAGTCTCTCTCCCAAGGTGACAGAGAATACAGCCAGGCTCAGCCACTGTCTCCTCACCCTGTCCTCCCGCCCCACACCGGCCCTCTGGACACCCCAAGGCCCTGCCCCCAGGGTGTCAATACCTCCTGGTCTAAATTTTACCCCGAAAATCAATTAGGGGCCCGGGCAAGTTGATTATAAATCAGCTATTTTCATAATTGTTATGTCTTTAATAAATCAAAGCCGTGCACGTCGCCTCCAAAATGGAGTGGTTCTCTGGGGGTCATCAATTACCCAGGGGACGACAGGCCCACATCCACATTCCCTCGTCCCCCACCCAATCCGGAGAGGCAGCTGGCCGGCCAGCCAGTTCCTGGCCCTGGGCCGGGCCGGTCCATTAGGAAATTGCTTAAACAGCATTTTAAATAACAAAAAGGGATATCATTTAATTTTTTTTCGCAATGTGGAGATCAATACGCTGTCCTTCAGATGACGTGACAGATCATCTTGGCGAGCTTCTCTGAGTTAATCCAATTTCCCTGGGTCTGGCTGCAACTGGGCAGGCTGGGCGCAGGCTGGGTGCAGGCTGGGACTCGCGGGCTCCGGGGTCTTCCCAGCCCCGGCCCATGAGCACTGCGGGCAGGGAGCCAGCTCTTTATAGAGCAGGGCTTCTCCATCAGATGGGTCTGCCCCCCAGGGGACACTGGGCGGTGTCTGGGGACATCTGTGGTTGTCACACTGGGGGTTCTCCTGGCTTCGAGTGGCTGGGACCAGGGGTGCTGACCCCCACCCCCAAGGCAGCCCAGCAGAGAACCACGAAGCCCCGTGTCAGCAGTGCCAAGGGGGAGACCTTGCTTTAGGGTAATGCATGGCAGACAATTTGGGGGAGCCCTCCCTCTTCCCCATCTTTGCTTCTGAGCCCTGTGTCCTGGTTATTCCAAAGCTTGGAGGACCCAGGCCTGCTGTGAAAGCAGAAAAACCTGGGTTCAAGTCTTGGGTTTGTGGCCAGTGGCGAGTGTTATAATCCAGGGAAAATGGGCTGTTTAGTTTTTTCCGCCGTCACATGGGCCTCTGGGCTCCTCACCTGCCTTCCTGCCGGGCCCTCGAAATCCTGGAGTCAGTGATTTCATCCAGTCAGTGAACTGGGTATGTAACCGTGTACTTACTGTACACTGTATACGGTGGCCTTCCCATGTGTGTATCTTCACACGGCCTCTCTGTGTGGCTCTGTGTCCAGATTTCCTTCTTAAAAGGACACCAGTCATACCAGATTTGGGCCCACCCTAAGGACCTCATCTTAACAAAGACCCTGTTTCCAGATGAGGTCACATTCACAAGTATTGGGAGCTCCTAAGACTTCAGCATTCTCTTTTCTTTCTTTTTGGAGTAGGGGACACCGTTCAACCCATAACACCCAGCTTTGGGACTTCCTACCACTATGGGCAGGCTACTTTGCCCTCTGTGAGCCTCAGTTTTCTCCTCTGTAGAATGGGATCGGTAAGAGCACCCGTGAAGCTTATTACAGGACACCAGGTGGGAAAAGCTCACGGTATGGAGCCTGGCCGAGTAACTCCCTAGGAAGTGGAGCTTCTGCTCAGGTGGCCAGCCCCCTCCGTTTCTGCGGGCATTCCCTAGGTTCTTTTGTAATGTGGGGGGGTGTTTAGGAGGAGTCTGGTGAGGATACAGTGGCAGTGAAACGGGAGATGGAGAGGTGGAGGGTCTCAGCAGGATACAGCTGGCTCACTCGAATTTGGGTAACTTGTGATGACTTGAATAGAGGTACTATTTCTAGACAAGACCTGAGTCTTTGGGAAAGGGACACAGCCACCCCGCAGGGAGAGAGCCAGGGACACGCATACGCAGCCCTGTGCATCCTACCCAACAGACCCCCATGTTTGCTTGGTCCCCTCGGGGGATGCTGACCCAACCCTCAGTCCCAGGAGAAACCGTGACTTGCCCAAGGCTGATCCTTCCTTTTTTTAGTCATTCGCCGGATATTACTGAGCCCTTGCTACGTGCCAGGCACTGTTCTGGGTACTTAGGATACAATATAGAGTCCAGTGGTCATCTGTCCCTGCCCTCAGAGGCTGACTGTCCAGGGGCGGGAGAAAGAGGTGTAAAACAATAAACATGATAAATGAATAATGTGTACAGATGGTAAGTGTGAAGCCAGCTAGCAGCAGGGTAGAGGTACACGTAGCTTGGTTCTTGAACCTAGTTTTTCTCTCTCTCCTTCCCTCCCCAGAGCTGGCAGCAGCCTCCTTTCAACCCCAAGGGAGCCAGATTTAGGACAAACATGGCAGAGGAGAGAGACATTGAACCTCCCCGGTGCACATCCCCTGTGGGGGCCCCAGACCCATTTAACCTGAGAGCCAAGGGAGATCCTAGGGATCCTGGGTCCAAGACTTCTCATTCTCCAGGTGGGGAAGTTGAGAAATCTTGGCTTGGGTCCAGCCAACGTCCTGACCTCTCTTTCCAGGGACTCCACTGCTGGGCTGACCTTGGGCGTGACCTCTGGGCCTAGGAAAGCGGGGAGGCAGGGTGATTAGGAGGGGTGGGATGAGCCAGCTGGGTGGGAGCGAGAGTGGGAGGTGGGAAAACTTGGCGAGTTGGGGGAAGCTTTCTGGACTAAATGTCGGAAGACAGACCAGAGTTTGATTCCTGATGAACACTGAAAGTGCTGGATCAAACCATTCTTGAAGTTCACCCTACTTCTGAAATAAATGCAAACCTGGCCCCATTTTGCCTCATGAGCTGCTGAGGCTGGGGACATTCCAGAAACCCACAAACTCTGTGGGAAGACAGGTGGAGAGCTGGCGGAGCAGCCCTCCACCCTGGTGCTGCCAAGATACGGTGTTGCTTGTAAAGGTGAACTGTCTGGACTGAAGTCTTTGGCAGCTGGGAGTCATGGAAGGTGCTGGAGAAGAGAAGCGACTCTCTTAAACCCATAGTGATTGCATTTTTCTTTCTCTGGCTGGCCTGGAGAAGGCCTTGGGCCTGGCGGCCAGCCGGGACCCCCCTATCCCCCTGCATCCCCCCCACCCACTGCAGGAGCCTGGGAACTGGAGATGAGAGAATGGCTAGTGATTGTCGCTGAGGCCTCTGCTCTAATTTCCCGAATGGGTTTTGAGCGGCTAATGCGGCCCCTGCTGGGTAAGAGATGGAGCTCCCGGCAGGGCCTCTCAGACAAGAGCTCTCGCTCCTCCCTGGCTGGGGTCTGAACCCTGACACACTCCCTCGCTGCCTGGTTCTGGAAACCTCCAGTCCTGGGGGCTCCGTGGGGCAAAGGTGGGGCAGGACTGCTGTGCTTTTGGATTGGGCCAAGCCAGCAGAGCCAGGCCCTGCGGTGGATTTAGAGGTGGTGGTGCTGGGAGGGGTGCAGTCTCCTCCTGGGAACTGAGGCTCAGAGGTGGGCAGGATCCAGCACCCCAGCCCAGAGTCAGGGCTCCGCCTGGGTTAGACTGATCTCAAAAGGGGCCCCAGGCCAGGGTTTGTTGAATGAGTAAAGGAATTCCACCCACAATGACCTCTGTAAGGCCCACAGGTGTGGAGGCCAGACACCACGGCCACCACAGTTCAGGATGACAGCTGCGGTCATCATCTTTCTCCCACTAGTGTCCAGAAACTAGGTGGGGGCACTGAAGACCTGTGGTTTCTCCCCCAGGTCCCCACCCCAGCCCTGGCAGGTAGGAGATCATGGAGACAGCTACAGGACAAAGATGAGGACAGTGTGGGGGCTCAGTGGGGCTCAGTCCTGCGCCAGGGCCTTCAGACATGCCGTACCCTCTGTTCTATTAACCACACAGCTGGCTCCATCTCAACTTGTGAAATATCACCTCCTCCAGGAGGCCTTCCCTGATTTCTCTGGTTCAAGTATCACCTTTGGGTTTCCCAGCCCCATCATCCATGTATTTGGTCCCAAACTTATCAACATCTGAAATGTTCTTGTTCATTTTTTTGCTGATGCGTTTCTTCTCAGTCTCTCCCCCAGGACTGAGGAAGGGCTGACTGGTTACCATGCCATCCACACACAGTGCCCAGGACAGTACTTGGCACCCAGTTGGCGCTCAGTTCATACCTGTCAGTGGATACACGAGTCTGCCTCTGGTGCACCTGGAATTCATAATTCAAAATAAACCAGGTAATGATCTCATATAAAGGACCTGGTTGCTAGCTTTGCATCGCGCATGGCACACAGCAGAAGCATCCGCTTGTGAAATAATTTGCTAACATAAATGGGCGCTTTCGGCATTTCTGTGGGTTTTGCTTTCTTCTGGGGCCTCGGCAGCGAGAAATGTCCCCAGTCTCGCCTGCACGTGCGGCGCCTGCTTCAGGTGAATCTTCTGAGTGTTGGGCCCTTGAAGAACGGCCCGGGCTTGGGAGATCGCCAAGGGTTTCCCAAAGGGTCTGACTGGGTCATGACAGACACCACTTGTTTCTGGAACACAGACAGGTCTCTGGTGCTGATCGGGTGCTGGGGACATGCAGGACTGGGGCAGACCCCGTCCGACTTGGATGTGGCTCATGTGGCCAGGCAGTGACAGCAAAGCTGGCTTCCGGAGGTGATGGGGATGCGCAGCCGCAGTGGGAACCCAGAGAGGCTTCCAGGTGGAGGTGTGTCTTCCAGGATGAGGCCTGGAGGGAGAGAGCTTGTAAGCTGGGTGAAGGCCATGGGGGAAGGGTGTTCTGGGCAGAGGGAACAGCAGCTCTAGACTGACACCAGTTCTGACTCTAGCCCAGCCCCCTCCCCGCAGGGCCAGCCCCCACGCTGGCCTTCTCCCTTGGACATCCCCCAGGGCCTCCACCCTCAGGATCCAGTGTGGCCTCAGCCTCTTCCCAAACCTGCTCCTCCTCTTGGGTCCCCGTCTCTGTGGGGCCCTGCCATGCCCCCATCCCCGAGTTGGAGACCTGGATGTCGGCTTCATTCCCTGCCTCCTTCCCCCAGACCCCCTGTCTGGTCAGTCCCTGGGTCCTACATACTCTCCCTCTGCAGCCTTTCTTCCATCTGTCCCCACCTTTCTGCCCGTGGCTCTGCCTCCTCCCTGGTCACCTGGCATCCCTCACCACATCCCCTCTCTTGGCTCCTCCCAACACGTCCTTCAGGTCTTTGCTCAGTCACCTCCTCCAGGAAGCCTTCCATGATGCCTTCCCTGGTTGGATCAGGCCCCTTCACCCCGTGCACCTCCCAAATAACTCCTGTCACCCTGTTTTCTGTCTGCCCATCTCCTTCCACAAAGGCAAACATTTTTTTAAAAAGTCTGTTTTGGTCTTCTCTATGGGCTCAGCGCTCAGCATAGGCTCGGGCACACAGCAGGTGCTCAATAAATATTTACCAAAGGAAGAAATACCCCAGTGGTAGCATGGATTCAGACACCCACCTCCCACCTCTCCATGGCCCCTGGCAGCAACTCATTTCCATTGAACCAGCATTTCTGGGTCCCTCCCGGGCGCAAGGCAGACGCAGAGGGGGGACATTTAGAAGGATAAGCACCACGTGACGGCAGAACAGAAGACCTGGGAAGAAGCACCTCGGAGAGAGAGAGCCCCCCTCAGTATTGGGGGGATGCAGGACTTGTGCAGTGAGGCACCATTTCCTTGGAGCCTTTCTCTCTGGCTTGAACCCAGGGCAGGGATTTTAAAGAAACAAAAGTCCTAATGCAAAACGTGTCTCCCTCCCGTTCCTCCAGGAAGCCGTCATTTTTTGTATGCTATCAAAGAGTTCGCAAGGGCCGAGGCACCCACTGTGCATGGTGCCCTGATTAGTTCTGCACTCCTTGTGGGGCTTCCGTGTCCCGTCGTCCCCGCCCTGCCCCCGCAGTGAGTGGATCCTGGGGCCAGGGGCTGGTGCAATCAAGCTCAGGTGGTGGCGGATCATTTCCTGGCAATAGCAAGACTCCCCGCCCAGGGAAGCGGGCATGTGTGTCATCAAAGAAAACGAGAGCCAGGGGTAGCAGAGAAGAGGATGCGGAATCTTTAGGGCCGAGCTTTGTCTCGAGGTAAATGAGCGTGTGGTTTCTGCTTTCTTGTGCTCCAAGCCCAGACCCTGTCAGGGATTCGTTCATTTCCTCCTCACACAGGTCTGTGATGTAGGCACAACCATTATCTCCATGTTACAGATGAGGAAACGAGGCCCAGAGAGGGGAGGTGACTTGTCCAACACGGCACAGCGTAAGAGTGGCAGAGCTGGGATTCGAATGCAGGCAGGCTGGCTCGTAAACACCAGACTGGGCATCTGCCTCTGGCTGGTCCCTTCTGCTCACAACTTTCAGGCTTTCCTCAGGCCCCAGGCAAAGTCGAGGCTTTGAATCCTGGAGCTTTGTGAGCCGGCCTCCAGTCCTCCACTCGGTCCTCCCTGGCCTGCTCTGTTGCTAAGCTCTAGGCTGGTCATATTCTTGACCTTTGCCCAGGCTTTAGCGCTGCGTCTTACAGGAATCCTTCAGCTATCCCAGCCCAGACCAGTCTCTCCTGTCTCCTCATTGGCGCTCAAAGACCCCAGACACGGACCTACCTCAAGGCCTTAGCACATGCTGTTCCCTCTTCCTGGAACACTCTTCCCCCCATTCTCTACATGTCTCTTTGCTCACAGTTCCTGACCCCTCAATATACTGCATCCCCCCAGCTGATACCCTCAGCTGATACCCTCAGATGCCCGTGCCCTCTGCCAGGCCCTTGCCCCTGCTGCGTCCTCCACCTGGGCCTCTTTCTTCACCTTCACTGGGCTTTCTCTTGCACACTTGAAGGAGACCTGGAAGATCAGACCAGACGGCTCCCACTCCAGGCAACGGTCCCTGGTTACCCAGGGGACTGAGTGTGCCTGACAGTGCCTGTGTCCCCATCCAGGCCGTCATCGCCCTGGGGCTGGGCTGCCTGGTCCACGGCCACCTGCAGCCCCCGGAAGGCTGGACCCAGCTGTCTTGCGGGAGGGATTTCCCACTGCAGTTCCTGCCCCACCTCTGCCAGAACCGGACCCCCAGTGCCCAGCCCCCAGCCCTATAGAGGGGGGTCCACACCCCTCCCTGGCCCTGGGGGTTGGGGAGAGCTGGCCGAGGGGCTGGCCTTCCTCCCTTCAGGCTGAGATTGGGGACACAGCCATGACCAAGACAGGCCTGGCTCACATAGGCCCAGTGCACAGCCTGCTCACATAGCAGCACGGTCAGTATTTGGGCCCAAATACCTGAATTCAACAACATACACTGGATGGACTGTTTTTATTGGGAAAGCTCAGAGAAGGGAGGGGAGGCTCTTGAGACCATCTGAGCATCAGCCTTGGATGCTGTTGGAATGGGGCTTTTGTCCTCCCCCTGGATGCCCCGACCAGCCTCCCAGGCCTCTCCTCAACTCCCTGCCTCCTGTAAGGAGCCCTGGACTAGGAGCTTGCCTCTCAAGGACTGGGAGACTTTAGGAAAGCCCCTTCCACACTGCGATCCACCACCAACCCCCAGAGCCTACATCCCTCCAAGGTGGAAGCCTAAAGGGCTGATTATTGGCAAGGCAGCAGAGACAGATTATTGGCAAGGTCACACAGCAAGTCATGGGATGAGAGGGGACTGGCCCCCAGGGGGAGTCTCTGCTTCCCAGTCCCCACTGCAACTTTGGGCTCATACCCACCCGCACCCCCAGCCTTCTACAGGCCTGGGGGCATTGATGGTGGTCCCCCAGCACGGGTTAATGGATGTCTGGAAGACAGGCCCGATGAACTTGTCTTTGTGAATATCTCAGTGCAGCTCCCCGGCCAAGGGCACCCGCCCAGTGCTGGGCCTGGACTCCCGCGCCCGCCCCTCGCTCCCTTTGTCAGTATCTCAGAGCGCCGGGTGAAAATCCCCTTCAGTGGAAGCCTCTGCCGGAGGCTCAGAGATTCTCTTTATTTTCCCTTTCACGTTTATTTATTCTTGCTCGCCCTCTTCCTCCCAACAGCTCAGGAGGAAGCGATTAACAGGCAGATGAGGCCAAGAGAAGACAAGCAAGGTGCGTTCCGGGCCGTCCGGGCAGGACGGGGTACTTTCAGGCGGAGATGGAGGCCGGGAAAGCGGGGCGCGGATCCGAGCGCATTGAAAGGAAGCCGGCTCGGAGCAGAGGATGCTACCGGCTCAGGGCACAAAGGCGGGCCGTGGGCCTCCTCGACAAAGCCGCCGCCGCCGGCTGGCTTTTCAGCGGCCACAATAGGGAAGCTAAGCTTCAACCACCGCCTCCAGGATCCCCAAAAGGCCCCTGGCCCCTTCGTGGGGCTCAGCTGCCCCAGGGGTTGCAGAGACACCAGGGTGACAACAGAGGGGTCTCTCAGCCCAGGGATGTGAGCCGGACTCCAGCAGTCAGGACCACCTGGGTCCAATGCCCGACAAGCGCCTGGCTCGGGTTCAAATCCTAGCTCTGCTCTTCTCACAGCCTGCTCTGTGTCAGGCCCTGGGCTAGGCTCTGGGGACCCAGCCGTGGATGCAACAGATGCTACAACCCTCGCCCTTGCGTGACTGACCTTGCAGCAGACCACGTGGCCTTGGGATGGGCCTTTTCAGCCCTGGGCCTCAGTTTTTCCCATATGGAAAATGGGATGGTGTCTGTGTCCATCTCATGGGAAGTTGGAACAGAGATGCTCCCAGAAAACCTGGTGCGGAATGAATGTCCTTAAGTCTTAGCCGGCATCAGAGTCCCCCCCCACACCTGCCCCATTCCACTTGGGCACTGTTGACATTTGTGGCTGGGTCATTCTCTGGGGGGCCGCCCTGGGCACTGTGGGAGGGTGAGCAGCCTCCCTGGCCGCCACCCATGGAAGGACAGGAGCTGCCCCAAGCCAGCTGTGACAGCCACAGACGTCTCCAGTATCTCCCAGTGTCCCCTGAGGGGCAGGATCGTCCCTGGAGGAGCATCATTGCTTTACATTATTAATAATCCTTAGAAGAGATTTTGCCGGGCTGAAGCATATGCCCATTGTTTTAAAACCATGATAGATGGTTGTCAGCTGGTCGGTCCTCTGCCTTTTACACCCTGAATGACAAGGTTGTCAAGGTGTACCCACGATCCTCCCTGTAACTGGACACCCTGTGAGGGGACCCGATGCTCCGGGGCTGTTCCCTGCGGGAGGGACTTCCCACTGCAGTTCCTGCCCCACCTCTGCCAGATCCGAACCCCCAGCGCCCAGCCCCCAGCCCTATAGAGGGGGGCCCACACCCCTCCCTGGCCCTGGGGGTCGGGGAGAGCTGGCCGAGGGGCTGGCCTTCCTCCCTTCAGGCTGAGGCTGGGGACATAGCCATGACCAAGACAGGCCTGGCCCTGTCCTGCCAGAGCTCATAGTGCGGGAGGAGAGACTAGCACATGACCTGTTATAGGCCGGGTGAGGGGAGTGGTAATGGGGGGCACACAGGCAGCCAGGAGAGTCCTGAGCCCCTCCCAGCCAGCCTGGAGGTTGGGGGGCGGAGTGCTTCCAGGCTGAGGATGTGGAGTAAGGAGGGGTTAGCTGGGAAGACAGACTGCAGGCAGCCTGATCAGATGCTGGGAGAAGCTGCGGAGGCTGGATAGGAAGGCTTGAGATGGGAGGTGGGAGGCTGGGGAGGCCAGGAGAAGAGGATGAGGCCTGTGGTGGTGTGGTGAGGACAGGTGGGGGGCCAGGCAAGCATCGGGGTGTCCTTGAGAAGGGAGCAGGTTTGGGGGCATCGCTGAGGCTGGCCCGGTTCCCACTGGGTCTGATGCCTTGACAGGGGTCCCTCCAGGCCCGGGGCAGAGCCTGTGATGGCAGTAAACAGCAGTCAGGGAGTCATGCAAATGGGTGCCAGGCAGGCCGACAGACCGAGTGACGGGCCTTTATTAGCTGGAGAGCCGCGTGGGTTTAAAATAGCATCGTGGCAGCAACAAAAGCAATTTGCCTTCTGAATTTTCATTCTGAATGGATGATCTGCTTTTAATCAAGCAAGACATCCCAAAATGCTCTTAATTACCCCGAGTCAAGGGCTCGGCAGTAATTTCGATGACGACTTTTGGGCAGGCATGATTGGGCTTTCAAGAACAGGTTCTGGGGAAGCGCAGCCAGAGAGGAAGGGTCCTGGGGGCAGTCCAAGTCTGCCCCATCTGCAGCAGGCGGGCAGGGGCTGCGGGCAGGGAGGCCAATTTCAGCCCTGGCTGTGTGGCCTTGGGCAAGTCACCACCCGTCTGGGGGCTTCAGTCTCCCATGGTGGGGACGAAATGAGACAGTGCTTGAGAACTTCTTAGCACTGGGCCAGGCAGTTCGTTCATTCATTCATTCAACCAATATTCATTGAGCACCTACTGTGTGTCAGGCACTGCTTTAGGCGCCAGAAACTCAGCAAAAACCAAGACAATGTCCGGCCTCCTGGGTCCAGCAGAAGAGGCGGTCATGAAACAACAAACACACCACATTTCGCTGATTCAGAGATGCACAATTTCTGTGTTTTAGCGTCTCTGACAGGGAGGTGTGCCTTCTTCGCCTGGGCCATGATTTAGTTGGCAGGACCGTTTTCTTCCTTAGTGGGATATAAAGTAACAGTGGGTTTTCTGTGGGATGGCATGAGGCTCAGAATCCATGGGATACAGTAATAAGTGAGTATGAGGCAGGATGCGTTTGGAAAATGAGACCAACTGTGGAAGGGGGGTCTTTTATTGATGGTGTTTTCAAAAACTTTGACGCAAACCGAGAAACTGTGCAGGCCGCACCGCACCCGGGGATCAGGTCACTTGTCACATGGCTCTTAGAAGGAAACTGATTGGCATTTCGAGTTTCACGTAGGATGGAGCTCTGGGTATCCGTGCTGATCCCGCACAATCACGGTGAGATCATAAAAAGAGCTGGATGCGTTGGACTTAAATTTTTGTTGACAGTTTTGCTGACTTAAATTCCAACAGGTGGGCCTGGGCAACTTTAGAGCTTGCGACCATGCGGCCTCTGTGATGATGGGAAATCCCCTTGGTGGGAGTGATAAACCACACGTCTGCGGACACTCAGAGCATCGTGGCCCGAAGGAAGCCAGATTCTGGGGAGAGGCAGGCTCCCGAGCCAGACAGGTCTCGAGGCCAATTCTTAGCTCCACCACTTCCTGGCTAGCTGACCCTGAGCACGTGATGAGCCTGCCTCGAACCTAGTGTCCTGGCTGGAAAAATGGAGAGGATGTTAACTCTTAGCTCATGGCATAGGTAGGTGGATTAAAATGAAATCCCTCAGGAAAAGTGCTGAGCAGAACACCCGGACGACAGAAAAGGCTTGATAAATGCGACCTGTTGTTAGAGTTGAGAGTCTTCTCTCTCACCGGAATTGGGGCCATCTCTTTCTGCCCAACCGATCAAAAAAGTCTGTCCTTACTGCCTCAGGACAGGCTTGGTTTTGCTGCAGCCACTGTGTGGAAAGTCACTGGTCTCTGAGGCCCAGAGAAAGAGTTCCAAATGCTCTGGCCCGAAGGTAACATAGGTCGTTTCCTGTTCTGTAATGCAGATTAGTCACAAAGCCCCGCCCAGCCCAGCCAATCATAGTCGCCAGGACGTGCAATACTGTTGTGTGCTTACGCAGCAGTCAGCTATTGCTGCATGACAAGCATCCACCGCATCTCTGCAGTCTGCAACAACAAAGATTTATTTTTTACCCTCACATCTGTATGTCAGCAGGGCCCAGTTCTGATTGGCAAATTGGTGTCCAGAACTGGTCTATTTCTCAGTCTCCTTTGATTAGCAGCTACGCAAAGCATATTTGTCTCATCGCGGTAGGCAGAACCACAGGGGGGCATGTAGAAACAAGCCATCCTTCTTAGGGCCTAGGCTCAGAGCTGGCACACTGCTGCTCTTGCTCATGTGGCCGTGGCCAATTCAAGTCACATGGCTGGGGCTGGAGAAGTCTATTCCTCCCATGGAGTTTGGGGGACGTTTGAGTGGAATTTGTTGAATCATAATCTAATCTTCCATATCCTAGAAGGTGAAGAGCAGGAAATGTTTGGTGAAAGCATTCTCAGTTACCACACATAAGCCATATACATAAGTGCCCAGGTTGTAAGTGGAAAGTCTGGGTGTATACGAGCTGCAGGTGTGGCTGGATCCAGGGTCGCATTGCTCTCTGTCTCTCTGCTCTGCGTTCTCTGCATTGCCCTGTTCTCAGGCTCCACGCAGACCCCTAACAAGATGTCTGCAGCAGTTCTGATCTCCTATCATTGCAGGTTTGAGTGCAGCAGGAAAAGCCTGCATTATGATGCTCCCTTTTCAGGTGTCCCATCTCTCAAATAGCATGTGAGAAAGAAAACAGTAACCTTCATCACTTGATTGACAGGTAAAATGAGCAAATTATAGCCTTCTTTTCCCACAGCTCCCTCACTCTCCTGGTCAAATCAAGCAGCTCATCTTCTGCAGGACATGCTCTCATTTCCACGGGGTCCCTTCTCCCAGCCTTTGCTAATGCAGAGCCCCCAAGCTCACCTCCCCCAAGGGGTATCGAATTATACAAGCCAATATCACAGGCTCCCAGGGGCCTGGGTCTGAATTCCTCATTCCAGTTTTTGATCTTGCAGCCTCTTCTCAGATCTGCCCACAAATGCATTTGCTTGAACCCAAGTCAGCCAGTCCCGGAAACTGAGCCTCTTGGCTGAGGTCAAAAAAACAAGGCAGCAGCCAGCACGGAGTTTGTTTAATTGATTTGCTCTTAATTGACTGTCTTTCTGGATGGTCCCAAGGGGAGAGAGGGTCAGGCCTTGAGCGCTTGCTGACTGCCTGGCTGGGGGAGGAAGTCGGATGCAGACACCCAGTCTCAATTGCCACAGCACCAGAGGGCGTGACCAGGTATGGTGCTGAGCTGAGAGCACTGTACAGGAGTCCAGCAGACTCAGGTTCCAGTCTCTGCTTGGCCACTTACCCGCTGTGACCTTAGCCAAGCCACTTAGCCCATGTGCCTCACTTTCCCCATCTGTATAAACTGGGGAAGGTAATAACATCTAATTCTTGGGGCTGTTGTAAGGAAATACAGTGAACAGCTGGGACTAGCAAACATTTTCTGTGAAGGGCCAGAAAGTAAAAACTTTAGGTTTTGCAGGCCGTATAATCCGCTTTTCCATCGTCACACAAAAGCTGCCATATATGACATATGAATGGATGGGTGTGGCTGTGTGCCAAAGAAAATTTATTTATGGCCACTGAAATTTGAATTTCATATCATTTTCCTGTGTCCCAAACTAATATTCTTTGACTTTTTTCCCCCAACCATTTAAAAATGTGTAAAACAGGTATCGGTCTATATTTGACCCTGGGCTGACCCCTGAGGGAAATATAGCATGACAATAGTACTTAACACATAGGAAGTGCTCAACAAATTCTACCACATAATTTGTTCTTTTCAAATCTGGAAGTCATAAAGGGAACCTCAGAGTCAGGGTATAAGACGAAAGGACCTCAGACATCCATTTTACAAGTGAGGCTACTCCTCTTCCCAGTCATGTGACCGGGAGAGAGCAGCTTCACCTCCCGGAACCTCAGTCTCTCCATCTGTATAATGGGCACAGCATTTTGATTCGCTCAGAGGCAAAGTGATGACTGGGCCCCTCACCCACTTGCATGACTTCTCTGCCAGTCATGAACATCTCTCTCTCTCGTCCATGCTTCCGGGCCTTTGGCTTGGCTGTCTCTCCACCTTGAGCACATTCCCCCTGTGACCTGTTGCCTCTGTCTCATCCTTGGTGGGTCAGTGCAGAGGCTGCATCTCCTCCAGGAAACCTGTCCCAACTCCCAGGGTGGATCAGAGACCTTCTCTGGGCTCCTCCAGGGTCCTCTCTCCCATCACAGCAGACGTCACACTGGGCTCGGAGTGTGAGTGTGAGATCAAGAGGACTCAGAGCTGTCTTTTCTGGATGCGAGGTTGAAAGGGGACACCAAAAATATGTATAGAATTTAATGTCTTCCAGTTCTTAATCTCTTACTTTCAGCTTCTTTCTTCCTTCCCACCCAGAAACTCCTCAGGGCCTGGAGCCATTTCAGGCTCTCTCTCTTTGCTTCCTGTGCAGACAGACCCTAAGGTGGCTCTCCTGATCCCTGCCTCAGGGTGTCCACAACTTTGCATGACTCCACCCCCTTGCCTGTGGGTGGGACTTATGGCAGCAGACGCAATAGGATGTCACCTCCACGACTGTTAGTTTATATAAGACCATCTTGCTAGCTGACTCTCCACTCTTTTTCTCTCTTGCTGGCAAATGGACATGTTGGGAACAGTCCCTGGAGAGGGCCATGTGGCAAAACTGTGGGTGGCTTCTGGAAGCCGAGAACAGCATCCCGCTGACAGTCAGCAAGCAACCAGGGACCTAAGGCTCATAGCTGCAAGGACATGATCCTACCAGCAGCCTGAGGGAGCTTAGAAGCAGACCCTTCACCAGTCAACACTATTGTCCAGGCTTGACACCAAAATTGCAGCCTCACGGAACCATGAAGCAGGCGACCCAGCTAAGTCATGCCTGTATTCCTGACCCACAGAAACTCTGAGATAATAAATGTGCTGTTTGAAGCTGCTGGGCTTGTGGGTACTGTGTGATGCAGCAATAGTTGGCTGATACACCTCCATTTAAACATTTCCATCGGGGCTCCTCTAAACTCAGGTAACGCACAAGGAGTCCCAGGTTCTCCACTCAGCCCCCTCGCTCCCGGCACCACGCTAATGAGGCCCATGCCACGGGGTGGGCTGTAGCAGTGCCAGGGGTCTCTAAGTCAGGGCTGGGCAGCGACAGCCAGGGAGGAGTGGCCAATGACATGGTGGTCATCACTCCCAGGCCTGTGGGGTCCAGGCCGCTAGCCCCTGGGGAGAAGAGAAGGAAGCAGCAGGCCCGGATGGTCTCATCCTGGGCACGGGCTCTTCTACTACCTCCAAAGCCTTTGGACTGTGTCCCACTCTGGACAATGGGATACAGGGCGCGATGTTAATGAATGAGTGTGAGTGGCTTAGAAGATGTTAGTTATTGTTGGCCCTGACAGAACATTAAACTATACTAAAGAAAAAGATGTCTCCTCGTCTTCACCCTTCTAGAGCCACACTGTCCATCCAATACAGTAGCCAGCGCTACACGTGGCTGCTTACATTTAACTGAATTAAAACTAAATGAAATTTGACTGAAAGCAGGGACTGTAACAGATACTTGTGGATACCCATGCGGAGAGCAGCATTAGCCACAGTAGCCAATGGGAAGTGAGTGGTCCATGCGGACAGTTTCAGGCTGGGAAGGTGGAAAGTTCTGGACGTGGATGGTGAGCGTGGTTGCACAATAGTGTGAATGTGCTTCAGGCCACTGACCTGGACACTCAGACATGGTTAAGATGGTGAATTTTGTGGTGTGTATTTTACCACCAAAAAAAAAAAGTAATTTGAAAAATTAAATTTGAAGTGCAATTCCACAGCGAACTGTCCCAGAAGCTCCTGGTGGCTCCCATATTGGACAGGGCAGATGTAGGCCGTTTCTATCATCCAAGAAAGCTCAGAGGGCTCTGATGCCTCTTAACATGCGCTGATTTTCCTTTTCAAGAGAGCCTGGGGCCTTGCAGGGAGACGGACCGGCTGTTCTCTCCACTGCTGCCAGGGGGCGCCCGCGAGCACCTGAGTCAGGTCCTGTCCTCACCCTCCACCGTCTGTCCCGCTCAGCGGCCACCCAGGGCGTCTGTGAGCATCTGAGTCAAGTTCCCCTCCTCTGGCAACATCCCTCCAGGGCTCCCACCTCCCTCTGGGTCAAAGCCCAAGTCTTCTCAGAGTCCCCCAAGGTCCTGCACGACCTGCCCCATCCCCTTCCTGGCCTCCCCTCCTCCCTCTCACCTGCTGGCTCACTCTGCTCCAGCCACACAGGCCTCCTTGCTGTCCCTCCAGCTCTCCAGGACTGGTCCTGCCCCAGGGACTTTGCACGGGCTGTTCCCTCGGCTAGCAAGCTGTTTCATCAGAAAGCTACATGGCTCCCTCTCTCACCTCCGCTGGGTTTTTGCTCAAATGTCTGTGGTGAAACCCTTATTTTCATCCTAATTAAAAATTGCAAACCCTGCCCCATACTCAGGGTTTAGAGCCATCAACTATTCTACCCTCTGGACAAGAGCCAGGGGACTCCCTAAACAGTGCTCTGAGGACAGAGGTCAAGAATGCCCCAGCCTGCCCACGACCTTGTCCTCAGCCTGGTCTGTCCCCATCTCTCTCTGCCCCCTCCCTCCAGGAGCTCAGAAATCTGTTTGGCGCACAGATGCCAGACGGGAAAATTAATTGGGCCTTGCTAGGCTGCTCTCCCGCGCCCCGTCAATAACAGCCGTAAAGCGGGATTTATGCGGCGGTGCTGGCTCTGGATGGGAACTGGGAGGAGGGGCAACGTTCGAGAAAACTCAATCCCTTGCCGCGGGAACAGGCGGCACGCAGGGCTCCAGGACTGAAGCCATATTCCTGCTGCCTCTGTAGAGGTCGCACCTTTCCCTGGGTTGGGTGGGCGGGAGGGCGGAAGATCCCCCCCACCCCCGATCCCCTCCTTGGTCAGGAATCACTGACCTAATCATATTCCACATTTATAAGCCCCTACTGTGTGCCAGGCCAGGGCCCAAGTGTTATGGGAACATCATCCGTTTTAATTGGGAGATAGGGATTATTTTTTCTGTCTATTTTAACCAACAGGGAAACTGGCACACAGAGAGGTTAAGCAACTTGTTTAAGGGGGCACGACTGCCGCCGCCGCACTTATCTCTGGCTTAGGGGTCTGTGAGGACTAGGATGTGACATGGACGATGTAGGCAGTTGAGGAAGATACCATCCCAGTGGGGGATGCCAAGAACACTGTCCCCATCACGGCTATGGCCAGGGACACTCTAAGCTGTGCGCTTTCTTCTAGGCCCCACACAGAAAGGTTTAACTGAGGGTGCTGGCCACAGCTGGAGCTGTTCAACAGCACTTAGTTGAAGCCCTTGCATATGCTGATCCTTCCACCTCCTCCGCCTTTCCTCTTCCAGAAGAGCTCTTCTGGGTAGGGGCTTCTCCAGGTATCCCTGGGAAGTGGTGTAGGGTCTGGGCTCAAATCCGTGCACTGCTGTGTGACCTTGGGGAAGTGTCTTCCCCTCTCTGGGCTCTGCTTCCTCATCTGAAAAATGTAGATAGTAACTATGAAGTCGTACAGGTACACAGAACAGACACGGATAGGGGAGTGTCCACGCCAACCGAGTGCTCAGCAAGTGGCCCCCATTGTACTATTATTCCTACTGTTTTATGTTGCCCTCCAACTGCAGAGAGAGATGAGGCTGCCATGTCTCCATCTCCCTGGAGCTCTTTCTGCAATTCCCGGACCAAATCCAGCGGCCTCTTTCTCCTGCAGGCGCCGCAGGGACGGTTTTGATGGACATGTTTTTTGCACAGAAAAAAGCTGGAGCAATTGTATTTTGCCAAAAGTGTCAGTCGGAGAGAAAACACTTCCCTCATCTCTGGTGAGTGTTGATGTGCAAGAGCCCGCACACTGGTGGGGATGGAGGGCTCCCCACAGCAGGGGCCAGCTGTCCCCTCCCCAGGCCCAGCAGCTTTTTCAGCTCCCCAGCCCCAGCCCTGCCCAGCCCAGCTCCCTACTCCCTCCTTCCCAGTCTCTGCCTGGCTTCTTTCTTTGGATAGCCTTTCACATTCTCTCTTAGACACCCTCACCCCTTTCTCTCCCCTCAATGTGTTTGGAAGGAGTAAAGGACATGGGAGCTGTGATTTGAAAAATGAGGAGTTTGCTTGGAGAGGGGGGAGCAGGAGGAAGTAAGCTAGGCAGAAAGCATAGAATGTGCAAAGGTCCTGGGGCAGCACCATTCCTGACATGCTGGAGGAACAGCGAGGAGGCCCATGTGACTGGAGCAGAGTGAGCGAGGGGGAGGGAGGGAGGAGGGGAGGGCAGAGCTCAGCACAGAGTCTGCCTTCTGTTACATGGAGACCATTACAACCATCTGTATGAGTTCCCTCTGGCTGCTGTAACAAATCACAACAAATCAGTGGCGTAAAATCACACAGATTTATTATGTCACACTTCTGGACTCTAGAATTACAAAATGGATTCACTGGGCTAAAAACCAAGGTGTCAGCCAAGCGGGTTCTTTCTGGGGACTCCTGGCGGGACCCCTGCCTTTTCCACTTACCCAAAGCTGCCCACGTTCCCCGGCTGGTGGCCCCTCCCTCCATCTTCCAACCAGCAGGATGGCATCTACCCGTTTCTCTCTGATTCTGGCCTTCCTGCCTCTGTCTTATGGGGTAGTTACACGGGGCTCAGTTCACTAATCTAAAATAATCCCTCAGCTCAAAATCCTCACTCTAACCACACTGGCAAATTTCGTGTTTCCTGGGCCTGCAGCGACAAGGTTCTACAAACGGCGGGGCTGAAAACAGCAGAGATTTATTCTCTCAGAAGTAAGTTCTGGGATCCAGAATTCTGAAATCAAGGTATCAGCAGGGCCCCCTCCTCCAAAGGCTGTAGGGGAGGGTGCTTCCTGCCTTTTCCAGCTTCTGGGGTCCCAGGGGTTCCTTGGCTTGTGGCTGCCTATCCCCTGTCTACCCTTATACCCCATGGCCTGTCCTCCCCTCAGCAGCCACCAGAAGGTGCCTGGGAGCACCTGAGTCAGGTGTTCCTCCCTCCCCACAGCCCACAGGCCCTGCACCACCTGCCTGTCCCTTCCCAGCCCTCCCCTTTACTCACGCTGTTCCAGCCACACAGCCTCTTAGTTCTCCCTCTTACATGCCAGGCACAGTCCTGCCCCAGGGCCTTTGCACATGCAGTTCCTCCTGCTGCCTGGAATGCCCTTCCTCCAGACACGTCCATAGCTCCCTGACTCATCACCCTCAGATGTCTGCTCAGAGGTCACCTCCTCAGCGAGGCCTCCCCTGCTTTTATACTGTTCACTCTCCTTCATCTCTGGCACCCCGTACCCTCTTCTCTGCTTCTTGTTTCCAGTACTGTTTATTACCCAACACACCCCACAGTTATTTATAGCGTTTATTGCTCAGTGCGCATCCTCCCTACTGGATGTGAGCCCCGAGACAGCAGGGCATGGGTCTGTCTTAGTCACTGCTTGTCTGCAGCCGCCAGTCCTGGGCCTGGCCATAGGAGGGACTCAGGTGGGTACTTATGTGACCCGGGGGTCTTTACTTTCTGCCCCGGAGCCTCACTTTCCACATCTATCTAATGGGGTCATGATGCGTGCATCCTTGGGGTCACTGGGTCTCTAGTTGTCCCCCAGGTCTGCAGAAGCACTTGGCCGGTTGGTTCTGGCACACCGTAAGTGTCTGACTCTCGCTTCCCTGGTCCATCATTCTAACCCGGCGGGGGAGGTGACAGCCCTGCAGATGCTACTGGCTCAGGCTGTGCCATCAGGGCCAAGACACTGTCACATTTGGTAAATTGCAGGCAGGCAGTTCCCGCGGCTGCAGCATCAAAGACAAGCAGGGACGTGACTGGGAATGTCTGGGCTCCCTCTTAAAACCCAGGCTGAGCTCAGAGGTGGAGGCCTGGGAGCCCTCCCTGCCCCTTTCTGGGCCTCAGTTTCCCCATCAGCAAAAAGGAGAGACCTTGAGGTCACAGAGGCATCTTTAACTTTCCTTTGTCCACATCCTACATTGCGTCCCTGTGAGCCTTCACATGTAAAGTGCAAGGGTGAAGAAGAAATAAGGTCTGAACATGGGGCTGGGGGGCAGTGGGGACCATCCATTTCCTTTGCCACTCCAGCCCCAGCTCCCAGGACACATCCCAGAGCTCAACAAACAGTAATAATACCCACCTCATGATTGCTAAATTGAGCCCTTACTGTATATCTGACTCCATGTTCATTTTATAAGGATTTTAGATCTAATATAGGACTCACAGCAGCCCTGTGAAATGGGCTACTATATCTGTTCCCATCTTGCAGATGGGGAAACCAAGGCCCAGAGAGGTGAAGGCACTCACCCCAGGTCACACAGCCAAGCGGTTGTGGAGGGTGAATTAGAGCCAGGTCTCTGGGATTCCCAGCCTGTGCTCTGAACAGCCACATGCTGCAGCCCCAAGAGATGAATGTGGATGGATCCTTTGGGACCGGGCGGGTGGCTCTAGGCTGCTTTCCAGAATGGCACAGGGGCCTCCAGTTTTCCTCAAGAGCAAGGCCACAGCCCAGTCTTCCTACCATCCCCTCCAGTCTCCCAGCTCAGCTGCCACCTTGCCAAGAGGCAGCCAGGCAACATAGGTCTGAAGGCCCACGTCTCCTTGAGATGGCTCTGGCAGCAGAAGGAATGGGGGAAAAAAAGGAGAGGAGAGAAGGGGCACAGGCGAGGAGTGAAATCTCTCCCATTTGCCCTTTGCAGCCTCCTTTGAAGAAAAGCAAAATATCAAAAAATGAGGAAGCCAGCCGCCGGCTGCATGTGAGCATGTGGGAGCGTTCACAAGTGCATGCACAGATCTATGAAATATTTAGGTGGTGCCCAATGTGTTTATAGCTGTAATTAATCTTGTGTCTTGTTGGTGGAGAGCATTACGTTAAGAAATTAGTTTCCACGGCCTGGGTGACGTGCAGGCTGGCGAGGCCCAGCCTCTCCCAAGAAGGCAGGCAGAGGGCGGGCCGATGAGGGGGGTTGGACAAGCTTCTCCCGTCCCCCCATTACTGTCCTGAAGACCCCAGCCAGGCTGGTACCCTCTGTGCTCTGAGCACTGGGCTCAATCTTTTTTGCTGTTATTATTTCATTCTGTTTTTCTAGCTTTGTTGAGGTGGAGCTGGCATGCAATAAATGGCAAACATTGAAGGTGTGCAGTTAGATGCATTTTCACACACACACATGCACCTGTAAAACCATCAGGACAGTGAACATATCTGTCACGCCAATGACCCTGAGATCCCTTTGTACCTCCCCCGCTGCTTCTCCCACCTTAGCCCTGCTTTAAGAACTGATGTCCTGTTTTTGGTCGCTATAAATTTGTTTGCATTTTTCAGGTATTGCACAGCAGGTGCTCTTGTGCATGCACCTTCCTCAGCTCAG
This sequence comes from Manis javanica, assembly GCF_040802235.1. Classification (NCBI taxonomy): domain Eukaryota; kingdom Metazoa; phylum Chordata; class Mammalia; order Pholidota; family Manidae; genus Manis; species Manis javanica. The sequence continues at coordinate 96,603,549 of NC_133168.1, read as the reverse complement.
TGTACCTCGAATTCTCTCCCTACCTCTGATCCTGCCACACTGACCTCTTTGTTATTTGCCAAATACCCAAACCTGGTCCTGCCTCGGGGCCTTTGCATCTGCTGTTCCCTCTGCCTAGACTGCCCTATCCCTGACTTGTACATGGGTGGTGATCCCTCCTCCTCCTTCAGGACTCAGTTCAAAACTCACCTCCTCAGGGAAGCCCTCCCTGAGTTCCCAGGCTAAATCGGTCCCACTCAATTCCCTCTGTGGTGTCCGTCACCCTGTTATTTTCTCTCTCTAGCCCTTTTTGTTCTTTGAAATTCTATTATGTGGTTATTACCTATTTTAAAAACTCATTACACATTTACACAACACTTACTGTCTGCCCAGCCCTGCTGCAAACACAGCTTAATGTGTTGTTAAGTCATCTAAACTTTTTTACAACTCCTGGATTAGGTACTATCATTATCTCTGTTTACAGACGAGCCAGGGGAGGGCGATTCAGACCATGCAGCCAGGAAGCATCTGAAGGTGGGGGTACAGGCTTCCAGTTCGAATGCCCACAGGAGCCGTCTGGCCCACCCACAGTGGTGCCCCTGATCTCAGAAGAACTCAGCCTGGTGGGTGATGAGACCCCATTTCTACAGAGAAAACAGCAGAAATCCCAGGGGGTGGCTAATTGGCCTGATGGCTGCTCCCGCTTTGAATCCACATCTTGGGCCAAGTTCTGTCTCGTCCCCAGAGCCGCAACCAGGACCCCCTGCACCGCGAGCCCTGGAGCCTCAGAGTGGCCTTGGCGGGTGCTGGCTCAGACGGCGAACAGATGCTAGCTATTTTAAACCCACTGTTTAACTCATTAAGACAGCTGTTTCCTATCCCCAAAGTCGGCGGAATTAGAATTAAATTCATTCCAGAATTAAATACACACATACACACACGCACACCCCGCCACCATTTGGAGGCAAAACTTGTTAGCATTTAGGCAAGCTGTGCCTCCGAGCCTGGGGACGAGGCTTTGCTTCCGCCTGACAAGTTACATCACGGCCCAGCGGTTGCCAGCTGGGCCTGTGACCAGAATAACCTGTGGGCGCAGATTCCTGTGTCTGCCCGGGTCTCTGCCATTAGAGTCCAGCTGCCAACTGGGTGTCCCCCTGGATTTCTCCCTGACCCCTCAGGCCGTGATGGCCCAGACAAAGCCCAGTGTCTGCCCCTGCGTTGGCTGCTTCTCCTGGGTCCCCACCCCAGGGTGGCCATTCCGCCTCCAGCAGGGGCTCACAGCGGAGCCTCCATCTCACCCCCTTCCTCTCCTCTCCCTTTGTCTCTTATGTCCAAACGGTCAGGCCTCCCTGGTAATACTACTTCCACACAACTTTGCTCCGCCCCTACTGCTACTGCACTAGTCTGAGCCTCCGTCACCTGCAGCCTGGAGGCTTGCTCCTGCCTCCCCTGCCTCGTCCTGAGCCAACGAGAGACTATCACGACTCAGCCAGTGAGAAGCCGCTATACTCCGATGCCCAGTTCACTCCAATGGACTTTTTGTTTATAACAGCCCTTCCAACTGTATGAAGGAAAGGATCCATAAAAGCGTTCCTCTTCTTTTTTCTCTGGACTTGTCTATGGTTTTGCCATAGCTTGCTTGTTCCAGATTGTAAATCTCTGCTATTCCTGAACAAACCCATTTTTGCTGGTCAAATTACCGACGGTTTTATTTTTAAGGTTAACAATGGTCAGTTTATCCATTTAGTTAACTTGTGCATTGACTGTCCCCTCTCCTCTCGGCTAGGACATAATCTCTGTAAGGTCAGAGGTTTTGTCTTGATTATTGGTGTATATCCAGCATCTAGCACATCGTCCTGTGCAGACAGATCCCTCTCCTCAGCAATGCTTTCTGTCTCCACAAGTTTAATTATGCCGGCATAACAACTGGGACCCTGGAGCAGGAAGGATGATAAGACAAACGCAACAGTCTGACCTCGGACAGTAAGCCTGTTAATTGGCAGCCAGATGACTGGCCCAGCAGGGGCCTGCCTAGAACAAAGCTGGAGGGAAGGAGGTTTGGGGAACCTGAGGTGGGAAATGTGGTCCAGCCTGTTCTTTGCTGTGGCACCTGGGCAAGATTTGGTCCCTCTCTGCATGCGGTGGCTTCTTCCTGGCAGAGGTGGAGGAAAGCATGGTTCCCAACTCAAAGGGCAATAGAAAGATCCATGGGTGACTGTGCTCAGTGTTTGTTGATTCTGCATGGATCGCCCTCATTTTACAGATGAGAATGAAGGAAGGAAAGGGACCACCTCAGACGCTTCTGGGTCCACAAGGACGTGACTTTGCCCTTCAAGAAGGAAGGAGAGAGAGAGAGACACACAGTCAGAGTTTCAGAAAGAGACAGAAATAAAGACACATAGAGTGCAGAGGCAGACAGGCCCAGGTCTCCGTGGGTGGATGACGTGCTTGCAATTTAACACCTACCCCTTGCAGGCCTCCAAGTGGTCCTCCCAGCCCCAGCCCCAGCCCCTGGGGCCACGCTATTCTGCATCACAGACCTGTTGGGTGTGCATGTGTATTGCATACCTGCACATGTATGGCCAGGTTTAGCATTTGATTTAGCCCGATGTGCCCAAGGAAGGAAATACATGTGACTCTGATGTCCGGGAAATGAGGGTGAACACGAGACACATCCCATCACCCCATCTGATATGTGTTTTATCTCTAACAATCAGAGGACCCAGACCTCTCTGGCATATCTGAAGGCATCACTGAAGGAACATTTGGGGAGGGAGATAGAGGGGAAGCAAAACAAAAAAAAAAGAAAATCAAACTTATAATTGTGCCCAGTATCTCTTCTCCCATGAGATTCTACAAGCCTCCCCCAACCCTATGAGGCTAATTGTGTGAGAACAGAAACCAGAAACTCTCTCTTATGTAGAAAAACGAGTATATCCATTCATGGAACAGGGGTACAGGGGTGGTGTGGCCTAAGCTCAGCTAGACTGAGGTGTTCAGATGATGTTTTTAGGACCTGGGTCTCTCAGCTCTCTGCTCTCTGCTCTCTTTTCCTACGTGGTGTCTTTATTCCATGGGAGCATCTTAGTTTGAGTTCCCCCAAAGCAGACCCCGCGACAAGAATCTGAATGCAGGTTATTTATTTTGGAAATGATCTCAGAAAACACTGAGAAGGAGAGAGGGGATGGGAAGCAGGAAAAAGAAGGCAATGGGGAAAGAAAGCATCGTCAAGTGGGCTGTCGTGGGGGGCAGCTGGAGCTCAATCCTGCTGGGGACCTCTACGAGCTGGTAAGGGACACGTGCCCCAGATTTACCTCATTTGAGGGATAAGAGAGACGGCGTATTTGTCCACTGGTCACTGTTCCTGGGATGCTCCCCCGAGGTGTTAATTCTCTGGCATGCCCACGTTCCCCTGCACGTGGGCACAGCAGGCACCAGCCGTCAGAAGAGCTTTCAGAGGGAGCGCCACCCTGCAGACACTTTGATGTTGGACTTCCAGGCCTCCAGAACCTTGAGATAATAAATTTTGGTTGTTTTCAGCCACCCCGTTTGGGGGCCCTTTGTTACAGCATTCTCAGGAAACTGACACACACTATGTATCAACAGGCCATCTTTGAAGAACCCTCTCTCTGTCTTTTCCCCATTACGATCTATCTGTTCCTTTATTTACCAGATATTCCCCAAAGAGCAACTCTGTTGTCTTTCTTTAAAGAGAAGGCTCTGAGAGTCATGAATGAAAAACACTCCAAGCTTTGGTCACAAGTTGGTGGGACCCACAAAGAACAAAGACACCAAAATAAAAATGGGGTTTTCAAAATTTCAGTAGGGTGAAGGACTTGTCTCTTAGGAAAAGAAATGATTGCCTGAAAGGCGTTCAAGATGGCAGCACCCAGAGAGAATTTCTCCAAGTAATTCCCAGGGGAAGAGAATGCAGAGGAGCCTCAGGATGCCCTGCGTGCCCCCATCTCTTCTCCTTCATCCCCAAGTCACTCATTCAGGGCTCTTGTACCGTTGCTTCCCAGATTCTCTGCCTGCCTGCTCAGCTTCCCAGCCCCTTTCTCCCTCTCCGACCTGCCCTCCACGCGGCAAGCAGAGGGCTCTTTCAGAAATACCAATCTCTTTTTATTGAGGAGTAATAAGTGAATTCATTCCCATCATAAAAGATCCAAGCCGTGCAGAAATACATAAAGCAGAAACGGGAAGCACAATCCGACTGTGTCCTGCCTCTAAAGTTTTCTAGGGCTCCCTGTCGTTCTCTGTGTAAATCCCAAGGCCCCTGACATTCAAGGTCCGGATCTGGCCCTGCCCACCCTTCCCCCATCTCTCTCCCAATCTTGAGTAAGACCCTCTTGCAGCCACTCTGAATGGCTTGCAGTTTCTAGCCACTCAGCTTATGATCATCATCTATCTCTCTCTCTATAATCTCTCTATATCTATCTGTATTTATATATACATATCTTTATTCATCCATCTGTCATCTCTACCTCCGTATCTCTCACCTCAGGCCCTTTTCACACGCTGTTTGCATTCCCCACATGCTGTTCACTGCCTCTGTGTTCCAAGTTCATCCTTACTCACCCTTCATTATCGGGGACAAGGATTCGGTGCAATTCATTTCCGAGGGTTGCTGTAACAAAGTGCCACAAACCGGGATGGCGGGGGGTGGCAGGGACTCAGAAGCTTATTCCCTTGCCATTCCGGAGGCCAGAAGCCAAAACTCAAGGTGTAGCAGGACTGGTTCTTTCCTTGAGGCTCAGAGGGAGAACATGCTCCGTCCCTCTCTCCCAGCCTCTGGTGGTTGCTGGCAACCCTTGGTGCCCTTGTCTGGTAGATGCCTGCCTCCAATGTCTGCCTCTTGCCACCAGCCTTCTCTCCATCATGGGTTGAGCGCTGCTCTGGGAGCTGTTGGACCAACTGACAAAACTTAAAGAACCAATAGTCAGTCTGGCAAAGTAGACTCGAGGAGTGAGAAGTATGCTCCTGGTACAGGGAACAACATTTGCAAAGTTCTAGAGGTCAACAAATCATGATGCATTTGGGGCAGACTCAGGGTGGGAGACTTTGGGGATGGGTGGGTGGACATGAGGCTGGTGCCTGAGCTCTGGCTGAGGACTGGGGGACAGCTGGAGACCCAGACCGAGAGGAGGCTCTGAGGTGAGAGACAAAAGCTGGAGCAGGACCGGAGGTCCACCAGGCACTGAGAACTGGGACCACCTGCCCTACCAGCCCCACCCTGACCTTGGCACCTCTCCCCACTGAAATCAAGCCCAGTTAGATTCTGAGGACATTTGAATGTAGACCTGAGTCATGAGAAAAAGCCAGCTGCAGGGAGAAAGGGCGTTCCAGGCAGAGGGCACAGCTTGTGCAAAGGCCCTGAGGCAGGACCAGGCCTTAGAGGAACAGCAAGCAGCTAGAGCTGAGTGAGGGATGGGAGTGAGGCAAAATGTCTGGAGTTTGGGTTTTAAGAACTGACCTCATGGGGACGGGGCCCTGAACAAGTTCGGGTCCTTCTGGGAATTTTAAGAGGGTGTAACACTGGCCTACCTTGGGGGGTCTCTGCAAGGCACGGGGAGATGATACTCGTAGAATGTGTGAGTGCTGGATGTGAGCCGCTGAACACCATCAGCCCGCTTTGTGGCGGTGCTGAACCTTAGGAAATCCAGGAGCTGGGGATGCTCTGAGCCTCTCGACCATGTTTCCAAAGGCTGCCCGGGCCGCTCGGTCAGAAACCCTGGAGTTCTGTCTGGGCCACAGTCCCAGCCAGGGGGCCTCCTGAGGGCGGAGTGTAACAGGATGATGTCATAGAGGTTGCGGGCCTCTGGAACCCTGGGCTCCCGGGGAGGAGGCCTCCAGTCTGCTGCCCCCAAGGGACCTAGTTCCTCGCAGCCGCCCGAGGAGTAGGGGTGGCCATGGGGGGGTGGCCACCAGTCCTGGCCCTGGGGGCGTTTAAGGCCTTGCTGATCCTGTGCACGCTGCTGGCGCCCTCACAGGCGGTGGTGCGGGCCGTGCTGGACAACAACTCGAGCATGGTGGACTTTGCGGATTTGCAAGCCCTGTTCGGGGTGCCCCTGGCCCCCGAGGGTGTGCGGGGCTACCTGATGGAGGCCAAGCCGGCCAATGCGTGCCAGCCCATCCAGGGGCCCTGGCTGGGTAATGGCTCCCTGGGCGCCATTGTGCTGATCCGCCGCTATGACTGCACGTTTGACGTCAAGGTGCTGCATGCCCAGCAGGCCGGCTTCAAGGTGGCCATCATACACAATGTTGGCTCGGACGACCTGGTGCGCATGACGCACTTCTCCGAGGACCTGCAGCACCAGATCACCATCCCCTCAGTGTTCGTGAGTGAGTCCACCTCGCGTAATCTGCGCGTCATCGTGCGCTGTGGCAAGTCGGCCCACGTGCTCCTGCTGCCCAACTACCGGCTGCGCCCTCACCTGGACTTCCACCCCGTGCTGGCACTTTCCTGGGTGCTGGGCAGCACCCTGCTCACGTCCACCATCCTCATCCTGCCCATCTGGCTCTGCGCCTGGTGGACCTGCAGGCCGGTGGTCAAGACGCAGGCCCACCAGAAGGCCCAGGTCCACACCTTCACGCGGCGCCATGATGTATGTGCCATCTGCCTGGAGAAGTACAAGGAGGGTGATCAGCTCAAGATCTTGCCCTGTTGCCACGTGTACCACTGCAAGTGCATTGACCCCTGGTTCTCCCGGGCCAGCCAGCACACCTGCCCCGTGTGCAAGCAGTCAGTGGCCAGCACCGAGGACGACACCTCTGACTCCCCCGTCGAGAGCTTTGCTGACGAGGACCTCTTGTTCCCCGGAAGCCGGCCCCCAATCTGGGCCATCCAGGCCCAGCTGTGCTCGCGGAGGCTGTAGCTGCTGGCCAGAGCCAGCCCACACTGCTGCTGCAGTGCCACATCGGAGAGGCCCCCAGATCCCCTGTGAGGCCCGTAGCCCCTGGCTGGCGAAGTGTGGGGTGGGGAGGTTGGAAATGAAGACTGTTTCTAGTCTGGAAAGAATAAAGCAGATTTGAAAGTGGGTTCTTGGCCCGGCTGCTACGGGGCTGGCCCACCTCTGGCCAATCCTGCCACCCGTGTGGCCACTCCCGGCTGTGCCTAAGGCTGGCTCCCATCTTCTGCGGGTAAGTGAGGAGATGTGGAGGAGGTGGGAGGTGTTTCCCGGGCCACTCTGCTCACCACACCAAAAGTGGCTCTGTACAGACCCCCGGGCCTCCGTTCCAATCCTAGGCACTCAGGTTGCTAGCCTCTGATAAGCCTACTCATTATGCATGGAGACTTAAAAAGATAATAAACGTTTACTTTGGAATAATTTTAGGCTTACAGAACAAAACGTTTTAGATTTGCAAAAGCTACGGAGAATCCCTGTGCATGCCTCTGTGGCTTCCTGCCACATTCACATCTTACATCATGGCAGTCACGGCAAGGATAGCGGCCTGGGTACACCTCGGTGGGCTGAGCCCCAGCTTCTGCGCGCATTTCCCCATCATGCCAGCTTCTTACAGCTTCTTACACACCCAAGCAGAGAGAATAGAATGACGACCGTCCGTGCGTGTACCCATCACTCACTCGATACCTCTCCGGTCACAGCCGCTCTGCCCCCCTCTACGTGTGCACTCACACCCCCTCCCTTGTTATTCTGTCTTCTGTAACTATTTCGGTTTGTGTTTCTGGAGCAACAGTTCTCAACGGAGTGGGAGATTTTGTCCCCAGGGAACAGACAGTGGTGTCCTGGGACATCCGTGGTGGTCACACCCAGGGGTGCTCCTGGCATTGAGTGGGTGGGGGCCAGGGAGGCTGCTCAGTGATCCCCACTGTGCCCAGGATGCCCCCTCTCCCACAGAGACCAATCTGGCCCCCATGTGGGCAGTGCCAAGGCGGAGACCCTGCTCTAAGATAAGACTTCTTAAAAAAAACCCAGACTACAGTATCATGTTCAAAGTAATGATTCCTTAATAGCATCAAATGCCCATCCAGTGGGCACATGGAAATGGGGTCATTTCTTTAGGTTGGTCTGAATCAGAATCTAGACAAAGTCTGGGGTCCTCAATGGTCTCCTAAGTCTCTCTTAATAGAGAGCTTATCCCTCCATCTCTCTCTCTCTCCTGATTCTCCCTGGCAATTTATTGAAGCCATAGGGTCACTCACCCTGTGATGCCCCTTGTTTGGGTTTTGCCCAGCACATCCCTGTGGTGTCACTTAATATGTTCTTCAGTCCCCTGTATGTCTGGTGAATTTGTAGCCAGATTCAGAGCCCAGCCCAGATGTGATTTAATTTTATGGTGAGCAGATAAGGGGCTCCTTCAGCTCCCGGCACACCCCCTTTTCAGAAGAGTTGGGTCACAATGAGGGGTCTTGTGGGCAATAAGTGAGAGGCAGTTGGGTGGCCATGTGCCAAGTATAATCAGGGAGGTCAGGGAGTGAACACTGGGTATGAGATTGGAATGGTGAGAAGGTGAGCATGCCGTAAGAGCATTCCAGGGACAGTGAACAGCCTGCACAAAGGCCCTGGGGCAGAACCACACCTGGTGTGTTGGAGGAACAGTGAGGATGCCCAGGTGGCTAGAGCAGAATGATTGAGGAAGAGAGAGAGAGGAAAGGAAAGAGAGGGGACAAGGGCCAATCATTCAGGACTCCGTACATTTTGGTAAGGAATTGGTTTTTATTCTGAGATGTTGGGTAAAACCGCTGGAAAGTTTTAAGTAGCTCAGAGAAAATTCTGCTTAGCAGTGCTTTCAGATATCTATTTTAAAAATGAGGCAACTGCAGCCCAGACAGGCCAAGTCACTTGCTTGAGGCCACACAGCAAATGGCCACAATTTAATTTTATGGTGACCCAGCAGTCTGGTGTTGGTGGGTGCCTGAGGGAATGTTTGTGTTTAGTAGTTTCCTGTTTTGCACACACGAAAGGGTTTTTCAGTCATGCTTTGCTGTCTCTGCTTCATGACATCACTGGGAACCTTCAAGGTCTGCCTTCTTGGCTTGATGATGGCAAAGGATAGGCTCTGGTGCATGTGCACAGTGTGTGTGTGTGTGTGTGTGGTGGAACACAGAGAAGTGGGCTGAGGTCCCTGCACAGGATCCATGAGGGACCCCATCTCTGTGGAATGGACCTCATGCTAACCTGAGGGACCTTGCTCCCAGCCCTGTCTGGGGCCACGAATGGAGGCTCCACTATCCAGGGGACACTGTCTTAGCCACGGTGGATGGCCCTCAGAGGTCAGTGCTGCCAAGTAAGGACAGGCCTCTCTGTGCAGCAGACATGAGAGGGAGTGAGGATGGAGAAATAGAGACAGGAAGAGACAAATACAGCAGTCAGGCTCAGGGTTGGCAATAGGACCCAAGACCCAACCAGAACAGCTGAAACACATAGTACTCACGAACACAAGTAGTCACACAGGGACAGTAGAACACAGGGACAGCATGGAGGCTCTATGGTATCTCAGACCCAGGCTCTTTCTATGCTTTTGCTTCACATCCTTAGCAAGTCTTCTCTTCATGGGATAAGGCAGTTGCTTGAGCTCCAGCCATCCCATCTACATTCCAGTCAATGAAGAGGCATGGGTGGGGAAGGGCTTGCCCTTTCCCTTTAAGGACACATCCCAGAAACCCCATATACCACTTCTGCCCATATATCATTGGCCAGCATTTAGTCATGTGGCCACATGTGTCTGAAAGGATGCTGGGAGATGTAGTTTTTATTTCAAATGTCCATCAGTCCAGCTGAAAACCAAGGTTGCTATTACTTTGGAAGGAGAGAGAACAGGTATTAGGGGTGGCCAGCACACTTGTGGAAACTGGGCCACAATAGCCACCCATTACATTATTTGTTGAATGAGTGAATGAAGTCCCAACCTCTGGCTTGAGTCTCCTTCAAGGTCACAGACACCCCAGGAAAGCAGGTACACCGGTGGTTCACAGATGACCTTTCTCACAACTGCACTGCCAGTGGAGGGAGTGAGTTCACTGTCACTGAAACCAACTCTTCCTGAAGCCAGACTCTGGGGCCACATGACTTCATTCCACTATTAAACCTCTCTGAACCTCAGTTTCCCAATCTGTAAAATGAGGACAGAAACAGCATCTGCCCAATGGGGTTCCCTAAACTTGGACAGTGTGTGCCTGATGCCTACTGAATACTCTGTCAGTAGGTGTCAATTGACTCAGTAACCTGCTTATAGCCCAGCTGTAATATTGGGTGATCAGAGGTGAGATGGGAAAATTCAGGCTCCGTGCTAACCCAGAGCGAGGTGCCTGACCCAATCCAGAGAATCTGGGGGGATTCCTGGAGGCAGTGTCTTCTGGACTGAGAGCAGAAGGAGCAGGGATCAGCTCCATGGAAGGGAGAGTGGCCCTGGCAGCTGGAACAGTAGAGGCAAAGGCCCTTGCAGCCTGGCCTGGCGTCCAGTGGGTGCTGAATACGTGTACATAGAGTCCTTGCCCCCAGTCAGGACCTGGCCCCTCTGAGAAGGGCCTCAGCTTCACCCCAGCCTCCTCTGCCCCCAACAGCCAGGCCTGGGCCTCTCTCCAGCTGCCTCCAGGGAAGCTGAGCATTGCCAAGGACTGCCAGCTTGGCGGGGCCGGCCTGTGCCAGCCCCACCGGCCCCGCCTTGGCTGCGGCCCTAAGTAAGCGTCAGCGGAGGCCTCCTCCTGCCGATCTAGGCAGTGTGTCTAAGGGGGAGTGCAGCAAGTGGGGAAACAGCCTTGGGGGAGCAGGGACCAGCCTCAGTGATGGGGGCAGATTCGGAGGAAACAGTAGATGCCAGCGTGCTTGCACAGCTGCTCAGAGGTCGGGCCATGCCTTGCTCTTGCACCGACTTGTTGTGCCCTGTGCCAGGTTTCTGTGCACAGTCCCATTTTCCAGAGGAAGAAGCTGAGTCCGTGAAGGAGGATGTGGCTTTCCCAGGGCCACCCACCTGGCAGCTGAGCGATCCAGGGGTGACGGGCACCTGCTCCTGCACCTGAGACAGCCCTCTCCGGTTTTCAGTGGTCTTTGAATTCTGCCTTCTGCTGGCCTCCACCTCCCCGTGGGTGCGTCTCAGCTCCAACTGCTGGTCTGTCGAACAATATGTGCGGACCACCTACTTGTCCAAGCCTGTGCTGGGAACCCTACAGGCAGCAGGGACCAAGACAGACCCAGTCCCCGCCTGCCCGGAGCTCCCAGTCTAGTGGGGGCAGCGGGCCACGGTGAGGCAGGGGCAGGGTGACCAGCAGGTTATGATGGAGATACACGGGCTGGGAGGGTCCAGAGGGGCACTTGCCACAGCCTAGAGGGTTGGGAAATGTTTCTCAGGCACAGGACATCTGCTTCAAGACCCGAAGGATAGAACAGAAGCAACTGGGGAGCGGTGGAAAGGATGTTCCAGGGAGAGGGAACAGCATGTGCAAAGACCCAGAGTCTTAGAAGACATGAGGTTCTCAACATTTTTGAACACCACCCCATCCTTCCTTCTCAACACACACACACATTTTTAGTTCTAAGTAATGGTACTTCAGGTTCTTAGCAAAGCTTTCTTCAGCAGCCTGAAAATGCTCGGGTTCGACTAGTCTAGAAAGACAATGGGCATAGGTCCTATTAATCCCATCTTCCAGATGAGGAAACTGAGGCCCAGAGAAGTTAAGTGACTTGCCCCAGGCAAACAGCTCAGAAGGGACAAAGCTGGGTTTCGAACCCAAGAAGCCCGTCTTTGGAGGCTGTTTGCCTCGGTTCTGCACAATGCCCAAGGTGAGTGGTTGGAACGGCAGAACAAATGTGGAAGGAGAAGCAGAGCGACCCACCCCGCCTAGACCTGGCTGCCTAGAGCGCCCCTCACTCCTGGCTCTGTCCCAGCTCCTCCTCCCAGTCCCTTCTGGTGGGCGCCGATCCGCTCCAGCTTGGACCGGGTGTGCTCTTCACCTCCTCAGCTCCACACCCTCTGCTCCTAATGATACGACCAACGGGAAGCAGGTTCCAAGGAACTGTTACTGCCACTCCCAGCAGCCTGAAGGCAGCTACGCAGTGGTGCAGGCCACAGGGGGCTGGCTGCCACGATCATACTCTTGGTGGCATCTGGAAGAGGGATGCAAAGACTGTGGCTCATCACCTGACCCTCCTTCCTTCCTCCTCCTCCCCATGCCCTGTTCCTCTTCCTTGCCCACCCCTCCCAGCCTCCCAGCCAGGCCCAGGAGGGGAGGACGTTTTTCAGGAACAGATGGCTGCCTTCCTCGCCCAGCATTCTGTCAGTTAATTAACGCCGCCTGTAATTAAACTTCCCACAAATTAGCTGTCAGCTACGCTAAAGGGAACCGTCCCTCTCAAATGCCACCTTGACTTGCTGAATTGTGAGCCTTGTCGACAAAATAATTAAAGGCAGAGGGAGGCAACCAAAATTTGGAGACTTTTTTTTCTTTCTAATATCTCTATTGGTGTCCATGGCTAAACACTCCCATCCAGGATTTGGAATGAAAGGCTGTTTTCAGAGGTTCCGTGAACTAATGCCTGCCACTGTGGAAGACATCTTTACTGAGCACTTACTGTGCGCCAGGCAGTGTGCTAGTAGCTGGGGACCCACAGTGACCGAGATGGACATAGTCACTGCTTTCTTGGAGCCTACAGCCTTATCATGCATTTTAAAAAGCAAAGGAAGAAATTAAGTTATTACAGCTGGGGGAAGAAGAGCGTTCAGGGAGAGGGAACAGCCAGTGCAACAGCCCTGAGGCAGGACCAGTCACGATGTGGGCTGGACCAGGTAGAGACAGCGGATGCAAGAAGTGGGAAAATAATTTGAGGTCGATTTTGCAGACAGAGGTGAGAGGACTGGCTGATATATCAAATGGAGAGGAAAGGGCAAGTGAAGGGGGGGAAGGGAGACACGGATCCTGGCCCACAAGAAGACAGTCTATCCATACAGGTGCCAGATTGCCGCAGAGCACAGCCTTTTGCAAAAAGTCTTCAGCCTCCAGCCAGTTGTCAAAGCCCAGAGAGTGTGGTTGGACGGAGTGTAGTCTCTAGCCCCAGCCTCTGCACCCCAATCTCCCCTGAGTCTCCCCAGCACCCAGCATTGGGGTGAACGCCACCCACACTTGTCAGGCCATCATGAAGTCCTGACAAATGCAGAGCCAAGCCCCCAGGAGACTCTAAAGCAATGTGCTCACCAGATGCCCACTGGCTGCACAGGCTCAAATCCCAGCTCCCTGGAGCCAGAGGAGGGTTCTGGGAGCCTTCCCAGCCAGTCAGGAAAGCCATCATGCACCTTGGTGTCCTTGCCCCTCCCAAGATACTTTGCATTCCCCCAGGACAGATTTCAGGCCCTTGAAGAACCTTAGGGCCTTTGCACAAGCTGTGCTGAAATACTCTGTCCCCTCTTCACACTACTCCTTTCTTAGCCTTCAAGTCTTTTCTCAGGCATCACCTCCTCCAGGAAGCCTCCCGGATGCCTCAGCCTGAGTCAAGTGCTTCCTCTGAGCCCCAACCAGGCCTGTATTTCCCTAGTGGTGGCCCTGATTTCCCAGTGTTGTAACTACCTAGCATGGTGTCTGCCTTCTTCCCGCACTGGACTGTGAACCCCGAGGGTTCAAACGTGGTAGCAATATAGTAGGAATAATCACAGTAAATGGGACCCCTCAAAAGGCTGATTAATAGCTAGATGCTATTAATTCTTATTCTCTGTTTTAGAGTCATCCCAGTGAAAAATCTCTTTTTAGAGTTTAGATGTTGGAATTACAAGTGAAGGAGTATGGGCCTCAGGCTGATGTCTGCTGGAGGCTCTGCCTGGAAGGGAAGACAGCCTGTGCCATGGTCAAGGGCTGGCATGTGCCAAGGGGCCTGGTTCACATACCAACCCTGCCCACCTTTGGAAAGTGGTGGGAGGCTGGTGGCAGGAGACATTGGCTTTGGGTAGCTGGGTTTTCCCATCTATGAAATGGGGATGATGAAGCACCTGATTTGGGGCAGAAAATTAAATAACTTAGTTACTTGATAAAATTCCTAGCTAATTTATATAAAGTGCTTGGAGAGTTGCCTGTTCACTGTAAGTATTCAATAACTATTTGTTAAATTTTCAAAATAATAATTAAAATAGACTGGAGAAAACTCGGCAGAATTAAGATTATGGGCACCCTAATCTCCAAGAGCGTCACAGGGCAAACATGTCCATCTGACGCACGTGAACCAAACTTCGAAACAAAGCAGACGGTGCAGAAAACGGCAGAAAGTGAGAGCGCGCTCTCTCAATCTCTCTGTCTTTGTAAATTAACATTGCAAGTCCTGAGGGAGGTTTTTGGGTGATGGAAACGCTGCATATTTATTGAGGTAGTGGCTGCACAGCACATATGTGTCAAAACCCACTGGACAGGATACTTAAATGACACCACAATAAAGCCCCAGAACTTGGACCGCCCCTAACGTGGGCTCATGGCCCTCGCCTTTGCTACTGGTGGGAATGCGAAATGGTACAGCCGCTCTGAAACAGCGGGCGGCATTTCTTTAAAAGTTACACGCACACCTACCACCTGACCCTGTCATCCTGCTCCTGAGTGTTTGCCCCAGAGAAATGAGAGCATAGGTCCCCACGACGATGGGTGTGACAGTGTTCTCAGTCGCTTTATTTGGAACAGCCAAACACAGGAAACAACCCAAATGCCCGGGAGCTGCTGAGTAGACAAGCAAACCGCGGGCCATGCATTTGCTGGAATGAGACAGCAGTGAAGACGGGCGAACTGTTCTAGGCACCACACCTGAAGGTACCCCCAAAGCATTGCGCCCTGTGAAAGAGGCAGGTTCCCAAGACTACTTCCTATATGATTCTATCTAGATCCGTTGTAAAAATAGGCATGCTAAATTGTGATGATGGAGAATGGAAAGAGTTGCCTGGGTTTGTGGGGAGGGGGGGTATTGCCTAGAAGCCCTTTGCCCCCACCCCCCAGTACTCCAGGTGGTGGAATGTTCTACACAGGGTCAGAGAGAGGGTGGCTTGAAGGAAGCTCGTGCTCAGTAACAAAATTTAAGGGAGCACCAAAAAGCTCAGCAACCAAGTTAAGTAATATTTGACTGCAATATTTTGAAACGCCAAAATGAATGCAAAAAAAAAAAAAATCCAAGATAAACAGAATAGCAAAATTTCCAAGAAAGACAGGATTCGACCTTGCATTTTGCCAGACTCGCCTCCGCTTGCCCACCCTCAAGTCTGGGCCCTGGTATTGCCTCTCTCTGGGTGCTGGCCCGCAGGAGCTATGCTTAGGTTAAAAGGCACGCGGCTATGCACTTCAGATTCGTGCATTTGTTGCGTGGCAGACGCACCTCAATAAGGAAGTTAAGAAAACAGAGATACAGGTGGACACAGAGCCTTATCCAGCCTTGGGAATATCCACAGTTAAAAAGAAAAAGCCCATTAGAATGGTTCTGAGAAGGGGGCAAAGGAGGAAGAAATAAGTATATAAAATAAGAACCGTAGTGGTGGCGGTGGTGATGGTGGGAGTCAAATAAATGTTTGTTGAACAAGGAGGCAGAGCCCCCGACGCGCCTTGAGCTCCCAGTAAATAAACAAGTAGACAAGATAATTAAGAGGGAGCCCCTGCTGCCTCCCCCACCCTCGCCTCTTCCACCCCTGCCCGGCTTGGCAGACGCTGAGAGCGCGACGCAGCTGCCAGGAAACCGCGGGCCGCTGCGCATCCTTCCACCATCGTGGAAACCGCAGCCGCCGTGCTGGCTAGGAAGTGACAGGCTGGAGGTGACAGGCTGGTGGTGTGTCCCTCTCCCCCCCACAGCGGTTTCGCCACTGCTGTATCCCCCAGTGGGCCCCGGGATGGCAAACAGTGGGTGCTCAGTTAATGTGCAATAGTCCTGAAAGGTCAGTCAAGCCCTGGGGTCTTTTGATTGCTGGAGCCTGGGTGCGGGGGCAGGGTCTTCCATCCTTCCGTCTTCCCTGCTTAGACTGGAGGACTGGGACGCCCCTTGGGGCGGCATCAGCCGGGCAGGGGTCTCTAAGTCCAGCTGCCAGCGCCTGCTCCTAGAGAAGGGCAGGGGCAGGTGGGGGACCCATGGGCAGGAGGGGGCGCAGGTGCCCAGCCCCAGGCTGCAGGCACCCGAGCCAGCGCCTCACTCGGGCTCCGCCTACCTGAGGGCGACTAGAGAACGGCCTCCAGGCCAACCAATGGGAACGCGGATGGGACGCATTACCTCATCAAGCAGCGCGGCCATTGGCTACGGGCTCCCTGTGGGCAGGCGCCGGGCGCCCCTCTAGGGATCCCAGGAGCCTGTTGCTGAGGCTGGCGGGGAGGGTCTAGGGGCGCGAGGAAGGCAATGAGCTGGATGAGGGATTTGCTTAATTGTCGGGGCCGCGAGTGGGGCTTTATAATAAACGTGTCGCCAGCCCACGCGCGCCACCGTGCATGTCCCCCCAGGTTAGGTGGCCCTACCCCCGTACACACACACACACACACACACACACACACACACACACACACACACACACTGCTCCCAAGGCAGCATGGCTAGGCCCCCCTCCCCACCAACTCAGACAGGACCTAAACTTGCTGGTCTGTGGCTCAGACGTCGCCGTTCACTCCGCAGAGGTCCAGGGGCACCCTCCAGCCGTAGCCTTGGAGCACCCGCAGTTCGATGGCCGCACCTGTTGGAGCCTCAGCTTCCCACGCTTTGAAATGCGGTTGATGAAAATCTCAGCATCTGGGGAGTTACTACCGATCTCCAGTCAGTGAACGAAAAAGCATATATTGGACACTTACTGTGTTCTGGGCCCTGTGCGGGGTACTAGGGAGACAGGGCTGATCAAGGCAGAGTTGGGCCCAGCTTCCCAGACGGTGCAAACATCCCCGCTTCAGAGGACTCCAGTGCTGTGAGGGAAATAAAAGCAAGAGGAGAAGGGAGAAGGGGGAAGGAAAGTGAATTGGATGCTGCCTTAGCCCAACAATCAGGAAGCGC
Source organism: Manis javanica (assembly GCF_040802235.1). Classification (NCBI taxonomy): domain Eukaryota; kingdom Metazoa; phylum Chordata; class Mammalia; order Pholidota; family Manidae; genus Manis; species Manis javanica. The sequence continues at coordinate 96,586,636 of NC_133168.1, read as the reverse complement.
TCACCTGAGGAAGTGACGTGTAGGCAGGAAAAAAAGCTATGAGAAAATCTGGGGGAATAGCATTCCAGGCAGAGGGAACCAGCATGTGCCAAGGTCCTGGGGCAGGACTGTGCCTGGCTTTTTGGAGAAAAAACCAGAGAGGGGGCCGCGTGGCTGGAGCGGAGTGAGCAAGGAGGGGAGAAGCAGGAGAGGAGGGCAGGGAAGGGCAGGTCATTGCGGGTGGCTGTCCAGGGCTGCGGGCAGGGGAGGGTAGGACCTGACCCAGGTGTTCGCAGGTGCACTCTGGTGGCCGCTGCGGGGAGGACAGTCTGTGGGGGGGCCAAGGTAGAGGGACTCTGCTGGTGCAGATGAGTCAGGATGGAGCCCGACCAGGGTGGAAGCATGCAGGCAGTGAGAAGTGTACGAGATGGAGGTATATTTCGGTGCCAACAGATTTCATTCCCGACATACTGGCTTGGGGGAAGGAGGAGGTCTGGTTCCTGCCCAGGGCTTGGCCTACGGTAGGTACTGAATGAGCAGGAGTGGAGATCAGGAGTGGGATATTTGGGTGGCCTTTTCCTCCCCGACTCCCACCAAGGCCTCCACACTGCCGTGCAAATGAATGGGTGAGTCAGCCCAGCGGAGAGTGGCAGGGGAGGTACACAGCGGGCGCTGACTCAGGCTTCTGCCCAGGCATCTTTGACTCATGCACTCCCCGCCCCCCTCCTCACTGCAGTGCGCCTCCCAGTGAGGTCAGCAACACATCACACCTCTCTCCACAGGGTCCTCCCACTGCCGGGCTGAGAACTCCAACTCTGCAATCCCAGCCTCTGCCTGATGCAGAAATCCCCTCATCCCCCTGAGTGGTTAATTCGGCCTTATCTTGCATACCTCCAGGGCTAGGAAGCTCACTCTTTTTGAGTAAAAGATCTTAGGCCTCCAACGGCCCTGTGTGGTCTGGTCTCTGTGACTTCTCCAACTCACCCCTCCGAAGTCACACTCGAACCCATCTGCATAGTTCCTTCTCAAACTCTGCACAAGCTGTTCTCTGTCCTTATGTCCTTCTCCCTTCCTTTTATGCTTGTCTGCCTCCCTTTATACATTTAAGCACAGTTTAGATGTCGGCCCTTCTAGAGGACTTCACCCACCCGCTGGGGAGAGTTTAAGAATGGTTTGGACCTGGGGAAATGACAGCCTCTTCAACAGCTGGTGTTGGCAGAACTGGACAGCTACATGCAAGAGAATGAAACTGGATTCTTGTCTAACCCCAGACACAAAAGTAAACTCGAAATGGATCAAAGACTTGAATGTAAGTCATGAAACCATAAAACTCTTAGAAGAAAACATAGGCAAAAATCTCTTAAATATAAACATGAGCAACTTTTTCCTGAATGCATCTCCTCGGGCAAGGGAAGCAAAATAAAAAATGAACACATGGGACTACATCATGCTAAAAAGCTTCTGTGCAGCAAAGGACACCATCAGCAGAACAAAAAGGCATCCCACAGTATGGGAGAATATATTTGTGAATGACATACCTGACAAGGGGTTAACATCCAAATATATAAAGAACTCACACACCTCAACACCCATAAAGCAAGTAACCCTAAAGAAGAAATTCAGATGCCCAACAGGCACATGAAAAGAAGCTCTACATCGCTAATCATCAGGGAAATGCAAATTAAAACCACAATGAGATATCACCTCACACCAGTTTAGGATGGCCAGCATCGAAAAGACTAAGAACAACAAATGCTGGCGAGGATGCGGAGAAAGGGGAACCCTCCTACACTGCTGGTGGGAATGTAAACTAGTTCAACCATTGTGGAAAGAATGTGGAGGTTCCTCAAAAAACTAAAAATAGAAATACCATTTGACCCAGGAATTCCACTCCTAGGAATTTACCCTAAAAATATAGGATCCCAGTTTGAAAAAGACATATGCACCCCTACGTTTATCACAGCACTATTTACAATAGCCAAGAAATGGAAGCAACCTAAGTGTCCATCAGTAGATGAATGGATGAAGAAGATGTGGTACATATACACAATGGAATATTATTCAGCCATAAGAAGAAAACAAATCCTACCATTTGCAACAACATGGATGGAGCTGGAGGGTATTATGCTCAGTGAAATAAGCCAGGTGAAAAAAGACAAGTACCAAATGATTTCACTCATCTGTGGAGTATAAGAACAAAGAAAAAACTGAAGGAACAAAACAGCAGCAGAATCACAGAACCCAAGAATGGACTAACAGTTACCAAAGGGAAAGGGATTGGGGAGGATGGGTGGGAAAGGAGGGATAAGGGGGAAAAGGGGCATTATGATTAGCACACATAACATAGGGGGGGCACGGGGAAGGCAGTGTAGCACAGAGAAGACAAGTAGTGACTCTACGCTGATGGACAGTGACTGTAATGGGGTATGTGGGGGGGACTTGATAATGGGGGGAATCTGGTAACCACAATGTTGCCCATGTGATTTTATATTAATGATGCCAAAATAAATAAATAAATGAATAAATAAATAAATAAAAGAGAAAGTTCTTTATAAGCCAAAAAAAAAGAAAAAGAAAGAAAAAAAGAATGGCTGGGTCCCTCTCAGATACATTGCATCTCCCCTAACGCAGGCCTGCAGATTGGAATCCCTCCTCGCCAGCCCTCTGTTTCCTTCTGAGCTGGTAACGGCCTGCACGGCTCTGAAATTCACTGGCCAAGACTTTTTCCAGAGGCTGTGTTCTCCCCAGAGCTGCCGCTCAGGCTCTCCGTAAAAGCGTCATTAGTTTAAACCATTTTCCCTGGATCTGCTCCTGGCAGGCCAACCCCCCCACCCCACAGTCACAGCCAAGCCCCCCTTTGAAGAGCGATTGACTAACAGCCATTAGATTAATGGGCAAGGCGCAGCATTTTCATTTCTGCTGCATCTACAAACTAAATGTTCCCGTGTAATCACAATTAAGGACATGCTGGCGTTGTGATGGCTCCCGGCTTCCCGGCCTCCCTTCGCCCCGTTTCCCTGCTTCTTCCTTCTCTCCCTCGGCTCTGGCCTTGTCTCCTCAGTTCCCTTCCCGTCTCTCTCCTTCTCCCCACTTTTCTGCCCCAAAACTCATCCCCCCCGCCACCCTGCCACCTCTCTTTCTCTTCAGATCTGTCTCTGTTTCTGTTTCCTCAGTCTGTCTCTGTCCATTTTTGATTCCATCTCTTCCTGGCTCCACCCATCTCTCTGTGTCTGTCTCCCTCCATCTCTCTTTCTGTCTCTGCCAGTCTCTGCCAGTCTCTGAGTCCTTCTTCTTCCTCTCTACCCGTGTCCAATGTACATTCTGTAGCGCACAAGTCTGAAGTGTGTGGCGCCGGGGGCATCATTACAAAGGAACCGCACAGATCAGGGCATAGAAAATTCGAGCCCTCAGACCCCCGCTCGTGTTCCCTCCCAATCAGGGCCCATCAAGGCCAATTCTATTTTGTTGTTGTCTTTACCCGCCCTGATCCTGGGAACAGAGCACCCTTTACATCTCCTGCCCTTCCCTGTTGCCCTTCCAGGTCAGGGCCAGGCACAGGGCTGTGGATCTGGAGGAAGCAGCCCTTCTGGGAAGCCAAGTAAGGCCTGCTGAGGCCCCCAAAGGAATCAGAGGCCTGGACCCAAGAGACAGAGATCCCTGTGTAGTCATGACACCCTTTGTCCTAAAACTTTCAGATTCTGGTCCAAAAGTCTCCCAATACAGCCAATCAAGCCCTTATGAAGACAAACACCTTCTGGAGGGATCCCAGTCCCCTCTGACCAGAACTACAGATGAGCCTTTTAGCACAGGGGACTTGGGAGGACCAGAGATGGCTTCCCGTGAGAGAGAGTGGGTTATATAGCACGCTCCCCTGTAGGTGCCCTGGTGTCATCGATCCGTCAGCACTTTCCAGGTGAAATAGGACACATGACAGATAAGCTTTGATGGAGAGAAGAGTGGGGCTTCTGACCATGAACCTAAGCCTATCTGATCCTGTCTGTATCCAAGATTCTCCCTGACCTGCCCAGCCTCAATCCTGTTCAGTGGCCTGTTCCCCAGTACATTTCAGCTCTGGACCCACTTCCTACCCCTTTGCTTAGGCCTGTCCACTCCCCAGGCCATCCTTCCCCTTCCTTCCCTGCCCTACCCTGAACCTTTCAGCCTTTGAAAGCAGGGCCGGAGGCTGACACTTCTTTATCCTGTTCCCTACAGTGGCATAACCCAGGGCTGCACCTCTCGTTGGAAAATATTCTTAGTGTTGGCCTTCATCACCCTTGGCTTTAGCGAACGTAGGCTGTGTGCCAGGCACTGGGCGAAGGGCTTGACCTTAATCCTCTTGGAGGATTCGCTGCTCGCCAGTCTTCTGCGAGAAGAGCAACTGTTGTCCCATTTTACAGATGAGCACACGGAGGCACGGGAAGGGCCGTCCTTGGCTCAAGGTCTCGCAGGGCCAGTGACTGACAAAGCTGGGATTTGAACCCAGGTCTGCGTGACCCCAATGCCTCCCTCCTGGAAGCAAATGTCAGAACACAAGCTCAGCTACTCCTCACCCTTCGGGCGGCTGCAATTGGGTTTGCAGATAACGAATGCCGGCTGTCAGCAGCTCCTCTGGACTCTGATAAATCGAGAGAATTAAAATCCATTTAGAAGGAAATCTCCAAATAGGTCTGGGTTGTGTTTTGTGTGTGTGTGTGTGTGTGTGTGTGTGTGTGTGTGTGTATTTTCCTGTCTTTCTTCCTCCCCGTGCTGTCTCCAGCTGGGTAATGTATTCCAGGAGCAGAACTGAATCTGACTTAATTGAATTTAAAAGCAGGTATTACATCTGCACCTTGTAAGCAAAGGCGGGTGGAAGAACCACCACCGAGATGGAGTGTTTTCACCCGGTGTCTCCCAGGAAGTGGGGATAATCCCCACTTGGGGCTCCCTGCTGGGGGCCTCCCTGGGGTGGGGTTTGGAGGGGGAGAAGCCCCGGGAACTCAAAGATGAGGTGGTGTGGCTGGGCCTCCATCCAGAGAATGGGTGCAGTGAACCCTCCCGGCTGCAAAGCCACCTTTGGAGGTAAGGCCCAAAGGAAGTCATCTCACCTCCTCCCAGCTTCCTGCGGACCCACCTCCAACACGCCCCCGGCCTCGCCTGCTCCCCCTGTCCCCCGCCTCCACTCCGGTCCAAACCCCCAGCATCGCTCACCTGGACAGACTGCTCCATCTTAGACCTCCCACAGCAGCCAGAATGCCTCTTTTCTTTCTTTCTTTTTTTTTTTTTTTAAATTGTAGCTCTTTTAAAAAGCATCACCGTGAAATAAGTATAACATAAAACTTACCATTTTCACCATTTTTAAGTGTACAATTCAGTGGCATTAAGTATGTTCAGGATGTCACTTAACTATCACCACTATCTATTTCCCCAATTTCTTCATCGCCCCAAACAGACACTCTGTCCCCATTAAGCAATAACTCTCCCTTCCTCCTTTCTCAGCCGCTGGTAACCACTCATCTCCTTTCCATTTCTATAAATTTGTCTCTTCTAGATACCTCATATGAGTGGATCATACAATAATTTGTCTTTTTGTGGAAAAAAGGCTTAGTTCCCTGAGCATAATGTTTCCAGGGCCCATCCACACTGGACCATCTATCAGTGCGCCGTTCCTTTTTCAGGCTGAATAATATTCCACCAGCTGGGATGACACTGTGTTTACCCATTCATCGGCCAACAGACTCTCGGATTGTTTCCGAGTCTTGGCTATATGGCCAGTAGTGCTGCTGTGAACATGAGTGTACAAAGATCTATTTGACTCCTGCTTTGAATTCTTTTGGAGATACACCTAAAAGTGGGTCGCTGGGTTATATGATAATTCCATGCCAAAGTGATCTTTTTCTTAAACAAATGGCAATCGCTCCCCTGTCCTAAATTCTCCCAAGGCTCCCATTGTCCACAGGAAAGTTGAAAGACCTTCCCACGGCCCTCAAGGTAAAGTAAACTTCTCGCTCCTTGTCTCTCCCACCCTCCAGCCCCACCTAATCACCCTCATTTGCCCCTGGACCTTGCACATGCTGTTCCCCCTCCCCAGAATGCTCTTCCCCTTTCTTCTTTTGGTTTGACATCTAACACCTCCTCAGGTCTCTGCTCTCAGCTTTTTCTAACTCTGGGAAGCCCTCCCTGATTTCTCAGCCTGGACCAGGTGTCCTTTGTGCCCCCAGAGCTACTTAAACATCCTCTGTCACACCCTTGATCGTGGGCCATGGGTGACCTGCCTGTCTCCCCCATTAGGAGCATGGGGCTGGGTCTGTCTTGGTCACTGCTCTGTCCTCAGCACCCGATCTGGGGTATAGTACACAGTCGGTGCTCAATAAGTGCTTTGCTGAATGCTGCCATGATTCCTTCTCCTCTCACGCAGAGAAATGAGACACAGCCACTTCCAACTCCTTCCATCTAACGACAGATTTTAAACAGTATCTCAGGCTGTCGATTAGAAATAGATCCAATCAATGTGCTTGTTTTTCATTCTGTGGTGCGTCTGTGATGGATGGGCGGGCGGCTGGGAGTGCTATTAAGCCGGAGATTTTTCTATATGTTCCAGGTTCTGGGCAGACTTTCTTCAAAAAGCTATCTGGCCCGATCTCAAAACGAGAAAGTCATTAAGTACACACACTCCCGCACACACACACACACACACACATATTGCAGGAGAGAATCTCACTCTGGAAAAAAAACAAAAAAACACAATTAACACAGAACTGCCAGTGTCGCAGTCTGTGCGTGGAGACAGCGAGGTCCGCAGTCGACAGGGTGCAAGAGGCAATCACTTTGGTTGTTGCTTTTTTCTCCCCCCCGAAGCACGTCAAAGTTCTCCCTGGAAGTGTTGGCAGCTGAGTTAGAGATTTTCGCTGCACTGTCTTCGGTCGCGTTCCCTGGAAGCAGCCCTGGAAATGAGGATTTGGGGGCAAACAGTTTATGCGGGAGGTGGTCCCGGGAAGCCCCAGGAGGGATGTGGGGACAGAAAAGAGGGAAGGGAAAGAGCCACCGCTCACGAGCAGGTGATTGCCAAGGGCACCTGAGGCTCAGTCCCGCTGGCACCCCCAGGGAGACAGCGAAGAGATGCGCCTTAGCTGCTCACCCTGAGGGATGAGATGGCTGGGGTATTTATCCACCGGCTCCTGTCCATCACTGACCAAGGCTGCTTCCGGAGCGACCACTCCCTGGCGCTTCCCGCCCGCCCGTCCCCGGGCTGAGAAAGCCTCTGTTAGCGAGTGGCAGGTGGCTGCAGGAGGATGATGTCCGTAGGGGCCTCTGTGTGGGTGATGAGGGCATGCGGGTGGGCACCCATGGCATCTGTTACGCACAGTGGCATTCGCAAAGTCTCTATTTTCAACTGCCATTCATTTATTCCGAAAGATTTATTCAACCCCTCCTGGGCTCCGGGTGCTGTGTTGGGGGCTGGGGACGGTGGTGGACAGGACAGACCCAGCCTAGGTCCTCCTGGAACTCAAGGACCCAGAGCCAGGGACTGGCAGACCTGTGACGGGGTCATTGGGGCAGCTGCAGCAGATCAGAGGAGGCTCCTCTCTCAGCAATGGGGAGGGGGCAGCGGAAGCTTTCTGGAGAGGTGACGTCTAAAGGGGAGTTAGATGAATAAGGAAGAATGGAGCAGCTAGACTAGGAGGAATTTTGAAAAATAATTTAGACTTTTTCTTGAGGGCACTGGGGAGCCATGGAGAGCTATGGAGGAGGAGAAGGGAGGGGGTCAGACTTACACTTACAATCGATCTCTCTGCTGTGTGGATGCTGAGAGGCTGTTAAGGCGGCTGCTGCAGGAGCTGGTGTTTGAGCAAGGCAGGCAGGGATGGGGGGGGGGGTGCTGGTGATAAGGACTGTGAAGCCAGTAAAACTTGGTGACGGTGGGATTACGGGTGAGGACAGGCAAAGTAGAAACTGAGTTATTTCCAGCTTTCCAGAAAAATGCTGGGGCCACTGATGAGATGGAACACAGGAAGAGGAGCTCGTATGGGGGATAAATTGATGCACTGGGGGTTGGGAAGGTTGTACCTGGTGGACATCCAAGAGCAGGCATCCTGGAAGAACTGGCTGGAGCTCTGGGGCCAAGTCTGGGCAGAGATGGGGGTCAGGACATCAGGGTGGTGAAAGGCGAGGAAACAAGTTTCCGAATTTGGACCACCTGGGAAAAAGGCCAGAGCATTAAAAAAGTACTACTCCTATTAAATGAAGTTCTTTTTTTCTCTCCCAGTAGCAAATGTTAGCCACCCAGTACCCAGCTCTGTGTGCTGGCCCAGCAGCCTCAGCGCCACCCAAGGTGGTTGTCCCTGGAAACCCATCAAATCTCTCCATCTGCATGTTTCCACCACGTGATCACAGCTGACCCAATCAAGAGGCCAGGAGGAACAGGATTCTGTGATTGGCTGAAGCCACCTAAGCCCTCATCCAGAGCAGGGGGCCACGGCCAATTAACCCTCAGGATTGGAAAGTGGTAGAAAGGTGTGAATTGGTTAAAGTAGCACTCCGTGCTGGCATGAACGGGCAAACCTCTGTGACTGGGCACAGCAAACGTTTACCCGTTGCTCATGTAAAGTGCAAAACAGGTGCTCTGGATAGCAGGTAGCTTTTCTCCACTCAGCCACTCAGGGATCAGCCCCTTCTGTCTTGCTGTTTGTTCCTTCATCTTCGTCCGGGGAAAAGCATGCGCCAGAACTGGAAGTCCGGTTACTTCTGCCCACACTCCATTCGCTAAAATTGGTCACGTGTTTACCCCCAACTGCAAGGGGTGCTGGGAACGTAGTCTTGCTGTGTGCCCCGAGGGAAGAACACGTGGGTCTGACTAAGGCTCTAACAGTGTCTATGATGTGCAGAGCTCCCACCAGGGTGTAGCTGCTCCTGCTGAAGATGGGGAGAAAGAATGCAGGTCCGAAAAAGCGCACATGTCCACCAGGATGACCCCCTACCACAAAAAAAAAATAGAAAGTCCCTAATCCACCTCATATTGCTCAAGTGATGGCAAATGTCTTCAAGAGTTGAGATGCTCCTATTGGATAGCAAGCCGATTTGTCTTGGTCACGACTGTGTCGCCCTTACCTAGAACAGTGCCTGGCATCCAGTAGCTGCTGCCTATATACTTACTGAATGGATGAATGGATGGCTGGTTGGCAGGATGAATGGGTAGGTGGTGAATGGATGGTGGGTGGATGGGTGAATGGGTGGGTAGATGGTGAATGGATGGGTGGGTCTATTTATGAGTGAAGCTATCTTTTCTCCATCTCTGGAGACGCTGGTAGGATGCTGACAGTATGGACCCCCAAATGGATCCCTGGCCATAATTCTAGAATTCTAGGGTTGTCTTCTAGTAAGATGTAAAACCACTTGAAATACCATTGAATCTCATAGTGAGAAAATGCTTCCTTTCATGTCTTTTTGAAAAACAAAATCTTAAGTGGGTGCTAATCAGCCTTGAACATTTCTGTGACCCTGGGAATCTCCCCTTTGAACACGTCTCCAAGCTCAGAGCCTCAGAGCCAACCATCTCTACTCAGAAATTAATAATATGATTTCGTTCTCATCGAATTAGTTTCTCCTTACGGTCAGTGATTCTAGCTTTTTATTTACAGTCATGATAAACAATTCCCTTTTAAGCTGATCTAGACTTGAAGGAAAACATTCAGGAACTAATGGTAGAAATGGTGAGAAAATGATGAAAGGTGGAGTGTACTTTGGAAATCTGAGGCAGCCTGGCAGTCGCTGTGTGACCCGGAGGAAGTCACATCACGTCTCTGATGCTTTCAGTAACTCCTGGCAGGAAATCGCTGTGGTGATTGATTACATGAGACAGGACAGCCCTGGGGCCCTGAGAAGAGGTCCCTCCCCTTGGAAGACAAGCAGGGAATGGAAATTTTCTCCTGAAGCAACAGAGGCCGAGGATGGACTTGTGATGGAGAGCAACAGTCTCATACCTTTCCAGGTCCTTGGGAGATTTGGGGGTGTCTCTTGTGGGGGAGAGTCCTTTTTTAACCTATTCTCAGGACAGATTCTGGGCCTGTCCCCTGTGCTGTGTTTCTTCTCCCAGAAAGTGTGATGGTGGCATTTGAAGCATTGTCACCCTGGACAAAGTTTTTAAGCACTTGGCAGTGTATGTGGGAGACTTGAGGGGATTTACAGAGAGCCCCGGGATAATTTGGGTCCCCCCCAAAATAACCTGTGTCCTTCCAACCTGCTGACACTGGGACTGAGCAGCCCCGACCTTTCTCCAAAGTCGGGGCTGCGTCCTTCCTTCCCACCCCCACCCCCACCCCCTCCCAGCTCCGACCGGTGTGTGTGTGTTTTCCCTCAACGACATTTGAAATCTTTTAATAGTTGTCACATTAGCATACATTTGCATACCTTATGCTAATCAGGCTATTTATTTTTGAAAAAGCGCTTTGACTTGTGGGGCCCTTTCTCACCAGGGGAATGCGCACCTAGTTTTCCCTTTTCCTAGACTGTCTCGTCCCTGGAGACGGGGGGGGGGGGGGGGTGGGGGGGGGCAGGGGGGCGGGGGGGCTGCACTCCGCCACCGCCCCAGGGCCAACACCTGCCAGCAGGGGACAGACTCGCCCCTGGCCTGGGCCTTTGCTGGGTGCCTGTGCCCCCCGTGCTCACGCCCATTTTGCAGACTAGACAATAGAGGCAGGATGAACACAGTGTGTGTGGGGGCCCCCGAGCCGCACTCAAGGCCGTGGCTTGGGACACAACTCGTTCTTCCTCTGTCACATATGTGGGCTCTGAACAGCGAGTCTCTTTCACAGGAAAAAATTCGACTCCCGCTTGGCTTCACCCCTTCTTACGGCAAAGCTCGGAGCTGCCTCACGTATCCCTCCGGGTCGCTCTCCAGGGGGGCTTCTCACACCTGGGTCCTCCACCACTGAGGTCCCTCCCAAGGTCAGTGATGTCCTCCCCATCCCCCCCGCCCCCTGTGCGGGGCCTGATCCCGCGGGACTCTTCCTCCTGGGAACCCCTCAGGGCTCTTGCTGCCACCTGGCTTCCCTCCCACCTCCCTGGGGCCCCTCCGTGTCCCCCGCTTTCCCTCCTTGGCCGCGGGCTGGGTCCTTGGGCCTCTTCCCTCCCCCAGCAGCACCTGTCCCAGGTGGCCTTGTCCATTCTTGTGCCCTGAACCCTGTCAACACCCTGAGGACAGCCTACAACCCTGTCTCCACAGCAGGCTGACCCTGAGTGCCAGACTTGGGGTCCCCTGACTCTCCATGTCTCCACGCAGGGGATCAAGGGGGTTTCTCATGGTAACACAGCTGTGCTCTGCCCAGCCATCCCCCCAGATCTGCTCCTTCCACATCACCCCCGTGGGCTGAGGACAGCCCCATCCTTGCAGCTGCTCAGCCAGAATCTTGGTGCCACCCACATCCTCTGCAAACCTTGGCCTTCCACCTTTAAGAATTACATTAAGGTCTCCCCTTTCCCCGATTCCACCCTGAATTCTCCCTGCTGACCTCCTCGCTCTTGCCTCTCACCCCCACACACCTGCATCCTCTCCACTCCAGTCTCCCTGCTCCTCTAACAGGCCTGGTCCAGTCCTGCCTCAGGGCCTTTGCACACTCCTTTCTCTCTGCCTGCAGCGATCTCATGTAAGTCTGTTTTCATTTTTTGTATCCCCAGCACCCAAAGCAGTGTCCAGCACCCAGAAAGAACTCAGTAAACACTTGGCACATACGAGTGCATATACATGCACAGAAAGAACTCTGGAAGGATGTGTCCCCCGACATGAGCTTTTGGTATCTCTCAGTTGACAGGAGATGTCAGTGTCTTCTGAAGACTTGTTTGCATTTTCTAAGCTCCACCGCGAGAACTGTTAACTCCACTGGGTGCTAAAATGAAAGCACCTTAGCGCAGTTTTAGTGCCGTGCCCCCCCAGCTGGGTGGCCCCGGGCAAGTCGCCTCCTGGGAGCCTCAGTTTTCTCATCTGGAAATGGGGGTGATCCAAACACCACCACTACCCTCAAAAGTCTCTTGAGAGCAGACCCCCAAGCCTCAGAGAAAGAGTTAAATCCAACCTGGGGCAGTGGCACTAGCAATGCATGAAGTTTAAACATTTTCAATAAAAGAAAACAAATCCGGGTCGAAGCACTTACTGATTTATAGTAATTGCAAACCAGCAGTGGTTAATACAATTGTCTGGCAGAGGGGGTAGCGGGGGGCTCCACTCGGGGTGCAATCAGCCCTGGGTGGGCTATGGCCAGTCAGGTTAAGCAAACGCATTACTTTAATAACCTGGGGAGGCGGCTGGAGCCATTAGCAGGAGGGGAGAATAAATATTATCCCAAGAAGCTCCAGAATGGGTGGTTTTATCACCGAGAATTGTCCCCATGCTATTTACTTTCAATTTAGATTTTCGGGAAACTGGCTCTTGGCACATTTTATGTATGAAGGAGAATGACTAGAATTGAAAAATGACCTGGTTTTGCCATCCAGGAAGAAAGGAGTCACGGCGTTCCGTTTTTCATAGTCCCGCTCTGTCCCACTGAGTCCCTTTCCCTCCAGGTCGTGCTTACCATCTGGGCACAGGGACCCAGGTTCGGGCACATTCTGGAGGCACTGGAGTTTGCCCAGAGTTCTCCGAAGGCTTCAGGAGCACCGAGTCAAATGTCCAGGGATGTGTCTTCATGTAATTGTAACTGACCTCCTATATCCTCGGGTCTGGTCTGTTTATTGATTGGGGAAACCAAGGCCCAGAGCGATAATGGCCTGAGCTACCTGAGTCTACTTGTCTAAGTCCTCTTCCCAGCTCTGCCTCCTGTCACTCAGAACCCTCACCAGCTCCCTATGGTCTCCAGGTTAGAATTATATTCAGGGTATGCATCACACTCAGAAGAGAATTCAGAATGGATTATAGACCTACGTGTAATATGTAAAGCCATAAACATTAAGAAGAAAACGTAGGAGAAAATATTCAAGACCTTGTGTTAGGGAAAGCATTTGTAGGCATGACCCCAAAGGATGAACCATAAATGAAAAGAATTGATCAGTGCAAGAAATCAATAACTTTGGCTCTCTGAAAGATACTGTTCAAAAGGATGAAAAGACATGCCACAGACTAGGAGAAAATACTTGCAAGTATTCAATAAAGGGGGTATATCTAAAATGCATAAAGGATTCTTGAAACTCAACATAAGAAAATAAACAACCCAGTTTAAAAACGTTCAGAGACAGGAACAGACATTTCACTGAAGAGGCTATGCAGATGGTAAATAAGCACACGAAAAGATGTCCAACATCATTAGCTATTAGGGAAATGCAAATTAAAACCACAGTTGGCAAATCACTACACACCTGCCCAAGTGGTAAAATAGAAAAAAGTGATAATGCCAAATGCTGGTGAAGATGCAGAGAAATGAAACAATTCCCACACAGCTGGTAGGAATGTCAGATGGCATAGCTTCTCTGGAAGAGTCTGCGAGAGTTCTGTTGTTTAGTTTTATAAAACTGAACCTGTCCTTGCCATATTGCCAAATTGTGCCCCTGGGCATTTATCCCAGAGTAATGAAAATTTATGTTCATACAAAAACCTGTGCATGGATGTCCAGAGTAGCTTCATTTGAAATAGCCAAAATCTGGAAACAGCCCAGATGTTCATTAATAGGTAAATGGTTAAACCAATGGTGGTATATCCATACCAAGGAATACTACTCAGTAAGGAAAAGGAATAAGTAGCCATAAATGCAACTTGGATGCATTTCAAGGGAACCATGCTGAATGAAAAAAGCCAACATCAAAATGTTATATACTATATAGTTTCATTTATGCAGAACTCTAGAAATGATGAAATTATGACATGGAGGACAGACTATGGTATCCCAGTGAGGAGGGGGCTGGTGGCTGTGGCTGTAAAAGGATAGAATGAGACATCCTTATAACGGAATCTGTTTTATCTATTGACTATGTGGGTGGTCACAGGAATCTACATGTGTGATGACATTGCCTAGAAATACACACACACACACACACACACACACACACACACACACACACACACACAAATGCATACATGAAAAACTCGAAATCTGAAAAAGGTTGGAGAATTGTATTAACGTTAGTTTCCTGTTTATGATATTGTAAGATGTTGCCATTGCGGGAAATTGAGTAAAAGGTATCAGAGAGCTCTCTGAATTCATATTTTTCATTTTTAAACAGCTTTCTTGAGATAATCTGTATACCATGCAATTTACCCAGTTTAAGTGTTACAATTCAGTGGATTTTAGTATAGCCACAGAGTTGTGCAACCATCATAATACAATTTTAGAATATTTTTATCACCCCAAAAGAAATCTATTAGCAGTCAATACTCATTCCCCACTCTGCCCAAGAATATAGCAACCACTGAGCCACTTCCTATATCTCTGGAATTGGCCTATTCTGGATATTGCATATAAATAGAATCACACTCTCTGTGGCCTTTTAGGTCTGTTTTCCCTGAGCATCATATTTTCAAGGTTCATCCACATTGTGCCGTGTGCCAGTGCACCACTCCTTTTCATGACCAAATAATATTCCATTTTATGATGTACCACTTTTTACTTATCCCTTCATCCATTGATGGACATTTATTATCCCCCTCCATTTTTTTAAGCTATTGTGAATAATGCTATGAGCGTTCATATATAAGAATTTACATGGACATGAGTTTTTATTTCTCTGGAATATTTCTTAGGAGCAGACTTGCTAGATCATAAAATAACTCCTTGTTTAACCTTTTGAGGAACTGCCAGATTGCTTTCCAAGCTAAGACTTTAGGGAGCTGGTGGCCTAAGATTCCAGTTGTAGGAGGGTCATTGTTTGATAATGTTGGATAACATTATGGCATGTCCTATGAGGCTTTAACCCTCCAGAAAAGGGCTAAAAGACACTTATGGTTCCATAACTGAATCATTTGCACTCCTGGAAAAAATGGACAGTGACTCAAAGAGTTATTGGGGAACAATTAATAAAGGAATTATTTACAGAGGTAGGCAGAGTAGTGGGAAACCCCCAGGGCATAGTGTGGGACCTGGGGTCTGCAACTCCAGCAAGCTGTTACCAGGTGTGGGACTGAGTGGGGGAAGGGTGACATCGTTGTTTGGAATCTAGTGGATTTAAGACTTGGAAGGGGCCCAGCTGCTCGGCAGCAATGCAGCTGACCAGGAGTTGGGAGAGTAAATACAATAGCCTCTCTCTATTCCTACTTTCTAATCTCCTAATGCTGCCTGCCATTGGTGGAACCCAACAGGATTTAGCCAATGGGAGACTGTGGATTCTGTCTGGGCAGATGAACCTTTCCCGGGGTATGAGCACAGATGGAAAGGAAGTTAGAGAGGATCTGGGAGGGGAAGGAGAAACATAAAATTTTCAGTGCCAACCCGGGGCTCCAGCCTTCAAAGGGTCTGGCGTCTGAGTTCCGCATAGAGTCTGGCTGGCTCACGGATCATGCTAAACGTGGGTTTCTGTGTCTCTTGCTTTGGGATGGTCTGGGGCTCATTTCAAGATGCTGAGATGTGGGAGACGAGCCACATCAGAGTGGGCCCACGTGGCTCTGGCTAGGACTGGACTGAAATGTTTTCTTCCAGGATGGAGCCCAAATTATTCATCCTCATCTGCAAGATCCTCTCCAGCCCAGCTCCACCGCCTTCCTTCCGGCATCTTCTCCCCTAATCTGGTTCTCCCAGCCCCGCCCACCTCTCCGCCTGCGCACACTTACATCCAGCTGATTCAGTCTCAACACTCCAGGCATCAAGGTTCTGCCCACACGGAGCTCCCTGCCAAGCACACCCTCCCACTGCACACCCCCCTCCCCAAACTCCTACCACTGCAAGATCTGGGAGGTGCATGTGAGCCAGGGCTTTAAGGGTGAGCGGGGGTCATCACGGGAAGAGCCTGGGGCAGAGCACGTCAGGGGGAAGCCCTGCATGTGCAAAGGCCCTGGGGTGGGAATGTGCTTGTGGGTTGGAGGAACAGCAGCAGGGAGGTCAGCGTGGCTGCCGCGGAGTGTGGGGCAGGGGAGGAGGGCAGAGCAGGGAGGTCACAGAAGGGCTGGATTTGGGGAGCTCTTTTAGGCCATGGTGGGGAATCTGAGTTCGACCTAAGCCCAGTGAAGGCCCGTTGGGTTGGTGTCTTGATCGGTTTGGGCTGCCATGACAAAACAGCCACCACAGAATGGCCTGGGCAGCAGACATTTCTTTCTCACGGTTCTGGAGACTGGGAAGTCCCAGGTCAAGGTACCGGCGGATTTGGTTCCCAGTGGGGACACGCTTCCTGGCTGGCACACTGCTGCCTTCTCTGTGGCCATCCTCACGTGGACGAGAGAACGTGAGGCCTGGTCTCTCCTTCTGCTCATAAGGACACTAAATCCCGCCATAGGGGCCCCACCTCACGACCTCACCTAAGCCTGATCACCTCCAAACACCACCCCACTGCAGGGCGGGGCTTCAACATTATAAATTTGGGTCAGGGGAGGACATAAACATTCAAGCCCTAAGAGACAGTTTGAATGAGTGCGTAAATGTTTGGATGGATGGATGAATGAATGAATCATTAAAAGCATATGAGACGGATCCATAGCCTCAGTCTTGATCCACCTGGTCCCCCTCAACACCCCTCTAGACTGCCTCCTTCCCTCAACTGGTCCCCCAGTTGTGCCCCTCGGGGGGGGAATGTGTCGCCGCAGGATTTGGAGGCGCTGCAGAGGCAAGGCCCATCCCCGCACTCCCTTAATGACACCCAAACAACTCCATAAAACCAAACAGATCATCACAATTATTATAAAATATTAAAATGACTCACAAAATAAATTATTCACACACCTCATGTTCTGTTTCCAGGTGTTTGGGGATTAATGAGATTTTTTTCAGGCAGCGAGCAGGGAGTGGCCCTTGGGAATCTGGGGGGCTGAAAGATGGTCTACTGATCATGTCGCTGTACAGATGGGGACACTGAGGCTCCGGGAGTGGGGAGCAGAGGTGGGGGTGGAAATGGAGCGGGTCACAGTGACCGACTCTGCCCGACGCGCTGTCGCTTATAATGGCTGATGTGCAGCAGGGTAGGAGTTGAGAATCTTCACGTTTTCCCCACCTCGGGTGGCTGGAGAAGGTTGGGTTCCTTGCAGACAGTGGGAATGGCCTGCAGATTTCAGCGTCAGGGCTGGGGGGAGAAGTAGAGACAGAGAGACACACAGAGAGACACAGGAGACAGGGACTGAAGCACCTAAAGACAGAGACAGAGACAGACAGCAACAAAGAGATTCAGAGAGATACAGAGGCAGAGAGAGAGACAGAGAGACAGACCCTGAAAGATTCAATTGGGTCTGTAACCATTACCAACCCATGACCCCAGAGTTCGCCATCAGGTAGCTGGCATGGAGGCTTGGGCCAGCTGGGGGCAGGGAGAGTTTTCTGGTTGGTGCCAGCTGTGTCTCCAGCTCCCGGACAGGGCCTGGCTCACAGCATGTGGTCCATACATTTTGTGGAATTAATAAATCATATGATCAGTCAGAAGAGTTCGGAATGACGGCGGGACCTCCAGCACTGTGAAAGCTCGGGCTCTGCTGCTGAATCCCAGGTGTAGAATCTTAGAATTGTCACCAAATCTTAGAATCATTAAGAAAGGAGCCTTGGAATCTTCTCACTCCATTTCTGCCAGTCAGCAGCCTCTGTCCCCTGGCGGCGTGGTGGTGAGGAAGGGATTTGAGGGCAAGAATCCTGTTTTCTGAGGCTTAGTTCCCCATTCTTCAGCCTTCCCTGAACATTCCTGACAAAGATGACAGCTGAGGTGTGAGCTGATCGCTAAAAGGTCACTTGGTAAAGGAAATGCTGGAAGATGACTAGGCTATTAGGTCAGAACTAAAGGGCTTTGGCCAATAATCCCTCCCTCTCTCTCCCCCTCTTTTTCAATCATTTATTGAGCACCTACTGTATGCCAGGCCTAGTGTTGGGGCTGGGAGTTACAGAAACGGGTCAGATGCAACCTCTTCTTTGGGACACTCAGTCTGACTCCGCTGGGATCTGAGCTATCCGGGGCGCCCCAAAGCCAATAGGGTCTTTAAGACTCCCAGTCACAGAGCTGTCATGGAGGCCGGCCGGCCAGGGGCGGAATCTTCTCCCCCAGCTCCTGCCTGCCAGTGCGTAAAGAAAACCTGAGTCTGTCTGCTGCTGGCACTTAGGGCGGCTCCACTCTTCTGCGTGGGTGGTGAGTGACTTCATCTGGCCCCAGTGGCTGTCAGTCAGCCCTAGTCAGAGGGGAGACAACACGGTTGCCATGGAAATGAATATGCTTCCCCCTGGGGGGCGGGTGAGCCGAGGGAGCCAGAAACTGTGTGTGGATGTGTGAATTCAGCACAAAGTGACCCAGGCCTGGTGACTCGAGTGGGGGTGGGGGCAGGAGGGTTAACTGCCTCCCTCCTGGTTGCGCAGGGTCTGGGGCCTCGAGGAGCCAGGGTGTCAGCATCAGAGATCAGAGCGTGGGCCCTGCAGTGCCTTGAGCCGGACTCACGCTCCAGGCAAACTAGACTCTCTGTGCCTCAGCTTCCCTGTCCAGGAAGTGGGCACGAGAAGATGCACTTACATATGCATTCCACAAAGGGACACTTATTGGATGCCTGTCACGTACTGGGGGCTGTCCTGTCTCCCTCGGGGCTCCTAGACCAAGGCAGAGAGTCAGACAACAAAGAAGTAAGTGAATTAAAGATAAACTAGAAAGCGTTTGGGCAGGGAAGATAAAATGGAAGGATGGCATTGGGAGGGAAGTGGGGTGCAGAGAGCCGGGAGTCAGGGAGGGGCTCTGAAAGGAGGTGAAGGAGGTGACATTTGGGCTGAGACTTCAGGGATGAGGAGAAACCTGTCATGGGGATGTCTGGGAGGTGAACATTCCGGGTTCTGAGAACATTGTGTGCAAAGGTCCTGGGGCAGCACTTTCCCTAGCATGTCGAAAGAATGAGGCGGCCGGTGTGGCTGGGGCAGAGTGAGTGATGGGGAGAGAAGGGGAGGGCATGGAGGGGGCAACAGGTGAGGCAAGGTCTGGTGGGCAGTGGGGAGGACTTGGGCTTTGACCCTGAGAGGGGTGGTAGCCCCAGAGGACTGTGTACAGAGGGCAGAGGACCTACTCAGGTGCTTGTGAGCGCCCCCTGTGGCTGCTTCAGGGAGGACAGACTGGGGGGCGAGGGCGGAAGCCCAAGGACCAGGGTCGAGGTAACTGTCTTGGTCTCAGGAACCAGTGATGGGGTCCCACCAGGCAGAAGCTGCCTCTGCTGACCTTGCTGTGTCTTGTCGTGATTGTGCTAAAGCATCAAAACACGCTGTTTTATTATAAAGAATATTCTTTTTATTTCTTCTTTATATTATAAGTAGTAAGTTATGTGTTTTGAAATTACATGCGTAGGTTGGTTATGTTGTCTATGAATTTTACTCTAGGGTGGACTGAGACTCGCAGCCCTGGGGTGTGTGGAGCCATGTGACAAGGCCTGGCACATAGTAAGTGCTCGGTAATTGGGGTCTGTGGTTCATGGGGTCAGGGGACAGAGATGGGAGGGAGGCAGAGTCCTCCCCTTGCTGCCAGGCATTCCAGACTCGTTGCAGCCTTGTGGCTCAAGGACCCCGTCACCGGCTCCACACAGCTCTCTTTTTATGGATGGAGAAACGTTTCCAGAGAGGACAAGCCATTCTCCCAACATCACACAGCCTGCTGTGATGAGCCCAAGACTTAAACCCTAGCTGTTTCAGATGCCATCAGGTGACAGATATTGGCTCTGCCTTTGGGGGAACCCCTGCTCCCCCACTCCAGGCCTGCTGACACCTTATATGCTTCTGACTCTGGGATAACCCTGAGCTGGTTCATGGGAATATCATATTCCTTGTCCACAGCCATTGGTTCAGGGTTGGCATGTGACCTGAGCCAAGCCTATCAGAATCAGCCATGGACTCTGCTCGGACCAATAGGCAGGAGGGTTCCCATTTCTCCTTGGATGGCTGACTGGGAAATAGACTTGGAGCTTGGAGACTCTTTTGATTCCATGAAAGGGATGCCTGGCTGTGTAGGAAGCCCACCCAGAGGAAGAACAAGCTGAGAAACTGAAAGAAACCGACTTCCAATAATGTTATCTCAACTCCTAGATCCAGCTATGCCTGAAGGTGGAGCCCCTGTATCTTGCTGTTGCCGAAACCCATTTGCACGCATTTTTCTTTTTTTTTACTCAAACCTGTTTAAGTGTCCTTGTTTGCAATGAAAACAGAGCCCTGACCAAGGTTTCATGATCTCAAGGTCCATGTCCTGTTATGTGCCAGGCTTTCTCCATGAGCTGGGCATGCATTATAAAGGGGTGCAAGGAAACTGTGGGGGAAGATCAATTTATTGTCTTGATTGTGATGATGGTTCCATGGAAATATACATATGTTAAGGCTTATCAAATTGGACAGTTTTGCATGTTTATATGTCATTTATGCCTCAATAAAGGCATATGTTTCAAAAAATAGCATCATTTCAGCTCCTGGATCCAGCCATACCTGAAAGTAGACCCCTTGGGGATCTCCAGAGACATAAGCCAGTAAATGTCTTCTTGGGAAAAGAATAACAACTATTTTTAATTTTTATTTTATTTCTAGTTTTGTTAACCCTTTGCATGTCACAGTCTAGCTGCAAGAGGAGACCCAGAGAAGGCAGCGGTATGAAGGGACCCCTTCCAAAAATGTGTCCAGGAAATGGCTGTGGATAGTTAATGTTCTAGCTCATCTGGGAAACTGTTCAACAGGCGTTTCTCCTGCAGTACTTGTCAGAGCCTTTAATATACGAACAGGACAACTCTGAGGTTTGGACTGGCTCCTTACCTTGCCAGGCTCCACCTCCCCTCTCTTCTTGCTGCTTCTAGAATCACCGCTCAGATGCCACTCCCTCCTCCCAGAAAGCTCCACACAGTACTTCAGAACCCAGAGCCCCAGGCCCCTCCCACTGGGATCTCATTGTTCAGTTGCTTTGCTTCCTCCCGCGTTGGAAAACATCAGAAAGACCAGGAGACCCCGTTCCTCCCGGCCTGGGGAGGGCAACCTCTCCCAGTTACCCCATCCCTTCTTCAGCTCTTCCTCTGAGCCTCTGCTTAGGCTGTGCCCCTGCCTAGAACACCCTTCCTCTGCGCCTAACCAAATCCTCGTTCTGTAGGTCAGGATTCCCCTTCATGTTGGGGCCCAAAGTGATTCTGGGTTATGAAACGAAGAGTATTAATTTGCAAGATGGGAAGTGAGTCCATTTCCAATCCTCTTATTCCCTCTGATGATGTAAATTTGAGAGTCTCCACTGGGGACAATGGCAATGCTAACACTCTTCTGTGTCTCCCGCACCCTCTTGTAAGCCAAGTGAGAGCGTGCTGCCGGCTCCCCGCCTTGGACAGCCAGGAACACCCCACTCGGGGGAAGAGCCATGTGGCGTTTCCATCCTGTGCGTTTTGTCACCCACCTTCTATTTGCGGCAGGTGCAACCGGCTGTCCATTTCAAGCACAGAAACAGACACTGTTTTTAAATACACTTACTTAAGGAGGCATGAGTCACTTGGAAGGTAAATAATAAATAAATGGTGGAGTAGGTGGGGCGCCCGGATGAAGCTTTGGAAGTGCTGGCCACTTTCAGGAAGCCCTCTCAGATTGCCTTGGCCAAGCTGGCAGGCTCTCTGCTTTGCCTCCTAAGGCCCCACCTTTTCCCATGAGGGCCCCCCACGTTGACACACACGCGGTGCAATCTTCATCTCGGAAGAGCAAGCTGGAGCAGAGGATCCGGGTCTCTGGACCTCAGTGTCCCCATCTGCGCCAGGATCCGGGGAGGGGTGGGAGCAGGCGCCTGGGCGCCAGCTGGGCTCGCCTCCCGCAGCTGCTGGCGTTGCCATGGTTACCGAGCAAGCATTTCCCCCCCCCCACACCCGCCAGCCCCTCACCCTCAGACCAGGCCCTTCCAGGGACCGCGGCTCCCGGGTGTCATGGAAACGGTTTCCAGGCAGCCGCACAGGGCTTCCTCATTGGCTGGCTGAGCCTGCAGGCAAAGGTCACCCCCAGGGTCACCTCTAGGAGCCGGAGCTGCGTTTCTTCAAGGTCTCCAGGCACATACAGTGGCAGGGCAGGTGTGGAACCTAGATTTTTCTCACCTTCGCCCCTCTGGCTGCTGAGAGCCTGAAGCCCCCTGGCTGGGGCTGGAGCCTTTAGCCGCACCCCCTCTGAGCTCCCCAAAGTCCCCCAAACCTCCATTCTAAGAAAGCGCCTTGGGCTCCCTCTGCAAATGTGGCACCGAGAGGAGCCGCCAGGCAGCCCCTCCCTGTGCTTCTGGAACCTTCTCTCAGTGGTGGTGGCTGCCATGGAGAAGGGACTGGGGACCGAGACCCTGTACTCAGCATGCCTGGGGACTGGACCCTGGTGGGTTAGGAAAAAAAAAAAAGAGACAACAGCAGCTCCTACCTTGGGGTGATTCCCACGTGTGGGGCTCTGTTTTAGGTATAAATGCACAGAATGTAGTTTAATCCTTACAAGGTTAAGAGGTAGGTACCACATCTCCATTTTAAAGATGGGCAAACTGAGGCCCAGAGAGGTCAAATGCTTTGTCCAAGGTCAAAATGGCAGCCTAGCATTGGAACTCGGTCACACGGCTCCAGGACCAATTTTCTCCACCAGGCTCCAGGGCTTATGATAATGCAATCGAATGTTCCAAAGTGACCCTGCCATTGGAAGTGGGGACAAGCATCTGGGATAGAGAGGAAGATGCCAGGAAGGGGCCAGTACCTTGGTTAGCCTGGCCATGAGATCTGTGGAGAAGAATACTCCAGGCAGAGGGAACAGCACAGGCAAAGGCCCTGGGGCAGCACTGAGGGCCAGGCTGAAGCGAGGTTTGGGGCTGGGGGCTTCAGACGCTTCTGAAATCTCCAGGAGGGACCGTGGAGCCATCCCAGTGACGCTGACAAATTTAAGGTGCCAACCCACTGGGCAAGCCCAGATCCAAGATGGTTGCCTCAGACCTCCAGCCACTCCCTCCCTTGGATCACATGCTGCGGCCAACCCCAAGATCCATGGAAATTTTGCAAGGAAACCCAGGCCAAGAAAGAAAAGAGAGTTCAGGTCAGCACATATTTTATGGTGGCTAATGAGTGTCCAGCCCTGTGTTGACAGGTCCCCAAGAGGTACCAGGATGGTTGGCGAGACAGAGCTGGACACAGACACACCCAGGTCCTTGGGATCAGGAGGAATCTGGTGAGGGGACTTGGGAGGCTCTTCAAAGAGGGGAGATTGGAAGAGGGGTCATTGAAACTGGGGCTAACAGGATGAGCAGGAATTTGCCAGGCAAAAGAGGATGGTTCTGGGAAGAGGCAACAGCCAGGGCAAAGGCCCTGGGGCAGGACAGTGAGTTGCAAGGAGGCCCATGTGGCTAGAGTGGATTGAATGAGAGAGAGCCAGGACAGAGACTGACTATGCAAGGGAAGTCAGGAAGGCTTCCTGGAGAAGGTGACGTTTGAGCAGAGACCTGGAGGATGAGGAGGCGGTGATGGGGAGATCTGTGGAGAAGAATACTCCAGGCATAGGGAACAGCACAGGCAAAGGCCCTGGGGCAGCACCATGCCTGGCGTGTTGGAGGAAGAGTAGGGAGGCTGCTGTGTCTGGAACAGAGTGAACAACCGGAAGGTCAGGGAGATGGTTGGGCCCAAACCAGAGAGGTACTATTGCACGAGTCCAAGCCAACAGTGGCCTCCCCAGGCAGTGGCAGTGGGTGTGGGGGGTGGAGCAAAGTGCTTGGATTCAGGGTGCAATTTGGAATAAAGGCCCAGGTCTTGCTGAGGGAAGGAAGTGGAGAGGGAGGGAGATGGAGGTTTAGGGATGCCAATCAGGTTTGGGGCCCTTTTCTCCCTGGCCAAGAAAAACTGTCAGACAAACGCTGGCCTCAGACAGATGGTGGGAGCAGGAGGCGACTCAGGGCCCCCCGACCTCCTGGAGATGTCGCCGAGCTTCACGGAGCCCCAGCTGCCACCAGCTGCTGGCAACACGCAGCCCAGATGTTCCATCGAGGAGACATCTGTGCGGGCCTCCCCCAGCAGGGAGCAGGTTTGCGGGTAGATGCAATGTCGGGGATGCCGTGATGGGAGGTGGCGGGGCGGAGCTGGGGCTACGAGGGAGGCCCCTGTTCCCGGCCAGGAGGCCTCCGCCGGCCCTAATGGGGAGGGGGCAGAGCCCAGAGACGTGGGGATGCATGGAGCCGGACACGGGGTCCATGCTGCTCGTCAGATAGGATCTCCTTGGAAGGGGAGAGAGCCAGGGGCTGCACACCGCACGCTCCGGGGATCAGTTCCTAACTGCAAATCCCACTTCCAAGCGTTTGCCCCAGCCAGGAGTGAGCTGCTCACTTCTCCGTGTATGCCTTCCCCCAGCAAGCAGGTACTGAGTACCCCAGTGTACCAAGCACTATTCCAGACACAAGGAAGATAGTAGTGACCAAAATCCTACCTCCCTGGAGGTAGTCAGGGAGGGCCTCTCAGAGGCGGCAGCACTCGAGCTAGGTATTGAAAGAGGAAGATGAGCCAGCAAAGGGGAGTGAGGGAGCAGGTGAGGGCAGGGAGGTGAGCTGCGGCCATGGTGGTGGTGATGGTGGGCACAGAGGGCCCTACAAGGGTGTGAGCTTAGCCATGTGTGGGGAGGGCTCTCTGCACCCACAGAGTACAGGGAACAGGGATGTGCACAGCCTTTTCCAACAGACTTCAGAGAGGGGGAGAGAGTTGTCTGCAGACACACAGCAATGCTCAGTCCCAACCTGGCCTTTCCCCACAGTTCTGAATTTGGAGGGCCCAGAACCTGATAGAAACTTTTATCCAAGAAAAAAAAAATATTGAAAAAAATTAAACAAACGAAAAAAGACCTGTGCAGTCTGCTCCATGAGACGTCCCGGCTGTTACAGGAGGCAGCGGAGGAAGAAGAGGGAGAAGAAAGAAAGAAAAGAAAAAGGTGCAATATTTCTGTTGTCCTTCTCCAAATAAATGGAGATGTATTTGTGAAAGTGTCAAGGAAAATCTCCAGGAGGAAACTATAAAATCACACAGCTGCTCTGAGGGCCCGTGACAGACAGCCCAGATTAATGTAGCTGTATTTTTATGGTCTGTTAACAACTGATACGGGTTTTAAATATATTATCTTCCATTGTATTGTCTGTCATTTAAAAAACTGCTCATGTCTCCTGTGTTTGCTTTTAAAAGGTTCTGATAGAACATTCCGCCGCCGAGCTCCCAAATTTTCCTTTCCTTTTTTTTCCCTGTAGATATATCATCACAGATCTTCTCCCCACCTCCCCCCGAGCTAAGTTTTTCCTGGTACTTTCACGGGCAATTTACCACAGAACCTATTGGAACCCCTTGAGTTTCTTAATTCAGGGCGCAGCTGTGGGAGGCCGGATGCCTGTCTCGTTGGAGGTTTCTGAGATGTGTAGACGGCGCTGCTCCGGAAGGGAAGGACAGTGTGAAGTAGGTCTTGGGCCACCATTTCCAGCTCTATCAAAAGCAGCCTGACTTTGGAGACTTTGGTCTTTTTACCAAGCCTTGTAGCAGCCAGTTAGTGCTGTGATAAGACCACATAACAAATCACCCATCAGCAAATGTGGTTCCTGACCCAACAATCCACCTTATTCTTATCTACGGGCAATGAAAATCACCTACTTCTTGGTCTCATTCTCTGTCTCTCCAATTTACTCTACCTACAGCAACTAGAGTGTTTATTTCTTAAAAAAAAAAAAATTAACCTGATTAAATCTCTCTCTTGCTCAAACCCTCTCGTGAATCCCCAGAGGGTAAAATCTAAGGCCCGTAACTTGATTTTCAATGTCCTTATGTAAGATTCTCATTCAGTTTTTCTCTATCTCCCTAAAATTTCCCTTGCCATAATCCACACTTCACCTAGACTGTTCCAATAATTCTTACCTCCCACCTTAACACTCAACTCTTTCCAACACCCAAGTCTTTAACATTTTGTTCCCTCAGCTTGGAATACCCTTCCATCTCACAAACTCCTATGCATCCTGTATGACCCAAACGCCATAGCCTCTTCTCCAGCAGAGGGCGCCTGCGTTCTGTGTACCTCTCTACCACCAGGATTTGTGGCTCCCGCAAGCACAGGGCGAATCCTGCATTTTCCTGTTTTCCCCAACAGGCAGTGACCTCCCTCTAGGCACAGACTGCATTTCCCTCCTCTGGGCCCTGCCAGCCCTCACCCCAGGAATGAGCATGGCTCTAAACTGTACAGAGGGGAGAGGACAGACTAGTACAAGGTATTAATCATGGAGTCCGGACAATTAGAAGCGAGGTTGGTAGAGTATAGACGAGCAGGCAACCACAGAAGCATATATAACGAGGTACTAATTGTGCAGAGAAGACAATTAGGAGGGGAGGTTTTGAGTCACCGGTTCCATGGTCTGGACAATTAGACATCGGTCTGTATATAAAGGATGAGCTAATTGCTTGGTTCGGACGATTAACGGGGCACCCGGGAAATAATAAAGCAAAATGCCACCATGCAGCGAGGCACAGAGCCAGGTGGCACAGCCTCGGGGGTCTTGGCTGCCCACACTTGATTCTTCTCATCGGTCCTTGAACAAGAGGCCTTGCCTTGCGGCACCGCATTCTTCTCATCTGGAAAATGGGGATGTCCCAGGCGCCTGCCCCAGTGGGTGAACCCAAGCCATGCAGGCAATGCCTGGCACACACGAGCGCTATTTTTCCAAATGGCAATAGGGCAACTAGGAGGTGCTCATGGCTAAGTCCAGGATGGTGCAAGATGCTAATTCCCCAGCCCAGATGATGCAAGGATGAGACAATGTGTATGAAGAGGAAAGCAGATGATGGACACGGAAGCGGGGAGAATCCAACAAGTTTCTCACTGTGAACAATAAGATGAGGCCAGCGGGATACCCCCACTCTGTCCCAGCCCTTGTAACCCACCCCATGCGGATTTGCCTTTATGTTCCCTGGGGACACAGAGCTGGGAACTGGAGTGTGCAGACCAAATATACATACCGTGCAGACACCTCATGGCAGACCCGCGGGCACAACAGCAGGTCATCTATTTTCATGAATGCTCCTCACGTGACCATGTGAGATGACCATGACACCCATCCGAAGACCCACCCTACCCCACCTGCCCACATCGTACGTGTCTTTCACATGGTTTTCTCATGACAGTAAGATGACCAACCATCTCCTTTTGCTCGGAGCTGAGGGGGCTTTTGCTGCTAAAATCATGCAAGTTGACGGCGAACAGGCCAAACTGGTCACTCGGAACGGTGGCTTTAAAAAAAAAATCTAAAAGATGAAACTTCCGGCTTTTCACACCCAGTTGCCCACACGCCCAGGACAGCTTAAAGGAATCATTTTGACATCGCACAAGCAGCTGGACCAACGCTGTCTTTTTTTCTTTTGCTGAGCATGTGTTTCAAAATCAATAAAAATAATATCAGTAAACAAATTCCTAATCTTTGTCCCCAGAAGAGGAGGTAGAGCGCAGCCGAGCCAGCAGGGTGGTGGCAAAGAGGCCCGAGACCTGGCCCTGTGCCTGGGTTGCTGTGTGACCTGCGGAATATGCTGGGCATCTCTGGGCCTCAAAGGGCACCTCTGGCTAGGACAGTTTCTCGGGGGTGACTGGTTCTAGGATGTCTCCAGCAGGTGGTGTTGGGGAGGCAAGGATTTGCCAGTGCTCTGAGGATGAGCAACTCAAGGGGGTGGTAGCTGAGGCTGGAATGTTCTCCACCCTCCTTCGTATCCACCTGGACCAATGCGGTTGCCCCTGACTGGTCCCCTTACCCACGCTCCTGTGGCTTGTCCTCCCCACATCATCCACCAGAGGGCGCCCAGGAGCACCTGAGTCAGACCCTATTCTGGCCCCTACAGTCTGTCCTACCCGAATCAGCTACCAAAGGGCACCTGCAAGCCCCTGAGTCAGGTCCCCCTCCTGTTCCCACAGCCCTCCAGCGCTCCCACTTCCCTCCGCATCAAAGCCCAAGTCCTCCCTGTGGCTCACGAGGTCCTGCACGACCTGCTCCAACCTCTCCCTGCCCTCTCCACCTCCATCTCTACCACCCCTCACTCTGCTCTAGCCACGCCAGCCTCCTTGCTATTCCTCCAATATGCCCGGCAGGGTGCTGCCCCAGGGCCTTTGCACAGTCTGTGTACCCTCTGCTTGGGACACCCTTCCTCCACAAGTCCCCATGGCTGTCTCCTCATCATTCAAGTCGCAGCCCAAATGTCACCTCCTCAGGCAGACCTTCCCTGATTATCCCAGCTAAAGCTGTATCTGCTGACCTTTCACCTCTCGGCATCCCCCTGCTTTGGGGGGATGCTTATCTCCTATCACGGCCTGAAATCACCATTTTATTTGTCTTTTTCCTTGCATATTCTCTGTCTCTCCCCAGGTTCCAACAGCCACCTACCCGGCGGACACACACCGACTCCGCAGGGCACCCCTTTGAACGCACCCATTTGCACACACATGTAGGTGCTCGTCTGGGCCTAGGACTGGCACCCGATTGCCGTGCGGAGGTTTTACTTGGTGCTCCACGAGTCCTGTTCTCTTCACCCTCGTCAATACTTGATTTGATCCCATTTTTTCCAATTTCCCCCCAACTTGATCAGCGCAAAGCAAAGTCTTGTTCTGGTTCGATTTTCCACATCCTCTGCTGCAGTGACCTTTCCCCCCTCTTTCTCTTGGTAGAACGGACATGCCCCGGAAATGTGCCACTGCCACCCACAGACGCACAACTTGTGTGCCGTACGCTGCCTGCTAGTGGGGCCAGCCCAGCGCAGGGGTGACGGGGTGGAGGCTGGAGAGAGGCCCGGAGTGTGTGTGTGTCCGTGTGGAGGGCCACGAGCTGCCGGCGGGGCCTCCCCACCACTGTCCCACCACCACGGCAACCCTGGGATGTTACAGCTGAGCCAGGAGATGCGCCCCATGGAGCAGCCTCGGTGGGATCACTTGCTGGGTGGCTGGAGTCCAGCAGCTGCTCAGCAGCCCCGCAAGGCCCTCCGACCAGAGCATTTCAGAGGAATAACCAGAAGGAACAACAGGCTTGAATCCCGATTTTTTGCCTCGAGTGGCTACAGGACCTGGGCTAGGTCCCCTCCCTGAACCCCTGTGTCCGTGTCTGTGAATGGTTCATTATCAGCCTTCCATCTCCCAGAATTCATTCATTCATTCACTGCACAAGTATTTATTGAGCTCCCACTGTGTGCCAAGTCCCCTTTTAAGCCTTGCAATGCACATCAGCTGGACAGACAAAATCACCACCAGGCTGGGAAAAATCTCAGGTGACACAGGCACTAATCAATGCAGAGAATAATGAAAGGTTTTGAAAGGGCGATGAAGAAAAATAAAGTGGGATGAGAGGGTAGAGTAGTGATGGGGACGTAGCTCCTTCAGGTGGAGTAGTGGTCAGGGAGGACTTCTCTGAGGAGGTGACATTTGATTAAAGAATTGAAGAGGGTGAGAGAGAGACCTACATGGGTCTCTGTGGGGAAAATCACTCTGGGTAGAGAGCACAGCACACGCAAAGGCCCTGGGGCAGCACTGTGCCTGACATGTTGGAGGAACAATGAGGAAGCCCGTGTGGTTGAGGCAGAGTGAGCAAGGGGGAGAGAGAGAGGGAGGGGCACAGGGTGGGGACAGGGGCAAACTGTGTGGTTAGGCGCGTAGCCTTGGGAGCCAGACCATCTGGAGTTCAAATCGAGCACCTGTTGCTCAATAGGTGAGTGACACTGGTATCAGGGAGGCCTGGACAGGTGCTTGTCATCTCCATGCCTGTCTCCTCATCGCCCAGTGGAGCGGAATGGTGCCACATCATTCACCGGGCAGAGGGGGTCTGAGCAGAGAGGGAAGAGGCCTACTCAATGATTTCTTCCCAGAAACTCTTTTTGGGCTGCCAGGGGCACGGAGTTCAGGAGGCCAGGGGAGGCTGGGGAGGTCTCCAGACAAGAGGTGACAGTGTGCCGTGAAGGTCTGTAATGCCCTACACAACCGGGCCTGTCAAATCCTCACCATTAACCCGTGTGGTTTTATCAATCTTATTTCCATTCCAAAGGTGAGAAAACAAGACCATCTCTTAACAGCGCCTCCCTTAGTAAGGATAGAGTTAGGATCGTGTCTCCACCTCACCCCCACTGTTACGTTGGTTTCCTTTATCCCACCCTCTTCTTTCTTTAAGAAGATTTTTGTGATGTAATTTATCCCCCCTCTGATCACAGAGGTAACTCTGTTAGCTGCAGAGAATTTAGGAAATCCGGACAAACCAAAAGGAAATAAAACCACTGTCCGCTTGTCCCAGAGTGCCAACATCTAAGTATGTTTCCTTTCAGTCTTTTTTCTGTTGTTGTACACACTGTAATTCATTGAATGGCAACACAGCATTTTTTAAATTAGTCCTCTATTGTTAAGCATTTAGGTTGTGTCTGATGTATCACTTTTATAGAGCCGGAAATAGCACCTCAATAGCTACCTGTATGTTCCCATCTACAATTACCTTCTTGGGAAAATGTCCTGAAATGACTAATCAGAGGGGCAGCCATGATTATAAGGTCTTTCTTTCTCCTTTCTTCCCTTCTCCTTCTCCACTAATTTAAAACAACTTTATTAGAAATTTTCATATAACCCTCTTTAGATCAATTTTCACATGCAAACACGCAGAAAATGAAAGAATAGAGGACTATATCCCTTGAGCAAAGAATTGTGGGATTAGGTCCTTCCTGCACATGGCCCACTGAATGAGCCTACCTTATTTTCTCTTTGTCCTTAGAAATATATTGTTTGCTTATTGACTCTTCATTGAGAGGACACTTCTCCAGGACATCCTAAGAAAGCTCACGGTCTGTGATTTTTAGCTGTACTATCGATTTCACCATCATCATTAGGTTCCAGGACGATTCTCTCTTGGTGCTCAGTATTCTTATCTTTATTGGGGTGAACTTCACTCAATGATCAAAACGTTTTTGATGTATATTTCTGATGCAGATTACCCAGTTCTCAGCCATCCAACCCGAAAGGTAACTAACCGTGGTGTCCCTTGTGCTTGGCAAGTACGTATTGTGTTCATTCATGAGCCACACCTCAAGACTTGTTTAATTTTTCAACCCGGTGTGTTGACATTTTGGGGCCCGTTTTTGCAAGCGTGTGCGTATACAAGCCCAAAGCAGGTGTCCCTCCGATCCAAACGGAGATTCACAGGCTGCTCCCCTGAAAAAAAAACAGTACCACCTCCTGTTATATTTAGCTTAGTAGAAAGTCAGGGCCTCACCGGGGTCCTCTGCAGCCATCCAACCTACCGCCTGTTACAGTGGGGGAAACTGAGGCCAAGAAAGGGAAAATATCTTAAAGCAAAGAAACACAGTGAAATAATAACAAGAGAGTCCCTTCTGCAGTCAGATCCTCTTCCCCCGAGCTGTACCCCCAACTGAGAGTCCCTTCTGGTTTTGAAGATAGTCAATCGGGGTGGGGGTGGGGGTGGAGGGATGGGCTTTGGGACTTTGCCCCCTGCAATCACATGTCCTCCCACCCTTTTGATAAACGATGACATTCCCCAGCTTCTGCCCACTCTACAGTGGAAACCAGCGCCTGCAGCCCCACAGAGAATAATATTATTGTTTATGGAGCATTTATTGAGCACCTACGACGTGCCAGGCACCATGCTCCACATGGATTCTCTCTTTTAACGGTCCCGACATTCGCGTAAGGGCTGTCATTCCCATGACCATCGTGCAGAGAGGGGAAGGGAGTCCTCCGAAGGCTGAGAAGGGAGGCAGGGACGCAGCTCACACAAAGGCTGGGAGGTGGGCTCGGAATATGGTGCACAAATATCGCCTGGGCCACACTGGCTGAGCGTCAACTCTGCGCTGGGCCGATGGCTGAATGCTCCCATCCATGGCCTTGATAATCATCAAAGAGTCCAGGGAGCCGGTTTGACAGATGAGGAAACTGAGCTTAGCTGTGGGAAGTGACTTGCCGGAGCCCAGAAATGGGTCTGGCGAGGGCAGCAGAGGAGGACCTCCAGGCAAGAGTTCCTTGTCCCTGGCAGGGAGGCGGCTTTTTTGACTCACTGTCAACTCCACCAAGAGGTGATGGGAGCTGATGATGAATCTTCCCACGTAGAAAATTAATAGGGAGGAAATTTATTTCCGTAATGCATGGAGGTACCCCTCCCGGCTCCTCCCCCAGGCCACACGCAGGACAGGAGATGGAACGGGGAGCCCATTCAACGCAGTACGGATGTTCTCATCAGCAGGGCAGAGAGAGACTAGAGTCCCCTACTATAGTGTAGAGAGGGGAAACTGGGGCCCAGAGGAGCAGGCGCAGACCCACCTCAGCACCCCTCCAGCTCACCCACCAAAGCGTCCATTCATTTGGGTCAAGCCCCTGCCCCCTGCCCAGCCCTGTCTGCCGCTGAGCACCCAGCCGTTGGAACTCTGTGTGACGACCATCTCACACACACACACACAGTTTACCGGGGAAGCAAGCGGCCCTAGCAGCTTGGGTGGGTGACGCGCTCAAGGTCACTTCGCTAGGAGTAGCCGGCACTCAGGTCAGCGGGAAATCAGAGCCTGTAATTTTTCAACCGCAGGCCCGCCTCTCTCTCTCTCTCTCTCTCTCTCTTGCTGTGTCCCTCCCTCCTTCCCTCAGAACCATTTAAACGATTACAAAGATGCTATTTTTATCTCGGAGAAAATTCAATTATAGACATTGACCTTTCCGTGTTTTTCCCAGGCTCACGTGTTGCTGGGCGAGCGTGCGGGGCCAGATTCTCTGAACATTGTCGGAGGAGAATTTCCTCAAAGTGGGAAACTCGAGGGGTTAGAGGGGGAGCGGAGGCCATGGGTGGAGGTCCTAGTCGCAGCCCTCGGAAAGAGCTGGGGCAGCCGGAATTCCCTCTCTGCTGCCACAGTCTGGGGGCCAAGTCGGGAAACAACGGTCTGGGCTGGTTATGGGCTTATCCGCCTGTCTCTAATTGTATTTTCTTTTTTTCTGGACCAATCTTGCAGGGTCTGGCAAGAGTAGATGCTCATTGAATGGATTGGGACTTCCCTTAAGTATTTAATTATTCAACAAATATTAACTGTGCGTCAGACGCTGTCCTAGGTGCTGGGAGGATAAATGGGGAACAGAACAGAGTGAAGATCTCCATTTTCATGAGCTCCCATCAGACGTTATAAAGTAAACAGGTGAAATATACGGCGGGTCAGATGCTGCTGAGAGCTTAAGAAAAAGAAAAGTAAGCAGGGAAAGAAGATGAAGATTTATAGGGAAGTAAATCTTAAACAGGTTGGTCGGGGGATGTTGGTGGAGGGCCCAGCACGTGCAAAGGCGCTGGGGTAGGACCCGGCCTGGTGTGTTGAAGGGACAGCCAGGGGCCCCTGTGGCTGGAGCTGAGTGAGGGAGGCAGGGAGGGCAGGGTGGGGTCGGGGCAGGTCGTGCAGGGCCTGGGGACTGCTGGGAGGGCTCTGGCTGTGACCTCGAGGCAGCGGGGAGCCCTGGAGGGCTGTGGGCACAGAAGGGGGACCAGAGTTGGGTGCTCACTCGCTCCCTCTGGTGGCCGCCGCGGAGAGGACAGACCTTGGGGGCAAGGGTGGAAGCAGATTAGGGTAGAGGTGATGGCGCTGGACCAGGGCATGTAGAGGAGGGGGCATTTTCTGGATGGGTTGTGAAGGCAAAGCCAATGTAAGTTTCTAAAGTTTCTGGCTGTGGGGTGTGGGGGAAAGAGGAGGGTGACGATGACGCCCGGGTGTGTGCCCCGAGCACCTGGAAGGGTGCGGGTGCCGTTAGCCGGGATGGGGAGTGGGGGGAGCGGTTGGCAGGGAAGGCGGTGTGGGGTTCCAGATCCGGCCTCGGCATGTTACTGGTGCCCACAGGACATGTCGAGGGGCCAGCGGGATCTTGGAGTCCGGCGTTCAGCGGGGAGATGCCTCCTGAAGAGGTAAATCTGGCGGCTGATGATCGAAGAGGGGATTTTGAGCCCATGGGGATGGGTGAGGGGCGAAGGAGAGAGAAGACGCTTGAGGGCTGTCCCGGGTTTGGAAACGGAGCCGAGAAACAGGGCTGCTGGCAGAGAGTTTGAGAGCATTCAGGGGAGAGAACAGGGCTGGGGGGTCCAGGTGGGTGGGGCTCCCAGGGGCCCGGCGAGGGCAGAGCTCCCGGGAGGAGGAGGGACTGGCGGGGTCAGATCCTGCTGGGAGCGAGAGTAGGGTGGGGACTGAGAAGTGGCCATGGGATTTGGGCGCTGGGAGATCACCTGCACCGGGGTATCTCAGGGCAGCGGTAGGAAGGGCTACCACTGAGATTCTAAGGAAGAGCTTTAACTCTCTGACCTTCAGATGCACCAACTCCAGAGTGAAAACATCGGTGGGACCTCCTCCAGCAAAGTCAGCCCCAGGGTTTGGTGAGGCCGTGTGCTCAACACGTACTCTGCTCAATGAGACACAGCTGGGACAAGTGGGCTATTGTCAATACAGTTCAGAGTTGGAGTGCTATCTCTGCACCCACCCACCCATCCACCCATCCATCCATCCATCGTGCATCCATCCATCCATCCACCCATCCATCCATCCATCCATCATCCATCCATCCATCCATCCATCCATCCATCCATCCATCCATCATCCATCCATCATCCATTCATCCATCCATCCATCATCCATCATCCATCCATCATCCATCCATCCATCCATCATCCATCTATCCATCATTCATTCATCCATCCATCCACCCATCATCCATCCATCCGTCCATCCATCCACCCATCCATCATCCATCCATCCACCCATCATCCATCCATCTGTCCATCCATCCACCCATCCATTCATCCATTCATCCATCATCCATCATCCATCCATCCATCCATCCATCCATCATCCATCATCCATCCATCCATCCATCATCCATCCATCCATCCATCCACCCATCATCCATCCATCCATCCATCCATCCATCCATCATCCATCATCCATCCATCCATCCATCCATCCACCCATCATCCATCCATCCATCCATCCATCATCCATCATCCATCCATCCATCCATCATCCATCCATCCATTCATCATCCATCCACCCATAATCCATTCATCCATCCATCCACCCATCCATCATCCATCCATCCATCCATCCATCATCCATCCATCCATCCACCCATCCATTCATCCATCCATCCACCCATCATCCATCCATTCATCCATTCATCCATCATCCATCCATCCATCCATCCACCCATCCATCATCCATCCATCCACCCATCCATCATCCATCCATCATCCATCCATCCATCCATCCATCCATCCATCCATCATCCATCCATCCATCCATCCATCCATCATCCATCCATCCATCCATCCATCCATCCATCCATCATCCATCCATCCATCCATCCATCCACCCATCATCCATCCATCCATCCATCCATCATCCATCCATCCGTCCGTCCATCCATCCAGCATCCAGCATCCACCCATCCATCCATTTGTACCAGTCCATTCTTCCAGCCAATCCCCCCATGTCCAGCATGCTGGGCCTTGCACTCTGTTCAATCCAAGGCCTGTCCTACTGCCTCCCTGGCACCTCCTGGTCATTCTCCCAAGATCCTCCCAGTCACACCCAGGTCTGTGTCCTTGATTCCCTCCCCTACCCCTGGCACTTGCCCGCCATAGTTAACCTGTGTTTGTTGAGTGGCCCCGAGCCAGCCCGCTGCCCCTCCCTGCTCCCTGGCTGCGGGCAGGTCAGACAGAGCTTCCTCCCACCAAGCCCTTCTCTGAGGGACAGCATCTGGGGTCCACGTCTAGGGCCCACAACAGTCCTATCAGCTGAGAAGAATCCCTTCAGGGGGCTTTGCTGGCCCTGGAGCAAGGCTGGGGCAGCCCACCTCTCCCTTTGCACCCCAAACTCTGCTCACCGATGCGCTTCTTGGGCCGAAGGCCTCTTAGCACCTGCGGCACATTTCTGCGGGTGAATCACTGGGACCCACCTCTGCTTCTCTCACATCCCCTGAGAAGCGGGCAGAATTGGACAGATGAGGAAGTGGAGGCCCCCACAAGGGGGTCTTGTCCCAGCTCTGCCCTGCCATCCTGCGTGGCCCTGAGGCACATACCCTCTCTGGTCCTGTTTCTTTACATGCACAGCGAGGTTATGCACCTAAAGTGCACAGCACATAGTGGGTGGTTAATCCATATTATTTTCAAATAAGTAAATTATAAGTATGATTATTTAAATCACCACCATATAATATTGGTTAAACATTAATTACGATTATTGCTTCTTATATTGCAGCCCCCAGACTTAAGCTCGGCTGCCACTGTGGTGTGCGTTCTCCTGACATTTTTCTGTGCATAGAAAGGGTTTGGGGATCATAAATGGAATCATATTTAAAACCACTTTCTCCCAATGAAATCACCAATGACAACAACTGCCAGAGTTAGGCCTCCTAACCCAGAGCTGGGCATTTCATACCCTGTAAAATTCTCCCCACAGCCCTCGAGAGGACATGTTTTTATTAGCTCGAATTCACAAAAGAGGGAATGGGTCACACGGTGAGAAGACGATCTGGATGGGAACTGAGACCCACCCGAGGCCAGAGAGCCGCTGGGGGAGGTGGAATGGGGTCCCTCCTGGGGCACCCGTGGCCAGGCTCCACCCCAGCCAGCGACTTCCTCCCGACGTCATGGCAACCGGCTCCTTCAAGATGCTAATTAAGACAAATAGGAGCCCATTCCCACTGTCCCACCTCCCCTGAGAACAAAACACCAGGAGGGCCCTCGCTATCCTCACCCCCTGTGCAGGTGAGGTGCTGCGGGAGTGCTCACGGCCAGAGGGACTTGGTTTCCCCAGATTGCGTCACTTACTCTGAGGCTGGGTCCCTGGGTGCTGAGGATGGGAGCAGGTAAAAGAGAGGGGGCGCTCACCAGCTCAGAGATTGAAGATGCCGACTGCGGGCTGGGCGCTGGGAGCTATGTACTCTCCAAGCTTTGAACATATGACCATCCAGTCAATGTTCAAAAAATTCAGTCTTAGATATTTCTTTGTTTGGATCCGTAGGACAGAACAGGGTATACAAGTCAAGAGCCACGCTTAGATGGCTCCTGCCTTATGCCAAGCCCTATTTTCACACCTGATTGCTGATAATTCATCCTATCCTATCCCAACAGCCCTCCAAGGTGGGTATGACCATTCCTATTTTGTAGACAAAGACACTGAGGCACCGAAAGGTTAACTGACTTTCCCAGGGTCACACAGCTGGTCAAAGGCAGCACTGGGCTTGTTGGGATCAGGGCTTTTCTGCCTTTGAGGTGCAAATGAGTTCACAGGGGACAAAATGTCCCCGTCCTCAGTGTAGCCCTGGTCACCCAGCACCCATCCCCAGAGGCAGTCATTGTTACAGGTCGAGACGGCGTGTACACACAAAAGCACCTGTAGATTTTCCTTCCCTGTCTGCTTTTTACATGCGTACACCTGTGTATCCAAATGGGGTCCTGCACTCTCTCTGCTCTCACTTAACAAGACATACTGAGATCATTTCTTGCTGGTATGTGGATTCACACACTCACGCAATTGCCTACCACTTCTCTGAGGAAATGAACCAGGTTTTTTTCTCTGACTGTGGTTAGATGCACATTGTGTCAAAGGCGCCATCTTGCCCACGTCCAAGTGCACAGCTTGGTGACATCAAGCGCTTTCCTACAGTGTGCAGCCTTCCTCCCTCTCCATCTCCAGCACTTTCCAGCTTCCCAAACTGAGGTTCTGTCCCCCACGAAACACTCACTCCCTACTGTCTCCCCCAGCCTCTGGCCCCCACCACTCACTTTCTGTCTCTGTGGATGTGGCTCCTCTGGGGACCTCCTGGAAGTGGGATCAGACAGGGTCTGTCCTGCTGTGTCTGGCTTGTTCTACTGAGCATAATAATTTTCCTGGTTCGCCCTTGGGGCGTGTATCAGCATTCCCTTTCCGTTTAAGGACGAATCCTATCCCGGGCTGTGGAAGGACCCACTGTGGGCACCCACGCATCTACAAGGGGCATTTGGCCTGTCTCCACCTGTTGGCTACTGTGAACGGTGCTGCTCTAAATTTGCACCCGCAGGTTTTTGTTAGAACACCTGTTTGCAAACCTTTGGGGTGTCAAACCAGCTCTTTGCACCGGTCCCTGCGCACAGACATCTAGGTGGTTTTCTGCTGGTCTGTTTCGCACACGGTGGCCAGGCGGGCCTCTGTTCTGGCTACTGCCATGTCCATTTGCGCTTGCAGGTCACCCTGCAGTAAGTTCCTGCACCTGCCAGTCATTTCTCTGCCGGGCATATTGTCTTCTTCACCTGGAACACGGCCTCTGCTACTTGCTGCCGTAGAGGACTGTGGGAGAAGTCAGTGTGGGGACTGAAGGGCAGGGCTGGCAATGGGACCGGGTAACCAAGTGCTCAATTAACGCTAGTCCTCCTGGGAAGCTCGCAAGCGCCTTGCCCTTCCACCTGGCTCCGGAGCATCAGCCAGGAGGCAGCTGGATGATTTGATGTGGTGTGGCAGGGAGGCGACAGGGTGGCAGGGGGATGCGGGCTGGTGTGTTACAAGGGTGAGGCAGGCCCATGTGGCCACGCAGGGCCCGGCACACGTTAGGGAACAGCCACACACACTCCCA
This sequence comes from Manis javanica, assembly GCF_040802235.1. NCBI lineage: Eukaryota > Metazoa > Chordata > Mammalia > Pholidota > Manidae > Manis > Manis javanica. The sequence continues at coordinate 96,548,006 of NC_133168.1, read as the reverse complement.
CATGTGCCCTCTGACATGTGGTCGGGCAGGGATGCAGCAGCCAAGATGCACTGGACATTACGAGCCCGTTGCTGTCCCTCCCAGGCAGAGCAAGTCCCCACACTTGTGGGCAAATGCCACAGGGCCACCTGCATCCTGCACTTCTCCACTTAGCCCCAGCTCACGGGCCCCAGAGACACAGAGCAGGTTGGAAATGGGCCTCCGAGAGCCAGTCAATGGATCCGCTAACTGGTCTGTTTGCTCATGCATTCGTACACCGGGCACCTACTGTGTGCCAGGCACTGTTCCAGGTGCCAGCACATAGCAGGCAATGAAGTGGCTGATTGCGGCTCACCATCTGGTGGCTCATACCCCATTTGACAGATGGACAAACTAAGGCTTGGAGGAAGGCAAGGGGCCTGCCCAGGGTGGCACAGCTCTAGCAGGAGAGGTGGACACTGGACAGGTAAATAATCCCTGGCAAATGCAGGGATTCCTACCAAGTGGGAATTGGAGCTAAGAAAAGAAATGCGTAGGGGCTGAGAATCACTGGGCATGTGCTCAGACAGGGCAATCAAGGAAGGTTTCTCAGTGGAGGTGACTTTTAAGCTGAGGGCTCAGTGGTGAGGAGAAGCTGGGGATTCAGCCAAGAGTTTGGGAAACAGTGTCTCAGGCAGCAGAACCAGCCCGTGCAAAGGCCCTGGTGCAGGACAGGGTCCTGACATATCGGAAGACCAGTAAGGAGGCCCATGTGGCTGGAGCAGAGGGAGCAGGTGGGGAGAAGAGAGGGAGATAGAGAGGGCAGGGAGGGGATGTGGGCAGGTTGTGCAGGGTCTCCTGGGCCACAGGGGGGCATGAGGACTTTATTGAGAGCACCGGAGACCTGCAGAAGGATCTGATCCATGTTTTCAAGAGATGTGGCTGCAGTGTGTGAAACAGGCCGACAGATGCTGCTCATTTCTTCATTCTGTGGTCACCCTGAACAAGCCTTACCTGCAGCCGTAATGCCAATGAGGACACCGAGTCTGAGAGAGCCAGAATCACAGTCCAAAATCACTCTGCACATGGGAGGAACAGCCGGGATGCAAACCCCAGTGTGGCAGGCAGACCAGAATTCCAGCCAACAAATCTCATGCCCCAGTGTCTGCACCTGACAGTGGGGGTGCCCGTGGAAGCAACTCCTTAGAGCAATGAAGATTTCAATGAGAAGACGTGCGAGGATGGGCTTGGCGCCTGCCACAGAGCTGGAGCTCGAGAGGCAATTGGAGCTTTGATGGCAGAGACACACGTAGCAGCAGAAGCCCGGAGCAGGGGCCTCTGACCTAGCCTGGGGGCACCACCTCAAGGGGGACTCCATGGAGAAGCGACTTTGGAATTGAGACTTGAAGGCTGAACAGTTGGCCAAGAGAAAATAGGTGGGAAGAGCATTTGAGTAGAAGGAACAGCATGTGCAAAGGCCTGGGGGTGGGACCCAAGATGGCCTCTGCGAGGACACAAAGCAAGTTCAGGAGCTTGGAACCCAGCTGGGAAGATGGCAGATGGGGGGCTAATGAAGAGGAAAAGCATGGCTCAGGGGCTGTAGGGGCCTCCTGGGCAGCAGGGAATCTGGGATTTAGCCTGGGGAGAAGGAGAGTCACAGGAGAAGTTGAGCAGAGGAGGGACAGGGTAAGACTTGTGCCTTGAAATGTTCCATCTGGGCATGTGCTCAGACAGGGCAATCAAGGAAGGTTTCTCAGTGGAGGTGACATTTAAGCCTCAGTGGAGGGTGGAGTGTCAGGGATGCGAGGCGGGGGTGGGAGCCAGGGGGCCGAGTGGCGGATGGGGTAGCTAGGGGGGACCACCTTTGCCTTCTGTCCCCCAGCTTGCTTCAACCCAGCCTCATCCTGCTCATTTCTTTCTTTCCAAAGTCAGTTACCAGCAAAATGTTTTTGAGGTGTCCCCTTGTCATGCCTCCCCAAGATCCCTCTAGTCTGTGCCATATAACAGAGGCTGCAAAGTGGTCCCAGCCACCTGCAAACATAAATGTTGACGGTAGGACAGCAGGCCAAGAGCTGGAGGCAGCCAGGCGTAGGGACAGTCTCCAGTCAGGTTGGCAAGGAGCACGCTCCCCGGCAGGCCCGCGTGGGGAGAATCGAGTAGAGGCCAGGTGTGGGACCCCCACCCTGAGAGTCCCAGGCCTATCTTTCCCTGTCCCCGTTTTGTTTCACGGGCACTGCCTCCAGATGGGGGCATGGCAGTGGGTGGGTGGGTGGATGCCAAGGTGTTGGCAGTTCTGGGGACAGAACCCAGGTGCAAGATGCAGCTGAGGGTATCCAGCCAGGTCTAGAGGACAGAGTTGGAACCAACCCTGGAGTTGGGTCTGAAGATAAAATTGATTTGGTTTCAGACCCTGGGCCACAGTAAAGGGGGCCCTGAGAGGCCGACGGCACCCACAGCCGAGCCCTCCTGCATGTTGAGCATGGCACACATACCACTTCTTACAATGCACAGAACAACTCCACGAGGGTGAGAATTCTGGTCCTTCTTTGCAGAGGAGGGAATGAAGCTCAGGGACAGGAAGCCACTTGCCGAAAGTCACGCAGGGAAGAAGCAGTGCAGCTTCCGAACCCTGATGTGAGTCCAGGATCCATTCTACTGTCCTCTTCAGGAGGGTGTGGAGGATTTTCCTTGAGCAGAAACAGCCCGTCAACCCTGGACAACAAACATATACCAGACACACCGCTATAGACTATTCAGTGGTCCATGACAGACATCACCAATCGATAACAGACCTCTTTCTCAAGGAGACAGGACCCAGGCTTTACTAATAGATTACAGCCCCTTTTCTCCTACACAACGGGGACACAGGCTCAGAATCCTTCTCGGTGCAGCCCCCAAGCAGCAACTTCCCATCAACGAGCAGGTGTGCAGTCGAAGATGTGGGGTAAACACAGGCCGGATTTTCTCTTTTCAGGAAACGTTACTCCTTCATTTTCCAGATCGACATTTTTTTTTTCATATTAATGCCATATGATTTATTATTATTATTTTTTTTGAGAGGGCATCTCTCATATTTATTGATCAAATGGTTGTTAACAACAATAAAATTCTATATAGGGGAGTCAATGCTCAATGCACAATCATTAATCCACCCCCAGCCTAATTCTCGTCAGTCTCCAATCTTCTGAAGCATAACGAACAAGTTCTTACATGGTGAATAAGTTACATGGTGAACAGTACAAGGGCGGTCATCACAGAAACTTTCGGTTTTGATCACGCATTATGAACTATAAATAATCAGGTCAAATATGAATATTCGTTTGATTTTTATGCTTGATTTATATGTGGATCCTATATTTCTCTCTTTATTATTATTATTATTTTTATTTTTAATAAAATGCTGAAGTGGTAGGTAGATGCAAAATAAAGGTAGAAAACATAGTTTAGTGCTGTAAGAGAGCAAATGTAGATGATCAGGTGTGTGCCTGTAGACTATGTGCTAATCCAGGCTAGACAGGGCATTAAAACATCCACAGATGCAGATTTCTCTCAAAACAGGGGGGGTGACGTTCTAAGCCTCACCACTGTTGATCCCCAATTTCTCACCTGATGGCCCCCCTGCGACTGTGCCCGTCTTAGGTTGTTCCTCCCTCGAGGAATCTTACCCGCAGATCGACATTTTTTTAAGCCGCAGATTTAATCCCTTCCATGTTCAAAACCCCGGGACAATTTCTTATCATTGTCCCAGGAATGAAAACCAAAGCCCTGGCCCTCCCTTCGCTGTTCCCTCTCACCCCAACAGCATTGCTTAGCTCTTCAAACAGCTCCCCCTCAGATAACATGGCTCAAGTCTCCCCATCAGGTTACCATATTTTTATTTCTTTGTAGCGATTGTCAGGATCCACAATCACTCTTCGGTTACTGCTCCCTCCCCGGGGCAGGGGTGTGGTCTGCAGCGCCTGGTTGCTCTGCGGCCCTCCCTCCAAACTCCTGGCCCAAACCGCTAGGACAGGAGGGGTGGGGGTCTCACTGTGAATAAAGCAAGGGGCACGGTGTTAGTGGGGTGGAGCGTCGGGGGCAGTTCTCAGGAAAAGCCCCCGGGCTGAGCAGACACCCCAGAGGAGGTATTATGAAGGGTAACCAAAGAGCTAATAATAGCAGCAAATCATTACAACTGATATTCACATTTTAATGCTCAAATTTTTAACCCATGTTGGGCAGAGGGGGAAACCGAGGCACAAGGAGAGCAGGCAGTGTATTCAAGGTCACACCGTGAGTACCCATAAATCCGCTAGAAACCGCCGTCCCCAGGAGGATACACATTTCTGAGAGATCTGACCCAGACAGGCTCCCGCAAAATCTAAGCACCCCTTCCTCCGGGGCAGAGCATCTACTCTTGCTGTCTCCAGGAGCGCCCCAAGGACAGCTCCCTCCCCGCAGCGTCTCCCGTCCTCTGTGACCTTCGTTCAGTCTTGGCAGGACTCCGCGAGCAAGTAGGGCTCCAACTCCGGAGCAATTACGTTCTCTTTGTGGCCGCCCTGCCCAGCGATGCTCGAGGGCCTGGCACCCGCAGCTGCGGGTGAAGTTTGCAGGAGGCGGACAGGAAGTGTCTATCTTTATATTCCGGCATTAACGAGCTCCAGTCTTATCGAAAGGGCATTTTCTTTCTCCTAATAAACGAGAATGTATTTTCTTTCTTCCTTTTTTTTTTTTCAGCTCTCCCACCATCACTTGATTCTCAAGTCTGAATTATCTGAAGGCTTAAAACACGTGCGACTACATCAACACATTGTAACGTTTCCCTCTCCCAAATGAGAAAAGCAGAGACAAGCAAGGGGGTGGGTAGTGAAAACACTGTGATCGCATCAACAGGAGCAGGGAGTGCAGAAACAGGGAGGTGACTGTGCCGCTCTCTCTGCTCCCAACCTCACTAGGAAGCGTTTTCGCTTCAGAAAACCCTGATAAGCTGGAACCCGGGGAAGAAGTAGGTCGAAGAGGGTATAACACATGCCATTCAGTTTTCTCATTCACGAGCATTTATCAAGCACTTACTGTATGTCGGGTTCATTAATGTGCGTCAGCTGCAGTCCAAGGTGCCGGGGCTACAAGTGTGAAAAAAGCAGATAAAAACCGCTGCCCTCTTGGCACATAGAACGTGTGGGAGGACAGATAATAGGCAATTAATTACATAATTACCTTTCGCTAATTATGTAAACTCAATGATTTAAACTCAAGAAGGGAGCCGGGAGGGGTCCTCATTTAACGTCTCAGCTGCCATGTAAAAGATAAAAAGCAAAGGATGCTGGAAGAGCATTCCTGGTGGAGGGATCAGCATGTGCGAAGGCTGTGAGTCAGGAAGGAGCTTGGTGTGGAGAAGAAAGGGGACAAAGCAGAGAGACGTTGGCTGGGCCTCAGGGGTTCTGGTGAATGGTGAGTGTTCCTCTGGGAGTCCTTGGAGAAAGCTCTTGAGAAAGCTCAGACTGGAGCATATGAAGAATAATCAACAGCTGATAACTGAAAGGAAATGACATTCATTTGACAAACATTTATTGAGGATCTGCAGCATGCCAGGCCCTGAGCTGGGTACCGAGGCCACAGAGGCAACCAAGATAAGGAATATTCTCCTCTGTTTTACAGATGAGGCAACTGAGTCACAAATAGATGGTGTGGCTTGTCCTGGGCCGCAGGGCTGCTGAGCGGTGGAGTGTCTGACTCCAAACTGTGGGGTTCATCTGTTCTCCAATTCTGGTCCTTAGCGTGAAAGCTGAAGGGCTGCCTGGAGGAGGAGAGACAGCCAGTTAAAAAGAGGGAGGCGGGAAATAGGAAGACGAGTAGGTCAAGGAGGGAGACTTTTTCTGAGCAGTCTCTAGAAGGCAGGACAAAGGAGAGAGATTAAAGGCGGAAGGCAGAGACCAACTAGATTAAAGGAAAACTAACTCGTAGCCTTGCCCCAAACCGGGGTGGATCTCCCATGCAGAACATGAGGGTCCCATCACTGGAAGTGTGCAAGGCAAGCCTGTATCAGAGAGGGTTTCCTGCTCTGGGGGAATCTGCTGACCTCCCACACCCCTCACCTCTCCCAGAGTCTGTCAGATGCGTGTAGAGGGGACCCCCAACCTGAGACCCCAGGGCAGCCTTGGTTTGGCTTGACTCAATGTCACAGAGACCTGATTTTCAATTTCAGCTCCGCTGTGCAGACCTGGCTGGTCATGCCCAGGGCTGGAGGTGTCACCATTGAGCACACTCTCTGTTCCAGACACTGTTCCCAGCGCTTTCCAGGGACCCCCCTCACAGGCCTGAGCAAAGCAGAAAAAAAGGAGAAAAAAAAAGTGAAAACATTTTGATTGTATTAACAGGAGTATGGAGTGCAAAAATAGGAGGTGATTGTGCCCCTTGTCATATTATAGGTGGGGCACAGAGACGCAGATGACCAGCCAGGTCTGCACAGTGGAGCTGGAATTGAAAATCAGGTCTCTGTGACATTGAGACAGACTCTGGCCTCCTTGTTGTTCCAACAAGCTAGGCATAGTGGTGCTGCCCCAGGACCTTTGCATATGCTGTGCCCTCTGCCTGGGATATCCTTCATTCACTGCCTTTCAGGCCTTTGTACAAACATAGTGAGGGTTTCCCTGACCCCCTGTTTAAAATTGCAACCCCAACTCCTCCTCTTTCCTGCTTCATTTTCCTCCCTGGCACTTCCCACCATACACTTATTTATCTGGCTTCATGTCCATCTCTTCTATACAAAGTCAGCCTGGGGGTGTTCCCTGTTGTTTTCCCAGGACCAGTAAGTCTCTGTCAGGTGCACAGGTGAATTAACAGGTGAGCTGAGTCGGACCCAGGCCCAAAGCCCAGCCCTGCCTCTCCCGAGCTGTGTGAATGCCAGCGTGTCCCCTCCCTCTCAGCCTCAGTTTGCTCTGCTGTAAAATGGACAGAAATCACCAACCTTACCCGCCCCCTGGGCCACCTGCTGCCTGCTCAGAAACATCTCAATATTTCGGTTTCTTTCTGTTCCAAGCAGAGTGATGATAATATTGGGGCATGAGGACCCTAGGCTGGGGGTGAGGGGTATGTGCAGCACCTGAAATGCTGCAGGAGTCCCAAGTCTCTCAGGAAATGGAAAAGCAGCCCCACCACCAAGGGCTTCAGAGGGCCATCTGCTAGAGAGGAGCTCCACGGTAACTGGGACAGGAGGTGAGCGGATTTATTCAGCACTTCCTGTTTTATCCTGTGCATCATCTCCACTGCCAGGACGATCCCACTCGTAGCCGGGTGGTTGGGTGGGAACCTGAGAGGGTGGCAGGTGGACGTCTAAGCTCTAGCCCTGTCAGGACATGTGTGTCCACTGTGTGTCCTGCCTAACCATGTCCCCTCTCCTGAGGACCAGGTTCTTCTAGAGGTGTAAAAAAACCCCACTGTGACATCTATTAAATGATTAGTCTGTGCCAGGTACTGCTCTGAGAAGCCACATGGATGTTTGTTGATTGACTTAGTGACACCCAGAGTGACTAACACAGGTTGGACTGAATTATCTGCCTACAGTGGCTGCTCACTCAATGCTTGGAAGGTTGTGCCATGCACCTGAATTGCAGATAGGAAAACTGAGATCAGCTTTATCACCTTCTGGGGAAAACACACTTCTGGTTTTATGTACCTTTATGGTTGGCTTGTCATGAGGAGAAGGGATGTCACTCACTGACCCCACAGCTCTTAGGGTGATCTGTACCTCACTCTTTCCTGTGCCCTCCAGCTCAGAGCCTTCTGGCTTGCCCAGAATAAGCCCTTTCCTCTCTTTTCACCTCTCTGGGTGGTCCAGGACTCCCCCCACCTCACTGTAACTATGCTGCATTCTACTCCCAGGATGCATCTGGGTATGATATGCAAATGAGCTAATTAAACCTGTTCACACACAAGGAAGCCCTGCACCCTCAGCAAGCCCCTTGGTGGGCTTGGCTCTGGGATGGGCTGTTGAGCCTCTTGCCATCCCCAGCCCCCAGCCCAGCTTTCATAGTGACTTAAGTAAGACCAAGGGCCATGGGCTGGAAAGGTCAGGGGGCTTCCTGCAGGTGCCACACAGGAGTTGGCAAAAACATGGAGTGGCAGAAAGAGGCAGGCGCAGACGTCCAGAGACAGGACCATTGTGGAAGGAAAGGTGATTGCTTCTGAGGTCAGACTGGTCTCTGTTCCATATTTGTCCCTGAGCCTGTGATGTCACCTCCCAGAGCCTCACTTTTCTCATCTGTAAAATGGGTCTCATGAAGGCACGTACTGCTCGGGTGTCACCGAGTTTCAACAGGATAATTCAACCTGTCCTCCCCAAACCCCAGAGTCCTGGGTGTGCCTGACCTAAATATTTTTTTTCCACATCCACTTGTTTGCTTTTAAGTAACTAGGTTTCTTTTTTAAAAAGAAACTTCCCTAGTGCTGGATGGAGGTACAAATATAATGTTTATAGAGGGCAAGGAAAACTAACAAGTCAAATGGATAAATAAGACCAACAGTTCACAGAGGAAAAACAGTGAAGACCCAGGCTTGAAATGAACAAATCCGAGAGAAATTGTCTGATGGGAGCTGTGGCCCCCGGTTCATGGCACAGGAAGGCCGGCTCCCTCCTTCCTGGGAAAGGCGTTGAGCAGCTGTGAGTGAGCAGGTCAGAAACCCTGTAGCACTCACCTGGGACTTCCTCCTGCAAAGAAAATGGAGACGTGAACAGCTCTGGGCGTCAGAGATTCTGCGGTGTTTTGTGCTGTGTGTGTAGAACTTGAGATCACCCAGATGTCTAGGTATCAGGCTTGCAGGCCCACAGTGATGGGGGTAGGAGGTTTGGATGGCAACCTAGCTTGGCAAAAGGTTTGGGGTGGCGGGTCTGGGTGGCAAGGCCAGGCGTGTCCCTCAGATCCTCACAGCCCCTCCTTGGTGGAAAATCCAGCCTCTGTCCCTTAGAACGGGTGACACAAAAAGCCCCTGCGACATTTTCAACAGCCAGTTTTAAAGACTGTCGTTGGGTTCTCCAGGGAGGTGGTGCAATAAAAGTCCTTGATGTCTGCATGCGCTGGGCAAGCCCCAGAGCCTGGCCTGCAGCGTCGCATCCCACAGCTTCCCCCAAAGCTTGCATCTTGTTGCTGTCAGCAAAGGGACGCTCGTGGTTTATGGACCAGGGTCCAGCATCACAATTAGTATGTCTTGGGGAGATTACAAGCCCCTTAATTACCCCGGAACATCTGAAGTCCTATATGCGTGGCCACTGAGTCACCTCTTGCATAAAGGTCTGTTATGGGTTGCATTGTGCCCCCCCAAAGAAATATGTTGGGGTCCTAAACTGCAGAACCTCAGAATGTGACCTTATTCGGAAATAAGGTCTTTACGGAAGTAATCAAGTTAAAATACAGTCGTGAGCATGAGCCCTAATCCAATAGGATCCGTGTCCTTATTAAAAAGGAAAACTGGACACAGAGAGAGACTTGCATAGAGGGAAGACAATGTGAAGAGGTTCAAGGAGGAGACAGCTGTCCACAAGCCAAGGAGGGAGGCCTGGAGCAGATTCCCCCTCACAGCATTCCAGGGGAACCAGCCCTGCTGACACCTTCCAGCCCCCAGAACCATGAGATAATATATTTGCACTGTTTAAACCACCCGGTACATGGTACTTTATTATTACAGCAGCACTAGGAAACTCCTACAGATTCAGATGCACAATGCCGCAGGAGCAAAGAGGTCCACGCAGAGAACCCTGAGCTCCGACCTATGTCTGCCCCCTGCTCTTCCTGCTCCAGAGGTTTGGGGCTGCCTCAGTTTCTTCTCTGTCTAGAAGAGGCTAGATGGAGACAGGAGGGGTCTGAGGAAGAATTAGGGAAAGCACTACCCAACCAGGTTAGGTTAACTACCACCACAATCAAGCAGCAGACTTATTCTGTCACCACAAAGGCCAAATGATGCCATTAAAAAAAAAATTGTTTGAGTGACTTATCAATTTCACAACCTGTTCAAGTTTGATGGGTTTATATGCAAATAGGTGCATTTGCTCATAATGAAATAATGGAAGGATAAGCTGAAAACTGAGGTAAAAGGTAGAACATGGTCCTCAAAGCTCTCCCCTTGTGTTTTTGCTATCAGATGATCCTGGATATCCTTCCCTAGGGTGGGGAGTCCACGCTGCCAATCCTTTTTCACAGCTGTATACTACTCTGCACTAGGATTGGACCTGGTTAATTCAACCTTGTTCCCTTCTCTTGGATATTTGGATTCATTTATTTCTTTTCATTTCCCAAAATAATTCCCTGTGTTGTGGCTCTGTGGACCCTCACAAAAACCCCAAGTGAGGTAAGTCCAATTATACCTGATTTTAAGACAAAAAGTGCAACTAACAGGAGACAACACATGATTTGCTCAGGGGTGGCCTAATGCAAGGTGGCATAGCCTAGATCTTTTTTAATGATATTGAGATATTATTCACACACCATAAAATCCACCCATTTCAAGTATATAATAGTTTTCAGTATACTGACACACCACATTGTTATCACTAACCGTCTACAGTCTAATTTCAGAATATTTTCATCTTCCCCCAAGAACCGATGGCCCAATCCAAGATCACGAAGATTTAACCCTATGCTATTGCCCAAGACTTTTCTAATTTTAGCTTTTACATGGAGGTCTGTGATGCATGTTGAGTGAACTCTCATATATGGCATGAGGCAGGGATCCAAATTCATCCCTTTGCACGTGGATATGCGCTTTTCCACAACCACTTCTTGAAAAGACCATTCTTTCCCCCCGCTGAATTGACCACCTTGTTGAAAACCAATTGCCCATAGATATGAGGGTTTATTTTGGACTCTCAATTCTGTGCCATTGGCCTGTATGTCTGTTCCTATGCCAGTACCAGATAGTCTTGATGGCTCTGTAGCTTTGCAATAAGTTTCAAAATAGGCAAGTGTGAGCCCCACAATTTTGTTCTTTTTCAAGATTGTTTTGGCCATTCTGGGTCCCTTGAATTCACATATGATATTTAGAGTCAGCTTGTCAATTTCTGCAAAGAAGCCAGCTGGGATTTTTAGTACAGTTCAGGTTAAACTCATAGATCAATTTGGGGAAAACTGCCATCTTAAAAACATCAAATCTTGTGACCCTCCACAAGTGGGATGCCTTTTCTTTATTTAGGTCTTCTTTAATTTCTTTCCACAAGTGTTTTGTTGTTTTTATAGTACAAGCTTTGCATTTCTTTGGGTAAATGTATTCCTTCATATTCTATTTTTTTTGATCAATTGTAAATGGATTGGTATTTCTTAATTTCATGTTGTTTATTCATTGCTACTGCATAGGAACTACAATAGATTTTTGTGTATTGACCTTGTATCCTGTAGCCTTGCAGAGCTGGTTTACAAGTTTTAACAGTTTTTCTTAGTGGATTCCTTAGGATTTTCTATATACAAAATGATATCATGTGCAAACAGATAGTTTCACTTCTTCCTTTCCAATCTGGATGCCCCTTATTTCATTTTCTTGCCTAATTGCTGGGTTATAACCTCCAGTGCAATGCTGAATAGGTATGGTGGTAGCAGGCATCCTTTTCTTGTTCTTGATCTTAGGGGAAAAGCATAAGTGTGGGCCATAGGTGCCCTTTATCAGGTTGAGGAGTGCTTTTCTATGCCTAGCCTGTCGAGTGTTTTATCATGAAGGGATGTCGTCAAATGCCACAGTCAGGATTAGCACCCAGTTCTAACTCCACAACAACCCCAGTGCTTATCTGATACACGAAATCAGTGGATCCCCTCCAAAGAAACCCCACATGGAACCCAGTAAAGTGCGGGTGCTCAGCAAATGGGGTGTTCCCATCTGTCCTTTTCTCTCTGGCATTTGAGGTGAGCTTGCAGGGGGGTGGGAGAACCACAATGTTTAACTGGAAGGCATGTATAACAATGTTGGAATCTCTGACACAGGGCAAAGTTGTAGGGGAGATGTCTTTGACTTGCCTTGCAGAGATTTAAGACTGCATTCTGTGCAGACAATCCTGAACTTGGCACAAGGAGGCCTGTTTATATACAGTTATGGGCAGCTGATGGCTCCCTGGAAGTTGTCTCAACAGAAACACAATAGAGCTAATTATCAGGTTCTGGGAGACGCTGGAGCAGAGGGAATGAGGAGGAGGGTGGAGAAGGTCCCCTACCCCTTGCAGAAGATAGAAATGTTCATTGACTGAGCTTTTCACCCAACAAACAATGAGTCACACCCACAGCTTGCCAGGCGCCATGGTTGGGAGACATACTAGAGACCTCGAGCCCACCATGCCCATCTCCCAATTTTAGTGTTTTCTACATCGTGGAACTTTGAGGTTTAAGCTGTGCCCCCGGGGAGAAGCGCATGATCTGTTCTCTTCAAGCTTTGGCTTGCAGAGAGTCTTGGTTTGGTGTTACTGAATCCTTAACACCTTTTTGACTCTTATCAACTTCCTTGGACTGCCTGGAGGCTGTGACATTCTCAGGCTAGACTATTCTGTTCTTGAATTGATTCTTTATGGTCACCTGGCTAGCTAGCCTGGTCTTTCCATTTCTGATGGCCACACACTTACCAAGCATCCTCTTACTGGCCTATGTGCCAGGCGCTTGACATGCTGTAACTCATTGGTCCTACCAATAACCCTATGAGACAGAGATTACTACTACCCCCCATTTATAAGTGGGCAGACAGAGGCACATCTAACAGACAGAAAACAAGCAAACTGGCCCAAATATAAAATCATTCCAAATAGTAAAAAAAATAATCTGGCATTGAGATGAAGATGAACTTTAGCAGGATGGTCAGAGAGAGTCTCTCAGAGATTGGAAGGATGAGGAGGATCCAGCCTTGGGACAAGCAGAAAGAACAGCAGCCGAAGCAGAGGAGACAGCCAGTGCAAAGGCCCTGAAGCTGGGCTATGCCTGATGTTTGCAAGGAAAAGCAAAGAGGCTGTTGTGGCTGGAGTGGAGTGAGCAAGGGAGACACTGGAGGAGGCGAGGGCAGGGAGGTGACAAGGGCGGGACCTGTGGGCTGCAAGGAAGACAGGTTTTTACCCTGAGTGAGATATTGTCTCTCTCTTCCATTGAGCTGTTAGCTCCTCTTTTAGCCTGTTTTGCTTACTTCTGTGTCCTTTTAGCCTTTAAAACAAACTTCACACAGACTAATGGTTTGAATGAGTGGGTTTCCTGGGCAAACACGCACCCTATTTTACTCCCATTTTCCGTTGCTGCTCACAAGAACCCTCGAAGGTAGAGATGTTGTTCCCTTTTTGCAGATATGGGAACAGTGAGGCTCAGAGTGACCTGGTCAAGGTCCCTTCCCTAATCACGCCATGGCCCTCCAGAGCCAGCAGTTTAATTCTGCCTCCACTGAGCATGCAATGCTTAACCAACTCCTGCTGCTGAGAAATGATGCTAAGCATCTGTGCACAGATCATCCCGTTTGAACCCCAGGTGGGGTTGTGCCCCCATTGCTTGGATGAGGAAGCCAAGGCTGGACTGTCAACAGCTAGGTCAGGGTCACACAGCTAGGAAGGAGGACTAAAATAGGCTCTGCAAACCTGGCTACTGCACTGGCCGCTGGGAAACTCCAAGCTTAATTTAGGCCCCTTGTTTAATTATTCATTCTCTCCTCTCTCTTCTCCTATCTATGACTTCTGCCTTCCTGTTTTGTTCTTTCGGTTAATGCCTTTGATTTTATATCTGCATCTTTGGCCCAGAATGAATGAATCAACGATTTTGGAGGAAACAACTCCAAATTCTAAACTTGAGTCCTTTTGTGGACAGGAAGTCCTCTCCAAACATACACCTTGAAAGAAAAAAAATGCTTTCACCATGTCCACAACATCCCTGGATGCACAATCTCATTTGGTGTCTTACCTCCCGTGGTAAGCCTTCCCTTTTGTTTTTCTGTCCTTTTTTTATCATCCCATTTCCCAGCATCAGTGACAGCCCAGACAGGCACACTAGCACATTTCATCTTTACACTCTACTTGTGAGCAGAGGCTACCTTGCCCCATTTCATAGATGGGAACCTGAGACCCAGATAAGCAAACCCATTTTGCACATGGGAAAATGGAGGCTCAGGGCCTTGCACAGCAGGTCAATTGCCTGAGCTAGGGTTCCTACTCTGGTTTGTCCTAACTCCACAGCAGCAGGACATGGGAATTAGGTAGGATGCTTGCCAAGTGTTCACTCTGTAGGAAATAACTCTGCAGCCATTCCCTCATTCATTCAGCCAATACACAGGGATCCCCAAGCCCTGAGTCGTCACACCCTGACGTTGCCAGAATGAAAACAGATGACAGGACGGAGAATGGAGCTGGCTCGTGGCTGTGGTCAAGGAGGGCTTTTCCCAGGAGCTGCCGTTTAGCAGAAACCAGCAAGAGAGGTAGGGTAAGATCTTGGAGGAACACTGTTCCAGGTGAAGAACAGCGGTGAGCAGATTGGGCAAACTGTAAGGAGCCGGCTTGGCTGGAGCTTGGAGACCCAGAGGCAGAGGTGGGCGCGAACTGCCAGAGACAGGCCACACAGAGGAGGCTGCATTTTATTCGCAGGACACAGGGAAGCCATAGCAGAGTTTAGAGCAGGGCTGGTCTGGCACTGTTGCTTTTGCGCCAGCGCACACAGCTTGGGCCTCCTGCTCCAAACCGTGTGCGGAGGGACCCTCGCGCCGCAGATGCCGCCGACACCACCGCCCACGTGTTCCGCGAAGCCCGGCACCCCGTGCCCCACGTGCTCGGCGGCTCTTTAAATGCCCCCGGCCCACGTGATGGCGCCGTACCGCCTCATTGGCCGGGGGGAGTGGCGGCTGCGCGGCTGCGCAGTGACGTGAGGGCAACCCCGCCCCGGCTCCGCCCCCGGCCGGCGGCGGCGGCGGCGCTGGCGGAAAGGATGACGTCACCGGCTGGGGGGCGCGCGAGCCGGCGCGAGGGGAGCGCGAGCCGCAGTGAGTGTCCTCGCGCCGCCCGCCCGGCAGCCCGGCCGGCGCGCGCACGCCGCGAGCCGCTGGCGCTCGGGCTCCGCTCGGATCCCATGCAACAGCCAGGATGTGAAGCGGGGCAGAGCCGGGGGAGCCCAGCCCAGCCAGCCTCCAGGTAAAAGGACAGAAAAATGAGGAATTAGACTAAAAAAAAAAAAAATGCAGGCGCTCCAGCGGGGGTCTGGGAGGCAGCGGAGTGGGCAGCGCGCCGGCTTTGTGCCGGGGAAGCCTGCACGGCCATTGTGCTCGGAGGATGCTCCGCAGCAGCCGGCTGCACGCCCAGCCGCTGCGCCCGGCCAGCAGTGTCCGAACAATGCCTGGAGGGGCTGGGCTGGGGCGGGCAGGGGCCTCGGCGGGCGGGGCAGGGGGCTTCGCCGCGGCGGGGAGGGGGCTGGGAGCGCCGGGAGCGCGGTGTTGGAAGCTGCCCAGCGCCGCCGGCTGCACCACCCCGGGCTGCGGGCGGGGCAGAGGCGCGCCGGGGGGACGCGCGTGTGTGCGGAGGGGCTGCTGGCCCAGGCGGCGCCCAGCCGGGCTCTCTGGACGGGCCCTGGAGGCAGGGGGCGCTGTGCTGAGATGGGCGGACGCCGGCGAGTGGAGACGAGCCCGGGACCGGGGGATCCGGGTGGGAGCGAAGGGGACTGGCCGGTGCGCCCAAGGGGACTGCTGTGTCTGCCGACTTCGCTCTCCAATCACCTTCCCTGGAGACCCCGACCCAACGCCGCCTTCCCCTAGCGCCCTCGAGGCCTCGTCCATCCCTGGAGGGTTGGGGGGCGCCCCTCTGGCATCCTAGCCTAGCCCCACCCTTCTGCGGCCGCGGCGACCCCTCCGACCCCCCAGGCGGGGCGAGACTCAGCCCCCAGCCCCAGGGACTCTGGCGAACGGACCGGCGGACAGGCGCGCGGGCGCCGGGCACCCGACCTCCCCTTGATGCTGGGGGCCCCGTGGGGATCCCGGGAGAGGGAAGCCACCCCTCGGGCCGCCAGCCCGCCGCGGGTTCTGCATGCCTCGGGAGCCCCCTCGGGGGCTAGGGGGGAGGGGTGGTGACGTCACCCCGGGGCGGAGCCGTCGGAACCAGGTTGAAGGGGGCGCGGGGCGCTGCGCCCTGCGGGGAGCCCCCTGAGTTAGAGAGCCTGTGCCCTCAGCACAGAGGTTTCGGACAGGCTGCGGTCAAGTTCGCTGCTCCTTATGGAAACCGCTCCCAAATTTAGGGTCCCCCTGAGCACTTTCCCCCACAAATCCTACACACTCTCCCCATGAAACTCCTCTTAATCGGAGGACCCCCTTTCATCTGCTTTCTCACCCAAATTCTCAAATCAGGGAACACCACCTCCCCCAAACGGATTTTTTTCCCAGCCACACCTCCCCAAATCTGGAACCTCCTCCACAGTGACCCTTTCCTTTGATTTCAGATCCTCCTCTAGTAGCCCCGCAAATACGCAGCTTTTGAGTTCTGTCCCTTCCTCTGCAACTGTTCCTCAAATGTAGCCACCCCCTAGGGACCTCTTCCCCCAAATTGACAAACCTCCCCAGTGCCTCCATGGGGAGGGGGCGCCTCTCCTCCCCATCCTGGGCTCAGCTGGGGTTCCTCCATCTCGATATGGGGGGGTCCCCATTATGAGCATGGGGTCCTCCTGCCTCTGGCCAACACAGCTGGTGGAGTGGGGTATCGGAGATGCCCAGACTGGGCGTTGGGACTCTCAGAAGCGGGGACAAAGCAAGAGGGTCCCCGAGAGTCCCAAGGACAGGGACCCAAGTGCTCTGGGCCCTCAGTGGCCTCCACCCAGACTTTGCTGGGCTTCTGGCCTTGTTTCGATGTCCCCCATGGCTGCTTTCTCTGGGTTGCAGAGGTCCCTTTTGTGTGGGCAGCCGTGCTTTTTCCTGGCGCTGCCTTCCGCCTAGAAGAGAGCCAGCCGGCGCCTCTACTCCTGTCATCCCAGCTGCTGCCCGTGGAGCTGGTATTAATGGCCGAGGGACTCGCCGGATTCTGCCATTTGCATAGCTCCCCTCCCCCCCAGGGTCCTTTTCCTATGTGCCCCCTCCCCCTGCCAATCTCGCCTGCCTTCTGTCCTCAGCTTTCTTCTTCCTCTGCCAGCTGATACTTTGGCTGAAGAAGGCAGGCAGCTGGGGCTGGGGGTGGCTGCTTCCCGCCCCCAAATCCCAGAGCCCACCAGCTTGGACCAGGGGCTCGGGCTGGACCACCCAGGCTTCCAGTGTCCTCCGCTGGACATGTCCTGCTGCCACCGCCATTCTTCTCCAGAAAGCTGCATCCTGCCCCATTCCCCAGGGCCCTGGGGGCACCTTCACCATGACGGTGCACTTCTGTGTGGGGCCTGGGCCCCCCCAGCCCCTTGGGGGCTGCCACCCGCCATTCTCAAGTGCCCTGAGAGTTGGTATAATTGGACTCAGGCAAACGAAACGTTGGTCGCGGGAGACCCGGCCTGCCTGGTGAGCTCATGTGCTTTTTTATTCCTGCCACCCCAGCCGATGACATCGGGCCTCCAGGGGGTGTCAGGGTCTGGTACTGTCCTGTCAGTGGCTGTCCTGAGAGGAGAGGCATTGGCCTGGCTGTGCAAGGCCTGGTTTTACCCCTGCGGGGGACGGGATGGGTCATTCTGGTATGGCCCAACTGTGGCATTGGAGGGTGTTGCTGGGGTGGTGGGCTGGGCTCCCCGGAGCTTCCGTCCTGTCCCAGAGTCCCTTGCAGGCCCCTGAGCTGGGTATGTGGTGGGTGCAGAGGGAGGGTCATTGAGGGCCAGGTGCCTGCTGCTCTCCGCACGAATGTTATTGCCCTTTGACCACACTTCTGTTTCTTCCTCTCTGAGCCTTTCAATTGCCTTTTTCCCCTGCTTCTTTGGGGATTCTGAGCATCTTCACATGTCTGTGGGCCCCACTCGGAGACTCAAGGCATTTTGCTCCCCACATCGGGCCTATGGCTCTGGGCCAAGGTTTCAGGAGTGCCTAGAAGGGGAGAAACCACCTGGCTGTCAGGGATTTAGTGGTGGCATCTGGCCGGACAATTCAGGAGCCAGCATTATCCACCTGTTTTCTTGTCTGTTGGGTCGCACAGTGTGTGGGACTTGCCTGGGGTTTCCTGGACCTGGGACCAGTCGAGGAGACAAGTCTACTTCCACTCGGCAAACTGCTTTTGGGGGAGGTGACTCAGTTTCCCCTCCTGCCTTCTGGGTTGGCACTGAACAGCATGTCATAACTGTGGGAGTGGAGCTCACACCTCCAATCGCCACTTCTGGGAGCCGGGTACCGGGAGACCTGTGGCTCAGTTGATTTTTCGAGCAGCTGCATGGCCTGAATGGTGGTCAGCGAGGTGGCTCGGGAGGGTCAGACACAGATGATGTGGCTCTGAGCGTGGTGTGGCAATTACACGCAGGGACCCTGCAGCCCCAAGTTCACCTGCTTCCCGTGAACTTAGTACAGCCTGCATGCCTGGGGAGAGGTGAGAGGTCGAGAGAGTTTGGGGTGGGGAGGAAAACCCTAAAAATAAAGACAGATATTTATAAACCCAGCGGGTTTGGGGGATAATTGACAAAGCTGCATTAGGCCCCATTTGTGGAGTGACTCGGAGCCAGCAGAAGGTTCTCGGGAAGTGCAGTGGGCTTGGCGGGTGCGTTGCAGGCTGTGGCCGCTCTTTCCTGGGGTCTCTTGCCCCTGGAGCAAGGCAGGGGCCCAAGGCAGGGTGTCTGAGACACCAGAGTGCCTGGCTTTTCTCTGCATCTGAGGCAGCTTCCTCACACACACCCTTCCATGGGTGGGCATCCCATTTCCCAGGATTTGCAAAGAGGTGCCACTCCACTGGGGCAAAGCTGGTACAGGTTGCCCTTGCTCTGTCCTTTCCCCACCAGCAAAAGATGCCCCGGGCGGGGTATGTGGAGAGACCCCAGCTGCCTGCCAGGCAGGGTGGCTCAGCCTCCGGTGGGGACAGAAAGGGACAAGATGAAGGCATGATGCTGTGCCTGTGCAGGATTGCTGTGCTTACCCCACGCAAACATGCCTTCGTCTGTGGACGAAGTCACATCACTGCGTGTCCTGGGGTGGGGAATGGGTGTTCAAAAGCTTTTCAGATGGTTTTTAAATTTTGTCTTTTTTCTACCTGCCTGTTGTCTGAAACCAGAAGGCTGGCAGCTTGCAGGAGAGAGGGTGCTAGAAGGTGGCTTAGGTTCAAGTGTGTGTAACCTGTCACAAAAGGGGACGGAGAGCCCAGAGACAGGCAGGTCCTAGCTCTGAGATGCACAGGAAGTGGTGACACGGGGTCTCCTAACTGGGTGGTCCAGTTCGTCACCCCTCTGGTGTTCTAGAAGCTCAGGTGTATTATCAAGCGTAGTAGATGGGTTCCCCCCCCCCCCCTCCACCGTCATGGAAAGAAACGACTCAGAAAAAAGGAAAAAAACCAACCCCGACGTACCCTTTCTGTCTTGTCTCTGGCTGATATTTCAGAAGCGTTGGGGCTGGGGGGCGGGTGCGTGGGGAATATGAAAAATCAATTGGCTTACACTTCCTGCAAAGGCGAAATTAACGAGCTGGTGGGAGTGACTCACGGACAGGGCCCGACTTTCCAGTCGCTTTGTTTTTGTCTCTCTTATTTTTTTCCCTTCTCCGTGGAGCTGCTGGTCCTCTGCCCCTCCCCGTGGCCTGACCAGGCTGGCCCTGGGGGGTAGGTGCTCTTCCGACTGACCACGGAATCCCCTCTGCCATTGTCAGGGTTCAAGGCGCCCCAGGGGACTGCAAACCTGAAAGGACACCATGTCTGTCCGGAGCCCTGGTCCCTTCTCACCCCGCAGATTCCACGCTGGTGCGGAGGCAGGGAGGGCTTGGAGCTCGGGTTTCTGGGTCACAGCAACCCCCACACCAACCCTCAAAAATGCCTTAACCGGTGCTGATTTGCAGATGTCCTTTTTGGAAGGGGCAGGTTTTGTCCGGAACTCCTTGGGTGGTCTGTGCGGCTTTTGAGTTTTTGTGTGTGTTTGATTATTAAATCTTTGCTGTGAGCCCCTCATACAAAGGTGGGAGTCTCCTGTCCTCCTGTTGGGAGAACTGAAAAATCCCATTCCCTGCTGCCCATCCTCTCCCTCTCTCCGTGGCATCTGCCTCTGGGCGGGAGCCCCCTAGCTTGCAAATGAGGTTATGCCTCTGGTTTTGGGGTCCTGACTTGTGCCACCCACTCTGACAGTGCTGTGCCAGCTTGGGCTGGTTGGTTGACCTCTCCATTGCCTTGCTTTCTAAGATCAGGGCAATCACAGCCGGCTTGATGGTGAGCCAGGACAGGAGATGTGGCAGTGTGAGATGCCTCCCCTGGGTCTCTGATGCATCCTTTGCTGGCTGCCATGTCCTGCGTTGCCCAGATCCCGCGTGGTGAAGCAGCCACAGCTGCCGAGGCCTGGGGACCCTCAGGTGGAGGTGGGCTGAGTGGAGAGGGGCCGGGAAGTCGCACTGTCGCGTGGGTAATTGAGTGTTGGTGGAAATTCAGGGGTTCTGGGGAAGTGAGGTTGGCGCATCTGTGTGTGTATAATTTAATGCTGCTTATAATTAACCCCGTGATCAGCAAATGAGGGGATGTCGAGGGGATGATAATAGCTTCTCTGACTTATTTGGAGTTGGCGCCCTGTGCCAACCCCTATGCTGAGTGAGCACAGGAGCCGCATCCTCATTGCCCTTAACCTTCGTGCCCCCTTCCAGTGCAGTTTTTGTGCCCAGAGCCCCATTTCCCAGAGAGAGAAACCGAGGCACAGAGAGAGCCTGATGTCACACAGCCTGTCAGGGACAGAACAAGGGATCTTAACCAGGGCCAAAGGAAGCCAGAACCTGAAGTCTTAGCCCCTGGGAGGGCTGGTGGGTCAGAGAAGCCTTTTTGATGACAGTTCGCCTGCTGGCGGCACCTGAGAGTCACTACAGACACCTAGGGCTCCCAGCTGCCCCCCTCAGAGGGTCAGAGCATGGACATGGGACCCAGGCTGCCCGGGTTCAGATAGTGCTCCGACACTTGCTGGCTGTGTGACCGGAGGCAAGTTCCCCTACTTCTCTGTGCTAATGTTTTCTCATCTGTAAAATGGCGATAATACCACCCACCTCAAGGGATTGTTCGGAGGAATGAGTGAGTTAATGCAAGTAACTTATCAATACCTAGATGGACCTTCTCAGCGGGGGGCTCCCCAGTAGCCCCTGTCCCCCGCCTCCAGCCCCTCGATGGGGTCCAGCACCAGAGAAATGTCGGGATGACTCAGCCACTGCAAAGTGGGGCGTTCTCCGTCACTGGCTGCCTAATCAAGGCCGCCCCACTTCTGCGGTAGGACCAAGCTAAGTGCCTGGCGGCATCTTAGGTGCCAGAGGGCAGGCGGCTGCCTTGGGAGGCTCCCGGCCCTCCTGAAGTCCTAGGCTGTGGTCCCCGGCTTTCTTGTGGGTCTGAGGGAGTGCCCAGGGCAGGGCAGGGTTGATTCGGATTGTGAGGTCTCAGCTTTCACTTCGTCCCCACTGAAAGGCATGGGAAAGGAGTGGGTCCACAAGCGTGGTGTGCGAGCATTCATTCATTCACCAACTCATTCATTCAGTTACACTATTTGTTGAATACCAGCTGCCAGCGAATTTGAGAGCCAGCCTCCGAGTTCAAATTCTGGCTCTGCTGCTTACCAGCTGTGGGGCCTCGGACTAGTTACTTAAGTGCGCTGTGCCTCAGTTTCCTCATCTGTAAAATGGATTCTTTGGGATTGTCTCACTCGTGAGATGGTATTACGAGAGATGGATGAACTAATGTACATCTGGCAGACAACTATGTACATGCTCTTTCTTTTTAAATAAAGCAAATTAAAATGAAATTCTTGGGATACAGCAGTAAACAAGGTGGTTTCAGTCCTGTGTCCAAGGAGGGGGGGGCAGATCATACCAGGGTCTCGATACTGAGGAGGTCGAGTTGCAATTTAAACATGTGCAGACAGTTTGCCAAAAGCCCCCACAGAGCTTGGGTGCAACTATTAGCACCCGCAGAGGCCTGAAGCTCATGAAATACCTCTTGGAACAGCTGTCAGGCCAAGGCCCAGAGAGGGAAAGGAACTCGCGCAAGGCCACACAGCCATGCCTGCCTGCCCCCTGGGCCTTGCACTGGAAGGTGGTCTGGGTCTCCTCACATCAGTCCAGTGAGGGAAACTAAGGCAGGAAGACATGGTAGGAATATCATTCTCAAACCCCAGTGCCCATCAGGGCTGGAGAGGTAATGCCAGTGGGTGGTGTGTGCCCAGGAGTCTCCCCCAGCCTCCTGAGCAGCCCCGAATAGCTCCACAAACAGATCTGCTTGTTTTTTCCCAAGAAAAACCAGAAATCTAGATTTTATGTGGAATTGCCCGATTTTATATCCTCAGGCCATTCTTTTCCTTAAAATACCTCCCTTTGCTCGTTGTGTAACCTCAGTACCTCATTTGCCTCCACAGAGCCTCAGTTTCCTGGGCTGTAAAATGGGTCTAAGGGTCACAGCCACCTCGACCAGGCTGTTTAGAGACAGCGGTACGATAGCTCATGGGAGGGCTGTGAACAGGGCCTGGGCCGGCATCTGCGCTCCATAAACGTTGGCTCTGATTATATTAATATTATTCATAATGATAAACTTGACTAAGATTAAGTGTGGAGAAGGAAGCTGGTTCATCCCATGGGGCAGGGATGTGAATTACCTTCTGTCTGCAGGACCTTTTCTCTCTCTCATCTTTTCTGGAACATACCTGTTTGCACCCGGGGCTCGGGCATCAGGGTCACCCGCATTATCTGTAGAGTTTGCTGCAGTGTTTCACAACCAGGGCTGCTTTTGCCCCCTAGAGGACACTGGGCCATGTCTGGGGACATCGGTGGGGGTTGTCACAGTGGGGGAGCTCCTGGCATGGAGTGGGTGGGGGCCAGGGAGGTGCCCAGGACGGCCCCAGAGAACAATTGGGCCCTAAATGTCAGCAGTGCTGAGGTTTAGAATTCCTGATTCATGCGTAAGACCTGTGGCGGCGAGAAATCAGGCCACCAGCGCGGCCTGGACATCCCCCTCCCACACTCGCAGGCCGTGCCGGACTGGAACGCTGCGCTTACTCACGCACACCTGCCCCAGCCTGCCTGCCCACTTGATTACCAGCAGTGGGTGGTCGCCCCTAACGTATGGATTCTAGAAAGCATGAATGGCCGGGATTTCCGGCCACGGTGCTAGGTCTGGAACTCGGGCGGAGCTGCTGTATCCAGGGCTTTTCCCTTTTGTTCCACCTGGCCGTGAAACGGGGCAAACCTTGCCTGCTTGTGTCTTTGGTGATTAAATGATGTCATATCGATACAGTGCTGGGTGCCCAGAACTGTGTCCTCCCGCCCCACCCCCATGTTTGTGAGCAATCAGGGGAGATGAGGATGGAACCCTAAACCCGCCATCTCCCCAGCAGCTGCGACAGGGGGGAAATGACTTGGGCAGACGTGAGGTCCCGCGTCACAGAGCCCACTCCGCACGCCTGGCCCTGGGCTCTGGCTCTGCCCCGGCTTCTTTCGTCCTTCGTGTGGCCCTGAGAGGTAGCAGCTGTCGCCCCACCTCGCGGATGGGGAAACTGAGGCATGGAGTGGGGATGAGACTCCGGAATGACTGGAGCCTTTCTCAGAGCTCCTTGTCCACCAGAAATGAGCCGAGGTGCCATTTCTGTGCAGAGGTTCAGAGGGTCTGTACTTGGTTTATCTCTGCTCTTGCTTTCTCGAGCGTCTTCAGTTTTGCTCAGGGGGCTTGGCTTTCATGTTGCACTGGGCCCTGCAATTACGTGGCGAGAAGGCTGCTTCCCACTGGGGGCTGGGGAGCAGAGGGAGGCCGGGGTGGGTTCCAGGTGTGCTTTTTGCTTTTTACGAGCTGTGTGACTTCCGAGAAGTTGCTTTGCTTTTCTGGGTGGCGCGCCCAAAGTCACCTCTTGTTGGCCGAGCCCCCTGCCGGCTCTTCCACCCTCTCCCCACTGCCTGTCTCCCTCTCACTTGTCCTGCACCAGCCTGCCTGGCTTTGGAGAGCCGCCGCCACCACCCTGGAGTAACTTCGGTGCCTCAGTGTCCGGGTAAGGCAGGTCGAGGCTGGATCGGCAGCTCAGCTGCCCCAGCTCAGCTCCCTCTCTCCTGGACTAGAGGTTAGGAGACCAGATCCCGAGTGGAGGTGCTGTGTGATGCGGGCCGCGTGCTTGCGCTCTCTGAGTCTCTGCAGGTCTGAGATGTCTGGCTGTCGAGAGTCAGGGGTCCTGAAGACTGATGTCAGGGCATCCTGAAATGTCCATGAGGTTTCCTGTCTCCTGGTGAGAAGCCCAAAGGAGCCGGGGACCCCCAAAAGTACATAGTAGCTGCACCAGGTGATTTTAAGACTCAGCTAATCCTGATGTTTATTTGGCCCCTGCGTGTCCGGCAGATGGGTAGAGAGGTCACCGGGGAGCCCCCTGGGAATGGGCCAGCCTTCCCTTTGGGGATTGCATTTGGCATTTGAAGAAACCCGCTTTGGAGTCTCGGCTTGGCCTCACGCGCCCTGTGACCCTGGGTCAGTAGAGCCACCTGCCAGGTCCTCAGCCTCCTTGTTTATAAAATGGGAGCAAGCCCGTATCTTGGGAAGTTGGTAGGATTGGTTCCAAGCAAACTTGGAAAGTGCTGGCATGTTGAAGGCCCCCAGTAACTGGCCATACACCCTACGGCAATATAGGACAATTAATGCCCTCTGGGAGCCAATCAGGAGACCTGCATGTAAAGGTTTTGGGGGACAGAGGGCTTGGGGGTGCTGGGGAGGATTGGGGCCGAGGGTTTGTGCAGTGCCCAGAGCAGGCTGGCAGCAGCCAGCAGCAAGCTCCAGGCAGACAAAACCACAGCCACACAGGCACGGATCAGCGTGGGCAGGGGTCCTGCCCTGGGACCACCAGAGTCTCGGTGGGGAAACCGAGTCACGCCAGCATGGCCAGAGCCCTCGGCGGGTGGGGGGGTCAGTTCTGACCTCCCAGGTCTATGCTGAAGTCACCTGGCAGGCCGCATCGAGGTGCTGGACTCCCCGTCCAGCGTTCCACCCAACACCACCCAAATTTCAGCTGCTCACTGCGACATGCGCCTTTTGAAGACGTGATGGTTTTCTTTAAACCCATTCTCTTTTACAACCAAAAACTTTGTCTTACTCCTGTGACCAGGAACTGGGTACATCCTTGATAGAAGTGGGTGGAAGCTTCAAAATAAATGTGATGAGAGCAAAAAAAAAAATTTTTTTTTAAATAATAATAGTAGCATTAAATTACTGCACTGCTGCCGCAGGCTTAAAACAGAGGCCAAGGGCTATGGAGGCGTGAAAGCCAGGTTAGCACCCGCCAGCCACTTCCCACCTGCCGAAGGCTAGGAGAAGCTGGGGTCGGGGATGGCCCCTTTGCCAGCTGAGTCATTGTCACTGAATGTGGTTTGAGCTCTTTGGGGGTCTCCCGGCCTCACTGGGCAGCTGCGTCGCCTCCCACCTTCAGACTGAGGCGCTTGGAGTTGCTGGTCGCGTCTGAAAGATTCCTTCCCGACAGCCCGGGGAGAAGGTTATTTCTTCCTGAATTCAATTAATGAGCCTATTAAAAACTATTTATTTTCCCTGACAGTTGTTTACTGAGGAGAAGGAGATGAATTGGCCAGGCATCCTCACCAGGCAGGCACACGAAGGACCGGCCACGCCTGGTGCCTCTGGCCCTGGCCCTCAGGGAACACAGACCACACGTGGTGTCCTGCTTTGGGGGGGACTCCAAAATGCAGAGCTGGAACTTGGGCTGTGACCACTGTTTCTGACCTTGGAGTCTCTGAGGAGGTTGGCTCTGGTCTGAGTGAAAGCCAGTCAGGTGCGGAGGCAGGGGGCTAGCCCCAGTGACTTCTACCTTCTCTATCCAAACCAAAGTCTCTGAGATGCACCGGTTTGAAACCTAAGACCTGACGCCGTTGGGGCAATGTGTTTGTCCCCCAATATTCCTTCTCCTCTCTTCCAGTGTTGAACCCTATGACTCATCTGGGCACATGGTCACCTGCTGAAAAATGGTCATTTCCCAGTGTACCTCGCAGCTATCTGTGCTGTACGATTTGATTCTGATATGTGGGATACATTAACAGAATTTCCTGGAATTGTCTTCAAAGGGAGGTAGTGCATGTTCCCTTCTACTCTCCAGCTAAAATGTAGAGGTGATGGTAGGTATTCAGGCAGCTATTTTGTACTATGAGGCAGCTATCATGGATACGAATGAGGAATCAAAGCGATGGAAGGAGTCTGGACCCTGATGATTGTGGGGTGACAAAATAGCCCTGAAACACCAACTCCGAAGCGAGAAATTACGCATCTCTTGCAATATTTTTGGTACCTGCAGTCCAACATGACTGATAGCAGCAGTGCGTGAGTCTCAGGACATAGTGCTTTTCTTCTCTCCACATCTCTGTTCATTTTTAAGGGAGGCTTCCTCTGACCTTCCTGTTATGATTTGCAAAATTGTTATTTACCAAATAACTTGTAAAATTATTTGCAAAATACCCCCCCCAACCCCCCCCCCCCCCCGACTTTCCTGCTCTGCTTTTACTTGAAACACTTGTCATCATCTCCACGTTGTATGCATCTTACTTATCATCTGCCTCCAGCTCTGGCTGGGACTCCCCGGGGGAGGTGTTTTTTTCCTGCCGCCTCTACTGCATCCACCACAGCGCCTGTATACAGTAGGGATCACGCCTGTGTTTTGCATAAATGGATCTCCATTTGCAGGGGAAGAAATGAGGCTCCTAGAGGAAGCCTGAGGTCTTCCGGCTGGCCAGTGCCAGCGCCTGCAGTCTCAACAAGCAGGTGGCTCCCAAGGTTTCCCTTTTAATTCCCACCTGCCAAGCCGGCCAGTTTGGGCAGGCTGAGTTGGACCCAGCGGCTGTTCCTGATCCTTCCTCTCCTCGCCCCCGTGTTCTCACCTCGCCTCCAGAAATAGCCCCTTTAAAATAGCCGCGTCCCCTCGTTCTGGGGCCTCTGCCTGCCCACGGATGTGACGCTGTGCTGACGGGTCGGCTGCCTTACTGCTGTGGGATTTTTAAAAATACAGTTGGTGTTAGGTGTTTTTTTCCCCCTTTTGTGCTTGAAGAAGCGCAGCCACCCACAGGGCTGCTCTCCCATCCCCTGCACTTACCAGTTAGTGTCACCTAGGTTGTGTGCTGTGTGTCCCTGTGGGCATTCCACTGAGGCATGGCCGCCAAGGGACGTGTGGTCTGCAGAGCTGAGAGCCTGTGCTGCAGGCTCACACCAGCCCAGGAGGGATCCTGTGGCCTGCCGTCCCAAGTCTGCTCCAGAAGCCCTGGGTTCAAGTCCCAGTGCCACCTCTTGCAGTCCATGTGACCTTGGGCAAGTGGTAGAACTTTGCCGAGCCTCCATTTACCCTTTTGGAAATGGCATGTATTGGGGCTCGGTCATTTGGTGGAACTTCTGAGACTCAGTCTACCTGTCTGTGAATTGGGGACATCTTGGGGGCTTAAGCTGAAGTTCTCTGAGCCTCAGTTTATCCATCAGTAAATGAGACACCTGCAGGTTTTCCACCTGGGGGCTGGCACACAGTGAGTGATGCTCTGGGGGCATGAGCCGACCTCCCAGCACTTGGCCCACTCTGACATGACCTCTGTCACCTATCTGAGGAAAGGAGGTGGTGAATTTAGGGCCAGCTCTAGGCCTGCCACTTCTGGGAGCCATGAGGACATCACTTCCTCCCTCAGGGACTCAGTTTTCCTCATCCTAAGATGGGCTTATGTCCCTCGGTTGTCTCTTGGGAAGTGTTCCAGAGATGAGGCGCATCCATTGTGTCCCCACCACCACCACCACAGAGCAAATGCTGTGTAGAAATTACATCTTCCTCTCCTGTTTTATTCCTGCCATTTACTGAGACTGTCACTTATGGTTAAGAGCTGGGCGCTAGGCCCTGATGGCATGGGTTTAAGTCCCAGCTCTTCTCCTAATTTGCTGTGATTTTACCTCTCCCAGCCTAAGTGTCCCCATATGTAAAATAAATATGATAACCCTTCTCTCCCAGGGTCCTTGGCAGGAGCTGTTGAATTAGTCGGGGTGAAGCCAGTGGAGCAGCGCTGGGCTCAGTAAGGGCAGTGCGGTGTGCATAAATAATACATGTCTTCGCTAAATTCTTATCAGGCGCCATCCGAGTGCCCGCTCCTCCTGGGAACAGGATCAGGGAGTTGGAGGCACGTCTCTAGTCGGTCCGTTTGCTTGGCTTGGAGGTCCTGCCTCAGCCTCTGGGTCCTGCCTCCCACGGAGACAAGGATTAAACTGCCGGAGGGCCGTGCCTGCCTGGGCCACAGGCAGCGCAGAGGCCGCCTCTGCTTCCTGTGTTTGCTCAGCAGGTGTTGGGCCGCCGGATGGCACAGACCAGGGCTGGAGGTCCAGGAAAGGGGGCAGAGGGTAGAATCCAGGGATGGCTCAGAAACGGGGACAGGAAGGGCCCCTGGGAGGAGGCCTGGACGCTTCCGCTGCAGCCCCGGAGGCCCAGCGGCTGGTTCAGCTGCAGCCGCCGCCTCGCTGGCATCTGTGACTTCGGTCACTGGGGAGGGTTTTTTGGCTACCTGCTGCCTGCTGAGCTCTCTGCTGGGATCAGGAGGGGGATGTGCCTGCCTCTGCAGGGCTCACGTTCTGGTCAGGGAGGGACAATAAGCAAAATAAAGCAGGCATTGTGTTAGATGGTGATGAGAAAACAACTGGAAGAAGATTTAGGAACAGAGGGATGAGGGTTGTCATTTTAAGTGGGGTTTCAGGGACAGCTTCAATGAGGAGGTGACAGTTTGAGTAAAGCCCCAGTGGAGGTGAGGGAGGGAACCAAGTGGATATGTAGGGGAAGGATGTTGCACGCAGGGGGCACATCCCGTGCAAAGGCCCAGGGGCAACACCAGGCTTGGTGTGTTGGGGAACAGTGAGGAGGCCTGTGTGGCTGGAGCAGAGTGAGTGAGGGGGAGAGAGAAGGGACAGGAGCACATATATGTGCAGGGAGGACTTGGGCTTTAACCCCAGGCAGGTGGAGCCCTGGGAGGCCATGGGCAGAGGGGACCTGACTCAGGTGCTCACAGGCGCCCTCTGGTGGCTGCAGCGGGAAGGACAGACTGCTGGGGAGAAGATCCGAGGTCCAGGGTGGAGGAGAGGTCCAGGGGGGCAGCGATGGGCTGCACAAGGTGAGGACGGAGGAGAGGGGGAAAGTGGGTAGATTAGGGATAGAGTTTGAAGGCAGACTAATCTTAGCCCTGTGAGGGAGGGACTCATACCCATTTGACAGATGGGGATGCCGAGGCCAGAGAGGTTGCGTGTTTGCCTGTGTCACACAGCTAGCTGGTGACCAGAAGCAGGATGACCAGCCGGGCCTGACCGGGGTGCAGCTTGCCTTTCAACCACTTATCAGCCATACTACTTCCTAATTTATAGATTGACCACACATGTTTAAAGGCTTGTAATATGACTTTGACTTCTCTTAGTGGAGATGTTGGTCAGGGTCCCTGCCTGCCTGGTTTTAGGAAAAGTACTTTAAGTGCTGCCAGCAGTGTGGACCGGTTGGGGGCACTGGGAATTCTGTTAGACCTGGATTTGAAGTTGGCCTCACCTTTCACTTAGCTGTGTGACTTTGTGGCTGTTGCCCGACCTCTCTGAACTCTCATTTCCTGTGAAGTCTGACTCATTTGTTTATCCCACTAATATTTTTTGAGCACCTGCTGTGTGTCAAGGGTTTTAGGCAGAGCGGTTATTTCTGCCTTGATCACCGCAGCTCCTTAAGTACCAGCTGGCAGCGCACAGTGTTAGGGCCACACAAGGGTGATTGGGAGCCCTAGCCATCACGGATCCCCCCCGTGGATCCCTCCGAGGGTGAATTGGCTGCTCAGAGGGCAATCCCGGGGTCGGCGCCTATGGGAGATGCTAGGTTCCCAGGGCCTGCTGGCACAGGGACTGGCGCTGTGTATAAAGCTCCAAATTGGCACGTCTGGGGAGATAAGCAATTCAGAAGAGCTGGGCTCAGGACCCAGAGGAGTTTTAGGAAAACTTGAACCCTATATTTTATTTATACTTTCTATGTATCCAGTTTAGGAAAGAAATGTGGTTGAAGTCTATAGAGTTCTCTGTGCTGAGGAAGTTGTGTTCAGTTTATTCGGCAGCATTTATTTTTCTCACTGATACGTAAAATAACGATGCCTCCTAAGCTCAGTGAAATACAGAAATTGCTGAGCTTGAACCTGGGAGGATGGGAGGCTCTGAGAGTAAATGGGGGGAAGGGAAGTCAGAGAAGGCTTCCTGGAGGAGGTGGTGCCTGAGCTAAGATGTGGAGGTAGGAGTTAACGGGGTAGAGGACAGTGAAGGGTGTTCCATCCAGGCAGAGGGAACAGACTTCCTGCACAAAGTCTCCCTGAGCCCTCAAAGTAAAATAGTTTAATTGTGTGTCTTACACTGGGCCTGGCATGTGGTAGGTGCTCAGCAAATGGATGAGGTAGATATTAAATAAATGGTTCTGTATAGGCACTCCGTCAGTGGGCACATGGTAGGTGCTCAGTAAGCAGGCACTCCGTCTGTCCCTGATCGGGGTGACGCCATGTGGGTGTCATTTTCTGGTGGCTGTGTTCGGAAGGACCTGAGACCTAGAGGTTTGGGTCTGTCTGAAGGTCTTTGGCAAGTTGTCTGTTGAGCAAGGGTCATCTTCACGATTTTGTGCCCTCAGCTCCCTGTCCTGCTACTAATAAGGCTCTCTCCACGGGTGCACAGTGGGCCTGCAGCTTCGACAGAGGAGAGACCCAAATCAAACTGGCGTGATTAACAAAGCAAACGAATTGATTGGCTCTTGTAACTGAGATGGTTACAAGGTGTTAAAATAGATGTGATGTTAGACTATACCAGCTTCAGGTGCAGCATGATCCAGGGGGTCAAACAAAGAGCTTCGAACAGGTGATGAAATGCAGACCTGTATTGCTTAAACTGCTTGCTCAAGGCCATTCAGCTACGAGGCGCTTAAGTCGCCAGTAGACTGGGGTTGCTCTGAATCTGAAGTTCATGGCTTGGGAAAGTTGTCCCAGACTAGAGGGTGACAACTCGGTTTGACAGATGGGAACACTGAGGTTCAGAGAAGGGAAATGACTTGCTTAAGGCTCGGACCAAACTCCATCAAAGCCGTGGTCTTGTACCTCACACCACGGGGTTCTCTGTAAGCACAGGTTGACTGGTGAGCCAGTCTGAGGCCAAGAAGAACAGGTTTGCTGAGGGCCGTACAGATCTTGGGCCAGCCTCCCCACTCCCCACCCAAGAAGTGCCCACTTGTGTCCCCACCTGACATCCACCCTGGATGTTATACCATTCCGCTTGTTCTTGATGAACACGTCCTGGATGACAGGTGGGGAGGTCCCTGCTGACCCTGGATGCCCGCCAGTCATGAGCCCAGCCAGGCCTGCCCAGCGCTGTCACAGGAGGAAATGAGACTGGCAGCCAATTGTTCTCATCCAGCCAGCAGCCTCGCTCTCCAAAGCCCAGTTTCCGACATGTTTGCATTGAGGACTCGAGCCCTCGCCCCCAGCAACACCATCTCTACCTGGCATATCCCTGCCTGTGTTTATTTTGCCTTTGGGCATCTCCATGGCATTTCTTGGGCATCTACTGTGTACCAGGCATTAAGCTTGGCTACTAGCAGGCTTTACCACCACATACCCCCTTCTGCCACCCTCCAGCTATGTGACCTTGAGCAGGTGTCCTGACCTCTCTCTGACTCAATTTCTCCATCTGTAAAATGGAGAGAATTCAGTGAGATGTTACATGTAAAGCACTTTGTGTAATGTTTAGCATACAATGCATAGTCTTAAAATATTAGCGATTATTGTTATTATTGCTATTACTTTACTTTTGCCCTTCTTTCCCTCTTTCCACACATCCTATGTCCAGTGTTCCATGCCATGCCCTTTCACAACAGAGTCGGTACATACAGGTCTGGCACTTCCTTTTTCTGGGCTGTATAGTGTGCCATCGACGTACCCAGACCCCTTCTAACGGGCTTGCCCATTCATCTCTCTCATTTTCCCATGAGGTGAGCCCACAGTGCTTGTTCATGCACAGGCTTCAAACACAAGTGTGAGGGTCTGGGTGGCATATGCACATTTTAGCATTTGCTGAATCTTGTCCAGTCACACCACAGAGTGTCTACAGTCCCCACTGCCGTCACCAGCAAACCAGCGTGGGCTTCCCCCTAACAGCTTTGTGGGACAGGAATGTCTTTCTTTCTTTGGCTGTTCCCACTGAGCCATTTGCAGGAGCTCCCCTCCTCCTCCCCAGGGATGGTTTCCGATTTCTACGGTATTCTTTCAGACCCTGGGAAAAGCTTATTTCTGAGTGTTGAGAAAACAATCATTTGTTTCTGGGTCTAAGACCCTGCTGAGGGTCTAGAAATTCATCAGTGGTTATTTAGTGAGCATCTTCTACATGCTGGGCCCTGATCCAGGTTGGGAATACAGTGGTGAAGAAGACAGAGGAAAAAGCCCTGCCCTCCTGGAGTGTGGCAGGGAGAAGGACAAGGAACAAACTATTAAGGGCCTACTGGATGCATGCCTTTGAGGAAAATGAAGCCAGGGAAAGGGGTAAGCAATGGCTATGGAATCAAGGCAGGGCTCTCTGAGGAGGTGACATTTTAGTAAACGCCAGCAGGAGGTGAGGGGCAGTGAACTACGTGGAGATATGGGAGGTGTTCCTGATGGGAACAGCCAGTGCAAAGGCCCTGGAGGCAGGATGTGCATGGTGTGTTGGAGGAACAGCGAGGACGCTTGTGTGGCTGGAGCAGAGTGAGTGAAGGACAGAGAGGGAGGAGGGGACGCGACAGGTCATGCGGTCTTTGGGCGATTGGGGTTGGGGGCTTGGGGTGCGTGTCGTTTATATCCCCAAGGTGGTGGGATATGGGCAGAGGAGGCAGAACCTGACTCGGGTGCTCACTGGCACCCTCTGGTGGCCGCTGCGGGGAGAACACAGCACGGAGGGCGAGGGTCCGAGAAGGGGGACCGGGGTGGGGGTAACTGCGCTGGTCCAGGTGGCAGGGGTGGGGGCCCGACCAGATGGAGGCAGAGGAGGGCCGAGGAGTGGGTGGGTTCTGGGAAGATTTGTCAGAGGAGCCGCTGAGACTGGCCGAGGATGGATGCGGGGTGGGGTTGAGCGGAATCAAAGACGACGTGCTGTCCTCTGGCCCAAGCACCTTCATGCACGGGGCGGGGCAGGGGCAGGTGTGGGGACTCCCGTGTAAGAACACCTACTGGCGTTCCCGGAAAGCAGAGTGGCGGCGCTGGCGTGGACCTCCTGGAGGCGGTGGCTCCCGAGTTGGCCGTGGGTGTGATTGGAGCTGGCGTCCCGCGCTACAAACAAGCCAGTCTCCCGGGCAAGGCACATCCTTTCCTCAGCCTTCTGTACGAAGCACTTAGAACATTGGCCAGCCTCACGTTCGGGGTAGGATGGGGCTGGGTGGGACTGGAGCTCCGCCAGCTCCAGGCTCTGCTGTATCCCTGGGGCAGAAATTCTGAGATCTGCTGCAGACCTTCTCTTGGGGATGTGGCGTGGGGCCTGGTTTGCAGACCAGGAGGCTGAAGCCCAGAGAGGTTGAGGCACTTTCCCCAGGCCACACAGCATGTGGCAGACGCTGAACCCCACTTGTGGACCCCCCCACCCTGCTCCTCTCCCCTCTCCTTCTCCTCCTCTGTGTGTTTTCCACCCCCTGGGCTGCCAGCTTCAGCTCTTGGTGGTTTCCAGGCTCCCCTTGGCTCCAGCTTGGCACTCACCTCCCGCCTCCACACACTCTGGGCCCAGGGCCTGGTGCCAGGTGGGCTCGAGGGATGAGGGCAGTTTTGGTGAGCACCCCCTGCCTTACACTCAGGGTCCCCTCATCCCCAGACCCCCACCCTACCCCCACACCCCCGCTTCTGCTAATGATGGAAGAGGGATGGGAGGGAACGAGAGAAATTATATACACACGAACATATAAAAATTAGTTTAGGATCTGGGCCAAGAACCACTTGCACTTGGCTGAGCATTGTGGGTAATTCATTGCCAATTTCCATAAAAGCCACAGCCTGGCTGACAGGCGGCTGCAGGGCTTTTGTTTAAGATTCTGATGAATATATAATCTCTCTCCCGGCTTGGAACCCCTGTGGCTGTGGGACCCCCACCCTCCCTGCCCATCCCACCCACTGCTGAGCACAGCCCCCAGGAAGGATGTCCGTGGGCTCCTGCCCAAGAGGCCAGTCATTCTGGCTGCCTCGGGAGCCAGGCCGGCCCCATGTCCATCGGTGAGATTGCCTTGGAGATGCTTGGCTTGGCATTCGATGCCCCAATGATCCCAGGCTTTGTAATGTTGCCATAGCCCTGGACGATTTCCTCAGTCCTTCATCTGCTCAACATGCATTTATTGGGCTTCAACTGTTTGTGTGGGATGCTTGGGCACCTGAGATGGGCAAGGTCCAAGGGACCGATGGATGAGTAGTGAGCATTTATCCATATTTAAAGATTCTTTATCTCTTGCCCAGCAGATGCAAAGTAAAAACACCAGGTACCGTTTCTTGCTCATCCACTTGACAAAAATGTCTGAAGCTTGGTGACTTCCAGCGTGGCAGCGCATGGTGCCAGACCCTCCGGGTGCCCCCAGCAGGAGGATAAATACACACTTACATTTTGCAGCATCTTTGGTTTTTAATACTTTTTCCTGGCCAGATAACGCGAATGCATGGGGCACAATTGAGGTCATCAGAAGAACCCACTGAGGAGTCTCTCTACTGCCCTCATTTCCCCTCCCCTCTCCTTCCCAGAAGCAGCCACCAGCCTCCTAGGATAGGGGCTAGTAAATCCTTTTTACTAAAGGGCCCGATAGTAAATCTTTTCAGCTCTGCAAGCCGGAGGTCTCTGTTGTTAATTCTCAACTTTGCCATTGTAGCGTGAAGGCAGCCAGAGACAATACATGAGTGAATGCATGTGGTTGTGTGCCAATAAAGCTTTATTTATACCACCAGCCAAGGGGCCGGATTTGGCCTATGCATTCTAGTTTGCATGCACCATCCTGTAGAACTTTTGTGTGATGATAAACATGTTTTCTACCTGAGCTTTATAATAAACTAGCCACTAGCCACATGTGCTATTGAGCATTTGAAATGTGGCTAGTGCGACTGAGGATTTGATACTTAAATTTTATCCCATTTTATTCAATTTAAATGTAAACAGCCATGTGCAGCTGATGGCTACATTTTGGGAAGTGTGGTTATTTAGAGATCTTCTGAGAACATTCAGTAGGTGGGTAGATTTGTATTCCTTTGTTTAACCAAATGGTAGCATCTTTTACACGCCGTTCTGTACCTTGGTATATTTTTTTCCCACTTAGGAAATAAAGTATCTTAATGGTAATTTCATAATTGTACATCTGGCTTCCCCTTCCCTTTCTCATAGCTGTAGTACTAATCTCATAATACTAAGAGGTACTAAACTTGTGTGTTACTGTTTGGTGCCTTGGACTGCCATATATTTAACCCATCCCCTACTGATGGGTACTCAGGTTGCATCACATCGTCTGCAGTGAGGACTTCTGCATGTGTCATTTCACTGGAATGTCTCTATCAGATAAATTCCAAGAGGTGGTGGTAGGCACTCCACAAACACACACACGTGGCATCAGGTGAGGTTGAGAAAACATGGAGCCAACCTAAGTGTCCACCAACAGGGGATGGCCATAAACGTGCACAGCCTTGTCAAGAAAGAGTATGCAGCTGGTGAAAGGAATCTAGGGGCATGTGTGCTCAGTGGATAACAATGTCATGTGCAAAAATCACAAGCTGGGAAATGACATAAACAGCATGATACTCTTTCACTCAAAAAAATCACACTGTGTTCTAGAATTACCTTTGGTCCCTAACTGCATGGGAAAAAGACAGAGATTGCTTCTGGGGGTAGGTAAAGGGGACTCTCCCTTCCTCAAACGTTTGTCCTCTGTGTGCCAGCCAGCTCCCTGTCCCAGGCAGGAAGAATTGCGAAGAACAGATTTCCTGCCCTCTTGCGGCTAGTGCTCCAGTTGGGGGGATGGAGGATAAAGCGCAGAAGAACAAAAGCCATCAGATGTCAGGGGGGTGTCTGCTGCTCTGGAAAAAATAAAATTCAGAAAAGGTCAATGTTGGTGCCATGGAAGGGCAGAATTTTAAATAGGGTGTTTGCCCTGAAGACCTCATTGAAAAGGTGACTTTGAACAGAGGTGGTGAGGGAGGGAGCCAGATGGGTTTGGGGACGGAAAAGCAGCCCTGGCAGAGGCGCAGAGAGCGGAAAGGCTTGTGGGGAGACCTCTGGGAACGGCTGCTGAAGCCCTGTCCTCACCTATGCTGAGCACTGCTCCCTGGGGCGGCTGCTGGGAAATAATTACTAATACATTTTGGGAGCCAGTGGTCTGTCCTTGGGTCCCCAAGCGGCAGCCGGCACTTTCCCCCAGATGGCTCGGTGTCCCAGGTGGGCCAGGTTCAGACACTGTGAATTCCTGGACCCTGTGCCCGACTTCTGAAGCAGAGGAGAGAGGCCTGCAGAGGGGAAACCGAGGCCTGGATGAGGGGCGTGGGGGAGCATCGAGACCCAGCTTGCGTTCAGCTCCCAGCTCGTGAGAATTTGGGCCCAGCTTCTGCGCCTCCGTTTTCCCAACTGAAAAGCAGGGAGAATAATGACACCAATCTTTGAGGGGACCCGGGGAGCTACTTCATGTATATCTGCCCTGCAGGGAGAGCCAGGGATAACAGCACACATTGAGCACCTGCTGTGTGCTCCCCTCTGTTTTGAGTCATTGGCCTACCGAGTTTGAAATGAGTGTTTTTAGGTCTTGTGGGAGATGGGGTTGCGTGCAGAACCAGACCCCCATCCAAAGATGCCACCTTCTCCTGGTCTCTCAGCATTTGAGAACTGGTTGGGGGGGAGTGGATCCCAGAGAGGGCATGCCCACACCTGACTTCACACAGCAGGCAGAGCCGGGAGCCGCCCTGCCCCACAGCCCCTCAGCAGCTCTCCAGGCCCCAGCCTTACGGGACTGGACCCAAGGTTCCACTTCCACCCCCATTACTGAGGCCTCCTCTCCCAGAAGCCTGCTCTGCCCCCATGCCAGGGGCGTCTCCCATCACGGTCTGACTCACGCAGCCCCAGTTGGCCTCCAGCATAGGCCGGGGAATTACCTGATGCTGGGCCATCGGCTGCCTGTGTCATCCCGTGTCCCTAGTGGTCCATCTGGAGGCTGATATACAGTTGGTGCTCTATACATGCAGGTGTGTTTGTGAAAGAATTGCTGCAGGAGTGTGGCGATCCTTCCTGCCTCAAATACATTCATTCTTCAAATAACATGCCCCTCCGCCCCTCCCTTTCTGCTGTCACCCCATCCTGTCTCCCAGCCCCCTCTCCTTCCTAGAACTCAGTGTATGCCTTCCCACCACAGGGCCTTTGCATGTACCCTGCCCTCTGCCCAGCATGCCCTCTTCACCTCATCTTTACACAGCGGCCTTTGTCACTCTCCCTCTCTAGAAGGAAGCCCTGGGAGCTTGTATTGTGTCCCCAGAACTCAGGGTAGCACCTGCTCAGGGTAGATGATGAGGTTCCATCGGTGACCCGGACAGGACCCCACCCTCACAAGGGAAATTGAGTCAAGAGCTGCAGTCAGTCTGTTTTTGAGGACCTCTCTGGCCTGTGCCTCACTTGCCCTGATCTCAAAGGCCAGGAACCCCCCCCCCCAAAAAAAACCCCAGGTACCAAAGAAACCAATTCTCTTCTGTACAGGTAGAGAAACTGAGGCTGAGAGCATGGCAAGGGCTTGCTCAGGGCCACATAGCTACCTGAGGACAGAGCTGGAAAGAGAACTGGGAGCTCCTTCCTCCTATGGACCTTGATTTCTAAAGTGGGGGACCTGCCCTAAGGTGGGGCTGTTTTGGGGTGCCCTGTGGAGGAGGCATCCCGTGGCACGGTGGACCACCGACGACTCCCCATTTAGCTCCAAAGTGTCCGAGGAGAAGGCTCAGTCTGGTGTGGCGTGATCTTTAACACCAGCACCTGCCAATCTCTTTATAACCAAATCCCACTTGGGTTGCTGGCGTTAGCAACAGTATCCAGGGGAAATGGAAGAACTCGATACTTACTTTCACTGGAACATTTTTTTCTGGTGACTTCCAAGGTTCCGGCAGTTAGAGCCTTAGGATGTTAGGATATGGCAGCCGTCGTGAAGGAGGGCAGGATTTGGGGGGATGCCACCCGTGACCTCACTGGAGACCTGGGGAGCACAGAGGCATCTTGCAGACAGGCTGCGGCCACATCCATTACAGCAGCCACAGCTGGCTAAGGTGGGAGCTTGGCAAGCCTGGCAGGTGGGCCACACCTACCGCCCCTGCTTCCAGTGCGGGGTCAGCCTGTTGGTGCCGGGGGTCTGGTTGTGGTTGGGGCAGCTTTTTACAGATTTCTGCCCTCAGGGTTGGAGCAGCGACCTCCAGAGGGTGCCTGGGTTATAAGCAGGGTGGACCCAGGTTCAGATCCCAGGTGTGTGGACTGTGGCTGCAGAGTGCCTGCTGACCTGTACCCTGTCCTGCAATCGGTCCCTCCAGGCTTCTTCGCGAGGTCTCTTAGCCCTTTATTTGTTCGTTCATTCATTTCGAAAGCGTTTACTGAGCACCTACTGTATGCCAGGCCCTGGGCCCCAGCAGCGACCAGAACTCACCTGGCCGCATCCCCCCGACCCCCAACTCCCACAATCTCCAGCAGACCCGTTCCCAGAACTTCCTGTGATGACAGAAATGTGCTGTGTCTGTGCACCTCAGGACTGTGGCCGCCAGCCGCGCTGGAAATGCGGCCACTGTGGCCAAAGAACTGAGTTTTAAATTTGACTTAATCTTATTTAATTTTAATTTAACTAGTCACATGTGGCTGCTGGTTCCTATACTGGAGAATGCAGATCTGGACTGTAAACAAGAGATGACCTCAAGTTAAAAAAAGTGCCAGAAGAGGGGCAAAGAAATAGAGGGATGTGTGGTTTTAAAGGTCAATAGGGGTGCTACTTGAGCCGGAGTGACAGCCGGGGTGGTTTTGAGAGGATGGCGTTTGAGGAAGACGTGAATGGTGAGAAGGAAACAGCCATGAAAACGTAGGGAAAGGTGTTTCAGGTGGAGCGAAGCATGTGCAAAGGTCCTGGGGCAGGACCTCGGGTGGCGGGTTGGAGGAGCAGCAAGGAGGCCTGTGAGGCTGGAGGAGAGTGAGCAAGGGGGAGGGAGGCAGGGAAGAGAGGAAAGGAAGGGCTTGGGCAGGTCATGCAGGGCCTGAGGGGCAGTGGGGAAGGCTTGGCTTTGATCCCAAGGGAGGAGGGAGCCCTGAAGGGCTGTGTGCACAGAAGGGGGAACCTGACCCAGGTGGCCACTGCAGGGAGGACAGACTTGGGGGCCAGGCAGGGGAGTGGCGGTACCAAGGCAAAGGGCACTGTGCTTGTCCAGGCAGGTAATGATGGGGGGTAGGAAGGATGCAGGGAGAAAGATGGACAGATTCATGAGAAATTGAGGAGGGAAACTTGAGAGCATTTCTAGCCCAGGGGCATGTGGGGAAGTCAGGGTGGAGAAGAGGTATCAAGGGTGGCCCCCAGGTTCTAGCCTGAGGCTCTGGGAGGCTGGAGCTGCTGTCAGCTGAGATGGGGAGATGCAGGAGGAACAGGTTTGCTGGGTCCAGCTACACCTGAAGGTGTCCTAGATTTGCCAGGAAGGAGAGCAAAAGGGCTGGGCCTGGGGGAACCAGCAGGTGAGAAGGGCAGACAGGTAACTGGGGCCTGCCCGTAGTGGGCAGCATGCCCACTGCTGTGTGGCTGGCATGCAGACTTGGTGCCAGGACTGTGGTGCAATGTGGGTGAGGCGAACTCCTGCCTGGTAAGCACGTGCTTCTTGCCCCAGGTCATGAATGCTCTGCTGGGCTGGAAGGGGCCCCTCCAGCCACCTGGGGAGCCCTGGAGCCCTAGGAAAGGGGGAAGCTACCCAGCCAGTTTCTCTCTGGCTCTGGAAGCCAAAGGGTGTGGAATTTGGTAATTGTCCCTAAATGAAACTTCCAGGAATTTGGGCTCCAAATGTGAGGAAGGTAGGACAGGTTG
This sequence comes from Manis javanica, assembly GCF_040802235.1. Taxonomy (NCBI): domain Eukaryota; kingdom Metazoa; phylum Chordata; class Mammalia; order Pholidota; family Manidae; genus Manis; species Manis javanica. The sequence goes on along the minus strand of NC_133168.1, from coordinate 96,507,963 downwards.
GGGGAGGGGGAGAAGTAGGGACTCTGCCTGGATGTACCCACACAGCAGTTTTCCCTACATTCATGTCAGGGCAGGTTTCCAAGGCTTGGGAACATCCCAACGGAGTTACCGTTTGCTTGGAACTTACTTGCAGAAAATGACAGGCCATAGCTTCTTCTGTGGGTGTCCCTCCTGGTGTTGTGGGGAGCAGTTAAACTCTGTGGGCTGCATGCTGGCAAATGGCCTCATAATGGTGCCCATTTGCACACACAGGAGAAAGACTCAAAGCAGTTGACCTCAGGACCTTTGTACTTGCTGTGCATCCTGCCTGAAACGCTGTTCCCACGGGTGTTTGTATGTCTGATTCGCTCACTTCATCCAGGTCTTCTGAGAGATCCCCTCAGACACCTCCAGGCTTCTAGAGCTTCACTGTGAATTTTATTTTCTTGTTGGCCTCTAACTGCCCAGCATAATTATTGATAATGTTTGTTTCTCTTTGGTACCCATTTCGCCCCCTTGCCTGTGAGCCTGCTGAAGGTGGGAGGGCTGGCTCTGTCATGCCCACTGCAGCATCTCCAGGGGACCTGGCACACAGTAGGTGCTCAATAAATGTGGGAAGAATGAGTGAAAATGACCACATGCTAACATTTCCTCCCCAGGCGAGGGATGGATTATGGGCAATTTTTATTTTCTTCTTTATGCTGATTTTCCCTAATTTTCTGCTGCATGCGCCTATTTTATAATTAGAAGAAAAGTTATTTTGAAAAAACCCCCAAATGTCCCAGCTGCAGGAGCTGACGTGATCTAGCCCCATGTTCCTCCCCAAGGGCAGCTGCCTCTTGGATGTATGCAGAGGATATACCAGCCAAACGTTCCAGGACTCCTGGGGTCAGCCCTCAAGGGCACAGGGTGGGTGGAGCAGCAAGGAGGGCTTCTCGGTGGTGGCAGCTCTAACCTTCAAAGTGTTCAGGCAAAGCCTGCAGTCATCCTGGAGCCCCCTTGTTAACTTACACCCCACATTCAGTCCTTTAGAAACTTCTGTCTCCCTGCCTCCACAATCTAACCATAATGTGCCCACTCCTTCCCTCTGCTTTCACCTGAGCCAGTGCAGTCCCCTCCGCCATGTTCCCCCAGGCTGTCCTCCCTGAAGCAGCCACCAGAGGGCGCCCGTGAGCACCTGGGTCAGGTGCCCCCATCCTCTGTGCACAGCCCTGCAGAGCTCTCACCTCCTTCCAGATCAAAGCCCAAGCCCTCCCTGCGGCCCACCAGGCCCTGCACGACCCGGTGTGCCCTTCCCCTCTCCTCGCTCACTCGGCTTCAGCCACCACGTGGGCCTTCTGGGTGTTCCTCCCACACGCCTGCCCTGCCCAGCGCTGCCCCAGGGCCTTTGCACAAGCTGTTCCTTTGGTCTGGATTGCTCCCCGGCATCCACGCCTCCCTCCCATTCCCTCACCGCTTTCAGGTCTCAGATGTCACCTCCTCACTCTGTACCACACGTAGTGTCGCGTCGCACCCCATGAGTCGTCCCCCCAGCCTCCGCTCTTCCCCTCTTGTTCATCCTCACAGCCCTTTTCACCAGATGTCCCTCGGTGCATTTTATTTCTCTTCTTTCCCATCTGCTGCCTTCTCTAGAGTGTCAGCTCCACGAAGGCAGGGAGTCTTTGTCAGTCTCAGTCATTGCTACATTCCCAGAGCCCTACTCTGGGCCTGGCACTCAGCAGGTGCTCAGAAAAGTTTGTTTTTAAAAAAGAGTTGATGAAAACACCTGCTTTGCTGAGGCCCCATCCAGTGTGGGCTCTGGGGCGGAGCAGCATCGGAGACGGCTCTCGTGGATACGGAAGGTCCTGGCTGTGGATGCCAGCATAGCTGAGAATCTGCTGTATACTGGGCACGCCCTATGCTGGGAGCTGATGACCCACCCAGAACGGTGCATGGGCTCTGGTCTAGACAGAGACGGCCCCAGCCCTGCACCTGAGTGGCAGACGTATGGGGTGGCCAGAGCTGTGATGGGGGACATTCAGGGCTCTGTGCAGATGGGGCCACCTCATTCCTGGCCCGGACCTTCCCTACCCCAGCCATGGGGGTGAGTGTGCTCCCAGGTCGCCGTGGTCACCACCATCACTTGGAAGTGGGAGGTTATCTCCAGGGAGATGTGGGCAAGAGGCCTAGAGAAAGCAGGGCCAGTTGGGGTGGGGTGTGGCAGATCACACAGCCTCAGGTGTCCTGAAACGTGGACTTGGGTGCCTGGTGTATATTAGAGATGGAGAAACTAAGGCTCGAAGAAGAGCAGGTTCTTCCTGTAGGTCATGTGGGGTGTGTCTGGATTCAGACCTGGCTCTGCACAAGCCCTGTGCCTGGGCTGTCAGCCCGCAGTTGCAAGGAGAGCACCTACTATGTTCCTGGTGGCATTTCCTGAGGGCCCACTGTGTGCCCCGCACAGCCACAAAGGTTAGGCTGCTCAATTGCACACCCATGTTGGCACAGAACACCTGTGTTGCCCCACGTGGTGCTGGGGTAACAAGTATCTCACCACATGAAGCACCTACTGTGTGCCACCCAGGGTTGGGCTGTGGGGGCGGGAAAGCGTTGGAGCATCTTGTATTTGGCAGCACCTACTGTGTGCTCTGTGTAGAGGGGGCAGGTGGCGCACCTGAATCCAGAAATTCACACAGCACCTACTGTGTGCCTGGTGTTTTGGAAACTTTCTCATGCCACTGTAGTGCCAGGGGAGGTGGGATTACGCACTCAGCTTTGCAGAGGGGGAAACCGAGGCACAGCACGGGAAACGAATAGATTAGCCAGCAAGGGTACGTACAGGGCTAAGGAGAGGTGGGGTGTGGACCCACGAAGCAGCCATAGCAGGCGTGTGTGGGCTGCCATGGGAAGTGGCTGCCTCTACTGGGCTCCTACAGCTGCCAGTGTGCCCCCCCTCAAAGCCCATCTCCTTTGCCCCACTGGGCCGGGAGCTTCTGGAGGGCGGGGCCTGTCTGTCTCCTGCACTGCTGCCTCCACGGGGGACGTTAAGTTTTTGTGGCTTGTCATTTGGGGGCTCCCGGCCCCCTGCAGCACTGTGGCTGAGGGCTCAGCCTCTAAACCCAGATGGTGGTTCCAGTCCCTGTTCTCCTGACCTTGGGCAAGTAGCTTCAGTTTCTCAGCTTCTTTCTTTGGAAAATGGGGCGACGGTGCGGTGACATGAGCAGACAGCGCTCTGGGGTCAATCCTGAGCCGTAAGGGCCGCACTAGAGGCGTTTCCGGCTGCCTTGGGAGCAGGGGGGGAGGGCCGCCCCCTGTGGCACCCCGGGGTCTCCTTCAGGGTCTCCGCCGCTCCCTGATAGCTTCCCTGGGCTCCTGGGACTCGCTGGGGGCCCCAGACCCCCCTGCCTCTCCGGTGGGGATTTCAAACCCGCACGGGCGGCAGCGCCGGCCTGGATTGGCCGTCCGCGCGGAGCGCCCCTCCTCCTCCCATCCCTCCCCCGACTCCGGATCGGGTGTCGGGGCCTGGCACGGTGGCCCCATCTGTTTCCAATCCGGCCCACTCCCCGCCCTCTCTTCAGGGCTGTGGCTCGGGTGGGGGCCTCGGCCACGGTGTCCCCATCCATCCCCCAGACCCCAGCCGGACTCGCAGCGGGAGGGAAGCCTCTTTGCGCCCGCCTCCCCGCACCCGGGGGTTGAGGGGTGGGCGTGGGGGTGGCGGTGGTGTGTGTGTGTGTAGGGGGTGTGGCCTCTGCCACCCAACCCAGACTGGGAGGGGCGCTCGCTGCCCCTCGTCCGACCTCCTTTATTTGGGTGTGTTTGGGGAGCCCTCTGCTGCTGAGTCGGGCATCAAGCCCATCATCCGTCGCCATGGCCACGATCAGCACCTGGCGGGAAGGGGGAGCAGGGTGGGGCTCCCTCTTGTATCGGGATTCCTGGAGGGGGGGTCCTGTGCTGTGTTCCTCGAAGAGCCCCTGATTTGTGTTTATATGGGGGGAGCACAGTGCCCTCCTGGAGAACTTCCCCCACCGTAGGACCCGACGCAGGCTTCCAGGGCGCCCAGCTGGGACTACCCACTGGTACCCCCGCCCCACTTCCGGCCAGGGCCCCGCCCCCGCCCCCTCCCCGGGCCCGTCCTCAGGCCCCGCCCCGGGCCCGTCCTCAGGCCCCGCCCCTGGCCCGCCCTCAGGCCCCGCCCCCGGGCCGAGCTGGGCCTCGGCCTCTCCGGAGTCCTGTGCGCCGCGCTCCCGTGGACCGGGGACCCGCGGCAGCGGCCCTGCGGAGCAGCGCGGGGCCCGGGCCCGCTCTTGGAGCCCAGATCCACGGGGTGAGTGTGCCCGGACTCCCTAGCATCCCGAGGCCCAGTCTGCGCTGGGCTTTGTCCTCCCGTCGCCCCCGCTTCAGGCTCCGGGAGGGGGACCCCCATGTGCCCCCCCCCCCGCTACTCCGCTCTGCACGGCCTGGCCCGCCCGCCCTCCACTGCCTGGCGCCCCCCCGTCCCCCAATTCAGACCAGTCGCTCTTACTTTGGAAAACTCCAGACCGTTATGCTCCGTGGGGTCCCTTCCCCACCCCCGCCGGGCCCCCAGCCCGACCTCTTCCCCCATCTCCTTGGGGGCGGAGCCAGGCTCGGATCTGCCTTCGCTGCCAGTCCCGGGGGCGCTCTGATGGGGCTTCTGCGTCCTTCCGCTGGGACCCGACCGCGGAGGCGGCGGCAGGACCCCGGGCATGGGTTGGGGTGGGGGATGTGTGGCTGGGATCCCTGCTCTTAACCAAAACTCCAAAACTTACAGCAAGTTTCTCTCTTTCCACTGCCCTGTGTCCCTTGGGCCTGTGGACCCCAGATGGACACAGTGCCTGTTGGGGCTTTAATAAACTGGGGGTCAGGGTAAGCGTATCAGCTTCTGCCTTCCCATTTCCCACTCCTGCCCCTAAGCTCTACACTCCATCCACCACGATTACCACCCCCAAACCCATGCTCGGCCTCCAGAGACGGGATTCCCAGGGTTCCCTTTCAGAGCCCTGGGCGATCCTAGAGGGGCTTTGTGTCTCCCGGTCTAGGGACGCCAGGCCTCCCAAGGCCTGCCTCCCCCGCCCCAAGCCTCACCTCCACCCCTCGCAGCTGGAGGCTGTATGGGCCCTCCCGGCCTCTGGGTGTCTTCCTCTGGCCTCAGTTTCCCAGTCAGTGATGTGGGTAATGTGCTAAGTTGGGCTAGGCACGTGGTAGGCATCCAGTGTGTGCAGAGGCCTTGCTGCATTTTGGGGTGTGCAGGCCCCCTTCCTGGAGGATGACAGGTCCATGAAGAAAGGAGAACTGTGATGGGAGAACATACAGGGTACTGGGGGAGCCAGAGGAGGCCTTCGTCCAGCCTGGACATCCAGGAGGGCTTCCTGGAGGAGGTGACAATCCCGCTGAGACCTGAGGGTGGGTGAGTGGGAAAGCTGAGATTTGGTGGGGAACAGGGAAGGTTGTGCTGGGTGGTAGGAACAGCGGGTATAAGTACGCATGTGTGAGCCAGAGGGCGGTGAGTAGGGGCACCAACAGGGCGTGCAAGGGTGCAGAGCAACATGCCACATGATGGAGTTGGCAGTTCTGGAGTCCAATCTTACTGGACGTTCATGGGTGCCGTGGAAGTTTTAGGGCCGAGGAGGGACAGCGTTGGGCACAGTCCCTCCCAGCCCCAGGGAGGCAGGTCAAGGCTAGACTGAGAAGTATCCTGGGACAGGGACATCCATGGCTGTGGCTCAGAGGTGCGCCAGCTGGGGAAGGGTGTACCTGGTGGGGCGCCCATGTTAAGAAAGGCTCTGAAGCAGACTAGTGAATTCTGGGGTCTCAGGAATCTGCAGTGGCAGCAGGCTGCGCCCAGGGCAGATCCTGAAGGGCCCAGAATGTGGGGCACAGGCGCTGGGGGGCCCTGGTGGGTGTGAGTAGCACATGGGCACAGCCAGGTCTGGTGTCAGTCGCAGGCTCCTCCAAGAAGCTGACTGGGGCACCCGCAGGCAGGGGCAGGCCTGACAGCCTGGGCACCCAGGGAGCATGGACCTTGGACTTGGCTGAGGGCTGGCCTCTGGTCCCAAATCTTAGCCCAGCCCAACCCATCCATGCTGCATGACTCTGGACATGCAGCTACGTCACCTTTGCCTCAGTTTCCTCATATGTCAAACAGAAGGAAGCATGGGTAGAATTTAAGAGGCTCAGCACATGAGGGGCACCCAGCTGGCATTACCGATTCCTCCCTCTGGGGCTGGGCCTGGCCCTCTTCTGCCCCACCCATCCGCTCCTGGCCACAGGGACCCTTGGGGACAGAACTCAATACAAATCGATAGTCAATTAAAGGCAGGTCCCTGGCCCCGGTCCTTGCCCTTTCCGGGAAGGTGGCAGAGCTGGGCCCACCCAGCCCTGCCCTGTTCCTGGTGGTGGGGTGGGGGGCCAGTGAGTCCCCAAGAGGGAGAGAGGCTTGGCCAGAGCCGAGCTGAGCCTGTCAGTTACAGCAGAGCTGGAGTTTGTGCTTGACCCTTTGGTCCGCGATCCCAGAAGACTGCAAGCCCAGTCCTGCCCTCGAGGGGCCCCAAGGGCCTAGAAAAGGGGTTTCAGGCAGCAGGAAGGTTCATGGGCCCAGAGCGGGGTGGGATCAGGGGAGCTGTCGGGGTGACTGTGAGGGCAGAGGGGTAGTTGCAGAACCCCGGGGGGCTTCTCCCTGAGCCCCCACTCCCAGCATTGCCAGCATCGCTGCCTCCTGGCGTCGGGCCGTGGGAAGTGCCCTAAGCATCAGGGTCACACAGATGAGGCCCTAGCCCCCCAGGACTGGCGGGGGGCAGGGTGAGGCACCAGGGCAGCCTCAGGCTCTCAGAGACCCTGCCTTGTGTGGGTGACAGAGCCTGCTTGCTGCCCAGCTCTGGGTCATAATCATGCCTTTGTGCTCCCTGCTCCACGTGAGTGCCCAGGCCGGTTCCAGGATCGTGTGACCTGCGCCCTGGCACCCGGCTGGAATGGGTGCCCCCTCATCCTCAGAGGCCACTTGGCCACTGTGCACCCGGCCCAGAGAGGCTCACCCACTTCCCTGAGATCACAGTGGCCAGAGGAGGGCACTGTCCCGTGATGAAGTACGGGCCATGGACCCAGGGCCCCACCCAGCTAGGGGCCTCGGGTGAGTCCTGGCTCCTGTCCAGGCCTCCGTTTCCTCGTCTGTGAAGGGCAAGCCTGCCTTGACCAGCTGTGTGGAGCAAACGGGGGGCAGCTCCGTGCCTGGCACAGAGGCGGCTCAGCTGGTGGCTGGCCCGGCGGGGTGTGCAGGGATCTGCCCCAGGTCCCGGGTCTGCAGAGCCCCCTCTCCTCCCCCGCTCCGGAGCAGCCCAGCCTCATTTGCTACCCACATTATTTCCTGCAACTCCCGTGGGGGGCTGTTCTCTTCTTAATGGCCACACCATCCTGCAGGAAATTGGGGATGGCTGCATCGTGCAGCCTAATGCACCTGCCTCAGTTTCCCTCTCTCAGCAGTGGCAGAGCTGGTGGCCCAGGCTGCTTTACTGCAAGAGGTGCAGGAGGAGGCTCGGCCTGGCACCAACCCGGCCACATCTCTCCCTGCCCAGAGCTGCCCTGTGGGTACCATCCTTCCCCACCTCTGCCCCAGTCTCTCCCCATCTCCCCCCTAGGACCTTCTTGGGACTGCTGCTTGCCTTTCCTCATGCTGTTCCTTGTGCAGAGACACCCTCCCTGTTCCCATTCATCATTTAATTCTCAGTCAAATAATAGTAACACCTTCAAATATGGACGCAGAGCCTTCCAGGCAGTGGGCATAGCACATGCAAAGGTCCTGGGGCAGTATCATGCCTGCTGTGTTGGAGGAACAGTGAGGAGGCCTGTGTGATTGCAGCAGAGTGAGCGAGGGGGCAGACAAGGGGAGGGCAAGGAGGGGATGGGGCAGATCTTGCAGAGCCTTCTGGGCCACAAGAAAGCCTTGGGCTTTGGCCCTGAGCAAGGTGGGAGCCCAGGAGGGCTGTGGGCAGAGGGGAGCGGGCACCTGGCTCGGGCTCATGGGCACCCTGTGGCTTTGAGGAGAGGACAGACTGGGGGGTAGGGGGGTTGTGGGCAGGAGGCGACTGTCGTGATCCAGGTGGGCGATGATGGGGCTGGGACCAGGTGCAGGTGGAAGGAAGGGTAAGAAGCGGGCAGATGGGGGACAGACATGGAAGGCAGAGCTGATGGTTCTTGCTTACATCCTCCTTGAGCTTTGCAGAACCCGTGTCCCACCCCACCGGGGTCTTCCAGGAGTCTGGGGTTGGCGGGAGGGGCATGGGCTTTACGGGGCTCTACCTGCACCGTTGAAGTCCCTCCAGGGAGGACGGGGGCCTCAGAGGCCCTGGGACCTTCCCTTCCCTGCATCTGCCCCTCGCCTCCCACCTGCACTCCCGCTCCATCATCCGGGCCCTCAAAGCCCTCAGTGTCCTGCCTCCTCCCCCTCCTGCAGGCCGGAGTGGTGGCTTTGGGGGTGTCAGGCCCTGCTCTGCATCAGCCCCATCCCCAGCCCTCTGTGCAGTGCAGGTGGCCCCTGCCCAGCTGGCCTGGTGGGGAGACAGGCTGGGGCAGGGAGGTCACCCTGCTGGGGGTTTGAGCCCCTCTGGGCTGCAGGTGCTGTCTGAGGGCCTGCCCCGTTAACCCAAGTGGTCTGAGCTGGACCCCCCCCACCCAGAGGTGGCCAAGCACCCATGGGCGAGGCCAGATGCTATGCTCACTCGGCCCCATCTGGCTGTGGGTCACTTTCCCCAACGTGGATGTCCCCCTTCCGCATCGGCCTCTCTTGCTTTTAAAGATGGGAGCAGAGGGTACGGGGCCGTGTTCTAGGCCTGTTTCCCCGTCATCCCCGTCCCTGAAGGGCTGTGTCTGTGTGGGTATCTGTAGTCCAGCTGGTGCAAACCTGTCGGTGCACGTACGTGTGGCTGAGGGGCTCTGATTCTGCATGCCTGTGTTCACGGTCTGGTGCACATGCAGTCTGCTGGCTGCGAGGCCATCTGCAGCCTGACTGTGCACCCACCCAAGTTCCTAGTCTGTGTTCTGTTCATTGGCATCTCAAATCTGACTCTGTATTTGCCTACAGCTCAACCATGTGCGTGTATTGCCTGCCTGACCAGGACCCTGTAGATGTTTCTTGTCTGACTGCATGTGTCCAACATCTGATTCTGTGCCTGTTTCTGGTCTGTGTGTGCATTGTACTTGTCTGACTGCGCATGGACCCTTCTCTGTTGCCTGGTGGTGTGAATACCTCTGTGACTATCCCTGCTCTCCCTGTCTGTGGTCTGACTGTGTATCTGGGTCCTAACTCTGTGCAGGCATCCTTCTCTGTGTTTGGGCTGACTGTCCATGGTCTGACTGGGTAGGTTGAGTCCCCCACCCCCAGGCCGGGCTTCCCACCCTCCACCCTGGGCCATGACCGGGCCACTACCAGCCCAGCCTTCCCCTGGGGCTTCTTGGGGGCTGGGTGAGGTGACCGCAGCTGGGTATTTTGGGAGCCAGAATCATAGGGGCTGCCCCGGTCCCTGTGGCTGCGGCCTGGACCCGCCCAGGGGTGGGTGCCCGGCTGACCCAGCCAAGGGGGCCTCACCCTTGGGCCCCTCCCTGCTCCTCCCCAGCCCTCCCTGGCCCTCTGCCCTGGCTCTGGCCAAAGTGGAGCCTGCAGAGGGGGCCGGCTGGTGCGGGGTTTGGCCCAGGCGCTGAGGGACCCCTCTGCCCCTTGGCAGAGTTTAGATTCTTGTGGGAGGAAGGGAATCGAGTGCTAAGCACTCAGATTTAATTTGCAGGCTGGGGTAAATGCGTGGAGGGTGATCTTAGTCATTTCTGAGGCTGTGGGATGTGGAATGGGGCTGGGGGGGGGGCTTCTGGAGGAAGTGACAGCTGAACTGAGGCCTGTCACGCGGTGGAGGGGGATGGCATTCCCAGCAGAGGGCACCGCCAGGGCAAAGCCTCGGAGGCGGGACCAAGCTCAGGCCTCCTGCCAGAGAGGGAAGCAAGGCAGGCAGGGGTGTGCTGGCATCCGAGTTCGGCTGGGTCCAGAATACCCACTTCTTCCTCAGGGGCAGTGGCAGGTGGAGAGGGGGGCAGGACAGCGGGTGTGTGTTTGGTTTGTCCAGCGGCCGGATGGGGCCAGGTTGTGAGGGACAATTGGCAGCATCAGCCAGAACCTCTTCCCTCTAGAGGCTCAGCCTGCGAGGTGTTCGGAGCACCCCAGGAGCTGACCCTGTATCCTGGCTGCAGGCTCGGCCAGGGCCTGACGTCCCGGCTCCATCGGGGTTGAGGCTCAGCGGGGGTCAGGGCTCAGCCAGGGCTTGGGGCCCTCTCCGTCTGTGCGGGCTACCGTAGCGGGAGGCCACGGCCCAGCTGCCTTGTAAACACATCAGTTTCTCACGGATCTGGAGGCCAAGATCAAGACACTAGCAGATGAAGTGTCTGGTGAGGGCTGCTTCCTGGGTCATGGATGGCTTCTTCTCGCTGTGTCCTCGTGTGGCCGAAGTGGCCGGGGGGCTCCCCAGGGCCTCTGTTAGAAGGGCACTGATCCCATTCACAGGGGCTCCACCCTCCAGACCTAATCCCCTCCCAAAGGCCTTCCCTCCAGTTACCCTCCCCCGGAGGCAGGGGGGTAGATTTCAGCATAGGGATATGGGGGAGCACACACAGCCCGTAGTGAGGCTGTTTTTCTGCTCCATCAGTGCCCTGCGACCCTCCCCCACTGTCCTGTAACCCTCCCCCATCCCGGGACTCTCCTCTGCTCCTCTGTGGTCCACAGGCTGCCTCCTCCAGGAAAGCCCCCTGGGTTGCCCCATTCCCCTCTCACCAGTCCCTCTATTGTCTCTGCAGACGCTGCCCCGACTGACACTTGGCTTGTGGCCTCTCTTTGAGGGACTGGGGGGCCATCCCCCCTCCAGGGCTGAGGTCGGAGGTTACAGGTCACTGCCAAGCATGGCACCTGCCTGGGGTCCTGGTGTGGCTTCTGTGGTTGGTCCCGTGGGCCTCCTCGTGGTCCTGCTGGTCGGAGGCTGCGCAGCAGAAGGTAAGGGCCTAGCACGGGGTGTGCGGGCGTCTGAGCTTGCGTTTACGTGTGTGTGTGCATGTGAACATGTGTCCCCACCTCTTCCCTGGGGCCCCACGTCTTGCCAAGTGGAGCATCTGCTCCGTGAATGAGGCCGAGTGGCGCGCCTACTGTGCACTGGACAGATTCAGAAGTTCATAGTAATGACGGCGCTAAAAACCAAAATAATAGTGACAACAGTAACAAATGTCTGCTTCCCTAGCATCAGCCCTGCACCAAGCCCAGTGCTGAATACAGGCATTACCTGCTCATGTCCCTTCAGCCTCACAAAATCCAGCAGGCCCTTTCCAGTCTGCATTTTCCAAGGAGGGAAACCAAGGCCCAGGTGTTTTACTTGGAGTTGCTCCTGAGTGAGCCACAAAGTTCACCTTCCCTTGCTGCAGGTGGAAATACCAGCTCCCTGGTGGCAGGCACACAGGCAACCAAACCTTCCCAGGCGGAGACAGGGGAGGCTTCTTGGGAGAGAGGACATTGGCCCTGGGGCTTTGTGGGTATGTAAGAGTTCGCTAATGGCAAGGACATTGCTGGGCATTACTCATTATATGCTAGTAGAATAAGTAACGTATTTACCACTTCGTTTTGTTCCAGTGATAATTACTAGCCTTGGGCATGATGGAATCGAAATCATCCTTATGTACAAGTGGGAAAACAGGGGCTGGAATGTGGCCATTGTGATGAGGGGATCCCAGAGTATGGAGGCCACCCTGGCCTGGGTTCAAATCCTGTCCCTGTCTGGTGACCACGGGTGGGTCTGTGCTCTCCTTTATTCAGTTTGTTTTTAAGAAGCACCTACTGTGTGCCACATACTGGTTTAGACACGGGACAAAACAAACATCCCATCCCATCCCCTTCTGGGGCTGGTAGTCAAGTGAGCGAGGGTCACTAGTGTGGTGGACCTGCCGGGGAGCTGGACAGCAGGAAGGAAGTTGAGGGCTGGAAGGGAAGGTGGAGGCTGCATTTTACATTGGTGGGAGGGCAGCTGGGAAGGTTGCAGTGAGGAGGTACCATCTGAACAGAGACCTAAAGGCGCTGAGGAGTGTACCCCCTGGGTATCTGAGGGAACAGTGTCCCAAGCAGAGGGCACAGCCTATGCAAAGGCCCTGGGGCAGGACCATGTCTGGCATGTTGGAGGAACAAGAAGGCCCTTGTTGTTGGAGCACAGTGAGGGGAGGAGAGAGAAGGAGGGGATGGGGCAGGTTTTGCAAGGCATGGTGGGCCGCGGGGGAGGTCTTGGTCTTTGACCCTGAGGAGGGTCAGAGCACCTGACTCCGGTGCTCACGGTGCCTTCTGCTGGCTGCTGTGAGGAAGGCAGCCTAGGGGATCCAGGGCAGGAACTGGGGACCAGGACAGAGGCCACTGCTCTGGTCCAGGTGGGCAAGGAGGGCGTGTCACCTGGCCTGCAGTCGGCACCGGCTCACTGGGTGTTCTCTCATTACTGTATTACTTTAGATGCTGGTAGTGGTCTAGACTCAAACCCAGGTCTCCATCTCCAAGGCTGGGATCATGACCCCAGTAGGTGTGTGCATTTAGCAGGAGCTCTGTCACCTGGGGCTCCATAGCGGGGGAGCCCTGGTCATCCTGATTGCACTGCCAGCTTCCGGGAGTGGTCCAGGTCCTGTGGGAGCCCTTTGGGGTTGGAGCCCTTTGGCCACAGAACCCAGGTGGGCAGCTGAAGCGTTCACCATCCAGTGCCAGGAGGAGTGATTTCTGCTCTAGAAACACTTTCTGGTCCTTTGGGGCGCCCCCAGGATGCCCTGGGGCTGGCCCAGGCGAAGTTGTAGGGGATTGGTGGGTAGGTCTCCAGCAGTGGCACCATATTCTTTGCAGAATCGGAAATGGAAAAACAAAAGTCAAGCCAATTTACCAGCCTCCACCCTGCTGGTGTCACCATTCTGAACCTCTGTCTCTTCTTCCAAGAAATAGGGACACCCGGGGTGCTCTCAGTGATGAAGACCTGTATACCCCATTTATCGAATGTGCTGTCTGAAGGGGTTGGTAGCCAGTTAGGACCCGATTGAAGTCTTAGCTCTTGCCCATTACTGGCTGGGTGACCCCGGGCAAGTCACTCACCCTTTGTGAGCCTTAGTTTTGCTCCTCTGTGATTTGGGTGTAAAAATAGTGCTGAGCCCTGTCGGGTCCTGCACAAAATGAGCGCCTGCTCACTGCCCGGGGTGGCTATTCCCCAGGGCTTCTTTCTTGTGTCTGGGGCCCTCCCAGCAGGAGGAGGGGAGGGTTTATCCGTATGAGAGAATCCAAGCATCCACAAGAACTTTCCTAATGGGGGATACAGCGAGCAGAGAAAGCTCTTCTGGATTGGCTGGGACCCCGGGGCCACCTGGAGTTAGGCTGAGAAGGCATCCGCCCCGCAGAGGTGGGGGAACACAGGTGAGAGCAGGCAGCTAGCTTCACTGCATCCAGTGTTAGTTAGGTGGCCGTCAGTGTCAAGAGCCCCATTTTCTCAGGGGTCACTGGACACAGGAAGTATGGTGGGGTCCTGCGGAGTGGGAGCTGCCCTGTGCCCACCCTGCTAGGTAGCATGTAACCAGGCATTTCAGTCCGTCAGGACTGATCAAGGCTGTGATGAGGACAGAGGGGTTCCTGACCATACCTGGGGCAATCCGAGAAGGCTCCCCAGGGGAGGTGCTGGCCAAGCTGAGGTTGGAGCTGGCAGATGAAGGGAGGAGGAGGGAACAGCGCAGGCTCCTGATGTGTCCCGTTCCTGGATTGGAGGGTGCTGGGGGTGTACCTCCAGCTTGGGGTCACAAACAGGCCGCTGAATGCCCCCCCTCCGTGGCTCACTTCTGCCCTTCCTTCCAGTGGCCCCCCAGGGAAGGATTTCCCCAGAAGATCCCTGACCCAGCCACGGTGACTTCTCCCCACGACCTTGGCTGAGGACGCATATGGCCCTAGTCACCATTCCTGAGGCTTGGAGGAGGGGCGGCCCAGGCCAGGAAGGGCCAGGGAGGCAGGCCAGTCCTGGGATCAGTGCCGAGTCAAAGAAGGCTGGAGGTGACAGGAGTGTAGGGCGTGGCGTGCTTGGGGACCGAGACCCAGGTTCAAATCTGGGTGCTGTCGTTTCTCAGCTGTGTGATCTGTGCAAGCTTGGTGACCATCCCGAAGCTGATTATAATGTGATTAATAATCACTGCCTCAACGGGATACGTACCCAAGAGTTGAATGAGGCCGCGTATGCCTGCCCGCAGTGGGTCTGCCGATTTTCCAGAGCAAGGGCCAGGGGACACACACGGGCACGTCAGCAGGAGTGGAGCTCGGAACAAGAAGGCGAGGCCTCTCAGGCCACTGGAACACGCACCGGGTTTTGTTCAGAGCCCAGCCTGAGCTGTAGATGGGAGAAACTGGGGGGCTCTGGGCTCCCAGACTTGGGACCTGAGGCCTCCTTGAGCTGCTTGGTGCTTCCAAGCTTCCAGACCTTTCCACGTGAGCCCATGTGGCCTTCAGCTCTTGCCACTGATCTTGGAGGCCCAGAGACCTGGTGTTGCTGTAGCCTGACTGTAGCCCTCTCTGCCTCTCCTCAGACCGCACACTCTAGCATATTTTTCTTTAATCCTCTTACCTTTTTATTCACACTTTAACAAAGTGTTTTTTTAATTTTTCCTTAAGTAGTTGTAAGTGTAAAAAAGGTACCAAGGTATGAGGCCTCCAGCCTCCTGTGTCGGCCACCTGGTTTCTGTCCCTGGAGGCCGCTGCTGTTTCTGTCCACACACACACCCCATACGCTCTCTCTCTCTCTCTCTCTCTCACCCCCTTTATATTTTTCTTACCACACGAGCAGTAACATTCACTACATTTTTTATGTCTCACTTTTTCTCATTTCGCAGTACATCTTACCGTTCCTTCCCTAGGAGTTCATTACGGAAGCATCCCTGTCCCTTTTTATAGCTGTGTAATATTCCACTTTGTGGATGGCCTGATATTCATTGAATGAATCCCCTTTTGTTGGCTATGTAGCTCGTAAGTATGTTGCAGCCCTTGAGGTTGTTGGTAAAAATCCCCAAAGTGACTGAATGCCTTTAATGGGATCATTGTAGCTTGCTGTGAATGGAAATCCAGAATCCCCCGGAGTGATTCCAAGGTCACTGTGTGAAGTCACTAAAAAGGAAACAGTGGTCCTGAACTCCCACCAGATACCGTTGGCTATCCAGGGTGCAGAGTTGAGGCTGTCTAGGCTGTTAAAGACTTAGTACCTCCCACTCGACACTTCCCTGGAGAGTCTTAATGCATCAGATCGTTGTGAGGGGCCAAGAATGGGGGCTCCTGAGTCAGCTCGGTGCAAGTCCCATCCAGGCTCAGCCGCTGGCTGGCTGGTGTGCAAACAAGCGCGTTGCCCTGTGCTTGTTCGCTCATGTAAAACAGGGATCGTAAGGGCTCTGCCCTCACTGCTGTTGGAAGGATTAGATGTTACTACGTGTGTAACACCAGCATATACTGGGGGTCCGCTAGTGGCCTCAGGACCCCTGATTACCCTTTCTGAGCTTTGGCCTCCAGCTCTGACCCCGTGTGTTGACATCTCCCACAGATTTTGGAGGCCAGAACCCTGGGTTTGAATCCTGGCTCTGGCCTCAGAGGCCTTGATACCTCTGCTTCCCTACTCGGTGCCTCAGTTTCTCCACATGTCCCACGAGGGGATTAGACCACGTTATCTCCTTCTAAGTCTTCTCTGGGGTTTGGCTGGGCACCACTGGGAGCCTCCAGGTGCTGAATTTGGGACCCCCCAGAGTTTTGGGGTGCCCTCTTGCACCATCCTCTGTGGCCCACATGAGGTTGTGTTTACATGTGAGCATGTGTTGCTGTTGAACTCGGGGGCAGGAGTGGGAAGGGCGTTCAGTGGTGGCCTTTACCTTCTCCTTCTCTCTCCCGTGGGGCCCACATGGTGCCTCCACGGCTGAGCAGGGGGTGGCGGGCATCCTGCATGGTCCCAGGGATCCTGGTCGCGTGCCTGGGCCTACCAGAGCTCCTCCTCTTCCTCCTCTGTCCCCAGAGCCCCCCAGGTTCATCAGAGAACCCAGGGACCAGATCGGTGTGTCGGGGGGCGTGGCCTCCTTTGTGTGTCAGGCCACAGGAGACCCTAAGCCACGGGTGACCTGGAACAAGAAGGGCAAGAAGGTCAATTCACAGCGCTTTGAGGTGAGTCTGGTGAAGGGAGACAGCCTGGGGCCAGTGCCCCCCCACCCCGCCTCCGTTGGGACCACGCAGCTCAGCCCCAGAAGTCACCTCGGCAGCCAGGGCCATGCGTGCCTGGCTGGGCACCCTTTCAGGCTAGAGCCCTTCTCCCACCCTCAGCCTGCCTCGGCCTGCTCAGTGAGGGCCCTGCCAAGTCGGCTTGCTCTGCCCCCTTGGTGCTGTGTGGTCTCAAGCAGGGCCCTGCCCTCTCTGAATCGTACCTCACACACACAGACATACGTCCACCACCACAGCACACAGAAGGGAATTCACAACTCCGTGCTTGTGCACGTGAAGAGACGCACACATTTCTGCATCCAGCATGCCTTCTCACGCCTGTCACACAGACTGGCGTGTGCGTGTCACGCCCCCACATACACACCATGCCCCTGTTCTTGCACATACCAGGCCCTGTTTCACTGCCCCCAGTGTATCTGCAGGGGACACCCACACTTAGTACAGACAGCAGCCACAGCTCTTCCCGCCGTCACGCCTGGGCCCCAGCCTCCCCCTGACCTCTCTTCCCTGCCCACGGCAGACGGTTGAGTTTGACCAGAGTGCGGGCGCCGTGCTGAGGATCCAGCCGCTGCGGACGCCCCGGGATGAGAACGTGTATGAGTGTGTGGCCCAGAACTCCGTCGGGGAGATCACGGTCCATGCCAAGCTCACTGTCCTCCGAGGTATGGGGCCCTCCGGGGCAGCTGGGGGGGAAGCAGGCCCTGGACTCTGGGGACTAACCCCAGAGCAGTCTGTCAAAGTCTTGCTAAGGATTTTCCCTTTGGGAGGACTTTGATTCCACTTCTCCAGCCCGTGACACCCCTGGGACCCAGAGCTTGCCAGTCGAAACCAGAGTCCTTCCCATCTGTCAACTTGATCATGCTTTTCTGATTACAAGAGGCCGATCCAATTCAAACGGGTTCAAGTAAGGAACAGGATTCATTGGGCCGTGTAATTAAAATTTTCTTAGAATTGGTAGCATCAGGTTTGGCTGGATCCAGGAGCTCAGACAAGCATTTTCAGGGCTTGTCTTCTCTGCCTCTGGGTTTGCTTTCTCCCACTGCTAACTGTATCCTCAGTGAGATCCTCCCATTACTCCAGGTTCACAGGCCCCGCCCAGAGAGGGGACCTAAGGCCCAGGATTGCTGCCCATCGGCTTGGCTTGGGTCAGAGGGCCATCCCTGAGCCAGTCACTCTGGCCAGAGGAACAAATCCTCTGCTTGGCAGAACCCTCCCTGGAGTCAGGGGTGTGTCCCCCCACAGAGTGGGGGTTATGGAGGGGCAGTTCCCCCAAAGGAGCACAGGAGGAATAGATACGGGACAGGCAGAAACAGCTGCCCACCGCTTCCGCGGACGGTCACACAGATCCTTTGGGAACACTGCTTTGCTGGGCTGCTTGCTGGCCTCGTTCGGGCAGCCTTGCCACGAACCCCAGCTAGCCGCTCGCTGCTGCCTTCTCCCATGCAGGGTAGTTTCAGCATGGGGACCTGCACTGAGTTCAGATCCTGGTGCTGTGTGACCTTGGGCAAGCAGATGAACCTCTCTGAGCTGCATTTCCTCCCCTCCAAAGTGGGATGATAATGATGCTCCCCACAAGGAGTAGTTACGTGGACAGCGAAGTGGGAGATCCAGGCGTTAGAGTAGCACAGGGCTCTGCAGGGGAGGAACACGGGTGATTCTGTCCCTCTGCTGTTACTGTTACTGTCGTTGCTGTTACTTGGGTATTAACCAGATGGCCGCCTCCAGCCATTCTGCAGCTCGGGTGAGTGGGCTCTGCCTGTTGCCTACAGGGACCCTCTGACACGCTGATGTAGGGCCATCGGGTGGGAAGTGGCTGCCGTATGTGTCCCCTAGGGTGGGGTTCTTCCAGCGCTCTCCAGGGCAGGGGAGCAGGGGTCAGCTTGGAGCCCTGGGAGGGGACGTCACGCTGGCCCTGGGGGCACTTTGTCCCAGACTCCAGTGGGTGCTCTGCGTGGGCCCCCCCCCCTTAGAGCGTTCTGCCATTAGCGTCTGGCCTGGGGAATGTGGTTTTGTGGGTCCTGGCGCCCCTGGGGAAGGAGGGGCCCACGCCCCGACCCGCCTCTGCCCCCGCATATTGCACCCTGACCTTTCCTGGGCACAGACGGACCGCCAGCCTCCATTGTGAGCGCTTAGAGTTAAAGGGACGCGCTGTGAGTCCATCAGCCGTCCAGCCCCTGCGAGTTTATGGAGATGAGTCCTGCTCCCTGCCCCCCTCCCCAGGCCTCCTTGGCTTCTCTCTGGGTTCAGGCTGCCGAGAAGGATGTGGTGCTCCGTGCGCCCAGCCCAGGGAGTTTGCCCCGGGCGGAGCTGTCCACTCCTCCTCCCGGCCAGGGCCCCGAACCCTGGAGACCCCCGGCTGAGCTGGAAGATCTAGGCTGCGGGCCCAGCACTCCGGGCCTCCTCCCTCCCCCGCTGTCTGATTGTGGACCCTGCTCACGCCTCCTGTGCTGCTGTTTTAATTAAACTCCGAGGAATCGGGCACAATGTGGTACGCAATGAACATTTTTGTTTAATTAGGACCTCTCGGTAATGGTGGGGGGCCACAGCCTGCCCCAGCCCCTGCGGGGCCGCATACACACAGGAAGTGCTCACACGGGGCAGTGTGCAGTGTGGGTGCGTTTGCCAACAGCACATGCCTGCCTTCACATACACACGCGTGCTCCCGCACACGCCCCAGCCAGCCTCGAGCACCAGGAATTGAGGTTGTTTTGGCCTTTACCTCCAGTGATGTCGTTGGTAGCCCATTAGAACCACTTGAGACATTGTCCAGGCCTCGGGCCCAAGAAGAACACAGACGGCCTGACCCAGCTTGGACAGGATCCAGCCGCCCTCAGACACCTGTGGGCCCAGGCTGGTGTTGGGGGACTGCAGCTGGCCCTTTCTGCTTCTCCGGGGCTCAACCAGGCCCAGGCACAAGTCCCCACCTTGTCGAGGCCTTGTGTGACCTGGGGTAGGTTTGCATCCTCTGAGCCTCAGTTTCCTCCTCTGTGAAATAGTGCCCATCTCTGAGGGCATGGAAGGTACCAGCACAGGTACCAGCATAGTTGCTACCCTCTGTGCAGTGCCCCCTGGGCCGGGACCAAATCCTCATGTCCCACTGAGGACACAGGATGACGCCTGTGCCTGCCTCTCCCTTGCCATATCTTGGCCTCCTCCCTCCCCTGTACCCCCTGCCTCCCGGTGCCCCGATGCCCCTGCCATACCCAGCACCCCTTCTGGGCATTTGTAAACAAATAATATGTATCACTTCCTTTTCACACATCCAGCAGCACTGTCTATACCAAGAGGCAGCAAGCTTTTCCTGCAAAACCAGAGAGTAAATATTTTTGACTCTGCAGGCCGACAGGCTCTGTTGCAACTCCTCAGCTCTGCTTTCATAGCAGGAAAGCCACCACGGATGACATGGAAACCGACGGGCATGGTCATGTGCCAATAAACCTTTATTAACAGAAACAAGCCAGGGGCCAGGTATGGCCCGGGGACTGTCGTGTGCCATTCTTGGTCTGCACCATCTTTCACTTGGAACTCTGTGCACTTGGCAGTGTATCTTGGACTTTGTCCCAAGTCTGTTTGCAAGGACACTTCTCTTACCTATGGCACTAGTGCACCTCATGGACGGTCCGGCCTGTGCGTAATGAGTTCCTGTTGACAGATGTTCAGATTGGTCTCCAGCCCTCTTCTCTTGGGAGTGACCGCGCATCCCGCCTTTAGCGCGTGGGCACGTGAGATGGTAGACACTGCGCTGAGGGCTCGTGGGTCTCTGGTGGGTGGTATCTGATGGTCCCTTCTGGTCCAGGTTGTACCAACCAGCATCCCTGCCCATTTGTCTTCAGGCTCCCCAGCTCTGCGTGTGGTCACTCATCTGTCCCTTGCCCATCAAGGGTTGAGTGGGGGCTGTGTTCGTTTGCTAGGTCTGCTGCCACAAAGCCCCACAAGCTGGGGGCTTAAGCAGGATGCCGTGTCCCAGTCCTGGCAGCTGGAAGCTCAAGATGAAGGCGTGAGTGGGTTTGTCCCTGGGAGGCCTTCCTCCTGGGCTTGTAGGTACCGTCTTCTCCCTGTGGCCTCGCATGACCTCCCTCTGTGTGTGTCTGTGTCCTAATCTCCTTATAAGGACATAGGTCGTGCTGAATTAGGGCCACTCTAATGACCTCATTTTAACTTAATTATCTCTTAAAAGACTCCATCTCCAAATAGTCACATTCTTAGGTCCTGGCGGTCAGGGCCTCAACATAGGACTTTGTGGGGGGACACATTCCAGCTCATAATGGGGCAAGGGGCTGTTTTCATTTGCTCAGAGGAGCCTGGCCCCTGGCCCTAGGGACTCCTTCTTCACCCACTGTGGGTGACAGGCCACACCAGAGCTGGGGAGGTAGGGGTCAGGGGTGCTGGAGAGAGACAGTGAAGGTTCAGGCCCCCTGAGCTGCCTCCCCCTCCCCACCATTGCCTCCAGCTAAATTAGGCCACGGAGCCCACAGTGCAGTGTGCAGAGCTTGTGAATGAAGGCCACCCGGCAGTTAGCTGGCGCGCCTCATCGCCCCAGCCCAGAACCTGTCCCCGCTGGTCACTGGAACTTGAGAACCAGGGAGGGGCATTTTCTCCTTCCTGCACCCCCATCCCGACCCCCACTCTTTACTGTCAAGGAAAATTAGAATCTGTCCAGCAAACAGGGAGACGTAGGCCTGGAGGAATGGCCGGCCTCTCATGGGTTGATAGCAACCAAGACTGAGTCGCTTACTAATCTATTGAGCATCTGCTGTAGGCAGGCCCTGCGCTGGGCATTAAGGACATGGCAGCGACACGGATCCATCGTGATAAATGGAGAGTGATGCTCAGCCATCCTGGAGTCCAGGAGCAACTCCCTGGGCCCCCCAGCCCAGATATAAGAACTGTAATAACCCAGGCGTCCCCAAGGGGCCAATGCGCCCATGTCGGAAGCACTGGTCTGGCCCAACGTCCTATTGTGAGCCCCTGGTGTGATGGACGGAGGAGACTGTGCCCTGGGGGCCTGCTGTGCAGTGACCGGTCCCTCCCTGTTCTTCCCAACTCCGCCCGCAGAGGACCAGCTGCCCCCTGGCTTCCCCAACATCGACATGGGTCCCCAGCTGAAGGTGGTGGAGCGGACGCGGACGGCCACTATGCTCTGTGCTGCCAGCGGTAACCCCGACCCCGAGATCACCTGGTTCAAGGACTTCCTGCCCGTGGACCCCAGTGCCAGCAATGGGCGCATCAAGCAACTGCGATCCGGTGAGCACAGGTGGCCGGAAGGTCGTGGGAGCTGTGGGGGGCAGCAGGGGGAGGGCAGCATCGCCAGGGTCCCCACCCTAGGGACTGATGGGGCCCAGATGGGTAGGAACAGAGGGGAGCTGCAGAAGGCAGAGGTAAGAGTGTGTCTCCAGTGCTGAAGCAGTGGGCACCCAGATGGGTAAGGTAATAGGGAACCATAGAGAGCTGCAGGGAGAGAATGTCTCCCAGACTGAACAGTAAGGACATAACAGGGCTAAGATAGGCAGAGGGTGGTGGTGGAGGTCTGTCTGGTTTGTCTAGGCCGTGGACAGAGCACAAGGCCATGGCCACCCTTGGTCGGGCGGCTCCCCAGTCATGTCTCAGCCCAGCACCCATGTGCCCCATCTGTGAGTCTGTCTGTTTGGGGAACTGTGTCTGCGTTGGGTCAGTTGTCCTGCTGCTTCATGACATGTCCGCGTGTGTGTGTCTGGGCTCCCTGTGCTGGCCTGACCTGCTTCCCACATGTGGGCACACGCAGGCAGGCCATGCCATCAGCACATGGGTTCGCCTTCCCTTCCCAGAGCGAAGCTCATCCATGTGCATCTCGGCCACAAGTGTACCTGTGTTGCATTCCCTCCCGTGTACACGTGCGCAGGGCAATTCCTCCGCGTGCATACATCTCAGTGTGGTTCTCATGGGGGCAGACATGTGCAGGGATGTGCCCACGTGCACTCAGGCATGTTTAAATCCATTGTGCACACACATGTTGGGGCACCTCACTTTCGGCTTTCTCTCTCCCTGCCCTGGAACCACCCCTACCTGAAGGCCTCTCAGTTGCTCTCAGTACCGCCCTTCACTCACTGCCCGGCCTCATCCTCTGAGAGCCCAATGTCCATGTGCCCGTCACTTACTTCACCCACCCTCCCACCCACCAAACCCTAAAAAGAGGTGGACATCGCACCCAGAATTTCCTCCCTGGTGAGACACAGCCCTTGCTCTGGGGAGGAGAGAGCGTTCTCCCTCACCGACCTGTCTGAGGGTATTTGCAGCTCGGGGGTTCAGCTGCAGAAATGATGGCAACCTCGGGAATCTACCTCCTTCCCTACTGGCTCCCGTCAGCATAGTCCCAATATAGCAAAATGATTAAGAGCCCAGACCTCAGGGCTTGGTGCCCACATAAAATGCCCCTGGCATGACTGGGAGGGGCCCGTGACGGAATGCCTGGCCCTCGCTAGGTGCGGGATGAACATAAGCGGCCTTTTTAATCCAAATACATCTGGTTATCATTGCAACTCCCCAACCCCTGCCCGCCCCACCCCAGTGAGGATAGAGGCTTCCGCAACGCCACCTGTTAATGCTCCTGTTTTCTTTTCTTATCCCTCCGTTGTAAATGCTCAGAAACCTTTGGTAAGTCTCATTTCTTCGCCGCATCAACAACTAACATCCCCTCTTTGTCCCCCGCCCCCGTCCCCTTCCCCCAGACTAACAGCCACTGTGACAGTAACGGCGACCCACTCCACGTGGCATGTTTACTAACGCTTCACCCCACCCCCTCACCAGCCACCCGACCCTCCCCTGCCAGGCGCCAGGGGGATGCGAAAGAGGGGCCCAAGAGGAAAAGAGGAAAAAAAACAAGGGGCTGGCCAGACCCCCGATTGGAGCTGAGAGAGTCAGGGTTATTCTGGAGCTGGCATAGCTTTGAATCTAAGAGCCCCACTGCCCCGTTCCAGGCCTTGGGACTGCTGGGAAATGATGAAATTACAGAAGCTTGTGGACTGGGCATGGGGTGCGGTTTCCCACAGGACTGGTACTGGGTACTTCTCATCCTCTTTCCCAGCATCTACCATGAATCCCCTGAAACCAGCTGCTGGGCTAATTCTTACTAAGGTGAGAATGACTGATGCTGAGCCATGATAGTTCCTTCTCATCTTTGTCGGGGTGAGAAGCAGAACCAGCTTTCGTACCCACGTGGTACGTGCTTTCCCCTCTCACTCTAGTGGCCGTGGGCTACTTGGCCATCTTCGGAAGTCCCGTGCCCTGGCCTCTGGCCTCTGCCATCGTAATCCAAGTGGAGTGGCCCAGCCCAAAGCAGGGGCTGCCCTAGATTCCCACTGACCTGGATTCTAGTTCTCCACAGTGCAAACTTAGGCAAACTCCCATTTCCTTCCGTATAAAGAGGGGAGAGTTGCCTCATTGGGTTGGGGACTTTGTAAGAGAGAATAGCAGGGCCCCGAAAAGTTCAGGCTAGAGGTTTACAGCCCAGGAAGCTGGCGGGCTGGATTCGAGGCCCACCCCTGCCCCCGATTCATGGTATGCCCATCTTCTGGGGCTCAGGTTGGCCATCCGTAAAATGGGCTTGCAGAGGGGCTTTGTTTCCTCGCGGCAGCTCCTTGCCTCGGCCCTGGGGTCCTCTTGTCCTTGGAGGGGTTACCGACTGTCGGCAGAGAAGGGAGGGGCCCAGATCTCCCCTAGGAAGACGAGCTGAGGATGTGGAGCTCCAGCCAGGCGCCTTCTCTGTCTGCTGAGTTGTCCCTGTCCCCAGGCCCAGGGAGACACAGACAGTCCTTTCCTCTTTTCCTTTGGGAAGTCAAGGAGGCTCAGGACCCCCGCCTCTGCTCTCTGTCACCTTTCACTGCACTCCCCGGTCCCTCCTACGTGGCCTGTCTGTAACACCTTCCCTGTGCTTTATTAATGCCCAGCCCTGGGGCACTAACCCCTCTCCTCCTCTCTAACAAGATCCCCAGAAACCCCGTGGCTCCCTGCCCCTCACAAGAAGGGGGGTTGCAGACCTCCCTCCCTCAGCCCAGAAGGAAGGCAGCCAGGCCAGGCCATAGCCCAACCTGGGGCAAAGCGAGGCCCCTCAGGCCTGTCTGGAGGGGCTTCTAGACTCAGCCTCTCCTCCAGGAGATTCCCGACTCCTCCAGGAAGCCCTCCTGATTGATAAGCCCCCAGTCCCTGCTCCTTGGAGCCTTGCCATAGTCAGCCACAGCAAGGCCTTGCAGGGTCCATAGGCCCAGGGCTGGCTCAGCCCTCCACCTGGGGCAGTGGACAGGCCCGGCTCACGCCGCACCCCTGCCTCCCTGGGGCCCCCTGGCCCCCCTGGACTGCCTTCTGACATTTCACCTGACTCTCTCTGCTTCCCTTACAGAAAGCACTCCGATCCGAGGTAAGAGGCTCTTTCCTCACCCACTCACCCACTCATGCTCTCTCTCACTGCCCACCCAGCCCCCAGGCTCCACGGGGGACTGCTCCCAGGTCCCCTCCACACGTCTCTCCCTCACCACCCTGCCCAGTGTCCGTCCAGTCTCTGTGTCCGCGTCGCTGTCTGTGGCTGGGGGGCCGAGTGTGCCTCCAGGCCACTTGGCTGCAGAGGGAGGGCTGTGTCCTCTGCGGGAAGGCACAGCCCCTCCCACGCCCACTCAGAGCCCTGGGAGCCAGGTTTCTGACCACCGCTCTGTACACAGCCCTTGTCTCTCCGCAGCCGTGGTTCTACCCATCTGTGAAATGAGTGTGCAGGGGCACCTTCTGTTTCCGCAGCTCTTTGTCATCTGGAGGGTCCAGCCCGAGGAAGCAGAGAGATGGGCAATCTCAAAGGCCAGCCTCCTGGTGCTACCCCAGAGGACAGACTAGAATAGGCCTGGATGGTAGCCCTAGGGAAGAGTCAGTGTCTAGTCCTGGCTTTGCCACAAATTGCTGTGTGACTTACAACAGGCGCCCTGCCCATTCTGGGCCTCCATAATAACACCTGTCTGCCTGCCCAGAGCCTTGAGGTCCCAGGAAGTAAGGAGGTGTTATATGGGGACAGAACCCTCATACATGGCCCCAAGAGAGCCTCCCAATGTGTGGGTATGTCCCTTCCAAAGGACAACCGTAAATAGAGCGGGGTGGAGGGCTCTGCTTGGGAGCTTGGACTGGATTTTCCTATTCCTGGGGCCAGGGATTCTGATTAAAGTCTGTAATTCAAACACACTTGGAGATAGTCACTCATGTTTCACGTACTCATGGCCAGCGGCACTGGGGTCCTGGCCTGTGAGTCAAACACACTCACATGTTCACTCAGTTTCATTTCCTTAAGGAGATGAGGACTTTGAGTCAAGCCCTCATTTCAAACATACTAGTGGAAACCTAGGCCTCGTTTTTATTTATTCACAGGCACTCAAGTATTTTATCAAGGCCCATGATTTCAAACATACTTAAGAGATGTTTGCTTGGCCTCACTGACTTGTGAAAATGAGGATTTGTCCCAGGCTTGTGATTTCAGCTATCCTTGGGGAAATCTTGGCCTCATTTTCATTTATTCACGCACACTGTAGTGTTTGATCAAGGCCTGTGTTTTCCTGTATTCTTGAGAAGGTTCATTCATTTTTATAAGTTCATCGGAAGTGAAGTTTTTGATCTGGGCCTGTGATTTCAGACCCGTGGAGGGGACATCAGCCCTATTTTCATTTACTCACAGACATTAAGACCTTAGATTTGGGCCTGTGACTTTAAATATGCCTGAGAAGATTAGCATCTTCTTTACATTTTTATTCACTCATGCATTTTATTCGCCCAACAAATTCTTTGATCCTGGCTTGTGATTTTCGAACACAGTTGGGGCATTTCAACCTCAGTTTTATTTGTGGATATCAGACGTTTTCATTCAGACCTCTGATTTCGCTTTTAGAAAATTTCCCCATTCACCCACAAGCATCTAGGACTATAATCGCAAACACACTTGAGGAAGTTGGTTCAGTTACTCATGAGCACCAGGATCCTTCATCTAAGCCTGAGGTTTTAAAACAGATGGGTGGATTCAGACTGACTGACTTAGATGACTTTAAATCCATAACTTTAAATTCAGACTCTCCGCAAGTTAGTTTGAGGTATGGAAGGATTTGATCCAGGCTTTTAATTTCAAGCATACGTGACGTAGATCGGTCTCAGTATCCTTGACCATAGCTGTCATGGGAGGTAACCCAGTGCTGAAATTTCAGACACCCTCAAAGAAATACAACCCTGTCTCTGCTTACTTACGGGCACTGTATACTGAGGTCTCAGATTCCAAACACACTTGAGGAACCCGTGTTCATTTACACATGGGCACTGGTTGATGCCAGCAGAGCAGCCATCAGCTCCCTGAATTTTACAGTAAGAGTGGAGGTTCTGTAGGCGTGGGATTGGGGGACATGAGCCGGGGAGACCCCGGCCCAGCTAGGGCTTCTAGCTAACTCAACTTTTTCGTCTGCCTCCCCGGCCCGGCCAGACCAAGAGACAGGCCAGACAGGGCTCGGACAGCCCACCCAGTGCACCCCTGGGCCTCCCCTAACCAGCCAGGCTTTCTCCCCTCTCCCAACAGGGGCCTTGCAGATTGAAAGCAGCGAGGAGACAGACCAGGGCAAATACGAGTGTGTGGCGACCAACAGCGCCGGCGTGCGTTACTCCTCGCCCGCCAACCTCTACGTGCGAGGTAGGGGACGCCGAATCCAGGTTGAAGGCAGGGACCCGCCCCATCCCGCTCCCCTTCTCTCCTTGGGCTCACAGCCTGCGGGCTCCCCTGTCCCCTGCAGACCCAAGCAGGAGGGGCCCCTCCCCCACGTTGTGGGGGGACCTCGGGTGAGGCGGCGTCCCTCTCTGGACCTCGGTTTTCCTGCCTGTAAAACGGGGGGCAGCTCGAAGTCCCCACCCCGTGCCTTGTGATGGACACCCTGTGGGCTGCAGGACTTGGGAGGTAGAAGGGGACGGGGCAGGGCCGGCGGGTGTCAGTCTTGGGCCTACAGGGCCGGGGGAGCCTGTAGGCCTCTGCCCCCCCACCCCGCCCTCCGAGTCGGCTTCTGTGGTGTGTCGTGCGGTGACCCCCCCTTTGCTATGTGCTCGCTCTGCTTCTCCAAACTCCGTGGCCTCATAGCCCCCCGCTTTACCACCCCCCCAGCACCCTCCATCTAGGAGTGGGGGAGGGGTCTTCCAGGCTACCCCGTGCCGGTCCCCACAGTCTCCGCTGTCCCCGAGCCTGGAGCTCTCTGCGTTGTCCTGCCAACCCTCAGGAAGAGATTAATTTAGGCCGAAACCACTCACGGGGCCACACCAGACATGGCACGCCCGCAGGGCTTAGCGCCGGCCCTGGCTCCCACCCGGTCATCCCCAGAAGCCCCGCGTCCTCGCCCCAGAGCCCCCGCCGCACCCGACGAAGGCCCGGGAAACCCCTGCACCAGCCGCCTTCTGGGTCTCGTGTCCCCTGAGAGGCACCAGGGGCTCCCCCTGCCTCCAGAGGCCTCCGTGGAGCCTCACTTAGCCCTGTGCTGGTTCTCTTAGGTCCTCTCACAAGTTTTAATCCGGCGGCTCCGCCACCATTCGCTGTCCTCCATTTCTGCCTCCTGATGTCTGTTTCTGGTCAGATTCATGGCTGAAACAGCATCTGCCTGCCGGGAAACAGGGCCCCAGTCAAACTCCGGGGCTGCCCTGTTGACTCTGTATACCTGTGGGCATCACACCCTTCTCCAGGCCTCAGTTTCTCTCGTTCGACGCACGGAGCCCCTGCCATCTTCCCCCACGCACAGACCCTAAGCCCGGCCCCCACCAGGCACCAGCCCCTTGGGAGCAGGTCCCTGGTTTTACACCTTGATTCTGAGGAAGGGGCTGCACTGGGGGAGGGACGGGGATGCGGGTGCGTGGGCGGGCAGGGGGCACACGTCTGATCCGCTGCCGCGGCACCTCTGGTGAGTTATAGCACATCTGTGGCTCCAGCTGACTGGCCTTCGTCTAAGTTGCTCATTTCTCTGCAAACACCTGGGGTGGGGGTCTGTACGTCTGGCAGTGCTCCGGGAGAGTATGGACAGCAGGCGTGGAGCAGGGCAGGGGTGGGGCCTTGAGCACGGGCGCAGCCAGGGAGGGGGGCGTCTGTGTCCTCCCCAGTTCCCCACCCGGGGTGAGGTCCCTGGCACAAGCCTCCTTTCGTTTGGGGGGTCCAGCCTCCCAATCTTTGTCTGGGTCTCAGGTGCTCCAAAATTGAATTTAAAAAAAGAATCGTGGAAGGCAAATGTAGATCTTATATGTCCAGGAAAGAGCAGAGGGGAAAAAAAAAATACTGTCATTGCTGTTCTTTTATTTTTTAATTTTAATTTTTTTTTTGGTTTAAAGAAAAAAAAAAACAAAACAAACAACGACAAACTATTGCAGCTTTTAGCCTTGGGAAGTCCTCTTTTTACTCTCTGTATCTCCCCTATTTTTTCTCTTCTCCTCATGTCATTGTGTTCTGCATCCAACCCCCTTTACATCCCTCAGAGCTTCGAGAAGGTTGGTGTGTTTTTTTCTTTTTTACTTTCTTTACCCACATTTTTACATTCTGAAATCGACACGCACACGAAACGCGCACACACGTACACACAGACGCACGCAGACACGCATACAGAAAAAAAAAATAGAAAAACGAACCGAATACGTATATACGTTCATACACATGATGGAATACAAATTATAAGCACAAAGCGAACAAAGCAAGACAAAAAAAAAAAAAAAAAACCAAGCGAGAGCAAAAACCCAGAAAGACACGAAAACCTCAGCCGTGCCCAGCCCGGCCCAGGGCCGGCCGCACACATGCGATGCTTGCATTGTGGTCGCCTCTATGCATCCGTTGGTAATGTTGTTGCTAAGTTTTATGCACTCCTCGTCGTCATGGTAACTTGGGCCTGATGCATGCTGGGAGAATGTAACAATTTCTCTGCATGCCACTCTTGTCGGTTTGGTTTGGTGAATTCCCAACGCCTTCTGTGGGAGTGTTTCTCGTCTTCCGTTCTGTTTTTCTACTTTGGTTTTCTTCGTTTACCTTTCTTTTCTTCCTTTTATTTAAGTAGTAGTAGTATTATTTTGTTTTGTTTTGTTTTGTTTCATTTTGGGGGTGGGGAACCGATCAGTTTGTTTTTTTTCCCCCTCCCATCCCCTCCACCCAGCCCCCTTCTCCCCCAAAGCATTTTTGTCTTTGGTTCTGTCTCGTGTTTCTGTGCTCTGTGGGTTTGGTTTCTTGGGCTGAGCTGTTCTGTGGTTGTTCTCCAAACGCATTGTGGTTTAAAAGCCAGTGTTCCTGTCCCAACTACCATCCAGGAGGGCGGAAGGGGTCCCACAGCTGGGATGCTAGGGCAGAAAGTGACCGCCCAGGCTCATGGGTACAAGGGAGCAGCACAGACAGACGGTAGGCGGTCAGAGCCTGGGTGGGGTCTGTGGAGAGAGCAGCCCAATTTGGCTGACCTCACCAACCAGCCCCCTTTGACCCAGAGCTGGCGCCCCAGCTCCACAGGACCACCATGTCAGCAGGGGGCTTCAACAGTCACATTCCCATCCTGCCTCAGCACGAAACCACCTCTCACACTCCCAAAGGACCCCCCAAAACAGGCATTTGAAGCACACAGTTGAACAGGCAACTGGCATTTTGAGTTCTTGTTCAATGTAGCAACATGTCTACAGGTGGGAAGTGGCCACCTTAAAAACGAACCATCCTCCAAAAATGAAGCATGCTTGCTGCATAGATATTGCTTAGAATGGCAGCTGACGTGATGGCTGGCTGGGCACAAATATGGAACCACCCATTAGAAAAATGTAGTATGATTTTCAAAGAAATAGCCAGTAATCCTGCCCTTCAGTGCTACACCTCCACCTCCCAGGTGGGGTTGGCTGCCTCTCCCACTCCTTCCTGCATGGGCTCCAGTCGCACTCATAGGGGTCTTTTGTCCAGCAACACAGCACGGTCACTTTCTGAGAACCTGAGCATCAGAGCTGTGGAATTCTGGAGAAAACCCGGGGGAACTTTGGACGCAGCCTCTCCCCGTCTCTCTCTGCCTCCCCAACTCTCCCCCTGCCCCCCCCACCCCTCTCAGCTCTTTCTCTCTGTGTCTCTCTCACTCTTGCAGACTTTCAGAGATGCACGTTCCCGTCTTTTGCTACCTCTCTGAGGAAAGGCAAGCCCTTGAGATTCACACTCCAATCGCAAATAAAACCAGCCCCCAAAGAGATACCCATTTGGCTTTCTGGCCCCCAGCTCGCTTCCTAGCATAGTGATTGAGAGCGGAGGCCAGCCTGTTTGGGGTCACCTCTATTCCCTCTTGCCTCTCATCTGTCTTTCCAAACTCCCAATTATTACTACTTCCAGGGCCAAGTTGGCAGGGAGACTTCAGGTGCAGTAAGAGGGGATGTATTACTCCTGTCTCCTTTTTAACCCAGTGTGAGAGCCTCATTGGAACTAAGGGGTGGCTGAGGGTCTCTGAAGACCACTTGGACTTTGGGGGCAGTGTGGCCTAGTGGTGAGAGCATAAATTCTGGGCTTGGTCAGACCTGGCTTCAAACCCTGCCTCCGCACCTCCATGAATGTGACCTTGGGTTGGTCACTTGATTGCTTGGAGTCCCATGAGCTATTGTAGCTCACAAGGTAGTTGGGAAGATTCCATTGGGCTGATTAATACTTAAGTGCCCTGTGTAGGGCACGGCACATAAGAGACCATTAGTGGGATTGTTTTAGAACAGAGAAGTAAAGAATTGAAGCAAATGACCTGGGCAAGCCATTCCCCTTCTTTGGGGACCTCGGTTTCCCTGTTATGTACTTTACAGATCTACAGTTTGAATAGATGGTTTTATGGGGAACTGCTTTGAAAAGACTCAGAGGGCAGAAGCTAATTCATTTGCTCAGATCTCATTTTCGCTACTGCTTTTCTGAACCCATCCCATTATCTCATTTTCTCCTGGCTCCAAGCCCCATTCCCAGGAGGTCAGTGGCCTCCCCAGAGCCACAGATCTCATCTCACCCCCTGGTGCTCCCCCAGGAAGTCCCATGGCCCCAGAGTCAGAAGGGAGCAAAAAAAAAAAAGGCCTATCTTGGGTGTTCAGCTACCTTTGCAGATAAGCACCAGCCTATCAGAAGTGGGCCACCTAGCGTGTTCTGCTGACCGCTCCAAGTGTTTACATGATTACCAGAACAGCCAGTCCCAGGAGTTAATTGGGGGGATTCTCCACCCTCACCTAACTTTGATTCACAATCACCAGCTTCTGCTGTCCCTGGGTGGTTCAGGGGGTGGAATATTCAGGCTTTCTCTTCTTCTCCTGGAATTTAACTCTGAGACCCAAAGGGCCAAAGTCACAGCCAGGCCCATTTTTTAATGTAGCTGACAGTTCTACTCCCAGAATTCCCCTGGGGAAGATGCGGCTCAGGCTTTTGACAAGGTGGGAAGATGATCAGATTACATTCTCCCTGGCAATTCATTTCCTTCCTTGTCTCTAAAATTGTAAGCCTTGAAGGTGTCGATTAGCGGCTAAAGATAGTGTCCTTAACCACCTGGTCTAGCAACATAGCATTATTGAACCACGATGCACAGGACACAGTTAAATGGTGTGCCGTCCACCTGTATCATGGGAATGTGCAGGGAAAAGTCAGGGCAGGCTGGAGGCATGGGAAGAACTTAACCACCCTCAAGGGAGTTAGGATATCGTGAGGATTTTGGAGGAAGCCAGATGGGGCTGGGATAATTTAACGCCAGGTCTTGAATGCTGAACTCAACGTCTGGGACTGGCCTAACTCCAGTGGGAGTTCTAGATTGCCCCAACTTCCAGGTGTTCTTCAGAACCCTTTGTGAGCCTTCTCTGGGCCTTTTCAGATCGATCACAGCATGGAACTCCATGGGACAAATCGTTTTTAAAATTGGATTTCTGGCACGCAAGCCATATAATGGGTGGACATGACCTGTAGGTGTCCCCCTTTCCTCCTGGCCTCCCCAGACAGGAGTAGATAAAGATAGTGGTCCTGGAACTCCCCTGGCAGCCTGTATCTTCCACTGGGGTTTTGTTGGGGAGCTCTCCAGATTCTGATGACCACAGCTGGCCACATCTGCCCCCCTAGGCCCCTGATTTGACCCTGGGGGTAGGTGAAAACAGATCAAGACCCAGCCTTTCTCCTCATCCCACCCTCATCCCGAGGGGAGAGGGGGCTCCTGGGGTGGGGGGGCAAGCTTTCCCTCTGGGCATGGCGGGTGGCAGGGAGGGGGGGCATTCTGCAGGAACACTGCGCTCTAGACACCTCTCGCCTGCTGCCTGCCTCACACCCTTTGCATTGCTGTTTCCTCTGTTTTGTGGGGTGCGGGGAATATTAGATTACACCTTGTCACTTGGAAAGCCCCACATCTCCGGTGGCCGCAGTGAGGGGGACAAGTGGGAGAGGGTCAGTCGATTGGCAAGATGTCATCCATTTTCTGCTAGAACCAGAAAGAAAAAATAAGTAGTGGGGAGAGAGAGAGAGAGAGAGAGAGAGAGAGAGAGAGAGAGAGAGAGAGGGAGAGAGGACACCAAAGAGGGAAAGAATAAAGAAATAGCCACGGCACAGTAAAACATCCAGCTCAAAATGCCGACTGCCTGTCAAGGCGGCTGGTCAACCCGTGGGCCTGGGGTCCAGCCAGGTCCCTCCAGGCCTTGCACGCTGTTCCCGTGGCAGAGGGAACTGGAGGTGGGACGGGCAGGGCACGATGGTGGAGACCAGGTTAGGGGACCGAAGACACACATGGCGGGCCACAGGGTGGTACCCACCCTCCCTGGGCCACCGGCTGGGGTGCAGTGGACCAGCTGAGAAATAGGCTTTGGAATTAGGCCTTGGCCCCCGTCCTGTCCCCCGGACAGGTGTAATCTAAGCTTCAGTAAACCTGTGGAGGCTTGGCATCTCTCCTGCACCCTCCCTGCCCGCATCCTCGTTTTGGAGTCCGGGGGAGCACCCCAGCAGCGCCCTCCCCGCACCCCAGAGCTGCAGCTTGCTGGGTCATTGAGATGTCTGACACTGTCCAGTTCCCCACCTCAGTGCTTCAACCAGATCACCTCACTTTTCAGTTCCCCCACCCCTCTCCCCTACCCCTTTTCCCGTGAACCCTCCCCCCTTTTTGGTTTTTGAGTTTCTGCCTCTTCCCGCCTGGGGGAGGGGTCGTTTCCTGGTTGCTTTGACGGTTTTTGAGTTGTTTTTTTCCATGTGAATCGGGGTTTGAAGCGACCCACCCACCCCCAACCCCCCCGCCCCCCCCCCCACCCTCCTGACCCCCTCACCCACGCGGGTCCCCCCGCTGGGACCCCCCGGCTACTCGGTGGTGAGAAGAGCTGGAAACGAGAGCCAGCTGGAGCCTGCTGAGGACCAAGGCTGGTGTGGTCCCCTTATAACCCGCCTGGACCCTCCATTCAGGTCGGTAATTGGGGGCGGGGGTCCCGCGGGGCCACTCTGTCCCGTGGGCTCCGTGCCCACCTTACTTTCTAACCCGCACCTCAAGCTTGCAGCCGGGGGTGGAAAGATGACGTGGGGCGGGGGGGGTGTCACCACCAAACTGGGCAGAACACAGCGTCGGCTGCCCGCCCTCGCTGGCTGGGGGGATGCAAGAGGCCTCTTGAGACCCCCAGGCGGTTCTGAGCCACCTAGTGCCAGCAGGCTTGAGCCTCCCCGGACTCTTGGCAAACCGGCCCCCTCCCTGCAGTGCACCCTTAGAGCTGAAGGAGGAGGGTGAGAAAGCAGGTGGGCGGTGTGTCTCAGGTGCCCGCCTTAATGGCACAAGGGCAGATCCAGTTCACTGATGGCTGCCGTCAGATGCTGGGGGTCGTGGGCACTAAAACCACTCCTGTAGATCAGTGCCCTCCCACATCCAACTGGCTTTCAAGTGCCAACCCTGTACAGCACGTGCTTGACATACTCGGGATGT
Organism: Manis javanica; assembly: GCF_040802235.1. NCBI lineage: Eukaryota > Metazoa > Chordata > Mammalia > Pholidota > Manidae > Manis > Manis javanica. The sequence continues at coordinate 96,473,829 of NC_133168.1, read as the reverse complement.
ATCGCCTCGTCTCTTCTGAGCCCAGTTAGAGGCACCTTTTAAATGATGACAGTCCCAGTAGGAGATAGGTTAGGGTAAGGGGGGATGGCTGAGCTTGCCCAGGGTTAAGTCCAGCCCACATTTTAACCTTTAAATCCCCAAACTAGCTCTTGCTCCCTTTGATGTTTCAATAACCCCTGTCGATATGACCCTCTCGCTGACGGCTTCTGGACTTTTGTGATGATGGCCGCTGGATATGGTCAGCTGGTGGTTTACCGGGCATTATTAATTTGACATGTGATGGGTACTTCTGCCCTCTTTGGTGTCCCCAGAGGTTAAGACAAAGTTTGTAAGAGCTAGACGCCTGGCTAGAACTCTTGTTGCTTATTCCCGTGGTTAGAGAAGGCTTGCTTTATCATGGGAACATGCAAGGAGCCGGCACCCGGCTTTGAGCGCTGGCCTCACGCCTTGTGTGGGCCTTCCAGACGGTCCCGCTGCCTCTCCGAGCCTCCCCTCCCTCAGCCACAAAGTGGGCCTGAGGAATCATTTACCCGTCAAAGTTGGGAGGGACAGAGCGAGACGAGGATCCCATAGACATTTGTCCTGTTTCCTTTCATTTTTTGTTAGACTTTAAGCCATCCCCAAACTCCCTGACGGTAGAGAATGTAGTTGATCTCTCCAGCGCCCCGGAAAGCCAGAAGGAAAACGTTGCTGGCCTCATGCCCAGGCTGAGCATCTGCTTCGTGCCTGGCACCGCCCCAGCTTGACAGCCTTCTCGGCGTGCCATGAATTGCCTCCATTTCACAGATGGGGGAAACTGAGGCCTCAGGAGGGTGAGGGACCTTCCCAAGGGCACAGGGCTCCTGCGGTTACATCAGCTCCCCCACCTCTGCTTGGAGAGGTTTGCTGAGATTCTGAGGCCTCCCGGAGGCTGCCTGGCTTTGTGATAGAGCGTCTGGACCTCTGTTCAGCCCTGAGCGAGGGGCAGGGTGTCCCTGAGAAGTGGGCCGAGAGGGGCTCCAGGGGGCCTGGGTTGGTTTGCTCTGAAGCTTCTTTCTCCCCGCGAAGCTCACCTCTGTGGCCACCTTCAACCCTCTGCCAAGGCTCTTGGGTGCTGGGTGGGAAGGCCAGACCCTGTGTTCTGCCGGGGGGAGGGGGGCATCTCCCTGGGGAAGCCACAGCCCTTCTCCTTTCAGACCCCGATTTTCAGCCCCACACCCATTCCATGTTCTGTTTGGTTTTGTTTTTCTTCTCGTGTTTTGTTTCGGAGGGGTTTTCTGTTTGGTTGGGGTGTTGTTTTTTTTTTTTTTTGGATTTTTTATTTTTCCGCTTTGTTTTTTCATTTGTTTCTCCTGGTTTTGTTTTGGATGTCGATGCCGTTTTCTGTCCTTGATTAATTAGCTCCCCCACGCTCATCCCCCATCGTGTTCCGTTTCCATGACAACGCAGCGTCGGGCATCCCACTCCTGCCTCGCTGTGGATGCCGGCGGCTGGCCTGGACCGCGTCCGCTGGCTGGCCGGACCCCATTCTCCCCACGACTGCCCCCACCCTCCACCCGGTCCCACCGGAAAGCCGCCCCTCAGCCCCAGTCTGTCTGCATGGCCCCTCCGTCTTCCCCCTGCCCCCTGCCCCCTCCCTTCACAGCGGTCCCTTCCACCTCCTCCATCCTGTCTCTACATGTGACTCTGGACTTTTTCTGGGGCTTCCTTTTCCGAAGGACTGCTGGCCTTCCGGCCCTCCCCCTTCCCCCATGGAGCACCCCTCTCTGTTCACCTGCAGCCGGGATTCAGGGAGCAGGGGGTGGGGTGTCCCGGTTCGTAACCCAGGCCGGAAGAGAGGGAACCAGGCTGCCTCCCTTTACCCTCTGGAGCCCCCTGTTTTGTAGGGCCAGCCAGACCCCCTCCAGTCACCCCCTTTGTGACGCAGCTGCACCTAAACACTACGGGAAAATGAGAGGCAGGTCAGGTTGCTGACAGTCATGTCATGACCCTATTTAGCCTTGTTGAGCCCCCAGATCTGTCAAATGCATAGTTTGAGACAAGATTCCCTGATCCACTCAAAGCTGGGGACCCACCTACGTGGCTTCTCGAAGCCTCAAGATCTTGGCCAGGGATAACTTCTTTCTGGCCGGAAGGCCTTGCCAGGCAGACCCAGGTTGCTCCCACCCCAGGTGCCCACATCTGTTGGGAAGGCAACACCTTTGCGAAGTTCAAGGGCCCTTCAGTGTCCGCCCCTTCCACCCACCCCCCACCCCCAAACCTGTCCAGCTTCTGAAAATGGAGCCCCCGAAATGCATCCTGCTGCCTTCATGGTTCTGCGAGATCAGGACAGAAGGCTGCATCCGCTTCCCCGCTAATGAAATGCACAGAACATGTCCCTGTTCCCTCAGCGTTCAAGTTCATTCCCTCGTTTTATTATTATTATTGTTATTATTATTAATATCCTATTATTCTGCCAGGGCTGTGATGTGACAATGTGACATGTCACATTGGGTCACATCCGCTAGAATTAATACGCAGCATTGAAGTGGGCGCCCTCCCCCTCCTCTTTCTCTCTCTCTGCCCTGCCCTCGCTGCCCCCCTCTTCCTGGTCTCTCTCTCTCTCTCTCTCTCCATCTATCCTCTCTGGCACCCACACGAGTGTGCACTGAAGGCCCCTGAGATCCGGCCTCTCTCTCTGCCCCTCTTCAGCCTCTGTCGCATTCTCTCTCTCTCTCTCTCTCTATCTCTCTCTCTCTCTCTCTCTCTCTCTTAGCCAACCTATTTTGCATGCTGTTTGTGATTCTGAGAGCTGCATCTATCAATGGAAACTTGTCAGATCCGACAGAAGCTTTTAGAAGGGTTTCTATACCCAAAAACCACAAAAATTTCATTAGAGTTTCTCATCTTTTCCTGGAGGGCCCCCCGGGATGTGGGCGGGGCCCCTGAGGGTAGGGGACCGAGATCGGATCCCCGCCTGCTTCCAATTATTCCCAGGCCCTCCCTGCTCCCCACCCGACCTCCCCAGAGCCCCCAGCACTTGTGCCAGGATCTTCCCAAGCTCCCCGCTTGGGAGAGTGGGTGGAGGCACTGCCCCCCAAAGCCACGTCTGTCCGCAAAGATGAGAAACAGCTGATAAATTTTTGTGTTCGTAACTGTGCTGTGACCAGCCACTCTGGTCTCTGAAACCCTGTTGCTATGAAATAATGCTTCATGTCTTTTTTATTATATATCAATATATCTCTCTATCTATATATTGTTTGTGAAGTACCTTCCTTTGAAGTTTTGATTTCTTTGTGTTGAAATTTGTTTTTCTTTAATTTTTTTTTTTCTTTTCATTTGGAAGAAAAAAAATTTTCAGCTGGGGGGAAAGAAACAGCCCTGTTTATATTTAAATTGTTTTCCACTTTTTTTTTTCCTTTTTTTCTTTCTTTCCTTCTCTCTTTCTTCCTGCTTTCCTTTCTTTTTTTCTCCACATTCTGTCTCCCACCCCACCCTCCAACCCTGTGCATCTCCCACCCGCCCGCCACCGCCCACCCACCGCCCCCAGTCCGCCGTGTGGCTCCTAGATTCTCCATCTTGCCCATGAGCCACGAGATCATGCCAGGTGGCAATGTGAACATCACCTGCGTGGCTGTGGGCTCACCCATGCCCTACGTCAAGTGGATGCAGGGGGCCGAGGACCTGACGCCCGAAGATGACATGCCCGTGGGTCGGAATGTGCTAGAACTCACGGATGTCAAGGATTCCGCCAACTACACGTGTGTGGCCATGTCCAGCCTGGGCGTCATCGAGGCCGTGGCCCAGATCACAGTGAAATGTAAGCAGGGCCCACAGGGTGGGGGAAGGCAGGTCGTTCCCCAGCTCTAGGCAACGGGTGGAACGGATAGGCGGAAGACTTCTGAGTTAACCATTCTGGTTTCGGTCATTTGTGGCTATGAAGGGGACGGTGTGATTCTGGGCCTGGCCCTGTGGAGCGAGGCATGGTCTCGCTCTTCTGAGCTCATAGTCCAAAGTGGGAGACACCCATGTAGCCAGGCTGCTGTGGTACAAGCCGGTTAGGACTGAGACAGGAGCCACGTAGCACCATTCAGACCCACAGAGTAAAGATCTCACCTCCCGGGAAAGCTGGGAGAAAGACTTAGAAGTTGAATGGGAATCAGCCAAAGATCGGCAGGGGGTGGGTGCTGAGCAGAAACAGGGGCTACAGATTCTCCTGATGTCTCCAGTTTGTGGTAAGATTCGGAGGAAAGTGCCCCCAAATATTTTTCTAGCTTTAGAACAGGGGCCAGCAAAGTACAGGCCACAGGCTGAATCTGGCCCTCCACTTGTTTTTATAAATGAAGTTATATTGGCACATGGCCGGCCATGCCCGTTCCTTCATGCCTTGTCTGTGGCAGAGCTGGAGGGTCTCCACGAAGACTGTCTGGGCCGCAAAGCTGAGAACAGCTCCTGCAGGGCCCTGTGTGGTCCGTTTGCCAAGCCCCGCTCCAGGGGCAGGACCGCAGGACGTGTCCGTGTCCGTTGGGTTGCTGAGGGATTGGATTCTCCTGGTGCATGCTTCCTAGGGCCTGTGTGGTATGAGATCTTGGCACAAGTGGGAGAGAAAGCCGTAATTATCCAGGTGCTAGGGGTGCGGCTATAAACAAAACTCTGGTCCCTGCTGGTGGTGAAAACATAAACCTCAGAGATACCCTCAGGGGGGCTTTAGACCTGAGCAGGAGTGGCTCTGGCCAGGGTGGTGTGGGGGGCTCTAAGGAATGAGAAGCAGCCGGCCACACGCTGTCGAGGGGTGGAGCATTCCAGGTACAGGGAACAGCAGGTGGGAAGTCGGAACAGACACAAGACCCCTGCGGCTGACAGTGAACCACAGAGAGAACTGGAGACCAGGGGCCATGTCCGTTTCCTTCAAAAGTAAACATATTTCTCAGAGCACAAATTTTTTAAAAAGTAAGATATTTTTGGCTTTATGGGCCATCTGGTCTCTGCTGTGGCCACTCAGTTCTGCCACCGTGTTGCTGAAGCAGCCATTGACAATATATAAGCATGGCCTTGTTCCAATAAAACTTTATTTCTATAAACAGGTGCCAGCTCTCAGGCTGTAGCTTGCCAGCCGGTGTAGAAGATAGGATGGGGTGGCTAGGCCTGTGGTCACTGCTGAGGAAAGTAAACCTCAGAGAGGGCAGCTATGTGGCTAAAAGTCACACAGCACCCCCTGTGCCTGCCGGTATGTGTGTGACTGTGCCTCATACCCACAGCCCTCCCCAAAGCCCCCGGGACTCCCGTGGTAACAGAGAACACGGCCACCAGCATCACCGTCACGTGGGACTCGGGCAACCCAGACCCTGTGTCCTACTACGTCATCGAATATAAGTCCAAGAGCCAGGACGGGCCGTACCAGATCAAAGAGGACATCACCACAACACGCTATAGCATCGGCGGCCTTAGCCCCAACTCGGAGTACGAGATCTGGGTGTCGGCCGTGAACTCCATCGGCCAGGGCCCCCCCAGCGAGTCGGTGGTCACCCGTACGGGCGAGCAGGCCCCCGCCAGCGCGCCGCGGAACGTGCAGGCCCGCATGCTGAGCGCCACCACCATGATCATCCAGTGGGAGGAGCCCGTGGAGCCCAACGGCCTGATCCGGGGCTACCGCATCTACTACACCATGGAGCCCGAGCACCCCGTGGGCAACTGGCAGAAGCACAACGTGGACGACAGCCTGCTGACCACCGTGGGCAGCCTGCTCGAGGACGAGACCTACACCGTGCGCGTGCTGGCCTTCACCTCCGTGGGCGACGGGCCCCTCTCGGAGCCCATCCAGGTCAAGACGCAGCAGGGAGGTGAGATGCCTGCAGGAGGTGCGGCCTCCGTGGGCGCGGTGGGATTCGGGGCCATCGGAACAGGAGGAGACAGTGGTTCAGTGACTCCGCTCCCGGCGTACGGCTGGCTGATCTCACCCGGAAGTAACCAAGTGGTTTATTTGTCCCATGTGGTGCTTTAAACACAAATTATTTTCATGCCAGCGTTTCAAAACGGGAAGTTGTCCCAGAAAACCCTTAATTTCTGGCTTCCCTTGGAAAGTCCAGTTTGAGAAGTCCATGGGACACCCGGGCGGACATGCAGATAGATCCCGGCAGCTGTGTCTGAGTTAAAAGGGGTACGGTTTCTGCCTGCCTCCCTCCCCTCCATTAACCGCCTGGCCGCTGGCTGCATCTGAGTTTGAGGACCCCTCTTCAGTGCACTCATTGGAGAGATGGGTGCCTCCTGTTTGGAAATCATAAGTGCAAAGTGCAAAGTGCTCAGAGGCAGTGGGCTGGTCTCCCCCTAGAGAGACCTTGGGTTAAAGGATGGGGTTGGGGGTGCAGGGCACTTAGGTATGTGTGGGTCCCAGCTCTCTGGGTTTCTGGTCCTTGGCTATGGGCTCAAACTTCTGGAACCTCAGGAAAACTCAGGCACCGGCCTAGGTGAAGGGGACCGGAGGGCTCATACAGGGTGCAGACCTGTGTTTCCAAATACCACCCCCAGTTTTTCTCTGTCATTTAATTTGGGGTGGGGGAGGGTGCTGGATCGATGTGAAAAGGGTTTTTGTTTTGTTTTTTTTCCACCGGAAGCAGAGAGGGTGGAAGACTTCAGGTGGACAGCTGAGAGCGAGGGGCAGTAGGGGGTCCCTGGGAAAACAGGAGAAGTAAGAATAGTGGAGAATATTCCAGAAGCATCTGGAGACAAACAGCCTTTGCTTCAGGGTGGTGCTGAGGTTCACGGGGCCCTTTCCAGGGGAATGGGAACCCCCAGTGGGCTGGACACACCGTCTGCACCCCGGCTGCCTCCCACTTCTGCTCCTCTCCCCACCCCCACCCAGTGCCTGGCCAGCCCATGAACTTCCGGGCCGAGGCCAAGTCCGAGACGAGCATCGGGCTCTCGTGGAGCCCCCCGCGGCAGGAGAGCGTCATCAAATACGAGCTCCTGTTCCGGGAAGGCGAGCATGGCAGAGAGGTACCTGGGTGGGTGGCTCCCCCTCCTCCGGGCTGCCCTCGGGCCTTGCTGGCCCTGCCTGCATTTCTCTCCTCCCCTGCCGCTTACCCCTATTTATTGCTAATTTTTCCCACATCCCATTCCTTATTTCTCCATCCGTCTCCATCACTCTGCGTCTTTCTGTTTCTGTCTCTCTGTGTCTCTGTCTCTCCATCTCTGTTTGTCTCTTTCTGCATTTCTCTGTGTGCCTCTGTCTCTGTCTCTCCATCTCTCTGTATCTCTGCCTCTCCGTGTCTCTGTGTCCCTGTCCCTCTGCCCCCATCCCCAGGTGGGCAGGACATTCGACCCAGCCACAGCATTTGTGGTGGACGACCTCAAGCCCAACACGGAGTACGCCTTCCGCCTGGCGGCCCGCTCTGCGCAGGGCCTGGGCGCCTTCACCTCGGCGGTGCGGCAGCGCACGCTGCAGTCCAGTAGGTGTCTCGCGGACCCCAACCTTCTCTGCCGGGGCGAGCCTGCCGCAGGGGGTGGGGGGCACCTCTGGCCCGTCCCCACCTCGCTCTTCAACCTCGGACACGTCCACCCGCACTGTGCCTTGGTTTCCCCACCAGTGCAGTGAGGGGTGGCCCCGGGGGCTCCCGTAGGCGGCAGCATCTCCATCTTCCGGACCTGGAGACCCAGAGGACGTGGTCTTATCCCTAGTTGGGAGTGGTTCTGGCCGCACTGCCTCTCCTCTTCCTGTCCTGGATTTGGGGCTAATTAAAAGGCCATGCTCTGCCGGAGGGGGTGTGCCCCACCCTTCCCAGAGGGCGTGAAGGGCACCTCCCCATGGCCTTTTGTCCTCTGGGACAAGCCCCCCATTGCTGAGATGGGGGAGGGGGTGGAGTGGGGAGTGCAGGCCCCAGGACAGGGCTCTCAGATGCCTGGAGTTCTGCGCTGTGCCCCCCGGCCTCCCCGTCACATGTGTCACCTTTGGCCGGAACGCTGCAGTGGGCTCTGGGCCGTGTGCCATGGCTGCCGACCTCCGTGCCTGCTCTGAGCTCCGGGCCTAGCCAGGCCCCCTGCCCGCTCTCTCCCTGCCTCTCCCTCCTTGTGCTCCCTCCTGTCCACTCAGCCGAGCCGGCGTGGCCCCCGCTGCTGTGGCCCCTCACCCCCACCCCCCTTCTCAGTCAGTCATGGTGTAGCCTTCCCAGGCCTTGTTCCGGAAGCAGCCTCGGAGTACAAATCTTGGAGCCCCCCTGGTGTGTGCACGCAGGGGGCCACGGGTCAGTTGAGAGTAACAGCACCTCAGGCCGGGGCATCCGAGCCTCTGGGATGGGGGCCTTGGAGACACCGCCCAGTGCCACCCCCTCCCCACTTCCCCTGCTGAACCGGGCGAGCAGGCGCTCGCACCCACTGGGTGTGTTTGTGCGTGAGGCGATCAGTGAGGGTGTCCTGTGGCTTGGGTGGCCACGTGAGAGGCTGGCACAGGTGCCACAAAGGTGAGTACGCGCTGGTCTCAAGCAGGTTCACAAAAACGGCCCAACCTGCGTGCCTCCCAGCCACTCTGGGCTGCACAGACAGTCCAGAGACCAAATCCAGCCCCTAAGACTCCACGCCACTGCCCAGGAGGCACGCCTGCCCAGAAATGGGGAATCTGGAGCCCTGTGCACTGCACCCCCTCCCGAGACATCACGCAGGTTGGGCTGGATTGTGAAGGAGGCAGCCTCCGTGGCTGTCAAGAAAGCGGCTTTGGCCCAGCCACGCAAACCTCTGGGGCGGCCCAGGACAGGGAGTGGGGAAGAAGGGGCTCCCTGCTTCTCACCGAAAGCTGGGTGGGCCCCAAGAGAACTGGCAGCCAAGACTCAGGGCCAGGCGTGCCTGCTCCCACCCCGGGGACTGCGGGCTTCTTAGGCTGAAGTCAAGGGTAGGTGGAGGCCAGACCACTCAGCCGTGGGTCTCCCCAGACACCGTCCCACTTTCCCGCCTCGTCGGCGCCAGGAACTGCAGCGTGCCCACACTGGGGGGCTGGAGCAGGGCTGAGGGCCCGCTTGCGTCCGGAGACCCACCCAGAGCTCGGTCTGGCCTTGTAGCTCAGCACTCCGCATTCCCTCCCTCGTAAGAAAGTCTTATAAGTTAGCAGTTGAAGAGTGGAAGGTAGGTAACCAGACTGGGAGTTTTCTGGAAGGCGTCTTTCTTTCTTTTATTATGGTTTTTCTCATCATCGTCACCATCACCGTTGTTTCTTATTTTATTATGGTTTTGGTTTTATTTTTCCTCCCCCTTTCTCAGCGAATCCATTCCTTCTGGCACATTCCTCGGTTGGTTTTTCTGCTCCTGCCTGATCCCCCCAGGCACTTTTGGTTGGGGTGGCTGGTCAAGAAATGGGGGAGGGGGCCCCCATAGTGTCTAATTTTGGAGGAGGGAGTTCTGGTGTTTCACTTTGAGGCCAGGGGTCATTTTAGTTGAAGTAAGCCATTGACGTGGCCGCTGGTCTTTTAGATCAGGAGCCTCTGATTCATCTCTGGGTCCCAGACCCCAGCACGGGGTTGCCCATAGTAAACACTCTATAAACAGGTGCTCAGTGAACAAATGGGGCTGGCATGATGGTTCCTGTGCCTTGACATTGAGCAAAGCCAATGACCTTCCTGGGCCTCCCACCAGGCGAGGCGGACCCTAGAGTCATGGACAGCTGAGGGAGTGTGGCTCTGGCCATCCTCAGTTGACCCGAGCTGATGAAGACACAGGCGAAAGTCTGAAGTCCCAATCTCAAGCCAAGACAGGCTGTGGACAACAGCTGAGCCCACCTTCGAATCCTGGCTCTTGCCACATGCCCTCAGGCAGGCAAGCGTGCTGTTTCCCGGGCTCGGTTGCCTCATCTGTAAAATGGGAGACATGATACAGGAAAGGCACCAGGATAGGTGGGGCCTGGCACCCACAGGTACAAAATGAATGATAATAGGAAGCCAGGCAAGGAGGCTTTGACACCGGTTCTCCAACCTGTGACATAGGCTGGGGGTGGGGTGGGGCGGGATTATAGTTCCAGCCACCTAGGGGTGCTTGAGAATTAAAGGAGGTGCATTGTGAGTCTATAAAGGGTATAGGGTACTAGTTGTGCAGAAAATGCACAGAACGTGAGTTTTATTACCAATCAGTGCCCTAAACACAGGCCCTGGAGGTGTTTAGGAGGTGCTAAACCCATAGAGTCTTCTGCTGAAGCATGTGCTTAATAATGTAGGAACTATTACTGTTCTTCAACAAAGCCTTAGCCTGCTGCCTGGCACACAGTAGGCACTCCCTAAATGCAGCTGCTGTTTTAAAATCCAAGTGTGGATTGGCACGGTGCTGTGTACCCAGTAGGCACTCAGTGAACAGGAACTACTTGTAGTTTGTAACAAGCTTAACCTTGTGCCAGGCACACAGTAGGTAACTGGAGCATGAAGTATGATGATTGATTATTCTTGGCACAATGCCTGGCATACAGTAAGTGCCTAATGAGTGGCACTTTCTTTAAACATGCTGGCCTGGCTCTAGGCACACGTAGGGGCTCGGAAGTGAGCCAGCATCATTCTAAAAGGGCCCCTCGCAGCTTTGGGGACAGTTTCAGCTCAAAACACGGAAGTGTTGTCTGCAAAGCTGTTGGCAGCATGTGTGCAAACAGTAGGTACTCAGTGAGTAAGAATTACTGCCATTTATATATAAGGTCCTTATGACAATGCCTGCCACACAGTAAGTACTTAATATCTGGGGACTACCATTATCCATTACTAACAGCATTTGACATACAGTAGGTGCTTAATTGCTCAAGCAGGGGCCTTGCGCAATACCTGGCACATAGTATGGGACTTATTATGTGAGGACTATTACTGATACCTGATAAAGCCCGTAGCACAGTGCCTGGCATGCAGTAGGTGCCACATAATGGCAACCACTATTTTTATCTTTATAGAGGACTATAATCATGCCCAGCCCATAGTAGGTGCTCAGGAAATTAGGCTTAGTGTGATCCAGGTATACAGTAGGGGCGCAAACCAGAATTATGATCTAGAAAGACCTTGGCACACAGTAGGTACTACATTTAGGCTGTGTTATCTATAAAGCCGTGAGCCTGGTACCAATATAGCAAGTGTACAATAAGCAGCACTTATATTGTTATTCTGTAAAGCCTTTGGCATGCCAACTGGCACACAGTGGGTACCTAAGATGGGCATTATTTTCTCTTGGAGTGAGGCCAATGAAGTGGTCCTAGTTGAAGTGAGCTATTGGGGTGCCTGGGAGGATAGGTGTTCAGTAAATATGTGATTTTACTGGTGTCCTATGAAGTTCTTAGCAGCATACCTAGTGCACAGTAGGTGCCCAATAAATGGGGCTTTTACTGCTATTTCCCTGGCACACAGTAGGTGTTTAGTAAATTAGTGTGCTTACTGTTATCCTATCCCTGTGCTGTGCGTGGAACATAGCAGGTACCCAGTAAGTGAGTTTTTGCTGTGCCTATTGGTACATTGTAGGTGCTGAGTGAATAAGTATTTTACTGTTACTCTCTGAAGCCCATGGCACAGTGCCTGGCACATACTAGATAGCCAATAAATGTTTACTGTCATTCTGTCCTGATGGCGTGCCTGGCACACAGTAGGTGTTCAGTAAAAAAATATATTGTTATTCTATGAAGCCTTTGGCATGGTGCCTGGCTTATAATAGGTGCCAAATAAATGGGATTTTTATTGCTATCCCAATTGGCACAGTACCTGGCACATAGTGGGTGCCCAATAAATGGGGCTTTTACTGCTGTCCCTCTTGGCACAGTGCTTGGTGCATAGTAGGTGCCCAATAAATGGTTTTTATTGCTATCCCAGTTGGCACAGTATCTGGTGCATAGTGGGTGCCCTATAAATGGGGCTTTTACTGCTATCCCAGGGTCACTGTGCTTGGCACACAGTAGGTACCCTATAAATGTGGCTTTTACTGCTATCCCACTCGGCAGTGTGCTTGGTGCATAGTAGGTACCCAATAAGTGGGGCTTTTACTGCTATCCCACCAGACACAGGGCCTGGCACGCATATGGTGTGCTCCATGGGGACTGTGGCTGCCCTCTACCTGAGGCCTACTGTGTGCCAGGTGGGCGCAGCCCTGGGTGGTGAGCGCAGTGTTCTTGGCCAGCCCTCCCGGCCCCCATCCCCACCCACCCATCTCACCTTTGGTTGACACCCGCTTCTTTTGGGTTCGACTTCTCTTTGGTTTGGTTCTGTTTTGTTTGTTATCATCTTCTTTTTTATTTTCTCTTTCCCATCTTTTGTTTCCCCGCCCCCTCCCCACCCATCCCGCCTCCCTTCCCCACCCCCCACGCTCTCCCCCCTCCAATAGAGCCGTCAGCCCCCCCTCAAGACGTTAAATGTGTCAGCACGCGCTCCACAGCCATTTTGGTAAGTTGGCGCCCACCGCCGCCGGAAACGCACAACGGGGCCCTGGTGAGCTATAGCGTCCGCTACCGCCCGCTGGGCTCGGAGGACCCGCAACCCAAGGAGGTGAACGGCATCCCCCCGACCACCACCCAGATCCTGCTGGAGGCGCTGGACAAGTGGACAGAGTACCGCGTCACGGCTGTCGCTCACACAGAGGTGGGACCAGGGCCCGAGAGCTCGCCCGTGGTCGTCCGCACCGACGAGGACGGTAAGCACCAGGCCCAGCCCGGCCCCCGCCTCGGAGCCTTCTGTCTCTGCAAAACGGGGCTCGCTGTTGGCCGAAGGGGACACGCCGCGGTCATGAGAGGGAGACACGAAGTGCGCAGGCCTTCCGGGCAGCATTTTTCTCTCTGAGCCTTGTGCCTGGGAAGTTAAGCTGGCAGCCCCTGTATTTGGGTCCAGTGGTGGAAAACCGTGGAAACGGTGTAAGAAATAGCAAGCAGCGATTGCAACACATAAGGGCCCCTGACCCCAGAACTCTAGCTTTTGGACTCGGGATTAGCCGGGACCTGCAGCTTCCTCGATTTGGGCCATCCCGCCCGCAAAGTTTGTAGACGGCCGCATCCTCGTCAGGTTTAGCAGGTGGCTCTCCAGGGGACAGACCCTGTTTTGCAGCGCTGGCCGGTTTCTGTGGTGTAAGTATTTCCACCACGGCCAGTTTCAAACTAGAAAGTTTTCAGCTGCAAAGGTGTGGCTTTCCTCCAGTAGACTTTAGACGGGGTAGAGGCTGAAGGTATGGGGAGAAACCCCCCAGTAAAATCGCACGCCCCTTGGTTCTGGGAACCTCGTTTGCTTTCCCAGCCATTGGCCTAGAAAGGTCGGCTGGCAGCCCCATGTCATGCCCTAAGCGTGGGGAAGAATTGAGCAGTGCTTCCTGCCAGGCCTCGGGTGGGGGCTCCGACCTGGGGGCAGGTGAGAAGGGTCCCGGGTGCCAAGTGGGCTGGCCGCGTGTTGGAGTAAGTAGGAGCCACGCAGCTGGACCGCCCAGCTTTGCCCTGCCCTGTGGTCACGGAGTCAAGGCTCTGGGCCTCTGCTTCCCCATCTGTAAGGTGGGAGCTCCTACCAGGAAGAGGTAGTGCGGGATGGAGGCAGTGTGGGTCAAGCTCGCGGAACAGGGTGCGCATGGCCCGCACGCATCACCTTGTGTGGCCCGCTCCTGGGCAGGGCCCCTCCCCAGGCTGTGGGAGGCGTGCACGAGGCATGCCCGCCCGGCCAGTGGTGAGTGCTCAGACCGCCCAGGGACCCCGCAGCCACTCGGCGCCCCAGTAACGGCCCCGCCCGCCCCTGCCCTCCCGTCCCCGCCAGTGCCCAGCGCGCCGCCGCGGAAGGTGGAGGCGGAGGCGCTCAATGCCACGGCCATCCGCGTGCTGTGGCGCTCGCCCGCGCCCGGCCGGCAGCACGGCCAGATCCGCGGCTACCAGGTCCACTACGTGCGCATGGAGGGCGCCGAGGCCCGCGGTCCGCCGCGCATCAAGGACGTCATGCTGGCCGATGCCCAGGTGCGCGGGGCGGGCGGGGCGGGCGGCCCCCGCTGCTTCTCTCCACCTGGCCTCCCCGCTCACCTCCTCCTCTCTCCCCTGCCGCCTCCTCCCGCGCTCAGTGGGAGACGGACGACACGGCCGAATATGTAAGTAGCGCCACCTGGCTACTGCCGTGCTCCTGCTGCGGCCGTGCTGTGCTGTGACCACCCCCTGCACGCCCCTCCTAAAGGGTCTCCTCCCCTGAGCCCCGGCTGTGCACCCAGTTAGGGGCTGGGGCTTGCAATCTGTTTGCAGATCAGGCCAGTGGGACTGGGAGCCTGACCCAGACACGAGGGAAAGGCCTGGCCCGGTGGGGGTGGGGGGGAGGGGCCTCTGTCAGCCCACTTACCTGGGGAGCCCCTACTCCTTAGGCTCACGCCTTCCGCTCCCCACACCTTTACTCAAGTGATTCCTGCAACTCTGAGATGCCTCCCCCACCGCCGTAACCCTCCACTCCGCACCATGGCCTTTGGTGGACACAGCTGGCCGATCAGAACTGGGTCATGTACCAACCCAGCCTGACCCTCTTACACCCAGCTCAGCTCCCCCCCTGACCCAGAAATTTCCCTCAGGACAAAGCGTCCACTTCATTCTGGCCCTTGAGGGATGGGATGGGTCAGTGGGCCCAGGGTGGGAAAGGAGGCCTGCAGTGCACCGTGTCCACCCCTCCAGGCTTACCGGGAGGCCCTGAACCAGTCAGCATTGCTGTGTGACTTTGAACAAGATGCTGCCTGTCTCTGGGCCCCTAACACAGGCCACAGGCTTTTCTGAGAGCCCCAAGTTTGATGTTAAATTGACCCCAATGCCACCTGCTCCCCCCAGCCCTGAGTCCTGGGGAGGCAGTTCTCATGTGGTTCTGGGTGAGCACCTCACTCCCACCAAGACCCCAGGAGGGACTGAATGTGAGGCTCAGGGGCAGGAGACCCCCCCCATTTGTGCATCCCTCTTCCTCCTCCTCATGCTCCTGACCTAGGGCCACCCCACAGCTCCCAGGCATGCCACACCATGTTTGTGGGTGTGCATGCGTGGGGACATGAGCACATGTGTGACTGGAGGGGCTGTCTTTGGGGGGGTGTGCAGGTCGGGTGCTGTCGTGCAGTGAGTGTGCCTGAGTAAGCGGCAATGGCCTGTGTGTGTGCCCGCTGTGCGTGGACCCGGGGCTGGCGCTCAGGGGGTGGCGATGACAGACAGAGGACAAGCCCCACTTCCCGGGCGTCAGAGTCCGCGTGGGAAAGGGGTGGTCATCAGAACAGGACACAAACTCAAGTCTAGTTGCAGCTCTGGTTGGGGCAAGGTGTAGATGGCAGTGTAAATGCTGAGCGCTGAGCTCTCGGGGTTGGGTGGGTGGGCGGGTACAGTCCTGATTTGTAGAATTTGCCCATTTCCGTGGTGTAAATATTCTCGCTACGTTGACTTCAAGCTAATGCTGATATGCGAGTGCTCGTGATTTCCAGTCTCCTACCGCAGAGACAGGAGACCTGGTAACTCCGTGAGCAGAGATAGTAGTTAACAAAACGATTAGGAAGGGGTGCGTTTTGAGTACTTACTATCTTTGTCTTTTTTATTTATAAGATTATATGTTACTTTTTAATGCCAGCTGTTTAATCCTGGCTCACAAAATTCCTGAAAACGTATTAGCTCTCCCGAGCTGGTCTAGGGAATCTCCAGCGTGCTGAGGGGGTGACAGCCCAGATGAAAGCACAGGGGGCTTGGTCAGGCCTGGTGTGTGGGAGGAGCAGCCAGGAGGCCCCCGTGTCTGGGGCAGAGTGAGTGAAGGGGAGAGAGAGGGGAGGGAGGGAAGGCAGGAGATGGGGAAGGTCATGCAGGGCCCGCTGGGCAGTGGGGGAGATTAGGGTTTTTACCTCCAGGGAGGTGGGAGCCCTGGAGGGCTGTGGGCAGGGCAGGGGAGGTGACGCGGGTGCTCACAGGCGCCCTCTGGTGGCCACTGGGGGAGGCCAGGCTGTGGGGCAAGTGTGGTAGCTGAGGACAGGGGGAGGGGGCTGCACTGGCCCAGGCGGGCAGTGACGACGTGTCAGGCTGTGTGTGCCCATCAGCATGGACATGCTGCAGATCAGGGTGTGTGCATGAGCTCGTGTGCACGTCCCTGCCCCCAGGCCCTGCCCCACGTGTGCATGGGGAGGAGGGTGGGGAGGGCTGCCCTCAGCCCAGGTTGCGCTGCTGACTGGCACCCCCCTGCCCCTAGGAGATGGTCATCACGAACCTGCAGCCTGAGACCGCCTACTCCGTCACTGTAGCCGCCTACACCATGAAAGGCGACGGCGCTCGCAGCAAACCCAAGGTGGCAGTGACCATGGCAGCAGGTATGCGGGGCCCGTGGGGGAGCGGGTGCACCAGGCAGAGGGCACAGCGAGGGCAAAGGGGGGGAGCTGCTCGGGAGGGCCTTCAGGGCTGGCACAGCCCAGCCCTGCCTCCTCCTCCTCACCCACCGCCTTGCCAGCTCAGCCCCCGCCAGACGGAACCCTCTGCAGCTCTGTGTCCCGTGCCGCCTTTCCCTGTGCCCGGACTCCCGTCTCAGGGCTGGCGGGCTCCTCCCCTTCCTCTGGGAGGCCTCCCCCAGCACAGCCCTGAGCACCCTGGGTGGGGGGTTGTGTCTGACTCCCCTGCTGCCCCATGACGCCTCCTCTCCTGGCGGCCCTGCCTGAGTTTCCCCTTCTGGCCCCTCCATTCAGTCCCAGTGGGCTGTTTTCTCCCCCGAGCCGAAACAGCAGTGAGGACAGAGGCGATGCAGAAACATACAGGGAGAGTGCACATGGCAGAGGGCACAGCCTGGGCGAAGGCTTGGAGTGGGGAACCGGTCTGGTGTGTTCCAGGGACTCTCAGTGCTGTACCTCTGACCACATAGTGTGACATTCAAGGCCGGCTGGACACAGCCCCTTGCTGGTGCTGCTCCTTCATCTGCCTAGTCTCTGTATTCTCCAGCATCCAGTGCCCATGTCACCTCCTCCAAGAAACCTCCCGAGATTTCCTCCGCCTCTCTCAGGGATTTTGCATTAGAGCCATGCTTGCTAAACAGACACCATCGTATATGCTGTGACTGCTCAGGGCAGGTCATTAAAGGTCCTGACGAGTTCTGCAGTGGAGAAGGCTGGTTTTATTTGTAGATCTGCTCTGCTGCAGGACTTATCAGGACCGTGGTGCATTGATGATCGCCCAGACTGTGAGAGCCACAGGGCAAGGGAAGGGTTTTGTATGTGCTGCTGTCTCTCGGGTGTTAATCATGTGCCAGCAGGAAGCAAGGGACAAATAAATGAGGCAAGGGACGAAAGGAGGAGGTAAATAGATGAGGCTTGCTGTGACATCTGTGGATGGCGTCCTTCGTCGGGTTCTCTGAGTCCCCTGCCTTGCTGTCCCTTACGCTCACCACCGTGGGCCGACCGAGGGCCTTCGCGCTGGCTGTTCCCTCTTCCTGGAACTCTGTTCCCCTTGCTCCCTTAGCTCCTTCAGTCTTGACTTCGGTGTGAGGCCTTCCTGAGACCCATTTTTAAAAATGATAGCCCTTGCTCCTAGAACCGTGGGTAGCCACGAGGCCCTGACGCCTGCCCCCTGTCCCCGCAGTGCTGGGCCGCCCCACCCTGTCGGTGCAGCAGACCCCTGAGGGCAGCCTGCTGGCACGCTGGGAGCCCCCGGCTGGCACCGCCGAGGACCAGGTGCTGGGCTACCGCCTGCAGTTCGGCCGCGAGGACTCGCCTCTGGCCACCCTGGAGTTCCCGCCCTCTGAGGACCACTACACAGCGCTGGGTGCGCACAAGGGGGCCACGTACGTGTTCCGGCTGGCGGCCCGGAGCCGAGGCGGCCTGGGCGAGGAGGCGGCCAAGGTGCTGAGCATCCCCGAGGACACGCCCCGCGGCCACCCGCAGATCCTAGAGGCAGCCGGCAACGCCTCAGCCAGCACTGTCCTGCTCCGCTGGCTGCCGCCCGTGCCCGCCGAGCGCAATGGGGCCATTGTCAAGTACACCGTGGCTGTGCGGGAGGCCGGAGCCCCGGGCCCCGCCCGAGAGACCGAGCTGCTGGCAGCAGCCGAGCCAGGCGCCGAGAACGTGCTCACGCTGCAGGGCCTCAAGCCCGACACGGCCTATGACCTCCAAGTGCGGGCCCACACGCGCCAGGGCCCTGGCCCCTACAGCCCCCCCGTCCGCTACCGGACGTTCCTGCGGGACCAAGGTAGGCGCGCGGGGACCCCCGCACCAGAGCCGGACCGGGCCTCGCGCCCACCCCTGCCCCAGCCCCCTCCCTCTCCCCCACCCAGGTAAGTGGTCACTTTTCTGCTTCCTTGTGGACGCTCAAGGCAAGTCCGGACCCCGAGGCTCCGGCGTTGGCAAAGGTGGGACGTGCCTAGGGGCACCACCATCCCCCTCCCACCCCCTTCCCCCGACCTGCCTTCTCTCTGCAGCCGCGCCGTCTCCCACAGCAGGGACCTGGGACAGGGCCAGGCAGGGCCAGGCAGTAAGGCCGTGAGCACAGGCACAGAGAGTGACAGGGAGCGCCTGGGCCGCCCCCTCCACCCCCCGCCCCCCGCCCGTCCGGCACTCACCGGGCCTCTCTTCTGCTCTCTCCCGCTCGGCCACTGCCCGCAGTCTCACCCAAGAACTTCAAGGTCAAGATGATCATGAAGACATCGGTGTTGCTCAGCTGGGAGTTCCCCGACAACTACAACTCCCCCACACCCTACAAGGTGCGGCCACCGTGGGCAGGAGGGCTGGCTTGGGTCGGGACGTGGGCTGGAGGGTGGCTTATGCCAGGGTTGGGGCTCAGCTCAGAGCCCCTGCTGAGCCGGCTCCCCCACAGATCCAGTACAATGGGCTCACGCTCGACGTGGATGGCCGCACCACCAAAAGGCTCATCACGCACCTCAAACCCAACACCTTCTACAACTTTGTGTTGACCAACCGTGGCAGCAGCCTGGGGGGCCTCCAGCAGACGGTCACCGCCTGGACCGCCTTCAACCTGCTCAGCGCCAAGCCCAGCGTGGCCCCTAAGCCCGACTCAGATGGCCTTATCATGGTGTATCTGCCCGACGGCCAGAGCCCTGTGCCTGTCCAGTATGCTTGACCCCCGGCACCCCCCTCATCATTAGCCAGCTGCAGGGCTGGGGCTAGCTACTTGATCTCTCTCTGTCTATAAAATGGGGGTCATGTCAGCCCCATATCGTGCACTTGCCCTGAAGGTCCAGCGTTTCTCATGGGAGCTGTCACTAAATGTGGCCTGTGTGTCTGCCTGCTCTTCCAGTGTTCCCAGATACCGCCTGACAGTTTGCTAGTTCTGGGGTTCCAGTGGGGAAACAAAGCTGGAAACACACTCTCAGCTCCATGGTGTGGCAGTGAGAGGCAACAGGGTTGAGGGTCGCCAATGGGAAGAGGAGGACTCTGGGTGGGAGGCAGAGAAGGATTACGGGCTACAAGAATGTGTGGGCATGGAAGCTAGGGCTTTGAAGGATCTGTAGGAGTTCGGGAAATATAACTGTCATGTAGGCTTTTGAGGTTGAAGGCACAGTGTGCTCAAAAGCCTGGAGGCTTGAGTCAGAACTATAGTTGTATATGGCTTGCGCTGTAGAATAGACCCCTCAGAGAGCAGGGCTCTTCCACTCACCCCCACACAGCAACCCTTGGTCTTGCCTACAGACAGTGCCCCTGACTCTTCATCTCCCAACAGGAACTACTTCATTGTGATGGTGCCACTGCGCAAGTCTCGTGGGGGCCAGTTTCTGACCCCACTAGGCAGCCCAGAAGACATGGACCTGGAGGAGGTGAGGGGCTGGGGCCCAGCCTGTGAGGCCCGGACCTGTCCTGGTTTTTGGGATCCCGTTTGCTCCCAGGCACGCTCTGAGCACCCCATGCCTCTCTTCCCACAGCTTATCCAGGACATCTCTCGGCTGCAGAGGCGCAGCCTGCGACACTCGCGCCAGCTGGAGGTGCCCCGGCCCTACATTGCCGCTCGCTTCTCCATGTTGCCGCCTGCCTTCCATCCTGGTGACCAGAAGCAGTACGGTGGCTTTGACAACAGGGGCCTGGAGCCTGGCCACCGATATGTTCTCTTTGTGCTTGCCGTGCTGCAGAAGAGTGAGCCCGTAAGTCCCAAGTGGTGTCTTCCCACAGCCAGCCATACCCACTGACTGAGGCAGGCCCCTCTGTGGCCTCAGCCCCCAGGGCTTTGACCTCAGAGCCAGACACAGATCCTACCGGCTCCCAGGGCTAGGGCTAGACAAAGGGAAGGGCTTGAGATTGTGGAAATCCCAAGGGGAAGGCTTTTGGAGGAAGGGAGTCCAGAACTGGGGTTTTGACGGATGCACAGGAGTTCAGCAAAGACCAGGTATTCTCAGGATTTGCATGTGCAAAGGTCTGGAGGTACAAGAGGAACAAAACGAGCTTCAGAGTGGCTGAAGCAGAGGTGAATGGGGACAGCAGAGATTAGCAAGAGCCAGGCCACGCAGGCCACCAGGGTCAGTGTTCTTGGGGGTCATAAAAGGGTTTCGAGTAGGGAGGGGTATAGATTTGTGTTTGAGGAAGACCTGTCTGGTCACCACAAGGAGTGTGGGCACTGATGGAGCCCCGCCACCCCCGTTCTTGCAGACATTTGCGGCCAGCCCCTTCTCAGATCCCTTCCAGCTGGATAACCCGGACCCCCAGCCCATCGTGGATGGCGAGGAGGGCCTCATCTGGGTGATCGGGCCTGTGCTGGCTGTGGTCTTCATCATCTGCATTGTTATTGCTATCTTGCTCTACAAGAAGTGAGCCCCCTGCCCTCCCCTGCTTGACAGGAGGGAGGGCTTCCTGGAAAAGGAAGGGGGTCTGGAAAAGTCTGGGGAGCGGCTACCTCAGAGGACTGGCACAGAAGTCCTCTGTGGCACAGATAGGAAAGCTCTGGCTCGGAGGTTAAGCCACACGGTCAGAGTCGCACAGTCTGGGAAATGGCAGAGCTGCAGTTCACACCAGGCCAGTGGTTTCACGCCTCTCAAGCCCCACACTCCCCTGAGCAAGATCTGGGGTCAGGGCTGCCAGTTTAATGAGAATGGTGCTCTAAGTGGCCCCACAGGACATGTCCCAGTGTAGGAGGGGAGGACTGAGACATGCCTCCTTGTGGTGGGGGGGCCCGAGCAGGAAGGACTAGAGAGGTTAAGCACCCACAGTCACAGAACCCGCCCTTCCCGGCCAGCACCCCCTCACCCGTCTTCTTTCCTCCTGCTCACCTGTGTCTGCTTTCTGGAGCAGCAAGCCTGACAGGTGAGAACTGGCCTTGCCCTTCGCAGGTTCAGGGAGGGAGGCTGAGGAGGGGGCTGGGGTGGCCCTGCGCCCACGGGGTGAGGGGTGGCCTGGCTGCTTGGGCGGGGCGGATGGGCGACTGCCCAGTCCTGGGATTCCCCGGTGGTATATATCCGCCAACCCTCCCCCACCGGCCGCAGAGGTGCCGCTCGTGGTGCCTGGTGTGTGTTCCCACGTGTGCACGTGCATCTCTGGGCTTGCACTGGTGCTCACTCACTCTCCCACTTGCTTCCGCAAAGTAAACGCAAAGACTCAGAGCCTCGCACCAAATGCCTACTGAACAACGCCGACCTCGCCCCCCACCACCCCAAGGACCCTGTGGAAATGAGACGCATCAACTTCCAGACGCCAGGTATGTGCCGACACAGGGAGCCAGGAGCGGTGCTGATGGGGTGGTAGCACAGGGGAAGAGGAAGCCACCACCTGGGGGACCATCACCCGCCCTCACTGAGCTGGGCTTCGTGCAGTTCGATTCCCGGGTCCCGAACCCCTCCGTGGATCAGGGCTTGGAACTGTCACAGTCTGATTCTGCCTGCCGCCAAGCGAGGCTTTGAAAAGTTGCATTCAACGGGGGTCACGCTCTTCTCCAGGAACTTAACGGACATCTGAAAACAAACCCTTATCTCCTCCGGTAGAAAAAGCTACGCCTGTTCCCATCGCTAGTCTTAAGGCCATTCAGCAGCCGGTGCTAGGTTTTCCCCTTGGCCTTATTCCACCTCCCTCATGCCCTGAGCTTCCACCCTCCTGGGCGATGGGGGCTCACAGTCCCCGTGCCTCCTTAGGCTCCGTAGGCTAACAGGACTCGGCTAAAGTCCCCGGCCACGCCTGGCGGGAGAACCGGATGAAGCAGGTCCTCCTGCCTGACAATCTCCACGTACAGGGACCCACACACACCCCTGTCCGTCTCCTCCCTTTATGGACTCATGCCAGCAGCTTCCAACCAAAGAATTTTGTATTTAACTGATGGCTCACAGCATGATTTCCTCTGTCTTTCTGCCCCTGTCCTGGTCTCTACTTCCTGTCTCTGAACTGGCTCCTAACTAGTAACCGTCTCCAGCCAAATGGCGATCGTACACTTGCATTTAGCCGACGGCCACAGGCCTCCCTAAGGACCCGGGAACGGCCTCCGTGCTTCCTAACACGCTCTGTCCTCTTTCCTGCCGCTGGACTGTCTCGTATCAGTTCTGGTTTTGTCCACATTATTTGGATCATTAATATTTAGCTCATGGCCACAGTCCTCCATAAGGGACAGTGAAAAGGCCTCATACGCCACCCCTAATGTGCTCCCTTCTTTTTTCTGTCTCTGGGCTCGCGTAAGTCAGTTCTGCTTCCATCCAAGTGAGGGTTTTTAACATCTATTTCACTGATTGGCTGCTATCTTCCTTAAATAAAGCTCATGGCATGGGCCCGGGTGTCCTTCCCCGACCCCACGTTCTCCCGCACCGCCCTCCATCTCCTCCAAGATCCCCTCTGCCGACCCCAGCAGGGGTCCCGAGGCCGGGTTGATCTGGGGGTGGGGGGCTGGTCCTGTGGACGGGACCGCCTAAAGCCTTGGGATCTTCCCGAAGTCTCGGCTGCAACCCAGGACTGGCCAGCGTGCAGAGGGAGACATGGCCATGATTGTGCGTCCTTGGGGTGGGGCCCGGGTGGCCATGTGTCCCCCATCATTTGAGTTGCCCTGCCCTCCGCGTGTGTCGCCGGCCGTGGTGCGTGCCCCCTGCGAGGGGCGGGGGAGGCGGGGCCCCGGCGCGTTTTCATTTATTGTTTGCTGTTCCTGCAGATTCAGGCCTCAGCCGCCCCCTCAGGGAGCCGGGGTTTCACTCTGAAAGTTAGTTCCTGTGTCTCTGTTCTCGGCTTCCTTTTGCTGTCCCCCACCCCCCGCCACCCCGTTTGTTTTCATCTTTGGTTCCTCCATCCCACCTCCGATCTCTGCCCACCTGTCCCGCTCTGGCTTCTCGAGGGGGGCAGGGGTCTGGTCCATTGGGCCCTTAGGTCAGTGGTCACGACTGCGTGTATGTGTGTGGGTGCAGGGACGCAGGGAGACACAGTGTACCTAAGAACAGAAGCCTGCCTGCTGGCAGGTGGCGGGGGCCCACCAGGTGAATTGGGCACCAGTCTCAGACCCCTCAGACGTGGGCTCTAGAGGAGCACCTGGGGGTGCAGGGGGCACACGGGGAGACTTTACCAGCCAGGCAGCTAATCGTTCAGCACCCGAATCCCATGCTGGCACATAGCTCAGCGTGGGTGCACAGGGAGTACACGCTTAGCCGCCATGTGCCAGGGGCTCCGGAGGTAAGGAATGTCACCCTTCCATTGCCCAGAGGAGGAAATGAGCCTCAGAGGTGGGGCGCTCAGTGCACCTGCTTCAGCCCCAAACAGGTGCACGCCCAAGTGGAGAGGCCCCCTCCCAACACGCACACGTCCTGGGCCTCCCTCCCTGATCCCCGACCCCCCCAGGCAGAGGACCATCCCGTCCCTCCGAGTCCAAAAGGGCAGAAAGGCATGTCAGTCTCCCTCCCTCACCAGGGGCAGCGATGTTCCCAAAGGCCAGCCCACTGCATCTGCTTTTCCATTTCTGTGTCACCTGCGTGCTTCTTGCCACAAGAGACTAGGAGTCTGAGGTCCCAAAGGGTGTCCTTGCGTCTCCATCTGGGTTGGGGGTGCTAGAATGGGTGCACAATGTGAGCCGGGGGTGTCAGGCTCGGCCAGGAGCTACAGCCTCGAGGCTCCGCCTGCGGGCAGACCCAGCAAGGGCGCCCTGAACCCCCTTCCCCTGCCCCCCCCCTAACTGCAGCGCGTCCATGCAGACTCACACCATAGAGCACCCCCGCCCCCAGCCACCGAGCTGGCCCCCCAGTGACCAGCCCGCGCTGGCGGGGTCTGCTCTCCCCCCCAGGCATGCTCAGCCACCCACCGATCCCCATCGCGGACATGGCCGAGCACACGGAACGCCTCAAGGCCAACGACAGCCTCAAGCTCTCCCAGGAGTACGAGGTGAGCGGTGCCCCCCAGACCCCCTGCAGACCCAGCCTCGCACACCCTGACCCCTCCCACTCCTTCCCACCAGTCCATCGATCCAGGCCAGCAGTTCACGTGGGAGCACTCCAACCTGGAAGTAAACAAGCCCAAAAACCGCTACGCCAACGTCATCGCCTACGATCACTCCCGCGTCATCCTCCAGCCCATCGAAGGTAGACCGTCCCGGCTCCATCACCCGTCCCCTCTCCACGGAGCATGCAGGCCCTTTGCCCTGTTTCGGACACGGGGCAGGGCCAGTGTGGACAAGCTTGGGGACAGAGGGGGGCAGTCCAGCAGGGCTTCCAGGAAGCAGTGGGCCAGGTGCAGACTGCTTCGAGGGACAGAACACCCCCCTGAGCCCTGGCTTCTCTCCACCTGGCCACAGGCATTGTGGGCAGTGACTACATTAATGCCAACTACGTGGATGGCTACCGGCGGCAGAACGCGTACATTGCCACGCAGGGGCCGCTGCCCGAGACCTTCGGTGACTTCTGGCGGATGGTGTGGGAGCAGCGCTCAGCCACCGTTGTCATGATGACCCGGCTGGAGGAGAAGTCCCGGGTGAGGCCTGGCCCCTGCAGCCCCCAGGCCCTCGGCCCGCCCCCAGGCCCATGCTCACCTCTGTTCTCTCACCTGGCGCAGATCAAATGTGATCAGTACTGGCCCAACAGGGGCACGGAAACCTACGGCTTCATCCAGGTCACGCTGCTGGACACCATCGAGCTGGCCACGTTCTGCGTGCGAACATTCTCCCTGCACAAGGTAGGGCCGGCACTGGGGGCTGCAGGAGAGGGCTGTGGGACAGAGGAGAGAGACGGGGCCCCTGTGTCTGCCTGGAGCTCCCCGTGGGACCAAGAGAAAATCGAACACACGGACCCAGGCTGACCCCATTCGTGGATGGGCACACTGAGGCTCAAAGGGCACATGTCTTGTCTCCAGCCACAGGGCGGAACGAGCAGAACCCAACTTAGCCATGAACCAAACACGCCCCTCGCCCCCTGGCCCCACCCAGCCTGGGCCTGCCCTCTGTCTTGGGTGGAAGGCAGAGCTGGAAAGAGCTGTGAGTCTGGGCGGTCAGGGCCCACGGCCGCCGTCTGTAACGTGCATCCGTCCGTCCGTGTTCCCTGTCAGTGGTTCCCCCTTGGGGCAGTGTGCCACCCAGGGGACATTTTTTGTCATGACGGCTAGGGGAGGTGCTTACCGGCCCCACAGTGCTCCCGGCTCCTGCCGGTTCCGTTCTCCGCATCCAGCACACAGCTGGCCCCAGTGCCAGAAACCCAAGGACACAGACAAGAGAGGACTTTCTATTCATTCACACAGGTTAAGCACAGACTGGGCTCTGGGACACAGCAGGGATGGAGGCAGACAATACGTCCTGCCCTTGTGGGGCTTGTAGTCTGGTTGAAAAAATAAGACATCGATGATAAATTTGTAAAGTGACAAGAAATCTTACTTGCAGAGGGGAAAAATGTGGATCAGGGCACCTGGAAGGGGTGAGGAAGGGTGTTCGAGTTAGCGGGAATGGCTCGTGCAAAGGCTCTGGGGCAGCACCGTGCCTGGTATACTGGAGGAACAGTGGGGAGGCCCGTGTGGCTGGAGTAGAATGCGTGAGGTGGAACTGGGGAGGGCAGGGAGGGGACGGGGCAGGTCATGCAGGGTCTGCCTGGCAGGGAGGTCCTGGGCTTTGACCCCAGGAAGGGGACTTGACTCAGGTGCTCCCGGCTGCCCTCTGGTGGCTGCTGTGGGGAAGGCAGACCACAGTGGGTGGGCAGAAGGCACTAATCTGGTCTGGATGGGTGGTGATGGGGGCGAATCAGGGTGGCCGCCAAGGTGGGAGTGAGAAATGGATGGGTCTGGATAGATTCGGAAGGCAGAGCCGACACCACCAACAGGCAGATGTGTTAGGTGGGGAGGGAGGGAAGTGAGTCCTACGTTCAGAGCCTCTGAAGGATGGAGCCACCCTTGACTGGACGAGTGGGAGCAGGTTTGGGGTGAAAGGGCACGGTGCTGGCCACGTTGGGTGTGAGGAGCCCATGGGGACCCCCTCTCCCCGTGACCGGGGGCAGCTGGACACGCAGCCTGGCACTCAGGGCATTGTGATCTGGAGGCGTGAGCTGGGCGTCCTCTGCGCGTGGGCGGTGGGCTGTGCTGACACGCAGTGTCCCTGTGGCCCCCCAGAACGGCTCCAGTGAGAAACGCGAGGTCCGCCAGTTCCAGTTCACGGCATGGCCAGACCACGGGGTGCCTGAGTACCCGACCCCATTCCTGGCTTTCCTGCGGAGAGTCAAGACCTGCAACCCGCCAGACGCAGGCCCCGTCGTGGTCCACTGCAGGTAGCCTGGCCCTCCCGCTGCGCCCCGTCCGTCTTACTCGAGGGGCCACTGATGGCCGTATCTGTCCCCGCAGTGCCGGCGTGGGCCGCACCGGCTGCTTCATCGTCATCGATGCCATGCTGGAGCGGATCAAGCCGGAGAAGACGGTGGATGTGTACGGCCACGTGACGCTCATGCGGTCCCAGCGCAACTACATGGTGCAGACGGAGGACCAGTACAGCTTCATCCACGAGGCCCTGCTGGAGGCCGTGGGCTGCGGCACCACCGAGGTGCCCGCCCGCAGCCTCTACGCCTACATCCAGAAGCTGGCCCAGGTGGAGCCCGGCGAGCACGTCACCGGCATGGAGCTCGAGTTCAAGGTCGGCAGGGGTGCGGAGGCAGCTGCGGGCGGGAGGGCGTCCCCAGTCTCCTGTTCCACCATTAGCCTCCGGCTGAAGACCCAGAGCCCTCCCCATCCCCGGAGAAGGCCAGCCCCCAGCTGGAGGCCATGCTGATGGCCGCGCCCTCCCCCACAGAGGCTGGCCAACTCCAGAGCCCACACATCCCGCTTCATCAGTGCCAATCTGCCTTGTAACAAGTTCAAGAACCGCCTGGTAAACATCATGCCCTACGAGAGCACACGGGTCTGTCTGCAGCCCATCCGGGGCGTGGAGGGGTCCGATTACATCAACGCCAGCTTCATCGATGGCTACAGGTACCTCACCTTTGCCCAGCCATTCTGGGGTCCCCACCTTGCCCCCACAGGGGCTCCAGTTTACGTGAGAGACAGAGCTGGACAGAGTCACAGCTCGGCGGAAGCTACGTAACTCGTGGCTGCTGTCCGTGACATGGTTCAGTCTGTCCTCTGTGTCCATGGTTCTCAGTCCCGGCAGTTCTGCCACCCGGGGGAATGTGGCAATGTCTGGGTACATTTTTTGAATGTCATGGTGGGAATGGGGGAAGGTGGCTGCGACTAGCATCTCGTGGGTGGGGACTCAGGCCGCTGCCTCACATCTGCAGCACCCAGAGCACTGCCCCCTCCCAAAGAATGACACAGCCCGAGTGTTGTGAGTGCCAAGCTGAGAAGCCAAGGGGTGGTGTGCCAGGCGGAAGGTACCGCCTGCGCAAAGGCCAGAGGCAAGAGGGAACTTAGCCGTGAAGCTTACCGCACCCGAGGGAGGTGGCAGAGGGCAGGAGAGATCGGTCCTGCAGCTTCCTAGAGGGGTTGGAACGTACCCTGGGGCTGTTGGTTTCTCCTTGTGCACAGTGGGGCCCTGGAGAGGGTGGAATGAGACGGGGAGGGAGCTGGCACATCGGACGCCATTCCCCAGTAGGCAGGGCCATGGAGGGTGTGCCTCTGGAGAGGGGGGTGGGCGTCCTGCTTGGATCCTGACCCACCAGAGGGCATCGGGCCAGTTCCGGGTCTGGGCCTGCCTCTCCCCGCCGGTCCTGGCCTCATGCACCCCACCCCACAGGCAGCAGAAGGCCTACATCGCGACGCAGGGGCCGCTGGCAGAAACCACGGAGGACTTCTGGCGCATGCTGTGGGAGGGCAACTCCACCATCGTGGTGATGCTGACCAAGCTGCGCGAGATGAGCCGGGTGAGCCGCGGGCCGGTGGGGCTGCTGGCCGGGGGGGCCGCACCAGCCTCGGGCTAAGCTGACCGCAGCTGCCCTCCCCTCCACAGGAGAAGTGTCACCAGTACTGGCCAGCAGAGCGCTCTGCCCGCTACCAGTACTTTGTGGTGGATCCGATGGCGGAGTACAACATGCCTCAGTATATCCTACGGGAGTTCAAGGTCACAGATGCCCGGGTGAGTCCTGGGGGGGTACTGGCATCTGGGCCAGACGCCTGGGGCTGCTGAGCATCGCCCAGTGATAATGGATAATGGCTTCCCCAGCAAAGGCCCAGGGGTAGGAATCAGCTTGGTGGGCAGTGGAGGGTAGAAGAGGGAGTTGACTGGTTGGCTGGTCACGCCTCCCAGCCAGTGGGTGAAGAGCAGGCCGTGTCCCTCTGTTGCCCGCAGTGTCCCCTCTAGCATGTGTAGCGCCACTCCTAGGACACACAGTCCAAGGGGGTCACACAAAGGGGTGGGTGGGGCGTCCCCCTGGAAGCAGCGACCTGTGGGGGTGATGTTAGGGCGCTGAAAAGGCGGTGGGGGAGATCGGGCGGACGGACTGATGCTGCCCTGGGTGGACAGTGAAGCTGCAACATGGAGGAGGTGGGTATTAGATGGCGAGCGGAGAAGACTGACAGCGGAAGGTGGCCCTGCTGGGCAAGAGCAGATCAAAGCAGTAGAAAAGGGGATTCGAGAATTCAGGGTAGGGTGACGAGGGTGGGAAACGTCAGTCAGGGCGCTGCCAGTGGGGCAGAGTGCCTGGGCGCTGCAGGCTGGCACCACTGGCTGAGTGAGCATAAGACTGGTGCGTCAGGCATCAGTGGAGGAGGAGATTGGCAAAGGATGAGTATGTGGCCAGCGGGGGGTGGAGAACAGGACTTGGGAAGTGTAGGGCGTGTGGTGGGGGTGCTGGACGTCTCTGTGGCGGATGAGAGGGGAGACGGGAGAAGGGAGCAGGTGTGTGGTGGGCAAGGGCCGTGAGATGGTGTCGCTGGGTGGTTAGGGTGGAGGAGGGTGGCATTTGAAAGGGATGCAGGAGCATCTCAATGGAAGATGGTGCCAGTGGGTGACAGACACATCGTCAGGGTGGAGAACGGGACCACCACGGACCCTGACAGCGGGACCCGGCTGTGTCCCCACCCAGGACGGCCAGTCCCGGACAGTCCGGCAGTTCCAGTTCACGGACTGGCCGGAACAGGGCGTGCCAAAGTCGGGGGAGGGCTTCATTGACTTCATCGGCCAAGTGCACAAGACGAAGGAGCAGTTCGGCCAGGATGGCCCCATCTCTGTCCACTGCAGGTGAGCCGCCCGCCCCCCCAGCCCCAGCCCAGCGCCCTGCTGGGGAATCCTAGGCCTAGCAAGGGCGCCTCGGGGAGCCCAGGCTGGGCCCTCCCCTGAACGCTGCGCTCATCTCCCGCAGCGCCGGCGTGGGCAGGACGGGCGTGTTCATCACCCTCAGCATTGTGCTGGAGCGGATGCGGTACGAAGGCGTGGTGGACATCTTCCAGACGGTGAAGATGCTGCGAACGCAGAGGCCAGCCATGGTGCAGACAGAGGTGAGGGGGCGGCCCGGCCCCCAGGTCATGGCCCGGGCACCGCCCAGCCAGGACCCCGGCATGGGGCACAGATCTGGGGTCCCACCGCCCCGCAGGTGGGGAACGGGAGGCCTGGGGCAGGGAAGGTATTCCCTAAAATACAGTCATCCTGGGCGTTGTAACAACATCCTCTAAACTCCCATCTATGGGGTCAAAGCCGGAGTCCCAGCCCCCCAGCCCCGAGGGCCCGGCCCGGGCAGAGCCCGGCTGAGTGTGGCTGCCTCCAGGGAGGCTCTGGGGCAGGGGAGGCAGCGACTAGAGGCCCCATCTCCTCCCCTCCCGCAGGACGAGTACCAGTTCTGCTACCAGGCCGCGCTGGAGTACCTCGGAAGCTTTGACCACTATGCAACCTAAAGCCATGGTCGCCCCGGCCAGACGCCCCCCGCCCCAGGTGCCTCTGCCCTTGCCGGGGTGCCCGCGGAGGCCTGGACCCCCAGCAGCCAGGCAGGAGGAGACGGCGGCCGCAGCCCCGCAGGGCCTCCGGGAGCCACGCGGCCCCCCGAAGCAGCCCCCAGCCAGCTCCCCGGCACCAGTCGCCTCCTTTGAATACTCGGCACATTCCTTTCGACTCCAGAACTAGAGATTCCAGGGTGGGGGGGTGGGGGGCGCGGTGAGCGATCGGGGGTTCTCCCCGGACCCGGAGGGGGCCCAGGGGCCGCGAACTCGGGAGCGTCCCTGCCCTGCAGCTTGGGGGCGCCGGGCTTCGGGGGCTGGGGGCGTGCAGCGTTCAGCTTTCTGTTCAAACTCAGTGTGACTGTATCCGGTGACATTTCCTTTTTTTTTTAAATAGTGTATTTTTTTTCATTTTTTTTTTTTAAGAAGAAACAAACAGAAAAAAAAAAAAAAGACTCACCCATCAATGAATTTAAAAAGAAAACCTTTGCTTATTCCTGTTCTGTTCACAGTCTATTTTTTCATCGTAGAAAACCGTTCTTGCGCGGTGGCTGCGCTCGCGGCCGGCGGCCGCCCCAGGCCGGCTTTTTCCTTTTCCCACCATCAGAAAGCGCGCCCCGCTCAAGAATGGGACGTCGTTTTGCTCCTGGTTTTCTTTCCTTCTTTTTGCCTTTTGTTAATTAAAGTCTCAGACACATCCAGGACCTGAGGGTCTGAGCGCGGGGCGGTGGGAGGGGCCCTGGCGCCAGGGTCACGCCCACCTGAGGGACCCGCCGGCGCCGCAGCAGCTCCGCCCCCAGGGGGCGGGGCCAGGGGAGGTTCTCGCTGCCCCGGGTCCGGAGCCCTTTCTGCCCTGGGGCTGGGGGGCAGGTGGCTGGGCGGAGGCAGAAGGATGGAAACCCCTACCCCTGGGCAAGTAAGTTTTTCTCTTTGTACAAGAGCAAATCTGCCGTTGCTTTCAACACTGTTTATTCAAACGGAAGCAGCCGGGTGGATTTCCCACCTCTGTGTATGTAGATAAATCAACTTTGTATTAAAGAAGATCGTCCGACCCTGGCCGGTGTCTTTGTCCTGCTCCCGCCTCACGCCCCCCCCTCCAACCCCCTGTCCGTTCTGTCTCGTCCCTGGGTCCCGCAGGGCCTGGAGGGCTCAGGTGACCTCCCGTTGTGTGAATAAGCTGGTGAGGAATGGGACACAGAGAGGCAGCGTTCCTTGTCCAAGGTCACACAGCCAGGTCAGGACCCCCAAACCCAAGCTCTGGTCTTGCAGGGGCTGCCTTACATCCTCCTTAATGGTGACCACCGCTGAGCTGAGCATGTGCCAGCCGCCAGCCCCGAGGTGGGAGTCATCTGCCCAGTTTACCGATGAGGAAGGAGACTCAGAGAGGGGCAGGCAGCAGTCCAGTCACCCACAGCTGGCAGTCCTACCCTGGTCACTCATCCACAGCCCCCAGACACCATGCAGTGCTGCCTCCTCCGGGAGGGCCAGTGATGGAACTGAGACCCTAGGCTGGGAGCACCACGTCCCCGTGCTAGAGGCCACCCAGTGAGTCTGACCCCAGGGGACGGACGGTGAGCCATTTGGGGTGTACACCCTTGCCGCCCCCAAAATTCTCAAACACACATGGATCATTTACAAAAATCAACTGTGGAGATCTTCACAAATTCCAAGAAACAAGTATTAGGTAAGACAACCTGATCTTGGCTCCCAAGGAGCAGATGCTATAATCAAGGGAGCCTCCCATGAACAGGCCTACGGCGGGAAAATTTAAATACATTGCTAAGTCAGTCACAGATCAAAGAAAGAAATCAACATGGAAATTACAAAGTTTTTCAAACCAAACAATTCAAGCAGCCCATTCATGAAACCTGTGAGGCACAGCCAAACGGATACCCCAAAGAAAACAAATTCTGAAAATAAGCAAACAAAAAAGAAATGAAACAAGTGTTCAAATTAGGTGATGAGAACAGGGAAACAAATAAAGGTAAAGTTGGCACTAACTCCAATCGGGCATTTCTGAGGTGCTTCTTTCACATGAACAAAATCAGAAACTTCTTTGAAAACGCCAAAAATAGGTAAATCTTTGGCAAGAATAGTCATAAAAAAAAAAAGGACAAATAACCAGCAAAGTGGGGAAATGCAACACTTAACTACAGACAGAGGCGTTTCTTTTTTTAATTGTAAGGCGAGTTTTGGAAGCCAGGGAGGAAAGACACTGGGGGTGGGGTGGACGGGAGTGTAACGGAGCTCACGTGGGAAAACACCCCAGGTGTGTGAGAAGACCAGGAAACGGAGAAAGGGCCAAAGTGGCGGCACATAGGACTATGTTTAATAGCTCCCTGAATTCTGACTTCTAGAAGTCATGGGCAGGGATTCCTGTTCTTAGTCACAGATCATGGGACTCTAAGGACTGAAATGTCAGACTCCAGCCCAAGCCCAGTCCTACCTGAATCATCTAAGACTACCAACAGGCTACTCTGCCCAGAGAACTCCTATTCATTCCTCAAAGCCCAGTACTAAAAGCCCCTCTTAGAAGGTATCCCTGTTTCTCTTCTCTGATCCCCGAAGCCCACTGAGGCTGAAGTGGGTCTACCTTGCCTTGCTTACTAGAAATGGGACAAAGAGGGGCTCTGGGGAAAATAAACGTGTGTGACCCTCACTCTGATTCAGATGCTCAGATGCTCAGGTCTATGGTTCCGGGTAGGTAGTGGCAAGCAGGGATTTATCTGAGGACATCCTGGAAGAGGAAGGCCCTTAGGAATTGCCTTAACTCACACACATAACCGCCAAGACTCTAAGCATCTCCAGTTGCCTCGGCCTTACCATGGGACACCATAACATCCACCCCCATTTACGGGCACTTCCTGCATGCTTGGCTCATGCCATCTCATTTAATCCTTCTGACAACACAGCAATGGACAGATGAGAAAAGAGGCTCAGACTGGTCAGGTCTCTTCCCCAAGGTCACACAGATGATAAATACCCAGGAGTTTTCAGGGCATCAGTGAACTCCACCACCTGCCCCTGGTCAGCTTCAGCCACACGTGGCCGCCCTGGGCTGGGAGGGACCCCCACCTCCCACCACCAAGGACCTGTGGGGCTGAAGCATTCTATTGTTCTGGAAAGTGCAAATATCGTAAATACACACTTTGTCCCTAATGACATCACTTTAAAATGTTTAAAGTAAAAACACCCATGAGGAGAAGTGGACAGGACCACAGTGGTACCGGAGACTAGACCTCAGGAAGGGAAAGACCAAATTGATAAAACAAGGATCTTGAGGGGAAGAATGCAATAGCAAGCCTGGTCAAATCTACATACACTTGGTACCCAATAAAAAAATGTACATTCTGTCCAAATGCTCAGAGCCATCCCCCAAATGAACCGTGTGTTAGGTGGTAAAGGAAAGCTCACCAACATTCAGACTCCACTCAAGAGCCACAATGCAGAAAGTTATAAGTCAATGACAACATTTAGCTCTTCAAATCCACATAGTTGAAAGTGTTACAGCAAGTAGTGAATTAAAGATAAATCATATGTTAGAACTGAATGATGGAGACCCTTGCAGATTAGAACTGGTGGGGTGCAACCAAAAATGTGCTCTTGTGGAGAGAGATCACTGAGCATGAATAAAACAAGCAGCCAAAGAAGCACCCACAGGGAAATGTGTAGCCTTACATGAATTTATGAGGAAAAAAGCGAAACACAGTACATTTCATCTCAATCCTCTACAGAGAGAAAAAATAAAGTCAAGGGAAGTCAGGGGAAACATTAAGGAGATCAGAACTGAATACATGGGGAAGTACAGCAGCAATGACAACAAAATAATATAAAAAGCTGGATCTTTGAGAACACCCACAAGAGAAACAGGCCTAAATACACATTAGGGCCGACAGGAGGCCCAACTACTTATACAAAGGAAATATTTTAAAAGATGGATGTATACCATGTACATACACCTTTATACCACTAAATCTAGAGAATCAAATTTTAAAAAATCTAAGAACAAGGACCAAAACCAAAGGCAGTCATAAAGTGAATAATCTCAGAAAATACTGAAATGATGATCAAAATTCTATTCCCCCATACAAGGCACCTTCCGAGTTGGTTTTTCAGATGGGTTTTGCTAAATCTTCAAGAAAGAGATTATTTCCATCTTTATCAACTACATAAAAAAGGAGCACATACTCCAACCATCCAAGGACAATCCAAGAGGGAAAAAATAGGCACATCTCACTTGTGTGTCCAGAAGTAGAAAGGGTAAGAAGATAAGAAAAGCAAATCTAGCATCTCCTTAAAAGAGGGGGATGTTATGCCTCCACAGGGAAGGAGTTACAGAACGCAAGGATGGCTTAATGGTTGAACATCTCAAATTAGAGTGAGAATAAACTGCTACCTTGACAGGATCTAATAAATTGAAGATGTACATAACCTTGAATTAACAAGTCCATTCATAGGAATGTATCTTACAGAGACTTTTAGAGAGACTCGTAGGTGTGCCCAAGGAAATACGTACAGGTGCATCCAATGTGAGGTTGTTTCTTTTTTTTAAATGCATGTACCATGTACGATACATTTTCATTATAAATGAAAGAAATTAAAAAATGGGAATAAATTCATCAGCAGGAGAGGGAATAAGGAATCGAGTAGTCATAAAAAAATACTACCCAACAGCGAACAGGAACCAATTCGAACTATGCACCACAACATGAGATGAACCTCAGAATTATGCTGAGCAAAACAGCAAACTGCAGGTAGAAAAAGGCCGGTGTGCTTCCGTTATAGAACATTTTAAGGCATTTAAAGCAAACATGGATTAGCTAGGGATAAAAACATGCCAGCAAATATATAAAAACTCATCTATATGGCAATGCCAAAGCAATCCACAGGTTCAGTAAATCCCTATCAAAATCCCAAAGATCTTTTTCTGTGGAAATGGCAATATCAAACTCATGGACTTGCAAGGGGCTCAGAGGAGATAACACAACCTGGAAATGTAACAACCAAGTTGGGAGACTCACAATTCCTGATTTCCTAACGTGCAGTCATCAAAACACTGTGATACTGCCAATAAGGCTGGATATACAGATCAATGAGACAGAACTGAGAGTCCAGAAATAAATCCATGCATCGAGGACCCATTGATTTTTGACAGGGGTGTCAAGAGCATTTGATGAAGCATCGTCTTTTCCAACAAGAGAGCTGGGACAACGGGAAATCCACGTGCAAGAATGAAATTGGACCCTTACCCCTCATACCATCTATGAAAATTAACTCAAAATGGATCAAAGACATAAAGATATGAGCCAAAACTGTAAAACTCTTTGAAAAACTCACCAATGAACAAATTCAGGGTAATTGTTCCTTTTGAGCAGGAGGCGAGGAAATGCATTCAACCAAGGGCACACAGGTAACTTCAACCACATGTGTTTTGCTTTTTAAGTTGGGTGTTAAGGATATGGTTCCATTATATCATGATCTTGTATATCTGGAATAATAAATCTATCCAGGGGAAAAGGGAGAATTATCTCCCCAAAGCATTTTGATGAAAAAAAAACATTAACTGTTCCATAACTTGATAAATTAACTTAGTAATGCTGAAACTTCAGAAGAAAAATTGGCAACATTTTTCTGTAAAAAACGAGATATCAATATTTTAGGTTTTGCAGGCCAGAAAGTGTCTGTGGCAGCTAGTCAGCTGCGCTATGGTTTATAAGCAGTCATAGACAAAATGAATGGGTTTGCTGTGTTCCAATAAAAGTTTATTTATAAAGACAGGTGATGGGGTGCATGTGGCCCACAGGCCACAGTTAGCCAATCCCTGATTTAAAAACATGTCCACTGAATTCAGAAATGAGGCCAGGAATGTCGATTACACAACACTCACTTCTCGTAATACTAGAGACCCCGGCCAATGTGCTAAGACAAGAATGAGGTACACGGTAACTGTGCTTGCTGGGGTGAGCATTTTGCAAAGTATATAATTGCTGAATCTCTGTGTCGTACACCTGAAGTTAATATAATATTGTATGTCCACTATTCTCAAAAACAAACAAACTTCCTTTTTGGCCAAAGATTTGAGTGCCTCCCTAGATAACTCGCAAGAATCATCTTAAATTGTACTCGAAAGAATAAGAATACCCAACAGAAAGCCAGTCACAAAGCTACCATAAAAAGTCACTGGCCTATTTCTGAAGTTGGTACAGCTTCTAAGAGCATTTGCAGCTACACGTGGCTCTGATCCAATTTCTTATCAACCACTCAGCACCCTCATATTGAGACCTTTATGACTGTATACTCACAGGCCAGAAGAAATGGGATTTTCCATATAAAAGAGAAGTCCACCAACCACCTGCCCTTTGCATTTGAACCTCCAACTCTCTCTCTTGGCAAAATCAGGCGAGTTCACTGGCTCTTCTCGACCTTTTGTGATACGGCAGCGTTCTCTACCTGGGTTACAATTGCTTGCTTGAGAGAAGGGATTTTTGTGAGTCTTTTTTTTTTTTTTTAATCCCTAGGGAATGCAAATGCATTTATTATGTGGCATAAGTTACCTGTGAAATATATGTCTCAGAAAAAAGGCAACAAGCAAGGAAATAATAACAACAAGAAGTTATTCTTTTTGCTAGTGGGTGAAAAAAAGGAGATGAAAGATAAGCAATCTTCATAGTTCTCAAAGTATCTCCACACCGGACACCTTTTATTTACAAAGGGAAAAATAGGAACTTTCTGATGGAGAAACCTGGCCAACCAGACCTCAGCCAAGTGGTCAGAGCCAACATCCCCAGCGATGAGAGCATGTCGGCATCGTCTGCCTCCTGATAAACTGCACCAAGGACGCGGCATCACCTCTGTGATATTCTTGCCCCCAAAACACACAACCTCAGTCTGATCGTGAATAAACATCAGGCCAACTCAAACTGAGGGACTTCCTACCAAATAACTGACCAGTACCCTTTAGAACGTCAAGACCACAAAAGACAAAGAGTAAGAATCTATCACCGACCAGAGGGAACTTAGGAAACACGATGACTAAATACAACATGAGGTCCTAGATTGATCTAGATTGTACTAGAAAAAGGGCAGGACAGGCAAAACTTCTTAAATTTGAATAAGGTCTGTAGGTCTGTAGATGAGTTACTAGTATTGTATCAATGTTAATTCCTGGTTGTAGAAAATGCACTATGGTTATCGCAAGATGCTAACATCAGGAGAGGTCAGGTGCTTCAAGACTGCTTTTGCTATTGAGGGTCTTTGTGGTTCCAGATGAATTTTCAGATTGCTTTTCCTACTTCTGTGAAACAATGCCATTGGAATTTTGATAGGGATTGTGTTGAGCCTATATATATATCACTTTGGGTAATATGGACCTCTTAACAGTATTCATTTTTCCAATCCATGAGCATAGTGTATCTTTCCATTTATTTGTGTCTTCTTCAAGTCTTACATTTTTCAGAGCACAGGTCTTTCACCTCCTTGGTTGCATTTATTCCTAAGGATCTTATTCTTTTTGATGCTTGTAAAGGGGATGTTTTCTTCGTTTCTTTCTTTAAGTAGATCATTATTACTGTACAGAAACACAGCTGATTTTTGTATTTTGGTTTTACATCCTGCAATTTTTCTGAATCCATTTATTTGTGTCAATAATTTTTGGTGGAGTCTTTAGCGTTTTCTATATATGGCTCATGTCATCTGCAAGCAGACAATTTTGCTTCTTCCTTTCTGATTCACATGCCTTTTACTTCTTTTTCTTGTCTGATTGCTCCGACTGGGACTTCCAGGACTATGTTGCATAGAGGTGGTGAGGGAAGCACCTTTGTCTTGTGCCTGATCTTAGAGGAAAAGCTTTCAACTTTTCATTGTTGAGTCTGATGTTAGCTTATTGTTCAGTTTTAAGAGTTCTATGTATATTTTGGTAACTAGTCCTTTCTCAGATGTGTCTTTTGCAAATATTTTCTCCTATGCATTTATTTTCATGACCATCTGTCTCATACACAAGTGACACCACGTCTGGTTCTACGAAATCTGCTTGTGAATCGAAAGGAGAAGAGAACTGGTGGAGAACCCCTGGCAGACCAGCCAGAAATCAGAACAGAGAACAGAACTGCCCAGACCACTAAATGTTAGGGGACATTCTGTTGAATGATATATGCAAGGACCAGCCTGGAAATGAAAATTGTCCTTTTTAAAAAATTCTCAAAAGCCATTTTCTTCCCTTGCTCAGCCTGGTAAATTCATTAAAATCCAGAAGAGAGGAAAGAAAGTGGGTGAATTCTAATTTTCTCTCTGCATTTCAATCAGGGCAAACAATGGGCAGCTGCAGTCAGAGGGCTTCAGGCAGGCTGGCCCCACCCCCCCAATCCCCCAGACAGGGACACTGGCTGGACACCACAAAGGACTGCGTGAGGCTGCTCCTCTCTGAGCTTTGTTCTCCAGCAGAGCAGCGGGCTGGCCTCCTCCCTCTCCGGCCCTTTTGAAAGGGGCTCCGGCTGATTGAGCTTCTTGAATAGTCAACCTTGATGTCTTGGGGCCCTGCTGATGGTTCCCCAGTTCTGGGATGACTGAGTTGGCTTAACCCCCTCCCTGCCACCCTGGGAGCCCTCACGTGGGACACTGGGAGGAATGTGGCAGAGAGCTGGGAGCACCTGTAAGATGCACCCTGTCCTGGGAGTCCACTCACTTCATCAGCCCCGACAAGCTCTGTCTCTGCTGTGACTTCCTACAACCAAAGCCCCCTAAGTTTCTGACCCACGAGACCCACAATGGGCGGCCCCACACTTCACACACTAGGATGGCTCACTTAAGGAAATATATTCAGGGCCCTCGCACACCACCGGTGGGATCGAAATTGGTACAGCTTCACTGGAACATGTCGGGAAGTTCCTCAAAAGGTTGAATATAGAATTACCGTGTAACCCAGCAATTCCACTCCTACGTATTGACCCCAGAGAATGGAAAACATGTTTATACAAAAACTGGTACATCGGTGTTTATACAGCATGATTCACCATAGCCCAGTTGTAGAAACAACGCAAATGTCCATCGATGCCAAGTGGATACACAAACAGTGGTCTAGCCACACACCGGAATATTACACAGTCATGCAAGGGAGACGGCCCTGACATGTGCTGCAATGTGGATGGCCCCTGAATGCACAGTGTGTGGCCCCATTTCTGTGAAATGCCCAGAGTAGGCAAACCCACAGACAGAAAGTGGATTTATGGTTCTCAGGCGCGGTAGTAGGGGAGACAGGGAGTGGCAGCGGACGGGGCTGGGTTTTCCTTCGGGGATATTATGAAGTTAGATAGCGATGCTCGTCACACAACTCTGAATGTATGAAACCTACTGAATTGCATACTTTAAAGTGGCGGATTTTACGTTATCTTGATTAAAAATACATTTTAAACCTCAGTGTCTCCCAAGGCAAGCTCCTCACTCCAAGCCCTCCACCACCCCCTCTATCTGACCCAACCTCTCAGCCTCACCCATGCTGTTCCCTCTGCCTGGAACGCGGCTCCCTCCCCTGTCTGGCTCCGGTATCTCCCACTCACCCTTCAGGTTCCAGCTCCAACTTCTCCCAGAAGTCTCCCGGGATCCCCACCAGGTGGGTCCCCCTGAAAACTTCCTCCTCGGTCCCTGTCCTCAGCGTTGATCACAGATGTGACTTTCTATTTCAGGGTGTGGTTATTTATCGAGCATTGATTTTCCTCCACTAGATTGTGGGGTCCCGAGCGGCCGGGATCCGGTGTCTGTCGGTCGCTGCGGGGTCCCGAGCCCTTAAATGAGCCTGATCCGCAGAGAAGGAAGGACGGCCGCGAGTGAGCACCGCCCCAGCGGAGTCCGCACCCGGACGCAGTCTCCCGCCACCACGTTCTATGTTCTCATCTTGAACCCTTCAGCCTCTGCCTCCCACATTCATTTATTTTTTTCTAAAATTGAAGTTAATGTTCCACCAGGATAAAGGCAACCCCCACTTATGGCCCAGGATTTTTTTTTTTATATATATAATCTAATGTTTAGCCTTTTGTGTTTTTTTTTAAGAGGGAAGAAAAAAAACTAATTACATCTTTGAGGGAGGGGAATCATAAATCACAGCACTCCAGTGAGAGCAGGGGGGACTCAGGCTAGGCCCACAAGCCGGCGACAACTTTTTATCTCATTACAGTTTAATTAAGAATTATGTTTGAGCATCTTCTGTTTCATTATCATCTGGCCCAGCCGACTTCTAATCTTTTTCTACCCAGCGTACAGGAGGGTCTGGTCCAAGATGCACACTAATGAATTTACAATTCTCTCTTTGGGGAACTTTAATAAAATTAGCCTGCACAGAAGATGAACACAGATATGGTAAACTTCTGGAAGGAACATTTGCTTTCAATTACAGGGGTTCTGGAGTAAAGGGCCAAGGGGACCCCCAGGGGGACCGTGGAAGCAGCAAGAAGGATTCTGGGAGGCTTGGCTGTGTGGTGTGGGCCACGCTTCACTCCCCTGGCAGAGGAAGTTCTGTCTTCATGAGTTTCCCTGTGGCTATTGAGCACCTGCTGTATACGAGGTCCCAGGCTGGGTGTCCCAGATACAGCGAGGCACCTCTGGGGGAGCAGCAGCTGAGAAAAATCCTCAATCATCTACAAGTAATTGTATGATCTATCTGTGAGAATTTCTCCAAAGGGAAGCGCAGGAAGGTGTAGGAATTGAACAGGGGGCTCAAATTGGATGGTGACACCAGGGGAGGCTTCCTGGAGGTGGTGACATTGAAGCTACGACCAAAAGGATGAGCAGGGAGTTGGCTTTGGCCAGGAGAGGAGGGGTGAAAGGTCCTCCAGGGGGTGGCCTGGGGAAAGGCCTGTGGGGTGGAAGGGGCTTGGTGCATCTGAGGAATCTGGGGGTGGGGAGTGTCGCGTGGAATAAAACCCAAGAGGTGGAGGCCAAGGAAGGAAGGCCTGGAGACCCACACTGAGGAGTTTGTCTCAGGCACACTGGGGACCCTGGAAGATGCTTCAGTCACTGTTGAGTCAGTGGGCACAGTCCTCATCCCAGCCACAGCCCCAGTCTCACCTCAACACACCAAAGGCTGCTGATTTGCACAACCCCAGCTCTGCCTGTGGGGTTTCCTCTGGCTGAAAGAGAAAGCTCAGCCCTGCAGGGTGCGGGAGATACAGACCCTCCACTGAAGCTTGCCGCTCATTCACAAGGACAGCAGGATGTGGTAGATAATTCCTCCCCTCCACCGTCCCCTGGGTGGGAAAACTCAGGTTTTGCCTGTCTCCAGGGGCTTCGGTGGGACTGAGCCCCGTCCACCCACAGGTATCACCTATGAATGCACTCTGCATATTGCCTTCCCTCCCAGGGACTCCTGGGATCACTTCCCATATCAACGACTTGCCCCCAAATCCTTGTTTCAAGGTCTCCTTCTAGGGAACCCAAACCAAGATAAATAGTAATTAGTGGCTCAAACAAGATAAACAAGGTATCTGGAAGGGAGTGATTCTGGGCTGACTGGCACATCCATGACCATTGGGGTCCTTCCCACCAGGCTTTTTCTCTCTTCACATGTATCAGTGTCCCTCAGGATCCAAAGTGGCTGCCAGAGCCCCGACCATCATGCCTACATTCCAGGAAGCAGGAAGGAGAAAGGGCAAAGGAAAAAAATGATGCAGTTTCCACCTGAATCAGCTTCCTTTAAAGGACTCTCCCTAGAAATCCTATACAGAATCTCTTCTAGGATCTCACAGGCAAGAATATAGTCACACAGTCACATCTAGTTGCAAAGGAGGCTGGTTAGGAGTTAGTCTAATAACTGGTGCAAGTCTTTCAACGGATCCTAAAGAAGACATGGACTCTGTGACTAAGGAGAAGAGCTATTGGGTGGGCCAACCACAATCTTTGCTATAACAGTCGTCAGCATCCAGGTAACAAGCATTTATTGAGCACCTACTGTATACCAGGCATTTTCTACCCAGCAGTGATCAAATCAGGGCAAGAACCTTACCTTCCTGAAGCTGATGTCCCAGTAACAGAGAAATATGTTCAGATTTACATTTTAAAAAGAGCTATCTGGCTTTTGCACGGAGAGGGACTGGGGACTGGGAGCAGGCACAATTACCAGGGAGGAATAGGGATACGGGGTCGTGGGCTGAAGGATGTGGCAAGGGACTGGTTATGAGGGTGGCGAGGGAGATGGGGCTCTTGGCCCAAAGGGGGAAAAGGGAAAGGGGGCCATTCCCGAGACTAAGCCCCACTCCCAGCACGCTGCTGCCAAGCACAGCAGGCCCAGGACCATCGCTCTGGGAGGACTTGACAGAGAGACCCATCGGCTCTGTCCCTTCTCTCTGTTATTGATGATGTGGAACAACGGAAATGCTCAGACATCGCTGGTGGGGATGCAAAATGTTGTCAGAACGCTTTGGGAAATGCCTCAGCAGATTTTTACAAAGTTGATGATTCCCTTAGTTAGAAGCCATACATCCTGCTCCTAGGTTTTTACCCCAGAGAAATGAAAACACATGTTTACACAAGAACCTATAAACAAATATTTACACGGGCCTGATTTTTAATAGCCCCAAACTGGAAACACCCCAGGGGTCCATCAATAAGCAAACGGATGGCTACGCAAAATGGCCCATCCATGAAAGCGAATGCCACTTATCAATGAAAAGGACTGAATGAATCAGAGGGCGTGGATGGATTTCAAAAACGCGCCAAATAAAAGCAGCGAGACGCAAAAGATCACATTCCTGTGGTTGCATTTATAAACAGAACCAGCTCACCCCGAGCGCTGTGTTCGGTTTTTATTGCTGCCGGAATGTGTTATCAAAACATCAGTCGCTTTAGCAACACATATTCTCTTCTAATTCTGGAGGTTAGCAGTTCTCACACAGCTGTCTCACCGGGCTAAAAATCAAGGTGTCTGCAGGACTGGTCCCTCCCACAGGCTCTGGGGGAAAATTCATTCCTCGCCTTTTCTGGGTTTTAGTGGTGCCCACATTTCTCGGCGTGTGGGCCCCTTCCTTTTCCTTCGAAGCAACAGCAGATCAAAGGGCTTCTCACATCACATCTTTGCTTCTCTCTGCCTCTCCTTTTCCACTTTTAAGAATCTTGATAACCTTGAGCCTACCTATTATAATCCACAATAATCTAGTGTAAGGTCAGCTGACTAGTAACCTTCGTTCCATCGGCAAACTTAACACCCCTTTGTCATATAGTCCAACGTACTCACAGGTTCTAGGGATTAGGACGTAGACATCTTTGTGGGGTAGAGGGCACTTATTCTGCCATAATCCAGGTCAGATCACTGGTTGTAGCTAGGAAGGAAAATAACTGGGAGGGACACAAGGGGCCCTTCTGGGGGCTGGCAGTCATGACGCTCTATGCAAAGGCACAAATTAATCGAGATAAACCCTGAAGATACATGCACTTGACTGCACAAGAAGCCTCCGTTTTTTTTTTTTTTATAAAAGAATGATCTGATGCTAAATAAGTGCATGAAATTATATTCAACATGATTAGCCAAACATAAATTAAAACCAAAATGATATACCACTTCACACCTATTAGAAAATCTAAAACAAAAAACGTGATACTTCCAAATGCTGGAGAGGAGGCGGAGAAACGAGTTGTCAGCCATTGCCGGTGGGAACGTAAGATGGCACGGCCACTCGGGAACACAGATCGGCAGCTTCCTTAAAAACTAAACATGTGGCTGCCATACCACCCAGGAAATGCAGTCCTGGGCATTTATCCCGGAGAAATGAGAACATATGTTCTTGTAAAACCGTGTGTACAGATATTCATAACAGCTCTATTCATCCCAGAAAAAATACTGGAAACCGAACGTTGTTCGG
The DNA here is from genome assembly GCF_040802235.1 of Manis javanica. Classification (NCBI taxonomy): domain Eukaryota; kingdom Metazoa; phylum Chordata; class Mammalia; order Pholidota; family Manidae; genus Manis; species Manis javanica. The sequence continues at coordinate 96,429,886 of NC_133168.1, read as the reverse complement.
TGATTGAATACTTGAACAAATTTTGGTAAACTGACACCTGGAATATTACACAGCCACAAAGAGGAACGACTGATGCATGCAGCAAATGGACGGGTATCAAGGGCAGTAGGCAGAGTGGAGACCCTCAGTGTCAGAAGGGGACACGCGGTCTGATTCCATCTATACAACCTTCTCTCAATGACAGATCTGCAGAGATGGAGAATGGGTTAGTGGTTTCCTGGGGACAGAGAAGTGGCGGGGTTTGCTCTAAAGAGGTGGCAGGAGAGAAGTACTTTGTGGCAACAGAGCCGTTCTGTGTCTTGATGCTGGTGGCGAGTACACAAATCTATGCACGGAACGAAACTGCTTAGAACCACACATGGGTGTACACACACGTGTGTGTGCAGATGCAGGTTTCAAAGCATGTGAAATCTGAGTATCTGTGGTCTAATGAAGTGTCCCAATGTGAGTTTCCTGGTTTTGATATCTCCCTATTGTCACATCAGATGTCACCCCTGGGGGATGGGTGCATGGCGCTCTATGTACTATGGTTGCAACTTCCTGAAAGTTTGTAATTACTTCAGAAAAAGTTAACACAAGGAAAGAGAAAGATCTGATTAGCAATGGATTAAGAGAGAGGCTGGCAAGAAAACTAATGGAACCTAAATTCTTCTTCTGTTTTTTTTTTTTTTTGCCAAAATGCCCCTGTGACTAATTGTGCTACAAAATCCAAGGGGCAGAGAGAAGCATCTGTTATTCTAATGTGCACTTTTCTTGCAGGAAAAAGGTGCCTCAATTGCCCCAAACACCTGACGGTTTCTTTGTTTATGCTAAAGATCCCCACGTAACGTAGTCGCACTAGCATATTAAACCATATGGCCCATAAGATAAAATAAAACAAATTTCATGGTTTGTTTTTTTTAAGATAAAGCTCATCAAGCCCCACCGATGATGGCTTCAAATTCTGCCACCTGATTTGGGTGGATTTTCCTTCTGGTGGTTGGGTAGCATCTTGGAGCCTATAAGCTTAGGAGGGCTCAGAGCTCTGGGCACTGGGAATTTACCAATCTGTCATAGTCTGCTCCGCTGCCATGACGAAATACTGACAACTGGGGGTTGAAACAGAAATGTATTCCTCATAGGTCTGGAGTCCGGAAAGTTCGAGATCAGGGTGCTGCTGTCTTCCTGGTTTGCAGATGGCTGCCTTCTTGCTAGGTCCTCACATAGCACAGAGAGGGTCGTCCGGTCTCTTCAGCCCCTTATAAGGGTGCTAATCCCACCAGGGGGGCTCCAGCCTCACCCTCACCACCTCTGGGTAGCATCACATTGCGGATTGGGGTTCAACATAGGAATTGTGGGGAAACAGTCATTCAGTCCATAGCCAACTCCTTAGGAAAAAGAGACCTAAGGCAATTTCCTGGAATAGACTCACAAGCCCACGTTTTCTCCTCTTCTAAGGCCTGCCCCTGGGGCCCGGGAACCCCCGCAGAAGCCTGGGATATGGGGCTTCCGGGACAAGCCTGCATGGAGATAAAAAGATATTCTGAGAACAGAAAAACTGGATCTCATGCTTTGCTGGTGGGAATGTAAAACATACAGGCCCTCTGGGAAATAGTTGGCAGTTTCTCAGAGCACTAAATGCTTACCAAACAACCCAGCAACTGGACTCCTGGGCAACTCTCAGAGAAATGAGGACTTACGTCCATGCAAACACCTGGACGGGAATGTTTGTGGCAGTTTTGCTCGTAAGAGACAGAAGCTGGAAGCGATCCAGGTGTCCTGCAACGTGGAGGGGGGTCTGAACCGCGGGCCCCCCACACCAGGGACTGTTCCTCAGTAACGAAAAGGAGCAAACCGCTGTTACATGCGATGCTGAGATCAATTTCAAGGGCATTGCTTTGAGTTGGAAAAAAACAAATTCAAAGTGTAACATACTGTACCATTCCCTTTATAGAACATTCCTGAAATAATCCAAAGTATAGAGACGCCGAAGAGATCAGTGGTTGCCTGCCAGGGGTTAGGAAAGGGGTACCCAGAAAAGGGCCCAGCCGTAGGGTGTCACCGCCGAGGGGGAGCAGTTCTGTGTCTGGACTGCAGTCAGGTTTACAAGAATCCAGGCAGCTGATGCAATTGCATAGAATTAGATGCCCCGTATCCATGTCAGTTTCCTGGTTTTGAAATTCTACATTACGTCAGAGTGAACCCGCTGAGGAAGCTGGGGGAAGCATACGCAGTTTCCCTGTACTATCTTGGCAACTTCCTACAAATCTAAAATGGAAATAAAAAGTTTAAAAAACAAAAGGGACTGAGGTTTGTGGAGTTAGATATGACCAACCTACCCCAACAGGAGAGTCAAGCAGCAATCAAGAGATTTCCTGAGAAAACCAATGTAATATTATGTATCAACTATGTTTTAAAAAAACCACAACCCACCATTTATTTCCTGGGAACCAGCCGCAGAGGACGTCCGTGCAGCTCACAGGTCCACCCGCCTGTGATGGGGCCGCGAGCTGGGACGCACCCTGTCGTTCATGGCCCACCACCCTGGCAGAAGCTTTAGGTAAACAGTTAGCCTTGCCAGCAACAAGGTGAACGGAAGCCCGATCCATCATTTGCTAATTGTTCTTGCCTCGCGGGGCCCTGGCAAGTGTCCAGGACGCACAGACGCGCAGGGTCATCAAAGCAAAGTGGCGCGCGCACCCCACCGTCCGCGTGTGCTGGGCGCCCTCAGACCCATTGCAAGTCCTGCCTCCGGGCCTTTGCTCAGGCTGGTCCTTCCGCCCAACAGCCCTCCTGTCCTGCTGAGCCCATTCCAGTTTCCACCCCACTCCTCAAATCCGTCCTCCTCTCTCCGCGAATCCCCTAAGGATTTCAGGCGACGCTCCCACCCTCCGAAGCACAACTGCAGACGGGGAGCGCAGCTGTGAGCACGGCTGTCCTTGGCAACCAGCGCGCACAGACATGGGTACGAAATGCAGCAAACTCAGAGAGCGGGGAAGGCTTCCTGGAGGAGGTGGCATCCAAACGGAAAGCCAAAGAATAAACAGGAGAGAGTGAGGCAAAGGGGCTCACCTCCCAGGCAGAGGGAACAGCAGGTGCAAAGGCCTGGAGGAGGGGCGCGTGAGAGCCGGAAGGAGTCCTGCCTGGGGTATAAAAGCAGCGAATCAGGGAGGTGACACCAGCAGATAGTGCCGTGGGTCACCGCCCACTTTGCTCCCCCTCGCAAGAACACGTGACAACTCCTCATGGACAGGACACCACTGAGAACATCCTAGGACCCCGGGGGTGAGGCTGACACAGCCCCTGAGCCACCGACAGACCGAATCTGAAGGGTAACCCGAGGGGGCTGCCCTGAACCCCCAGCTCCCGGGTTGGAACAGACAGGAATGACCGTGGGGGACCCAGCTCCCCCAGAGTCGGAGAAGCCCCCCTCTGGCCCCGCCCCCTGGGGCGTGCAGGGGGGTCCGGGGCTTGGCCTCCAGGACTAGGCCCGGAGGGAGCAGGGCGAGGGGCTGGCAGCTCCTACCTGCCGAGGCCCCTCGGCAGGCCAAGAGGGCGTCGTGGTCCAGCCGGGGAGGCAGCCGGAGCTCAGGGCTGCCCGACCTGGGCCCTCAAACGGAGAGCCCCGCGCCCCAGGCCTGCTCGGCCCAGGCCCGGTGGGTAACTCACAGCCCGCGCAGGGCTGATGGGCCTGCGTCCCAGCCCCACCTGAGCAGAAAGCCCGAGTGGGAACACCTGGGAGGCTGCCTGGGGCCCGGCGTCCCGCCCGGGGAGCCCCACGCACTGGGGAGCGCAGTTCCCAGCACCCCCTCCCCCGAAGAGGGGGCCGGACCGCAGAGGCCCGCCACCAGCCTCGCTAGGGCAGGGAGGGGGCTCTGCTCTCAGCCAGCAGCACCCTGGCCTCAGAGCCTGGGCAGTTGCCTCCCTGCAAAATAGACCCCGTTGGGAGAAAATAGGAAAATAGGCGCGTCGCGCACACGGAACCCGCGTGAGAGTACAGGCCGGTTTCTCGACAGCAACTTCAGTCTGAGAGAAAGCGGTGACAGCGTCCAACGATTGAAAAATGGAAATTGTCAGCCAAGGGTTCCGTACCTGGCAAAGCCATCCGCCAAAAAGGAGACAGAGATTACTGGACACACAGAAGCAGACGGACTTTGTGGCCACTTGACCTGCCCTACGGGAAAGGCCGGCGGGAGCCCCCTGGGTGCAGCTCATGAAGCCAGGTGGAGACGTCAGGCTCGGCAGGATCGGCGCACAGACACAGAGCCGAGGTTAGGTCTGTGACGGGGTAACGGGGGTGCGCACATCCGCCTGCCACTCCAGCGTAAAGGCTGACCACCAAACGGGGCCACAATGACCAGAACGGCTATGACCGGACAGACCTCTGTCTCTTTCCGGCTGTGGTGCGTCCTGTTGACACGGAGTTTAAGATGCCCGCCTGCCTTCACGCTCATCTTCCACGGTGGTGCCCTTGCACCTGTGGACACCCTCTGCCCCCTGAGAACTGCTTCTCCTCCTCCAAGTCTGGCTCCATCCGTGGCCTCCCCGAGCAGCCTTCAGGGGACCCCACCCCAGCCCCCTCGGGCCTCCCTCTGCTCTGGCCTCACAGGAGGAGGGGTGTCTGGGGGCTCCATAAAAGCCAGGCCTGAGGCCCCAGTTTCAACGAGCACGAGGAGGGCATAGGGGACACCATTAAACACGTGTTGCACGAATAAATGATGAAAAGTTTGCACCTTATCAAGTGTAAGCAAAGGAGAAGGGAGTTACTGTGTGATATGAGGCACAGCCCTTAACCTCTCTGGGCCTCAGAGAGCATGAAGCAGGCCTGCCCGTAGGGCCTCCATACAACAGGGGTTGGCAAACTTTTGGGTAAAGGAACAGAGAATACATACTTTAGGTTCTCTGGGCCAGAGGGTCTCTGTCACAAATGCTCAGCCACAGGCAATGAATGGGCGTGGCTGGGTCCCCATAAAGCTTTATTTATGGCACAGAAATTGGGATTTCATACAATTTTCATGTGTGGTGAGGTATTAGTCGTCTTTTTTTTTTTTAAATGTAGTTACTCCATTACCATAACAAGATATTCTAATTATTATTGGTTATATTATCTATGCTGTCCTTCCAGTCTTTTTTTTAATTAAGAAATTTTTTTTATTAATGTATCATTGACATACTCTTATGAAGGTTTCACAAGAAAGACAATGTGGTTACTACATTCCCCCTTATTACTGAGTCCCCCCCTGTACCCCATTGCAGTCCCTGTCCCTCAGTGTAATGAGATGCCACAGAGTCCCTACTTGTCGTCTCTGAGCTACACTGTCTTCCCTGTGACCCCCACACACACCATGTGCACCAATCATGATACCCCACAATCCCCTTCTCCCTCCCTCCCCACCTACCCTTCCCCACCCTTTGGTAACCACCAGTCCCTTCTTGGGTTCTGTGATTCTGCTGCTATTTTGTTTCTTCAGTTTTGCTTCGTTGTTTTGCTCCACAAATGAGGGAAATCATTTGGTACTTGTCTTTCTCCACCTGGCGTATTTCACTGAGCGTAATACCCTCCAGCTCCATCCATGTTGTTGCAAATGGTAGGATTTGTTTTCTTCTTATGGCTGAATAATATTCCATTGTGTATATGCACCACATCTTCTTCATCCATTCATCTATTGATGGACACTTAGGTTGCTTCCATATCTTGGCTGTTGTAAATAGTAGCGCAATAAACATAGGGGTGCATCTGTCTTTTTGAATCTGAAAAGGTATATTCTTTGGGTAAATTTCTTAGAGTGGAATTCCCGGGTCAAATGGTATTTCTATTTTTAGTTTTTTGAGGAACGTCTATACTGCTTTCCACAATGGTTGAACTAGCTTACATTCCCACCAGCAGTGTAGGAGGGTTCCCCTTTCTCCGCATCCTCACCAGCATTTGTTGTTCTTAGTCTTTTCAATACTGGCCATCCTAACTGGTGTGAGGTGATATCTCATTGTGGATTTTATTTGCATTTCCCTAATAATTAGTGACGTGGAGCATCTTTTCATGTGTCTGTTGGCCATCTGAATTTCTTCTTTGGAGAACTGTCTCTTCATATCCTCTGCCCATTTGTTAATCGGGTTATTTGCTTTTTGAGTGTTGAGGTGTGGAAGTTCTTTATATACTTTGGATGTTAACCCCTTGTCGAATCCGTCATTTATGAACATATTCTCTCATACTGTAGGATGCCTTTTTGTTCTGTTGATGGTGTCCTTGGCTGTACAGAAGCTCTTCAGCTTGATGTAGTCCCATGCGTTCATTTTTGCTTTTGTTTCCCTTGCCCGAGGAGATGGGTTCAGGAAGAAGCTGCTCATGTTTATATTCAGGAGATGTTTGCCTATGTTGTCTTCTAAGAGTTTTATGGTTTCATGACTTACATTCAGGTCTTTGATCCATTTCGAGTTTACTTTTGTGTATGGGGTTAGACTATAATTCGTTATCTTTTTTTTTTTAAATCCATTAAATAATGTAAGAACATTCTCACAGGCTGCAGGCCAGACAAAAGCAGGTGGGGGGCTGGCTTCGGGTGGGGCCAGGAGCTTGCCCAGCTCTGTATTACGGGGGTAGTGGTCACCCTGCTGCACATACGTGCGAAACCACTGAGCTGGACTCTTAAGATTAGAGCATTGGTTTGTGTTTAAATTGCAACTCAATTTGTGAGAACAAAAACAGACAAAGGAGGAGAGAAGTCCATGGGGATTTTCTTGAGCATGGGGCTGCAGGAGGCCCCAGGGGTGGTGCCGTCTGACCCCTGGAGGAGGCGACAGAGACGGGGGTGGAGAAGCCTTTTGCCTACTCAGAGTCTTCAGGGCATGTCTGCATTTCCTTCGTGCAAGGAAAGACCCCTACAAGTTTAAAACTGAATCCAGACTAAAAACATGTCCACACAAAAACTTGTAGCCTGACAGGCACTACATGGATGGGCCCTGAGCACACGGTGCTCGGTGGGAGACGCCAGACACAGGCCGATCGGTGTGTGACCCCATCTCTGTGACATGCCCACAACAGGCAGAGCCCTAGACAGAACGTGGGTAGGTGGTTGCCATGGGCTGGGGAGGGGCTGTCAGCAACTGCGCACAGGGACGGGGGTTTCCTTTTGGGTGATGGAATGTTCTGGAATTAGATGTGATGGTCACACAACCTTGTGAATACAATAAAAGCTACTGAATTGGACGCTTTCTTAAAAGGCTGAGCTTGCTGGCATGGGACCTATCTGCCAGTATTTGAAGAATATGGATTTAGAAAAAATCTTTAAAAAGAAAACAGCACAATCGAATAAGGCTTGAGCCTGAGTTAATTGTGTTACGCCAGTCTCCTGCTTCGGACAAGCTACTGTGGTGGTGTAAAATGTAATTGCTAGGGAGGCTGGGTGAAGGGTACACAGGACATATCTGTACTGTTTTGTGCAACTTATCATGACTCTTAAGCTATTTCAACATTAAAGATGATGATGCTGATGGCAGAGGGGGCAGAGCCAGGATTGGGCCTTTCTGTTCCCTGGAACAGCCTCGGCGCAGCCTGACTCAGGGCCGCACTGACTGACCCCTGGGCTCCGACCGACCAAGCGTGAGCAGGAATGGGACAAGCAGCCCCCAGGCCGCCACCCTGCCCTCGCCAACCCTCCTCCACCCCCGGCTCCCATAGGAACGGGGACGCAGGACACCTTAAAATACAAACGCCCAGACACACAGCAAACACCTTTTAATCCAATGGCCCAAACGGCCCAAGGAGATTATTCGTTTTCCATAAGATTTGATTCAATTAATTAGTTCCTGACTATCAGCCTATCCAGGCAAGCAAAGGCAAACAGATAAATCCCAGCCCAGCCTTGCTTCATCTTTTAAAGGCAATTAACTCTTAGTTATTAGCTTTTAATTAGGGAGTAATAATGGCCTCATTAATACGCTTTATTATACTTGTCACCAGGCAGCTGTTCTGAACAGATTCTACTATCAGGTGGTCGTGGCCCTGGTGTCAACAGCACGTCTTGCAGCCGACGCTGGGGTTGGAGGCCTGCCCTCAGCCCTTCCCAGGGGGTTGCACGGCTGGGCCATCAGGAGATTCACAAGGGGCTTCTGACTCCCACTCCTGTCCTCTGCAGCAGACCCTGGCCTGACCCTCATGTTTCCCAGCTCGGAATCCTCCCAGCACACCCTTGTGCTTTTCTAGCAAAACACACAAAAGCCATCAGCTATGTCATCGGCCCGCAGGCCCTCTGCGCCCTGCACCCCTGCTCACTCTGTCCCAGCTACACACTGGTGGTCATTAACACCCCTGGCCACACCCCCCATACACTGCCCCTCCTCTGCCCTACGAGTAGGTACAAGGACCATCGTTGCAATGTTCTTTAGAAGACCGTGCCGGCAACCACCTTTGCATCCTCAGGAGAAGGTTCAGAGACAAAGAGTGAAATCCAAGGGTAAAAATCTCATAAAATACCCACAAATAGCTGTGGGCACGGATGAGTTCACAGCACCTTCACTTGCCATCACCAAATGTCCATCAACCAGAGAGTGTTCAAAATGGGCTGTGGTCCGGCCATGATGTGGAATACTACAGAGCAGTGAAAAAGGACATGCTGCAGAGACACGCAACGACACAGTGAGCGGCAAATGCAGTGCACTGAGGAAAGAAGCTAGACGCGAACGACTGCATTCAGCATGATCTCACTTACAGAACATTCTAGAACAGGCAGCACTAACCTATAATAACAGAGACAGAAACACAAACAGATCAGCGGTTGCCTCTGAGCATGGAGAATAAAAAAAAGAATATTCTGGAAGTAAGGAAATGTTCTATATTTTGTTTTGAGGTGATGGTTATTCAAGAGTATGCATTTGCCTGACTTATGGAGCTATACAACTTTGGTATGTTTATGGAATGTAAATTACGGCTCAATAAAAAATTTAATATATTAGATGGGCATTAAAGTGTAGAGAGTGAATATTTAATGATCTGAAAAATGTCCACCGTGTAAGGTTAAGTGAAATAGGCATTTCCCCAAAACAGCCACAACCAAATGACCCCCTAATCGCCTGTAGTACGGATCACTCCATTGGTGTCCCCCCAAAATTCATGTTTAAATCCAACACTCCAAGGTGATGGTACAGGGAGGCGGGCCTTTGGGGGTATTAGGTCCTGTGGGTGGGGCCCTTGTGAATGGGCTCAGTGCCCTTATGATAGGGACCTCAGAGAGCTTCCCCCTGCCACCATGTGAGGACACACAAAGAAAATGTCATCTGGGAACCAGGAAGCAGCCCTCACCAGACACAGACAGCAAGCCCCACCCCTGGCAATCTGCCTCAGGTTACCTGGTACACCATGGCCAAAGGGGCGAGGAGTGTGGGCTCTGGGCCCAGGGGCCTGTGTTCAAGTCCCAGCTCTGCCACATGCTTGCTATGTGTCCTTGGGCAAGTCACTTTACCTGTGCTTCCCGTCCCCCTCAGTAAAATGAGAATATGCCCCACAGGCTTGTTGCTAAGATCATCCCCATTCCCTTCCAGACAGAAATGCTCGCACCTGTTGGAGGAAGTTCATAGCAGCCCTATTCATAATGTTCCATGTAGAAACAGCTCAGGTGCCCGCCGACTATAGAATGGATAAATGCACTGTGGTTTATTCGTGTACTGGAATATGCAAAAATGGCATATGTTTACGCAAAATTAAAAATCATGAGCTACAGAGACCATATGGAGGAACCTTACAGATACAATTTTGCATGAAAGAAGCCAGACACAAAGAGAATATACTGCGTGATTCTATTTATATAAAATACCACACAGGCAAAATGAATCTATGGTGATGGATCACAATAGGATATGGGTGCCCACTTGGCGGGGCCGTGATTAGGATGGGGCATTTAGGGGGTTTGGGGGGACTCTGGACATGTTCTGCTTCCTAATCTTGGGGTTGATTATGTAGATATTCAAGTTCTGAAAATTCTTCATGATTCGTTTATGTGTACTTTTCTGTAATTTCATTTCCATAAAGTATAAAATAAATGGATCAGTGGTTCATCAAGATGTAAAAGTTGTTCTGAAAATCCTAGAGTAAATTCCAAAACTGAGAAATATGCTGTAAACATAAGCAGTGGCTACAGGTGAGCCCAGACAGGAAACGGGGAACCCGTTCATGCCAGGATGCGTCAAGCTGTGCCCGTGAGGGATGCAGGCGCCCCCTGGAAGGGCTGTGGACAGTTGGCGTTTAATGGACCTGGGGCCGCTGAAGCCCCGTTCCTGGCAAGCCAATGGTTAGGAAATGCTTTTGAAAGATGACGTGGGACTGCTAGCAATCCGAGCTGCCAAAATATGTAACAGAACCCCACGAAATACTGTCCCAATAAAACGCAGTGGCCTTGGACCTCAGCCCAAGGTGTTTATCCCCCTCCAGAATGTGAGCAGAATAATGCAATTCTGGTATGGAAGTGAGAGATTTGACTGCTAGAGACCAAAGGAAAACCAAAGCATGGAGGCACCCTTCCACACCACACCGCTCACACAAAAGCTGGCGCAGGTCACCGGTGGCATGCGAGGGCCGGCTCACCCCAGCTTGCAAGAGTCAGTTGTTTAAATGTTCAGTCATTTTGTGAAGTGGTTGGTAAAATGTAGCTATTAGGAAAACTAAAATTACAGAGAGTTACAAGTAAACACATGAGATTAAAACCAAAGCAATAGTCAAAACTCATCACTTGCTAATTGTTTTACTATATTTTGCTACCATCTATACTCCTGAGGTTTTTTATAATGATTCCATCTTTTGGAGGAAACATTACGTAATGAGCTTGAAATTGGCTACAGGGGGGATTTTCACACCATGAAAATAGGTTAACTACCAAAGCAGTGAATGTATGAATGAATGATGTCAGGAACACCTCTCAGCCTCTCTCTCTCATGACTGTAGAATGGTTGCTGTGGCTCCAACCATCACACCCACATTCTATAGGGGAGGAAGAGGTGAGAGGATGGGAAAAAGGACAGCACCAGCCCTGACTGTCCCTTTTATGAGGAAATAAAAAGCTTCCCCAGAGTTCCCCAACTGCCTATGTCTCATTGTCCAGGAACCATGTCACACGGCCATGTGTAGTTTCAAGGGAGTTTAGGAAGGCAAGTGTTTTGATTTCCCAGCCTTTGAAGTAGAGGAAGACGCCATAGTGTCTGCCCTCTTTAGTCACTGAAAATGTTTTCTACAGGGAAGTGGGTCTTCAGATTGCTTTGCGAACTGTAGGGTATCTTGGGGGAAGGTTCCATACAGGTTTACCCATCAACAGCTTCCTCCTCACAGGGACACGGTAAAGAAGAAAATGATGACTGTTATGACGACGACCCCCACCACCCTCTTCAGGTGACAGACAGGCTAGGCAGCGGTGACAAGACTTTGCTCTTCGCCCACTCAAGGATGTCGGCGTTCCTGGGAAAAGGTGCTCGCGTGTGGTTTCGAAACATGTGTTTTGAGATAACGTTTCTTCATGACACCCTCGTCCGTGGCTGTTATTTCAGATGGCTGTTCAGGGGGCATGTCACAGGGAGGTGGTCAGCAGCTTGCGCAGCCCGGGGCCATCTCTTTGGGGCTGACGTTCCTAACTCTGAGAATAAATTGGGGTTCCTTATAAAACCGGAGCTTTTGCACAAATGGCTCTGTCACCAGAGGTCTGACCCTCCAGTGATACATGATTTTCTCTCCCTGTTGAAGAATGAGACAAGTGATTCATCATGGAGTGTATTTTAAAATTCTATCCAAGTGCCTCTGCACGCGCAAACATGGGAGTCTCTTCAGAGACTGATGCGAGCCAAGTCGGAGTGCGGAGCGTGAGGCTGCCTCCCCAAGAGGGAAGCTCCACCCTTCCAGGCTGCGGTGGTGGAGCGACGAAAGGGGTCTTCGGCCAGACACGTGTCTGCATTTTCTGGGCCTGAGCTTCAGCCGACATCCAGCCGCTTCTCACTGCCCTTCCTACATAGCGATTATGGGCTTGGTTTTTAAAATTTTGCAGAATCAAATAAGAGAAGAATTACCCTGGTGTGGCCCCTGATCCAGGGCTCAGTAGGTGACACTGGGCTGGATGGATATTGTGAGGAAAAAGACTGAACATCAGATCAACCCTCTAGTTGACAGGAAATGGTCATCAGAGAATTTTAAAAATAATATGGTTCCAGACAGTTCTGACAAAGGCTTTTAATCATATGAAAGGGTGCTCAGCCTGACTCACTCTTTACCTGTCCACAACAGACAAGGTCACACAGGCTGGGTTCTAGCTTATATCCTGGAGGACACAGGGAAGCAGCATTCTCCTACATCACACAGAGGGGTGCACAGGTATTTGGGAGTCACCTGGCTGCAGGAATTAAAAATAAAATCACAGATGCTCCACCCAGCAGTCCCATCGCAATTTTTTGGAAGGAATTTATTCTAGAGAAATACACATGCATGGATACCAAAAAAACCTGCTTTTCAGTACTATTGTTCATAACTGGGAATAACCTTAGTGCCCACCAATAGGGGATTGGTTTTTTAAAGATTACAGTCCATCTGTACAATGCTATTTTACATTTTGCCAAAAAATAAGGGAATTCTGTGTGCAAAAATGTGGAGCCCCCTCCAACCAGGCATTCACTTCCCCGGCTCCACCCTAAATGCCTTTATCAGGGTCGGCAGGAATCTCCATGCTGCTAAACCCAACGAAGAGTCACTTTTCAGCTTCTACCTGGTCCACCCCATTTATTGCCCACCTGGACCAGCACAGTCCCCTGTCCTCGCCCACCAGTCTGTCCCCCCTGCAGTGACCACCAGAGGGCAGAGGGTGCCCGTGAACACCCCACCTCTACCCACAGCCCTCCAGGGCTCCCACATCCCTGGGGCAAAGCCCAAGTCCTCCCAGCTGCCCACAAGATCCTGCACAACATGCCTGTCCCCTCCCTGACCTCTCCTGCTCCCTCTCTCCTCCTCACTGTATTCCAGCCACAAGGCCTACTTAATGTTCTCCAACATACTAGACATGGTGCTGCCCCAGGGCCTTTGCACAGGCTGTTCCTGCTGCCCCTTCCCCGGGATGCATACCTGACTTACTCCCTCACTTCCTTCAGGTCTTGGCTCACATGTCACCTCATCAGTGAGACTCTGAACATCCACATAAAATCATATGCCAGCCCCCAGTCCCCGTTACTTTTCATGTAGCATCTATAATAATATAACCTGCTCCATAACCTGGTTATTTATCCTGTCTGCTTCCCCTGAGAAGCTGTGAATACCACGAGCAGGGATTTTTCTCCCTGTTTTCTTCCCTAGTGCAGCCCAAACACCTAGAGCAGAGCCAGGACAACAGACACTCACTCCATCAGCATTTACTGAGTGACTAAATGTTAGCAGTCTGATTGTACACTCCTTTCCTCTCCTCCCTCCTACATTCATGGATTAGAAGTCATCTGTAAGAAAGAGCTGCGCCTTCTCCTCCCCTGACTCATTCATTTATTCACCTAATTATTTATAAAAGTTTGGGTATTTGTTTTATTCTACAGGTTATGATGTAACACTATCATTAATTTTGTTGCTCAAACTATTCTAGCTTTGGCTGTTGGGAGTGGCTATGGTTTGGGTCCTGTGTCCTTTCCACATATCCATATCTTCTTTAGAATATTTATTTTCTGGCAACACAAGATGCTACAGATTTATTTTGTTTTCCGGCCACAGGCACAAAGTTAATGATTTCTCCAAAGAGCTCTGGGTCCTTTTACTGGAGAATGGTACTTAGAAACCAAACTATGGTATGAAGTGTGCTCACCGCTCCTGGAGCGTCACAGTAGCACAGCCACATCTGCATGCATCTACATTCACTTCTGTGGGCACCTGTACTACCCATGTAGCTCTATCCACGCTTGTAATTTCTCTCTGTATTAAAAACTATGGACCAATACTGACTCCTCTTATTGCAACCCAGGACAAAAGTCATTCCAGCTCCCCTCCCCTTCCTTGACTATTTTGTCCTTTCTTTCTCAGCCAGAGAGAAACCTGGCTCTCATCATCTGAAATTAATTTACTCACTTTTTTCACTCCTGTATTCACATAAAATAGCTACAGAATGGCTTACCTGTAAGAACCAGATTTTCTAATTAGAGTAGAGAGTTGGCATAGAGCTTTCATTTTAGCCTAACAGTGTCCAGTCAGAACACTATTTTCCAAAGTTACTTAGATCAGCACCCCCTTCATCTGTAGCACTGTGGGGTTCGTATTGCTATTTTCCATGTTGGGGTTCCCACCACATCCTGGTTGATTCTGATTAGTTATTATCTGAGACATGTGGGACAGGACAATGGCTGTAAGAGTCGGAGCCGTTCCAAAGGGTGTGCGCGGGGAGGATCCCCCCTCTTCACCTGATACTCCCTTCCCACCCTTCCTTATTCTTCAACATCCTTTCTCATGAGCCCCTGTGGGTGACCAACCTCCTCGGGCTTTCTGCCGCCTAGGCACTAACACTGGGAGCCACAGAGCCACCTGCCAGGCCCGGGACTGAGCCTGGAGGGTGCTGAGGGGACCAAGCCTATTCATGCTCACAGGGCTCACGATCGAGCAGGGGGACAGCCGTGGGGCCAGGCAGGCGCAGCAGGGTCTCTGGGCCCGTGTGGGGGAAGGAGGCTGCTTGGCTGGACTTGGCCCCCATCCCACCCATACATGCCCACACCCTACGGCTGACAGCCCCTCACTGTGCCCTCATTTGGCAAAGTGTCTTTGTAGATGTAAGTAAGGGTCCGGAGAAGAAGAGAACATCCTGGGTGACCCGGGTGGGCCCTGAATCCAGTGACTGGGGCCACTGAAAGAGAAAGGCTGGGGGCCATTAGCAACAGAGAGCGGGGAAGACGGATGCCCGGGGGAGGCCACACGACCACAGAGGCAGGGGCTGCGGTTATGGGGCCGTAAGCCCGGGGGTGTCCGGGGCACCAGAAGCTGGAGGGGGAGGAGGCCCCTCCCCTGGGGCCCCAGGACTGTGAGAGGACGGATGGGCGCTATTTTAAGCCACCTGATCTACAGTCCTTGGTCACAGTGGTCCCAGGGACAACAGAGCAGGAAGTGTTTGGGGGACCAGCAGGGACCACTCGGAAGGGCCAGGACCACTGCAGCTATTTAGAAACACCGTTTTGCACCCAGATCTTGGGTTGTGTCTCTACAGTAAAGCAGATGTCAGGGCCAGTGGGTGGGAGGCCCTCCCGCCTTCCTCCCCCTTCCTGGAAGCGGCTGGCTGGGGCCATTTGTCCCCGTCACTTGGTGAGTGGCTGGGATGGATGCTGTGCTGAGGAAATGCCAGGCACCCAGATACTCACTCTTCCCGGCCTCGCTGCAGCTGGCCGTGCATCACCCCTCAGCTGCCCGAAGCAGCAAATAACTCTTATCTTCTCCGTGAACACAGCGCAAGTGCTAAGTAAACCGAACCCAAGAATAATGCTCTCTGGCGAGCGGGCCGCCGCTCCAAGGCGTGTCCTGAGCCACTCTGCTTTCTGTGCCTGGCTTCTGGGGCCTTGGGGTCCCTGGTTACTCTGGTTATTTGCGTCCCTGCGATGCCTTGTGGGGATGGAGGGGGCGGCCTGGGGGTGTGAGGAGAAAAGGGGGAATGGCTGGTGGCGAAGGCCGTGCAGATTTCAGCGCCGTCCTGAGAGCTCTGAGGGGCCGCGGCCGGGACTCACCGGGTGGAGGGCGGATGGGGCGATGGAGGGGCCTCCGGCAGTCTCTTTCTGCTGCTCCTTGAGGGGCACCAGGCCACAGTTGGGGTCATTGGGAGCTTTGAGGGACAGGGCAGGTCTGGGCACTGGGGGCTGTCCCCTGGGGAGACGATTTTGTCACAGGCCTGGAGGGGGTGTGAAGGCTGCCACCTCCCGCTCACACTCTAGGTCTGGGATGTACACACTTTTTTGTTGGTAAAGAGCTAGATACCAAACAGGTCTGGCTTTGCAGGCCAGGTGGTCTCTGCTGCCGCTGCTCAGCTCTGCCATCATAGGGCAAAAGCTACCACAGGCGATACTAAAGGAATGGGCGTGGCTGTGTGCCCGTAAAACTTCATTTATAAACACAAGCAGGGGGCCGGATTTGGGCCAAGTGTGTAGGTTGCCGGGCCCTGTCCACAGAGGACATGAGGGGCCCTGGGCTTTCTGATAAGCCATTCCTTGAGGGGTTGGATCCTTTTAAATATCATCTCCTAGAAGGGACCACTGGCTTACCTGCCACCCCTGTATGCGTTCTGGCCCTTTGGGGCGTGTGTATCTGTGGTCCTTTCTGTTCCCACCATCTGCCTGCTCTCCTGAACTCTAGACTTCGGAGATGTGGCAACTGCATCCCTTTCCTTCTGCCATCTCCTCTGGGCCTGGCACAGGGCAGTTGCACAGAAAATACCTGCTGTCTGATAAACAAACCAAACTCCAGCGCTGAGCTCAGGGCCCAGTGCCCTGGGCACCAGAGCCCACTGCTGCATGGCTGCACATTTGGGGATCCAGCCGGCGAATCAGCCCTGACTGTAGACCCTGCTGGCCTGTCCCAAACGGCCTCCGTTTCATGGTCTTTCAGAGAAACACGGAGACGGCGGGCCCTCTGCAGCGGAGCCTAGAGCACCTGGGGCAGCAGCTCTCTCCTAGGGGTTGACGACAGACCGTGACCGCCAGGGGAGGCTCAGAGTACATGGACCTGTCTGGTCAGTGCCCCACAGGGCCCTCTGCAGCAGTGGGAACCTGACGCCTGTGCTGTTGAGAGGACGCTGGACGCAGCATCAGGCTCCAAAGGAGGATCTGAGAAGCAGGGTGAGGTTGGCAGCAGCTGAGATTTCGTCAGAGGAAATCTCTGCTCAGGACATAACTACCCTGCGTGGATGCCCATTCTTGGGAGGAAAAACTGAGGCCCAGAGACAGACACGCCCTGTCTGGGAGACACAGCCACCCTGCTGGTTCCCTCCCCTCACTGGTGACTCCTCCTCACTGCCCCGCTCTGCTGCCCAGGCCTGGGTCCCCTAAACACATCACCTGTGTGCTGACATCCCCTACAGTCCCTCCACTGACCCTGGGCCTGTGGCTTCTGCTGTATCCTCCTCACCTGGTGGTCTTGCACTCAAATCTGAGCTGCTCTCTCCCCTACCCCAGCCTCCAGCCCTCACCCCGTCTGTCCTCCCCTAAGCAGCCACCAGAGGGCGCCGTGAGCACCCGGGTCAGGTTCTCTCCTGTGCCCAGGCTCCTACCTCCCTCAAGGTCAAAGCCCAAGTTCTCCCCGTGGCCCATGAGGTCACGACCTACTGTGTCCCCTCCATGCCCACCTCTTCTCCCTCTCCCCCTTTCTCACTCTGCTCTAGACACACAGGCCTCTTCACTGTTCCTCCAACACACCAGACAGGGTACTTGCCTCAGGGCCTTTGCATGGGCTGTTCCCTCTGCTTAGAATGTTGTTCCCCAGATTTCCCTGGAGCTCCTTCTCTCAGCTCCTTCAAGTCTCCCTGGGTTAAACACAACAGCCAAGGCCAGCTCACCTTAGCTTTTCCCTGTCAAGCAACTCCTGTCTCACCTGACATATGGCCCTTTACTTACTGCTTGCCTTGCCGCCTCCTGTCAGCTGCAGAGGGCCAGGGCCAGACCCGTGCATTGGTGCCGTTGCTCCGGGACTTGCTGGATGAACGACATGTTCATGAAGGCTGGGGGCCTGGTCTCACCCCAGGGCCACGAGACCCCATGGTCAGGCATGCTCCCCGGCTCCCACGTCCCTGGAACTGGGTCCAGGCCAGGAGGGCAGCCCCTGGCCCCAGACAAGCAAGGGGGCAGCCAGCTGTCCTGCAGAGGGGGCCACTGCCTGGGCCACTCCTGCCCCCGGCCTGCGCGTGAGGGAGCCCGACCGCTGCCAGGGAGGGCTCTGTGGGGGCACAGCTGCGACCTTGGGCCCAGGGAAGGGAGCCCCTTCCAGCCTGGAGGCTGGGAGCAGGCCGTGTGCCCACCCAGCCCTGCTCCGGAGGCCCTGTGCCTGCCCTTCTGGAAGAGGAGCCCTGCCCTGTCCCCCAGCACCCGCTCAGAAATGAAGACACTCCACAACACCAGGGGGCCGTAATTCGCAGTGTTCACGAGCCTTTAATCCATGATGAACCTAGAGGCAGGGGGAGCAGGCGAAAGTACAGTGCATCCTGAATCTCGGGCAAGTGGGGGCTTTTGCTTTTTGTCTTGCACATAGACAGACAGCCCCCTGTGGGGAACTGTACTTCCTCATGGCTGTGCCGCGGCCTGCGCACCCCCGGCATCCTGACCCACCTCGGGCACAAGCCAAGACCCACCGTGGGCCCGAGAGGCACCGTGCGCCGCACCTCCCATTCCCTTTACAGTATAAACAGCATTTCCAGACTATGTGTGAACACAGTGCTAGCTCCCAGGCAGGCTCTGCATGCAGAGGGAGGCCCCAGTCTGCCGACTCCCCTCGGCACCTCCCCGCCCCACCCTCCGTCCCCCACCAAAGGGATGGAAGGTTCTGGGCTCCTCTGGGTTCTCTCCATGGTCTTCAGTTTTCTCTGGCCTGGCAACTGTAAGAACACGCCAATTTTAATTTAAAAATTTTTTTATACAAGCAAATTCTGCTTTCAACCCGTCTGTGGGGGACAGCAGGGGACAGCAGAGATGGAGAAGGCTCTGCAGAGGGCATGGGGCTGAGCTGGGCTCGGCTCCTTTCCAAGCTCGCCGAAAAGCAGTTTTTTCTGTCATAAATTTGACCCACAACTCTTAAGAGGCAGATTTCCTCCAAGTCCAGAGCTGTAACCCCTCTTGCTCTCTCTCCCAGACACACAGATCCACGCAGCACAAACAGGACACAGAGCTCTGCCGGCCCCTGGGCGCGGAGCGGCGGGCAAAGCCGGGGTTCAAGGACCTCGCCCAGCAGCCCACGGCTGACGTGGGCCATCCGGAAGTCCTCTCTGGGCTCTGCGACCTCCCTCCCCACCTGCTCCAGCTACAGGAAGCCACACACGCTCTCGTCAGTGACTAGACAGCTGAGCCACGTCTGTGCCGGGAGGGCTGTCCCTCCCCCTGAGCAGGCCTCGGGGACCTGGCGGCACTGGGGACACACCAGCTGCCTGGGGTCATCAGCCAAGGGGCGGTTCTCACAAGGGGAAGCAGCACGGATAGAGCGAACCAGCGGGGAGTGTATATTCTGCGAAGGCCGGAGGGGGCCCAGGGCACCTGCGGCCAGCAGCTGCCCCCCCCCCCCCGGGGCTGCCGGCCTCCTCCTGCCAGGCACAGGGTGATGGGCACTGGCGGTGGCTGCAGAGGCGGGGCCAGCCTCTCAGACGCTCAGGGAGTGGAGTGACCAGCGAGGCCGTCACTGGGCGCCCTGCCCCTGCCTCCCCGGCACCTGCAGGCCTCGCATGGCGGCAGCCCACTCACCCACCTGCTCACAGACGAGGGGGACTTAAAACCACACATCGAAGAGCGAGCTGTTTTTATCTCCCTCTGTGTGTCTTGGTTATGAGAAAAAGAACGTTTTGTTTTGTTTTTAAAGCCACAAATCTAGAAAACAACTTTGGGGATTTTTTCCTTTTTTGTTTTCCTTTTTTTCTTGCGTTTTTTTTTTAAACAATAGGTATTTATAGAAAGAACCTCACAAAGGTACTATGTACAGAAGTCACAATCTCAAAGGCTGCTCGGGGGGCAGGCATCGCAGTAGCACCTTTTCGAAAAGAAGAGCTTACGTGGTTTACGGATCTGAGTAGTGGGGGTGGCGCGGGCCCCCAGAGCCCGCGTGGCCCTGCTCCCTGAGTCCGGGGCCGTGGCCGGCGTCCTGCTTGCTCCCGTCCCTGCAGAGCGGGGAGCCGTGGCGTGGAGGTAGCCTCTGGGGCCGCGGAGGCAGGAACAGGAACTCACAGCAGGCAAATGCCCGGGCCCGCCGCTGCCTGCCTTGCTGAGCCGAGGGGCCGCCAGGCGGCCGGCTGTCCTAGAAGGGCGCTCTGGGCCGGCCCTGGGCCTGCAGGAGGCTCTCCATGAAGGCCAGGTAGTCTGGATTCCGCCCTGAGTCCTCGGCAGCACGCGGGGTGCCCACCCGGGGGCGCTTGGCGGCCTTCACCTCCTCTCCTGAGAAGACGTTTTCCTGTGGGGCCCCCGTGCTGACTGACTGCGGGAAAGCAGACAGCAGGGGTCAGCACACAGTGGGGCTGCAGATGGAAGGGTGTGCCCCCAGGTTCCTACACCGGCCCCTGCCCCACAGTGAGAAGAAAGGTGTTAGGAGGTGGGCCTCTGGGAGCCAGTGAGGTGGTGAGGGTGGTGCCCTGGTGAGCAGGGTCAGTGCCCTCGTGGTGGCAACCACAGAGAGCTCTCCTCTCCCTGCCTCGTGGGCTCCCAGAGTGGGGCTGCCTGCAAACCACAGGTGGGCTCTCGCCAGACACCAAACCTGCTGGCGCCTTGATCTGGGACTTCCAGCCTCCAGAACCATGAGAAATAAAGAATGTGGTTCCAGCCGCCCACTCTGTGGTATTATGACACCAGCCCACACAGACTGAGGTGGGATTCTGCTCAGGTGCCCGATGGAGCAAATGTCTGCCCTGCTGGTGGCCCAGGAACCTCCCAGAGCAACACCCAAGCACTGGGTACAGCCTTGGGGCCCCTGCCTCCCGGGGAGCCCCCGGTCCCACACCGAGCCTCCCAGCAGGCAGGGCAGGGGAGTGGGTCCAACACCACCCTGCCCAGGCCCCGGGGAGGGGAGGCGGCCTGAGCCTGGCCTGGCCTGCCCGCTGCGGCTGTGAGGAGGGGCTATGTGCGTGCTGGCGCAGCGTCGGGCTGCACACAAGGCCGCGCAGCTGCCTGGCAACTCCTGTCTGCTCCCCAGGGAACCTGGTGTCTGGGGTCAGCTGTGCGACCCCCACCAGCGCTTACTTCCAGCTCACTCACCAATGGCCACAGCCGCCGGCTCCTCAAAGCCCTGTCTTTGAATTAAACACAGAAGAAAAAGAAAGGCCAGTCACCAGCCCTTGCCTCCGGGACTCGCTGTTCCCCCTAAAAGGGATGAGTGTGGAGCGCGGTTCCTTGCGCGCGCCAGCCTTCCAGCTCGGATCCTGTGTGCGGGCGGCTGCCGCCCCGGCTCTGCGCCCTGGCTTCCTCGGACGTGCGCCCTGCTCCTCGCTAGGCTGCCCCGAGCGGGCAGGGCCGGGCCCTCACCCTGCCCCTCTAACCACGCAACAGGCTCCACCCTCGGCTGTGCCCCCGGCGGGAGCGAAGGCCAAGGCCATCCGGGACTCCCTGCTTCCCGGAGGCGCACTGCAGGCTTCCGGGACAGTGCCCCAACTTGCTGGGCCACCTACCAGCCGCGACCGGACCCTCTTGGGGAGCTCCTCATCCAGGGTGAAGATGTCGCTGCGCTTCACCGTCAGCTGCGCCCCGTCCTCAAACTCCACCTGCCGAGGGTGTGGTTGTCAGAGGCAGGGCCGCCCCCGCCCCGCCCACTAAGGCCCTCAAGTCCGCTGGAGAAGGGGTAGGCACGGGGACACGGGGGGTGGGGGGCGGCCCATGGTCATCTCTGGCTGCTGGAATGTGGGTGACTTTTTCTCTAAGATTCCACACTATTAAATGATTTCTCTTCTGCAGTCATGGGAAGAAACTCACAACTGTTTTGATTTAAAAAAAAAAATCTCAGGCACTGAACCGTACTTAAAAGTGGTTAAAACAGTACATTTTTTGTTGTGTTCTACCACAGAAGAGAACAAAACCTCCAAAAACCGGGGAGACATTTCTAAAGGAAGAAATATCAGACCCCTGGGGGCCCCTCTCAGCTGACAAATAAAGGCGCCTCAACCCTCGCAGGCGGGCGGCAGCACCCATCAGTCCCCACTGGGCCAACGCCCCAGGCCTCCGCTCACCTGATAGATGTGACTGGTCACAGCGGAAATGAACCTGGCCTTGTAGATGTTGCCATCAGTCCACCGGAGCTCAACAAACTCCCCCTCGGGCGGGGGTCCCAGCCGGGCACAGTCCCGACTCTGGAGGGAAGAGGGCGGCAGGAGGTGAGGGCGGCCGGTTCCTGGCGCCCTCAGCGTCCCCGTGCCACACTTGCCCATGGCGTCCCCCGGGATAGATTTCTGCAGCAAGGAGGCCGGGGGTGGTCTCTGCTTGACCTCAAGGCAAGCTGGGCGAACACAGGGGACTGTGTGCTGGGCGGCTGTGGCTGCCCAGCCCAGGGGGACCACCGTGGGCCTGTGAGGAAGCGACAGTGCTTCCTGCTTAGGTTTTGTGGAACAGGCGGTGCCTTCTCTGCAGGGGCCTGTGGCCTGGGCCTGGGTAGCAGGGTCGCAGGTGACCCCCTTGAGGGATCGGGCCCCCTCCCAAGGCCCTGAAGACAACTCCCCGCGCCTGCCCCTGCCTGCCCGCGAGGCTCACGGTGATGCTGTCTGGGTACAGGTTGTCGCTGTAGGACCCGTCGTCAAAGTTCACTTCATAGAAGGTCTGCGTGGTGGTGCCGATAACGCGGCACCGGTAGTAAAGCCCGTTGCGGTTCTTGGTGATGACCACCTGGCCCAAGGCCACGGTTCTCAGGAACTGGACCTGGGGGCGGAGGCGAGGGCTGCATCAGAGCGAGCACGGCGGGCCGCAGCGCAGGACAGGGGTGGGCCGGCACTCACACTGTGGCCCCCCGACTTGTGCTTGAAGCAGGTGATGGAGACAACGTAGGGCCAGTCGTCTGGCTCCATGAGGACCCCCGCGGCGTGGGCGCAGGTCACGTGGAAGGAGGTGGAGCAATGCTCGCAGGAGCACTGTATGCAAGCGCCAGACACCTTCTTCATCCGCTTCCGGCAGTAAACGCACTTCTGGGGGGACACAGGCAGAGGAAATGGAGCTCTAGCTGCACCTCTGCCCCCAGCAGAGCCCCCGCTGTTGCCTGGGAGTGACCCCAAGACCCAGGACTGGACATGGAGGTGCCTGCAGCCCAGCATTCACAAGGGCACCCTGGGAAAAGCACACAGAACTCTGCTTGGCCAGGGGTTGTGACCAAGTGCAGAGCCCCCCAGACCACCCCAGGCTGGGGGCCCCAGGCCCACCAACCCAGCCTGTGTGGCTCCCCCAGGGGCACTTGGGGGTTCCTCTCTGCCCAACCCCTCTGCATCACTGCCTGGGACAGGCACTGGAGGAGCCCCCCCCCCGCCCCCGGGGAATGAATACCAGTCAACCAAAGAAACGCGGGACTCACTGACTCGTGCCACAGGGCGGAGGGGCCCCACCACGGGGCCTCAGGGAGGGGCCAGACTCCCAAGGCTACACGGTGGGTGGTCCCATTGCTGTGAAATGCCCACAACAGGCAAATCCACAGCAAGAAGGTGGGTTGGTGGTTGTCGGGGGCTGGGGGTGACCGCTCATGGGAACAGGGTTTATTTCTGGGGTGAAGGAAAGTTGTGGAACTGGACATAAGTGATGATTACCAACTCTGTGACTGTACTAAAAGTCACTGAATCATGCACTTTAAAATGGGGAACTGTATCTTAATTTTGCATAAAAAGCTGTGCAAGTGGCCTCCTTCATGAGGAGCGTGAGTGAGGCCTTCCACCCCCCTGCGGGTCCGTCCACACTGCGGAAATGCTCCCCGGAGAGCTTCGGCGGCTTTGGTGGCCACGCCCACCACTAACGCGTCAGCCGCCAGGCCCCGCCCAGGTTTTGCTCAGCAGCTAACCGGCCCCACCCGCTCTGTCACTCTTGAGTATTTAATCAGCGGGCTTTTATCGCTCTGTAAACCATGTTCAAAAGCCAGATAAGCACCGCAGCAAAGGGCGCTGCAGGAGCGCTCCCAACGCCGATCGATAGCAATGAGATCTCATTATTAAACTGTCAATACCCAATTCTCCCGCCAGCCTGCGGGCCAGGCGCTGGCATCCACATGCGCCACAGGAGTTAACCGTTAAGTACTGGGCCCGCGTTCACTCCGTTTACCGCAGGCGTTGCTCCCTCGGCAGAGGCCCGCAGGCAGCAGGGAGGGCACCAGCAGCAGACCACCTGGCCAGTGGGAGAGGGCGCAACCCGAAGCCCCGGCTGTGGAATGCCATGGCATGTGTCCAGGCACAGAGCGGCGAGCCCTGGCCCTACTGCTGAGGCCCGACAATGCCTCCCAGCCCCTGGCAGGGGCTCATTACTGAGCCTCCGAGTCAGACCCCGTCTGCACCGTCGTCGGGAGCCTCTCCGTGGGCTGCCAGAGAGGCCGTGTGGTGTCTGGGTCTCCTGCACTGGGTGCCGCAGGGCTGAAGAGGGGATGCAGGGGGGGTGTGGGGGGTTGCCCAGAACAGTGGTCTAGAGGTGGCCAAGGGCCACTGCTGGGTGTGATGTCAGCCGTGGAGGCCATTCCCGCCTGCGGACACCCCACAGCACCAAGTCCTGCGCCCTTAGCCGGTCTTCATGCCCACCAGCCAATGTACTTTGGCAGATGCCTGCCTTCCCTCCTGTCAGGACCCAACATGAGCCCCTACACCTCAAAGCAGGGCCAGTGAGAGGGATCACAGCTGGGTCAAACTACCTGTTCCCCACCAGCCGTGCCTCCACTGACCCCCATTAGCTGACCTCTCCCATCCCAAGTCCCCACCAGACTTGGAAGTTCCTCCAGGAACCACCCCAGCCTGGTGAGGGGCTGAGTGAGGGGTGCTAAACTGGCTAGCCCGGGTAATAACCTGGGTTCAGGCCGCCGGGGGGCGGGGCAGTTCCCACTGGCCAGGATACTCCCTAGCATCCAGAGCTGGAGGCCAGGAAGTCATGGGACAGAGGGAAAGGATAGACAGCTGACCAGAAGTGGCCATCCCTGAGCCTGGGCCTGTGTGTGGCTCTGGGAACATGGGCGCGCCGCCGGCAAGCAGGAGTTAACTGTTGGCTTCCCCGCACAGGTCCATTAGGCAGTACAAGCAAGCGTCGTGTAGAAGGATTTTTAATTCATCGTTACAAGTGCTGGTAATGAAGAGGCTGCAAGCTGGAAATGTCAGATGATCCATAAAGTGTCTGGGAGGGAGGATCTATCACGGGCACCATAAAGCACACCATCACTCCACCTGAATCATGAGGCCTTTCACATCCCCGTTACTGAAGGAATCACCTGCCGGCCGCTGGCCTCTTCCCAGTCTCCTGTCTGCACGTGGCTGGGCTGGCGCTACCATTCCATGCTCCCTGACCAAGGCCCCCAGTCCCTGCCATGGGCTCCCACTGGCTACTCACTCAGCCCTGCCCAGTGGCCCCACACCTGTGGGCTTTGAGATCACTGTTCCCACAGGACACTGCATGGGCCCACTGCTGGCAGCCTGGAGATGCATCGGCACCCCAGGGCGGCCCTAGGCAGCTGGGGAATACCCCAGGCAGGAAAAGCAGCCTGGTGCTGCCAGGGGCCCGGCCCCCAGGTCCAGGAGGCATGTCCCTGCCCCAGCAAGGCTGCCCACATGCTCACAGCTATGATGAGCCTGAGACTGGATGTGGGTGTTCAGACTGCAGAGTCAGAGTAATATGGTAAGGCCCAGTGAGTGCTGACCGCACAGGGGACTGTCGGCAGCCCATTTTATAGATGGGAAAGCTGAGGCACAGAGAGGTTGAGGGATCTATCCAAAGTCACACAGCTGGCTGGTGGCCAAACTGGGAATGGAAGCCACGGCTTGCTCCCCGGTCACAGTCTGACCCCTGCTGCTCCCTCTGTCTACTGCCCCTGAGCTGTCCCCGAGGCTGGACTCTTATCAGCAAGAGTAGGAGCTGTGAGCCTTGAGAGGCACTCCCTGGCTGCAAATGGCTGCTTCCAAGGGGAAGCTCAGTATTCATCCAAGGAGCCAGTTCCAGAACTCCTACAGCTCAGCAGCAAAAAAAAATATCCAGTTCACAGACGGGCAGAGGACCTGAATAGACGTTTTCCCAGAGACGACATTCAAATGGATGACAGGCACATGAAACGAGGTTCAACATCAGTGTCGCCAGGGAAACGTAAATCCAAACCACAGCGAGACACCATCCCACATCTGTCTGGTCGACTAGCATCAAAAAGACCAGAGCTAAGTGCTCACAGGATGTGGGGATACGAGGACCCTTGTTTGTCGGTGGGAACAGACACCAGTGCAGCCACTGTGGAAAACAGTGTGGAGTTTCCTCAGAAAATTAAAAATAGGGCAGCCTTACAATCCAGGAATCCCACTTCTACACATATACCCAAAGGAAATGAAAACAGGGCCTCAAAGAGCTATCAGTGCCCTCACGTTCACTGCAGGATTAGTTACAGTAACCAAGACACGGAAACAACCTAAGTGTCCACCAACAGATGAACGGATAAAGAAAATGTGGTATGTAAATACACTGGAATACTACTCAGCCACAAAAAAGAAGCAAGTCCTGCATTTGTGACAACACAGATCGACCTGGATGGCATTGTGCTACGTGAAAGGAGTCAGGCACAGAGGGCAAAACTGCACGATTCCCCTCGGGGGAGGGACCTTACTCAGCCCAAGGACAGAAGCAGAGCGGGGCTGCCAGGGGCCAGGGTTGGAGGGGAACAGAGAGATACTGTTCCACATATCTAAAGTTTAGTCTCAAGAGGGAAGAAAGTTCTAGAGCTCTGCTGCATGACACTGGCCAGTCAGCAATGCCGCCATGCACTGGAAGGTTTGTTGAGCGGGTGGATCTCCCATTAGGTACCAGGAAAGAACCGGGTAGTGTGTGTGGCTGCCGCTGTGTGAGAGTGCGGAGCCTGCAGCTCCACAGCATGAAGGCCATCTCTGCAAGGAGGCCAGGGGAGCTGGGGTCCTGCTGCTCTTGGGAGGGCAACAGACTCTTCTCTGGCCCCCATGCCTTTCGGCTTCCCTACCGTGTGCCTGTGGGTCCTATTTAAAAAGTAACAGGTTTGGCCAAACTGAAATCGATCACATCTGGCTTTGGGGCAGCTACCCTCCATCCATGGGCAAGACTCCAGGGCACCTACCAGCTTCCACCGCTGCTCGGGGATGGCGCTGATGTCCACAGGGTGGCGCTCCATCACATTCAGGAACCGCACCTCAGGGACTGCGATGGCGCAGATCACGTGGATCCACCTAGAGAGCGGGGATGGGGCGGGGCTCACGGTGTACCCCAATCCCATGAGTCTTCCTCCAGCTGTGGGCACTGCCCTGCCCACCCCTACCCACGACCCTGCTGCCCGCCAGAGCTTCGAGACCTTAGGGGCAGTCCGGATGCCTGTCTGCCCCTCCTGGCCCCGGCCCCAGGGAGGAGTGTCCCCGGCACCCACCTCCGGTCCGTGGTCATCTGCAGGGCGCCTCCTCGGAGATTGCACAGGCAGCACTCCTGTGGGAAACGACAACTGCACGGTGAGGGCATGTGGGCAGGGCGGTCGCCGCGCTGCCCCGGGAGCTGCTTGGCCCCCACCTGCAGTCTTTACATCGTGAACTCATGGCCATGGAAGGGCCAGGCCGGGAGTGTGACAGGCTCCACCCCTCACTGCCAAAGTGAAGAAAGTGAGACCCAGGAGGCAAGGCCATGGCCCAGTGTCAGCCTGGGGGTCCCTCAGGGCCCTCGTCAGCTTTCATAGTACCACCCAGCTGCAGGGGCGAGTTACCGCAGTCCAGGCGTGGGCCGCGCACCGGGAACACGTCCAGCCCTCGTTGACCAGCTCGGGGCGGACGCCGTAGCAACCTGGAAGACAGGAGGGTGGCTGAGGCGGGTGGCACCTGCTGCCTGGCTGCGTGTGGAGCGGCGGCCTGGCTGGGGTATTTAGGGCAATTGCTCTCACCGCCTGCTTTCTCTCTATCCAGGCCACTGCACACAGTGTCATTTAGAACTCAAGTGCCAGGCTGGAGAGAGCAGGGCCCCCACTGGGTCTGCTCAGCTTGTGCGGCCCTCACTGACCCATGCCCACCCGGAAGGCCCTGCCCATGCCCGCAGGCCAAGGGAGGCTGAGAGCCCGGGAAAGCAACGAGGAGGTCATATGAAGTGCCGAGGGGCCCTCGTGGGCACTGAGTTCCGGGTGGCCAAGCAGGCCGGCCAGTCCGAGTCACTACTCCTGAAACCCCTGCTGGAGGCTCGGGGTTATTAAGGTGGCTGGTTTGGACCTCAGCCCTGGCTTAGAAATGAGAGAGGGCATGGTGGAGGGGGCCAGCCGCCCACCCCAGGCAGTACAGCTGGGGCCCTCATCAAGCCGGGGCCTGTCGCCCACCACAGCAGCTCCACTGGCTGGAGTGGGCAGTGGCTGGTGCCAAGGGTGACCTTGTGGAAGCACGGGAGAAAGGTGGCCTTCTACTGTGTCCCCACAGAGGCCCTGAGGGACAGTGATGTGCCCAGGAAGCCAACCCTGTCCCCCTGCTCTGTTCCCTGGGGGAGCTCAGCTAAGGTCAGGCCTGGTGGTCTCCACCTGCCTCCAGTGCCAGGTCTCAAGACGACTAGCTGAGCCCACCATGCCCCCCTGCCCCTCTGCGGGTGGGCTCACCCAGGTCTGCACTGCCATCCCCCCCAGTGCCATGTCTCACACCCAGGCCCACCAGGGCCGAGCAAGCTGGCTCCCAGCCAGGAGAGCAATGCACTCCAGGCAGGCCTCTGTTGGTCGGGGGAGCCGGACAGAAATACAGCTGCCTTCCTCCACAGGGCAAGGCCTACAATGAGCCCCAACAGCTTTCTTCCTAGAGGCCCACCTCCCATTCCTCGCCTCTCACCCCGAGGAAGGGACAGACATCCATTGTCCTATCTGGGATGGCAGTCAGGCCCTCAGGACCTAGAGAGGGCGGCCATCAATGGCAGAGACAAATCAGACCTCCTGGTGGTCTCCACCTGCCTCCAGTGCCAGGTCTCAAGACGACTAGCTGAGCCCACCATGCCCCCCTGCCCCTCTGCGGGTGGGCTCACCCAGGTCTGCACTGCCATCCCCCCCAGTGCCATGTCTCACACCCAGGCCCACCAGGGCCGAGCAAGCTGGCTCCCAGCCAGGAGAGCAATGCACTCCAGGCAGGCCTCTGTTGGTCGGGGGAGCCGGACAGAAATACAGCTGCCTTCCTCCATAGGGCAAGGCCTACAATGAGCCCCAACAGCTTTCTTCCTAGAGGCCCACCTCCCATTCCTCGCCTCTCACCCCGAGGAAGGGACAGACATCCATTGTCCTATCTGGGATGGCAGTCAGGCCCTCAGGACCTAGAGAGGGCGGCCATCAATGGCAGAGACAAATCAGACCTCCGGGCCACTCTAGACTCTCAGCTTTACCATCGGCTCCAGTGCGGCCCCAAGGCGCGGAGTGTAAAACTGTCACAGCCCCTGAAGGGCATCTTGTCTCTTCCAACTGGCTCCCAGGCCCCAGAGGGGAGGGATGTCTGTCCCTGAACGCCACAACCCCCGGCCATGACACCAGGTCCTGTGACAGCCCAAAGCAGTAGCCCAGAGGGACAGGGCTTGTGGGCTCTGCAGACCCGGGGGTGGCCGCGGGGGGGGAGCAGAGCAGGGGCCCGCAGCCCTGCTCCCCACCCCTGCAGCGCCATCAGGCCCCACCCCCACCCCAGACCTGCCCAGCACTCACTGGCATGGACCTGCAGGCAGCACTTGGCACAGGCGATCAGCTGGCTGGTTCCATCCTCACCGATGTAGGAGTTGGCAGGGAGCGGTTCTGTGTTCTCGCCACTGGAGGTGAAGCACATCTCAGGGATCAGCGGCCGTGTCTTCTGGCCGCTTTTGGAAGGAGGCACAGCTGAGGCACCCTCCCCAAGAGAGGCGTGGGGAGCCTCCTTCTCAGTCTGTAGGGCCTGTAAGAGGAGGGGCCACCTTCAGTGGAGAGCCCAGAGTGGGCAGGCAGGGGACACCTGACATCAGTGAACCAGGCAGCGACTGGAACCTTCCTGGACCCCTCCCCTTGCCTGCTCCTCATTCAGCCTGTCCCCAAACATACCCCACCTGCTTCTCACCTTCAGGGCCACTGGGTCTTTTACCAGGACACCTGCAGCTGACCCCCGTGATTCCTACAGCAAGTGGTTCTCTGTCCAGTCACCCTTCCCCAGCTGCCTCTAGGCAGAGCAAACACCAGCACCAAGGAGAGCAGGCAGCGCTGCCCCGGGCCCCTGCAAGGCCCTGCAGTGGCGCCCCATGCTCACCTGGCTGTACGGGTAGAAGAGGGTGCAGATGGCGCAGTAGGGCTCAGTTAGGGCGGCCGCCACATTGAACTTCCTCTCGGCCTGGAAGCTGGCCGCCTTGTTCTTCCACTGCAGGGACAGCAAAGACCTCAAGGCCTCGGGGTCGCTCATGTCCTCCTCCCCTGAGAAAGGGAAGGCTTCTAGAGGAAAATGGGAGAGCGGGGCAGGAGAGAAGTCTCAGCACAGGTGAAATGCCCCGAGGACCCTTCCATGGGCCTTCTGCCTCCAGCATTAGTGGTGACAGCTCCCCTCTTCCAAGGCCCCTAAGCCGTTCCGCAGAGGCGTCCCAACAACCACAGCCAGGGGGCCCTGGGCCCATCCAGGGCAGGGGGATGTCCAGGCCCGACCTCGGTGGGCCAGGCACAGGCTCCCTAAACTCAGTGGAGCCAAGGGGAGAACGCAGCTGGAGTCGAGTTGGGGACGGCAGCTGGGCTGCATCACCCCAAAGTGCTGCTAAGATGGAGGCCACTAACAACCCCTCTCCCAGCCCCGTCACCTGTCACCATCTGGGCCCTGCCAACGTCCACCCCCAGCCAGCTATGCCCCAATGCCCCACATCCTGCTGCTGTCTCCCCAAGACACAGGGTCCTCTAGGGACAGGGAGCCAGGCTGGACTAGCCAAGTCCCCCAGAGCCAAGACTGCTCTGCCTGAGGACACAGGCAGGGGGCACTCCTGCCAGCTGGGCCCGAGGGCAGCCCCAAGCAGGCCCCAGGTGCCCTGAGGGGAGGGGAGCCACTGCCACCTTCGGTCACTAGAATCCCAGGACACACACTAGGTTCTGGGGCCATGGTGGTCTTACAAGAAAGTGCCCCAGCCTCACCAAGAAGGCTCCTCAGGTTAGGGGTGGGGAGGGCCCTGGAGGCACTTTCTGGTAACACAACAGCCATGACCACCTGCCCGTGGGGCCCCTCCCAGCTGCGGCTGATCCTTCCCTTCCACCCCTGGGACCCCTGGCCCTGCCATCCAGATGCTTCTAGAACCCCTGTCGCCCCAGCCCTCAAGCTGATTCAGGAAGAAAGACGCCACCCAGATTTTTTTAAATTTCACGTGCGTCTTAAACAGAAGGTTGAAGTGCAGGATGGAAAAGTGGCTCAGCAAGGTTTCTGCGTGTGAGGCAGCGGCAGCCTCCTGCTGTTAAAGAGGAGCTTCTCTGTCTCTGCCCTCCGGCCCTGGGTCCCCAACAGCCTCTGCTCCAGCCCTCGGCCGGGCTGCACAGCAGGAAGTCACCTCTGCAGGGCCAGCCCGATCCCAGCCCCGCGTCCACTGCCTGCATGGACAGCCTGGCTGTGGGTCAGAGCCCCTAACAGCTGCCGCCCGAGGGGCCAGCAGAGCGCCAGGGCTTCCTCTAGTCACACCACACAAATGCGGCTGCTCCCCTGCTGATGGCATGGAGAATACAGAGTGGATGTTTGCCCCAGAAATGCACTTGGAAATGGGGAGCAGAGGCACCGCCATGCTGGGAGCTCTCAGCCCGCACAGCTATGCGCGCTCTGACCCCTGCAAAGCCCAGCTAGGGGGTTGTGGCTGGTGCTCCCGCCTGCAGCTCCTGCTGGACGCCAAGAATGCCAGCACACCCTCTGCCACTCGCCCGCCAGCCTGGGCTCTAAGTGCTCCAGAAGCCTGCCCTGCGTCGGCCACCGGACAGAGGCCACAAGGATAGGGCGATCCTCACCTACGTGGGGCCGGGGCAGCAGTGCCGAGGAAGGGGCAGCTGGCAGAAAGGCATCTGCACAGCTTTCACAAGCCAAGGAGGCATGGTCACCACACAGAGTGAGAGAGGGTACGCTCTGGGGTCAAAGGCAGCCAACAGCCACAGGAACGAGAACCCCGTGCCAGCATCCCCGCCCGCACCACGTGCTCAGCACTGAGCCCCATGCTTTACAGGCATCAGCTTCATGCACCTTGCTGGCAGGACCCCTTGTGGGATAGGCAGCCCCCATTTTAGAGATGGGGAAACTGAGTCACAGAAAGGGTCATGGCCCATGATCCTGGGCTCTGGGCAGCAGGCTGGGGTTGGAGCCAAAAACAGCTGCAGCCTGCCCCTCACAGACCATGGCAGACATGTCAGACCCTGAGCCCAGCACAAGCAAGCCCCCCAAGTGGGGACGAGCCAATGGGAGGGGGATGGCAGCCAGAGCCAGGGGGCAATCTGCAGGGCAGCTGAGGCCCAAGTGCGGAGCATGAGGCTGGGCAAGGGGGCTGCTGGGTCAGATGGTGTGTGTGTGAGGCTGGGTCCACGGGCAGCAGCCTGGGTCAGATGCTGGGCCCCTGACCTCAGCAGTGGTGATGGTACTGACCAGGCAGGCCAGGTGGCAGAGGGGGTCTAGGGGACAGCGTGGGGCAAGGGGCCTGGCCTGGGGCCCGGCAGGGCAGTCGGCAAGCAACCTGGCTCACCCTCGTCGCTCGAGGCCTCCTGCTTCACCACCGTCAGCGGGGACCGAGTGGGCGGTTTGCCCAGGGGGTGGCGCCGGCTCTTCTTGATCTCCATCTTCAATTTGGAAAACGTGGATGGTGCCTAAAAGACAGAGCAGGAAATGTCTGCAGCGGGCACGGCTCTGAGACCTGCAGCAGAGCCTGGCTGACCAGAGGCAGAGCTGACGGGCTGCGGCCTCAGTGTCCACAGCCGGGGGTGCAGGGCCCCAGGAAGGGGATGGCTGGGCGTCACCGAGGGTTCCGAACCACAAGTGGCCTGCCGGCCTCTGGCGAGAGCCACAGGGCCATCTTGGACGTGTGGGGCCCTGGCTGGTGCCCCCGCTGCCCTACCTGGACCTCGCTGGCTCTGCTGTCCTCCTCAGGCCCTGCCAGCTCCATGGTGGCTGCCTGTTCCTTCCAGGCGGGGCCCTTCTGGGTGAAGTGCTCAAAGGCCTGCTGACAGGACACGCGGCCCTTGTCACACGCGGCTGCACTGGGCCGCGGCACCACGTATAGCATGGGGATGATGGGGCGCGGCTTCACCTCCAGCTCCTCGCCCGGCGCCTCCGGAGGCAGGACGTTCAGGGGCGGGGGCAGGGGGCTCCCCGTGGAGGCTGCAGGGCCTGAGGCCAGAACGGAAGGCTCCAGCGAGGGGGGGGGCCGTGGTGCCTCCTCCATGGGGAATGGGGTGGGTGGGGGCAACAGGGCGTGGTGGGGGTGCAGGGGGCCGTAGCTCTTCTTCCTCCGGTCGCTCCTGGCCTTGGCCGGCCGCAGCTTGCCCCTCCCGTCCTCTGTGGGCAGAGAAGAGACAGGTCAGAGCTGTGCCCAGTGGCCCCCCCAGCCCACGTGGGGGCTGGCTTTTGCCAAAAGAACATGGGCTTCTAGAATTAGCACTAGGCCGAGGACAGCCATCAGAAGGCTGCTGGGAAGGGACCTCTGTGGTTCCGGGCTCCCGCCTGGGGGCAGTTCCTGAAGCCCTTCCCAAGGGGTGGGAAGCAGAGAGAGGGTTCATTTTCTTTTCAGGGGTCTGAGTTTACGTATTTCCACAGTTAAGGCAAATAACTTTTGGGATTTATAAAAAGCAAAACCTCAAACAACAAACCACAAAGAGTTGTCCCTTGAACAGAACACAGGAGCCACCTGGGGCCTGGAGGGCCTGACCCCCTTCTGGCCCCGAGGGCTGGTGCTGGGGGGTTTCCTGCCAGGTCACGGGGCAGGGAGGAGGTGGGAGAGGAGTGTCTGCAGTGGCGTCATAACAGGGGCCAGGATGGGTATGCAGTACACCAGACCAAACTGAGAGGGCCCCTGAGGCCGGCAGGACCGTGGTCCATAGTTGTCCATGACCTAGCTCAGGGACCTGGGGATGTAGAGCCTGACATGACCACAGGGCCTTTGCAGGATGGAATAAGTTAAGGATTTTGAGACGGGATGATCTGGGTGGACCCGGTGGCCTCTCCAGCTGCAGTCAGAGGGAACCGTGACTTGGGAAGGGTCACAGGCACTGCTGGACGATGGAGAAGGGACCACAAGCAAAGGAATGAGGGACTTCTAGAAGCTGCAAAAGGCAGGAAACAGACTCCCTGCTGGAGCCTCCAGAAGAAGCCAACCCTGCCCACACATAGATTTCAGCCAGCAACACCCGTGTGAGGCTTTTAGCCTCAAAAACTGCCAGAGAATAAATGTGGGTCTCCAGCCTAAGTCTGTGGTCACTACCCCAGCAGACATGGGGAGCTCTGTAGCTGGGGACCTTCATGAGGCCTGCGGAGCTCAGGGCGACATGCACGGGCCCACCAGCCCGGCCACAGAACCCGGTGCGTGGGGAGCCCTGCGGCCCTTGGGCTGTGCCTGCTCCAGCTGGAGGAGGGCACCCTAGCTCAGGCTCTCGTCGGCAGGTCCCAAGTTCCCAGAGGCTCAGGACATCATGTCAGGAGTGACAACGGCTGAGAACGGGCGGCCACCATCCGTTTGCCTGGAATGTGCGGTTCCAGGGCAGCCTGAATGAGATGGTCGTCCTGCTGACAGTACTGTGTGGCAGCTGGTCCCTGGGCTTTACAGCCTCGGTCTCCCCGACCCGGCTGGGAAAACGAGGACAGCTCACAGGCAGAGGCAGGCCCCCTCCATGCTAAACCTGGTGACAACGAGAATGGCCAGCTGTGGTCCAGGACACGCAGCCAGTTCTACCTCTTGCTATCAAAACCTGCCCAAATGTCACCCCTGTTCCTCAACCAGAGAGGACAGGACAGGTGCCGGTGACCCTGGGAGACCAGGCTCCCAAGGGCCAGGGTTTCTAGCTTCACCTTTGACCTTCCCTGACCCCACCCAGGGAAGGGGTCATGCAAGGCCCCTCCCTGTCGGCAGACCCAGCCCCGAGTGTGCTCGGGGGCCCAACCCCTGACTCAGCACGCCCAGGCCGCTGCAGCCTCTGCCACCTGTCCCATCCCCTCCCCTCCCCACCTGTACACTTGCAGACCACGTGGCTGTTGGGACGCCCACAGTGTCCTGGGCCAGCACACGCGTCATTTTCCGAGAGAGGCTCTATGGCCGTGAGGTGCAGGGCCCTTGTCCTGCCTGGCCCACGCCCCTCTGGTCCCCAGCTTTCGGGGGCATGTGGGGTCTCCCTGGGCTTTGCTACCTGGAGGGGCCTGGACTGCCCCCTGGTGCCTCAGGCCCACCCCTCATGAAGCCACCTGGCCGAGGAAAGCAGCAGGTAGCAGCTTGAAGACCAAACCCGCTCCCCATACAGATGCCGGGCTGGGATGGCTCCCCCACGCCCGGGAGGTGCCCAAGGGCCCAGGAGCTCTAGCTTCGCCCCGCAGGCCGCAGGTGAGGGGCCCGGGGCTGTGGGTGCTGCTGCTGCTGATCTATAGAAACCCGCCGAGGCTGGCCCAGGAAGGCGCTGTCCGGTTTGTATAAAAGGCACTTGCAGGCAAATGGCTCTGCTCTCTAAGGACATCTGATACTCCTCCCTCCCGGACAGCGCGAACCGCGAACAGAATGGAAAACCCGCTGTCGCTCAGCAGCCTGGAGGCAGCAGGTCCCATTTGCTCTCATGCGCAGCCTCTGCTGTTGGGAAGCAGCCCATTCCTCATGCCCCCCAGGCTCTGGGACGCCAAGGGGAGAACACCCAGGGGACCCCATTAGGGGGCAAGCTCAAGGCCAGGAAGGACACCTGGGTGATCAGAGCTCTGCTGGCCTCGTGGGACCCACAGCAGCCCCAGGGCAGGGGCTGCCCCTCACTGCCCAGCCTGAGGAAGCCTTGAAACAGGGGAGCATGGTCACAGAGCCAGGGTGGGGGTCTGGGCGAGGTCCCCCCACCCCCTCAGGCTGAGGCCCTTCTGGCCTATTTCAGGATGGGAGGAAGCATAGCCCAGCCCTCCATGGTAGGCTGTGTTGGCTGCTTAGAAGGGGGGTCCCCACACCTTCTCTATGGCACCAAAGTTTACCAGGCTCACCAGAGCACCTGGAGGGTCTGGGCCCCCAAGCCTGAGGTGTGCACCAGTGGTGCCCACAGTCGGTGCCCTGCGGGAGGAGGGGGTCCCTGCTGCTCCAGCAGACCAGGGCGGATGCAGGCTGCCGGCCTGCCTTCTGCTGGGGCTGCATGGGGTCAGCGTGGATGCACAGAGGCTCCCGATCCATCCCAGGGCCAGGCCCAAGGCAGCAGGTCTTCCTGCAGTAATGGAGTGGGGACGCCGGCAGCCAGCTGTGAGGAGGCCCCCTGGGGCCCAGTGGCACGTGAGCCAGCCCCGGCTTCCTGACACCCCGAGGAGTCCGTCCCCTGGGACACCCGCTCCTGCCTGCCCACGCCCCGGCCACCTCCGCTTCAGCCCGGCTGGCTGCTGCCAGTGAACGGCAGTGTACAACTTTCCCTTTGCAAACACAAAACCAGACGCCCTGCTGCCAACGCTTGACATGATCTTCAGCTCTTACAGCTTTTAGGAACACCAGGCTAGTATTACAGGAAGTCTAGAAAGCACTTAAAACCTTCCCCTCATCCGCGGCCATGTGTGCTCTCGCCCTGACCGCGAGCACTTATTTGCTACCCGCTTGGAGTTATCCTCCTTCCAGGGACCTGTGGGCGGCTCACAGAAGGCTCCAGATCTCAGCACAGGGCCCCCTTGGCTGTGGCAGCCATGTGTAACACCCTGAAAGGACCACTTCCTCTCTTGAGGGGCCATGTTCTGGGAGGACCCGCACACCCCAACTCCTTTTTGGGAGCAAGGCTCTGGCATGGGACAGGAGTGGAGTGTCTGGATGGCGGAGCAGTGCCAGTCTGGAGCCAAGAGGCGGCCCCCACCCTGGGGCCCCGGGCTTGGGAAGCTGATGGGGGCCCTCCCCACCCAACCTGCCCAAGGGCCCAAGGAGACGGTGGAAGAGGTCGGGAGTGGCTGCGCCCGGGGCGGCGGCACCTGCCTGCAGGCCCTTCTGTGTGGCTGCCTTTGTCTTCAGCACGTTTCACTCTCAAAGGACATGGGACCTCTGTGCAGGTGGCAGCCTGCTCAGAAAGGGGAAACTGGGGAAGAACTGGGACTTGCTAGGGTTGTGGGCCAGTGACGTGCACTCCTCAGACAGGCCTGCTT
This sequence comes from Manis javanica, assembly GCF_040802235.1. Lineage (NCBI taxonomy): Eukaryota > Metazoa > Chordata > Mammalia > Pholidota > Manidae > Manis > Manis javanica. The sequence continues at coordinate 96,392,816 of NC_133168.1, read as the reverse complement.
GGGGCAGCCTGAGCCCCGTGGAGCCCGGGCCCGGCAGGCTGGGCACAAGGTGCTATGGGCCGGTGAGGCCCAAGGAGGTGACCAGTGGGTGGCCACCCCACTACAGTCGAAGGGCTTGGGCTGCGATCCATTTAGAATTAATGAAAAGAGAGCCGTGACCCTTTGCTAAGTGGTGGGTATGCCCAGCGGCACGTGCTGGTGGCCCTCACTGACCTTCTGCAGCCTCGGCCTCCTGGCCCAGCAGCAGCTGGGGCTCCTCCTCCTCCTCCTCGGGCTCAGCCTCCCGCACAGCCTCCTCCTTCATGCTGCCACCCGCCTCCTCCAGGAGGGCCGCCCTGGCTGCCCCCTCCCCGGGCAACCTGGGGCCTTCGGGCTTGGGCTTCTTGGGCTGGCTCCGCTTCCGGTGGGACCTGGAGAGGGAGAGTCATCAGCCAGGGGGCAGGACAGGGGTGGGAGGAGCCCCAGGCCGGGGCTCCTGCAGAACAGAGCCCCCGGGAGCCAGGAGGGGGGCGGGGGGCAGCGGGCCGTGGTGAGCAGGGTACCAATGGCAGCTGGAGATGGCACGAGGGCTGCCGGGCTCCGGGAGCCGCGGGCAGGCAGGGAACAGGGAGTGTGGAGGGGATGGAAACGCAGCCATGGGAGACGCCTGCCCAGGCGACAGGGAGACAGAAGTGCACTTACGCCAGCCCCGGCTTTTTGGTCTGCTCTTTCTTCCTTTCTAGATTTGGTTTCCTCTCCTCCTCAGTCTTTTTCCAGTGTCTGTTTTCCTTCAGACTAATTTGTCTAGAATGTAAAGGTCAGGGGGGTTTCCTCTGGGGTGTCTGTGCGCTCCCGGGACCCTCACCTAAGGGGCGGGTCCGCGCCCCTCTGTCGGGGAGCTCCCGGCCCTAAGCTGCCCGGCGCCTCCTCCTCGCCGGCTCAGGGCCGGGGGAAGGCACACCCTCGCCTGGCCTGGGCCCGGGCTGCACCAGTCCTGGACAGCAGGGTGGCCGGTGCCCCGAGCGGGGATCCCTGAGGCTCAGCTACCGCTTCTTAGTAAAAATGCAGGAGAACCGAGGTGAGGCAGTAGAAAGGAGAGTGACAAAGGCGGGCGGTCCTGCAGACCGACAGCTGGGACACCTGCCTGGCTGAGACACCAGGGTCCCTGGGCCTCCCCAGAGAGGGGACAGAGTGGTTGCCGACTGACAGGAGGGTGTTTGATGGCCCAGGAGCTGGGAGCAGAGGCCAGGCGGGTGTGTGGAGAAGCAAAGAAGCTCACCTTGGCTGGGTGGCTAACGCCCCTCAGGGGCTGGGGTGACGCCCCAAGGGGCCACAGGCCCAAGGCCTCATAGCCCAGCCCCCAGTCTTTCCTGGTCTTTCCTCCTCACAGTAAGGGGCGGAGCCCGCAGGGCCGAGCAGCCCCTCAGGAGAGCGGGACTCTCTGGTGGGGACCTGGGGAGGCTCCCAGGGCTCCCAACACCAGGACCCCCATCTCCCACCCGGGGGACACAGCGCCGACAGCCTCCTCGCCACCTGCCCCAGCCTGGCCCTGCCGGCTCCTGGGGGCCTGGTCCTAACCTTCCCCTGACACTACCCACTCCAGCCCCTCCCGTGGCTCGGCCTCTAGCTCGAGGGCCCCTGGCTTGCTGCTGCTCCGTCTCCCCTGAGCTCAGGCGAAGCCTGGTGTGGGACCAGCCCCGTGCGATGTTGTGCCATGAACCACCCCAATGGCCAAAGGTGGAAAGCAAGGGGACATTCCAGGGATGGCAGCACTGCGGGCAGAGGCATGGCGTGCAGGGGGCACTGCGAGGGAGCAGCAAGGGTGGGGCGGGAAGACAGGCGGCTGGGGAGCAGGGTGGGGGGCATCAGCAAGGGATGAGGGGACGGGGGCAGGGAGCCAGGAGGCTCCCTCCCTGGGGACTCCAGTGGCTCCACAAGGGGAGTTTGGAAAGGTTGTGTGTGGCCCCCACTCGAAACACATGGAAAGCCTGAGGCTGCAGCACTAGGGTGCAGCTGGCTTTGGTCACCAGCTGTCACCCGAGGAGGGGCCTCCCTCCAGGTCCGGGAATGCTGCAGGGCCGGCGCCCACAGGCCCACCCCCATGCTGGCCCCAGGCAGCACCCAGCGGAAGGGAGCCCTCCTACCGCCAACTCACCTGGCCTCGATTTCCTGCAGCTGCCTGCCTCCTCAGCCCCTATCTCACCCTCCCTTCACCCAACCCAGGGACTGATGCCACCCCACCCGCTCCCAGGGTTGACTAGGGGTGCCCCACCAGAGTCCTGTCTGCTGAAGAGAGCCCAGGCCTTCTTTGGCCCCCAACACACCACTGGGCACCTGCAGAATGGGGGTGAACTAGGTGGACAGACACAGGCAGAGGGCCACACCCCAGCGCAGCACAGGAAAAGCAAGTTGAAGGTCAGCATGCAGAGAAACATCCACTCCATGAAACACAAGCTGGGGGAGTCAACCCTGGGAGACTGCAGCCGACCTGCTGCAGAGCTGGGGGCAGAGGTTTCCGCCATGCACACCCCAACCATAGCAGGCTGCCCAACAGCAGCCCCTGGGCCTCTGCAGATGAGACACCATCCCCCCTTTTCACTGTTTCTCCTCGTATGCACTGTCTTCCCCTCACCCCCCTGCTGTCTTCTCCTTTCTCGGTTCTGGCTTCCTCTGCCAACTGCCGGCAGGGCCACGTAAGGTGTGGTCTGCCACCTCCAAGCCCGCCAGCTTCCTTCCCCACGTCTGCTACCATTTTCAGTGTGGCAAGATTCCATATGCACTTGTTTTTGCCTCTTTGAATGTTGTGCGTCCATGAGCCGCAGAGCTGCCTGTATGGCAGCCTCTGTTCCCTCTTCCTGGAGTCGGGGACTGGCCCCCTCGTAGATGCCCAGGCTTTCTTGGTTCCGCCCCAGCTCCTGATGTTGTCTCCCACACAGGGCACCGCATGCTCCTCGATGACACCCAAGGGCCTTCCCCTTGTCCTGAGGCTGCCGTGGCCTCTCCTGGCTTGGAGCTGCTTGGTGGAGCTGAAGCCCTGGCTTTCTTGGGTGATGCCCTTGTTTAGCTGGAGCACATCCTCCAGTAGCTTCCTCAGAAAGGAGGGGAAACCTAAGACGCTGCATAAAAAGATCTGTATTTTCCTCACACATTTAGTTGGTAATTTGGTAGGTACATACTTCTGGGCTGAAAATTATTTCTCTCCTGACTTTGGAAGGCCTTATTCCTTTGTTAGCTTGCAGCCCATCATGATTGATAGGTCCAGTGCCATTACGGTCTCTTGCTCTTTAAGGTGACCTGTTTGCTCATGCCAGGAAGTCTGCATTCCACGCCAGCATTTTCCATCTGGAAATGCAAGTCTGGGTCCCCATAACGTCCTTTTCTCAGTGCCTGAAACTCCCGGCAGAGCCTGCGGTCCCTCAGCCAGGCCTCCGGCCTTCTAGCTGCTCCTGCCTCCGGGCCCGGGGTTTCCTTGGGCTGTTTACCGACCCACCTCTCCCGGCCCCTCAGCTCCCGCCTCGAATGCCTCCGAGCCTCCCTCCGAGCCTCTCTTCCTTGAAGGCTTCTTCTTTCTGGCAACAGGTTCTACTTTCCCTGGTGCAGCCCCTCACCCCGGGCCTCGGAAAAGCCCACCTCTGATGCTCACGGCGCCCTCTCCATCTGTGGGTCCCGCTCTTCTTCACCTGAGACTGACTTTCATGATGCATCTCCTCAGAGGTTGAGAGGCCCTGGCTGGGTGCTCACAGGTGGCTGTGCCTGTGAGTGGGGCCTTGTGAAGGGGACAGAGGCAGCAGGAGCCCTGATGCTCCCGGGGGACCCCCAACATCAGGATCTGCAGCTTCGCTCCTCTGGGCCACTCTGCGACCTGGGAGAGGATGCCTGTGTTCTCCTGCTTCAGGGCTGGGGGCATATGAGGCTGGCGCCTGCCCAAGTTTAACGTCAGCAGGCAGCAGGGCCCCTGTCTTCTGCTGGGAGGTGGGTGGAGGGACCCTGAGCCCCGCAATACCTCCCACACCTGCCTCCGGTTCCTCGTGGTCCCTGTCCCAGGAGCACGCATGTCTGAACCTCAGGCCTCTCTGGTCCCACGGCAGGAGCGGGCCAGCGCCCCGCCTGCCGGCCCAGGACCAAGTCTTCTCTGTGCTACAGTCAGGTGCTACTGCCCACCCCTCCTAAGTCTGCCGACTCCGCTTGGCAGCCACTGTCCTCTCGCCTGCTGTCATTTGGTCATTTTGCTAGTGGTCATTTTAGTCCCATTTCACGAGACGGTGGAGAAAAACATGCCTTTACCCGCCAGGCCTAACTAGATACCACGTGGTTAAGTTTATAGGAACCTAACACTGGGACTGAATCCAGATACCACACTACCATTTTCCATATGGAAGCAGGCACCCCTGGACCTCAGACGGCAGGTGAGGCCATGGGGGACTTCCTTTGGGGCCCTGGCCCATGCCGCAGGCTCTGAGTGGCTCCTGGAACAACTACCAGGGGGGCCCAGGGCACACAGTCCCTCTGGCACCTCAAAGCGGGGCTGCCAGCTCTCACAGGACCAGCTGTCGCCCAGGACTTTGGATCCCACAGGGAGCATTTGGGGCTGCCAAGCCAGCAGCACCTTCACCCAGGCACAGGGGGTCTGTGAGCCATGCCCTGTGCCCTTCTCCTTCTTGCCCGGCCCCAAGATACGTGCTCCTGCCTCAAGAAGGGACAAGGCCACAGAGCGTGGGGAGGCAGCAGGCAGGACCCCAGTGCCATGAGCTCAGGCACAACTTTCTGGCTGTCACACTGGCTAGGGGCTCCTGGCCTGGACTGGGTGGGGGTCAGGAATGCGGCTCAGCTGCCACAGTGTCCAGACGGCCCCTCAGGGAATGACCTGGCCCTCAGGTCAGCAGTGCCAAAGGGGAGACCCTAGTTTGGGGACAGGGATGGATTCACCCAAGCCAATTCCACTCAGGCGGTCCCACCTCTTCCCCCAGACAAACCCTCTAGGCTCAGGGGAGCCATCAGGCTGGGGAGACCTGGCACAGCTGGGTGGGGGCAGGAGCCCCGTGGAGCACCAGGGCCAGGACAGAGTCACAGGGGACTTGAGTCACTGCCAGCAGGCAGAGGGGACAGTGGCATCCAAGTTGGCCTTGGACTTCCACACCTCGAGTCCCCATCAGCCTTTTCAGAGAAAGGACCCCTGCACCATGACTTTAAAAAAACTGGGTGGGGGGTGGAAATCAACCTTATTTTACATACTAAAGGCTTTAAAGAAAATTATATCCCTAGGAACACGATTTGTTATTCAGTTTCACCATTAGAATGTTACAGCTCCCAGGTCAGCGCAGGAGGGGGAGAGAGGCGGGGGAGAGGCAGCATGCTCCAGAAAGGAAGGTGCGTGACCGGGGAGCTGGGCCCGCCAGCAAGGGCCGCCAGGAGCAGGGGCGGCGGGGGCAGGGAGCACCAGGGGGGCCGCTTCCTCTTGCAGAAGGTTAAGGCCAGGCAGCTGGGGTCCCTGCCCTGGGTGCAGGCTCTTCAGACAGCCCCTAACCACATTCTGGTTCAGGAATGTGGCCCGTTTCCTGGCAATCCATTCAGTCCACCAACCCGCTGAAGCCACAGTCAATGAACCGTTATGCAAACGCGGGCCGCCTGGGGAGCCAGTTGCTCGGCAAGCCTGCTCTGTGCCTGCTTAGGGAACAGCCTCGCCGGAAGTGGCTTTTCAGAAGGAACACCGGAGAGCATACATGACAGATACGGACGAGGAAGGACAGCAGGAGAGCTGGGCCTGCAGGTGCGGGTCAGCAGCAGGTCTGAAAGCATCCCAGGAGCATTCTGAGAGGGGAAAACCCCTGGAGGAGCTGGGGCAAAGGGCCCAGGCAGGGGGAAGGCTCTGGGCCCCAGGGTGAGTGCTCAGCCTGGGGGGTTCTTCCTAGAAACAGTTCGGGGTGTCTCTGCAGAGTGGGAGGACACCAACCCGGCGCCACAAGGGGAATCCCTGAGTGCCTGTGGCCGGGCCCTGGGGAGGCACCAGCCGTCATCGCCATCACCAGCAGGGATGAGACCCACCCAGAAGGGAAAGCAGTCCGCCGATTCACTGCCGTGGGTGGCCCACCAGCTAAGAATGGCGTTTATGTTTCTAAATGGCTCACAAAGTTGGAAGAGTACTCTAATACTCTGTGGCAGGTGGGGATGACAGAAGTGCCCGCGTCCGCATCCACAGGTGAGCCTTACTGGGCCACAGCACGCTCCTTCCACTTGCTTACTGAAGGTCTCTCTGCTGTCTGTGCAGGTCAAGGGGTCGTGGGAAACTGTGTGGCCCTTGAAGCCCTTCACAGGGAGGTCCCTGCAGCCACAGCTCACACTGGGGCCAGGAGAGGACCTGCCTTCTCCGCGCAGGTGCGAGGTCCATGCCCTCCTCAGCCCAGACCTGACATACTCGCCCCCAGGGCCTTGGCAGCGTGCCAAGAGGGCACAGAGGCATCGCTCTCTCCTCCCTGCCCCTCTCACACCAGGCATGTGACCACTTGGTCACAGAGAGCAGGGGCGTTGGGGGTCCTCGAGGTTGAGAGGGGGTTCTCCCAGGTGGAACAGGGGTGCACAGGACGTCCCTGGGGGTCGGGTCTCTGCCATCACCCACAAGACTGAGAACCCGAGCAGCACGTATTTGGGAGTGCCACGTGAGTGACCACAGACGCCAAAGGTGAGGGGCCCCAGGACCCCCGCACAGGACCTGCCCCACTCAGAGCCAAGAACATGCCAAGCAGCCCTGACAGGCAGGACAAGCAGGAGAGAGGGAGGGATGGCGTGTGTCAAGCCAGAGGGAACAGTGCGGCCCAAGACGAGGCGTGGCAGGGAACAGGGTCTCTGACGGCACAGTCACGGAGGCCACAGGGCCCACCGAGCACAAGAGGAAGTCGGGTGAGGAATATGCTCAGCCTCAGGAGCTGGGGGAGACACAGGGGTTGGAGTGCGTGGGGAGGCACAGCCTGCAGCCACCTTCCAGCGGGGAGGCCGGGGTGGCGGCTGCTGGGGACTCACCTGCGGAGGAGCTTGGCCTTGAGGGAGGCCCGGGAGGCGCTCCAGGTGCTCAGCTCGGGGCTGCTCAGGGCTGTGGGCCGGGTGTGGTCGAGCGCCGGCAGGTCTTTGCCCTGCTTCCACATCTCATACCTCTCTGGCTGGAGGATGCGCACGAAGACATCCATGGAGATCTTAACCATGTCCTTCCGGCATGTGCACTGCAGGGGACGGGACAGGCCTGAGCCCTGGCGAATGGCCCTGCACAGAGGCACAGTACTTTCTGCCCTGTCCTCCCCTAAGCACCCCTTTCCAGAGCTTCTGGCCCCAGATAGAAAAGGGTATCATCTTGTCCGAGCTGAAAGGTGAGGTTGCTGAACATTCCTATCCAAGCCATACCCGCAAACGTGAGCCTCTGGTGCACCCCAGGACTGCACTGGTCGCTGACAGCAACCACCTGGCACGTGGCCCTCCCTCTGCTGAGGGCTCAGGAATGAGCAAGGCATGCCACCCAGCCCAGGAGCCCAGAGGCCAAGGTCTGAGTTTTGGCTGCCTTGTGTCAGTTCAAGCCCAAATCCTGTCAGACACGCATGCCCTCAAGTAAGTAAAATGCATGTGGAATGTTCTATAATGGCAGTAATTCCAAACGGATCAATTAGGAAGAGGAAAAGGGCAGTCAGTCCCCAAAGAGCTACGAGAGCAAATGAGAGAACGAACATGGTTTCAAGGAGGCTGACACCCAGCTGAGGCTCTGATTTGTCAGGTTAGGAGAGCAAGCGAGGCCCCAGGCTCAGAAGCTGGCCCCCAGTGTTGCCAGAGCCCAGACGACACGGGGGCTGCTGAGGAACATGTGCTGGCACGGCCTGCAGTGGACGCTGACCTGGACAGGAGGGTTCCTTGTGTCAGGAGCTGCAAGTGAGGGGCGAGCAAGCATGATGAGGACAGGCTGAAATGGGGGCCCTCTGGGCCCCCTCACTATCCAGACCCATCTGTCTTGTGCCCTGAAACCCCCCAAATCACATGTCCTGGAGGCCCCCCCACTGACATCACAGCACCGTGGTAGCTCCCCAGCCGGGCACCTTGCAGGACTAGACACCTGGGGAAGTTGTGGGCAGGAGAGGCCAGCTAAGGATTCTGGATGCCAGGCTGTGGACAGGGAGCCCTCCAGCAGCAGGAGAACCCTGGCAATCCTGGTGTCTCGCTTACCTACAGGATGAGGCCAAGATCAGCCTGGAAAAGCATCCTACTGTGAGAGGGTGGGAGAAATGGACAGGTCATAGGTCTAGGGCTGGGCTGATAAACTGCCTGTAAAGGGCCAGGCTGTAGGCTGTAAACATTTCCAGCTTTGTGGCCCACACAGTCTTGGTCACAACCTCTCACCTCTGCAATGAAGCTCAGAGGTGAGAGGATATGTAAACAAATAGGTATGGCTTGTGTACCAATAAAACTTTACTTACACGAACAGGCAGAGGGCTAGATCTGGCGCAAACCGTAGTCCACCAAGTCCTGGTCTAGACTCCAGAGGAGAAAGCAGCCACTGGAAGTGGGCAGCTGCCTCCGGGAACAGGAATTTCCACAGGGGTGGCTGAAGCCATGTGGAAGCTCATGGAGGGCGTGCAGAGGACAGAGGGGCCCACAGAGTGGTTGGGACGCCATAGGCTCCTCCCTCCACATCAGGCACAGTCCCCACCTCCTTACAGGGAGACAGATTACCGAGGACAAGCCTGCCCTGAAGGCCGTGACAGAGGCCGAAGGCAGCCACCCTCGGGGACGCAGCACCGCACTGCAGCCCTGCGGCTCCTGATGCCAATGCGCCTCTGGCAAACACAGGCTCAGGAGACACCTGTTTCCAAATCCGTGACTTAAACTGCGTTCCCATTTGAAATGTATGTCTTGCGCTGCCTTTACGACCACCTGGCAAGCCCCATCACCCTCTCAGTGGAAATGAGGGAGCCATGCTGGAAAAGCCTTCAAGTGCCCCGATAAGCCCTCCCAGACTCCGGCAATCTGCTCTTATGATCCTGAGGTGGTTGGGGCTGCGGGCCGGGGTCAGGAGAGGCTGTGAAAGGTCCCAGGAGTTTCCTGCAGCCCCAGTATCCCTGCCCTGGGCTGGAGCCCCGAGCTCAGGCTTGGGGACGGCAGTGACTGATGGCCAAGCAGGAGGGAGTATTTATGACCAAGCGATTCCCAGCAAAGGCGATACATCTAATGAAAGACTATGCAGGAGAGAAAGGTTGGCAGTGTGATTTGGCTGTGGAGTGGCGGGAGCACAGATGGTGCCCGTGTTTCAGATTCCTGGCCAGGCCGTGGCCTCCCCAGAGTCACCACTGGTGGTGGCTTAAGGGCTTTATATTGAGTGGCTCTTCGACTGCTTTTCCTTAAGTAATTAAAAAAGCACCTGTGCACTGTGGAGGGGACACAGGGACATGCTCCATGGTGGCATTGCCCAGTGGCCTGAAGCCCAACCTGGATGCCCCGCTATGAACAGCCACACTCACTCTGCAGGGTTCACTGGTGGGGGAACATAGATTTGGGGGACATGGGATACCAGGGAAGGAAACAGCAGGAAGGAGGCGAGGCCCCAAGGGTCCCAGAGAGGGGAGTGGGAGTGACAGCCTCTCAGATTCAGGACCCGCGACAGGCACCACTGTGGCTGAGTGGCTGAGATCCAGCAGTGCCCCAACCCGTGGCCTCCTTCATCCTGACAATTTGGGAGAAGAAGTTGTTAAGACCAGCAAGTAGATCCAGCTTCTCTTAAAATGCAACTTCAGAACATGCCAGACCCCTAACAGCTTCCACCACCAGCAGCTTGTGGTTGGGGAACGTCACGCACAGCTATTCCATGGGGGGCCCCTGAGCAAGCACAGGGCTGCCATGAAAAGGGGGCTCAGAGCAGGCGGGGGTCGAGGGGTGCAAAGGCTCGAGCAGTGTCATCAGGGCAGCCTTTGAACAGCCCCTGGGAGGGTGGCGAGGCAGACAGCAAATCGAGCTATTTGTTTTCAATAGCCGCCGATCACCCTCCCGCTGCAGCCTCCACCCGGCGCCCAAACCTTCCGGGACGTGCATTTTCATAAGGATCTGCTGGAGCTACTAAAGCTGACAGCTTCTGCCTTCTCACCGCAGCTGCTCCTCAAGTCAGCGGTCCCCACCAGCACCCGCGACAGGGACAGAGTGCACTCCCGAAGGAAGCGGGCTAGGCACTAGCTTCTGATGGGAGCAGTCAGGCAGGAATGTGGGGAGGCAGTCTGCCCCCTGCAAGCCTGGGCATGCCCCAGGGTGCCCTGCACCAGCGCAGAGCTCTCAGCCACCAGAGTCGTGTGGGACAGGGCTCTGAGTAACTAGGTAATGAGGACCCTGCCCGCAGCAGCCAAGGCAGGTGCCCGGGGATTCCATGAGTGTCCGAGCGACCAGATGGGGACAGATAAAGGAGTAAAGGCAAGGGGCAGAGTGTGGGGATGGAACCACTCTGGGTGTGGCCTGGGCCCCAATCACCAGCACCTGCACATGGTATGTCCTGAGACAAGCTGTGTTCTCTGGGGGGCCGGCCTGGACCCGCCAGCCTGCCTGCCTTGGGGTCAGCCTCCGTCCACGGGGTGGGCTTGCACACTATGGGCTCTCAGCCCCAGCTGCTCGCACCCCCTGAGATTCTGGGCTTGCTGCCCTGCACAGGGCCGGGCGCCTGCGGCCTTTCCCTGCTCCCTGGTGACGTCGCCTGCCTACAGACTGAAGAGGCACGGTTTGGGCATGACTCTGGCACACACCCCCATGCCCCGCCGACCACTGCTGATGGAAACTGACTTTCTGACGACCCCACAAAGTACGCCTTAAAGAGCCCTTGCCAGCACGGCTGGAAGAGCTGCATGCGCCCATTAATCAGCAGAATGTGTTCAGGGGTGACCTCCACTCCATGCAGGAAAACAAGTGCTGCTTAATGTGCCAGCAGAGGGGAGCAACAGCTCTGAGCCTCCCAAAGCCCCCCGGGAGGAGCTGTGACAGGACAGCTTGGCCCTCACGGCCCCAGCAAGGCTGGGCTGCTGCCGACCAAGGCTCAGCTCTAACAAGCGTGGACGAGGGCGGACAGACGCGCTCATACCTGCAGCAAGTGCTTCCCACCGCCTCCCCCACAGGGATCTTGCCCCAGGAAGTGAGGACTCCAGACAAAGACGGGCTCTGCTAGTGCCTGGGAAGAACACAGGCACACACGCACTGGATGAGCTCCAACCACAATGCTCAGCAACAGGACAGGTTAGATAAATGACAGACTCGTGCAGCGGTGCCGCACGCTGCTGGGAAGCCTTGGTCCAGAGCACCATTTAAATGACAGAAATGTTCTTGGGATGGATCTGTCATCTGAAGCACTACGCGCTGCACAGTCCTGAGGACAGTAAAGCCCCAATTACGAGCAAAACTCTTTAGAGAAAGCCAAGGGCATTTGTCAAACAATAACCATGGTTCTTTCGATTGTGGGCTTGTACAAACCGTGTGCTATTTATTTTTCTCTTTATTGAGCAGCTATCTTATTTAAGTTGGGGGTGATCGCATTATGGACTGTGGGCCAAATCAGCCCACCACCGGTCTGTTAATAAAGTCTTGTTGGCACATGGCCACGCCTACGGCTGAGCAGTCACGTGCACGCGTGCCTCGAAAATCCCAGTTAGAATCTATACCTTTACAGGAAGGTGGCCAAACCTTGACGTAAGTCATAGAAAAATGTTTACAGGATAACTTGAGGTCTAAGGACCTTGGTGGTCAATTTCCCAGATGCCAACTTTAGTGAACTGTGTGAGCAACTACAGATGTGTCGGATGGACTCATCAGTCCCCCAGATTCCTAGGTGGAAGCCCCTGACCCCCAGTGCAACTGTATTTGGAAGCAATTAAAGTTAAATGCGGTCCTAAGAGTGGGGCTCTGACCCTATAGGACTGTGAGCCCTCTATGAACAGGATGAGTCTCCAAATCAGGGTCTCCCCCACTGTCTCCATCACATGAGGACACAGCAAGCCAGGACGAGAGTCCTCACAGAGCCGACCAAGCGGGACCTTACCTCAGGCTTCTGGCTCCCCGGGAACACACGGCTGCTGTTGAAGCGGCCTGGTCTGCGGCGCTTCTTACGGCAGCCTGAGCTACCAAGGCGGGTGGCCTTGTGGGAACTCACTCCAGGCCAGTTTTTACTGAGCCTGGAGGGCTGCGCACTCCCCACGACCTGCTTCCAGAACCTGGCTCTCACCAGGTGCTGGCCAGCATCTGAGGCACAGAGACCTGGCTGGGCTCTGCCTCCTCGGGGCCACCTGCTGCGCAGCTGCAGCCTGAGACCCCCTCTCCCCACGGAACACACCCTCCAGAGCCCAACTGGACTCAGTGGGCCCGGGCCAGCTGCACGGCACCCACACCCGGGCCCAGCCACTGTCCCACACTGGCCCCAGCGGGACCAGCCCCATGCCGCCCAGGGTGGGGGGACTGCCGAGTCCCCCCTGGCAGAGATGGCAGCTGCTAACCCCCGGCCACGATTTCACATATTCTGCCTGAGACTGCCCTGGGTTTTTTATTTTAATGAACCCATACGGCCACAAATGAACGGGAACTGAGGTCCCTGAAATGCCACCTAAGGATGGAGGCCCTGGTCAGGCCCTGGGTCACCTCAGTTCATGGAGAGCCACTGCACAAGCACCCAGAGCAGAAGCCGACACGCATAGGCTGTTCCTCTGTCCTCTGAGGTGGGTGTGCATAGTGGGGGCCCTTCTCTCACCAGGTCAGTCCCAACACGCTACACCAATCAGCGGAAACACTTTGTACACAGCTAAGGGACACGTGTAAGATGACGTCCAAGTTACAGATGTGGCTTCCCCAGCAGAGCCCCTCTCACGATAGAGCAGCGTCTGTAACTCCCCGCAGTCTTCCGAATAGTCTGGCCCGGAGTGGACAGACGCACATGCTCTAAGGGCCTGTAACCCCGAAGGTTTGGGATGTTTAAAAAGAAAGTCCCTGATCTTGGGTTGGATTCCGCAATCGGAGCCATAAAAACCCTGAGCAAAATGGTTTCGGACTTTAAGCTTAGTTGCCAGAACACACACCCACTATGTGCTCTTTGCATCCTGCCCCTCCAGGGATGGGTGCTTTCTCCCCAGATAAGCACCCTGGGGGAGAACCAGGCCTTGGGACCCCTCAGAGAGGGGCCCTTCTCCAGCCTCCTTGCCCACTAGTAACTGAGCCGCAGGGACTCCTTGGAGTTTCTGAGACCCCCGGTGTGTACGTGCCAGCCTGCTGGGCCTGCCTGGGTTCTGCAGGCAGATGGGTATGTGGCAGGGGAGAGGAGGGCTTGGGGTGGCAGCAGCCTCAAAGGGCAGCAGCCCAGCTGCTGGGGTTCGGCATTCCCAAGGCAGGTGTCCCTTCACAAAAGCACAGCCTATGTGACCCTCAGTGGATCAAGCCCATCACAGAATCACAGAAAAGGCTGGTGGCTCGCAAGAAGCACATTTGTCACTTCCAAATGACAGTTGACAAAGAGTTATGGCCACTGAGTTTGGGAGCCGGGGCCTAATCTGAGCGTCGAGCTGGGGGCAGGGAGGCTGCCGCCTTGAGTCAGAAGACGGATGCATCACACAGCCGTTCGCCAGGGGTGGGTCTCTGGGGCACTGAGTCCGGGGAGGATGAGAGCGTGGGCTCTTGGGGCAGAGGCTGGCTCTGGTTCCTGGAGCAGGTGCCCCACACAGACAGATCGCAAAACGATGGAACTGGCACGTGATCGGGCTCAGGGCGGGCTCGGAGGCCCCGGCATGGGAGGGCACAGCTCCCCATGCTTTGGGCCCAGGGCAGTGGTTACTCCCAGAGCCCTGGGCCACCAACATGGGGCCCCGAGGCCCGCCAGGGACCCCACGGTAGGACGGTAACTGAGGACTGGCCACCCACCTCCACTTCTGCCTCTTCAGGTATTAAAGCAGAATGAATTCAACCCTTTCCAGGGACAAATATCAAGGCCTGGTACAGCTTGGAGGAGCTTTTTACTCAGCATTTCCTGGCACAAGATGCACACAGCACCCCACCCTCGTTCCTGGGCTGCCACCCAGTAAGCCTGAGGGACAGCGCCGGCCACCCTCGTGGGTGGGTCTGACCCGGCAGGCGCCCGGCGACACAGTGCTGACCCCTGGCTCCTCTAAGGGGCGCCCTGCCCCTGGCTCTGGGACCACCATCGGGCCACCAGCTGAGGGGAATGGGCCCACAGGTGGAGGGGACACCAGAGGCCCCATTCCTTCCCCATCCCCCTTGCTCTTCCCAAATGCCGGGGGCACCCCCACACCTTCCTCAGGGGCCGCCTGCTCCCACTCCCACTCATTTCTGACCTTGGTCCTTGGTGATGTCCACCTCCATCTGCTGGCCCTTCCAGGGGCCCCGAGAAGGCCCCACCCTTGAGCTCGTCCCCACACCCAGGGTTGCCAGGCAGAAGGGGCACCAGGGACATACCAGGCCAGGCCGTCTGGATCTGCAACTGTGTACAGCTAAGGTGGCGCCAAGCGCCCCATTTCCTCTCCTGGAACCCCAACAAAAGGACTCACAGAAAAGGCATACCTGCCAGGACAGGCAACAGGGAAATGCCCCAAGGCTGGAGACGGGCAAGGCAGCAGGCGTTCGGGGGGACCCGCCCTCACAGCTGATGTGTACCCCCAAGTCCCCTGGAAATGTGGGAGTGCGGAAGCATGGGGGGCAGGGCTGTGCTATTCCCCCAGTCCCTCCCGCTGCCACGCAGCCGGAAGGCAAAAGGCAACAACTGCTTCTCAGGGTCTGAATCGCACCAGTTTCATTTCTGAGGAATCATCCTTTATGAGCCATAATAACCCCATGCAAAATGACTGAAATCATATAAAGTGGTGTGCTTTTGCACAGTGTAATAAACATAAAATAAAAAACTATTAAGAGCAGACCTTCCTTTAGCATCTTTTTGCAAAAGGAAATCTCCCGTACCCCCCAAGGATGGAGCTTCTGCCTCCTGCAGCCTCTTCTCCCTGACCCCTCCTGGCCCCCAGGCCCTGGCACAGCGGGGGCTGTGACCCCCTCTGCCTCCAAGACCAGGCCTTGCTTTCTGGTCTCCACAGGCCGGACTTCAGACAAGACTCCCAGAGTGGCTTCTGGGGGCTCTGTACTCATCTCAGGCTTAGGCGGGCTCAATGGAGTGGGGGGCAAAGAGGCAAAAATCTTCCCTGGAGTTGACAGCTCCCTCCTGACACCTGGGCTCTGCTCCCAAAGGCTTGCAATCTAAAGAATGGGGTGGGGGGTCCCCAGGCTCCAGGGTAGACCTCCACCAGAGAACAGGGCTCCCATCTCACTGTCACCTCCTGCATGGAGAGCTACACATGGAGACAGAGCTCAGGGCACAAACCTCCAAAGAACAAAGGGCACGGCAAATGCCCTCTGCAGCCAGGCCCCTCCCAGGGCACCCTGTGCCCTCGTCCTAGTGTATCCTCCCAGGATGTTCTTGGCGACCCAGCATCACAGGACAGATCTCCTGCTCTTTTTAGGTGAGATGACACCCCATCTTTACACGGCCTTCCCCTTGGGATTTATCTTGGGGAATGCTCTGAGGGCTTGAGGAGCCACCTCAGCCTTTTTCAGGGCTGTATAATAGTCCAGCTCAAGGACAGCCCGGCATGCACATAGGTTGTTTCCGATCTTCTATGACATATTTAAATTAATATTAATAATGATCATGCCCTGAGAGGCTATTAACTTCACACCCCTCAGCTGGCTGACCACAGCAACCGCTTCTGTGCTTCCCAATTAGATGTGACACATTTCTTTTTTCTTTTTATTCTACTTTCTGTATACTTCAAGTGCTGGGAGTTCATATTCTTTAAAACATTAATTCTGGCAGAAAACCGCTCAGTGCTTCCTCTTGGCCCCTCACCACCATGGGATGCTTAAACCCATTTCCAGGGTCCTCTCTGCCTTTCTCAGCACCAGAGGGGTCATGGAAAGAGGGGGACCTCACCAGGGTGATCGGCATCACTGATAACATGCAGTTCCAAAGTCACCAACTGCTCCAGGTACAAGAGTGTCCCATTTTGCAGACGTGGAGGACACAGTCTGGCACAGCCAGAGCAGGGCGTGAAATCAGCTCCCCGCCCCCACCCCAGCCACGTGCCCTGCTGAGGGCAAGAACATTCTGAGCCCTGGAAGTGGGGTGGGGAGGCCACAGGGCATCTATGAAGACATGGTGCTGCATACACACAACACATGGTTCCAGGAACAGTCCCCTGCTCCAAGGAAATGTTTGCCTCCCCTTCAAAAGCTTACCTGGGCCACCCCATGCAGCCTGGAAGGGCATTCTGCTCTGTGGGCACATGCTCTGCTCTGCCCCCTTCTGCAGGGACCGGAGGCCAGGGGTTTGGGGGCCCCTGCTGCAATCTGATTTCCTGGAGCATGCACGCGCGCGCGCGCGCGCACACACACACACACACAACTCTGTGTCTTTTGGGGCTCGCAGGCCCCGAGGACCCCCAGCTGAGAAGCCCTGCTCTGAGCTGAGCTGAGCAGGGTCAGCACCTTGGAGTGCCAGGGTCACATCCTGCTCCTCTGGTCCCCCAGCTGCCCCGGGCCCTGTTTCCTCCCAGCGGGGCTCCGCCATGCCCCCCCAGGGCCCCAAGCACTGACCTATGCTGGGGCTCAGGCAGCACTGAGGCCCGGGCCCTGCCAGCTGGCCACCCTAGGGCCAGGGCAAGCCACAGCAGGGCCAACAGCAACCAAAGGAACCCCAGATGCCCCCGCTGGGCGCCCAGCTCCATCCTCCAAGCTGGGTGGTCTGCTCCCAGCTGCCTCGGACCGGCAGGCAGCCCCATAAACAGGAGACAAGCTTGGTAGAAAGTAATGAGGCCAGGCTGCCTTTGAGCCCATGGAGTCTTATTTCCACATTTCCCCCAATTTAAACAGCACTGAGCTTTAATCAGAGGCCATCTCTTTTTAAAAGAGCAGACATTAGAGCTTAGCTCATGTAAAAGAGTGAAATGGGAGAAAGGAGGTGCAGCAATGGGCCTAAAGAGAAAATGATTAAATGTGGTTCAATGACATCATCAACCCAGATAGCATGTGACCACAGGGACCCTCTTACTTCCTTGTCAGAGTAGAAGCACCAACTCCAGGACCTCCACCAGGAACCAGGGCAGAACATACAGGGCAAAGGGGCCCCAGGAGGTTCGACAGCCAGTGGCCCCGGGCAGCCGCGCGGTGTGTGGGAATGGGGGTTCACGGGGGTGGGCCAGGCCAGATGGCGCCTCTCTTCCAGCTGACAAGCCCGTCACCTGCACAGCCCACTGAACTACAGAGCCCAGCCCCTCACTGCGAGGACACCTCCACACGGCTGTCTTAGTTGCGCTGCCCAAGAGGACATCGGTGGCCGTTGGCCCGCACTTGCTCCTGAGACCAAGGCTGGACTGTCTAATTTCACTTCATTTTAATAAACTTACAGTTACATGGCCGCACGGCCCTTACACTGGTCCTTCCTGTCTCTCTGTTCAAGGAGTGGCCCCACTGTGCTCCCGGGGGCTCCCCAGCATCCCCACATCCCATAGACAGCACCTCAAACCCCAGGCCTAAACTACCCTCCTCCCCACCCACCCCTCTCTCTTCTCTCCCCAGGGACTTTGGGCCTTCCATTCCCCAGTATGGAATAATGCTCTTCCCACTGCGCTCCTCAGGGGTACAGGCTGAAGCATGCCCATCAAATTCATGCCCACCAGGCCCCTCAGAACAGGACCTGGTTTGGAAATAGGCTGAAGCAGATGTGATGTTGGGGGACATGGCACAGGATCAGGGTGGGTTCTAAATCCAATGACTGCTGTCCTCAGCAGAAGAGGGAAATCTGAACACTGGCCCAGAGAAAGGTAGGCAGGCCACAAGGAGGAGGGGCAGAGCCTGGAGCGATGGATCTACAAGGCCAGGAGCCAGCAGAGGCAGGAGGAATGGTGCCCCGGGGTCTGCAGAGGGAGTGTGGCCTTGCCACACCTGGGCGTGGGACGCAGCCCTGCAGGCTGGGGGAGGAGAGCGTGAACACACCTGCCCCAGCTCAGGCCTGCCTTCCCCATGAAGCTCCCGTGCGGGCCACACCCCCACCCACGTCCACGTGGCTCCTGGTGGCTTCGCCAGGATCAGAATCTTCCCAGCGTTCTCGTGCCTTCTCTCTCCATCCCCTTCGCCCCACCAGTGTCATTCCCATCTCTAAGCAGCTGAGCAGCAAGTGCATGGTGAGCAACAAGCACACTTCTTCTGGAACAACTGTGGTGGGGGTGGGGTGCCTGAGTAGCAGGCGCTTCAGCCCAGAAAGTGTTAAACAGCAGAAGCCTGGGGCAGAAACCCAGCCAAGAGCCCTCATCTGCTCAGGCACGCTCCCAGGCGCCTGGCCCCCCGCCTCTGATGTAATTAGCAGCGCAGCAGCAAGATGTGGTAACAAACCAGTTCATTAGGAAATCCACTGGAAGCTCGCTTCATAAACAGAACGATTAGGCGCAGGGCTCCCCTCGGCCCGTGACCGTGGGCTAGTTTCCCGCTGCTCTGACAGCCAGCCAGGCAGGCAAGGTCACCAGCCTTCGACCCTCCACGACATTGTCCCCCAGGGGGCCAGGGCTCCAACATCACCCTGGCCACCGCTCTCCACAAAGGAAGCTTCACCCTGTCACTGTTACCCTCTCCCGGCCCGTGCGCACGTCCTCAACCCATGGGGACCTGCTCCCCCTCCTCCCGGGGGCCTGGCTGCAGCTGGACAGCGAGATGCACCTCTCATGATGATGGTAAGCTGGGGAGCTCAGTGCCAGCGCCTCCCCTCATGTTCCCCTCACACTGCCGACTGCCCGCAGGATGAAGGCACATGGAATTTACTCTGCAGCCAAACCCAGCCAGCCCTGGGGGTGGGGGGACACTCCACCCCATGGCGCACGCTCTAACACCCTCAGCCCCCGCTCTGTTGGGCTGGACAGAGTGACTGGAGGCTCCTGGGAAGGAGCCAGGGGAGAACATATTTCACCCGGCAGTTTACTGCGAGCCCCATGCACTGGCGTCCCACATCGTAAATCACAGGGTCAGTGAGACGCGCCCTGCGCCTGTGCCGATTGCTCTGGCCGCCCCCACCCTCACCCCCAGTCACTGCCTGCCACCTCCCTGTGGGCCCGGGTTAGCTGCCCGCAGCAGGAGGCATCCTCACCAACAGAAGGCATGCTCCAAGAGGCAGTGGCATGATCTGGTTCCCATTTTATGGTAATTAAGGTCAAGTACCCATGCTGGGGTTTGGGAGAGGCCCACCCTGGAGGCAGCAGTGGGGGCCTCCTCCAGAAGTGTGCATCTGGGGCATGGCCCCTCCTCTTACACACGCAGCAGAACACCTCCCTGCACGGTGCCTGGAGGGAGCTTCTAGTTCCCAGGGAGGCTGAGCACCCAGCAGGCGGCGGCCCATACAGAAGGCAGAACCAGTGAAAGGCACCCAGGTTCCCCGCATGCACCCCAGGTTCTGAATCTCTCTTGCTCTGTTTAATCTGCAGTGGCTTCTGTCGCCTTGCCTTGCACGGTGGCCTGGGGATGCTAGCATGCCCTCCATGGAGGAAAGAAGCCCTTGTCGGGCTTCATACGGCACCACCCACCATGGAGCAGCCAGGCCGCACTGAGCTAATCCAACATGGCATGAGGCCTTGTAGGACTAATTCAAGCTCAGCCCTACAAAGGCTGATGCACACACATTTTCTCTTCTCTGAGTGAAGCCGGAGCATCCCTTTGGTCTCATGCGCTAGTAATCCCACTACAAAACGCGCCTGGCTGAGCGCATGCCGTGGAACTTTGTTCTTGGCAAAGGAGCACAGGCCACCCTCCAGGAGGCCGCCAGCCTTGGGGTACCTCCTGGAACCCTGATGGGCACAAGCCTCCAAATGGGGGAGGGGACGGGAAGGTCACCCAGCATTCTGGGTACAGCCCTCCCACTGCCTTGACCTTGGCAAAGTCACTTTATCTCACAAGGTCACGAGGCCCAGAATCAGAGCCAGACTCGGTAGGGTGGTGTCTTCAGTAAGGCTGGAGAGTCAGCGGAGTGACAGGATGCGGCCCCCACGAGTGTGCTCTGACCCCAGACCTCGCAGAGTCCATGGCCTGGCCCTCAGGCCCTCTGCTGCCACCAGCCCGGGAAGCTGACCTCCCACCTCATTCTAGGACCCTTCTGAACACACAGTCGGTGCTCAGCCATGCTCAGCGGCTCTCAGCAGGTAGGGTCAGCCTGTGACCTGCCAGGCTCCCCTCTCCCCAGATCCAGCCCTGCCTCTAGGCCTGTGCTCAGCAGGGGAGACAGGAAGCCAGCTTGGAGTCCTACCAGCTGTGGTTTGTGTGATTTTTAGTTCCCATTTTAAAAACAAACCAACAAAATCAGCACTAATGACATCAAGAGCAGCCCAAACCTTCTGCCTCAAGGGGCTGCAGGGGCTCAGGAAGCACCCAGAAGGGCCAAGGCCACTCTCCTTCCCCAAAAAGCTACGCTGGGTTTATAAAAATGCTGTGAGAAAGGACAGCAGTGAATTAGCCTATGTTTTAAAGCCCCCAAATTCCACCAACACTTAGGCAAACCCCACCCCACACATAAAAGGGGATCTGACCAAAAGGAGATAACAGTGAAAATTCAGCCAGACCACAGTTCTCAACTGGGCCTATCTTGTCCCCGGGGACACTGGGCCATGTCTGGGGACATTAGCGGGTGTCATGACTGGGGGTGCTCCTGGCATTGAGGGGGGCAGTGACAGATGATGCTCAGCCCCCCACAGTGCCCAGGATTGCTCCACAGAGGATGACCTGGCCCGATGTCTGCAATGCTGAAGGGCTGGGGGCAAACTGGACCGAAAGGCCAACATCTGAGGGACACGATGCCTGCCAAATGCAGTGTCGCACACACGGTGCTCTCAAATTTCTCCCATTTTGTGCTGGGACAGCTCTAAGAAGAGGTGCCGCTTTATAGATGGGAGAGCACAGGCCCAACCCCCCAGGGGCTGAGGGGCTGGGACTCAACACCCTCACCCCTGGCCCGGGAGGGTGCAGGCAGCCATGCGCGAGGCTTCCTCTGGCATACAGATGGAAGGACAATGCTGGTGAAGGGGCTCAGAAAGGAGAGCCGCCCTGGAAAGCAAATACATCTTAACCAGCCGGTGAGCACAGGGTAGCCCAGCCCTCTGGCAACTGCATGGGGCCCAAGGGGACTCCCTCCTGGAGCTCTGGCCAGAGGCCTATTTTCTCTGGGATTTTCTGGCCAAGAGGAACCTCTCTGGCCTGCAGGGCCTGCCTTGCACCCAAGCCTGGGCTTCTGGCTCTGTTGTGGGGAGGTTGGGTCAGCAATGCCGGGCAGGTGGGCAGCAGCCACATACTGGGGGCGTCTGGCCTGGCCTGCTTGGCAGCCACAGCGACCAGCATGCTCTCAGGCCAGCCAGAGCTCCAGAGGCAGCAGCCATGGCTCTGGGCTGGGGGGCCAACCAGTTTGAGGGAGCAGCCCTGCCCCTTCCAGCAGAGACCCTGGGCTGGGAAAGGGCAATAGAGGTGACTACAGTGCCCAGCTGTGCGGAGCTGGTGGGACAAGGCAGTGCCCATACCGCCTTTTCTCTAGACCAGGGGCAGCAAACTTTCCTCATAATGGCCAAAGGCAAGTATTTTCAGCTTTGCAGGCAGGCTGGTCTCCATGCAGGTGACAGCAGCCAGACAGCAAGCCAATCAATGGGTGTGGCTGTATGCCATAAAACTTCATTCATTATGAACGTGAAACGCAAGTTTCATCTAATTGTCACGTCACATGTTCTTTTTTCTCCAGTCTTACAAAATGTAATGACCATTCTCAGTCTGCAGACCCTACAAGAAGACAGCCTGCCTAGTTTGTCCTGGGGTCATTTCCTGACCCTGTTCTATGGTAGGGAGGGAGGGGGCCCTTCCTGGGGGCCTGGAGAAGGATACAAAACCAACACATTAAAAAGTCCCTAAAATCTGCAAAGTGGAACTTCTCCCCCCATAATCTTCTGAGGAAAGTGCTAGAAGGAACAGGCCCAAAACAGATGGGAGTCAGCTCAGGCAGCAGGAGGAGCCCTTGCTCAGCAGGAAAAGGAATCTTGGGAGGTGCCCGCTCCCCGGCCTCGAGCCCCTGAAATCTGGCTAAGGACACGGCAGTCCCTGAGCGCCATCTGACCCGGACAATACCCTCTCCAGGCCCCAGCTGGGTATCAGTAAGGCAGGTGCCTTGGTGGCCTCTCCAGCCTGGCCTAGTTACAGAGAGAACGGAGCCACTGTGAGTCAGGATCTGCTGCCCCGTTTCATACCAAGGAGCCTGAGAGCTGATGTCCAGGACCACCACGCACGGCAGCCCCATGGCCAATGATCACTCTCCGGTTGAAATCCTCACTTTCCTACCACAGGGCCCCGCAGCTGGGGTCAGCCCCAAGAGGGAGTATCGTGCGGTGCTGGGACGCCTGCCCGAACCACAGCCTGTGCAGAGCCCTGCACGCCACTTGCTCAGTAATTTCACGCTACACCGCCCTGCAATGTAAGCATGGGGGTCCACTGTAGGCAGCACTTCCCAAATGTCACTTGTTTGTGAACACATGGCTGAACCCAAAATTGCTTTTAATATCTGGGCAGTCCCCGCCGGCCCCACTGCAGCTTTGGCCCTGACAGCTCCTGCAGGACAAGCCCACGATCTTGTCTGGGGCTTACAGCTCAACTGCAGCTCCCACATGGCTGGGCTGCTACACAGCACACCCGGGTCCCTCAGATTCTGCTTCGAGTCTTACCGTCCACGGGGCCCCGCAGTAACACAGACGAAACCACACGCCCAGGACATCTAATTGTTCCTTTACATCAAAAGGGGGAATCCTGACATCCACGGCTCCCCTCTTTTAGGGAAGCCCCACGTCTCCACCAAACACCATCCCATCATGATTCTCTGAATTAAATATAAATGTTCCAATGCTTTGAAGCCCCCAGGGCCCCTCTCCGGTCTTCCTTCATACAAAGCCCATTTCCTTCTCTAAACTGCACTGAAACAATGAGGCTGGAAAAACAGATAATTGGAAAAAGAAAGGTCAGCCAATTCATCCAGACCAGCACTGCCCAGTAGAAATATAACACAAGCCACCTCCGTTATCTTACTTTTTCTAGTCATCACATTCAAAATGTGAACAGAAGCACGTGACATTCACTTCAGTAATCGGTTTAACCTGGTCTCTAGGTAACCAGTCTAGGTGACCA
This sequence comes from Manis javanica, assembly GCF_040802235.1. NCBI lineage: Eukaryota > Metazoa > Chordata > Mammalia > Pholidota > Manidae > Manis > Manis javanica. Next base: position 96,369,614 of record NC_133168.1, on the reverse strand, counting down.
GCAGAAGCACATTATTTGTGCGATACCCCATGGGATACTCCGTGTTGCCATGTGCCAAGCCTTGGACAGGGTGTGTGCTTTATACTCACAGCTCATCTCTGCACTGGCAAGCCATGGTTCACAGCCATGACACCCACACGTGGCCGGTAGCCACAATACTGGTCACCACGGCTTAGGCCCCCTTTCGCAGAGGTCTGAGGTTTGGACAATGAACTGGATCTGGGGGCTAGGCCCTCCTGCTCTGGCCCCTGCTGCCAGGTCTGGTGAGAAATCCACTGTAGGCCCCAATCCTGGGCCCTGAGCAATTCCTCGGAGGAACCCCGGCTCTAACTCAGGAGGGTGGCCCAGCGTCCTGGCCCAGCTGGAGGGGATGCTCCTAACGCCAGAGTGAGACATGGAGGTGGCTTGTGTTATCTTTCTCCTGGGCAGTGAGGGGCCTGTCTCTGTGGCACACAGCAAAGGCTAGAGGGGCTGATCCCTCAGCAAAGCCTGAGCCCAGCCTGACGGGTAGAGCTGTCTGCCTCCTTCCCTGCAGGCTACAGTGACAGTCCTGGGAGCAACAGTCCTGGGCACAGGCAACTGGGAGGGCTGGGCCTGCTCCCATGGACAGCCCCCCAGGGCTGCTGCCCTGGCCAAGTTCCACCTCTGCCCCATCTGGAGCGTGTACTGTCTCAGCAGCCGTGGGCATGTACTGTCACCTGGACCTCCACAGCCACCTTGGGCTGCAGAGGGAGGCGGGCAACTGGCCCCTGCCTTGCCCCCTAGGCTCCATTACACTTGCCACCACAGGGCCTCGCCACTCTACAGTCTGCCAGTCACCACCACACAGATGGGTGCGTGCAGAGAGAGCTAAGGGAACTGAGGACAAGCTCTCAGTTCAGACATCAAATGTGCTGACCCTCTGTGGACAGAAACAGCAAATTCCCGGGAAAGAATCAGGGCCATTGCCTTTCAGTGAAGCCCCCAGGTCTAGAGAGCAGGGGTCCACCAGGAGAGTGGCCCAGGCACCATGCTGCCCCATGTCCAGCCCACCTGCCCCTTGCCTCCCCGACTCCACAGTTCCTCCGGGTGAAGAACCTTCTGGGGACAAGTTCACTGAGGATCCCAGAAACAGACCCTGAAGGAGAGGCCAGGCCCCTAGCCAAGTAGAAATGGCCACAGTGCAGGGCCTGGGCTGAGGGAACAGGCAGGGAGGGCTCGGCCCCCATTTAGACCTTTTCACAGAGTCTGAGGCACTCACCTGAGTGGCCACCTTGCCGTAATCAATCCACCGCAGGGTGGCAAAGTTGGTCGATTCTGCACAGTTGAATCCGTGATTGAATCCAGCATGGTAGCCGTAGGGAAATGTGATCATGAATTCCCCAGCCTCCTGCGTGATCTGAGGAGGAAAAGGCCAACAGGTGAGGGGAGAGGCAGTTACTGGAGCAGGACGTAGTCTGTGTGGGATACAGTGAGTCCTGAGAAATACATAGCTGGTCCTACATATGACCAAATGTGTACTTTCCAGGATCTGTGGCCGTCATCCACAGTTCCTGAAGACACTTAAAGGTGAAGTGGGTGTCCTGTCCTGTTAACAAGGACTTTTGGATCCACCTAAGGGCGGGGGCTGGAGGTTGACTCAGCCATTGGCCAATGATTTAGTCAATCAAGACCAATGAAGCCCTCAGAACAACCCCTGGGAGGAGCACATCTCCAGGGATCTCCTCACCAGGATGTTCATTGATATCCTCTTTGGCACCTTTGTTAAACCGGGAAGTGTGTTTTCTGTGAGCCCCTCCAGGAAAGTAATCGAACCCAAGGGGGAGGTCGAGGGAACCTCCAGTCTGTAGCGGGTAGGTCAGAAGCACAGGGAACTGCCTGGGGCTGGTGACCAGCATCTGGAGTGGGGGGTGGAGGGCAGTCCTGTAGGACGGAGCCCTGAACCTGGGGAATCTGGTGCTGTCTCCGGCCAGATAGCGTCAGAATCGAGGTGCGTTCTCAGACCCCTGCTGGCCCTGAGAATAGACTGATGTCTGGTGAGGGAAGACACCCACCCCCCACCCACACACTGGAATCCTCCAGGACCAGAAATGAGCTACCCTGAGGGAATGCAGCATGGAAGGGGAGGTGCCTGCTGGAAGCAACGGGAGCCACCACAGGTACAGCGCCGGGACGTGGCCTTGAAGGTTTCCCAAGTCCCAGGGAGCCCAGACTTGAGGAGCTGATGGGTTCCGCCCAGGGAAAGGTACTTCTGCCTAACACGGGCTCCACCTGGCTACAAAGTAGCATGGCGGCGCCAGCAGCTCTGCCACGCCCCACCGCCCACCACGGCCCTGTCAGGGAAAGGGCACAGGCCCAGCTGGCACTCTCCAGGGGGAGCTGCAGAAGCAGAGGGACCCCGAAGGCTACACCTCCAGGGGCTTGTCTGAAGCCCCGCCGAGGCCTTCTGCCACGCAGTCCCCACGCCGCGGTGCTTCTGCTGCGGTGGAGTACGAGTCTTTCTAAGTTGCTCTAAAGGACTCTTAGGGTCTGCGCTCCTGTGTCTCTCCCTGGGTGCGTCCTCACAGGCCCTTTGTCCCGTGTGCGCGCCATGCATTCAAAGGGTATTTCTTCCCTTGTGTGGATAGATCACTACGTATCTGCTTTCCTGCTGACAGACTAGGGTGTGTCAGGTTTGGGGCTCCGGAGGGCCCCTGGGGACACATGTCTGCATGCCTCTAAGAACACGTGCAGACAGAGAAGGGGTGCCGAGGGGTCTCAGGTTGGGTATGCAGTTAAGTTTGTAAGAAACTGTGTGATGGTTTTGGCACTGGCTGCGCCGTTTTGCATCCACACTCATGGCAAGTAAGTCCCCAAGCTCCTGTCTCAGCGGCGTTTGCGGTGTTTGGTTTTCACCATCCCACTGGTGGGCAGTGGTGTGCCCTTTGCTCTGATGGCTTCTCTCTGCAACTACAGACGCAGGTCAACACGGCATGTCGGTTCACGCTGATTTGTAGGCGTCTTGGTCCCGCTAATCTTTATTCCTCCAGAGAGATGAGTAGAAATTGCTGGGTTTGTTTAAGTAGCTCACAAGAAGTCAAACCCCGCAGGGGCAGAGGGGGGTGGGAGGGATGGGAGATGGGGGCTGAGACGTCCAGAAACCAACCACAGAGTCAAAGATCAATCAAAGCTGACACAGCCTGGAGAAAAGCCAGTCCTTAAGAACGTTAAGATATTTTTCTTTTCAAATAATGAAGTGCACCAATCAAGGGAAGTCAGAGTGCATTAAGTTTTATTTTTAAATTTCTGTCCAAGTGACAGCCGTGTGCGGGGAATGAAGTGCATGTCAGCAGATGGGGTGGGCAGAGAACACTCGAATGTCCCCACGACCCAGCACCCTCCCATCCACGGTGAGGCGTCACTGCACTGGCTTCTGCCACGGGACTCGCAGCTCTGGGAAACAGGTGGCAAAATTAAAATTTAAGGATGTTTTTTAATGCAATTACTGATTTTCTCATCCAGTTGAGCTGCCTCTGGAAAGTACTATCTTGCTCTTCCTCCAGCGCCAACGGGCCTGCCCCACTTCCTCCACCAGGACGTGGGTGGGTTCAGCCCAGAACTGAGCCTGAAGGCACAAGGCGTGGCACGAACTCAGAGCCTTCCCGGGATGCAGCTGGGCCCCTGTGAGGCCAGGTCTGAGACCCCAGCATGGGGTGCCTCCACCGCAGGCCCCCTCAGCATGACGCCTCACACAAGCCAAGGTCGAGCCCAGAAGATGGACTGGGGACAAGAAGAAGATTATGTTCCTGTCGGAAAATCTACATCCTGGAGGCCCCCATCAGGAGCTCACTGTGTCTGTCCTCCACGTCACCATTACCCTGACAGTAAATCAGAAGGTGCCTGGGATGATGGACAGGCCGGGAGGCAGAGTAACAAGCAGAGAAGGGCGTGGCCGCCCCGACGCCCACCAGGGAGAGAGCCCAGAATTCGGTTTCTTCTGTGAGCTCTTTCAGAATACATGAGGAAGTCAATGGCAGATTACAGAAATACACACTTTTAATTATTAAAAAGCTCTGCTATTGATCTGCTTTTCCTTCTAGAAGTAAATACCATTACAAAGGTTTATAAGTGGAGTGCAGGGAGTCACTCTTTTGAAGGCTGCCCGGAATTCAGATGAGGGGATCCAGTGGAACCCTGAAAGGGGCACTCATCTGGGGCCCCATGTTGCTCCCCGCTGGCTGGACAAAGGCCTTCGCCCCACAGGTCTGGGCAAAGCCACAGGAAGGCGGGGCTGCTGTGAGCAAGGCCTCCCAGAGCGCCAGAAGCCCCTCCCAGCCACCAGGCCACGGCCATGGGCCACAGTCAGGTGCTTCCTACGCAAACTGCAGTGCCTGGCAGACACTGATGCAGGAGAGGCGGGCAACCGCGAGCCGACTCCCGCCACCAGCAAGGCTCCCTAGGAAGCTGAGCTTTGGAGAATGCTCTTGACAAACCCCTAGACAGCACATACTTCTCACTCGCTTGAACAAAGCTGTGGTCTGTCTGCCAGGTTCCTGATAATGCTGGTGTTCAAACCAGAGGACAGTCAGGGCAGGGAAAACATGGGAAGCTGGATTTTTGAGACTACATCCCTCTCTCTGCTAGGTGAGCGGCGGCTGGGAGGCGCCTCCTGGCAGTGGCCCCTACAGAAAGAGCAAATCCCCCATCCGTGCTAATGCCACAGGCGGTTTGACTGAAATGTCAGAACCAACTTCCCACTTGCTGACACTCCCAGCAAGAGCGAGGCAGAGGGTCTAATCGCAGAACTTGCTCCCGAGTCCGACAAATTGCTCTTTGGGGAAACCAGGTTCCCGGGAAGGTCCACCTCCCCCAGCCTGCCCTCAGTGCCCGGCCCAGAGTCGCGCAGGCTCTGTTCTGGGCATGTGCCTCTTCCCTGGATCCCTTTGGGGACACAGGCCTAGACTCTGCTGTCCAGGAGAAGTGACCTCGGGGAAGGAATTGCCTGGAGTAGGTGGGTGCTGGCCAGTCACCAGGGCAGAGCCATCTCCTGGCCCAGGCGCGCCCACAAGCCCCACTGGGGGCTCAAACCCAAGGTGCTCACTGACCTGGCCCTGGGACACCACCCGCCGGCATCCACAGGGCAGAGGGTTCCTGTCGCCAGCTTCCCTGGCTTCAGGTCTCATCCATCAGAGCCCTGTGGGGACAAGCCAAACAGCCCCTGGGGTGGTGAACTGACTGAGTCCATGGTCTTCACCCTGCAGGAGGTATTTCACTTCTAACCAGGTACTTGTTCTCTCAAAGGACACCTACCCTAGGCCGTGGGGCAGGGCCAGAGATTAGGGCAAAGGGGACAGGGGAAGCCTGGCCCCAGGGAGGGGTGGGGCTGCCTTGGTTCTGGGAAGGAACCCTGACCGACAGGACACCCCAGAGGGTGGCCACAGCCCACCAGGCAGAGGATGGGTGGATTTGGGTTGGGATGGCAGGGAGGGGAGTTAAGACCCCACCTGCTTCTCCACCCTTCCAGCCTCACCTCCCAGCACAGGAGAGTTGACCTCCCAGCCGACATGGCTTGCCTTTGCTCTAGAACCTTCTCCAGGGGAGGGAAGCCAGTTTCCTGGGCCCAGGAGTCCCTCCATGAGCAGGCAGTCAGGCCAGCCCCTACGTACCCGGCTGAATGGGATGCCGTACTTCTTGAGGATGATGGGAGAGATGAGTGTCATCTTGTGCCGCAGGAAGGCGTCGCAGCCCTGGGAGCTCCCGGGGAAGAACCCTGCGGCAGAAGAGGTGCGTCAGTCTGGTCGGAGCAGGGAGCACGGTCCCTGCGGCTCCGAGGGAACAAAATGCACTGTCATGCAGACTGTGCGCCCTACTGGCAGGGTCCTCAGCCCTCTGGTGCAGCTGAAGCAGAGGACAGGCTGGGGCTGTGTGACAAGGTGTGCCCACGGCATGTGCTCCTGGTCACAGATAGGGCGCGGCTGCTCAGACTGCCCCTCCGAGCTCCCCCAGGCAAGACCCGGTACCTGGCCAATGAGAGGGCGCAGCCAGGAGGCAGGACATGGGAGCTGATGTTTAAGAACCAGCCAAACTGTGAGCGGTGCCTGCCCCACACTGTGACAAGCCTGCAACACAGGGAAGCCCCAAGTGGCATGGCCTCTGCGCACACACAGGTCCCAAGGCTACCAGGCGGGTGGTGACCGAGGCTCGGGCTGCTGACCATTCTCCATGTGGCTCCCAGTCCGGCAGGGGACCGGCAGAGCACCCAAGCCCCTGAACTGGCCCTGTGAGAAGCATGGCAGCTGGTGCTCACACTGGGGCAGGCCTCTCCTAGCGTGTACCACACAACTGACTCAGAGTAACAGAACACAGGCAGTCAGCCCTACCTGCTCAGACACTGGGCCACAGCTCAGGGATGGTTCCCAATCACTTGTTGGCTGAAGCTCAAATCAGTAACATGCACACAGTGTCGTTAAAGAAACGCAAGCCCTGGGGTTTCATCCGACAGCCAGCCCTATGCCCGACCATCGCCGAGAGGCAGCCAAGGGCTGCAGCAGGATCCAGCGAGGCCCAAGGCTGGCAGTGCTGGCGGCTGCTCCCAAGCGTCCACCTCCCTCCGGGGGCGCTGACCTTGGGCCCCGGCCTCCAGGTCAGGGCACACACTCCGTGGGTCACCAGTTAGGGAGGCCACATTCGTGTGTGCATGTGAGCACATGACCCCACATACACTGACTGGGGCAGGGGGGCGTCAATGCGCTCCATGCAGGAGTAGGTACCTGGCTGCAAGGACACCACGGTGAGGCTCTGCAAATGCAGGAATACTGAATCCAGCAACTTCCCTCCACACTAAAAGCCTTTCAATTAGAGTTACGGCCGCCTGCCGCCCGGCCCGCCAGCCTCCGCAGTTCCTCTTTTTAATGCACAGTTTAAGTGGCTCTCATTAAAGCTCTAATAAAGGCGCACATTTTAAGTGATTAGCACCAATAACGCGCCAACACATTAATGTGCTCTCCGTGGGCTCCACAACTCTCCCAGCGAGCCCATTTTGAACACAGCTATTCATTTTCCATATTAATGGCAAACTCCATCCACCCATCTCAGCAATGGCGTCTGCAACGCATGCCCCCAAAAAAATCTTGTAAGGGACAAACACAAGGCAGTGATTCACTTTCCCTGGAATGTCCCCCATCCTCCCTCCGAGGAGGGGAGCAGAAGCTGAGCGCAGGGCACAGCAAGCATGAGGCCGCTACGTGCTAGTGCCCCGCCTCCCGCCCTCCTCCGGGGAGGCCAGCCAGCATCCCCCATCCCTGAAGTGGGGACCCCCATCCCTGAAGCGGGGACGGCAGCCTCCCGGCCACCTCACTCTTGCTCTCCCAGCCGGCTGCTACACCACCCGCATGAGTCCAGAATGGAAGCCGGGGCGCCTGGGGAGCAGGCAGGGCCTACCTGCAGGAATGGTGCAGAGGGCACAGGCCAAGTCCATGGAGAACGGCCAGGGCACCACCAGGGCAGTTGGGGCTCCTCTAGTGGGCGCTCAGATCGCCCCAAACTTTATTAGTAGAAAACGCACACAGAGTGAGAAGAGGCTAGGCGTGGCCAGTGTGCCCAGGAGGAGCAGAATTGCTGTCTGCAGGGGTTGGGCGATGCCAGCAACCTGGTCACCAGCAAGTGCCTGTGCTGAGCACTCGGTGCTTCCTTCACGGTTTCATAGGTGCAGGAGGCTGAACAGTGGCCCCTGAGAGGTCCACGTCCTAATGGCCTCATGTGTGATTCTCTTCCCGCCTGTGGGGAGCAGGGCTCTGCAAAGGGGATTAAGTCAAGGCCCCCAAGACGGGGTGACCCTGCGTTCCGGGAGCTCAGTGTCCTCACGAGGGTCCCTATTAGGGGGGCAGGAGGTCAGGGTCAGAGACGGGAAGGCACGGCCCTGCCGCCATGCAGACGGAGGAGGGCCCCGAGCCGAGGCCGCGGCGCCTCCAGAGGCTGGAAGAGGCAACGCGGTTCTCCCGGGGCCCCGGGGAAGCCGGCCCTGCCCGCCTTGGTTTAGCCCCTATCGGCGCATTTTGGAATCATGACCCCCGAATGTGAGAGAATAAATCTGTGGGACTTTTTGATTAGGACTGTTTTTCAAAGAGCAGTTTAAGATCACGTTGAAATTAAGGGTATCTGTGTGCTTTTAAGCCACCGAGTTTGGGGTTATTTGTTATAACAGCAATAGGGAACAAATTAATACATGTGGGGAAAGATATTTTTAATTTGTATTTTTAAATTAAAGTTTGAATTAAAAAAATACAAGGGGAAAATTTTAATTTTGGCCTTTATTTTAGAGATTAGTAAGCAACGAAACGAATCTTTGCTGGCACTGGGCCTGGGACTTGTCCCGCAGCAGCAGGACCCTGAGTGGGGGCGGGGGCTGGCCTCCCCCAGCTCGGGCGGGCTGGGGGCGGAGCCTGACCCAGCCCCCAGCGAGCCTCCATCCATTCTCAGGAACCTGTTGTTTGCACACAGTAGGTGTCCATGACCACTGGAGCACAAGGCCCTGGTTTTCCAAAAAGAACCTATTAACACTCCAAAGTCAGACCATCAGTGGGCAAGGAGAAGCCCGCGATGGGAGGAGGGGTGGGCCAGCAGCCGCAATCTGGGAGACCTGCTGGCGCTGAGGGACGGCTGCGGGTTGATTCCGTGGCTGCTTCGGGGACTGCTGGGCTGCCTGCCACTGCCACCGGAGGGTGGGGATGATCAGATGGGCCCCAAACAACAGGGTCCCACCCACCTGGCCACCCACCCGGGTGCTGCCTGAAAGGGAAGGGTTGGCTCTACAGAGATGGTGGGAGTGCTGGCCAGACTGTGGCCAGTGGGGCCCTAACATCTGTCCAGGCACTCACAGCTATCTGACGTCAGGACAGACAGCTGGCCCACGATGGGGAGCAAGGCAGGACCACCTGCCCGGCCCCCTTGTCTGGGTGGTCAGAGCCTCAATACCACCCGGCCAGGTGTCTGGCTGGTCTGATAAGACCCACTGCCCAGAGGGACTCCTTTACCCCGAGAGCTCAGTGTCCCTTCTCCGGATGCAGTCTGGGACCCCGGGACCAACTCCTTGGGCCCAGGAGGCCCCATGAGGGCCTGGATGTGGGGGGTGGGCAGTGGCTACCGCAGGGCGTTTGCCGAGGGGGCCTGAGCCAGCGAGAGCCAGTGCGCAGAGCAGACACTTTGCAGCCACCACATGGCTCCGTGGTGTGGGTGAGGGTATGCCTAACTGGACTTCTTTTTTTCTAGACTCAGCAAAGACTGGGGCCTGGCCAAGGGCCTGAGCAGTGCCAGGTGCCAGGTCTCAAGTAAGGCATCCTGTGCAGCACCCGTGAGGTGACAGGCCCTACAGCAGGGGCCACGAACTGGCCACAAGTGTGAAAGCAAATGGAAATAAGCCAGTGACGTTGTGCAGCACATCACCAGCCCCAGAAATCAAAGCCCAAGGAGCCACTGGGAGGATGAAGCTGCCCCTGCCCCACCCCGCCCCTGGCTCCGGTCTGGCCATGGCACAGACACCTACCGATCGCTAGCCGCTCCAGGCGCTTGCCATGCTCCGGCGGGATGGCGTACCTACGAGAGAAGGAGGCACGTCAGAGATGCGACTGTATGGCCACCACACACTGCAGGGGCCTGAGGATCGAGCCATGGCCTCAGGGCCACAGGAGCCTGTGCACAGTGCAGAACTGAACCACAGCTGTGGATGGCACGGCAAGGCAGCAGGAAGGCCCAGGACCAGGGAGGCGGTGGGTCGTGGTAGCCCAGGCAGGATGCCAGGAGCAGAGATGCTCCCAGTTAAGTGGCACTCAAGCTTGATGAGGCTTAAAAGCAAAATATAAAAGGCACCGGGTTGGAACTGCCGGGGTGGGGGTGCGCCCAGAGTTGAGGCCCAGAGGACCCGGCCTCCCTGCGGCTCTCGCCTGTTCTCCCAGCCCTAGGAGCCAACCGGGAAAGGAGCTTCAGGAATGAGAAAAACTCCATTTGTCACCCACTTCTTAAGTTTTATTTTTACACATTTTACATTTGAAAGATTACTGAAGCTCCATCATAAATAAAAAAGATGCAAGGTGGAAGTTTGCAAACAGATGATGCCGGGTGCTGGAGCTGGCATGCCCGGGTGCCTGGGACTCTTTCCCAGCAGGGGATGGTGCCAGCAGGGGCAGTCTGGCCAGGGGTGCTGAGAAGCCCCAATGCCAAGGACATGCCACCCCAGCCTGCCCCCAGGAACTTGGCCAGCTGAAAACCTGTTTCTGGGCAAAGGTGGACAGAACCGAGTGGGGGTCCCTCAGGCCACAAAGCGCTGCGCGGGAGCCATTGCCAGAAGCGGGGGTGGCAAAGGCCCATCTGCAGGGCTGGTCCAGCACACGTGAGCCTGGCTCTCAACCCAGGAGAAACTCTAGACAGTGATTCTCACCCAAGGTGAGCCTATCCCCGGAGACACCGGGCAATGTCTGGGGACATGTATAGCTGTCATGACTGGGGGTGTGCCTGGCATCAAGTGGGGGGTCAAGGTGCTGCTCAGCCCCCATAGTGCCCAGGATGGCCCCCCAAAGAATGACCCGGCCCCAGTGTTGGCAGTGGCCAGGGGCCAGACCCTGCTGCGGAATGACAATGGCTGACACTTAGCTCTACAAGAGTCAGACACGGGGGCGTCTCCCCCCTCGCAGTCAGGGACACAGGATGGGGCCAGTGCAAAACATCGTCCAGATGCCACCGCTGGTTAGTCTTTCCCATTGAGAGGTTTGTTACTACTTTAAAATAAAACAACAGTGGGCAGGGGGAACGCTGTGTCGTCTCCAAGCCAATGGGATGGAAATGACTGATGTCCGGGCCCACCGCAAGCAGGCCCCAGCGTGTGGCCTCAGCACCTCGGTGCTGCCGCTGTCAGAGAACTCCCCGCTGTCTGGACAAAGACAAGGTTACTATTTGTAAAGTGGCCTTTTATCACGTACATAAAGGTGATCAAAATTAATCCCAGTCCAAAGCACCTTTGTGGGATTATGTCCCCCAAACAGGAAACGAGACATTCCGTCCCTTCTGGAAGATGCCGAGGACTGGGAGGAACTCATCTAGAGCCCTAGGGCTGCGGTGATTAATGCAGTATCCCCGCTCTACAATGCTGCTTTCACTTAATTACCGCCTGTAATTGGGAGTTGTAAAGATAAGATTAATTGAATCTGGTGGATGTTAAAAGTTTAATACATTGGAACGTGGCTCCTCTGTTATCAGGAAGTACAGACTGCAGGACGCTAGGCTGAGCATCCGGAAGAGCAGTCCCCGGAGGGATTAGGGAGGATGCGTGGACCGCAAGCCGACAGCCGTGGGGGCTCCTGGACGCTGACGGCCAAGAGACAGCGTCGCCTCCCAGCCCTCGGAACAACCCAGCGACGGCCCCGGGGATGCCAAGAAGCCCCAACGCCAGTGACGTGCCACCCCAGCCAGTGGGGCTGGTTGAGATGAAGGCCAGTGTCCCCGGGAAGGCATGCAGACCAGAAGTCCGTCTTCACCCACCTACACAGGGCCTAGTGTGGCCACAGAGCGTGGGCCTGCCGTGGCCAGGGGGAAGCTGGAGCCCTCCCCTGAGCTGCGGCCCTCTGGGCACCGCAGCGAGCCCAGAGAGACAGAGGCCCAGGAGAGCCGACCTCCCAACAGGGACTGACACTTGCCACCCAAGTCCCCCGGGCTCTGGGGACCTGCAGGGCAGAGCCTCGTGGGGGCCTCCACCCAGGGCCCCCGAGGAGCCGGCTCACGGTACCCTCATCACAGCCCAGGGCTGGCATCCCTGCCTCCCCGGCTTGGCTCTGGCTGGGGAAAAAAAGAAAAGAAGGAAAAGCTATTTGTGCTGAGCGTCTGTTCGCTACCCCTCAAGGCAGGAAAGCATCTGTGTGGCCATCAGTGCGCACGTTCTCGGGGCCGTAGAGCAGAGTGGGCTTTACTGCTCACCAACACGGAGGCAGTTTGTCTCGTTCTATCCCCATCACAAGGTCAGACCTTATGGCCAAAATCACCTGGCTTTGCCTGCCTATGACCCTGGGTGGCCTCTCTCTGGATAAGACAGCCCCAGTGCCCAGGAGGAAAGGGTCTCACCTCGCCCTCTAGCCTGGCCCATTACAGGTGCTCAGTCTCAAGCCTGGGTGAGGGTGGGGTCTCGGGCAGCAGGTGGCCCTGCCCTGCTGCTCTCCTTCAGCTTGGCCCGCACCCCCACCCCGGCTCCCCCAATGCTCTCTGCCAGCAAGAGTCATCTTCTCCAGCAAGGCTGGTTTACCTCGCATCCTGCTGAACAACAGCCCTTTTTCCTCCTCCAGGAAGGCCCCGTCCACTGTGACATGTATCAGTCAAGTGGCCCCCAGCCCATCGGACTGGGCTGCTTCTGGTGGCCCTCTGGGCAGTCAACTCTGCAGGCCGCAGTGGAGGCACAGAGGGTCTGCTGCCAGCACACGAGTGGAAGTGAGAGATTCTACAGCCGGGATAAAGCAGCTGGGCAGGAACTTCCAGAACCTGGGGAGCCGTGGGAGGGAGCACAGGTGTGGGCTTCAGAGGCAGAACCAGAAATGGGGGGCAGCAGAGAGTCCAGGGTGCCCGTAAGAGGGGCAGCCCTGCAAGGGCATGACTCAGGCTCCCCTAGGCTGTAGCCTGGCCTTGCCTGGGGGAGTTGGGCTCTGTATCAGCAGCCCAGGTCTGTCACAGCAAGTGCGTCTGAGGAGATGCATCGGACACATGGCGAGCCCTGGATCTGGGGTCAGCCAGGTGGGGGCCACCTCTGGCCTACCAGCTCCTTCCCCACGTTTGCCAGCCCTTTCTCCTCCCCACTGTCTCTGCTCTTGGACATTTCACACTAAGTACTACTGGACAACACCAAACCAGAAAGTCCTGAAAAGCTCGGTGCTGTCAGAACAGTATCCCTCCAACCCCTCCAGTGACCCTGCGGAGGCTGCAGCATGACATGACGGGCTCCATAACTTGGGTTTAATGTCGTGGAATTGCTGAGGAGGCCGAGACAGGCAAGTTCAGGCATCATTTGCCGGCCACCCTTTTTGGAAAGGCAGTTGTCTGCAAACATCAGGGGTGTTCTGAATAAAATAAGATACTTTTGGATTAGGTATAAGGCACACAGGCGGAAATGGGATGGGAGACAAGAGCCTGGAACTGGCCCCCCAGGTGGGCACGTGAAACATTAAAAGCCACATGATGGTTAAGAAACAATTACAGTCCAGCAGTTTCACAGTTCAAACAACTAACTAGAAGGAAACACGCTTTACACAGGACTGTGGTAGGCTGTCCAACCCGAGTCTGGGCACCACATTCCAGAAGGAAGCAGCACCCTGAGCGGAGAGGGCCAGGCTTGCCCATGGAGAGTGGGCGCCCCCAGGCCTCTCTGCCTCCAGGGCTCATCCTTCATGATCTGAGCTGCTTGGAGTGAATGTCTCCACCTGCCCCATAGCCACCCTGATAAAGGCAAAGCTAAAACCCACGGACCTGCCCACAGGGCACAGTGGTAGCCTGGGCACCTCCCGCAGGGCCAGAGCCAGACCAGCAGCAACCACATCTAAGACCTCTGGCCTGATACTAGGCGAGAGCCTGACCTGTTTAGGGGGTCAGGGACCAACGGTCATGGGGGAGCAACACTTGGCCCAGTGTTCCTGTCTCATCACTGAGGCCAGAGGCCCTGCTGACCTTCTGAGGCCAAGCTGGAGTCCAGGCTGGTAGCTGAGCTGCCTCCGGGACACTGTGTGGGTGTCAGGAGACTTTCACCTGCACAGGTCACAACAGACACTCCACGGGGTGAATAAAGACACCCCAGGGCTATGACACCGGGGGGTTGTGGTGCTCAGGTGGGCAATGGCCTCAGCCTGGTGGCTAGGCAGCTCTTGGAGCCGGATGGAGCCGGGTAATTAAAGGAAAGGGCCCTCTGCAGGCAGGGTGGCTGGCTAGGCCAGGGACAGGCTGCCTCCACTTTACCAAGTCACCAACTCAGGAAAGTCTTCCTGTCCGCCATGGAGGATGCTATTAATAGTGTCATTTTCTTGGTGTTTTGTTTATTCCCCTGGAATGGCTTGATGGATGTGAATAATTATCAGACTATAAAAGCCAGCAAATGTGCTATTTTCTATCGCTCTAAATCATCAAACAAATAAAGTGTGAAACAGCATTTTTGAATATAATTTTCCCCTCTAATGGCTCAGAATTATTATCAAGAACAATGAAAATAAATAAGCAAATGCCTTGTGAGTTAAAAATTAAGTGAGTGTGTCAGGAAGAGAACGCAGACTGTCTTGGAGAGCTGGGACCTGCTCAGGAGCCGTTAGTCACAGTGATGATGAGCCACAGGGCTTGTGGCCAGCCACACAGGCTCTGTCGGCCTGTCAGTGTGGACTCCCACCAACCCTGTCCCCTCCGGCCCTAGGAGCAGATGCCTGCGGTCACCTCCCCAGGTGGGTGACTCGCCCTGGGGCGGATGTGCACCACGGTATCCATGTGCCCTGCTGACCCCCATAGGAGCCTGGGCTCCTATGTGCCATTGTCCCGGGACAGCCATAAGTGCCTCAAAAGTGAGGCAGACAGAGGGATGGCCTCTGCCCTTCCTCTCTGGGGCCATTGACAAGCAACCCCAGAGGGTCTGCTGCCTCTCAGACTGGCAGAACAAACCCACATCAAGGGGAAAATTCTCAAAATGAAGATGTGAATCTCTAGGAAGTAATCCCACCCACCCCATGGGACAGTGGCTTGGCTGGCTGGCCACCCAAGAGCCACCAGGGGCCCATCACAGATGGGCTGAGCTCCCTTGTGAAGGGGACAGCATTTCCAGGATAATGAGGTCATTCCTGGCATGCTCTCCTGCCTACTGCAAGGGTTAAGACTTGAGGGGGGCTGAGGCACTCCAATCTGGGCCCTGGGATCCCCAGCTGCCCTCCTCACAAGGCCCGCTCAGCCTCTGCTGGGGCCCCTGCCTGGAATCATCGTGTCTGGCATCAGGAGACACAACACATAACATAACACCATGACAAAAAAGAACTGTTTTCCCCAAGACTGGTGCGACTCTCCACTGGGCGACAACGGCACATCACCCAACCTGACACCTTCCCCCAGCACAAGGCTCCCGGCAGTTAGGTCCTGTGATGAGAGAGCTCCTCTCCCTGCCCTTCCTCTATGCAGAGGAATGCAGGCCAAGAGCAGGGGTCCAGCCAGAAGCCCTTTGGAAATGTCAGTGCAGCTTGGCGTGTGTTGGGAGGGTGGGAAAGTTAATTTCACAGTGTCTGCACAAGGCCTGGGCGGACAGGCCCCTCACCGTTTAACATGCTATAATTACAGAAACAGAAACAAGAAGGCTGGGTCCACTGGAAGTGCCGAGACCATGTGTCAAGTCGGAGGCCACCTGGCATGAGCAAGCCACTCACACGAGACCAGGAGGCCAAGACAGCTCCAAATACCAGCAGCTCTGCATGCCAGGCATACAGAAAAGCCGCTATTCTCAAAGCACAAAGCCCCATTGCTGCCCATAGCCCACACCCTCTCTGACCACACACCAAATAACCATCCCAGCACACTGCCCCAGGGGTGGGGCAGGCCAAGAAAGACCCAGGCCCAGAGTGGGGCTGAGTCCCCCAGCTGCCGCGGCTCCATCTCTAGAACAGTTAGAGAGCAGCTGGGCCAGGGGCCTCACTGCTCCGCACCGCGAGCGTGGGGGCCCAGAGAAGCACAGTAACAAGTGGCCACTGGGATGAGCCCACTGACTTGATCCAATGGGATGTCCACGCGCTTCGGGTTACATCTAAGTCTGACATGTCACACGTGGTAACTGATGCCCCAGTAAAGCTGTCAAAAACGTCCCAGCACCAAGGACACACAGTATGGGCCGCAGTCCATGCTCCCGTTGCTGGGCTCAGCACAGGACGCACATGGCGCTTCGGTGTCTTCTTGGACCAAGCATCCACCAGGTTATATGAGCCCCATCAGAGGAAGCAGAAACCCTGATGAAACCAGGTCACCCTGTCTGGAAAAGGCACCAGGCCATGGCGGTTTTACTGAGAGTCCTACCTAAGTCTTCACACTAAAGGGCCAGGGCCCACTCATACACATGGTGACTAAACAGGCAGGAAGATCAGACGTTACCGAACTCATTTTATGAATCTGGCATATTTTTGAATGAATAAATGAGTGAATGGAAAACCCTGTCACCAACACAGGACAAGGACATGCAGGAAAATGATGGGCTGGTCTCACACAGCTGGAGAGTGCTGACTAAAACGTCAGCAAATCAGACACAGAAGTGTACTACAAGGCCAAAAGGGTTTATTCCCAGGGTTGCAAAGACAGTCCAACAAATAAAAATATGTATAAAATTCCAAACCATTAAGTATAAAAATCCTTAGCCAACTGGGACTCAGAGGGACCTTCGCACAGTCACACCTCATGGTGAGGCAGGAAAGGTGTTCCAGCAAGTCAGATGCCAGGCAAGCTGCCCATACCCGTACCATGGCCACTCATCAGCACCTGACCGATGACATCGGCCAACATAATAAGGCAACAAACGTAAGCTATGAGGGAGTAACAATTAGAAGGGAAGGGACAAACTTCTTCTTTAAATAACACAATCTCCTGCTTGAGAAAACTGAGAGACTGAGCGGGTAAACAACAGAACTAAACAGTCCAGTGAAGGCACCGAATAAAAAAATGAGCCTGCAGACAGCCAGGCTTCCTCTGCAGCAGAATGACATTCACAGCAGACTATAAAACCCACCAAGATAAACCCTGGCCCTTGTCTGGGGTCCAGAAGCAGGAATTCCTCCCCTCCGCCAAGGTCAGACAGAAGCTGGGGCGAGTGCTTGCCACTGATGGCATCACACAGCCCGAGCCAGAAGGCCCTACACGCATCTCTGCGAGGTTGGTGCTGGCTAGGTGTGGCCGCTCAGGGCCTCTGTCCAGGGCAGGAGAGGGCCACAGATGTACACCAAAACACCCCTTGCCGGTGAGAAAGTCACAAGGTTGCAGCCATGCTGTGATCGTGACAACAGCACCGGCTGACTGCACACTGTGAGCGTGGGGGCATTACTGCCGTGGGCACGAGCAGGGCGGCCTTATCATTATGGGTGAAACATGTAAGCGGTGCTAACAATCACACGAAGGTAAATGGTCACCCCAGGAATCAGTCTGGAGAAATAAAAGACGTCAGAAAAAGCACCTGACAGACATTTGCCCTTGAAACATGGGGAAATGAGCCCAAGGCCAGGACAGCCAGCCAGCGCTGGGGCTACCAAGACACCCAGGGGTTGTCAAGCCCCTCCAGGAAGGGAGGGACAGCTGGCACCAACCCAGCCTGCCTGCAGTGGGAACCTGCAGAGGACCTGGCAGGGGATGACAGGGGACCCTTTCCTAAACACTCGGGAGAAACACAGTGCACTTCCAAGTCCCTGAGCAGGTATGGCCCGCATACAGAGGCTCCAACATGGGGGGGGCTCCTGTGCACCCCAACCTGGTCACCACTACACACAGGAGCTTGGCTCGACCCTGTGAGAGCGAATGAAATTGTCTGCCAGCAAAGGGATACCTGTCCGATCTGTATTAAGAAATTCCACCTTAACCTCCGAGGAGCCTCATTCCACAGAGGGGCAACCTCCCCCATCACACAAGGGATACTAACACTTGCTGGGGAGATAGGATCAGCCGAGGACCAGGGTGGCTTGTTCCCCGGAAAGAACCAATTTGAGCCACGGTGATTTTTATCTTAAATAGATCGTTTTATGGGACAACAGATGATGGAATTTGGTATCTCACACCAGCAGTATCAATGATTTCAAACAATGACATTTTTATCGAAACACACACACACACACACACAAGATAAGCAGAGTTGCCCAGAGAAACTGGGGTGTCTTGGATGGCATGACCACTGAGATCGGCGCCTGGTATGCAGTGCCTGTCCAGCCCCAGTAGACGGCCTGGGAAGGGTGGGTGGGCCGCGCCCCAGGCTCATTCTCAGCCTGCGTCCTCCCGGCATCTCCCCGCAGCAGCGGGGGGGATGTCGGCATCCTGCCCGGCCCGCAGGGGCGGGGCACTAACCCGCACACATTGCCAGCCTGCTTTAATTAAGGGACAGACTTTACAAGTCGAGTGGTTCGAGCCTGCAATTAAATGCTGAATTTGAGGCATCTGATCCTGAGGCCCAGTTTATTTTGGGCCCATGAATTATTTCTGTTATGTGACAGGACCGAAAATGCCAGGTCACGGGTGCGCTTGTTTTTCACTTTGTTTTTGAAGCTGTTGGGGGCCCACTGCAGGTGAGGGTTTGAAAGGCAGGTGCCTCTGGCCAGAGCAGGGAGAAGCCTGATGCTGCATTGTGGGGAGACAGCCCAGGGCCCGGTGCCAGTGAGCGCGGTGCTGTTCGTAGAGCACATCGACCTCCCCTCGGAGAGCTGGCCTGAATTTCTGCTCATAAAACAAGCAGGAAGCTGCTTTGCATTGTGCCCAGACCCCTCAGCCCACGAGTCTGGGGCTCCGTCCACCAAACTCCTCCTCCAGTGGCATTTGTGCCCAAGCAGGGGGTGCCCTGACTCACTCCTGTTGGAACACATGGGACGATCTGAACAGGAAAGAATGAGGACGGGCCCACTGAACACACAGGGCGTCTGGAGGGACATAGGCTGTAGGCTCGAGAAAGACCTCAGTTCCCTTTTGGCTGGAGGGTGAGGAATTAGGCCACCGGCCACCCCAACAGGTACCAGCAGGAGCCCAGGAGGCGGGGATGAGCTGACTGGGGCCCAGGAGGGTGGTCAGGTCTCTGCAGGCTAAGAGCAGTCACGACACCATCCTGGTGGGGAGGCTATGGGTCTGTTACAACAGCTTCCAGTGTCTGAGAGATTTGTGCTTGTCACACATGCTCCCAGATGCACAGGCCTATGGAAGCCTCCTGTGGACACACTGACAACCAAGGGCCCTGGGGAGGGACTGCAGAACAGGCCACAGACTCTCGACCCAGCCCTGCTGCCTGTTCCTGCCCTGCCCCCTTAACTAAGGGACTAACTTTGGAGAGCACACAGTTAGACCTTTACAACAGGCCCGTGACCACCAAGGACTCCATGTGTAAGACCATCTGGGTCTCAGCCTAGCACCCAGAAGGTGGAGGCTACAGGGCACTGGGGGCTGTTCCCAGGCTGCTCCAGGCCCTGGAGCTGCAGGGAGGGTTAAGCTCACTGCCGGGTTAAGTGAGTTCTGCTCACAGTGAGGTCAGAGAGCAGACAGCCCCAGCCCCAAGGGGCAGCTGCTGGACGCAGATCATTAGCATGGCTCCTCCTGACTAAGTGGCCACTGCTGGTCTTGCTCTGCTCCTGCCCTGCTGTCTGACAGCTGTGAGGTCTCCCCATCTCCTGCTGCTGTGCAAACGTGGCGGGGGCACTTTCACAGCCAGATTTTTAAGTAAAGCTAGTGAAGACTCCCTCTACTCACATATTTGCAGGCATCTCCCTTCCGGAGAGCTAAAATCTGCCAACAGCAACCTTGCTAACATGAGAGAAATTTGCCATGGAAACCAGACCCTGCAAACAGGACCCAAATTTCTGATGGCTCGTCTACAGTGACTGGGTGGGTGGCGGGGGGGTGGGGATAAGCAACTCCTGGCCAGGACAGCCTCATCTTCTGAAGTGCAAGGGGTCCCCAGTGGCATGCTGCACACCCAACTGCTTGAATCAGCTTCTAACCCAAACACGGCCGAGTCAGGATGGTAGTTAATGCCCGGTGATGACATTTCGAACAGAACCAGTGGTTGTGGGCAGGGAGAGGATTCCGGCCGCTCGCCTGGCAAGCTCCAGCTTGGAGTGAGGAACGTGGCTGCCAGGTGGGCCTATTTAGCTCCTGCTGCCCCAAAGCAAAACTCCTGTGGCCTCACATGCCCATGAGCCAGCATGGCCGCTACCATTCCAAGTCCAAAGAGCCCACTTCGAACAAAAGACTCCAAAACGAAGGACCATCTGCTCCTGCCAGACCCAGCCAGCAGGCCGTGTGGCAGCCAGCATCGCCTGCGGCCATGAGTGACAGACAGCTGGGGAACGATCATACCCATGGGGGCTGACTAGACCTGTCCACCTGGGTCCCCCAGCCCAGGCCCCAGACCCTCCCTGGCTGAGGCATCCTCCTGGTCAGAGGAACCTGCCTGCAATCCCACCTCAAGTGGTGTAGCTCAACCAGGAAACCTCCCAGGTCCCTGCTGCCCACCTGGCTGCCCGCCCTCAGCTGGGCCCCCACGGGCTGCCTTGTTCCCTCTCCTCCCACAGGCCTCTCTGCCTCCCCCTCAGGGGCTCCAGGGCTACTGAGTGCCCACCACCTAGCTCTGCTCTGGGTGGGCTGGGGCCACACCATAAGCTCTTGCCCTGACAGACAGCATCTGTCCTGGGGTGGGTCATGCTGGGCCCACAGCGGGCACTCCCATCAGGGCTTGAGCTCCCCCATTTCTGCAACCTCAAAACCACTCATTCAGCACCCACATGGGGGGAAAGCTCCAACTCACCCAGCCCCTTCCCTTTTCCTCCTGGACATGCACCCGGACTACATTTCCCAGGCTCCCTTGCTGTGGGGTACAGTCATGTGACTGGGAGCTGGCCAGTGGACGTGGGCAGAGGCCATGGGCCTGGCCATCAGTTTCCAGAGTACCCCATTCCTCTAGCCCCAGGTGGACAGCCATGCCCAGAGAGACCTCGGAAGTCATCTGTTGTAGGTGGCAAAGTCTCCATGGGCCTCGGTCCTGCCATCTTCCCCAAGATCCTGCCAGCTTTGATTTCAGCTCAGTGGGGCCTCATTCAGGGATCATTTTGGGACCCTGTAAGAAAAGGGTCCTTTCTCTCCCTTTGCCAACTGGGGCGCACCTTGTCCCCAAGACTGAGTGACTGCCCAGCGATGCACTCCCAGAACCAACTACCCCTTCTGATTCTAAGGATGACACTTCAAAGGACAGGGCAGAGCCATGGTTAGGAATGAGGCTGGGCCCTGCCTCTTCCAAACTCTGTAGCCCTGAGCCACCAGGGACACCAAAAAGCAGAAACATGAGTGCCATCAAAGTCAGGAGGACAGCTGTCAGCTCTGGGTGGGGAAGGGAGCTGCCCATGGCAGGGATACAGGGCCGGACATGGGAGTGCAGCTCATTCCCAGCACTGGGGGTGCTAACACCGGCTGTAGAGTCCCTTGAGAAACTGTACACAACACGTATCTTTTTGGCACATACATATTTTACATCCTTTTTTGTACTGTGTTATGTCTCACAATAAAACCTTTTACAAAAATGGGAACACAGTGTGGCAGGCAGTCCTCAGACACCCCCAGGTCTCCTGGCCCCTGGGACTCACACACCTGCTCTGCGATTCAGATGTTCCTCTCGGTACTGCTATCACAATCAAGGTCCCAAAGCAGCAAAACTTACAATAGGGACAGTACCCCGGGTGGGCCTGACCTAAGCAGGCGAGCCCACAGCAGGGGCAGGGCCCTCCCTCAGGGCTGAGGTGCCACGTGCGAGGGGGTCCCCGAAGCTGACCTGAAGGGGGTGGGGGAGGTATCGAGCAACCTCTGGATACTGCAGCAGCAGCCACTGCTGACACCGAAAAGGACTGAACTCTGCCCCCCACCTGAGAGCCTGGAAGTGGAGCTTCTCCAGAGCTCCTGGGTATGGAAGGACGCAGGGGCCACACCTCAGTTCCAATCTCAGAGACTCCAAACTGAGGGAACACCTGGCCCGTGCCTTGGTTTTGATCTACAGAGAATAAACCCAAGCCACACGTCTGAGCAGCAACAGAAACTGCAAGTGCCCCAACTGGACAGGCGGAGAAAAGAAAGAGATGAGGAATATCCGGCAGACGTGGGCCAGGGTGCTCACATCTGCGCAGTCTGCGTATCAGGCACAAGGCTGGGCTATTCATCACTGCTGCCTTTCCTGATATTTGAAGTTTTCTTTTTTTTTTTTTTAAGTACACTTCAATGGGGATGGCACGGAAAGGGGAAAAAAGGAACTTTACAGTGGAGACACTGACAAACACACCTCAGCCGGGGTTCAAGGTCAGCGTCACCAATGCAGTCACGATGGCAGCAGCACCACTGACACGAGGGGAGAGGGCCCTTCACCCTGTGGGCCTCCTCCCACAGCCCATCCTCCGGCCTGACCACGAGAAAAACAGCAGACAAATACCAACGTAGAGACTTTCTACAAAACCCCCACCAGGCCTCCTCAAAACTGCCAGGGGCATCAGGGCGAGGAAAGTCTGAGAAACTGCCCAGCCAAGAGGGGCCCAAGGAGACGCGACACCGGGAGGCCACGCGGGACCCCGGATGGGCCCTGGGCGGAGAAGGGCACTGGGAGAAGCTGAGGCAGCCCGAGCCCAGTGTGGACTGCAGCTACTAGGACGTGTCCCTATTGGTTCATTAACTGCAACCAATGGACCAGCCCAGTGTGAGACGTTACTCGTGGGGAAACGGGGTGTGGGGTGCGGGGAACCCTCAGTACTGTCTTCTCAGTTTTTCTGCAATTCTAAAATGGTTCTAAAAAATACAAATCTCTAAAGAGAGAGCATGCCAAAAAAACAGTGGGTAAATAGGCAGGCCTCTGACAAACATCAAAGAACAGGGAACTAAGCTCCCGGTGGGCTGCTGGCTGGGGGCTCTCCGCCACGGCCACCCCCAGCCCGGCTCACTGAGAGCCCATTTCCAGAATCCATCAGCCATGGTGGCGACCAGCTGTCCAGGCTCACAGCACGGCATCAGACCATTAGAATGTCAGAAGATCCCCAACTCCATCTCCCTGGCTTTGGAGGAGAACATAATGGCAAGATTTTTCCTTAGCAGAAGGCTGACGTTCCTCTGCTTAGTGCGATGTTAAAATCACTGTGTTCCCTGAACAAACACCAGCGGTGTCTGTCCCTGACGGCGCACTGTGAGATTCGAGGGGCCGGCACCTGGGAGAGCACCTCTGAATGCATCGGGCTTCCTGGATCCTCTGATCCCCACGAGGGGCACAATGCACGTACCCTCATGTGACCCAATGGTGGGATTCTGCCAGGGCAGTGCCAGGCTATTAGGGTTTGGAACGGGTGAGGCTGGCAAGAAGAGGATCACACAAATGGGAAGAGCTGATTCAGACCACACTGTGCCATGCTGCACAAGATTCTCTGAGATCGCAGTCCTCCTACCCACCGTGTTAATCAGAGCCTCAATCCACTTCTCAGCCTGATGACACCTGATGCCCCAATTTGAGACTCACGGGTCTCTCAGGCATCAGGAGGTAATTTTCAAATGCTAAACCAGCTTTGGGTATTAGATTTACTACATGAGCCTGGCAAGCAGAAAGCTTGGACTGGTGGCATCTGGGCTGACAGAGTGGTTCTGACAAGGGCCAGGCAGAGGGCTCTATAAGGAGGCTGGGAGAGGGCGCTGGGCCCTCCCTCCTGTCAGCGTCCAGGTACGCAGGCCCTCCTGGCCGTGGCCTTAAGCCACTCCCTCCAGCACTGCCCCGGCACGGTGATGCCCAACCCCGGGGCGCACACTGCATACCCCCTGGAGAAGGAAGCTCCTAGCCAGGCTTTTGGTGGCCAGGTGGGTGGCTGGCTCTCAGTCACCCCATGGAAGGCTAGGCCTCCTGTCTGTTGGGCACAATCTGGGAGGACTTTGGAGGGTCACTCACTCAGCTGCCTAGGTGAGAAGAGACTCCTTTTCTCTACTGGCTCACTCACATGTATGTGCACCTGCACACGCAATACCAGTATATGAATGTGCACATTCGTGCACTCTAGGGCAACCAGGCACAGTCCCCCGCCACAAAATGCCCCCGATGATCTATTTCAGGCAGGCATGGCTAAGGGCAGACTCCAGCAGGGCTGCAGGCCAGGACTCTCCAAGCAGATGAAGCCCGTGGGGCCTTGCAGAGCAGGACTCGCGCCCCTGGCAAGCCCCTGGCAAGCTGCCTCCGACACCAAGCGATCCTCCTTGCCGCCTCATTATCATTTACTAAAGGTCGTGACACCTTCAATCTGCTCTCGGGAGGCACTTTCTGCTTGAAACCACTCTTTCTGTTGCTGTATTTCTGTCACCATCGCACAGGACCCAGGGCTGAGGAAGAGGGGCCTGGCCGGTTTCCCCAGAGAGTAAATGAGATACGAATCAAGCACCCTCCATCTTCCTGGGGGGGCTTTTTCCACCCAACCACCCCAGGCGTCCCAGCCACATGGAGCTGCCACACCACTCCCCCTGACCCCGATGCCCAGTGGGGGCTCAGACCAGGGTGAGGAGGGGTAGAGGGCAAGCGTCCATCTTGCTTTGGCATCTTGCCCTGGTGATGGGGTGTGGGTCAGGAAGCCGAGCTACTAAAATCGATCTGTGCTGCTGTCAGGCTCCTTCCCATCTGCACTTCAGATCTGCAGAGCTGAGCTCTCAGGGGCGGGGACAGCTACCCCAGCTCACTGGAGGAAGGGCCTTACCTGAGTCAGGGGATGGGGACCCCTGGGTCCCTGCTGTGCCAGGCTCTCAGAAACCACCAGTGGCATGCAGCCAGCACAGACCCAAACCAGGCCTCTTGCAGGCGCCTGAACTTCCAATCCTGCTTCCTGGGGACGTAGCAGAGGCCCTCAAGGGCTCAGCTGTGTACTTTGGTCCAGCAGCGCCACCTGCAGGCAGAGCTGGGGAGCTGGCTTTGGACAGCCAGGGAGGGCGCAAGCTCCTGTCCCCCAAGGGTTGGGAGGCATTACTCAGTGCCCCCGGAGGCACAGCTGGGAAGTAGACCAATGCTGCCTCAGTGGGCCTGCAGGGAGGTACCAAGGGGCCCCACAGACAGGCAGACAAGCGGCAAGTTCATAGCCCAGCAGTGCCCTCCCCAAAGAGCCTTGCTCGGCCTCCCCAGGCAACAGACCCATCAATCCCGGGCCCAGAACACCCAGCCTCTCTCGGAGTGAGTGCAGCCGAAGAGCGGGCAACACGGGCACTGGCCGGAGCCTGCACATGGGCGTGCTTCCCTCCTTGTGCCCCACACAGGGGGCAACATCCTCAAATGGGCACATGTGTACACATGAGCACAACACACAGACGATGTATGTGGGCACGCACACATGCGCACACACTCGTGTGCCCCCACACATGCGCGCACACTCATGCACGGCCATGCATGCCTCCAGAGGGCCGTGCAGGGAGACATGCTGGGCCTGCTGGGAGTCAGGTTTCCCCACAGCACGAGAAAGGCTGCCCAATCCCCCTCCAGTGAAACTCCTCCAAGCGCAAATGCCAGAGAAAAACTCTAGTTTCAGCTGAATCAAAAGGAAAAATTCTCTGCTCCCTGCTGCCTGGCTCGGGCTTCTTAAAGGTCAAGGAGGCGTGGAGTTCTGGGAGCGCCCTGCCTCTCCGGCTCCCGACACATCCCCTCCACAGACTCTGCTTAGGGGGAAACGCTCATCACACCCAGGGCCTCCCACAGGCCTTCTGCGGGAGCACAATCAGTGCGCCCTCTCCCTGTCCCCACTCAGGGAGCTGGCATGGCCACCTGGGAGATGGCATCCCAGGACCAGGACAAGAGCTGGAAGGGCTAGGGAAGCCCCCAAAATCCACCAGATGGGCGCCCCAGTCATGAGCCTGAAGGCCAAGGTCACAGCGCGAATGCCCTGTGGGGCTGGCTGGCTGCCCTGCCCAGGGGCCCGGAGCTCTGCAGCACGTCCCCCACCCTGTGCGCAGAACAACAGGAGGCTACACGGCGGTCCTGTTGCTCATGCATCATTTAGTGCCCTGCCTGAGAACAGTGAGCCGCCACCAGGTGGGCGAGTTCACACCGAGCCTGCATTGCCCGAGGCTGTGGGGCAGATGGCCCAGGGGGTCATCCTGGGGGCAGCCCTGGGATAGGCCATGGGGATGTCACCTCCAGCCAAGCCACCACGACAGGCATGGCCTTCTAGACACCAGGCCCCCCGCTGCCCTACCACCCTGGCACTGCCCTGTCGGGCCCTGAGAGTATCAGGACACAGCCGCCCTGCCTCCCCCAGGCCCACACCCGCCACCCTCCTGGCCTCTCTGACCTCCTGGGCTGTGGGAGGCCAGTCGGGGGTAAGTTGCAAGTGGCGGCTCTATTTTAAATCCCGTCTTAAACGCTTCAGATATTCTTAGCCTTGCTGCCTGACAGCACCACATAACGCCGGCCTTTCGAAGCTTTTATCGACATCAGGCTGTTCACGTCACTCTGACACACAAATCACACTACCAAAGTAGCAACAGACTCAGAAAGGCTCATAAAATGCTGTAAACCTGAGTACGTCGACACTTAAAAAAAAACGCTACTGAAATACTCCGAAATGGGTGCAATTAAGCTACTGCAGACACGAGAGAAGCAGGGAAATGAGCGAGTGAGGGCAATCTGCCAGAGACTGCCACCGACCAGGGCCCAGGGCGGGAAGGCGCCCATCTGCTCCCCCCAGGGCCGGCATCCACGTCAGTCTCCGAGGAAGCATGGCCTAAGGACCCGATCCCTTTGCTACGGTGCCAGCTCCACATGACGCAAATGGCACCCACAAGGCTCCGAGAGGCTAGGGGCCAGCACCCAGCTCTCCTGATGGCCACCGATCCCCCTGTCTGCGCAAGGGGCTGGGGACACGGAGGGTCCACAGTCCAGTGGGGAGATCCTGACACCAACATCAGACATGGCTGGCGTGTGGTCACCCAGCAGTCTCTGCTCTCAAGGATGAGCATGGGGTCCAGGACCAGTGTCTGGGTCCCCACCCAGGTCCCAGGGAGAAAGCAGGCAGGGTGCCAGCAGGGAGCCTGGGGGTGGGGGGAGGTGGTCGCCCCTGCAGCTGGACCCCACACAGCCCCACCTTGAGGAGCCCCTGCCCACCGGCCACATTCATCCTCCTCCACTTCAGGACCAGAGACCAAGACTAAGGTCAGGGTGCCTTCAAGAACATTCTTTCCCTCGGAGGAACGGCTGCTGTGTCCAACACCACCCCATTGACTACTTCCCCAGCGCGCTCAAGAAGCGGGCTGTGGGAAGGGGTGCCAGCGGGGTGGGGAGTGGGTGGCAGGGGCCACCTGGGCAGACAGCAGGGGGCCAAGGTGCTGAGGGCGGTCCTCAGGGGCCGCGGCCTAGACCCCACATTGCTGGCAACAGGCGGTCTCCTCACATTTCATCCCTGCCAAGGCCAGTTCCAGGGACCATCCCCACACCTCTCCTCCCTCCGGGCAGATGCTGCTGCCTCCAACCACCCTCGACCCCAGCAGCCTCGGTGCAGGACCCCCAGAGCCACTCCTCACCTCAGCCTTGCTGGGACTGGTGCCGCCCACCACAGGGCCACATTCCCCAGAACACGCTTTGCCCGCCAGTCACCCCATGCCAGGCAGGGCCTCGTCCGAGAGACCAACTGGCCCTCAGCCAGCATGCTCGGGACCTAGCAGAGGCTGCTTTCTCTTTCTTTGCCTTCATTTTTGTGTTCCATTATTTAAGGAAAACGTGGGTCTTTCCCCCTTAAAATCCTACTGGCTGGTGGACCCCAACCAAAACCAGGGCACCCCGGCCAGGCTGAGCAGAGCCGCCCGCCCCTCCTCGCTCTCCGCCCACTGCTGACCCCAGGGGCTCGGGGATGATCACTGCGGGTCCGGGAGTCTATAAAAAGGATGAAAGAACCTGGGGAATTTCCACAGGGAGCCCAGACTCCAGCGAGGGGCAGGACCGCCATCTAGTGGCCATGAGGGGAGCCGCGGTGTCAGGGCCAGGACGGCGCTCAGAGGACAGCCCTCAGGCAGCTTGTCCCCCCAAGCCAAAGCCCGCCACCACGAGACACTGCCCAGGCCAGCAAGCTGGGGCCGAGGCGCGTGCGCGCACACACACACACACACACTTACATGCACATATATACTCACACACACACATGCCTTTGTATGTGCCCAAGCCTGTGATCTATGCGGGCAGCAGAGGGCTGCTCCTCAGAAGGCTGCTCCTCAGAAGGCTGCCGGCCTGTAGGGGCCCTTCCAGCCCCCATAAGCTGTGCTACACGCCCTGCCCTCCTGCCTCCATGTAGTCCCAGGGCGGGCTTGCCACGAGAGCGGTGGTGGGCACACAGAGCTGCACCGCCACAGGGCCTCCCAGGCAGCACAGGGAGGCTCGGTGCTCAGGACACGCTCGCGGGGTGAGACTCAGGCCGCTGTGAGATGCTCATCACCAACCCCATCCCTCCACATTTTTCCCAAAAGGCAACTACCTCCCAGCCAAGGTTTTGATGATCCAAGGCCCCAAAAGGAGAGAAATGGTTGAAAACAAGAAGCCACGGAAATGTAACAGGATGCCCGCTAACTAGCTCTGTGGTGCAACCCATGGCTGGGGCCCGTGGCCGGCACAGTACAAACCCCAAAGACACCCACACCCTGCCTGGGGCTTGGGAGTATGTCACCTCTCCTGGCAAAAGAGACTTTGCAGATGGGACTAAGGCCCCAAGATGAGGGCGATCCTGGATTTCCTGAATGGGCAGGGTCCTCACAGGGGTCCCTGTAAGTGGAGGCAGGAGGTCAGGGTCTGAGAAAGAGAAGGCATGGCCCTGCTGGCTGGGCAGACAGGAGGCGCCCCTAGAAGCTGGAAGAGGCGCACACAGCTCTCCCCGAGCCCCCGAAGAGCCAGCCCTGCTGCACCCGGACGTAGCCCTGCAAGACCGGGTCAAGCACCAGACCCCACAAGTGTCAGAAAATAATTAAGTGTTGTTTTAAGCAGCTCAGTTTTTGTTGCCATTGGTTACAGCAGCCAAGGAAAACTCACCTGAAACCCCCACCACGTTTGTCCCCAGTGCCCCCCACCTGTCTGAGCAGGAGCCGGCTACCAGAGCAGACGCCCCGTTCTGTCCCCATCATAGGTGAGGAGCGGGTGGTGACCGCTGACGGCAGGACAGGAGGCCTGGCTGCCCACCTGAGGCCCTCCCATTTCTGGGCCTTCCTCTCAGAGCACCTGCTCCTGCGACCCTTGGCAAAGGGCTCAGGACATCCCAGGGACTTAAAGGAGATGAGAGTTCGGGGGTCAGCTCCCAGCCGGGACACCAAGGCAAGGGGTGCCTTGGCCAGGGCAGGCCTGGGTCCCCAGCTGTGCTGCACCCCCACCGCTCACAACACGCCAAGCAGCACACACTCGGCTGAGCCCCCAAGCCCCAGTCGGCTCCCAGGGCTCCGGCCTCCCCTCCGCCTCCCTCCGAGCCACAAGGACTAGCTAACAGAAGCTTCCAAGCAGCTGGGGAGAGGCAGAGAGACGCAAAGCCCTCCCTGCTCACAAAGTCCCTGCTGGGAACACCAGTGAGCACGGCAGCCCAGAGGAAGGCGCCCCGAGCTGTCCTGGCAGCAGAGGCTGGGCGTGAAGGGGCGCTCCGCTCCGAGACTCTAGGACACAGGCCCATCGTCCAGAGTGGCCTCCAGGGGCTGGCACGCCTAACTCAGCCCCACACGTGGACAGTCAGGGAGTAGGGGCCTGTTGCCCCCACCTTCAGCCTGGAGGCCAAGCAGTGGGCAGAGGGGGAGGCCCATAGCCCTGGGGGGAGACCCAGCACAAGAGCCTCTGCCTGATGCAGACCGGGAGGCGCAGCAGGAGGCCTGCTGCCAGCCACTGCTCAGTGTGAGGCACTCTGGGTGCAAGCCACAAGCTCCAGGGACTGGCAAGCTAGTTTCTGGGGAGCGTGCATCCTCTCATCACCAACCGAGGTTGCCCCTGAAGCCAGCCGGGCTGGGCGGGCAAACTGAAGCTGCCGACGTTCCCCCCGCCGCCTGACAGTCCTGGCCACAGGCCCAGCCACTCCCCCGAGGAGCCACACAAACGGCCCCCCTGTCTGCCCGTCCCCATGGTCCGACCCTCACCATGACTTGGGCTCCCCAAAGTGCAGGTAGTTGATACTGTACAGGTCCATGTCCTCCGTGTGCCAGGCGAAGGTGGTCTTCCACATGCCAAAGTACAGGTAGGGCGTGTTGACGCCCTCGATGATGGTGCCACACTCACGCTCCACCATGTCCAGGATGGTCCGCAGGTTCCCAATGTTCCACTGGGCCACGTCCTGTAGGGGCGGCAAGCACATGGTCAGCTGGCTGGCCCCTCAGGGCACCAGGCCTGGCCACCCCCAGACACTGGCAGGAGAGGAAGGCTGAGCGATGTTCTCGCCAAGCCCCGGGCCGCAATGGGACCCCGTCAGCCCCACATCTGCCCAGATCCATCTAGACACATGACACTCACCACATGCTGCCCCCACCCTGTAGATGCCAACTCACCCCATGCTGAGCTGTGCATTAACCTCAGGCGGTAAAGGCAGAGCTGCAAAGGCTGTGGTTTGGTCGTGAATAATTAACGTGCCTCAAAGTCAATGACACGGAAGGAGGAAAAAAATCCCAGAGCGGAGCTAGCCCAGCACTGGTGCCAGACAGCCCTTCCAGCATCTTCCGCCAGAGGAGACGACTTGGGGACCAGGCGAAGGCCAGAATCACCACCCACCAGACTTATCTGGCCCTAGTAACACACCCCCTCTTGTCATAAGAGCTCATAAAATCCTTGCTAATCAACTTCCAGTCCCTGGAGAACCCTCCAGGCCTGTTGAGACACCGAGTGATCAGCATTCTCACGTCCCAGATCCCCTGTGCCACCCACGCCTGTCCACGCTTCAGGCTGTGACGTGGCAGGATCAGCAGTTGGTCTTTGCGAGGTGGACCCTGGCAGGAGCCCAGAACACAGCACAAAAGCAGTAAAAGAAAATAAAAAGATAAACTGGGGACTTTATCAAATTAAAATCTTCCATGCTGCAAAGAACATCAAGAGAAAAAGACAACCCACAGAATGGGAGGAAACATATGTAAATCCTTTGGCAAATCACTTATTAGGTAATGGACTTATATCTATATGAAGACCTCTAATAACTCAATAATAAAAAGAAACATAACCCAACTCAAAAACCAGCAAAGCATCTGAACAGATGTTCCTCCGGAAAGAAGAGACAAACGGTCAATAAGCATACTGAAAGGTGCTCACTGTCACTGACCATCAGGAAAATGCAAGTCAGACCCCCACTGAGACACATTTCACATCCACTGGACAGCTAGGATCAAAAGGCAGATAGTAACAAGAGTTGGCGAGGACGGGAGAAATCGGAGCCCCGAGCACTTGCTGCTGAGGTGACGGTCGATGGGGCAGCCGCTCTCAAACCAACAGGTGGAGCGTCCACATGAGCTGGCAGCCTCGTGGGTATGCACCCCAGAAAAGTGAAGTGCATGGCCACGTGAAGGCTTGTGTGTGGATGTCCCAGCAGCCAAGAAGTGGCAACAACCCAGGTGTCCACCGACAGATGCACAGATGGACACAGCATGGCCCATCTCCATGCCGGAGCATTTCAGCCTAGGCTGGCCCATGCACACCACCAAGAGAGTCGGGCTTCATAAATCTGAAATCAATCCTCATCGGTCCTTCCCCAGGTTATCGGAGGTTCCATAAATGTTAATGGACTGCGCCCTAAAAATGATGGGCCCCCTTCAGCCCTCCCTCTGCTTAATTCCAGCACTGCTCTGGGGCCTCAGCATCAAGTCCTGCCCAGTGTCTGGCCTACAGGCCCAAACACCAAGGAGCAGAGGCCCCTCCATCGCCCCAGTGTCCCCAGGGCCCACCCAGCCCAGCAAGGGGACCAGATCTGGGTGAACCAGTGGCAGCCTGGTCAGCTAAGCCTTGGGGCTTCCAGGTTTCCAGGAAGGGGGCACGACAGGAACTTGGGGAGAAAAGTACCAGAATAACCAGGGCCTGAAGGCCCCTGGGAGGAGGAATGAGGCTCTCAGGGCCACTTTTTTAGGGGGACAGTGTTGAGATGGGGCTGCCAAGGTTGGCAGCTGAGCGTAGGGTGCAGGATCAGGGTGGGGGGCTCTCACATTTGTAGAAAAGACTCTGCAAGTCAGAAAAGCCCTGGATTCTTTCTCTAGTCACCTGAGCAGGCACATGGTTGTAGGCAGGGCCCAGATGGAAAGCCCGTAAGCTTTCTGCAGCACTTTAGCTTAAATGGTGAAATCCATTCTGCACCCCTTCCCTCCGCCATTTACAGGCAGCCCCACCCCGTTTTCACCAGGACCTCCAGCCTACTACTTACGTCGTCGTACAAGGAGCCACTGATGTCAGCCCCGTAGATGGGGGACACAAAGGTGAGGTTCTTCCAGTACTTGCGCTCCAGGTCATCAAAGTCCTGGTGGCGGGGGGTGCAGTACCTGTGGGCACACATGCCAGCAATGGACCGTGGGTGCAGGGCCGGTGCATGCTGGGTACGCTGCAGCGGGGCTCTGCTCAGAGCACCTGCTGTCCGGCCCTGGGGCACAGCCAGGAGGACGCGGATGTGGTCTGATTACTGCCACGCGAGGGAAGTGCCCAGCACGGTGGCCTCGCCACCTCGCGCCAGCTGACTGGCCTGGGCCTGGGCTGACTAAGAACACTCGGCAGGCCAGGTGCTGTCATGGGGCCAGGACCCAGAGGCAGACAATGCCCTCCCTCACAGGACGCGCAGGCTGGGAGCACAGACGGCCAGAAACACCCCAGCTTTCAGTGAGCCAGGAGATCGGGGAGCCCTGCAGGGACAGCCCCCAGCGGTCAGCGATGAGGGCAGCGAGGCCCTGGGTGGTGAGAAGGTACAGTCGTTGCCCTGTAAGAACTGGCGGACTCTGAGCACAGCCGTGCTCTGTGCCCCCGCCCTGGGCCCGGCCGCATACTTCTCGCTGTTGGCCAGGCGGCGGTACTCTCCGACGGTCATGGCCTTCTTCTGGATGTTGTACTGCGTGAAGAGGCCCGACTGGCCCGTCACCACCTGCTGGATGGGGGCCGGGATGACCACGTCATCGATGTCATCGTACGTCTGCCGTGGCTTCCACTCCTTTGGGGGGATGATCTGAAAGACACAGGGGCAGTCAGGGGCACCTCCAGATGGCACGTGGCAATGGACATTGGCGGCCCGGGGAGACCAGCGCCTCTCCTTGGGGCGCTTTATCCAACATCCAGGGAATCCAGGTCCAGGTGGACGCCAGCACCCCCGCTAGGGCAGAGCCTGCCCACCCGATGTTGCCCACTGGGTTCTGTGCAGCCGGCCCAGCCTGGAAAGCCCCAGGGGCCCCCCATGCACTTGGGCTTGATCACAAAGTGAGAGCAGGGAGGGGGTGGGCCTAGGGGCCGGTGGGTGGGAGACAGCACTGCATGCCCGGCTCAGGTCCCCCCAGTGAGACCAGGAAGTGACACAGCCCACCTCGTCCCCAGGGCCCGTCTCACTGACACATACAAGGAGGCAACCAGTTCAAGGTGCTGAGACATTGGGAAACAGGCCCATGAGGGAGCGGGCAGATGACACACACCGTCAGAGATGAGGGGGTAGTGGGACAGGCAGCAGGTGAGGGGACAGCCCTGAGGCAACCTCTGAGCGAAGGCATGCCCTGTCACTGCAGCCGGGCCAGCAGGCGGCCACCCAGGCCTGACCCTCTGTGGGCTGAGGCTCTCACGCCCGCCCTGCCCCTCTCCAGGAAGGCACACTGCGGGCCCGGGAAGGGCCTGGTGTCAGGGCTCCCTGAAGCGAAACACATTTATTGTGCTCACAGACTCCCCTGCACACATGTGTGCAAGAAAACATTTTGCTTTGCCAGGAAAAAACTTACTCTCTGGGTGCCTGTTAGCAGCAGGAAGGTGCAGCCCTGGCGCAGACCCACTACAGCCCAAACACAAACAAATGACAACATGGCAATAAGAGGAAGGCGGGTCTCACCCACCCAGGGTGATCCTGTCCTCCAGGGGACACTGGGAGTGTCTGGTTGTCACCCACACTGAGTGGGTGGGGTCCAGGGGTGCTACGCAGCCCCCCACAGTACCCAGCAAGGCCTCCCAGAGAACAACCTGCCCCAACGTCGGCAGCACTGAGGCTGGGAGCCCTCCTCTAAGTTAATGGGGAGGCGCCACCCCTACAGGACATGACTGTCAGTCAAGGCTCTTTCTGGTGCATGTCCTCTCCCTTCTGTGTCAAGTATGGCCATGACACAGCAGCTCCTGGGGTGCCCGTGTCTGGGACAAGGCTGTGTGACAACAGGGTGCTGAGGTCAGCCTGCTGGTTGACAGCTTCTGATTTCCATTAAGAATCTGAAGGGTCTGGTGATCAACTAAAACACCAAGGCTGGAGACACAAAACACAGAAAACAGGGCCTGCGCCTCCCGGAGTGAGCACATCCTGCAAAGGAAGGGGTCTGCGGACAAGGGCGTGAAGGGACGGCCGGATCCCTGCTCTCCCCGCCAGGTCCGCAGGCCCTCTGCTCCCGGCCCGGCCCTCCCAATCACGGGGGAGCCTTAGGAACTTCAGAGGGCGCTTCGGACACACGCGTGACGGCTGCCTGCAGTCATGTGATCTGCATTTTTCCGGACACACACCAGCAGGTTCTGAAAGGCCACGTGAACCAGGCCCACTTCCAGCTTCTGAGCTGAAGCCTCGGGAAAACCCGTCAGGGTAGAGGCAGTGTGAAGCAACTGGATGCTCCGACCTCTGGGAGGTCAGGATCTGAAAGGAGGCTCTCTGGGAAGGTCACCTGAAGGCCGCCACCTCAAAGATCCTGAGCACCCTGATGGCCCCCCGGTGCCTGCGGGCCTGGAGGCACCCTTCCTCGGAGCTCTGGGCAGGCCTCGGCCAAGGCCAGGAGGGACGAGGCCACACACCCCAGGGATCGTGGTGGCCCCAGGTGGGGGGCCCAGGTGCAAGCTGCACAGCAAACCTGGGAGTGTCTGGGCAGCTGGGACAGAAGATGAGGGCACCTCGGGAGGGGAGGAAGCAAGGGCCAGCCTCTGCCCCCTGAGGTCACTGGGTCCCAAAGCCATTCTGCAGGTGGCAGGGCTGGTGGCTGAGAGGAGCCAGGGAACCACTTGCCTGCTGGGACCGGTCCCCAGGGACGCACCTGAGCACTGAAGAGGACACCGAAGCACCCTGACCCCTCGCTCGGGCCCCGCACCGCCCCATCCCCCACCACCCGGAGCCATGCCCCTCCATAGCTATCTCCTGCCTCCAGGGTCGGCCTTAAGCACAGCTGCTAAGCAGCAGGACAGGGCACCCCGAGGACCCCAGAGCCCTGTCTAGCTTTGCAGCCTGACTCTAGCTGTGTCTGCTGAACGCTTACCTGACCCAGCTCCCCAGGCCCCACAGAGCTGTGGTGGGGTGAGGGGTGGGGACCAAATACAGCTTTGAGGAAACAAGAAGCCCCAACACCACACCCCCCCCCACATACACACACCCACCCACACACACACACACACAGAAAAGGGCAGCCAAAGCCAGTGAGACCAGGATGAAGGCACTGCACCTCCAGAGCTCACTCAAGCCAGCAGGACAGTACATCCCTTCTCCAGAGGGGCTGGCGGGCCTGAGAGCTTTGAGAGAAGCAGGGGTGCCCGGGGCCACAGTGCATGCTCCCCTGGACGCACCAGTCCCCACAGAGTGGCAAGCAGGCTGCCAAGGGACTAAGGCTCGGCACATGTCCCTGGGAGAAGGGGAAGGGATGTGTGTGCACATGTGTCGGCCTGATTATGTCGCCAGGACCTTTTGGTACCGCAGTGGGGTGCTGCTGCCCGCCCCTCCACTGCACAGAACGCCGGGCCCCCCACACTGCCCCCACTTCCACAGGCAGCTGTCAGGGAGAAAGCAGTCCCAGCTCAGAGGAGTGGGAAAGAGCCACAAAACCAAAGGCAGAGGGACCCACACCCTGAGAACATCCCACAGGATGCCCAGTCCGACGGGTTCCCGTGGGTCCAACCAAACCAGGGGAAGTGGCTCCACTGCAGTGGAGGGCTTACAGCAGAGACGTCCAGGCTCAAGGCAAGCAGGGGCATGAAGGGACGAAAGGCAACTGGCGGGCACAGGTAGAGACAGGGAGGGTCACAGCAGCCACACACAGAAAATGCTGGAACACAGGGCCGGGGAGGCCGGCTGAAGTGGAGCCGGAGACAAGGTGATGAGACAGGAGCGCTGAGGGGAGGCGCGGGAGAGGTGCTGGGTGGGGCCCAAGGCGCCCTAGCGCTGCCCCAGAAACTGACCTGAGACACGCTGCCCAGCGGGCCTGTGCGTCCAGGGCAAGGCAGACCGAGGCCAGGGACAGGAGACAAGGCGAGTGAATTCCGAGGGAAAGAAAGGGCCCCCCACACCAGGACTAGACTCCCCACAACAGCCCACGGCCCAGGGCCCCTCCTGAGGTGCCAGACCGGCAGTGAGCACTGAGGCTGAGGAAAGGGGGACGCTGCCCTGGCCCCTGGGCAGCGGGAGGTTCCTGACAGGGAGATCCTTCTGCCGGGCAGAGCCCCCCTCGGTGCTGCGTGAAGAACTCCTGAGGGGAGGAGGGGAGAACCCCGGCCAGCACATTCCCCAGGGTTCCTAGGAGGAGGGTGAAGGCAGGAAAGAAGCTGGGAGAGGGGCCGACCTTGGTGAGGGGGCGGCGAGCCGCAGGCAGCCCAGCGCCTACTTTAATCCAGCCTGTGAACCACTAATGTTATTTTTTTTTCTTTCATTTTTAAATAGCTAAGGAACAATAACAGAAGGGGAAGATTTCAGGACAAGTGAAAATCCTAGAGGCACACACTCCAGCATCCTTAAACGGCTTCCTTGGCGCCCAGCCACGCCCGCTGGTTTGCGGGCTGTCCACACAGCAGCGAGAAGGGGCCACAGTGCCCAGGCACAAAACTGCACATACTACCTGGCAGTGTGCAGCAGAGGCTCACCGACCTCTTGGTTCATAGAACAGAGAACCAGGCATCTCGGAAACAGTGATAGTCGTACAGGAAACAAAAACAAGAACCCAAAACAAACAGGCTGCGAATCTTCCCGATGATAGGACTATAATGCCAAACACACAGGGTCATGGGAGCGTGAGGAAACACAGCCATCATACTCAGAAGCCACGCCGGGCCTGCTTGTCTTCCTGTCTGTAATCGCACACACGTACACACACACGTGATACACTCACGGAGAAACAGGGAACTGGTGACGGTGCGGCAGCGGGGCTGGGAGATGGGGCTGGGGCAGGAGCGGCAGCGACTCTCCTACACCCTACACCCTGTCGCTGTTTGAATTTGCCCACAACTAATTTGCTGTCTCAAAAAACAATAATTGTTTAAATAGAAACAGACAAAAACGAAGGCCTTCCTGACATCAACTCCCTGGGAACCTGCCCCGGCTCACAGCCCCTGCCACAATGCCCTGGGTACCCACTGCCCCCTGGGCTGGCCCCTGTCCTTGCCATACTTCAGGGGGGAGTCACTTCTGAATTCAGTGCCTAGAACAGTGCCTGGCATAAGGGAAGGACTCCATAACGTTTGTGGCTCCACAGCAGATTGACAGGTACGTGCTGCCCTCGGACATGGCCACACCAGGACCTGGTGATCCAGGACATGCACAGGCGGAGGCTGGTGAAAACCTGCACTGGGACAGGGCATCACCCACCTTGGCCAGGCCTGCCCGGTGGGCTCCCTGGGATTCGATGTAGGCCACATATTTGTTGAAGTCCTTAAATTCTTCCATGGTTGGGCGAAACGTCATGATTTTACAACTGGGGTTCTGGGCCCCGTGATCCTCGGACCCCATGGCTGCAGCTGAGGGGCCACCGCACCTGCGAGGGAGACAAGAGAGCGTGAGCGTATCAGCACCACTACCATTCAGGGGGTCTCCTCCTTTCGGAGGCCGCTAAAACACCGCGGCCTCCGGGAGACAAGGCAGTGGGCTGCAGCTAAGCGGGGCCAGAGGACACTGGAGGCAACTTCCCACCCTGCGCTGGCGCAAAAGACCAAAATGACATCAGCTAATTAAAAACAGAGGCGTCCTAGTTCTAAAAGCCAATGCGATACCGGAAGCCAGAGCACTAATTTTAAACCAGGGGCGCTTTGAAATAAAGGCTTTTCTTATCAGGGACCCAGCTAGGTTTGCTGGCATCGGCTTCAAACCAATGCCTCTACCTCGGAGCTGCATGCCCGCCAGGACGGCAGCAGATGGCCGGCTTCCGGAGGTGAGTGTGGGTGGGGTGTCCTTCATGGTGCAAACTCATGAGCAGGGGCACCCCTACTCTGGGCAGCACCCACTGTGGGCAGTGCGTGGGGCACTCCAGTACCAGCCTGGCTCCTGTCAGCAGAACCCAGGTGCAAATGACGCACAGGCAGCCCAAGATAGGAATTGGGAACCAGGAGAGTCAAAGGCCTGGCCAGAACAGCTCGTGTGCTGAGATCAGACAAGCTCCACGTGGCCCCTGGTTATGACGTGAAGCCTTGATGGTTCTCACATAGAACAGGGGGGCGTGGCCAAGTCCGCTGGCCCCACGATTACTCCTTGCAGGTGTCTGGGGTCGGGGTCCCCTCAGTGAGGAAGCCCAGGCTGCAATGGCCCCTCCTGTCCCGGAAGTTACAGGGACCCAGTGGGGCAGCTGGAGGCCCACCGCGTGCAGGAAAGGACTCCATGACAGACTCCGGGGAAGGGCCTGGATGGCAGATTAAATTCTGCAAACTTGAGATGGCAAGGGGGATGTAGGGTTTGGAGAAGGTCAGAACCCAAGGGCACACAGACCCAAGGATTTGGAGGACAGTCAGCCAAGCCCAGCTCCGCCGCCACGGTGAGTCGGGCTGAGAAAGGAAAGGCAAGAAGCCACCCGTCCTGGAGCGGCTTCCCTGACATCAGGATGTGGCCGGGCTTCTCACAGGCGCTACCCCACGCAGGCACTAGAGGGCAGCACGAGCCCAGGAGTCACAGCCAAGGCGGGCAGTTCTCGGCACCCTGTCAAGGTCTGGCCCTGGACACCTCATCTCTGCCTGGGGAACAGAGGGATGCGGCCAGGGGGTTGGAGGCTAAGACTCTGCTCTGATGGCAAGACTGCCAGGGAAGGCCCCCGAGGGTCCTGATGGGCTGGGACCCCACCCTGGCCCCCCAACCATGTGCACAGTGAGTCTCGAGGCCTCTCCTGGACAGGCAGCCACAAAGCTGTGCACGGTGGGCTGCGAGTGCTGTGACAGTGACAACAGCTCTGGGCAGGGTCACGGAACCACTGTGAAGACAGGTTTATAAAGGGCCGTCACAGGCTCCCCTCTGGAGGTGCAGACACCAGAGGGCCCTGGCCACAGCCAGCCTGCCACCCAGGAGGCTGCCCACTGGAGCCCTGCCCAGCTCTCGGCACTCACTGGTGTGCCATCCAGCCGGCCCCCTCGCCTGTGCCCAGGACCAGTACCCGAATCCCTGTCCGCCCTCTCCCCTCCAGCCCAGATGGGGCCACACAGGCTCCCTTCGGGCCTCCCAGCCGGGCAGCAGACCACTGTGTGTTTGTCCTGGGGTGCTCATGGCCGGGGGGCAGACCCTGACACCAATCACCTTACAAACAGTAGTGTGGACCTGAGCTGGGCTGTCAGCTGTGGACGGAGCCATGGAAGGGCAGGTGGCAGGGAGGCCTCCCTGGGCAGGGACCTCAGCAGAGACACAAGTCACCAGCATGAACGGGACAAGAACAAGCTGCAGCCACTGCTTGCAGCCTTCCTCTGCTTCATCAGCAGAGCCCCCCAAGTCCTGCCATCTGCCTCACCACCCCCAGGGTTTTCCACACCCACTGGTAAAAGCCCTGGCTCCTGAGGGTGTCCTCACTGCATGGGTGATCAAATCCATCACTCGGTCCCATGCCCTCAGTGGCCAGCAAAAGTACAGAGGTCACATCCTCAGCCGGCTGTGGCCAGCGTCCAAGTTGGGTGGCAGTGGACAGCTTACCACTAATAGGTCCTCACCCTGCTGCACGCATCGGACATGGCCCGTCCGCTCCCCACCGTAGACCCGCTTTCGCGGCTCACTGAGGAGCTCACAGGGCCCCTTGAGCGGGGTCACGTGCCTGGGTCCCCCACTGCTCCTCGTGCTGCTCCACCCAGGCTGGCTCACGTGTGGTCGCAGCTCCTTGGGGTGGGCCAAGACGAACGTGCCACCTCGCATGGAGGATGCCTCCCGCCCATCCACCCCCACCCCACCCAGCCCCCATCAGCCCCCGAGGACCAGCCTGTCCCTGGGAGAGCCGGGGCAGCCCCAAGGCCGTGCCCCTGAACCCCCTACACAACACAATATTGAGATGAGCCTTCATCCGGAAGGAGGAGAGAGCAGATGAAGAGCCAGCAGGTGAGCTTTCTGCATATGCATCCTGGCAGGAAAGACGTGACTCAGCCGCCCATCACCCAGGTTCAGCTCAGCGGGCCTGCGTGGGATTTCTGTTTCTGTCTTATTTGTGCCGCTTTGGAATGAAGGCTTTTAATAGGTAAATATGAAGAAGAAAATTAAGATGGTTTGAAATCCCAACACTCCATACCCGTGACATGTTTTTGCAAGGAGGGCAAATAAAAATCAGACGTGTACATACTTAAGAAATAAAAAAGGAATCTGACTGAACGCCAGCCCTGAACCAACCTTCCACTTTACTGGAAATACTGCAGGGGCAGAACACAAAGTGAGCGCCCCCAAGAGGAAACTGACAGAACAGGCCAGAAGGAACAATGTGCTCTTGACAAGAGAATGCTGTGCCAAAAAGATGGGGCTCTAATGAAAGACAAAGAGCCCAATTAAAAAGTGGGCCAAGGACTTGAATAAACATTTTTCCAAAGAAAATACACAAATAGCCAAAAAGCACATGAAAAGATGATCAACGTGATTAGCCATCAGGGAAATGCAAATGAAACCGCCACGGTACACACTTCACCTCCACCAGGATGGCCATCATAACGAAGACAGATAATGACAAGGGTTGGGGAGGACGTGGAGAAACCCGAGCCCTGACACACAGCTGGCTGGAATGGAAATGGTGCAGCTGCCGTGAAAAACAGTCTGGCGGGTCCTCAAAACGTTAACACGGAGTTACCATATGATCCAGCAATTCTGCTCCTAGGACTATACCCTAGAGAAACAGCAACATGTGTCCACGCAAAGGCTTGTACACAAATGTTCACAGTGGGCGAAATGTCATGATTTTACAGCTGGGGTTCTGGGCCCTGCGATTCTCAGACCCCATGGCTGCAGCTGAGGTGCCACAACGGATGACCAAATACACACGAGATCCATCGCACACGGAATGTCACTCAGCAGTGGGAAGGAACGAAGTGAAGCTCGGACGTGCACATCAGCGTGCACGGACCCTGACCACGAGGTGCTCGCTCACTGAGAGACGCCAGACACACACCCAGGCTAAGAGGGGCT
The DNA here is from genome assembly GCF_040802235.1 of Manis javanica. Classification (NCBI taxonomy): domain Eukaryota; kingdom Metazoa; phylum Chordata; class Mammalia; order Pholidota; family Manidae; genus Manis; species Manis javanica. The sequence continues at coordinate 96,328,458 of NC_133168.1, read as the reverse complement.
GTGTTCCTTTCCAGGTAATGGAAACCTTCTCAGGATGATTGTGGTGATGGGTACACACTCTGTGACTACACTAAAACCCACGGAACTGTATGCCTTGAGTGGGTGAATGCTTATCTCAATAAAGCTGTTACCCACCCACATACATAGAAAGAGCGACTGTGGGGAGGGAAGGAGGAAAGAAAAAAAGAGGGTTCTCCACCTGCAAAAACCCAGCGGCGCTCTCCTTGGCCAAAACAGACTAAGCAGACATCACAGCCCCAAGCTACATAAAGACGTCTGGGGACACGTGAAAAAGGGCACCATGAAATGATAGGGAGTTTTGAAAGGCTCTTCCCAGGATGCAACTGAGGTATTCGGGGTGGAGCATCATGGCTGTAACACATAAAATGCTTTGGCAAAAAACACATGTGTAGATACAGCAAAGTGACAGTGGCAAACGTGAGCCCGCAGGGCCACCTGCCCAGTGGCGCATCTTCTGCTATGTGTTCTGCTGGGGCTTCTGCAGCCCAGGTCAGTCTGCTGGGCCACAGGAGCATCCCTCACCGGGGTCTCCTGCCTGTGGGCCGCTGGGTGCAGGCAGAGGTGGCCAAGGGCTCAGCCCGCAGGTCCCCGTGGCATGGAGAGCCCACCTCTAGCCACAATCAGGAAAGAAAAGCGGCCCTTTCCCTCTGCTCCTCACTCGTAGGCTCAGAGCAGCATCTGCACCCACTAGCCTGAACTGCCCTGAACTGCATACTTCAAGTAGGACTTGAATGAGATGTGAATTTTATCTTAATAAAACTAGGATTTTTTTTAAGCCATTTGTTCAGGGAACCCTGCAAAGCTTGGGCCTGACTCCTCAGCCATTCTAGCTTGATGTCCACAGGCCATCAGCAGCCCACGGCCTGGGGCCGACCCTCACAGCACGGAGAGGGCAGTACCCCGCTGTCCTGGGTGGCTCTCGGCTCCTCCAGACACCTAGGAGCAGAAGCAGCAGCAGCAGCCCAGAGGTGTGTGCCAAGAGTGGAGACCTGGGGCCAGGCTGACCTGGCTAGCAGTGGGTCTGGGCCACTCTCTGAGTCACTGTCACCCGGTCAGGTCCAGCATGCACCGTGGACTGGCACCTCACCCAAGGTCTTCAAACGTGAGGACTCATGGGCTGGGCTGAGGTGGGGACCCTCTGGCTGATCCCAAGGAGGCCTCCATCCCGCAGGCATTGCACCGCCTGGCTGGGCGAGGCTCCTTTGCACCCGCACAGCTGCCACCTCCCGAGGAGCAGGGGGCTGTCCCGCACATCCAGGCCCCAGCCCAGGGAGAAGCCCCCAGGAACCGGACAGAGGTGGGTGCGCTGAGCCCTGAGGGCCTCCCCAGGGGCTGGGCGGGAAATGCTCAAAGGGGTGAGTGGCCTGCGGCCAGGTGACAGCCTCTGAGAACCAGAATTCAGCAATGAGACGACTGGCAAGGGGCACCCTTTTTCCAACAACTGGCCTGGATTTTCTGACTGATCAGGGCCTGGCCTCCAACTCTAGGAGCTTATGAGGCCTGATGGCAGGTGTTTCCCAGAAACTCAATGGGCGGGATCTGCACCCCGAGGTTTTGACAAGAATACAGTACTCGCTGTAATGGGAGGAGCACCCTGGGAAAAAACGTAACCTTACAACTAAGGCTAACCAGGGGGCTGCCTCGTTTTGAAGTCTCGGAGCTCTACGAGCATGAAGTTTGAGGGTTCCCCAGGGACCCAGGTCTTTCCCGGGGGGCCTGTCCCCTGCCCCAAGGGGGGAGTATCTTCCACAACTCTCTACCCCAGCCCCTGTCCCGGTATGGCCACCAGGTGAGCCCAAACCTCCCAGGGAGCCCGTGGCCAGGCGGGGGCCCCCTGCTCCCAGGTCAGGGTTTCCCACCACAGGGCACGGGGATGGGGGCCCTGGAGCAGGAGTAGGCCCAGGAGTGGCCTTTCTTCTTTCACTGGGGAAGAGACGGAACTGACCTCAGAGGCAGCCCCAGAGTCCCCAAGGGCCTGGCACTTTGTCGCCGGGTCACACAAGCAATCTAGAGGCTGCAGGCCTCCTCTGACCTGCACTTTGTCGCCGGGTCACACAAGCAATCTAGAGGCTGCAGGCCTCCTCTGACCTGTTGGGCCCACACAGAAGGCTCCTGTGCAGGCAGGAGGGAGGCAGGTCATTCCCCAGGCCACCCCTGTCTGCTGGGAGGCCCAGGTGAGCACGGAGCCCAGAATGGTGGTCAACGAGGGCAGGCCGAGGGCGGGAGTGCTGGGCACAGCCAAGTGGGACACGGGCCCCCAGATGAGGCCCCCGAGATGAGGCCCCCAGATGAGGCCCCCCAGATCTGGCTCAACCCCACAGAACTGACTGGAAGAGCCGCAGGGGTGAAAGAGGGACAGAGCAGGCAGAGCCCAGAGGCAGGAAGTCAGAGCCCAGAGGCCAGGGCCGCGCAGGGCAACTCAGACATGTGAGGTCAAGAGCTGCGAGGAAGGCGGCGTGTCTGGACAGGGCTTGCGTGGGCACCTAAGAGGTTGGGCAGCCTGGAGCACCAGGCTGATGGCTGCCCTACCATTTACCTGAGAGATGCACAAAGTCCGAAGGGTACACAAGGGGAACTGGCTATAACCTTGTCGTTCACCCCCTCGGCTGCTGGAACAAATTATGTGTTGTAATATGATCGTGTTAAGCCTTCGTGCCGGAGGCCAGGCACCCACCAGATCTCACAGGGGCTGGGCCCTCCTGGAGGCGCTCTACAGGTTTCCTGCCTTTTCCAGCTTCTAGAGGTGCTGCAGCCTCGGCTCAGGGCTCCATCCTCTGCAGAGTCCCAGGTCCCAGGACTAGGACACGGGCATCTCTGGGGGCACTTTTCAGTCTAACACAAATGCCATGTGAAAAATGCCTCAGGCACAGAAATATGTGATGGTCACCATGTCTTTCCAACCTGGATTCTGCTGCTGTGCGGTGCACCTCAGAAAGATAGGAACATCTGCTTATGCTCATCAGACAAAAGCAGTTTCTAGAAAATCAGAAACGGCCAAGCTGCACGCAGTGGTCTACAACCCTGTCCCGCGCCCACTTAGGCAGGCGTGGACAGCGCACTAGGTCATGGAGCACAACGAGCTGCCACGCTCTGGCTGTGGGGTTCGGCCAGCAGCCCAAACAAGGCAGATGGAGCTGCTCCTGGTGGTTTGTCCCCATCCCCCAACACGACCTTGGCCTGCGTCTTCACGATGGCACCTGCATCCCTGTCAGACCCCAACGGACAGGACCTCTGCGTTATGAGGCTTATACCTCATCGTTCCCACACAGGAACAAGCCAGTGGGGAGGCGTCAAGACAACCCTGGGGCAGAGGTCCTTCCACGCGAAGCCCCCAGCCCCCAAGAGACCTAAGGGTGGGAGGGCAGCTACAGGGCAGAGGTTCCCTGGGGGCTGGACTCAATCCAGCCTCCCGCATCCCTGCGCCCCCAGAGCCAATCCCAAAGCAAGCGAGCGGCACCCCAGGGACTGTGCTGATCAGCAGTGACCAGGGCCACGCTCTGGGAGATGCCCCGGGGCTGGGGGGCTCTGAAAGGAGGGTGCCGTCCTAGCTCAGTACCTGCTCCTCTCACCTAGGCACTCTCCGAACTGCAGAAGAGAAAAATGAATGAGCGGTCACATGTCCCCCGCGGCTGGGGGCCTTGTTGAAAACCGACGGAAGCAAACGAAAAGTGTTTATCAGAAACCTGCATTAGGGCCACACTGGACTCTTCATCTTAAGTATTTGTCTTACCTTAAAAAACAAAAGGTCTTGTCCTGATACTCCAGGGGGAAATGCCCAAAGACCTATGATGTCACAGCAGGGCCATCCCCCAGCCCACGACAGGAGATGTCTTTTATTAGCCCATGGGTGTCACCCATCTGTGCTCACTGAGATAAAAACAGGTATTCTAGACATGTTTTTTCTTACAGTGAGGTAACAAACTACCAGACCTGAAAAGTAGACCTAGAAATGTGTTTGGGAGAAAGAAATCTTTACAGTGAAGTGAATAAGCAGCCAGCCAGCGGGGGTGCAAAGAGGCGGGGGGAGAAGTCCAGCTGACCTGTGGCTCCTCCTCCCACGTCGAGCTGTTCAGGGCTCCAGCTCAGCTCACCCGCAGCGAGAGCAGGTAAAGTGGTCTGACTGTCCCTTCCGAATCTCAGGAGCCCTCACCTACGGCAGGTGGGAGTGTGAAATGGGGCAGCTGCTGTGGAAACGCGTAACTCAAGAGGCTAAGCAGAGAGTGACCCTCTAATCCAGCAATCCCACGCCTAGATGTCCACCCACCAGAAATGACATGTCCACACAGAATTCCCAGGACCCAAACGTGGGTGTAACCCACATGCTCTCCATGGGTGAGTGGGTATACAAACGTGTCCATCCACACAGGGGACTGTTACACAGCCATGAAAAGGAGTGAAACTGGCACACACTAACATGGACGGGCCCTGAGCACACGGTGCTCAGTGAGACGCCAGACACACAGAGCCAGTGTGTGGTCCCATTTCTGTGAGATGCCTGGAACAGGCAAATCCACAGACAGAAAGTGGGTTCCTCGTTGCCAAGGAGGAATGGAGGTGGGGAGTGACGGCTTAATGCATGGGGTTTCTCTCAAGGTGACAGAATATTCTAGAATTGGGAAGTTACATAGCTCCGCAAACATACTAAAAATCACTGAAGGATATACTTTAGAGGGTGACTATTATGGTATTGGATTATATCCCTACAAAAATTAATTTTTACGAAGTTCTAGGTAGCCTACGTGCGACCTGCCAGACCACAGTGAACCCACCTGTTCACCTTGCTCACTTCCCCCTCATTCCTGAGAAAAATGTTCTCATACCTTCCAGTCCCTGCATTCAGTTTCTTCAGCTGTAAAATGGGCCAATAAAGGGAGATGAGAAGTCACAATGACCTCAGTTTTTTCTCAAGGGACTACGAAAAAGTTACCCAGCCGAGGCAAGCTACATATACAGAATGCACCCCACTGCTTTGGGTACAAAGAGAATAACCGCATTTTAGAGAACTGACTGTCCTGCAACAAAGCACAAGTTTCAAAGGCAAAGGTAAAATGCTTCAGGAGGCACAGTCAGAAGTGACCATTTCCAAACCCGTCGATGGGGGCCTGGTCCATCCTGCCCCAGCCACCAACAAGCTAACCTAGACTGGGGGCAGCTCACCTTTCCATGCAGGCCCACTCAGCAAAGGTTTCAGCTTTGCAGGCCACACAGTCTGTCACAACCACCCAATTCTCCGGTTGTGAGGAAGCTCTATGTGGAAATGAATGGATGTGGCTATGTGCCAATAAAACTTTATTTACAAAAACAGCGGGCCAGGTTGGTCCACAGGCCATAGTTGCCAATCCTGATGCCTCAAGTCTACCTTCAAGGAACAAACCATTCCCTTCACCCCTTCCAGCGGAGTCCCTCGGCCCCACGGCCCATCTCCCTGAGTCCCTGAACAGGAAATGGACCTGCTGGTCCACGCTTGGCCCTAAGGAACCACGTGGCCTTGGACAGGAGCCAAGACCAACAGCACACCCCAGGCAGCCTCTCCCAGGCCACCAGGAGGGGGCGACGTGCGAACACAGGCTGCAGCCCATCCCGACCAGCCCTCCAGCCCAGGCCACCCCCTGCCTGGTGCCTGTGAGCCAGCAGGTGACAAAGTCGTTGCCTCTCTTCTTATGAGCCATCACCTTGGCCCACCTTCAGAGGCCACCTCTGCCCCCGGTTTGTTCAGAAAGTGCAGGAGATGGTGGACAGCCTCAAGTTGAACTCAGAGCAGCTGGGCAATGGGATTCTTTTAAAAGCCTGTAAAAAACAATCCTCTATTTTTAAAGACCTCCCTACCCCCAGCACTGTGACTGGTCACCATTTCGTGCAGGGTTTGAGGTGGGGTGAGTGTGCCCCTCCATGAGCCCAGAAGTGGTGTCCCACAGGCTGGGCAGCTCAGCCTGGACGACCACAGTGTCACCCAAAATGCACAAGGGTTTTTAGCACTTCTGGAAGTGAGGCTCAGGCCCTTGGACGGTGACAGGCGAAGGGACACACGTGGGCATATGGACAAGAGAAGGGGCGCCCAGACACCTCTGTCTAAACACCTGGACCCTGACCGCCCAGGACCTCAGGACCACACACAGCCCACCTTCTCCCTCAGTGTGCGGGCAGGCCCAACAGATGCCCTGCAAAGGAGCTATGGCGTTCAGAGCTTGGTCTCTCGTGGCCACCTGGGCCCAGGGACCCACGCACTTACTCCCAAATTCCAGGATGTACTGGGAAGCTGCGGCTGCAATGAGAAGCCCCGATAGCTGGCTAGGATTTCTGTCAGGTTCCAGCAATGGTGATGGTTCCTAAAATGCACAAAATAAACGCATGATTAACTAAATTGATACATGCTTAAATCTTAATTCCAAATTATACTCTAACAGCTACATGGAGCCCAAGGGCACCCAGACATTTCCAAACCCTCGCGACTTTGCAAGACACGAAAATCCATAACTGTAAGCACTTTCCCCATTAAAGTCTTCTAATGACTGCTCATTTCCAGCTCAGCTCCTAAAAATCAGTAGCTGAGGAAGTGAGGGCCTCCAGGAAGGAATCAAATTAAACCAAAGAAGCTTCTGGAAACCTTAAGGTACAGGCACCTACTGAGGGCTTGACAAGAGGTTCTGTCTCCTCAAAACCCCCAGAGCTAAGGAAGACCCCTACCAGGGGGGAAGTCATGCGGATAGTGCCACACGGTGGTGTCACTCACACACTCAGGAGGTGGAGAGACATGCAGAGCCGAGGCACCATGGGGTATAGGGTCCAACCCAGTGGACTGACAGACAGGCAGAGACACTCCAACAGTTGTTACATGGATACAGGAAAAGACTCCAAACTTTGGGGGTGGCCCCACAAGCTGTGGCACTTGGGACTACCACTACTCCACCTCCTGCACCTTCCCACCTCCGCCTCTGCAGACCCCCAAACCCCCAGCGGCCCTCAGTCTCCAGGCCCCTCCCTGCCTCTGCGCCTTCACAGGGGCTCTGCCAATGAGGTGGTCTCTGCTAGCCCGACCTTCTGGGCTGGGCAGCTCACCCCGCCAGGCCCGGCCTTGCTGAACACAGTCCCGCACGCCTTCTCCAGTTCTCCAGGCCCTTTAGACAGCACAGCTCCACCGAGGGACACCCTACCGACAGGCACCTTCTCGACACTCACATTTGCTATCTTACTTTAATCTGGTTTTTAAAGTCCTAGGCAGGACCCATTAAACTGCATTCACTAATTTTTTTCTAGGCCACAACCCCTGGGTTGAAAGGCCACACCACGCCACGGAATGATTGGACCTCGGGCTGTACACACCTTCCCCTGGGCCAGGTAACCTGCCAGGGGCCCTCCAAAGGGCACCTCAGCCTCTCCCACCTGCCCGGCTGAAGCCTCCCTCGCCCCACAGCCCTGCTAGCACCTGACGTCAGCCAGAGCCAGCACATGAGGGCCCCGCTATGGAATCTGTCCACACAGATGTTACAGAAGAGGTGTCCCCCAAGAGCATCCCCCAAGAGACAAACACCCCTCAAGGATGTTCATGTCCTGTTCCCTTCCACAGCAAAAGGGGCTCTGCGGATGGAACTAAGGCCCTAAGATGGGGGAGATCCAGATTATCAGGGGGGCGAGGGGCCTCACAAGGGTCCTGATAAGAGGAGACAGGAGGGCAGGGTCAGAGAGATGCTAAGGCACTGCCTCGCCGGTGGCGCAGATGGAGGAAGGGGCCTCGAGCTGAGGCTGCGGCGTCTCTAGAGCTGGAAGAGAAAGAACAGATTCTGCTGGAGCCCCCAGAAGGGACCAGCCTGCCCACGCCTGCATTTCAGCCCCAAGACCCGTGTTGGCCACCTGGCCTCCAGGACTGTGGGAGATCAGGGTATGTAGTTCGAAGCCACTAAGCCTGTGGCCGTCATTAGGCAGCCAAGAGCCTGGCACAGAAGCTCCCGTGAGCATTCCCGTGCCTTCGGCGAGTGACGGATCTTTTCACTTCCACCATGCAGAGGCTTCTACGCTGCGACCTGCCAGCCCTGATCCTTCGCTCAGGTCTCAAGAGGATCACACGCCCCCTGGTCACTGGCAGGCCGTCTCCCCCACTGACATGAGCACCAGCATGTGGTCTGAAAGGCAGGGGCCAGAGCCTATGGTTCCCAGCTGGAGAGACCCCAGGCTGCTGCTGCCCATGGCCGTCGGGCCACGAATCCGGGGTCCTTCTGCCACCAGCACTGCGCCCACGCTGGGAGGCTGGGAGCTTCAGTTCAGGGCTGAGGTCAAGGCCCAGGTCTCAGGCCACAGCCTATGGCAACGTATCCGTCAACCCTCAATCGTGTCCCCCATGGACAAAGAGCCAGGGTCGCCTGCCTCCCATGTTCTTTTGGGCCGAGGAACTCCCCAGGCCAGCTGGCAGTCACCCTACAAGCTCTGGGATCAGACCAGGGCCTGGACCACTCAGCACGAGGCAGCCAGAGGGCTTCTAAGTGCCAGGAAAACACACCTCAGCTGGGGGGTCAAGGTCAGTGTCACCAATGCAGTCACGTGGCAGCAGCACCACTGACACGAGGGGTGAGGACCCTTCACCCTGTGGGCCTCCTCCCACAGCCTGTCCCACGGCCTGACCACGAGAAAAACAGCAGACAAATACCAACGTAGAGACTTTCTACAAAAACCCCACCAGGCCTCCTCAAAACTGCCAGGGGCATCAGGGCGAGGAAAGTCTGAGAAACTGCCCAGCCAAGAGGGGCCCAAGGAGACGCGACACCGGGAGGCCACGTGGGACTCCGGATGGGCCCTGGGCGGAGAAGGGCACTGGGAGAAGCTGAGGCAGCCCGAGCCCAGTGTGGACTGCAGCTACTAGGACGTGTCCCTATTGGTTCATTAACTGCAACCAACAGCCCAGTGTGGGGAAATGGGGTGTGGGGCGCGGGGAATGCTCTCAATTTCTCTGTATTTAGATTAACTGTGAAAAAAATAAGGTGCAAGTAATTTTTGAAAAAGGAAAACAAAACAAAAAGGCCGGCAGGCTGGGTTTGGTGCTTCCCGCTGCCCAGGCTGGCCCGGCCCGGCCGCTGGCCTCGCTGTGAGTCCCTGGAAATCTGGGGCGCTAAGAATAGAACTTGGGGCGGGAGTCCGGTTGCAGCAAGGGAAGAGCCTGCAGTGGCGACCAGGGCATCGGACATCGCTGCCCCTAAAAGGCACAGTGTGGCCATTTCTCCTGTAAAAAAAGGCACAATCTGGCGACTAGGTGGTATTGTTATCCCAGCAGGCCCACCCATGCCCATGGAAGCTGATGGAAGCAGCAGGCTGGGTGTTTTATGCTTCCAGCCACTGTGCAAAGGGCAAGCAGGTGGGGCCGGGCAGAAGAGGCAGGACACAGGGAAATGGTGAGGCGTTAGGAGCTGCCACTAGTGGTGGCGCCTCTGGGGACCCCATGCGCTTGGCCTCCCCACTCCAGGCGGAGGTACCTGGGCCTCCTGGTCCTGTCAGCTCTTGGATGCCCAGAGCTGATCCTCAGGGCGGGTAGAGGAGCTGGGCCCGCACAGACACACTGCCCACCCTCACCCTGGAGCTGGGCCCAGGGTCTGAGAGGCAGACAGCTGACTAGGCATCCCCGAGGCCAGAAGGGAGGGGAGCCCACACCTGTGCGCTCTGTTACCTGACCCAGAGGGCTCAGGGCCCAGCTCTGCCTACTCCCACCACAGCTGCAAACCCCGGGCAGCCCTCAGAGCAGTCCTGGCATCGCCTGCTACCCACCCAAGCCTGCAGGGGCTACGTGTGCCCCTCCCAGTACAGGGAGGTCACCCAAAGCCTCAGAAGGACCCACAGACTTGAACATTCCCATCGTGTGATCAGTATGAACTCATGGGTTTTTAAAAAACATATACAAATATAAGGGTGCAGAAATAAATCCAGACATGCCACGGGCATGGGTTAGCATTCATGTTTCCAAGCTCTGGCTCAGAACCACCAGGACATGAAAAGCCACGCGACCCTGAGCAGCATGTGCACCCAGCACCGCTCTCCAACCGATGGGCCAGGCTCCCTGGGGCGGCCGCTCCCAGAGCAGGAGCCAGAATGTATGAGCCGAGCTGAGCACACTGTGGAAGCAAAGAGGAAGAAATCTTCACTAGAGGACGTGGACAGGCTGGAAGGACACGGGAGCCACAGCAAGGTGTGGTGATGGAGCAAAGCCAGCTGGGGTGCCAGAAGAAGAGGTGATGGTGCTGGATTATAACCCTCAGGGTAAAATAAACACACAGAAGTGTCCACTGGTGTAGAATAAAAAAGGTGATATATATGGGAGCCCTCACCCAGGACCTCATTCCTGAGAAGGAAGGCTGTTGATACAAAGTTGTCCCGAGAAGCCCCAGCACTGACTGGTAAAGTGAAGATCCGCAGGGAATGCCGAAATCCACAGGCAAAAGTTTGAGGAGAAACCGGGTATTTGTATAGTCTCGAGGTCTGAAAGGGAAAAACTGTAACTTCTTGTGGGAGACTTCCAGCCGGGGCCTAACCGAGGGATTGAGCCCGATGCCACCAGCAGGGAGACACAGCAACACGCTGCACAGAGGGCGTCATACACACAGCCCAGGCGCGGTCGTGCCCCAGATGCGTAACCTTCGGCTAGCCAGGAGGAGCACCCCCTGGAGCCAAGCTGAGGGACGTTCTACAAAATCCCTGGCCGGTGCTCACCAAAAGCATCAGGGTTGTGATGGACAGAAGGACAGAACCAGCCCTCGCCCGGCGCAGCCCAAGGAGAGGAAACAACCAAAGGCAGTGTGGGGTCCCGGTGGGGACCTGGGCAGAAGGCGGATGTGACGGGGACAGCCGGTGGACTCCAAAAGCAACCTGCAGCTTGGTAAATCCTGTTCGTCCATGTTCCTTGCTCAGCTTGGGTCACTTCTCCGTGTCACACTAGGTGCCGACACCAGGGAAGGTGGCTGGAAGGTGCACAGGAACGCTCTGTACTGTCCCTGCTACATTTCAGTAAGTCTAAAATTATCTCAATTCAAAATGGAAAGGAAAAAAAAACAACCTTTACCTCCATCCTCTGAAGCTCATTGCACAGCAGGTTTTAGCAGAAAGAAGAGAATCTAGCTGTAAAAAGACCCAAACTGATAAGAAAGGAAAAAGCAAATTTCCCCCACACGACAAGCCATTTTAGCGGCAGATTAAAGACCCGAACTGCTGAACCCACATTCCAGATCCTTCCTGTTGGAGAGGGCTGACAAGTGACATTCTTCATCAACTTCTCACACTAGGAAGAGAGCCTCTTATTTACAAATATCTCACCAAATCCTCCATATCCTCATGGACACCAAGTCCAACTGTGGCCCCTTTGAGGGCTCCGTTAGGGAGGTGGCAGGCACCCCTCGCTGTCGGATCCCAGCTCAGAAGGGTCTGGTCTTGTCAGCTGTGAAGGCTCTGGTCTCATTACATGAAAATCTAAGAACCATATCAGTTTTCCTTAACGTCCACCCCCAGACTAGCTGTAACTCAGGGTGACAAAGCTAGTCACCAAGACAGTGTGGCACCAGTCAGTACCACATGTTGGTAAGTCTAGTAAGGACCAACATAGAGATCAATGGAAGAGAGCTGATGGCCCAGAAAGAAACCCTCACATTTAAACTCAGCTGATTTTCAAGCAGGTTGCCAAGACCACTCAGTAGAGAAAGAAGTCTTTTCAGCAGTGGAGCTGGGACAAATGGATGCTCACATGCCAAAGAAAGAAGCCAGACCCCTACCTCACTCCACATACAGAAATGAACTCAAAATAGGTCATAGATATAAAACCTAAGAGCTAAAACTATAAAACTCTTAGAAGAAAACGCACAAACTAATCTTTGTTTGACCTTGGATTAGGCAGTGGTTTCTTGATGCAACACCAAAAGCACAAGTGGCAAGGATAAAAACAGATTAATTGGAATTTGTGCTTCAAAGCACATAATCAAAACAGTGAAGACAACCCACAGAATGGATAAATATATTTGCAAATCTTATGTCTCATAAGGGATTTGTATCCAGAATATATAAAGAACCCTAACAGTTTAGAAGCAAAAAGATAATCTAATTTACAAATGGGTTAAGGATTCAAGTGGACATCTGCCCAGAGAAGATACACGAATGGCCAACTAGCACAAGAAGATGCTCAACATCACAGCAGTGAAACAATGGAGAAGAAAAGAGGTGAAAACACCAAAGAGAGTGGGGACAGGGTAGTCAGGCCTTCCCGAAGCCCACTCCTGAGATGGTAGGGCCTTTTAACTATTTTTCACGAATACACTTTTCATAGCATCTCCTCCATTCCCTTGAGCTTTCTCTCTAGAGACCACAGTGGGGCGGTGGTGATGAGCACAGACCCCAGAGGCCTAGATCCAGCCCCAGCCATGTGACCTGAGGCAAGTCCCTAACCTCTGGGCATCAGTTTCCCCATCTGTAAAGTCGGGGGTCACCATATTAACACCTTGCTGGCAGGATTAAATAAGGTAACAGACTGGGGCACTCAGAGATGACCCCAGCACTGTAAATGCTCAATAAATGACATTTTACATTTATAAATACATTTATTGTCATTTAAGATGCTTACTTGGGCAGAGAAGGCAGGTCCAATGTCACGCTGGTCAATCGCGTTCCTGGCAGCCATGCAGGACCTCTCTGAAGGGCAACCTGGCAAGGTCCCTTTTTAAAAAGTGCCTACCCCCTCCCAGCCAGCCACTTTTAGGCCTTTAAGCTCCAGAAACAAGGCCCACCTGTCCACCCAGACTTCTCTGCAGAAACATCCTCTGCAGGGTCCAGAGAATGAAAGGGCAGCCAATAACTCAGCCGGCAGTGGGGCGAGGGGGGCAGGGTTCAGCCTAAATAAGCAGACTTCCAAGGGAGCCCCAGGACCGGGGAAGGTTCCAGCTAGATCTTGTGAACTGTGAGACACCTGGAAGTGATTTGCCAAGTTCTGCGGGCTGCACGGCATGCATTTAGCATGTTGGAAAGGAAGGCGATTCACACGCCTCTCTACAGGGTGACCTCTTCCGGGGCTGTGGTCAGAGAGGGAGGGAGACAGCGGTGGCCTTTCGGAGCAGTGAGAAAGGATGGACTCTTAACCAGTGGTGCTGGGGTAACTGGGAAGCAAGCCGGTCAGGCCCATGCTTCACACTATGTGCAGGATGAACCCCTAAGAGATGAGGGATCTACACACACAGAATGCAGCCCTCTTCAGCCTCTGTGTAAGGGGAAGGCTTCCTAACTATGGACTCGGAATCCAGAGGCAAGCAAAGGAAGAGCCTCATCAATGTGACTGTATCAGAAATAAAACAGATGAAATATAAACACATAAAAATTAAAAAATGAAATACACTTTGCCAGGCAGGAAAAAACATCAACACCATAAAAAAGTAAAAATGCACTGGGAAACAGAACACACACATACCACAAAGGGCTCACCTCCCTAATACTCCAGTTTTTAAAACTGGGTGGAAAAGGTCAAAAATCCAATAGAAAAATGGGTGAAGAGCAATGAAGACAATTCACAGAAAATATAAAAATGGCCTTTAACCTATGAAATGATGCTTGCCCTCATTCATAATTTCCAAAATGTTCACTAAAACTACCGAGATTCCATTTCTCTCCTCTCAGATTGGCAAATATTTTAAGATTTTAAGAGAACTGTGCACCCTGCCAGTGAGTCTGCAGGGACAGACCCTCTCATCCTGCAGGGCTGGTGGGAGCAAATCACGACTCCCCTTGGGAGGGCATCTTGACAGAAGCCACAGAACACACTTGCACTTATCTTTTGACCCAGCAATCCCACTTCTAGAAATTTGCCCTGAAGATACTCCTCCAGAGGATGAACATACCTATGAACAGGAGCCCTCACTGCAGCCCATCTGCACCTGCAAGACACCAGAAACCAACACTGGCCATACACCAGAGGGGCTGGCTTAACTGCGTCCCACAGCAGATACCACACAGCTGTGCGGGGAGCAAGGGCAGTTCCATGGCCGGGTGAGCAGTTTCCAAGATGTGCCCTTCAGGAAAAAGAGCAACTGAAAACAGAGATCTCCACCATGCCACCTTTCATGTGAGAAAGGTGGGGATATCAGAAAATGTACGTTTTTGCTCTTTAGAGCAGCAGGGCATAAACCAGACACTAATGGGGTAGGTCCCTGCAGCGTGGGGTGGGAATGAAGGGATGGTGGGCAGAGGGAAAGACAAATCTCTCCAGACACCTCTCTGCACAGTCCTGGCTTGGAACTGTGCTCATGTCCCAGTGAATGCATGGATGAATGAAATCAGGAGTCGGGGGGAATAAGGAAATACAAACAGAAACCAATAAACCAAACTGTATTTCAAATAAAAAAAGCACAGTAGAGAAGGAAGAACGAACTAACAACCCATGTCACTCTTCAACGTGGTCTTGGAACCCTAGGCCTTGGAAATAAAGGTAAAACAAACGATTAACTTCTACCCCACAGGCTTCTTTTACTTCACCGATGCAGCGCACTCTCCCTCCCCGACAGAGAGGCATTTGCCAAAAAGGAGAGGGGAGATGGCCGGGAGCCTGTGTGAAGGGCTGGGACTGGAGGTGTCAGTGAGCTCACGGGCGCTGGCGCACGTATTCAGAGAGCTGGAAGCAGAGGCAGATGTGGTATCTGTGCGTGTGTGTGTGTGTGTGTGAAAGAGGGAGAGAGAAAGAGATACATACATGTACATATACACACAAGCTAATGGGCGCTCATGTGTTGACTTACACGTCTATCTCCCGACTCTACCTGATGAGAGGGACTAGAAGCAAAAACACCCCATTGGCAATGAGCACACCGCACGACCGGATCTTGGCTTCTAAATGGCACTGTCCACAGAAGAACCAGGGGCCCTCGGAGAAGTGGTCAAACCCAGAGGGCAGGGAGAGGACAGGCCAGGCTTGGAACACCTCAGTGTCCACAAGTCAGGAGGTGCCCAGGGAATGGTGGGGATGTGCCAAAAGGACACGGGGAACAGCTGGAGGGAACACGCTCCCTGGATAAACCTGGGACCACTGGGGCCACCAAAGGGATTGTGATAGCAGTGGATTGATTATAACCTCCTGAGCCAGCTGAGAACCCAGGAGTCCACACTGATACGCGTAAACAAGTGGGGGTGAAAAGATAGCCTGCCTTACACTAGAAAGTCAATGAGTAAATGCAGAAGGAAAGATGGAATTCGACAATCACCATTCGGCCAGAATCAGCAACAGCTGCTAAAACAAACAGAAAATGTTGACGGAGTAACAGCGTTTACGTGGTGTCAGAGTTCCTCCCCACAAGAAACTCATCAAATACAAATTGTCAAATAGTAACCTTATGGTGGACAAACCTGGCAGACACCACCTGAACCAAGGGCCCTAAGTTAATGTCACCAGAAAAGGGACACACTGACCCCAGGTGCCTCTGGATGCCATGGACCAGCTGGGACACAAGGTCACTTCCGGGGTATTCCTGCCAAAAAAACGCATAAGCCACGCTGATTGTGAGGCACCATCAGACAAATCCACATTGACAGACACCTGGCAGAGTGACCGACCTGCATTCCGCAAAACGCAGGAGTCACGAGCTCCGAAGACAGACTCGGAGCCAGTTGGATCGTCAGAGACAAAAGCAACGTGGTGACTGAGCACAGTGTGTGGCCCTGGACGCTCTTTTGACAACTCTGAGAATTAACTGCCTGATTGTGATTATTTGCTAGGAGAATCCCTTGTCTGGGAGAATAAACGCTGCAGGGTTTGGAGGAAAAGGGGCATCTATCTGCAATAGTTCAGGAAAAAAACGCAGAGAGAAGAAAAGCAGATGCAGTGAAACGCTGCCTCTCAGGGAACGGGGTGAACGCTATGTGGGAATTCTTCATGCCATTCTTGCAACTTTTCCGTAAATCTGAAATTCTCCAAAAATCATCATTAAAAAAATATATAAAGGAAGCAGTTGGGGTGGAAAAATAAAAAGTGCTTGGGCGAAGGGCCAGGGAGCCCGGGAGGGACGTGGGCATGGCTGCTAGCACCTGCTCTGGCATCATCACCTCCATGCTCACCAGGCTCCACAGGGTCAGGGAAGCAGCATGGGCGAGGGCCACCTGTCCCCCTGGCCCGCAGCCCTGGGCAAGGGGCTGGAGCCACACAGGGAGAGGAGCGGATGCCAGCGTTCTGGGGACCCCCAAGCAAGCTCCCTGCCCAGCCAGAAGGCCGGCCCTGGCAGATGCTCACGACACCGGTCTGTATTTTATTCCTATGTATAGGTCCAAGATGCTCCATAATTAACCATTTAAAACCATAATCATTGACAAAACAATCTTCCTATTTCTCTACAAATGTGTCTTATAATCTTGTGGGCACCTGTGTAGGCCCTGGTGGGGCCGGGGCTATGGGGCTATGGTGCTGTGGGGATGGACAATGCATATGTACACAAGTGAGGTGCCAAGAGGGGACCTCACTCCTCACCCCTGCCCTGGTGACCCTGGACAGTTTCACTGATCTCCCCAAACATCATTCTCCTTCTAGAATTTGCTCTGAGCCCTCCCGCAGAGACAGTGCGGGGATGAAAGACGACTGGTAAGGCTGGAAAGACGGACGGTGAGGCACAGTCAGCCTGCGTGCAGCACAGCGCCAAGTGCCCAGCACATCTCATCAGCCCAGGCCCCTGTGAGCACAGCCCACGTCACAGATGAGGAGACAAAGGCACAGGGCATTGAAGGGACCTGCCCGAGACCACACAGCTAGCGCCCAGGGAGCCAGGCTCTGAGCCTGGGTTCCAACCGCCAGCCTGCCCAGCCCTGCAGATGAGGGGGAAGCCATGTGGATGCCCAGAGCCCTACTCCTGCCCCTCTGCTTCCGGATCTGCCCAGGTCTCTGCAGCCTCCACAGAATGCAAGGAGGAAAATCGGGCAAATGCTTTTATAATCGCAGGGTAAGACCTCTGGAAGGAGGTCACAAGACCAGGAACTTTAAAGAAAAAGACAGATTTGGCAAGAAACCTTAAAACATTCTATGAACCAACACATCAAAAATAAAGCTGAAAGATAAAGGAGAAACTGAGAAAAAAAAATGTATAACAGAAAAGGGTGCTAACAGCCCTAATATAGAACAGGTCATTATAAAACAGGGGTTCTCAACCAGAGGCAACTCTGCCCCCAGGGAACAGTGTGCAAGGTTGGGGACATCAGATATTGTCACAAATGGGGGTGCTCCTGGTATTGAGGGGGTGGGGGCCAGGGAGGCTCTCAACCCCTCACAGCTCCCAGGATGGCCCCCCAGAGATGGTCTCGGCTGAGTTTTTGAAACCTGTTGTAAGACCAGAAAAATAAACACCCCATTTTAACAAGTGGGCAATTGCTATGACTAGCCATTCAAAAAGGAGGTGACCAGGAGGTGAGAGAGTAAAAGGGCAGACAGAGCCGGGGCCGTCACCAGTGTGACGAGCATCAACTCAGACCACCTTTCTGGGGGCAACCAAGCAATGTGCTTCAAGACATAAAAGGTGTCTGCTCGGAGCCTCCACACACACGAGTCTACCTCAAGCAGACAGCAGCAAGGATGTCCGTTTGCTGCGGTGTTGTTTACAGAGAAAACCATACGTGCAACCTGAGTGCTCGTTACTAGGGGAATGGGCGAGAAAATCCCAGACACTCACGCGTTCATGAAGGAGTGTGCAGCCGATGGCATGGGAAGACCCCCACCCAACATGCAGCCATTACCAGGGAGCCTTCGCCAAGAGGCCAAGAATGCCTATCTCTGGGTGGCAGGATCTGGGGAAACCTGTAATTCACGTAGACCTCTGTCTCTGCTGACAATACTCAGATTCACTGTTATAAAAAGAAATATACTTTGAGCCTGCCTCGAGGGCTGTGCCTGGAACCCAGAGGTCCCGTCCTTCCAGCAGCTCACTGGCTGGTCCGCCTGGGGACACAGGGCCAGTCCCGGTGGAAGGAGGCAGCAGACCCTGGGATAGACCGTCACTGAAATGACAGGGTACCCGCTCCCTACCTAATTCAGACTTGGAATACCGAGCCAAGCTGGAGCCCTCACACACGCGGGGTGAGAGAAATGAAAAAAGGGGCAGCCGCTGTGGGAAACAATTTGGCGGTTTCTTAAAGTGTCCAACATGGAGTTTCTATAGGACCCCACAAATTCCACTCCTAGGTATCTACCCACGAGAAATGAAAACATGTGTCCACACAAAAACTTGCACATGGATGTTCACAGAATGCATTACAGGCATTATTCACAAAGGCCAAAAAAGTGGAAATAACCTAAATGTCCATTGACAGATGGAAGAATACACAAAATGTGGTCCAGCTACACACTGGAATATTATTCAGCCTTGAAAAGGAGGGGGATTCTGTTAAGCACTACAACATGGAAGGACCCTTAGAACACGGTGCTCAGGGAGAGAAGCCAGACACACAGGGCCACAGTGTGTGAGCCCATTTCTGTGACATGCCCAGAGCAGACAGCTTCCCAGAAACAGGACGTGGATTTGTGGTTGCCAGGGGCTGGGGGGTGGGGGGAAGTGACTGTTACACAGGTGCAGGGAGTCCCTTTTGGGGTGATGAGCTAGTTCTGGAAATAGATGGTGGTGATGGCTGTACAACTCTGCCAATATACTAATAACCACCAAATCATACACTTTAAAGGGCAAATGTTTGGCATGTAAATTAAACTTAATAAAGTCACTACTAAAAAAAAAAAAATTACCAAGCCAGGAAATAAACATACAAGAGCTCCCAAAAGTCTGGTCAACACTTCAATGTTGTTTTGAAACTTTAGTGAAATGCATCCAGGGACACCATGGCTGCCCGCGCTGTGGGTGACCAGAAGCACCTGCTGCCTGCCCTGGGTCTCGGCCTTGTGCCACGCTGACCATGCCCCCCTGACTGCTCCCCAGGCTCTCCAAAGGGGTCAGAGGCAACAACCAAGCCACAGCCCACACCCTGCTCACCCTCTGAGGACTGAGCTCTAGGCTGATCTGGGGTGTCTTGCATTGGGCACCCCTTAAAAGCCTAAAGCCCTGCCTCCAAGTGGGCACGACACACTGACCCAGATTTGGAACCCCGTGGCAGGATCCGGGACACAGAGCAGTCAGCTTAGATGGGGCAAGGGAAGCGAGGCCAAACCACAAAAGGGTGATGACAGCCCAAGAAGGGAGAGCCTCACAAACACTGTCAGCTATTACAGGTCCCGGGAGGGCTTTGACACATTCATGTCACTGCAAGTGAGGAGGAATGGACCAGAGCGGGGCACCATTCAGGCACACTGACACATTGACACCCTTGTAAAGCCCAAGCCATTCAACTGATCGAGTGAGTCTAATCCTGATTAAGCAGTTCAAACTGAATCAAATCAGCACAGATTTGCTCCAAATAATATACAAGGAATTGGATTCTGTAAGATGTATATGATAAGACTTAAAGCAACCACTAAGAATATAGTGATAAAATCATCAAAGGAATTAAAATGTTACAATAGAAAATATTCACTTGATGCAAAAGAAAACAGTTAATGAGGAAAGACGGGAACATTAAACATGACACAGAAAAAAAGGGAATGGCAGACCTAAATCCAACTACATCAACAATGATGCTAAATGTTGTGAATAGATTAAACAATCCGATCAAAAGACTGTAAGACAGGAGGGGAAAAAACTAAGTCCAATGCTATGCTGTCTATAGGAGACACTCCTTAGATTCAAAGATATAAACAGAATGAAAATAAAAGAATGGAAAAAGGAAAAACATTCAAAGGGCAATGATAAGAAAGCAGGAGTGGCTACACTAATATCCCATAAAATGGACTTTTAAAAAGTTAGTAGAGATAAAGGTGAATATTTTATAATGATGAAAGGGTTAAGCTATCAGGACGATATAACAATTACAAACATATGGGCACCTAATAACAGAGCCCAAAAATGCATGAAGCAAAAAGTGACAGAAATGAAGGGAGAAATAGATAGTTCAGCAACAACAGTTGGCGATAGCAATACCCCAACTTCAACAATGGACAAAACTAGGCAGAAGATCAACAAAGAAACTGAAGACTTGAGTGACATGACAAGCCAAAAGACATCTCTAGAAAACCCCACCTAACAGCAGCAAAATATACTTTCTTCTCAGTACATATGGAACATTCTCCAGGACAGACCGTGTGTTAGGCTCTAACAAGCCTCATTAGACTAACAAGAATTCAAATCATGCAAAGTAGATTCTCTGACGACAATGGAAATCAGTAATCAGTAACAGAAGGAAATTTGGGAATTCACAAGTATGTGGAAATTAAGCAACACAATAATCACTGGATCAAGGAAAAAAAATCACAAACAAAATTAGAAAATACTCTGAGGTGGATGAAAATGAAGACACACAAATCAAAACTTATGGGATGCAGCTAAAGCAGTACTAAGAGGGAAATTTATACCTGCCTATAGTAAAAAAGAGAAGAAAACTCTCAAGTAAATAATCTAAACTTCTACCTTAAGATACTGAAGAAGAGCAAACTAAACCTAAAGCAATCAAGAACAAGAAATAATAAAGATCAGAGCAGAAATTAATGAAATAGAAAGTAGAAAAAAAATCAACTTTAGTTGAAGCTTTTCAACTTCAAAGTTGGCTCTTTGGAAAGATCAAACAAGCTGACAAACCTTTGGGTAGATCAAGAAGAAAAAAAAGAGAAGACTCAGGCTGCTAAAATTGGAATGAAAGATGGGACATTACTACTACTGCCCACCTTACAGAAATGAAAAGGATTTTAAAATAATACCGGCACGGAATACTACTGAGCAGTAAACAGGAATGGACTGATGACGCATGCAACAACTCAGATGGATCTGAGTGAAGAAAGCCAGCATTACAGATGATGTATGATTCCACATTTTCAAAATGACAAGATGACGGCGGTGGGGAACAGATCAGCGGCCGCAGGGGGCTGGGCTGGGCTGGAGGGAGCACAAGGGAGTGCTGAGGGGCAGTTCTGCATGCTGACTGGGAGGGTGGTTACAGAAATCTATGCAGTGGTAAGATGTGACAAAGACATACCAAGAAAGGGGCATGTGATAAAACTAGTGAAATGACAGCATGGCCAGCGGCGTACTGTGCCAATGTCGATTTCTTAGCTTTGCCAGAGGACTCTGGTTATGTAAAATGTCACCACTGGAGGAAGCTGGGGGAAGAGAACACAGGACTTCTCTGTACTATTTTTGCAACTTTGAGGGAGTCTGCAGTTCCTTAAAAATAAAGTTAAAAACTGCCGTGGGGGACAGTTCCCTGTGGAGAGGCGGATGGAGGACAGACTGTCATATGGATTGATGGTCTGGGGCTGGGTGATGGGCACATGCAGGTTCTTTATCCCACTCTGTCTACTTTTGTATACATTCAAATTCTCCATAATAAAAAACTTAAAAAATTAAGGGCGCCACCCCAACAGTGGCCACTACCAAGGGCCTTCTCCATCTCAACTTTCAAATGCCCTTCAAAATGCTCCATCATCAGACTACAGACCTTCTCAGCTGGCAGCCTCCCCGAGACAGTGGCCAGAGAGGCCATCAGAGCTGCCCAGGTGTCTTCACAACACAGGACTTGAAGAGACACGGGCCTGTCTGAAGGCGCTCCACTGGGAATCGTGAGGGGTTTAAAATGCATCCATGGTCTGCCTAATATGCGTGACCTCTGAACGGAGTGCCGGTGGGGGCCCAGAGCCCGGGCTTCTGCACGGAAGCCCACTGCCTACCCAGCATTCTTTCTCAGGGTGACAGGTGCTGCCAGGACTCACCCCCTCATGCCCTCCTCCCAGTGGGGAGGCCTGAATACTCAAGGTCGGGGAATAGGCACCTATCATCAGGAGCCGCACCGGGTTTCTCCATTTCAAAGCCCCTATTTCTGGGTGGAAACAATCTGCCCCAACACCAAAGACCCCATTCCTTCTAAACAAGAAAATGTAAAAGGGGGAACAGTAAAGGACAGGAAGGTGGTTGCCACGATCAGCAGGATGAGCTGCTGTGGCCCAGCCTCCTTGGGCCGTCCCGGAGGAGCTGGAAGCAGCACCCTCCCAGCTGCGCTGGGCCCGCGGTCCGAGGAGAGGCACCCACTCATGAAGAACTGACCCCACGGCTCTCCAGGCACCTGCTCACCCCCACTCAGAGCCGTCCTCTCAGGCAGTCACTGCTATTACAGTTAAGGCAGATGAGGCCCAGAGAGGTCGGCACTTGCCCAAGGTCACACAGTGCGGAAGAGCCGGGGAGCCGGCTTTGGACCCGGCTGTTCCAACCTGGGAGCAGCACTGGCTCCTCTTTGCCTCACAGACAATCCACGCTCGGAGCCTCGCAGTTCTGCTGCCTCCAAAACCCAACCCCAAGTGCAGTCCTCCTGGCGTCCAACCCAGACCACCTTCTGAGCCACCATGAGGACTCATCTGGGGGATGGCTGGAGTTCCCTCCCCGCTTTTACCCCTGACAGCCACCAGAGGGGTCTTTCAAACATATAAATCTCTGACCTCATCATCACCTCCCATGGCTTCTCCCTACATTTAATGGGGTCCAGGGCCTCACTGCAGCAGAAGTAGCAGGGCCCACTGGGTCTGGCCTCTGCAAACCGCAGGGTCTACGGCTGTCCTGCTAGCTCATCACATTCCAGCTACACTGGCCTCCTTTCAATCCTTAAACAGGCCAAGCTCATCTCTGCCTCAGGACCTTTGCACATGCTCTTTGTACTTCAACTGGAACTTCTCATCTCAGATCTCCCCATGGTTGGTACCTTCGAGTCATTCAGGTCTCTGCCAGACATCACCTCCCAGGAGAGGACTTCCCTGTCCACCCAGTTAAAGAAGTATTGCCCCTTGCTTTCCCAGTCAAACCACTCTCCTGTCTCCACCACCCAGGGGCCAGCAGCTCAGCACCTAAACAAGCAGAGTAAACTTGGAGGTGTCTAACACCACAGCTCCCAGGTCATCGGGGGCAGAGCACCTTTGTTTTCTCCCGTGAAGTTGGGGCTGGTGGAGTCAGCGGGCACTAAAAAGGCCATCAAAGCTCCACAAGGTGGCCAGAGATAAAAGCTCCCATGCCAAGCGCTTAGTAACGTACACTGTCCTGTTTACAGCACACCACCATCTAGCAAGGAAAGCACACGAGGACGCTGAGGCCCACGTCAGCGAGCGGCAGGACAGGGCTGGGAAGCAGGGACCCTGTTCTGATCTCTGGCTCTCAACCCAAACCAAGCTCTCTCACTATGAGATGCTGGTCCCCGCAGCATCCCCTGGAGAGGGCTTCCTGAGCGCCTGGACTGCCAGGGCTTACTGTGCATGGGGTGCTATGGAACGGGGCACAGTCCCCCTCCCAGTAAGGCTTCACCAAGTCCCACAGCCATCACTGCCTCCCTGCCAGCCTCACTCCAGAGCCAGCAAGGGGACATGTGCCCGAGGGCACAAGGTTGGCACTCAGGGCACCAATCAGAGCAGGGAGGCCCTTTTGTGTCATGAGGCTGATCTGCACCCAGTGTAGAAATCCCAAAAGCAGGTACGCGGAGGCCAAGAGCCCAGGGTTCCGGCAGATTCCCAAGCCATGGCCCTGCCAGGCCCTCCACACAGAATCCACCTGAGCAGGTGAAACCACTGGCCTGAGGGATGAATGTTCTCTCCTCCAGGGCCTCTGAGCCTTGTGCACATGTGCCACCTCTCATCTACTGGGGGGCCAGGGTCATTTAGCAGCACCTGCTCCCTTGCCCTTGACTGACCCCAACCACACTGAGGTCCCAGTCCTCCCAGGCACTCAGCCTGTGGGGCAGGATCCCTGCCTGTTGCTCACAGGGCCACATCCTGGTCCCCAGCCAGAGGCCCCCGCATCAGCCTCTCAGGGCAAGGAGAACACCCTCTCACCCCTGAGCCAACTGCTGGGCCCCAGGAGCACAGGGAGGGACCCTTACAAGTTCCATGTTGACTGGACACATACACCAGCTGCTCCCTGGGGACTATAGCCACCCTTTATTGTTTCAGGTCTGTGTCACCATAACTGATTTTTATACCATAAAGATAAATGATTTTTATAATGAATATCCCTCTAAGAGGCTTGTTAGGAAAACAGCCACTGGGACTTGACCAGTCCCAGTTTTCAGGCCTTCTTTTGGCTAAAGGCCAAGTTAATTAATACAGGGTGGCCTGGGGCTTCAGGGAGGAGGCGCCCTGGCCCCAGGGTCATGGCGGCTGCACCAGGGCCACCTGTGCCCCACCACGGCCAGCCAAGGGCCACGAGACCTACATCAGTGCTTTTCACCACCAGGAGCTGGTCTGCGGACACAGAGGTCTGGCCCTGAGCCCTCACACGTCCCGGGCTGCATGTTTAGCCCCAGGACCGCGGTTCTCCGGGCCAGTGGCTCCACGTAAACCCCAAAGCTCACTGGAGGAGAAAACCCGGCGAGGCGTGCGGTACGGGCCCCAGAGCTCGGAGTTCCGGCCTGGCTACCTGTGGCCCAGCACTCCCAGGAGCACCGCCCCGCTTCCTGGGAACAAAGCCCGGCCCAGCCTCCTACCTGCCCCATTAAAACAAAGAAGGAAAAACAAACTTTTCTTCAAGGTAGCTTCCAATGACCTCTACTGCCCCTTAGCTTCCTTCCCAGCCCCCAAAACACCCAACTGGCAACATAAAAACCATGGGCTCTTCTAGAATGTAAAGTGGTTGCGGAAACTTTTCTTGCAACACCTGATTCACAGTTGAGGAGAGACAGAAACCCAGAGAGGAATCCTTACCGTGGCTGCTGAGGCTCAGCTTGGGCCTGGGGTGCCTGAATCGGGACATCTGGGACAGGTCATTCTGGGTGGGGCCGTCCTGAGCTCTGGGGGGGGCTCGAGCAGCCTCCCTGGCCCCCACCCCCTCAATGCCAGTCGTGACCACCACAGATGTCCCCACACATCTCCCAGTGTCTCCTGGTGGCAGAGCTGTCCTGGGGTGGGAACTGCTTCACTAAGGGATTTTCGGTTATTAACTCAGTGAATCCCACCCACCCTTCAAGCAGAGACCTCCGCTGTCATCCCTGTTTTGGAGATGAGGACACAGATGTGCTAGCTGCTGATGCCACTGGCCACCCTGCCTTAAGACTGCAGGCCACTTAGGACGTCTGCAGCTGGGCGATGCTATTTCCAAGCTATGAGTGTACACATGTGCTCCTGGGCTTTCCTGTGGCCAAAGCAGCAGTCCAACCTCCTGCAGTTCCCTTCCCAGAAACATCTCACGTTCCAAGTTCAAGCCCCACCCAGCCAACATCTGCACCACAGCCGCACTGCCCGAGCTCGGCCACCAGGACTCAGCCCTCCCATCTGGTATGAGGTTCTGTGCACCTGTCAAGTATGAGAGGCTGCATGCAAGGGTGCCTGGGAAGGACTGGGACCACAGCCATGGCCACCCAGCCCGACATCCAGGAGCAAGCGGCAGCACTGCAGCAGGGCTCCTTCAGCCACACGTCTCAAGAGCAGGGTCTTCCCCACAGCACCCCCAGACACAGGGCTCTCCAGGGCCCAGCCCCTGCCATCCCCATGTGGGCCATCCTGACCTCCGGGGTGGCCCACAGCCTCCTCCTTGATCCCCAACACCTCCATGAAGGGCTCCCCATCCCCCTAAAGGGCTCTCTCTTGTCTGCACCCCACCGTAGCGGGTCTCGCCCACCTCACTCGCCCCTCAGGGGCCACAGCTGGTGTGTGTTGAGCCTGACTCATCTTCCCAGCTGGAGGCAAACAGATCCAGAAATTCTGATGGGTCAGGAAGGCAGGAAGGAATGGGATGGGAAGGGGCCAGCCTCCATTAAGCGCCGGGCGCCCTCACTTACAGCTTCCCTGACCCTCAGCTCACCCAGGGACTGCAGTCTTCCCAAAGGACCGGCCAGAGGAGGGCCAAAGCTAAGTATGATACACAGAGGCGGCGGAACAGTCAGGACCAAACACACGCACACCACACACACAAACAGGGGAGTGTCAAGTATCTCAGGAGCAGTTTTTACAATGATTACATGCTGAAACCTTAATATTTTGGGTATATTATGTTCAATAAAATACATTATTAAAATTAATTTCGCCGGCTTCTTTACCTAACGTGGCTAGGAGAATATTTAAAATTACACATGAGGCTTGCTTTGTGTCTTTACTGGCCAGCACAGCCTTAGAAAGGATGGGTTTACATCTGAGCCTATGTTTTCTTCCAAGGGTTTCGTCGTTTCAGCTTTTACATTTCGGTCCTTGATCCTTCTGCAGTTAGTCTTTGCACTCGGCAAGAGGTAGGGGTCCAACTTGGTCGCTTGACATTTACTTCGTGTTCATGCATGTACCACCGTGGTGTCTTCCCGGGTGCCCCAAGCAGCTCCCTAGCACTCGGGACACCCCCTGCTGTGCCGGAGGAGAGCAAGCCACCCAGACACACACACACCCGGCAAGTCCTGGTCCCCACAGCGAAGAGACACCAGCAACGCGGGCGGATGGAGGAGGGGCTGCCGGCCGCGTGCGGTACGAAGCCACGCCCCTCCCCCTCCCCCGGGAGCCCAGCCGCCTTTCTGAATGGCCCAGCGCCCCTGGCGGCCTACCCCCGCGGACAGGAGGCACTCACTCACCCCTTTACCCACTGGGGGGCAGAGGTGCACAAGGACGGGGCTGAGGCCCACCTGCAAGTTCTGTTCGGGGGCTGGCGGCTTCAAGGGGGCTCTGTGGTGGGCTCCATGGGCTCCCTGGAACCTGGTCACTGCCTTCTAATAAACAACACAGCCCTGTCAGGGCCAAGCTGGGTGACCAGGAAGGGAAGTGGCCTGAGAAGGCAGCTCGTTTTAAACCCACTGGCCAGACATGCAGGGTTGGGTCTCAGAAAGGTCTCTTAGGAGCCCTGCTCCATGCCTTCCACCAAACGGTGTGACCCCCAGGGGCAGGAGATGCTGTTCATCTGGCCCCGAGAGCACCTGCCACTCACACACAGACACACACGCACAGGTTTGACAACTGCTGCACTCAAGCAGGTGATGACTGGTACCCTTGGCTGGACCCAGGGCTCCAGGCACATGTCTAGATACAGCGTGTCCACCGCCCAGCCACCGCCGGGCCAGGATCACAAAAGCAAGCAAGAGCTACGTGTGAGAAATCTTCAAGTCTTGATTTGGTATCTTCGTCATGAGGTTGGTGGACGACACATCTGGTGTTTGCAAAGGCCCTGTGACGTGTCACAGGAGCCATCACGTCCAAGCTCCTTGTGACAGCCAGCCTGGCCCTGACTGCACCCATCTGTTGCAGCTCTGTCCATCTATCTATCCAACCAGCCATCCCACCTTCTTTCTGCAGGGCCAAGCAATAGGACTGGATGTGCAGAGTAGCCAGTCTCTCCATGCATGGCACTGTCGTCTTGTCTCTGGCACATCTGGGGCTCTGCCCTGCCTTTGGTGCCAGCAGGATGCCAGGAGGCCTGAGCAGCCACACCATGTGCAGCCCAGAAGGCAGTCAAACAAGACGCCTTCTCCTCCAAAAGGGTGTCAGAGAACTCTCATTCTCTACCTTGGAGGAAAGAGCTGAAATAAAGCTGTGAATCAAAAGTTTAAATTCCAGGAGCTTTACTCACATGCAAGCGAGAGACCCAGCAATTCTCCGACTCGTGACCAAGATAATCAGATCCATGCAGCCCGCCAACCAAGACAGAAGCCTGCTCTGCTTCGGGCCAACTCTTTCTGATGGGTGGGACTTTAGAGAGAATGGGGAACAGTGGGTGTTTGAAGGGGTTGGCAGCAAATGACCAACTCTCCCAGTCCAGTTGCCTGGTTAGCAGGTCAAGGGCTGTCCAAATGGAGCCACCCCAGCCAGCTCCCGGGCTGCCACCTTCCCAGGCAGGCTACCCAGACATGCCGGGGCCCCAGCTCTGGCTGAGCACACAGCCCCTTCCCACCCCACTTGTCATGGGGCCATCACTGCGTCTGCTGGTGGCTTCAGGCTGGCTCTTGGTCAAAGGAGGCCTCTGGGATCCATCCTCTCCTTCCGCATGAAGCACGATTCTGGACCCACCACCGGCTCATCTTTCAAGAGTTGTCTCCAAGTTTTCTCCCCTGAGCCTGGAGCCAGCAACCACAAAACCATGAAAGTGGGCCCAAGTCTGCCCCAACCTGCCCAGAAGGCACCATCATTTGGGGGCAATGGAACTGTGATCAGGTGCCAGCGCCAGGGCCAAATCCTCCATCAGTTCCCGTTCTGACATCTACTTGCAGATGCTCCCAGGGTGCAGTGGCCCTGGGCCCAGATTCTTATTCTTTGTCCACTGAAAGAACACACTTGAGGCCTCTACCCCAGCGAGACACATCCCAGAGCTATGGGGATTGGGACAGCTTTGCGCTCTGTGCTCCACCACTGCCACAGGGCACAGCCAGCCCGTGAGGCAGAGTTTCTACCCATCCTCTCACTTTTGACTAATCTCCCCGGGTTCACTGGAACCACTGAGGTGAGACAAGAAAGGAAGGCCAGGGGAGAGCTGGAGATGCAGCGAAAGACAGAAGCAAGCCACAGAAAGGACAGGCCACTTCACAAAGCCCAGAGGTTCCAAAGCAGCCCTCTCCAGATTGCTTATTCTGATCAACTAAGGGAGGCGTGACCATAAAATCACGGCAATGTGCTTTCCTGACAAGCCAGGACATTCCTGGGACAGCACCAGATCGAAGACACCCGGGACCTACTTGGCTCAGAAATCTTCACTCTGCCCATGCCACCAAGCTCCATCAACCCCCAGAAGCCGCCCCTTTCCAAGTACTCCCATGCAGACCAGCAGCTGGGTGACTGCTAGGGGCCCTCCAGGACCATGCTGCCTTTTCCGACAGGGCTGCACGTACTGGTACTGCAGATGCGTTAGATGCTTCCAGAACAAACCCATTGGGAAACAGGTCTTCCTCTTAATCCTTCAGCTTCTGCCAGGACCAAACTCCTCAAGCCGAGAATACTTCCTCCTGGTCTCCTGATGCCAGGTGGGGTGTGATGCAAAGGTGTGGAAAAGTCAGGCACCACAAACAGCAAACTACTTGCCCCTGTTTACATCTACATGTTTATATCTACATTACATTTTTTCTTCTTTATTTTGAGGCTGTTTCGGTAGATGGGGTCATAACATTTTCTTATATTCCCTGCAGTTTTAATTTCTCTCAAAACAACCTAGGACCCAACAGAGTATGACTCTAAATGGTTTGACCTATAAAGGTGGAAATTCATTCATTCAACAAATGAATGTTTACTGAACACCCACTATGTGCCACAAACTACCCCAGGTGCTGGAGATGCACACAGTGACCAAGACAGGTGCCAGGCGTTCCTGTAGCACGGACCTCACACCCTAACAAGGGTGATCTCAAACTGTGGCCCACAGGTCAAATCCAGTCCACAGCCTGCTTTCGTACAGCCTGTAAGCGACAAATGTTTTTGGACATGTTTTAATGGTTGGTTGAAAAACAAAAATCGAGAAAGGAAAAACAGTTCATCACATGTCAAAAATATGTGAAATGCACATTTCCGTGTCCATAAATATAGTTTTATTGGAACAGAGGTACACTCACTCATTTGCATACTTTTGTGCTATGACAGTAGGGCAGAGTGGTCAGGACAGAGACTGCCTGGCATGCAAAGATAAGAAGATTTACTCTCTGACCCAGTACAGAAAAAGCTCCCACCCTACTAGATGAGATAGAAAATAAATACATAAATAGATCAATATGAGTTTCTGGCAATGCTGAATGCACATAGAAAAGGCAGAATGAGGAGAGAGGGTGGCTGGAAGGTTGAACTTATGCAGCCTGGTCAGGGGTGGCATCTCTGAGCCAAGGCCTGAATAGCAAGGAGCCAGCTGGGTGGACTGTTGAGGGAACAGAATTCTGGCCAAGGGAACAGCAAGTGCAAAGGCCCTGAGGCAGACGACTAGGCAGGTAAGGTGGTTCCCATCAAAGCGAGCAGGCACAGGAGGGAGTGTGGTAGGGCAGGGAGAGAGGAGTGCACCACAGAGGACAAGAGGACAGGGAGGCCATAGGAAGGGTTCTGGAATTGTTTCCAAGGGCAACAAGAAGTCACTGGAGAGTTCTGAGCAAAAGACCAGCTTTAGAGTTTTGAAAAGCTCCTTAAGGGAGCAGGAGAGAAAACTGATGAGTTAGGACACCTCTAGCTTCTGGCTCCTGGGACAGGCCAAGTCAAAGGCCAGGAACTCAACACAATTCACCAACAGCAAGATCAGCTCACTGATCCACTCAGGCCTTAGTATCAAAGTGACACAACTTTTTTTTTAATATCACAGTTAAATCCATGTCATTGTATAAAAGTATTGGCAACCAGCACATTAACAGTCCCACAGTCCCAAGGCCATTATAGCTCAGTAAGAGGTCATGAGTAAAGAAAAAGTGAATCACCTTAGAGTCCACTGAATGCAAACTGTTAAGGAAACTGACATGAAGGGGCACGGTGACCAGGGGTGTGGAATGGAATCCTGGGTAGGGACCTACGGTGGCTTAGAGGCTGAGAACAGCCCGGGGAGACCCCCCACACCATGCCCAGCAGTCCCTTAGGAGGGCAGCAGTGGGTGGCGTGGTGCGCCTGCATCTCCTGGGGGTGGCAGCTGAGGGCTGGGAAGGGCAGGGAGGTGGAGCAGTGGAAGGGACCAGGACAGCAGGCCAGGGAGTGCAGCAGACACGGTGTGCAGGCCCGAGTCCCTCCCTATTCAAGGGGGAGGGGGGACAGGGACAAAGGGAACCAGAGCTGGAGCGAGACGGGGTCATGGCCGAATACTGGGCTGCTTAAAGTTTAAAGCTTCAGTGAGAGGGTCTCGCCCAGGGATGACTGTGCCCCCCAGAGGTCACTCAGCGGTGTCTGGGGACACCTGTGGTTGTCACAGCTTGGGGGAAGGGGCTGCTGCTGACATTGAGGAAGTGGGGGCCAGGGATGGTGCTCAAAGCCCCATGTGCACAGGACAGTCCCCAGAGAATGCCCCGGCCCAAACGTGGACAAGGAGGGCAGGGGAGAGATCCCAGCAGAAGCCATCAGCATTGCCCTGGCGAACCCGCCCAGGGAGCAGAGCTCCCTGGCGCCATACAAGGCACTTCAGTGCCTTTCATCCCTTGACCCCACAATGACCTGGCATGGGTTCTCATGACACCCATTTTACAGATGAGGAAGGCGAGACCCAAAGCAGTGAAGTGAACTGCCCCAGGGGAGGGATTTGAACCCGGGTCTCTCACACTGGGGAGCGTGTGCGGAGAATGGAGGGGAGGATGGAAATTTGGGGAGGCAGGTCAGACCAGGGTTCAAGTCCAGCCCTCTCCTCGGCTGTGCTGTGTCCTCAGCCAGAGGCAGAGGCACCGGGGGTAGGGCAGGTAGGAGCCGTGGTGCCAAGGCCCCATGGGGCAGCAGAGCAGGAGCCTCGGCGGTCCCAGCTGTAGGTGAGGCATGGTGGTGACCGGTGGATCTGCAGGTACCCCTGTCCCACACTGTTTGCAGCTCATTTGCTCTCCACCCCCACCCCATCTGGGGAAAGTTTAACAACCTGTGTCCCCACTCTGTTCTTGAGCAAGTGACTGGCCCCTGGTCACACAGGTCCAGACCCCGCATGGCACCTCCAGATCCCGGCAGAGAGCCGCCTGGAAATGCTCCCTTGCCCACACCTCGGCCCCTCACTACCCGGGTCCTGCCTGCTCGCTGAGCCGGGCCCTGCAGCAGCTGGCTCCACACAGCTGTCACAGCTGTGCCCAGGCCCCAGGGACATCCACCTCTCCCTTTGCCCCACTAGACCCAACGCTCCCTGAAGTTAGGGATTCCCCACAGTCTGCCCTGGAGTCCCCAGAGAAGGTGGATGCGTGACCCCAAAGGCCATGCTCACAGGTGTCAGGTGAAACCAAGGAACAGATGGGCTCCAGGCAGCCAGGGAAGGGGGGCGGGGCACAGGAGGGCAGGGCAAGAACCCAGCAAGGAGGTGGAGAAACTCGGGATCCAGTCTAGGCAGAGCAGCCAGGGTGGAGACCGCCCGCGCCACTCTAGGGGGCTCCTGCAGGAAAGCGCAGCAACCAGGAAGGGTCTTTTCCAGGAGGGAGAAAGTACAACAAAGGCTGGGTGGGGTCCCAAATGACCGGGTCAGCGACACCTTTAAGCTCTAGTATTTAACGGCTCCTTAGCAGCCCCCTCCCCAAAGAAGAAAGGATTAGAAAATGGGAGAAAATCAGCTGTTACCAAGACCTCAGGTCTCAACAACTCCACACTCACGAGCAGACGCACGGGCAGCACCTGACACAGGACCCACTTGCATGCGCTGCAGCACCTGGGAGCATTTGTGCAAACGTACCTCCGCCGCCCCTTTGCTCCCAGGAGGTGACCTCCCCCAGAGTAGGGCTGGCTGGCCAGCGCGGTGTCCCACACAAGTGGGGAGCACCAAGATTTGCCGAGCAGCCAATCAGAAACTGAGAGAGGGGGCTAGCGAGTTTCAGAAACCCTTAACTCAGATAATGACAAGTTGACGCTACGACTTTGACGCTCCGTCCTTCGGGGTTCCAAAAGCCAAACTGTAAACATGAAAGAGGCTGCCCAGTGCTTTTGCAGAGGTGGGGAGAAAAGGCTTGGCCGGTGTGTTGACAAACCCTCCCGATGCCTCAGAAGAAAGCTATTATTTGAGAATTAAGAGAGTCATTAGCTCTTGCACGGCTGCGATAAAAACCCATAGGAGTCATGTAATGAGCCCGTTTGAGGGGCATCGCCAGCCTGGAGACAGCCACATAAATGGCTATTGAGGCAGACGGCTGGGGCAGGGCACCCAAGCTGTAAATGCACCCCGGTTTCCTCAGACCTTTAGCCTGCCTGCATCCAGTGGGACCCAAAGGAGCTTGCTGAAAAAATGCTAATTGACAGAAACACATGGAAAATGACACACTCTTTACATGTTATAGGATCCTTGGACCCCACTCACTTGTTTCATAACTTGGGAAACCATTTCCCAGGTGCACGTGAATTATTAGAACCAAAGCATCCTCCCCGAACCAGACAGATGGAACACACCAAGGCACAGTCCACACTCCCACCGCTCCCAGGAATCAAAAACAAACAAAAAAACAAAAAAACACCAAACAGCCTGTAAAAACCTTCTGCCCCTGCCCAGGTGAACATGCACCCCCTTTCACCTGGGTGCAAACCCAATGGCTGCCTCGTGCCCACTGGGTGCTGACAGAGGCCCTGGCAAACCCCAGGGAAAGGCCCTTTCAGAAGGAATCGGTTCCCCAGCTCCCACGAGGGTGGATGGAACACCCCAACAGGGTCGTCGCGGGAGCGACTCCACAATCTATTTCTACAGAGAAGAGGGGCTGCGAACAGGCGATAGGGCTGACACGGGGAGGCACGGGGAGGGGACACGTCTGGAAGCTGCAACGTGCATACCAAGTGGATACATTTTTTTAATATTAAAAAATCCAGATTGCGTGCTTATCTTAGGGGGGCCCAGGGAGACTGAGGGCAAGTTTGGAAGCCGCGATGGCACACAGCGGGTTGACTCGGGGAAGGGGCGGGGTGCGATGATGGCTACTCAGGGGGCCAGCGCTGGGAAGTGCCCCCGGCCACCCCACCGGTGCCCAAAGGGGCGGAAACGCAGACGGGTTTTACCCGGGGCCTGGGATATCTCCCTCTCTGTTTTTTTAATGACTAGGATTGTGGAGAATAATAAAAGATCAGGGCCCAGCTGGGCAGGCCGGCCGGGCCGGGCCACCCACGCTGTCATCTTTTGTGAGGGGTAGGAGGGGACGCCCCGGCCCAGCCTCCGCGCGCCCCCGGCCCGGTCAGGGCGCCTCCGCCCCCCGTCTCGGCCCAGCCATTGTCCGGCCGCGCCGCCCCCGCCCGAGGCCCGGCGGGCGCCCGGGGCCGGACGGTTAACGCCCCCAACCGCCTCGCGGGCCGGGACAAAGCGCTGCGGCCCGACCCGAGCAGGCCGCGCCCGAGGCCTGGGCCTCGCGTCCGGGGCGCCCGCGCGCCCGCAGCACCGGGCGCGGCGCGGGGGCGGCAGCAGTGGCGGGGCCCGCGCTCGGACGCGGCGGCCGCCTCCCCGCGGGCTCACCTGAGGCGGCGCGCGCGGCCCGGTCCAGAGCAGCGGCGCGCGCTCCCCCGCCCTCGACGTCGTACCCCCAGGCCCGCTCGGGCCGGGCCCCGCTCGGTCGCTGGCGGCCGAGCCCTCCGCGAGCGCTCCGGGCGGGGCTTATGAGGCGGTGCGCCAGCTCCGCCCCGGCTGCCATTGGCCCCCGAGCCCACGCCCGCGCACCCATTGGCTACCGCTGACAGCTCCGCCCCTCCCCTCCGCCGGATCCATCAACACCTCACGGCCCGCCCCCTGCGCGCCTCGATTGGGCGGGTGCAGGCGCTGGCCTCGTCTCCGCATTGGCCACACAGTCTGGACACGCCGGTGCCCACCCACGTGCCCGCTGACCGGCTCCGTTCTCATTGGAGGTAGCGCACGCCAGCCAGGTCGGCCGGGACCAACCCGAAAGTGACTAGGCCCCGGATTGACAAGGACGCCTCGGGGACCGCCCAACGACCGCTCGGGGGCCAGAGAGGATTGGCTTGCGGAGTCAGTCCGAGGCTCAGAATGGCTGGGGCAGGTGCCAATCACGCCCCGGGCCCCGCCCCGGTTATCAGGCTGCAACTGAGTACGTGAGACCCAGCACAACATCAGCACCCATCCCGGGAATCGTGGAGAAGGGGTTCGAGACCCGAAGAGGGAAATTGGACTCCGCGGTCCCTAATCTGTAAAGTCCAGGGCTGGTAACATAACTCCTATGAAACCCATTTTGCAAACGAGGAGACCTGAGAACTGGAGAAATAAAGTCAAGCAGCAGGTGTCCCCCCACCCTTCCTCCAAAAAACCAAGTTCATTTCCATCACAATTAATAAATCTTTGCAAAAGAGCAAGACCTTACGGATAAAGTTAGGTGCCCTCCCCGGGGTTCCCTACAACATAAGGGAGGAGAGAAGTTTGGTGCCACCTGACCTAAGTTCAAAGCTCAGCTGAGCCTCCATACCTCACTGTGGGTGGCCACCAGAAAAGTAATTTCTCTGGCCCTCAGTTTACCCTTTGAACTGGATATGATGGTAATACATCCACCACCACCACCATCACCATCTGTCCTTCTAGGAATCTTGCAAAAATGAAGCGGGACGGGGCACGCACGTAAAGGGTTTGACCATGTGGCTTCGAATAGCGTGCATTTACTTGGGGTTCGCCATGACCATCATTAACTGAGTACCAGACAGTAATGTGGGCACGCCCCATTTCGGCGCCCAAAGGGTGAATCCGGTGATTGGACATTTTCTGGTAACATGTTAAGTGTATCTACACTGTAGTCCTAGAGGTCGTGTACCCCGAGAAATGCTTCCAAGCTTGCATAGCTCAAGGATGCTTGCTGCAGCGCGCTATGCAATTTCTTCCAACGTCTTGCTCTAAATACCCATCAGTAGGGGAGTAGGTAACTTGTGGTGCAGTGTGCTCCGAATATTTCTATGTAGCAATTAAAAAGGAGGTAGATCTGATATGTACTGTCCTGGAACATCCCCTACACGCTTTGTGGGGCAAACTGCAAAATGGTCCAGAATTTTGTATCCAATAACATACACTATGCAAAGGAGCCCAGAAAAACCAACGTGGTTTCTGAGAGCACACACCTGTGGTCAATGCACAGAAAAAGACCACCCCCAAACCGAGAAAACGAACTTAATCTCTGGGGAGAAGAGAGATCCCCATTGGGAAAAAGGGTAGTCGGTGGGGACTTTAGTCTGTTCTGCAGTGTTTTAAATCCTCATGGGATCATATTCATATATTCTTTGTGTAGTTAAAATTTAACTTAAAAAGTAGGAAATAGTAACTTCCCCCAAGGAACTCCCTGGCCAGTGGGAAAGACAGAAATAGAATTTGATTATGGTAACACAGGATCCAAAGGGCAATAATGAAGGGATTTTTCCCACATGCACAAGCCTTTTGTCTACTTCCAAGTTTGTAAGACAGGGAATTCCAGGTGTTTGGATTTCAAGTGTAGGCTTGGCGGACAGGTGCAAGTCTCTGATGGGGGGCTGGGCCTGGGAATCACGTTTGGGAATCTCTCCTTAAACAAAGCCAGAGACCCTCTGGCACTGGCCTTCCAGCAGGGTGGCCGGAGGCCAGCTCATTTCTAACCCGTCTTCATGGTCCCTGAATGTGAAATACTTCAGGCTTTACCAGACTTCCCTCCCATTTATGGGTTGGTTGAGGCATAAAAAATAGAGAGGTGTGGAAAGATAGATCTCCTATGTGCTTAAAAAGTGAATTTTTATAACTACATTTGGGGGAATTCTAACATTGTGTTTCACGCCAAGCCCATATTGCTGAACACGTGTCACGTGTTTCATTATGAGAACAGATAATACAAACATGCATACACCAGACCACGTGTTCTAAGGTGCTAGACAAAGTGGCTACTTGACGAATTAACTGAAATTAATAGAAAACTGGGCACAAAGTATATTTAGCCCTGTCCTAATCTTTTCAATTTATATATAAAATATATGGAGAAGTATATATAAATATGTATGTACCCTGGCTTTGATATATCCTTGGGTGTGTGACTTAACCTCTCTATGCCTCCACTGCAAAATGACTGAGTAAAAACTCGACTGGAGAGTTTTTTGAGGTTGAGTAGTACAGTACCAACACATACAGGTATACAAGTAAATGTTAACCTGCTGGGGGCCAGATTATGTATTTTTACTTTTTCATCATACATTTAGTTTCCAAATGTTTAATTATATAATGTATTTTAACATAGCCTATTAATAACAATTAATTTTATAATGTGGGGTGGAAGGAGAGAAGGAACAAATTTTACATTAAGAAGTCAACCAGGTGGATTTAAAAAGGTGCTAAATACAATGGAATGTTATTCAACCTTAAAAGAACGGAGTGAAGCTGACACACGCTACAACATGGACGGACCCTAAAAACACAATGTTCGGCGACGGACGCCATACACAAGGCCACAATGTACAATCCCATTTATGTGAAATGTCAAGAATGGATACCCAGAGACAGAAAGTGAATTTGTGGTTGTCAGGGGCTGGAAGTGGGGAATGATGGCTAATGGGGACAAGGTTTATTTTTGGGGTGGTGGAATGTTCTGGAACGAGGGGATGGTTGCACAGCTCAATAGACTAAAACCCACTTAACTGTGCATTTTAAATGGGTGAACTTTATGGTAATGTGAAATATATTTCAATAAAGCTGTCAGACAAAAATAAAAACAAAAAAACCAGGAAAGAAATATGCCTAATATTGTGATTATTTCTGCATGGCATTTTCACAAATGCTTTTCTGGGTTTTGGTAACTTTAAACAATGACATTGTTCTTAACTTCTAAAATGAGGAACACACCAAAAAACCTGGCCATCTCGACAATGAACCCACCTCAGTGTATGCATCCTGTCCCTGTGCAGGACCTGCCTGGGGACATTTACAGAGGTCCCACAGCTCCTCATAGCTGGCCATCTTTCCTGTTATTACATGGCCACACTGGGCATATTTTTTTTTTGAGACAGAATTCATATAATGTACACTTCATCCATTCGAGGTAATTCAAAAGATTTTAATATATCCACGGGTATGTGCAACCATCACCAAATTTGGAGTTTTGTCACCCCGAGAAGCAGCTCCGTACCCTGCAGCTGTCACCCCACCCCCTCCCCACTCCCTAAGCAACATTGCTAGGCTTTTCTGTCCCTATCGATCCTGTGTTGGAATTGCACATGAATGAGATCATATAGTAAGTGATCTTTTGTGAATGCCTTCTCCCACTTGGCGTCATCTCTTTCCAAGGCCAGGCACACTCGCCCCATTTTAAGGACCAAAGGAGAGAACTTTTTTTTCACTAAATCACATCTGCCCACATCATTACTTAACCATCAGTAAAAGGCAGCAGTTAACAGGCCCATGCCAGCAGCTGCCTCTGCAGAATTCAGCACCACTCCCTTCCCGGGAGCTGATCTGTCAACTTGGCTCAAAAGGCCTCTGACTTCTGCTGGCAACAGCAGTTCAGATGGTCAGTCCCGGAACCCCTTTAGGCCTCAATTTCCCCCGGCCTGCAGAGAGCCCCTTCTAGGATGAGGCAACTTCTCGGTTGCTGATTTGGGCTGGTGATGCCCAGTCAAGGCAGAGCCACTCTCCCAGTGCTGCAGGTGTGTGCGTCGGGGAGCCAATCGCAGCTTCGGTTTCCTCAAATGTAAATGGGGGCGGTACCACCCACCTTGGTGAGAACTAAATGGCTGCTGCACAACACTTTGGACTCTTCTAGGTCTTTGCCTTCTCCTCTGTGATGTGGGCATGATGTTACCTGCCTGGTCTGTCTCCTGGGTTTTTAAGAGAACATGCAGTAATAAGAGCAGACCCACCCAGTGGGCTAGGAAGTCATTTGCAAACAAGAAAACAAACCAAGTGCATCTATAAAAGACATTTATTCTGAGCATCTAAAATCTGGACAAAGAATATTGAGCTTTTTAGAAAACACCTACACAGAATTTTGTTGTTTCTCCCTAATACATTAATAACCTAGGCAAGGAGGGAAGAAGAAAAACCTTAAAAACAATATTGCTCCAGTTTGTCTGCAGTTGTAATTTAAAATATCCTGTTCTGTTGAGGTATAAGCTGCAAACTTTGGTAGTTAGAAAAATTAACAAATCATTTCAAAAAAATACAAAACCAACAAAATAAAACAAAACAAACCCTAAGTCATAGCTTTCTTAGTACATATACAGTAACTACAAAAAATTTTTCATTTAGAAAGTGTTTATTAAAAAAAGAAAATTCCCTCTTATAAGTCTCAATGGGTGAGTTGAAAATGCACTGTCGAGGACCAACGAAACTCAAAACTATCCCCAAACACTCACCTAGAATTGGGAAGAACTGGTTAACCACAGTTTTAGAATCTGGTTGGCATTTTCAACAATTCAGTGCTAAAAAAGAGCCCCATGTTTAGAAAGAAACAAAGGCACTTGAACATGGCTTTGTCCACTACCGTGGTGTGGTTCCACGTTGGCACCGCACACCCAGCCCCCACGAGAGCCCAGTGGAGGTAGTTTCTGTGGCCTCTGCTCCCTGCTCACACAGGCAGAGGACCCTGCGTGCAGCTCTTGAACCCGAGAGCAGACTGGTGGTGGGTGGCTTCGAGGCAAGGGCTTATAAGGGGCCAAATGGGATTTTTCCTCTTCCTTTCAACAGGTTCCTGGTGGGTGACAGCAGGGACCCTCCATGTCCAGGGCCACCGCCGGACACCGCCTTGCTGGGTTTTAGGTGATACAATGCTGTCCTGAAGATGTGCTCGCTTTCACCGCAAACCTCGGAAAGATTGTTCTCGGCAGCCGGACGCCTCATCCCTGGCTGGTGGCTTTGACGCTGGGGACACGAGCAGCCTTCACACCCAGTCGTTTCCCATTCCATCTTCGGAAAAAAAACGTGTGTGTTTTCTGCTGATAAATCGCAGGCTTTGTGTTTTTTTAAAAACCAAATAAAATGCTGAGAAGTCTAACTTTCTTTCTTTCTTTGAGCCATAACACAAATTCCTGAAAATTGACATTAAAAAAAACAAAAACAAAAACCAGGAAGACGAGGCTTTTTAGGGAATGGAGGAAAAACTACATGTTTAATTTAAGCCCACTAAAAACAAAATAGGGGCCAAAGACCCCTCTGATACATTTTTTTAAAAATAGCCAAAAAGAAGTGCTTGGAGATCATCGTCCGCTGCCGTAGCCGGGGAAGAGCTCGTTGAGGATGGCCTGCAGGGGCTGGTTCACCTGCCTGGAGTAGCTCCGGCCCAAGTCATAGCGGCAGGCCGGGCAGCTGAACACCTGCGCCCTGAACGACCTGTCCAGGCAATCCTGCGAGAGAGAGCAGGTGGTGAGAAGTGCCAACCAAATGCCATCGGGGCCACCACTGTCGCCAGGGACAGTGTCAGGAGGAAGTGGAGACTCACAGGGTTCAGAGGCCCCTCCAAACCCTCAGTCTTACTTTCTACCACTGGTCTGGCCTCCCTGAAATCTCTTGAAGACGCCACGCTCACCCTGCCCTCCAGGCCTGGCCACTTGCAGATCATAACATCTAACAGGTTTGTCCCTTAGCTCTCGCCACTCTCGCCTCAGCTCAAAGCACGTCCTCAAGAGGGCACGTCCCCCAACGACACTGACGTATCAGAGGCGGCCCCACTGCAGCCAGTCCTATCACCTCCCCATTTATCTCAGAACAGCACCTTCCACCTTCTGGAATCGTCTTGTTTACAAGTGTGCTTGTGTGAAACAGGCCAGGCACTGCCTGCGATTAGAGGCTGTGTCCGCTGACTCTCCCAGCAACCGAGCACAGGACCTGACACATAGTAGATGCTCAATTACGTTCCCCTGTGCAGGGAGGGAGGGAGGGAGGAATTCTGACCCTAGAGGCCCTAGAGCCAGACTTCTGGGTTTGAACCCAATTCTCAACCAAGTGATGCGGGCGGAAGAAAGGCAGGTGGAGAAAGGGTAGGGGGCAGACAGGCTGCGAGAGGCAGCGGTCCGATCAGAGGAACAGGGAAGCCCCCACGCGGCCAGAGGCGAAGCACATGATGTGTGGGTGCCTGCACAGGTGCAAACACCTGAGGGATGGCACGGGGCAGCTGCGTGAGGGAGTGAAAGCATAGCAGAAGCTTGCTGGCATCATGGCGCTTTTAATGCCCGGATGCAGGCTGCAGGTTTTGCTTCCGATTTTAAAAATCTGAAACCTTTTTTCCAATAGAAAGTGTGTGGCCTGGACTCCAGAGACAAAGGTTGCTTTTTCTGCTCAACACAACTAAGATTTGGGTCCACATTCAAAGATCAGGTTCTGAGCTGCTGCATGATTCACAATAGCCAATGGTGGAAACAACCCAAGAGAGCGATAGATGAATGGCTGAACAAAATACGGTGCGTACGTACAATGGAGTATTATTCAGCCTTAAGAAGGAAGGACATACTGATGCCTGCTACAACGTGGATTGACCTTAAGGACATGGTGCTCAGTAACATAAGCCAGACACAGGACAGACCCTGTCTGATCCCCCTCCTAGGAGGTCTCCAGGGAGCTCAGTCCACAGAGACAGAAAGTGGCTGGCGGGTGAGTGTTTCATGTGGACAGAGCTTCCGTTTGGCAAGCAGGAAAGTCCTGGAGATGGCGGGGGTGGCTGCACATGTAAATGTGTTTCATGCCACTGAGCTGTGCTCTTAGAAATGGTTAAGATGGTAATAAACTTTGTTATGTATACTTCACTACGGTAAAATAACTTTCTAGTAGAGCAAAAAACAAAATCAGGCACTGGGACATCAGGGTGGAGGGCCAGAGCCACTTTCCCGTGAGCCCCCCAGGATGCTGGCCTTCTTAGAGGTGTACCAGCAGGGACGGATGGACAGGACAGACACATCACTACCGGCAGCCCCTTCCTCTGCAGGGTCAGGGATCTAGTGGCACGTGTGATCGACGCGCTGGGATGCTCGGTCCCTGAACTCCCTGACTGGCTCTGCTTCTGGGGTGGGGCCGGGCCCCACCTCGTAGTGGCAGCCCCGGCGTCTCAGCCTCCACCTGCCCCCCGGCTGAGTGCTTGCTCTTCTGCACGCAGCGCAGGAGCCGGAAGCTGGCCAGGAGGGTGCCTCCCACAGGACGCAACTGAGGCTCAGAGGAGGGAGGCAGCTTTCCAAGGTCTCACAGCTGGAAGAGGCAGAGCTGGGGTGGGCCATCAAACGCAAAGACCCACGCCCAGCCAAGCTCTTCCTCCAAGCACACAGGTGGTGATGAGGTGTCTCTCCCGACCACAGAGCTAAAGGCGTCACCAGGCCACGTTGGTGTGGCAGGGCAGCAAAGCACAGGGCCTTCCCTAGTCCCCCAAACTGCTGAATGTTCTGTGAGTCCTTCCCCTGGTGGATCCTGCACTGAGATGGCCCCCAAGGCCAGGAAGGGGGCAAGGCTGAAGGCAAAATGCTGGCAGCTCCGAGACCCAGGGTGATCACAGGGGGGACAGGCCCTCGTAAAGCCGCCTGCCTGCACCGCCTCTAAGTTCCTCCTGACTGAAACTGGCCAGGACACTGCAAAGACACCATTCATGCAGACCAGTGCTTCCCAACTGGGCCATTCTGTCCCCAAGGGACACTGGGCGTGTTGAGGACACCTGTGGCCACAACTGGAGATGCACCTGGCACCAAGTGGGTAGGGGTTGGGGTGCTGCTCACCCCCAGAGGGTACCCAGGACAGTGTCAGCCCGCTGAGAGAGAGGCTTTGGTCCAGCCTCATCTCAGCCCGGCCCAATCTCTCTCAGTCATACTGTTTCCCTCCTGTGACTGGTCACCAGTCAGAACCTATGGCCCCACCTCCTGGCCCAGCTCCCCAGCCCCTCATCCCCTACAGGCCCCAGCTGCTCTGACCTGCCTGCCTGTCCAGGCTTCTCATGTGCCATTCTGCCTACCTGGGATGCTGCATTGAGACCCTCTTCAGATGCAGATTAACACCACCTCCTCCAGGAAGCCTTCCTTCCTACTTCTCTATGGGCCAAGCACCTGATACCTGTCTAGCCAGGTCCACAGCACACTTATTCATCACTTATGACAACCAGACCTCTGGCCAGGACTGCAGCCGGTCCTGGACCCCAGTCACACAGGAGGCTGGGGCAATGCCTGGGGGTCAGGAGACCCAGCACAGTCGCCTAGGGCTGGCAGGCAGCAGCCTGTGGAGGGGCGGGCAGAGGGCCAGTGTGGCTGGAGGTCCCAGGTGTTGCATTTTACCCCAGAGCCCTGGGAGTACAGGAGCGTGCAGAGCAGAGGACAGAGTGATCAGAGGCCCTGAGAAAGGCCGGGAGGCTGCCCGGAAACAGTGAGGCCTCATGAGGGGGCAGAAGCGAAGGCAACCAGCCCAAGCCAGGCCTGTGGCAGTGCGAGGTCAGATCTCAGAGCACCTTTCCAGCACCTTCGATCCGGCTCCCACGGTTGCCCCTCACCTTGCACACATTGTGTTGGCACACGGTTGTGATCGGGCGGAATACCAGCTCCTGGCAGCAGATGCACTGGAAGGTTTCCTCCACTTTACTCAGGAACTTCTGGAACTAGAGAGAGCATGTGAGAGCAGCGCCCAGGCGTCAGAATGAACGGCCACCTTTGGGGAAGGCAGAACGGCAGCTCCCCGTGAGGCCCAGGCCCTGGATCCCCGGATTTCATTAAGTTAAGGACACTGAGGTGGCAGAATATTCTGAATTATCCAGGGGGGCCAAGTGTCCTCACAAGGGTCCCCACCAGAGGGAGAAGTGACACCGAGAGAAGGTCGTGTGACCACAGAGGCAGAGGCTGGAGGGATGCAGCCACCAGCCAAATGCGCATGCTCCCAAAGCTGGAGGCGGCAAGGAGCTGCAACTCTCCGTAGGAGCCTTTAGGGGGCCCAGCCCTGCCCGCCTGCATCTTAGCCCCGAAAGGCTCATCCCTGGGGGCTTCTGGCTTCCAGAACTGCAAGAAATAAACCTGTGTTGTTTTGAGCCCCTAAGTGTGTGGTCATTTGTCCTGGCAGCCGACAGGGAGTCCAGGACTGTAGGGGGGGAGGGGCTGAGGCCAAGGGCAGAGGCCCTGCACTGGGATGACGGGCAGGAAGGGCCAGGGCAGTGTCAGAAATAACAGGCAGACGGCCCAGGGTTTGGGCTGGACTCCGAGAGTGGGAGGCTGAAGGCCAGTTCCTACCAGGTGGGGGTGGCAGCCAGGGAACACAGTCACCCACTGTGGCGGCCCATTTCCGTCACCCAGCCCTGCTCAGGTCAGGACTGGCGATTCCTCGGAATGTGGAACACAGAAGGACCTGCAGGCCCAGCAATCCCGCTACCGGGTTTATACCCAAGAGACTGGACAGCAGGGACTCCGTCAGGGGTCTGCACCCCGTGTTCAGTGTGATTCACAGGAGCCAGGAGGCGGGAACAACCCGTGTCCATCAACAAGTGGATGGATAAAGTGTGGTCCAGCCACACGCCTTACAAAGGAGGACATTCTGACACCTGCTCGGCATGCATGGGCTTGGGGACATCATGCTCATTGAAATAAACCATACACAGAAGGGCAGATCCCGTCTGACCCCAGTCCTAGAAGGTCCCTGGAGGAGCCACACCCACAGAGACAGAAAGAGGCTGGGGGAGGGGAGGAGAGTGAGTATTTCATGGGACAGAACATCCGTTCGGGAAGATGGAAAGTTCTGGAGACGGAGGGTGGGGACGGCTGCACACCATGAGCGTGCCTCACGCCGTGAGCTATGCACTTACGGACAGTTCAGATGGTGACTATGTTATCTCTACTTCCTCACAACATGAGGACAGTGAGGGCATGGGCTGCCGGGCAGGCAGGGGGCGCTCACCGGGCCATCCTTGAGGGACATCAGGATCTCGCTCCACAGCTTAGCGTTGCTCCTGTC
Source organism: Manis javanica (assembly GCF_040802235.1). Classification (NCBI taxonomy): domain Eukaryota; kingdom Metazoa; phylum Chordata; class Mammalia; order Pholidota; family Manidae; genus Manis; species Manis javanica. The sequence goes on along the minus strand of NC_133168.1, from coordinate 96,283,996 downwards.
CTCCTTGATGAGGCTGCTTTGCTGGGCCGAGAGGCTGTAGGGCTCCACCTTGGGTTTCTTGGGCGTCCCCTGTGGGGACCCGGGGCTGGCCTTGCCGCCTTCTGGAACAGAGTGGGCGGGTGAGAGCGGGCAGGTGGCCCCGCGCACAGGCGCACGGGTAGAAGGGTCACCAGCCAACACACCCACCTGCGGACGGGCTCCTCCGCTTGCCCTTCCCCTTCCCGGGGGACGTGAAGTCCTGCTCCTCCTCCTCCTCCTCGGCCTCCGTCTTGCTGTGCTCCTTCTCCTTCCTGGCCAGGGCCTCCAGATAGCCTTCTGGGTACTGCCAGAGGGTGGGGACACTGCTTCAGACTACTGGAGAGTTGAGGAGGGACCCAGACTTCCTGTGCAGTCTGGGGTTCAGGGAGGGCCCCACCAAGCCACCGGCCACCAGGTGGCACCTTGTGCCACCCCGGCCCCAGGTGCCACTCCGGCCTCAGAAACTTAAGACTTCTTTCTGGCTCCAGCTCAGCTCAGAGGCCTCCTTGGAGCAACTCTGGGGCCTTAGGCAAAACCTCGCTGATCAAGAGGATTTCCTAGGGAAAAAAGGGCGAGTGGCACAAGCCACCGCTGACAGGGTGGAAGCAAAGCATTAAGGGAGACGGTGTGTGGAAGATGAGTGGCACCAGGCCCAGCCAGGAAGACAGTCTTGCTATCCCTTCGTGGTAGACAGACATTTCCCTCAAGGGGCCAGCTAGCACATCCCACCTGGGGACTCTGAGCCCTGCTGCAGCTCAAAAGCAGGCCCAGCCCAGAGGGGAATGACTGGGCATGGCTGTGCCCCAAGATAAGTCCATTTACAAACAACTGGCCTCAGGGCCTTTGCTCAACAACCCAACCCAACCTGTTCTGACGGATCTTGGGCTCCTCCAGGTCCTAACAGGCATGATTTGGTTAGGACCCCACCTCTAAGACATCTACGATCCTATGGGATTCTCCAACGTCTCAAGAAATCAGGTTTCTTCAGCAACACTGAGCTGAAATGAAGACTTAAGTCATAAATAAAAATCCTACTCTCACCAGACACTACCACTCCCATCCCGTGTCTATTTCTCTCCCCAGCAACTCAGCTTCTGAAATTCCCTGTGGTACAAATATTAGGTTCAGAAGACAAACTCTTCGTGACCCCCCCAGGGGGTAGGCGCTATCAGACTCTCAATAGCAATTAAGATTCCTTAAATAGTCCCACCACGAGTTATCAGCTATAAAGCAACTGCCATAATGAACAGAAAACACCATAATTACTGTGCAAAACAGCCAGCTCCCGCACCGGGGACGGCTGGTCCCGGAAGAGGGGAGGCGGCGCTGCTATGAAGAGGTGAGCGACCCCTCAGTGGGGTCATGCCTCCTTATCTGTGCATCTAGACCTCTCTGTGTTCCACCGGTTCTGCTGGTTTGTTTCTGCGTTTTTGGAGGAGGGAAGGGGAGAGAAGCAGAGAGGAGGGGAGAAGGCAGCCAAAACAGAGCAGAGAGGACTCCAAACAGCTTCCAAACTCCCCCATCACACAGCCCTGCTAAGGAAGTCTGGCTCTCGACTCTAAAACTAGCAACCAAACGATTCCCATTCCATATCTGCTGGCAAAAGAGCGAATGGCATAGCCAGCAAGGTGCGAGCAGCTGGGCCACATCCGCCTGGACGCTGTTCAGGAGAGAGACCCAGAAGCACCCCCGGCCAAGGCAGGCTCCGGCTGGCTGCGCTCTCTGCCAGGATCCCCACGACCCAGCTCTGCAGCCAGTAGGTGCCGGTGGGCCAGGGCAGGCTAGAGCCGGCCTCCCAGCCCGGAAGTGGAGGGGCCTGGACGCACCTGCATGGTCAGCCCCAGCTTTCTGATCCGGTCTTTCCCCTCCTTTGTCCAGGGGCCAGGCTCAGTGTCGTCCCTCCGGAGTAGATAGCGCCACACAAGGAAGCCAGACTTGCCCTTCTCTGGCCAGTACCTGACGACCTGTGGAAAGTGAGGTCGGCTATCAGTGTCACCTGCGGCTGCAGGGCTGAACGGGCTGGGGCACGGGCAGGGCCCTCACCTTGTAGATGCCGTCATACCGGTTGCCCTCCACGGGGGCATATTTGCTGTGCTTGCGGCCCTTGACGTTGCGCACCACCCGCACAGGCTTCCCTGACCGCCAGTCCTTCGCCTCTGCCCCTTTGCGGTCGTTGATGGGTGCACTGCAGTTCAGAGCCAGGGCCCTGCGGGGAAAGCGGGGCCCCACATTGTAGGTTGGATTGCATCCCCAGAAGGAGAGGGCTGAGTCCTAACCCCAGCGCCTATGAAAGTGACCTTCTTTGGAAAGAGGGTGCTTGCAGATGGGGTCAAGTTCAGAGGAGGTCGGAATGCATCAGAGGAGGTCGGAATGCATTAGGGTGAGTCCTAAATCAATGACTGCTATCTCTAAGGGGAAACACATACATGCAGGGGAGACAGCCATCTGCAGATGGAGGCAGAGGTCGGAGTGATGCGTCTACAGGCCACGAATGGGAGGAGACGCTGGGAGAGCCACAAAGGGCTATCCCCTAGAGGTTTCAGAGGGAGCACAGCCCTGCTGACACCTTGATTTCAGACTCTGCGCCTTCAGAATTATTCGAGATTTCTTGTTGTTTTAAGCCACCCACAGTGTGGAATTTGGTTACTAGAGCCGCAGGACACTAACACACCACGTGGGGAAGACACCATAAAGAAAGAACGAGGGGGTGCAAACATGGGTGAGGCTGGCAGGTCTGTCCCACCACAGAGCAGAGGCCCGGGACAGACAGACCAGAGGTCAGGCTCAAGGCGTTCACGCAATGACGCCATCCGCATCGGCAGTGTATGAAAATGCGCCCCATCTCCATAGCTGCCCCATGAACAACAGCACTTTGTAAAGAACAGATTTCTTCAACTTTTATGTCCAGATTTTATCACTTAATATTAGCTCATGAGCAGTTCCTCACATCATTAAATCTTTTCTGAACACGGGATTTTTAGCAGCTACTGAAACTAAAATATCCTATTAGACAAATAAATGTGCAACAATGAACCCTGCTCCCTTTTTCTCTAGATATTTAGTTACTGGCATTTTGCTGTCTTAGATAACAAAATGGTAAACACTACCACATATAAAATTTTCATCTCTCCACATCTTTCTATGTGCTTTCAAAGCAGAATTACAGGATCATGAGTAAGAATGTTTTCATGGCTCTTCATCTGTATAGGCAGAGCTTTCCAGAAAGATGGTACCTATTTGTATTTCTACCAACAGTGCCCCACTAGTCTAGGCCTTGGTATTTCTCAGCATTTTAGAATTTTGGGTCAATTTCAGAGGGGAAACGAACAGTATCTCACAAATGCTTCCATTTATATTTCTTCAATTACTAAATGTGAATAATTTTTCATGGTCATTGGAGATTTGCCATTTATATTGTGAATGATTTGCATGTCCTTTGCTTTCTTCCACTACTTTTTCTTCTTGAGTTAAAACAGCTCTTTATATATGATATAACCATCATGTGTCATGTTTGCTGCACTTTTCCCCCTAACTGTCATCTGCCTTTTCATTTTACTTACAGACTTTATTGATGAAATTTATAATACTTAAAAGTCATCAAGTTTCTGTCTTTTCCTTTGGGCTTAATAATGGTTTTTTTTTTGTTTTTTTGCTTACAAAGTCCCTCCCCATCCTGCAATCAGGGGTCAGCAAACTCTGGCCTACCAGTTGGTTTTACAAATAAAGTTTTATTAGAACACTGCCATGCTCATTCATTTAAGTATATTCTGCAGTTGCTTTCATGCTCTGACAGCAGAGTTGAGTGATTACAACAGAGACCGCCACGTGGCCTATAAAACTGAAAATATTTATTATCTGGCCTTCCCGGGAAAAAGTTTTCTTTAATGCATCTCAGTGACTCAGAAGTCTTTATCAGACACAGAAGGGAAGAAACATGTTTGTCACCCTGTGTTCCACTACATTCTTAATGGGAATCTGACTTCCTGGACATGACATCGCGAAACAGAATCAACTCCCTCCCCTTTGCAGCTGCCCAAGGACAAGGCAGAAGGGTTGTTGGTGAAATAAGAAAACCTGTTTCTTCAAACCTGTTGGTGTTGGTGAGTTTCTGATCACAAGACTGTTCTGCAGTCCTCTTGTTGCCGGAAAGATCTCGACCACCACTACCTGTGTACGTGAAAGAATTCCCGTGGTCCTGAAACAGAGAAGGGCAAGCTGAACCTGCCACGCAGAGAGGAGACAGTCCATGGGAAACAAACCCACGCACACCCGTCAGGAAGTCAACTGTCAGAGAAACGGAAAATAGGAGGTGGTGAGGATGTGGAGAAACTGGAACCGTGTGAGCTGCTCACGGAAATGGACCACAGCACAGCTGCTGTGCAAACTGGGAAGTTCCTCAAAACATCAAACACAAAATATAGGACCCAGCAATTCCACTTCTGGGTCTATGTCCAAAGACCTGAAATCAGATCTTGAAGGGTATTTTATACCCATATTCACAGCAGCAAACCATAGAAGCAACCCAAGTGTCCATCGGCAGATGAGCGGATGCACACAACGTGGTCCACGCACACACTGGGGCCCGGCTCAGCCTTTAAAAGGAAGGACAATCTGACACCATGGAGGACCTTGGGGACACGGTGCTCAGTGACATAAACCAGACACAGATGGACAGATCCTGTCTGATCCCACTTCTAGGAGGTCCCCGGAGGAGCCCCATCCACAGAGACAGAAAGTGGGTAGTGGGGCCGGGGGCTGGGGGCTTAGTGTTTCATGGGGACAGAGTTTCAGTTTGAGAAACTAGAAAGTTCTGGAGATGGAGGGTGGGGATGGTTGCACAACAATGTGTTTCATGCCCTTAGCTGTGTACTTAGTCATGGTTATATGCTTTATGTGTACCTACCACAGTAAAAATAAATACCTCCCCCAGCGCCACAAACACTCACCACATCATCCTCGTACCCCCCAGCGAGGACCAGGGAGTAAGCCCCATCGCTGCTCCGGCCATGGATGCCCGCCACGTGAGGTCGATGGACGCCTGCCTCGCTGACCTGTGAAAAACACCAAGAAATTACTGGCACCTTCTTGTCTGGCCGCCACAGAAAAGCTCCAGCCCAGCCTCTGTGCTCCCTCCTTCACCCGTGGCCTGACTCTTCTGCTGAATACATCTCGCCTGTTAGAGAGCCACTCCCCCAACGGCCTGAGTCCAAGCCACGCCAGGGCCCCGCTGGCTTGCAAGGAGCCCTTTGCCGGGGAAGTGCAGCTTCTGGAAAGCCAGTGAGGCCAGGGCCTGCTGGCCGAGCCAGGGAGCCGGGGTGTTCGCAGGTACCTGGACTCTGAACCTCCACATGGTGCCCACGGGGATGCCCGGGATGGGTCCGTAGTGGTTGGATGGGACGATGGTGCACTCCTTGGTGCGCCCCACGCACGCCATGCCCTGTCCATCCGGAAACAGCGAGGGAAGAGTGCTATGAGCACCCGTGGGGGGGTGGAGAGGGCAGAGGGGGTGCAGCGGCAGGGGCCCGCCTCACCTTGCCCCAGTCCCGCTGCGAGGACGACGTGGCCGATGCCATCTTTGCCTTCTTCTTGCTCTCCTTCAGCTTCTCCCCTGCCAGCACCACCTCACTGGCGTCGTTCCGACACTCGGGGCAGTACCTGCGGCAACGGGGATGTCACCCCCAGCCCCGGCCTGGCCTGCACCCGCTGGCTCTGTTCGGTGCACTGCCGTCCTGTGCTGTCCAAGGAGCGGTAGGGGCCGTGGAACTTTAAACTCATTAATGTCAAGGAAGACATCCAGGTCCTCAGTCACGTGGGCCACGTCGGGTGAGCAGTGACTGCGGTGGGCAGCGGGGCGGGAGCGTTCCCGTCGCCAGAACACTCATTAGGCAGCAGACTGTCATCCCCCCACGCTGATGGGAATTCCCTGGTGCCCCCCGACAGTGAGGGCAGATCCCGCTGGGATGTGGGACACACTCGGGGAAACCCAATGGGCATGTTCCTGCGGCTGTGGAGTCAGTTTCCCCTTCTCCAAGGGGCGGGGAGGGGGCCATGCATGAACTGCCACCTCCAAGTGGCACAGACAGGTCTGCTAACAGGCCGCGGTCCTCAGACTAGGGCCTAGCATAGCACAGCCTTTGGACCACGACAGTGGCCACCAGGATGGGCACCAGAATGCCACGGCCCAGAGGCCTGCTCTCTGCTTCCTGCCTGCCAGCTCCAGGCCCACCATTACCCCAAGGCCGAGGGAACACAGGAAGCTCCCTCACGTGTTCTGGTGCTCGCCCCTAGGGGGGCTTGCCAGGTGACAGACGTCCCGGGCCATTTCCCTGCCCCTCCCAGCCCCCGGCATGAAGGCTGTCTCTGGGGCGGCCGCGGCGTCCACTCACCACTCGTTGTCGGCGGGGATGCTGCTGAGGGGCGGGTGCAGGCAGTATATGTGGAAGGCCATGTCGCACTCATCGCACATGAGCTGCTTGTCGGGGTCCTGCTTGCCCCCGCACAGGTGGCAGGCGCACACCCGGCAGGTCCTGCTCTCATCGTCCTTGCAGTGCTTGCAGGAGGGCCCGCTCTTCCCTGGACACAGGAGGTGGGCTCAGCTCTGGCGGAGCCGGCCAGGCAGAGAGGGGACAGGAGCCCCCACCCCGCGCGGCAGGCCCGGAAGGGCAGGGCCAGAACTCACTTCGCACTGGGTTTTCAACCACGGGGTCCCCCTCGCCCGGGCGGTCGATCTTGAACACTTCATCCACGAAGATGATCCGACAATCATCGAGAGAATCATCCCTGTGAGAGGCAAGCTGCTAGAACATCCCAGCTGGCTGACCGGCTGAGGGGCCTCAGAGGACTCCGCCACCTAACGTGCTCTCAGACAAACACTTCTGATTCTAAGAGCGTCACCTAAGCGGCTTCATGGAGCTTCTTGCCTAGCTACGCTCCTCGCCATTCAAGTCCTACTAAATCAGGAGGACAAATACAACATCTAAGCCAGAGTTTCATTACATGATGCATTTGAGAGAATGATTTCTAACCTTCAGACAGGCAAAGCCACTGAAACAAGGCCCAACATGCAAAAACCAGAAAGTCTGACCAATTTGCCTACATCACAATATAAAAACTCCTCAAAAGACAAAACACACGAAGTTAAAATGACCCCCAGGGATCAATCTGCACTGGCAACGGTCAATGGAAACTGCATGTAAGCCACAAACATGTATCACATGTGTGATTCTATGCTTCCTGGGAATAAGCACATTCAAAAAGTCAAAACAGAATCCATTTGAGTATGTTTCACGTAACCTGAAGTACACAAAATATTATTTCAACATGGAATGAGTATTAAAGAAATATTAACAAGCTATTTCACATTCATTTTTGGCACTGTGTCTTTGAAATCTGTTGCATACTTTACACTCATGACACATTTCAATTTTTAGCAGTCACATTTTAAGCACTCGACAGCACATGTGGCTCATGGCTCTGAAACTAGATCACGAAGGTCTGGATCTACCCGTCAGTTCACAGGAAGCCCAGGGACAGAGGCACAGAGGAAAATGACACCACGAGGATGCAGATGGCCACACCCCAACTGCGGAGATGCTACAGGACGAATGCCCAGGCTGCTTCAATAAATCAGTTAAGGAAAAGGGGCTAAAAAGGAAAGGACAAAAAAACCTAACGATAAAAGAGATTTACAGGATATCTATCAGCCTAACTGAAATCTGAGGACATGAATTAGACCCTGATCAAACAAATGGCTAAAAAAAAGAGAGAGACCAGGAAGAGACTGAACAATGACTGGATATATGTTATTAAAACATTACGGTTCATTCTCATGTTGTGATAGCATCTTAACTGCGTTTCTTTTAGAGCCATTTTAAAGAACTATATTGTAAAGTGTTCACAGATAAAAAGTTTTGATGTTTGGGAGTTGCTTCAATGAAACAGGGTGGCAACATTCTCAACTGAAGGAAAAGCTTGAAGACCCATTGCTAGCGGACATGCTCTTAGAGAATCACTAAAGGAAGTTCTTCAGATAGACAGGAAATTAAAAGGAAGGAGGAAGAACAAGAGAAAGCAGAAATAGGAGCACCTCCAACAGACTGTCCTCTGTGCGAGTTTTCTAGATCAAGTGTGGTGACTGGAACGAAAGTCGTTAACACTATCTGATCCTCAACAAGAGAGCGTAAAGGGGACGTAAATGGAAGAAAGGCCTTCGCACTTCACTCAGTGGTTTTAAAGTGATGCCCGCATGTCACATGTCATATGGTGAAATCCAGAGAAACCACTAAGAAAACTACACACAGCAAAACACTCAAAAGACCATAAATAAATCAAGAGAAAGTCCTAAAGATTTTAAGTAACCTACAGGAAAGACAGAAGACAACAAATGGGAACAAGAAACAGAGGAGACAGAAAACAAAGAAAATGGCAAACTTAGGCCCTAACATGCTAACATCCACTTTATATGCAAAAAGTCTAAAGCAAAGGCCGGCCTAATGGATTAGAAAAAAAAGACCCAATTACATGCTATTTACAAACTCCAAATTCGACTGTATAGGTTAAAAGTAAAGGACAGAAAGATACACCATGCAAATGTTAACTTAGAAAAAAATAATACATGTGTCAACACATACACACACACACACACACACACACTCTCTTCAGATAAAGTGGACTTCTGACCAGGGAAAATTATCAGAAGCAAAGAGACGTTAGGTAATGAGAAAAGGAAAAGGATCATTCGACATGGAAGACATATCCATCCTAAGTGTGATGCATCAAACTTCAGAGCCTCACAGCTGTGAAGCTGAGAAGAGAAACAGACACATCCTCAGTGATAACTGGGCACTTCAACATCCCCCCAGCAAGTGACACAAGTAATAGAAAATCGGCAACAAGAATACAGAAGGTGTGAACAACACAGTCAACAACAGGGTCTGATGGATATAAACAGGACATTCTACCAAACCAAGTTTTTTTTTTTCCAAGCTACCACGGAATATTCGCCAAGACAGACCCTATTTGAGCCCATAAAACAAACCTCAACAAATTGAAAAGGACTGAGACCATAGAATATGATCTTTGACCATAATGAAGACAAACCGGAAATCAATTGACAGAAAGACAATGTGAAATCTCTAAACACTTGGGAATTAAACACAGCACTTCTAAGTAGGCCAGGAGTCTCCCCAAGATAATTTAAAAAGTATAACTGAATAAAAAGGAAAATAGAACATAGCAAAATATGTAGAAAGCAGCTAAGGCAGTGCTGCGAGGGAAATTTATAGCACTGAATACGGACATCGGGAAAGAGATGTCTCAGAGCAAGTTTAAGTTGCTACCCCAAGGAACTAGAAAAACAGCAAAATCAACACCCCTCCCCCCCAAAAAACATCAACAGAAATCCAAAAATTTGAAAACAAGAAAACAACAGAGAGAAGCAATGAAACAAAAAAGCTGGCTATTTCTTAACAATAACCACACTGCAGCATGGCCTGAGCTCCGGGACCTCGTCCCTAAATGCCCACGACAGCCCCCACTGGGGTCCCTGCTGCCACGCTGCTCCCTGCAGTCCATTCCTTGTTCAGACAACGATTCTTAATTTTAGGGCTGACGTTAAGTGGAAGGTGGATTTAGTGTTCCGTGGGAGCAGTTTCAGTTTGGGAAGATGGAAAGTTCTGGAGACGGATGGTGGGGATGGCTGCATGACAATGAGAATGTGCTTAATGTCACAGAACAGGACACTTAATGGTTAAGATGATGTTTTCTGTTATGTATGTTTTAATACACACACACAGAGGCAAGGTAGGACAGGGCCTGGCAAATGTTTGCTGTGGGGGCCAGACATTTTCTGTTTTTCGAGCCACGCGGTCTCTTTCTCAACTGCTCCAACTCTGCTCTTATCACACCAAAGCAGCCACAGGTAACTGGTAGACAGTTGAGTGTGACTGTGTGCCAATAAAACTTTATTTGCCAGAAGAGGCAGAGAGCCGGCTCTGACCTGTGGACTGCAGTCTGCTGATCCTTGATGCGGATGCACCCTTATTTTTCCTTATTTTTGTGAATGTGTATGCTTGTTTACACACAGAATGTCTCCAGAAGGTGGTGAGAACAGTGATTTCTCCAGAAAGGAGAACTGGGTGACCAGGGACAGAGAAGGGAGATTGGCACTGAATGCCCTTTCGTTACTTTCTGGATTTTGATTTGAACTTATCACCTATTTGCCAAATTCAAAGCAACCAACGCAACAGAAAAAGCAAGTTTGAAATGTCCACTGTTGGGGCCTGGGGCACAGAGATGGTGCCACGGGCAGGGGCAAGAGGCGGTGAGCGGCGGCAAGATCCCCAGCGGCGAGCAGGGAGTGCGGCCCAGAGGGGAGGCAGCGAGGCTGGCCGCGCCGCCAAGGGCCTCGCCCAGGGGGCGCTGCGGAGGCCTCGGGGCCCGCGCCACTCACCCGAGCCTGACGTTCGCATACAGCTCCCGCGCCGTCCGGGTCTCGCGCTTCCGCAGGATCTCCGCGTCGTACCAGAAGCCGCGCTCCTTGGGGTTGTCAGGATTGTAGTTGAGCATGACCGCCTGGCCTACCTCCAGCTCATGCCACTTGAGGACGGTTTGGGCACGAGCCCGGACGTCCCGGGAGCTCATCTGGACCACTCCGTTCTCCGGGTAGCTGGGAGGAAAACCCCGTCCTCAGAACCCGAGTGGCCCGGGAGGCAGAAGCGTGGGCAGCGCCGCACACACACGCGTTTCTGCTTTCATCTCTGTAGCAGGAAACTCCCTCCCCGATCATCTCATTTACTGATGTTAAAAAGACACAGGCACAGAAGACACGTTCCAGTTACAGAAACTACCACGGCCTGAACTGTGTCTCCCCCAGAGAGGTACGCTGGGGAGTCCTGAGCCCTGGTGCCTGGAAATGGGACCTTATCTGGAAACAGGGTCTTTGCTGATATAATCAAGGTAGCTGGAGTAGGGTGGCCCCCAAATCCGATGACTGGTATATGCTTGTAAAAAGGGGGAAAGAGACACGGAGAAGAGTGACACACAGAGGGACAAGATACTAGGGTGACATGGCCACCAAGCTGGAAGAAGCAGAGGAGGGAGGACCCTACAAGAGCCTTCAGAGGGCGTGCAGCCCCGCTGACACCTTGACTTTGAACTTCTGGCCTCCAGAACCAGAAGAGAATGAACTTCTGTCGTCATAAGCCGCCAGTCTATGGCAGTTTGTTACGCGGCCCTTGGCAATGCAGCAGGAAATTTCGGGAGGGCATTTAACTTTTTCTACATGCATGTATTGAAAGTAGTTTCTGTAGCAAGATATATATTATTTTGATTACGTAAATAAAATACAGTGGGCATGAGAATATAATAGGAATTCCTTATTCTAGATAGGCAGGAATATTCTAGCAGCATCAAAAGAGGCATTAACTAATCGAAACATATTTTAAAAGAAATGCATTCTATCAACAGCACTAAAACTCTTGCTGTAAAGGGGTTGACCCCAAACCCATTATGACTACCTGTGCTCATTATTTTTGCTGGTAAACCACGAAGAACTAGAGTGCCAAACTCCTCCTGTAAAGAGCCAGACAGTAAATATTTTCAACTTGGAGAGCTGAATGTCTCTGTTGTGAATACCCAACTCTGCTACTACTAAGAAAGCGGTCGCAGACAATAGGTGAATGATTGGGCACTGCCGTGCTGCAATAAAGCTTTATTTACAGAAACAGGCAGTGGGCTGGATGCCGCCTGTGGGCCGTTGTTTGCAACCCAAACCGTAAGGGTGGGAATCTGACACTGGGATCCATTCATCCACCAATTACTCCAAAAATTTCTGCACAGCTGAGTTTAGGATGTGCCAGAAACTGGTCTAGGCGGTAGGGCCCCAGCAGGGAAGCAGATCATGAGCCCCCTGCTGGCAGGCAGGCCTGCCCTCTGTTATAGGCTGGATTGGCATCCTTCTAAGAGAAGAGACACCAGCGTGCGCTCTTTCCACGTCCATGCAGAGGAGGGGCAGTGTGAGGACAACACCGTGAGGAGGCGGCCGCCTGCAAGCCAGGAAGAGAGCCCTCCCCAGGAGCCAGCCCAGCCAGCACCGTGGCCTTGCACTTCCAGCCTCCAGCACCGTGAGATGATATATGTCTACCGTTCCAACTACCCAGTCAGCGGCATCTTGTTACGGCCATCGAGCTCAGACACCCTCTGTGTTCACAGACAATTCCTGTGCTTCAAACACAGCAAGTGCTTGATGCTTGAGCACGCCCCGGAGGCAGAGAGGAAACAAGCCCATGGGAGGGGCTCTGTAGCCATATGTGGTGCGAATAAAACAAAACAGGAAACGGGGACCTGAAATGGCCACCAGATGATCACGGCGCGTGCTCTGAGACCCAAGGAGGGGCCCCACAATGCCGCTCCTCTGGGATGGCCTCCTGTGTGGTCTGAGAGCGTGCAGGTGGGGGCCCCAAAATCTGATTACCACCCCAGGCAGCACCAAGGCCCAGGTCCCGCGCACAGGGAGCCGGCACCCCACGCCTGCCCGCCACCCTTGGTGACACTCACTCATCATATTTCACGTGGTAAATGACGTCTTCTTCGGGCGCTGCACTGGAGGTGGAGCTGCAGGGCTCGTCCTGGGATGGTGCCTTCCTGGTCACCCGGACCACCCGAGCCTCAAACCACGCCCCCATGTTCGTGTCCCGAGCGTCCACATACTCATTGACCTGCGAGGACAACAAGAAAACTCATCCGACCTGGAAAGACCCCACCAGCAAGCCCGCAGCAGCCTGTGGAGGTTCTCAGGCACTGGCTGCTCTGGGACTGGGATGCAGACCCACATGCCTGTGACAGGGCTGCTGGCCACGGCCCTGTGGACATGTGGGGCCGGGTCACTCCCTGTGGGAGGCTGTCCTGGGCACTGTGGGGGGCTGCTGAGCAGCACCCTCAGCCCCACCTACTCGATGCCAGAAGCTTCCCAGTCATGACGACCACAGATGTCCCCAGATGGTGCCAAGTGTCCCCTGCCATGCAGCCCAGAACCACCCATTTTTCAAGAGAAGCTGCGAATCCAGGTTTTTTTGATCCTGATTGTGAAATTCCCTGATCTTAAAGGGTGGCAATAGATTCCAAAATTTTATAGCCACCACAAAGGCCACAGAGATGACAGCTGTAGTCCAGACACAGGATCCCAGAGGGACCCTGGACACGGTTTCTGCCAAGGAATCTTCAGGAGCCCAGCCCCTGGGGACGTTCAGGGAAGGACCAGGGGTGCCTGCCTACAGGGAGCACGGCCTGCCCTCATGAGCTTGGGGCTGGGCAGCTGGGAGCCAGCAATGATGGAGGGGCGTGGTGCAGGCTCCCCAGCAACCTGGGGGCTGCACAGATCAGCCAGCATGCCCAAGCTCAACCCTTCTGGGGGAGCCTCACCTTGTACAGACCCAGCTCTGTCTCATCCCACACGTCTTCATCCGCTAAGCTCGCCTTCCCGTCGGTCTCCACAGCCGCCTCACCGCTGTTCGAGGACTTGTCAGATTCACTCTGGCCCAGGCAGCAGCCGGAATCTGTATCTGACAGCTCCGAGTCCTTCTCCTTGCTGCTGCTGGGCGGCAGCACCAGGTTTTGCCGGACCAGGAGCTGGATGGTGTCATTCAGGCGCACGTCATAGTCAAAGAGAGTGTGGCCGTCCTCCATCTGCAGAGGGACAGAGACAGATCACTTGCCTGCCAGACTTCAGCGTGTGTCTGGGGTGCCGGACAGCAGGAAGACACATGAGCCGAAGCACTGGACTGCCCTCTCTGTGGGCACCATCCTGATCAGATACAGGACAGTGAGATATATCCCCTCCCGGGGATGCACGCTTCCCCTCGCTCCCCGCAGGGCTGCCAGACCATCTCAAAGGAGGACCCCCTTGTGTCATTCGGAGAGTGCTCCTGTGAATACACAGCGTAACCTGCCGTGCTGGGATGCCCATCAGGAAGTTTTCTTACTGTTTGAAGTGTTTTGCAATGTTCGCTACAACAAATGTGCACTTTTATCACTGGCTTTCATTTGAGAGCAATTCTGCCCCCCAGGGAATGAGTGATGTCTGGGGATTTCTGTGGTTGTCACGACTTGGGGTGGTCCTGGGGACCAAGAATGCTGCCCAGCCCCCATCAGCACCAAGGACGGTCCCCTAGACAGTGACCCAGCCCGAAATGTCTGTGGGTGTCAAGGTAAAAAAGCCCTGCATCAATTATTTAGGAAAATAAATTGAGTCCAATTCCTGCTCACACTAGACACCAGAGTAGGAACCCAACAGCCAGATGGTTCAAACCAGGTGCTCCCCCAAGCCCCACTTCCATGAGTCACTCCCTCTTTCCCACTCAATGTGTGTATTTGAATGTGAGCCGATCCTGGGGCCTTGGGTCAGAGGCTGATGGAACACAGTCTGCTGGAGGTCAACAGGATCCCCTCGCCCAGAGGGCTCTCCTGCAGGTGATCCCGCCCACGGGGGACACTTGGTGACATCTGGGGCCATCTGTGGTTGTCATGACTGGGGGAGCCGCTGGTATCGAGGAGATGGGGGCTAAGACAGCAGTTCAATGCCCTGACAGTGCCCAGGACAGCGCCCTGGAGAATGATCCTTCCCTGATGTCAGCAGTGCCGAGGGGAGACCCTGTCCTGTATGAACCAAAGGAGATGCCCCCCGACCTCACCGGTGCGATCTGTGGGGCTGCAGCTCCAGCCTGACCCGCCCAGGGCAGATGCTCAGGTCCACCGACTCCGCCCTCCTCTTCAACCCTTTCATCCCAGTCCCACCCACCCCGCCCACCCACTGCGGGAGCCAGGAGCCGGCACAGCGCAGTGATCGGCACCATTGTCAGTGCCCCATGGCACACCGCTGGCACCGAGGACCCTGCGTGCGTTTTGTTCCATCCAGATGCCCTGAAGGCAGGTCTCTGCCCACAGCACTGTGAACACTCAGGACTAGATTGTCCTCTGAGGCCGTCCTGGGCACTGTGGGGGGGTGACCAGCATTCCTGGCTCCGCACTCAATACCAGGGTGCCCCCAGTGGTGACAACCACAGATGTCCCAGACATACACAGGGTCTCCTCGGGACAGAACTATCTGGTTCCACAGCAGTGCCCTAAAGAAAAAGGAGGAGAGAGAGGGAAGCAGACATACAAATGGGCAACTTTCCCTCCTTCCCAGTTTTACCAGAAGTTAGCGGTTCAAAGGCGTGCCTGTCATTAGAATGTGAATAGCACCTGGGTCACGGTGACGGCAAGTTCCAGGGTCCAGGGCCTTCCACTGTGGTTCCTCATTTATCACAAACCTGAGAATCTCAGATGACTTTTCTACCTGAGGAAATTGCATCTGAGCACGCAGACACTTGCCTGCAGCTGTGGGGGCTCCCAGAGCCTCTCGCCAGCTGGCCAGTGAGCACCCCTGACATGCCTGGCTGGCCAGGTCCCACAGGCAGTCAGGCTGAGTTGGACTTCGCACCAGACCGCCAACTTGGGGCCAACGCGGGACAGCTCCAACAGGTAGAGGGGACACAGGTGGGCAGGGAAGGGTCAGTCTCCACACGCACATTCACCACAGCGCGATTTCAGGGAGCCCAAGGGGGGACATCCCAGAGTCCAGTCACAGATGAACGCACCAACGCAACATGGGCTGTCCAGACGCAGCAGCGTCGCTCAGCCATAGAAAGGGGTGGCACCCTGACACATGACAACATGGAGGGCCCGTGACCACACAGTGCTCGTGAGACACACCAGGGATACAGAGGGCCACACGGTGTGTGACCCCACTTCTAGGAAACGTCCAGAACAGGCAGATCCACAGACAGAAAGTCTGTGGTTCCCTAGGCAGGAGGAGGAGAAGCTAAAAGGCCCAGGATTTCCTTCGGGGACGAGGAAAACGTCCTAACACCGATGGGTGACGGGTGCACAACTCCACGAATGTACTAAAAACCGCTGAACGGTACACATTAAGTGGGTAGATGGTGGCTGTGAGTTACAACACAACAGAGTGTTACAAAAACGGGAAAGAAGGCAGCCCACAAAGGCTGTCGACCGTGTGACCCCACCTACAGAACATACTAGAAAGCCAACACTGTGGAGGCAGGACCAGCGGTGGCCAAGGGCTTACCTACAGGGAGTTGGGATGAAGTGGTGCAGTACTCGGGTTTTTAGGGCAGTGGAGGTACGCCGTGGGCACTAATGGTGGACACGCGTCCTCGTAAGTCTGCCAAAGCCACACGTGCACAGCACCAAGATGCCCCTGATGTCAACTCTGGACCCTGGGGGATGACAACGCGCCCATGTAGGTTCATCAGCTGTGACAAATGTACCACCATGGTGGGGACACCGCCCTGCAAGGGGGACTGGCAGGGGAGGCGGGGGACATGGGAAATCTCTGAATCCTTCTTCATTTGGCTGAGAACCTAAAATTGCTCTAAAAAATCAAGATGCTCGTCCCCCTGGGGCCCGGCACCCCCATGGTTGGGCAGACACCCCCCAGCTCTGCCGACAATGGGCTGGGTTGTTCGCCGGTGCAGTTGTCCTGGGCACTGCGGTGGGAGAGCAGCCTCCCCGGGCCCAACCGCTTGATGCCAGGGGCTCCCCCGTGTGACAACCACAGTGGTCCCCAGACACGCCCAGTGCCCCTGGGGGGGCAGAACCGCCCCCAGGGAGAACCAGAGCTGGAGAGACCCTCACGTGAGAGAGACACGCACGCTGATGCTTGCGGCATGCTCCCAGCAGCGTTATCTGCAAGCAAGACAGTGGCTGATTCATGCGAGGGAGTGTCACACAGCTGCGTGTGACAGCCAACCGGGCAAAGCAGATGCGTCTCCCACACATGGAGGGAAATGAGGACAGTTTCAGAGGACGGGAATAAACCAAGCCACCTGGACACCAGCGAGGCCGAGGGGGAGAGCTGGAGCAGAAGGGAGGCCCGGGTCGGATTTCTGTTTTACAAAGAGATTGAATGGTAGCTGGGGCGCGGGGTTGGGGTGAGGGAAAGGAGGGGGTCAGGACGAGGCTGAGGATTGCAGCCAGGTCATCGGGCGCAGGAGGATTCCTGACGCGGCCTCCGGAGCACCCACCCGGCTCCTCTCTCCTACTCTTTCCTGTGCCAGTGCCTCCTGCCGGCTGAGCCCCTGCTGGGCCTGCAGAGGCCCTTTGCATCTGGGACGGGTAGGAGGCCAGGCCGACAGTGCTCCCCACCTGCTCAGCTGCGGGCTGGGAGACAGAGGGTGCAAGGAGGGGGTCACGCCTCCAGGATGCAATTCACAAAGAAGTGCGGCTGGTCTGGCCACTTCCTGAAGCCACTTTGGGAACTTTCCAGAAGGGCCCCACTGTCGGCAGGAAGAAGTTTGCACGACTTTTGTTTCAGCGAGAGGGTGTGTGTTGTATCGCCCTCTGCCCCCACCCACACTGCCTGCCCAAAGCGGGGCACAGATGTTTAGAAACCATGGATGAAAGGCTGGGACTGGGCCCAGGCCCGCCTCAGGGTCACCGTGTCCTGTGTGAGGGGACAGAACATGCCATGTTCGGGTTTGTTTTTGAGATCCTCAACATCCAGCTAAGGTGGCAGCATTCCTGACAGCTATAAAAACTGAATGACAGGGGAGTTGCCCCTGACGTTAGAAATCCTGGCCTTAAAATTAAATCTGAAGTTAAAATCCTGACCAAAATTTCCGCTGAAAAATCCCTGAAATTGTCCACAGTAAAATATGTACACAGGGTTTGGGGCAGGTGACCTGGACAGCAGATTTGGGTCTAAAGGCGAAACTGCCCACGACACTTAAGTTATGTCTTTCTTGCTTTTTTTAATCCAAGATGCTTTCTGGGCATTTGGAATCCTGTGCCAGGGGCATCATGTAAAAGCTAGACAGACACACAGGGGATCTGAGAAGCAAGCGCACGGGTTCCATTTGGGACCGTGGATTAAAAGCTCACCATCCCTGTGTTTCTGCCCATTGTGACATTTCAGGAGATACTTTTCAGGGCGCTGAGCAATACCCAGATGCAAAGGGTGGGAAATAGACATCACTGGACCTGGCAAGTGGTGGCTCTCTGGCCAGCTTAGAGGCAGCGACTCCATGGAGAGGATGGGACGTGAACGAGACTGCAGGGCCTTCACGAGGGCAGGGGGGCCTCTGCCAAAAGAACCCACAGCCGCAGGAGGGCAGGGAGCACTGATGCAGGCAGGCCCCACGCAGCAGGCTTGGAGGCGAGGGAAAGACCTCTGCTCTGCCTGCCACCCTGGGGACCAAGACCCCCAGCCCCCCATCTGCGGCCACCTGAGGCACAGGCAGGACAGGCGGATGGAAAGACAGGAGAGAAGAAACTGCCCAAAGCAGGATCCCAGGCAAGGCAGAGGGGACCCCACTTCTCCCATGGGGATGAGCAAGTAGCGTGGGGGCACCTGCCAGGGCTGGCGCAACCAGCTCTCACATGCCAGCCCGTGGAGGACATAGAAAGGGCAACATGTCGTGACAACTGAACTCTGCCCTTTGACCCTGTAGGGCCACAGCTATGGCTGTGACACCACCAGGCTGTCACTGGCCGTGTTCGCTTGTGGCCTCCCACAGCGACAAAGGAGTCCTTGCAGAAGGACGCCGCCAGCTAAAGGAGCGTGCACGCCTGTGGGCTCGGCTGCAAGCTTTTCTCGGCTTTCCACTTCCAGTATGATAAAAACTGACGGACATAATCCACACCAACGGAAGCTCTTTGGGGTCTTCAGTCACTTTTGAGGGTGGAAAGGGGTCCTGGGACCAAACAGCTTGAGCACCCCTGCCCTGAAGAACTCCTGTAATACAGTGCCCTGGAGAAACTTTTCCAGCACATTCCACAGCAGTGCTGCCCTGACAGGAAAGCATGGATGCACCCAGGAGGCTGGATGAAAGTGCAGGGTGTAGTTGGCATGCTACGACCAGCGTGACAGTCCTGGCCTGCACCTGTTTTGTGAACAGAGCTTTAGGGGACACACCTGTTCATTTGTGCACGGTGGCTGCCTCTCCGCTGCCATGGCGGAGGTGAGCAGTCCCACGGAGATGAACGTCCACTGTCGGGCTCTTTCAGAAAGGAGCTGAGAGGGTTGTCTGCAGGATGTCTCGGGCTTAGGAAGGAGGCCCTACTTCACACGGCCTACAGAACAAGGCTCTGCCAGGGGGCTATCATACATGCTGCCAGACCCTATCCCTTGGGGAAACAGGGGCATCGTTCAGAAAAGGCCCATCCAGCAGGGACATCTGGTGAGGGACTGTGACATAAGTGACCCTTGCAAGGCCATTCCCAGGACACCACTTCCCTGATCTTTCAGACTGACCTTAACATAGGCTTCAAGGCCAGTAAGGCTGGTTTTGCTCTTTTCCTAAAACAAATTGTCTACTAAATTAGTAATTATCAACTAGGGGCACTTCTGTCGCCCAGGGAGCTCTTGGCCATGCCCGGAGACATCTGTGGTTGTTACCACTAGGGAGGTTCCTGGCACAGGCCACGTAACACCCCACAGTGCCCAGGATCCCCCCCACCCCAGAGAACAATGACCAAGGCCCAAATGTCAGCGATGTCAGCAGTGCCAAGGCGCAGAGGCCCTGAGTTACCAGACTTATCCAGCCTTCTCTCCAGCCAGGCTGGGGCTCAGCCCTTCCTGTCCATTACCCGCCTGAGTTCTCGCAGTGCCACCGTGTGGCGGGTCCACAATCAGCCGTTTGACCTGCCTGAGCCGCTGGGCCAGGGAACTTGGGAAGATTCTCTGTGAAGCTGAAAGGCCCCTACCTGTGCATGTTTAAGTCACCACAAATGACAGCTACTGTTATTTTTATGGGCAGCCAAAAAAGGCGCCAGATGCCTCTCACCCTTGCCCAGGCCGGGCTGCTGCCCCAATCCCTTCCCCCATTCGACTCCCTGCATTTCCGCCAATCAAGCGACAGAGCCACCAACCCATTCAGCCTCCACTCGCCTGCCACTGAACCCTCCCATATCCTGAAGACAGACTCAGCTGTGTTCTGCTTTATCCTCTCGCTCAGCCTCACTGCAGACCTCGGACGGCCACGCCACATTTCTTTAAAAAGAAAAAAACGCTGAGGAGCCTCGCCGGAACATTCTGTCAGAGCAGCAGCTCTCTTGCCGCCCTCCCACCGCCCCCCACGGAAACGGCACTGCTTTCTCTCACTATCAGACTGGTCTGTTTGCAGACTTCTTGGTGCTGTGCTGCGCTGTGCCTGTCCCCCGCCCTCCTGTCACTGTCCACACCTCCCAGCGGCCAGGCCTGTTCCTTGGCCGGGCAATCTGCGGAAATTGCATCACGCTCTGAGGCCCGGCTTCCTTATTCGGAAGACAGAAACAACTTCAGGTTAATTCCTCTCACGTAGCTGAGGGACAGGAACGAGCGGCAGCTAGTTACCCGGGAAGACGGATCCTTCTGAAAACTATAAAAGCTGCCCTTCAAGAAGGCAGTGTAAAGACCCTACGATTAAGGTACAATGTATGTGCCTTATGCCAGTGGGGTGCCCATCATCAGCAAGTTTTATAACGTACGCAGATGTCAGACCTTTTTTTTTTGTATGGATCTGATATTACATTACAAATGAAAAGAGGTCAGATTTTGGTCACACAGGTGTAGACATTTTCAAAACTCCAAACGGCCTGCTTATGATGTGTGTGCCTTACTACATACAAGTTCGACCTAAAAAAACAAGAACCACAAATACTGAGCTCTAGCTAATGACATGGCATGCTGAAGCGTTTAGGGGTGACACAACTAGTTTTGCAACTTACTTTGAAATGCATCCTAAAACATAAAAAACGGATTGGTGGATGGGCAGAACACAGCGAACTGCATGATAAAGTGAACACTGAGACACATTAGTGGTAAAATATACAGGCAGGTGTCTGGGTGTGTAGGGCTCTTTCAACTTTGCACATTTGAAATGTAAAAATTGAAATGCTCACACAGTGCGTGGCACAGAGCAGGCACTCAAAAATACTTCCCTTGAACTTGGGGGGACTTGATCCAACCCACCTTTGAACTACACCACAAACCCTGTAGCAGGCTTGCACTGGAGGTTTCCAGAAACTCTGTGCAAGGGCCTTCTGCTGAACACATAGACTGTGGCAAATGAAAATCACTTTGGAGACCACAAAAATGAGCCACCGTTGGAGGAGGCAGGAGAAAAGAGCCCCCAGCGGGGCTTACTCAGAGCCCGGCCTCTGCTTGAGGCGCACGCGCACGCGACTACACAGTCAGATGCCTAAGTTGGCGGGATCGGCTTCCCCTCCCCAGGCGGGGCGGGTTAACTTAGATTCTTGAGACACTCAAGTCATCGTATCTCCCACAGGAAGGAAGCAGACGGTCTCCAAGGGCGCCACAAGCCCAAGAAATTAATCACCAGGTCTCATGTCAACTAAGCACACAGGATCCTCCCAACCCCCAAAACTCCTGGCCAGCGACAGAGCATTTATTTCTCCATCTAGACACCAGATGGCGGCAGTACCCACATCAAAATGCCATGCAACAAAGTCGGGCGCACACAGCCCAACTGGAGACTTGTAATCCAGTACAGTCTCCACGCTGCCGTCCCTAAGGTCCACCCAACTCCCGGATGGGCTCAGCAGATGGGACCCCCACGTTGGGGCACACCATCTTATCCTCCCCAGATAAATCCCACTCACAGGTACGTCCCCCAGCCCCAGAAAAGACACCAACAAAAACGGAACTCCCCTTCCCGCCCTGGCCACTGGAGAAAGCGTCCCAAACGTAGGCAGCAATAAAGCATGGGTGGCCATTTTAAATGCTACGAGGGGCTGGGGAGAGAGGGAGAAGAAAGGAGACAGAGGGGCAGGGCCAGCAGACCCCGCGGAAAGCACCAGGCCCTCGGCAGCGGGGAAAGCAGGCTCCGAGTGGTGGAAATTCCTGATTAGGAAGCACCAGTTCCAGACTCTGAACAAACTGATCCAAATTTCTAGGAAACAGACCCTGGGCACTAAAGAGGAGTGGGCCGGGGCCATCGGTGTGTGTTTCAAAGAAAAACCCAAGTCCCTTCCGACCCAGTGTCTGAGTAACGATTCCAGGCTCTTCCTTGAAATTCATCAGCTCTCCACTGGCTACCTCCAATTTCTTTTTCTCAAAATTATTTTGCGGGGAGTTTCAGAAAAAGCAGGGGGAGTTTAAAAGCCCAAACACTACAGATTCTAGTGCCAGCTGCCTGTCCGGTGTGTCAATCTGCGAGCAGAGCCTTTGTTCCTGGCTCAGACATTTGAGGTTTCCGCGGAGAAGTGAAGCAGGACGGGGCGAAGGGGGGAGAGTGTATGTGCGACGCCTGGACTGGGCAAGAACAAAGGTGCTGGGCGGGCAGGCGGCCTGCGGGGCGGGTTTACCTGCTTGCCCCTGTAGAAAAGCCTCTGCAGGCCTGGCTCCACGTGGAACACCTCCTGGATCTTCTTTCTCAGCTCTTCCACCTTGGTCAGTCTGGACAACGAGTCCACGGTGTGGGCCACCTTCCCGTCCATGGTGCGAACCTGGACCCACATGGTGTCTGCTGGTGCTGAGGCAGGAAGAGAACGGGACCCCTAGGTCAGTTCGGCTGCCTCTGCCATCACCAGGCCATGCCACACTTGGTCATCCTTGCTTTTATCCGGTCTGTGAACAGACACCAGGGAAGACCGAGAACGCCCTCCCGGCCCCCTGGTCTCCCTAGACCGCAAAGCAGGCCCAGGGCCTGGCAGAGCAAATGAAGGAGTTAATGCATTAGTAACTAGCACGGGTGGAGGACTGAGGAAGAAGAAATTAAGGGGAGGCAAATGGCATCTTGACCACTCAGTCCAACTCACTCCGCCTCTCAGAGAGAAAAAAACCATCCAACGTCCAGGAGGGGAGGGAGGACACAGCGAAATGGTGAGGGATGGGGTTTGTTCATTGATTCGTTCATTCATTCTCTGGATTAATACTGACGCAAAAGGGAAACCCAAAAGTCTGGCGCCCGTTGTAACTTCCAAAGTCCCAGCGAACTCAACTAAGTGGGTGAAGCAGGTGAAAGGACCCCGCCCGAGACCCGCGGGCCCCTGACTCTCGGTGCCCGCAGCCCCCACCGCCCCCCGGGCGTGCGCCGCGGGCCGGCCCCGCGGTGGCCATGGCAACAGGCCGCCCCGTCCCGGCCGCCCCCGCGCGCGTCGCGCAACTCACCTCTGCCCCACCGCCGCCCCGAGCGCCGGCTCGAGTTCCCCGGACCCTGACCTCCGACCCCGGCGCTCCTCTGGTCCTACCGCCCGCTGGCGCGGGCCACGCTAGTGAGCCCACGCCCACCCCCACCGCCGGGACCGGCCAAAGGGCCCCGCGCGCCAAGTCCCGCCCCCCTTCACTTGAGCCGCCTCGCTTATTGGCTCCTTTGCGCCCGGCCGCCCCGCCCCGCTCGCTCCCCATTGGTTCGGACGTGCCCGGGGAACTAAGGGCGCGCGAAATCGGGCTCGGGCGCGACAATTGAATCGCGGGGCGACCCGCGCGCAGGCGCGGAGCCTGACAACCTCCCCCGCAGCTCGCTGTGCGCACCCCCACCCAGGCGGGGCGACCCCAGCGGGGCTCCCGGGACGTTCCGCTTGCCGTTGTGGAAGCCTGGGCTGTTGGGGACCACTCCCAAGGGCAGGGGCAGAGCTGAGACCGCATGCAGGGCAGGCCCCGTGCTCCCGTGAATGCCGTGCGTCCCGGGCAGCTCCGAAAAGTTTGCAAAGTCTCGGCGCCGGGTGCGCCAGGCCCCCTTCCCGGCCCTGCATGGCACCCCAATCCGCCCCGCCACTTACCTCTCCAGCTGCCCCGATCCACTCTCGCCTGCTTGCGCTCCTGGCCGGGCTGGAGATGGCGATGGAGCCGCGTGCGTGGCCCGGACCCCGCGGAGATGTGCGTGAGACCCAAAGCGCCTGGACGGCCGCCTCTGCCCGCCGCGCTGCCAGCTGCTCTGATTTTTTTCCCGCGAAAACTCGGCGTTTGGGAGTTGCGGGGCTGCGGAGGGCCGCGCCGGGGGCGGGCGCCTGCCAGATGATTGGCCGCCGCAGTGGCGGGAAGCGAGAAAAGGGGTGGGGGGCACCCCCGCCTATGTCCACCCCCCCAACTCCGCCCAGCAGGCCGCGGCCCCGCCCAGCCTGCGCGCTCTGCTGGGCGCGCCCAGTGTGCAACGGGGCCGGTGGCGGGACCTAGGACCCCCACTGTGCCTGCCCCCCCCGGGAGCCCTGGGCATGGACCGCTGGGATAGGGACCCCTTGACCTCATAAATCCATTCCCGCAGCCCTGCTCCCCCGCCACATATTAACCAGTAGGACCAAGAAGGCCGTAATCAGTGCCTAAACACTGCAAGAGAAAGTGGGGCGGGGGGGGTGTCCCACATGAGACTGCCTGCACCCAGATGGCTGGCCTGATCGCCCCAGTCCCTCTTCCTAGCGTCAGGGCCGGCCAGAGCTCCCCACCCCATCCACCCACAGGGCTTGTTCGCTGTGTTTTCCCGCCTCGTTTTCCCGCCTTCTCCGGGCTGTCCAGGCGGGCAGGACTGCCCTGCCCCCTCCACCCTGCCTGCTCAGCTCTGGCCAGTCTTGGCGGGCACACAGTGACCCATGCTAGGCACCCACAGAGCGCCTGGACAGGGTGCTCAGTGCTGGGGGACCGAACAGTGGGCCAGGGCAACCCCGTTATTGGTCTCTGGAAGGGTAAATTCTCGTCTGGAGAGACGGGCACTGTATGTATGAATAAAGCAAGCCGTTTCAGATACTGCTGCCTGCGATGAAGATAGGACAATAGGCTGCGGGTGACCAGCGGCCATGTGGGGGCTGGGGTCAGAGGATATTCTGGCTGAGGTGAAGAGGTGGGCCTCACCGAGCAGATGAGTTTGAGCTGGGACGTGAGATGAGAAACCAAGGACAGACGGGACGAGGAGGGACGAGCAAGCTCAGAGGCCGGAAAAGACGGAACCACGTAGGAGGAGCAGCAGCAAGGGGCCAGTTGTAGCTGGGCTGACTCCGCAAAGGGGGGGCAGGAGGAGGTGAGGTGGGAGGGGGTCCGAGAAGACCTCACAGGCCACCAGGAGGACTTGGGTCCTACCTCTGGTGAGCGGCAAGTAGCACAAGAGGACTGTGAGCAGGAAAGTGATTGATGGGCTCCAATTTACGTTTTTACAAGGTGTCTCTGGCACTGTCCTGAGTCCCTTCTATCTTCTGCTTTTACTTGCTCAGATGGTAGACAGAATGATGGCCCCCCAAGAAGCCCATACCTTAATCCCTGGAGCCTGTGAATATGGTTCCTTATATAGCAAAAGGGATTTTGCAGATGGGATTCAATTAAAGATTTTTCAAAGGGGGAGATTATCCTAGATTATCCAGGCTGGTCCAGAGTCATCCTGAGAGTCTTAACAAGAAAAAGAGAGAAGCGGGAGAGTCAAGTCTGGGAAGAAGTGACAAAGCAAAGGTTGGGATGATGAGATCTAGAGGCAAGGAATGTAAGAAACCTCTAGAAGCTGGAGAAGGCAAGGGCCGGATTCTCTCCCAGAACCCTAGAGTGCAGTCCTGCTGACACTTTGATTTTAGCTCCTTAAGACCCATTGTGGACTGCTGACTTCCAGAACTGTAACACAATGAATGTGTGTAGTTTTGGGTTTTTTTTGAAACACTGAGAAAGACTCGAATGCGTGTAGTTTTAAGCCACCAAATTTGTGGTCATTTGTTACAGAAGCCATAAGGAAATGAGTGCAGTTCAAATTCAACACAGAGATGGGGCTGTTAATTTTCTCCAACTTCAGGACTCCATCTGTGTGTCCAATGGCTCAGCTATCAGGTGTGTAGAGGCCATGTCACAGATAGGAGCAGTTATCAAGCAGACCTGCCGGAATTTGTAAAACAGATGAGATCTTCCAGAATGAGAACACCTGCCGCGGGAACCTGGCCTATTCCTGGGGAGGGCATATCATGTTTGTGCCTGCTGTTGCAAAAACTCAACATGGTCAAAAGAGGGAATACATTCTTCACGTACATTTGGTACAGAGCACAACCCAGGCTCCTTGCATATCATAACTAACACAGAAAGAGGTGTCTGGCTTTCCCTGCAGAAAAGACAGAGGGATGCAAGTTTCCACTTCTCTAGTCATTTCGAAAAAGGGGGGTTGCTTGGGTTAATTAAGAAATACGAGTAAAAGACTTTGCCAGGCATCTCCAAAAGCAGCTTACAAACCAGTTAGGTAGACAAGATGTTTCTGTGAAAGACATGACATAAAATAAAGCAAGAGGCAACAAAGACAATGAATGAGGCTCATCAGTCTGGAGAATGGACACTCCCTCTCTCCTCTGCTTCATTGTCCCTCCCACTTAGGCAACAGCCCCTGTGCAAATCAGGCCCCAGGCATAACCACTAGGATGCAAAGGGCTCTGTTTCCCTTTTGTAAAGTGATAGGCTCTCAAAGGTCATTATGTCATTCAACAAACTTTTAATCACCCCTTTCCCCCTTGTCTGAACCAGGCCCTGAGTCAAGAAGACCTTGATGGACTTGGACTCGAGCTTCCAGAGACAAAGTCCTACCCTGGAGGGACTTCCCATCCAATGGGGGAGACTCCGACATAAAGAGAAATGTCAGTTGTGCAGGGAGAGGGTGTCTGTGTTTAGGGGTACAACATGGACAAGATGCTCTGAGCACCTTCAGCACAAACCACATTTCATGTCCTAGCCTTATCTGCAATATTTTTCTAACACAGACTGGAATAAATACAGAGCCATTCAAATGACAATGATTATCTGTGTATGGCCCCAAACCAATGTGGGACTCTAAGAAGGCACATAACACATTTGGAGGTCATCTGATAGGGCAGAAAATACCTTTGGGTTCATTCCCCATGCCTCCCCATCCATAAATGGGGCTTATAATGCCTTCTTCACTCAGGGGCTGGAAGACTTTTCCCACTATGTAGCAAGAATGCTGGGGTGTTGTGGTTGTTTTTGGTTATTTCCCAGGAAAAAGTGGTCACCATTTCATGAGCCAGTGAGGACCTCAGGATTGTTGCCACCCATCCCCAAACAACACCCCGGCCACGGGGAACCCCTTCCCAGAACCTTAGCTGGATGATGTCATAGAAGAGTGACCTCACTGTGGCCAAGGAACTGGGAATCGCAGTGGGATAGGGGAAGGGGGAGGATGTCTCTCCATCAGCGCAACCCCCTCATGTCTGTGGTGAAGTCGATTGAATTACTGCTGCCCAAGGATGCAGTCTACCTGGCCGGCTCCAGCATAAAAGGGCAGGTGGTTCTTATCCTGAACAGCACCCTAATGGATCCCATAGTGAAGGTGGAGCTTGTGGGAAGAGGCTACGTGGAATGGAATGAAGAAATCGGGGCATCCTGCGATTATAGCAGAAAGGTGATCTGCAGCAACATGGCTGACTACGTGCACAAGACAAAAACATTCCTGGTGGAGGGTAAGGATGAGGCCAGTAGCCAACCCTAGCCATATAGGAACCTGGGTCTGGAAGGTAAACACATCTTTTAGCAAATCTCCAGGGATACCTGAAGTGGATTGAGGCCTGGTTCCTGCCTAGGAGGGAAGCCATATAGAACAATGACCATCAGATACATGCAACACAAAAATAACAAGACCCAAGGAGCTGACCAGAACCCAGATATTCACAATGACAGCTCAAAGTTCATTCATTCAGTTCACAAACATTTATTGAGCACCTGCTGTGCACAATGCCAGGTGCTGGAGATCCAGCAGTGACTAAAACAGATGGTTGCTGGCTTCACTGGAATTGGCATCCAGTGGGAAGACACAATAAAAAGAGGGTTTTGGAGAAATGCAAGAAAAAAAGTAAAATGAGGAGGTACAGAAATGGGGGTGATCTAAGTTTCTCCCTGGTCCTCAGTCGCCACTGAATCAAATATTAAGCACCTACTGTGTGCCATGCACTGAAAGCCAAGATCCATGAGAGCAGGGAGTTCGGTCTGCCTTGCTCACTGCTATAAACGCAGCCTAAAACAGCCTCTGACTCACAGTAGGGACTCAGAATGTTTTGCTGGGCAAACATGCGTCTGAATTCTGAGGACCTGACCTCCAGTTTCTCAAGCACAAAGCAAGAGTCACCACTTCAGCCTCGTCACCCACCCAGGAGATCCCTCTCTAGCCCAGCTAAGGCCTGAGCCTTAGTATTTACAGGCCATGCAGGTCCCTAAAAGCACACAATTCAGCTTCACTCGGGGACAGGAGGGCCGAGCTCAGAACAACCTCCCTGCCAGAACAACAAATGAAGAGGAAAAAAAGAAGAAAAAAGAGTCCAGAACCTTCTGATGGCGGTGTGTTTTGCTTTCAGATAATTGGCTAAGTGCAAGCAGCCACACCTTTGACTTCCACTTCGACTTACCTCCCAGGCTTCCTTCTACCTTCATCAGCAAAATTGGCCAAGTCTCCTACTTCGTGCAAGCCTCCTGCATGGGTCGGGAGCACGTTCTAGCGAAGAAAAGAATGTATTTGCTGATTCAAGGGACTTCGGACTTCAGCAGAGAAAACCTCCTGCAGGTAGTGATGGGGGCAGAGGTCAGGGGAGAGGGCAGGGCACAGGGAAGGCCCCCACAGGGAAGATAAAAAGATGACAGGTCCCCGCACCCAGTGAGTTCAACAAAGCTGAATCAGAAACCAGGGCAGGCGCTAAGCCAGTGGCACTCAACAGAGGCAATTCTGCCCCCCAGGCACCCCTGGTGATGTCTCGGGATATGTGTCATGACTGGGAGGGGGGCTACTGGCATCAGAAGAGTGAGGGCCAGGGGTCTCAACACCCCACAGTACACAGGACGGCCCCACCCCAGAGAATGATCCTGTCCCAATGTCCCTGACCCTGCAGTAAGTCAGGACTGGGCGAAGGCCCCCCCGTGTCCCCCTGGGTAAGAGAGAGGCCTGGACACTCCGTGACTCTCTAGGAGCTTTGAGCCCTCAGACAAATAGAAGTGCGCCCCCACCCACAAAGAAGCAAGGAAGGGGATGCTCAGTCCCAGGAGATGAAAAGCTGTGCGGCGTCAGCTCGCCTGAGCAGAGGTTTTCTGGACGGCTTCTGGAGGCCCAGGTGCAGAGGCGGAAGTTGGGGCGGGTGGGGTAACGTTGGCCAAAGACACTTCACCTCTCTGGGGACTCATTTGCATATCGCAGTGTGGTGCCTGAGAAGGCCGGCATTTTATTTTTTGAGGTCCCAGTTAAAATCCCATTTTCTTGCCTGTAAAATGAGCACAGAGATAGCGCCTGCCTTCAGGGTCGTGGAAGGAGAAATGAGCGGCCTTAATTTGAGTCTAGGGCTAGCATGATGCCTGGCACAGGGTTGGGGGACACGGCCATGAATCTTGTTGCCGCTGCCATGGCTGGTATTAGTATCTATGTAGCAAGGATCACCTCTAGCCTGGCCCACCTCATGGGAGGGTCCAGGAGGGTCCCAGGAGGGGTAGAGGTTTGGAGGGGTAGATCAGCCCTAAGACGAGCTGCGGGAGTCGAGCTCCAGCCTAGGGGTGGGATGCCCGAAGGTGCCGGACGGAGTCGGCGTACGGAGAGACAGGACACGGAGTCAGTTGGAGGAGGTCTCTCGACAAAGTGCCGATGACGGCTTTATTGATACCATTTTGCACAAGGATATGATTATTTTTTATTTGTTCTTTTGATTAACAAGCATAGGCAAGCTTTTCTCTTTCTGTTTCCTTCTAATCTATATATGGTTAGTCAAGTGTTAGACAGGTGATTTTTTTTCTGTTCCTTGACCTAAACTTTTCTTAGCAACATGAACTCTATTGTGTCTCATGTTTTTTTTTTTTTGGTGTCATTAATCTACAATTACAGAAAGAACATTATGCTCACTAGGTTCCCCCTTTCACCAAGTCCCCCCCACCTCCCCATTCACAGTCACTGTCCATCTGCGTAGTAAGATGCTGTCAAATCACTACTTGTCTTCTGTGTTGCACAGCCCTCCCTGTGCCCCCCACCCATTATACATGCTAATCATAATGCCCCCTTTCTTTTTCCCATGCTTATCCCTCCCTTCCCACCCATCCTCCCCAGTCCTTTTCCCTTTGGTACCTGTTAGTCCATTCTTGGGTTCTGTGATTCTGCTGCTGTTTTGTTCCTTCAGTTTTCCTTTGTTCTTATACTCCACAGATGAGTGAAATCATTTGGTATTTGTCTTTCTCCGCCTGGCTTATTTCACTGAGCATAATACCCTCCAGCTCCATCCATGTTGTTGCAAATGGTAGGATTTGTTTTCTTCTTATGGCTGAATAATATTCCATTGTGTATATGTACCACATCTTCTTTATCCATTCATCTACTGATGGACATTTAGGTTGCTTCCATTTCTTGGCTATTGTAAATAGTGCAGCGATAAACATAGGGGTGCATCTGTCTTTTTCAAACTGGGCTGCTGCATTCTTAGGTTAAATTCCTAGAAGTGGAATTCCTGGGTCAAATGGTATTTCTATTTTGAGCATTTTGAGGAACCTACATACTGCTTTCCACAATGGTTGAACTAGTTTACATTCCCACCAGCAGTGCAGGAGGGTTCCCCTTTGTCCACACCCTCGCCAACATTTGTTGTTGTCTGTCTTTTCGATGATGGCGATCCTTACTGGTGTGAGGTGATATCTCATTGTGGTTTTAATTAGCATTTCTCTGATGATTAGCGATGTGGAGCATCTTTTCATGTGCCTGTTGGCCATCTGGATTTCTTCTGTGTGTCACGTTTTTATGCAAAGCGGTTTCTAAGTAATGCATGTGACCACAGAAATGTGCAGCATGTAGCAGTGACTATGGAGTCTATCAGCTCAGGGTGAAATACGGGTCACTCACTGCTATAGTTAGCTAGGCAGGTATCATCATCTATATTTCTAATGCAATGGGTACATTTTATCTCCTCATAATATTTATTCTATCATAGGTAAGATGCAAGATAAAAATAGAAAGCATGATTTAGTGCTGTAAGAGGGCAAGTGTATATGATCAGGTCTGTGCCCATAGACTAGGTATTAATCCAAGCTGGACAAGGGCAACAAAACATCCACAGGTGCAGACAATTTCTCTCAACACAGGGGGGGTGAGGTTCTAAGCCTCACCTCTGTTGGCCCCCATTTTCTCACCTGATGGCCCCCCTGCGACTGTGCCTGTCTTAGGTTGTTCCTCCCTTGAGGAATCTTACCCGTCTCTGGCTAACCAGCCATCTTCCAGGGCCATACAGGGAGATGTAAAGCTGGTAAGTGAGAGAGAAGCAATATTCTTTGAAAATATTAGCTTTTCACTTCTTTGTAGATTTATGCCCAGCACTTGTCTTGAGGTATTTTTACCACTTGGAAGAATGATGGTACTTGGTAGTTTCACGTATGAGGCATGAATTCTAGTAAAGGGCTGTAATTAGGAAGGAAGAAGAAAAACTATAGAAGTAGTAAATAGAGGAAAACATGAGAAGATGGATTAAGTGTCAGACCGGGTTATTCCATTCAGTATTCCCCCATAACTCTATTTCTCTAATTTTCCTATAAAACACTTCATCACTAATTTCACTAGCATTACAAAAAAGGAGGGCATGCCCACTTAGGTGGAGATGGAGTGGTCAGTGTTTGACTAGCTACCTGCAGGTTTTGGTATTCTATGCCAAGATTGCCATCTGGCCCCTGCATGTTCTATTCTCCAGGACCACTGTCCTGAAAAGCTTCTGGGAAATTTATGTTCTCCCCCTTTCCGTGCTGCTTAGCAAAGGTTAGCTTAGTCCTTGGCAACAATGCAAGTAAAAACAAAGCCAATAGTATAATGGAGAATAACAAAATCAAGGTGGGTGGTAGGGGGAGCCAGCTGCGAAGGCCCCTGCTTTGTGGGGGTCTTCCTCCAGCCTGAGCTTTGCTACACAGCTTGAGTAGCATGGCTCCCAGCAATGAGCAGACCTGAGCTCAAGGCCTGCTTGGCCCCCTGCCCCCTGTGTGACCTTGAGCAGGCTCTGTCCCTTCTCTGGCCCTCCCTTCAGAGCTAATCTGAAGTGCAGGAGGCTCAAGGCAGGTGTTGGGGAGCAGAGACCATGAGGGGGCAGGAGTTGGGGGACCAGGGCAGAGGTCACTGCTGTGGTCCAGGTAAGCGATGAGGGACCCAACAAAGTAGAGTTAGAGTCTTGACACACACACACACACACCCCGCCATGCCATGGTCTGTCTTCCCCACAGCAGCCAAGAATCAGATGATAACCTGTCCACAGCTGTTCAGGGTTCCCACCTTCCTCAGGGTCAAAGCCCAAGTCCTCCCCTCAGCCCACAAGGACCTGCATGACCTGCCCCATCCCCTCCCTGTCCTCCTCTCCTCCCTCTCCCTACCTCGCTCACTCTGCTCCAGCCACATGGGCCTCCTCACTGTTCCTCTAACATGCCAAGCCCTGTCCTGCCACAGGACCTTTGCACAGGCTGTGGCTTCTGCCGAGAACTCCACACAGTGACCTTCCTATCCTTCTTGACCTTCAGATATTGTTCAGAAGCCATGTATTGACATGCCTGCGGTGCTGACAGCTGAATTAACTGCCTCAACCCCCATGGAGGGCAATCTAGCTATATCTATCGAAATTTGGATGCACATTTTACCCCAGCCATTTACCTTCTAGAAATTTGACATTTTTTCACATGTGTGACGTGACCTCTGACAACACTATAGTGACCAAAAATTGGAGTCAGCATAAATGTTTACCGTTAAGGGATTAACGAAGCAGTACACCAAGGAATATTCAGATAATATGAAGGAGAGAAAGAAAGGGAGACAGAGACAGAATGAGGCAGCTCTCCGGGTCAGGATCTCTAAATTACTAGGTTGAGTGAATAGATATTTAAATTAAAGTGAGGTTCAAAACAGCATGTCTAGCTTTGGTGGTAAAAACAAGAAATGTACTTCCTTGCAGGTGTAACAAACCAGAGAAATTAGCAGCAGACACTGCCTGCCAGGAGGGGAGCAGGGGAGACAGGAGGTGCAACACTTACCCCTTCCACTTTTTTTGTTTAAACAGCTTTATTGAGATAGAATTCACATGCCTTCTACACCCATTTAAAGTGTACCATTCACTGGTTTTCAGTGTATTCACAGAGCTGTGCAACCATCACCAGTCAATTTTAGAACATTTTTAATCCCCCAAAAGGAAATCTTCCCTGCCTTTAGCGGTTCATCCCCAGAAAGCTTTCCCATGTCCCCCTCCCACGCCCCTGGCAACCACTAATTTACGCCCCGTCTCTAAGGATTTGCCTGTTTATGGAAGTGGAATCATATGCTCTGTAGCAACCGCGCTTCCTTCCTTTTTATGGCTGGGTAATACTCTGTTGCATGGACGGTCCACATTTGTGTGTATCTGTTCATCTCTGGATGGCCACTGGGGTTGTTTCCACTTCTTGGCTATGAGGATCATGATACTATGCACATGCGCTACAAGTTTTTTAGGCAGACGTATCTTTTCGTTTCTCTTGTGTAGATACCTGGCCTGGGACTGCTGGGTCAGACGGCCACTCCATGGTTTTTTATTTGAGGAGTTGCAAGACTGTTTTCTGCAGCTGCTGACCCCTTTTCCATTCCCGCCAGCCACGCACCAGGGCTCTGGTGTCTCCCCATCCCTGCCACGCTTTGTACCTTCAGAGTTTTGAAAGTGACCCATTGCCTCTCGCAATGGTCAGTACTGTTTGGGACATGAGCTTGTCCTGGAGACATTAACTAACCATCAGCTCCTCTTCTGTCATCCACCACTTTTGCATCACGCTGCAGCCTCATCGCTGTCCCTATCGGAAATAACCTGGTTCGTTTCCACATCTGCCATTGATAGGTCTGCCTTCCCCACCAGAACAGGGACTGGGCTGGCCTTTGCTGCTGTGGGTTTTCCTTGAACTTGACACCAAGTTGATGCAAATAAATACTGGTTGGATGAATGAGTCCCCTCTAAGTTTCATATCTGCCAAAAGACTATGGAGTCCCAAAAAACCCCAGATTCAGGAAATCCCATGTTGAGTTCATGTCCCAACATTATTGGGAACCAGGGCCCTTTGGCCACCCCGCCTGGCCTGGCCTGGAGGTCTCTGCTGGGTCACTGCTGGTGCCTCTGGGCACCTCCTTCAGGATCAAGACAGAACTGCTGCCTTGGTCTTGAGTTAGGGAAGCCGGTTCCTTAACACCTGCAGGATCCTAACGCATGCCACGAATTTTCGAATAAGACTGGGAGGATTTAGAATGAAACTGCCTGCAATTAGCCTTCCTTGAGGGGAAGCCTGAGAAGGTCTGGGAGAGGCGGAGAGCAGGAGGTGAGGTTAGAAGGGGTCAAGGGTCAGCTGAGGTCTCCAGGAGGTAAGCCAGGGACCTGGAGCAGGGTTTTCAAACCTGGGTCATGACCAGTTAGTGGGGTGCAAAAATCAGTTTAGCAGGTTGCAAGTATATTTTTATAAAATAAAAGAACAGGCAAGACAAAAATAGAAAATATCAGAAAAAAATCTTGTTTGTGGGTTGCAAACAGTGTTTTTTAATTTTTTTTAATAAACTAAGAGACCAGAACAGAGAATAAGACAAATTGAATGGAAAATATCAGAAAAAAGTGTTTGGTGGGTTGCAATCAACTTTTTTAAAATGAAAGAACAGAACAGGATTTGCCAGAAAATATAACTTTGTTGGGTTGCGACAAACTTTGTTTTTATAAAATCCATGCATAGGACAGAAGAGAATAGTATTGGATAGGATTGACCAGAAAAATTAATTTTACAACCAACTGATTTTTACAAAATTTCTGTTTTCTGTGAAACAAAATAATAGACTAGAACTAACAGAAAAAGAAATGCAGAAGGCCACAACATTTTTTAAATGAATACAATAGAATAGCCGATATCAGCAGGCATGTAGTAAGGATAAGTATAACTTCATGAAACTTACTTCTTTTTCACAGATCTACATGTAAATATACATTTGTGTTGTTCGCCACAATATTAAAATCAATTTTTTTAACAGTGAGTTGTAGCTTTAAAACAAAAGGGAATAATGTACAACAAATACGGTCTGCAAAAGCTAAAATATTTATCATCAGTTCCTTTACAGAAAAAGTTCACTAACTCATCCTCTAAAGCAACTCTTTGTGGCAGCTGGGAAAAAAAATCTTCAGGCTGCTCCTTCTGGCATTTTTATGATATCGAACACAGGGAAACAATGTAAATGTCCATCATGGGGTGGGCGTGGACAGTAGGTAAATAAATTACTTTGCAACACACTCAGTTGCCATCACAGAACGTCCAAATACGAAAGGAAGTTGCTAGAAAATATATGCAGCTTGGTTTACTTGAAGTATGAAAACAGGTGCAACACTATACGCAAATAGATATATTCCTAAATAATATAAAAACTGACCGAGAATGACAAATGCCCAATTCAGATGATGGCCATCTGGACAGAGGAGGAGGACGAGCAATAAGGCAAATCACACCAGTTTGGTGATGTTTTATTCCTTAAACTGGTGGGAAGATGCATTCAGGCTTATTATATTACGCTTCAACTACTTTTTCCTAAAACAATATATCCAGTTGTTGCGAGAGAATAAATGTGCAGGGTACAAGAAAATGATCACTAGAATATTCAGGGTAGTAGCGTTTTGGGGGCAGAGTGGGGGACAGCCCACATGTGAGGAACTCTGGGGGAAAACTGGCAAATTTCGACTTCTTGACTTGGATGGAGATTACAAGACAGTTGACCTGGTAGTATTTGTTTAAAGTTACATGTTCGCTTTGTGGAGTTTTTGGTGTCTGAGTTGTATTTCCTGATAAGGTGCAGGAGTTTTTTAAAACATCCACAGACACGATAAACCCCAAATTCAGGATAAACGGTGAGGAGAGAGGGAATGGCACTGGAAGAGGGGACCATGGGAGCTTTAACTAGACCTGTCTTGATTTTTTTAAGGTGCGGCAAAATTTACGTATAAAACTGACCATCTTCAAAATAATAATAATAAAAAAAATAAATAAATAAAACTGACCATCTTCACATATAACACTGACCATCTTCCCCATTTTTTAAGTGTACAGTTCAGTACATTCACATGGTTGTGCAACTCTGATGTTTTATTTCTAAAATGGGCAGAGATGTGCAGCACATCAGAGGCCCTAAGTGCCGATAAAGCAGGGGGGGGAAGTGGCAGGAGCGTGCTAGGAAATGGTCAACACCCGGTCAGCTCTGTGGCAGGCTGCCCCTCATTGCTAATATTTGCCCATTTCCCTGGTGAAAAGACCCCAACGCAGTCAATTTCAAGCTACCAACTTGATGTCATGAATGGGGAGTTGGAGGGGAGCTTGGAAGTATTTTTTTTACACTATCCTCTCTTACTCTCTTGCTCTTTTTTGGCATGATCAAAGGAAACACACACGTGCTTATAAACACACTGAGTCCCTTCGGAAGAAGATACTGAAAGGCAGTGAAGCAGGGAACAAATCGCTCTAAGCCCACCCCGCATCACATCGAGTCTTTTAAAATATCATCCACAAATGAGAAGTAAAATGTTACCCAAGCCGCTCATTAAATGTCATGTGTACGTGACTTTATTCACAATCTGGCAGCTGATAAGTTGATAGAAATTCTGCATTTTTGAGGCATTTGTTTAAACACACTACGTAAGTTCATCTCTCCAGTTTTCTTTCACAATCAGAGCCCAGAATATTTTCTCCTAAAATCCGAACTACTTGGGTGAACCCTAGTCAGACGTAGACGGTAAGACGTTCCCGGCCCTCCAGAAAACCAAGGCCCAGAGAAGTCAAGCCACTTGCTCAAGGTCACACAGCCAGTGAGTGTGAGGAACAGAGGTGGGGATGAAGCCAGGGTCTGCTGGATTTCTTAGGCTTATTTAACAGATAGGGAACTGGATACTCAGAATGGCAAAGCGCTTTGCTTAAAGGAAGCTGGGAAATGACTCCAGGTTTTCAAGTCCCTAAGGCTCCAGATTCCATCTCAGTAATTCTTAGCAGGAGAATCCCAAGAAGCTCGAGGCTTGGAGGGGCTATAATGACGGAGTGTCAGGGGGGCACAAGGATCCTGTGGCCACGATCCCTCATGGCTGTCCACTGCCCCCCCAACCCCCATCCCCTTCTAGAATCCCGTGTCCGTGGAGGCTGAGAAGGTCTGCTACAGCTGCTGTAGGCAGGGCGCCATCTGCCTCCGGATCCAGATGGAAAAGAACACCTTCACGCCGGGGGAGAGCGTCGCTTTCACCACGGATATCAGCAACCAGACCAGCAAGTGCATCAGGACGGTCATCTTCACCCTCTACGCTCACGTGCAGTACAAGGGCTTCATGCCCAAGGGCAAGCAGCGGTCGCGGCTGGACAGCAGCGAGGTGGTCCGGCAGGAGGCCAACACCCAAATTGCGCCCTTCAACACCACCAAGATCACGAACACCTTCAGCCTGCCGCACGTGCTCCCTGTGAGCAGCGACTCGCGGGACAGCGAGCTCATGAGCACCAGATACGAGCTGGTGGGCACCATCCACCTGCCCTGCTCCCTGGCCAGCGTGAAGGCCAGGCTTCCCATCACCATCACGTGCACGCCCAGGGACACAGACACCTGCCCGTTGCTGCAGGGGGCAGTGTTATCTGGGAGCCAGGGTCACCAGAATTAAATGCCCAAACGTCTAAATATTGGAAGCTTTTTCAGACTCTACCGGAAGCCCTTCCTTTGTCTTGCACGAGGGCCTTCCCATGAGCCTGGGGGTGGACAGCGCACTGCCTGAATGTCCCCAACCACGGCCGTTTAGGCAACCACTTCTCCCATCCCACAATCGCTCGCTGAATGCCAGGCAGGGCCCAAGGGAACAGATCCCGCCCCAGTTAGAGCTCCAAGCCCACCTCCTCACTTACGGGGGTCTTCCAGGGCCCGGACCAGGGGTCCTCAACCAGGGCCAAATCTGTCCTCCAGGCACACTGGAAAAATCTGGTTATACTGGTTGTCGCCCCCGAAGGGGCCAGGGGGTGCTCCTGGCACAGAGGGGGTGAAAGCCAGAGATGCTGCTCAACACCATACAGTGACCAGGACAGCCCCCCGCCCCTACAATTAAGAATAATCCAGTCCCAAACGGCAGTCATGCCAAGGGGAGAAACCCAGCCTGGAGCATTCATGGGGCACGTAGTCGCTGAGTCCCAGGGCTCTTACCCTAGTTGGGGTGCACTGCTCCTCCATCACAGCCTCCTGGGCCCCCCACCTCACTCAGGGTACACAGGAGCTCCTTCCCCCAAATCTGCCCCAGATCCTCCATTCTTCTCCCTCCTCTGCCCCCACTGTGGCCCCGTCCACCATCACCGGCCACCCGGACTGGCACAGTCGCCGGCACCTGGGTCTCCCAGCTCCTGTCCTTGTACCCTACATTCCGTCCTCCCTGCAAATACAAATCAAGGACGCCCAGCAAAAGCTGAATTCCAGGAGAACAACGATTCTCTAAGCGTAAGTACATCCCACGCCATACTTGGGATATACTTATGCTTTGTAAAAATTCGCCCATCATTCATCTGATGTAACCAGGCTTCCTGGATCTTACCTGGTGGTCCCATTCCCTGAGCAACTGGAAGACCCTCAGCATAAACCAGGCCACCTTGATCCTCAACTCAGAAGCTCCACTGGGTCCCTGTGCCTGTGGCAGGGATGTAGGCAGGGGCTTAGGGCAAGTCTTCTTGGAATAATGAATGACTCTGAAATATTTCTCCAGTCACCCGAAGGCCTCAAAATACCTGCGCCTGCCTCACCCCTGCTTTGGGCCCTCCATTAGCGGGCACATGGGAGGCATATGCACTTGAATCTTGCCCATGGCATCCTGGAAGGTTCCGGAAGTGTCCGGAAAAAGAGGCAGAGTAGCACCAATTGAGACATTTGTTCCAGATCAAACTTTTTGGGGGGAGGCAGGGCAGATAAGAATGCACAAGATTAATTATTTCATTTCTCATTTTTTTTTTAATGGGAGCGACCCCCTCACTTTTAACCACATCTTTAGGGGGTCTCCATAAGAACTTGTCGAGTGGAGGTTCTGACTCCCTAAAGCCGGTTGCTGCTGGGCCAGGGTGGGGATGTGCCCCTGCTGGCTTTGAGTAGGTGATCTTCCATTTGCAGTGAACAAAAGGATCCAATCCCAGGCAGCAACCTATGGCTCCCTTGCTTCCCAGAAACTCACAAGAAGGCGCTTTTTTTCTTTTTTAGATGGGGAGGGTGTGTGGTGATGATCTCGCCTGCCCTGATGTCCTCAGCACTAACGTGAGCATCCACAAGTCTCCAGAGGCCATCCCCACATTCCTAGAACTAGATCCAGAAACACTATGTACTTCACAGCTGCAAAGTTGATGCTGCCGCCTCCAGGAAGCCTTCCAGCTACACCTGTCACTCTCCACGAGGCTCCCCAACTCCATCCCTTCCTCCATCTAGCCCCAACCACGTGCACTCCGCCAGCTCACCAGTAAGGTCCCAGTCACCTCCATGTCACCATGACGGTCTCCTCACCATCCCTGTCTTTATTTCCTTAGACTTTACTTGGAAAAATTCCAATCCTACAGAAAAAAATTTAAAGTGTGACTCAACAGCCACTGATCTTCCAACGGCTTCTCCAAGCATTGACGTTGGTCGGTCTGCAGTCTCCCTTTTTCTCTCACTCCCAAATTACTGAGACGTGAGTCATAGCATCTTAGTGCATCACACCTATGCTTCCTATTTCCCCTACCCTAAGGATTCTCCCCGATCACCAAAGTACTATTAACACTCTGAGGGGTTTTACACAGATGCAATACTATTATCTCATTTATATACTCCACGCTCAAATTTCCCTGCTGCCCCATGCATCTTTTTTATTGTGGTAAAATATACATAGCATGGAAGTCACCATTTTAACCATTTCTAAGAGCACAGGGCGGCAGCATTAAGCACATTCACATATTGTGCAACCACCTACCATCCAGCTCCAGAACTTTTTCATCTTCCCAAACTGAAACTGTCACCATCCACTTTCTGTCTCTATGGATGTGACTCCTCTAGGGACCTATGAGTGGACTCAGGCAGGATCTGTCCTTTTGTGTCTGGCCTATTCCACTGAGCATAAATCCTGAAGGCCCATCCACTTTGCAACAGGTGTCAGGATTTCCTTCCTTTTCAAGGCTGAGTAATATTCCATTGAATAGGTGGACACACTTAGTTTACCCATTCATCCATCGATGGACACTCGAGTTTTACAGATGAGGCACTGAGGCCCAGGGCATGATTTGCCCAGGTTCTCACAGCCACGTTGGGATTCCCCACTGCGTTATAGCGCCTCTCTCAGACCTGCAGAGACGGATGCAGCCAAGAAGGAAGGGCCCCATCACAGAGATGGGGAGCTTAGGCGGGGGACATTGCCAGCCAGGGTCCCTCAGTGTCAGTGAGTGGCTGGGCTGGGGACATGGGATGGTCTGAGCCTGCACTGGGATTATGAGTTTAAGTCTTCATTTCTATCTCCAATCTGGGCCTCAGTTTTTCCTTTACTGCAAAACTTAAAAGGGAATTGTGGCATCGCCAAGACTAATGGGTACCTCGGAAGCAGCCAAGAGTAACAGGTACGTGGGAAATGCCAGGAATCCAAAATACAGGCTCTCTGGACCTCAGTTTTCCTGCCTGTAAAATTTTTTCAGTAATTATATTAAACATAATATTACTGTATTGAATAATAATAATAATAGTTGTTATTAAATACTAACTATTATTCACCTTGACACAACTCTACCTTTAGGGCTGGGTTGGGTGGTGCTATCTTGGGCACTGTGGGGGGCTGAGCAACATCCTTGGTCCCCACCCGCTGGATGCCAGGAGCACCCCTGGGTCAGTCAGGACAACTGAAAATGTCCCCAGACAGCTCAAGTGTCCTCTGAGGGCAGAATCACCCAAGGTGGTAACCCCTGTCCACATTACAGGGTTGGAGGCCAAGGAGGAGCTAGTATATCTGATAGTAAAATGCTAATGAGATTCCCAGGTCTGCTGTGTGACCTTGGGCCAGTCACTTCCATTTCTGGAAGCCTTGGTTTATATCTGATAGTAAAATGCTAATGAGATTCCCAGGTCTGCTGTGTGACCTTGGGCCAGTCACTTCCATTTCTGGAAGCCTCGGTTTCCCACCTTGTAAAACTCGGATTTATGAATAAGCCTACCTCCTGAAGACGCTGGATGAAACAAACCGGCACCTATAAACTGCATCAGCCAAAGTAAGGCTCACTCCACAGGTACCCCAGCTGGGGTCTTCTGGAAAATTCTGACTCACAACAGCGGGCCCCTGCACCCTCCCCACTGCCTGCCTCCCCTCCGGGCCCCCAGATTCAGGGGACCACACAGGCGGGCACGTTGGGAACGCTTCCTGTGTGGTGGCTGGCGGGGCCCACTGGGCCAGGTGGGCCAACCGGAGAACGCAGCTGGGGCCTCCCCACTTCCTGCCCTGGGGGAGACGCCTCTCATGTTCTGTTGCCCCCACCCCAAAAATAACACGCTCTGGGAACCAAAGCCGCCCACACCAGCTGCAGCCTCCAGCTCAGGGACGCAGGACAGGCGGGGGGCCGGCAGCTGCCACCATGGCGCCTGCCCCGCTGGGAATGTCCTCTCCGCGACTGCTGCCATGCTGCCACCTCCAGCATTCCGATCCCAAGGGGCTGACTGCCCCCCCCCCACCATGGTCTGGACACATGAGCTCAGAGCAGGCTGGCTGGGGGAGGGGCCTCCTTTGCCACCCTAGGTGACAGGGGATCCTCTCTGGCCAGAACCCCCAGCCCCGAGGTGCCTCTGATCTTCACCTCAAGGGGCTGTTTGAGGGGGAAGGGGCTAGTTGTCAGGACAACAGC
Organism: Manis javanica; assembly: GCF_040802235.1. Lineage (NCBI taxonomy): Eukaryota > Metazoa > Chordata > Mammalia > Pholidota > Manidae > Manis > Manis javanica. Next base: position 96,242,148 of record NC_133168.1, on the reverse strand, counting down.
CCCCCACTTCCTCCTGGGAACAAAGGGACCGCCAGGAGAGCCAAGAACGGCGTGTTCCTTCCCCGCCAACATGACTGGCACATCCTGGCAGCTGCCACTTGGAGAGCTGTGCTATGAGCCACCGGGCCTGGCCACCCCAGACAAGGCCACTCAGTGTGGAGGCAGTCAGGAGCGGCTGTGGCCCCAGGGATCCAGTTCCTGGTCAGCTGCTACTAGGCCTCTGTCCTTCCGGTACATTCGGACAAGGCGGTCTGGCTGCTCTGCCTGCAGGACTTCACAGCAAGGCCAGGGGGCCACAGATGGCCTGCTCCGAACTGGACAGGCCAGCAGGCGTGCTGGGGACAAAGGCCACGTGGTGGCTCCCTGCTGCTCAAACCCCTGGACTGGCATTTTGGGGCTGGGGGTGCCCAGTGGGACCCGCCTGGCCTGGGAGCGACTGGCCCAGGGGACAGTGGGTCTCAGAGCAGCTCCCCTCCCCCAAGCCCATTACCGCGCAGGGGCACAGCGGACAGTTGGCGCCATGAGGACGGAGGGGCGGGGACAGGCCAGGGCCTGCATGTTAAAAGACCCCAGCTTCCTGCGGCGAGCTGCCCGAGAAGACAAAACCTTGCTTTCTGGCCACGCAGCCACAGTTGGGCAGACTGTCCACCCACTGGAACCGCAACGTGGGGAAGACGAGGGCAGGCCTGTCATGGCAGGATAGGGCTGCCAGAAAAAAATACCAGACAGGCAAGTAAATGAGTAATTTCTTAGCATCAATATGTCCCTTGCAATATTTGGGATATACTTATGCTAAAAAGCATTCATTGTGTGTCTGTATTCACATTTAACTGGGTGTCTGATATTTTTATTTGATAAACTTGCAACCCGAGGCCAGGGGAGCTAGAAGGGGCAAAACCGAGCTCACCAATGTCCCTCAGACTTGCTCCTCTGCTAGGCTCAGCCTCAGGGATGTCCCCAGTGTCCCTCCACCTGCAGGTCCCCAGCAGAGGCCGGAGTCAGCCTCACCTTCTGAACCACGGCCTGTCCACTCTCCTGCTGAAGTCTCTCTCCCTTCTGCTCCCACCCGCTGCAGACCTGGTCATGAGCCATCAGCCCCCGCCTGCCCCCTCCCCGACCCCACTCCTTTCTCTCCCTCTAGAGGGCTCCACCTCTCCTTCCCCAGAGCCCTGAATGGAGCCATCCCTGCCTGACCCTATTCCTCTCTCAGGCCTCAGCCTAGGCACCACCTCCTCCTGGAAGCTTTCCAGGACCCCCCCACCTGGGTTCCTGCACATTTATGGACTCCAACCCCATCACAGCCCTGATCACCATTTTATCCACTTGGCCACCAGAGGCACCTCGTCCAAAAATCAGACGCAAGAAACTCAGGGCCCAGGACGCTATTAGGAGCCCACGGAAATGGTTTCATGTTCATTTCTCTTAAAATCAGGAAAAACATGAATATAACACCAATGCAGTTGTCGAAAGATCACTTGCAATGTTTTTTTCACAGACGGAGGGACCCAGAACAGCTCACACGTAATAGAAGATGCTCAGTAAACAGATGGTTGGATGGACTGATGGACGGAGGGAAGGGTCAGAGGGCAGATGGAGGGGATACGTGGGCAGGGGACACCCGACCAGGCAGAGACCAATCTGGGACCAGCAGCGCCACCTTGTGGCACAATGCTGGTCACACACTCTCTCTCTCTCTCCCTCTCCCCATCTCCCCTTCTCTTTCTCTCCCCATTAGACTCAGTGGAAAGAACTGGGGAGTTTTCAGAGGCCTTCTACTGGAAGGGGGTGCAGTGGAGGAGGAGGGGGAGGGTAGGTAAGAGGGAGGAAGGAGAGGGGGGAGATGGGGAGGGGGAGGCGGAGGAAGGGAGGTTAGGGGGAGGGGGAGGAGCCCACTGGGATCTCAGAAACAAAACCTTGCAGACAGACAAGTCTGGAACTGACTCTGCGCCTGGCCTGCCCAGTTTCTGGCCGTGGGCCCTGGCACAAGTGGCATCATCTCTCTGATCCTCAGCTTCCTCATCCAGAAAGTGGGGAAAATCAAAATGAAGCCTCCGGATAATGCGATGAAATAGCTCAGGAAACAACAGCTATTTCTCACCTCCCACCTTGGGGCTCCTAGACAGCTGTTACCTTCCAGCACCCCTGCACCCAAAGCTGGGAGGTGATTGGAGATGCTTGGAGAACATGGCGGGGGCAGAGAAAGGAACGTGGGTTTGGGGGTTTGTCAGATTAGCAAATACAAAAACAACACAATAAAAAGGATGCCCAGATCGATTTGAATGTCAGAACAACAGTGAATAATTTTTGAGTGTAAGTATATCCCAAATATTGCAAGGAATATACTTATACCCCCAAAATATATTCACTGTTGACCTGAAATTTAAATTGAACTGAGCGTTCTGTATCTTACCTGGCAACCTTAGCCTTGGGATCCTGGGGAGGGAGGCAGGAAGGCTTCCTGGAGGAGGTCATGGTGGTGGTGCTGGTGATAGTGTAGCAGCCCTTTAGCGGCCCTTTCCTTCGCCTCCCCTGCCTACATATGCACACACGTACAGTGGCACATGCCCTGGACTGCACACACAGGGGACTGGGGCTGGGAGTTAATCCCCACAGCAGAGGAGTAGACCATTCTCCTTTTGTTCAGAAGATGTGGGACAAACTCAACAGAACTTTATTTTGCAAATAAGAATTGGGTTACATCCCCTCTGGCCATGTCCCAGCAGCTGAAGGTCACTAACTCATTATCCCGTAGTGACTTTCAGGCTGTGTGGCTACAGACAAGTCACTTCATCTCTCTGAGCTCTACACATTCCAAACACCTTCTCCTCCAGCCCTCTCCCTCCATCACTCCATTCCAGCCACATCAGCTTCCTAGATGCATCTGCAACTCACCAGACATGGTCTGCCTCAGGGCCTTTGCATGTGCACTTTCCGTCTCCAGATTTCTACATGGCCTCCTCACCTCCCTCACTTCTGCACTCCAAAGGCACCCTGATAGAGATCCTCTGACCACCCTATTTAAAGCCACACGCCCAAATTCTCAATCCTGGACTTTTGCTTTTCTCATCAGCACTTGCAACCACCTGACTCAGGGCACTTCACTCACTTAGCTGGTTCATTGTCCATCTCTCCCACTGGGCACCTGAGTGCCACAGGCTGGGATGTTTCCCACTCTGCTGTGTCCCCAGCACCCAGCTTCAGCAGCTCAATAAAAATTATTAATGAATAAGTAGGAAAAAAGGTCTGCGGCAAATGTGAAATTTTTATCTGTTACAGTTCACTGCCTTAGTCGTTTCGGGGTCTCAGAACTCACTAGAGAATCTGATTGGCGGCATGTGGTTACCTAACTGCATATTCAGCTCCTGGTATGCCACAGCCATATGGCACTAGAGGTCACCACATTGGGTGGTACTAATTCTACAGCACTGCCAGTATCTCAGAAAGTTCTGCTGCACAGTGCTAGTGTAAAACCTGTCCAAAAAATGCTCTTAGTCCCAGAAGCCCCACCCCAACCCATATAATTTAGAAGAGGTGGAAAGCTGGTGGCTCTGGAGATGGATATAGCCCCATTTGGGTTTTACTTGGTCCAACAGGTTTCTAAGAGGCAGCACACTTGTATAGTCTAGAATCCCTGGGAATCTGGGCATCTGTGGGTGGGTTTTCCATAAGACAATGCTCCGCCCACTCTGGGCAAGGCATGCTGCCGACCTTTTAGCAGAGGCATTTATCTCCTGCCTGGCCCCTGGGGGCCCTCTGAGTTTGGGACTGTAGGTTTATAGACCAAGAGCCTAAAGGATCTATTAGAGGGCGCGGGTGGAAATCCAGGTGGGTACTGCTTCAGGAAGGGGTTGACCCAGGAGTCAGAGATTCAGGAGTTTGTTCCTGCCCTGCCCCTGGCTGACCGGCTCTGGGCCTCAGTATTCTCATCTGTAAAATGGGGGTGATAAGGGCACACACAGTGTATGGAGGACTAAGAGGTGCGACGTGGGTCAGGGCGAGCAGAAGGTGCTCGATACCTGTTCACTGCTGTGCTTAAAGCTGTTCATACCTCTGGGCCCATTTTGGCTCCAGAACTCGCGAGCCCATAGTGTGGGGCGTGGCCCCTGACGCGCTGAGGGTATCAGGCAATGATCTCTGAGTCCTCACAGCCTCGGTTTGGCCACCGGAAAAGAAGGGTTCGTGGGAACCCAGAACCCGGATCGTACTCACCTCCCAGGGCCGAGTTCACGGGGTTCCTGGATGAGGAGGGTGCCTCTGCCCTTGGCTCGATCAGGCGTCCTACTGGGGTCTCTCGGCCGGGGGCGCAGCGTGGAAGGCGTGCGCAGGCGCCCCAGGTTCGCGCTTTCCAGACTTTACCTGTGGCCCCAACGTCCCGGGCCGGGCGACGGGCGTGGCCCGGCGGTGGGCGTGCCCCTACCTGATTGGTCACCCAGCCCGTCACTCCCTGGTTCCCGCCCCCCACCGTAAAGGCCCGCCCCTGGCAGGCCCCGGACAGTTAACGAGCTGGCTTGGAAGTAGTGGTCGCTGTGGCCGGTACGTCCCGCTGACCGTGGTGAGAGGTGAGGGGGGGCCCCTGATGAATGTGGGGCTGGGCCGCCAAGTCCTGGCGCGCCCCAAGGGAGGAAGGGGCGGGGAGGGCCTTCCGGGGGGGAGGTCCGCTGTTCTCTGCGGCCTGGGGAGGGGTCTTCAGCCTGGGCTGAGCACCTCCCTTTCTATCCCCCAAAATTGTAACTTCTGAACCAGGCTCAAACTTTCGAACTCCCTCCTCTAAATTCCTGAGACTTTTCATGGGGCCCCCTAAAAGGGGCAGTATCAAGGGGGGGAAGGAGTTAAATCCCCCGTCCCAAACCACAACCTCTCCAAATTTAAAAAAGCTTGCTTGCTTGCAAGCCGTCCTGCACAGGAATTCCGCCTTCCCCTGGTCCTTAGAGCACTCCCGACCTCAACAAGGGGCAGTCCTGCCTAGCAAAGCCCCCTCCCCTCGACGCCTGGGGGCTTGGCCTCTCCCTTGCACCCGTTTCTGGGCCTCCTGCTGACCCTCGGGAGGTCGCGGACAAACCCCGCCCAGTCCCCTTGGGTGGGTGTGGCCGGTGGGTTGTCCCAGGCGGCGGTGGGAAGGCCTGACCCTTAACTTTGAGTCCTTGGCACCTTTGTCAGGACGGAGATGACGGGCCTAGTCTAGGGCCTGGGTCTCAGGGAATTTAGAAGTTGGGTCTTAGCGTATCCTGGCTGCAGCTGCCCGGCCGATTGACTCCAGCCAGTGCCAGTTAGCTCTTGCCCTGGCACCAGGGGCCAGCTGCAAGTAGGATTCCGAACCCAAGGACTTCTATGGGCGCTGACATCTGCAATGGCCACCCTTGGTTAAACCGGTTCCAGGAGGGATTGATGGACAAAGATGGGAGAAAGGGTCCCCAGGCTGCCCTGGTGAGCTCAGGCTGCAGAGAAGGTGAGCCAGGTACCAGCTCCCAGGAGATGATCACCAGAGGCAGGCCTTGCTCCATTTCCGGTCGAGGGGAACTTCTGTAATACGCAGGCTTCACCCATTTGTACACAGCGGCCAGAGTGGTGTGGAATGGTTCACTTTATTACCTACTGGGTGCCAGGTGCTCCTCTAATCTGAAAGGACTCCCAATTGGGAAGGGACATGCCCATTTCACAGATGTGGCAAGTGAGGCTCTGAGATGAGGTGCTGCTTTCCCAAACTCCCACGGCTAGTGGGTGGCAGCCCGGTTTGGAGTGCAAGCCTGCTGCTCTCAGAACACCAGTTTGCTGAGTTCTGCTGGTAGCAGGTGAAACTGCGCACGCGGGACCCTGGGCCCCCTTCCAATGGGGGAGGAGGGAAACCTCAAAGTCAAGGACAGGCTCCTCCCAGAATTACATGGGGAGCCAGCCTTGAAGGCAGGCACTGCCATTAGCCCCATTTCACAGGCAAGGGGGCTGAGGCTTGCACAGAGGAAGCTCCTTGCCCAGCATAGCATTACTCATGCACTCCCGTTTGACGATGCTTTCTTTACCCATCTTGTCTCACCTAGCCAGGAAACTGGAGCACACCTGTGGTCCCATCACACCTGCAGATGTGTGCATTAGACTCACCTGGGGAGCCTCCCTTGCGCTCCCCACATCCCTGAGTCTGGCTCAGCTGGTCTGCTGGTCTGCAGTGGAGGCGTGGTCTCTCTCTCTTTTATTTTAAGCATAACTTTTTTAGGAACAGGTAATACTACCAACCTGGCTCAAAAGTCAGAGGCCTGCCCAGCTACCTAATCATCCTCCCTGAAAGGCGGCCACTGTTAACAGTGTCCTGTGTGTCTGTAAAGATTCTGTGCAAATGAAGCAAAACCTTTCCAACTCTCCATACCCATTGTCTCTTACCAGTATCTTAGTCCCTGCCAACTATGTGTAAGTCTCTTCTCTTTAGCCACTTCCCTGGGCTGTGCTCTTATTTTCTCTAGTCCCCTTCTGCTGGGGAATCAGGTTGTGTCCAGTGTCAGGTTGTGGCCAACACAGGACACACGCCTCTGCTCGCATGGCAGCATGGGTGTGGGACTGTCCCCTCAGTGAGGTTTCTGGGTCAAAGGGAAGATGGCTCTCGAAACCTGGTACAATTGGCCAACTGCCGCCCACAGAGGCTTTGCCCCGCAGGTGTCTCCTCAGAGCGTTGATAAAGGTGAGTCCTTGTAGGGGTGCCAGGGTCGGCTGCGTCAGCAGCACGGGATCTGCTTAGGAACTGGACTCTTGGCCCTCCCAGCCTGCTGAGTCAGCATGTGTTTGAGCACGTCTGCAGGCGCACGGTCCTGATGGGCAGGCATGGCTCTGAGAACTGGGGCGGCTGCTCGGAGGGCAGTGGGAATGCCGGCTTCTCCCTGCATGTAGGGCCAGGGGCGGTTGTGCCCTGACTGGTCTGTCTGTCCACAGTGCCTGCTGCCGAGAAATGTCTGACAACGAGGCAGAAGCCACTGCCGACACCCAGGTGACAACAGCGGAAGAACCAGTACAGCAGGTGAGGGGAGTCTGGGCTCTGTGAGATGAGGCTTCCCACCCCATGGAATGAGGCAGGGAGCTGCTGGCCGCAGATGGCGGTCAAGAGATGCCTTTCGGGGTGCGTGAGAGCCATGGTACAAACCCCTGAAGGGTGGGCGCAGGAGGACTGGGGGTCCCAAAGCCTTGGAGGGGAATGGGTGTCCAGCTCTGTTTGAAACTACCTGCCTGCCTCCACCACGCCTGCCCTGTATGGAGTTTCTCCTATGGTCCTCCTTCCTTCCTACGGCATCAGCCCCATTCCCCCCTCTAGCCCAGTTCAAATGAAGGTCCCTTTTAATAAACAACTGCATTAAGGTATCATGGAAATACCATAACATGCACCCTTATGAAGGATGCTCCTTAATAATTTTTAGGAAATTACTGTAAGTCGTGCATCATGACCACCATCAGTTCTAGAATATTTTTCATCTAGCCGAAGGAGACCCCACACCATTCGCAGGCAGCCCTCATTCCCCCGACGGCCTCGGCCGCCACCTATCTAGTTCCCTTCCTCATGGATTTGCCTATTTGGGGCGTTTCATACAAATGGAAACATACACCGTGAGCCCCTTTTGTGTCCAGCCTCTCTCACGGAGTGTCATGTAGCACATGTCATACCTCACCCCTTTTTAAAAACACTAGTAAAATGGATATAGCTCTAAAATACACTGTTTTAATCATTCCAGAGTATACAGTTCATGGCATTAAGTGCATTCACAGTATGTAACCATCATCTCTAATTCCAGAATTTTTTCATCTCAAACAGAAACCCATTCCCCATCAATATCACTCCTCACCCCTTTTCCCCCTGGCCCCTGGCAACCACTAATCTGTTTTCTGTCCATGGATTTACCTATTCTGGACATTTCCTGTAAGCAGAATCATAAAATCATTTTATAAAAGCAGAACTTCCTATGGGGGAGGGGCTGAGGTGAGTTAATGGGGAGGGGGAGAGGGATAAAAGGGCACAGAAATTCTCAATCATAGTATAAAGTGGTCATGGGGATAGTAGTACAACTTGGAGAATATAGCCAGTGATTCTGTAACATCTTCCTATGTTCACATCCCCTAGTGGGGACGAGGATTTAATAATACGGGTAACTGGTGAACCACTGTGGTGTATTCTTGAAACTAAAATAAGACTGTATCAATTAAAAAACAAAGATTGTATATCCACGATACTTCAATAAAAAGGAAAAAAAGTAGAACCTTCTACATTAGTACTTCGTAAGTGAGATCAGACAGGACCTGCCCGTCTGTGTCTGGCTTACTTCACTGAGCACAATGTCCTCAAGGTGCGTCCATGCTGTAGCAGGTGTCAGACCGTCCTTTTTCAAGGCTGAGTAATATTCCAGTGTGGAGATGGACCACATTTTGTTTATCTGTTCCTCCGCCAATGGACACTAGGGTTGTTCCCACATTTCAGCTGCTGTGAATAAAGCTGCTTTGAACATGGGTGTGCAAACATCTCTTCAAGATTCTGTCTTCAATTCTTTTGTCTCTACGCCCAGAACTAGAATTGGTGGGTCATATGGTATTTCTATTTTTAATTTTTTTTGAGGAACCACCAGACTGTTTCCTCAGCAGCTGCACCGTTTCCCATCCCCCACCAACAGTGCCCGAGGGCTCCCGTTTCTCCACGTCTTCACAGCCACTTGTTAATTTTTTATTTTATTTTATTTTATTTTATTTTATTTTATTTTATTTTATTTTTTTGCTAGTAGCCATCCTAGGTGTGGGCTGTGGGTGGTATCTTGCAATTTTGACTTGCATATCCCGAATGATTCATGATAATTGGGCCTTTTTTCTTGTACCTGTGGGCCATGTGGAGGCTACATATTTTTCAAAACATGCTTTGCCCCACATTTTCTTCATCCGCTCACCAGCTGATGGGCGTCTGGGTTGCTTCCACTTCTGGGCCGTTATGAACGAGGCTGCTGTGAACATACGTATGCACAAGTCTCGGGTGGGCGTGTGTTTTCCTATCTAGGGTAGATTCCTAGGAGCGGAATTGCTGGATTGTATGGTCAATTTGTCACTAATGTCTGAAAAGACCACGTGGCTAAACCCTGGAGGCAGACTGCCTAAGTCCAAGCCCCGCTTTGTTGCTGGCTGGCTTTGTGACCCTGGGGGACTGACTTAGCCTTTCTGTGCCTCAGTTTACCCTTCTGTAAAATTGGAACAACACTCCCCTTCTCCCGGGACTGGCAGTTAAGCAAGTTAGAACACAAGCTCTTCAAACAGCACCTTTCAGAAATAAGTCTTATGCAAGCATCTTTGATACAAGTGATCTTTGCAAATCCTTCCCGTTTTATGGATTGGGAAATGGAGGCACAGAAGGGCTCAGGAAAGCTGTCCAAACTATTTGGTTCTGTTCTTATAGGGTGAAAGCAGCCACATTCAATATGTAAGTGAATGGGTATATCCATGGGCCAGTAAAACATTACTTACAAAACCAGGAGCAACAGCATATTATTCCACCATAATGGACGTTTGTTACAGTGTGAACGGGCCTTGGGGACATCATGCTCAATGAAATAGGCCCGACACAGAAGGGCAGATCCTGTCTGATCCCACTCCAAGGAGGTCCCTAGAGGCGCTCCATCCACAGAGACAGAAAGTGGGTGCTGGGGCTAGGGGAGGAGATGGGAGTTTGATCAGTGTTTCATGGGGACAGAGCTTCAGTTTGGGAAGATGCAGGCTGGGCACAGCTGCACCACATGAATGCTTAACGCAACCGAGCTGTGCACTTACAAATGGTTAAAATGGTCAATTTTGTAATATATATTTTACTGCAGTTTCTAAACAAACGAAGTGCTCATCCATGACACTACATGGATGAACCTTGAAAACATTACTCAGAGAGAGAAGCCAGGCCTCAAAAACCACACACTGTGCGATCCCATTTCTGTGAGTGCCCAGAACAGGCATAGTCCAGACAGACAGACAGCAGATTAATGGTTGCCAGGCAGGGGCCAGAGGGAGGGAAGAATCGTCAGTGACCGTTAATGGGCTCAGGCTTTCTTTTTGGAGTGATGAGAAAGTTTGGAATGGGGTCGTGCTAATGGTTGCACAACCTTGCGAATATACACTAAAAACCTCTGGATTTGTGCACTTTCAAGACGATGAAATGTATGTTGTGTGAACTCCATAGAGCTGCTAGGAATAAACCAGACACGAATGGAAAAACTCAGGTGGCTCGGAGTGTGCCGACCCCAGTTGTAGACCCTGAGCTCTGGGCGAGCAAGGTTCTTGTCTGCTGTCACTGCCTGGCCCTCCTTGGGTATCAAGTGCCCATTCAAACATTTGAGCCACCAGCTCAGATAAAGGAAGCACATAGCGAAACCCCAAAGTTCCTTGCTTGTGCAACCACGTGGATGCAAAGCAGGGGGAAGCTGAGCCGTTTTTCCTGGCCCAGAATGAGAGCGAAACTGCATGGCACCCCGAGTTTCAGGCCCAGCCCGTCTGAGCCCGTCTGTTCCCCCCTGTAGCCCAGCGTGGTGGACCGTGTGGCCAACATGCCCCTCATCAGCTCCACCTGCAGCATGGTGTCGGCTGCCTATACCTCCACCAAGGAGAGCCACCCCCATGTCAAGACCGTGTGCGATGCAGCCGAGAAAGGCGTCAAGACCCTCACAGCGGCTGCCGTCAGCGGGGCGCAGCCGATCCTCTCCAAGCTGGAGCCCCAAAGTGAGTGAAGCCCTGGAGAGCAGGGAGCCTCCCCGCCTGGCTCTTTAGGGGGTCTGCCCCACCTTTCACCCTGTTCCCCCAAACTAGCACCTGCCAACCTTTGCGGGCCCCTGGTGACATTCCTGTGCAGTAACCATCAGATTTCTGTCCTCGCCACTTGCAGTCACATCGGCCGGCGAATATGCCCACAGGGGGCTGGATAAGCTGGAGGAGAACCTGCCCGTCCTGCAGCAGCAGCCAGGGAAGGTACCTGACCTCCGCCACCAGGGGTCCCTGGCCTCCGGGGCGGAAGGCGGGGCTCCGCCGAGACGGGTCTGTGGGATTGTGGTCCACCTTAACTAGACTAGGCAAGTGTGACAGGCCCCCTGACCCCTCTTCTGTCTGTCCCCACCCTTCCCCAAATCTTCTTTCCACTGGACAGCTGGAGGATTGTTCTAAACACCAGGCAGACCTGTTCAAATCTCCCTCTGCCTCCCACCTGGCCCAGGGCAAAAGCTCGGTGTTCAGTTAACATCAGTGGCCGTATGTCCTGGACACAGTGATGGAAACAGAGTCTTTGCCCTCACGGAATTCTCATCCTGGGGAGGAAGGGAAAGTCCCCCCGAAGGAGGTAGTGAGCACGCCCATGTCAGCCCTACCCCAGGACCTTTGCATGTGCAGGTCCTTCACGTCAGGCTTTTGGGTCTCTTTGCTGATCTTGCCTCTTCAGCGGTCCCCTGTGCCTCTTGAGGAAGGTCCTTGTCGCTATCCGGTACTAGTGTGACTGAGGAACTCACGTTAAGTGTTTTAAATAGCTACTCTTAAGCCATTTTCTTTGAAGTAAATTTTCATTTAAAAGTCAAATACATAAATAATTATTTTAAATTTAAATAGCTACCTGTGGCCAGTGGCTCCCACATCAGGCGGCATAATTCTAACACACGACATCAGCTTCACAGTTCGGTGGTTTTCATATACTCAAAGTGAGTAACATCACTGTCTGTTTAGAACGTTTCTTCACCCCAGAAAGAAACCCCACATCCCTTAGCTATTATTCTCCTTCCTGCCAAACACCCCACCCTCTGGCAACCACGAATCTACTTTCTGTCTCTGCGGATCTGCCTGTCATGGACATTTCACAGAAACGGGGGTCACACACTGTGTGGCCTTCTGTGGCTGGCATCTCTCCCTGAGCACCGTGTGTTCAGGATCCATCCACCTTGTAGCGTGCGTCGGGGCTCTGCTCCTGTTCATGGCTGTGTAATATTCCAGAGTGTGGGCAGCCCACGTTGTGTTTATCCCGTCACGTTTCTACCTTGTGGTGATTGTGAGTCATTCTGCTGTGTACGCATGTGTATGAGTCGTTTCAACCTTTTAAGTTCTATGCTCTGAAGTGTTTTTTAACCGCTGTTTTGTCTCCCTCCCCAGCTGGAGGGAGGGCACAGACTGTCTGCTTTGTTGCTCTCTGCTGCCCACCATACAGCCTGGGACATAGTTGGTGCTTCATCTCTACTTCTGCTTAGTGGGACACAAGGGCCACCCTAGGTATCTATTTGTGTTTGGGTTTCTCCCTCCAGAAATAGGGGCTTCCTGGAGGGACACACCCATCACAATTCCAGTTCTCGGGCTTTCCGCTGAGACCTCGCGCTTCACAGGCAGCTCGTTCATCAGCGGGAACTGCTCTGTCGTGTCCCTGTTTCTGCATAAAAGGGCTCCACTAGGAAGCAATGGAACTGAACGTGAACTCATGTCTCGCTGGCAAAGGCCCTTAATGGAGAAAAGTACCAAATCCATGGAGGGATGGGGAGCTGTCACCCGGGACCCACCCCTTTGTGCCAGGTGCTTCTCCTGCTGGTGCCACGTGAGGCCAGCATTCCTTCCGTTTATAGAAGAGGCGAGCCTCGGGTGAAATTCTACAAGGTCATCCAACAGAGTGACTGCCATGAGCCCTGAGCCGCACGGTGCTCTGTCATTCTGGGCCCTGTGACGTACCCTGCCCCCAACCTGGGAAGAGGTCGCCTTTCCCGGTTCTGCAGGATGGCAGTGTTGTCAGAGCAGGGATTTGAACCTGGGCCAGTGTGAGCTCGGTGACAGCCCCGCTGTGAGCCAAGTTAGCTTAGTGCTGGTGTTCAAACCCAAGGACTGCTCCCTCTCCCCAAAAAGAGACCAATTCCAATGAGCATGAGAGGGCCAGGTCTTCACATGGGCACCAACTTCGAAGGGTAGACACCAGAACAGGTGTGATTTTGAACTTCCCAGAGTTGTGGAGATCTGTTAAAGACTTCAAGAACAGCAGGCACTGATGAAAGAATGCCCACTGTGTCCTAGAGCGGCTTCTCCAAGGAGTCGATGTAAAGCTATTCCGGGGGTTGGCACATCTGGCCCTCTGCCTGTTTATGTAAATAAAGTTTTATTGGCACACCCAGTTATTGACACATCATTTATGGCAGCTTTCTCACTCCACAACAGCATAGTTAAGTAGTTAGGACAGAGGCAATGTGGACTGTAAAACTAAACTATTTACTATCCAGCTCTTTTCTGGAAAAACTTGCTGACCCCATAGCTGGAACCCCTCCGTTCAGCCTCCCCCAGAGGTTCGGGTTCGGGTACTGGTGCAGCGCTTCCACCCAAGAGGTGCTGATGTCAGCCTGTCTTGCAGGTCCTGACGGACACCAAGGAGCTCATCTCATCCAAGGTGTCAGGGGCCCGAGAAGCTGTGACCAACACGGTGGGCAGTGCCAAGGACACGGTGGCCACCCAGGTGACGGAGGTGGTTGATGCGACCCGGGGTGCTGTGCAGAGTGGCGTGGACATGACTAAGTCCATAGTGACCAGTGGCATCCACTCGGTCATGGGCTCCCGCGTGGGCCAGATGGTGCTGAGCGGGGTAGACACGATGCTGGGCAAGTCAGAGGAGTGGATGGACAACCACCTGCCCATGACGGATGCCGAGCTGGGTGAGTGCTGCCCGTGGGCCCGGGGCCCTCCTCCGACCACCCACCCCTCTCAGCCCCCTGGCGTCGGCCTGTCACTCACGGCCATCCTGAGCATGCCACCTCCCCTTGAATCTACTGTAGCCTCATTAGTGCCCGCCTAGACCAGCACAGTGCCTCCACCCTCGTCCCCAGAGTCTGTCCTCCCCTCAGCGGCCACCAGTGGGGGCCCACAAGCACCTGCATCATTCCCCCCTTCTCTGTCCAGAGCCCTCTCCAGGGTCCACTTCCCTCAGGGTCAAAGCCCAAGTCCTCCCACAACTCCCTCTTGTACTTTCCCACCTTCATTCATTCACTCCAGCTACACCAGCCTCCTTGCTGATCCTTGACCATGTTCCTCCTACCCCAGGTCCTTTGCACTGGCTCTTCCCACTACTAAAAATATTCTCCCCCTAGACAACCGATGGCTCCCTCCCTTCTACCTCCGGCTCTGCTCAAATGCCACCTCCCTCATCCATTTGTGTCCTGAAACCCTCGTCCGCCCCTTCATCATCAATTCTACAAAGTGGAACCTTCTCTCTTGGCCACTGCTGTGTCCCCATGTCTAGAAAGGGGCCTGGCACTCGGCGGGTACTCACACTCAGAGTTCTCTGTCGTCCCCAGTGGCCCCCTCCCACCACCACCACCACCACCACTGCATTTATTTTCATTCAAAATTTCCTTGAGCACCTGCTGAGTGTCAGGCAGCTTTTAAAGACCTAGGGATCCCTCAGTGAACAGAATTCTGCCCTCATGGAGCTCAGTCCAAAGTACACAGGAATCAGGGAAAGAGGAAAAGTCGGGGAGGTTTGGGTAGGCATTTCTGAGGAGGTTCCGGTAGTGGGGCCGGGGAGCTGTGCCGACATCAGGACAAAGAGAAGCTTAGAAAACGAAGGCCCTGGAGCAGGTCTAGGCCTGGCACGCGGGAGGAACAGCCAGGAGGCCTGTGTGGCTGGCAGAATGAGCGAGGGGGAGAGGGTGGAGAGGGGAGGGGGCAGGGCATGCTGGGCCTGGGGAGGGTGGGGAGGGCTTGGACTCTGACCTGAGGCGGGTGGAAGCCTCTGAAGGAGGCAGGGAACCTGACCCATGTTCACAGGGGTCCTCTGGCTGCTGCCAGGCAGGTAAACTGGAGCAGGAGTGAGAACCAGGGACCAGGCCGGAAGGGACTGTGTGGGTCACCGTGGGGCAGGAATGAAAACAAACAAATAGACAAACGAGGGATGGAACCGCCGAGACTAAGCAGCCGGTCCTACCTGTGGACTATGCTCAGCCCCCATGCCCACAGCTCTCGCAGTGGGTCTCAGCCCCGTGTTCTAGAGGTATCCTTTGCACAGCAAGGTCTTTCGTATGCAGGCCCTGTAGACCACAGTGCCCTCGGCAGCAAGGGCCCAGGGGCTGCCTGCGGACTGAACACGGTGCTCCGTCCAGAGGGGGCAGCAGCCAGTCAGCCCCAACCAGCTTTGCCAGAGCTGATCCGTTCGAACGAGGAGACAGAAGCTGAAGACAGGCTAGATCAGGGCTCCCCAGCATTCGTACTGCGGAGACTGGGGCTGGATCATTCTTGGGGTGGGGGCTCTCCAGGCCCTGTAGGACACTGGGCAGCATCCCTGGGCCCCACCCAGGCAATGCCAGGAGCACCCCCTGTTGTGATAACCAGAAATGTCCCCAGACATCACCCGGGGTCCCCTGCAGAGCCCAGTTCACCCAAGTGAGAACCACCGCTCTTCCTGCTCTGGGATTTCATGCAAATGGAATCATTGGTCCCCTAATGGGCAAACAGCTGGTCTCCATGTCTCCATCTCTGCTGTTTGGGGCCGCCCAGGGTCGCTATTCTAAGTATCACTGCGTTCACTCTTGGAGAACGCCCTCAGAGGACGGCCTCTGCTGCGGTTTTGAGTTCCCCAGGCACAGTTTGTAGAGGAAAGCAGGGCCAATGGCCAACTTGGGGGTCAGTCTTTGCAAACCCTCCTTTGGGGGTAGAATGGGGAAGATCTGTTTTTCTCAAAATGAAAGTCTTTATTTTCACTGGCTCCAAGTGTCCTGTATGTTTGGTTGTTTGGCTCAATGTTTTTAAATGCCATCATGTAACGATTCTTCCGTGGCATCCCCTTCCCCAACTGACTCTATCAGACCACCTCGGGGCCACATCTGGCCCACGCACGCCCTGCTTTTGTAAAAAAAAGTTTTATTGGCACACAACCATGCCCGTTCATTTACATCGGGTCTCTGGCTGCTTTTGCATGACAGTGGGCAGAGTCGAGTGAGTGACCATATACCCTGCAAAGCCAAAAATATTGACTGTCTGGCCCCATACAGAAAAAGTTTGCTTACCCCTATGTTAGAGTTATATTCTTCCAGAATTTTGAGATGTTTATGTAAACAACAAAATACCCCTAATCAGAAAAACAACTCAATCACCTCGATTGAGCCACATGTTGATGGTAGCAAGTGGGATATGGTTAAATTATTTTCCACTGCCTTTCATCTTTGGAATACTCCCGGCTGCAAGGAGATGCGCAAATACACGACTGAGACAGAGATCTCACTTCCGCAACCCAGGCAGCCTGGCTGTCCCAGGGTGCCCGGGGCCCATCTCACATTATCTGGGTCACGAATTGTACTTGTACCGATCAATCTTCTTTAAGTCAACTTTCCCAGATCCTTTTAAAAAGGTAATCCAAATTTGACACTTGCCAGCTCTGACTCCCAGGGTTGTGTAGAAGGGGAAATGTGGTTACTTGGAAAGTCACTTCAGCATAGACCAGGAGGCTGCAACCACTTCCTTAAGCACCCAGATAGTAAATAGTTTTGGCTTTTGGGGACCATACAGTTTCATTTGCAACTACTCAATTCTGCCCTTAGCCCTATAGGCCGAAGTAAATGAATGGGTGTGACCATGTGTGCCAATACAATTGTATTTATAAATGCAGATAGCATTTGGCCTAGGGGCCATGGTTTGCAGATGCCTGCCACAGGGCATTAGGAGGCCAGTGAGTCAGAAGGTCTAGATTTGAACCCAAATCAGGTTATTTATAAAGCTCAAACTTAGAATCACTATGCTAAAGTTTAAAAGGAGCAAGATAAAATAGGATAAAGTTACCAGGACAGGCAGTTTACACTCTTTTGTCTTATAACTTCATGGGTACTTTCTGGATTGAATAGTCCTGACTCTTCCGTAACTGCTGTTAAGATAGTTCTTGTGTGCCTCCGACTTCTCCTCCTGTCAAGTGCCATGGTGAAGAACATGGGGTCAGGTGACCTGGCGCCAAATTCTGACTTGCCGCTGCCTAGCTGTGTGACCATGGGCAAGCCACTTAACCTTTCTGAGCCCCAGTTTCCTGGTCTGTAAAGACGTCATGACAGTGCCTCCCTCAAAGAATTGTTAAGACTGAACGAGAATGTGCATGAGGTCCCACTATTAATATGTGCCAGATGCTCATACAGGATCAGCCAGCTGTTTTCTGTAAGGAACCGGATAGTGAATATTTTGGTCTCTGTGGGCTGTGAGGCTACATAACCCACCGTTGTAGTTTGAAAGCAACCAAAGACAGTAGACAGTGAAGGTGGGTGTTGTCTCGCAGAACCAGAGGCAGGGGCGCATGTGGCCTCAGAGCCACAGTTCGCAGACCCTCGTGCCGAGTCTAAGGGCATCTCAATCCCCGGAAGTCTGCTTCCTACTGAACCTACTCTGCAGATGGGGAAAACCAAGGCAGGGAAATCCTTCACTCCAAGGCCTCACCCCTTGCAAGTGGCAGACCCAAGGCATAAACTCCAGCGGCACTTGCAAGCCCGGGGCCCGTGCGCTCTGCCTTCTGACCACGCTTCTCCTGCCTTCCCCCCACAGCCCGCCTCGCCACGTCCCTGGAGGGCTTCGACATCGCCTCGGTGCAGCAGCAGCGGCAGGAGCAGAGCTACTTCGTGCGCCTGGGCTCGCTCTCGGAGCGGCTGCGCCAGCAGGCCTACGAGCACTCGCTGGGCAAGCTGCGGCACTCCGGGCAGCGGGCCCAGGACGCCCTGCTGCAGCTGTCGCAGGCGCTCAGCCTGGTGAGGCTCCAGCCGTGGGGGGCCCTGGGCCGCGGGTCGCTCCCACCAGCCCTCCCAAGTCCAGCACTTACCACCCACCCTTCTGTGCTTCCACCTGGACTTCAGGCCCAGGTGGTCCTGGGCTGCAGCTGCCCCGGCCGCCATAGCCAAATGCCACCAGCGGGGTGGCTTAAACAACAGCTGGTTACTGTCCCCCAGTCCGGGAGGCCAGGAGCCCAAGGTCAGGGTGTGGGCAGGGCCGGTGCCCCTTCAGGCCTCTCTCCATGGCTCGTAGGTGGCTGTCTTTTCCCTGCGTCCCCGCATGGTTATCCCTCTGTGTGTAAGCCTGTGTCCTGATCTCTGACCCAGACACTAATCCTGTTTGATTGGCACCTGCCCTGATGGCCTCATTTTACCTTAATCATCCCTTTAAAAACCAGTCTCCAATCGCAGCCACCTTCTGGGGTTCTAGGGTTAGGGTTTCAACGTAGGAATTTTAGGGAGACACAAGTGAGCCCACGGCAGGCCAGCAGAGGCTCTCGCCCTTCTGGTGCAAGAGGGTGCCCTCTGCGATGCACAAGCGTTTATTTTTTTTTTAATTTTGTTTGAAGTCAGTTTTATTGAGCTCTAATTTATATACAGTAGAAATCCGCCCTTGTTAAGCATACAGTTTGAGGAGTTTTTCACGTGTAAACAGATGTGTAACCACCACCACCATCAGTCAGAGAAGCCGCCCCCACTCTTTGCAGCCAGCCCCCTCTCCCCGCCCTAGTTTTTCTCCCGTGCTCTTTAAGTGAAATTCCTATTGCTTTTCCTCTTTGCTTAGTGTCCTCTAATTGCTGTCTCCTTCCCCTTTTGTTTTTATAATTTTTAATTGAGGTAAATGTAGATAATGGAGAATGGCCACCTTAACCGTGTTTCAGTGCACAGCTCAGCCTGCATGAGGCACAGTCACAAACGTGCAGCCATCCCCCTCCCCTCCATCTCCAGAACTTTCCAGCTTCCCAAACTGAAGCTCTGTCCCATGAAACACTAACTCCCATCCCCTCCCCAGCCCCTGGCCCCCACCGTCCATCTGCTTTCTGTGTCTGTGGATGGGACTCCTGTAGGGACCTCCCAGGAGTGGGGTCAGACAGGGTCTGTCCTTCTATGTCTGGCTTATGTCACTGAGCACCATGTCCCCAAGGTCCATCCACATTGTAGCAGGTGTCAGGATGTCCTTCCTTGTTAAGGCTTAAATAATATTCCATTGCAATGCGTTCCATCCCCTCATAGTCTGATGGCCGGGCTCAGTTGCAAGGGAAGGAGAAAGAGCCCAACTGGGATCTGCTGCAGAGAATTTGTGGCATTTCCTTTGCAAGCACCAGACAGGGCGAGTGTGTTGGTGGTGGTGGACGCCTATTGACAGTCTGTCTCACCGTAGCCACGGAAGCTGTGTGAGAGCATGAGAGCACAAGACCCTTTATGGACCCCCTCATTTCAGACAAAGGGGGTGGTTCCTGGGATGGGCGGGGGCAGGTGGCTATGCGGGGGGGGCTCTGCCAGCCTCAGTCAAGCACCGGAGGCAGCCTCTCTGTCTCCTCCTCCAGATGGAAACTGTCAAGCAGGGAGTTGATCAGAAGCTGGTGGAGGGTCAGGAGAAACTGCACCAGATGTGGCTCCGCTGGAACCAGAGGCAGCTTCATGGCACGGAGGGGGGCCCGGCCAAGCCAGAGGTATCAGTTTGGGTTAGGGGTGTCATGGGGTGCTTGGGGCCCTGACTTCCCACCCCATGCCTCGATCGGCCTGTCTGGAATGCGCTCCCCAGCCTCACCTGCCATTGACTACCTTCAGGATGTGGTGACACCTCCTCCAGGAAGCCTGCCTTAATTTTCACTCTAGGGTATGGTTGTTGTTTCTGAAACTCAGGACAATTGACAATGGTGTGTCTCATCCTGCTATATTCTGAGCCCTGTCTCATTTACCTTGCATCTCGAACCCTCTCCCTCATCCTAACCTCCTGTTGGGCCCTTCACTTCACCCGTCTGTGCCCTAGTGGCAACTTCTAACGTACGTTCGCTGATCCCTCCCCCAATCTGTCCCAGGCATTGGCCCCTTAGTCGTGCTCTGACGGGCCAACAGCCGCCATTCATCAGAGCTTTCCTTGCATCACCACCTTACATAATTCTCACCCCTCATTCTGAATGAATTTTCCCTCAATCTTAGCAGTATAGCCTCTCAGCTTAACCTCTCTGGGCCTCAGTTTCTCCCTCTGTAAATGGGACTTTGGCCCTTCTGCAGGTTTACTAAGGTGACTTGAACTAAGCCTTTGCACCTGTGTGCACAGCAGCGTGATTCACAACCACCAACAGTGGAAATGGTCCAAGTGTCCGCTGACGGATGGATGAATGTAACATGCCCCATCCATGCGCTGGAATATCACACAGCCCTGAAAAGGAGCAAAGCCCTGACACGCACCACCACCCTGAACACACAGAGCTCAGTGAGGTGCCGGTTCACACGGCCACATGGTGTGTCGTTCCATTCCTGTGAAATGCCCAGAGCAGGCAAGTCCACAGACAGAACATGGGCTCATGAGGCCAGGGGCTGCGGAGGGGGTGGAGCTTTCTGTTTGGGGTGATAGAATGCTCCGGAATAGCGGTGATGGTTGCATTGTGAATATACTAAAGACCCCTGAATTGTACACTTAAGAGTGTAATTTCCTGGTACATGATATATATGCATATATGTGATACTATAAATAATATATATATTAAAATTAAATGAGTTGCTGTGAAAAGCACATAGTAAGTGCTACAAAAATGAAATTTGTAAAGATAGCATGCATATCTCTAGAAATGTAAAACTGTTTGGCATTCACAGCCAAACTGCCTAAAAGCCTCTCCCTCCCTCCCACCGCTGTACCTAGAGGCCAGGAGACGCAGTTGTTAGATGGTACCTCCCTGCCAGGTTCAAGTCTAAGCCCCCAGCTGAGGGGGCTGAAGGCAAAGTCCTCCCTCTCAACCTGCCCTCATCTCCCCTGCCAGCTGGTGGGACTTTCAGAGTCTCCCCTACCACTCACCACGTCTGCCTAGAAAGTTCTAGACTTTTTCTTTTTTAAGTTTTAAAAAGTTTTACTGTTATATAAAATTCAATGTCTTGTACATTTTAAAAAGTTGCACTGAGATACAATTCCCATGTTACACAATTCATTCATTTAGAGTATATAATTCAGTAGTTTTAAGGGTGTTCACAGAATTGTGAGGCCATCACCACCATCCATTTAGAACATTCCATCACCCCATGAGCAGTCAGTCCTATTTGCCCCAACACCTCCCAGCCACTGGCACCCATAAACCCACTTTCTGTCTGGATTTGCCTGTTCTGGGCATTTCACAGAAATGGGACCACACACTGTGTGGCCTTCTGTGTCCGGCGTCTCTCACTGAGCACTGTGTGTTCAGGGTCCATCCACACTGCAACATGTCAGAGTTCCTCTACTTTTCATAGCTGAGTAATATTCCCTTGTCTGGATTTACCACAATTTGTTTACCCAGCCACCGGTCGATGGACAGTTGGGTGGTTTCCATTTTGGGTCCTTGTGGAAAGCGCTGTACAAGTCTTTGTGTGAGCATATGTTTTTGTCTCTCTGAGGTCAGTACCTAGGAGCAGAATTGCTGGGTCCTGTGGTAACTCTATAGTTTAGCCTTTTGAGGACTCCCCGGACTATTTTACAAGGTAACTGCTCCAGCAGCAACAACCAAGCGTTCTGATCTCTCCCCATTGTCACCCGCACTTGTCACTGTCTGTCTTTGATGCTGGCCATCCTACAATGGGCCAGGAGTGGTGTCTCGTTGTGGGTTTGAGCTTCATTCCTCTTGTGACTAACGACGTTGAGCACCTTTTCATGGGCTCACTGGCTGTGTGTGTATCTTCTTTGGAAAGATGGCCATGCCTTTTTCCAGTTTGACCAGTGTATATCCCACACAGTTCAAGACTTGTAGAACTAGTATGCCGCACCACCATGCTAGACAACCTCTCCTAGGGGAAGGTTTGCTGTAGAAGCCCCATTGTCTTTTTCCCTGGCTTTTGTGGATCCGGTTAACCCCCCTGCAAAGCAGATGGTCCTGATCATCTCCCCCCCGATCCTGTCCTCTCAGCAGGTTGAGTTCCAGACGCTCACCATGTTCCGTGACATTGCTCAGCAGCTGCAGACCACCTGTACCTCCCTAGGGTCCAGCATCCAGGGGCTGCCTGCCCACGTGAAGGACCAGGTGCAGCGGGCTCGCTGCCACGTGGAGGACCTCCAGGCCACCTTTTCCAGCATCCACTCCTTCCAGGACCTGTCCAGCAGCATTCTGACACAGAGCCGTGAGCGCGTCGCCAAGGCCCGAGAGGCCCTGGACCACATGGTCGAGTATGTGGCCCAGAACACGCCCATCATGTGGCTGGTGGGACCCTTTGCCCCTGGAATCGCTGAGAAAGCCCCAGAAGAGAAGTAAGCTAGACAGGAAGGGGGGTGGGGGGTGAGAGGCTCCCTCCCTCCCTGAGGGGCCTGCAAGCAGAACTGGACCCCCAGACCTTGAAACACACCATTCTTACCACTCCTGTCAATTCAGCTGCCCCCTTGGGAAACTGAGGTCCTCAAAACTAACCAGTCCATCCTCTCTCTCCGAGCTTGGAGGAAGCAGGTTGTGATCCTCACCTCATCAACCATTAGGGTGAGGTTTCCTGGAAGCTTTTTTCTAGAAGGTTCCAAAAAATTTTTTTTTCTTTTCCTAACTTAAAAACCATGGATATAGTTCTTACAGCCCACTTTGTTTTCTATAGCAAGGCCCCTGTGTATCAGCCTTTAGCTAATGGACTTGGACCTCTGATCTGAACAGTGGGCCTCCTGAGGGTGGGGGAGGCAGAGTTGCGGAGGCTTATTCTGGAGCAGAAGGGGATGAGGCCTGCCGAGTGAGCCATAAGTGCCTGGAGCGCCAGCGTTGCCTTAATAAATTTTACCTGCAGTGGAGTACAGCCCGTGTGTGTGTGTGTGTAGGCACACACGCGTGCGTCCCAGCGGCTGAGCAGCTCTGATTTTTCTGTGGCTTTCTCAGTCTCTTCTTTGCTCTGCTCACAGGGGTTTGGGTGGGATGGGGCCGGACCAGCTACTGGGCCTGATGTCCAGACAAGGCCTGTCTTGTTAGTCGGAGATGCGCTAGCCACTCTTGCCTGCCCTGAGGAGGGCGTGAGGTTCTTCACCCCCTCCCACCTAAAAACTGTTTCTTGTTGGCATATGGCCCATGAGCTAAGAACAGCTGACACTCTTAAAGAGTTTTAAAGCAAACCAAAATAGGCAACAGAGACTGTTGAAATATTTACCTTCTAACCCTTTAAAGGAAAAGCTTGCCAGTCCTTGCTTGAGACCACTGGGCTCCTGTGACATATTCCTGCTTAGCCTTACATATTCTTCCCAGCGTTTAAAAGCTGCAATGTGCTTTGCTGTGGTAACTGCAGATAAAATCGCAGAGCCACATTATGATCCCAGGGCTAAGGATCTTGGGTGACGCCCCAGAGAGAACCGAGGTGCCCCTCCGTGCTCTCAGCCAGGGCAGGTAATGTTGCCTTTTCGTAGGGGCTCCAGTCTACGAACAAGGATTTACGAGGCCTTACTTACACAGCAGTCCCCTCTCCTATGTTCTAGCACCCGCATTCCTGCATTTACGCCCAGTGTGAGTAGATGTCCACTCAAATGTTCACAGCAGCTTTATTCTTAATATCCCCAAACTAGAAACAATTCCAAGTGTGCATCCAGAAGAGAATAGATAAGTGATTCGGGAAGAGTCACACCAGAGAATATGATACAGCAATGAACAGGGATACATGACTGACATTTGCAAGGTGAACATTCATAAAGGGAAGCCTCATTTAGAGTGGAGTCAGGAAGCCCTGAAGGGGGAACCCTCATGCGTGAATTTTGGGCAGGAGAAAGTTCACTTTGCCACCCCTGCTGGAGGAAGGGAGATTTTCTCCTGGCCCAGCAACAGCCCAGCCAGTGAGAAACTGCCGCAGTTCGGCCAATGAGAAATCATAACCGCTCTGAACTCTCCCTTTCCTCCAATAGGCGTTCATTCCAAGCAGCCCCTCCCAACTGCCTCCTCTATAAACTAACAGTCCCCACCTCTGTTCCTCCGCTATTCCAGAGTAAACTCATTTTGCTGGTAAAAATTACTAGCTATTTTACTTTTAAGGTTAAAAGCCACCATATGGAGGAAACTCACAGGTTTGATGTTAAGTGAAAGAAGCCAGACAGAAAAGAATCTGTACTGTGGTTCCATTTGGATGAAGCAGGTGAAACTAAGCTATGATGAGAAAAATCTGACTGGCGGTGGCCTAGTGGGTGATGAAGAAGGGGCACCCAGGGCTTCCTAGGGGTGGGAGTGATCTGGGGTTGGCTGCAGGCAGTGTGTACAGATACGAAAGTCCTCTGAGCTGTCCCTTTAAGATTTATATATAAGCTATCCTTCCGTACAAATTAAGAAAGAGAAAGTAACATGGTGGCGATGGAGGAAATGAGCCCTTCTGCTCACTTCCTGGGGGGGAGTGTTGACATGGAGCGCTGATTTGGGGAAGAGTCTGGCGGTATTCAGCCAGAGTGAGGATATGTCTTCTCAACATCTGAGAGAAGACTCAGAAGTTCCCCTTCTCTGCAGCTACCCTAGAGAAACACTGTCAACTAAGTCACCTAATCCTTTAATCAACTCCAGGAGGCAGCTGCTCACATCCTCTCTGTGTCTCAAGGGGACATTGAGGCACAACTCAGGAGGCCCACCCTCAGCCTTACCTCACAGTGTAAGGATTTGAACCAAGCACTCGGATTTCCCCTACACTGTGTTCATAACCACCACTTTATAAGGTAGTGATGCCTGTTTCGGGGGAATAGTGGAAGCAACCAGTATGTCCAATGATGGGAGACTCAATAAATTGTGATACACCATGCATAGCAAGACCATAAGCCACTTAAAAACAGGTTGGGGCTACATATATTGGCTCAGAAAAAGGTGGGACATGTCAAAACCACCTATGTCCCGGGTCAGCAAACTATGGCCATTGTCTGGCCCTCTGCCTGATTTTATAAATAAATATTTTATTGGCACACAGTCATGCTCATTTATTGACCTATCACCTGTGATTGATTTTGAGTTACCTTGGCAGTGTCAAGTCACTTGTAACATAGATGGTAGCCTGCAACACCAACAACATTTACTATCTGGTCCTTTACAGGAAAAAGTTTGCTGACTTCTGGCCAATGTAAACTAAAAGGCAAAACCAGGCTGAAGAATACTAAATATCACATGCATGGATACTTGCCTATGCACACAAAAGTGAAAACCTGAATAAATGGTCACCCAAATGGAGGCCCCCTACTTCCCAGAGCAAGAGGGAGAGCAACTGGATAGGAATGGGAACCTCAACTGGAATGTTTTCTTTCTTCCACTGAAGAAGGGAGGTGGGCAACCACACCTGTCTGCAGGCATTCAGGTTTATCCACCTGGAAGCCAGGGTGCTCCAGCCGTGTTACCTTCTCTGAGACTCAGTTTTCTCACCAACAAAATGGGCATGTTCAAGCCTGCCTGGAAGGCTTGTTTTAAGACAGGGATCAGATGACCACCAAACTGTGTTTGGGGTGGGGACAGGCACCCACTGAAGACACCAAAAACTGGTGATTGCGGATTGGAGGTGACAAGGTAGAAAACAGGCATAGGAAGATGGATTCAGTGCCCTCTCTGCCCCAGTTCCAGAGGCTCCAAAGTTAGATCCTACTTATTTCTTCCTCCCTGATGTATTCCCAGAGCCTAAATGTGCCTGGTACACAGTAGGTGCTCAAAAAATGCCTTACTCACCAGAAGTAGGCACTAAGTAAGGTGCCCTGGGGGAGGGGGGGATTTAGCATCCATTTAACTTTCATTTGCATCCTCTCCCATGAACCTTAAAGTGCACCCCTTGGGGAACTGATGACGGAATTCAGGGAGTCCATGAACTGTGGGGAAAAAAATTCATATCATTATTTCCACTGACTCCAACCAATATTGACCATTTCCTCAATTACAAGTGAAAGCAATAGGACTGTGATGTCGTCAGTAGAAAACCAGATATTTTCATATCAGATCGCTTTGTGGCAAAGGGTTCGAAATACATCTGACACCCGGCACTATTGCAAAATCGCTGTGGTGACCAGATCTTGTTAGTTAATGTGAGAAATATAAAGGTATAGCCCTGAGCAGTTTATATTTTGGTATCGTTCTTTGTAAAAGTGTAAAGTGTCTTACAAAAATTTTTTTTTAATTTATTGTGGTCAAATATACTTAACATAAAACTGATCTTTTAGCCATTTTTCAGTGTCCAGTTCAGTGACATTAAGTACACTCACATTGTTGTGCAACCGTCCCCACCATCCATTGTCAGAACTTTCCACCTTCCCCAACTGACCCTCTGTGTCCCTGAAACACTCACTGTCCACCCCCTCCCCCAGCCGCTGGCCCCACCATCTACTGTCTGTGTCTGGATGGGGCTCCTCTAGGGACCTCCTGGGAGGGGGATTAGACGGGATCTGTCCTTCTATGTCTGGCTTCTGTCACTAAGCACAGTGCCCTCAAGGTCCATTTACGCTGTATTGGGTGTCAGGATGTCCTTCCTTTTTAAGGCTGCATAAATACATTTTACTTATCTATTTATCCCTGGATGGGTCACTACGTTGTTTTTTAAAAAATATTTTAATTAATGTATTTCAACATAACAGACTTCCTTGTAACCTCCTGTATTTTGCTTTATGTATCCACAAATGGTATTTTGAGAAAAGGCGCTGAGCTGGTCCGTACTGACAAAAGGGACTCAAAAGCATTAGGACTTTCCTAGGCCCTTCCTCCATTTAAATGAATGAATGAATGAATGAATGAATGAATGAATGAAAATTACATTTTACCTCATTGGTATGAAGACGATTATAATCAAGTCTGCATTATATTCATTTTTTTTCTTTCTTCTATGAAAAGAAATGAAAACATTTTCGCGGGTTCCTAAAAATATGAGGGTACCGCGTCTTAACTATGCGCAAATAAAATGTCCGCCCAGGGTCCAGGACTCCCCCCTCAAAAGGGTAGAACCCCCTGTGAATTTAAAAACGATCTGGTTGCAGTTCCAAACTATGCCATCGCTTCCAGCCCCGTGGTGTCCCCAAACCCCTCCAGGGTGGCCACCATTCCCCTCCGTCCTAATTTCGGGTAGCCCTACCCCCCAAAAGAATATCCAATCCCATTGTTCTATTTCTTTGAAAGCGTTTGTTACTATTGCCCTTCACTGTTACTGTCGCGATGACCTGATTTTTTCACTGTGGTTCCTTTCTCACTTTCCCGCTAGACGGGGGCAGGAGTTTTGCCCCTCGGGTGCCCCGGCGTGCGCCCAGCGTCCCGCGCACAGACGTGCCCGGCCCCGGGAGCGGGGGGCGGGCGCCGCGGGGCGCCTCGGGGACTTCCCCGGCGCCGCCGGAACGCGTGATCTCACCTCCCCGCCTCTCCCGCCGCCGGGACGCGGAAGGGGCGGGCGCCCCGGGGGTGGAGCCGCCTGCGCGCCCTGCGCTCCCGCCCTCCGCAGGCACCGCGGGCACCGCGGGCACCGCCGCCGGGCCGTTCCGCCGCAGGCCGCAGCCCCGAGGACTCGCCGGTCGCCCCGGGACGCCGGGTAGGTGGGGAAAGGGAGGCGCGAGGGCCGGCTGGGAGGGGGCGGCGTATGTGGCGGGGCGACCCTGGGGCTCCTCGCCCGGGTTCCAGGCCAGCTGCCCCCCGCCAGCTCCTGGCGTCCCCGCGCAGCGTGTTCGGTTCCTGCTTCAACGCCCAGCTCCCCTCCCTCGTGGCCCACCCAGGGCCTCCCCAGACCCCCGACTCCTTCTCAACAACCACCCCCCGCCACCGATTTCTGCCCACCTCCCGGATTGCTTCCCAACATCAGGAATTACAAACCCCCTGGATTCCTACCCAACACCGCAGATCCTCCCCAGGTACCCCAGATTCCTACCCAGCGCCCCAGATTCCTCCCCAACACCTCCAATCCCACTCCATTCCTCCCCCGTCTTTCTGATTTCCTCCCAAAGCTCGGAGCTTTCTGCCCCGGCCCTGTGAGTCTCTCCCAGCACACCCCCCCACTGCCCCCACCCACAGGCCCTGAATACACTTTTTCCGGGGCTCCCGGCAGGGAGAGCGTGCTTCCCTCTCCCCAGCCCCCATCACCTGAGGTCCGGGAGCCTTCTCAGCCCACAGTCAGGAGAACAAGCAAAAACTGATGGTCAAGGGGACGCTTGCCCAGTGTAGAGCAGACATCTCATAGCTGCCCCATTGTCCTGGCTTGGGGATTCCTCAGACCCACATATGGGAAAGACATGCACATAGTTGGTGCTTAGTGACTAAGGCCAGGGGCCCTGGAGCCAGGCTGCCTGGCTTAAATCTCTGCCTCTTTTCGTTTCCACCTGTGTGACCCAGGGCAAGTCACTGTACCTCTCTGTGCCTCCCTTCCTCTTCTGAAAATGAGTAGTCAAAACAGCCCTAACTTACAGGGTTGTCCTGCGTTTGCACACTGCCTGGCACATAGTAGGTACTTAATAAACACTTCTATGAATGAATGACTGCCCTTTGGCCTCCTACACAGTTTTCAGAGACAGTCTGGCTATGCCTGCCCTCCATGTCTCCCTGTAGCATTGCTTAATTAGCTAAAAGCAGTGAGTTGTACCCCTCCTGTGTGCCAGGCCTGGTGGGAGCAGATCAGACTTACTGTCTTGCTGGAGGGGGAGGATTCAAGCAGGAAACACTTACTGAGTGCTTACCACGTGCCGGGTTCTGTCCATTCACTGATGATTCTGTCAGTATTAAGCACCTACTGTGTGCAGTCGCTGGAAATGCACCTCTGACCAAGACAGATGAACATCCCTGTTTTTCTGGTGCTTCTGGGAAGAAGCAATGCATATTCAACTAAGGACATAGGTGAAATCAGTATAGTGTCAGGTAGAGAGAAATGGGAAGGAGGAACATAAAGCTGGGAGTGGGGGAAATGGGCTTCCGTTTTAAGCAGGGTGGCCAGGGTTGACCTTGAGGAGGTGGCATCTGAGCTGAGACCTGAAGGAGGTGACAGGGCCACCATGCGGGCATCTGGAGAAAGGTGTTGTAGGCTGAGGAAACAGCCTGTATGAAGGTTCTGAGACAGGATGGAGTGTGGTGTGTGCAAGGGACAGTGGGTGGATCACAGGGAGCAAGGGGCAGGACGGGGATGGGGGCCGATAGGGAGGGTTTGATCAAATGAGTCAGGCTTAAAACAACCTTTGATTTCTCCCTCCTGACCCCCAAACTGGTTTCTCCTGCATCTACCTGTCTCAAGCCTTCAGGCCGAAGCCCAGGTGTCCTCCCTTCCTCCTCCTTGCCCCCCTCCCTGTCTCCAAATTATCCACAAAGCCAACCACTGCCCTCCTTCCTAGAGGTCCAGCCCCCATCATTGCTGGCCTGAGTCGGCGGTCACCTCCATACTGGTGCCCCAGTTCTGCCCTCACCCCTCACAGCCTGTGCTCCCCACAGTGGCCACCAGTGGGCGCCACTAAGCCCCTGAGTCGGGTCCCCACCTCTGCCCACAGCCCTTCCCACCTTCCTCCAGGTCAAAGCCCAAGTCCTCCTCTGAGCCCACAAGGCCCTGCCCGAACTACCCCTTTCCTCTCCCTGCCCTCCCCTGTCTTACTCTTCTCCAGCCACACAGGCCTTCTTGCTGTTCCTCCCACACCAGGCCTGGTCCTGCCCCAGGGCCTTTGCACATGCTGTGCCCTCTTCCCTGCAGTCACCATCTGAGGTGCTCCCTCTCCTCCTTCAGCTCACACGGCACGTCCTCCCAGAGGCCCCCTGTAATCTCCTGCCTCACCATCCTGCCCTAGGCCATTTTCTGCACACAGCAGTTTTCATTCTCTGCCTTTACTATTGGTCCCCACAGCTGGACGGCGAGCTCTGTGAGGACGGGGATATGCCCAGCCTGGTGTGCGCAGCACCTACAACAGTTCTTGGCACACAGTATGTGCTCAGTAAATATTTCCCACCTTAGGGAGAAACACTGGAAGTTGTTCAAGGATCGAAGAGAAGGCAAAGGGCATATTCCAGATGTGGTTTAAAATTATTTTTAAAAAAAGAGAAAAAAATGTCTGCCGAGGTGTATTGATTTATTCTTAGGCTTTATTCTATCTGATTATACTGAGCTCTCTCGTGCTGGCTTTCCAAATGAGGCAACTGAGGCTGAGAAATGGGCCCCACATGCTGGCAGGTGGCAGAGCTGGGCCCCCGCCCCTGTGGGTGTTTTCCTCCTACCAGGCACCCACTTTCCTGAGTGGGGAGTGAACTTTGTCCTGGAGGCCATGGAAGGTGGGGCAGGAGGAATTCCGGGTTTCCGGAAGGTTGGGGTGGTGACCGGGCAAGGCAGATGGCATGGGCATGGGTCATGCCCAGGCACAGCCTCCTGGGAGGGGGACAGAGCTGGTGCGGCCACTCAGTCGGGCTGGTAGGTGGGGAGATGGAGAAGAAAGATTGTGTGACGTCACGTATTTGCCAGGAATGCAGGCAGGGGTGGTCCTGCCTCACTGATTCTGAATCTGGCTGGTTGTCTCGTTTTCCACAACACCCATCCCAGGCCTTTCCTGGAGGGGGAGGGTCTCCTATTCCCGTGCCTGCTGCCAGCAGGTAGTAGCCAGGCATGGGATGCCCATGGGGCACCCACCGTGTGCTCCTGCAGTTCTCCACATATGAACTCATTCGACCTACACCAACCTGCAAGGGCAGGGCTTGTCCTGTGCCCATTTCACAGATGAGGAGACTGAGGCACCAGGTGCAGGTGGCCCGTCCAAGGTCACAGCCAGGAAGTGGTGCAGCTGGGGAAGGTGACATACCTGGCCCAAGGTCACCCCACTAGACTGTGGTGGGATTTGAAGGCAGGCAGGTGGGGGTGTCTGGGCTGCCTCCCAAAGCTGCTCCCTTTCTGGTGTAATGGGGTGTTTCCTGATTCCCAGGTCTGCTCCAGTAGCCCCCATGGCGCCTGGCATGGCGAGCAGGTAGGAGACGCCGGGCCTGCAGCAAGGCGGGTGGCGTAGAACATGTCTCCACCCAGTTCTTCCCCTGCCGCCAGAGGCCACACCCACCTGTCCCATGGCCTGCACGAGTCCATCGCTGTCTGGCGCCTTCGACATCCTAGCTGCGGCAGGCCAGGACAAGCTTGTGTACCTTAAGCACAAACTGAAGGCCCTACGCCCGGGCTACCGGGGGGCTGACCTCCTGCACGCTATGGTGCTCCTGAGCCTGGGCCAGGAGACTGAGGCCAGGATCTCCCTGGAGGCCCTGAAGGGCGATGCTGCCGCCCGGTTTGTGGCCTGCCAGTGGGCCGGCATGGACAGCACCGAGGCCCCCGAGGGGCCTCCGGACTTGTCCTGGGCTGTCGCCCGGGTCTACCACCTGCTCACCGAGGAGAAGCTGTGCCCTGCCCCTCTGCGGGACGTGGCTTACCAGGCAGCCCTCCGTGCTTTCAGCTCCCGAGACGACCACCGGCTCAGGGAGCTCCAGGAGGAAGCCCAGGCCCGGTGTGGCTGGAGCATCACTGCAGACCCCGGGAGCTTCCGGCCCCTCCGCTCTGATTCGGGCTGCCTCCCGCCATCTTCAGCGGCTCCCTCTGGGACCCGCAGCGTTCCAAGGCCCATCGAGCCCCTTTCGGGCTGGAGCAGAGGGTGTCCCCTGAGGTCCACCGGCAGCCCGGCCTCCCTGGACAGCAACTTGGAAATTAGCCAGTCGCCCACCATGCCCCTTCTCAGCCGGCTCCGTGGCTCCCACGGGCCCAGCAGGCTGTGTGACAACCCCCCGGCCCGCCCGGTGCCCCAGCCTGCCCCCATGGGCTTCCAGGAGCCAGAGGAGATGAGCTGGCCCCCGTCGGGGGATGCCGCCAGCCCCCCGTTGGAGGAGACTGCCAGCCCCCCCGTGCTGACAAGCCCCCCAGCCCCCAGTCTTCCTGAGGTGGCCCCAGATGCAAGCCCTACCGCTGGGCCCTACCCCTCAGAGGGTCTAGACATCGACACTCAGCACCCGGTAGAGTGCCCAGACGTGCCCGCAGCTGCCCAGGCGCTCCCCTTGCCCTCCAGAAACACCTGCTCTGACGAGGACCAGACGCCACTACAACCTCCCACAGAAGACCCTGCCTCCCCAATGGCCCAGCCGTGCCCAGCCACTCCCGCGGCCCAGAAGGCGTGCCCTCCCTGTCCGTCTCCACTGACCCCTTCTTTGGGGCACCCTGCCTCCTCGGCCCCGGAGCCCCCTTCTCCGCAGCTGGAGTCAGGGGAGCAGAGGTTCTATAACTTCGTGATTCTGCACGCCAGGGCCGACGAGCACATTGCCCTGCGGGTCCGGGAGCGGCTCGAGGCCCTGGGCGTGCCCGACGGGGCCACTTTCTGCGAGGACTTCCAGGTGCCCGGGCGAGGCGAGCTTCGCTGCCTGCAGGATGCCATAGACCACTCAGCCTTCACCATCCTGCTGCTCACTGCCAGCTTCGACTGCCGCCTGAGCCTGCACCAGGTGAGCCAGTCGCTGATGAGCAGCCTCACGCGGCAGGGCGGCCAGGACTGCGTGGTCCCCTTCCTGCCCCTGGAGAGCTCGCTGGCCCAGCTCAGCCCCGACACATCCAGCCTGCTCACCGGCCTCGTGTGGCTGGATGAGCACTCGAAGGTCTTCGCCAGGAAGGTAGCCAATACCTTCAAACCCCAGAGGCTGCGGGCCCTCAAGGCCATCTGGAGGAGGGAACAGGGGGTCCGGGCCCTGCAGCAGCAGCACCGGCACCTGGAGGGCGAGCGGCAGCAGGCAGTAGCGTGGAGCGCTGCATACTCCGCCTATGTCCAGAGCTACCAGAGCTACCTGGCCTTGCAGACACAGATGGAGAACCTCCAGCTAGCTTTCGGGAGCCACGTGCCATTTCCGGCTCAGGTGCATTATGGGGGCCAGGAGCCCCTGAGAGCCCCGCCACCCTTTCCCACCTGGCCGGGCCATCAGCCGCCACCTCCGAATCCATGGCTTCCTGGCACCCCCCCACCAGCCTTCCCACAGGCCCCCACCTTCCCGCAGGCCTCACCGGTGTCCCCTCGGAGTCCTGGGCTGCAGCCCCTCATTATCCAGCATGCACAAATGGTGCAGCTGGGCCTCAACAACCACATGTGGAACCAGAGAGGGACACAAGTGCCCGAAGACAATACCCGGGAAGCTGAACAGCCTAGTGACCGGGCCTGATGACTTCGACCTTTTCTCCTTCTTTGCCCTTGGACCTTGGATGATCCCAAGCTCCCCCTCTCCCCTCCGCCCATTTCTAGGGGAGAGACAGGAACGGGGTCATTTGCTACTTTCAGGACATTGCTGGGGAGACCTTCATCTCTCAGGATATAGTGCAAAATGGGCTGCAATGATCGTCCGGCCTGCAGGGTGGCCGGAATTGGAGGTGACATTTTCAAGTTCTTTCTCCCTGGATAGTGGTCTGCTGGTCTGAGTGGGCTGGGGGTATTATTGGTCAGTGTTTAATTATAGTAAATATTTATTGAATGCTTCTCCAGCACCATTATCCTCTGGGGGACTTCTGCTCTGCGTTCTGTTAAGACAAATAATGTGGCTACTGTTCCCAAAAAACAGGTATCAGAAGGGAGAAGTGGATTTTCCCTTGAAGAGAATCAACCAGAAGTTGTGCGCCTTTGCTCTCATTTCATTGGTCAGAACGTAGTCACGTGGACCCCGGCTGTAAGGAAGTCTGGGAAATGTAGTCTCGACGGGCCACGCGCTTCCGTGAAAGTCTCGGTTCGAATACTACAGCAGGTGAATAGAAAAGACACTAGGGGGCCTTTAGCAGTTCGTAATGCAGCCCTCTTTGTGGGGAGGAAGGTATATGCCCTGGTGCCTCCACCAAGACTGGGCTTAGATCCCACTGTGTGGCCTTGCGCAAGTGCCTTTACCTCTCGGAGCCTCTGCTGTCTCACCTGAGAAGTGGGTTTATGGTGCCAAGGGGTCGAGGTGGCAGCAGATGGTGCACAAGAACACTGAAATGCCAGGGACGGTGTGAGTGCTCATTCACTGTGCATGCCCGGCCTACAGGGGATTCATCTTTTTGAGTCACAGACCTTTTGAGAATAAGAGTAGAATTCACATTGGTTGAGCACTTGCCATTGATCAATTCTGGAGGCTTTAAATAGCTAAATGTATATTCATTACAAAAAAGGACCTCCCTCCCACCTCCCCAGTAGCAACTTCTGTTGTTAGGCCCCTTTTAGAGTTGAGGAAAACTGAGGCCTCCAGGGCGTGCATTCCGGTCCCCAAAGTCACACAGATCAGAGGTGGGGAGATCACAACTGAAGAAGTGGAACTTCCAAGGGAAAGAAGGACTGAGGGGCCAGGAAGGGCGAGTTTGAGCCAGCTGAGACAGGAAGCCGTGGGCCCCTCCTGTCCACACATCTGACACCAGCAGTAACTCTGCACGCCCTTTCCTCCATTGCTCGTGGGCCGTGAAGGGTGAGCCTGATGTGAGTCACCCAGGCGGTCCTACACCACTTGTTGGCTGCTGACTCAGACTCGTCAGGGCTCTGCTCCCCAGCTCCCATGGGTGCTGGAATGAAACATGGGGCAGAAAGCCTGAGATTAGATCCCAGGGTGGGAGGGGTGGAGACAGAGGGTTCCTGAGCATCGAGGCACGAGCCAGCTGCAAATAACTGGGTAGTTGCAACCAACAGGCCATTTCATTATTTAACCCAACATTTTTTGAGCCTCTACTGTGTGCCAGGATTGTCCCTGGCACTGGGGTGCAGTGGAAGCAAAGACAGATGTGATCTTAGAGGTAGAGGGCAGGAAGCCGTGAAAGAGCCATCAGAAAAGGAAGCAAGATCATTTCTTGGGAAGAAAGCAAGAGGGTGAGGTGACGGGCATGTCTCAGGAGGGAGAACTTTAGTCCAAGTGGCCAGGGAGGGCCTGAGAAGGTGGCGATAGAGCCAAGACCTGGAGGAAGAGAAGGAACTAGCCATGCTGGGAAGAGCTTGGAGGAGGTGGGGTGCTCTTCTGGGTGGAGGGCACCACCTGTGCAAAGGTCCTGGGGCAGCACCATGACTGGCAGGTGGGAGAAACAATGAGGAAGCCCATGTGGCTGAAACAGAGTGAGAGAGAGGCAGGGAGAGGATAGGGAAGTTCGGGCAGGGCTTTGTGGCCTGGGAGAACTTGGGTTTTTACCCCCAGGGACGTAAAAACCCCTGGAGGGAGGGCTGTGGGCACAAGAGGGCAGGAACTGACTTGGTGCTCACAGGCACCCTTTAGGGCCTGCTGCGGGGAGGATGCTGTGGGGTGACAGTGGAAGCCTGGGACCAGAGGAGAGGCCGCTGAGCTGGTCCCGGAGGGGATGACGGAGTCTAGGCCCAGGTGGAGGCAGACGAGGGAGGGAAAGTGGGCACATTCAGAACATGAGCCCCTATTTCATCTCTGGGACACTGTGAGATGGAGCAAGTCACAGCCCTTTCCTGGGCCCCATCTTTCCCACCTGTACAATGACCCTAGTGACCTCAGGTTCTGGAACTCTGATACTTGCATGTCCCTGGGTCACCCCAGCACATTGAAAAGATGATCATAGGCCTTCCAGGCCAAGGAGCTTATTTCATCCTCCTAAGCACCCAGGAGTTAGAAACTATCACTGTCCCTAATTTGCAAATGAGGAAACGGAGGCTCAGAGAGGTGAAGTCACTCAAGTAACAAGAGAAGGAGCCAGGTGCCTTTACTGGATTCTGACCCATATGGACACTGCAGCCTGTTAATTCATCGCCTCCATTCTTTTTATTCTGTGAACTGTTCTTGTTCATGGTGTTAGGTGTTAGGTGTTAGTTCACGATTTCTCCGCCATACCCTGCTCACCCTGAAAGGACCGGGGGCAGACCGCAGTCGCCGCTGTGTTTTCAGAATCCAGCCCAGGGCGTGGCACAAAATAACCACTCAATGACTCCTTTTGATGAACAACTATTGAACACCTACTGTGTACGGGCCTGAGCTGAGTGTATTTCCCACCCCACCCCCACGGAGTTCAGGGGGCAGTGAGGATGTAGATTCATCCATCCATTTGTCCAGCCAACATGGATGCAGCTCCTCCTGTGTTGGCCTTGTGGACACAGCCATGGCTGAGTGGGCGCCCTCCTGAGGTGACCCAAGACCACCCCATTCTGTCTGCCAGGGCGCACGCTCCAGTGCCAGAGGCAAAGAATTACAGGGTGACTAGGCTCGTGATGGAGAAGTTAGGGGCACAGAGGCCCAAAGGGGAACTTTGACCAGCCTGGGGAAATTAAGAGAAGCTTCTGGAAGGGGGAAGTAAGCTGAGACCTGAAGCATATGTCAGAATGAGCCACGGTCTGGGAAGTGTTCCGGAAGGTGGGCAGGCACCCCATGGGCAAACGCTTGGAAGGCAGACCACCTACGATACGGCAGCTCCAGGAGGGGCTGCAATTCTTGCGGCCCCAGCGCCCCCTGGTGGCCACGGGCAGCTCCTAGGCAGCCAGCCCCAGCGGGGCGTGAGGTTTGGGGAAGGTCCTTCTTCCCTCTTAAGTCAAACAGCCTTAAAGAAAAATAAGGGGGAACTTTTTGGAAAATTCCCCCTCTTTAAAAACTGTGAAATTTGAATAAATAACAGATGATTTATTTTTGAGGTCAGTAGCCTTGTCCCTGCTTGGAATGATGTCTCTCTGAGGTGGTGAGATCTTTTAAAAATGTTCTCCCGTTCTCTGGACTCAGAGAGGGACTCAGAGAGGGTGGTGCTTGGCCTAGCATCACACAGCACATTCACTGCTGCCACTTGGCCTGGGCGCTGCATTTCAGTCTCGAAAATGTGTGTGTCAAGCACAGGCTGGTTATCCCACTGCCTGGTGAGGCACAGTAGAAGTGAGACACCACTATCACCCACTCCCACTGCCCTGGCCTCCCTCAAAACCACATA
The DNA here is from genome assembly GCF_040802235.1 of Manis javanica. NCBI lineage: Eukaryota > Metazoa > Chordata > Mammalia > Pholidota > Manidae > Manis > Manis javanica. Next base: position 96,205,459 of record NC_133168.1, on the reverse strand, counting down.
AACACATAACTGACGGATGTGCACTTAAAATTATTTTCTGATCAGGTACCTTCTCATGGTTCAAAATCAAAAAGCACCAAAGATGAATGGAGTAAAGTTGCCCTCCCTCCCCTATTCCCAGCCACCCAGGGACACGAGTGTGACTAATCTGTACCCCATCTCGAGCTGTCCACGGTCTGTTCTCCCTGCAACCACCAGAGGGAGGCCTTGAGTACCCGAGTCAGGTCTCCCCATCCTCTCCACAGCCCTCCAGGCTCCCACCTCCCTTGAGGTCAAAGACCAAATCGTTCCCTTGGCCCCCAAGGCCCTGAGCCATATGCCCCATCCCCTTCCTACCCTCCCTAACTCTTGCTCACTCTGTGCCAGCCACATGGGCCTCAGCACACCAGGAGAGGTCCTGCCCCAGGACCTTCGCACAGGCTGTTCCCTCTGCTTAGACTGCCCCTCTCCGGATACCTACACAGCTCCCTCTTCACCTCTTTCAAATTTTTGCTCAAATGTCACCCTTTCAATGGAGGCTTCTCTGAGCACCCCATTTAAAGTTAATTTGCAGTCACACCCACCAGACCCCCCTGACCCTGCTCTGTCTTTCCATAATGCTCTTTTGGACAAAATAAGTCACTTATTCATTGTACACACTGTTTATTATCTGCATGGCCCATGAGGACAAGAGTCGTGTCTGTTGATTTCACTGCTGGACCGCGGTGCCTGGCACACAGCAGGCACTCAACAAACGAATTTGAATGAATGCTCAAGTCTTTTTAGCTGTCAATCTCGATTCATGTTCCCTTCCTGCTTTCTGGACTGCCCTGTTCATTCATTCTTCGCCCATGAATTCGTTCGTTGAACAGTGTGTATTAAGCACCTGCTGTATGCCAGGAATGGGTTTAGATTCCAGAGACACAGTGTTGACTAAAGCAGACCCTGTTCCTGCCCTCACCAGGATTTGCAGCTCCGTGGGGTAGATAGACACGCGACTAGTGGTTGCAACCAGGGTGGTCCTGGGTGTGATGGGGGATGCAGAGGGTGCTGACCCCGGGGAGGGTCCTGGGAGGCTTCCTGGAGGGTGCACTCCAGGCAGAGGGTACAGTTCAGGCAAAGACCCCGTGGTGGGAGGGCGCTTGGTGCTTCTGAGGGACGGAGAAGAGCCAGAGAGGCCGACCTAGGCACAGGATCTGTGTCCCCCACCCCACCCGGAGTACAGGTTGTGGCGTGTATTTGCCCGAAAGGGACCCAAAAGGTGCTGCGGTGGGCATTCTGCGCCACTAGGGGGAGTCGTCGGATAGCAGTTCCCGTTTGTCCCACTGCGTGGGGCTGGGACCCCCAGAAAGTACCAAGTTCCAGGCCGTGCCAGCAGCCCCCTCTCCAGCTTACAGCCTCTGTAAATAACAGTAAAGCCGTATTAAATCTCCCTATCAACTGAGTCTCTGGAAATCGCCCAGTCCTATGCTGTTGGGGACCAGAGCCCAGCGGGCAGACACCTGTCTCAGGCCACAGAGCAAGTTCCACCCCTGCGTGGCCCACACAGCGCTTCCTCCCAGCCCCCAGTTCCCCTGTGGGAGGGGTGAGTGGGGTGGGGGCGGGAGATCTTTTATTTTCAGCTTGGTCAGTGTTCACTGCCTTTTTATAGCCCTGGGAGGCACCCGGGGTTTCCAGTTTCAAAGGCAAGTTTTTTAAAAATGTCCTCTTCCCAAGAGGAGCTGCTGGACCTCTCAGGGGGGCTGGACCCAATCTCCTGCCTTCCCTGAAGCTCCCCTGGGGTCCTTCAGACTCCGTGCCGGTCCCCATTCTCTGTGGGCACGTGGGCCACGGAGACTGGCAGGCTGGGGCTGGCACAGGGCCTGGCCCCGTGCCCTGCTGGATCTGAGCCCCCTTTTGCCTTACTGGCCCTGCCGCTCTCCGGCACTCCCGCGGACTCCCAAACCTCCCTGTCTGCCGTCCTCAGCGTCTTTGCCAGCCACCTGCCCTCTTACTAATTTATTTCCTATTCCTTGTGTCACTGAGTATTTCCCCTTAAACAGGCTTTTTAAAATCAACTCGGTTTTTTCTTTCCTGCAACTAGAGAGACTGGTGATGGTCACACCACCTTGCAAATATTATAAACCCTTGAACTGCCCACTTGAAAATGGTGTTTTATCTCAGAAAAAAAAACAAAACTAAAAATACAAACTCGTTTTTATTTTTAAACTTGGGTCACTTTCAGTATTAATGTCTGTGAACTCACGTTTGTTCCCTAAGACACATTCAAATAAATACCGAACTGTTCGTTCATCCACGCACTGTAACCGAGTGTGCAGACAGTAAGTGCCCTGTGATCACCACAGCTGCATTATGCACTTACTGTGTACCGGGGCATTTTCATGGACAAACTCCCTTCACCCTTTGAGCAGTGCTGGGAAACAGCTGCTACCACTTGCCCCATTTTACTGATGAGGAAACTGAGGACCAGGGAGGGGGGCCATGTTCCCAAGGTCACCTCTGTCCTAGCCGCCCCCCCACACTGCACAAAGGACAACTTGTCCTTCAGATGAGGAAACTGGATTCAGTCAGACTGACGGCAGGCTGCCCCAGGAGGGCTGAATCCAGACCACCTCTCCAACCGGACATTTCACTCAATTTCATTGAACTTTTAACAGAAACCGGCTTTTGGTTTCATTGATTTTCCTCTACAGTTTGTCTGTTTCATTGATTTCCACTTTTCTTCTTTCCTTTTTTCCATTTTCTTTGAGTTTAATTTGTCCTTATTTTTCCAGCTTTCTGAGGTGAAACTTTGCTTCAGGGGTTGGCAAACATCTTTAAAAGGCAAAACAGTAAAGCTCTTAGGCACTGCTGGCTGGGGTCTGCTGCAATTATGCTGCTGCCCTTAGGGCATGAAAGCAGCCACAGGGAGGGTGTAAACACGTGGCTGTGTCAATAAAACTTTAGTTACAGAAACAAGGCAGCGTTGGGCCCACAGGCTGTAGTTTTTGGACTCTGGCCTTAGGTCATTGATTTTCTATTTTACTTCTTTTCTAGCGTGAACTTAAGGCTACGCATTTCTCCCCACGCACTGATTTAGTTGCACTCCATTTTCATACATTGTGTGGTGTGCTCAAAGTGTTTTCTAGTTTTCTTCGTGGCTTCTAGTGGGTGCAGCTGGGTCACAGCTGCCTACCTGCCTCCTCACCTGTGTTACCTGCCAGCTGCACGTGCACCCGAGCTTGAGGCCCTTTGCAAGTCCACCCTAAGCTGCTTCAGCATCTCTAAGGCCTTCCTTCCTTGGGGCTGAAAGCCACCTATTCATCAACAAATGGAATTGCCTACACGTGCCAGACAATTTCCTGGACACCAGGTATCCGGCAGTGACCCAGGCAGCTACAGCGGGGCTCCTGGGAGGCCCTAGCCACCGAGTCTGAGCGCCGGGTGGTGTCTCTCCAGCGCATTAAATGCCCTAACACCCGTCCCACTGCGGGCTCTGGCCAAAAACCCAGGAGTCCCCTGACTCCTCTCGTTCCGCACAACAGAGGTTCCAAGCAGAGCTGAAGTCCATCCTTCTCCCCAGCTCTGCCCCCACAGCCCACCTTCCTCGGGTCTCCCCGGCCCGCCCGGCCTCCCTCCCATCCACCCCTCCGGCGAGTGCCCTCCTAGCTAACACTGGGTCACCTCTCCCCGCAGCTTCAAGCTGCTGTCTGCCCCATCACCCTGAGGAGGCCCACGCCCCCAGCTGCCCCCGCTCACCCCCATCCGGCCACAGGGGCCTCCCCCATCTTCCAGGAATGAGCCAGGAGTTCATTTACTCATTCAACAAGCACTTAGTAAGCTGCTGCGTGTCAGACCCTCTTGGAGACGCTGTGAACACAAGGAACAAGCTGGTGGGGGCCGACATTCCAGGGGCTACGGTGTTAAGGGTTAAAGGGGGACATAGTGGAGGTTGGCTGGGCCTGTGCTTTCCATGATCCAGGAGGCCTTCACGGAGGAGGTGCCAATTGTTCAGGATCACTGCTTGATGGCTTTTTAATAGAGGACATTAGGGCACAGCAGAGAGGGAGAGGCTCACTGGGGGATCCCGTATGTCCTGCTCAACACTCAGGTTCAATGTCTCCTCCATGAGGACACAGGTGCCGGGGTCAGCAGAAGGGACATTTCTTCCCCTCCCTGCAAGTGGGCTGGTGCCGCCCGCACCTGGGCTGGGTCTTGCCCAACACATGCTGTGGCAGCCCCTCGGTGGAACCACCCTTTGCCCGACCTAACCGGATCCCCCGCAGGAATCCATGCCCACCCAACCCTTCTCCAGAGACAGAGAATCAGTGCCGTGCAGGGCCAGCCCCGAGCAGCGGTCCCCGGGCCGGCCACCTCCCTTCCAGCCTGGGAGGTGACTCAAGCCATGCTATCTTTAACCTGGGGCTGGGAGGCTCTGCTCCCCGCTTTGTAAACACTGCTCAGATGACGGTCCTGGAATCCCATGGGGGCGGCAGGCCCCGCGGGCAGACAAGCCAACGGCCTGCTCCGCGGCCCCTGCTGCTGCCCACGAGTCTGAGAACCGGGGTTCCCGGAGGCAAGACACTCACCCACTCATTTGCTCCCCAACACATGGGCGCTGAGGTCACAGCAGGGACCCAGACCCTCCCAGGGCCCTGGAAGAGCTGAGAAAAGCATTAACTGATAGCCGATCAAATCAGAACTTCAGGCTCGGATTCCAATTCCGTGGGGGCAGGAAGCGGGATGGTCAGTAAGAGTGTGAGTGGGGGTGGTGGCTCCCACGGGGCGGGGACTGCATACTCTCCGACACTCTCAAACTTGGGTTTCAGCCTTGACCCGACGTTTCCTAGCTGGGCGGGCTTGGGGAACCCCTCCCCTCTGTGGGTAAGAATGTGGGTATCAACCTGGCTGTGCACCTTGGGCAGAGAACTTGGCCTCTCTGAGCTTGTTTATTCACTGACAGATGGCAGGTGATAATTCCATCATCGCAGAGGGCTTTTTTGCTGTCCTCCATGACACTGGGTCCGTTTTACAGCAACTCCAATTTCACTTAGAAAACACACTCCTCATCCCCTCCAAGGTGACCCAGGTTGAGCCAATCAGCACCACCGGTGGGCTACTGTGATTGGTCCAATCCACATGAACCCCAAGGCTATGGGTGCAGAGATGCCTTCTATTTGCTGGAGGCCACGAGTTCCCTCCAAGGAACCAGGTTATTTGTAACACTTTTGAGCAGCTGGGTCATCCCTCACCTGAAACCTGTTGAGCCTCAACTGTTCATCACTAAACAAGCAGAAAAGGGGGCCATCATCAGAAAGTCTGGGGCTAAAGTCACAATTCTCAGCCCTGGGCCTGTGTAAAGAAAGCATTTGGCACAGATGTTTTCCCTTTTGGCGAATCTGGTAACACCTCAACAGCTTGTTTCCTCCACTTGCAAAATAGAAGTAGCGCCTGCTTTACAGGGCTGCTGTGAGCAGTGAACGAGGTAGCCCACTTAAGCACATGGAATGGTGCCCAGCATACAGCCAGGGCTCAATTAATGCTCTCCCCAGTGTTCCGTCTCTTGGGAGGCTGCTGAGAGCACCTGCTGATTCAAAACCCACTCGTTCAAGAAAACAAGGACATCCGTGCCAAAGCCGAGTGGGCATCAGCTGGTAGGAGCTGCTGGGCCCCCAGTGAAACCAGGAAACAGAAGCCCTCGGATCGTACACACTCCTGGAGGCAAGAGGTCCGCAGGGCATTGCCTTCCCCCCTGGCCCGGGGAGAACCCGGGAGGCAACGGGCTTAGGGCACAGCTGGTGCGTGCCCGGCCCCTGGGGCTGTAGGACATGCCCGGGGCACGGCAGGCTGCCGAGGACGCTCCGTGAGCCACCCGCTGGGGCCGTGCTTTCGGGTAGGGGTCTCACTGTGCTGATGTGGAGAAACCCAGAATTTCACAGGTGAGATGGCACAGAAAGGAAAGGGGGGGGGGCTTGAACCAGTTCCAGGAAACCCCCAAGTTCCCAGACAGACGTGTTGGGCCACAGCGTTCCATCGGCACCAGCGCCGGGCTTGCCCAAAGCGCCCCCGGGTTAGGCAGCGTCCCTGTGAACTAGCCGGTCTCCAGGGGAAACCCGGCGCACGGGCCCGCCTCCTGCCGGGCCGAGGGCTCCTTCCTGGGGCCCACCGGAATCCCCCCGCGGCAGCCTCCTCCTGCCTTCTCCGTGCTGACCCAGCAAGGAGCTGTGGGGGGATCTCTTCAAATGTCGGCTCTCTGTTGACTTAAACATCAGCGCCCAGACATGCAATTTCAACGGCCTCGTTTTTATTCCGCACCGTGAAAGGGACAGTGACCGTGTTTCCTGCTTTAACGGAAGGTAAAACTGGACCTTGTAAATAAGTAACATCCTAACACACACTGCAAATCCAAACGAGACCTAGTGACCTCAGGGGGGGTGCAACAGCCGAGCCCCGGGGCTTCTGAAGGCCTCTGCTCAGCGGGCCCCGAGCCGCGGGGGCCGCTGCCTCTGCCCCTCCCTGCTACTCACCACTCAGCACGCAGGCCAGGGCAGTCCTGGGGCGCATGCAGGGTCACGCCAGGGGGGGCCCTCACGGCTGCAGCTTCTCTAGCACGGGCATGGAGGAGCTTGAGGGATGGGCAACCAAGTCTCCTGTCAGCCTGGTTGGTAACTCGTTCTTGGCGCCCACCGTCTCATCTATTCACAATGTACCTGGAATTTGCTTGGGAACACCTGGACGCAGGAAGCAGCTACAAAAACGGCCGGAGCCACGTGCGAAGCCCACCAAGAAACTGTGCTGGCCCAGGACGTGAGGCTGAAGCGGCCTGAACAGAAAGCCTGACCCAGACCGGTCCTGCTGCCCCCTGCCGGGTGGGGCGCGGGCGCGGGCGCGGGCCCGGCTCCTCGGGCAGCGTTTGGCCAGATCCGTGTTTGGAAAACTCCTTCTCTTTCTAATGAGGCTGGGAGTCGAGAGGCCCACGTAAAAGGCAAACGTGGGGTCTTCTAGGGACCCACACCGTAAGACTTCCACCCACCTCACCAAGGCCTCCGCACAATCAGGCCCACTCCTGAGGCCTCGGCCGTCTCAGGCACCCCAAAACCCCTGCTGTGTGAAATTCACTTCTCAAGTCTGACAGACAAAATTCTTTTAAAGAGAGCATATGGCAGCCCAACTGGGGGACTCCTGAGCCATGCCCGAGCCTGCCCACTCTGACAAGCAGAACAGCAAACCAACGGAAGGCACGCAAGGGGCAGGCTGCCCAGGGGAGAGCCCTGCCCACCGGCCCGAGGGAGCAGGCGGGCGGGGGTGGGCTGGTCTTCCTTCTGGAGCCCCCGACTTCCCAGCCCGGGGCCATCCAGGCCTCACACTGCCCTCCGCGGCTGGGGTGAGCCAGCCCCGTAAGGGGCGGAGAGCGGCCGGATTCCCAGTTTCGATACCTTCAGCCCCTCGGCCTGCAGGTAAGAGGGCAAAATCCCCCCAACCCCAGGCAGACGGGATGCGTGGAGGGTCGCGAGTCTCCTCCCGACCAGGGTGGTTGTGGGCTCCTGGAGAAAGTTCTTTGGCACGTGATCCCGGAGGCTTCGAGCACCAAGCAGCTCACTAGCTCTTCTCCCCTCTCTCCGCAGAGGCGAAGGGGCACAGGAGGGCCCCCACGGGCTCCTGACGTCCTCACCAGGAGAAGGCGAGGCACGTGCGGGCACCGGTCTCTCCCCGCTCAGCACCCGGTCAGTGCAGCTCAATGAAAGCCTCCAGCTCCTCGGGGATGAAGCCCTTGTAGGGGACCTTGTTCTTGTCCAGGGCGCGGGCGGCAAGGCACTGCAGGGTTATGTAGTTGAAGGGCTGAATGGTGCTCCTGGCCAGCAGCTTCCCGTCCAGGAGCTCGTAGGCGGTCTTTCTGAAGGCATTGGCGGCATCCATGTGGGCCCCCGCTTCAATAAGGGCTGTCATGACCCCTGGGCAGTTGTTCTGGGCTGCTATGTGCAGCGGGGTGTTGTTGTCAAAGTCCCGGCCGTCCGGGTCGGCCCCACAGTCCAGCAGCACCTTGACCACCTGGAGGGAGGGGAACCTGCCCACTGGGTAGCGGCCCACGTTGGTGGTCTCCTTGTCCACGGCCATGTGCAAAGGCGTGAAGCCGTTCTTGCCCCGGGGGGCACACTTCAGCAGCCGGTAGACGGTCTGGTGCTTCAGGTGCTCCTGGGCAGGCGTGCACTCCACCTTCTCCAGCAGATAAAGCAGGTGGAGGATGATGGCCAGGGCCTTGGTGAACTGCGCCGAGTCGCCAGGTTCCTTGGGCAGCTGCAGGGCCCGTTCCACCTCCCGGACTCCCTTGCACAGCACCCCCATGAGGTCTGCAAAGCCGATCTGCGTGCCCAGGCTGCCCTTGGCCGCGCGGTCCTGCAGCACGTAGGAGAAGAGTTCCGCAAAGGAGAGGAAGCTGCTGGCGGTCATGGGGCTCAGCGGCTCCAGGCTGTTCTGCTGCATGTCCAGCGCGTACTTCCACAAGCGGATGCAACGCTCGAAATTGCCCGAGTCGGCGTACACCGCGCCCCTGTACCGGATGTAATAGGAAGTGTCCGGGTGAGAGGGCCCCAGGATGCGCTCTCGGATCAACAGGGCCTGCATGCGCATCTCGTCGGGGTCGGTGATGAGCGCCTCCAGCTCCTCGGCCGTGTTCACCTCCCTGGAATAGTCATAGGCCAGGACCAGCTGTGGGGGCTCCGGTTTGGGCAAATACACGCCCCCCTGGTGACGCAGCTCCATAGCCCGTCGCCAATGTTTCAAGGCCCCAAGCAGATCCCGCTTCTTATCCACATAGGTGGCGCCCAGCAATTCCAGGGCTTCCACCGCGGCTTCCCGGCTGGTGGGGCAGCAGCTCTCGTAAGATTCGCTGCCAAGGGGTTCTTCTGGGTTGGAGCTGCGGCAGCGGGCCCCTGGGGGCTGCACGCACTGCGGGGACAGTGGCGGCCGCGCCTCCTCGCCGGCAGGCTGCTCCTGGATGAGGTACTCCACGATGTTGGTGTGGCCGGTCACGCTGGCCGCCAGCAGCGGGGTCATGCCGTAGCCGTCGCGCTCCATGCGGGCGTGGCACCCAAGCAGCAACTGCAGGATCTCCAAGCTGCCGGACTCGGCGCAGTCGTGCAGCGCCGTGTTGCCCTTGGCGCTGCGCCGGTTCACCTGGGCGCCCTGCTCCAGCAGGTAGCGGGCGATCTCGCGGTGGCCCTTGTAGCAGGAGATCATGAGGCACGTGTGCCCGTGCCGGTTGGCCACCTCCAGGTCGGCCTGGTGCTCGCCCACCAGGTAGCGCACCACTTCCAGGTGCCCGTCGAAGCAGGCGGCGCGCAGGGGCGTCGAGTTGGTGCGCGTGGTGCGGTTCACCGAGGCCCCGCGGCGCAGCAGGCTGCGCACCACGTCCAGGTGGCCGGCGGCCGAGGCGGCCCACAGCGGCGGCGCGCCCTCGATGGTCTCGCCGTCGAAATGCACCGAGCCGCCCGCCTCCACGCTCGCGCCGCACCGGTCCACCAGGTACTCGACCACATCCAGGTGGCCGTAGCGGGCGGCGATGAGCAGCGGCGTTCCCCCTGCGGCCACTTCACCCGTCAGTTCGTCCAGCTCCTCCCGGCCCCTGCCGCTGAGCAGCTTCTGAAGCAGCTGCAGCTTGCCGTCGCGGGCGGCGTTGTACACGGCGGTGCGGAGGTCCATGGTGCGGGCCTCCGCCAGGCCATGGGCCTGCCGCCGGGAGACGCGGAGAGGGCGGACTAACGCCCGAAAGGGCGGACTGCAACCTTCACCGCCTCCCCGGCCGCCATCTTAGGCGTTTCTCGAGCGGAACAAAATGGCTGCCGCGGACTGGCGCCCTCGGCGGATTGGAGTGCGCCGGTAAATGTAGTCCTCTGAGCCGAACCCGTGTCTAAGACAGAGAAGGAACTGTGGGGTCTTATGACTACATCTCCCGGAAGGCCGCGGGCCAGCCGCGGAGAATGGGGAGCACCGTGCATGGTGGGAATTATCGTCCCAATCACAGCCGATTGCGGCAGAGACTGGCGATGCGAGGACTACAATCCTCATTACGTCATCGCGAGCGCTTCTGGGATCCGAGGAAGTTTGAGTACGTACTTCCTATGGCTGTCGCGATGCTGGAGCCAAAGGGAACCGCAGGCCTCGCCGAGCGACTACATTCCCCAAAATGCATCGCGAGCAACTGGGAGCCAATCAGGAGGACTAAGCCGGCCCGAGCCTAATTCCGGTTTGTCGTGGCCCAGCGACACGTGGTCCTGCTACCTGCCGGACGGCAGGGGGCGCTCACGAGAAGTGGGAAAGCGGCAGGGAGAGGACTCAGTGGAACTGAAGTACAGGTGTCCCCAAGGGTCGACTTCCAGCGCTCGCTCAGTTATGCATGCGTGCCAGCATTCATTCATTATTTATGCGTGCATTTATTTACCCACTTATTAAATTAAAATTTTAACTTTCCGTCCTTCAACCCCCAACACCCTCGGTGAAAATTCTAAATTCGTTTGCCTAAGCCCTTGGTCATTGGGTCTGGGAACTTCTCCAATATAATTGTGAGTGAAACCTTTGGGTTTAGGGACTTTGAGAATATCAGTTACTTGCCCAAGAACATGGGGCAAGTACATGGCAGGACTGGGATCTGAACACAGGCAGCAGTGGCTACGTAATTTGCAGGGTCACGATGAAAACGTGGAGCCCCTTGTCCAAAAATTGGTTAATAATTTCCCTATGGTGACAGCAGAACATCAAACCAAGTGTGGGGCCCTTCTGAGCCTGAGAACCTGGGTGACTGCACACACAGGCTGGCATCTGTGAAGACTGAGCCCCCGACCCTAAAGTCAGACCCTTACCCCCAACACTCTCCGGCCTTCACTTTACTGCTGCCTACCCCAGAGGTCTTGGGAATTACAGGGAAGATGTAGGATGCTGGCCTGCCCGGGAATATTTGAGGAACTTAAGGTGTTCTCTCATGCTTCCAACTTTTGCATGTGCTGTTCCCTCTGCTTGGAACACTGTTCCCCACCCTTTTCACTCGGGGACCTCTTGAGCCTTCTCGTCTCAACTGGGATTCACCACTGGATAACCAGATCTTAAACCCAGCAGGTATTGAAAATTAAATTACAGATACCTAAAACTTAATAAATCACATAAAAACAACTGAGAAATACTCATCACCTCCTAGTTGTTTTACTATGTATCTATGCCCTCAAGGTGACTTGTGCCTGCTGCATCCACACGGTGGGAATACTCTGTGATGGTCGGGCCTTGCTTGCCCTTCTCTTCCCAATTTCTCACTCTGGGACTCCACCCCGTAGACTGAAGTCATCCTTGGTGAAAGTATTGACACCACAGAAACGAGCAAATGCTGAAATCACCAGCCCTTCCCCCTAAGATGCCCTCACTTTGCTATTTTCTCCCACCTTACGCATCACTTTGCACCCTAACCTACTATGTAAGTTACATACTAGTGACTTTTTTTCTTAGTAAGCTCACAATATCAGCATGGACAAGGCAGGGATTTTTGCCTGTCTTGTTCACTGCTGTGCGCCCAGTTTCCAGAACAGTGTCTGGCATACAGCAGGCACTCAGTTAATATGCGTGGAATTGGATAAGGTATCATTCCAGGAAGCACATCCCAACCACTGCACCCCCCTGCCTGAGAAGGATGGCTAAGAGCCCCTGGCGCTGGCACCTTGCACCTCCTCCGGTTCATTCTGATCCATTGCTGCCATCCAGCAGGCTTCCAGGGAGGCAGCCAGGAGGAGACACGGTGGCGGCTGCTACGGGCCCACGCCAGGCGACTGCCCCCTCCCGTACCCCTCTACATCTGGAGAGCCTGTTCTCCTGCTACCTGTCCCCGTGCCAGGACCAGGAGGCCACAAACGTCTGGCCGCCATGCGCGGGCACATCTCGGACCGCCTGCCAGGTGCACACCGCGGGCTGTAATTAGCCACCTAAACACAGCAGCCGCTGCGGGGCCACGGCCCGGCCACCTGCGCGGGCCAGGAGGCAATGGGGACCGCCGAACCCCAGCGGGGAGGCTATCATCCTGGCACGGTTTTAAAATCTCTTTAATGGGAAAATATTTTAAACTTTCAGGAAATAATATAACGGACCCCTAGATAGCAATGCCAAAAATTAGGCAGGTTCATCCATGCCATAAATTTTTCATGAGATTATTGGCACGTCAGGCACTGTTCAGATATTGGGTTACAGCAGGAAGAGATGTAAAAACCCCTTTAGTCTGCAACCTGGTGTAAGCGGGGGAAGCTGATAAGGAATGAAATGAATAGGTGTATCTGTTTGCGAGGGCTGAGTCCTGGGTTGAATGTTTGTGACCCCACCCCCCAAAATCCATATGCTAAAATATTAACCCCTAAAGGTGATGTATTTGGAGGTGGGGCCTTGGGGAGGGGATTAGGTCCTGGGATCAGCGCCCTTAGAACAGAGTCCTGGAGAAGCCCCTTGCCCTTTTCTCCATGGGGCACCCACGAACCAGGAAGGACCCCCCCTGACCCTGCTGGCACACTGATTTTGGATTTCCCAGACTCCAAAACTGGGAGATATAAGATAGATTTCTGTTGTTTAGAAGCCACCCGAGTCTGTGGTATTTCTTATAGCAGCTGAGATAGGCTAAGCCAGACGAAACAACAGAAATTTCTGTCTCCCAGTCCTGGAGGCTGGAAGTCCAAGATCAAGGTACTGGCAACGATGGTTACCCCTGAGGCCTCTCTCCTTCTACCTCCATCTTTTTTTGCTAGTTTAATAGGTGTTTACAGCATTTTTTTTTGGTATCATTAATATAAAATCACATGAGCAACATTGTGGTTACCAGATTCCCCCCGTTATCAAGTCTCCCTCTCCACATACCCCATTACAGTCACTGTCCATCAGCATAGTAAGATGCTATAGAGTCACTACTTGTCTTCTCTGTGCTACACTGCCTTCCCCATGCCGCCCCTATATTATGTACACTAATCATAATACCCCTTAATCCCCTTCTCCCTTCCTTCCCCCCGATCCTCCCCAGTCCCTTTCCCTTTGGCAACTGTTAGTCCATTCTTGGGTTCTGTGAGTCTGCTGCTGTTTTGTTCCTTCAGTGTTTGCTTTGTTCTTATGCTCCACACGAGTGAAATCATTTGGTGCTTTTCTTTCTCCACCTGGCTTATTTCACTGAGCATAATACCCTCTAGCTCCGTCCATGTTGTTGCAAATGGTAAGATTTGTTTTCTTCTTATGGCTGAATAATATTCCATTGTGTATATGCACCACATCCTCTTTATCCATTCATCTACTGAGGGACATTTAGGTTGCTTCCATATCTTGGCTCTTGTAAATAGTGCTGCAGTAAACATAGGGGTGCATATGTATTTTTGAAACTGGGATCCTACATTCTTAAGGTAAATTCCTAGGAGTGGAATTCCTGGGTCAGGTGGTATGTCTATTTTTAGTTTTTTGAGGAACCTCCATATTGCTTTCCACAATGGTTGAACTAATTTACATTCCCACCAGCAGTGCAGGAGGGTTCCCCTTTCTCCACAACCTCGCCAACATTTGTTGTTGTTTGTCTTTTGGATGGTGGCCATCCTTACTGGTGGGAGGTGATATCTCATTGTGGTTTTAATTTGCATTTCCCTGATGACAAGTGATGTGGAGCATCTTTTCATGTGCCTGTTGGCCATCTGAATTTCTTCTTTGGAGAAGTGTCTGTTCATATCCTCCATGTTTATGGCATTTTTTTTTAAAAAGCATGGCCCCATGTTCTCTGACCCTCTTCCCATCAAGAGGTAGGGTGTCTGTCCTGTTCCCTTGAGTGTGGGTGGATACGTGACTGGCTAGACCTACAGAGGAAGAAAGAAGGGGTACTGGGATTTCTGAAGCCAGGACATAACAAGTCACCCACTTCCAGCTGGTTCTGTGAGGTGACACTCTGGGGAAGCCAGCCACCCCGAAGGGAGTCACCAACCCACAGCTCACCGTGCTGGAAGGCCATGAGCAGGCCCCTCTGGTCCTCCTCCCAGCAGAGCCCAGCCTTCCAGCCATCCCCTCCCGGGGCAAGTGCAGCTGTCTCGGGGCCTTCCACACCTGCCAGCCACCCGCTGACACCACGCATGCGTAACAGACCCCTCCACCCCCAGCTGAGTCCTGCCCAAATTCCTGACCTACCAAATCGGTGAGATACAAGAAAACGAGGGTCATTTTACGCCTATAGTGTCTGCGGTCATTTGTGATAAAGCTGCCGTAGTAGCAACTGTGTTAAAGGGAGCTTGGGGCTTTCATTTGCATGTCTGTAATTACTGACCAAATCACACAAGTTTGCTTACTATGTTTCCTCTCCAGGGAACTGCCTGTTCACTGGGGAAATATGTCAAGGTTTCGTTTCTAAGAAACAAGCTCAACGAGTCCCTGAGGGGAGCAGACCGATTTATGATGGTCAGCACAATCGGAGGTATTGGCGGATGTCTTTGTTGCCTTCATTCATTCATTCATTCATTCATTCATTCATCCACATTTATTGATATTCTAAGCACCTACCATGTGCTGGACGCTGGGGAGAGAGCAGTGAGCAAGACAAATGTGCTCTTAAGAGCGGGAACCTGATAGGGAGATAAGTCAGGGTGTGTGTTTGGGACACAGGAGCCCACAGGATGAAGAGGTTTTACGTGGCTGGAGACAGAAGGAGGAAGTTGAGAGATACTTCATTCAAGGACAGAGATTTTTCAGGGAGTCTTGTTGCCAGAAGCAGTGGTTCCAGATCATTCTAGGTCTCTGTTTTGGCTTGGCAAACTCCCCCAAGCTTAGTGCCTGCAGTGGACTGCACTGTGTCCTCCCCAAATTCATACAAAAAAGCCCTGACCCCCCCCCCCCAGGTGATTGTGTCTGGAGATAAAGTCTTTGGGATATATCACGCACACAGTGCGGGGAGTCACATGGTGTCACCTCTGCACATTTTATCTGCTGGAAGAAAGTTGCTAAGTCTGGTCTATTTCAAGGGGAGAAAACCAGACACCGCACCCTGTCAAGGCAAGGAAACTAATGTAGGAGGGATGTTAATAAGTTTGTAGATATGTTTTAAAATCACACACAGGAGCAAAGGTCCAGGGGATGGACCACAGGGTAGGCATGTCGCAGTTCAGCCCCTCATGAAGACATAAGACATTCAGATAAGATACTAAGGGAATTCTCTGCCAAAGCTGACACTATTTTAAGAGCTTTCAGTGCATTACATCCTGTGAGGTAGGTGTGATAACTATCTCTGCTTTATAAGAGAGGAAACCGAGGCCCAGAGAGGTAGGGAAGTTGCCTAGCTAGCGAGTGGCAGAGCCAGTGGGCAGATTGCAGCCAGGATCCGCACGTACACCCAGCTCACCGTGTGGTGCTCAGAGACAGTGTGGTGATGGTGAGGTGCCCCTCTGTCATTTCCACTGGGGAGGACGTGGGCAAACAGGAGCAGGGACTTGTGATCATACCACGAGTCACCTGCAGCCAGGGCCGGAGAGGGATGGTGCAGGCCGACTCAGATGCTGCCTCAGCACCCCAGCTGCCGCTCCTCTGGCCTGCCCTGGTGGTCGCCTCCCACCAAGGAGGGTGGGGTCTGCCAGAGGGCGTTGATTGTATTCTGCACCTTAATGGGTCCTTCAAAAGAAAGTGGCTTGGGTTTCCATGACAACAGGCAGGCAGCCTCACAAGAAGATGGCTGAGCTTCCTCTCTGGAATCTGCCCCCTCCCATCCCTGCCTTTCTGGATCCCGGGAGCCCAGGCTGAGCCCAGCCCAGCCCAGCCCAGCCCAGCCCAGAGACGGCAGGGTGTTCGCTGGTCCCTGCGCACACCCGCTCCTTCGCTCAGAGCTACTTTCTTTGGCCCTGGCCCAGCCCCGTGAAGAAGGGATGGACAGAAAGACACATGCCAGGCACAGGGGCAAAACAAGGCCAAAGGCACAGGGCACAGAGGGCGGCTGCCAGCAGCCTCCCAGTCACATGTCCCGCCAGCCGAGGGGATGGGGAAAGCTCTCAGGTGGAAACTGTCAACAGGGCTGGACACGGTGAGACTTTTTAACAGACAGGTGACCAGCCAGGTAGCAGGATGTGCTCCTCAGGGCAGAGAAGGGGGATTTGACAGCAGGGGGGGCAATAGTTGGAGAGAAATTCACCCTTGTTTTAGCCCACCTGGTTCAGACTCAGGAATAAATCAGTTGTCAAGAGAAGGAAAGAACGAGAAGCTGTGGTTGTTTCTGACTGCCAGGGAGGGTAGCTATAAAAAACACTACGTACATTGTGTGTGTGTGTAATATATACATGATTACATATTATATATACATCACACATACAATACATATATATCACATTAAACCCATACATTACATTATGCATATTACATATGTAATGTATGTGTGTAATATATACATTACACTTTATTGTAAGTCATATGGCTTTATAATATAGTTTATACATGCTTATATATTTATACATATTATATAACATTATTTATAAACATTTTGTTATAAGTTATGTTATAATATAAATATTATATATAATAATTCTTATATTGTGTGTCATGTTTATATACTTACACATAACAAATACATATAAACAATAATCTATATATGAAACTAGACTATACTAGTATATATATATTTTAAATATACTATTATATATGTAGTGTGTATATATATGTATACTAAAAATATTTTATATATATATATATATAAAGACAGAATGATAAAGCAAATGTAAAAAATGCAAACAACTGAGGAATCTGAGTAAAGAATATGAAAATACTTTGCCTCTCCTTACAACTTTTTGTGAGTTTGAAATTATATCAAAATAAGAAGTAACAGTGCAAGATTAGTTTACCATTCGATAATCAGTGTCCTTCACTATGTGAACAACTCGAAGAAAAACCATATGATCATCTCCATACTTGGAGAAAGACCATCTGCCCAAATCTAACATCTAGTCTTGATTTTTAAACGGGCTCATGGAAATGGTAATAGAGGGAAATTTGCTCAACCCAGTAAGGACACCTATGAAAAGCCACAGTGAACAGCACACCTCCTGGTACAAGACCGGGCGCTTCTCCCCCAGGATCTGGAATAAGGCAGAGATGGCCAATCTCACCGTTCCTGTTCAACATCGTATCTGAGAAAAGCAAGCAAAAGGCAGCTACTTTGGGAGGAAGAAGTAAAACTGTCTTTATTCATGAATGGCATGATTATGTACTTTAACTACGTGTAGTTTATTAGATGCCCATTCTGCCTCAATAGGCTGTTTTTTTGAATCTCAGGAAAACAGTTTGATGATTCCTCAGAAAGTTAAACAGAATGACCATACGATCCAGCAATCCCACTCCTGTGTATATACCTAAAAGAATTGAAAACAGTGACTTAAATACTTATATACCAATGTCCACTGCAGCAATATTCACAATACGCAAAAGGTGGGAATAACCCACATACCCACCACCGATGAGAGGGTAAACGAAATGTGATCCAGCCGTGCACTGGAATATTACTCGGCCATCAAAAGGAGTGAGGTTCTGACACCTGCTACAACGTGGATGGATCCTGAAAACACAATGCTCGGTGAGAGATGCCAGACACCAAAGGCCACACGGTGTGTGACCCCCACCTATGGGAAATATCCAGCATAGGCAAATCCAGAGAGACAGAGACCAGTAGCAGGGTTGGCGGGGTGGGTGGGGAGTGACTGCCTAAAGGAACAGCGTTCATTTTGAGGTGATGGAATATCCTGGAAGCAGGTCGTGGTGACGGTTGTGGAATTCTGTGAGTGTACTACATGCCACTGAACTGTCACTTTTAAAATGTTTAAAATGCAAATTTTATTTTACTTGGAGCTCTAAACAAGAGCAGGGCATAGGGCTTGCCCTGGAGACGAGGGGGACAGCAAGCGGGCACTGTAGGGGCAGTTTATGCATGGTGAGCTGTGAAGGGTTAACTAGGTTTCCAGGGCTTTGTGGAATTGACCAATTTGAATAATTTCACGGGCTCTGGACAATGAGACTGAACCCAGTTGCCTGGTTCCTGGCCCTGGAGCGAAGTAGGTACATAGTAGCCCTTGAGTGTGAGGGCTGATAAGGTAAGTGGGCCAGGTGTGGACTTAAACAGCTGCTCAAGAGGAGCTGATGGGCCTCCGGCTCCCTCCCTCCCTCATGTCTTCCCTCCCCTTCTCCCTCATATCTTCCTTCACACTTATCTCTCAATCTATTATTTCTCCACCCTTATACTTTTCTTCCCCTCTCCGTGCTTACTCATATGTCATGATTGTCACTGTCATCACTGTACGGTGTTGAGCACTTACTATGTACTAGGCATGGTGCCGTACATTGACACACATTATCCCCTCGATCTTTACAACAGCCCGAAGACAGAAGGTACAATCGCCGCCGTTTTACAGATGGGGAAACTGAGGCTGAGAGTGGCAGCCCTTGCCCAGTGTCCCTGCTCAGCATCCTTCGCCTCCTTCGCCACCCCCACTGCCCAGCCCCTGGAGGGGTCTCTAGTCCGTTCCCATCACAGAGCGAGAAATTATATTTTGCACCCACTTTGCTGCACTCAATCCACTGCAAGAAGGTCTCTGGCCCTCACTATCCCTGAGACTTATTATAATGCTGAGAAGCAATCATACACCACGGTTGGCTAATTTTAATTTTTAACCCACATCCTGTCTCAAAGGCACGGTCTGATGTGCTCCCCATGAGTCTCTGAGAGATTTCATTCTTGCAGTATTCCCTTAGCAGGTCATTCCGTATTTTAAACTCCTCATCCTCCCACAGATGCTTTTAGCTTTCAGAACTGTATCGCACCCCCCGTAGGCTGTGTTGTTCGTGTTACTTGTTCCGTCCTTGTCTATCTTTCCAGGGTCCTGAAGCAGCTACCAGGACATGGGAGGTCTCTCTTAGGTAGCTCAATCCACCAGCTCCACCGTGTTGCATTCATATGCCTGCCCCACCTCTGGCTTGTTGAAACTGGGAGGGGCCTGGAAATCTGCATTGTCTATAAGGGGAATCAAGCTTGGAGATGTCCCGCAAGAGGTGATTCTGGGCGAGCTAGCTGTCGAGTGGAGCTGGTGAGGAAATGAGGAGCCCTTACTCCCAGCAGGGAGGGGCCAGATCACACCGGCTCTGAGAGGATATTTGAATCGTATCCCTCAGGCAATGGGAGTCTCAGGGGGGTTGAAGGCCAGGGTGAGAGTTAATGGAATTTGTGTTCTAGAAAGATCCCTCACTGTGGATGGATGAAGAGGGGAGGGTCTCTGGGTCACGGAGAGGCTCCCACATACGGGAACGTGGAGATAGAAGGAAGCTGTGGTTGGGTGGATTGGGTGTTCAGATTGAAATGATTGATTTGGAGTGAATGGGAGGGGGCGGGGCGGGGCGACAGTCGTAGGGATACCAAGGCAGAATCTCCTCTTTCACTGGGATCCCTGAGTGGCAGTACCTGAGTGCCTTTTCCTACCTGAAAACCCTCCCATTCCCACAGTGTGATTCTAAATATACCAGAAAATCTCTCACCATTAGCTTTAACCCAGACACGGAACCCCCCTCTCCCCACCCCGTTCATGAAGTGCCTCTGGCATCTAGGTGTCCTGTAATCACATTTTCTCTGCTTGCTAATGGACCCACTGAGGCAGTACTCCCAGGAGAGGGAAGGATTTCATTCGTCTGGGGCTGAGGAGGGAGATGAGGATGCGGGAGCTGACGAGGAATCAATGCCTCTAATCGCTAATTAAACGAGCCTGGCTCTCTCCTGGGGCTATTAGTTGGCTGGCTGGCCCTTGAGTGTCCACAAATTGAATTATACTCCCCAATAAGCACCTGCAGCAGCCATCATCCTATGGTATCTCTGTGGGGAGACTGAGGAGAAGTAGGATCTTCATGTATGTGCTGAAGTCATCGATTGATTTATTGATTGATGCATTGGTTTATTCTCAGGTGCCTCTATTGAGTCAACAAATGCTTATAGAGCACTAGGGCCCTGTATCGGGTACCAGGGATGCAGCAGTGAAAACACAAACAGTCTCTGCCCTCACGGAGCTCACAGTGTAATGAGACAGTTCTTTAAGACTAGACAAAAATAATTGGAGTGCTGGAGAGAAGCTATCCCAGGTCTATGAGAATGTATAATATAGACTTGGCTTGGGCATTTGTGAGGAAGCTAGGGAAGTTTCCTTGACAAGATCAGACTTAGAGAAGGTGAGTAGTAGGCTGCCCTGGAGGGCAGAGGATTCCAAGCTGAGGACATGGTAGAGGTAAAGTTCTGTGGCCGGAATGAGCTTGATGTGGTTTCTGTGACTTGGTTAGGAGGTGGCAGAGAATTGGGGGTGAGCCTCCATGATGCCACAACTCACCCACCAGGCTCAAGTTTACACTCGTCTGGTAATCGGTGCATGGAAGTGATGGCAGGGTGAAGGAGGAAAAAAAAAATTCATTCCTGGAACTTTTATTGGAAAGCCTGCAGAGTCCTGGTCAAGGGATGGCTTCAAACACCATTCCCTCATTGATTCCCCAGGAAAGTGTAGTGACATGATTAAGGATCTTGGGTTCAGAGTCAGATATTTTGTATTCCCAGGCTTATGGGGGTGTACAAGTGACATGCCAACCCCATACGGGGTGCATAGCTCTGTGTTCATGGGGGTGTGCCACTGTTTTATTCCCTCTCCTGCCCTTGTCCCATAGAAGTGGCCAGCCCCCACTCTGGGTGTAAAGGGGTTCCTCTCTGACCCCTCTTGGGCCCCACACTCGCTTGTCCGTCTCAGGTGGAGGTCGACGGGAGTCCACGCTATGAGGAAGCCGTGACTTGTTGTCATAGGACATCAGAACAACAAAATCACTAGTCTTCCACACAGCACTAGACCACAACCATTGCAGTCTTCTTTGCCACCCCCTGCCCCACTCCTGGGATACCCGACCCAGCTCTTCCCCCTCACCTGAGCCAAGCTGTAACATTCGGGCTTCTCGTGTCTCCACTGCCCCCCTTGTCTTCATTCCCAGGCCTCCAGGAGAGAGGCATGGTCTGATCGCCAAGGGCCCAACTCCCACCCAGGCATGTCAGAAGCATGGAATTTGGACTTGGACAGATGTGGGGTTGACCTGCAGCCTCACTGTCGGGCTGAAAGCCCTTGGGTTATTGTCCTGCTCCTCTCTGGGTCTGTTCCTCAACTGTCACCTGGTGTACTAACACTCATGCCCAAGGGTTGAAGATGGCATGATATAATGCATGTAAAACGCTTGGCACATGCTTCTCACAGAAGTCTGGAAAGGGCACAATAACGTCATCTTGGCAGGCTCCTGTTCCCCACGGTCCTACCGACTGGCCATCTGACCTGCTGGGAATTACAGATATCTGTGTGCGTTTTCATCTCACCTGCTTATCTGGAAAATAATTCGTTGAAAATTCCATTAAATGAGAGGCAAGTCTACAGAAGCTTCAGACACCTAAGTCCACTCTCTCTTCCCCCTTGCGGGGGCAAGGGTCATCTCACAACCTTACTGGAGGAGCTGTCCGCGGTCCGGGTGCTGAAACGGCCTCGGCTCGAGGACCCGCCTGGAGCCGTCTGGAGCGCGGGGGCCGAGACCCCGAGGGGTGCTGTCCGGAGTCCGGTGCTGAAATAGATAGCTATTTCCTTCCGTGGTTGTCGGAGAGCTGTCCTCGGCCTCGGTGCTGAAGACAATGTGACTTGCTTCCTTCTATTTCCCGGCTTACCCCACTACCCTCCGTTCTCTGCCTCTGACTCTTGGGAAGAACCCCCCTTTCCCAAGATTTCTTCTCCCTCTTATCTTCTTCCCGGTGGGCAGTGAGGGGAGAACGGCAAAAGGGGGATAAGGAGAGGCCGCTGCTAAGACTGATACCTGCTACCCACCTCGTGGCTTTCCCCAGCACTTACCTCCTAGGTAGTCAGCACCGTTGAGCTCCGCTTTCCAGATGGTCCAACTTCGCCGTGTCACTTTCTGGGAAGATGTCCATGCACTGACCTGCAAACCAGCCCCATTCCCGGGGTCCCGGGTCCCTTTGACCAACCCCCACCCCCACGCGGCTGGGGCTCTTCGTCTGTGTGCCTCACCTGCTCCCAGTCCTGTTGTTAGATGCAGGTGTACAGCGGTTTCCTAGGCGGGACGTGCGCTTTTATGGGCGTCGGGGAAGGCGGGGCGCGGGGAACCCGGGGAGGGGCTTTGCCATTTGGCCAATGGGACTCCGCTTCGAAGGCAGCTCCAAAGATTACATCATAGGTTGCGGCCTCGGCTTCAGAATAAAAGTCTGGTATCTGCCCAAAAACTGGGTTAGGGTTTTTTGGAGGGGGAGAGAACACTCATTGTGGTCCCCAGGGTCTCCCCACTCGGCCCCCTCTCCTGGGTCTCTGAGCTTCTACTCTGCTCAAGAACCCTAGCTGGTACCTGCTTCTCCCCATCTCTAGCTTGTACTATTGCTGGATCAGGAGAGAGAAAGCTAGTAAACTATGTTGGAGGAAAACAGGGCAGGCTCAGAATATTTAAGTCCAGTTCCAGGAGGGGAAACTGAGACCTGTGAGAATGGAGGGCTCAGGGGAGCCTGGGTCAGAGGGGGGACTCAAGCTTAGATCTTTTGAGTCCTTGACTTATCCAACTCATAATTTAGTTTATTGTTTTGCTTTACTGAGCAGGCTCTGCACCAAAAAAACACACAAACTTGGGTTTTTTTAATCCATATTCTCTTTCTCCTCCTTGCTGTGGGTCTTTGGGCACAGCTGAACCTTTCTGTGTGAATTCCCTCAGCAGTGAAATGGTGATAATGGTCATACCTTCTCAGGTAACTGCGATGAGGAATCAATGATATGGTGTGGATTGCATGTTGGGTGTAAATAATCAGGGCCAGGAATAGGACGAGCAAGTCACCTGCCTTGGGTACAAAATTTAAGTGATCACCAAAAAAAAAAAAACCACAACTCAGTAATCAAGATAAATAATATTTCAATGCAATGTTTTTAGAAATCAAAATTAATGTTCATTTGTTCTCCTCCTTATTTATTTTTTAACCTTTTTATTTGGAAAAGCAAATTCAGGACCACAGGAAAGTTGCAAGCATAGTGCAGTGAATTTCCATACCATCTCTACCTAAATTCACCCATTCACGATAACACTCTGCCGCATCTGCTTTATTTTTGTCTTTTCCTCTACATATACCTTTATCTCTGTCCCAATCATGTAAAACTGCCCCTTCATTCCTAAATACTTCAGCATTCATCCACCAAGATCAAGGCAGTCTTCTTATGTAACTGCAGTGTAAAGACTGTGTTCCAGAAGTCAAAATCATTACAATGCTACTGTTTAATCACTAGTCTATATTCCAGTTTCACCAGCCATCCCAATATGGTCCTTTATAGAATTTCTTCCCAAGCTGAGATCCAATTCAGGCTAGTGCATTCCATTTCACTCTTGTGTTTCCCATCATTTTTTGCAGAGAGGTGCATTTTGTAGTAACCAGAGGGTTCTTAGATCTCAGGATTCGCCTCTCGACCTTGGTACCTGTTTGGTTCACTATCTTCCTTGAGGGTGCACATTACACTCAGTGTGTGGCCCCACTTTTTTACAGTAAGAGTTTGTTTAGAGGATTTCTTTAGTCCTTTCCTCCTCCAACATTCAAGAAAGACATAGCCAGATAACTACACCTCCATGCCTACTTTATGCATTCATTCGCTACACACACACACACACACATACACACACACACACACACACACACACACACTATATATATATATACATTGTTTGAATGTCTGCTGTGTGCCAGACACTGGAAATCCAGCAGCAGGGAGCCAAACTGATATGACTTTTGTCCTACATTTAGTTCAGAAGACAGACAATAAACAAGGAAATAAATAAAAGACAAGATAACCTCACACAATAACTGCGATTTAGAAAACACACCAGGGGGAGGTGGTAGAGTGGGATTCAGCAAACTTTTCCTGTAAAAGGCCCAGAAAGTAAATATGTTTGGCTTTGCAGGTGAGTGGGGCTCCCTGGTGGCTACTCCACTCTGCTGTCATGGCTCAAAGGCAGCCTTGGAGAATATAAAAATGAATGGGTGAGGCTGTGTGCCAATAAAACTTTATTTGTAAAAACAGCAGTAGCTCATTTGGCCCACCAGAGGGGTGTGATTTGCCAGACCCTAGGTAGACTGTAACTAGATAATGAGAGGGTGGGTGGGGAAAGTCTCTGTGGGGTGGGGCCATCTGAGCTGAGAACTGAAAGGTAGGCAGGAGATGGGCTTGGGAAAATCTAAAGGACAAATACCAGGCTGAGGGAGCAGTCAGGGTAAAAGCCAGGGGTGGGGGCGGAAACAGATCCTGGGTGTGGTGGCTGGTGATCAAGGGTGGAGGGGTTGGGTAGGAGATACAGTCAGAGAGGGTGGCCCGGGTACTGGTCGCTCAGGCCAGGAACAGATAACTCAAGGAAACCTTTTCTCTTTTCTTTCTCTCCCTCCTTAAGCT
Organism: Manis javanica; assembly: GCF_040802235.1. Classification (NCBI taxonomy): domain Eukaryota; kingdom Metazoa; phylum Chordata; class Mammalia; order Pholidota; family Manidae; genus Manis; species Manis javanica. The sequence continues at coordinate 96,181,013 of NC_133168.1, read as the reverse complement.
TTTACTTTGTGCCGGGCTCTGTGTCCAACCCTTTACGTGCCAAATATTCCTCTGGCCTCTGGGCAAACTCAGAAGATAGCTACCACTGTGGTCCCCATGTTGCAGATGAGGTGGCTGAGGCTCAGAGAGGCTAAGTAACTAGCCTCAGGCCACCAGGAAAGCAGAAGGGCAAGCTGGGATTTGAACACAGCTCTGTCACTTGGCTCCAAAACTGCTCACTTGTCCCTACCACCATGACAATGCCTCCTCTTGGGTTCACCTTGTGTCTCCAGGAGAGCAGAGAAGAACTCTTTTACACCTAGGATTCTGAGATTTTCCTGCCAACTCTTCTGGGCTGCAGAACAGGTATGCTATGCCCCATTTTGCAGATTTGGTGGGTGGCTTAGAGAGGGATGGGGGCCTGCCCAGGGACTGCAGTAAGCAGGGGTTGGAGCTAGGATGATGACCCCAGTCTGCCAACTCCAAGATCTAAGCTCTTGGTCAAGTTTCCATTCCCTTCTCTGTCCCCAGCCAGAGGTCTTTCATGAATGTACAAATTTATACATCATTCTTCCCAAACACCACCATTTTTTTAACCCTTTTAAGAATTCTCTTTTAAGGCCACATATATTAAGGTATAATCTATATATAGTAATATTCACAGTTTTAGACATACAATTCTATAAATTTTGACATATGCATGTGTCTCCAACTCCATCATCAAGATCCAGAATACTTACATCACCCCCAAAACTTCCCTCGTGCCCCCTGTGTAGTCTATCCCCTTCCCCACCCCTAGTCCCTGGTACCTGATGATCTGATTTCCATCATTACAGCTTCGGCTTTTCCAGAACATCACTTAAATGGCATCACACGGTGTGCAGCTTTCTGTGTCTGGCTTCTTTCACTCGGTGTAATGCACTGAGATCCATCTGTGTTGTTGTGTGTATCAGGAATGAGCTCTTTTTTATTACTAAGTAGCGTTTCATTCTGTGGAGGGACTAGAGTTTGTTTATCCACTCGCCAGTGCAGGGACATTGGGTACAGGGACATCTCTAGGTTTTGGAGTTTATGAATAAAGATGCTATAAATAAACCCATGCAGGTATTTGTGTGGACGATATGTTTCCATTTCTCTAGGGTAAATACCCAGGAGTGGGTTGGCTGGGTCATATGGTAAGAATTTATCCGGCTTCCTAAGAAACTGCCAAACTTTTTTTCCAAAGTGGCCACACCATTCTGCATTCCCATGAGCAGGGGATCAGAGAATTCAGTTCCTTGCTGACACTTGGGATTGTCCACTTCTTTTTTAGCCACCTACTAAGTGGGTAGTGTCTTCTCTCCCTTTTTAATACATAAAGGAACATTCTATTCACGCCTTGTAGAACGTGCTCTTTTTCACTTAATAGTATATGTAGGAGGAGACATAATCCTCAACAAAAAGTCTAGCTGGAGAGACAGACTGTCCCAGGCTATTATAGCTCAGAGTGAACAAAGCTCTGATGGAAGAGACCAAGACACTCGGAAGCCAGGGGGAGTCCCCTGTACCAGTCCAGGCTGAGGAAGACAGGTGTAAATCAAGGAGGGCATCCTGGAGGAGGCACCTCTGTCTAAACTGAGACTTAAGGTTGAAGAGGAGTGAGCCAGGCGAAGTTGCAGAAAGCACACTCCTAACAGAGAGAACAGCATGTGCAAAGGCCAGGAGGAGATGCTGGGCTTGGCACGTTTGGATCTGGGAGGCTGCAGAGTCCTCCCTCCCCCTCCCCCTCTTCCTGCCTGCCTTTGGGTCTGACTGGTCCGTTTGAACAGAGATGGCAACTTTCCCTTGCAAACACTGGCACCTTAGGAGGCTCCATTCCACCTTCCAGAATAATCACAGCTGGCATTTTTAAATCACTAACTGTGCCCTTGCTAATTCAGGCTTTGCCCTTGTCTGGCTGGGAATCTCAGCTTCATAGAGAGGCCTCTTTGTTCCATTTTTTTTCCCCTCTGGGTCCCCAGGATCTGCAACATTTGCCTATGTCCCAGGAGAAAGGCAGGTGCAGGTGGGCAGAAATGAATGAATCTCTTTAGAAAATGTCCCCCGCGAGACTCCAGTTAGGAACAGTAGCTAATTATCTCCAGGGATAATAAGCCAGTAATGAGTATTAATTAATAGCTCATCATGGCAGAAGAAAAGGTTTAGGAATAAGAGTCTCGAATGAATCTTCCACCCGTCCCCTGCCTTACACACACACACACACACACACGCACACACATGCACACACACGCACACACGCATGGCCCCTTCCTCAGCCGTTACTATAGAGACCTCTCTCCTGCCACCCTCATGAGCATTTACAAATCAAGACTGCACAGATGGTGGCCTCAGCAGGCCTGTTGTTCTCTCTTCTAAGGACAGTTTCTGGAGCCCTGAGGATTAAGGAAACAGGGTTACTCTGGTCAACATCTGCTGGGGCCCTGAAACCCGACCTTCAAGCCCAGGCAGGGGGAGATTAATGGAGGCATTTACCCAGAAGGGGCAGAACACACAAACAGGACCACACACAGGTGTCCTCCCGGCCTGGGGCTGCCAGGGAATCCCTAACGAAGGTCTCAGTCCCGTGCCCCTGCGTGAGAATCACCCCAAACTAGGCACTTTAGACCCTGTGGGAAGGAGAGAGCCTTACAGTATGTGTGCTCGTATTACTGCCATCAAATGAGCCAGTATTTCATGAGCACCTAGTTTATGCCAAGCACTGCTTGCTTGTGTAGAAGTGAACCCTGTATAAGAAGTGAACATGTATAAGTATGTTGCTGCGGATGCTCTTTTGTCATTAACTATAGGTTTAGAGTTTTATACATCGTATAAGGGTAAGGATCTTGCCCATGTTGATCGCCACTGTATTTCCCAATGCCTGGGATTTGCTGGTCATTGAACAGATGAATGAGTGAATGATCTCATTTACTCCTCATCTGCACCTGGCAGCATGATTCTTGAATCCCATTTTTCAGATGTGGAAACCAAGGCTCAGGGAGGGGGCACGGTCCCCCCGCACCAAAGACACCCAGAGAGTAGGGGCAGGGGAGGGATCGGAAAGGAGGTCTTCCTCTTACAGAGCTGCCTACCCCTCACTTGGACGCAGCCCAGAGAGGGAAAACAACTTCCTCCAGCTCAGGAAGCGTGTCAGGGACACCGCCCGGACTAGCATCGGACTGGCCCACCCCTCTCGGGGCTCTTTGCCTTGGCCCTCCCTGGCAGCACCAGCACCAAGCACACGCTCCCGCAAACATCAGGCCGCAGCAGGTATCAGTGGGCGATGCTGTGGGTGCCAAGTTGGGCCTTTCAGGACCTTGCGGGACCCTTCTCACGTTGATATCTGCCATGATTTCCCATCCCTCCAGGAGGTCAGGACATGGGTTCTGTCTCTGTTTGAAAGAAGAACGGGGAGAGGGGAGCACAGAGAGGTCAGCTCATGGTCACGTGCAGAGAGGGTGGCGGGCAAGGCTGGATGTTTCACCCACACCATCCTGCTGCTCCCCCAAATGGCTTCTCCCGCAGCACCTGCCTATTTCCAAAACCAAGTTTCCAGCTTCCCTGTTGCCCCTGTGACCTTGACAACCTCCTTTCAGTAAGTCCCTTTCCTGTTTAAACACTAACGCCAGCGACCAGCTACTGGGCACCCACTAGGTTCAGGGTCTCTCTACCTGATCTCATCCTCACGTCAATTTACCATACTTGGTGCTGTGAGCCCCATTTCTAGAGATGGAAGCAGGCACAGAGAGATCTAGGCGCTTGCCCAAGCTTACACAGCAGGGATGGGGGGGAGGGCTGCTGCTTGCGGGCAAAGCCCCCACTTGCAGCTGCGTTCTGGGGTTGTGTCTGTGCGCTGAGCGGGACCAGCCCCCCGGTTTCTGAAAGGCGCCTCTCAGGCTGCAGGGTTGAGGAGAGAAAGCCACGTCCCTCTTACCTTTCCTCCAGCAACGAGTCCTGGGAGGACTCGAACACCACGTTCTTCCTTCCCAGCTTTTAGAGGGGCTTCAGAAACATGCATTGACAAAACTCCCAGAACAGTCCTCCCCCGCAGATGTCCTCCCCCTGACCACCCATCCTGGGGGGCTGGGGGGAGCCGGGACAGATCCCTGGCCGACCCGCAGGTGGAGAGCAGCCCGCGCAGAGCTGAGGCAGAGAGTAAGGTGTGCGCGTGTCAGCGAGGCCCCTCTGACGCTCAGCTATTTGTGCAGAAACAGTTCAGGGAAGAAAGAGCCAAACCGTGGAAAAAGCCTTCCAGGCAAAGGGAACAGCAGGTGCAAAGGCCTGGAGGTGAGAACCATCATTGTAGGTTCATCCTACATGAAGGCCAGTCCATCTCCTGAGATGCTGGGCGACTTCCTGTGGCCGATGATACAGTTGGTCCTTGGGGCCTGCATTCTCCATAATGAGGATGTGAACTCAGACCCACAGCAGGGCCCAGAACACAGTAGGTGCTCAATTGATGTTTGTTGATCAGAAAGCTGGTATCATGACGATTAGCCTCTGTTTACTGAATGCCAACTATATGCTCCATATACAGTCTCTTAATAAATACAACTCCCACGAATAAATATTGGGACACCCTCCCCTCCCCCCCAATTTATTTGCTTTTTTAAGCTATGAGGAATCAGAGGTACAGAGAGGTTAAAGGACGCACCTAGAGTCACACAGCAGTGAATGGCAGAGACGGGATTCGAACCCCACTGCCTTGGGCTAAGTGTTTTAATGCACACCCTCAACACGAACTTTCCATAGTTTTATACCAGAGGAAACCGAGACTCGGAGGAATGGAGTGTGTGTGTGTGTAATTCAACACAGCCAACAGCAACTGAATTCCTTTGAGACCCTAAAACTTAAGAATCAAACCAAGTTGGAGGATAGGGTTCCCCGCCCTTTCAGCAAGCGTCCGGGCCCTCCTTCCCTACAGCAGGTGCGCACAGTAGGCGCTTACGGAGCGCTTTGACGCCGGTTATAAAAGAGAAGCAAGGGTGCGGGAGGGAGACGGGGCTGCCTCCTGCGCTCGCCGCTCAGCCCCTCTGGGCCTGCCCAGCCCCCGCGCGCGAGCTCTCCCTCCGCAATTACGGTAATTAGCTCCGAGCCGCGCGCCGGGAGCGAGGGGGAGGGAGGCGGGGGGAGGCGGACTTTGGCCCAGGCTGACCTGCTTCCGGGAGGACCCTCCGATTGGCCTGCGCCGGGCACGTGACGAGCGCCGCGAACTTGTTGCTGGGCATCCCGCCGTTGCCGGGGCAACGCCTGCAGCGCGTCCTCTCCGCCCGGCGCCGGGGAGAAGTGGCTGCGCTGAGGGTCTCCAGACTCTGCGGGAGGCGAGGAGGGGGGATCGGGTGGGCGAGGCGAGCTGCCTCCCGCTCCCAGCTCTGCCCAAGTCCCAGGCTCCCCAGCCCAGCCGCTTTGGGCCGCACCATGGACGTGACATCCACGTGGGTGAACAGAGCCAGTTAAGGGTCACAGATGGAGCCAGGGGGCACTCACGCCGCCAGCATGGATGGGACCCATGCCAGGGGCTCCCCCATGTGCAAGACAGGGTGTACAGACAGAACACAGATCCGTATTAACACACAGTTGCTGAAGTCCCACCAGGCTAGAGCCGGTGTTCAGAGGGGAGATGTCACCAGACAGGCATAAATGAGACAGTCCCTGTCCCTCCCAATCATCCTCCTCTCACGGAAGCCCCTGTACCAGGCTTCCCCTACGGAGGGCCTCAGCTAAGCACTCTGCCATCTACCCCACACGCCTCTATGAATCCCACTTTCCAGGGGAGGCAACAGGCTTGGGATGGGCTGGCACCTCGCTGGGGGCAGGGACTCCACTCCCCAGGAGTGCCTGTCGCATCTCACTGCGCACTCACTTCACAAAGCTTACTGCTGCTTTATTAGTTACTTTCACAAAGCTTCTCATGCTGCTGCTGTATTAGTTACCTATTGCTGAAATAACAAATTACCCCAATTGAACAACAATATTTATGGTTTCCCAGTTTCTGTGGGTGAGACTTTGGGTGTGGCTTAACCAGGTGCCCTGCCTAATCTATGTTCTGTCTCTATGGATGTGACTCCTCTAGGGACCTCAGATCAGTGGAGTCAGGCAGCATCTGGCCTTCTGCTTCTGGCTGCTTTCACTAAGCACTATGTCCTCAAGGTTCGTCCACGTTGCAGCAGGTATCAGGGTGTCCTTCCTTTTTAGGGCTGTGTAATATTCCACCATATGGGTGGCCCATGTTTTGTCTATGCGTCCGTCTATCAATGGACACTTGGGTTATTTCTATCTCTCAGCTGTCATAAATAGTGCTGCTGTGGACATGGACACACAAATAGCTGTTTGAGACCCTGCTCTCAATTCTTCTAGATATATACCCAGAAGTAGGATTAATGAATCACACGCTAATTCTACTTGTAATTTTTTAAGGAACCTATAAACTGTTCATACTATTTTCCACAGTGGCAGTACCATTTTACACAGTCACCAACAGTGCACAAGGGACTTGTGATTGGTGGCTAAAGTGGGGGTACTCCTGTGGGACTGAGCCCTGTGGGATCTCACACTGTCTCCATGCAGAATTAAGTTAAGTTGCAGGACAGTCAGCTGTTGTCCAAAAATCATTTGGTGTGTGTGGGTAAAACTCATTTTGGTGTCAGCAAAGTTAACCATGTTAGTCTCCTGCTCTATCCTCCTCTGTGGCTCCCTATTGCCTTCTGGATAAAGTCCATGCCTCAGTTTTCCCATCTGTAATACAGGGTTACTTACAGCATCTATCTCCTTGAGATGTGGTGAGAATAAAATGAGTGAACACAGAGAGGGCCACAAGCAGTGCCAGGCACATAGTTAGCGCTCAAGAAATGACAGTGACCATGAATGTAATTATCTTTATGATTATTATCATCTTAAGAAGGGTTTTGTACTAAAGGAAGAAACCAGCAGCAGACTCACAGACTCTAAGAAGGGACTAGCGGTCACCAAAGGGTGGGCAGTGGGGGAGGGTGGGGGAGGAGAGAGGGAGAAGGGGATTGTGGGGTATCATGATTGGTACACATGGTGTGCATGGGGTCACGGGGAAGACAGTGTAGCTCAGAGAAGACAAGTAGTGACTCTGTGACATCTTACTACACTGATGGGCAGTGACTGCAATGAGGTCTGGGGGACACTCAATAATAAGTGGGAATGTAATAACCACATTGTTTTTCTTGTGAAACATTCATAAGATTGTATATCAATGATACCTTAATAAAAACAAACAAATAAATAAATAAGAAGGCTTTTGTAAGCCTTTACATACCACCCCCACCAACACCTTCCCAAAGATTCTGATATACTTTCCTTGTGATCAAATTAACTCCCTTTATGCCCTGCAGACTTTGTTTCTTCTTCTGTACAATGGAAGTGGTGGCAGAACCGTCCTGACAGGCTGAGGTTTCTTTTTTAAAGCCCATGTGTAAAACGCTTAATCAGTGCTGGTGACATATTAAGTGCCCAGACATTTTTAGTTAGTAGTATACACTTTTTATTAAACTTCCCACTCTGAGGTCATTGTCGATTCATATGCAGTTGTAAGAAATACTACAACAAGACCCAGTGTACCTTCCCCCGGTCCCCCAATGACAACATCTGGAAAACCATAGAATAATAGCACATCCTGAATGTTGACATTGGACATGTCTGTCACCATGGGGTGCCCACCCCATTTCCTCCCAGCCCTTAACCCCTGGCATCCACCAAAAAAAGCCACCCTCTGCAGTCCTGCCATTTGAAGAATGTTCAGGAAACCTTACACATGGAAGCACACAGTATGTACCCTTTGGGGACTGGCTTTTTTCACTCAACATAATTCCCTGGAGATTGATTCCGGCTGTTGCATATGATTGGCAGTTCATTCTTTTTAGCTGCTGAGTAGCTCTGCACGTTGGTTTTTCTTTCTATTTTGAAAAGAATATCTAAAGTTGAAGAATACTTACTACCTTGACCTCTCAGGGACCCACGGCCGCACTTCATCAGTTGGTAACATTTTAAAATATACAGCTCATCATTGTCCCCAAGCCCCTTCAGAGATCTGGTGCCTCTAAGAAAAAGGCTGGTCTCTTATATAATGAGGATACGACAAATCCATGGAATTTAACATGGAGTCCATGTTGTTATTCAGTGTATAATCCATATGCAGATTTTGCCCACCAACGATGTGCTTTATAGTTCTTTTGTCTTCTGATCTGGGGCCTGATCAGAACCGTACGTTTGGCGTTCCTGTCTGAACAGGCTCTCTTTGTCTTCCCTGACATTTGGCGACAGCGGAGAAGTTGTTTCAGGGATGGTTTTGCTTTGGATTCGTCCGACGGTCTTTCTAATTCATGTCAACCGTTCAACAAACATTAACCTTTACGATTTTTATTTATTCTGTGAGGCTGTTCAGGGTCTCTCAACCTTGGCGCTGCTGACTTTGGGGCGGGGTCACTGTCTGGGGGGAGCCATCCTGGGCACTGTAAATTGCTGAGCAGCATCTCTGGTCCCCACCCACTTGATGTCGGGAGCGCCCCAAATTGTCACAACCCCAAATCTTCAGACATTGCCAAGTGACCCCTGGGGAGGAGAATCACCCGTGGGTGAGGACTGTGATCTCTGATATGTGATTTTAAAGAATGACCATGATTGAAACAATCCACAAGCTGAAGGTTGGGAGAGGCCGATGAGTCTAGAGTGGCTTTCTAAGCAGCTTTGAGCTTAGGGTCTCTGGTTTCGGGAGGGGAGCGTTTCCCAGGATGGGGTCCGACACTGCTTGCTGTCCAGAGCGGCACCCCTGGTGCATCTGTGGCCACGTCTCCCCTCCCGGGTCTGGGTAAGCCTGCCGCCCTACCACCCCCCCCCACCCCGTGAGAACACAGGATCAGGTTTCAGTGGATGCAGCTGCTGGGAGGCCCCAGCAGGTGAGGGCCCTGGGAGTAACTCTTCGCTGATGAGGATCGAGGCCGATGACCTGGGTCACTTACGTCGCTTGCAGTGTCCCAGCTCACCTGTGACAGCCAGCAGAGTCTGTGTGGGTGGGCAGTCGTAGAAGCTGTGTTCTGTGAGTCGACACCAGTGGTAGTCAACTGGGTGAGGGGTGATTATTTTTTGCCTCTCCCAGGGCACATTTGACAACATCTGGAGACATTTTGGTTGGAGGTGCTACATGCATATAATGGGTGGAGACTGGGGTGCAGTTGAACATCCTACAGTGGACAGGATGCCTCCCCCTCCTCCCTGAGTAAGACTCATCTGGCCCCAAATGCCCGTGCCGAGGTGGAGAAGCCCTGGCCTGTGTCGGTGGGAAGCGGTCATCAGGGCTCCATCTCCACACACATACCCACAGCCAGCTAAGCACACACACACACACAGTCATCTGCCACTGCCTCGGCTGCATCTTTTCAAAAAGAATTTAATTTGTTGTCTTTTTCTTATCACATGAGTGCATATTCCCTGTGGATAATTTCAAAATGAGAGAGAAACAGCAAAGAAAAGAAAAGTCACCCACAAGCACCTCCTGCAGGGGGAATTGTTTCTAGCACTTTCCTATTTTTATTTTTTTGCTTTCCCCGTGTTTCTCAAAGATACCTGTTTGCTTTTGTGTATTTACAAAAAGGGAATCACCCAGTACGTTATTTCCCTTAATAGACAAGAAACATCTCGTCAGGCTTTGAAATTCTCTGCCATGGTATATTTCCTGACACGGCAGCCCACGGTTTAAGTCATGAAGGCCCCATCATTGGACTTCTAGGTTGTTCAAAGTTTAGGGGGGACAGTGACTGAGCTCTTTGGCACTCAATCTTTGTACACAGTCATATTCATTTCCTTAGCAAAGGTTGTTGGGGGCAGAATGGCCACATCAATAAATGTGCTCATTTGAACAGATTTTCAAATTGACCGCTTATCTCCTACCTTCAACTGCAAGTCACTTGATGATCAATCGCAGCGCAGTTTGAAAATGCAAGCTGAGCAGGTTAAAGAAGGAAAAGAAAAGAGAAACTCAACATTTCCATTAGTCCCGCCTCTCAGGGGAATCCCTCTTGGCAGTTTGGAGCGCATCCTGCCAGAGCTTTTCCTGTATGGACACAAACTTAGGTTGATGAATTTTACATCTATGAAATAAGAACTCCCTCTTTTCTTATCCAAAAAACCCTTTTAAAATGAGGAAGACTGTTTCTATTCTCTCTTTTTTCTGTTTTAATCACATCAAAAGCCTGGGCCCACCTGAGCTTATGGACAGAGGTAGAAGGAGCTTTCTGGATGTTGCAACAAACCCTGGTGTCTGCCCCAGCCCTAGCTCTCCCAGACAGGACAAAACCCTTTCTCTGCTGGTGCCGTGACCCAAGGGGTGACTATTTCCCATTCACTTGTTTATTCAGCAAATCCTTACTGAGCACCTTTTGTGGGCCAGACATTGTTCTCAATGAGCGATAAATGAGCCAGAGAAACATCCGTCTCTTGTGGAGTTTATAATCTAGAAAGGGAGAGAAACAATAAACAAGGAAACATTCTAGCGCAGGACATTGGAGCAAAGTACAGGGGACACGCGTGAGCATGAAACAGGGACGGCTTCCCTGAGGAGGTGACATCTCAGCTGAAACTGAAGAATGCATTGGCACAACGAAGAGAAACAGTGAGAAGAGAGAGTTACTGGAGGCAGGCACAGCATGTGCAAAGGTCCTGGGGTACAAGGGAACATGGCCCATTCTGGGCACTGCAGCCAGGCTGGTGGGGAGCAAAGGGAGTGAGGGGAATCCCCATTGGGGATGTTGCTTGGACAGGTCCTGATTCTGATGCTGGCTAGGACTAAACTGGGTGTGGGAAGGTGACATTTGGGTTGGGAGCAGAGGAAGTGTCAAGGGGCCTCTTGAGATTTTTGGCCTGAGGTGGGATGAATGGTGGTGAGATCTGATGAGGACCAGGTTTCTAGCAGGTGGATGTGAGTTGGAATGTGGATGCATTGAGGTATCTGTTAGTGGGTAGGGGGGCTGGGGAGGGGGTCAAGAGGTCAGGTGGGAAGTGGGTGAGAGGCTGGGCTGGGGGGACAACTCAGAGTATCAAAAATGCAGCAGGGGGACAGGTGAGGGGCAAGGTGGCCCAGCAGCCAGAGCGTCTGCTTTGGGGCCAAGCCACCACCCCAGGTCTCCCTCTGCAGCCTGAATGACACAGAGCTCTGTGAGGGGTTTGCGAGGCCCACGCTGGAGGGCCTCGGTACAGCTTCATTTTTCTTCCCTTCCAGAACTCCAAATGTATTTCTGTGCCTGTTCAATCCAAAGCCAGAAAAACTTATACCAATGCAGCAAATGTTTTCTTCACGGAGAGAGAGAGAGAGAGAGAGAGAGAGAGAGAGAGAGAGAGAGAGAGAGAATGCTGGCAAATGCAGGCAGCCTGAAACCATGGTGACCGGTACGATTTAGGAAAGCGGGGCACAGAGGGGGGGCACTGATGATATTAATAATAAGCCACCATGTGGATTTTTCCAGTATGAGTTATTGTATGGGCAAGGCAGCACATGTGTGTGTGTGTTCATGCACACGTGCAGGAGGGCACACACATGGGTGGCTGTGTGTGTGAATATGTGTGTAGGTGTCTGAATGTGTGTGTGACTGTGCATGCATGGATCGCAGATGTATGACTCTGTGTGTTGTGTGTGGGTGTGACTACATGTGTGTGCACTTTCATGTAGGTGTTCCAAGATGTGCGTGGGCCCCTGTGTGTTTGAATGTTCCCTTACATGCACTTGTATGATCAGCTGTGTGCACACTGGCATGTCTGAGTGTGGCCGTATGCACATATGTGTGGCCATGTGAATCTGCTGTACACACATATGCACGCAACACTGCATGCGACTCGTGTGCTTGGATGCAGGCATGTCTCCGTGCATGTGTGGGTCATGTGTGTGTGACTCCAGAAGCGTGTATACACACACTTAGATGTGTGTGCACAAGGACAGCTTGTGTAAAACTGGAAAAGAAGACCCAGCGTTTAGTTAACAGTACCACACAGATGTCAATCTCCTGATTTTGAGAATGTCCCGGAGTTACGTAAGACGTCACTATTGCAGGAAGCTGCAGGAGGGGACCAGGCACCGCCTGGGAAATCTTTGCAACTTCCTGTAGTGCCTGTAATTATTTTAAAACGTAAAAAAAGAAAAATATTCGGGGAGGAGAAACACGAATTTCACACATTTTTGTGTCTCCTCAAAACAAGCAGGAGAAGATGGGAAAAAAATCTAAGCAGGCAACTTACGATTTTTTTTAAAGTAAGATTTTAGCTGAGAACAGGGCTCATGCTGCAAGTCTACTGGTGGAGGATGGTGGTCCAGGTGCTGTGTGTGTGCGCACGTGTGTGTGTGTGTGTGTGCATGTGTGTTGGAGGCAGGGGTGTGGGGAGGGCAGCCCTGTCAACCCAGGCGGGTACAGTGGCACTATCGGTCATGTGACCGTCTGGTACACAGGAGGACCTGCAGAGGACTGGGGACACTGCAGACTGAAGCCCAGGCTCCGCCGCCTGGGGGGATATAGAGAACTTCACAGGTGAACACTAGGAAATTTAATCAAGGTAGAGTGGAAAAGTCTGGCGCATCAAGTATCTTGGGGCAGCAGCGGGGGAGTGAGGGGCAGAGCAGCTAATCCCTGGGGGTGTCAGGTTGTCTGACCACCTGCCACCTTGCAGGGGGTCCTCTCCAACAACCAGGATCCCATGTTTGAAGGGAGGGCAGGTGGGTAGGAAGGGAGGCAGAGACATGGAGACGCAGAGATGATGAGGCAGGGAGGGAGAGAGAGAGACAGAGACAGAGAGGGAGAGAGAGACAGAGAGAAACTTTAAACATCCGCTGCTTCCTTTGAGCCGTCACCTGCTTGCTTAACAGGACCAGTCGGTGAGTCTGTGCATTCAGGGGCATTATCTCAACAGGCCAGAGGTGTACCAGTTCCCTATTGCTGTGTAACAAACCACCCCAAAGTATAAAGGCTTAAACAGCAACAGTTTATTATTTCTCATGATTCCGTGGTTCGGCCTGAGTAGTTCTTGCCTGGGCTCATTTGTGCAGCTCTATCCAAAGTTGCTAAGAGACTAGATCTTAATTGTTCTCACACCAAAAATAAATGATAGCTACCCGACAAGATAGAGCTGTTAGCTAACACCATCGTGGAAATCATATTACAATATACGTGTATCAATCAACTCAACACACTGTACACCTTAAACTTACACAAGTTTACATGTCAATTCTAACTCAGTAAAAAAGTTTTTTTAAACCTTATTCAAATTTCACTAATGGTCTTATTGATTCACTAATTCTCTTATCAGTTCACTAATTAGCCATGTCCTGATACAATGCTATTTAACCACACTTCAGGCCTTAAATTTCACCAGTGTTTCCTCTTACTGGGATTAATATTATGACCTTGTTAATCCTATTGTTATTGATGGTATTAAATTAGTGCGATTAAATCTTAATAGGATTCTGTTCTAAGATCCCGTAAAGTATTCAGACTCCTCCAGTCTGTCTTTGACAATCTTTGCACTTCTGCGAAGCATTGGCCAGATATTTTGTAGAATGTCCCTCAATTTGGGCATGTCTGATGTTTGCTTGTAATTAGGTTGAGTTTATGCATTTGGGGAAGGATACCACTGAAGCGTCATGTTCCCAGAGCGCCCTGTCAAGAGGTAATTGATATCAGTGCGTCTCCTCGTTGGGGACGACCTGGGTCTCTTGGTTTCCCTGGTGCCAGCTCAGAGCCTCCACCGGGAGGTTACCATCTTTCTCTTCGTGATTTGGTTTCCCTGGTGCCAGCTCAGAGCCTCCACCGGGAGGTTACCATCTTTCTCTTCGTGATTCACAGACATCCTGGGGGAGATACGTTGGGACGATGCTCACTCTCTGCCCTCAGCCTTTCGCCCGCTGATTTTAGCGTCCATTTGTGGACCTTGCATGTAAGGATTACTCGCGTTTCTGCTTCTCATCATACGTTGTCCACTGATTTGTGCATATAGATGGATCTGGGTCAAGTCCACAGGGCGATCCCCAAGTTTCTAATTGAGGCTCTGTTGGTGCCCCACCCACCATGCCTCGGCCCACCCCTGAGGCCACCAGCTCTCAGTTCCTGAGTGTGGCACGTTGAGAGGATTCTCTGGTCAGGGCACTGAGAGTGGTCAGCATGCCAGGGAGCTGGTGCCCGGGAGGGCCCCTCAGCCAGTGGGACACAGGAGCTGGTGTTCTCTGTATCTCCCTGCCTCTGTCTTTCTACGCCCATCTGATCCTGTGTGCATCGTTGTTTGGGGTCCTGCCTCTGTCTCTGCCTCTCTCTGGGGCTCTTCCATCCGACTCCCCACCCGCAACCCTCTAAGTGCAAGCTGGAGGGGACCACAGCCCTGGGGGTCTAGGGATGCCCCCTCCTTGGAGCTGTGGGCTCATTACCCTAATGGTGCCTGTGTTGCACACACAGCCGGCCAGGAAATGGGTCACTTAAGCCTACAGGAGCTGATGGCAGCCTACGGCCCCTTCTCCCCTGCTGCTTCCACGCTGGACTGCGGCAGAGAGGAGGGAGAGGGGCGGGTAATGTGGGACAGGGATGTATCTCCATGGCAGGCCTCGGGTGTCCTGGGAAAATGCTCTTGGCAACCGGGCGCAGGGAGGCTGGGCCCGAGGAGTCGGCCTCCTTGCTCGCAACCTCAGAGGTCACCCCAGAGCCACACACAGCCGTGAGTCCGGGCACCACACTGCTGCCCCTGCAATTCTTGGGACAACGCCCCCTGCCCCACCAGGCCCCAGGGACACTTTCTGGCAGGGTCACAAGAGTGTGCCCCCAGCGCCATAAACCTGCAGGCTGAGGACCCAGTCAAGCTGCAGAAGTGCCTGAGGCCACATGCAGAGGTCTTTATACTTCATCCAACTTAGAGCCACAATCATGAGCTACTACCATGGCCAGTGCACACACAGTCACCAATGCATGAACATATCCACATAAACATCCTCAGACACACATGTTAGAACGCAAACCCATGCTCACAGACACATGTGCACATGCCCACACGGTCTCAGACACGCAGTCCCATGTCCACGCACACAGGATCTCATCAATACAACGCACACCATCACGGACACACAGATCATAGTGTACGCACACACACTCACACAGCACAGGCCCAGACACTCCTGAAGCCCCAGCATCCATGCAAACTGTGCTTCCCACATACGGCACCAAGATGCACAGAAAGCCAGCAGGCCGTGCCTTCCCAGCACAAGCACTGCCACACGCTCAGCCAGGCAGACCTCTGCAGGTGCATGCATGGGGCATAGCTGCCACCTACCAACACACATGGGCTGGAAACTCACCTTCACACACCCTCCGCCCACGCTGGGTGTGACTCATCATAAACCCACACGGCCTCACAGACTCACACACACGGAGGCACACGCACAGACAGACAGTCACCAAGGCACACGAGCGACGGCAGGCAGCCACGTATTCTGCCCCAGCCTCCGGTCACGGCTGCGGGTCTCCAGGCAGGAAAACAAGCCCAGCCTGGCCTGATCTGCCGATTTTTTTCCAGAGAGACTGGCGATCTGGATTTTTATGAGAAGCCATTAAAATTTTTTTTTAAATAAGAAAAATAAAAATAGACAGCGTGCAGCCTGAACCAGTAGTACTGATTGTCTCGACCCCAGCCTCCAATTTGCAAAGGGACCCTGACCACATCATTAATAGCTGGACATCCCCGTGGCCTGGCAGAACCTCCGCTTTCTCTTCTAGAAAATTCGGTCCTAACCCTCCCCATTTCAAGGGCCTATCTGGAGGATTGTGGTGTGAAACCAGCCAGGGAATGGTGGGGTGGGGGCCTCCCACCCTCTCCATCTCCCCAAGTCTGCCTGCCTCTGTCTGTGTATCCATCCAGTCCTTCTGTCACACACACACACACACACGTAGCCTGGAAGCCCAGGCAGGAAGCCAGGAGGCTGCTTGGCTGAGCTAGGACTTAGCGGTGCTTTGATTTAGAAGAATCGGAAGTGTGTGGCTGAGCATGTTTGTGTGTGCGTGCGGGTGCCGGTGGTTCTCTGTGTACTTGGCCCACGGGCCGCTGTGACACAGATGACACACAGGACCATGAGGCTGTGCCTATGCACACTGGGTGGGTACGGCAGATTCAGGGGAGATGTCTGGGCTCAAGACCGGCCTCCGCCTCTCCTCCCCAGGGACCTGAGCTCTTCATTTTTCTCAAGAGCCCTTTTGTGCCTTTTTGTGCTGAGCTAGAATAAAGGCCCCTGCATCCCTCTGCTATGGGAGGAGCCCCCACCTCGGCTCCTGTCCTGGAGGTCACACCGACCTGGCTTCTTCCCCTGCCAAGTTCTGTGACTTGGGCAATTCACTGCCCATTTCTTTTTTTCTGTTTCCTTTCCCCCTTGACCTATTTCACCACCTCCTTCCCTGCCCCTCTCTGAGCCTCAGTTTCCTCATCTGTGAAGTGGGGAGAACAGTTCCCTATCAGGCAGGGTGATTGCAAACCTTAGAATAAGAAGAGAACAATTAAAAGAATAAAGAATTTGAAAAGCAAATGATTTGAATGGACATTTCTCTGAAAAAGACACATGGCCAATGGGAACACGAAAGATGCTGCAGGTCATTAATCATAGGGAAATGCAAGGTGAAACCACGATGAGATAGATACCAGGTCACCCACCAGGATGGCTTGGATGCAAAATGCCGGGTAACAGCAGGCATCTGTGAGCATGCGGAGCACCGGAACGTCGCGCATTGCTGGTGGGAATGGAAAATGCAGCCGCTCTCGAAACCAGTCTGGTGGTTCCTCAAAAAGTCAAGCGTAGAATTATCACAGGACACAGCAAGTACACTCGGAACTGTCCACTCAGGAGAATGCAAACGTATGTCCCCACACAAACCCACATACACATGTTCATAGCAGCGTGATCCGTATCACGCAGGGACGCTTGCACGGCACCCTACGAACCTCACAAATGTTGCTTACAGCAGCAATGCACGTTCATTAGCAAAGCTTTGGAAAGTACAGAAATACCTGGGGGAGGGATTATAAAAATTACCCATAAGGCCACCATATTCTCTTACTTGTTTAAAGCATTTAAATTAAGGAAGCCGAATTCCCTGCTTCCAAACCAGGAACTTTCTAGATGGAAGGGCCTCAATGAACAGTGCTGAGGACATATTCTGATGGGACTGGGCTCCCATCTCTGTCTCCTTATCTCTCTGTCTCTCTTTCTGCCCCCTTCCCTCCCACAGATTTGCTTTCCAAAGTATCATTTCATTGATTTTTTTCATTTAACTAATCTCACACATCACTCCAAATCATCGCAGTATAGAGCTACCACTTTTCCTTTTTTAAAGAGGCTGTGTTTTTGCATGAGTAATCAATCCATGCACGTGGGACAAAATCCCAGAGGCACAGAAGAGTTTACGTTGGAAGTCTTTCCCTGGTTGCCCAAAAGCCTGGGCTTCCAGGCTGCGTGCGTGCGTGCGTGCGTGCGTGTGTGTGTGTGTGTGTGTGTGTGACAGAAGGACCAGATGGACACACAGACAGAGGCAGGCAGACTTAGGGAGATGGAGAGGGCAGGAGGACCCCATCCCACCATTCCCCGGCTGAGTCGGTTTCACACCGCAGTCCTCCAATAATCAATACAATGATGATCAATCTCAATCATTACGGGTTGATTTTGTTTTCTGAGATCTTAGTCTTATTGGGCCAAATGTACATATACAAATAAACATCAATGCACGCTCTTGCTGTATGCATGTGTTATAAGATATAGAATAGATGACTATTACTGTATATTACATAACCTATATATATGTGTGTGCATATATTATACAACATATAACACAGAATTCGGTATTATATGATATAGAATAGGTGGTTATTACCATCTATTATATATAAGTTATATGTATAACCTATATGTGTATATATTATTTAATTTATAATGTAGAATTTTTATACAACTCAGCCATACACAGAGAGATGGGGAAGGAGATACGGTAACAAGACTCATAGCTTTGTCTGACACTTGCCCAGTTCCACAGATGAGCATATATATATATATATATATATATATATTTTTTTTTTTAGACCATATTCGTACTCTTTCTGCCCTTCTGGGGTTTTTTGGGGTTGGGAGAGGCAGGGTAAAAACCTCTGCTTCTATTCCCCAATTGTATTGAGATACAATTGACGTACAAGATGGTTTCGGTGCAAGGTGTACAATATAACCATCTGATCTTTGTATATATTGTATCATGATGGTCACAGGAAGTTCAGCTAACATCCATCACCTTACCTAGTCACAAATTTGTTTCCTTGTAATGAGAATTTGTAAGATCTACTCTCTTTGGCAACTTTCAAATACGTGATACAGTACTGCCATCCTTTTACATAAAAACTGGCAAGCTCTACAGATCTGTGCCGTGTCTTTTTTTTTTTTTAATTCCCCTTGGACATTTTTCCAGATCTGTTCAGCAAGGGTCTTTCGCTTCTTATTTCACAGCCCTTCAATCGTTTGAACATTCCAGCATTCAGACGTATCATCATTGATTTAGCCAATTCCCTATTAGGGGACAATTTGGCAACTTATGAAGGATGCTGCAATCATACCCTGGACCCCACAGCTTCACACATGCCTGGGAGAACTTCTGCAGGCATGTTTTAAAAAATTTTTTTAGTTTTATGAAATTTTTATTGTTTTAATTGAAGTGTCGATATACAATCTTATATTGGTTTCAAGTACACAACACACTGTTTGAACAGTTACCGTGTTATTAAATCCTTAGCCTCCCTAGTATGGTTACTATCTGTCAACACAGGAAGATGTTACAGAATCACAGGCCGTCTTCTCTATGCTGTGCTAGCATCCCTGTGACCAACTTACTTTGCGATGGAGAATTTTTGTGCTCCTTTATCCCCCACCCACCACCCCAGTCCTCCCCCATGGTAACCCCTTGTCATCACTTCTCAGTGTCTCTGCATCTACTGCTCTTTTGTTCATTTTGTTTTGTTTTATTTGTATATTCCATAAATAAGCGAGATCATATGGTATTTGTCTTTCTCCTCCTGGCTTATTTCACTTAGCATAAAACCCTCTACGTGCATCCATGCGGCTGCAAATGGCAAGAGTTCTTTTTTTTTAAATGGCTGAATAATATGCCATTGTGTCTATGTACCACATTTTCTTTATCCATTCATCTATTGATGGACACTTTTCTTGCTTCCATATCTTGGTTGTTGTAAATAACAGGCATGTTTGCTCTCAAGTGTAGTGTATTCACTGTAGGGAGGGTGGGAATGTGGAGCTGATGTTTCCTGGGGACAGAGTTTCTCTTTAGGAAGGTGCGAAAGTTCTGGAGATGGATGGGGGGATGGCTGCACAACAATGCAAAAATAGTTCATGCCACTGAACTAGACACATGAGCATGGTTATGGTGAGAAATTATTTTATGTGTATTGACCAAAATCCCCAGGACGACCTGCCCCCACTTGACAACCACAGAGGGTGTCTGGGCATGGCCCCCAGCCCATGTCACCCACCAAGTGTTGACTATAGACTGCAAGCAGGCTGCTTGGACCCGGAAGCCAGAAGAGGTGGAAGCGCCTCTCCCCAAAAGCCCGGCCAGGCAATAATCAGGGGGCCTCTCAAGCCTGGCCCAGCAGAGGACTTCTGGCTCCAGGTCCCAGGGGAGGGAGCCTGAGGGGGCTCAAGGGGAGAAGGGGAAAGCGGACTCTGAAAAGTATGAGGTCTCAGGGACGGGGCCTCAGGGAAGGGAGGAAGCCCCAAGAGGGGTGGACGCCCCAGAAAGGGGTGGGGAAAGGGGTATCCCCAGTGAGCCAGAGGCCTCTGGCAATCCAGGAGGGCTTCCTGGAGGCACGGCCTGCTTCCCCCCTGGGAGGGTCCTTCGCACCCCCTACCTCTTTGCACTGAGGAGTGGACTCCCTGAGCAACTGCCGGCCCAGGAACAGACCAGCAGAGCCTTGCGGACCAAGGAAATGAAGCCACCACTCAGCATTCCCCCGGGGGGCCACGGAGTGCAGGGGTGGGAGAGTGGGCTTCCCAGGCCGTTCAGTCCCTCTGTTTATTTACCCGCAACGGGCTCTGTTGCCCATCTGGGTCCCACTGGCTTCCCCGTCTTGGGGGACAGGTGTGGTGAAGGACAGACCTCCGGCCTTTCTGTGTTTTGGGGAGCCCAGAGCCCCCACATGTGTCTACCCTCACGGGTCTGCGTGGGCCTGGGGCCCTAGGCCAGGTGACGGCTCCCTGGCTCACGTGGGGCTCCCCCCCAGGCTCCCGCCCCCGTCCCCTCCTTTCCCGCAGCCACGGGGTCCCTTGCCGTCTTTGATTGGCCATCGTGGAGCTGAATGCAGCGGGTCTGCACAGCCCTGCGGGGCGGTCTGCACCCCCGCCGCCCCGCCTGGCCAACCGGGGGGCCTCCGGCTAGCCGGGCCCCCCGCCCCCCGCCAGCCCGGTCCCGCCCGAGTTCTCGGGGCGGCGGCTGTGATTCGGTCCCATTCACCGTGAGCTCGCGGCGAGAGCTAATAAACAGACCCCCGCCCCGCTTTGCCTCCGCGTCCCGCGCCGCCCCCCTGCCCTCCCCGCCCCGACCGGCCCTTCCTCCGGACACGGAGGGAGGAGCAGAAAGGCCCCCAGGCCTCCGTGTTGCCATCTAGGAAATGACGTCCGCCTCTGTCCCCGCCCCGGGCACCACAGGGGCTGCGCAGGAGGCTGCTCCACGCAGCCTCCCACCCCGTATCCTGGACCTCAGCCGGGCCACCCCCGCCTTGGACCCCCAGCAGCCCTCCAGGCCTCTCTTTACTCCGCCCCAAATGCAAGGCCGCGTCTGTGGTGCAGTTCGGGGTGTGTTCCAGTTGAATCGGGGTCCTGGCGGGACAGAGCTGGCCTGCTCTGGATGGGGGACCGAAAGAGATTCCTCGCAGGGTTTATTGGTTTACAGAGGTGTGGACAGGGCCAAGGGAAACCAACAGGAGGTGGGGAGGCAGGTGGGAGTCGATAATCAATCCCCAGAGAGAATCTTAGGAAAGGGCCTTGGGTGGCCAGACATCTGGCACCCAGTGGCCCAGTCAAAGGGACACAGAAAACTAACCTCCACATCAAAAACACTCTTCTGGAGGATCACCTATTAAGCCCTTCACAGTATTCCGGTTTTGCAAGTGAGAACTTAAAGCACAGAAAGGGATAGTAGTTTCCCTGAGGTCACACAGCAATTCAGGGGCAAGACTGAGATTTGAGCGGAGGCTGCCCGGGTCCAAGGCCTGTCTTCCTAACCAGAAGTCTTTAGTACCTTGGGGGATAAACACTAAGTGAATGTAATAGACTCTTGAGCAAGTCAGCCTTACTTCTTCAAAGGAAAGAGATTTCCAGAAGGGAGTCAGAATGCTTTCTCCGGTTTGTCTGCTCATTCATTCATAGAATTAATATCTTTCCTGAGTGCCACAGGCTGCACACTGTGAACAGAGCAAATGGCTAAGGCACAGGGGCTGGGCTTGAGGAAAAACAGAAAAAGCAAGAAGACCTCTGGAGGGAAGACTGGCAGACCACTGTGCTCCCCTGCCTGGGTGGACAATCAAGGGGCTGGGCTGAACAACCTGCAAGGGAGCAGGTCCTCAACACCACTGGCTTGCCCAGTGCCAGGTGCATCGTGGCCTATTTAGTGCTTGTGACAGCCCCAGGAGACAGATGCTGTTGTAACCCCCTTTTTATGACGAGAAAACTGAGGTCAGCATGGGACCCCCGCTTGCCTGGTATCGCAGGTGGTGCCCAACAAACATCCGTTGTGATTGTTGGATCATGGCTGCTCTTTATTTGTGATGTGACCCTCCGGTGGTATGCAGGTTCAAAGAGCAGACCTGGAAAATCCGGCTGAGGATTTATAGCAGCCCAGTCAACAGTTGGGGGGTGCATGCATTTTCATGGTGGACTCGGGGTGGGGGTCAGGGGTGAGAATCCCCACATGGGAAGTGAGGTGGTGAGAAGTGTCAGTTGTGATGACGCATCCAGTTGATGGCAGAACTTGCACCAGTGTCCCCACCTGGACGGCATCCAGGGCCCAACACACATCACCTGGACACTCTGATTGAGCACCTACTCCGTGCCAAGTCCCACAGTTAGCCCTGATTTTATTTATTTATTATTATCCCCGTGTCACAGATGAGGAAGTTGAGGGTCAGAGAGGGAAAGCCCCCCGCCTGACATCACACAGTGAGGCTGTTTACCAGGTCATCCAAGAGAGAATGAGAGAGAAACCCAGTCTTGGGGAAATTCCAGTAGTTTCTGTGTGTGTTGGGGTGACTGTGGGGGCCGGAGAGATAGATGTGAGGAAAAAGAGCTATCTCACGTCTCTCTATCATTCCCCCTGTGAAGTCCCATTTCTCCCTACATTTACGAATATCGCTGAACAATGCAACGTGGCCTCAAGATGCAGGGAAATGAGAGGCAGAGATAGCAGGAAAGAGGCCCGGAGGAAAGTCTCATCCATGCCGAACCCCCAAGTCTCCCCATCCTGTAGCTTCTGCCAACCGCACAAACCTCTTTTATCGCCATTCCTGCATCATCACCCTCACCCCCACCCTGTCCCCTGGCAAAAATAATATGCCTCCTTTGTCATCATCTCTCGATGGAGAAGGCTGTTCCTATATTTATAGGCATGGGGTTAACTGGGGAAAGGTTTCTGGATAGTGAGATTAATAATCACACCTCATTTGTTGGAAGTATAACCTGATATGTGCCAGAAGAATACCCAGCGCCCAGGGAGGCTTCAGTAAGTATTAGCATGCTGTTCTGGTGGCAGTGATGGTCCTGGTGTGTGAGATAGAACTGAAGGACCCCCAAATGGCAGGAACTGTGGGCAGGGGGAACCTAGCCTGGGCTGCAGAGAAAAGGCATCATTTCATAAGCCAATGAAAATTGCAAAGATAAAGTGATGTGGGTGGTTCCCAGCAAACCTCCCCTGGGGAGGAATCTGTTAAAGAATTGCCACCGTGGCCCTGAGAATAAAGATGATTATTGTGTGTCTGACACCCAGGGAACATATCATTTATATATTAATAGCGAAAATTCCTCTCAGTTGAAAGAGCCCTATTCGCGCTGTTCCGGGGGCCAGTGTAGAGCTGAAGTGAATGAGATGGTTCCTGAAATCAAGCTCTCTCTTCAGTACACAGAATCCGTGGTAACTTAAATCCCAGAGCCTTAGTTTCCCTATCTGTAAAATGGGCATAATGAGGACCCCCCACCCCGTACACACCCTAGTTCCATAAATAAGTGATTAAAACACCTGAATTTCAGGACCTGGCACTTTAACTATCATTATTTTCTTAACTTATTTTTCATTGAAGTAGTGATACCAGCTCACAGAGGACATCGG
This sequence comes from Manis javanica, assembly GCF_040802235.1. Lineage (NCBI taxonomy): Eukaryota > Metazoa > Chordata > Mammalia > Pholidota > Manidae > Manis > Manis javanica. The sequence continues at coordinate 96,157,620 of NC_133168.1, read as the reverse complement.
TTAAATCAGAAATGACTTCCTTATTGTTTTGAAAAGACTGGGAACAAATAGTCTGTATTTCTACTATTTTTAATGGGTTGAATTATGAAACTAACTCTTGGTTCACCAAAAATTCAACACAAAAGGTGTGCCATGAAAAGAGAAGCTCTCCCCCACCCTTTTGAAAAAGATTCAAGGGCTTTTTATTGCATTTTATTTTTAGTTGTCATGATCACTGTAACTTCATCTGCCTCGGAGGCAGTCTAGTCTTATGCCACGGCCTTGCAACGAGACCAGTGGCTTCGAATCGTGATTCTGTTATTTATAAGCTATGTGGCCTTGGAAATGTTACTTAACCTCTCTGTGTCACCTTGAGTAAATGACTTAACCTCTCTATGCCTCGGTTAATGTGGCATTTCTTAGAGCAGTTCCCAGCCCACATTTCCATTATCCCATGCATAGTTTTCTCAGACACACAAAGATGTCTACGCAGGTAGCATTTGCAAGAAGTGTTTCCCAGACTGGAAACATGGAATCCCTGCTTGTTTCCCTTTTTTCTTTCCTCTTCCTGCTTCCGGCTTTCCTGAAGGCTCCTGGAATGGCTAGACACCCGGTAGAACAGGCCGGCAACCTTGCCTGCTTGGGAACAGGGACACTTCTGCAAATACTGGGGTGTGTGCATGGGGGGAAATGTCTGACTTTGAGATGCTGGCATCCAGGGAGCGTCCAGTAGAGCTGGATTGGTGGAGGGAGTAGGCAGTGAGGAAGGGGTGGCCTCGGGGACTGGGGGACACTGAGCGATGCCCAACTGGCTGTGCTCCTGCTGACACCTAGTGGGAAGATGGAATTATTGTCCTTCCCAGACAAGGCACTTCTCAGGTTGTAGCCTCCTCTCCCCGGGTACCTGCTGGACCTCAAACAGGCAAATGCAAGCTGAGAGAGGGAGCAACTGACTGGGCATCACACGTCTCGTTGGCTGCCCCAAGCAGATTTGAAGGACCCAAGAAATCATTTTAAATGAGGGTATTTTGGGGGGACAGGTAAGTGAGCTCTCAGGCCTTGAGGTGATTCTTGGGAGAGAGAACATGTTTTCTGAACTTCTCTCCCTCCACCAAAGAGCCCACCCATATTACTCCACCCTCACTCCCAGGTCTTTTCTCTTCCTCTGGCCATCTGTTCATTTGTTTCTAATTTCAACAGAAATGTTTCTGAGTCTATAGTGACATGTAGGGAAAAGAGTAGATTCAAACAGACAACAAGAAACCCTGCTATGGTGGAGTTCGTACCCCAGTGGGGAAGTCAGAGGAGAAACAAGTAAACAGACCTACAAAATGGGATTATTTCAGGCACTAATAAGCCAATGAAAGAACATGGTAAAATGAAGGGAATGAATTTGTGGATGCCAAAGTGGAGGTGGGGAGGTGGGGGAAGGAAGTTTTAAAGTTAGCCAGGCTCAGGGAAGGCCCCTCTGAGGAGGTACATTGAAACCATGAATTATAAGAGAGGGAGAAAGCCCTGGAAATACCTGGGGGAAGCCAGCAAGCACAACCAGTGCTAAGGTCCTGGGGCAGCACTGAACCTGTTGGAGGAACAGGAAGCCCGTGTGGCTGGAGCAGAGGGGGCAGGGAGGAGAGACGGAACAAGGGAAGGTAAGGAGTGGACGGGCAGGTCGTGGAGGGCCTGGTGGGCAGCGGGGAGAACTTGGGCTTTGAACAAGAAAGAGGTGCGAGTCCCGGAGCGCAGAGGACGGAGACCTGACTTAGGTGCTCACGGGCGCCCTCTGGCGTCGGATGTGAGGAGGACAGACTGGAGGGTTCAGACTGCCTCTGCCCATCACTGCTCACCTGGACCACAAGAGGAACCCCCTGCCCTGGTCCCTCAGCGCCTGCCCTCACCCTGCTCCCCATGGTCTGTCTTATTCAAAGCCTCCAGAATAACGTGGCTCTGCTATGTCCACATGCTAATCCCCAAAACCTGTGAATAGGTCCCCTTATATGGCAAAAAGGGACTTTGCAGATGGGATTAGAGATCCTGAGATAGATCATTTTGCATTATCTGGTGGGCCTGAGGTAATCGCAGGTGTCCTTATAAGAGGGAGGAGAGAGGGTCAAAATCGAAGGAGGTGTGACAAGGGTACCGGAAGTTGGAGCGATGCAGGGTCGTGAACCTAGAAATTGCAGTGGCCTCTAGAAGGCAGAAAAGGCAAAGGAACGGAGTGGCCCCTGGAGCCTCCACAGGGAACATGTCTGCCAACAGAGCTTGATTTTAACCTCTTAAGAGCAATTTGGTCCCGAATTGTAAGATAATAAACTTGTGTTGTTTGCAGCTTCTGTGCTAATTTGTCACAGCAGCAGTAGGAAACTAATACAGAAGGTCTTTGCGATGTATTGTCATGTGACAGTGCCCTGCTGGGTCATATTAGACTCTGAGGCAGAAGGAAAAATATGTGCCTCTCGATATATGTTTTATGTAATTTTTGAATGGTTAAATATGGTTAAATGCCCCCAGAAGTAGATATGGAAAATGATATTGCTGGGTTTGCTCCCATTAAATGCAGGAAAGTAAAATTACACTAACTTCCTAATGTTGTGAATTTTAATATTCTGCTTGCAAGGTTCAATATTTTTTCCACGATGTTCTAGAGGAAAAGAGCCATTAGAAAATCTATGCATGTATATATAAAAGAGGTAAAGAAGGGCACACGTTTTTGCTTTTGCTTCAGACTCCAGTATAGTTTGGCAAGGCACAGCAAAAACCTGTCCTGATTTGAAGTTCTAATGTGTTGTTCACCATGAGATTGGTTTCGCCGTTGATTGGGTATTTTAGAATATTGCGTTAAAACGCTATCTTGATTATTGAGGTTTTTTTGCATCCGTCTTAATTTTTGCCCCTAATTCTGGTCTCGGGGAGGGTGCGGGGAAGCAGATTTCACAGAAGTCTGACCCTAAATTCTTGCCATTACCTCCCTCCCCTTATACTATCTCTTTTAAAAAAGGAACGAAAAGACTGATCTGAAATGCTAACTAGTTAGCTCTAGGTTAGGAGATGAAAAGTCATTTTAATTATCTTCTTTCTATGTCTGGCTTTTGCCCCAACCCGCCCCCCAGCACCTAGAGTGCAAACACAATAAAAATCCTTTACAACAAGTTCTTGTAGAAAGTGGTTTGGGACGAACCAATATGGTACGTATCTGTAGGCACTTAGGGATATTTTAAATCAAGATTCCATCTCTGAGACGAACTCATGAAACACTGTCTTCAGATTTTTTAGCAACATTTGTCTTGGGTTGTTTTAATACAAAAGGCGTTGACAAAATTGTAAAGATGTGTGTATGTGAGTGTGTTGGGAGTTTGTTGGACATTCTCTTGTTTTTTAATTCCTTCCAGCTTCCATTGTCTCCCGCAGAGTGATGGGTTTTCAGAAAGAGCGGAAATCATCTCGGCTGACCGCAACCAAGCAATATTCATCTCAGCGCTACAGTGGGACAATTTCTGTCCTGCAGTCTGTTTATGAAACTCCCGGGGAGCACATTCTCCGCAGGTTTCCGTAGTGTAGCGGTTATCACGTTCGCCTCACACGCGAAAGGTCCCCGGTTCGATCCCGGGCGGAAACACTTACTTTTCTCCTATATATACAATAGCTTTAAAACCTAATTTAAAGTTACACAAATTCTTGTTCTGTGCCCTTTTTTTCTTATTCTTTCTGCCATTTTCAAAATTACTATGGAGTTTTTAAAGTTTTCTCAAAGTAATTGATTTTACCGAAAAGTTTTACATAGACTGTGAAGGAGAAAAGATCATCACCAATGCTTGCGTTGGCCGGGAATCGAACCCGGGTCAACTGCTTGGAAGGCAGCTATGCTAACCACTATACCACCAACGCTGCACAGCTGTTAGGGGCTTTCCTATATATCTTTAGTGGAAGTATTATCGTTCTGACTGGGTGATACCAAGTTACGTGGGGGTGTCTTTTTTCCTCCTGCGTCCTTCCCGATGCCAGAATACGTCGTCCGTGGGACGTCCCACGCCACTGGCCCGGAGGGCCGTGGGGCCGTGCCAGAGCGCCCCCCCCAGCACCGGAGGCGCCTTGGTGCCGGCCGGGCGGTGGCCAATCCCAGGTCGCCGGCTGGGCCACTCGACTTCCGGGTCAAAGGAGCCTGAGCCGCCCGGTCCCCCGTGTCCGCCAGCGCTGCTGTTCCCCGCGCTCGCCACTTCCGGGGCCGCAGTCCCGGGCATGGAGCCGCGAGAGTGAGGCGCCTCCGGCCCTGGGACGCCCTGCCCAGTCCCGCTGCAGCCCCGAGCCGGCCCCGAGCCCCGGTGAGCAGCGCCCCCGCGCCCCGTCCCGCCTCGGCCGCGACTCTGAACCCGCCGTTGACTGGCCTCCCCGGCTCACTCCTCCCTGGCCTCGCCGTTGGCCGGACTCCCGTTTCCAACAGCTCCCGCCTCGGTTTCCCCTCCGCCCGGCTCCTTCTAACCAGCCCGCCACCTCCGCTGGCCGGGGCGCTTTTAAGCCTCTCCCCGGCCCGGCGTCCACACCCATCCCGTTGCTGCCCAAGCCGCCTGCCTCTGGTCCCTTCTGGGGGTGGCCGCACCCAAGAACTCCCTCCTTCCCTGCAGGCTCTGGAGGTCCCCTCCCCGTGCAAACACATGCCCCCGATACGAGAGCAGAGGCCACCTCCCTGACCCGCATCCTGTCCTCATCCGCTGCACCCCTTCCCAGCGCTTGGTCTCCCGCCACCCACATCCCCTTCTCTCAGCTTCCCGCCGAGGCTTGTCCAGCTCCGGCCCACCTTCCCACACAGCCTTAGACCAGCCTTGACACTTCCCCATCCACGCTGCCGCTGAGCCATCAGAAGTCTCCGTTCCCTTTTCCCCCACCACAGACACCTCGCCCTCCCGCCACGCGCTCCCACGGTGAGGAAGTCACTTGTCTTGACGCAAGAACGAACCTGCTTTCCAGGAGCAGGGACCAAAGCCCAGGAGGTGTGCACTTTGATCACCAATCCCTGTAGTCCCCGTTGGGTCCTGGGGGAGTTGGCCCGGTGGGAGGAATATTCGTCCAGGTGCGTTTGGACAGTGCTACAGGGCGGTGAGGCATCGCTAGAATCTATCCAGGTAGAGAATCAGGCCCCAACAGTCGGGACTCCCAGGTGAAAGGAGAGAGAGTGGGTTAGCCAGTCCTTCCCTTACCCGTCCTTGTTAATGACACATTTACTCTGTCAAGGTCTGTGTCCCACACATGCAGCCGGAATGGAGGCTTTCTGGACCCTTTAGAAGGTCAGTTGTGCTGGTGTGGGGTGGCCAGGAAGGCTGGTGTGTGGGCTTGTAGGGTTCATTTGCCTTCTCTGGGAAATAGACGTCTGCAGGAAGTGGTTTTCTACAACCCTGGGGTTATTTCCCTCTGGGACAGTTGGCAGGGACCCAGACCAATAGCTGCAGCTTCGTGTGCTCTGGCTGGAGACTTTCTTCCCATCCAGTATCCCTCTCCAGCTGTCCCAGTAAGAAGCCCTGGAAAGACTGGTGGAGAAAGAGGAGAGAGTACTGATTGCAGCTGGATTTGGTGGAGGTAGGGCCGCATCCAACCACACCTAACTTAGTGGATGGTGTGGATGCTGGCTCTGAAAGGAACTTTAACCCAGTTCTCCCCTGGGTGTGATTTTCAATAACTTGTTAAGTCAGCAGTGCTGGCTATCGTAGTTTCTGCTATGACAGGTATTTTATTTGTGCAGTCTCATTTAATCTTCACACAAGCCCCAAGCCTAGGGATTGCAGTCTCATTTTATAGTTTGTGAAATGAAAGCACAGAGAGGTTAAAGGGTTCCCTCATGGTCACACAGATCAGAAGTGGTAGAGGCAGGATTTGAACCCCTCTCTCTCTGATTCTAGAGACCACTCCTTTCACTCCTGGACTAAGAGGGAAGCCAGTGCTCTTTTAAAGGGACGTTTTGCTTCACTTCTGTGTGATCTTTTTCCTGTGACCTGTCTGTGCTTGCTTTTCTTTAAGCCTCTGGGCACCTGCCTGCCCATCAGGAAGTTGGTTAGGTGCTAACTAAACCAGAGGTCCTTTTGACTTTAGACAGCATTCAAGCGAGGACAGGGACTCACTCATTGAACCTAAAATGTTGACTGAGTGCTTCCTGGCTCAGGGGGTGCGGCAGGAAGAGGATGGATGTGCGTGCTTGTGGAGCTAACATCCCGGTGGGGAGTATTCACTCCTGAGCAGGGGCTGTGAGTCTCAGCACCTGTGGTTATCTGGCGCCTGATCAGTCTTTGTAGTGGTGCGGGGAGGGTATCCTGCACAGTGTGGGCTGTTTAGCAGCACCCCTGGTCTCCATGCAAATAGCATGCCTCCCAGTCGTGACAACCAAAAATGTCCCTTTGGGGGCAGAATAGGCTTGCTTTTGACCCACTGGGTTAGGGGACCCACTAATCCCAGGAGATTCTGTTCCATCATCATCTATCTTCCTGAGGCCCTAGGATACTGCCCATGTTTAAATACACCTAGTGGGAGGGAGAGGTGACTCAGAGACATGGAGTCACCCTGGTTTGTACCGTCTGACCCATCAGGGACTTACTCTGAGGGCTAGTATGAGGCCGAGGCTCTGACTCACCCCTGTTGAGAGCTTAGCTGTCCTGGAAGGAGTGGTGTGCAGCAGACCAGGTGTTGGATGGGGGCGACAAGGAAGCAACTTTGGACTGGGTGCCAAGAGAGACCCCTGAAGAGGTGATATGGGACCCGAAGGATTAAAGGGAGCATGTCATACGGGAAGCAGGAAAGGGTGTCCCAGGCAGAGGAACTGGCAAGTGCCAGCGCCCTGAGGTGGGAATGAGTCGGTGGGTTTAGGGGAGAGTAAGGCCGGCATGGAGGTCATGGTCAAGGACGAAGGGCGAAGGTGAGATGGGGAAGGCCATCTGAGAGCAGTCCCCGTGGGGAATTTGGGATTATCTGGTTTCTGGCAAGTGCCTGAGGATGATCTGGAGTCATCTGAGACTCCCATCTTCACAGCGACTTCTCCCTTGGGAGAACCAGTCAGCCAGAAATGCTGGCTTCTGGCAAATGCCAGGCACCCTCTCAGGGCAGGGCCTGACCTGCTGCCTCGTTAGCACACCTACGGATTGGGTGTTCCCCTCAGGAAATGGGAGGGGAGAAGGGGCAAGGGCTGGCTGTCCCGGACTGCTGGGAGTTTCAGCCCTGGGGTGTCTCCACCTGCAGGCTCCCCCACCCTCCTGAGGTCAGCCAAGCGGTGAATGCGGAAAGTTAAGAAGCTTCGCCTGGACACTGAGAACACAGGAAGTTGGAGAAGGTAGGGGGCATGGCTTCAGGAGCCCTGATCGGTGGGGGTGTTGCAGAGTTCCTGAGTTCCTGAGAGCTTTCTGTCTGGGGAGACACCTCCCCTGCTCCCCACTGCCGCCCCCTTCATTTCTGCATTTCCCCAGGCACTGTTCTGTGGCATGTGAGGAGGCCGTGTGGGTGTGCAGCTTTCCTCAGCCTCGGGTCTACTGACATCAGGACCGGATTGTTTCCTGGGGGGCTGTTCTGGCCACTGTGGAGGTTGACCAGCCTCCCTGACCCCCATTCACTTCATACCAGGAGCAATCCCAGTTGTGATAATAAGCACAGACGTCCCCTGACACGTCCCCGTTTCCCCCCGGGACAGGATCAGCCCAGCTGAGAACCACAGGCTTCACGGTTGGGATGTGGGTTCTGGGGCTGCAGACTCAGGCTCCCCTCCCCTTCCTCATGGGGTGACATTGGGTGGGCCATTTGACCTCTCTGAGCCCACACTCTCGTCTCCCAAATTGGGGTGACCCCAGAAGTCACCACCCAGGGGTACAGTGAGGATTCAGTGTAATTATGCACGCAAGCCTGTGCGCTGGGTCAGTGTCACATCTGGGGGTCTGGGACAAGGTGAGGAGGCCGTAGGAATCCCTCACCCAGGTGACCGATCTCCTTGTTGGTTTTCTAACACCCTAAGCGAGCGTGAGCAATCCGGGAGGCAGGAACGGACCTGAAGCTGCCTCTGGAAGACACGTGATGTCCGCCCAGTGACTGATTCCCCTGATGCAGGCTTCCCGTGTCTGGGGGCACATGGGTTGGGGGCTGGTTAGCAGTGGGGACCCAAGTCTCCCTTCTCCAGTGCATTAGGTCCTGGGTGGCACAGGCTGAGCTGCACCCAGACTCTCTAAGGCTGGCTGTGATGGTGGAAGGCCTGGATGGTGCCTGGGCAGCCCCCTCGAGGCAGGGGATGGCCCGCTGTTTCACCCAGGACACTGCACTGAGGGCCACTCGGAGGCATGCCTTCCTCCAAAGCGTGGTAGGCCTTCCGCTCCTCGCCTCCCCTTGCCCAGCGCCTTCCCAGCGCCTACCTCCCTTCCTGTCTTGTCACTCTGTGTTCAGCCTGAACTCTCCCAGACTGGCAGCCCACACCGAGAATCCACGGTTTCTTCTTGCATTCTGCCTGCTTGCCTTGCCACAGCCCCTGTGCGGGTCTCCAGCGGATGCCCTGAGGGCCCAGAGCTCGCAGAACTCCCGTCAGGCCTTGTTAATGACCGCTGTTAATGACCGCACAGGCGGTCAAACCCGAGCAGTTGCCAGTGGCGCTCACAGGCTGTGCGGCATGCGACCAATTGGCAGCAGGAAAGTGTAGATGGACCTGGCCTAAGTGGCTTGGAATTCCCTCTCATTTCTCCAGCTGTGTAAACTCTTGACTTGAGAAGCCCAGCAACAGGCTGGCGCTGGGTGGGAACGGCGGCGTCTCCTTCACCTGCTCCTTTGTCCCCGCCTCCCTGGAGCCTCTCTGCTTCTGGGCTGAGTGCAGGGCCTGGGCAGAGCACCAAGCCTCAGCCTGTCTGGGAGCTCAGGCTGCCCAGCCACTTCTAGAACTTTCTCCCAATGTTTCATTTCATTTCTCATCTCCTGGGCCGTATTTTTGCTCCTTGGGCCATCTGCAGCGATCAGAGGCAAGACCGTTTTTATTGTACTTTGCTATGGAAATAGGCCACGTGATTCTGTGAGTGCTTCCACCAGGCTCTGGTTGCTGGGGTCCCCTTTGGGAGCCCTTGAGGCCACTATCCGTTTTTCTGCTGTGAGCAAAAAAACAGTTTGGGGTGGGGGCTGGGCTGGTGGGAGGAGCCCCCCGGCTTGGTTTTCCGGGCTTGCTGCCAGCAGGCGCTTGGGGCTTCGTGGGTTGTGGCGTGCTCAGCCAGCCAGCCCGGCCCCTACCGCCCTGCAGGTAAACCGCAGCTCTGCAGTGGGCAGGTCGTGCTGTGTGTGACCCTCAGCAAGTCTCCAGCCCTCTCCAGGGTTTATTTGACCTGAGGGCCCCGAAAGCTCTGAGGGCCCCATAGGATGTGCTGTGGTCGGTGTCATCAAAACCACTGTGGGAGGAGCTGGACAGACTGCTCCTTGTGGCCGGGGGCAGGACATGCTGGCCCGCTGTGTCCCCTGAGCCACTGCCGGCCATTCAAGTAGATCTACTGAGAAGGGCCATTTCTCCCTGTCATTTGTTCCGGGGTCAGTTGGAAATCAGCCCATGGAGGCGGTGCTCAGAAGCCGTCAGTGCCTTTCTGGCATCCTTCCCCCCGTCTCGAAGCAGGCAGGGGCCCTTCCTCCTACAGTGGCCACACCGTGGGGTCTCTTGTGAGAAAGGGGCAAGGCTGTCTGGGAATTGGGAGGCACCTGGGAAAAAGGGTGCCCGGCTCTGCCTGTTAGTTCTCTAAAGCCTTTGGCCCACACTGTGCCGGCCACTGTGGCCCACACTGTGGGGCCTTGGGTGCAGCCCCAACTTCCGGTAAACAAACACTGACATCCCCCTGGAAAGCCAGGTGGTCCCAGGAGTCCCAGCGTCCCCAGGGCCTCTGGCTGGGTGGTGCCCAGGGAGGAAAGCGAGGCCGCCCTGCTTCCTTCAGCCGGACTCACTAGATGGCTTCAGCTCTTCCAGAACCGGGTCACCGTGGCCATGTTTAGATTTCCCTAAAGCAAATATTTGCCTGGCTGGTCCAGTCTGTTCAAGAAGTGTGCTCAGCAGCGAGGGCGGGGAGGGGCGGGAGGAGGCTGTGGGCCGTCCTCTGAGGGGAGGGCGTGTGCCCCTGTCACCCTCGGGCTGTGCTGCCTTTTCGCCTGAGCACCTCCGGTGAGGCACAAGGGCTTCCCTTGCTGGGCAAGGGCGCCGAGGTTCGGTGCTCAGTTAAATTCATTGTACTCAGTTCTTTGCCTGTGAGCGACTATGACTCCCAGAAGGCGTAGTACCAGAGATCCCGCGGCCCTCCGTGGGACCCCTGCTGTGTGCCAGGGGCCACATGTAGCTCTGGGGACACCACCGTGGCAGGTCAGGCAGTCAGTGAACCACCATTGTGACGAACACTCTGAGGGCGGCCGCAACGAGGTGGCGTGTGAGGGACGAAGACGGAGACCATCTTTAGTACGGATGGTTAAGGAAGGCTTCCGAGGGCCTGACAGGCATTTACACTAAGAGCTCACCTACGAAGTTAGTCAAGCAGAGAGCAGAAAAAAGGGTTCCAGGAGGAGGAACAACACATGCAAAGGCCCTGGGGTATAAAGGATGCTGGCCTGTTCGAGGAGCCAGGAGAAGGTCAGTTTGGCTGGAGAACTGATGAAAGGGGGAGGCCTGGCAGAGGTCAGAAAGCCTTGAAGGCTGTCCAGAGACCTGGTGTTTACCCAGGGGGCTATGGAAAACCAAGAGAGGGTGTTCAGGGTTTCAGTTAAGGGATCAGATTCGCAGCGGTGTGCAGAGTCCTCTCGGGAGACAGTTGTAGTCACTCAGCAGAGGGGATGGTGGCGTGGATGTCCCAAGCCTTCGTGGTGTTGGAGGGAGTGAAACAGCTGAAGAAATACCTAGGCAGATGGGGAAAGCTGCACGGGGGCCAGGCTGGTCTGGAGGGGTGGGAGTACATGCGGAGCGGCAGCTTGTAGGTGGGCCTGGGGCCCCAGCCCCCTTCTCATCCTCTCCCTTCCCCTCATAGCTTCTCACTGAATTCTGAAGGGGCGGAGAGGATGGCCACTGGGGCGCCAGCATCCGGCCGGGGCACTGCGGTGGAGGTGGAGGACCCCGCGGCCCGCTTCCAGGTGCAGAAGCGCTCCTGGGACGAGCTTCGGGACGTCATCCACAGCAGCCGCAAGAACTCGGGCCTCGTCGTCAACAAGGCGCCGCACGACTTCCAGTTTGTGCAGAAGACGGATGAGTCCGGCCCCCACTCCCACCGCCTCTACTACCTCGGTAAGCCCTCCAGGCAGCCTTGGGCCCGGGAGGCTGCCCTTGGCCAGGGCGGTGTTTCCTGGATGGCGGCTGCTCCGAAGTCCTGTGGTCCTGTTAGCTAGGAAGTCCGAACAGACGGGCCTGGCCCTGGGCAAACTGTCCCACGACGCTGTGCCACCCATGGTGACATCTCGTCGCTCTGATGGTGCAGGGGTCCCACAAGGGGGTTGGGTGCTGGTGAGCGGAGCAGGGGTGGTCCCATCCCGGCTCTTGGGGCAGCCACATGGTTTGGGTCCCGTACGTGGGTGGGCCAGGGCCCCTGCGATTGTTTGCCATCCCGGGTCAGCTAGGCTCACCGCCTGAGTCACTTCCCAGGCACCCAGACTGGGTGGGGCTGGGCCAGTGAGCAACAGGACGCCCCCAGCAGGGGGAGGCGCAAGTAACTCCATCAGGTGCTCGCTGTGGGCGGATGTGTTAAGAAGGATCCTGAGGCTCAAGGGAAGGGAAGGTGCCATGATTGCATAACCACGTGCTTGGGATTACCGGAGACGTGCTGTCTCTGCCCTAGATAGCCGGGGTGAGCTTGTTAATTGCTAGTCACTTTCTCCTGTGGGCCTGTGCCTCACTTTCTCTGTCACTTGCAGTTTACCACCTGAGGGCCTGCAGGGCACTGATGAGTATCTTGTGTGCTGGTAGCCTCAGCCTCCTGGCCAGGGCCTGGCTTCTGGTCAGAGGACAGTAAATGTCTGTCAGGCAGGTGAGCGTTGCCCTACTTTGCCTAAGGGTCTCACCAGGCAAGAAGGAACAGTTCCAAACGTGTTCCTTTGAAAGCAGCCTGACATATGGCTGTTGACCTGGGACAGGAGCTCAGCTACAACACTGGACATTTTGGGGCTGGTTCGCCGTCCGTGCACCCTCAGCCCTAGGGGCAGTGCCTGCAGACGAGCAGGTGTCAGTCAACACCCTCTACCTGAGGCTGACCCCATCCTGGCGACCTGACAGTGACTGAGATGGATGCCAGATGGCTGTCCCCTGCCCACAGGCGGCACAGCCTCTCTTCATGGAGACCCACGTGGAAACCAGAGGGCAGCTTGGCAGCACAGCAGTAGAGCCGGGAATGGCCTAGAACAGGGGTGGGCAAGTGAAGGCCGTCTTGTGCTTGGAAACCTGGTTTCATTGGCGCCCAGCCACGCCTGGGCCTTCCCCTACCTTCTGTGGCTGCTGTGAGTGTGGGTGCCAGAGGTCACCTGGTGCACAAAGCCGAAAATACGCACAGTCTGGCCCTTTGCAGGAGGACGTTTGCCAGCTCCGGCCTCGGGGAGATCAGGACAGGCAGGCTTCAGGTTTCACTGACCCAAGATGGAGTTGGTTGTGGGAACTGAGAGTGGCCAAGACGTGTGGCCTCTGGTGGCCTTTGCCTCTCCTTCCCCGGAGGGTCCACGACCTCGTGAGCCTTTTCTCCCGACACAGTTGCCCACCGTTCACTTGCCCGAGTTCAGGTTGCCGTCCTGGTCAAGGCCCTCATGGGCATCTGCTGGGACACGTCGCCACGGCCTCAACAACAGACGTTTATTCTCCCGGTTCAGACACCAGGAGTCCCGAAAACTGTGTGACACCAGGAGTGAGCAGGGCCACGCTGTGCTCCCTGGAAGGCCCGAGGGAGAATCTGGTCCTGCCTCTTCCCGCTCCTGGTGGCGTGGCTGCTGGTGTTCCTCCGCTTGTGGCCACATCACTGCAGTCTTGGCCTCCCTGGTCCCCTGGGCCTCCTCGGTGTGGCTGAGGTCTCTCTCTGTCTCCCTTACAAGGACACGTGATGACACTTAGGGCCCACCTGGTTCATCCAGGCTGATCCCCCAGCCCGAGGTCTTCAGCTCCGTCCCGTTCTAGAAAGTCCCTCTTGCTAAGGAAGGCACCCGGTCACAGGTCCTGGGGATTAGGACGCAGACCTCTTCAGGAGCCGTTGTTCAGCCAGCCACAGAGCTGCCGGAAGACAGAAACCCTCCACCCCAGGTCAGCCACCGAGGACACCTCGTAGTAAGGACCCAGGGGCATGTCTGAGAGCCCCTGGGGGCCTCGTGACATGGCACTGAGAATGTGGAGCCTGCCATGTGCTCTGGACATACTCCTCTCTTGGGTCCACCTCGTTGCCCACCTGCCTCCTGCTGCTGGGCTCCTGGGGCTCATGCTTGGGGTTCCAGACGCCAGTAGAAACAGACAAGCTTTCTCTGCAGGAGAGGGAATTGAATTGGTTCAGCATAGGTCAGATGTCCAGGTGGCTATGGCCTGTGCACAGTCGGGCTGGGGAGGGTGGTCCCCGCGGTCCACAGGATGCTGCCGAGGGCCCACCCCAGTGGGTAGTGGGCCGCACCGGACAAAAGCTGTGGACCTGGCTGACTCCAAAGCATGCCTAGGGCAGCCCAGAGGCCCGCCAGCAGTCAGGGTGACTTTGTGCCCACTTCCCCGATCTGTCTGTGTCACTCAATACCGTCGCATACCCTTGACCTCACTTCCTGTCCAAGTCCTAGGGCAGACCTCACCCGAGCCCCCAAGTACTTAGAGTCCATCTTTGCAGCAGCCCAGCACCTGGGTGAATGCTGGCAGCCTGCAGATGTCCGTGGATTGAGCACAGAGGGCTTCCAAGGGTGAGGCCCAGCCTGTCTTTCTGAGTGTGTCACCTGCCCTGTCCATTTCCCCCTGGGGGCCCCTGCCTCCTCAGTGGGCACCAGGAAGCCCATGGAGCCAGTCACTAGGTCCACAAGGGAAGCTTTTCCGGATGGGTGTTATAAAGCCCAAGGCAAACAAGACAGAACAGAGAAGGGAATGTGCTGGCTTCTGCTGCCAGGAAGATGGCATGGTGGCAGCTCAGGTTCCAGGCTCCACCTGCAGCGCTGGGAAACCTTGTCCATGTTGCCTCTCCCGCTCCACGTGGTCAGCTTTCCCTTGATGCAAGTGGGCGTCTTATGTTGGGCTGAGTTGGGCACTGGCCCCAGGTAGCTCTGGGAGTCCCTTAGAGGGGAGGGAGACCTCTTGTGTCCTCATGTCCTGTGTCCAGACCCAGGGGAGAGCCCCGGCCCAGTATGGGCCACATGGCCACCAGGCCAGCCACCAAGGCCACGGTGGTAGAAATAGCGTCCGTGCAGGCCTGGGCCACCTGCCCTGCCAGTGGGTGTTGGGGGTGGGGGTGCTGTCCCCAGGGGTGGGGCAGAGCTGGGAAGAGAAGGCAGGGGAGGGGCAGACAGCAGACAGCCATCGGCCTGCTCAGACCCCCGTCTCGCTCATCGGTCGTCACTGTCACCAGTGCTGAGGGCAGCTCACTCGGGGAATGTGCTGGCTTGCGCCATTTGGTGTCATCACTTATTAATCAGCTGGAAAGGGGAGGTGGCTCCAGTGTCCTTGGCAAGACCACTGCTGTTGACGTCCTGTTTGGAGAGCTCCAGCTGCGCCAGAGAGCCCCGCGGACGGGGCGGTCCAGAGCTCGCACCTGCTCCCTCCCAGCTTCCACATGCCCTGCGATGCTTTTTTTTTTTTTTTTTTAAGAAAATTAACATCTAATTCAGATCCCATAAAAACCACACTTTTAAAGGTGGACAGCTCCGTGGTTTTTAGTGTAGTTACGGTATTGTGCAGCTGTCACCACGATCTAATTCCAGAGCGTTTCTGGCTCTAGAAAAAGCCCCATGTCTGCTAGCAGGCAGCCCCCCGCAGCCCCTCCCTCAGCCCGCCTCTGGATTTGCCTGCTCTGGACATTTCACGTAAGTGGAATCGGAATCTCACCACGTCATTCTCATCCCCACTTTTCGTGTGAACTCGAGAAGGAAGAAGGCCCAGTGGCGCGTCTGCGCCTTTCACGGGGAATGAGTCTGGCCGTGGCTGTGTGAAGTGCCCTTAGAGAGGCCAGCACCAGATCGAGTCTCCCTTCTGGAAAAACTCCAAGTCGAGAGAGGATCGGAGAGGGGCTCGCGAATTCTGTGATCCATCGTTAGCCCACAGCGCATCCGTGGCTGTCAGGGGACGTCCTGCCAGCTGCTGCAGGGTTGCACGTGGTGAATGTGCCACGCCATTCCCCACCTCGTTGCATGGCCAGGGGGCACCAAGGCTTCCAGACAGAGTCATCCTCCTTCGGCTGTTAACCTTATGCCAAAAACACTACCGGTTGGAGGATAACCAGTCTTTTATTTGCCACTAAGGACATGACCACACCTTCAACATTAAGATACGTCCCAATCACAGAATGCAGGAATGTGAAAAGTTGCAGTTTACTAGTGAAGCTCGCAGGCCTCTCTCCAAGCTGACATAGTCCAGGCATTGTGTTAAGTGCATTGTATTTCTTACCTCATTTAATCTGCACAGAACCCCCATTGGGCAGCTATTCTCATGGGTAGCGGTAGAGTAGGTCAGTGGTTCCCAGTCAGGCGTGTCTGCTCCGCCCCCCAGGGAGTGACCCGCCCTGATGGCAGCAGAGGGGCTGGGACGCTGGACTGGACACCCTCCTCCCACTTCCTGTCCCACAGTTGCTCCTACTCTGATCCCAGGTTCACTCTGGGCCCGTGCAAAACCCTGTAACAGCAAACAGCCCGCCGAGGGTGGTAGGTCACCGGTGGCCCTTTGGTGCTGCCCTGCGCGCTGTTTCTTCAGTAACTTAGGCCCAGCCATTCAGCACCAACAGCTCAGGAGTGGGAGACGCCGTCCCTATCGCTGAGCTCCAGATACCGGGGCCACCACAGCTTTTCTGGGGAGGAGCAGGAGCAGCTGGGCCATCTCCCCATCCTGGGCAAGGTTACCCCTCTGGCTTCCCTCTGTCCCCCCGCAGGGATGCCGTACGGCAGCCGAGAGAACTCCCTCCTCTACTCTGAGATCCCCAGGAAGGTGCGGAAGGAGGCTCTGCTGCTCCTGTCCTGGAAGCAGATGCTGGATCACTTCCAGGTGAGCTGGGCGCCAGGCTGCACGGGAGCCGCCCCGCACCCTCCTGCCCCACGTGTGCCCAGGCCCTGGAGACCAGGCCTCTGATAGGAGCTCTTATCAGATGCATCTCCTCCTTCTAAACGCCTCGCCAAAGACGTGGCACTAACTTGGGCTGACGCCTTTTTATAGAGACTGTCACTGGGAGGAGATGGCAGCGAGGCACCAGAGTGCCCTTTGGCTTATTTGTGACAGTGCCAGGGTGGTGGGTGGGGAGGCGGGTGACACCCTCTGAGCTCCTCCGTGCCGGTGCTGAGCGCCGTCCTC
This sequence comes from Manis javanica, assembly GCF_040802235.1. Lineage (NCBI taxonomy): Eukaryota > Metazoa > Chordata > Mammalia > Pholidota > Manidae > Manis > Manis javanica. Next base: position 96,141,200 of record NC_133168.1, on the reverse strand, counting down.
TGCCTGCCCCTTAGCCCCTGCCGGGCAGCTCGTGCTCACACGGCGTCCTTCGTGGGGTAGTTTCGCTTTGGGCTCTGCTTTTTAAAGACACACTTCTTGTCATTAACAGCCCTCATCCCTTTGCACCTCCACGTGTAATTCGTGGGCAAGGCCAAGCCCAGAGACGGGGCTCCAAGGGAGGAAGCCCTGGGTGAGCCCTGGAAACCCGCCAGGGCCCGCTGGGCACCCGCACGGCCAGCAGGTCTGGGACTCCTCTGCCCTTTCTGCCTAGCACAGCTCTGCTCACTGGAAAGTTCTCCTTGGCATGCACCAAACTCAGATGGTCAGATTCCTCCCACGAATGCCCAGGGTGCCCAGCTGCTGATGCGCCCCTGTCCCCATGTCCCCAGGCCACGCCCCACCACGGGGTCTACTCTCGGGAAGAGGAGCTCCTGCGGGAGCGAAAACGCCTGGGAGTCTTCGGCATCACGTCCTACGACTTCCACAGTGAGAGCGGCCTCTTCCTCTTTCAGGCCAGCAACAGCCTGTTCCACTGCTGGGACGGGGGCAAGAACGGCTTCATGGTGAGCCCCAGTCCCTGGCAGGTGGCCGGGCAGCCATTTGGCCTTCTGCCCCCCTGAGCCGGGCTCCTCTGTCCCCAGGTGTCCCCCATGAAGCCATTGGAAATCAAAACACAGTGTTCTGGGCCCCGCATGGACCCCAAGATCTGCCCCGCCGACCCCACCTTCTTCTCGTTCATCAACAACAGCGACCTGTGGGTAGCCAACATTGAGACGGGCGAGGAGCGGCGGCTGACCTTCTGTCACAGAGGTGAGGCTGGGCAGAGAGGGACATGCAGGACTCGGTCGGCTGGGGTCCAGGCCAGCACACCCTGCAGACTGCAGTCAGAGCCGCCTGCCCAGCTTCTAGAAAGGCCCCCGCCCCCACGCCACTGCCCCCAACAGCCAGGCCCCTCCCCAGGCCCTGCTCCCGTGGGTCACCCTCCCGTGCAGCCCTCCCCTGGCCTCGCCAAGTCCAGCCACCTGGACTGTGGTCAGTCTCTGCTTTATTGGCCTGGCCTCCCCACCAGGCGATTGTTCAGCCCCCCTGCTCGTCGGGCCCCTCCCACCCAGCTCTCCTGTCCCTCACCATCAGGTCAAGCTCAGCTAGGCCTGCTCCCAAATCTTGCCCTCACACCCCTGCCAGCTGGAAGCGACTGCCCTTCTGCAGATGTCTGCAGCGTCTGTGCGCTGTGGTCTCATGTCACGGATCCCTGGTCCCACATGGATCCCCCAGATCCCTGCCATACAGCCCTGGGTTCCCCTCTAAACCCAAGCTTCAGAGCCCAGGGCAGCTTGGATGCTGGCCACGTCCAGAGACATTTGTAGTTGTCACAGCTGAGTGAGGGCACTCCTGGCACCGAGGGGGTAGGGACAGGGGTGCTGCTCAACAGCCCAGAGTGCCCGGGATGGTCCCACCGAGAGTGTTCCAGCCCCACACGTCCACAGCACCAGGGGAGAAACCTCCTGTCGGCTCGGCGTCTCACTGCTCGTGTGGCTCTCTCCCCGTCCAGGCTTACCCAATGTCCTCGATGACCCCAGGTCTGCTGGCGTGGCCACCTTTGTCATCCAGGAAGAATTCGACCGCTTCACTGGCTACTGGTGGTGTCCCACAGCCTCCTGGGAGGGTAGGTCCCTTTCCGCTGTTAGAAGCCACCTCCGCGCATGCCGCTTTTATTAACAGCGCCCATCCACCTGCTCTTCTGCTCTTCTCACTTAAACCTCCACGGCCTTTCTGTCACATCAGCACCTCAGTCCCTGTGAGCCGCTATGACAAATGCCACGACTGGAGCGGGGGGCAGGGAGTGCGTATAAACAGCGGACACTCACTCCTTGTGGATCTGGAGGCTGTTAGGCCAAGGTCAAGGCGCCACCAGCTTCGGGGTCTGGTGAGGGCTGCTTCCTGGCTCACAGACAGCACCTTCTCACTGTGTCCTCATGTGGAGGAAGGGGCTGGGGGCCTTCTGGGGTCTCTGTTGTAAGGGCACTGATCCCATTCAGGAGGGCCCCACCCTCAGGGCTTAATCCTGTCCCAAAGGCCCGCCTCCCAGGACCATCGGGATGCGGTGGGAGTGCGTTCATTCAGTCTGCTGCGGTCAGCGCAGGGGGGCTTTGCAAGGCCGCAGCCGCCCCAGGCGTGGATGTGCCACGGTTTACTGAAACCGGTTCCGTGTTCCTGGTTGTCCCTGGTTCATGGTTTGGTTTTGCTTCACGTTATGAGCAATACTGCGGCCAATGTCTTTGGACACATGTCCCGACCTTCTGGAGCTTGTCGGTGGCGCGTTACCAGGGGTGACTCTGCCCCTAGGGGACACTGGGTCCTGTCTGGGGACGTTGGTGGTTGTTAAGCCTCGGGGCTCCCAGCAGACAGTGGGTGAGGATATGCCCCAGTGCCCAGGACAAGCCCAGTGTCAGCAGTGCTGAGGACCCCAGAGCTGCCATAGGGAAGAGTCCCAGCTGTGAGACAGCTGAGGTGAAGCTAAGTCCGGATGGATTTTGCCAACAATTATGAGAGAAGCCAGGTCAGTGGGCCCTTTTGTATTCCTGTTATTCTGCCCCAGCAGAACAGAGGGATCTTACCCACCCCGTATTCAGTCAAGCAGATCGCACCTCCGAGAGTTGGGGCAGTTGTTTCCTGGTGCACGAGTAGCGTCAGACCCTCTGCCCCTAGACCAGCAGTGGCCCTGAGGTTGCCTTGTTCTCAGTCGCCCCAGCTCGGGGCCTGGCTGGTGTCCCCGCCCCGGGGCTCATCCCCAGACCCCTGTGTTTCAGCAGAGCACGTGGCCGGGACAGCCGAGCATCCAGGGTGCTGGGCGCTGGCCGTCCACCATCAGAGCCACATGCCGCCCGTCTGCTGTCGCTGTTGCCTTTACATCTACCCACCTTTTCCTTGAATCGACTTTAAAAAAAGACTTTATAGTCCTACTGTAGATAGCAGCTAGGCGTTAAAATCCTGTGATACGAAGAGCTGGCTCTTGGGAAGAGGAGTCGCTGCCAGCGTTAGGTGGCCTGTGAGGCCTGCTGGTGGCACCGAGCCCTAGCCAGGGTGGGCAGTTTCCTGCCTCCGGATGGGTAGAGGGCAGCATGTGCCCCCGGGCCACGTCCCGGGGCGGGGTCGGGGGGCCCCAGACTGGGAATGTGCTACCTTGGTCAGGTCATTCAGCCTGCGGCCCCCTGGGGGCCTGAAGCACCTGACCACGCCACACTGGTCTATAAAGTCCTTAAAATGAAGGTCTCTCCCCTTCGGCGCTGCGGACATTGGGGCTGTGTCCCCTTGGGGCTGTCCTGGGCACCATGGGGGCGCTGAGCAGCATCCCTGGCCCTACCCACTCAATGTGTCACCCAAGCTGTGACAACCACAGATGTCCCCTGGGGTCACAGAGTGGATCCTGGTGGAAATCCACTGGCCTAGATGACCTCAAAGGACCTTACTTTGTTGAGAGTGGCCCTGAAGCCCCTTTGGGGAAGACCCCAAATACTGCAGCCCAAGGGAGTCTTATTCCTCCTGGGGTGACCTTGTCCTCAGACCCCAGGCCTTGGGGCCACCTCCCGGCTGCCTTGCACAGAGCAGTGGCTTTTCTGAGACCGAGGTAACCGAGGGCTTCTTACTGGCCGACAAACTGAAGGCCCCCAGGGTCCTCCATGCCCGGGGACAGATGCAGAAGCCCCAGGCACTGAGTGTGAGCAGCAGGCCCGCTGTGCTGGGACAGGTGGCCTCAGGCCCCTGAGCCACTCCAGCCCTGCACCCAAGGCTAGTGGGGGGCGGGCTGGCCTGCGGGCTGACTGGGGTGTGGCACGGGCTGGAGGTGTGAGTGGTCCTGCCCTAGGGAGGCTTAGGACAGAGTGGGAGTACTCCCAGCGGCTGAGGAAGGAGAGGCCACGGGCTCCATCTCTGTGACGTTAATGCAACCAGTCAGTCACCGGCTTCTCCGACAGCTTCTAACTTGATGCTGCTTCTTAAGCCAGACCCTGTGCGCCGACCGGCTCTGGCCGTCAGAACAAAGGCCCACAGGCCGGCAACTTAAACACAGATGTCTCACAGGCCCGGGGGGCTTAAACAGAGACAGGTATTTTCTCCCAGCCCTGGAGGCTGGAAGCCCAGGGTCAGGGTGCCGGCAGGGGTGGCTTCTGAGGCCTGTCTCTTGGCGTGGAGATCTGTCTTCTCCCTGCGTCCTCACCTGCTCTGTCCTTCGTGTGTGTCTGTGTCCTAACCTCCCCTTACATGGGTCCTTTTGGCTCAGGGACCATCCTAGTGACCACATTTTAACCTCATCACCTCTTTAAAGGCCCTGTCTCCACTTGCAGTTACTTCTTGAGGCCCCAGGGTTGGGGTTTCAAGGCCCCAAGAGGAGACGTGATGGCGTGAGGTCTAGTAAGGGCCCAGCCAGCATCGCACCCCAGGCCTCATGCTCTTGTCTGGGCCCAGCAGTGGTAGAGCAGGGCCCTGGTGTGTGGGCAGGGTTGGGATGGCAGTGGGGCTGCCCGGCACCCTCAGCGGTTTGCCCTGCCCCTCCCAGGTGCGGAAGGCCACAAGACACTTCGAGTCCTCTACGAGGAAGTCGATGAGTCGGAGGTCGAAGTCATTCATGTGCCCTCTCCTGCACTGGAAGAAAGGAAGACGGACTCCTACAGATACCCCAGGACAGGTGAGGGCCTGGAACGGGAGAGGGCCCGGGGTGGCTGAGGGCATCTGGGCAATGGTCAGACCCAAGTTTGCCTGTTTCTTAAGAGAAGCCAAGAATCCAGTGTCACCTGAGAATCTCCCAATTCTTAAAACGTCCCTCAGATTATTTAAAAACACATAGTAAGCTACGCAAAATATACCCGCAGGCCAGATTCAGTCTGTCTATGGTCTCCATGGAAGCATACAAAATAATCATTCTTACTAACCATCAGTGAGCACCTACTATGTGCCGTGTGAGGTCGGGCCTCCTGACGGTTCCTCTAGTTCCTGGCTTAGGTGGAAAGACTCAGACAAACCAAGGCTCAGACACGGCTCTGCCTGGGTGCCAGTGAGGGCCAGAGTTGAGACTGTGATTGAACTGAGCCTGACCCATACCCCACCTCTGCAAGCAGGCCTGGGTTGTCCCAGCCGAATAACCTATGCCTCCCAACAGCCCAGGACCCGGCTGTGTCTCTGGGGCCCGTGCCACCTTTCTGTGTCATCAGTGGTTTTATTGTGGGTGCCTTCGCAGCTAGCTCTCAAGCTCTCCAAAGGCAGAGAGGTGTCTTTGTCGAGTTTGTGTCACCCCCCTAATCCTCAGCTAGCACAGGGTCTGGCCTCTGTTCTTAAATCATGAAGCTTGTCACATCACTGTCGGGAACAAGGTCTAGGCCCAAAGTCAGAAGTCCTGCCTGGGGGACTTTGTGCCCAAACCAGAAAGGGTGGGAACCCACAGGGAGACCTTGGACACCCGGCTCCTTCCTCCCTGTACCACCCTTCATCTGTGTCACCTTTCTGAAGGTGCCGCCCTGCAGCCTCTGCCCTGACACCCGCCAGGCTCACCTTGCTTTCTCTGCAGGCAGCAAGAATCCCAAGATCACCTTGAAACTGGCCGAGTTCCAGACCGACAGTCAAGGCAAGGTAAGAGGGGCCAGGGCCCTCGGGAAAAGCTTCTTCACGAGGAGTTGGGGGACCAGGCTGTGTGTTGAGAGACTGGTAGACAGTGGGCTGGCATCAGCAGGGCCCCAAGGTGGGCACCGGTCACACTGATCGGAGCAGGCAGCTGGAGGATACAGGCTGGGGCAGCTCATGTGTGGGACGTGCCCAAGGCCCTGCCCGCCTCTCTCCCAGTGGTCCTCATGGGGGAAGCCAAGCCAGCCCTGTTTAGCCTCACACAAGCTTCAGCATCCAGAAGCTGGCTTGCCCATGGCCACCTGTCTCTGCAGTGACAACCTGACCAGAACCCTCAGTTCCCAGCCGGCTGGGTGTTGTAACAAAGCAGTGTAGACCAGAGAGGGGGGCTTCAACAACGGGCTTTATCGTCTCCCAGTTCAGGGGGCTGGAAGGCCAGTGTCAAGGTGTCAGCAGGGCTGGTTCCTTCCGAGGCTGTGAGGGAGCATTGTCCCATGCCCTCCCTTGGCTTGCAGATGGCCACCACCTTCCGTGTCTGTCACAAGACATTCTCTGCCTGGGTGCGCCTGTGTCCACATTTCCCCTATCACAGGGACACCAGTCCTGTTGGATTGGGGCCACCAAAGTATGATCTCGTCTTAACTGATTACATCTGCCACTACCCTGTGTCCAAAGAAGGCCCTGCTCTGAGGTTCCAGGAGTTAAGACTCCAGGGTGCAGATTTGGGGGGCACGGCGTCCCTCTCCCGGTGGCCAGCTCCTCCCAGCAGCATGTGGTCAGGCTGCAGTGTGACTGGGTCCGTGGTCTCTTCTCTCTAGATCGTCTCGACCCAAGAGAAGGAGCTGGTACAGCCCTTCGGTGTGCTCTTCCCGAAGGTGGAATACCTCGCCAGGGCCGGGTGGACCCGGGACGGCAGATAGTGAGTGTCCCCATCGCAGTTGGGGGGCGGGGGGCGAGGGGGAGCATTCCTCTTCACCTTTCAGCCCTCTGCCCATGCCAAGGACAAGCACGCCTGAACCAGAGCCCCCACACCGCCGCCCATGGGCTGAACAATACTTGATCACATGTGGAAACGATACAAAGTCCACATTGGATGTCCATAACTAAAACTTCATTGGCACACGGCCACACTCATTCATTTACTGACTGCCTGCAGCTGCTTTCGCACTGTTGGCAGGGTTGACCAGTTGCCAAAGAGACTGTGTGACCCACAAACCTGAACTATTTACTTCCCAGCCCCTTTGTAGGAAAATGTGCTTCCGCCCCCCTCCCAAACGCTGCCAGGTCCCTGTCCTAACTGGCAACCTGGACAGAGGCTGAGGGCCTTTGGCGGGCCGTGGCCTCTCGCCAGACTCTCACATACCTGCGATGCTATTCTGATTTGGTGGTTCTCTGTGGATATTCCATTTTGCCGCTCGTACTGACAGGTCACCATTTAAATACATTCAGGTTTTCAAAAAATTGCCTATTTGTGGCAAAATATGAGGTATAGCATGGTATATGTGGGCTGAGGATTTGGCAGAAGTTGTAAACGTTTGCCAAGTGCCGCTCTAAGACTTAATGGCATGAGAGGTGTCCAGAACAGTTACAGTGTTCTGTCATCTTTCCGTGTCCCCCGGAGTGCATGTGCCAGCCAGGAAACCTTTGTGGGCTGCAGGGTTACTTGGTCAAGTGTTGGCAAAATGGGCACAGTTCTGATTTACACACCACTTTGAAGGGGGGCTCACGCGTCACCCGGCTTCCCTCTCGTCCTGCCGCTCAGTGCCTGGGCCATGTTCCTGGACCGGCCCCAGCAGCGGCTCCAGCTCATCCTCCTCCCGCCGGCCCTGTTCATCCCCATCACTGAGCGCGAGGAGCAGCGGATGGCCTTTGCCAGAGCGGTGCCCAGGAATGTCCAGCCGCACATGGTGTACGAGGAGGTCACCGACGTGTGGATCAATGTAAGGGCGGGGGGGGGCGGCTGCGTCCCACCTGGGCCGCCGGGCCAGCATCGGGCGCGAGAGTCCGCGGGAGGCTGGATGTACCTCCCCATCAGCCCAGCCGTCCGCCAGGGCCTCACCTTCCTCGGGGGGGCGAGGCCACCTTCTCACGGCCTCTCCTCTCCTGCCTGGACAGGTCCATGACATCTTCTACCCCTTCCCCCAGTCAGAGGGGGAGGACGAGCTCTGCTTCCTCCGAGCCAACGAGTGCAGGACCGGCTTCTGCCACTTGTACAAGGTCACCGCTGTTTTAAAGGCCCACGGCTATGACTGGAGCGAGCCCTTCACTCCCCAGGAAGGTGAGCGGAGCCTGACTCACCACCAACCATTGCTCACCCGTCAGCCGTCTAGTTCCATGCGCCGTTTGTCCACTGATCCTGCCTGTGACCCAGCCGCCCCACCTGGGAGGGGTGGCAGAGCAGGAAGCCAGGCTTTCCACACATCATTCCCCGTCCAGCAGGGGTTATTGTAGCCAGCTGTTCGTTCACTCAGCCACCAGTGTTTATTGAGTGCCTACTAGGTGCCAGGTCCTCCTCACACCAGGGCTTGGCAAACTATAGCCACAGGTCAAATCCAGCCCCCCTGTCTGTTTTTCTACATCAACTTTTATTGGCGCACAGTCATGCCCATTCGTCTGTGGGTTGCCTGCAGCTGTTTTCATGCCATGGCCAGCAGAGCTGAGTAGCATGGCAGAAACTGTATGTCTCACAAAGACAAAAATATTTGCTCTCTGGCCCTTTATAGGAAAGGTTGCCAACGCCAGCTCTGGATGCCAGGAGTATGATTGTAAAATGAGAACAGGAAGAATGCCTGGTCTTGTGGAATGCCAGTGGAGGAGGTGGGCAGGAAAACAAAACCAGAGATGCTGTCTTGGGGCAGATGAGCATAGCGGAGGAAATGCTGCAAGGCAGTGGAGAGAGAGGGGCCATCTTTGTAGAATGGGAGGTCAGGCGGACGTCTCTGGGTCATGTGCATGGAGCAGAGACCTGGAGGAGGCGGCAGAGGCAGCCACACAGCACTCCAGGCCAGGGGGAAGCCCATGCAGAGGCCCTGGGGCAGGACTGGGCCTGAGTTTTTGGCGGGACAGCTAGGGGCCCGTGCGACTGCAGCAGAGCAAGTAAGGGATGCAGGGGATGGCACCTGGCAGGTTGTGCAGAGCCTGTGGGCTCTGGAGAGGTCTCGAGCTTTTCCCATTGATCTGAGCTTAGTTTAAAAGGACTCCCCAGGTCGCTGCACAGAGCACAGCCTGAGGTGAAGGAGAGGTGACAAGGACGAGTCACAGCAGCTGGCTGGGCTGACCCAGGTGGGTCAGATCCTGGGTGGAGCGGGGGTGAGTACGGTGTGCTGGCAGGTTGGCTGCCGAATCTGAAAGAGGAAAGGCCGGGACACCTGGAAGCTTTTGGAGGTCTGGTCTGAGCAGCAGACTCCGAGAGGGACAGTTTCAGGAGGGGAAAACCCAGGGTTTGGGCTCGAACATGTTCAGGTGGAAGCGGCCCGCTAGTGGAAATGCCGCTTGGGTAGGTTTGCATGCCCGGAGTTCCAGGCAGCAGAGTAGATTCACGATGGGCTCATGGGCATCCTCACCAGATGGCGTCTCGGCAGAGGACCAAGCGCCAAGGGGCTGAGCCTGGGGAGGGAAGCTGTGCAGTCTAGGAGCCATGCCAGGGCTCTTTAAGCTTGGAACAGTGTCTGTCCCTCTTGGCACAGGTGCCATTAGGGTTGAGTTATTCTCTGAGGTGGGGCCATCCTGGGCACTCTGGGGTGCTGAACAGCATCTCTGGCCCCCACCCCGCAGTGCCAGAGGCACCCCAGTTGTGACAACCACAGATGTTCCCTGACATGGCCCAGTGCTTCCCCACAGTTTGAGACAAAGCCCACTAACAGGCCTGAGGCAGCCGCCAGCACAGACCAGAGACCCTGAGAGGGTGGAGTCCGGGGCCCCTGGGTGTCAGGACCAGGCGAAGCCCATGCGATGAGGGGTCGAGGAAGACGGGGGCCTCGGAGCAGCTGCTGTCACCGGCGCTTCACAGGGCCGTCTCAGGCTGGCCGAGCCATCTCCACGGTGTTCTTGGCCCACTGGCATCTCGCTGTCTGTGTGTCTGTTGACTTCGCCGCTGCTACCTAATATTGTGAGGTTTCATTGAGAAATCCTCTCTGCTGCTTCTTGAGATGGAATGGCCGAGCTACCTTTGGCCTGCTGGTTGCTGGGCAGGACTTGCATCAGGTACCTGTCAGGGGCCTCCTGCCTTTGAGGTGGGCGCGCGTGGTTTCCCATCTGCCCTGCGTGGGCCCCACCTCACACTTCCTGTCCTCGGCTCACACCGGCGGGAGAGCCATCCAGCAGCCGAGATGCCAAGGCCCTGTCACTCAGGTCAGAAGGAATGAGTTCCTCAAAGGCAGCCTCGGGGTGTCCCGGTGAGGTGGGAGGGAGGTTGGGGCCTGGAGGCACTGGCAGGCGAGCATGTTCGGGGGACACAGTGGCCTTCACAGCTGAGGGTCCTGCAAGAGAGACTGGGCAGGTGCGGTTTGGGGGCCCTCTGGGCCCTGAGAAGCATGGCTTGAATCCAGAAGTCCAATGAGACTTGGAAGCAAGAGTGAATGGGACTGAGGTCCCTCACCAGGGCTGACCCTTGGCTGGGCCTGGGGGGCCTCACAGGGAGCAGGGCAGGGCTGGCCTGGGACACAGGCGTAGGCCAACCAATGGCAAGTGGTGGGGGCCATCCCAAGACGGGGGCAGTGTGCAGTTCACCCCCACCCTCCGCCTCCTTAGGCCCGACAGAGAAAGGGCATCATAGAGATTTGGGTGAGCAGAAAATCGGTTGTGTCCAGCCTCTGTGAGTGAGGGACACAGGGGAGCATCCCTCCCTCCCAGGTCTTATTGTGGCAAACCGCTCGGCCCAAATCTCTGCTCTGGGAGTTGTGGCCTACCCACCCTCTGTCTGCGTACGGGACATCTGTCTCTCTGTAGATATAAGTTCTCAATAGTTTGCTCTCGACCCAAAAGAACATGAAAGAAACTCGAGCCATCGGTCATAATCCACCTTAAATTTCAAATGTGTACCCGGTAAAAATTCAAAAGCGAGATCCACCCAAAAAACCCACCGCCGTAAAAACTCAGCTGAGCCATTGCTCAGCTCAAGGGTTCTGACCCAGATCTGGTTCTCCGGCATCCCAGCGGGTCCCGAGAGATCCCCGGTCCAGGGCCTGGGGACTACACAGCGTTCTAAAACCGAGAGCTTCTGACGAAAATGAAGATTGTTGGATCTTCTTAGGAACGTCCACGTGCTGGGGACCCTGCACGTGGCCCCTTTGTCCAGTGTTGCCAAGCCTGCCCACCACCACAGCAGCCAGGGCCCCCCCCTTCACAGCTTTCCCTTTTCTTACTTGCAGGTGAATTTAAGTGTCCCATCAAGGAGGAGATCGCCCTGACAAGCGGGGAATGGGAGGTCCTGGCCAGGCACGGCTCCAAGGTACCAGAAGCTCCTCGCAGCCCTGCCCGCCAGCCCCGCAGCACACTCTATGTTCAGATGCAACGCATGCATGCACGCCACCCGCCCTGTGTGCTCCCGGGACCCCCTCCCTCCTGCCGTGCTGCGCTCAGCCCCCTCCGGGGCTCTGGCACACTCAGGGGCACAAGGGCCTTGGTTTGACCAACTGGAGACACCGGGGTCACTAAGCAGGGGCTGTTCCGTGGCCCCGTCGATTGGATCCTGGTGGGAGGGCCATGGTCTGCTCTCAGCACCCCTTGGTCTTTTAGTTACCCTCCTTCTGGTCTATGAGACCCCCTCTCCCCGGAGAGCAGTTTGAGGGACACTTCTGCCTACTGTGGAATTGTCCCCAGGCTTCTGACCAGGGCCCACCCAACGCCTGCCCCAGGAGGTTCAAGAGCAAAGGCCACAGCCTCAGACACAAGAGGCATGCCTTCTACTCGTCCCCACACAAACCGTTGTAAAACGTGGCAAGACTTTGCCTGACCATAGTGGCTTCGCCGGGGTCCAATTCTGCAAATTCTTCTAACCCTCCTGCATCCCTACCTCACACAAGCATAAGTGTCTCGCGGACCACAGACAGGCGTTAGAGGCATTAGCACCTGCATGCTTACCGCACCTGCGTGCACTCCTCCTGCCATGGGACATCATGAGTGACACACCCTGAGTGAGTGAGTGAGCAGTGGGGACACTGGGTCAGGGTTCTGTAGGTAATGGCACTGATTACAGTGTAACCACACCTGACGGAACTCCCTGCCCCTGCCCTGGAAAGATGTCACTACAGATTGTTGGGAAAGAATCAAGTTGCAAGACAACGTATCCTGGTCCCAATTCTGTCTGGTTTCACACTCAGCTCTTTGTGCTGAGGTGAGGAGGTCGGAGGTCAGGCACCAGAAGGTTAAAGAGCAGTTGCCTGCTCATTCGCCCCGCTGTGCTTGAGTCTTCTGGAGGTACCCTCTACCCCCCACCGGAGCTCCCAGCCAAGCTCTGGCCCCCACCAACCTGGATGCTAACACTCAAGTTTCCCCGTCTGTAAAATGGGACCATCTGATAGCTCTGATCCCCTAATCTTTACACCAGAGCTGATCCCCGTCAGCACAGCTGACATTCAGACCTGGCTCATTTTCTGGGGGGGCCATTCTGGGCCCAGGGGAGCCTTGAGCAGCCTCCCTGGCCCCTACCCCTTAATGCCAGAAGCACCCATTAGTGTGACAACCACAGATGTCCCCTGACAGGCAGGGCCACCCCAGGGCAAGGACTCTGCCTTAAAGTAACTTGAAACCCTCAGCGTGACGTCTGACACACACACAAGCCCGAGTTACTGCCTCTCCATCTCTGTGAATGTTTCAGCATCTGAACCATCTCATCTTTTTACCCAGAAGCTAAAAAAAAAAAAAGCAACCATAGCATTTTAAACATTAAAAAAGGAGAAAGAGTGGCTTATAACAGGAGGCCATGTGCCCCTCTGCCTTCCAGCTGGTCTGCGCTGGCAGAGGGGGCTGCCCTGCCCTGCCCGGCCTGTCTGGGGGCCTCCGGGGGTCACTTCCTTTCCTGCCGGTCCTCGTGACAAAACTGGCCCCAAAACTCCATGTGGTTGGGGTTTTCCAAGGACATCCTCTATTTCTAGGAAACCCCCGTTTATTTTAAATGTGAGGAAGTGACGAACCACATCAGCGTTTGTTGTACAAACTGATTTGGTCTAGAAAAGACTAAATTCGAAATCCCTCTGATCGTCACCCCCCCAGCCCCTGCAGCCTCACCTCCTCCTCAGAGGAGACGCCTGGCGGGAAGTCACCATAGATCTTTCCTGTTTGCACACATCTCCACAGGACATACAGAGCATCATTGTTTGAGGGGGTGATTTGTACGGTTTGTTTGTTTTTTTAAAGAAAATATATTTTTTTGTGGCTGCAAAAATTCTGCCATTATGATAGAACCCATCTGTCTGTCTGGGAGTTCAAATTGTTCCCTGTTTTCTTAAGAATACTCTGAGCATCTTTGTCCCTCCATTCTGGGTTTGGCTCTTGGGCAGAGTCCTCAGGAACAGTTCCCAGGGTGTAACTGCCGGTCAGAGGACGCGCCCTTTTTAAGCACTTGGCCCAGGGTGGCCCCGGGAAGGCAGCGGCCATTCCCCAGGGTCTGGCTCTTTCCTGCTCCTCCTGAGGGCACCCTCAGCACAGTCTGCTGGGGGTTCACCTGGGAAACAGGCGGTACAGGGAGTTGGCACGTCTTCACCCCAAGCCCCTGGGTCAGAGCAGTGGGCTACCCGACCAGGGACCAGGGCAGGGGTGGGTGGGCCCTGGACCCAGGACGGCCTGCCCCTCAACCTCCGGCCTGCGCCCTGCCCCTGCTCTGCGCACACCCCGAAGGAGCTGTCCAGGGTCAGCATTCTGATTCCATGTCCTGCCAGAGGACCTGGGGTTCCCCAGCTAGGTTGGGGGCTGGTCCTGCCACCCCAGGTCCAAGAAACATCTCTCTCCCAGAGGGTGCTTCTCCAGCCAATGGACTAAGAAAGGGAACGAGCCCCCTGTACCCCGAACTCTGGACCCTCCCCATGGGGGTAGGAGGAGGGGCCTGGTCCCTCTGCTGGGTGTCAGCACCCCCTACCAGCCTCCATGGAAAGGGAGGCTCGGGAAGCCCTGGGCTGCGTCACAAGGAGCCCCTGTGCCCCTGCAGATCTGGGTCAACGAGGAGACGAAGCTCGTGTACTTCCAGGGCACCAAGGACACGCCCCTGGAGCACCACCTCTATGTGGCCAGCTACGAGTCGGTGGGCGAGATTGTGCGCCTTACCACCCCCGGCTTCTCCCACAGCTGCTCCATGAGCCAGGTGGGCACTTCCCTGTGCACCCGATGGCACCATCCCCGCACCTACCCTTAGCCTCTCAGAACATTGTAGAATGTCAGGCAGCGGCCATGCACAGGGCTACTCCCAGTTCAGGGCAAGCATTTGGTAGCAATCTGCTGCCTGTGGAACCAGCAAGTTGAGCAGGCTCTGGCATCGGAAGGATCTGTTCTGACCAGGCCTGTCAGTTACCACCTGGGGGTCCCTGGCCAGGGCAGATTACCCTCAGCCTTGGTTTGCTTATCTGCACAAAGGGGGTGATGGGAACAGCACCCACCTCACGTGGGTAGACGAGTTCTGGAGTTTAAACAGTGAGCCCACAGCATAAAGGCAGCAAGTGGTGGGTGAGGGTGGGCAGGGAGGCACTGCAGCATCGCTCAGCACCCTGTCCCCCCCCCCAGAACTTCGACATGTTCATCAGCCACTACAGCAGCGTGGGCACGCCGCCCTGCGTGCACGTCTACAAGCTGAGTGGCCCCGACGACGACCCTCTGCACAAGCAGCCCCACTTCTGGGCCAGCATGATGGAGGCAGCCAGTGAGTAGCCCCACATCCCCTGGGGCCCTGGCCAAGTCCCTTCTTGCTGGGCGCCTCACTTTGCCTGATGGTAAAATGAAGTGTTAAGTAACACCAGTGAGAGGGGCCATCCTGGTGGGTGCAAGGCCACACAACCCAAGAGTGCATCCTTGAGCCATGACCACTGGCCCCGCTGTCCTATGTGCCCTGCCAGCCGGGACGGCCTGATTCCTGCAGGGCAGTTAAGGGCTGCACACCCCAGAGCAGAGACTCACACTCAGCTCTTTGTGCTGAGGCGAGGAGGTCGGAGGTCAGGCACCAGAAGGTTAAAGAGCAGTTGCCTGCTCATTCGCCCCGCTGTGCTTGAGTCTTGCTGGAGGTACCCCCTACCCCCCACCGGAGCTCCTAGCCAAGCTCTGCCCCCCACCAACCTGGATGCTAACACTCAAGTTTCCCCGTCTGTAAAATGGGACCATCTGATAGCTCTGATCCCCTAATCTTTACACCAGAGCTGATCCCCGTCAGCACATCACAGGAGCCGAGTCCGCCAGACATGGGGTCCCTGTGTGGGGCAACCACATGCGCAGGGGCAGCCGTCCAAGGGCACCTGCACAGAGCAGATATTTCGAAGCCTTTGTGGCAGGAGCCAGGGTTGGCCATGAGGGGGGCCTCAGGGAACAGGAGGCAGCTGGTCAGTTTGCCCAGGACCCTGGAGGGTGGCCAGGACTCTGCTCTGGTGGCCCCAGGTTCCAATTCTGGCTGCAGAACTATAGGCCACTGTTTTCCTGAAACTCTTCATCTACGCAATGGTACAGTGGCGGTGCGTAAGAAGAAAGCCAGATGTTCACACAGGGCCTGGCACACGAGAGTCACTCACTGCCGTAGACGCCCTTCCCCAGTCCCAGATCTGCCACGCGCGAGATGCCCAGGGCATTCTAGGAAGTAAGAATCCCTTGGGTTTGTCAGGTGTCCTTTGGGCTAGAAAGCATCTTGTTAGATTGTCGCCCTCTCTGGAATCTAAGTAGATGATTCCACCCGACAGCTCAGTCTGTGACTCTCCACACGTTACCACATGGGGCAGGACAGAGCAGGAACTCTGGCCCTGGCTTTACAGGGGAGGAAACTGGGAAAGAGTGGATCCTGCCAGGCCCCAGGCACCGCAAGGGGATGCAGCCATGGGAACTCGATTGTCCTGACACTCAGCCCAGGGCTGTGGGCAGGTGGACTAGGGCACCACCGCCCCGAACTCCCATCTTGCCATGCTTGTAGACTTCATTTATGTGCTGTGTGTGGGCACATTAGGACCACACAGCTAAGCCATGTAGCTATGAAACAAATCACCAATGTCTCTTCAGCCCGTAAAGCCAAAAATACTCTCTGGCCCTTTACTGAAAGCATTTGCCGACCCCCAACCTACATGACTACGTGTAGGTTGCTTTCCTTCTCAATCAGCTTACCCTATTCACCTAAATAAACCTGTCTTAAAGAAAGACTTCGCCCCACTATCATGATTAGAAAACCAGTGCCGATTTGCACAAGTAAAGGCATGAAAATCAGAAGCAGACCATAAAATTGGCTGTTAATCACAACCCAGACACCCTGTCGCTTCCACAGATGAGCTCCAGCAAGTGTCAGGGGCCTGCCGGACACAGTTCCGGACAGACCAGGGCCAGGCCGCCCCGCTCACAGGCTCCAGAGTCACAGCCAGCCCTTGGATTCTGGTTTAAACCACGGGGAGCACAGAGGACGGGGTGCCTTCTGTCCACGCTCTGCGGCTCAGGACCAGGCAGTAGGGTGTGGGTATTGGCCGGGAGTGGGCCCCGCTTGGAGCCATATGCACTCCGGCCCAAGCAGTCACGCCACTCTGTCTCTGCAGGCTGCCCCCCTGATTATGTGCCCCCGGAAATCTTCCACTTCCATACACGGTCAGATGTGCAGCTCTACGGCATGATCTACAAGCCTCACGCAGTGCAACCTGGGAAAAAGCATCCCACTGTCCTCTTTGTGTATGGAGGCCCCCAGGTGGGTACCAGCCCTGCTCCCCACGGCCTTCCCTCCATGCCAGTCCTTGCGCACCAGCCAGGCCAGGAGAAGAGTCAGTGCAAGAGGGCCCCCTGGCCACCTCCCAGTGCCCACCCCATCCCCACTGACCCCACAGGCTCCTTGGGAGCCCCACTCCACTGCTAAATCTCTGCACACCCCGCCCTTCCGTATGGCCTACCTCCCCTTCCACCAAGGATGCTCCCTTATCCCTCTGGGAAGCTCCTCTTGACCCCCGTGTGTGCTTCTGGGTTCCCTGTCCAGCAGTGATCCGCTTTCACCCCTGGTCACCAGCTTAGGAACAGCGGTAGCCATGAGCCCTGGGCCCAGCGCTGTGAGAAGGGGACAGGACAGGGCCAAGCAGGCCGACTGGCAGGTGGGTCTGTCCAAGAGAGCAATTCTTGCCTGGGGGTGTTCTGTCCCCCAGGTCACACTCAGCCATATCTGGGGACATTTGTAGTTGTCATAACGGGTGAGGGATGCTCCCAGCATCCAGTGGGTGTGTACCAGGGATGCTGTCAACACCCCAACAGTGCCTGGGACTGCGCCCTACAGAAAGATGAGGCCCTGAAGACCAGTAGTGCCAAAGCAAGGACCTGGTGTACGTGAGGTTACTCAGAGGCCGTGGCTGCCCACACCAACCTGCCTTCCTCCCCCACTGGCTTCTGAGTGCCGTTCAGGGATAACTGGCAGGTGGAGTCGAGGCAGGACGTGGCTGCAGACATCAGGGAGTCACTCCAGGAAGGGCCTGGAGCAAAGGCCCCCACTGCGAAGGGGACCTGCTTGGGGCCCTGTTCTCTAGCACACCCCAAGCCCAAGGCCAGGTGCCGAGAGGGCCCCCCACCTGACCTTTCACCCCTCCACATCCAGAACCCTTACGGGGCCATCCATACATAGCCTTCCAACAAAGCACAGGCACCCTGAGTAGGCTACAAGTCCCCTGCCTTGTCACATGGCATCGGCCTGTCTAGCCCAGCCCGGCCGGCCTCTCGTGCCGGGTGTCACACCACACCCAGAGTACCATGTTCTCGCCTCGCCGTCCCCTACAGGTACAGCTGGTGAATAACTCCTTCAAAGGAATCAAGTATTTGCGGCTTAACACGTTGGCGTCCCTGGGCTACGCTGTGGTCGTGATTGATGGCAGGGGCTCATGTCAGCGGGGGCTTCAGTTCGAAGGGGCCCTAAAAAACCAAATGGTAACATCTCTCCCCAGTTCCTCTGGTCCTTTCCAGTGCGGTGAAGGGAGACCTGGGGTTTGGGGTGGCCCTGAGCCACCTCCCTCAAGGGCAGTCCTGGCCAGGATGCCAGAGGCACAAGTCGGGGAGCCTTTTGGAACAAGGGGCATGTCCACTTTGCTGCTCAGCTCTGAGCTGCACCTCATGGGGAGACAGGTATACAGACATCCCGCCTCGTGCTGAGACCCAGATGCACCCAGATATATCTGTAAGGCCTGACCAGCAGGAAGTCCCAACAGCTGGGCCACAAGGACTGGTGGCTGTAAAAATGGTGCAGTGATGGTGGTGGTGGTGATGGTGATTGTAGTGGTGGTGACAGTGGTGATGGTGACGGTGGTAGTGGTGATTGTAGTGGTGGTGATGGTAGTGGTGGTGGTGTGGTGGTGACGGTGGTGGTGGTGATGGTGATGGTGACGGTGGTGGTGTGGTGACGGTGGTGGTGATGTGGTGGTGACGGTGGTGGTGGTGGTGATGACACTAGCTGTCCCTTTAAGCCTTAGCATGTGCCAGGCTTCTGAAGGCAGGACACGCACCATCTCGTGTCATCGTCACATCCACTATAAAGTGGATCCTATTCTTGTTAACATTCTCATTTGAGGGGTGGGAAAAGTGAGGGTCCAGAGACAGGACAGGACTTTCCCAGAGTCAGCGAGGGGCAGGGGAGGGCTGGTGGTGGGCCTGGCTGCCCACCCGCCACCCTAGAGAGCAGGTTTGAATGGGGCCTGCAGAGAGGAGTGGCTTCCAGAGAGCTGGGTGTGAGCCGGGCAGAAGGCTCCCCACCGGTGACAGGGGTGGGACAGCAGGGTGCACGCCTGGAAGAAGGCCACTGAGAGGTGCCCGGCCTCGTCCCTCAGGGCCAGGTGGAGATCGAGGACCAGGTGGAGGGCCTGCAGTTCGTGGCCGAGAAGTACGGCTTCGTGGACCTGAGCCGAGTCGCCATCCACGGGTGGTCCTACGGGGGCTTCCTCTCGCTCATGGGGCTGATCCACAAGCCTCACGTGTTCAAGGTGGGCCCCGCCCCCACCCCGCCCTCCTGTCTCCGGCGTCCGCCCATGCCCCTCGGAGCCCGCCCCCCGGGGAGGCGTCTCGGCAGGGGCCCTGCCACGTGGCTGTTTCTCCCCGCAGCCGCCCCACGGGGCCGAGCCCCCCTCCTCATTGCCCGCCACTGCTGACCCCAGGATGGCATCCTCCGGCTGCACAAAACCCCGCCGGCAGCTCTCTGTGGGAGGCTGAGCCTGGGACCCCGGCCTCGGATGGGCAGAGGTGGGGCATGGTGTGAAGAGCGTCGGGGGAGGGGCCCCCAGGCCGGCGGCAGTCAGGGCACCGCGGGGCGGCGATGAGGAGGAGGAGGCCGGAAGGCAGTGGGACCAGGGAGGGGCCGAGCCTGGCCTGAACGTGCTGTTCGGCCCACCTCCCCTCCCTTGACAGTGCACAGTCCCGGGGGCGCACGGTCTGAGGGCCCTCCCCTGCCAGCCCCCGTGCGTGCATGCCTACTCCTCACGTCCTCGGGGGGGACCTGGGACAACCGGCCGAGTGTGGGCTCCGGGGCCCTGACCCGCGTGTGTCTCTCTCTTCCTCTCTCTGTCTCCACTGTGTCCACCGTGGCCTTCAGGTGGCCATCGCGGGTGCCCCAGTCACAGTCTGGATGGCCTATGACACAGGGTACACGGAGCGCTACATGGACATCCCAGAGAACAACCAGCTTGGCTACGAAGCGGGTTCTGCGGCTCTGCATGTGGAGAAGCTGCCCAACGAGTAAGGTCCCCCTGCCCTGGCCTTCTAAGTCGCCAAGGCCCCCGTGTTTCTGCTGCCACCCCTACTGGCTCTGCCACCGCCCTGTCCGGGATGCCCCCCACGGTCTTCCTGCGGCTTCAGGCTGGGCTCCCGGGTCTTCTGCACCTCCCTTCTCACCGCCCCTCACGCCACGGGTGCCGTCGGAG
Source organism: Manis javanica (assembly GCF_040802235.1). Lineage (NCBI taxonomy): Eukaryota > Metazoa > Chordata > Mammalia > Pholidota > Manidae > Manis > Manis javanica. The sequence goes on along the minus strand of NC_133168.1, from coordinate 96,121,545 downwards.
GCAGGGGGCCCCTGGCCCTGCCATGGGGCCCTCAGTCAGTCGACCCTGAGCGGCCTGTCTGTGGGATTTGACAGTGTGGTTCAGGACACGGGTCCGTACGGTTGTACCCTCAGGGCCTTTAACTCAGATGTCCCCTGTCACCCTTTTGGCATTTGCTTCTTTCTCTGATTAAAAAAAAGGAGTGTTTCCGCTGTCTGGTGTGGCGCCCGCCAGAGGCCCTGCTGCTGGTGCTGGGTTCTTGTCGCAGGCTGTCCCCACCTGGGCCCCTCCCCACGAGGCTGCTCTCTTTGCTCCGGGGTTGGTCTGGGCTCCCCAGGGATGCCAGCATGCAGCCGAGCTCCGAACCCCCCGGTCTGGTCCTGTGCCACCTGATACTCAGCCCACATCCTCTCTCGGCCACTGAAATTTAAGTCTATATCACACTCACCAGAATAATAAATCCGTCGAGGTAGACACAGGTGGGTGGTTGCTAGGGGAGGGGGAGTAACTGCCAGCAGACAGGTTTGCTTTGGACTGATGGGAATGTTCTGGAAGCAGATGGGGGTGATGGTTCCACAACACTGTGAATGCCCCAGATGCCCCTGAATTGTTTATTTAAAAAGGAGTTCGTTTTAGGTTATGTGAATTTCACCTGGATTTTGTTTTTAGAGAATCAAATTTTTTAAAAATATGGTTCCTCACCCACACTGGCCACATTTCAATGGCTCAGGAGCCACATGTGATGGTGGTGGTAGTGGCGGAACCTCACTGGGCAAGGGCAGGTCTAGAACATTCCGTCATCCCTGAGTGCCAGGGCGGCACTGCTCTAGAAGCTTTCCTGTAGCTCAGGGCGTTCCATGCACAACTGCACACACACCCCTCTCTGCCCCTTGCCTGGAAGGACGCGCCAGGCATGCCCCTCTTTTGCTTCCGTCAGCCTCTGGTGCTGATCTGCTGCTTCCGCCGTCCCTGGGGTGGGGGCGGGGCGGGGCGCAAGCCCTGGCTGACCCCCAGGGGCAGCAGAGGAGGGTCCCGCCTCAGACCAACCTTGTTTTCCAGGCCCAACCGCCTGCTCATCCTGCACGGCTTCCTGGATGAGAACGTGCACTTTTTCCACACAAACTTCCTCGTCTCCCAACTGATCCGAGCAGGAAAACCTTACCACCTCCAGGTGGGTGGCCCCTGGATGCTTTGGGCCTCTCCCCAGGAGCCAGCCGGGTGGGCAGCAGCGGGGTGTGGCAGAGTCACCGGCTACCAGGCTTGCCACCCGAGGCCAAGCCTCCCTGGGCCCTCTGTGGCTCACCCACCATTGCCGTCCTGCACGCCCACTTGGACCCCCTGTGCCCTTCTGGGTCCCTGCTGCCCTCGGTGCTGGGAACACCAGGGGACAGGGCCAGACCCGCCCCAGCAGAGGGAGGTCAGTGTCACTGAAATTGTATCTCACACACACGTTTTATTTTAAACCAATGAACTTGCCTTAGAGGCACCGTACAAGATGCTGAAAGCATCTAATAGGGGTGTTACCTTAAGGAGTGAGGTCAGAGAATTCTTTGAGGAGGTGAAATTTAAGGGTGCCATAGAATCAGGACAGGAGGGACCCTGTGGCAGACACGAGGCACGGGGAACATGCAGGAGGGAGTAGCCCCCGTACAGGCAAGCAGAGCGGCATGAGTCTGTGGGAGAGGAGGTGGGATCCGGGCACCCGGAAGGGCGAGACCCCAATGACGGGCGGGGCTTCCCCGTGAGGGGGTGGGTCTTAGACCAAGGGCGGAGCCTCGGCTGGGTTTTGTTGTCAGGGTGAAGGAGAGGTGTGTGGGCCTGTGAGCAGGACTGGCTGGCTGTGTGGCCTGAATCCCCCGACTGCCCCACAGACGGGGGCCAGTCAGCTGACCTTCCAGGAGACGGGTTGGCGGTGGGGAACTGGAGTCCTGGTGGGTTCAGGAGGTGATCTGAAGGTGAGAGGGATGGGTTTGATCACATGCCACTAGCTCACCGTCTTCGTGCCCCCCAGATGCCTCTGCGTGCTCAGTTCTGTAGGGAGTGCCAGTGAGGGTGGTGGGGCAGGAGAGACAGGCCTCGGGGTCTGCGGCTGGGCACAGTCAGGGCAGGAGGGAGGCAGTGTTCCCTGTGGAGGGAAGAGCTGCCTGTTGGCCAGAGGTAGCTGTGCCCTCCCCGTGTGGCCATCGGTGGCTGCAGGTGGCAGGTCCACTAACCTCAGGCCTCACTTCCTCATCTGTGAACTGGTCGTGATAACCCCTGCCTCTCAGCAAGGCCTTGAGCGCCTCTCAGGGAGAACAGGTGAATAGGTAGCACACAGGCGGGTGTGGGCATGTCCAAGGGAGGTGGAGTTCACCCCACCTTCTGTTTCAGGAGACCTGAGAGGCTAGGGGTCCCAGGTCCTCTTTGTTCATGTATCTCATTTGCCGTTGCATACCAGGCCCCGGCTGGAGCCAGCCAGCGCCTCCCCCTGCCCTCAGAGCCCAGGAGGAGGAAGTAACCAGACAGCCAGGACTCGGTGTAGCACGAAGGGGTGAGGGCAGCAGGGTCTTTCCCAGGTAGTGCTGCTAAGTAGGTAGGGAAGGAATGGAGCCCATGCTGTGACAGTGTGAGCAAACTTTTGATTCATCTAGGGATGGATTAATGGAGGCAGGGGTGGAGGAGGGGAGACCTCTGCACAGGTGGTTGCATTCTCAAGGCAGTGGTTGTGGGTTGGAGAGGAAGGAATAGTTTAGTTCAGAAACCCATCTCACTGGGAGGGAGGGAGGAGTGAGCCCCTGGGTGAGACTGGGGCTGGGTCCTTTGGAAGAGCCTGGAGCAGGTTTCCCACCTGTCCCACGAGCCCATCTGAGAATTGTCAGGGTGCGGGAGCCCTCACCTCATGACCAGAGGCGAGACCTGTGCCGTGTCGCCATCCATCCAAGGGCCAGGACGTCAGTCTCAGGAACTGGACTATTGCAACCAACGTGCGGCTGCCCCTCTCTGAGAATGATCCCCCCTCTCATTTCTGGGTGAGAGGACCGAGAAAATTAGCAAAGCCTGGGGTGTGGCCATCCTGGGTGCCTTGGCGCATATAGCCCCAACATGGCCCTTGCTGAAATGAAAACAGTTGGGGTGACCAGCCCGGAAACATCCTTGAAATGTGAAGCCCCGCCCCCTCTGCCGAGATGGGTTCATTGTACCTCCCAGGTTTGGGGACAGAGCAGCAGGTGCTTAAGCTTTTCAAGTGACGGCCGCAGTGTAGGAGGTTGTCATTTAACCAGTTACATGGCAGGTTGAGGCCCTGCGGGGAATCAGCACAGGTCAGCCAGTTCCCCAGTGCGAGGGGAGACGCGCTGAGCCCGAAGGTGGAGGGGCTTCAGAGGCAGGGGGGACCCCGGTGCCACCAGCCTGCCTTCTCTGTCCCCCCAGATCTACCCCAACGAGAGACACAGCATTCGCTGCCCGGAGTCCGGCGAGCACTATGAGGTCACCCTGCTGCACTTTCTCCAAGAGCACCTCTGAGCCCCGGGGCCCGGGGCCTGCACATTCAGAGCACAAGTGGCTTCGCTGCCACAGGGACCGGGCAGGAGTGGTCCGCAGGCCACTGCGCGGCGCCTCCTCCCAGCGCCTGCGCTGGACGGCCGGCCCCAGAAGCCCGCGCCTTTGCCCCTGACGCTTTTTTATCATTTTTTAAATGCTCCTGGGGGTTTTTTTGTCTGCTGCTCCCTGGTTGCCTGGACAAGAGGTGAGGCCGACAGCCACGAGGGCCTTCCTGAAGCCGCCCCCTCCCCGCGTGGCACGGGAGCAGGAGGCGTGCACGCCCATTGGTGGAGAGGCCAGCAGCGACTCGGAGGAGCCAGCCTGCGGCCCGTGGCCCCCACCGCGGCCTTGACCCTCCAGCCGGCAGAAGTAGGCCTTGCTTCCCCTCCCCTACCTGCCCGCTTCATATCTGCATTTTGTTTGGAGGGAGGGGTTTTCCACAATTATTTAAAAAACGCAAAGCAAGGGGTGCCTGAATCTAGAATCGGTCTGCCGCCTGGCCGTGGGGTGCACCCCAGGCGGCACTCGGTGAGCCCCGCTTCAACAGCAGGTCGCCTCTGCGGGTCAGCGCTGCCGCCCTCCCCAGCCCAGCCGGCGCGCAGACCCGGAACCCTCCAGGGTTCCAGGCTCGGGGTGGGCGCGGAACCCTCCCCGCCTCAGGGTTACCCTTAGCCTACCTTCCTTTCCCTCCTCCCTGCCTAGAGTTCTGCCTGGGGCGGGCAAAACAAACAAAAAACCCACCAGAAACGAACCACCTCTACATATTATGGAAAGAAAATATTTTTGTCGATTCTTATTCTTTTATAATTATGCGTGTAAGAAGTAGACTCATTAAACGATTCCAGACGGAAGCGTTGCCACCTGCCCGAGGTTCTTTCGGCGGGTGCTGGGGGCTCCCCGGAGTGGACGGGAGGGAGGCGGGTCCAGGAGGGGACAGCGTGGTCCTGGCCCTGAACCACGGCTGCCTTGGCACAAAAGTGGGAGGGGCGCATGCCTTGGCTGGAAGATGCCCCGCCCCCAGGCTTTCCTAGGGCAACAGGCCAACCCGAGGCACACGTCCTTCCGGCCGGGTGCTCCGCCCAGCCACCACTACATCCTTTTGCACCTGTGCTTGTCAGGCGGCTTGATTGTGCGGTTCGGGAATCAGGAAATGCAGACGACGCTGGGCGGGCCACACCCCAGTCCAGAGCCCTAGGGAGACTGGCGACTGACTATGGCCGGGCACACAGCACGCATGGTACCTGAATTTCTAACAGCAGGATGGCTTCGTCCGGCGCAGCCATCCTCACCATCCTTTGGGAAGTCCCGCTTTAATATTTAACGGCTTAAAAAACAAAACAAACGAGTACGAAAGATATATATGTGAGGAAAGGCACCCTCGCTCTGGAGAGGTAACTCCTCCCCAGTCTGTATTTTTTTAATACTTGGATTCTATTCCCTCCCCTGGATGTGCTACAATTTATTTTGCTAAGCATCTTTTAAGGGATATCATAGGTTATTCTACGTTTTTTTTTTTGTATAAATCAGAGGTCAGCAGACAATCTCCATAAAGGACGAGAGAGTAAATATTTTGGGCTTCTCAGGCCAGACAGTTACAGCTACTCAACTTTGCTCTTGCAGTTCAAAAGCAGCCACAGATGATAATATATCTGAGTGGGCATGACAGTGTGCCAATAAAACTTTATTTACAAAACCAGGCAGCTGGCCGGATGGGGCCCACAGGCTGTAATTGGTCCTCTCCTGCTATAAATGATACTACAACAAATAGCCTTGTCACATTGCGTCCCAAAGAGACTATGACAACATACACATTGCCAAAAGGGAAGAGGTGTGCCTGTCTCCCCATTCCTTCACCAGTCTACATGTTAACATGTTTTATCTTTTTTTTATTAAGGTGTCATTGATATACACTCTTATGAAGTTTTCACAAGAAAAACAATGTTGTTAATTACATTCATTCTTATTATCGAGTCCCCCCCATACCCCATTGCAGTCACCGTCCATCAGTGTAGTAAGATGCCACAGAGTCACTACTTGTCTTCTCGGTGCTACACTGTCTTCCCCATAATCCATCCCACACCATGTGTGCCAATCATAATACCCCTTAATCCCCTTCTCCCTCCCTCCCCACCCACTCTCCCCCATCCTTCCACTTTGGTAACCACTAGTCCCTTCGTGGAGTCTGTGAGTCTGCTGCTATTTTGTTCCTTCAATTTTGCTTTGTTGCTATTCTCCACAAATGAGGGAAGTCATTGGTATTTGTCTTTTCTCTGCCTCACTTATTTCACTGAGCATAATGTCCTCCAGCTCCATCCATGTTGTTGCAAATGGTAGGATTTGTTTCTTTCTTATGGCTGAATAATATTCCATTGTGTATATGTACCACATCTTCTTTATCCATTCATCTACTGATGGACACTTAGGTTGCTTCTGTATCTTGGCTATTGTAAATAGTGCTGTGATAAACATAGGGGTGAAACTGAGAAGTTGTTTTCTTTGGGTAAATTCCTAGGAGTGGAATTCCCAGGTCATTATCAAACATTTTTATATGCCAATCTTAGGGGTGAAACATGGTAAATCACTGTAACTTGAACTCACGTTTCTTTTATGTGGGAATATTTTCATGTTTAAGACAATTTTTTACTAGTAATCATTTCCCCCCCCTTTTCTTTGATCTGTTAGCCTCATTGATTTGAAGGCACTCTTTATATATGAAGGAAATCAGCCCATTGTCATTATCTCTGGCAAATCAAACTATGTTGCTGATCTCAATGTTTATGGGTATGAACTTCAGCCAATGAATGTTTAAAATCAGTATTAGGAACAAGATGTCTTTCACATACCCCACTGTGATATAAAGTAGAAGAAGGAACTAGTCATAAGACAAAAACTGGTGGGAAAAGGGGCATTAGGGTTGCCCCAAGAGGTTGGCAACTGGAAAACCACAGTCATCTGAGAGCAGCAATTTGTCATCAGAATCTTCTACCCCTGCTTCACTCCGTTAAAAGTCAGATTGTCATGAGACATCAATCACTGGTGAAACGTTACTCGGTCACATTCCTGCCACAACGGTGAGGCCTAGAAGGAGAAGTGGGGTGTCAAAACGAAGCAGGGACAGATGATGGGCAGCTATAAAAGGACAGATGTCTGCTGGCAGAAGGTCTCAGTCTCTGAGGTGGCAGATTAAGAGGCGTTGGCTTCTTCCAGGTTGACACATGGGCTGCTTGTTTTCACCACCATGGGTTTGGGGTGGGTGGCCATCGGCTGGCAGCAGGGGGTCCCCGATTCTGTTTCAAGTTCCCTGTGCATATGCTTGATTTCCTTCCTGTTGAAAGAGCTCATCTCTTACCTAATTGCCAGAACCCATTCATGACAGACAGAAATCCTGTGTCTTATCTGGTGCCGATATTTTCCAGTTTGTCATTTGCCTTTTAAACACATTTATGGTACTTAAAAAAATAAAAAAACTAACTATAGACACATAGGAAGTTGCAAAAATAGCACAGAGCCCCACTGAACCCTTCACCCCATTTCCATCTTACCTAACCAGAGTACACTGTCAAAACCAGGAAATTTAGGAATACAATGCAGTTAGTTAATAGACTAACCTTATTCAGATTTTATCAGCTTTTACACGTGTTCGTGTGTGTGTTTGTGTAGTTCTATTTTGCTTTATCATCTGTATAGATTTCTGTAACCACCACCACAATCAAAATACAGAACTATTTATTTACCACAGAGGATCTCCATGCAATCCCTTTATATCCATACCGACCCCATTTATGATGTCCTGACCATAGAGAGAAGTTCATGAAATTTGTGTCATCCGATCATTTCCTTTAGGACTTCCAGGTAGATTTCATGTCATGATTAAAAAACCAGAATCTTTGGAGTATTGTGGTTTTTTTTTTTTCCTTTTAATCTCTCCAGTATGATTTTTTTTTCAAAAAGGAAAAAAAAAAAGGAAAGCTTGGGGGCTCAATCTTTCTCAAAAGAAGACACACACTCCCCCTACAAACCTCGCCCTTTTCAGTAGGAGATTTGAAGAGTTCACAATTGAAATATCTTGTTAGCAATAGCACTCGGCCACTAATTGAATCCTTCACAGTGACAGGCTGAAGGTCAAACACGCAGCGAGGTAATGGGAGACAGGAGTGGAACCACGCTGTGTCAAACACCGAGGAAACAGGACCGCTCGCAGCCAGTTTGGGGAGCCAATTTCTAACGGATCCAGAGCAGGCAGTTGGAAAGAGGGAAAAACTTCATGACACAAGCAGATATCCCAATTTAAGACAGGCTGTCCCAGCAGAAAGGCGTCAGTTCGGGAGTTAGGGTTTTCTGCAGAGCAATCAGCCTTCTCCTGGGTCCTCTGACCTCCCTGATACTGAACTTCACCCTCTGTATCTGAGGAGAATGATTTGAATTCCTCCACCGGTAAAATAGAGCCCAGGGTCAGGGTTACCTGGGACATGTCTCTGGATTCTGTGCTTGTAAGGAAGGCCTAGGAAAACAAGCTTTATTCTGGACACTCTAGGCCTCTAGTGTTTTCTTGAAATTTTAATAAAGCCATTTGTGACCAAAAAAATTTTTTTTTCTTCTCTAACTGAAAACCTGGGATTGCTTAATTGGCATCTGATGCTGGCAACAGCTAGTACAAGAGTCCGTTCTAGTACAAACTTTACCTGCATTCCCTCAATCCTGATAATCCCCTGAGGTTAGGATTATTTCCTTTAAAGTTTTTAAATTTGAGATAATTTTAGGCTTACAGAAAAACTGCAGGAATAGTACAGAATTCTCTAATCCCCTCATCCAGCTTCCCCTAAGGTTGACATCTGTAACTATGGTATGAGCCAGATTACTGAAGCCAAGAAATGAATGTCAGTACAGTCCTATTATCTGATGTAGAGAGTTTACTTGAATTTCGCCATGTCTCCCTCTAAGGTAGTTTTCTCTGGACCAGGATTTTTATGGACTGACGAGACTGCTACAGACCAAAATCCATGTTGAATTTTTACTCCCAGTGTGACGGTACCGTGAGAGGTGGGGACCTTTGGGAAGGGATTAGGTACTGAGGGTGGGCCCCTCAGTGAATGGGATCAATGCCCTTATGAACAGAAAAAGAGGGAGTTCCGGAGGACACAGCGGGAAGACCAGGAGGCGGGCCCCCAGCAGATACCCAATAAGCCTGCCTCAGTCCTGAACTTCCAGCCTTAAGAAATGTGAGAAATAAAGGTGTTATTTATAAAGCTCCCAGTCTGTGGTATTCTTGTCCTAAGGGCCCCAACCAAAATAAGGTTCCAATCCTGAACGCCACATGTTTTGTTGTCTTCAGCTACTCATTCTGTAATGGCTACTCAGCCTTTCTGTTTCATGACATTTTTGAAGGGACCTGCTGGGTTATCTTGTGCAATGTCCCTCGGCTTGGGACCTGGCCTGACGTTCACTTACTAGATGGAGTCCTGCATGTCGGGCAGAAATTCCAGAGATGCTGCTGGGAGTCCCTTCTCAGGGGATCCCCCGGTGGCTCCAGTGCTTTTTATCATCATTGTTGGTGACGTTAACGTCGACCACAGGGCTGCCCATGGCGTCCCCACTGTGACACTACTGTTTTTCTCTGTAACTAAGAAGTATCTTGGGGGGAAATACTTTGAGGCTATGCACATATCCTGTTTCTCGTCATACTTTCCCCCACCAATTTTTAGAATCGTCCACGGATCTTGGCAACAATTACGTGGAACTGGACCCACTGTCACCTTCCATTTCTCTCATTTCTAGATTTATAAATTTGGACCTTAGTGGCGACCTTTTATTCCCCTACTACATTTACCAATTGGAAGAGCGGTAGGACGGGCCACATGGCCAGGAGTTGCGGGAGAACTGGCAGCAGGGCCACGCACGCCAGGGATTCACTAGCCCAAGCCCCGCCCCCACCACGGCGGTCCCGGAGGGAGGGCGGGGCGCGCCAGGTCACGTGGCCGCGCCGAGGCCGACGTGGCCTCCGGCGGACGCTCCACGTGTCCCTCGCCGCGTCCCGTCCGCCGACCCTGCCTCGCGGACCCGATCCCAAGATGGCGGCGCCCAGGGAAAGGAGGGACGGCGGCGGCAGCGCGAGCTTGTGGGCCGCGCTGCTCCTGACTGCCGTAGCGTTGAGGCCTGCGGAGGCGGTGTTCGAGCCCATGACGGTGGCATTTGACGTGCGGCCCGGCGGCGTCGTGCACTCGTTCTCTCAGAACGCGGGCCCGGGGGTATGTGCCGCGGCAGCTCCGGGGGACTGAACGACTTTGCCTGCGGAGGCGGAGCCTACAGAGGGGGCGCAGACCTTCATGGGCTGGGCTTGAGGGGGAGGGGCCCGAGGGGCGCGGCGCGGCTGGGGGCGGGGATTGGGCGGGGCTTGAGGGGTCGCGGGGCGGAGGGGCGGGGTCTAAGGAGCGGGCGCGGACCGTCGGGGACCGAGACTCTACGCGCGGGGTCGTCACTGACCCAGGCCTGAACTTGCAGGCTAGGAGCCTCGGCTTGCAGGGTTCTGGTGACTTTGAAGGGTCTCGGTCAGTAGCCTCAGTCCCTGACTCCTCACATGCCCCGCGTACTCAAGCAGCCCTAGCCCCAGACCCAGGCGAATCCCCCGCCAGTGGAGGGCGTAGTGGGCCCAGAGGTGGGGACAGGGGCACTGGAGGATGAGGGGTATTTCGCCTCCACCGCCCGCAGGTCAGTCCCACCGCAGTTCTGACTAGGGAAGAAGTGGACAGATGTTGCTCTTTCCTTCCATCTCCCAGGGCCCCCATCTTTTTCACAGAGATGTGCGACCAGGCCCTCCTGACCTGGAGGCAGCTGGCCTAAGTCTAGCCCAGTTGTGTCCCCAGCTTGCTGGAGACGGCGTCCTTTTCCCTTTCTGTAACAATTAACAGCAGCAGCCTCTATTTGTTGTACTACCTTACAGCCAGGTATTGTGTCAAACGCATTCTGTTAGGTCCATTTTACAGATGAGGAGAGCAGGGTCAGGAAAGTTTACACTGTTCCAAGGCACACAGCAGAGCAGAGATGGGCCCCCAGGTGTCCTGCGTCCAGAGTCCATGTTCCCACACGGGTGGGTGCTAGAGGGTATGTGACTTCCCCCTTCCTGTTCTTCACTCCCCTGAAAGCCACATGGGTTGTTTGTCCTGACCCAGGAGCTCACTCATACGCAGAGTGGGGCTGGCCTCCAGGGACATAGCTAGAAATATCTGGCTCTGCTTCCGTCCCTTTAGGATAGACGCTCAAAAGCAAGATCTTGATCCGGATCTCAGAAGGACATCTTGAGAGCCTGTAGTTTCAGCACTAAGGATTACCTCCTAACAAGCCTCTTTTTCTTCCATTCTCTAGGACAAATATACTTGTGTGTTCACCTATGCTTCTCAAGGAGGGACCAATGAGGTGAGTTGTTGAAAATTCTACATAGTTTACTATGATACCCACTGTCATACAGAGGAGATGGGTCATATGTGCATCAACTGGCGCTTATTCAGCTATTCTTGCTTAACCAGTAAAAGACAGTGTTCAAGTTAAATAGTGGTGGCAGATTCCACTCATCGTTCTAGAGGAGGAGGGATGTGAGCCTGTATTAAAGATGTTGAACTCGTTGCCTGTGATAGGTAACAAATATTCACAAACTTAGCAGCTTAAAATGCCCATTTATCATCTCTCAGTTCTGGAGGTTCAAAGTCGTGGTCAGTTCCGCTGGATGCTTCATAACGCCAAACGCAAGGGGTCAGCCGGGCTGGGCTTTCATCTGCAAGTTCTGGGGCAGAGTCCTCCTCCAGGCTTATTCAAGCTGATGGAGAACTCGGTGTCTCGCCGCGTGACACTGAGGTTCCCGCTTCCTTGCTGGCTGTTTTCTCCAGCTGGTGGCAGAAGAGGAGGTAAGATTTTGAAGCATGAGAAGGATGTGGTGCAATAGTGCTGGCTTCGAGGGGACCACGTGGTGAGGTGTGCAGGTGGCCTGTAGGGGCCTGAGCGCAGCCCCTGGCTGGTGGCAGGAAAATGAATGCTTTCATCTTACAACCACAAGGAACTGAATTCTGCCGCAAACGTGTGAGGAAGAGGACCCTGAGCTCCAGATGGGAACACAGTCTCACTGATAACATTGAGTTTCACTTTCAAGACCGAGCGGAGGACCCAGCCGCGCCAAGCCCAGCCTGCTGACCTGCAGAACCGTTAGCTAACACATGGGCATTGCTTTGCAGCTGTTAAATTTGTGGTGATTTATTATGCAGGGTAGTAGGCTGAATGGGGCCCCCCCAAAAAGATACGTCCACATCTTGATTCCCAGAAACTGAATGTGACTTTATTTCGAAATGGAATCTTTGCAGATGTGATTAAGTTTAGGATTTTGAGATGAAGGGGTCATCGTGGATTAGCCAGGTGGGCCCTAAATCCAGTGACAAGTACCCTTATAAGAGACCCTCAGGGGAGATTTGAGAGAAGACGCAAGTTGGAAGAGGCGGTGTGAAGATGGAGGCAGTGATGAGGCAGCAGCCGCACACCAGGGAGCTCCTGGGGCCACCAGAAGCTGGAGAGGCAGGAAAGATTCTCCCCTGAGCCACTGGACAGAGCCTGGCCCTGCTGACACCTAGATTTGGACTTCAGACCTGCAGGCCTAGGAGAGCATAAATCCCAATTGTCGTAAGCTACCAAATCTGTGGTAATTTGTTACGGCAGCCCCGAGACATGAACGCACACAGCAATAGAGTATTAAAGCAGCCAGTAATGCACTATGACAGATAAATATTCTGAGAATAAAATACCGTTATTAAGTCGCGGCTGGATGCCGCCACCCGGTTTTGTCCGGAGGGAGAACGGCCAGTGTTCAAAGGGAGTGTTTTCCTTGGACCCAGGCTTCATTAGCAAGAACCAGAGAGAATTGAAGAGGAAAAGCTACAGCTACAGAAGTCAGCAGAAACAGCTTCTGTGTCCCTAAGTGTGCTCTTCTCCCCAACACCCAGACTTTAGGAAGCACTGCTGCCATTCCAGAACAGTCCGGCGCTGTGTCCCATCCCAGCGTAGCGTCAGAGCAGAGGCTGCCTGGGAACCCCTACAGCGTTTGCCGTGTGCGTGCCGGACATGCTCCACATGCTCGTTCTGAGCCCGGTCTGCTCTCCCTCTCAGGACAGTGCCCTGAAATGGGCCAGAGCTGGTCTCTCCCTGGCACTGCTGCCACCAGGCCCGGCTCACTCTGGGGGCCGCCCTGGGCACTGCAGGGAGCTGAGCAGCCTCCCTGGCCCCCAGTCCCTCGATGCCAGGAGCACGTCCAGTGTGACATCCAAAAACATCACACATTGCCCAGTGTCCCCTGGGAGACAGAATTATCCCCAGGTGAGAACCACTGGGCAAGAGTAACATGAAATCCACTTTTATTATTTTAGATATGTCCAGTTTGCAAATAGAGTAAATGATTCCCAATGACAGTACTTTAACAAAATGTGGCAAATGACTGGTGACACTCTTACCAGGGGTGCCAGCGGGTGGCAGCTCTGCTGGGCTTCGTGTGCCCTTCCCCTTGCTGCCAGCACAGTGGGTATCCTGTGAGCATCTGCCCCTTCCCTCAGCACCTCCAGGCCTCACTGCTTCTCCAAACAGTCCACTCCTCATGGGGTGGGCCACGTGGTGGGGCATCCTTCCTGAGAGTGAGCCAAACCCCACTGTCCAGCCCGGCGCCCCAAGAGCTCTTGAATTGTTCTCAGTGCACCCCCTTGCCCGTGCCAGCCCTCTCGAGGCTGCTTCGGTTGTGTAGATGATCGAAGTGTTGGTGGATAAAATCATAACAGCGTCACTACCATGGCCTTTATTAGGCGCCCTGCCCTGGGCTAAGCCCCACCCCCGGGAGGGGAGACTGTCCTGTTGTCATCCCCACGTCACACCTGAGGATGCACCAACCCAAGCTCCCAGCTGGGAAGTGCCCGAGGTCCCCAAGCACATGCCCCTGGCAGCCACTCTGTACCAGGACGTGCCCAGGGTCACCAGCAGCTTGGACAAAAGCAGGCGCACCTGTGTGACTAAAGCCTTTGGGTGCACAGTCCTCTGCAGAGCTGGGGGCGAGAGCCAAGTCCACTCACACCTGGCGGGTGCGACCCCAGGCCAGGGCCTTCTCTGGGAGCAGCCGTTGGGCCACAAACCATGAAAGCAGCAATAGGCTTGATTCTTTCTGTCCTGAAGGACATCACCCGAGAGAAAAGCAGATGTGTTGGGCGCAGCCCAGCAGCACCCGTCTAGGACTGTGACAGTCAGAGGCTGCAGGTGGCCACCTGCCATGCCAGTGGTGCCACGGGAGAGTGGCGGTGAGCTCCGTTGCTGCTCAACGTGACTGGTGCCCACAGCCCATGGGCTCTTTGGCTGCTTGCCTGTTTCCACCTCACAGGCAAATGGCTGGCTGGATTCTCAGCAAATGCACAGGGACGGTTGGAGATACTCGCAGGGATGCAGCTGGAACGGAAGTCTGGGAGGCCCAGGTGGCGCTTCTCCAGAGGCACCGTCAACAGAGAAGAAACTGGTCCCTGTCTGGGCTCCCAGGAGGGCCCAGTGCGCCGCCATACAGCCCGCAGCCCAGGACCTCGGAGGGGGAACAGGAGTTTTGCTTCTCTGGCAGTGGGGTGTCTCTCCAGAGGATCACCTGGGAGGCCACCTGGTGTCACGTGAGAGTTGGCACAGGGTTATTCCTAAGCTGTCAGTGCCAGCCAGGGTGCTGAGCAGCTGGCACATTCATCCGCCGTGGGAGGAATGCAGAGTGGCGCAGCCACTTGGGAAAACCGGCCATTCCTTACAAAGTTGAACATACACTCACCATGTGCCCCACGCTTCCACTGCAAGTGTCTGCCCGGTAAAGCGAAAACTTAACGTCCACACAGGAACTTGTCCCCAGCAGCATGATTCACAGTAGCCAACAAGTGGAAGCAACCCAGATGGACATCCACTGACGAGTGGCTACACACAGCGGGGGCTGTCCACACACCGGAGCGTCACTCAGCCACGGAAGGAATGAAGGCCTGACACGCACGATGGCAGGGATGGACCCTGAACACACAGTGCTCAGTGAGAGATGCCGGACACAGAAGGCCACACAGTGGTGACTCCATTTCAGTGAAATGTCCTCAACAGGCAAATCCACACACGGTGGAGTTGTGGGTGCCAGATTGGGGAGTGACTGCTCCTGGGGAAGGGGCATCTTTTTGGGGTGGTGGAATGTTCTGGAATTATGTTAAAGTAGCAATGGTTACACAACTCTGAATATACTAGAAAACACTGAGTTGTGCACTTGAAAAGGGTAGATTGTGTAGTATGTAAACTTTCTCAGTGAAGCTGTTAAAAACTAAACCCACCGTTGATACATGCAGCAACATGTGTGGCTCTCACATGTGCTAAGTGAAAACAGACTCCAGGCTGCACACTGATTCCCCTCTGGTGGCATTTTTGCACAGGCACAACCGTGGGAACCAAGGTCAGATCGGTGGTTACCAGGAATTTGCAGGAAGGGGTGGACTCCAAAGGGAACAGGCAGGGAGAGGCACAAACTGGGGAGATTGAAGTAATTGGGTGGTGGACACCCAGCTGTCTGCGTTTGTCAGAACTCATAGAGTCGTATGTGAACACATGGTCCGAGTCCCCATCTGTTATTTATATCAGCAGCCATTTACATGTCATCTCTTCCACCTGGCCCCTTACATTCCTCAGTCCCCTGACCATACGGAGAAGGTCACAGAGGCTCCGGCCGAACAGGCTGCCCCAGAACACACTCATGTGAGGGTCCGATGCCAGAACCCGAGCTTCGCCATGACACCTCATCGCCCACCCACCCTGCAGCCACCAGACCACGGCTCTGTTTATAAAAACCAAACTACTCACAGGGATGTTGACCCTACTGGCTAAGAAACTCAGTTTTAAATTTGTGTTCATCATTAAAAAAAAACAAACACTTGCCTCACTTTCAAGAGTCTTTTCCAAGGAAAACCTCCCCAGGTGGATTTGATAGCATAAAATTTTTCCAGGTGCTCAGAGGCGCCCCCCCCCACCCCTGAGCCACATGATAGGTATTTGTAAGTAGAAAAAAAAAAATCCGTTAAGTCGGCAGGTGTGGCCTGTGGCCGTCTCTCTGTGATACAAAATAATTGTATCCCACCTTCATGCCACAGGCAAAAGGCTCCTAAGTGACCGTTTACCCCCATTATAATTAACATAAACATGGCCTCGTTTTTATTAATGAAAAAGCTCTGACATTAAACCGGGAATCCCAGTGATCGGAGGCCATCACTACCATTTGGGAGAGGGCTGTAAATGCTCATTTTTACCAGCAACACATAAAAATGCCTTCAACAGCCCAGAACGGAGCAGGAGGCTTCCGCATTTCCATTTGGCCAGGTGTGCAGAGGCCATGAAAATCCGAATACACTGGTAGAGGTGTGTGTTTTGGAACCATCTAAAACTGAACTTTTAAAAAATTTTTTCAAGAAAGCTACTGCAATCACGCTGTTCAAAAAGAAAAGCACGCTGAGAGCTTTCCAGGCCCCCGTCTGTCCCGTTCCCGCCCCGTCCTGCGGGAACCGCGACCACCGACCGCCATGTCCCCTCGCAGGGCTTCTGGCAGCCTCTGCGAGCAAGCGTGCAGATCCCGTCCTTCTCTTCTTTTTTTGTATTTAAAACTTTTTATTTTTAATTAATATTAAATTAAAAATGTTTAATTCATATTAACTAGTCTAGTATTAAATACAAGGTTTATATTAAATTAAAACATTAGTAATTTTTTATTTTTTTAGAGCAGTTTTAGGTTCACAGCAAAATTGAGCAGAAGGTGTTGATAACCCCCCACCCCATCAGCACATTCCGCACCGGACGTGGGTCACTTCGGTGAACCTCCACCGACAGGTCACCGTCACCCCAGGTTGACGTGAGGGGTCAGTCTCAGTGCTGTACATTCTGTGGGTCTGGACACAAGCGTAATGACACACGGCCACCACGTGGTGTCACACAGTGACTTCCCTGCCCCGGAGCAGAGTGGGAGTTGGGGGAACCTCAGGGCTGAGCTGTGGCCGGGAGGCTCGGGAGGCCGGGGAAAGGCCTGCTCCCTTCGGGACTGCACTGGACCTGACATGCAGGGCGCGGCTGCGCACGCGACGCTTCATGACCCAGTGACCTGTGTCCGTCTTCTCTCCCCAGAAGTGGCAGATGAGCCTGGGGACCAGTGAAGACAGCCAGCACTTCACCTGCACCATCTGGAGGTGAGCTGAGGGTCCTGGCCGTGGGGTCCCGGGAAGGGGTGCCAGCCCCGGGTGAGGGGCTGGCGGGCTCCCAGGCGCTCCCCAACCCACCCCTCAGTCATGGCCATCATCCAAGGGCTTACGCTCCCCGCCGTTGGGCTAACGCCTTGTTTGCCTCCTGATCCCGCTGCCTGGAGCCCAGGGACAGAGGAAGGGGATGCTCAGCCCGCTGGTGGGGTGAAGGTGAGGGACCTGTGTCAGATTGTGGCCCTGCTCCCTGGGGCTCAACCCAAACAGAGCCAGTGCCTCCAGCGTTCATTGATGATTCATTGATGGCCAGGCTGTGGCTGCCCCCCTTGGGCCTGGGGCCCCTGCAGGGGGACAGATCCACAAGAGAGTCCGTTACAGGGCAGTGACGGTGACCTTCATCAAAGGACACTCGGCATTTTGATCATGCTGATTGGCACCATCCCAGCCTCCTGTTCGCTGCTTTACAAACAGCAGGTGCTCACTAAGCAGCGCTGGGGGAAGTTCTCACCTGTCCTGTGGACCGGCCCCTGCTGGCAACGAGCAGAGGCACCAGGGGCCGGAGGCCCAGCGTGCACAGCAGGCTTTCTCCAGCCCTGTTGAAAGGCGGCCCTTCCGTGCCCCTCCCAGCTCCCAGGGGCCTCAGAGAGCAGCACGGCAGAGGCAGGGGGCCCCACTGCCTGCCTCCCCCCCTTCCTGGTTAACTCCTGTCCTTCTCACCCTCCCAACCCCCATTGCAATGCAATATATTTTAATGCAATAAATTTAATATTTAATAATAATATTATCATTAGCACTTGATTAAAAAATCATTCAGTGAATGAACACAAGGGTCCCCGGCCTAGAGCAGCTGGTGCCCAGAAGGTGAAAGAGGCCTGTCAGCATCTCAGCTGGAAGAACATTCCAGCGAAAAGGAAAGATGGGGTGATTGGGAGGGGCCCCGTTCTACACAGAGTGAGCAGTGCCTTGAAACTGTTTCCATCCTGAGAAGCAGGGGTCTCCTGCCCCCCAGCTGACCCCCTCGCCCGGCCTTTCTCTCAGACCCCAGGGCAAGTCCTACCTGTACTTCACACAGTTCAAGGCGGAGGTACGGGGTGCTGAGATCGAGTACGGCATGGCCTACGTGAGTACCAGCGGGGCGTGCGGGTGGCTGGCGGGGCGCCCCGCCGGGGACTGTGCCTCCCAGACCGCCGGAGGCGGTGGGGAGATGGATACCAAGTCCTCTGAGGGGATTTTGTAACTGGGCAGGACAAGGGACACCAGGCAGACCCCAGGCCTGGAGGCACGGGACGGGGAATTGTGGTACCCAGAGGGGGACCCAGCCGACTCCTAGAGACCTGTCGGGAAAAGCAGGAAGGGGCCACCCGGCTTCCCTCTCCTCCAGTCCACCAGTACCCCAAAGCCAACCAGAAGCCAGAGGGCATGGGGGCCCCTTCTCATGCCCTGGATGCGCAGGCCGTGTGGCTCAGAGGGCTGGGAAGGGCACCCCCCTCGGCCCCTGTGGCCTTGGTTCACAGCCCAGCCCGCCCCTTCTCCCATGCTCCTGACCCCCAGGTGCCCCGCTAGAGGCCTGCTGCACTGCACAGCCTCTCCCCCAGCCCTCGCTTCTGTGATGGGGTCAGAAACAGCATGGAAACGACTTTGTCAGTCCAGAAAACCTCTTTATCAGAACCAAAAGGAGACAGGCTTTAAGAGATTTATTGCCATGACCTGGTGTCTGCCGTGGGGTATCGGCAAGGCGGTTCCCGAGCCTGCTGGCCAGGCTGGCAGGAAGGGCAGGCCCTCTTGGGTCCGGGCGACACTGCCGTCCCTGGGCAGGGTCTCCTCTTCAGGGCAGCCTCGGCTCTGCTCTGAAGGCCCTTCCCGCCCGGGTCACTGGGGATAACTTCCTTGACTTAAAAGTCAGCTCGTGGTGGATTCGATCACGTCTACGGGACACCTTCACACAGCGGATGTTTGATCGCACAATGGGGGGCTGTGGCTCCAACTGGACGCATCAGACACCCCCACACCACTGAACTAATTACTCTGTGGGGTCCCTTCCTAACTTAAAATTCTATTATTTTAACTGATTTGAGACACAATCCTGATTTTTAATAATCACATTTAAGGAACGGCCATGCTGGTACCATTTCCATAAATTATTAACTAAAGAAAAAAAATGGAATGAAATAAGCTTCCTCCTAGGATTTGCAGCAGAGGCATGAAGTTCTAGGCCGGGCGACATTCTCAAGTGGACCAACCCACCGCTTCTGCAGGACCCTCTTTTATGTGCTTAGACAAGCATCCTGCACCTCTTTAGTCAAAATGTGTTTTTTCCTGATGAGAAAAGTTCCCACTTGTCCTCTTTCAGTCTAAAGCTGCATTTGAAAGAGAGAGCGATGTTCCCCTGAAAAACGAGGAATTTGAAGTGACGAAAACCGCAGGTACATGAAGGAGGATGTGAGCCAGACCCCAGGTGCCCAAGCAGAGGAGGCGGGAGAGGGCGGGCAGGGGCCCCCGTGGTGAGGGGGCTGCCATTGGCTCCTCCAGGTCGGGGCCCGCAGCCACAGGCTGCCTCCGCAAAGGCCACATGGGAAATATTTTCCCTTTTCAGGGCAGGAGGCCCATGTCAGAGCTCCTTGGCCTGCCCCAGTAGGGTAAAGGCAGCTGTAGACCACATGTCAGTGAACGGGTGCGGCCACATTCTAATAAAACTTTATTTCATGGCAGAGGAAATGTGAATCTCACATCACTTGACCAAAACGCAGAATACCATTAGTTCTTTTGGTTTTTATTAGGGCCATTTAAAAATATAAAAGTCACCCTTAGCTCGTGGACACGCAGCACAAGGGGAGGATGAGCAGAGAGTCAGGGCAGCGCTGAGCAGACGGGATGGTGGGCACAGGCCAGATTCCCTGGTGCTGCTGGGAAAGTACCATCATATGGGCATGAGCCAAGTTTGCCAGTGAGAGCAGGAGATGATGCAGTCTGAGCCCCGACCCCAGCCACTCGCCACATGGCAGAAATGACCACAAGTCTTCCCACCTGGAAATTCTCTGTCCCTCACCTGTGAGACTTGTAGTGCCAGGGGCCTTTCCCTGTGGAGCCGACTGCGGAGACTGCTCCCTCCCTGTGGGCCCCGCCCCGACCAGCACCCGGAGCGCTGTGGGGTGGCGCGAGCCCAGCTGCCGCCTCTCTCTTGCAGTGGCCCACAGGCCTGGGGCATTCAAGGCTGAGCTGTCCAAGTTGGTGATCGTGGCCAAGGCGTCCCGCAGTGAGCTGTGACCCGGAGCCCCATCGGGGGGTGGCTCCTCCTCGTGTCGGCTGACGGAGCCAGACCCCGAGAGGGCTGCTTTCCTAGGGGGCACTGTTGGTTTTCTGAACGGGCTGACGTTGCCCCGTTCCAAGGGGTTCGCAGAGCAGCTGAAGCCTAGGGCAGAGAAGGGGGGCCAGAAAGCCGAAGATGTGCTGGGCTCCTCCCCTGGTGCCCCCTGCTCTGGCCCAGTTCTCCACCGTGTTCTCCGGAGCACAGAGTGGTAAGACCCGCTGCTCATCCATCTTACCAGAAGACGCATCAGGGCACAGAGTGGGGGCTTCCAGCAGGGGGGTTTCTGAAGCCAGTGGCTGTCTTCCCTGGGATCAG
Source organism: Manis javanica (assembly GCF_040802235.1). Lineage (NCBI taxonomy): Eukaryota > Metazoa > Chordata > Mammalia > Pholidota > Manidae > Manis > Manis javanica. Next base: position 96,101,175 of record NC_133168.1, on the reverse strand, counting down.
GCCAGGTTCCAGGGTGCTCCCCGGGAAAGCCACCTCACCACTCTCTGCCCCCCAAGCCAGCTGTTTTCCGACCTCCCCAGGGGACCTCCTTTCAGACTAACTGGGAAGAAGTGAGATGTTCTTTTATATTTAAATAAATAAGATGATTGAAAAACAATCACAGACTTGGTAACTGGCGCTGGTGCCCACCTGGCAGGGTGCAAGAGCTGGGGGCCCGGGACAGCAGCAGGGGCTGGCCACCCCCACCTCCCTTCCCTGAGATGGGTGAGTTCCATCACCCGAAACCCCTGGAGACCCTGGGCACACCTTTTCTCGGTGCCAAGGTGGCCAGCTATGAACCTGCTGAGCGCCAGGCGCTGGCTGGCCCTGATCCCCTGGGACAAAGCTGGCCACACCTGCGGCTCACACAGGCGGCCCTGGCAGAGGGAGAGCGCCCCCGGCAGACCTGCTCCAATGCACCCAGGGGGTCGGCTTTGCTTAATTTTTTGAGGCCAGGCTGTGGCATGGTGACTTAAAACAGGTACCCACAAGCAGCATAAATAAATAAATCCCCAGCTGCCCTACCGTGCAGAAGGGCCTTGGTCTCCCAGCAGTGGGGGCGGGGGAGTCTGATGTCCAGCTTGACCTTCAACCTGCCCTCCGACCGTGTCTTCTCGGGAGCAAATGGGAAAAGAAACTGCAGAGCTCTCTTGGCATCAGTTGGCTGGGCTGTGAATCGGGTCCTTGCTGATCAGAATCACCGATGGGACTGACACAGGGGTCCCTGTACCTTTCCCATGCCTGGCCCTCCTACCAGCTGAGGACCTGGGCGCTGCTGTGACCCCACTTGCCAGAAGCGGGTGGAGGGCATTGGGCCTGCCCAGGGTAGCTCACCTGGAGGAGGCGGAGTGAGGCGGACACCCTGTCCACACTCGGTGCTGATGTAGGAGCAGGTTCAGAGTCCGGTGAGTGAACAAATAGGGGCGGGGGTCCTCGGGCCCCGAAGACCCTCGGGGGAGGGAACAGCCTGCCGTCATCCTCACAGCACATGTCGGTGCTGCCTTGGGACTTCTGGGGCCCACGCGGCTGCAGGGAGGGCCGCCCAGCCGAGGTCTGCTGAGCACAGGGACCTGCCGATACTGTGTGGTCCCCTCCTGGGTTCTGGAGCCTTCCTGACTCCCAACTTTGAGGTTCAAGGGACTGAAAAACCAAGCGAGCCTCCAGGGCCTGAGACAAGATCGCCCGGAGCCTCCTGCAAAAACAGGGCCGTCGGAAACCTTGGGGGCAGTGTTGCACCGGGGTCCCTGAGGGGTGGGGGCCAAACCCCAGCCTGGCAGTGGGATCCTCCCACAGGCAGTCCTGAGTCATCCCTTCCAGGTCCCTGGGCCTCACCTAGGTCGCAGAGCCCGTGAGGGCGCCTTGCCGAGATGGGGCAGGGCAACTGTGGGCACATCTCTGCCCCCAGGGGACATGTGAGGGCATCTTTATGTAGCTTTCAGGTAAGCTCAGAAACAAAGCCACCCCAGCCCCAGGACCTCGGTCACAATGGAGAGCTGGCCGGAGCCCGTTGGGCGTGCAGAAGCCAAGCCCGGCCGTTCTGCTAGTGTTGTCACCCCTGCAACTGGTGGAGCGGAAATCAGACCTGTCAGGGAGGGTCAGGGCCGTGTGACATTTACATGCAGCCGTGATTGAAAAGGCAAAAACCCCAGGAGGACGCGAGAGCTGTCAGACGGCGCGGAGAAATTCAATCACCAGTTCCGCATAATGTGAGTGGAAGATGGGCACTTTTATTTAAATAGTTGTGCTGCGCTCTCTGGTTTTTTAAATTAAACCTCAAATTTATGGAAAGAGTCCAGACAGGCTGGACAGCCCAGCAGGGCACAACTACAAAGCGTTACGCACACTGACACATTCAGGCAGCAGAGCCCAGGGCAAAGGCTTTCATCTGGGGCTTCTGGAGGTGCTCAAAATGCACGTGTGCACTTGCATTTGAAGATGCGTTTCTTGACAGAAGATAAGAGAGGAGTTTTGTCTTGGAAGAGTGGGGCTGGCTCTCGGTGAAAGAACTTTGGCTTTTTCAGGGAAGGAGGAACCAAAGTACAAAAAGGCCGTCCTGCAGGTGAGGTCATTATCTCCTTTCAGCCAGGGAGAGACGAAAGGGAGTGGTGGAGACTGTGGCAAAGCCGAGAGGGGGCAACCCCGGTGCAGCTTCACCAGGGGGCAGCCCAGGCCCCAGGGGAGTTCCAGAACCTCCAAATCTAGATCAGGATGTGCTGCTTCCTTGTTTTAAAATGTTGGCAGCTAATTCCAAATGTGTCAAACGTTGGAGGGGGCCAACCAAACCCATCTTCCTGCCTAAAAAGACCTGCAGGCCCCATTTGCAACTTATGCCCTCAACAGACGCAGTTCTTCAGGCGGTCACAGGACATCATTTTCCCCTCCCCAATGGGCACCCGCATTAACCTGCCACGCCCTGGCACATCTGCCCCGCTGGCAGCGTTCTGCAACCTTTCAAAGCCCATGTCCCCTTCTGACTGACAGACGTGGCAAGGATGCTCCCACGCCCTGTGTGCCCATCTTGAGCTAAGAATCGCTGCGTCTTCTGGGCACCACCAAAGCCAAGCTTCACTGAACTGTCCTGTCAGGTCTGTTCACAGAAATAGTCATCTGTGTGTGTTTCCCCAGCATGAATGACCGATTAATGTGGGTGCATCTCAGGTGGCTTTACTCGGAGCCCTACGCTGGGGGCCCACTCTGTCCCCTTCCACAAGGGAATCAGGACTCCAATTCCAGTCAAACAGAGGCAGCCTCGCTGACAGTGCCCACCCAGTTCTGGCGGCCGGAGGTCTGAGATCAAGGTGGCAGCCAGGCTGGTTCCTTGATGCCTGTGGCAGGCCTTCCCCGTGTCTGGGGGTGGCTGGCAATCCTGGGTGTCCCTCAGCTTGTAGACACATCTCTCCACCTCCACATGGCCTTTTTCTCTGTCTCTGTGTCCAAATGTCCCCTTTTTATAAGGACACCACTCATGTTGAGTTAGGAGCCACCCGACTCCAAGTGTGACCTCATCTTAACTAATCACACCTGCAATGACCCTATTCCAAATAAGGTCACATTTGGAGGCCCAGGGGGGAGGGCTGCCACAGAGGAACTTGGGGTACACAGTGCACCCTTTTCTGGTTCACCACAACCCTGTCTGAAGGAACGAAAAGCCCTAGCAACATTATTAAGTGGGAAATGCTGGCTTTTGCAGACATGCCACCCTGAGCAGGCTGTGGGGTCTCCACACTGAATTCCTCTCCCCAGCAGGATGGGGCTGGAGGAGAAGCAGCACAGGTCCGGAAAACTGCTTCCTCCAACAGCTCAGCATCTGAAAGGGGGTGGGCCACCTGTCCGGGCACGCGGCCAGAGCTGGGTGGGAGCGGAGAGGTCACCCTCCTCTGCCCCCCACAGGACGCCCCAGGCGGGGGTCATATGCTGTCCTCGTCCAGCATGCGGGTGAGCCCCTCGCAGATCCTGCGCAGGTGCGAGCGGTAGGGCTCGACGGGGCTGTAGAGCGCGGCCAGGAAGTCGCAGTCAGCAAAGTGGCCGAAGACGTGGTTGATGCGGCTGTGGGACTTGGCGGTCAGGTGAGGGCCCACCGCCTGGTGCAGCAGGTCCCGGCACTCGTGCAGGGTGGCGGCCAGCACGCGCCGGTCAAAGGTGAAGTCCACCTGGTAGAAGCTGACGGCCGTCATGGCCAGGCGACGCGCCTTCTGGCGGAAGCGCTGCAGCAGCCCCAGCTCCTCGCTGTCCAGCTGGCCACCACGGAGCAGGACGCCCAGCTTCATGGCCACCTTGACCAGGTTCTTGACCACCTTCTGGGCCTCTTTGCGGCTGCGAGTGAACTCCTTGGTGGCGCGGTACAGCTCGTCCAGCACCTCACTGCTCGTGTCATCGATGAACACGGCCACCATTGCCTTAGACGCCATCTTGCTCAGGAGCTTCTTCTGGGCCTGCAGGGCCAGGCTCTTGGTGCTGAAGGTGTCCATCGCCCTGCCAGGAGGAGAGACAGACCAATAGTCAGTGCCCCTGGCCCCTGGTGGCAGGGCGGGGCTTGCCTGGTGGGCCACTTTTGTTTGCTACCATTGTCTTCCCAATCTGTGAAATGGGTGCATGCCAAGGGCATACCTTCAGGGAGCCATACGGACAGTGTGACCGTATCGCAGACCTACTACTAAGTACCAATGGTGTACCAGCGCGGTGTGCACAGCGGAGAACCGACAGGCCAGCGCGCATGTCAGGAATGGGTGGTGAGTGCCACCATCGGGAAAGCTACCAGAGCCCGTGGCATGGGCACCCCAGTAGATCAAGGGGGTCCTCACAGGCCTCCTGGAGGAAGGGACAGGTGAGAAAATGGGGGTGGACACATCCCAGGTCGAAAGATCTGCACACTCCCAGGCCCAGAGGAGCGAAGCTCCGCGTAGCTAGAAGCAGGGAAAGTCCTTACACAGGAAAACTGTGGGACGATGACAACCTGAGGGAATTTGTTTCTTAACAACAAAAAGAGGGTGTAGGGAATTTATTTCTTAAAAGATAAGAGAGTGTTAAGTCAAAAGAATTAATGTGTAATGGTAAAATCGTGGGCAGAACGCTCTGAAGTCACTACTTGTGAGCCCCAGCCCCCCAACCCACCATATCCTTGCTGTGGGTGGAGAAGGGGCCAAGGTGAGTCACCACAGGAGGACCTCATGCCCCCTAAGGCCAGCTCCCCATTCCCCACCCCATCCTGCTGTTCATCTAAATGGGGTCCCAGCCCCAGGCTGCTCTGAGGGGAGGCCCAGTTACCATTACCAGCTCACCAGGCTTATTATCCCCATGAGTTCACAATGCACGTCCCTGAAGCCTCGGGCCCCGACTGGGAGGGCCAGTGGCCCTGGCTGTGGGCTCGCCAGGGCCATTTGTGGGGTTTCTGGAAACGCACCACTCCGATGAGCCCTTCTATATGGAAACATTAACCTGTGAAAGCTGCTGCCCCAGAGAGGGCTGGGGAGATGGCCAAGGAGAATGGCAGGCCGGCTTGGGGGACCAATGGCCAGGCTTCCCACTGCAGGGCCCTCTGTCTGCCCCTCCCATCTGTCCTCTGTCATCCTTCCTGCCACGGGTGTCTCCAGATTCGCCACATGGTGCAGACTCTACTCCTACCACCTCCTTCCTGCATATCTGGGTACGGCCCCTCCCCTCTGAGAACAGATGGCAGCTCCCTGTAGCCCCAGGACTAAGCCCCACATCTCATTCAGGTCCCTGCATCGTTCCTCATAAACTCCTATACATCCCCTGAAGCCCTGGACCCGACGTTCCTGCCTCTTCCCCTCAAAGATTCATCCCTCTCCTCAGCCTAGATGCCACCTCCTCCAGGAAGCCATCCCTGAACACCCAAACTGATGGTGAGGCACCTCCTCTCCGTGGTGGGCCACACGGCTCCCCCATCACTGCTTGACGCGCCCTGCTCTGACCTCCCCACTGCTGCGCCCCACCCCTGACTCAGCCACTGTGTCCTTGGAGACGCCAGAGACATCTGCCCAGTGAATGAGGAGAGCCCGAGAGCCACCCCAGCCCTCGGGTAGAATCCACCCCCACCCAGCCCCAGGCAGCCACACCAGGAATGCCACGTGGGCGCCCACTCACCCCCAGGAGGCCCCACAAAGCCCATCTTTGTGCGAGCTCAAGCCCCAGGAGAAGTCCCACCCCTCGGCTGCCCTCTCGCCTGCCCTCAGAGGTCAGGGTGGGCATGGAGATTACTGGACAGCCTTCCCAGCCCCCAGCACCAGTCACCGGACCCGGGGCCTACACAGGCCTTGACTGGAGCAGATGCTGGTGACCGGCACCAGGTGCCAGGCCCTGAGGCAGCTGCCTGGCCCATTTTGTCATTTCCGCCAGGTATTGGCAGGGTTTGGGCTGGTTGCCAGTTTTGCAAAAGAAATTACACAGACTCAGAGATGCTGAGCCACTTCTCCAAGGCCACAGAGCAACACAGTGACTGCCTGCCCCCAGCGCCTCTGCACACCTGACCCCCTCCGCCTTCCTTCTCAGACCCCGATGCCTGGGGGGTGCCTGCTCTGAGTCCTGGAAGGCGGGGAGCCGTCCCATGGCAAATGCAGCCCCAGTGCTCAGGGCCTGCTCCCAGCTCCAGCTGCTCAAGTGACACAACCACCTCGTGCCTCAACTTCCCCATCTATGAAATGGCACAGATTGGAGCTAGCTCTGTTCTGGGGCCGAAACTTGTGGACAATCCCAATCTGTCCAGTTTCCAGATGGACAAACTGAGAGTCAGAGAGGAAAAGGCCTTTCCCTGAGCTCAGGGATGAGGCCCTGGCGTCCCAGGGCCCTAGAGCCCAGGTCTGTCAGCCTATCTCGGTCACTGTGTGACCCTGAGCAGGGCTCTGTCCCTCTCTGGGCCTTGGCCTTCCCATCACAAGCCCTGAGATGGGGAGTGTTGGTTCAGGAGGGCAGCTGGGCCTGTTTACCAGCTTCGAGAAGGGCCTGGGCCCCCAGCTGTACCTCCTCCCAAGCCCAATAGGAAGAGCAGCAGGGGCCGGGGCAGCTGCAGTCTCCCCTTCTAACCTCCACCCCAACCACTGGGGCAGCCCCAGGCCGACCCACACCTGGGCCAGCCCAGCCGCCTGCCACCCGCCCGCTCCTCCCCGTCCCATTGTCCTGACGGGATGACTGCCCCCCAGGGGAGCGGGCCAGAGACCGAAATAACCCCCGCCTTCCTTCCTGCTTGCTGCACTCACCAGGTGGGAGGCCGGCAAGCCAGGAGGCAGCCAGGCCGCCTCAGGGCCCTCCTGGGGCAGGGCCCCCGCTCCCTGCCCTCCCCGGGGCCCCAGTGCCTGGCTCTCATGCGAGGCCAGAAAAGCTCGCTAAAGCTTCAGGGCTTGGCTGGAACACCCCCTCCGGCGCTCAGTGAGCATTTACGGCGCACCGACTGTGTCCCAGGCACTGGGCACACAGGAAGAACCAAGAGACCCTGCCCCCCAGGGGGTCCTAACCCCCAGACCTACGCCGTGCAGTTACCACACAGTAACCCGGAAGCCCCATTTTCCTGAAACCAAGTCCCAGATGGTGCTGTCCACCTGCAGTTTGAAAATAAAATGAATAGGGTGGCGGTAAAGCTCACAAGCAGCGAACACAGGAACAAGCAGGATCATTTCAGGGAGAGAGGGGAAGACAAGGCGGAGGGGGGCGGTGACAGCCAGGGACAGCAGGTGACCTCGGCCAGGAGGGCCAGGAAGGCCTCCCGGAGGTGGGGCTCCTCCAGCTGGGGGGACTGGAGGGGCAAGGTCGGGGGAACGGACGGGGCTGGTGCTGAGGCTCTGGAGCAGGACCGCGCCCTCCATGTAGAAGGAACAGCGACAAGGCCAAAGGCCTGTCCACCGTCCAGGCCCTCCCCTGGCCCTGAGGTCTCCCCACTGTGACTCCAGGCACGCCCCATCCCGGGGAGCAGCCCTCCCATCTGTGAAATGGGTGCCCAGGTGCGGAGTCCTTGGACCTGTTGACTCCTGCCCTGTTCCCCACAGCCTCCCCCCCAGAATTCTGGACCGCAGTCGGCACCTTGGCCTTCGCCCTCTGCCAACTGCCACTTTGTTTTCTGGACTCCAAATGTCATCCCTGTCCCATTTTGGACACTCGAGCTCCCAAATGCCCTGCAAACTGGCCACAGACAGTGATCTTGAACTTCAGGGTTTCTCTAGACACAACGCACCCCTTCTGGGTGGCGGCAAAGGGCAGGACGCAAGACCAGTGGAAGCCTCCCCTGAGGGCGGAGCGCACCCGCCTTTGTGGACCTTGTTCTTCCCATCCCTTCCGTTCCCTGGTTCCTCCACCTCTCCCTGTGACTGTGTATAACCGCCCTTCCTCCTGTGCCCCCCTCCCTCGCTCAGATCCAGCCTCACTGGTCTCATGGCCGTCCCTGCAACATGGTGGCCTCAGGGCCTTTGCCTGTGCTGTGCCCTCTGCCCCACAATGGGGGAGCCAGGGGAGGGTGCATTCGCAATATACAGGTTCCCCCTGCACAGAGAGGCTTCCCCTGACACCGTAAATAATTCACTCCCAGTCTTTTCAAACCTCCCCTTTATTTTTGACAGTTAATTGACTCCGCCTATTGATATATGACTTATGCTCCCCCAGACACCCTGGGCTGAGCACACAGCAACCCACCCACACATTCCTGGGCCATGGTCATGCTGGGGTGGCCCCTCAACCCACACATTCCCGGTTCTAGACACTGGGCGTGGGCCGGAAATCTCACCTTCCAGGGTCCTCCGTGCCCCTCAGATTCTCCGTGAATGCTGTATCCTAACGCCACATGTGCCGGGAAATTCTTGGCAACAAGCTTTCCAGCAAAAAACAAATCCACACACTTATGTACATACGTATGTTTATCATAAATGTTCCTGACACACAGGATGCACACCACACAATTTACACACACAGTAAGCTATACAGTATTCTTTACTGTAAATATATCCAATTGATTCTCACAAAATGTTCTAGTGCGTTTTGCCAAATGTTTCTCAGTAGCCAACCTACAGATGTGATTGGCAAGTGAGTGCAGTTCTGACAGAGACTCATTTGGTGTGTTCCTTTATATTAACAAGTAAGACTAACGTGAAACAAGACTTAGAACTGCATTTAGTCAGTCATCAGTCACATGAGCATGGCCTTCGCCGAATCAGATAGTGGTTTTTGCAAGTGGGAGCAAAATTCCTCAGTGCTTTTGTGCTATTCACAAGGAGACAGCTGTGACAAGTCACATTTTTAAGTTTAATTTTCATTATTGACATTTTCTTCATCACTTTCCCAAGTTCTACCGGGAGTTGGCAAACTATGGCCCACTGCCTGTTTTTGTAAATAAAGTTTTATTGGCTCACAGCCATGCCTCTTTATGCATCATCTGTGGCTGCTCTCACACTATAAGGGAAGTGTTGAATAGATGACACAGACTGAGTGGCTTGCAAAGACAAAAATGTATACTATCTGGCCCTTCACAGAAAAAATTTGCTAACCCCTGATTTTCAAGACAATCAACAGAACAAGAAATCAAGCCCTGATTGGTAGTATTTGCCCATTTCCCTGGTGTAAATTCTCCCACCAGGGCCCATTTCAAGCTTCTAACTCGATGGTAAGTTGGGAACAGAGCTGGGAAGACGTGCTCACAATTTCCACCCAACAGATACAGTAGATGAAAATAACCTCAAGGATACAGATCATAGTAAAATGTAGTAAAATAATTAGCAAGTTATGATTTTTGACTATTTATGACTTTTGCTTTTTCGTAACTTTTGTGGAAATATTAATTCCCATACCACAAAATTCACCTTTTGAAAAGTGTACAGTTCGCTGGTTTTCACATAGTCACAGAGCTGTGTAACCACCACCACCATCTAATTCCAGAAATTCTCACCTCCCCAAAAAGAAAAGCCATCCCCATCAATCATTCCCCCACTCCCCCTGCAGCCCCTGGAAACTACCAATCCACTCTCTGGATACATTGTATCTAACTAGACGTTCATATATATTTTAAATAACGGCTGTGTGAAAGCCAAATGGTGAAATTCCTGGAAATACAGCCACGGGCTCCCATGAGCGGGGACGAGCTGGCTCCAGCATGCCACTGGCCCGCGGGCAACTGCCCCCACCGCATGAATTCTTCATGCCCCATACAGAGCGCATCAATAATTGATGGCCCGCTCAGCATGGCCCAGCCAGCCGCTCCATCTTGTCCCAGCCCTGCTGCAGAGGCTCAGGGTGGCCTCAGGGGCCCCAGGCCACTGCTCACAGGGGCAAATGCCCCCCAAGTCCTTGTTCCACACAATACCCACTGCCGGCATCAAGGCACCCACTGCATCAAGCCCTTTATCGACCATTACTCAGACCTCGTGGTCAGTGCCCACTTTAGATATGACAAAAGAGAGAGTGGGGACACTGGTGGTTCTCAAACTAGGTTCCCTGGAGCCCTCGGGGGGCCACCCCAATAATAGGCGGTGCCTGGCTGCCTCCAGGCTGTAGTGGGAGCTGGGGTGCTTTCCACTGTGGTCAGATTTCCACTGAAGAAAGGGCTTGGGGGCCAATCATGAATGTTGGGAGACCACCATTGACCCGCTGCAGAGGCCAGGCTAGGGCTTGGGCTGAGCAAAAGACAGCAGGTGGTGGAGGCTTCAGGGTCACCTGGCAGGATGCGGATACAGCCCCTAAGTGAGCACAGCTCCACCTGTTTCTCACCTCCGTACAGCCTCTGCCCTCATCCCCCAGTTCCAGAGCTCCTGCCCTTGTCTCCCATGTCTGTCCTCCTGGAAGCAGCCACCAGAGGGCGTCAATGAGCACCTGAGTCGGGTACCCCCTTCTCTGCCCACTGCCCTCCAGGGCTCCTACCTTCCTCCCGTCAAAGCCCAAGGCCTCCCCACACCCACGAGCCCCTGCCCTCCCCCTCTCTCACTCCGCCCCAGCCACATGGGCCTCTCTGCGGTTCCTCCTACATGCCAGGCAGGGTCTTACCACAGGACCCTTGCACTGGCTGTCCCCTCTGGCTGGAATGCCCTTCTCCCCAGGTTTCCCATTGGTTATTACTTTCTTGTCATTCAGGCCTCAGCTCAAACATCACCTCCTCAGGAAGCCCTCCCAGATCCCCCATCAAGTTCCCATCCATTTGTCTCTCCATTATCTTGCAATTATAACTAAGCAAAATGATTATTCTGGATGAATGGCTATCTTTCCCAACCTGTCTATGAGCCCAGTAAGGGAGGCCACCAGATTGGCCTGGGTCATTGCTGCATCCCAGGCACCCGGCACCAGGCTGGGCTCACAGAAGGTGCTCAAACCTGTTTGCTGAGTGAATAAATGACCAAAGGGGCAAGGCTCCCCCAGGTGGATGCTTCCCACCCACAGAAAGGGAGACAGGCCTGGAGGCAGGGCCTCCTAGATCCCAAGGACTCGGCCAGTGGCGGCCTCACAAAAGCTAAGGTGGGTGGGAATCCGGGGAGGCTGTTCTGAGGTAGGGTGGGGATGCAGCATCCCACAGGAGCCACATGCGGCATAACTGCGCCACGTCCTGTCCTGTCATCTCTGGGCCCCACCTGAGCAGCTGTAACACCTGAGGCTGTACCCAGACAAGCATGAGTCCTTATTCAGCATCTGCCTCTGGGCATGGTTCCATGACAACAGCTGGAGTTTTTTCCTCAGGCACCCTTTCCTGGCCCCATATCACAGACAGGGACACTAAGGCCTCCTGAATCTACCACACTGGATCACCGAAGCAACCAAACGGCCTTCACCTGCCCAGGCCTCAGATGAGCAAACAGTCTCAGGGGGAATCTGACCTGCATAAGGCCAATGGAGGGGACACTACAGGGCCTCCATTCCACACTTGACTGGTCTCTTGGTTTAGAGACCCCCTGCGCCCTGTCAGAACAGTGTTCGAGCCCTCCACCCACTCCCTCCAGGAGTCTGGGCACTCACCCACTACTGGCATCCCAAGCCATCAGCCCTGCCAAGTGGGAGAAGCGTAGCCCAGGTGTGTTTGTGTGGCTGGAGGGACAGTTCTTTGTTCTGGTTTCCATAGGTACAGCGTCTCTGGGCCGGCCCCTCCTCCACCCCTCCCAGTAGCTCAGCCCTTGCCTGGCAGTCCCTTGGCCAGGCCCATCTGGGCAACTTGTTATGTTTCAAAGTTGGCGCCAGTGAACCTGGCATGGCATTAGAGGGAACAGCCCGTGCAAAAGCCCTGAGGCAGGACTGTACCTAACATGTTGGAGGAATGTAGAGCAGATGGTGAGAGAGGTGTACTGTGGGAGGTGAGGGACAGGAGGAGACATGCAGGGCCCATGTTTCAGCATTTAATCCTGGAAGCAGCCCTGACCCTCAAGGAGTTATGTCAATCTCCATTTTACAGAGGGGAAACTGAGGCTCGGAGAATCGAATTACTTGTTCAAGGTACCCTGGCGAGTGGCAGAGACAGAAACCCACGTCTGTTTGATTCCAAGGTCTGAACTCCCCAACTATTGGGCGGAACCGTCCTTACCCTGCTGCGGCCCCCCAGGGCATCCACCAACCCCAGCTGGGCTCAGATATGCTCAGGAAGTAACCTCCCAGGCCTGTTTACAGCTGGGGCCCCCAGGATAGAGGAGGTGGGGACGCACACAGATCTAGGTCAGATCACCTGCCAGTTACCACAGCTACCTTCCCAGTTCACAGCTGGCAAAAGTGAGGCCAAGGCTTCAGGCCACCAGGGAGCTCCTAGGTGGCCAGTCTGGGTGGCGCGGCTCTGGCTATCCTGGCTGCCTGGACCGCCACAGGCCACAGTCATTCCCACCTTCATGCCTTTGGCCAGGCTCCCCACCACCTGGAATGCCCTCCTGACACTGGAATCTGGCCCTAGTACCTGGCACCCTGCACTGTAAAAGGGGCAGAGTCCATCAGAATCCCTGTGTGTTTCGGGGTGGGGGGAAGCTGGTCCCAAAGCACCACCCCAAGCCACGGGGGACAGTGCAGATGCAGTCTGCCTCCCCCTAACCCACACAGCAAGAGAGTAACAGAGTGCAAGCAAGAAACAGACAGGGACAGGGAAACTGAGACAGAAATACACAGAGAGATACGGGGTGCAGGAGTATAGGGGGCAGGAGAGACAGAGGGCGGCCAGGTGGTCCCCTAGATGTGCGGAGATGGGGGGCGCCATGTCATCGCTCACTCACCTGCTCTCCCAGGTCCGTCCGTCGGTCCCACCGATAGTCGGCAATCTGTTCAGCCACCTCCGACGGACCGCTTCGGCGGCCGCGGAACTCGCGCCTGAGGACTGGGACGGGGCGGGGCGGGAAGCTAGACTCCGCCCACCAAACGCCCCTCCCCTAGGCGCGGCCCCGCCCCGCCCCCGCCCGCACCGAAAGGACAGGAGAGGGGCCGGGCCGAGAGGGTGGGCCCAGCCAATGGCAGTGCGGGCGACGTACAAAGTCGCCAATGGGAGCAGAGCACCTCCCGGGAGGAGACGGGATCTAAGGCGGGGCCAAACGGCTCCGGGGAATTCCTCCGGAATCGAGAAAGGGGCCGGATGCGGGGGTGCTGGGCTGGCCTTGGGGCACAGTACGAAGATAGGGGAGGAAGGAGGCACAGAGTCAAAAACAGAGAACTGGGGGCTGGGTGGAGAGAAAGGACGGAGAGAGCCAGAAAGAAAAACAGACCGACCATGTGGCTTTGGGCAGGCCCCTCCCTCCGGGACTCAGTTGGCCCACCTGGGCTAATGCACAAACCCGTTTTCTTTACTTACTGCCCCGGGAACCCTTACAAATGCAGATTCCTGTACCCTCACAAGGGCTGAATCTGACCCAAGGTTGAAGGTAGACCGCTCTGGGCTGCAGATAAATTCTCGGGGGGTTTTAGGCAGCCACTGGGGGACAGGCTCTGGGGACCTCACCAGGGGACACCCCGATCCAGCCTCGATTTCCGTGGGAATGAGCCAGTGGGACACGCAGGAGCCTGCTGGCCGCCAGCGGGTGGAGCGGCAGGGCCAGCTGGGGCCCCCCAGGAGGATGCAGCTGTGAGTCCTGGGAAGTGAGCCCAGGAGCGGCTCTCATCCCGTCTGCTGCCCCATTTCCTCCCTGCAGCCCCAACTCGGTGTTAGTTGCAGCGCGGGCCAGGGGAGGCCAGAGCAGGCCAGACAAGTGTTTGTTGAGTGCCTGGTGTGTGGAGTCCTGTTCTGCACACCGGGGACACACAACCCTGGCATGGGCCTCATGAGACAAAAATAAATGAAATGTCTCCACATCCCTTTGGAGGAGGAAACTGAGGCCCAGAGAGGGGAAGTGACTTGCCTGAGAACACACAGGCTCAAGTGGCAGAGCCAGGATTCCAACCCAGGAGTGCTTGTCCCAGCAACTACCACCCACAGCCAGGTCCAGAGTTCCTCACCCTTGGCACTGTTGAAATTGGGAGATGGTAATTCCTGTGTGTAGAGTGGGGCCATCCTGGGTACCGTGGGGGTGTTGAGCAGCATTCCTGGCTCCCACTTACTTGATGTCAGGAACAAGCTCTACCCCCCAGTGAGGACAATCAAAAATGTCTCTGATCATTGCCAATTGTCCCCCTTAGGGGGGCAGATTTGTCCCTGTTGAGACCCACTGTTATAGATCCCTCTCTCCACGCCCTCAGCCCTCAAACTGTGGAGACCCATTCTTTAGATCAGCGTAGCTAATGGGGGCCACAGAGGCAGAGGGACTGTGTTTAACATCTCATTAAACCACAGCAAATTGATTTGAGTCCAGGATGGACATGGGCAAAGAGTGACCCAGGTGAGTTCAAAGCCAGCTTTGTCACTATCTGCCTACATGTGTTCATCTCTCTGAACCTCAGTGTTCCAGATCTGTGACATGGGAATAATAAAGCCTGCTGGTGTCCATAAATAAGAACAAATAAAAAGTGGGCATATTCGTGAAGAAATTAGAACCTTCCTACTTCGTGGGTGGGAATGTAAAATGGTGCAGCCGCTACAGAAAAGTTGAGCAGTTTCTCAAAAGAGTAACCAAAATTACCATATGACCCAGCAATTCCCCTCCTAGGTTTCCACCCAAAGGAATTGAGAGCAGGGACTTGAACAGATACTTGTATAACAGTGGTGATAGCAGCATTATTCACAATAGCCAAAAGATGGAAACAACCCACATGTCCATCAACTGCTGAATGGATAAACAAATCATGGTTCATCCGTACAAGGGAATAGTGTTCAGCCAAAAAAGGAAGTTCTGACACCTGCTACAACGCGCATGAACCTTGAAAACCGAAGAGCCTGTCACAAGAGCAGGGGGAAAGGGAGCTAGTGTTTCATGGGGCCAGAGTTCCAGCTTGGGCCACTGGAAAGTTCTGGAAGTGGGTGGTGAGGATGGCTATGCAACAGTGTGAATGTGCTTAGTGGCACTGAATTGTACACTTCAAAATGGTTATGGTGGTAAATTTTTTACATATTTTCCACAATTTTAGAAAACGAATAATGTAATATGCCAAAACTCCTGAATTATATGCTTTCAGGAGGTGAAATCTATGTAATTATGTGCCAATAAAGCTTTTTTTTCTTTATGTGTCCAGCAGCACATTTGGTAATAACATATGTTATTATTATAACATTATTATAGCTAATACTCCTCGATCACCTATTATGTACCAGTCACTGTTAGCGTTTTACATAAATTAAAGTCACCCAAACCTCATAGCAGCCCTGCAATGGGGCACAAATGTCCCATTTCATAAATGATTAAATTGAGGCTCAAAGTAAGGATAGGCTTGTCCCAGGTCGTGGCAGAGGTGGGATTAGAACCCGGGGCAGTGTAAATGGGATGTAAAAATGTACAGAGCCTCTGGGTGGCCCCGACATCCTTGGAGTCCCTCTAGCAGGGCAGGGGCTGAGCCAGTAAAGACTCGACCAGGGGCTCTTTCCCGGGGGGGCGACTCAGCTCGGAATTGGGGCTCAGCCTGGGACAAAGGACTCTATCCGCGGTTGAGGGCTCGGGCGGGATGGGGGGCTCAGCCAGTCTCAAGGAGCTCAGCCTGTGTCGGATCTCAACTCAGTGTGGAGGCTCAACCTGGAGCTGGGGGCCTTCAGCCGGGGTGGGGGCCCGGTCCCGGGTCCGAGTGTCTTGGCTGCGCCGTTTCTGGCCGTGCCCGGCAGGGGGCGTGCTCTGCCCACTGCCTGGGCCGGCGGCTCCTTAGCTTTCCCGGGAATGGTTTGCCGGGACGCGCGGGATCTGCGTGCTGGACAGATCCAAGCCACTCCAGAACCCAGACCCATCCAGTGTCACCTGCACCACGAAATCAGACCTCGCCCACCCCACCCCCCCCACGGCGCTGTGTGGCCCCTAGCGAACGACGTCCTTCTCTGGGTCTCTGCCTCGCGCCTGCGCATTGGGACCACGATGGTGGCAGGGTGGGGATAGAAACCGGGGAGCCCTATTTCCCGGGAGTCTCCGGGAGCCCCTCTTCCCTAGCTTGGCGGCTTCCCCACCCGCGGGGCGCTTTGGGGGCCGGTGGCAGTGACCAGAGCACCGGCCCCCCACCCACGTCCTAAACCCGGGCGTAACTCGCACGGACCGCGACCCATCTGTACCCCACAGTCCATCCGTCTCTTCCCGCAAGACCCCTCTCAGGGCTCCTTAGGAAGCGGTTGGGCGGGCGGGCCCAGCGCGGCCATCCTGGGGGGGCTCCTACAACTACCCCAAGGGCCCTGAGTGGGAGCTGCCTTCATCCCGGGGACTCGGCCTGCGGTCAGGATCACAGGCCCTGGGCGACCTCCTCTCCCCTGCACAGGGCGGGAAGGTCCTTAGCGTCAGTCCTCGGCCTCCGTCGCTCCCATCCCCCACCCCTCCTGGCCGCGGGGAAGGCGCGGAGGAGGGCGCTTGCCCAGCCGCAGGATGTATTTACAAGTGTCAGCCGTGCAGACGCCAGCCGGCCGCCTGCGTGTGGGAGGCGGCGTCTGCGGGGATGAACGGCCGCGTGTGCGCCCTTGTGCGCGCGCGGGTGGTTGGGGAGCGGCTGGCCTGATCTCTCCTGGCAAGAGGAACCTTCACTTTGGGGACTCCGTTGCTTCTAAGAGAGAGCGGGCGTCAACCACAGGAGGAAGCCGGGAGGGTCCTTTTTATTCTTGCCCGCTGACCATGGGCAAATCGTAGGTCCACTCCGAGCCTCCGTTTCCTCGTCTGTAAATCAAACGCATGATACCCATCATTCCGCATTGCAAAGACTGGCTGAGGATGCAGAAAGTGCTAAACCCAGCTTATGGAAGTAGGTCCTCTGCACACAGAAGACTTCAGAGGGTCAGGACAATCTGGGAAGGCTTCCTATAGGAGAAGGTCTTGGGCAACGAGGTGTGCTGAGGGTTGCGCCAGACAGCCTGTAATGTGTGATGTTGCTCAGCGTCTGTTCACCCTCATCTCCCGGGGAGGGGGGCACACGGTGCGGGTGGGAAATCGATTTCCGCCGCTGTCCTCAACACCCACCCGCCTATCTTGGTGACTTAATCGGGGCCTGAGCTGGGGGTGCCTCTGACCTCATCTTCCCACCTCTGCGAGGGTGTGTGAGCAGAACCCAGACACGGTAAAATAGTAACTCGGTGCTCCACGCCCAGCAGGAATCCGGGGCAACAGGCAGCTTCCGCGCGTTATCTCAGAGTCCCTGCCTCGACCCCGGAGGAAGGCTTTGTTAATTTCGTTAGCAGATAAGAAAACCGAGCCCAGAGAAGGAATTCACTGGCCTTGGGGACACAGAACAAACGTGAGACGGAGCTGCGTGCAATTGGTCTCCCTTCCTCCATCGCTCTCCTCTTCAGTGCATTCTCCCTGCAGCCGCCAGAGGGCATCCATGAGCACCTGAGTCAGGTGCCCCGCCCACAACCCTTTAGGGTCTCCATCTTCTTGGAGGTCAAAGCCCAAGTCCTCCCCCTGCCCCATGAGGCCCTGCACTAACTGTCCTGTCCCCTCCCTACCCCCTTCCCGTCGCTCACTCTGCCGCAGCCACACGGGCCTCCTCCTCGCTATTCCTCCCACACAATAGCCACTGCCCTGCCCCAGGACCTTTGCATGGGCTGTTCCTCCTGCCTGTAATGCTGTTTCCTCGAGATCTTCAAAGAGCATCGTCTCATCAGCTGCGGGTGAGGCGGGTGGGAGAGACCCCTGCTCACAGAAGGGTGAGGAGGTGGAGATGATGGAATGCCTTCTGCTCCATTCAACCCCTCTCCCTTCCTAGAGGAAGACCTTCAGTCCACCAGTGGCTCCTGGTCCTGGGAAATCCTCTTTCCTGGGCCCCTGTTTCCTCATCTGTAAAATAAACAGGTAACATTTTCCAAACCAGAGTCCATGGTTTCTTCCTTTTTCCATTCCCCCCCAATACCCATAGTTGTTAATTAATATTTTCCTTGCAACCCACTTACATTCGGAACATCAATAAATGCACTGGATTTTTCAAGTCTTTTTCTTCTAGCCACCTCGGTGAAAGAAAAATAGTCATCTCTCGGCATAGATAGAAGATAACTGGAAACAGAGTTTCATCTGAATCTAACTGGTGTACTGCTGTCTGCAGAAACACCCATCCGGTGGCATCCTGTGGGAGTAGCAGATGGGAGAAGCATCCCAGACCCCCCCCAGGACCCAAATGAGATTTGCAAAACAATGGAAAGGACATTTAAGATAAGTCTCTTTGAAACTGCAGTTCAAGGTTATTTCACACCACGCCAAGCAGCTCCTGAAGACATGTTATTTATGCACTGGGGGCATACAGCCCTATGCCTAGCCTTGATGCCCACTCAACAATATTTACTGGATGCCTGCTGTGTAGAGCACTGTTCTAGGTGCTGGGGAAGCAGCAGTTGGAGAAAATGGATGAAATTTCCTGCCCTGGTAAGGCTGACATTCCAGGGGGGAAGACACACAGTAACAGTCCAATGACATGTGTATAATGGCAGGTGGAAAAGTTCTCTGGCCAAAAATGAAGCCGGTTATCAGAGGGACAAGATGTTCAGAGAAGATGTCTCAGAGGAGGTGACATTTGAGCAGAGACCTAAAAGAGGTGAGGAGGAGCTGTGTGGGTATCTGTGGGAAGAGCATTCCAGGCAGAGGCAACAGCATGTGCAAAGGCCCTGAGGCATTAACTCTGGTGCACTCTTGTTTGGTGAATGGTTGGAGACAGGATGCAAGAGAATTGATGCTTCCTGGGTTCACACTTCCAGGGCCCCAGAGATTCCATTTTTAGTCACGGTCCTTAGGGAAATACTTTGCCAAGAGCAAAGAAGGATGTGTAAAAATTGTTCACAGCGGCAGTGTTTGTAATATTAAACACTAGGAATTAATCTAAACGTCCATGGAGAAAGAGAACACATAAATAAATTAAGACCTATTCACATGATGAAATCATGTAGAGCAGAAAAAATAATTAGATCTATACACTAATAATATCTAACATTTGTTGAGCACTTACTATGTGCCAGGCACTGTGCTAAGTGTTTTATGTATGATAACACACAGCAGCCCTTAGAAAACCAGCCTAGAAAGTAGAGAGTACTAGGATCTCTATTTTCCATATGTGGCAGCTTTAAATTGTGTCCAATAATTCTTTGGCTATTGAAGGAATGGAGCTTAACTCCCTCCTCCTTGAGGGTAGGCTGGACTTAGTGACTTAGTTTTAATGCATAGAGTAAGGCAGAAGTGACAATGTGTGCCTCCTAAGACAAGGGCATGAAAGGCACTCTGACTTCATCCTTGCTCTCTCTCATGGATCACTCAGTAGGGAGGTAAGCCAGCCGCCATGTTGTGAGGATGCCCAAGCAGCACGACTGAGAAGTCCATGTGTAGAGGAACCGAGGCCTCCCACCAACAGCCGTGTGCATGGACCAGCTTGGAAGCGGCTCCCCCAGCCCCAGTGGAGCCTTCAGAACCATCCAGATAAAAAACTCAATTTTTTGATCATTAGAAATGTTAAGAGATAATGTTTGTGGTTATCACACTGTTAAGTTGGGGAGCCCTTTGTTATTTAGCAATAGATCATGACTCGGAGGAAACTGAGGCAGAGAGAGGTTAAATAACTTTCCCAAAGTCACAGAGCCTGCACGTGGCAAAGCTTGAATTCAAACCCCATCAAAAATAAAATGTTCAGTGTAAAAAGGAAATTGCAAAATTTTGTATACCATGAGTACATAAATGAATATTTTTACTGCACGAAATAATCCTATTCACTGTTCATGAATATAAGTGGGTGAGAGTATGTAGGTCTATAAACATATAAAAAGGTGTGAATAGTGGTGGGGATCAAAGGAATGTCATGGTTACTTCTCATATTTTGTTTCTTAAAAATGAAAAAGACCTGAAGTAAGTATGACGAGTGTTAATCATTCACTGTTGGTCCCAGTGGAAGATACACAGGTGTTTCCTATATTCATCTTTGCACTTTTCTCAAAATTAAAAATAAATGATTATAACAGAGAGAAAAAGTGGTGGAGGATTTAAATAGGTGGAGCAGGGGTGGGAGGGTGTTTCAGTCATAGGCACCAGCTTCAGCAAAGACCTGGAGGCAGCAGTGAGCATGGTCTTTTTGGAGAATGAGGAAACTTAGGGTGGTCATTCTACACCCTGGGGGTACATTTGAATCAGGTACCCAGCCCCCAACTTCAGACCAGATAATCCAGAATCTCTGGGACAGGGGATAGGGTGGAAGGTGGTGGTAAGAATTGAAAGCTCCCCAAGTGATTCTAATATGCACACAGCATTGGGAACCACTGGATGCACGGTCCAGTGCAGTAGTCACTTAAAACATGTTTGTGTGCCGCAAAGTGATTCCTGCGGGAGAGTGATCGAGAAGGAGAGGGGGGTGGGCAGGCCACGTCTGTCAGCCTGTAGTGTGGACTGAGGAGAAGTTGGGCAGCTAAGATCCAGTTCCCTTAATTGCACTTCATGAATTACCATCACTAGCATAAGGGAATTGTAGGTGGTGACAAGTGCTATAAAGAAAATGCAAGAAGATGATGGCATAGAAAGTGACGGGGCAGCTGTTTGAGTTGGGGTTGTCAGGGAGGGCTTCTTGGAGGAGGTGATATTTGAACAGAGACCTGGAGGGTGAGCTCGGGGCAGCCCTAATGGTGTGGGAAAGTTGTGCCAGGTAGAGTGAAGAGCAAAAGAAAAGTCTCTGAGGAGGTGACAAACATATAAACAGAGGGTTCCAGCACAGGGTGACCAGGCAGGCACCCTGGCTCAGGCGGAGGGGGTCAGAGTGAGGTTTCAGGGAGAAGGCATCTGGGATCCACAGGATGAATTTTCCCAGCTCAGTGCTGTCGCCTCTCAGAAAAAGGACCCCTCCCCCCGACCTCTGAGGGAAACAGCACCTGAATCAAGGCGCATATTTGTTGCAGGGGAGCAACAGCGCTTAGCCTGGTGCTCATGGACCTCGGTTTGGGGAAAGAAGCAGCAGTTAAAAAATGTAATTCCGTTCTCCATCGCGGGCGGTGGAGGGAGTTGGGCGGGGAGAGATGGAGGGGTTAGAGGATGGGGGGATGTAAATGCACAGGGCACCTGCGGGGTCAGGGCTGCTGTCAGGAGACCTCTGGGGCCCTCAAACCCCCCACCCGCTCTGGTCCTGCCCCCCGACAGTTTGGTGCCCACACAGCCATGACTGCAGTGGCCAGTTGAAATCCCAGACCATCATCCCATCCTGGGCTGCCCCGAGCTCCAGTGGCCGCCCCCCCAGCGTCCTGCCAACAAGCCCAAATGCCACCTGTGCCTCCACCAAAGGAAACTGCTTTCCAGCCTGTCTCACCGCCAAGCCTTTGCCCGTGCCGTTCCCTCTTCCCCTTCCAGAAACAGACCTCAAGGAAGAAGTCATGCATGTGGCCTTAGTCACCTGTGTGAGAAATGACCCTGATCTTAGAGGCTCCAAGCAACACCCGTTGCTACTCACAGCCACGGCTTAGTGAGCATCCTGCTTCAGGGTCTCATAAGACCACATTTAAGGATATGGATGGGGTCATGGTCTCCTCTAAAGGCACGACTGGGGCTGGCTCGGCTTCCAAGGGTGGTGGAGGGCAGGTTGGCAGCAGCCAGTTCCCTGCAGGCTGGCCTTCCCCACCAGGGCAAGCATGCAAACAGAGCCAGTGAGAGATAGATGGGCAGGGGAACCAGCAGTACAGAAGTTACAATCTTACGTAACCCAATTAACCCTTAGAAATCACCTTCCATCACTCTTGCTATATTCTGTTGATTACAAGTGAGTCATAAACCCCACTCACACCCAGTTGGAGGGGATCACACAAGCTAGAGGTGAGGATCCTTGAAGAGCCATTCTAGAATTAGGGCTCTAAACTTTAAGGACATTACATTATGGTTTTGTTGTGGAATACTATACAGCTGTTAAAAGTGATAGGAAGAAAACAAAAGCAAGATGATCCATTGTGAGATTTGCTTTAGCCTACTGCCCCCCCACCACTTATTTTTCTAACTCTACCCAAGTGCTGCTTTTCTTCCTCTAGCCCTAAACAAATGATTTGTTGCAACTTAGGGAATGTAGCAAGCAAGCCCAAACAACATAGTAAAAACAGGAAGGATTCCATCTTAAAACCAAATTAGTTAAAAAAGTTTCTTAGCAAACAGACAATAACTCAGCCCACCTTGGGAGCAAAGCAGGCAGTCTTGAGCGATAGGCTCCCCGACCAGGAAGCTGCCATCCCGGGAGGGAATCAGAGCAGTAAATTTCTTGTAAATAACCAGGAAGACTAATAAGAAACTTAGTGTTTCTTCAAAGATATTTGGGACCACTTAGTAGGTGTGCATCCCTAGCCCTTTGTCCCTCAACTGCCTATAAAACCCCTAGACAGCGCAGCACCGCGGGCTCTCTTGTCCCCTCCTGGCCTGAGCTGGGAGCTCTGTCCTCTGGCTTTCTCTCTAAATAAAAGCCTCTGCCTTGCTCTCCTTAAAAAAAAAAAAACGTGATAGAAAAGTTTTAATGTAGAATAGTATCCTGTTATAGTTGAAAAAAGTTATGTATATATAAACACCCCTCCAGTAATGGTCCTGCCTCAGGGCCTTTGCATGTGCTCTGCCCTCTGCCTAGAATGGTCTTCCTTCGTATCTCTGCATGGCTCCCTCCCTCATCTCCTTCAAAGGTTGCCTCCTCAGACAGGCCTTCCCAGAGTGCCCACCCTGCTTTGTTTTGTCCACAGCTTACCTCACCACTTGACCTTTATCTTGTTAATCCTCCATCTCCCCCCCCTGGAATGTCCCCTCCACAAGGGTGGGGACTTTTGTCTGTGTTGTCCACTGCTGTGTTTCTATTGCCTAGCATGCAGCAGGTGCTCTTAATATGGACTGAACAAATGATTTCATACACACACACACAGATTCTTTGATTACTCTCTGCCTCTCCCCACCCCCAAGCAAAATCCTAAAGTCAGCCTCCTTTTCTTTTCTTCTTTTTTATCAAATGTATATGGCAGTGGTTCAGCAGTCCCTCTCCCTCACTCCCCTCCCCCCTGGTACCCGCTAGTCCCTTCTTGGAGTCTGTGAGTCTGCTGCTGTTTTGTTCCTTCAGTTTTCCTTTGTTCTTAAACTCCACATATGAGTGAAATCATTTGGTACTTGTCTCTCTCCGCCTGGCTTATTTCACTGAGCACAATACCCTCCAGCTCCATCCATGTGGTTGCAAATGGCAGGATTTCTTTACTTTTTACGGCTGAATAATACTCCATTGTGAATATGTACCGCATCTTCTTCATCCAGTCATCTACTGATGGACACTTAGGTTGTTTTGAAATCTTGGGCAACCCCCCTTTTCTTAAATGCCCTCAACAATCCCTGCTCTTGGGATGGCTTTACCCTGTCCCCCAACTTCATCTTGCTGCTAGGCAACCCAAAGCCCCTGACTCCCCCAGCCTCCCAACCCTCACCCCCTTTCTTGGGTAAAACAGACTAGCTTTCCCCACCTGCCCCCCACCAAGCTCACCCACCCCAGATCACTCTTTCTGAACCAAACTGTCTCAGATGAGGGTCCCAAAGCGAGTCAGCCCCTCCCCACAGCCCCCTCCCCCCCAGGAATATCCATGGCTACAGCAACCCTCAGAGTCCATTCCTTCCATGTTCTGAGCACCTTCTCGGCGCTGGTTTACTTAATCATCACCCCGTGAGAAGGTGCGCCCATTGTTCCATGCAGAAGAGGAGGCCGAACTGCCAGGGGTCGCACGGCAAGCAGGGGTTGCAGCTGGGACCAGCACCTGAAGCCTCAGGGGACCCCAAGCCAGGTGCTGTGTGACCTTGAGGAGTCCCCCTTCCCTCTCTGGCTCCCCACCCCCATTCCCAGCCAAGCAGGGAGACAGTGAGCCGATAGGATCCATCGCAGTTCCACCCCCCAGCTCTAAGGAGTACCTGGGGAGAAGGGAAGCAGATGGAGGGACCCAGAAATAAAAGGGGCCCAACCCGGTATAGCAGAGGAATGTGAAGCTCAGAGACAGACAGTGCCGGGGGAGGGCGCCCAGCACATCTGAGATCCCAGCAAACACTGAAATATTATGTCAGAGGGAGGAGGAGAGACAGGGAGGCAGGAAGGGGTGAGGGGAGATGTTGGAGGGAGGCCAGACCATCCCCTGCCCCTGTGGGCAGGGTTACCGGGTGTGCGACTCCACAGGGGCCTGGGGAGGGGAGTTAGGGGGTGTGGAGAGGGGCAGTGGATGATGCAGATGCCCCAAGGTAAGGCACCCAGGCAGAGGGAGAGGGGGGCAGACCCAGAGACACGTGAGGGTGAGACACGTGAGGGATCCGAGATACGCCCCAGATCCGGAGAGACAGACAAAGCATCGCAGAGATTACGAGAGACCTGGTCAGCTTTAGACACTCGGTGACATTCAAGAGACTGAATCCTGGCAGATGCTGGAGCCCAGGAGGTCCCCCAGAGTCTACCCCCAGCCCTCAAGGTCAGGCTGTGGAGGGAGGGAGCTGGAGTTGGGGGTGGGGTGGGGGTTGTCTAGAGAGGATGGGGAGAGGACGCTCCGGTTTGGGTGGGAGAATTAAGGCTGCACAGAAGAGGGGCTTAGGACAAGGACATTAAAGGATGGACAGGCAGCCACTAGCTAGGAAGAAAAGACCCTGGAGGAAAGGCATTCCTGGCAGAGGGCACAGCCTGTGCAAAGGCCCTGGGGCAACACCGGGCCTGGCATGTTGGAGGACCAGTGAGGAGGCCCTTGTGGCTGGAGCAGAGTGGCAGAGTGAGCGTGGGGGAGAAGGATGAGGAGAGGGCAGGAAGGGGACAGGGCAGGTCAAGCAGGGCCTCACGGGCTGTGGGCAGGAGGTGGGATGGATCTGGCTTAGATTTTAAATTGTGCATTCTGAATTCTTTCACATAAGAAAAACAAAAAACTCAGGCAAAAGTGACAAAACTGTATTATTAACCGAGGTTGGTCCTTATGTGATATTATTATTATATATTATTCTCTGGACTCCAAATATAAATCAACTAATACATGAATGATGGCATGTTGAATCTGATGGGTGGGTCTCTGACTCCAGTCCCAGCTGGACTCAGTTACTTCGGGGCGTCCGGGTCTCCCTCTGACCTCCACCTTTGGCCTTTCCTGGAGTTGGGGACCCCCATCACTGCCCCCCTCACCTTGAGCCTCCCTGGTAGGGAGACTGGCTTCTTCCCCAAAGTCCTCTTTGGTGCCGCAGCTCTGAAGGCCTAATTGTGTGTGAAATCCAATCGAATTATCAGGCCCTGATGAGCAATTCCTGAAATTATTTAGCTCAGTGAAGTAAATAATGACATTAGCGTTCTCTGGAGCTACCGGCTGCTCCCTCCCCCTTCATGTCAGGCCTGATTTCTAGTTGCCTGCAGGGTCTTTTGCCTGAATGGTGGAAACAAAGAAGAGAGTGGGCACA
This sequence comes from Manis javanica, assembly GCF_040802235.1. Taxonomy (NCBI): domain Eukaryota; kingdom Metazoa; phylum Chordata; class Mammalia; order Pholidota; family Manidae; genus Manis; species Manis javanica. Next base: position 96,075,787 of record NC_133168.1, on the reverse strand, counting down.
GGAGGGACTTGTAATGCTTTTCTACAGATGGGGAAACTGAGGCCCAAAGCTGGAACTGCCTGAAGTCACACAGGGAATTAGGGCCTCTGGAATTCCTCTCCACCTCTTCCCCCATTCCTGCAGGCAATGATGCCCCAAATGGGTACCCCTCTCACCCTCATGTCCATCCTTGGGTGTGCCACAGAGGGACTCAAATACCAGACAAGAGTGACATGCAGAGTAGAGGGGGCATCTGGTGTGCATAAATCGTAAGACCTTGTCTTGTTGAGAGATGCAAAGAAGCGTTGACTTACTCTCTGCTATGATAAACTAAGTACGCATGTTAACAACTGTAAGGGCAACTAGTCAGAGGACAGAAATAGAATGAATTATTTCCAGATCACTAGAGGGAATAAAAAAGGAAATAAAGAAAGTCAAACAAATTTGGCAGAAAGTGGAGGAGGAGGTAAAAAGGATGCAACAGGAAAAAAGTCAAGCTGAATAGAAAACACACAATAAAAGAAGGTGATGGAGATCTATCCAAATATGTCCACAAATGCAATAAATATAAATGGATTAAGCTCATCGCTTGAAAGACACAGACTCTCAGACTGGATGCAGAGAAACAACAGCAAACGAAATCCACCTCTAGGTGCGTCTGAAGACACACACCTGGAACAGAAGGTAGGGTCAATAACAAGTAAATGGCAAGAAAAAAAGGAAGAAAGAGAAAGAGATAATTGGGAGCCTACAGACTAAAAGAAACAGATGTATCAACCAATTACATATGTGGATCTCATTTGGATCCTGCTTTAAACTGTAGGGGAAAAAATGATGACTTTTTTTATAGAATTGGAAATTTAAAGACTGATGGGATATTTGGGTGGATGAGATAATGGGAATACTGTGAAATGTTTAGCCTTGAGTCCTTATCTTTCAGAGATACAAACTGATATGTGTATGGATGAATTATATGATGTGCGGAAATTTCTTCAAAGTAATACCAAAAGGCGTGAAACAAGATCAGTTGTGAGTTAATACCTGTCAACATGACGTTGATGCTGGCTACCTGGGGGTTCCGTGTATTATTTTCTCTATGTTTGAAAGGTCCTGTAATAAGATGTTAAGAAAAAAAAGAAAAGAACAATGAAGATAAGCTTAAACATCAACGATTAGAAAAGGATTTTTATCAGGCCGATATGAAACCCCAAAAGAGCCCTCAAAATAATAAAGCAGACCTGTTCCTGCATGGATGGACCCCTACCTATATCATCCACCACCTACTCCCTTCTTCACTTCTTAAAATCAATCCTTTCTCTGGTTCTTGCCCTAGGCCCTTTGCACATGCTGTACCCCCTGCCTGGACCATGTTCTCTCCTCTTACTATGCTTATTCATTTTTCAGGTTTCAACCTCAATGGCCCCTGCTCTGAGAAGCCTTCCCTGATTGCCAGACTTGGCCAGATGCCTCATCTGCACCCCCAAAAGACTGGGAATACCCCATCATTACCCTCATTATACTCAGTTATAACTACCTGTTTTCCAGTCTATCACTCCCATAGGATTGTGAGCCCCCTGAGGACAGGGCACCAATAAATTTTGGCCCCTGCAGTGATTGCAGGGCCCCCAGCACAGGGCCTGGCACACAGTAGGTGCTCAGTGCCGATGTGCTGGGTGAATTTACCTGTGCCCCTCAGCAACCCCTCCCTGTCTTTAGGCCTCAAGCTCCTCTCCTATAAAATAGGGTGAAACCCTCCCATACAGGCTTGGGATGAGGGGTGGAAGAGAAGGCAGGGAAAATGCCGAGGTGGTCACACACAGTGGGGGCGTCATAAATGTGCCCCCCACCTCAATGAAGAGCTGAAGTCATGGTCAGGTGCCCTGTTCTCTCCCGTCCCTCCCTCTGTCTGGCCCAGGCCCTGGAACAATGGAGAATCATTGCTTCTCTTTTCCAGAGGAGGCTGAAAAACTCTCTCTCCCTGTGAAACCGCAAAGGGCCTGTCAGCAGCTCCCCCAGGGCAGAGTCCCTAGGCCTGGTACGCAGTGGGTGCTTTCTAATCCTTTGATGAATTAATGGAAATTTATTGAGCGCCATCTGTGCGCCAGGCAATGGTCCACGCACAGGGGACACTGCAGGGCTCAAGATGTGCAGAATTCTGCCCTCCTGGAGTTGACATGACAGACGATGAGACAGACAAAAATCAGACACACATCGTCGGGTTGAATGGTGCCCCCTTGAAATAAATTCATGCTCACCTGGAACCTCAGAAAGGGATCTTGTCTGGTAACAGGGTCTTTGCAGATGCAATTAGTGAGGGATCTTGAGGTGAGGTCACCCCGGATTTAGGGTAGGCCCTAAATCCAATGACTGGTGCCTTCGTAAGATTCAACACGCAGAGAAAACAGCCATGGGAAGACAGAGCGGAGACTGGGGCTGTGCCCCTACGAGCCAAGGAACACCAAGGACCCTCATACTCCCTGGCTTACAGCAACACAGACTCGTGGTTTTGAGGTTCTGTAGGCTGGAGGTCTGACGTAGGTCTCCCGGGCTCACATCAGGTGTGGGTAGAGCTGATTCTTCCAGTGGCTCCAGGGGAGGGTGGTTTCTTGCCTTTTCCAGATTCAAGAGGCACCGCCTCCTTGGCTTAGGGTGGTCCTTTCCTCAAGGGCTTTATAGCCACGGAGGACTGGTGTTGTCTTTCATCCTGAACTGTTTGGATTCTTCGCTCCCCTTACCCAAGAACTCCTGTGATGACACCGGGCTCACTGAGATAATCCAAGATCATCTCTTTATCTTCGTGTCAACTGATTAGCAAACTTAATTTCACCTGCAACCTTCATTCCCCTTTGCCAAGTCAGGTAACATATTCCCGGGTTCCAGGGATTAAAACATGAGGTCGTCGGGGAGGCATGATTTTGCCTTCTGCAGTTGCTTGTGCATTTTCAGACAACAGAACAGGTGGGGGAATTCCTAACCATGTCACGATATTCCTCCTCCCTCCCCTCCTTTGGGACTTGCTCCTATTCATCCGTTAGATCTCAGCTTATGTATCACCTCCTCCAGGAAGCCCACCCTGATGCCTGATGTCCTCTCTGTTCCCCACAGTTATGTGTGTGTCCCCATCACAGCCTTCCACCCCATGTGGATTACCTGGTGCTATGTGTCACCCCCACTGGGCAGAGAGCACAGCCAGTGTGTCTTGCCCTGCTTTGCATTTATACCCACCACGAAGCCTAGCACACAGTAGATGCCCAATAAATGTTTAAGGACTGCATGAGTTAAGGGCTGCTCCCTCCCACCTGTCAACAGCGTTGGCCTATTGATTAACATAATAAAATATACACCGGGATTCATGGAGTTGGCAGGCAGGTGGGCACTGGTGGCCTCAGGACCCTGTAGCGCTGGCTGGCCTGGCTCAGCCCAGTGCCTGCCACCCTCAGCAGTTATGCAGCCTCTTCATTAAAGCAGGCCTTTTACTTAGGCAGGCCCTGCCAATTCTAATTGATTGCCTACATCCCAGGGGGCACTCAAGTTCCTGAGGTCAGTGGCTGGGCCAGAGCCAGGCTGTGGCAGGTGGGAGGGGGCAACTCCAGGAACGGAAAGGAGGCCCGAACCCGTGGGCTGGACCTTCTGCTGCCTGCCTGCCCACCTGCCTCTAGCCCCCAGACTAGAGCACCCACTGCTCTACAGGTTCAGAGTTTCCCTCCGAGTCCTTGCAAGCCCTTGGTATGTTTGACCTTCACACACGTGGTCATACCAAGAACACATAGAGATGCAGAGGGGTCCTTGGCACACGGAGACAAACCCGCAACCCACAGAATAAAAAAGTAAGTTTTGAAGTGTTTTCTGAGGACACCCACCCACAACCTGGACAGGTAGGTTCTCTGAGGTTCTGCAATCATTCCCATTTCACAGACAGTGTAGGTGAGGCTCAGAGATGAGAAGATAGGCTTGTTCAGGATGACACAGTTTCTCCACCAGTCTGTGCTCCTTGTGGCCCCAGGGCCTCTGCACCTGCTGTTCGGCTGTCTCCCACCCTTCCCTTGCCTCTCATCCTGTTCCCAGCTGCAGTGTCACTTCCTCAGGCTGGCCCTCCGCTCCCTCACTCCCTTGGGAGGCTCTGATTCCTTGAGACTCTTTCGGAGCTTCTTTCATTAATATCTGTCGCAACTGCCGCGAGTTCCCAGAGCCCTAGAGAGGCCTGGCACACAGTAGATGCTTAATAAATGGGCACTGGCTGAAAGTCAGCATTCAGGCCCAGTTCTAGGGCACAGCCCCTCCCAAACATAACTTGTAAACAGGCAGCTGGGGGAGGTCAGGCTCAGGGTGCCCCCCAACCCCGACTTAATCAGACTGTCCCACCTCAGCCACCAAACTTCTCGAAGCTGTTTCCACCTCTTCATCCTTCCTGGGGAGGCCTTGTTTACCGCTCTGCCCCAGCCCCAGAGGCAGAATCCTGTAGCCTCCTGGATTTTGAAACCAATACAATAAAATAGAAATAGGCGCCAGCGTCACAGGGACACCTCGGGCTAGACATTGGGAGGCCAGCCCCCGGCGCCTGCTGTCACTTTTAACCCTTCCTTTGTGAACTGAAGGGGATGGCAGACTTTGGAGCTGTTTGAGATTTGCCCAACGCCTTGGGAACCGGTAACAGCCATCCGTTAGGATAATGACTTTAATTAATATATAATAAAAGTATATTTAGCAGCATCCGTTTGGTGAGCGTTTACACTGCTCAAGGCACTTTCCATCTTTGTCAAACACTTGGGTTGATTCCACATCCCCTCCTGCGACCACCCAGCTTTTCTGCTTCTCTTTACAGCAACATGAGAGTCCACTGCCTGTGCTCACGTGCACCCACTTCCCATCCCACCGCTCCTTCCAGAATCCACTCTGATGGGGCGCTCACCCCCACCCCCACCCCCGCAGGGGGACACCTCACTCGGGGACGGATGCCAATGGCAGGACCCCCCACCTTGGCGACCACTGGGGCAGATGAAAGCTGCCACCATCTCGGCTGGGGGTGGGGGCAGGGGCGGGGGCGGGTCCCGGCCCAGGTCAGGGGGAGTGGGGACCCCAGTTTCCTCATCTGCAGGGTGGGTTTCATTGCAGAATGCAGTGGTAAGATTGTGAGGAGCTCGTGGGTGCAGGCGAGGGGCGTCGGTCTGGCTAGAACAATAGGGTCTGAAGAGGAAGAAGGGGTGTTGAATGACTGGGGAACACATGGGAACAGAGGAGGGGCATGGTTTCCCATGGCCACCGCTACTACCCTCTCTACAACCTGGGGCACGTAGATCTGCCCCCTGCCTGAGATCCTCTTCCCCGGCTGTCACCTGATGTCCCCAGCCCCTCCCAGGGAACAGCGCCGCCTCTGTGTCCAAGCTCGCAGGGCCAGCGTCGCTAGAGGTTTGCCAGCGTTGCCCAGAGACGGATGGGCAGCGGGCGGGCTCTGCCCCCTGCACGCAGACCCCCGCCCGCCCAGCCCCCGGGACCCCGGATTCAGGACAATGGGCAGGCCAGGGGAGGAGGGGGCAGGCGGGGCTGGGGGTCTTGGGGGGCCTGGGAACCAGGCGGCTCCGGCTGGCGTGCAGGAAGGGGATCCTGAGATCGGACAGGGGTTGCGAGGGGGCGCGGCCTCGGCGAGGGGCGTGGCTCGGGAGCCGGGAGAGCTTAGTCCCCTCCCCCTCGGAGGCTCCAGAAAGCGAGGCCGCCCCCACCTGCTGGCCGCGGGGCTCGTGCCGGGAACAGGTGTGGGGGGTTCTGAAGGCAGGCATAGGGGATACGATCCCTTTCGGAAGTGAAGTGGCATCGGCCCGCACCGCTATAAATACAGACACAGCTGACTGGGGAGGCGGGGGGATCGGAGACAACCTGGAGATCCGAGAAAAGGTGGGGTAGGGTGCGGGATCGGGGGCGACTATGGGCCCTGGGGACACGGTCAGGTTCCTGGATAGACGTGAAGCCCGGTGACGTGAAACACTCCGGACCCTGGCGTCCTGGGGTCCCGGGACAGACAGGATGAAAGTGGGGCTCCCCAGTCCTCAACCTTTCTGAGCACCCCAGTGACGAGTCCCTCCCCTCCACGAGCCCCGCCCCCTAGGAGCCCCGCCCCTCCTGAGCCCTGCCCCTAACTCAACTCCCTTCTCTTTGTCTCTGTCTCTCTCCCTCTCTCAGCTCCTCCCCTTTCCAGGCCCCCTCCCACCTTTCAGCCCTGTCGGAAGGTGGGTGGCCTCCTAGGCCAGGTAGAAAAGGGACCTCCGCGGTGGGGACCCCCCCGGCCCTTCTTCATCTGCGGCAGAACCTCATAGTTTGTAATTGAATAGCCACAGCTTTTGAGGTTCAGCCCCTCCCAGGGGGTCCCGCTGGGCCTGATAACCTAGCAAATATCTGCGGAGACCCCCACCTCAGACACCTGTCCTAGACTAAGCTTCTCATCTGAAACTGTCAGAAAGCCCCTCACCAGCGCTTACCCGCTTCAAATCCCAGATCTCTCGCACCTCGATGCCCGTCTAGGAGCCAGTTTTGAAATGGGGGATGGGTAGAAAAATCTGACTTAATTCTTTCGTTTATCCATTCATATTACTCAACATTTAACATATATTCTACTGTCTGCAAGCCTGTGCTGGGGGCTGGGGATACAACCCCATCCTGAGGGGCTCACAGCCCCCTGGGGAGGTGGTCCGTGGTGGGGGTGGTCACAGGGCTGTGAGAGGGAAACACAAGCAGCTATGGGGTCAGGGAGCTTCCCATGGAAGGTGTTACCTAAGCTGAGGACTAAAGGCATGAGCGACCCAGGGAGGGTGTTCCAGGCAGAGAGATGATAAGCACAAAGGCCCTGAGGCAGCAGCAAGAGCCCCAGGCTTGCAGTCCCAGCTTTGCCAGTTTTTTTTTTTTGCTCTGTGAATGGGACAAGTGACCGCCTCTTTCTGAGCCTTAGTGTCATAGTGCTGGAGGAGAGAGCTCAGCAGGGCACCTGGCACACAGCTAACGCTCCTTAAATATTTGCCAAATCCTGATTCAGGAATTGAGGTCTGCAGGATTGTCATGAAGGCGTGTGGCCCGTCTGGAGGAGGGTGGGTTGGGGGCAGCCCATGACCTTTTTCTAGCCAAGGTGCCTCCTTCTTGCGCTCCTCCTCCCTGGCCCAGCAGCCTCTGCCAGCTGTCCCTCCATGTGTGCGCTGGCCTGTCAAGAGCAGGCGCCTGTTCCGGAACACCTGATGCCTTTCTTCCCAGGGATTTCAGAGGAGTAGATGTACGGAAGCTCAGCTGCCACAGGGGCTTAACCCTGGAGCCTGGGTGCCGGGTCCTCAGAGGCCCGACACCATCCCTCTTGACCCTGCAGAGAGCCCTGGCACTGCTCCCAACCTTCGCTGGAAAGACCCCACTTCAACTCCTAGCTCTGGCATTGCCTGGCTGTGTGGCCTTGGGAAAGTGAGTCAACCTCTCTGGTCACTGCCACCACCAATAACAATAACAGCTAACCCATCCTTGGTGCTTAGTGTTATGTGCCTGGGGCCGTGTTTAGAGCCTTTCTATGAACTCACGATTTTGAGTTCTTAAGTATAGCCAAACCCATTTCACAGACATGCCCACTGTGTGCCTTCTTTATATGGGTTCGCTCATTTAATTGTCCCCCAAATCAAATGAGTCTTGGGAACCACTTATACAGGTCCTGTTTTACAGATGTGGAAAACGAGGCCCAGGGAGGGTGAGCAACTTGCCTAAAGCCACAAAGCTGGAGAGCTGCATTGCGTCGGGGTCAACGCTATGCTTCTTTCGCATCTGTGTAGGAAGCTTTCGCAGCCGGGGGTACCAAGGACATGGCTGTCATTGCCGCCGCTGCTGAGATGTTATGGTTGTTTCAGCTGTTAGGAAAACTTATCTACAACTTGGAAAAGAAAGGAAGGGTGGTGCACTGTGCTTTCGATGTTTCACGGGATCATCGCAGATTCTGTTCACACCATGCTGTCCAGTATGGAGCCACTAAGCACATACGATAGCCACTGCAATCTAAATCAAGTAAAATTTACTTAAATTTAACATGCAGTTCCTCACTCGCACTAGCCACTCACATATGGCTGATGGCTGCCCTTCTAGAAAGCACAAATTTTAAACACATTCAGCATCACAGAAAGTTCTACCGGACACGGTTGCTCTACGAGAACACATTTCCGTTCAACTTTGCTCCGTATGACCCAATGGAAGCCCAGGCCCTGGGAAGTTACTGTTAACTTGAGAATTTGTCTGGTGTAAAAGAGATCCCCACTTGCGGTTTTGTGACAGGTAGGTCATTTTCATTAACTTGTATCTAGCCTCATCTTACCCTAACATTCTTAAAGAAGAAAAAGCCTGTTAAATACCCAGTTCCCAAAATGCTCTTCAGACCGGCTTGCCCACTGAATGACTTCTCTGAATAACGAGGTAATTAGTCACCGACATGTGTTTACTCTCCGTTACACATTTTGAACTCTTTGGGAAGTGTACCTTGACAAGTCCCAATTTGCAAAAGGGGAAACTGAGGCCAGCTCCCTGCTGCCTCCCCTTCCAAGCCCAGGGCCCTGGCATTGCACACTAGGCTCTCAACCACCAGGCACGCCCCACCCAGCTCCAAGAAGCAGCTCTGAGAACCTGTCTTCCTCCCGCAGCGGCAGAGAACCAGGTCAGCCAACCGCTGGGACATCAAAGGGAATCTATAAATACAGCTGCAGGAGGAAAAATAGACTCTTCTCTAGCCTGTCCCAGCCTTGCCTCACCCCCACTCCAGGCTCCCCTGCCCAGGCTTCCACTCTGGGAGCTGAGCTGCAGCCTCCAACCCCAGGGACCCTTACTGGAAAGCAGTGGAGGGAAGCAGCGGATGGTGCCTCTGTTTCCCCAGTGAGTCCCACCTCTTTTGCTCTCCTTTCCAGCTTTCAGGGGACTGAAAAAAAAAGAGGTGCATCCCTGGGAGGTGCAGATAAGATTCTAAACCCAGAAGTCAGGATTATTGATTTGTCAAAATCTGGAATCAGATCCCAGAAGCCTGGAATCTTCCTTCCTTCTCTTAGGGAACATGTAGGCTTTCTGCCCTGTATAAAAGCACTGGGATTTGGGAGGGGGCCAAGGCAGACGGTTCAGACTTGGCCAGGGCAGTCAGGAGGGCTTCCCAGAGGAGGTGATATGAGCTGAGCCCAAAGGAAGATGGGAGAGATGGAGGGTGAAGAGATCCAGGTTGGGGAGGGGCTGCAGGGGAAGGAGTTCAGAGTCCTCTGGATTCTTCCCTTGTTCTCACTCCCCAAGGCGTTTGTCTTTGCAACCAAAATGCCTCTCAGATGCACCCATGTCTCTCCACCTCCGGGTCCTACCCTGCTCTTATCTTCCCTAGAGTAGTGCAGTCACCTCCTCCCTGGGCTCCCTGGGCCCCTTCCTGCCCTGAGTGCATCATGCAAGACAACGAGAGGGACCTTTGACAATTAAATCAGATCATCTTACTATAAACTCTCCCATGGCTCTCTAGTGCCCTTGAAATAAAATCCAAACTTTCCCCCATTCCCCTGCCCCCTTCTCGCCCCACCCCTGTTGTTTCTCACCTGTCAACCACACCAGAACAAGGCCAGAGACTTTATTCGGTTCTCTGCTGTGTCCCCAATGTCTAGAACAATCTGGGCACCCACTAGGTGCTTAATGAATACTTGTTAAACAAGTTCATCTCCGGCCCTGAGCTCTGAGCTCTGCCAGGACGTGGCCCAGCTCTGTCTTGGTCACTGCTGTGTCCCCAGGACTGCCCCGACTCAGTACACAGAAGGCGCTCAATAAAATGAGGAGTAAGGGCTACAGGCTCAGCTCTGCTTCCCGGGAGTCATCAGAGGTTAGGCAGCGGGAGCTGAGCTTGTCCCAGGCGGGACGCAAAGGGTCCGATGAACACAGGCGTGGACTGTGAGGCCAGTGCCGCCAAGGCACCTCCACACACTGACGTCAGTGTCACTTGAGTCGCGAGGCCTGGTGGCGATGATGGAATCGCCACTCACTGAGGTCATTCTCACACACCCTCCATCGGTGCCTTCTGTTTTTTTCTCCATAACAGTTTTTATTTTCTCTCTTTTTAAAGATTGCGTTACAGTATGCATAGCGTGATATTTATTGTCTTGACCATTTATAAGTGTTCAATTTGGTGGCATTAAAGCACATTCAGATTGTTCTGCAACCACCCCCACTGTCTATACCCAAAACTTCTCCATCTTCCCAAGTTGAAACTCTGTCCCCATGAAGCACTAATCCCCCGCCTCCTCCCCCAGCCCCTGGCCTCACCGTCCACGTTCTGTCTCTATAGACGTGGCTCCTCTAGGGACCTTCTATGAGTGGAATCAGACAGGATTTCCGCTTTTGCGTCTGGCTTATTTCACTGAGCATAATGTCCTCAAGGTCCATCCATATTGTAGTATGTATCAGAATTTCCCACAGAGCACACCCAGTTCCACCATTGGCTTGCTTGCCTCTGATGAAGGGTAGCTCACTGCATCACTGATGCAAAATGAATTAACAAAATGATTTTAGAGTTAAGAAAAGGGGGGCAGTAAAGACTGCTCTCCCCCCAACTTGGGATGGTCAGGGAAGGCCTCTCGAAGAAAGGAATATGGGTCACACACACAAGGGTCTTCGCAAGCATAAGGAATGGCAAGTGCAAAGGCCCTGAGGCAGGATTGAGCTCTGTGTGTTCACCACGCTGGGATGAGGCACCTACATGAGGGTAGATTTTGAACAGGGAGAATATGACAACTGTCCTCCTCCTCCCCAAGGGACACTGGCCTTCTGCCCTCTGGGTGCCTCAGTTTCCTATCCATAACTGGGACAGACCCCAGGGAGCTTGAAAGTCACTGGTTCCCTCCCACTTCCCTCTCTGGGTGCCCCTTTATTTGCATATGGAGGTAAGGCCTTGGAGAAGGAGGGTTCTGGACTCAGGAGTCACCTGGCCCTTTCTGGGGATCTCACTGGTCCACAGCAAGAGGGAGCACTTGGAATCACTCTCATTCCCAGTAGCCAATCAGGCTGCAATCCTGCTGCTCTTCTCTCTAAGATGCCCGGATATGTGTGTGTGGTACTTTTAGCTCCAGCCAGACACGTAGTCAGCCTGACATCCTGGGTCCAAGGGGCTGGAGAGAGGGTCTCAGGCTGGGCAGCCCCTACTTGTGCCTGTCTGACTGAAGGCCTACTGTGCTTCCAGGTCCCACACACATCCTCTCTTTCTCTACCATGGTAGAGGGGGACTCAGGCCGACTCTGGGGCCAGATGTTCTGGGTTCAAATCCCTGACCTATCTCTAGATGAGCAAAGTGCCCAGATTCGTGCAGTGCACATCTTAGGTGCTTAATAAGCACCCCTGTCTCCAGCCCAGCTGGGTCTCAGTTTCCCCATCCATAAAATGAGGGTGGGCACTGGAGGGCTCTCAGACCTCCAATTCATGCATTCATTTGTTCAACACATTTGTGGAGTGCCTATTAGGTGCCAGGCCCCGTTCTTGAACTGGGGAGACAATGGAGACCAAGACAGACTCTGGCCCAGTTAACTGTCAGCAGGGAGGAAAGAAGAGAAACCAGTAAATAGACAAAAGAAATACGGTTGGTAAAAAGTACAGCAAGGCAATCCAGAGAAATGGGGGTGGCTATTTAGGTTGGGGGAACATTTGAACTGAGTCTGGAGGTGAGGGAGGCAGCCCTACAGAGGTCTGGGAGAGGTATGCCTGGACCAGGCAGAGGGAACAGTCCATGCAAAGGTCCTGAGGCAGGATCATGACTGTCTGACATGTTGAAAGAAAGAGGGCAAGTGGCTGAAGCAGAGGGATGGGGGTCCCGGGGGGAGCGGAGCAGAATGAAGTGGGCCCTGGGGATACTTTGGATAAAGGGGCACAGGACAGGGGCATGGTCTAGGCTCTTAGACAAACACCAAGACAGAACTACTACATGGGCCTTCTCCATGGCTGCCCTCTACCCTTCAGCTCCCCATTCATGCTCATGTTTCTGAGATTTCTGGATAACAAACATTTATTGAGCACTTACTGTGTGCTAGGCTCTGTTCTAGGCAATGGCGATTCAGCAGAGGAGACAGTGTACAATGTTTTGCTGTGAAAAATAAAATGAAGAAAACCAAAGCAGGTAAGTAGAAAGAAAAGGACAGCATAGCTGTGGCTGCAGAGGTCAAGGTGGGCCTTGCTATGGAGGTGACATGTGAACTGAGACTCGGTGAAGCCATCTTGGAGATCTGTGAGGACAGCATTCTAGGCAGCAAGAAGAGCAAGTACAAAGGCCCTGGGGCAGGACAGACTGGGTATAAAACTACACATTCAGAGATACCACCAAGTTATTAACAGCCGCATCCTCAACATTTCAGAGGAAACTCACACCTTTCTCCAGGAAGCCCACCGGGATCCTCCTCAGTGCTTCTGGGTGAGAGTAGGACCCACTGGGGCTGAGGAAGCAAGAGGGGTGGGGGTGGATCCAGGCCAGGCTCAGAGGGGCCCAGACACAGGGCAGGGGAGGTCATTAGGACCCCACTCCTGTAAGTGCCCCCAGGTCACTTGCCTTAAGAGCCTTCCAAGCTAGGAGGCCCCTGAGTTCCTGGAAATGATTAAGTGTTCAGATTCCTGGCTATGTGGACAGCCAAGTTATTCAAGCTATTTCTCTCTGGGCCTCAGTTTCTACACCTGAGACGGGATAATAACAGTATTCTAATGTTCTAGACTTGTGGGGTTGCACACAGTAGGTGCTCAATGAATGTTAGCTGATCATTATAATTATTAATATATGCATAATATGGGGCATTTTCTGGGCAGTAGACCCAGGGGTGCTGTGTAGTCTCTGGAAAGAGCCACACCCTCTCTGGGCACCAGGTCCCCCAAATCTTCCTGGAGCTCCAGGAGGGCGTTTGAACTTGGGGAAGCGTCCGCAAGAGGAGCCCCTTGACCCTGCCCGGTAAAGAGGCAGCGGTCAAAGGGCAGGGGGAAGAGATGGGTCAGGGCCGTGCCACACACACACCTTCTCCCCCCATATCGTGGGTTCCAGGCGGTTAGCTCTGCGGAGGGCCCAGCTGGGCGGATTTAGCTGGCGCATCTGTCGCCTGAGCAGCTGCCGTTCCGGGGGGGCTGGAGGGGGATTGGGGACGAAGGAAAAATCTGTCCGAGGAGAATCGCGTCTGCGCTGCCCAGCTGCCGGCTCAGGCTGGGGGGACACCCCGAATCCTCCCGGACCCCGGGCCCCTCCCCTGCCAAGCCGCCCCCACGTGCCTCTGGGGGAGGGGGCGTCGGGGAGGCCCTGACGTCACGTGCGCCCTCAGCCAATCGGAGCTGCCCTCGCCGAGCCTCAGGGGGATTCCCAGGCCAGAGCCGGGACCTGGGGCGCGACCAAGCAGCGTCTACCCCCAAACTGGGCTTAAAAGAAGGTGCTCCCTTGGCTGGGGAAACAGACTGGGACCCGCCAGGGAGGGGTCAGGACGTAGGCAGCCCCTCCGAACCCCTGCTCCCTGGTTTGGCAGCAGCACGGCCCAGAGAGGGGCAGGGACCGGCGGGAGTCACACAGCGGGGTGGCCAGGAGGGGAGCGCAGATGGGAGCGCGCAGGCAGCGGGGCGGTTTCCCTAGACCGTAGACGCCAGGGCCCAGGCCGGGCACAGCCTCTGCCCATTTGGGGTCCCTGAAGTCAACCTGGCCCCCTTCGGGTCTCCCCAGACCGGCTCGGACCCGGGGCCGCAGTCGGGCCGCGCTCGGAAGGAGGTGTTGATGGCCTCGGATGCCCGCAAAACCCGCGCTGGAACTCGCCCGGGTCGGAGCAGGACGGGAACGCAGGCCGCTCAGGAGGGGATACTGAGGCCCAGAGGGGGGCGGAGCTTTGCTCAGAGTCTCACGGCTCGGAGGGCGCTGCTAGTGCTGGAGACCCCGGGTGAGGGCCCGACCCTTCTCGGGCCTCGCTGGCTCACCCGCAGGGCGAGCTGTGAACTTCCTGCCACCCTCCTCCAGGTCAAGGCTCAGACAGTCGGGAGCCCAGGGCTGGGGGAGGGAGCCAGCCCGGCCTGACCTTGCCCCGGTCCAGGGCATGAAAGACCCATTCATGGCCGCGGAAGCCTGGGTGGCAGCTGAGCTGCCATCGGGGGTGGGGCCTCCCTCAGGGCCTTTGTCCAAGCGGGGCCCTCTGCCTGGTATAGCCTTCCCGCCCCCACCCTGCACCCCGTGTGCTTTTCCAAATCTATCCGTGGGCCTTCTATGACCCCCGGAGTCACCTCCTGTGATCCTCCTGCACCCCCACCCAGTCGTGGTGTGCTCCTCTGTCTCAGCCTGAACCTACACCCTAGGCCTGCCACCATTGGCTTTTCTGTCTGCCATGCTACACTGAAGGCAGGGTACCCATTTGTCTTGTTAACTGCTCAGCCCAGGACCTAGCACACAGTAGGTGCTCAATAAATGTTTGAGGGAATAGGTTGCAGAAGAGTCCAGCTCCACCATGGAGGCCACAAGCAAGAGAGGGCATGTCAGGAGGTAGGCAGCATGGGCAACAGTATGGAGGTGAGCGAGGGTGCGGAGCCTGAATACCAAGTTGGGGTGCTGGACTCAGCCTGCCACCTGGTGGGACCGGCTTGGGTCTCCCCAGGTGGATAGGACGCAAGGGGTGGGAGCTGAACGCAGGCAGGTGGTGGCCGATTTACCTGGGACTCTGGCTTGGCCCGTAAGCCAGTCAGGACAAAACCGCTAGCAGGAAGGTCTGGCTGCTGGGGAAGGTTTGTGGCCGATGCCCGGGGACTGGAGGAACTAGGTAGTCTTCACGGATTCCAGGGGGGCTGCCGGTTGCCCAGGACCAGTGTGCCCCAGGGAACAGGGTTCAAGTTCTGACACCCATATTCTGGCTGCAAGCATGGCCACTGGGAAGCCACACAGCCTGTCTGAGCCCCCCTTTCTGGACTGAGAGCCATGGACAGGACAAAGAGGGTAATGCACACATAGAAGGTGCTCAGTAATGGGGGGCAACAGGACCAATGCTCAGTTCCCGTCCATTTGTGACGTTGGGCAGGCTCCTTGACCTCTCTGTGCCTCAGTTTCCCATTTATGGGAGCCTCATGGGGCCACCCGGAGAAGTGAGAGGTGATTATGTGTCAAATGCTCAGAAGTGGTTCTGTACACAGTAGATGGGCAAAAAATGCCACTAGATAAATACATATCAGTAAAGCGTTTATTGAGCACCTCTGGTATACTGGAGATGCCAGAGGGACCAGGACAGCACGCAGCCCACTAGGGCAGACGTACACTGTTGGTCACACACACATGGGGCCGTGCTTTGGACAGAGAGGGACACTGAAGCCCTGAGAGGGGTTCCTGTTATAAGGTCACCGAGGGTCAGAGAGGTTACCGGAGGTCTCTGAAACCCGTCTGGGAGTCCCAAAGGCAGGGGGCAGGCGTGTTTCCACTGGCCCAGAGGGGCCTACAGAAACTCCCTCTGGGCCAGGCCCCTCAAGAACAGGACAGCCTGTGTACGGTGGCTGTGGCGAGCTCTGCAGCCAGCTTGCCAGGTTCAAATCCTGGTTCTGCCACTTTCTGATTGGGTGGCCTTTGGACACCTCCCTGGGCCTCAGTTTCCTCACACGTCCATGGCGTGCTGTTAATGTAATGCTTGTGGTTTGACTAAATGACCATATATGAAGGGGACCGTGCAGACCACAGGGGTCCCTGCCGCTGCATCATTTCCATCATGCCTGGGGGTAGGGTAGATCCCGGGGATGCGAGTCTGGCCAGAGCGGACTAGAGAGAAGGATGAGGGGGAAAGGCTGCAATTAGGCCCCCCAACTGGACAGACGGACAGCCTTCTCTGGGGCCGCTCCTTGCACCCGCACCCGCACCCGCCGCCAGCTCCTCTGGCCGCCCACCCTGCTCCGCCCTCCGTTCCGCGCCGCCGTCGCTCCGGGCCGGGTTTTGCGCGGCTCCGGCCGGCTTTGGGGGGGGTGGAGGTGAGGAGGGGGGGCGGAGGTGGCGAGCCGCGAGTCGCAGCGGCGGCCGCGGCGGGCGAAGGAGATGCGGCCGCGGCGCGCCCCGGGTCCGGCCGCCGCGCAGCGCGCCGCCAGGAGCCGAAGCCAGCGCGCCGGGGGCCGGGGCTGAGCCCCTTCCCCCAGCCAGCGCCGCGGGCCCGGGGGCGGGGAGAGCGCGCCCCCCGCCCGCCCGCCCGCCCGGGATGCCCGGCTGAGCTGGCCGGCCGGGACAGGTGCGCGCACGGGCCCCCCCGCCCCACTCCCGCCCTCGCGCTCCCTCCCGCGCACTCGCGGCTCCGCGGCCCCGAGGTAAGCGCCCCCGGGCGTCTGCTGGCCGGGGGACCGGGGGCGGCGCTGTCGAGGGGGGGGGGAGGGTCTGCCGGCACGCAGCCGGGGGGCAGAATTGTTGGCCGGGGTGGCCGGGTCAAGTGCTTTAATGGGGGGCCCGAGGGCCTCGCCGCGGGGAGAGGGATGGATCTGGAGCCAGGGAGGGGGTTCGTGCAGCGCTATAACGGGAGGATCTGTCAGCAACGCAGCTGGGGAGGGCGCTGGATTTCAGCGGGGGTCGCTGGCTGGAGCGGTATGATGGGGGTCCAGGGGCAACGCTCTGAAGGGGCTGGATTTGGGCCTGGGGCGCTGAATAAGACTCCATCATGGGGGTGTCTAATGGCACCGCAGCTGGGGGGGGCCTAGATTGTTGACTGGGGGCCTGTATGTGGAGCTATAATGGGGGTTCTGTCAGCACCGCAGCGGGTGGAGATTTTGTCCGGGGAGGGGGGGGCCGTTGGAGGCACAATAACGGGGGCTCGCGGCTGCGCCGCCGGGGAGCTGGATTTGGGCCCAGGTGGGGGGTTCTGGGCAGGCAGGGGCCTGCTGGCTGGGGTCGGGGGTGGTGCTGGGGGGCGGAGCCCTCAGAGCTAAGTCGAGGGCTACCCGGACCCGTGCGGTGGTCCCGGCGCGGTGAGGCCCCTCCGCCCCACTCCAAGGTCCAGCCGCCGCACCTTGGGCGCCCCTGAACCCTCCCCAGCCTCATGCCGGGCCCAGAACGGGTCCAGGGCCCGGGTCGCGCAGAAGGGGTCGCGGGGAGGGGTGGGGAGAGTAGGCCGGGTCCGATCCCCCCGCTGCAGTGGGGGCCCGAGGACTCGGGGCCCCCCAAAAACTGACAAAGGGACAAAGGAAATGTCTCTCTCATAGTGCGCCGGGCGGGGTTGGGGGCGCCAAGTGTGGCCCCCCTCCTGCGGGCGCTGATTGGTCCCCGAGGCGGGGGTCACGTGCCCCCTGTCCTGCTGGCAGATTCTGGGCACCCTCCGAGTTTGGGGCACCTCCCAGAGGGGGCGCTGCTGTAGAGACGCTCCCCCCATTCCTGCTCCAGCCCCAGTACGTGTATACACTGGACCTGAGTGTATTTGCAAGAGTCCTGGGGCTGGGGGCGACTCACAGCCCCTCAGTCCCTCTTTGGCCCTCTTTGGCTTAGGTGTTTCGCATCCACCCCTTGACACTGTCATCTCTGATGCCCCGACTGGAGGGGTAATTGGGGCTTGTCTTTCGGAGAAGGGTCCCTCAAACTTTGGGGGTCTGGGCTTGGGTTTAAGGAGGAAAGAAGATGACTAACATCTGGGGCGGCAGAAGGGACTCTCATCCCATTTGCAAAATTGCATTTCTTCCTATTTCTCTGAGTTCCCTGAGCTTCTCAAGATGTACACATTCTCTCTCCAAAATCAAAGTTCAGTAAGGCTGAGGCCCATTCCTACATTCTAGTGGACACTGTCGCTTTCTTTTAGGGATGAAATTTGGGGATGTATCTGGGCAATGGCTGTACACTCTGTTTAAAGAGTATGAGATGAGGGGAGATGGTTGGGAGGGGGTCTTAAGTTCTCTGGGAAGTTGGCTGGGGGTCGCTGTGCCCCATGCGAGAACCTTAAATATTGGGTAGATGGCGGCCTGGCAGAACTCATTAAACTGTTTATGTAGGTGTCTGCCCTGAAGCGACCCATTCCCAAGATTAGATGGGGAAACTGAGGCCCTGGGGGGAGACAGGCCTCTCCACTTCTGGGGGCTGTTACACGGAGTCAAGGGAGAGGGAGTTCCTACATCAGCTGAAACCCGAATGCGCCCCTTCAGGTCACCCTGGAACGCACCCCCATCCACCACGGGCTGTGCAGGATGAGTCCTGAAGTATCCAACATCCCAGACTTCTCAAAAAAAAAAGAAAAGAAAAATATAAGCATAGAGGAAAAGGCCAAGGACTAGAGAGGAGGAACACAGCTGTGTGGCCTCAGATGGGTGTCTAGCTCTCTCTGGGCTGTCCTCTCCTGGGGACGCTCTTTGGGTTTAGTGAGGAGAGTGTGTGAGGGGACAGAGGCAGAGAGAGGTGACACAGAATGCCTTGGATCTGTCCCCTGTCCCCTCTCCCTTTGGTTCCCACCTGCCCTCCCCAAGGGCTGAGCACCCACAGGTCCTCAGGGATCCTGTGGCCTCCTCTGTGTTCATGTGAGAAGGTGTCTCTGAGTGGAGGTATGGAGTCACCTGGGAGGGGCTGTCCCTCCTCTAGGTTTCAGTCTGTGCCTCTGTCCACTGGGCAAAGAAGATGCTGGAGAGTTGTGCCCTTAAAGGGTTCGGCACCTGCAGTGGCCGCCTAGGGCTTGAGACAGGAGTTGCTGGGGTTGTCTGGGGCTGGGCCCTTGTAAAGGTGACCCTGACATCAGCTGGACAGGACAGGTGAGCTGGGTCCCTAGGGCCTGAAGGACGGGCCGGTCCCTGCCCATCTCCTGGGCGGGAGGTGTCCCTAGCTGACCCTGGGGTGTGGCCCTGTCCTGTGTGCCTGGCCTTTTGCTGGGTGACACTGAGAACCCAGAGAGGCCTCAGCCAGAGTCAGCAGGGTGGAAGCAGGGAAAGCTGCCTGAAGAAGGAGACGCCGGCACTGGCCTTAGAGGCTGAGAAGGATTTTGCTAGGAAGATTTTGCCAGATAGAGGGAGCAGCAAGCATAGGCACATGGGGTTTGTTGGAGCAGCCCAGAGTGCCTGGACTATTTTAAGGGTGGGAGACAGTGAACAATAAGGCTTGAAAAGTGGGTAGGGGTCAGGAATGCCAAGCTGAAGAGCAGGCTTTATCTCAAGGGCAACAGGGAACCACAGAAGGTTTTAGAGCAGGGGAGGGAATGGGCAACCTTTCAGACCTTGAGTAGCCTGGAGGGTAGATACCAGGAGACAGTCTCCTTAAAACCAAGCAAGCTGCCCTGAGGAGTGGTGAGCTGCCCATCCTGGGAGGCAGGCAAGTGGGGTTGGACAGCCATCTTTCCAGAATCCTGGAAAAACAATTCTGATATAGGTTAGGCCCAGATGACCCTCTAGATTTCTTTTAAATTTCCAGGTACTGCAGGTTTTCTGACCTCTAATGTTTAAGACACTGTGATTCTGAAGCCGTTTAAGGAGTTGCAGGTTCTCAGACTGGTTCCTCCAGGACCCAGCAGTGACTGAGGCTGACTGTGAGTCAGGCCTTGTTTAACAGAAATACGGAAATTGCGGCCAAGGCAGCCTCAGACCAGGCCGCAGCCACCTGCTCTTCATCCTGTGGTTGAATTGTCCAGGAGCCAGCTGCAGGGTTGGGGGTCTCAGGAAACAGACCCCCCCGCCCCATTGCACATGGCACAGGATTGGTGTGGCCTCAGAGGTCTGGGCCTGAGCACATAAATCTCTTTTTTCATCATAGCCCTTCATCACCTGTTCTTTGGGGGTGTCTAGATAAAGTTGCAGGCACCAGGAGGCACTAAGGAGGTGCCTGGGAGGCTGAGGACTCCACTTCCTTCCCTTTGGGCAGGGATATGCACACTTCCCCACCCCCCCGACCAGCTGCCCCTCGATGACCCTTCACTGTCTGGCTCTGGGATCCAAAGGTGGCCGCTCCAGGGCCTGCTGGGGAGGAGGCCCAGTCTAGTGAGGACTACATTTCCCAGGATGCACCTTGGCCCAGGCTGAGCCCGCCTTCCAAGGGCAGACCTAGGAGAGAACTTCCCAACTGCAGGAGCCCAGAGGAAGACTGTGGGTTCTCAGGGGCACCCTGACAGAGACCGGGGCAGTTGGGGTGATCAGTCACTCAGCAGACGCTCCCAGTGGCCTGTGCCATGCTCCATGCTGGGTGACACTGGAATCCCAGAGAGAGGCTTTAGCTGTGATGCCTAGTTGACCCTCAAGGGGCTAACAGGCTGGACGAGGGGAAACAACAGATGCTGGCCCTCTCTGGTACCTGGGGTCAGGGCCGGGGAAGAGGGAGTAAAGGGAGATGGGGAAAATTGGGCTATGTCCAGTAAATTAAGGAAGATGCACCAAAGAGAAATATTGCAGCTAGGGCTGTGATGGATGTGTAGGAGTTCACTGGGTGGTGGTGGGGGTTTTTTTTTGATAGTTTCAGGACCTTCTCCCTTCCCCCAAGGCCAAGGACTTAAAGGCCCCAGGCAGCTGAGACAGCCGCACTGAATTATTGCCCTTGGAGATCTGCCAGTCAGATCAGACTTACCTGGGTTTAAGGCCACCTCTTCACTCACCCACTCACTCATGCTGCCTAAATTTTGAGCCCCGGTTTCCCCATCTGTAAAGTATAGACGCTATTTGCTCTCCCTTAGTGTTCAACATTTAAATGAGAGGGTGAAGGTGAAAGGCCAGGCATAGCACTATTGTTTTTCTTACTCCAGAAAAAGGTGTATCTTTGAAAAGCAGAAACATCTGGCCTCTGTCCCTGACCTCATTTGGAGCTGAGGGGTCTTTGCTCTCATGTGATAGGTTGACATATAATTAACAAGCACCTATTTTGTGCCAGGTGCTGGGCACCCAGCAATGACCACGCAGGAAAATAAAGTAAATCACGTGTTATAGGTGCCCTGAAGACAATAGTACTGGATGATGTAGCTGAGAAGGGTCGGGCCGTTTGAGCTGATGGTGTCAGAGAGGGTGTCTCTGAGGAGGTGGCATCTGAGCTGAGACCTGGAAACTGAGAAGAAGCCAGTCATGCAAAGATCCGGAGAAATAGCATTCCAAGAAGAGGGCATAGCCTGTGCAATAGTCCTGGGGCAGCACTGTTCCTTTGCCTGTTGGAGGGATAGGAAGGGGGCCTGCGTGGCTGGAGCAGAGTGAGTGAGGGGGAGGGAGGGAGGAAGGGAAGAAAGGGAGGGGAGGGGGCAGATCTTGTAGGGCCTTGTGGGCCAAGGGGAGGACTTGGGCTTCAGCCTGGAGGGAGGTGGGAGCCCTGGAGGGTTGTGGGCAGAGGAGGGGCCACCTGACTCAGGTGCTCAGGGGCGCCCTCTGGCTGCTGCGGGGAGGACAAACTGTTACGAGCTGGCAGGGGTGCTGGTCCAGGTGTGCAGTGATGGGGACCTGCCAAGCTGAGGCCGGAGAAGGGGAGAGAGGTGGGTGGACCGGGAGAGATTTTGGACTTGATAGATGGATATGGAAAGGGACTGAAGGCCCCTTTCTCTAGGGTTAGGGGGTGCTATGGTTAAAAGACTGTGGTGTCTGGACCACATGGCCATTTCTTAGCTGTGCAACCTCAGGCATATCACTTGGCCACTCTGACCCTCAGTTTCCTCACCTGCAACTGAGAAGGACCCCACTTACCTGCCCGTTCAGGGCTTTCTTTACTGCTTGATGCACAAGCCTAGGAACCCAATAGTCGGCCCACAGCGTTTGCTGTTTTCCCCTTTGAAGGTCTGAGCCCCAGGCTCTGGGAAGAAATGAAGCACAGAGTTGGGTGGCAGATTCCTTGAGGTCACCCAGCAAACCCAGGGCCTCTTGGTTTTTCTCCACTGATGCACATTTCTCACCCCCCACCCCCCAGAGCCCGCGTCACTCCGCCAGGATCTCCGTCATTCCAGAACTGACTCACCAGGGCTTGTGGTCCACTCTGACCCCACGGCTATCCCGCAGGACCTGTTGCCTGCCCTTGTCTTCTTCAGGTTCATTTGCCAGGTTTTCCGTTCCCAGCAGCACTTAGCATACACGCCCCCCCACCTGCCTCCCACCCGGCATCTCTCAGAAGGGTGCCCCTGCAGACCTGCCTCTCTGCTCCGGTCCCACCTGAGGATCCTCTGAAGTCCCCCAGACAGGGCCTCTGGGGAGGTGAAATGACTGAAGAATTGTGGGTGGAGGTATTAATCTGGGGGAGAAGAGGGATCCCAGAATTCCAAGAGAGGGCAATTGGGTTCCGCGTCTTCTGCTCCCAGATTGAGGACCCCAAGCTCAGCGACGAGATTTCTTTGTCTCTCCTAAGATGGGGCACCTGAGAGCTGAGCCTTGCTCCCCCATGTCTCCCAAAACTGGACCCCAAGACCACAGCCCAACTCCTGTATTTCCTCCAAACTGGGACCGAGGGCAGGGTCTGCCTGCCTCCAGGCCTGCCCTGAGCCAAACTTGGGAATCTGTGGGTGCCCACCCCATGCAGCCTTAGCCCCATCCCAGATTCCCTAGGACCCCCCTCCGCCAAGCTCCCTCCGGCAGCCCCCTCCTGGGCCCCCTAATTACGCACTGGATATAAATGACACTTTAATTTCCTCGGAATGGTCCCTGCATCACTGAGAAAGCAGCCCTGCCACCCCATTCCTAATTACGAGTTGCTGCTTCTGATTTAACTCCTGGCGGCCCAGTTTCCAAACAGTGATTAAAATTAATTACCGGGAGCACCCCCCCAAATCTGGGCCTGGAGTCCCGGGGACCTACCATGTCCCCCACTCAAGGTCCTGCCCCTGCCACCTCTTCTCCACTCTGGCCTCCTGAGCGACCTAGAGACGGGACAGCCTCTCTCTGGGTCTCCACTGCTTATCTGCAAAATGTGCGTTTAGGTTGGGCAGCCTCGTAGACAGATGGCACGTCGTGGGCGCTCAATAAATGTCAGCAAGAGGCAGAATGATCACTCGGCCTGGGTTCAGATTCCAGCTGCCCCCTTCGTGCTGCGCAGTCTTGCCAAGCGGCTCACCCTGTCTGGGCCTCAGTCTTTCCATCTTCAAAATGGGAATGATGGTGCTGGTCTCCACCTCCTCAGATTGCTGTGGGCAGGAAATGAGTTCACACGTGTGAAGCACTTGGCCCAGCACCTGCCTGACGCCCACTAGGGGCTTCATAAAAGCTCAGCACACACCCTTGCTCTGCTGGGCGGCTGTGGGGTGGATGTGGAAGACAGTGAGGTCCTCTGGGCACCATCCTCTTCAGAAGAGACACTCAGCATTCATTGAGTGTCTCCGGAATACCCAGCGCCATGCCAAGCCCTTGATACGCACCATCCTGGGCACAGCTGAACTTCTGGCCCTGCTGGCCCCCAGTAGGTGCTCATGAAGCCTGCAGTAAATGCAGTCTTGCAGCTCGTTTACAAGTGGGGACTGTCCAGGCCCATTCATTCTGCCGTTGTGTGTCGTTGAACTCCTACTGTGTCAGACCCCTGTCCCTGTGGGGCTGGCATGCTCATCCCCGACTTGCAGAGGAGGAAGGAGGGGACATACTGGCTGGGGAGGGATGAGTTAACGGCATCAAGGGGGCCTCTCTCCCCAGCCCCCCGTGGCAGGGGCCCCGGGGACGCCCTCTGGCCACTCTGCCAAGTTCCTAGACAGCCCCGGAGCCAGGCTGGGCTGTGGCGACTGCGGCAGCTGGAGGAGGAGGTGGCTGTAAGCAGAGCCGGTAACTAGACCAGGCCGGCCCAGGGGCCTGGCTGCTGGGTCCCGTTACTCGATCCCCCCGGGGACTCCAGGCCTCGGAGCTGGAATTCTGGGGCTGACAGGAGCTCCTTCTATGGAACTGGAGATGGGCTTCCCGCCCCAGCCTTGCCATGGCAGATGGAGAAGCAGGGGCTCTGAGCCTGGCCCGGGGTCACTGCATCCCCTGCCGTGGTTACAGGACACAGAGACCCAGAGAGGGCAGGCTGCTGGTCCAAGATCACCCAGCAAGGCCATTTCACCAAAAGTGAGCGTAAACCAGGCCCTGTCCAGGGCTTCATTTTACAGATCAGAAAATCGAGGCTCAGTGTCTTGTCTGGAGAAAGTGGAGAATCGTAGAGGTCCTTTCATGGTATGGCTGCCTCTCCCCCCACCCGCCAGGAACCTTCCTGCTGTTCCCGTAGCGGCTCCAGCCTCCAGGCCTTTCTCTTTGCAGTTTCCCCCACGTGGAGTGCCTTCCCCCACATCTTCCCAGCTGCCGCCTTCTCAACCTCCAAGCTTCAGCAGCTCCAACGTCCCCTCCTCCAGGAGGTCCCCCTGACCGCCGGCTTGAGCAGCCTCTTTGCCATCCCTCTATGCCTTTTCTGTCACCATTATCAGGAGCTACCTGGTTCTGTCATTTGGTAATGTGTGTCCACCCCCTCCCCACCAGACTGGGAGCCCCACAGGCCAGGGCTTTGCAGCTGTCTTGCTCACGGCTGTGTCCCCCTGCATGGAACAGTATCTGGCACACAGCTAGTGCTCAATAATGGTGCATCTAGTGAGTGAAGGAGTAGCTTCCAGTTTTGGGTACCGGGAGCCAGAGATGGACACAGTTGCTCCCAGGTTAGTGACATTGGGTAGAGCCGAGGTGGGGGTCATAGCTGGGGGTACCCAGAGAACTCAATGCTCAGCCACAGCAGTCAGGGAAGGCTCCCTGGAGGAGGAGATATCCACACATAGAGGATGTGGACAGTGAGCAGGAGTTGGCTGTGGGTCTTTCAAGGAGAGAAAGTAAGGTTACTAGTCTGGGTGACTGAGAGGGTGTCTTGGGGGCAGGGAGGTCTTGAGAAGGCCTCAAAGGTTCCCCTAGCAGAGCGGACAGCCTGAACAAAGGCCTGGACATGGACTGGTGAATTCTGGGCATGCCTGGCAGGAGGTGAGGGCATGTGGAAGGTTAAGGTCTTTTCCAGGGTGAGGGTGTCCTTAAATGTCAAAGTAGAGAAATTGATTCTTTCTTCTGTGGGGTACTAGGGAGCCATGACAGGTCATTGAGCAGGGAAGTGGGAGGGTCTGGTGTGAGCTTGTGATTCACAGTAAAGATGTTGCTTGGCGGGGGTGGGGATCAGAGAGGAGGGCAGGCCTTGCCCATATTCAAGCCCAAATTCTCAAAAACCCAGGCTGGGAATGCCCAGGGCCAGAGGAAGGGCCAAGGCCCAGCCCCCAAGTCTTTAGCTTCTGGCAGCCTGTGGAAGCAGGAGGGATTTAAGGTAGATTGAAAGTAGAACTTCCCTGCTTAAGGCAGAGAGGATGGGACAATCCTGCCTAGCTGCAGGCTTATTCTAGGAGTGTATAGCCAGACCCTCTAGCTCGGAATTGGAACACTGTGGTGATTTTTAAAATAACAGCACTACTAAGGACAACTGACCTCTCCTGAGGGCTCACTGTCCCTGTGCTCAGCCCTTCATCCCGAGCTGGGCTGGCCAGAAGGGCGGCCTCTGGCCCCGTGTGGCTGGGGATCACATGTGGCCAGTTCCAATCGAGATGTGCTCTTAACATAAAACACATGCGGAATTCCAAAGATTAAGTGTGAAAAACAGAATATAGAATGTCTTATTAATCATTTTTATATTGACTAGATGTGGAGATAATAATATTTTGGATTTCTTGGCTTAAATACAACATATTTAAATGAACTTTACCTTTTGAATGTGGCCACAAGGAAATTTTAAATGACGCTTGCGTGGCTTTTGGTTGGACAGCGCTGGTCTAAATTATGTACTTCTGTCCTCATAGTAACATTTTAGGGTTGGACTTAAGAGTCACCCACAGTTTATAGATGGGGAAACTGAGGGCCGCACAGGGGAAGTGACCATTGGTGGTCTCAAAGCTAATAGGCAGAGCCGGGGTTTGAACCTGGGTGCAGGATTCCAGAGGCTAAGCTGCTGACCAGGGCACTTTAGGTGACAGTGTTGTCTGTCCAAACGTCATTCCTGGCCTCAGTTTCCCCAACCCACCGGTGAGATTAGTCTGAACAGGGCAGGAATGTGGTAGACATGGATATTGGCCAGCCTGGTGCCCACAGTTAATTGGGGTCCTGGGAAACTGAGAGTCAGAAAACCACCAGTGGGGGGTACAGGTAACAGCTTCCCAGGGGCATGTACACGCTCCGCACATGGGCATGTGCGCAACCATGCAGATAGTCTGGGGGGCATGTGCGTGCCGTGCTTGCACCTATGGAGCTGTGTGAACACACAGATGCAGCTTCATACCTTGGACGTCCGTGCCTCTGGACATCTGTGGGGGCCCCACATGTCTGTAGACATGTGCATGTCTCAGAGGTGAGGAAATCAGACCTGGGTTCAAGTCCTTATGCTGACACAGTTTATCCCCTCACAAGCCATTACTGAGTATCAAAGGTGTGCCAGACACTGCAGGACATGTCAGCCAAGCACAACCAGGCCTGCCTTCTTGGGACTCACAATCCAGCTGCCATGAAATAGGCGGACCCATGGGTGAATACTTTATTTGGGAGGTTGGTGCACAAGCTGAGCTTCTATGCACTACTGCAAGATCTTGCTAAAAATGCCAGGTTGGACAAGTCTGGGGAGGGCATGGGACTTTGCATTTCTAAAGGCTACCAAGCTGCTACTGCTGGTTTCAGGACCACATTGGAAGTAGCAGAGGGTCGAAAGGGCCCTTTGAGAGTGTGACATGTTGGGGGAGTTCATGGAGAGAGTAGACAAGTTCTGAGCAGTGAGGTGGGCGGAGGAGTGGGCGGTCTGTCTTAGGAGGTGGCATTTCAGCAGAGACCTGAAATAAGGAGGGAGCTATGTGGGTATCGGAGGGAAGAGCTTTCAGGCATGGGGGAACAACTCATGCAAAGGCCCTGAGGCAGCACCATGCCTGGTGTGTTGTAGGAACAGCAAGGAGGCCTGTGATGGCTGGAGCAAAATGAGTAAGGGGGTGAGAGGGAGGAGGGGCAGGCAGGCAGGGAGTGGGGGTAGGTGGTGCTGGACCTTGTGGGCCGCAAGGAGGTCTTGGGCTTTCACCCAGAGGGAAGTGGGAGCCCTGGAGGGCTGTGGGCAGAGGAGGAGGAACCTGACTCTTGGCGCTCACAGGCGCCCTCTCGTGGCCACTTCAGGGAGGACTGGCTGGGGGTGAGCACGGGATTCAGGAATCAGGGTGGAGGGGGTCTGTGCTGGTCCAGGTGGTGACGGTGGGAGCTAACCAGGGAACAGACTGGGGAAGGGTGTAAATTCTGGATAAACTTGGAAGTAGCGCCCACAGGACCTGATGGCGTTGGACATGAGGGTGAAGGAATGAGGCCGAGCGCGGTTACGTTGGAGGGAGTTGGGGGCGGGGGGTGAGTCCCAGGTGTGGCCTGAACCATCAGCTGTCAGCAGGGACAGCGGAGGCACCGGTCAGGGTGATGGAGCACCAGCCGTCAGTCAGTAGATCAATTTGATCTTCAAACGAAAATCCCCGCAGGTTTTATGTTTTATTTGTTGTTTGTTTTGGAAGTTAACAGCTGACCCTAAAATGTATATTGAAGTGCTGGGAGTCAAGAGTACCTGGGAAGATGGTCCCAGGGCCGTGTGAGGATGGAAGGAGGTGAAGTAGGGTGGCTTGGAGGGAATTTCCATCTCTGCCTCAGTTTCCTCACCTGTACAATGGGATTGTGTGCCACGAGTTGAAGGGATGGTTGGGGGCGTCAGGCCGAGAGACCCTGCCACAGCGTGAGCCCTTCTGGATGCGGCTGGCTCTTTGCCACTTTATGACTGTGCCTCCCACCTCATGGGCATGAGCGCTTGTCCTCAGGGCTGCAGACGGGAGACACGCCCATCCGCAGGCACACAGACACATGGGTGCATGGGTGCCCTGCATGCCGTGGGCTGTACATGCTGGCATGCCGCTCCCCCAGCCTGGCTCTGGGTGGCAGCAGCTCCCGGTGGCCAGGTGCTGGGGCAGGTGGTGGGGCCGCTTCTGGGCAGGCGGGCGCCAGGCGGCTGCTGGCAGAGGCGCCTCGAGTTTCACAGAGAGAAGCAGATGGTCTTGAGGGGGGGTGGGGGAGGTGCTAAGGCCTCCTGTAATCCCAGGTCAGGATGGTAAACTGAGGCTAGGTGCAGTGGGTTGGCCCCAAAGTGACCCAGATGCCCCAAAAAGAGCATGTGGGGCTCAGTTCTGCATTATCATCAAAATTACTAATATTGATTGAGCGGGTTTAGATCTTGACTCCACGGCTTCCATTGGGGCAAATGACTCTCTGTGCCTCAGTTTCACTATCTTATAAGAGGCATATTAACAGCTCCCACCTCTTGGGTGTGTCGTGCAAATTAAATGAGTTAATTTAAGTTCCTATGACAATGCCTAGCAAGTGCTTGGTGTTATTTATTGAGCTCCTACTGTCTGTATGCCAGGCCCTGTCCTGGGTGGTGCGGACACAGTAGTGGCCAAGATAGACCCAGTCCTGCCCTCTCAAGGTGCTCACAGTCCCACAGGGAAGATGAACAGTCAACCAGGCAGTTAAAAGATAAGGTGAACAGGACACTAATAGAGATACACAAGCAGGTGGGTGCCTGGGGAAGCCATCTGGGCTGAGCTGGGAAGGCTTCCTCGAGGAGGTGTCTGAAACCTGAAGAATGTGTTCCCAGGTGACTGGGAGCAGGAGAAGGGTGTTCCAGGCAGAGGAAACAGCATGTGCAGAAGCCCAGAGGTGGAGATGGAAGGGAGGGGAGGAGCTGAGACTTTATTTCAAGGGCACTAGGGAGCTATAGAAGGGTTTAGAGAGGAGGTTCTCAGCTGGTGGTGGTTCTGCCCCCACAGGGGTCATTGGGCAATGTCTGGGGATGTCTCTGGTTGCCACAACAGGGAGGGTGCTCCTGGCACCAAAGGGGTGGGGGCCAGGATGCTGCTCAAGACCCCACAGTGCCCAGGACTGCCCCACAGAGACCAATCTGGTCCTGATGTCACTGGTCCGAAGGGGTGACTCTGGTTTGGAACAGGGGAGCAACAGGTGAGATCTGAGTTCTAGAAAGACTCCTTGGTCACCTTGAGGAGCATACTGAAGGGGCAGGACTGGAGGCCCTGGGGCACGAGGCAGAAGGTGGGAGCTGGGCTTTGGGGCTCTCAGAGCAGGGGTGATGACAGGGAGGCAGACACCTGGGCCTTGTGCTCAGGGACAGTGAGGCCGTCCCTAAGTCCAGGAACTGGGAGGAGAAGCTGGTCTGAGGCGATAAAGCCCAGTATGGGTCTCAGGGGTCCTGGGGTGGATGGCCTGGGCAGGTACTGTCGAGGAGGAGGCTGGGAGGGCCAGGGGAATGAGGGTGGGGTAGGCAGCCTGGGGATGGTGGTTACTGTTGGGGACCTTGAATGCCAGGAAGCAAGTGGGGCTGGATCAGGGGTCACCGGGAGCCGGGGGAGGAGCTTCAGGACGGGGGAGGAGCCCGAGAAGGAAACTCTTAAGGAAGCAGAACCGTGTTCCCTGTACACGTGGGATCCGGGCGGCTGCTGAGTCACAAATCCTGGAAGTTCAGGGTCACAAAAAGGAAGCCCTGCTGGTCCACGCAAGGCCTTCCTGTTTTTTGGCCCCGAATTCTCAGAGGCAGGCACGCCAGGGGCAAAGTTCCCACCGCGCCTTCACCTCTGCGAGTTCAGATTCCCTAAGCCCTGAGGCCAGGGCAGGGCTTGGAGGAGATGTCCCTGCTGCTCAGACAGGGAAACTGAGGCACAGGGCTTGCCTGAGACTTCCCAGGACTGCAAATTTTTTATTCGGGAACCTCTGGACCGAACCCCTTCGGGAAGGGGCGTGGATGGTTGGGTTCCAGAGGGTGAGTTCTGCTCACACTCCCTCCAACTCCAACCACAGACCTACAAGGAGCTTCAAATCCCCTTGCACAGGAGCAGGCTAACAGGCCCCCTTGAGAAGTAGGGAGGTGCCTGTCACACAGGTATTCCAGCAGAGGACACAAAGGCTGAACTCGGGAAGAAAATCAGATTTACCGGAGCCTCTGAGGTCTGGCTAGATGAAAAATTCTGCAATTTTAGAGTCTGACAATTCCCAGACTGGGGTGTATAAAATTGCAAGAGCCTTTGAATTGGTTTTTGAGTTTTTCATTTGAAGATTTTTGTGTTTTAATTGTAAGAATTCTTAAATATGTGTTTCGACACTGATTTTTAAATGTATTTGTTATGTCTATTATGACTGTTATTATTTTTTTATTTAAAAATCATTTAATTTTAAAATTACTTACTCTCATTAATTTCTGTTAGAAACCATTTCCTAAGTTTTCACTAGGATGTGGTCAGAAAGTTCTGATAATTAAGTAAGTGCTGGTGTCACTACTGTTATTGCCAAGATTGTAAATTTTTATTTTCCCATTGGGGAATTCTGGGAATTGAAGGCCTCCTCAGCTCGCGTGCGTCGTCTATCAGCGCGTGGCGGGGCTGCAGGCCACTCTGCTCACCGTTCTGCCCCTCGCCCGTAGGTGTCACCTCTCGTCGCCCCGACCTCGCCATGCGGACCCCGCGAGCGCCCCCTCCTCGCCCAGCCCTATTGCTCTTGCTGCTGCTACTGGGGGGTGCCCACGGCCTTTTCCCCGAGGAGCCACCGCCGCTCAGCGTGGCCCCCAGGGACTGTGAGTGGAGGTTCTGGGGAAGGGGGTGTCTCAGGGGAGGGTCTTGTTCCCCAGCTGGTTCTGCTGCCCTCCCTCCCCAGGGGCTCACCAGGCCAGGCTCACTCCGACCCTGGATCACTCACACCTCTCTCCATCCGCTACCCTAGACCTGAACCACTATCCAGTGTTCGTGGGCAGCGGGCCAGGACGCCTGACCCCTGCAGAGGGAGCTGATGACCTCAACATCCAGCGGGTCCTGCGGGTCAACAGGACGCTGTTCATCGGGGACAGGTATGAGGGATTGTCAGGCACAGTGTGCAGGGTGAGTTGTGGTTGGACCCTGGAGCCTTCTATGTATGGTGTGTTAGCAGACGGGGACAGCTACGTGGTCAAAATTCACTTGGTGCTTACAGAGGGTGCTGAAGTGGCACTCCAGGGCTTCCCTGAGAAGGCTATTTGAGTTGAGACTTGAATAATGAGGAGCCAGCTGTGGGAAAATCTGGAGAGGGCAAAATCTGGGCAGAGAACACAGCACATGCAAAGGTCCTGGGGCAGGACTGTGCCTGGAGAATTGGAAGACCAGTGGCTGAGGCAGAGAAAGTGAGGGGGCGAGAGGGAGGGGCCTTGTGGGAGGGCTTGAGCTTTGACCCCAAGGAAGGTGGGAGGCCTGGAGGGCTGTGGGTGGAGGAGGGTGAGACCTGACTCAGGTGCTCATGGAGGCTGTCTGGTGGTCGTTGTGGGGAGGATACACTGTGGGGGCGATGGCGGGAGCCAGGCTCCCGGGTGGAGGGAACTGTGCTGGTCCAGGAGGGCAGTGATGGGGGCTGGACTAGGGTGGTAGCCATGGAGGGAGGGAGAAGTGGGTGAATTCTCAATGGACGGTAAATGCAGAGATGCCAGTATTGGCTGATGTGTGGAAGAGGAGAAGAGGGGAGTTGAGGGGGACTCCCCAGTTATTGCCTGCAGTTGTGGTAGGACAGAGATGGGGGTCTGGGGAGGGTTGGGTGCAGCGTGGCTGAGTTAAGTGTGAGACTCCTGTGAGCCCTCACCCACGACCCACCGAGAGACCGCCAGGGTCAGCTGGACCCGAGTCTGGAGCTCAGGGTGAGCTGGGGCTGGAGACAGGACTATGGGCATCATCGGGGTATAGATGGAGTTTGGGCCTTGAGAGTGGAGGAGGCCGTGAGGGTGGGGTGCTGGTGGGGAAGGGAAGCGGCCGAAGGGCCCAGCCCAGGGCCAAGGAGGGACAGCAGGGGAGACCCGGGGGCCCAGAGAGGTGGGAGGGGAGTGGGCTAGTGTGGCGTCCCCAGGCCATGTGAGGACAGGATGCCCAGGAGGAGTGGAGACTGGCTGGGTCTGACACTGCAGAGACGGGGAGGAGGACAGAGAAGTGACCCCTGGAGTTCACACGAGGTCGCCGGTGACCTTGGCCAGGGCAGTTTCGGCGGCGCTGGGGAGAGGAGGACTGAGGGGCGCTTAGGGGAACGCGTGATGTGAAGGCGTCGGACAGTTCACCCCCCTGCGTACGGACCCCTTGGCCCTGGGGTGTGTAAGCGAGAGGCGATGTTAAGGCATATGGGGTGTGCTGGAACCCTGGGTCACTTAGGGCATGCACAGGCGCGCGAGGGCACGCACAGGAGTGTGAGGGCATGTGAAGGCACGCGCGGGCGTATGAGGGCACGAGCAGGTGTGTGAGGGCACATTTCGTGGTGGAGTTGCTTGCGGCAGGGCACAGGCACGCCCCCGTGTGTCACATGTTGGATGCCATTCTGCCGCCAGGGGGGTGGGATGTGTGGGGGGGTACTGGAAGCCCCTAATCTCACTGACTATACCCGTCCCCCAGGGACAACCTGTACCGGGTGGAGTTGGAGCCCCCCACGTCCACAGAGCTGCGGTACCAGCGGGTAATAGGGGCCTCGGATGGATGGGGGGGTAGGATTGGAGTTCAGATGGATGGGGAGCAAGGTGAATGCGGCTCTGCCCAGGGCTGGGGCTTCTAGGGCAGCCGGGGACCCCGCTCCCTTACCAGCTCCCTCTGCCCGCAGAAGCTGACCTGGCGCTCCAACCCCGGCGACATCAACGTGTGTCGGATGAAGGGCAAGCAGGAGGTGAGTGGGCCCTGGCCCCGCCCAGACCACGCCCCCAACCCGTCCTGGCCACGCCCAGGGTACATCCTCCTCCCGCATCCCTGACTTGACTCTGGCTACGCCCAGAGTCCGGTCACGCCCCAAAACGGTCCCCGGTGGCGACCAGGTCCACAGCCCCGGTCTTGCCATAGCTCCACCCCTGATAGGAAGTATTTCCCCGCCTTAGTCCCTCTCTTAGTCGTAGCCACGTCCTCATCCTGGTCCTATTTTTATCCACTGGCCCACATCCCTGGCCACGCCCATGACGTGACCACGCCCGTCCAGGCTTCTCTCTTTCCTCCCCATACCAGGGCGAGTGTCGAAACTTTGTAAAAGTGCTGCTACTTCGAGATGAATCCACGCTCTTTGTGTGCGGTTCCAATGCCTTCAACCCCGTGTGTGCCAACTACAGCGTGAGTCTCCGCCCCAGGTCCAACCCCTGGGACTTTGCTCACCTGCCCTCCACTGGCCACGCCCTTTCGCCGGGCCACATCACCTCCTCCAGGAAGCCTTACTGGATATGCCCTCCCCGTCCTCTCGCCCAGAGCTCAAGAGAGACCTGTACAGGGGTCAGGGTCAGGAAAACTCTGGCTACTTATGCTACAAGCCAGTTATAGGATTAACTGGGATCAATTAGACTCATTTACAGATCTGTAAACTGAGCCCCAGAGAGGCTAAGTGACTGACCAGGTCATGCAACATCCAAGGTGGAGCCAGGATTCCCCTTGGAGACGGGGGCGGGGAGAGCCAGGGGCTGCCACGAGTGGCCCGGAGCCCTGTCACTCAGAGCCTGCTCCCCCTGCAGATGGACACGCTACAGCCCCTCGGGGACAACATCAGTGGCATGGCCCGCTGTCCATACGACCCCAAACATGCCAACGTCGCCCTCTTCTCTGGTGAGTGTCCCCAACTCTGAGCATCTCATGAGATGCCAGCCCTGAGCAAGGTGTGGCATTTTCCACTCTGGGAGTCTGGGGCATTTAGAAGGTGGCTGGGAGACTGTCTGTCCAGCCGTGAAAGAGGTAGAATTTAAGCCCACTGTCAGGATTCAGTTGGGGTCTGGTGTCATCTGGGGAGTTGGGGCTCAGCCCGGGCTCAGGCTTAGATGGGGTCAGGGCTCAGCCAAGAGACAGGGGCCCCCTTAGGCTCAGGACTGAGTCTTGGAAGATGAAGTTTTGACCCACCCAGCCCTTAACCTCTATGATCTTATCTCTCCTGCTTTCCCTACTCACCCCATCCAGAAGGAATGCTCTTCACAGCCACCGTTACTGACTTCCTAGCCATCGACGCTGTCATCTACCGCAGCCTCGGGGACCGGCCCACTCTGCGTACTGTGAAACACGACTCCAAGTGGTTCAAAGGTGGGGTGGACATTCACCAAATCCCCCCACCAGAATAAGAGTCTCAGAGGAGCCTCCCCTCTCATCTTTGGAGCCTACTGGCTACTTTGAAGATAAAGCTAGCGGAAAGATTTAAGTTGGGTCTAAAGTAGAACTTGCTGGAGATGGGGGGCTTAGAAGCCTGAAATGGAACTACCAGAGGGGTTATAGCAGGACTCATGAGGGAAGAAGGCAACAAAAATAGTGGATATTGCAGTTTCTGGAGGGTAGATAGGGTGATTTCAGGATTCTGACACCAACACCCCTACCCGCCGAAATAAACACCTCTGAGTCTTTTTTATTTTCAACCACTGTCCCCCAGCACCATAAAAGCAGCCACCCAGGCTGAGGTGTTCCTAGCCCCAGAAATTCCCTTTCCCGCATCAGGGACAGGGTTCTGACACCTCCTCTCTTACAGAGCCCTACTTTGTCCACGCGGTGGAGTGGGGCAGCCACATCTACTTCTTCTTCCGGGAGATCGCCATGGAGTTTAACTACTTGGAGAAGGTAAGATCCTACTCCCCACCCCTCCCGTCCCCACAGCACACTGAGGCTTGGGTGGCAGGGCATGGAGCTGGGAGGCTCTGGCCATGGGAAGTGGGAGCAGAGGTGAACCAGGAGTCTGCATAGGTGAGGGGGTCCCTCCGCCACTTCTGGTCCTTAAAGTCCACCACTCCATCGGGACCAGGTCTCTGATGCTGGCAGATGTTTAGAAAGCAGCCCTGGTGCGCACAACCCTGGGTCAGCGTCATGCGTATGAAGTCAGATACGCCCTGGGTTCCAGTCCTGGTGTTGTTGCTATTTTCCTGTCCTGCCTCCCATCTCCCATCTCTCCATCCACCTGTCCACTCCCCCGCCTCCCCAGCCACCTTCTCACTCATCTGTCTGTTCTTCAGCCCACCCACACTTCTGTCAACTCATTCATCCATCTCTCCATCTGCCCACCCACCAATGCAGTCATCCCACATCCATCCATCTACCCTTCCATGCCCCTATGTATTATCCACCCACTCACATTATCCACCCACTCACTCACCCATGTATCCATCTCTCTGTCCATTCATTCACATACTAACATCCATTCATCTGCCCTTCTACTTAAAATTAGCTCATCCATTTCCCCAGTCTACCCGCCCACCTTCCTGAATATCTGGTTATCTAGCCTCCATGTCCCTCTTATAACCTACTCATCCCTTCCAGCCTTCTGCCCACCCAGGCATCCACCCATCCATTGATCTGCTGTTATCTCCTTCTTCACCTGCC
Source organism: Manis javanica (assembly GCF_040802235.1). Taxonomy (NCBI): domain Eukaryota; kingdom Metazoa; phylum Chordata; class Mammalia; order Pholidota; family Manidae; genus Manis; species Manis javanica. Next base: position 96,040,562 of record NC_133168.1, on the reverse strand, counting down.
CACCCATCCACTCATCCTCCATGCAGCCACCCATTCATCTGCTTATCCAGCCTTTCACCCATCCATCCATCTACCCATCCACCGCCCATCCACCATCCATCCATCCATTGTCTACACATCCATCCATCCCTTATCTCCTTCTTCATTATCTCCTTCATTATCCATCATTTTCTCCTTCAGATTCATTCATTTATCCATCCATCCCATCCCTCATCCAATCGCATCCTTCCATCCAGGAGGCCAGACAGTTAAGGGCACCGTCTCTGTCATTCACTACTAGCGTGATCCGGGCTGGTCCCTTCCCTTTTTCCGTGTCTCAGTTTCCCCACCTGCACAAGGGAGGTATCAGTAGACCCTTCCTTGTAGAGTTTTGGGAGGAATGTTAAGAGACGCTGAGCCGAGAGTGCCTGGCCCATAGTGCTCTCTGGGCGGAAGCAATTATGATCACAAGCGTCGTGGTTTCTGTGCTCATCATTTTCATCTGCACATGTCCTTTGGGGAATCTGGTGCCCAGAGGAGGTTGGTAACTGGCCGGGGCCCCACAGTGAGCCGGGGCAGACTGCTCCACCCTGGCCTGGGTGGCGGGCAGCAGGGCCCGCGCAGGCCTTCCTGGACACAGGGCTCAGGCCCCTGTTTGTCTGCTGTTGTGCCAGGTGGTGGTGTCCCGTGTGGCCCGGGTGTGCAAGAACGACCTGGGAGGCTCCCCTCGGGTGCTGGAAAAGCAGTGGACATCCTTCCTGAAGGCACGGCTCAACTGCTCTGTGCCCGGGGACTCCCACTTTTACTTCAATGTGCTGCAGGCCGTCACAGGTGTCGTCAGCCTGGGGGGCCGGCCCGTGGTCCTTGCAGTTTTCTCCACCCCCAGCAACAGGTCAGCCTCACTGACTGAGGGACAGGGCTGAGCGAGGTTGAACCCCTGAGAGGCCCTGGTCCCAGGCCGGGCTGGGACAAAGTCAGGCACTGACCATCAAAGGCCCTTTGGTCAGAACTGGGCAGATGGGGGACATCTTCATCCTCTGCCTTTGAAGTCTGGGAGAGCTTCCTGGAGGAGGAAGCATTAGAACAAGGTGTTGATGAGTGTGAGATGGAGGGAAAAGAAACAGTGTTCCTGGTTAGAGGAACAGCATGTGCAAAGGCCCTGAGGCTGCAATGAGTTTGGTATGTTTAAATAATAGGGAGGAGGTCCATATTGCTGGAGAGGAGGGGGTGAGGGGCAAGTGAAGGAAAGAAGGGCAGGGAGGGGATGAAAGGCTGGAATAAGCCTGGGTTGTGTCCTGAGAACACTAGGGAGATATGGGAGAGGGAGGGGCAAGGTCAGATTGGTGTTTTTGGCACACTCCCCTGGGAATGGGTTGAAAGGCATCAGGAGTGACATCTGGGAGTCGAGACATCCAGGGAGGTGACACTGGGGACTTGGACACAGCGTGGCTGTGGAGCACCTGAACTGTGGTCCAGTCTGAGCACTGTGCAGGGGGTGGAGTGACTGGATTGGGTGGCATCTCTGGCCCAGGGCACTGAACATCTGACAGCTCTGGAGGGCGAAGGCTCCTCCACATGCTTGCCTGCAGCAGCGCCCCACACCAGGCTCACTGCTCCCTCTCATCTAACCCCCACCAGCATCCCCGGCTCGGCCGTCTGCGCCTTTGACATGACACAGGTGGCTGCTGTGTTTGAAGGCCGCTTCCGTGAGCAGAAGTCCCCTGAGTCCATCTGGACCCCCGTGCCAGAGGATCAGGTGCCACGGCCCAGGTGAGAGTCCTGTAGGTCCTTGGACCGGTGCCTGAGTAGGGTCCTGACCCTAAGTCCAAGGGCTGTGACATCCAGATGGTTATTTAGCTGTTGCTGAGTTCAGCTGTACCCATTCCACAGATGAGGAAAACTGAGGCCCTTTGGGAAAGGCAGCAGGTCCCTTGGTGAATCAGAGCCCCTGTGTGGGGACCCCCAAGTCTACCCTGACCATCCTCTTGTCTCCACCCAGGCCCGGGTGCTGTGCGGCTCCTGGCATGCAGTACAACGCCTCCAGCGCCTTCCCCGATGAGATCCTCAACTTTGTCAAGACCCACCCTCTGATGGACGAGGCAGTGCCCTCGCTGGGCCACGCACCCTGGATCGTGCGGACCCTAATGCGGTCAGTCCACAGGCATGGCCAGGGTCCTAGCACGGACCAGATCCCAGGCCAGGGTTGTGGGTGGGGAGGGAGGGTGGCCAACAGCAGGCACAAGAGGAGACGCAGAGCAGTGCTGCTGGGGTCAGACACTCAGGACAGCTCAGTATGAGGCTCCGGGGCTGCCTGGAGAGAGACCCTGAGAGAGGGAGGGCGAGATAAAGAGAGGGAGAGAGAGGGAAGCACACGCGCACACACGCACACCAAGGGAGAGAGTTCCAGAAAGAGGCGGAAGGTAGCCGAGGAAGAGAAGACACGGGGAGAGAGGTCCTCAGAGACTGACAGATGCAGGACAACAGAAAGAGGAAGACAGGCTGGGAGCCGGGGCTGGGGGTCGTTTCCCTCTGTAATGTGCACCGTGTCGCCACCTCCGTGCCCACCCTGCCCGGCGCGGGTGGTGCCTCTGCGTGCATCCCAGGGGGATCGCAGGGGCTGAGGACCGGCCTGACCCAGGCCCGCCCTGCTCCCAGGCACCAGCTGACGCGAGTGGCCGTGGACGTGGGAGCCGGTCCATGGGGCAACCAGACCGTCGTCTTCCTGGGTTCCGAGGCGGGCACAGTCCTCAAGTTCCTCGTCTGGCCCAACGCCAGCGACTCAGACGCTGCTGGACCCAGTGTCTTCCTGGAGGAGTTCGAAACCTACCGGCCCGACAGGTGGGCGTGGCCGCGGGAGGGGAGGCGGGGCCAGGCCGAGGCCCGGAGGGACGCCGGTGGGCAGGGAGATGGGGCGCGCCCCTTGGGTTTTACCAATTTGCTCACCCGCAGGTGTGGACGGTCCGGCGGCGGCGAGGCAGGGCAGCGGCTGCTGAGCCTGGAGCTGGACACAGCCTCGGGCGGCCTGTTGGCGGCCTTCCCCCGCTGCGTGGTCCGCGTGCCCGTGGCCCGCTGCCAGCTGTACTCAGGGTGCATGAAGTGAGTGCCTCCCGGGCCGCTGCGGGGGTCGGGCAAGCAAGGGTAGAAGAGCCTGGGAAAGGAGAGTGGAGTTGGAGTCACGGGCCCATCGGCGTCCTGACTGGACGACGGAGACGGGCAGAGGGCAGAGCCCAGTGCAAAGGCTCAGAGGTGGGCCCGTGTCTAGTGTGGCAGGAACTGTGAGGCCCCATTGGCTGGAGCAGAGAGGGCAAGGGGGAGACAGGGAGGAGGGGTTGGACAGGTCGTGTCAGGCCTAGTGGGCTGCTCCGAGGGCTGGGGCTTTTACCCAGAGGGAGGAGGGAGCCCTGGAGGGCTGTGGGCAGAGGCAGGATAGGATCCCAATGACATTTTTAAGAGCAACAGGAGCAGAAGCTGGGGACCAGAGAGGCCGCCATCTATCTCCCTGCCTCTAAAATGGGTGCAAAGATCAGAGGCAAAGTACACACCCCCGGGGCTCAGCACAAGCCCTAGACACGGAGAATGCTGCCCCGCAACCCCCCACACACACCTTCACGGCGACAATGTCGCAGAGCACAGAACCAAGCAAGGCATAGACTCTGGGTCAAGCCTGCCTGGGCTGCAGCCCCAGCCCTGCTGCTTGGGCAAAAGTGAAATTTCGTGAGCCTCGGTTTCCTCATCTGTAAAGTGGGGAATAAATAGCCCTCACTGCAAAGATTTGTCCCAAGCACTCCCAGAGTTGACAGTAAGAGGCTTTGTGGCTGATCGGCCCACCGGCTCCTCGTCTGCTCTAGGAACTGTGTTGGCAGTCAGGACCCCTACTGCGGGTGGGCCCCCGACGGTTCCTGCATCTTCCTCAGCCCTGGCACCAGGTACTGGGGAGGAGGGAGGTGGGGCCTGGGTGTCTGAGCCTCCTGAGATCCCACTCAGAGAGGGGTTTCTGCTGACTGTGCCCCTCTTCCCCCCATTAGAGCCACCTTTGAGCAAGATGTGTCCGGGGCCAGCACCTCAGGCCTAGGGGACTGTACAGGTGAGTGTAAAGGGGGGTGGCCTGGGAACCCTGAGTCCTGACCTTTAGGGTTTCTCCCACCCTCCTATGCCCAGATGGGTGGCAGGACTGACTTCCATCCAGCTTTGGAAGGACAGGGATTCTCATTTCCGGGGAGGGTGGTAGGGGAGGGCAAAGAGAGGCCAGCAGATGCCAGGGGAAAAAGAGGTGGGCTTTGAAAGGGACAGAGAGACATCACTAGGCAGGCACACAGACAGACCAACTGAGAAGGCAGACAGATGGACAGAGTCACCCGAGCTGGTGGGCGGTGCATCCAGCCCGTGCCTCAGCCGTGCCCTCTCACCGGCCCCCCTGCCCAGGACTCCTGCGGGCCAGCCTCTCGGAGGAGCGCGCTGGGCTAGTGTCCGTGAACCTGCTGGTGACGTCGTCGGTGGCGGCCTTCGTGGTGGGCGCTGTGGTGTCCGGCTTCAGTGTGGGCTGGTATGTGGGCCTCCGCGAGCGGCGCGAGCTGGCCCGTCGCAAGGACAAAGAGGCCATCCTGGCCCACGGGGGCGGCGAGGCCGTGCTGAGTGTCAGCCGGCTGGGCGAGCGCCGGGCAGGCGGCCCCGGGGGCCGGGGCGGCGGCGGGGGCGGCGTGGCCGGGGGTCCCCCCGAGGCCTTGCTGGCCCCGCTCATGCAGAACGGCTGGGCCAAGGCCACGCTGCTGCAGGGCGGCCCTCACGACCTGGACTCGGGGCTGTTGCCCACGCCCGAGCAGACGCCGCTGCCCCAGAAGCGCCTGCCCACGCCGCACCCGCACGCCCTGGGGCCCCGCGCCTGGGAGCACGGCCACCCGCTGCTCTCGGCCTCCGCTTCCTCCTCCCTGCTGCTGCTGGCCCCCGCCCGGGCCCCCGAGCAGCCCCCCGCGCCCGGCGAGCCGGCCCCCGATGCCCGCCTCTACATCTCCCGGCCCGGCCGCGCCTCCCACGGCGACTTCCCGCTCACGCCGCACGCCAGCCCGGACCGCCGGCGGGTGGTGTCAGCGCCCACGGGCCCCTTGGACCCAACCTCAGCCGCCGACAGCCTCCCTCGGCCCTGGAGCCCGCCGCCCACGGGCAGCCTCCGGAGGCCGGGCCCGCACGGCCCACCAGCCGCGGCCCTGCGCCGCACGCACACGTTCAACAGCGGCGAGGGCCGGCCGGGTGACCGTCCCCGTGGCCGCCACGCGCGGCCCAGCACAGACTTGGCCCACCTCCTCTCCTACGGGGGGACGGACAGGACTGCGCCCCCCGTGCCCTAGGCCGGGTCCCCGACGCCTCGGCGGTGCCAGCCGCGGGAATCAGACCCGGCCCCGCTCCAGTGGGTGCTCAAGCCCCGCCGGCCCACCCGCGCGGGGGTCCCCTCCGCCTCTAGGAAGCACAACGAGCTCGGCCCCCGACCCTGACCGGGGCCGCAGGACACTGATGCGGTTTGGGGGCGGGCGGGCGGGAGGACCGTGCTGTGCATTTGAAGCTGACCTTATGCGCGTGGAGTTTGGTTTGTTTTCCAAGTTGCGTTTCTTTTGCAGTTTTCTAACCGATTGCACAACTCCGTTCTCGGGGTCGTGGCTGGGGCGTGGAGTAGGCGTGGGGTGGGGAGGGGACCAACCCCGCAGACCCAGGCCCCCTCCTGCCCCGCAGAGCCCTTCTGCTGCCCAGGCTCCTGGCGTGTGTGAGTGTGTGTGCGTGTGCATGCCGTGTTCGTGTGCGAGGGGCCGGGAAGGGGAGGGAGGCGTGCGTGTGCGTGCCCGCGAGGGCTGCTGCCGGCGTGTGCGTGGGGCGGGCCACGCGTGCAGTGTGCGTGTCTGTGTGTGAGCGGTGGCCCCAGCGGCCTGGGCATTGGCTGAGCCGATGCCGGCGCTTCCAGATGGCCGGGGGCTTTCACGGTGCCGGTTAGGAGTTGGAGGGAGACGAGGAGGGGGTTTCAGGTAGGGAGTCACGGAAGGCCTGCCCAGAATTCATATTGGCAGCAGCAGCGGTCTGGGGAGCGGGGAAGGTGGGCGGGGCCCCCCTGTAAATAAGGCCCCAGGGTGGTCAGAGGGTCCCACGCACCCCGTCCCCTTGTGGCTCCCCCTTGACCTTCAGCTGACCATGCATGCCAGCTGAGTGGCCAGCTGAGTCCTGGACCCTCTCTGGAATTTGCCTCCCCAAACCCTCTCCCCATCAATAAAACTGTTTACAACCACCGGCCCCCAAGGCTCTGGGTCTGCTCTGTCTCCTGAGGGGGGACCTGGCCAGCCAGGTGGCCTGGGGCAGTTGAGAGCACCCGTGAAGCTGGGTCACAGCAGCAAACAATTCTGGGGCGCTTGGGTGTGGAAATGTAGAGAGAGTTGGATGGGGTCCCCATCTTTATCTGGATGGCACCAGCTTCTGATTGGCCTTTCACAGACATTTATTGTGCACCTGCTATGTGCCAGGCACCGTATGGGGAAAGACCCCTATCTTCATGGATTTCACAGCCTGTTTGGGGAGATCAACCCCATACAAGCAAATTAGGACCTGATTTGAGGTGGTGATGTGTTTAATTAAGAAAAAGCCAGATAGGGGGTAAGAGTGTGCCTGTATTGGGGGGGGGAGCAAGGGCCTACCACCCATTTCCAGAGCTTTCTCATCTTCCCAAACTAAAACTCTGTCCCCATCGAACACTAACTTTGCATCCCCTTCCCCAAAGCCTTAGGAATTTTAAGTGGAATGGGAAACCATCAGAGGGTTTTACGCAGGGAATGTGATCTGATTTGATTTAAGAGTTCGCTTTAACGTTGTGTCATTACAGTTCACACCCCTTCCTTCCAGCGCACATCAATTGAGCACCCACTGTGTGCTGGGCACTGGGGATAGAGCAGAGAACAGAGAGGCCTGGCCCCTCCTCTCCTGGGGGAGACCACTATTAAACAAGGAAACACAAACACCCTGAGAGCATCTAACAGACCCTCCTGAGTGCGTGTGGATATACGTTCAGCTTTATTTAGATGTATCTGACATTGTGTAAGTTTCAGGTGTACAACTGGATGGTTTGATATAGGTATATATTGCAAGCGGATTACCACAGTAAGGTTAACACATCCATTATCTTATACATTACATCAGCTTTGTGTATGTGTGTGTGTAGGGCGGGGGTGAGGACATTTAAAATCTATTAGCAACTTTCAAGCATAATAATACAATAGTATTGACTATAACCGCCATGCTGTACATTTGATCTCCAGAGCCTATTCTATAACTGCAAATTTGTACCTGCTGACCAGCATCTCTCCATTTCTCCCACCTCCCAGCCCCTGGTAACCCCCATACTAATTCTGTTTCTATGAGTTCAGTTTATTTTAGATTCCACATATATGTGAGATCATACAGTATTTGTCTTTCTCTGCCTTATTTCACTTAGCATAGAGCCCTCAAGATTCAACTGCGTTATTGCAAATGGCAGGGTTTCCTTTTTTATGTCTGAATAATATTCCATTGTATAGATGTACCACTTTTCTTTGTCCGTCTGTCTGTCAACAACACGTAGGGTTGTTTTCATATTTTGGCTGTTGTGAATAATGCTGCAATGAACATGGGGGTACAGATATCTCTTCAAGAGAGATATAACTTCCTTCAGCTAAATACCCAGAAGTGGGATTGCTGGATTGCATGATAGTTCTATTTTTAATTTTTTGAGGACCCCCCCACCCCATACTGTTTTCCACGTTGGCTGCACCAGTTTACATTTCCACCAACACCGTATGAGGGTTCCCTTTTCTCCACATTCTTGTCAACATGTGTTATTTCTTGTGATTTTGATGACAGCCATTCTAACAGGTGCAAGATGACACCTCATTGTGGTTCTGATTTTCATTTCCCTCATGATTAGTGATGTTGAGCATCTTTTCATGTATCTGTTGGTTGTTTGTATGTGTTCTTTGAGAAAATGTGTACTCTGTTCATGTTTTGGTATGTGTCTGTTTTTGTGTGTTCATCTCTGCAGGACTGGTTCTGTCCTGTGCGTCCTGCTCTGTGTCACTGATTCTATGTATTTTCGCCTGTCTCTGTCTCAATACCTATGTCTGTGAATCCATGGGGGTGTCTATCTTTCTTTCTCCGTGCCTGTCACCGTCAGCCTGTGCATTTGCCTTTGAGCCTGTGTGTCCAAGAATGAAAGCACTGAATAGCCAAGCCTGTGAGATGCAGCAAAAGCAGTTATCAGAGGGAAATACATAGCCTCCTAATGCATTTATTAGCGAACAAGAAAGATCCCAAACAAATGGCACATTAGCTTCAGATGAAGAAACAAACAACAGAGGGGGCCCTCAGAGATTAAGTTCTACTTCACAGATGGGGAAACTAAAGCCAAGAAAAGTGAACCCACTCGCCCAAGTTCACAAAGCAACGTAGTTCATAGCAGAGCTGGGATTCAGAGCCAGGTGTAACCCTCCGAGGTCATTGTTCAAAGACCATGAAGACTTTTGCCATCACTCGCTCTTAAATTCCATTTTTACAAAATGGTTTCATTAAACAAAAAAAGGCCAACACTATGTCATGAATTCAAGACAAGTGCCTTTTTGTTCCCTTCATTGAACTTCCTCATTGCTCAAATCTATCGTAAATAGCACCTCTTGCCCAAAGAGCTGGCCCCATCCCCCGAGGAAAGGCAGCTTGCAAACTTGACCCTTGATTCCTAGGTTGCAGGGAGTGGGGACTCAGTCCCAGGGATTCCTGAATGCCCACTCCCCAAGAGCAGAAATTAGGGGAAGGAAAAACAGGGTAAAAACAGGCCGGAGAAGGGGCTGGGCAGCTCCCTTGCTGTTCTCCCACTGCCAGGAAGCATTTGTGCAATTCTGACCCCTCCCTTTCCCCTGCCCAGCCCCTAACGGGAACAGGATGTGGGTGGGGACTTCACTGTGGTTGGTGCCTGGTCCCCCACTCCCGGTATAAGTTCACCTTACCAGGTCAAGGGAAGCTAGATGGAAAAGAGAGAAATCACCATGTCTTCTTGGAGTCCAGAGCAAAGACAGAGGTAGGTCCCCACCCCATGCATCCTGGGCAGATCTGCACCCCAGAGATACACGGACGTCCGTGTGACCTGCTGAGATCACATAGCCAGACATAGGCCTGCAGGCTGGAACAGACTGACACTCAGACTTTACCTGTGGACAGACTCCTCTTGTGCACACACTCATGCACACTCATGTGGCCCACAGGTGAGACAGAGGCCCCATGCCCCATCAGAGGCCTGCTGGAGGAACTGGGAGGGACAGAAGCCCCAGCCCTTCAAGGGTTATGATGCCAACTGTAAACTACCCCATACCAAGGCCAAATGCCTGCCCTCTGCACAAAGCATGGGGTACCTACTCTCTGTACCCTTCTGTTCAGGTACAGAGCCCTATTTGTACCTGCAGTGCTGGGTTGCCCACACGAGCACTTTGGAGCAAGGTGAAGCTGGACAGACATAGCCTAACCTGGTTTGGTTGGGTATGGACAGAAAAAGGAGAAGTCCAGAGAGGGAAACTGACAGTTCTCCTTGGGAAGGTCAGAGGAAGCTTTATTGGAAAGGGAGCATTGGAGCTGGGGCATTGCAGGATGCATAGGAGTCAGTGGCTTTGCCTTCAAAATATGGAGCCCAGGAGATAAAGGATCCAGAAAACAAGCTAGAGAAGAAAAAAAGTAGCAAATTGAACTGTGAATAAATAACAGCCCACTGGGGTTGGGCTTGCCTTGGGAAACAATAACACTTAGGGGTCAGACTAGGAATCTCAGGGTTCAGATAGTTAGAATTCTCCCTGGAACAGGGGCCACTTCCAGTAACTATGGAGGGCAAGGGTGGAAGCCAGGAGAGGGAAAGATGACTGCCTTAATCCAGGGGAGCAATGTGGTGGCCTGGCCCAGGGTGGAGGAGGTGGAGATGGGAAGAAGTAGACAGATTTGGGGTATATTTTCACCTAGCTGGGGTATTTTCATTTTGGCTTATTGCACACCTTCTGTCATTGCCTGTAGCCCAGGGGGCCTGAATCTCCATATTTCCAGAACCCTGTTCCTGCTGCTGCTGTTTGTGGCCTCCATCAAGGGGGTCACCCCCAAACCCAATGCCTGCCTGTTGTTCCAGTCGGACAACGGCAGCTCCATCTACTGCCACCCACCAGCCAAACCCATCCGCTACCTCCCCGCCGACACCATCTACCTGGCTGTGGAGTTTTTCAACCTCACCCAGCTGCCAGCCGACACTCTCCAGGGCGCCTCTAAACTGGAGGAACTGCACCTCTCCGGTAACCGGCTGGAGAACCTTTCTGCAGAGCTCCTGCTGCCTGTACCTGGGCTGAAGGTGCTTGACCTAACGGGCAACGCCCTGACCCGGCTGCCCTCCGGCCTCTTCAAGGTCTCGGTCTCCCTCCACACCTTGGTGCTGAAACAGAACCAGCTGGAAGCTCTGGAGGCCTCATGGCTGCACGGCCTGAAAGCGCTGGAGCATCTGGATCTGTCCGGGAACTACCTCCGGACACTGCCCCCTGGGCTGCTGGCCAACTTCGCTGCTCTGCGCATCCTTGACCTCAGTGATAACCGGCTGGAGACTTTGCCCCCTGACCTTCTGAGGGGCCCACTGCACCTGGCACGGTTGCATCTGGAGAACAACAGATTGCGGGCATTAGGAGAGGAACTTCTGGCTCCCCAGCCAGAACTGCACTACCTTTTCCTGAGCAATAACAAACTGGCCACGGTGGCTGCCGGCACCTTCCACGGTCTGCAGCAGCTGGACATGCTGGACCTCGCCAACAACTTGCTGACCAGCGTGCCCAAAGGGCTCTGGACGTCCCTGGGGCAGCCCACACGGGACATGAAGGATGGCTTTGACATCTCTGGTAACCCCTGGATCTGTGATCAGAACCTGGACGACCTCTATCAGTGGCTTGTGGCCAATAAAGACAAGATGTTCTTCCTGAATGACACGTGCTGTGCTGGGCCAGAAGCCTTGAAGGGCCAGACTCTTCTGGCAGCGGCTGGGGCCCATTGAGGCCTGGAGCTCAGGTGGGGGTGGAGAGAAAGGCCTGGCAGAACACTGCACCCCACTTAGCAAATAATCCCACCTTCTAAGGGTGAGATTCAGGCTTCCACAGTGGCCGGGTCCCTAATGCTGATGCTCCCCAAAACACACCTTGGCCTCCTCCTGTCTTTGCTCAAGCTGTGTCGTTTTCCAGGAATGCCTTTCCCCATTTTCCGGGTCTCTTGGTCTCTGGGCTCCCTTACCCTGCTCGGCATTCCCTCTGGCCCAGCCCTGGCCACACTGGGGCTGTCTCTATCAGGCTCTGTGTCTAAGACTTTGGTGGCTGTCTCTGAGTGCAGGGCCTGGGGCGAAGATGCCTCTCACCCAGCATCATTCAGTTTGGAGTCAGACCTGAAGGGTTTAATAAAGAACTGCAGAACGGAATGAGAGGCATTGGAATTCACCGTGTTCCTTACATCTCCCAAGTCCACTTCCTAGGCCTCCAGGATGAAGGAGGAGGAAAGAGGCATGACCCAGTGCCTGGGATGCAGGACAGGGGCTCCCAAAAGGATCGAAGTTGGGATCTGATGGCCCATGCCTTCCCCGCCCCCTCCCCCACCCAGGACTTCACTGGAAACAAAACCCTGACCATTGCCCCAGGGTGTCGTTTTACCAGTGGGTTCCTGCCAGAGCTTGTGTCCTGTGGGAGGTTCAAATTAAACCAGACTGCTTCAGGTCTCTGAAGCATTTGTCATGCTGGCCTGTGATAACCCAGGGGGACAGCCACTCAGGCTGAATGGGGCTGAACGGGTAGGCAGAACCTTGAACCCAGAACCCAGAACCTTGAACCACCTGCTGACAGTGCTGGGTGTGCAGGGGGCTGCTGTCAGATTTGGGGGACCCCGACGTGCTGAAAAAAGGCCGAGCCTCTTTTCAGCATCCGGAGGGAGGGCATGCCCATGTTGGTAGTCACTGCAGGTGTGATGATCAAAGCGAGGGGTCTGGAGTCTGGCAGAGCTGGGTTTGAATCGGATCTCTCAGTCGCTGTGGGTCGCGGGGCAAGCGGTTTAAGCACTCTGAGCCTCAGTTTGCTCATCTGTAAAACAGAGCTCGGAGAGAATGGGCCGGCCGGGCTCCTGGCTGAGTTCACTGGTAGATTTGTAAAAAAAAAAAGAAAGACCTTGAGGACTTGCCCAAGGTCACTCGGCTAGGCGGTGGGACCGGGATTGCCCTCCACTGTCTCCGCGGCAACAGCAGTGAGGGTGACAGGTGACCAAACCTGCCCAAGGAAAGTAGTTCGATCCTTGGGCATCCAGCGTCGCTAAGTTGCCATAGCAACCTTGGAGCGCTCCTGGAGGCCCAGGAAAGGGCGAAGGCCTGGAACCCCTGGAGCCCCTGGAGCCCCGGGGCACGCCCCCGCATGGCCTCTTCCCATTGGTCGGTCCCCGGAGGCCACGCCCCCGAGCAGCTATAAGGCAGGAGGGGTAGCCGGGGGTGGGGTGGGGGTGGAGACGGGAGTTGGTGTCTGGGGTCCGCAGTTGCACCTAGAGGCTGAGTCTGCGCGCGCCCAGGTGAGTGCCTAGCGGGCGGCGTGCAGGGGGTCCCGCATCGGGTGGGCGAGCAGGGGTCCAGCGGCCTGGGACGGGAAGGGAGTGACGGAGCGGAGCAGGTGGCTGAGACCCTTGGCCCAGTTGGCAGAAGCTCAGGACCCATTTGGGTGGAGACCAGGGCTCTGAGAGCGCGGGATGGTGACAGGGGACAATCTGAGGTCGAACTCCCCTCTGAGTCTGTTTAGACGAGTGACCTTGGGCCCAACATGGACCTGCTGGTGTGCCTCAGTTTCACCAGCTGTCAGACAGACTGGGGCTATTGGGATTCTGCAGCTACCACCTCCAACCCTGCAGTGGTGTCCGGGGTGAAGTTGGGCAGTTTTGTCCAGGGCAGAGACAATAGGGACCTCCCCTCCTTTGCAGAGGACAAAACAGCCCAGAGAGGTGTCTGAAGTCACACAGACAAGTAATCTCAGGATTTGTACCCAGGTCTTTTTCTCCCCAGAGCCCATGCTTTGAATCACTACAGCGCCCCCACCTTGCCAGAGGCTGTCTAGTGTGCACCTCTGGGCATGCGTTATCTGTGCCCCTCACGACGCTCTGAGGAAAGTATTATCTACACCAGGTTGCAAAGGAGAAAACCGAGGCCCCAAGACAGAATGAGACTTGCCCAAGTCCCAAAGCTCAGCTGGGCAGAACCCATGGTCCGGGCTGGGCCCTGGAGGGCTGGCATGCAGGGGCACCCCTCACCCTGTGCTGCCCCACCAGGGTGACCCTGTTTGCTGCAGGAATGTCAGACGATGAGGTGGCTCAGGCCCCCACACCCAGTTTGTGGCAGCAGGACCCTCAGGACCAGCAGGTGAGGGCCCCCCCCCAACGTAGCAGGGGCACAGGGAAGGGTGGGCAAACAGTCCCTTCTGGGACACTTTCAGACTGGGTGCCTCCTCGCACCTCTACCCTTTCTCTTCACTGGGTGCACCTCTCTCTGAGAGCATTTTGGACCACAGAGGGGGCTGGCGCATCGTACCCATTTTCCAGAGGGGCACAGTGGCCTTTCTAAGCACACCCAGCCGGCCTACCTGGCCTCTGCCCCATGCCCCCTCCCACCTCGGGGTCTCCACCTATGACTCTGTTTCTCTGTCCACCATCATGGCACTCTTGGCAATAATAATAGCAGCAATCACGGGCATATACCCTTCGACACTCACTGTTCCGAGCACTCTGCACACTGTTCCAATCCCCATCATGGCTCTAGAAACCCATTCTACGGATGGGGAGGCCAAGTCCCCAGGTTACATGAGCACTTACCCAGGCACTCAGTACGCTTTCCTCCAACCCTCCCATCTGCCCCCAAACTGGGGAAGTAGGCTAAGGCGTGGCTGAGCTCCCACCTCCCCCGGGGTCCCCACTGATGCCAGATGCCACCCCTTCCCACAGAGTGTGGTGCATCGTGTGGTGGCCCTGCCCCTGGTCAGGGCCACGTGCACAGCAGTCTTCGATGCTTACAGTGCTGCCAAGGACAGGTACCCGCTGCTGGGCTCCGCCTGCCGCCTGGCTGAGCACTGCGTGTGTGGCCTGACCACCCGTGCCCTGGACCACGCCCAGCCACTGCTCAGCCGCCTGCAGCCCCAGCGTGAGTCCCTGGCCTGCATCCCTGGGGCCGCTGGTCTGTCCCGCACCCCACGCTCTCGGGTGCCAGTGGCCTGGCATGCATTGGGGTGATCTCCTCAGCTGGGTGACCCCCCTTGCTCTTACCTCTCCTGGGCACCTGCCGTCCATCCACCTTCCCCCCGTGCTACCTGCGTCTCACCCCACCGCCAGCCCTCTGCTTATTGCATCCCTCTCAGTTTGAACCCTGGCCCTCTGACCTCAGCTGCGCACTTGTGGCCCCTCCTCTGTCCCCATTCCATCTGTCTCCACATTTTCTCCCCTGGGTGGGAGGCCTGATGTGCCTCGGGTCGTGAGCCTGTCCACTTCCCTCCCTGCCTACCCGACTGTCCCTGCCTCCACATCTCCCCAGACTCCAGTGACCAGCTCAGGGCTCCAACCTTGGGGAGCAGAAGGGTGGGGGCAGAGGGAAGGGAGAAAGACACTTGGTCTTGAGTCTGACCCCAGAAGCAGGTCATGTAAGGGTCCCAGCCCAGGGCCTCTCCCTCCTTCCCAGCCAGCTTGCGTGACCTTGAGCCTTCTCACTGTGGCATCTGAGCCGGGCATGGTGAGGAGTCACCTTGGGGCTGGTAGCAGTCGGGTAGCAGAGGTGGGCGGGGAGGGTTGGGAGGCGGGCCTCACTTGGTGGCCACCCACACCCCCAGGGTCCCCAGCCCCTTGCAGGGGGCCAGCCAGGCCCCCACTGTGGTCTGAGACTCCCTCTGTCTCCCCCTCTTTCTGGCTCTTTCTGTCCCTCCAGCACTCCCTCCCTCTCTGACCCTCTCAGTGTCCCTATCTCCCTACCCATCTCCCCAGTTCTCACTGTCTGCCTCTCTCTTGTTCTCCAGTGGCCACTGTGAACCATCTGGCCTGCAGGGGCCTGGACAAGCTGGAGGAGAAGCTGCCCTTTCTCCAGCAACCCTCGGAGATGGTACCAGCGCAGGCACCACCAGACCACAGGGGCCTGCAGGCCAGTGGTGGTGGGAGGGAACGGTGTTGTTTCCTCCCAGACTGGCCTGGACACCAGGGGCAGAGTCAGGCTTTGACTCAAAACACATCAGCCAGGTTAAAATAATCAGCACCTGAATTTACTGACCACTGAATATGTACCAGTCGGTGCTGGTAATCCGTTCCACAACCATATGAGGGAGAGATTTTATTTTCCCCCATGGTAAAGAGGGAAAAAAACCAGGAAGGGGCCAGGGTCCTTGACACCCAGTCCGAGGAGCGCGGGTCAAGGGAGGGGCTCCAGACACCAACAGCACCTGGAGCAGGGCCCTTCCCACCAGGTGGTGACCTCAGCCAAGGACGCAGTGGCCAGCGGCATGACGGGCATGGCAGGCCTGGCTCGGCAAGGCCGCCGCTGGAGTGTGGAGCTGAAACGCTCCATGAGCCACGCTGTGGACGTCGTGCTGGGCAAGTCAGAGGAGCTGGTGGACCACTTCCTGCCCATGACTGAGGAGGAGCTTGGTGAGGCCAGTGCCCTCCCCACCGCACCCCTGAGTCCTCCTGCCCAATCCCTACCTCTGAAAGTTACAGATCAGAGAGGTCTGGGACTCAGCCAGGACCACACAGCAGATCAGTGGGAATAATTGCAGACACTTGGGCTGAGTAGCATCTGCCCCTTTATACAGTTCCCTCAACCCACCCTCCTCTGATGTTCTACGTTTTGTCTCTGCCCCTGGAGATGATCTGACTTCACTACCTCGGTTATAAGGCACCAGAAGAACATTTCAATGCACTCACTCCACAGCAGTGAGGCTGTGAGGCATTTATGAAGCACCTACTGTGTGCCAGACACTTGTAATATATTCAAGAGGCAGTTCAGTAGCATGCCTGGGTTTGAACCCCAGGCCTGCCTCTTGCACGCTCTGGGACTTCTCTTGGCCTCAGCCTTCCTCATCTGTAAAATGGGGCTAATAATGTGCTCACCTTGTAGGGTTTGAGGAAGTTTAAGTGAGTTGATAATAGTAAAAGGAAACTATAAATCGGGGGCCCGAGGGCCCATTGACCCAGGAGGAAGGTGAGAACACATAGGTGGGGTGGCCATGCTGACCTCCTCCCCTGTCCCGTCCTCCAGCGGCGCTGGCGGCTGAGGCCGAGGGTCCAGATGTGGGCTCTGTGGAGGAGCAGAGGAGACATCAGGGTTACTTTGTGCGCCTGGGCTCCCTGTCAGCACGGCTCCGCCACCTGGCATATGAGCACTCTCTGGGGAAACTGAGGCAGAAGAAACATCATGCGCAGGACACACTGGCTCAGCTTCAGGAGACGCTGGAGCTGGTGAGAGCCCCCCCCCACCCCCGCCTCATGGTGCAGGCCAGTGAGCAGGCACTGAGTGCCAGCTGAGTACCTGGTCCCATGCTAGTCCGAGGGGCAGAGCAGCTTCCAGCCACATGTGTTCAGGGCTGGGGCAGAGGGAGGAAGGGGGGCTGGGGAGTTCAGGGGAGTCAAGATTCAGCATGGGGGGCACAGGAAGGGGTGTCGTGGAAGAGGGGAAATAGGAGCTGGAATTTACAGGCAGTTGAGGTAGGTCAGGAGAGAGGGGGCCTCTCTCCCCCTGCTTTCCTGGGCTCAGTCCCGATCCTCCCAGCCTTGAGGTTCCCACCAGTTAGTTCCACAGGAGCATAGCTCCTGTTAACTGAGCTGCTGGCCTTCCGGGGGCCCAGGCCAGAACCCAGGGGTCATCCCCGAGCCCCCTCTTCTCCTCCCTTCCCACAGGAGACGCATCAGCCCGTCCTGCCGGCTCTGCCGTCAGTCTGTCTCTACTGAATCTGCCCAGGGTCCCCGGGTTCCTGGACCCCACTCTGTCCTCCCCAGAGCAGCCACCAGGGGGAACCCGTGAGCGCCTGCGTAGATTGATTCCACTGACCATCATGTCCCGGAGCATTATGTTGCCCGTGCATTCCAAGGTCCTCCCTCGTTCGGACTGACCAGTAGTCCATTGTGTTCGTGGACCACACTTCCTTTCTATTCGTCTCCTAACACCTACCCTGTCCTGGGCGCTGGAAGCACAGGGGCCCCCTCAGGACACTCACAGTCCATCAGAGGGATCGGGGTCATGACATGCTGGGTGCTGTGGGACCCAGAGGAGGCTCTGCCCATCCAGGAGGGGACAAAGGGAGGCCTTCCTGGAGGGGAAACTAACTAAGCAGGAGGGTGGGATGGAGGAAGAGCATAGCTGGCAGAGGGACCAGCACGGACAAAGGCCTGGCAGTGACTCTGAGCTTCAGGCGAACCACGCATCGCAGGGCCTGACCAAGGGCAGGGGAGAGAAGGAATGGGCAGGCTGGCCAGGCTGGAGAGGCAGGCGGGCAGGAGGTGTGTTCCCTAAAGGCTTACAGAGGCCAGGTCCAGGCTAGGGTCATGCTCCACAGACCCCCAAATCCCCCAGATCTGTCACTGTCCTCGTCCCCTCAGATCAACCTTATGCAGTGCGGGGTGACCCCCACCGCGCCAGCTCGCCCTGGGAAGGTGCATGAGCTGTGGGAGGACTGGCACCAATGGCCCCGGGAGAACGGCCGCCGCCGCAGTCAGGTAGGGTGGTGGGAAGCGGGCAGGCCCGGGTGGGGTTGGGGCACATTCTGGAGCTGTGCAAGTGGCCAGGGGCCAGGTTCCAGCGGTCTAAAACCAAGTGCGGAGGTGAGGTCAGCTGGTCGGTGGTTTGTTGGAGTGTCCACAGGAGAAACTGAGGCAGGTCGATGGCTCTGCTTTGCATGTTCATGGGGAAACTGAGGCTGGGCACCAGCGTCACTAAGAGTCATTAGGGGAGGCCAAGGCAGGGCTTGATCTCATTGGGCACCCATGGGGAAACTGAGGCAGGGCGATGGTTCCGCATGTGCCCGCCAGGGGTGCTGAGGCCCCACCTGCACCTCTGCAGGCCGAGTTGGAGACCCTGGTGCTGTCCCGCAGTCTGATGGGGGAGCTACAGGGCACGGTGGATGCACTGGAGACCAGCGTGCGGGGCCTGCCCCTCGGCGCCCAGGAGAAGGTGGCCGAGGTGCGGCGCAGCGTGGATGCCCTGCAGGCCGCCTTCGCTGACGCCCGCTGCTTCGGGGACGTGTCAGCAGCCGCACTGGCAGAGGGGCGAGGCAGCATGGCCCGGGCCCACGCCTGTGTGGACGAGCTGCTGGAGCTGGTGCTGCAGGCTGTGCCGCTGCCCTGGCTGGTGGGGCCCTTCGCGCCCATCCTCGTGGAGCGGGCCGCGCCCCCGCCGGACCTGGAGACCCTGGTGGACGAGGTCGTGGGGGGGCCCGATCCCCGCTGGGCACACCTGGACTGGCCGGCCCAGCAGAGAGCTTGGCAGGCCCAGCACGGGGACAGGCTGGGCCTCCCAGGGGACATTCCCGAGGAGGAGCCCAAGCCCCCTAGCCACCCCAAGCACACCCTGATGCCAGAGCTGGACTTCTGACCAGACGAGGCCGTGGGGCAGCGGAGGCGGGGAGCCGAGCCGCCCTGCTCCCCAAGGTCCCTGCTGCCCCCTAGTGGCCATGCATAAGCACTAACAGCAGGGGCCTTGGCGCTCCGGTGGGGCGGAATTCAGAATCCTAGACCAGCTTCGCTGACATCAGACCCTCCCCAGTCTTCCTTGGACATCCGGGTGCTTGAACTCAACTCAGGTCTGACCAGTTCCAAGCTGGGTTCATCTGTCTCTGATCCTGTTTGCCCACTCCAAGGAGCTGATCAAAACTCCCCAGAGAAGCACACATTTTGCTCAATATTTGGGGCTTTGAAAAGTGAGTGCCTCCCATTCCCCCAGCTTGTACATCTGAGGGGGTCCCCAGAGATGCCCGGCTGGACCTCCCAGACCCACTTGCTTTGCCGCTTGGGTTTGCTTTCCAGAATAAAGGTGCTTTGTGTCATCTCAAGGCCCATGGCCTCTCTTCTGGAAGGGGTGGGCCTTGGGCAGGGGGAGTTCTCTGTCGCAGGGTGCTGGAGGTCCCAGAGGTGTCTGACTGCATGACACAAGCCAGGGTTTGAGATCCGGAAGGAATCTCTGACCAGACCAGCTTGTATTGCTGTCTGGTGTTCCACTGTTAATGTCCAGCCCACGGGGCTTAAGCATTCAGATGTTCACACTTTAGTAAAAATTAGTTTCTTGGACGCTGCAGGGAACAGGATCGAGCAGAGGAAAAAGTCAGACAGGGCAGCCCTTCCTACGCCCACAGGAGCTGCTCTTGCTGTGGCTTCTCCTGTTGCGCTGGCCGGTGCGGGGAAGACAGGCAGGGCAAAGGCCACAGGCCAGTCTCATGGGGGCCCTCCTGTCCTCTGACCGCATTCTTGGCCACCCCTCAGAATTCCCTGTGGCTGGGTGGGTTGTTGGGAAACCTCAGTCTGATGTGATGAGGTCAGGGTGGCCTCTGGCTTCCCTGGGACTCGGCCCAGGGGCAGCTCTGGGAGCCCCACCCACTTCCCAGTTGCCAGATTCACCTCCCTGCTCCTGCTCCTGCTCCTGTTCAGGAATCTCCATGGCTCCCTGTCACCCCCAAGACCAAACGTGCAAGTTCCTTGCTCTGGCATTTGAGAACTTCCAGTCTTATCCTAGGGCCCTACAGACACTACTGCGTTCCCACGGAATTGTGCACCTTGCCCCACCTCAGGCTGTGCCTGGAATGCCCTTCCCACCCTCCCACTCATCTCTCCGACACATCCCATCCACCCACAAGCCCCAGCCCAGTGCCACCTCCTCCAGGAAGCCTTCCCTGACTCCACCCCTGCAGGATAGTTCTGGCCCTCCACAGCCCACCTTTTTGGGGGTTTCAAGCCCTTTCCACCTGGACTGATGCCACAGGCAGCTTTGCCTTCTCTTCCCCCACATGGCTGGGGGCTCCTGGAGGACCAGGCTTGGTGAGGATGACAGAATGGCACACAGGAAGGGCATTTTGGCAGGAAGACTGGAATCGGTTCAACTGGAACACAGGGGTGGGGGAGAGAATGGGCTGAGGAAGTCCTGAAATTTGAGGGCAGAGGAGTGGTAGTTAAGGCCCTGGGGTTGAGTCCCAGCCTGGACTACAACTGGGTATGCAAGCGACCTCCTCTGTCTGAACCCCGTTTTCCTGCTCTCTGCAGTGGGTAGGTATGAAAGTGGGAATGCAGATGTGCCCAGTCCTCATAACTGCCTCACCAATGGAAACTATTATTCACACATTCGTTGGTTCGTGGGACAAATGTTTATTGAGCACCTGCTGTGTGCCAGGTAGCTATATGCCTGGGCTGTGAGCATGCGGTCTCCGGATCTGAGTTCAAACACTGTCTCTGCCCCCTCTTGGCTCTGGGGCCTGAGGCACAGGATGTTGCCTCTGGGAAGCCACCTTGGATTGGCCCAAGCCCACCAGGCCTGGATTACAGCCTATGGTGCCCCCAACTCTATGGTGCCCCATCTTGGTCTGTATTTGGGCTGTGTCTCAAGGGAAATCCCTTCTGGAATGTGACACACCCCCTTCCTGCTCAGAGCAGACCCTGATCCCCTCTTTCTGCCTGGACAATGCTATGCTAGTATTGGTTGAGCACCTGCTGGTTACTTGGCAGTGGAGTAAACAGGTCAGATGCCTGATCTCATTTCATGCTCTAGGAATTGGCTCATTTAGTCAAACATTTATTAAATGCCTACTGTGCGCTAGATACTGTTCTATTGCAGGGAATATAGCAGGGAACAAAACAGGCCTGACAGAGGTGGGAGGGAGCTGTGTGGGTGTGTGGGGACCAGCACTCCAGGCAGAGAACAGCCTGTGCAAAGGCCCTGGGGCAGGACTGTGCCTGATGTGTTGGAGGAACTGCCAAGAGGCCTGTGTGGCTGGAGCAGAGTGAATGAGGAGAAGAGAGGGAGGAGGGGACACAGGGAGGAAGCAGGACCTTGTGGGCCGTAGTGAGAAGTCTGAAGGGGGAAACTGAGGCAGAGGGATGGTAACTGGCCAAGGCAGCCCATCTGAGCAGGGGTTTGAACTGCCCATCTCACGGACAGAAGCCCGGGGCTGAGAGAGCTGCCTCAGGGATCCCAGGATGGCCCATAATCACTCAGCCTGGTGGGTGTGGCTGCCGAGGGAAGAGGCCACCCTGAACTGAGAGGAGGGGAAAGGTGCTGGGCTTGTGGCCCGTGCTGGGCCAGGCAGGCGGGCACGTGACTGCCCAGGGCCCTCCTCCTGCCCGCTGGCTGCCTGCCTCTGCCCGCCAGGCCCGCGCCTGCCCCAGACCCTATAAGGCCTGGGGGCTGAGAGCAGAGCCAGCTGCCAGCTGCACCACCCGTTGCTCTGCGGGAGTCTCCCACAGACCAGGTGGGCAATGCCAGGGTGAGGCCGGGCCTCCAGGGGGTTTCAGGGGGTTGCCTGGGCTCATGGGTTTGGAGCAGGAGACCTGAGAGCCCCCATTCACATACCCTCTCTGCCCTCTTCCAGCTGCTTAAAATATTACCATGTCTGCTGAAGATGAAGGAGGCCGGGATCCCCTTAAACCCAAGGGCAAGGTGAGGGGAGGCAAGGGAGGCAGAGGTCCCTTCGGGACCTGGAGACCCCCCAGAACCCTGGGAAGGTGGCCTCCACAGTCCTGGGGTCTGGAGGGCTACCCCAGTGGGGTGGTAGGGCTCTGAGAGCCACAAGCCAACTTGTCTCCTGTCCCAGAGAGTGGGAGAGTGGGGGGCTCGTGCAAACCTGAGCTCCTTCCCCACTGTGTGACCTTGGGCCAGCCTCAGCCCCTCTCTGAGCCTCAGTTTCCCCATCTGCAAAATAGGGCCTGAGGAAGGAAAAGGTCTTTGGAGACCCAGAGGGCAGCCTTTTCCTCTGTCAATAGCAGGCAGGCTGAATCTGCCCATTGCCCAGGTAAGGAAACTGAGGCTCAGAGCAGCTAAGACTTTCCTGAGGTCATCCAGGAGCAATAGCCCGAGGTGATACGGGACCCCAGGGCTACCCTGTGCTTCTCCCGTGTCCCCGCCGAGGCCTGGCCCTGCTCACGCTGCCCCACCATCCCCTGTAGACTCTGGGAAGTTTCTTGGAGTCCCTGCCTGGCTTCAGTTCTGCCCGGAACCTGATGGCCGGCGCCCAAGGCTCAGCGAGAGAGGCCCGGCCAGTCGCCGATCCTACAGGGGCTTCCACCCAGCCCCAGGCGCAGGGTGAGTGGACAGCCCTACGGTGGTGGATCCCAGGAATAGGAATCCCCTAGCAGGGACTTCTGGTCATTTTGGGGGTGTTTCATATATGCCTTCACTGTCTCAATACACACTACAAGGCCGGTGTGCTCATTTAGCACCACATGGGAAACTGAGGCATAACTACAGGGGGTGAGTGGCTCAAGCTGGTGTAACCAGCAGGAGTCTGGGTGTTAACACAGCCTGTCTGTCTCCCTGCAATGGCCCCCGTGCTCCCAAGTCCTCCCCTGCCTCTGATGTGCCGTGGACCAAGGGCTGGGTGTTCTACGTGTCTGAACACATCGAAGATTTGGATCCTGGTTCCCAAAGAGGGGCAGCAGCTTCTCCGGGGTCATGCACCCTAAGGGTGCTCCCCACCCTCCAGTTGCTCAGCTGGGGAGCTCGGGCAGTCCTGGGACACACAGATGGGCTGGTGCAAGGGAGCACGGGGGAGGGGGTTGCTGCCCGGGCTGGGCCTCGATCTGGGCTCTGAGCCACGGGCAGCTGACTTCTCCTCTACATACCCAGGCCCGACAGGCAGCTGGCAGCTGCAGTGGGGGTGGGGCATGGCGGACACTGGCCCCTCTTCCTGCGGTCCCTGTTGAGTGGGTATCCAGCACCCAGGACCCAGGTAGCGAAAATTCCAGAGGTCCCCTGCTCCAGAGGACAGAGGCCCTGGGGCTCACGGAGGCCCCCAGCCAGGCCCATGGCAGTAGGTGTCACCTCCTACTGTCCCTGGCGGGGTGACTGGGATATTCTTGACCTTTCGACTGTGCCCACCGATTTCATAATGGGTACGAGGGTGGCTGATGCCAACCCACATCCCTCGCCCTCCTCCCTGGGTTGCCTGACTGGTTCCTGTCCCTGCAGCAGCCACCGACCCGGAGCAGACGGCCAGTGGAGACAAGCTGTCACCACCTTCCGACAAGGTGAGAGGGACCGGCAGAGCCTATGTCTCCCTCTGGGGGTCCCCTCCTGAGATGTCTGGGCTCCTGCTTCTCAGGTGGGAGCTGTCATCAGCCAAGGAGAGAGGGCAGACTCCCCTGTGTGTCCTGCTGTGGGATTCCAGGTGCATCCTTCCCCTCTGAACCTCCATTTCCACAGCTGTGAAATGGGTGCCGTGTGGGAAGGTGCCGCGCAGTCTGCAGAGAGCCCTTGCTCTGTGTCTAATGCCACGTGACCTGCAGGACGGCAGCTCATGCACCACACGACAGGCTCAGCTCTAAGAGCTGTGTATCTGCTGCTTGATAGTCAGTCCTCCCAACTGCCCCGGAAGAAGGTGGCAAAGTACCACCCAATAGCTGAAGCACAGAGAAGCCAAGCCACCTCCCAAGGGTCACACAGCAAGGCACGATAGCATGGGAGCTGAACCTTGGACAGATGCTAACCGTCAGCGCCACATCCACCCTGGTCCTAGATAAACAGGGGCTGCCCATGTGATCATGTCCCCAAGGCCTGCGAGCTGGGAGGTGGATGGAAGACAGCTGAAGGCCACGGTGGGGCTGGCAGAACCCTGAGAGACTCTTCTGCCCAGCACCTGCCTCCATTTGGAGTCCTCTGGACTCCCTCTGCCCTCAGCTTGGATGGATCTGAGCATCTGGGAGGGCAAAGAACCAAAGAACTGCTGGGTTCACCCTGGGGAGGCCCTTCAGGCCCAAATTAAAACAGGCCCTTGCAGCCGAGGACACCTCCCATCTCTCCCCCAACCACAAATAACACAAGCCTCCTTCTCCAGGAGCATTAACTGAGCACCTACTGTCTACAAAGTGCTTCAGGCATCCTGACTCCCTGCCTCCACAAATCCTCAAGGTGGCACTGTTTTAGTCACCTTCTTTCAGATGAGGCTCAGAGAGGGGATGTGGCTTGCCTGAGGTCACACAGCAAGAGCAGGTGGAAGAGCTGGGGTTCAAACCCGGGTCTGTGCAGGCACAGAGCACAAGGTGCCCACTTGAGACCATGCTAGGCAGGAGGCAGGCGGTAAGAATAAAGTGTCAGGACTTCTCCACCCCAGGATTATGGTCATTTGCGGCTGGACAAGGCTTGGTTGTGGGGCCATCCTGGGCTCTGCAGGTGGGTGAGCAGCCTCCCTGGCCTCCACCCACCCAGTGCCAGGAGCACCACAAGTCATAACAGCCACACGAGTGCCCAGACACTGCCCAGGGCCTCCTAGGGGACAGAACTGCCCTGGTACAGACCCACTGGATTAGAAACAGCACGCTCATGGCTGAACCCAAGGGGTGGCAATCCCAGACCATCACAATCATCTGGCAATTTGGCTAAACTAGAAGAAAAGTGCCCTTCAGTGAGTCAAAAGTGATTAAAGTTAATGACAGTTTCCTATGACACAAACTAATACGTGCCCTGGTACTTTTCCAGGTGTGGCTTCTGAAAGCACTGATTGCCTGCTCTGACTTGAACTCATCCACTTTCCTAAGCCATTTGGTCCCCCCACTGCAGTGGGGAATCCGGATCCCATCCACCACAAAATGAGATTAGGGCAGATGAACAAAACGTGTCATTTGGTGACTGGTTCTGAGGGTGCTGGGGCGCTGCTGTCAGCAACGGGGGATCTAGAGTTGGGGGCCCCCCTCGGCGGGGTGACAGAGCTGGTTAAGGCTGTGTCCTGGAAGGTCGGGGCTGACAAGCACAGCTGGACCAAAGGGCGAGAGGGTTGATTGTAAGGAGCAGGTGGGAGGAGGACCCCGAGGCAGGTCAGAGATCAGGCTGGCGAAAGGCTGGGGTGTGGGCTGCCTCCTGTCTCTCCTCTTGACCACACGTGTCCTTCCCTGTCAGGTGATCTCCGGGGCAAAGGACCTGGTGTACTCCAAGATGACCAAGACCAAGGACGCCATCTCCTCTGGGGTGGCAACCATGGTGGACACAGCCAAAGGCGTGGTCCAGGGAGGCCTGGGAGTGACCCGCTCTGCGTTCACAGGCACCAAGGAGGCTGTGGCCAGCGGGGTCACGGGGGCAGTGGGTGTGGCCAAGGGGGCCGTCCAAGGGGGTCTGGACACCTCAAAGGCTGTCCTGACAGGTGCCAAGGACACCGTGTCCACAGGCCTCACTGGGGCACTGGGTATGGCCAAGGGCACCGTCCAGACTGGCGTGGACACCACCAAGACTGTGATGACCGGCACCAAGGACACCGTCTCCAGTGGGGTGACTGGAGCGGTTAATGTGGCCAAAGGGGCCATCCAGACGGGCGTGGACACCTCGAAGGCCATCCTGACAGGCACCAAGGACACAGTGTCCACTGGCCTCACTGGGGCACTGGGTATGGCCAAGGGCACCATCCATACGGGTGTGGACACCACCAAGACTGTGCTGACCGGCACCAAGGACACCGTCTCCAGTGGGGTGACCGGAGCCGTTAATGTGGCCAAAGGGGCCGTCCAGACGGGCGTGGACACCTCGAAGGCCATCTTGACAGGCACCAAGGACACAGTGTCCGCTGGCCTCACTGGGGCACTGGGTATGGCCAAGGGCACCATCCAGACGGGCGTGGACACCACCAAGACTGTGCTGACCGGCACCAAGGACACCGTCTCCAGTGGGGTGACCGGAGCCGTTAATGTGGCCAAAGGGGCCGTCCAGACGGGCATGGACACCTCGAAGGCCATCCTGACAGGCACCAAGGACACAGTGTCCGCTGGCCTCACTGGGGCACTGGGTATGGCCAAGGGCACCATCCAGATGGGCGTGGACACCACCAAGACTGTGCTGACCGGCACCAAGGACACCGTGTCCACGGGCCTCACTGGGGCACTGGGTATGGCCAAGGGCACCATCCAGACGGGTGTGGACACTACCAAGACTGTGATGACCGGTACCAAGGACACCGTCTCCAGTGGGGTGACCGGAGCTGTTAATGTGGCCAAAGGGGCCGTCCAGACGGGCGTGGACACCTCGAAGGCCATCCTGACAGGCACCAAGGACACCATCTCCAGTGGGGTGACCGGAACCATTAATGTGGCCAAAGGGGCCGTCCAGACGGGCATGGACACCTCGAAGGCCGTCCTGACAGGCACCAAGGACACAGTGTCCGCTGGCCTCACTGGGGCACTGGGTATGGCCAAGGGCACCATCCAGACTGGCATGGACACCACCAAGACTGTGCTGACTGGCACCAAGGACACCGTCTCCAGTGGGGTGACCGGAGCCGTTAATGTGGCCAAAGGGGCCGTCCAGACGGGCGTGGACACCTCGAAGGCCATCCTGACAGGCACCAAGGACACAGTGTCCACTGGCCTCACTGGGGCACTGGGTATGGCCAAGGGCACCATCCAGACGGGTGTGGACACCACCAAGACTGTGCTGACCGGCACCAAGGACACCGTCTCCAGTGGGGTGACCGGGGCTGTTAATGTGGCCAAAGGGGCCGTCCAGACGGGTGTGGACACCTCGAAGGCCATCTTGACAGGCACCAAGGACACAGTGTCCGCTGGCCTCACTGGGACACTGGGTATGGCCAAGGGCACCATCCAGACGGGCATGGACACCACCAAGACTGTGCTGACCGGCACCAAGGACACCGTGTCCACAGGCCTCACTGGGGCACTGGGTATGGCCAAGGGCACCATCCAGACGGGCGTGGACATCACCAAGACTGTGCTGACCAGCACCAAGGACACCGTGTCCACGGGCCTCACTGGGGCACTGGGTATGGCCAAGGGCACCATCCAGACTGGCATGGACACCACCAAGACTGTGCTGACTGGCACCAAGGACACCGTCTCCAGTGGGGTGACCGGAGCCGTTAATGTGGCCAAAGGGGCCGTCCAGACGGGCGTGGACACCTCGAAGGCCATCCTGACAGGCACCAAGGACACAGTGTCCACTGGCCTCACTGGGGCACTGGGTATGGCCAAGGGCACCATCCAGACGGGTGTGGACACCACCAAGACTGTGCTGACCGGCACCAAGGACACCGTCTCCAGTGGGGTGACCGGGGCTGTTAATGTGGCCAAAGGGGCCGTCCAGACGGGCATGGACACCTCAAAGGCCATCTTGACAGGCACCAAGGACACAGTGTCCGCTGGCCTCACTGGGACACTGGGTATGGCCAAGGGCACCATCCAGACGGGCATGGACACCACCAAGACTGTGCTGACCGGCACCAAGGACACCGTGTCCACAGGCCTCACTGGGGCACTGGGTATGGCCAAGGGCACCGTCCAGACGGGCATGGACACCACGAGGACTGTGCTGACCGGCACCAAGGACACCGTGTCCACGGGCCTCACTGGGGCACTGGGTATGGCCAAGGGCACCATCCAGACTGGCATGGACACCACCAAGACTGTGCTGACTGGCACCAAGGACACCGTCTCCAGTGGGGTGACCGGAGCCGTTAATGTGGCCAAAGGGGCCGTCCAGACGGGCGTGGACACCTCGAAGGCCATCCTGACAGGCACCAAGGACACAGTGTCCACTGGCCTCACTGGGGCACTGGGTATGGCCAAGGGCACCATCCAGACGGGTGTGGACACCACCAAGACTGTGCTGACCGGCACCAAGGACACCGTCTCCAGTGGGGTGACCGGGGCTGTTAATGTGGCCAAAGGGGCCGTCCAGACGGGCATGGACACCTCAAAGGCCATCTTGACAGGCACCAAGGACACAGTGTCCGCTGGCCTCACTGGGACACTGGGTATGGCCAAGGGCACCGTCCAGACGGGCGTGGACACCACCAAGACTGTGCTGACCGGCACCAAGGACACCGTGTCCACGGGCCTCACTGGGGCACTGGGTATGGCCAAGGGCACCGTCCAGACGGGCGTGGACACCACCAAGACTGTGCTGACCGGCACCAAGGACACCGTGTCCACAGGCCTCACTGGGGCACTGGGTATGGCCAAGGGCACCGTCCAGACGGGCATGGACACCACGAGGACTGTGCTGACCGGCACCAAGGACACCGTGTCCACGGGCCTCACTGGGGCACTGGGTATGGCCAAGGGCACCGTCCAGACGGGCGTGGACACCACCAAGACTGTGCTGACCGGCACCAAGGACAGTGTGTCCATGGGCCTCACTGGGGCACTGGGTATGGCCAAGGGCACCATCCAGACGGGCGTGGACACCACCAAGACTGTGCTGACCGGCACCAAGGACACCGTCTCCAGTGGGGTGACTGGAGCCGTTAATGTGGCCAAAGGGGCCATCCAGACGGGCGTGGACACCTCGAAGGCCGTTCTGACAGGCACCAAGGACACAGTGTCTGCTGGCCTCACTGGGGCACTGGGTATGGCCAAGGGCACCATCCAGACGGGCATGGACACCACCAAGACTGTGCTGACCGGCACCAAGGACACCGTGTCCACGGGCCTCACTGGGGCACTGGGTATGGCCAAGGGCACCGTCCAGACGGGCGTGGACACCACCAAGACTGTGCTGACCGGCACCAAGGACACCGTCAGCAGTGGGGTGACCGGAGCCGTTAATGTGACCAAGGGGGCCGTCCAGACTGGCGTGGACACCTCGAAGGCTGTCCTGACAGGCACCAGGGACACAGTGTCCGCTGGGCTCATGGGGGCAGTGAACACAGCCAAAGGAGCTGTTCAAACTGGGCTAAATACGACCCAAAATATCGCCTCAGGTACAAAGAACACCATCTGCGCGGGAGTGACCGGAGCTGTTAATGTGGCCAAGGGGGCTGTCCAAAGGGGTCTGGATACTTCCAAGAACGTCCTGACAGGCACCAAGGACACAGTGTCCGCTGGCCTCACTGGGGCACTGGGTATGGCCAAGTGCACCGTCCAGACTGGCATGGACACCTCGAAGGCCGTCCTGACAGGCACCAGGGACACAGTGTCCACTGGGCTCATGCAGGCAGGGAATGTAGCCAAAGGTGCCATGCAGACTGGTGTTGGCACCATCCAGAATTGGTTACCTGGCACCCAGGACACTGTCTGGGGTGGCCCCTCCAGCGGGGCCGTGGATGTGGGAGGGCAGCAGACAGCGCTGACATCCCCAGAGGCTCTGTCCTCAGGGGTCTCGAGGTCCCCGGATACTGTCTGTGCAGGCCTGCACCTTGCTGGGGAAGCCGGCAGTGGCGCCAAAGGCTTTGAGCCTGCCGCGACAACACTCAGCCAAGCGGCTCCCCTGGGCCGGGGGGATGCAGGGCATGTGGCCCCCACACCTGGCCAGGAAGGTGCCATGGGCTTTGTGATGCTCCAGGATGAGTTGGAGGGGCTGGGGGACATCTTCCACCCCATGGACGCCGAGGAGCAAGGTGAGAAAGAGACGGCCAGCACCCCCGACCCCCACCAGCTGGGGCCTAATCCCTGTAAAGCCCCAGGCACCCCAAGGGGTCTCTCAGATCGAGTAATTCCGTCTTCCTTTCCAGCTCAGCTGGCTGCTTCTGAACCTGGGCCGAGGGTGCTCACAGCCGACCGTGCCAGCTATTTTGTGCGTTTGGGTGACGTGGCGCCCCGCTTCCGCCAGCGGGCTTTTGAGCACGCCCTGAGCCACCTGCAGCACAGCCAGTTCCAGGCCAGGGCCACCCTGGCCCAGCTTGAGGACTCCTTCGGGCTGGTAAGAGACCCCCCTCCACACACCGCCTTCCTCAGCTTCTGTGGCTTCCCTGTCCGCCTGTGGTGACCTGACAAGCGTTTACTGAGCACCTAAGAGACGACACCTGTCGTCTAAGCCTGCAGATCCGGCAGACCGGCTGACACAGGCTTTCTCCAGTACAGAATAGATTACAGTCAAGCCAGCTCATTCTTGGGGTGGGCGTGGGGGCGCCGACCTGCACAGGGTTTAGCAGCATCCCACCGTGGCTGACGCTGACAGTGATGAACCCCCAGCTCTGAGGACCCCCAAGTTCTCAAGGTCACTGGTTTTAAATGGTGCTGAACAACAGCCCCGTCTATGCATGTGGAGAAGAAGCCAGTCGTGCTGTAGGGATCAGGGTGCCTGGGGCCGGCCCAGAACACCTGTGTTTTCAATCAGTGCCCCAAGAGTCTGTGATGTAACCTGGAGTTTGAGGGCCACTGCTCCAACACTGTGGATCTCAATGAGGATAATCTTTCCCCCTGGGGACACTGGGCCAGGTCTGGAGACATTTATAGTTGTGATACTGTGGGGTGCTTCTGGCATTGAGGGAAGGGGGGTCAGGAGTGCTGCTCACTCACCTCCCCACAGTGCCCAGGATGGCTCCCCAGAGAATGATCTGGCCCTGATGTCAGCAGTGCCAAGTGGGGCAAAGCCTGAGTTAATTATCTGGAAAAAATGTTGTGGAGATCCCTAACTCACACCAGACGCTAGAATAAATTGCTGATGGGTAAGGCAGTTAAATGGTACAAACCAGGATGATGCCCCTGGGGGTAATTCTGCCCCCAGGGGACACTGAGCCGTGTCTGGGGACATCCTGGTTGTTGTCTGGACCTCCTTGGATGCTCCCGGCATTGAGGGGGGCGGGTGGGGGCGGGGTGCTCCTGCACACCCTACAGTGCCAGGCCTTCGGTTTTAAGGGGCTCACTGTAGCCCCCATGGGGAGGATGGGTAGCATGGGTCAAGGGCCGGAGCCAGGAGTGAGTGGGGTTTCTGCAAAAATCCTGGCAAGTGATGACAGGGCCCTCGGGTGATAGCGGGAGGCAGCTGGGCCCTGGATGTTTCCAAAGCACAGTTGTGAGGGTCTGCAGATGAGTTAGATGTGGGGTGTGAGGGGCCTCGGAGAGCCTCATGGGGAGACTCAAGGAGATGCTGAGGCCGTGGCAGGCATTAAGAACTTGGTTTTGGACAAGGTACCTTGGAGATGATCACTGGGTCCCTGGATAGAGTAGGTCGCAGGGCTGAGAGAGAGCTGGGGGGTTGATTGCAAGGTGGGGTCCACATATGGCCCACATGCCACCCCCTCCCCAGCGTTTAGCAGGGCTCCATGTGCCAGGGATCCAACCATCAAGGAGAAAGAGGTCCTGACAGGGCTCCCACAAAAGCGAAGGAACCAACCCTCTACAGTAACACGACACCGCCCTGCCTCTGAGGGTTGGCGAGATCTGATGACAAGGCACCGGGGGCCCCTGTTCTGGGTGGGCAGAGGCGGCTGCCGGGAAGGCAACCTGGAGCCGAGGCTGAACAGGCACCACAGGGAGGGCCAGAGCAAGTACCCTGCGGGGCAGTGCATGCAAAGGCCCTGAGGCAGAGGCTGGAAGTGGTCAGGGGACAAAACAGGGCCAGTGTGGCGAGCATGACAGGGTGTCAGCAGGGGCTGGGGCCTGAGGCGTCCCAGGGGCCAGACCATGTATGTAGGCTATGGCGAGGTGCGAAGGTTTTATCCAGAGGGCACTGGGGGGCCACGGAAGGGTTTTGAGCTGCGGAGTGCCCCCGATCCCATTAATAGGCTGTTATTTGATCTCCCTGCTGACCTCATGAGGAATTTGGATTATTGACTGTTAGAAGGCATGACAAGCCCATCCTGGGGCAGCTGGCTTTAAATCGGTGGCCTTTTTGCCACTGCACCACAGGGAAGGTCTAGCTGGAGGCCCCAGGGCCAGCCCCACAGATGCCTCAAGGCCTCCCGCTGCCCTGCGGGGATGGCCTGGGAAAGCCCCCTGCCAAGAAGCCATCATTCTCTGCGGGACTCTCTTCCTCCAGACTGAACAGGACAAGCAGGCCCAGGAAGGGGGGCCGTGGCTGGACCAGGACCTGAGCGGCAGCGCCCAGGATGTGCGGGAGGGCTGAGGCCCCCACCGTCTTCCCCTGCAGCCCCTGCTCACCTTGCTCCTTGCTTCCGCAGGTGCCAGATGCAGGGGCTCTGTCCAGGGCCTGCGGCCTCCTCCAGCAGCTCCACGTGGCTTGCAGCACCCTGGCCTACAGTCTCCAGGGCCTCCCGGCCGAGCTCCAGCAGCAGGTTGGGCGGGTGCGGCAAAGCATCTGCGAGCTCTATGGTGTCATGTCCTCCGCAGGCTCCGCGGCAGAGCTGCCGGCTGAGCGCCTGGCCCAGGCCCGCGACAGCTTAGGCCGGGCATGGGAGGGTCTGGAGCGGACGCTGGAAGGTGTGCAGCACCAGCCCCCACTCAGCTGGCTGGTGGGGCCCTTCGCCCTGGCCCCTGGCGGGCAGCAGCTGTAGGTCCCTGCAGTGGAGCCCTCCCCCCGGCCCCAGACCAGCTCCAGCTCCCCGCACCCTTCGTACTGGTGCTGGCCGGTGCCAGTGGGGACGTCAAGGACTTTCGATTCAGCCAGGCCATGTGCCTGGCTCGGGGCCACCTGCACCAGCCACCCTGAGCATGCTGGCCCTTCTCGAGGGCTGCAGAAGGCCATCCATCACCTGAAGAACTTCCATTCAGGGAGAAGTGGAAATGTGCCTAAGCCTACAAAGTTCTCCATTCAGCACTTTATCTTTAGGGGTCTCCGCCCCACAGCCTGGGTCCTTTAGCTACCAGCTTAGCAGGAGGCTGCCTCCTCTGTCCCCACTCTGAAAGCAGCCCTGGCCCTCAGCAAACCACATCCCCCTGCAGCAGAATGTACCAGAATGTGCCAGAACGCCACCATCACTGTGAGGCAGCTCCCACCCACTGTCTCAGCTGGCATCCGATGGGCCAAGAGGGTCTAGGGGAAAAAGCCACAGCAGCCACCAAGGGGACCTTGCACTGGTCTGGCTTGAGATCTGGATCACAGCTTACAAGCCCCTTTCCGGCCTCCCCACTTGTGCCAATCACAGAGATGGCCCCGGGGCTGAGGCTCTGTGGTTCCTGGGGGCACCTGGGCCCAGAGGCTGCTGATGAAGGACTAAAAGGGCTTCCCACAGGGGATGGGGCCCTAGGGGGCATGTGGCAAACATGGTCCTGCTCCCCAGCTCTCCCTGGGTCACCAGTGCAGCCCTGCGAGGTGGCTATACCAGGGGCCTTGCCTGCCCTCCAGCCGGGGGGGACGCAGCAGCCAAGCCTTGTCAAGCCCACAGCCCACATCTGTTTGTCTCCCTGGCTGGGGGCCTCCAGCACCCCCCACTGTGCCCCCTTCACAGAAGTGGTGCTCTGAGCTCCAGGTCGGATGGGCCAGTTCTCCCGAGGGTCACCGCAGCCCCCAGGAGCCAGGCACCCACGGAGCTGGCCATGGAGACACGGGAGATGAGTAAGGGGACAGCTCCAGTCTATCCATTTTCAGTATCCACCAAAGGACATCAGAAGCGGTCACACTGTGGCCATTCACAAAAACAGCGTGGTGACCTGGCCTCGTCTGGCCAAACCAAATGGGGGGTGCCCAGCTGTGGGACTCCCACACCACACCCTGGCCTCTCCCCCAGCTGGGGCAGCAGGACTCGGCTGTGGGCAGGCCAGGGGACACACAGTGCCCACTACTGTCTAACAAACAAACTGCCATGTGCAGGCGTCGCCTGGCTGGGGTCATCCCCCACACGGGTGAGGAAAGGCAAGGGGGTGGGAGTGACATGTGCCCAGGGTCACACAGCCAGCCTGTGCCTGGGACTCATGCCCCTTCAGAGTTAAGGACGACAGAGCCCCTAGCATGCTCCCTGCTCGAGGGCCCGGATGCCCGGAGCTGGTGCTGCTAGGGACTCTGAGTCTTGCCTCGGGGGTCAATGGGAACAGGAAACATGCGAGTGGGTGGCGGAGGCAGCAGTTTCCAGGGAAGCGTGGCCTTGCCCGCACTGGGCACTGGGCTGCCACGCATCTCAGCTCCACTGTCCTTCATGGTCAGCCCTGCAGGGCAGGCCAGGCTGGGCCCAGCACTGTTAGAACCAAGTTCACATCTGCTCTTAATCATGACACTGTGGCTTTAAACTGTCCCTGGACGGGTCCCTGACAGCTGCCTATTGCTTCCCAGCTCTGGCCCAGCTGCACCCATAACAAGAGAAAACCAACCAATAAAAGTGATTCTTTTTTCATTAAAAAAAAAACCCTTTATAGTTATTTCATGTTGTTTGGAAATCACAGAAATTAGGCAGAAAAAAAACCCCAAGGGGACAAATACAAAGGAACAGCACAGCAAATCCCCAACAGTCTGCTGCCTGGGCGGCCGGGGCATCCTCGGGGGATGGGGCAGGGCTGCCCGGGGCTCAGCTGTCCTCCTCGTCCAGCGACTCCGAGTCCATCCGCATCCTCTCCAGCTCCGGCCGCTCCTTCCCCAGCCCATCCAGGTTGGGCCCCTCCTGCGTGCTGCTGCGGAGCAGAGCACGGTGGGCATGCGCAGCCGCTCTCCGGCCCGCGTCCCCTCCCACGGACAGGGGCTGACCATCCTGGCGGCGCAGCCCGTGTCTGAAGAGGGGCCAGTGCAGCCGCACATTGAGTCCAGCCTAGTCAGGGCAGGCCTCTGGGGGCTCAGTGTGGCCTGGTCAAGACCCACAGGTGCCTCTGGGGCAGCAGGAGGAATTGCCCTCCTGGGGGCCAGGCCCAGGGCAGCCCAGAGCCTGGAGATCCCTTGACTGGAGGCCTGGAGATCAGCCACAAAGACGAGGCTGGGAGGCCAGTGTGCAAGGGAGTCCCTGCTGCCCGTACCGTAACGAGCACCCACTGGGGCGGCTTGAATACTGGGGAACGTTAGGAGGTCCTCAGCACGGCCAGTCCCCCACTTACTCGTTGTGTAACACGTCTTCAGAGGAGCCGCACCCTGGGCCCTCCTCCGAGTTCTGGCCTTCCTCCTGTTCCTTGTCCTCTGCGTTCTCTCCCTTCTGGGACATGGCCTCGCCATTCACGGAGGCTGAGAGGTCTGGGTGGGAGAGAGGCTTGTGGGACACAGTGCAACTGTCACTGGACACCCTTTACCCCTGCCTGGTGATAACAGCATATGAGCCATCTGGCTTAGGGACAGGGGTCCTGCAGGACCCTCGGCCCTCCCTGAGGGCCCTGGCCCCGTGAGCCCCACTTCACCAGCCCCCCTGGGCCCCCCGGATGCGCCAGGACATCAGCTCCCGTCATGCTGGGGCTGGCGGCGCGTGGTGTTTCTGCAGCCCGCCCCAGGTCCCTGCCCACACAAGGGACTGGGAAACGAGGGCCATGACTGGGGCAGAAGCAGAGGGACACCCCGTCCGGGCTGTCCCTGGGGCTGCGGAGGCTTCAGCTGAGCCGACTTGGCCTTGGTCTGAAGGGCTGTTCTGAGCACTTCTCATGGGACTAGGGGCCCTGGCAGGAAGGAAGGCCCTCCCATCACACGGCCACTGCCCGTCCCTGCTGGAGACGCCCTCTCCCCGGGGGGGCTGGCCTGTGCCTGCAGCGCAGTGGGGCCTGACCCCAGCATGCAGGTGCAGCCTCTCGGGGTCTGTGGCTCAAGAGGCCCCACAGCCTGGCAGTAGTGCACCTGGCCAGCCTGCGCAGAGTGCTGAGGGGAACAGGCGGCCACCCTGGCCGTTCAGGAGAGCGCGGAGCTCTGCTCGGGGCCTGGATGGCCTGCCGGGCCCTCACCAGCATTCGCCTGGTCCTCGGCCCTCTCCACGGGGGTCTCCTCTCCGGCCAGCGCCTCCTCAGCCTTCTCCACCTCGGCCCTCTCCTTTTCTGCGCCGGTTCTGGTCACCTTCTGGATGGCCTCGATCTTCGGCCCCAGGACCCGTGACTTGAGCCGGGTGTAGACCTCTGCGGCTTTCTCCATCACCTCCTGGTTGGCCTTGTAACGGCGAATCTGGCCCCCGGAGAGGCCTGGCTCAGGAGGTGCAGCTGGCCTCCCAGCAACCTGAGACCCTCTCCCCAGCTGCCACCCCCAAGGGTGACCCCATGGGCCCTCCCACTCTTCCACCCACCAGCCCATCACCCCCTTCCTTGTCAACCCAGGGCTGGGCCGGGAAGCTGGGCGTCCTGAGCAGCCCTGTGCCCCACCTGCCACCAGCCCCTTCTGCCCTGGGCTCCCGCATACCTTTTTCAATGTGGCCACCACATCGGTGTTCTTCTGCAGGATCTGCGAGGTCACCTGCAGGGTCCCCAGCTGCTCTAGTGCATTCAGACACCTCTTGACGTCCTGCAGTGCCAGGAGCAGAGTGAGGAGGCACAGCACCTAGCTGGTGGGGCCCCAACAGGCAACAGGACACTCCGGGGCTCCCCCTGGGGACAACGGGAAGGACCCACAACCAGGAGGACTGGGGGGGGCACCTGGTGGGGACACGAAGCGCTGCACCTCAGGCCAACCTGGGCCCTCCCCCTGCCTGGGGCACTCGCACGCGAGCGGGGCCCTGTCCTGTCTCCCCCGGGGCCCTGATCTGCCTCAGCTTCCTGACACTTCTACGAGAGCTTCAGACTAGGGCCCAGGGGGACTGCTGGGGGCAGGGAAGCGGTTGGTGTGACTGCTGGACCCCAGGGAGGGTCTCACCGGATTGTCGACCTTCAGGGCAAACTTGATCTCGCTGTGCAGTTTCTGGAGCTTCTCCTCCACAGAAGGCTCTGCAGCCAGGAAAGAATGCAGCGCATGGGCCTGAGAAGGGCCGAGGCGGCCCCACACCTGCCTCCTTCCTGGCCGCCCTGCCCCGGCACCACTATGGTGACAGCAACCAGCTCTTCCATGGCCTCCCCGCCTCCCTCTCAGAGACCTTGGGCGGCAGTAAGTATGGGCAGTAGCTCCTCACCTTTCTTCTTCTCCACCTTCCGGTCCAATGGGAACCCTTCTGACCGCTTCCGGGTCCGTTCCACCTTCATGGGCCTGCGGGAAGTCGTGGCCCTTAGACCCCCGGCCATTGCCACCCTCCCTACGGAGGGCCAGGGCCTGCAGGGGGTGACCTGTGGCCACGGAAAAAGGAAACCTTTTGGAGGCCCTGGAGCCAGGAGGAAGGGTCGAGGCCCAAGGAGACCAAGGATGTCAGCCCCACCTCCGGTTCCTCCAAGCAAACGTGACATTCCAGAATTTTTTTTTGAACACGTCACTAATGGTTAACACGTCACTTATGGCTACATACATAAAATTCAGCAAATAACTAATTAAAACATGCTGACTGGATGCACCTAACAGCAGCAGGCACGTGACCACTGCCCACAGCTCCGCTCACCCAGTCAATGCCAGGAGCACCCTCAGGTGGCGACCACAGGTGTCCCCAGGCACCGCCCAGTGTCCTCTGGGGGCAGCCCCAGCTGAGAGCCGAGGCCCAGGGGAAGTGGAGTCCTGGAGCAGTGGCTCCGGGTATCCTGATGAGGCCCAAGAACGAGGCACTGCATTCAGGCCCTGGGCCCCTCCTGCGAGGAGGCTGGGAACCTTGGGGACCAGGAAGGGCGGGGTCCCCCGGGGGCTGCAGGAGGAGGCAGAGAGGGTTCCCACCTAGTTCGGGGCTTCTCCTCCGGGCGCCCCCTCTTCTCCTTCTGGCTGGGCCTCCTCGTGGGCTCTGTGCTTTGTGATTGCCATTTCTTAGCTGATTTCTTCCCCTGCAGCAGCCAGAGAAAGGGCAGGGCTGGGGTGGGCGGGGCAGCAGCAGCCAGCAGGACCCCCGAACGCCCCTCAGCAATACAGCTGGACACTTCTTGCCACACTATGTTTGTGCTTTGGGGAGTGGATGGAGCGGGTGGGATGGGATAGGAAGGAAGACACGGGTCCGGTCTGCCCAGGGCTGCAGCTTCTCAGGCCCTGGAACTTGGTGGTGGGACAGCCCCACCACATTCCACCTGCTCAGCAGGATGACTCCTGGGGCAGGGAGCTTGGTCCCCCTTTTGTGACAGAAGAGAGAACAGTGTTCACCCTACTTCCTCCATTGTGTGGGGTTCAGTCCAGGTGAGGGCCACAAAGGCAGGGTGCTGATGGGCCTACAGTACACATGGCGCCTGGTGGTCACCACCGTGCACCAGAGCTACCTATCTGCTCCCAGGTACATGTGCCTACCCTCCCCGCAGCGGCCACCAGAGGGCGCCCACGAGCACCTGAGTCAGGTCTCCCCAGGTGCCCACAGCCCTCCGGGGCTCCCACCTCCCTCATGTCAAAGTCCAAGACCTCCCTGTGGCCCCGGGGTCCCGCCGTCCCACTCTCTCTGCTCCATCCCCAAGGGCCTCCTCACTGTTCTTCCAACGTGCCACACAGGGAAGGGCCTTTGGGATGCACTGCGCCCCCTGCCTGGGATGCTTCCCTGTTATCTTTCCCGATGGCCTCCTTCACTTGGACCCTTAATGTTCTCCCCTCAGCCGAGGCCTTCAGGGTCTGCCCTGT
The DNA here is from genome assembly GCF_040802235.1 of Manis javanica. Classification (NCBI taxonomy): domain Eukaryota; kingdom Metazoa; phylum Chordata; class Mammalia; order Pholidota; family Manidae; genus Manis; species Manis javanica. Next base: position 96,002,176 of record NC_133168.1, on the reverse strand, counting down.
ACCAACTTGGAACCCCCCTGGCAGCAGTCCGAGGCTGCCCAATCCTCCTTTGCACACACTCTGCAAGCCCCACACCGTCCTCGCGTTGTGTCCTGCTGCCACCCACCCCCCTCCAACGTTCCGCTCACACACGTTGCAGCTGCATCCCTGGCACCCGGCACGGTGCCCAGCGCACGCCAGGCGCCGAGACGTGAGCTGGATAACGGGAGGTGGGTGCCGGGAGGGACCGTCCCAGCTCCGGCCACCCTCCGGGGCCCGCCGACGGTGGGCGCCCACCTCTCTCTCCAGCTCGGCCCCGGGCTCCGAGTCGGAGGTGGACGGGGGGCCCCGGCTCCGGCCCTTGCGGCCGCGCTTCCGGACGGGCTCGTCCTCATCCCGGACCTCGTCGCCGCTGCTGGCCCCGCTGCCCGCCCCGCTGCCCGCGGGGGCCTCCCCGCGCTCGGCCCGCTCGCGCCGCCGCTCCCTGTCCTCCTTGTCGCGCTCGCGCAGCCGCCGCAGCTCCTCCTCCCGCTCGCGCCGCCGCCGGGCCTCCAGCTCCCGGCGCCGCTCCTCGTCCCGCCGCTTCCACTCGCTGATGCGGTCCACCTCGTCGCTGTCGCTGGGGGCGCGGGCGCGTCAGGGCCCGGCCTCGTGCGCCCCCCACCCCCGGCCCCGGGGCCCAGCCGGCGCCCACCCAGGGCGGGCGCCCACCTGTCGCTGCTCGAGCTGCTCGGGGGCCGCTCAGGCTTCGGCTTCCGCCCGCGGGCTTTCGGGGGAGGCTTCTCCGCTGCGGGACGGGAGGGGCACGTGTCCCGCACCGTCCCCCGCGCAGGGCCAGCCCGGGGGGCCGGAGCCGCGGGGGGCGGCCCTGGGGCGCGGGGCGGGCGGGCAGCGCCCCTACCTGGCTTCCTGCCCCGGGGAGGCTTCTTCACGGACACATCCGAGTCGGAGGAGGAGGAGGAGGAGGAGGACGCGGAGGAGGACGCGGGCCTGGGCACAGCCACCGGCTCACCCTTGGCCCCGTCTGATTCCCCTTTGGAGTCCGAGGCCGAGGCCGACGGCGCCTTCTGGGGGCAGCCAGCCAAGGCGGGGATAAGGATCCCCTGCCCGAAGCGCCCCACAGCCCCAACCCGCAAAAACCCGCCTCCCCAGACTGGACACGCGAACCACAGGTACCCCGATGTGGCGGCAGCCACCCGATTGCTGGCTGGGTCACAGGGTGCTGGCAGGGGGCCTCACACCGCACCCACCCCTGCTGCCGAGTGAGGATGCACACTATGGAGCTGCAGCTTCTCCCAGAAGCAAGAGCTCGTTTTCACACAGCATATCGCCTGGGGCCCGTTAAGTGGGCAGCCCTCCTCCATCTCTGCCCCCGGCTCTCCTGCCCCCCATGGCACACGCTAGTATGTGCACACACATGCACCACACGTGTACTGCATGAGCAAGTGTACACACAGGCTCACATTACATTTTGCACACTCACACCCACCACACATGCCCACAAAGCATTCTCATGCACACACTTGTACACTCACACTCTTGTACATGGGACATGGCACACACTCCTACATGTGCACACACCACACATGTGGGCACAAAAGGAAAACAGAACACCTCTACCTTTTTCTTCCGTCCTGCAAGGGGGCCCCGCCGTGGTGCGCGGACCACGGTTTTCTTTTCGGGAGTGAAGTCCTGGGGGAGAGAAGGGAGCGTTCACGTGGGGCCCACTGGCCGGCATCACCCCCTGGCCCCCACACCGCAGGAACCCACCACCCACTCACCTGGTCACTGGTCTTCTCCGACTCCGACGAGCTTTCCGAGTTCTCCTCCTCAGATGGGGACACGCTGGCTTGATCCGGGTCGCTGGAGGCCTTCTGGGCTCGTTTTGAGACTGACATCTGGAAATGGAGCAGCCCTGATGGGTCAGTGGCCGGGGAAGCTCAGGCTGGGCCAACCGCTCACAGCCCAGGGAAGAGCTGAAGTGATGGAACCTTTGTGGGGGCGGCAGGGACCCCTTTGAGCATCTGATAAAAAACAGGGATCTTGAACCTTGAAAACATGGTTCTCAGTGAAAAAAGCCACTCACGAAAGGCCAGCTCCTGTCTGATCCCACTCCTAGGGGGTCCCTAGAGGGTCCCCATCCACACAGACAGAAAGCGGACAGTGGAGCCAGGAGCTGAGGGAGGGGGTGAGGCATAGTGTTCACAGGGACAGAGCTCAGTTTGGTAAGCTGGAATGTTCTGGAGATGGAGGGTGGGGATGGTTGCCTAACATGTGAAATGTACTTGAAATCACTGAATTACATACTTTGAAAGGATGAATTCCATGGCATGTGAATGGTGACCTCAACTTCTTTAAAAACATGTTTTAAGAGGAAGGCCGGGGAGAGAGTTGGGTACTGGACGAGAGCTGAGGGTGGGAACAGGGCCGGGGCAGGCGCCACCGGGCCTCTGGACCCCCCAGGTCAGGTGCACCTGCCCTGCCCTACCTTCAGGGCCGACGCCTTCCGCTTCAGGCCGCTGTTGTCGCTGCTCTTGTCCGAGTCCGAGTCGCTCTCCATCCTGTCGCTGGCGGCTGCAGCAGTCACAGCGGTGACGGCCATGACCCCGCGGTCCCTGTCGTCCTCACTCCCGCCTGCCGGGTCGGCTTCTGGGGCTTCGCTCTCGGAGGAACTCACTGGCTGGGGGCCGGGGGTGCAGAGACCTTGAGTCACCCCCAGGCTTGGGTGGATTTCCCATCCAGGACGGCGACCCAGAGGACAGCACCCATCGGCAGGGTCTCAGATGTCAGTCTGGCCTCCTCGCTTTCCTAATGGGGGACCCGAGGCCCAGAAAACTGAGAGCTGAGGTAAGAGGATGAGGTGGACACGTGTGGTAGGTGCTAAAATTCCAGTGCTGTGGGGTTCAAGGTCACCTTGGGCAAGTGATTTACAGCCCTCTGTGCCTGTTTCCACAGCTGAGCAAAGGGGATGGCACCATTTGGGCCTGGTAGGGCCAAGGCAAAGATGAGACAGGGTGGCATGTGACGTCCTTAGGATGGCGTGCAGACTGGCAAGGGGTCTGCTGAGGTTTGCTTTTTATTACTGCTGTCCTCATCTCGAGGGGGAAGTGGGCCCAGGGATGGGACATCCAGGTCTGTGACTTCTGTCTCACCCAGTGTGCCTGCTCAGGCCGGGAGAGCCACAGAAGCAGCCAACACTCACAGGCGTTCCTCCGGGGGGGCACACGCCGGGCCCACTGGCACCCTCAGGTGCTGTTTGTGAGCAATGGCTGGGGGCCAGTGGGTGACAGGCACATAGATGTGGATAACCACCACCCTGCCTGGGAGAGCTCTGACCATCTAGTGGAGGGAACAGCAGCACCCATTTAAACACATCAATGTCACCCCGTGGTGCCGGGCAGAAAGAAATACCCATAACGTGGGGGGTGACAGAAGCACATGGAAGTGTGAGGTCAAGGGGACCCTGAGGTGTAGCTTGCAAGGGGTCGGGGCTAGATGCATTCTGGAAAGCGGTAACGGGAACCAGGGGAGGGTGGCGTGGCTGGGGCCCAGCAAGAGCGAAGATGCCGGAAGAGGGTGGGGAGTCAGGCCAGGCCGAGCGAAGGTCAGTGGGGGTCTGAGATCGGGCACGAGCACAGTGACAGGCCACAGGGCTCTCTTGCGGGTCCACTGATGCACTTGTCCTCGACCCTGTATGTTCGTGGGAGGAAAAGAGATGTGCTCTAGGCATATTGAGACTTCTCTCCTTGCCTGAGGAACAGAATGCCTGCCACATACCAGCTCTGTGCTGGGTGTTGGGGCTAGAGTAAGATAGCCTCATAGCCTCCCTACCCCGGGGAGCTCACAGGCTAATGGGGGACGGGCAAGTAAACGCAGTACAACCTGGCATGAGAGGGGTGGTGCTCCAGCTCCTGGGTGCCCACCCAGCCAAGTCTTGAGCGTAAAATCTGACCATGTCACTCTGTGGTACTTTTTTGCTCAATAACTGAATTTTTTTTTTTTTTTTTAAGAAAAAGAGAGATTGAGATTTTTTTTAAAGCCATATTCTCTGGAAACAACCTAAATGTCCATCTACTGATAAACAAAATATGTGAATTAGCTATAGACTGGAATACCATTCGGCCAGGAAAAGGAATGAACATCTGACATACGCTACTGTGTGGAAGAACCTCGAAACGTGTTAAGTGAAAGAAGCCAGAAACAGGACCAGATATGATTCCGTTCATGTGAAATGTCCAGAATACATCAAGTCATAGAAATATAAAGTGAATCGGCAGTTCCTAGGAGCTGGAGGGTGGGGAGAATTGGAGGGTGACTGCTAATGAGTTTCTCTGCCGGGTGACAGGAATGTTCTGGAGTTAGAGCATAGTGATGGCCATGCAAAAGCCATGCTGGCGTAGGCTTCAAAATGGTAAAAACAGTGAATGTTATACTGTGTGAATTTTACCCTAACTGAAATAAAGAATATTATAGAAACAGCCACGTTGCCTTGATGTGATTACTGGTGGGGCTGGTGGACCAGAGCAGGGCACGCACGCTGGCCAAGAAAAAGAGAGGAGGACAAAAATCCCGGGGAGAATGTCGGAGTGTCCAGGGCCACGCCTCAGGACACACGCCCAAGCCCAGGGTCGGGGGCAAGGAGAAGTGGCAGCCTGTGCAGCTAGGTGGCCAGAAGGAGGGAGGGGACGTGCCAGGGCCGAACAGAGGCTGAGGCGAGGCCTGGGCACACATCAGAATGGAAACGCGCAGAAGGGAAATGTGGGAGAAACGTGGGACAGCCATGCCAGGGAAGAGGCTGGGCGGAGGGCACGTGGGCCATCAGGTCACCGCGCTCACTCTTGCATAAGTCCCCCTGGGCTTCCCCACCAGGAGGCTGTAGGCCAGCCCCAGCCCTCATGTGGCCAGGCTAACAGTACACATCCACTGGGCGAGAAAAATGAAGACAGGTGTTGTAGGGCCTCTCACCTGGCACCGAACACCTTTAGTCTCCCGAGTCACTATGATCAAGGGCCCTCGGGCAAGGCGACAGGGCCCTCTGCGGGTAATGCGGGATGAGATTAAACAGTAGAACAAACACTATGTAGGCCAAGCCCCGACCCTCAAGCACTGGGGGAGAGCAATGGTACTTTCAATGGTGTCCTTCCATTACATCTCTCCTCTGGGTATTTCTGGTCAGGATAGAAGGGAGATGTCATCCCCCGTTTGCCTTGGGGGTGGGGGAGGAAACAGCGGCTCGGAGGGGAGGTGATTAAATGAATGGCCCAAGCACCTTCGGCAGGAGGGACACGCTGAGCCAGGGAGAGAGTGACTTGCCTTGAATGGTGAAAACCCTACTCTAGAACTAAGAGGTCTCTGGTTCTAGATGGGTCCCTTTGGGCCTTGGTTCGCTCATGTGTAAAACGGACAAGATGCTACCTGCCCAGCCCACTCTCAGGACTAATATATGGACCAAAAGACAATCAAGTTGGACTCACACGGAGACACCGTTTTTCATAGCCTAGCGTGGCAAGGGGATGCAGGAACGGGCTTTGCTGACCACACCCCGAGGGAGCACCCCCTGTACTAAGGCTGTCAGAAAGAACAGGGCTGTTCTCTGCAAGTCGATATGGACCAATCATCAAGACACACAGTCAGGGACTAAAGCAGAGTTGAGAAGCAGATACTTTAAAACAGCAAGCGACATACGGTTTTCTATGAACAGAATCCTGGGCGGAGGGCATATGAGGACTCGGTAATTCTATCTTTTAGATAGGAAATTGAAAGAGTGACCAGGAGGTAGTGACTTTCCACTGTCTGCTCTTTTGTACCTGAATCCATATTCCCACTCGAAATGTACAAATAAATGAAAAACCCCAAGGGTGAAGGAGACGGCTCAGGTCCCCATAGAGCAGAGCCTCCACAAGCTGGCCACGGACTGGCCTCATCAGAGGCCCCCGGGGATGACGTGCGGGAAAAAACTCCTCAAGGTTCCCACGCCTCAGGCCTCGGCGATGCAGCCCAAGCCTCTAGGGGTCTGCATTTTAAATGGATGTTTGGTTTGGCGGAGTGGACTTGTTACAGCGGCAAACAGCAGAACGAGCTCTCACGCTACAGCCGCTTCTCAACTGGGGAGGCTGTACGGGGCTGGTTTACAATCCAGGTGGCCCTGTGAGTGTTTCATTTCCTCGAGGGCAGACATCCACGTGGCGCTTAGCCAGCTGTGGGTGTGCAATAAATATTAAATGGTGGGATGATTCACCAGCAGGCAACAAGTTTAGGACCAGTAACCGAACAGAACTTGAGCTGAGACCCGAGAAGGGTCTATGGAGCTCAACTACCTCAAGGCCCTTTGATCTGTTTACCCACATCGGGGACGCGCTGAACCGGGGAGAGACGGCGGGTATCAAAGCAAGGGAACCTCCTTCTTTCAGGCCCATCATGGGAAGTAAAAGCTAACCACCACCAACCCACCCCAGACGTGAGCCTGGCCTCTGGAGGAGGGACTGCCAAACCCCTGGGCTCCAAAGACATCTGTTCAGTGAACCCCAAATTCTGGACCATGAGCTCCCAGGCAGCAAGAACTGTCTTGTGATTCACCTAAGATTCCTGGCCCCTAGGCTGGCCTGTGCATAGTGGCACATGGCAGTTGTCGATACAGGAGTACCGACTCGGTCAGTGGGTGGCCTGAGCCAAAGAAAAGACACCCCCAGATCATCCCAAGACCCCAACTTTTCAAGCAGAAGTAGATACCACATGACTACTCAATCCTGCCCTCATGCAAACCAGACCCTCCCCACAGACCATTGGAGTCTACTTTACTTTCCTGACAGCTAAGATCTGTCCCTTGTGGTCAGTTCCCTTGGCCTCCCAGCCAAACTCGAGTCCACCCCTCCCGAGATCAGGCTACTGAGCTTCCCTGTACTTCCCAAAGAAACCCCAAAAGTGGTGGTTAAAAGCAGGATGGATACCCCAGCACAGCTTCCCTTAATGTGCATCTTACCCCAAAATACGCAGAGCAAGGCACCCCCTGCCATCCTTCTGCAGCTTTCCACAGCTTTTTGTGAATTTAGCTTCAGCTTTTCCAAAGTCCTTCCTTTCCCTGGATGTTTTCAGACACTGGTTTGCGACTGAGATGTCATCTCTGTGATTCTTGGTGCATTTTTCCCACCTAAGCAAGAACTCTCACATCTACTAACTCCTGCCTTTTTCCAAATCTAAACTCTGGCAGTGATGCGAGGGGTGTTATTGAAAGGAAAAGACTTTTTCCTTAGAAAACAAAAGGTTTTTTAAGAGCTGTAAGATCACTACTTATACAGTCAGGCTAACCCTGGAGCACTAGGTTTCACCCAGTGTGATCCTGCACCCCTCCTCCTCACCCAAGGGACACTCAGCAGTGCCTGAAGACATTTATGGCTGCCACAACTGGAGCGGGCGCCAGAGATGCTGCCCCACCTCCCACAGTGCCCAGGATGGCCCCCCCACTGTCAGCGATCGCCCCCAAGTGCCGATGGGGAGAAACCCTGTCCCAGAGGCCTCCCCTTTCCTACGAGACAAGCTAAGACCACCTCTGGACCCAGCACGCACCAGTGCCCAGCTTGGCCTGGGCTCTGCAGACACCTCGCCGGCCTACTCCGATCCTAGGTACTCACCAGAGGGGCGCTATAGCTGGCGTGGGGATTGTTCTGGATCTCCCACAGTCCCTCATTGAAGCCTTTTCTCTTGTTGGGTTTCCCGTACTTATCTTTACATTTGTCGTAGGGAAACAGGTCCTTGGGTCCCAGGAAGGCTCTGGAGAAAGGAACCATGGGGCAGGTCCCTGGTGAGCTGGGCCCCCCTGGGAGGTACCAGGGGATAACATCAAGCCCAGCTGGGAACACTTACGTTTCGTGTGTACCAAAGAAGAAGATGGGGTACTTGTTGGGCGGGGGCTTCACGGCACCATCAGCGATGTCATCAATCTGCAGGGAGAGGCCAGTCAGGGGTGGCTGCAGGGCATGAAGCTTTCCCCACTAACCCAGGCAATCAAGGAGTAATTGACCAGGAACCTGGAGGAGGGCATGCTGGGAGGACGGGAGAAGCATCCCCTTCCACTTAGGCATCCGCATTTTTCTGTGCAAACCTGCCCCCCACCCCATGGCATACCTGTTTCCTCCCCCCAGGATGCTCTTGCCCCCAAAATAGGTGCTTCACCTGAGCAAAGCCAAATATGGTCCTATGAGCAGCCAAGGGGTGGGGCCAAGCTCAGCTTCTGTGAACTCCTAGGACCCTCCCACGGGAACCCCTCCCCTCAAAGAGGGGATCGGTGGTGGGCCTCCCAGAGCCTGCAGCTGGCAGCTCTAAGGATGCAGAGGGTGGGGGGGGTGGGCTGCAGGAGACAAGCCCTGAGCATCCAGGAAGTCCCACCCTCTCCCTTCAGGCCCATGGGCCCAGGCAGCTGTCAGTCACTTCCCAACAGAGGCTAGCAGCCCCTTCACTTCCAATCAGGTGCTCGGAAATGTTCCGGGCTGAGAGAGGAGGCTGGAGTGGGGGGCGGGGGAGAGGCAGAAGCGGGTACTCTGGGAAGAAGGGACGTGCCCATAAAGTTTCATGCTCTGTTATCAACCAAGAAAAGAGGCTCAAGCAAATCAGGTTACAGGGGATCCCCTTGTCCCCATTCTCTTCCCATCTTCTTCAACGCCTGAGGGCTGCTAGAACCTTCCGTGCTCCTCTCCCGGCTTCCTTCCTCAGTTTTCTGAGCCACTCTTCAAAGTTCTTGGCCCCTGGGCTCTGGGCCTCTGCCATCCTTTCCAAGCATCCCACTCCCAAACAGAAGCATCCTCAAACTCCCTCACCGTGAGGACCAGCCGGCCAAGCCCTCCCGGCTGGGCTTCTGTTCTGGCCTCACCCAGGACCCGCCTCTGAGCCTGAGGCCAGACATTCTACGGGCGACAGGAGCTCGGGACCGTTCTCTGAGCTGCGGGAGGCCATCCCTGTATCCTGTGGTGGTCTCTCTGCATACAACCCCCCTGCTCTGTGCAACGCCCTGTTCCTTATTTTCTCCCAGAGGGTGGGAGGGTCCGACAGGCAGAGAGCGAGGTTGAAATCCCCAGCCAGCCCACAGTACCGCCCATTCAGTGCTCCCTCTCTTCCAGCAGGACCTGCAGCCTCATCTTGCACTGCCCCCTGCTGCCACTGGCCCTCCCACCGTCTGAATTCCTCAGTCCTACCACGACTATTTCACCAATCTCAGTTCTGGGCGACTTTAACCCTAAGACCTGGGGATGACAACAACCTGCAGGTCCTTCCTGCCCAGAACGGTGCCTGGAATCCCACTCTGCAGATCTAGGACTGCCAGGTTCAGGACAGACACCCTTCAGACTGGACCCCTAAGCCATCTGGGTCCTCTGGATCCCAGCTTCCTCCAAAGGGGATCCCCAAAGTCCCCTTGGCTCAATCCCCTTCCCTCATACACTCTCTTTTTCAGGCTTGAGCCCCCTTGGCAAGGGGCTCATCTCCGAGTCAAGCATCAGGGAGGACCAGCCCAAGCTCCCCCTCCATCCTGCACCAGGGTTGCAGGGTGAGGGAAGGGTGTTTCCCCCATTCAAGTCATATTCCAACCACTGGTCCCTGATGCCCCACATTTTCAGATCCAATTACCCTTGTGAATAGAGCCCCCAGCCCCATTTCTAGCGATGGCCTCCCTCAGCCACGCTCAGGCTTGACCACCTTTATCCCTTAATGCATTCCTCATCCCTAGGAGTTCTTCACACGTGGACCGCGGACCCCCAGCCCCTAAGAACTTGCCTTTTCATGGCCTGCCCATGGGGTCCTTCAATATGCGGCTCCCTCTTCCCATCAATTTGACCCCTCTCCTCAAATCCCACCTTCCTCAGCTCCCCTCACACCCACCGGCCCTCCTCAAACTTGAACCCTGTCCCCCTCAAATCCCACATCCTTCGGTTCTGGGACCCCCACGGTGGAGGCCCCTCAGGCCCGGCCCCCCCCAGAGCCCCGGCGAGCAGGTCCCCCAAGTCCGGGGACCTCCCAGACCCCCGGCGCGCGGGTGCCCCAGGCTCGGGCCCCCGCCAAGCTCCCGGCGCACGGGTCCCCCAGGCCCGGAGCCGCTACTGCCCCACCCCCCACCCCCCTCCTGGCCCATCTCCCGCGCGGCCTCACCCGGGCCGGCCAGTGGGGATAGCCCTTCATCTTGGCGAACACCAAGTCCCCGGGCTTGAAGGCGTGCGGCATGCTGGCAGCGGGAGGCCCAAGCCGCGGGAAGCGGCGGCTGCAGCGGCGGCGGTGGCGGCGGCGGCTGCGGGAGGCGAAGCCGGGGGCGGGAGTGAGGCGCCGAGTGGGCGGAGGCAAACGCCTGGGCAGCGAGCCTGCTTGTGCTCATTGGGCTGCGCTGCGCCGGAAGTCCCGGCTTCCGCCCGTCACGGGCGGGAGACACTGTCGCTCAGGACCACGTGCAGGGATAGAGGAGAGCGGTGGCCAATGAGAAGAGGGGTTGGAGAGGAGCAAGTTAACGGGATTGGATAACGGGTAGAGCCAAGGGGCGTGACCCAGAGGCCTAATGGAATGGGGCGGAGGTTATGGGAGGTGAAAGGGAAAGGTGGGAGGAGGGAAACAGAGGAGCTGAGGGAGTGAAGAGGCCGGCAACCTGGCTCCTTCGGGGCGGGGCTTGGGATAGGGGGACGGGCCACGGGCTGCCCCAGGGGGAGGGGCTTTAAGTAGGAAGCAGGCCGTTGGCTACCACTGGAAAAAAGGTCCAATCAATGTAGAGGGCGGGTCATTGACAGTCTCCCGCTCCCGGCGGAGGGGCTGAATGTAGACCTTCAGGTTATTGGATACCACAAGAGAAGCGCCTCGAGATAGGGAGCGAGCATTGGCTACCACAGGAGGAGGAGCTTAAGTACTGGTCCTCCATTGGATGTCGTAAGCGAAGAAATTCAACTCAAAACAAGTATGAGCCACTGCCGGCCAGAAGGGGCGGGGCTTATGGGAGGGGCGGGCAGGGGGGCGGTTTAGGACAGACACAAAACGCAGGGAGCGCTTATTCACAGACAAAAATTTTCCCAAATGCCCAATATACAAGTCAATTCATTCAGAAAAATAACTGACCCCCGCGTGGCCAAGTGACTTGCTCTCTGTGCGTCAGTCTCCCTACCTGTAAAATGGGATTCATAATGGTACCAGGACTATGGGGGGCCCGGGGTGTGAGGATTGAATGATTTCATCACTCTTAAGGCGCTCCAAAACATCCGTGGCAATAGGAAGTACAGGGAGAACTTGATTCTGTTACCCTGGCTCTTGAAGAATTCATTATCTAGCAGAGTATAGAAGCGTTTATTTCTTTGTAACTAGGAGCCTGGTCGGAAAGTAAAAGAGGCTGAGTGCTGAAGATAAAAGCTGACCAACGGAGAAGGCTTCGTCCATCCTCAGGTAGACCAAGGAGGGCTTTCTGGAGGAGGTTGTTTAACCTGAGACTTGAAAGATGAATTGAAATAGGCCAATGTAATAGTGACTGCAATGGGGTGTGTGTGGGGGGGTGACTCGATCATAAGAGTGAATGTAGTAAACATTGTTTTTCTTGTGAAACCTTCATAAGAGTGTATATCAATGATACCTTAATAAAAAAAAGAAAGCGAGAAATAGGCCAAGTAACGGGGTGCTGGTTGGGATGGGCATTTGGACCTGAGGGGATAGCAAATGAAACTGTTTGGGCTTGAGATGATGAGGGTGAGCAAATGGGGCAGTGAAGTAAGGCTGCACAGGCCATTGAGGATCTATCTTAGTACCTGAGAATATTAGTGAGAAGTTTGGGTTTTGTTTTAGCTTGTTGGGAAATCATTGGCAGCGTTTGGTCACAGGGTAAAAAAAAAAACAAAACTTTAGTCTCAAGAAACGTCCTTACGCATGTGAAATACATCTCAAAAAGACTTTTTAAAAAAGTGAAACGTAGACTTACTACCTGACCCAGCAATTCCATCCCTAGGTATCTACACAAGAGAAGTGCAAACATGCTCCACACAAAAACTCGTACACAAATAGTCATGGCAGCATGATTCACAATAGCCAAAAAGTGGCAATCACCCAGATGTCCACCAGCGAGCACATGGATAAACCAAACTGGTATATCCTTGCAATGAATACTGCTCAATAGAAAAGAGCGAAGCACTAATACCCACTACAGTGTGGATGAACCTCAAAAACATACTAAGTGAAAAAAAAACTGGACAAAAAGTCAGGTATTCTATGATTTCAGTATCTTAAGGCATTTATTTGGTGAAATGTCCAAAAAAGGCAAATCTTTCAAGACAGAAAGAAGATGAGGGGTTGCCTTGGACTGGAGATAGGAACCCAGAGTGAGTGAAAAACGTTATGACGTTTCTTTCTAGGGGGATGGAAATGTTCTAACATCAGATGCTGGCACTGGTCCTACAACTCTGCAAATACACCATAACAGTCATTGAATTGCACACTTAAAACAGGTGAACTTTAGGGCATGTGAACTATATATCTATAAAGCTGTTTTTAAAAAAGATCTCTGAGGCTACTATGTGGGGAAGGGCTATAGGAAGAACTGGCAGATAAAATTCAGGATGCCCACCCAGTTAAATCTGAATTGCAGATACAAAACCAATACTTTCTTAGTGCAAATATGTTCCATTTGTCACATGCAATATTTGTGATATATCTATACTAAAATATAATCTGGTACACATTCTACAACATGGATGAATCGTGTGGATATTGTGCTCAGTGAAATAGGTAAGACATGAAAGGACAAATCCTGAGTCCACTCACAGGAGGTCCCTAAAGGAGTCACATCCATAGAGACAGGAAGTAGATTGTGGGGACCAAGGGCTGGGGGAGGGAGGAAGGAGTTAAGGGTTTCATGGGGACAGAGTTTCAGTTTGGGAAGATGGAAAGTTCTACAGATGAATGGTGCAGATGGCTGCATGACTATATGAATGTGCTTAATGCTACAGACCTGTGCACTTAGAAATGGGTAAGATGGTAAATTTTATGTTATGTACATTTTACCAGAGTCAAATAATAATTAGTAATAAATATCAATAAAAAACTTACACAGTTCTTTAAAAATGGTTAAAATTGTAAATTTCATGTTATCTGTATGTAACAGTCAAGTACTTATTATTTAGCTGAAATTCAGATCTACCTGGGCATGCTGTATTTTATTTGCTAAATCAGAAAGGGGGCAAGCATGGAAGTCATGCAAAGAATGAGGAAGCTGTGCAGAAGGGGACTGGACTGGGCCAGGGAACAGATGGGGAGACTGAGGCCTGGAGAGGGGCACGCCTTGTCTGGGGTCATACATGGAGTTGGAGTGCTAAAACTCATGCAAGAATAGAAAGAAAGAAAAAAAGATTAAACAATCTGATTTAAAAAATGGGCAGCGGATACGAATAGACATTTTTCCAAAGAAGACGCACAGATGGCCAACAGGTATGTGAAAGGGGGCTAATCATTCATCATCAGAAAAATGCAAATCAAAACCACAATGAGCTGTCACCTCACACCTATGAGGAAGGCTACTATCAAAAATCTAAGAAACAAGAATTGGTGAACACTGGGGGAAATGGGGACCCTGGTGCACTGCTGGTGGGGATGTACACTGGAGCAGCTGCTATGGAAAGCAGTATGGAGGTTCCTCAAAAAATTAAGAATAGAACTACTGTATGACCTGGTAATTCCACTTCTGGATTTTTATCCAAAGAAAATGAAAACACTCGAAAGGAAAAATGCCCTCCCAGGTTAATTTCAGCATTATATACAATAGCCAAAGTATAGAAGCAACCTGTGTCCACCATTGGACAAATGGATAAGTTATTTGGCCATAAAAGAGAATGAGATCTTACTATTTACAACCACGTGGTTGGACCTCAAGGGCATCATGCTAAGTGAATTAAGTCTGACCAAGGTAAATGCCTTATGATCCCTCATATGTGTAATCTTAAAAACAAGAACAAAAAGGAACCAAGTTCATAGATAAGGAAAATAAATCGGTGGCTGCCAGAGGTAGGAAGTGGGAGAAATAGGTGGAAGGGATCAAAAGGTTAAAAGAAAAAAACTACCATGCCCTTAGCACCCCTAAAAAAATGAACAATAGGTCTTGTTTATCATCTAACACCCAGACACATTCAAATTTTCCTGGTGGCCTAACAAACGTCCTTTTCCTGTGCCTGATTCCCTCACTTGATGTTGTGAACTGCTTCAAATCTGCCCTTTCCATTCCTGTTTTCGACTTCATTTTTCTCAATAGCGCTTAACATCATCTACCCTACACCAGGTTTTATCATATTTTCTGTCTTGTCTCCCCAGCCCCATCCAAAAATCATGAACTTTGCGAGGTCAGGGAATTTTGTCTGTTTTCTTCACTGCTGGTATAGAACTCCCAGGAAATTATAAACGAGTAAATCATAACGTCTGACATTTATTGAGTTTTCTAACTGCAATAATCACTCTTACAATCCTCCTATGACATGGTTGCTATTCTTTTTTTTTTAATTAATTTATTTTTAAGGTATCCTTGATACACACTCTTATGAAGATTTCACATGAAAAACAATGTGGTTACTACATTCACCCATATTGAGTCCCCCCCACCCCGTACCCCATTGCAGTCACTGTTCCTCAGTGTAGTAAGATGCCAGAGTCACTAGTCTTCCCTGTGCTACACTGTCTTCCCCATGATCACCCCCCACACCACGTGTACTAATCATAATACCCCTAAATCCCCTTCTCCCTCCCTACCCATCCGTCGTCCCCTTTGGTAACCAGTAGTCCCTTCTTAGAGTCTGTGAGTCTGCTGCTGTTTTGTTCCTTCAGTTTTGCTTGGTTATCCTCCACAAATGAGGGAAATCATTTGGTATTTATCTTTCTCTGCCTGACTTAGTTCACTGAGCATAACACCCTCTAGCTCCATCCATGTTGTTGCAAATGGTAGGATTTGTTTCTTTCTTGTGGCTGAATAGTATTTCATCGTGTATATGTACCAACTCTTCTTTATCCATTCATCTAGTGATGGACACTTAGGTTGCTTCCGTATCTTGGTTATTGTAAATGATGCTGCGATAAACATAGGGGTGCATATGTCTTTTTGAATCCGAGAATTTGTTTTCTTTGGGTAAATTCCTAGGAGTGGAGTTCCCGGGTCAAGTGGTATTTCTTAGTTTTTTTGAAGAACCTCCATATTGCTTTCCACAACGGTTGAACTAGTTTACATTCCCACCAGCAGTGTAGGAGGGTTCCCCTTTCTGAGACGGGTGCTATTCTTATCCCATTTCAAGTAAAGCTCAGGGAAGGGCACAGGTTGGGCAACACCTATTCCTCCTTCAATCCCGTCAAGGCTCTCAGGACAATCTATCTCCTTAATTTAAGCTCTTTGGGGATCTGCCATCATCAGTCCCCAAACCCTAGCTCCGTGCATCTCTTCAACATCTCCCACGTGGCGTGCGTTGGGGGTGCTACTGGGGTTGAAAGCGGGGCTGGGTTGTGGGGGCCTGGAATGGTCCCACATTTAATTGGGACTTTAGCACGTTAACGCTGGGGAGCCAAGGAAGGTTCTGGAGCAGGGAAAAGGACAGCCAGCGATTTCTCCGTGGGCTCAGTCGGGCCATCCCTCCCTCGCGGGTCACCGCTTGGAGAACACCGTGGAAGGCGCCTCCGCACAGCCTCCAGGGAGAAGCGCACTTGTAGCCCTTGGCAACGCAGTCCGGAAGAACCACCGAGACGCCGCCCTAGAGTGCAGATAGGCCGCACGCGCCAGGGACCCGAGGAGAGCTAGAGAGGCTCGCCGGCCCGATCCTCACGTGAGCGAGCGGGAGAGGGCGGGACTTCCGGTAACGAAGTATTTTTTTTTCCGGTTGTTAGCTCTTGCCGGCCCCTCCCTGCCTGGGCCTTGCGACCCCCGCCCCCCGCCCCCGCGGCCCCCCGCCGCTGGGCCTTCCGCCACCATGAAGAAATTCTTCCAGGAGATCAAGGCCGATATCAAGTTCAAGAGCGCGGGTCCCGGTCAGAGGCTCACGGAGTCGGTGGGGTGCGTGACGGGCGCTGGGGCTTGAGGCCCGGGGGCGGGACGGGCTGGGAAGCGGGACACAGGGAGGGGTGGCCAAGAACCCAAGGGGTGGGGTGGGGGTGCGTAAGGGGTAGAGGAGGCCTCTGTGGGCGGGGCGGGAGGGGAGAGGGGGCGGGGCTTCCGTGTGATGGGGGGCTTCAGGGTGTTAGGGAGAGGTGGGGAGCGGGCAGAGAAGGTTCCTGAAAAGGCTGCACCTAGATGCGGGGGAATCCGGGCTACCAGAGCAGGGACGCTGAGCCCGGATAAGTGAGTACAGCCTGGGTTCCCGAGAATGGAGAGGCGCAGCGTCCGTGGCGATAGGGGTCCAGACCCTGGTTTTGGAGCTCGAGGGAGGACTGGGTGGGAATCTTAAAGGCCTGTAAGGTTGAGGCGTTGTTGGAAGGGCTCATCAGGGTCCTAGGAGATCTGGGTGAATTGGGGGGCTCTGCGGGGCTGTAAAAGGTCTGGGAGGAGAGTGGACATGGGTGGGTGGAGGTCGGGAACTGAGAGAGTCAGTGACTGGCAGTAGGTGGGGGCCTTGTGGGTGACAGCTGAGTGGGACCGGAGGCCCTAGGGAGACTGGGGAGGGCAGGGGAGGTGGTGTGCACGCCCAGACTGCTATGGAGAAGGAGCAGGGCCTGGCTTCCCAGAGCAGAGGGTAATGACGAGATGGGCAGGCCAGGGTGAAGACTGAGAGCTGCTTGGGTGAGCAGAGGGGCTGGGGACTGAGGGGCATCCAGGGTAGGGAGTGGCCGAAGATGTCACCCTGCGGGGGCTGGGAGGAATAAAGGAAGGGATTGTGAAGAGGTGTGGCCCGGGGGGTAGGAGGAGAGGCAGGAAGGTGGCAGGATGGCGGGGCGGGAATCCTGAGGCAGTGGCGGGGGGTGCATGGCCAGGATGTCAGGGCGGCTGTCACAAGGACTGGCGCTTCCACGGTTTCTCCGGAGGGAACACTGAGTGGGACGAAGCCATGAGGGCCGTGTCCGTGAGTCAGGGAGGGAAGCTCAATGGGGACAGTCTGGTCTTGGGAGCCAGATGGAGGGAGGAGGGCCACCTAAGAAGGGACCAGGGAGAGCAGTGGGCCAGACCAGGGCCTCTGTTCCTTTGTTCCAGTGGGTGGAGGTGGGGGATTGGTGCGGCCGGGACTGTGTGTGACAGGAAGGGGGTGGGGGCCTTGTCGGTGACGGTTGTGTCAAACTGGAGGCCTGGGAGGAGAGGGGAAGGTGGTGGGGTAAGGATCCTGGCTTCTGTGTCACACCTGGAGGGAAACTGAGCTCAGTGTTTGTGGGAGGGTGTGTGTTAGGCACCATGTGTCGTCCGTGTCATGTCACCACCGAAGGAGAGAAAAGGGGTGGGGAGGGTCACCTTCCACTGGGGTAAAACGGGCAGATAAACCCACAGACATGTGACAGAAGGTGGGTGGTGCTCAAGGTTGCCAAGCACAGCAGTGTTAGGGGATAGAGGGTGATGTTGCGGACAGTTAGGTGGTCCGGGAATGCCTCTCCGAGGTGACATTCAAGCCCAGAGCTGGATGAGGTGTGGGTTGAGGAACCAGTGGGCCTGTGTGAGCAGCAGCAGGGAGACTGATGTGTGCAGAGAGGCACAGATGAGGGAGACAGGCCCGTGGGCCGAAGTGGGCTTCAGGGCTCTGTTGTGCCTGCCACAGGAAGGCTTGGTGCAGAGGACTCTCAGGCCCTGGCTCAGGGTTTAGAAGGATCCCTATGGCTGCCCAGCAGAGCCATAAAGGGGGTGGGTGAGGAAATGTCTTGGAAAATGACACTTTTATAGGAAGATCTTGATAGCACATAGGGCTAGGGCAGCACTATGGGACTCCGCTCTTCTTCAGCCTGAGATTCCCAGCTGAGGGGAGGGCTGGAGAGAGGCCAGGGATGGGAGGGAAGCAGGTCCCGGAGGCCTTAGGACAAGAAAGGAGGGCTGCTGGTTTGTCTGAGTGGAGCAGGAGGAGTGAGGCTATGAACTGAGAGTCCTGGCTCTTCAGAAAGTTCTAGAGGTGTGGCACGAATGATTCCAGCTGCTGGGGTGGGGAGAAGGTCCTGAGGGAAGAAGGAAGGGGAGGTGGGTGTCAGAACAGGACTGCGGTACTGGGGTGTCAAGGCCAGGTCATTGCCATACTAAGTAGATCTGTTAGTCATCTGAACTGGAGGTGCTCCCCATGTTTATTTCCCAGGGCAGAGGGTGGGAACAAACCCAGGGCCTGCCAGTGGCCTAGCACTGCCTGGCACACAGTAGGAGCTCCATAAGTGGCATGTGCTTAGGTATGCTGTCTCGCTGTTGTGGACAGTAAGTGTCAGACTCTTACCCAGGGAAGGGAGTGAGGAGGAGAGGGACACCTCCAGGTCTCACCAGCCTCTGAGAGCGTTTGGGCGCTCTCACATTTGCTGTACCCTGATGACCCCCGTGTGGGTGATGACTTTGAGGCCCAGGCTGGCGCAGGACTTATGCAAAGAGGCGGAGCTGGGAGCAGAACCGCCGTCTGCCTCCAGAAGCTCTGCCACCTGTCTTAGGACTGCGCGGCAGCCGGGGGTGGCCCCTGGGAAAGAGGGATGTGTCTGACGGGGCAGGAGCAGAATTGGAATGGGGACTGGTCTGACGCTGGGCCACCTCACTTTCCCTTTGTCTCACCCCAGGGAGAAAATCCCCAAAGAAAAAGCCAGCCAGCTGGCACACCAGCAGCCTCGCCAGGGACCCACCGATGAGGCGCAGATGGCGGCTGCAGCAGCGCTGGCCCGGCTGGAGCACAAGCAGCCCAGGGCCCGGGGCCCCACATCACAGGACTCCATCCGGAACCAGGGTGAGCTGCTGCCGTCCTGGGGTGGAGCCGTGCCCCTGCCTGCATGATGTTGCCCTCACGCCCCTCCATCCTCCGGCTGGGCCGCTCGGTTCCCAGGTCCCAGACCCCAGGTATGGCCTCGATGAACATAATTACACGGCCAATGCCTTGAGGGCTTGAAAGTCACAAGTGTGAGAGCAGGGAAAGGCACAAGGGGTCTGATGTGGTTGGGGCAGTACCGCTGGCGGGGAGGCTGGGGAGGGGAGGAGGTTGTCGTTGGGTAGAGCCCGGGGGTGTGCAGAGGTTGGCACAGACCTTGAGCTGGAGGGAGGACTCTGGCACCGCCCCCACACGGAGGTCCAGACCAGGGAGGTGCGAGCCTGGCTCACAGGTGGATGAGGGGGCTCTGGGTGGGGCCCACCACTGACTCACCTCTATCTCTTCCTCCAGTGAGAAAGGAACTTCAAGCTGAAGCGGCTGTCAGCGGGATCCTGGAAGCCCCAGGGACCAGCGTGGTAAAAGCACCTGCCTGGCAACACAATGCCCCGAGGGGTGGCTGGGGTGGGGGAGCTGGAGCCTGCAGAGGGCCCTCCCGTCCCCTCCCCTGCATTGGTCTAGCTGACCGGCTCCTCATCACTAGCTGAGTGCCAGGCCCTAGGCTGTAAGCACCAGGCCCAGGGGTGCGGGTGGGGGGCACACAGAAGAGGTGTCAGGCTGATAGAGGTCCCCTCTGGCCTTGGGGAGCCCCTTCCAGAATGGTGGAGGCAGATGTGGTTCAGGGGCTGCTGACTGCAGCTTCCGTACTCAGCACTTCATGCCTGGCCTGGGTGCAGAGGGTAGATCTGGGCCCCGCTAGCTCATTGGCACCCCTGTAAGCCATGAGGGTGGGTGCTGTTGCAGTTGCCACTTGTCAGAAAACTGAGGTCCCAAGAGGTGAAGCCAGGTGTTCTCCGTCATGTGCCTCGACACCTGCAGGGCAGGACTGGAGCCCCAGTCTGTGTGACTCCAAACCCCATATCCTTTGCACTGCCCTCCACTTCCTTCCTAGGAGGTAGGGGGGCTCTTCAGAGCCTGATGTGACCTGGGAGGCTTTCCTGGAGGAGGTGGGCCTTAAAGGAGAGCTTGGCAAGAGAGAGTGTCTTGAGCAGCTCGACCCTCGAGATCTCACTGGATTTGAGAATGGAAGAGACCTTACAGAAAGCCTGGGAATTGAGGCCCAGAGGCCGGGATTTGTCAAGGGCCGCATAACTCCTGACGTCCCACCCCAAGCTCCTCCTTTTCCGGGTAGAGGGAATGGGAACAGTGGGAGCCATTGATTGAGCACTTAGTCTGTGTGAAGCTGCTGCACCCTTTCTGTTCTTTACCCTAATTCTGAGCTTGTCCTGCAGAGACATTTTACAGACCAGGAAAGAGGCTAGGAGGGGCTCAGTCACTGGGCCAAGGTGTCCCATGACTAATAAGTGGAGGGGACAGAGTTGGGGCCAGTGATGCACTCTCAGTGGCCTGGGACGGCCTCTGCCCCATGTCCAGGCTCAGACAGCTTCATGCCCATCCCCCAGGTACCTGAGCCTAACGAGGAAGGCCCGGCCCACTTGGAGGTGCCTGGAGTGTGCTTCACCTGCCCACTCACAGGGGCCACCCTGAGGAAGGAGCAGCGGGATGCCTGCATCAAAGAGGCCATCCTCTCGGTGAGCGCTGGCTCCGTGTCCCCACCCCCCAGCCCCGCCTCCAGGAAGCCCGGGTGGCACCCATCCCTGTGATGTCCCCATGTTCCTGCTTTGTTGTGTTTCTGTTTTCATCCCTCTAAAGAGGTGACACAGTACACGTGGTACAGAATTAAAAAGACAAAAGGGCAGCCAGAGAAAAGCCACCTCCTACTCACATCTTGGCCACCGTCCCCTAGGCGACCACTGTGAGTGGTTTGGGTCCCTTTTCAGAGATGTCCCAAATCTACGCAAGCCGCTGACATCTGCCTCCCCCTTGCATGTGCTGTTTCTATTTTTATGTAGAAAGGTAACGTGCCGTTGTTCATTCCTGGCACAGAAACTGCCAGGTATCATCATTACAGAAAGAACTTCCATGTTATTTTTTTTCCCTTAAAGTTCTGTATTTGGAAATAATTTCAAACTTAAAGAATTGTAAGAACAAAAAGAACACCTGAATACGCCTCACCCAGGGTGTGAGTTTTCGTTATTAGGACAAGCGGCCGCAAACTCGGGGGCTTCCAACAGCCCAGGCCTGTTCCCTTCTGCTTCCGGAGGCCAGGAGCCCGCCCCGGGGCCCACTGGGCTAAAATCGCTGGCGGCGTGTGGGGCCCTCCTGGAGGCTCCGGCGGAGGCAGTTCCCTGGCCTGATCCGGCCTTCGGGCTGTCTGTATCGCTTGGGGTTGTGGCCCTTCCTCCTCCCTCCTCATGGCCGGCAATGAGTCTTTTCCAGGCTGCCATCTCTCTTGCTTTCTCTCTCCTGTCTCTCTCTTCCGCCTTTTAAGGGCTCTTAGGACTGTACAGGGACCCCAGCAGGACAATCCAGGCTGACCTCCCTATTTTTAGGCCCCCTGATTATTGGTCTTAATTCCATCTGTCCCTTAATGCCCTCCTTGCTGTATAACTTATATTCACAGGTTCTAGGGATTAGAACATGGATATCTGCTATTCTGCCCACTGTACCCCAATTTGCCAGGTGTGGACATTGTGGCTCCATTTACTCTATTACCCCCACCATTTTTTTTTTTTTAACAATTTGAGAAAAGGTTGTACATTCTCATTAGAAACTGCATAATTTAATCAGCTCTTTGTGGATGAACATGTAGGAAGTTTCCAGTGTTTTGCTAGTGACAGTTATGTGGTGAACAACCTCGTCTATACATCACTTTGAGCTTTAGGCTCAGTTCCCAAAGAGGAGCTGTTGGGATAAAGGACATATGCATAGGAATGCAGATAGTTGTAACCAGCTGAGCCCCTGCAGGGGTCATCTGGATTCACACTCCCACCAGCAGTGTGAGAAAGCGGCCCCTTCCCTGAATCCTCACTGTCACTGTGGGCTAACAAACTTCTTTGATTTTTACCCAAATTGAAGGATGAAAATAAGATCTCAGGATACTTTCTATTTGCACCTACCTTATTTTGGGGTTAGGCTGGCCATGTTTTCATTTGAGAACCCATCATGTACCCATTTTTCTGTTGGGTGGTTGTCCTTTTTATTTATTTGTGGGCACTCTTTACATATTAGGGAAGTCGGTCATTTGCCCATAATATGAATTGCAAATGTTTTTCTCCAGTTTTATTTTTTGAGTCTGCTTACAATCACTTTGCCATGTAGAAATGTTTGATGTCTGTGTGATTAAATGTGTCAGTCTCATTTCATGGCTTCAGGTTTTGTGGCCTACTTAGAAAGGCCTTCCCACTTTGGTATTAAAATAAGTTTTCCATGGTTTTTCTAGTGCTTTTCTGTTTTGAGTTTTGTTTTGAAGTTTAAAGCTTCAATCCAATCAGAAGTTATTCTTGTGTGGAGCATGAGGCATGGAACCATGTTATTTTTTTCCTACTTTGATAAAAGAGGGGGGGCCTTTTATTGAAAACATCTGTTTTTATTGCAAAGTAAAATCCTCGGTGGAGTTGGTTCTTTTCTGGACGTTCTGGTCCTTTGTCCCTTGTCCACTTGTACACCCTGGTCTCGATTTAATTGTGGCCACGGGTTGCCTGGAAATATGCATCTGGGGCAGCTCTACCTGGGCTGTGGTTGTGGTGGTCCCAGGGGGCAGGGGGGTCGTCTAAGCCTGGCGCTGTCTCGCTGCTGCTTCTCTGCCTCCTCTCCTTTCTCTGCAGCCCCGCGTTCTCTGCCCCTCTTCCGTGCCCCCTGCGGCCCCACCCCTGCAGCTAAACTGGGAAACGGCTGGCAGGTCTGTGTCCGAGCGACCCCCAGAGATGGCCCAGCCCGGGCTGCAGCACCCCCTCCTCCCTCGAGGTGAGGGCAGGGCTGAGGCCCAGGGCGGAGCCATTGATAGTCAGGGCTTTTCCCCTCTTTTTCTGACTAGCCTCTGAGTGGGGGGCAGGCGTGGCCCCCAGGCCCCTGAGGGGAGTGTCTTGGACACTTTCATTCTTCCTCCCAGCACTTTTCCACTGACCCCGTGGCTGCCTCCATCATGAAGATCCACACGTTCAACAAAGACCGTGACAGGGTGAAGCTGGGTGTGGACACCATTGCCAAGTGAGTGGGGGGCCTGCCGGCACCTCCAGCTTGTCTAGCACCCCCCCACCCCCCACTTGGGTGTCACCCCCACAGGCTGTCATTGGGACCTGCTCAGGGGGCCTGGGAGGAACGCAGCTCAGGGAGTGAGGCTTGGCCCACCCATCACTCTCCCTGCCCTCAGGGAAGGGCTTGGCCTTTCTGGGCCTCAGTTTACCTGCCTATAAAACGGTTGACCACATCAGGGGTTTCCAGCCCTGACTTTGAGATGGTCAGAGGAATGTGAAGGAGCAGGATCCACCCACCCACATTGTCTGATTGCGTAGATCTCTAGGAGGGGGGTGCTGGGAAGTCCATGTTGCTCCTGACCCGCCGAGCCAGCCCTGGGGACCTGTCAGCCCTCGTGGTCTGCTCTTCCAGCTCTGTGCCATTCTACTTGTTCAGTGTCCTCCATGGGAGGCCTGATGGGGCAGGAGGCTAGTGATGGGCCCCCATGGTGCACAGGGACTGGGCTCCATGGGTGTGCAAGGTATGATGGCAGCCCCCAACCTGGGCACCCTCTGAGCTGCTGTGCCGTCCCACCCCAGGTACCTGGACAACATCTGCCTGCATCCTGAGGAGGAGAAGTACCGGAAGATCAAGCTGCAGAACAAGGTGTTCCAGGTGAGGGCCGCCGCTAAGTGGCTTCTCGCTGGTGCAGCTGGGACCCAGCCTTGGGATGGGGGCAGCTGGCCTGCAGGTAGCCAGTTGAGGCCAGAGCCAGGTGGTAGGTGGGTGAACGTGGCAGGCAGGGAGGGCGCGCTTTATGAACAGAGGTTGTACACACGTGTTATATTTTGTCTACTGTCCCCACTGCCCCTGCTCCAGCGTGTTGACTTGAATTTGGGTTGGAACACATCCTCCACTGCAGAGATTTTTCACACAAATGCAGGCTTCTGGTTTCTGTGGAGAAATCTCAGGGTCCCGTCTCATGGCTCACTACCTGTGCCCCTAGCAGGTCATGTGCTGCCACCTAGTGGCCAAGGTCTCCGCCTGGGCCCTCCCACCCCCAGCATCACACAGCTGTCTCCACTTGTGGGCCCCCTCTGCCGTCCTTTGGCTCTTCCACCTCCTTCACCCTGCTTGACCTTCTGGGGTCCCATGCCCTATGTGAGCAGCTGGTAGAGACCCTGCAGCATGTCCTTAGGCGTTTTCTGGGTGCCCCACTGTGCAGATGGCTTTGGGGGCTTGGTCCTATCCAGGGGTCAGCAGCCGCTGAGGCCTAGGGATTCTGGGCTGGGTGGCACCAGGTGGGCAGCAAGGTTGGTGGGGCTCAGGAGGCCCTTGGGCCCTGCATGACCTCTGCCTCCACTCCCAGGAGCGCATTAACTGCCTGGAAGGGACCCATGAGTTTTTTGAGGCCATCGGCTTCCAAAAGGCACTGCTTCCGGTTCCTGACCAGGGTAAGAGGAGTAGAGAAGGGCCTTGGCTGAGTGGGGAGCTGGGTGGGGCTCGGGGGTGACACTGTGCTGCCCCAGAGGGCCCTGAGGAGTTCTACGTGCTGAGCGAGGCCGCGCTGGCCCAGCCCCAGAGCCTGGAGAGGCACAAGGAGCAGCTGCAGAGCGCCGAGCCCGTGCGGGCCTCCCTGGCCCGCCAGCGCCGGCTCTTCCGGCCTTCGCCTCTGGCCTCCCAGTTCGACCTGCCCAGGGACTTCTTCAACCTCACGGCGGAGGAGGTCAAGCGGGAGCAGAGGCTCAGGTCCGAGGCTGTGGAGCGGCTGAGCGTGCTGCGGACCAAGGCCATGAGGGAGAGGGAGGAGCAGCGGGAGATGCGCAAATACACCTACACGCTGCTGCGGGTCCGCTTCCCGGATGGCTGCCTCCTGCAGGGTGGGTGCCTCGGCCGGGCTGTCCAGGGAAGGGACCCAGGAGACCGGTGTGGCCCCCTGTGGGAAGGGGAGGTGCAGCTCCAAGTCTGCTGTGCATCTCCTGCAGGAGCAGAAGGCTGTGTGGTCTGAGCTCGCCCTGGGAGGAGGCTCCCTTTGGGAGGGTTCCCCCGAGCTCCAGCCCCTCTGACTGTCCCACCCCCAGGGACCTTCTACGCCCGAGAGCGGGTTGCGGCACTCTACGGGTTTGTGCGGGAGGCCTTGCAGAATGACTGGCTCCCTTTTGAGCTGCTGGCCTCGGGCGGGCAGAAGTTGTCAGAGGATGAGAACTTGGCCTTCAACGAGTGTGGGCTGGTGAGTGACAGGGCTCCGTCTCTGGGTTCTCCTGTCAGTGCAGACTTGTGAGGGCGGTGTCTTCAGGACCAGTGGTGGCGGGACAGGGCACCCAGGGCCAGGCTCTCAGGTCCAAGTCCCACCTTTCCACCCTCTCAGGGTGGGAAATCTCTTGAGTGGGTACATTCTCTGTGCCTCAGTTTCCCAGCTATAAAATGGGAATTGGCAAGTGTTGAGTTCCCTGAGCTGCAAAATCCAGATGGGACTGGAAACGCAGACCTACAGGGAGCAAGCCCGTCATCAGAGGCCCCTGCTGTGGGAACGGGCTGACTGCACCTCCTCGCCGTCACCGGTGGGGAGCAGCCCAGGCAAGTGTGGTACTCGCTCAGCGTGAAGAATGAGCAGGGAGACCTGAGTGCTATCACATCAAGGCTGGAGCGCAGCTCAGAGGTCTCACCCCACCATAGGTGCCCTCAGCCCTCCTGACGTTCTCGTGGGATGTAGCAGTGCTCGAGGACATCAAGGCCGCGGGGACGAACCCAGACTCATCTATCCTGAAACCTGAGCTCTTTTCGGCCATGGAAAAGCTCTCATGAAATAAAAGCAGGGTTGGCTTTGGCCCCAAGGGTCTGTCTTGTGCTCTCCTGCTTCCTCCAGCACCTGCTGTCCCCTCCCTCCTGGGCTCTGCGGGGACCACTTGTCCACAGTGACATGGGCGTGGGGAGGGGTACGGGTTGGCTGTGGACCTGGAGGGGGCTCTTGGGGGACAGCCACTGTGTTATCCTCCCCAGTAGCACTGGGCATGAGCCACTTACAGCCGCTCTAGCCAGTTTAACAGAACACCCCACCTGGGGTGAGATGGCATGTCTCCCTGGGCAGAGGCAGGCAGGCAGCATAGGCTGGGTTCCTGCATGCTGTGGCCCTGAGGCTGCCCCATGGGGCTGCTGGTGACAGTGGGAGCAGAGGGGGCACTGGGACTTTCAGGACACAGCTCTGTAATACTGAATCAGGAACCCGAATAAACAGGATGTCTGATGAGTCTCCTGGTGTGAATTCAAACTGTGATGTGGGCCGAGGCAGCAGCTGCAGGGCCACCAGCAAACAGCTTGGATGGCCTGGGTGCAGCAAAGTGCAACCAGGTGGATGTGCTCTGGGCAGGTGTAGGCACCAGGGGCCCACAGGTGTGAAGGGAGGGAATCCAGAACTGCTGTCACCACCCCCAGGGGGCCCAACTGTGCTGAGGGAGGGCATCCCAGCGACCCAGTGCCATTGGGCTGAGGCAGTTTCATGGGTTGGCGACAGGAGTCCCGCAGATGCCTGTATTCCCATCCCTGGAACCTGTTATTTTCTATGATCAAAGGGACTCTGCAGTGGGGGGCGTCCTGGGTTACTGAGGGGAGACTAGTGTCATCATAGGGGTGCTGAGGTGTGGCAGGAGGCACAGGAGAAGAGAAGGTTACGCAGCAGGTTTGGAAGATGGAGGGTCCGTGAACTGTAGAACATAAAGGCTCAGAAATGGGTCCCCCCAGCTCCCAGAGGAAACCAGTTCTCCCAGCACCCTGATTTTAACCCAGTGAGGCCCATGTCAGACTTCTGACCCTTAGAACTGTAAGAACAGGTCTGAGGTGATTTGTTAAAGCAACCACAGGAAAGGAAGAGGGAAAATGTGGCTTGTACCATCCAAGGCATTTGGCCCTGGTCACACCTGGCAGGGAGATGCCTGGGCCCAAGACCACCCACCTAGATGATCCCCTTCCCATCCCCAGGTGGACCCCTGGCTGCAGTCCCTCCAGACCCTCCCCTGCAGGGGACTATGGTAGCTGGTCCTCTGCTTCCACTGGGTGGTGGACAGACTAGAGGCTTTGATGCCCCAAATGAGATTCTAAGAGAAATCCCTTGTAACCCCCACAACCAGCAAGTAGCTCCTGCACGTGCCTGTCTCACACCTGGGCCACCAGCAGCTGTTCCCACCTGGAGCAGGACCTGGGCCTGTCCTCTGCTGTCTCACCTTGATGACCCAGCACAGGCCCGTTATTCTGGTCCTGACTACAACTTGGAGTCACCAGATTTTCAAAGGTGACAGTGCATGTGTAAGGTGGCTCTGGTCCAGGTGGTCATGTCCACAGGTGTCGTACACATCTGTACTCAGACAGCTGCACCCCACCTCCAGCAGGAAGTCCTGGCTGGGCCAGGCTGCACCCTCACCCAGCGACTGGGTGTTTGTGAGTTCTGCCCAAGCAGGGGCCGGAATGGGGCTCCTAAAGGAGGGTCTGGGTGTTGGCAGGATTGGCAAGCACCCTGAATCAGGAAAGGGCCTCCCCATCTCAGCCATATCGGGTCAACACCCAGCTGTCCTGCATGCTGACACACCAGTTGGCTCTTTGACACACTGGCCAGGAGGAGGGAGGCCACGAGTCCAGGCCGGTGGAGTCCGAGGACTCTGCCAAAATCTCCACTCCCCGAGGCCTTAAATGGGCTCAGAGACTAGGGCATGGGAGCCTGCTGCTGTCTCCACCTGGCTCACTTTGAACACTCCTGAGGAGCGGCCTGACTCGGAAGTCCATTTGGAGGCCAGGAACACACCCTACTCACCTCCCTGAGCAGGAGGTAGACCACATGCACACCTGCTGGGAGGCCCTCGCCTTGAACTAGGCCAGGGCAGGCCGAGGATTTCTAAGAGAAGAGGCGGCACTTTTGCCGGGTGTAAAGCTTTATACGAAAGCCATGGGGACAGCCCACAGCGCAGAGTGCAGGGCTCAGACCAAAGGACAGAAACAGAGTCTGCAAAGGCAATGGACACACCAGGCCAGGGCTGGAGGACAAGTTTATATACATCCCCACCGTGCTGGGGGTCTCCAATTCATTTACATGGAGTTCATCACATGCTTGCTCAGGGGTCTGCATGGCCCCACCTGGCCATCCCCTTGCAGGACCTCACACTGCAATAATGCTTTATTAAAGGGCAGATTCATATGCCGCTTCTGGAGAAATTTTTACAAATATCAAAAAGAACTAATCAAGCATCCTATATAAACCTTTCCAGACCCCCGGGGAGGTCCGTGAGGCAGAACAAAGTGCTCTTTACACAGGAACCATAGGACTTTCAAGTATCTGAGGCGTCTGAGGATACCCTAACCATTCTACATACATACACTGGCTGGTGGGGCAGCACTCAGCAGGGGCCGAGTGAGCTTCCTGTGGCATCCCGTCCCAGGGACCTGCCAGCTCTGGAAGTGGTTCCACATGGGGTCAGGACCCCTGCAAGGCAAAAGGGCAGAGGCTTTAGCTGGCTGCCCCCACCTTAGAAGAGCAGCACAGCCACAGCCCCCAGAACAGGTAGGGGCTGGAGTCACTGGTCCCCCACTCCTGTCCCCACTGCTAGACAGCCGCACGCAGCCACCACCCTCCATGAACTCAGAGGAAGAACGACATCTGGCCTCCTTCACCACCTACCCTGTGCGCCCTGGTACTCCTGAGCCTCTCTGCCCAGGACGCTCTCCCCCAGAAATCCACTCGGCTCCCTGCCCCACTGCAGTCTCTGCCCTGACATCCACCAGCAAGTCCCCTCACCACACACGGCCCTGAGTGAGCTCCCAGCTGCCAGCCCGTTGTCACTGTTGTTGTCATGGCTACTGCACGCCAGTCCTGAGCTTTCCTGGTGCATGCATGGTACCCAGGACAGAGGGCACGGCCAGACCACAGAACCTGCAGGGCAGTCCCTGCTCCCCACTAAGCTGTTGGCTGTGTTCCTTTTGCATATGTGTGCTTTCGGTGGCACTTCTCAGTAAGCTTGACACTTGACCCTACAGTGAAGAAGACCCAATGGCAGACAGGAAACTGGAGCCCCAAGTATACGCGGCTTGCTGGAAATCATGCCACCAAGGCTTGCCAGGCCAGCTCTGTCACTGACCGGGTGTCCTCCGTGCCCACCCACCCCACCTGGGTGGCAACCCCCACCTGCAGTTCTTGGGTTTCCCAAATGCAGCTTTCGGACCAGGTTGGGTCCTCCAAGACCCACACCCACTGTTACACCAGCCTGGCCAGCGCCTTTCAGGGAGCAACTCATCCCCATTATTTCCAAAAAAAAAAGCGAGCATGGGAGTGACAGATGTGCTCTTCCCTTTCCTGTCAATTCGAACGAAAAGAGGAGTGTTTGGGGCCCTTCTCACCCCCAACATCCGAGATGTCCGCGACCACACAGCCGCCCTCCTCCTCCTCGTCCTCCTCCTCGTCCTCCTCCTCCTCCTCCGTGTCTGCCTGGAAGCCGTCCAGGTCCCCAGCTCCGACCTGAACAGACAAGGGTGCACAGGCCATCGTCAGCGGCAGGCGGGGTGCAGGCGCTGCAAGAAAGACTGGTGGGGGGGGGGACACTTCCCACCACAGGCCCCCGTACCCGTTAACTCTGCCCATTTCTGCAACAAATTTGGGGACGGCCTGGAACAAAAGGAAGCCTTGGGGGTTCTCTCAAATGAACTAATTGAATCTGGATCTCTGAAAACCACCAGCATTATTTACCTTATCACAAAAATGTGGATTGTTTGTGAATTAAGAATTCTAGGTTTTTGGTTTGGTTTGAAAGAGAAATTAATACAGTGCACACATATTCTCTGGATTTATTATTTGATATGAATGGCTGAGAATTCAGCCGGCCAGTATTTCCTCGTCCGCCATCAGCTTGGTTCCTTCTGCCTGGCACCTGGCCTCTTTCACTTAATTTTTGCTTAGACCAGCTTCACCAATGGGGATAGCACCTGCCCATCAGAGGTCGGGAGGGGCGGGCTGGGGTGGCAGAACTTCCAGGAGGGTCCCAAGCCAAGTTCACTGGCTTCCCCCAGACACAACATTAAGACGTGGGGTAGTAGGTCCGATCTTAAACATCAACCATCCACGCTTGCTCACTCTGAATGAACAAAGGACTAGCAGGGGCGGCTGCCACAAGCTTATCTGAACAGTCAACAGGCTGCTGTCGGATTTGCAGACTGCTCCCCAGCCTGGCTGCGCCTACTGATTCCCCGTGTGTGACCTCCATGCCCAGACTCCCTGTCTAGGAAGAGCAGAGGGCCCAGCTTGGGACTTTGCTGTTGGAGGTGTTTGTCTGTGTCTGCTAAGCAAAAGGAACAGGTGGATTTCTGCATGGCCGGCCCCATTCACCAGGCCCTCCAAGTGGGAAATGAAAGTGTAAATGAAAATTTTTTCTGGATCCGCAAGTCTTTGGAGGAAGCATCCACGACCCTCCAGGCAGGTGACAGGCTGTAAAGCGTTCAAAAGACAGCATTTTGGACACACCCTGTGTCCCACTGCGCTGGGGGCTGTCAGCAGCTTGTGGTGATGGGAAAGTCCTCCTGTTGTCGCTACTACAGGTGGTGCGTGCAGTCAGAGGGGAGAACGTGCCAACACTGGGCAGCAACTGTAAAGATGTAAGGCTGGCACCTGTTGCTCTTCTACTAATATTTTGACCATAGATTTTTGGCGCAAAGGGCAATTAAGAGGCCTCTCCCCATTTAAAATGAAAACTAAGTTCTGAAGTGTGTAGTCACCCTGGGGCCACACAAACACTTGAGTGGCAGAACTGGTGTCCTGGAGACCAACTACCCACAGAACTGCCAAAGCCAGATGCTCAGAGCTTTCCTTCCCAAGCCGGGCCGTTGTGCTGGCCATGCTGTGGTCCTGGGCCCTACACAGGGCATGCCCTGAGGACGGGCTTTCAGATGCAGACTCCAGGGTTCCCTCAGACCTAGTCATCAGGATCACCAGGCTAGCATGCCCATAAGTTTTAGACTCCTGGGTGCAGGAGCTAGGCCCTGGGCTGGGCTGGGGTGGAGCTCACTTGCTGTGGGGCCTCTAGTGAGTCCCCCATGCTGGCTGAGTCTCTATAAGGTACCCGCCTGTGAATGGGAGCAGCGGCCACACCACCCACATGTGAGTGTCGTCGTATGACATGCCCCCTTTCTCCAGTTCCCAGGGACAAGCTTGCTCACGCATCCACCTGTCAGCTGGGAGGGGGCATCATGGGTCAACTGGGAGCGTGCTCTTTCCTGGCGACTCAGTAAGATACTGCGGATCTCCACAGATGAACTGTAGGGACTCACAGCAAGTGCCCAGCACAATGTCTGGCATGGTAGGAAATATGTAATGGGCTGAAACCGCTATTTTTCCATGTGGAGAAACATGAACATGAATGAGGGCAACTGCCATGAGGGAAGGGCTCGGGAATGCCACTGGGCCCCTCACACAGCCTGTGCGGGGCTCCACACTCACCCTGGACAGACACACAGCGGGTGCGGGTGCCCTGAGGGAGGCTGCAGGGCGGAGGCCACCCCTAGGCCAGGAGGGCTGTGCTCACAGCCTCACAAGTATGGCCTCTGGGAGGTGACGGGAAGTCTGTGTGACAGCATCAGACTGCTCTGCTGGTCTCCCCTGCTGTGACAATTTGAGGTTTATAATGTATCAAAGGCCTCGCCTGCCTGCAGGAAGCTGGGAGCAGTGTCTCCTGCCTCCTCACCCTGACAGCCACCTGAGTCCCTAAGCTGCACTGTAACTCCTGTCAGAGATGCAGGGGTGGGTGCTGGGGGGAAGCAGGGTGCACACACAGCTCTCCTCCTGTCTCGTCACCAGCCTTCAGCATATAGCTCCCTGAGCAACATCACCCTTTGGAAGAGGACCCTGGACATGAGCAGGAGACCTGGCTCCCACCATACCTCCATCTCATCCTCTGTGCAGAATTGAGTCTCTTAAAATTTGGAACTCCAAGAGATACCTGTCTAGGAGAACTGAACACTCACACCACTGAACATTTCCAGGAAGAGTGAGTAGAAAGAAAAGAAACTCATTCATATTCCAACATGGAAAAAGATGCACACATCAGACATCAACAAAGGCTATCATGGCTGGGACCCTGCCCCTCCGAGCACATGGATAGCACTAGAGACGACTGAGCACTGGGGTTTCTCAGGAGGCCCCACCCTGTCACACGTCCCTGAGGCTCCATGCACTTCCTCTCTGAGCAGCTACTCATGTGACAGACACCCCCATGCATCTCCCATTAGAAGGTGTCTTTGTCCGTCCCTGCGTCTACAAGGCCTAGCAGAGTTCCTGGTGCAGAATAAGTGCTTGGTGACTGTTAAATAAATGCACAAACAAAAAAACACAGTAAAATATACAAAGCCACTGCATGGGACATTATTCAGTGCTAAAAAGAAATGAGCTACTGGGTTATGAAAAGACATGGAGGAACCTTAAATATGTATCACCAAGTGAGAAAAGCCAATCTAAAAAGAAAAGGCTCAATACTGTACGACTCCAACCACAGGAAGTTCTGGGAAAGGCAGAACCACAGAGGTTATGAGCAGATGGGTGGTACCAGGATGTGAGGGAAGGATGGAGTGGTGCAGTACTTGGGGTTTTAGGGCAGTGTAAGTACTCTGTGTGACACTAACGTCAGACACGCATCCTCATATGTCTGCCAAAGCCACACAATGTATAGCCCATATGTGACCCTGACCTCCAGACGATGTGTCCGTGTGGGCTCAGGGACTGTAAGGAAAGCATGGGGTGCGGACATGTGTAAGGACAGGGTGGTAGGGGACCTCTGTTCCTTCTCCGCAGGTTTGGACAAGTCTCTGACCTTAGTTTTGGTGTGAATCTGAAACTACTCTAAAAAATAAGCTTTCTCAGTAAGGAACTAGCGCCCCATGAGTTTCCCCAGAGCCCTGCCCTCCAGCCCGCCCCGCTCACCTGTCCATCATGCCGACGCTTCTTCATGAACTGGGTGATGCACATGCTGCCCGCTGACTTTCTCTTCAGCGAGATGGGGGTGCCCTGGCTGGGCCCCGGGTTGGGGACGCTGGCACTGTCCTCCCTGGTGGCTGAGGGCACCATCGTGACATAGCTCCACTGGCACGGCACAGGCAGCTGCTCCTGGTCGAAGCTCTTCAGCACCTGCGGGTGGACGTACCAGCACATCCGGAAGTCAGGCCTCTTCTCGTAAACTGAGTTCTCGGAAATGAGCCGCTTGAGCCTGGACTTGGAGGGGACAGCAGTGTCCTCGCCGGTGGTGGGCGTCTGTGGGCGGGAGCAGCCGGGGCTTGGGGGGCTGGCAGAGCAGCTCTCGGGGCTGCCAGCGTCCTTGCCGAGCAGCCCTTGGCGACAGCACTCCTGGAACTCGCGGATGATCACTTTGCTTCCGTTCACATTGCCGTGCAGCAGCGGGAGCAGTTGGGCCAAGACTGGCGGGGAGAGGGGGACAAAGGCAAGGGTGAGACATGGAAGACACAGCCGCCCGAGCTGTCCCTGAGGTCAAGAGGCCTGGTCAGCATCAGAAGGGCCGCTTAAGGGTGGACTCAAGACACAGAAGCTAGCTCCTAGGTCATGTGAGGCCCACACCTTAAGAGGCAGATAAACGGTCACTTTATGCATCTGTTTCTCCTAAGTAATAGTCATCGTGCTCTCATTCCGAGTCACTGGTCCCTCTGGCTGGGAAAAGCAAGGATTAGGGAAGCATGGGACCTCAGGCCAGGCACTGTGGCTGTGTCCCTATCGGTGAGCCAGGCTAAAGTCACTGCGTCAGGCTGCTCTTGTGTCAGAGAAGGAACAGATGTGGCCAGCAAGCTGCGGCTTTTGTGCCTTGTTGAAAGAACTTCTAAATTTTCAGTCCCATTACCAAAGGCATCTCCCTGGGCCACGGAGCAGCTGGAGCCTGACCCCTTGTGTCCCTGCCCCGGCACTCACTCTGCTGGTCCCTCTTCTCTCTCTGGGAGGCCTTGGGCGCCTGCTCTTCCTCGAGGGGTGTCGTCTCCAGCAGACATGCTGTGAACTGCTGCAGCACCTTGAGGTCGGCACCGGCGTTCTTGTCAGCTGCCCAGATGCAGCCGATCTTCACAGGCTGGAGCACATGGAACCTCTTCCCCTTGGCTAAAATCTCATCCCACTCTTGGGCCTTGAGTTTCTGGCGAACCTTGTGGTTCTCTGGGTCGACGCCCTCCTTGCAGGGGAGAGAGCAGACATTTACTGAGGGGCTCTGCACCCTCCACCCTGGTCTCTGGGACAGCAAAAGCAGAGGGCATGGTGCTGGGGCCACAGCTCCTGGCAGAGTTGGATGAGAGCAGAGACGGCACCTTCCCAGCTCCCCACTGCGCCCTGGCTGCCCCTCGGACACCACAGGCCATGAGCTGGTCAATGCACTTCCATCCTCTTGCCATGAGACATGCCTCCCTGTCCAGCCAGGACTGCTGACTTACA
Organism: Manis javanica; assembly: GCF_040802235.1. Classification (NCBI taxonomy): domain Eukaryota; kingdom Metazoa; phylum Chordata; class Mammalia; order Pholidota; family Manidae; genus Manis; species Manis javanica. The sequence continues at coordinate 95,967,748 of NC_133168.1, read as the reverse complement.
GGTACTGTTAGAACCTCCCTGGGAAGAACTTGCTAATCCCACTTGGGATTTTCTGGTTAATATGTGATCCCAAAGCTGTCAAACCACCAAGGGCATTCACCACAGAGCCAGGCCTCTGCCACATTGGACCCATCACTACTCTCTGGGGCAGGTATCTGCAGGCGCAAATGGGACACGACTGCTTCGCTGGCTGGAAACCATGAAGGGCACATGCCCTTCAAGTACGACTTGGAGAGACAGTGTCGATTCCCCATGCCAGGCCACACTTCTCACTCGTTTCCCCACCCAGCAGGCCATCCAAGCTCTAAAAAAGGCTCCATCCGCTGGTAGAAATTACCAAGCTGGGGGCAAGGGGGGCGGTTAACTCCAAGGGTTGTGAGGGAACCTTCTAGAAAGTAGAGAATTTCTAGAATTTATTTCAGGTGGTGGTTTCCATGTCAGTCAATTGTTAAAGCTCAGCACACTTAATTATTAAAACCTGTATGTTTTATGTTACTTATACTTCACTTAGAGAAAGTGTAAAAACAAGAAATAAAAAACAGCCCACCATAAGGTCTGTGTCCTGACCCATAAACCATAGCCATGCTCTCTGATCAGGACCCTCACACTGCTCCCCCCACAGGGAACTTTCCACCTCTGCAAATGCTACCACCCTTCTTGGTAAGAGTCAAGTTCGGGTTCCAGCGTCCCCACACATCGCAGTGTGCCAGGGTTGCCCTCATGGCTGCTGAAGAGCAAAGTGCACATGGAACCGACTGTGAGTGGGCTGGGACCCACCTTATTGCCCAGGCCAGCAGCCCCCAGGCTCCCATCCCTGGGGGGCTCTTCTCCAAGCTAGTCACCTCCCCGCTGCCCCCTCACCTCAGTTACTCCCTCGTCTTCAGACAGGTACCCATGGGGCACAAAAAAGCCATCGTCCTCATCTTCATCCTCCCCCATGTCATCGTCATCATCCTCCAAGAGAAAGAAAGGTATATTCATATGATGTGGGGACAGACATGAGCTTCATTTAAAATGACAATCTGCAGGTATGTAAGGAGGAAACAGCCATCTACTGTGCTGGGTGTTGCTGCTCCAGACACTGTGAGGACTGGCAGGAGTCCCATACACCGACCTGGTTGTGTTACGGAGGGGGAGATGGGAGGGAATGTAGGACAGAGGGAGCAGTGGGGGCCACAGTGGACCAGGGAGCAGGCAGGCCCCATCTGAGTGGGGGGGCTGCCGCTGGGTGCCACCGGCATGCAGGTAGGGGTCGTCAGGTACGGTTTTCCAAGAGAAGGTAGAAATGCAGATGTTAAACACTGGTTGAAACTTTCAGACAACCCGAAGACCAAGTAAAAGCTGCTGAGAGAGCATCAGCTTCGGGCCTGGGCGGCCTCCTGTCGCTGGGGGGAGGCGCTCACCCCTTCGCTGTGGGACAGCGACTCTCCCGGCTCTTCCTCTTCCCACTCCTCATCGCTGTCCACCTCATAGTCAAGCAGCTTCTGGGGAAAGAAACACGCGGCACATTATTGTCTTTCACGGTCGGAAGGAACAGGTGGAGCAGAAAGGCTAGAACACTCATGGAGTCCAAGGGCCCAGCATGAGGAGGGGCAAAGCAGGAAGGAAACCTGGAAAGGCAGGCATGCCTGGAGCGCCGGCACGTCCGCCCGCATGCTCACCCTGTCTTGGGCCCAGGGGGCCCTCGGATGGATGACTGTGGTCTTCTTATTCCACGTTCCCCAGTATGCTGGCCGGTGGTTCTCGGAAAACTGCAGGAGCTTCATCCTGCCGAGCTTCCTCCTCTCTGGAATGCCATCTGCTTGGCTGCTCTCCACGATCACCACGTCACTGAGGAGAAAAGCCCATGCTTGGTCCCGCACCTCCTCCACCATGTGTTTGCTCTTCACCCAGTCTGTCCAGAGAAGCCAGCTGCAAACATCCCTCGAGGACGGTGACCATTAAGCAGCAGCTGCCCCCAGAGACAGCAAAGGAACATTTACTCCAGGAACACAAAGTGAGGAGGAGAGAGAAACAGCATTTAAGACGTGGGGCTGTGGAGATAGGTCAGCAAGAGCAGGGCACATCCTCCCAGGGAGGCCAACACAGAAGAGCCCTCTTAGGAGACCAGGAAGCTGGGACAGGCAGTCTGCCCACGAAAGCAGAGGCTTCCTGCAAGGCCAGTGCACGTGAGACCTCAGAGGCTCATGGGAAGCCAGAGGACAGAGGTCTGATTAAGCACTCAGGTCCAGGGCCAGAGGCCCGGTGGGGATCTGACCAGTCACAGGCCAGAACTGGGGGCACTGCCCAGGTCCCCCAAGGGGCAAGTGATAGTCTCCCTGTGGACTGACCTATTAAAAATGTCCGCATTTCGGTTGGAAACCACGGTGGGGCCGGACCTGATGGGCTGCCGGCCTTTCAGTTCTTTCAGGAAGGAGAATTCACTGCTCTGCCGCTGGAGGAGCTGGTCCAACTTATCACAGAGGTCTTGGTCAAAGGCGGTCCGACACCGAGGGGCGAGAACCATGTGCTCCTTAATCTCAAAGGGGGCAAACTTCCCGCAGGAGCCGGCCAGGGTCTGGAGGGGAACAGAGAGACGATGGCAAACCGCCCAGCAGCGGGCCGGTGCGTACACAGCATGCTGCTTTTCAGGCTCATGCAGGCTGGCAGTCAGGGGAGGCAGGCCAAAGGCTACAGGCTGTGTGATGCCCTTTACACGGGTTTCTGGAAAAGGCAGCACTACAGGGCCAGAGATTGCACCAGTCGGTGTCAAGGACTGGGGGTGGGAGGAGGGGCCTGACTGCAAGGGAGCAGTTTAGAGTAATGGAAATACTCTAGATTTTGATTACAGGGTGGTTGTGGGGCCCCATCCATTAAGAAAACTCACTGAATGGTATTCCTAAAAAGGGCGCATTTTACTGCAAATTATACCTTAATAAACCCAGATCTTTTTTAGGAGAGAAAAAAAAAAGGCAGTAAGACCTAAGATAATAGCTGAGGAAACCTAGCCCAGGGAGAATGACCCACTTACCCAGAGCCACACATGATGATATAAGGTGGCTTATGACTGAAAGCTGATATGAGCCTGAAATGCAGAGCCCACTTCCTAAGAATCATCCACTGTTAAGTTCTAGGAGTTGTGATTTCCTCCTAGTTCTCAGAGTTCCTTCGGCATCTTTAATGTCTGTGTCGGTGGCTCCCCAAACCGGCCGCACACAAGGACGACACAGGCAGGCAGGAGGAGAGTCTATGTCTATCAAGTACAGCATGAGAAAGCTGGCCTTTCATCTCTGCTGAGGCTGGCATCCCTCATTATGGCTGTACAATGGGGTCGCCCGGGGTACTTTTAAACATCCCAATGCCCAAAGCAGACCTGGCCTGTGGGATTCTCTGGGATGGGAGCCAGGCTGCATTATTTATTAAAGCTCCCTGGCAATTCCAATGTGCAGCTGAGGCTAAGAACCAACAGACTGTTCTCACTAATGAACGGGTGCTGGAAACATCAGGTATCCACATGGGGAAAAGTTAGGACCATGCCCTGTGCCACAAGCACAAAGAATTCCAACTAAGCTAAGGAACTAAAAATAGAGTATAAAACATAAGCTCAGAAAAAAGAACTGGAAAAAAAAGAACGCGGATGTATCTACAACCATAGGATACGCAAGGTTTTCCAACGAAAGGCCAATTGCCTTAAGATAAAAATGTTGATGTCAAAATAACTTTCTGTACCATGAAAGACACCATAAACAAGTTAAAAGGCAAGTAACAGACTTAAAGAGAGTATCTGTAGTGCATATCACCAGGAACGAAAACCCTGGCTACATAACTAACTCCTAGCAATCAGGAAACAGAAGAAGCAGCTGATGCTGTAGAAAAACAGGTAAAAAACAGGAACTGGAAAGTCGTAGAAGAAATAAAATGGCAAACACATAAAATGTCCAAAATGTACTACGAATCAAGGAAAATGAGGGCATCAATGTTTTAACCCATCATCTTGGCAACACTAGAAGAAAACACACCACAGCCAGTGCTGGGAGCGGGCAGGGGTCTGCTGGGAATGGACACACGCATTTCCCACTGGGAGGGCACATGCACAGGGCCTAATACAACTCAGCCAATTGTATATCCTTGGACCTATTAGCAAGCCCACCTCCAGGCAGCCATCCTAAAGGAAGGGAAGGGGCAGAAAGGTACGCTGGAGACAGGTGCTACACCTCTCTGGGGAATCAGCAGGGGAATGGACACATAAGCTGTGACACCATCCACACTATGAAATGTTCCGCAGCCAAGAGAAAGAGCCAAGTGGGTCCACACGTGCCAACAGGGCAGATACCCAAGATGCGGCCAAGTGAATGAAGTTGGGCACAATAAACCTGACTTAATGTGTATGTAAACACAAACGTATGAAGGGATGTGAAGGCACAGAAAGTCTAGAAGGACACAGTTGCATCCAAGGAGACGGGTCACCTGTGGTGCAAGGCGGGAGTGGGAAGGCAGTCTGGGGTCTCCACCAGTGGAGGCTGGCTCCGAAGGTGACTGGATGCCGATGGGGAAACAGAATTCCCAGCTGAACTCTACAATGTTGTCTTATGTTCCACCTCACCTCCAATCTGGAGCATAAATTCCCCGAGGGTAAGGACTGGGTCTCCTTCTCTGACACTTTCCCACACAGCTCCGAACACACAGCTGTTCACACAGCAACCTCTAAACACTTGGCAGCTTTAGCTAATGTGCCACTTTTCACCTTTTCAAGGACATAGAGCAAGTGGCAAAATATCGAACCTCTGGACTCTTCTTAGGCCCCTCTTGATGAAAGGGAAGCTAGCTGGTGAGAAGATACCCTGTTCTTTTTCAAAAGGAAGAGCCTGGCAAAGACAAAGAGCAAAGCCAAAGGAAACCAGCTGCTTACCTTGGGGGCCTGTGGAGTCTTTGGTTTCTGGAAGAACCTCGTGATTTCAGCCTTCTCTGCTTTAATGCGCTGCAATTTAAGAGAAGAGGAGGAGGACAGGGAAATGAAGAGAAAGAGCATCTGTTTGAAAACAGGCAAAAGCCCCTAGAACTGAACCCCATGAATTTTTAGGTTGAAAGCATTATTTTGGTTTGCTGTCCAGACCCACCAGCCCAAAGCTGGTTCCCTGTCAATCTCAAAACGTCAGAGTTGCTCTTGTGGGCAGAAGGGGCAGGCCCGCATGAGAAAAGCCACCAGAAGAAATCCACATTCCGTCAGTCCCCATGGGGCCTCTGGGCTCCCTGTGACCTAGGGGGCACTGGGCAGCAGGAAGGCAAACCCCGCTGCTCAGAAAGACCAGGGTGTGGCCGTCCGAGGCACAGTGTACCTTCTCTTCTTCCCTCAACCGTTTCTCCTCTTCCTTTTTTCTCTTCTCCTCCAGCTTTGCCCTGCGAGACATCATATTCAGCATCAGCCAACAGGGCTGTGCCCCAGAGGAGCGCTTCCTCAGCTGGGGCCGGGGCGGCGGAGGGAAGGGCCTGGGGGGGACAGGGCGGCACTCACTCCAGAGCCTCCCGCCGCTCCCTGCGCCTCTCCTCCTTGAGCCGCTGCTTCTCCGCCTTCTCCTTCTCGTCCTTCTCCCGCTTCTCCCGCCTCTCCCTCTCCTTCAGCTCCTTCTCCTCCTCCTTCTTTTTTCTGGCTTCTTCCTTAGCCCGTTTGGCCTCCTCTCTCAGCTTCTCCTTCTCTTCCTTCTCTGCTCGTAACTTGAGCTGCTTGCCCAAACGCTCCTGGTCCTGCAACCAAGAGACAAGCGAACGGTGCATGCCCCGCTGCCCCGCTGCGAGGGCCCGGGGCTGCCTGGGACAGCTGTGTTCCTACAGCAGGGAGAGGACGAGAAACCAGCTCAGGGAGAAGCCCGATGGCCTACACCTCGGACCAAGTGACTTTCAGTCCTCAGGGATGAGGACTCTGATGGGAGTCACCCATCTGTCACAGCATCTCATGGGCAAGTCTAAATAAGATTCTGCAAATGTGGGGCATACTTTATTTTCTAGTTAATTAAAAAAGACGAGGTGAGGACCAGTGAGCTGCTGAGGCAGTTGTACCAGGGTCAGGTCTGAACTGCACTTATGTAGTCAGAAAGCTGTGGTAAAACAAAGACACAAAAACACCCTAGGGGTTTTGGGTTCCTGCTTTGGAAACAAAAGCGTTTTCCTTCCCATTCCCACAAAACCATAACGAATAAATAAATAAATAAACTGCAGGGCTTATTTTAGTTATTTTGCAATGAAAGACTGGGATGAGACAAGGGCAGGGATCCTGCTAAGTAAGCCTTAAAACAGTGGGGATGAAATGAAAACTAAAAAAAAAAATTTTTTTTGATCTTTAAAAAATTTTGAAAGATTAAATTTTTCTCAGGATCTGAAAAAAGCAGATGTGAAGAAAAGGATGAAGAGTGATCTCCATTACTGTGCTAGTGCTGTTTCATTACCAGCGGGAGACAACTTGTCTCTTAGTCTTTGAGGTAGGAACATCTCACTTTATTAAACTGGTTCCTCATTTTAAAGAACTGGTACATGGCCTGGGGCCCTGAGTTATTATATAATCCTCAATTCCTACTAAACAAGTCCACCTGCTGGACAAAAGGGTGGTTATCTTCCAACACACCACGGGATAATTTTCAAGGATTATCATCATCAGAGATGGGCTTCCCGATGTCTGACATGCCCTCGTCTCTAGAGAACACCCTCCCCTCTGCCCTGAGAAACCGCAGTCGCTTTGACAAAAGCCACAATACGACAGAAGGGTGCTGGAAATCACAGCACATACTTGAGTCCTTCCCTTCCCACCTTTGCTCCTGCCACGTGTGTCCATCTCCGAAGTTCCAATGAATAATGACATAAACCCTAAAAAAAGCCATCAAAATTTGACCCCCCAAAATCGAACACAGCCTTAAGACAGACAGCATAGGAGGTGGTGGACACACAGCCTACTGCAGCAGCACCCCTTCTGTGAGCTGTCCAGTAAGAAGGAGGTCCCTGAGTGGCTGTGTGAAATGCAGTGGCCCCCACAAGGCAGAATCAAAGACTCGGCAGGAAACACTAAACAAGAACCTCCCATGCAGCACAGGGGCCACCAAGATGTCACAGCACTTGGAATGGAAGGGAACTTAAATCTATCTGCTGGAGCCTGGGAAAGGGACTGGGATCTTTGGAAGGCAACTTTAAACTACAACAGACACCCAACTATGAAGAGAGGGATCTAATACTAAGAAAGTTTAGAAAAGGCTACGTGCAAAAAACCTCATGATGTAGCAAAGCTAAAAATGATGCCATCCACAAGCCATGAAGCCTAGTTATGTAAGATGAATCTAGGACCAAAATGATGGTCGGACAAGAAGGGGAAAGGTTAAAAACTGGGCCAAAGAAGTGCAAAGGGCTTTGCTCACAATTTAACGCAAAAATCATAGCTAGAGGCTAATGTTCTCTGTCAGGGAAAATGTCTTACTTTTTGCAGTCTCAGCTTGCTCTTCTCTGCAGAACCTTTGACCAATTTCTTAGTTATCTGAAACAAAAGACATCCATCTTTAAACGTGGCTGGCTTCAATGATGCTCACACGTTCAATCTCACAGTCCTTGGGGAATGAAGGAAAGGAGGGAATAAGGGACCCACATCATTAAAAAGTTCTTGATGAAACAAAGAAAATGAAAACCTTTCCAGGTGTCAGGTTTCCACTAAAATATCTTAGTGACACTGAACATGCACATGTGCACATCTGAGAATGAAAGAGCCCGGCAAGATAGAAAACAAGAATGAAGAGGGTCATGTTTATTGCTGCACTATTTACAATAGCCAAGATATGGAAGCAACCTAAATGTCCATCAGTAGATGAAAGGATAAAGAAGAGGTGGTACATATACACAATGGAATATTACTCAGCTATAAGAAAAAAACAGATCCTACCATTTGCAACAACATGGATGGGGCTAGAGGGTATTATGCTCAGTGAAATAAGCCAGTCAGAGAGAGACAAGTACCAAATGATTTCACTCATATGTGGAGTTTAAGAACAAAGGAAAACTGAAGGAACAAAACAGCAGCAAAATCACAGAACCCAAGAATGGACTAACAGGTACCAAAGGGAAAGGGACTCGGGAGGGTGGGTGGGAAGGGAGGGATAAGGGTGGGGAAAAAAAAAAGGGGACATTACAATTAGCATGTATAGTGTGTGGGGGCACGGGGAGGGCTGTGCAACACAGAGAAGACAAGTAGTGATTTTACAGCATCTTACTATGCTGATGGACAGTGACTGTGAAGGGGTATGTGGGGGGGACTTGGTGAAGGGGGGAGCCTAGTAAACATAATGTCCTTCAAAAAAAAAAAAAGAATGAAGAGGGTCAAGCACAAGATAAACAAGGCAAGCTTGAAAATGAAAGCAGTGGCCAGCTGGCCTCGGTGTCAGGCAGAGTCGTAGGATTGGGAGCCAACTAGCGAGGCTGAGCCCTGCCCAGAAGAGACAGACCCCTTACTGGTACATGACTCGGCACTGCTGCCCCCTCCGGTAACGTGCAAAAATTAACAGTGTGCACATCAAATAAAGGACTTCTATGGTCTAGATTCCCATGAGCCACGAATTTGTACTCTCTGCCTCATGCAGCTCTGCTTTCTAGGATGCAGAGTGAACACGTGGATAAAAAGGTCAACTTGCCAGAGGTTGCAATTTGGTCTGGAGGCCTTGTTCTAAAGCACAATATTCTGTCGCCCTCCTGCAAACAGAGCACAGCTACAAGGACTTACCAGGATGAATGGTGGACTCGCCATGCTGAACAAATGGCTCCAGGTAGGAAGAGGAACACTGGCCCAAGCTATCTCCAGAGCGGGAACCCTGATAACCAAACTGTTAGATGGAACAGTAATGGGGGAACAGCAGGGCGGAAAGAAGTAGCTCCCCCGGCTCATTTACACCTGGAGAGGCAGCCAGAAGACTGGACTGCAGTCACGTTGGAAAACCAAAGGCCCGTTTCTCTTGGGATGGTCTGACACATCAACAAAACTGTGCAACAATGGCCTCTCTATCTGGGAAAGTCTAAGACCTCTTACAGAGTAAAGTTTACACGTTAATACATTCAAGAAGACCTCCTTCTTACTCAGAGGCGCCGAGTTCTTTCTGGACTAAGCCTTCCCTGAGGAAAGGACAGAGCACAGTTAAACGAAGGCCATGTGTTTGGCAGGAGCTCAAATACCACTGAGACTGCACTGGAGTACGTGGTCCCATCTCTACTGAGCTTGCACCCCTAGAAATACCAGTTACAGAGGTCTCACCAGGTGCTTAAGAGGACTCTCCAGAGTCCACTTTGCCTGCCAAGCCTGTGGACTTCACCGCACAATAAAGGATTTAACAGTAGAATTTATAGGTTGCTCTATCTCTGTGTCATTGTCCTTTGTGTTCAAGATTCTAGGAACAAGTGTGATTGTCAGAGTCCTCTATGAAAGCATTTGGGGGGAAAAACACAGTATTTATTGAGTCTTGCCCATACTTGTTATTTCAGTCACAGAATCAGTGCCTTTTACAAAGCTCGCCTTTGCTGTGGGCCCAGGACTGACATGTCCAAGAGCCAGCTTAATGATAGCCAGCAGCCAGAGCAATTATGATTTCATCTGAAACCAGCACCTCTTTTGTTTGTATTGGTCTGATATGTTACCTTCTTGACATTTGGACCAAGTGTTTATATAACTTTCTCAAAATATAGGCCATACATTTTGCCTATCCAGAACTGAGCTGCCAAAGACCCAGGATCCCAGAAAGAAGGTGACACACATCAGCTACCCAGTGTCGTCAAGGCCGATTTAACTCCATCTGTGCATGAAAATTGCTGCACTTTACTCGGGAGGCTCTTCTAAGAGCCACTTGATACATGAAGAGAGATGATTTCTAAGCCCAGAGCAGATAAGCAGCAGCCAATGAGGTAGAGACAGGCGCCTCACAGCAAAAGCACCTAAAATCCTAGCCTCTGGGGACAGACGATAGATAGAGGGGCAAAGACACAACCCAAAGGGGGCCTTCTGGAGCTCAAGCAAGCAGAAACTAATATGTGCATTCCTGTGGGCCAAATTCTACTTAACAACAGACATTTAGAAGCTCATTACAACTAATCTGTCAAGGCCAAGAACTAGAGACGAGAAATAACCCATCAATGAGAATGACCCTGTAAATTGCCATACAACGTAGGCATACAACACAACAGCTAAAAAGTATACATAGATCATCCCATCCCAACTTAAAAAAATAAAATATCTAAGACATCTTGGAGTGAAAAAGAAACATATTTACTGTATCAGGCTCATATATAGAAACTGCATATTCCTAAAGTATTCTCACACATTGGCTACATAATGGTAAGATAGTAACAACAGCAGCCTCCAGGGAAAGAGTGGGAGCCAAAGAGGGCTGGCTGTAAGGTTTCACGTACATTTTTTAAACATGAAGAATTTAACATTTGTATAATTTAAATTATACCGGGAAAAGTTCCAGTGATCTGGGCTCATTTGTGCAGAGGCAAGGCAAAGATTCCAGTAACACAACTGTATCAAAACTACCATTTACGGAATAATAATCCTGAATCATCAATAAAGTAGGCCAAACTGCAAGTAAGCCTGAGAAACACCTCTATCCCAAAGGGCAAAAAGCTCTCATGTTATATAGCAACTCTTTGGCTAGTTAAAGAAAAACTGGATTATCTAAAGTGTCCTAAAGTATTGGTTTTCAATGTGAGATTCTCTAGCCTTCTGCAGGTACTTTGAACAAAACAAAGGAAGTTCTCTCAGCAGGCTGCGTCAGGACGGCTTGGGAAGGGACAGCAGGATCTGCACTTAACAGATGCCCACCTGTGAGAGGCAAGGGCATTTTTCTGCCACAGGCTCTGGGGGTGGGTCTGAACCTTCACCGAGGGCACTGCAATTTGTTTGCCAAGCTGTGTGGTAACATTGCTTTGTAGAACATTTCAAAACTTTGAGCCTGTGTTCAGGGTAGGACCTAGCATCTCAGACGCAAGATTTCCCAGCCCGGGCACACCTGGTTCGCATGTGCAGCTGCTGCAGGGCCGCCTGGGCCAGCAGACAGGAGCAGAATTGTTCTGTGACCCTGTCCAACTATGGGATTTCCCACTTCCCAGGCCTGGCTATGTGCACAGAAACAAATTTAAAAAATGAAGCTATTCACTAAACTATGTTTTCTACCTTTATCTTGCATCTACCTAACACTTCAGCATTTTATTAAAAATAAAAATAATAATAATAATAAGGGAGAAATGTGGGATTCACATATAAATCAAGCATAAAAATCAAACGAATAATCATAATTGACCTGATTGTTTATAGTTCATGATGGGTGATCAAAACCGAAAGTTTCTCTGATGACTGCCCTTGCACTGTTCACCATGTAAGAACTTGTTCACCGTGTAAAAACTTGTTCGTTATGCTTCAGAAGATTGGACTGCAGTCACGTTGGAAAACCAAAGGAGACTGTTGAGAATTAGGCTTGGGGTTGATTAATGATTGTGCATTGAGTCCCCTATACAGAATTTTATTGTTGTTAACAACCATATGATCAATAAATATGAGAGATGCCCTCAAAAAAAAAAAAAATGAAGCTATTAAGGATGGAAACACGTCCTTGTCTTGTTCTCTGTGCTAACTGGCTGTAACGCCTCACGTGACAAAGCAGTTCTGTAAAGCACAAGCAGCAGTCTGGAAGAATGTCCAGCAGTCAGAGGGTCCGGACAAGAGGGCTGGCAGCAAGAGAGACTCAAACTCTGGTGCTGAGAGTCTTAGTAATGGCACAAGTGATAAGATTAAAAATGTATATCCATCTGCTACATTTTGAAAATTACAAGAAAAAAAGGTCGCTCAACTCTAGATTGTTATTTTGTGGACCTAAACAGGAAGTCATTTTTTCCTTTCTCCTACACTCCTTAGGTGAGAGATAAGAAATAGAATCATCTAGAAAAATTACTAATCTCTTACAGATTAAATTGAAGAAAGTGATCAAAGTTAGAGGCTTATGGTCCAATTAAGCAAGTAGAGATTGCATGACCCACCCCAGGGTCCGATCTTACATAATAAACAAAACCCTCATGTGAACAAACAAAAGTGCAACAAAACCAGAAAAAAACAAAACCGTTAAGCACACTTTGGGATTCCTGGCTGACTTTATCAGTTTTCAGCAATGGACAATTCAAGTCACCCTTCTGTGGTCCTTATAAATGGTGCCAGGTTTTTAGGATGGGTGGCCCTGCTGAGAGTTGACTCTAAGGAGCTGACCCTGCTGTCTTGGGGTCTCTTCGCCAATGCTGACTCTTTACCACCACCAACAGTGGGAGTCTGTGTTTGGGAACAGGAAGGCACAGAGACAGCTAGTGACTGACAGGGGGGGTTACAGCTGCCTGCTCACATCCATTATTCACAAAAATCGCTACAATGATCAGCACAATTAATTAGACGTGAACAATGAAGACCATAGCAACTAGGGCAATGCACAGGACACTTGACACACTGATGACTAAGTGAGCCCCTAGTACATCACTACGTATGCACGACTGAATAAAAAACTTAAAAATCCTAATGGTTTTGATACTGGAAAGAATTCAGCACCAGAAGTCACAATACCTCATTCGTGGCCCCACTGGCTCAGCCACTAGTTGCCTGGGAGACAAGGTATCCCCAGGCGAAAGACAAGCAGCCGAATCCCAGGAGCAGAACGGGCGCAGTCATATTCAGGGGAGATACTCACTCTGCGGGTAGGTGTCGGGGTGGGGAAGGGGCTGGGGCTGCCATGCTTCCTGTCACAGGCAGACTGCCCCTCAGGTGAGCTGGTGGGAGAGGAAGAGCTCAGGGGTGACCGGCTAAGGACAGAGTCTTCTTCAGCGCCAGACTCCAGCACCTCGCTCGTGGAGGGTGCGCCCTGGCTAGGAGGTGTGGCCAGAGGACACTTGGCCTGGGGATGTTTCACAGCCAGGATATCCTGCAAGACCACCACGGGTACCTTCCCTCTGAACAGGATACCCCCGGCTTCATTCCAGCCATCCTGGTCCTTCTTGGAGCACATTCTCAGACCACCCGCGAGCTCAGGGCAGCTTAGGGGCAAGGCTTTCTGTGCGTCCGCACTCCTCTCTGAGACCCCTGAGCCAGCAGTACCCTCCTCCCTGGTTTCACATGGGACATCTGAAAGGGTCTCTTCAGGAAATGACAGCTCGTCCTTCTGACCAGCTTTCGGCAGCCTCCTCTCATCTCCAGCTTCTTCTCTGACCCCATTTATAGCCTCCCCAGGGCAAGGGGCTGTAGCACTGAGTTTACTGTGGGCCATGGTGCCATCTGGTTCATCACTCAAGTCTTCTGTCACATCAACGATGACTGTGGTCTGGCCAATATTGGTTTTGATTCTATTTCTTAAAAAGTTATCTAAGGGACCCTTCCCATTGACAAGTTTTTGCCTAAAATCTATGTCAGAGACCATATGACAGTTGTTCTCCAAGTTGTCCAAAGAGGTTTCTACGTCGGGCACTTGACCTTGGGCGGGAGCACTCTGAGAGCTTCTCCTGTCATCTGACCCGTCCTCGCCTTTCTCCTTTGGGACAAGATTCAGGCGCTTGAAGGGCAGACGAGCTGAAATGGAGAGAAAGAGGCCATCTTTACAGTGAAAGTGAGAAGGGTGATCGTCAACTGACACTTTAATATCCAAGGTTGAAAATTTTCGCCCTTGCTGGGCTTGGGTTGGGGGTCTCATACTTTATCAGCTTATGAAACAATCATGCCCCTGGCGAGGCGGGGCGAGGGGAGCATCTATGGCTTGCCCCTAATCCTTTAACTTCAGGAGGCTGTTGCCCTGACATGATTCCCGATACCAAACTTGTTATCTATTGCCATAGGAGGCAAACTGCTTATGGAACCAGACACCCAGTTTTAAAAACCAGACTTTTTATACAATCCCGCCACGAATCTGGCCTAAGGGTAAATGCACTATCCTTTGTAACAGAAAAGGATTTGAGGACATTTATCTTCTTGTAAAACAGCGGTTCAACTAGGGACACATGACAATGTCTGGGGACATTAATGGCTGTCACAATTTGGGGCCAGAGATGCTGCTAAACTCTCTACAATAAGCAGGACAGGCCCCTATGATGAAAAATTATGTCAACCGTGCTGAAGTAGAGAAACCCTCTGATAAAGGCCATGACCTCTGGATTTGCTCCTGGGACCCTAGAGAAACCATAGTGCAATAAAACGGGTTTTATTTTAAACAGCTCCCAATTGTAAGGTGCTTTTCTCCCCTCTAGACTCCTGATGCTTCTGCTGAGGCCCCCAACAGATGGTCTCTGCTCAAAGGAAATTAAAAATATGATGGAGGGAATAAAGAAGGATGTAAGCTAGGAACAAATATTTAACTCCTTCCCAGAAAGGTACCTTGTATTAACTTCTTGACTGGAAAAGCTGGTCTGTCTTTGCAATCCATGGCTGTGAATAAAAGCATCAAAGGATAAATTATTAAATGTTGGGAATAATGAAGTAACAAATACACTGTCAGCATTCTATTACATCCAAAGTGGCTGTCCAGTGGGGGCGGATTTTGGTCCCTCTACCTCCCGACCCTTTGGCAATGTCTAGGGACATTTCTGGTTGTCATGATGGAAGTTGTGGGTGAGAGGGTGGTGCTAATCACATTTAGTGGGCAGAGGACAGGGATACTGAAAAATATACAGGGCACAGGATAGGCTCCATGACAGATAATCACATGGCCCAAAATGACAGCAAGTTGAGAATTCTGCCTTCAACACTGTCATATCTTGTTTTATTTTCCTGTGGCACTTAATGCTGTGAAAAAAACGTTGTTTATGATGTTTCCCTGCAACAGAACACTAGCTCTATTAAAGTGGGGCAGCTTGTTCCACACTGTACCTGGAGCACCTGGCCCAGGGACTGGCACATAGTGGGAAATCAATGAGTAAAGTAACAGGGACAATGAAAAGGAGGGGGTGAGCAAAAGTAGAGGTGATAGGAAACACTGCACTACCAATTTCACCACTAACAGGACCTCAAAATGCCCTCCTGCAGTCCAACCCCCTCCTTGTCACCAAATCTGTAAAATCAGAAAAGAGCAATCTACTTTGTTTTGAAATAGACTGTTTGAAGGTAATACCACTTAATGTATTTTGAGCTTACGAGACTGTGGTTGAAGTGCTGTCAAGAAATGATAAGGGAGAATGTTTTCCTGCATGAAAAAAATCTCAAGAAAAGCATCTAATAATAACAAAGTTGATGTGGAAATGACTATAAATAGAACCAAGTCTTTGGATAAGTATCTTTAAATGGCTAGAACAGGTTTAGAAGCTGACACCTGCCAGGAGATCTGGCTTGAAAAAATCTAGTTATTTTGGGCAACCTACATATGTTTTGCAAAAGATACATAAGAGTATTTCTTAAAAGCAGATGCTGGCTCTCTAAAAATCCAGCTATCTGTAAAGGAAATTGTCCTCACTTTCCCCCACCAAGCTTGGAATATAAGAAAGGCAACCCTAGGGCTCACATTTCCTTTCTACCTATTTCAGGACAATATTATTCTCAAGTTTTCCATCACCAAAAACAAGGATTTTCAACCACTTCAACTGAAGGATACATACTCTTCAGAAAATATGAAGAATACATATTTACTCTTAAATTTATTTTTTAGAACAGCCACAAGATTTAATGGGGTGGACCTGAGTTACCAACTTTGATGGAAGCAGAACAGAAGTGACCTGGCCCAGAAGCAACTTCAGGTAGACATAAAAAAGGATCCATCAAAGGATCCAGCCTGTTCAAAGGCACACACACTCGTGTATAAAGCTACCATTGCTCTTTGATCTGAGATTACATTCTTCCTCATTTTATTTGGCATTAAAACACTCTTTCCTTTTATGATAGCATGGTCATAGCAAGTAGTACTTCTAAATTAAACATCCTTACTGAGCCAAGTGATTGTCCACGACCATCAGTCCCAACTTTATTTATATGAATTTTATGTCTATGAAATCCCCAAGTCTGGAAAAAATTAGAGTAGTGGTTCTCAACAAGAGGGCGATTCTGCCCACCCACCAGGGGCCTTTTGGCAACGCCTGCATACGTTTTTGGTTACAACTGGGGAGGAGAGGTTGCAACTGAGATCTACTGGGTGGACGGGCCAGGGATGCTGCTAGCCATCCTGTGCACTACAGGATTTCAATAATGATGTGGTCGAGAAACCCTGGATTGGACTAATTTATGTCTCTGCTAACCCTTAACTCGTTCAACTAACACATCTTTTGGGCACCAACTATGTGCCAAGCGTTGTGCCCAGTGCTGGAGGGGAAATGGGGGGTCAAAAAGTAGGAGACCCGGGCAGTGTGGTCTTTCTGGGCTCACTACTAGTTTTAGGGGGTCTGCCGGGAGCTGGAAGGCTCCCTCCCAAGATACGGGGTTGAGGGGGGCGGCGGAGAAAGACGGGTCTTCACTCTGGGTACACGGCAGGATCAAGAACTCGGGAGCCCTGGCGCCCTGACGATGCCCACCGTCCAGGCCTCTCACCTGGACTTGCCCCGACCCGCAGACGCGTTTCTGGCCCCCGAGCCCGTGTGACCCCGGGCCTCAGTTTCCCCACCCGGCCAGCGGGCCGCTGCAGGGTCCAACTTGCTCAGGGGCCACAAACATACTCGGCCAACCTGCAAAGTAAGACCACTCGCCTCCCTGGGCCTCAGTCGCCTCCTGGCCACACTGACCCATCACCGCGCAGAGCCCTGGAAGGACAAACTGACGCAAAAGCGCCGGAAACGGTCGTGGCCGCAACAATAACGTCAAGGAGGGCGCCCCTCACGTAGTAAAGCCCTTCTTTAGACTGTAACAGCCCCACGGGCCGAGAGCGGACCCGGGGCCGTCGCCGGAGGCCCTTCCGCCCTCAACCTCCGTCTCAGCCCGCACAGGCCGCACACCGCGGCCCCCCTTCCCCACCGCGCGAGCCCGAACCAACCTGTGGCTGCTCCCCTGGCGTCCGGCGCCCCGCACTCCGGCTCCTCCAGCATCGTCCCGGCCGCGGCTCGAGCTCCCCTCAGGCGGCGGAGGCGCGGGCTCCGCTCAGGCGGCCGCTGCTGCTCCCCGTCCCGCCCGCGCGGCTCCTGCCGCGGCCGCCGCGCTCGTATTTGGCGGGAACCGCGGCGACCCCCGCAGGCCGCGCGCCGATTGGGCGAGGTGGCACCACGTGACAGCCCGCTCGGGAAGAGGACAGCGTCGGGAGCATCCTCGCGAGAGCGGAGGCTTCCATTCCCCCCATGGCTCCCTTATTGATATTCCTGCGGAGGCGGGCTTTCCCTCGGCGACCTGTCGCTGGCTGGGAGGAGGTACCCTGCAATTGAGCAAGAGAGGTGTCAGGCTGAGAGCTTGACACTGTGATTGGCTGAGCGCGTGGCCTACGTCGGTAGGAGGATGGAAGGGCCAGATTGATGTCATGATGAAACGTTTTACATAGGGCCACGGGTGACAAGCTGAAACTGAGATGACTAAAGTTTTGAGTTTATTTTAGTTGGACATTGGCTGAAAATAGAGACAGGAATTAAATTATGAATTACTTTTTGTGTGAACAAGAAGAATAAAACTCTGGGCAGCACTTCAGTAGCATTTGATGCGCAATAAATATATTAAGTGTGAGTGAAATGGGTGTTTCTGGTTTAATCCTCAGCATTTTTGCATATGCTATTTCCTCGCCTAGACGACTCTCCGCAGCCCTTTTCCTGGCTAATTTCTGTTTTACTTTCATGTCTTAGATCGACACCTCAGAGAAGTCTTTCCCCCCTACACCCAACAAGATGAAGTTTCTACAAGGCTGTTATTTTTCTTGAAGCAATTATAGCTTCTGTTTGTTTATGAGCCTTATTTGCTTAATGAATTTATTTGTTTTGATCACTAGCTACACGAGGGCAGGAATCATTAATCACTGTATCCCCAGGACCTATCAGTAACTAATACCTTAGGAGGTACTCAATAAATATGTCTGTCTTGCCAATGGGTTTCAGCCCCAGGCAAGTTTGCTATGGATTTAATGTGACCAAAGAAATTGACAGCAAAACGTTCTCGGGGTGAAAGGGTTATACCCAACTTTATTCTCACAGGTAGCAGGTCAGTCACTAAAATCCCGTTCACTCAGAGCAAGTCTGCACGCAGCAAGCCGGTCTCTGCCTCTGGGCCTCTCTGGGCCTCTCTGCACAGTTGTCCCGCACAGCCGTCCTCTGGGCCTCTGTCCTTTGCTCTGTTCTCCTGCAGCCTTGCAGTTGTGCCACCATGTCGCACCCAGAGCACTGGGCGGAGCTCTTTTTATAGAGTCAATAGCCATGTATTGCCCACAGGTGTGTAGTGAGCTAGTCAGCCACCGCCAGGTGAGAATCCTGGCTACAGGAACTCTCATTTTATCCACAGAGCTACAGGTACCTTCTTTTGAGGCATTTGGAAGCTTCCAACAATCTTCTGCTTCAGAAAATCAGCCAAATCTGTCAGATTTCAGCAATGAAGTTGCAAATACTTAATTTAACTCTAACCACTTTCTTGATCCTCTTTTTGAATTAATTTGCTCATTCCAATTCATTATTAATTTCCAGTTAATTCAATACAATAACAATTGATTCAAAATAACAACATGTATCAATCTGGGAAGATTTTCTGAAGGAGGTGACATTCCCAACAGATACTTCTTTCACGCACAGAGGATAGGGGACGAGCTTGGGAATCATGTGCAAGAGAGGAACAACGTTAGCAAAGGCGCACAGGAAACAGGGATCATGAATCATAGAAGAGGAAGAGAGCTGAAGTTTGAAGGGTTGATGGGGCGAAATTATGCAAGCATTGGAGGCCCTGTTGGGAAGTTGGACGGGTATTGTAAGGGCAGTAGATAGACTTTAAAAATAGGAGACTAATATGATCTAAATTTTGTGTTAGAAGCATCTTCCTGGCTGTTTTGTAGGGGAGAAACTGAAGGCGGACACGTCAGAGAGGAGGCTGGTAGAACCTTCTGATGAGGGCAGGGAGGACAGTGGGGCAGAGGAAAGGAGGTAGAAGCGGGAGCTGAATGGATGAACACGGGACCAATTTGGGGAGGGCAGGAAGAGGGGAGGGACTAAAAACATAGAACAATTGGGTAAAGATGAGATTAGCAAACAGATATCTAGAGACTTGTAAACTCAGCCCTCCAACTTCTTAAGAAAGATTTAATCGCCTCTCCTAAGAGGTCAGGGCTACCTCCGGGTCCTTGGGGGGCGCTGCAGCCTCCATGGCCCCTCTAGGCTCGCCCCAGTCCACTCGCTGGCGGGAGAAGTCCCTCTCACGGTCAGCGAAGTGTGCGTGCGCTCTCCGGCCGGCAGGGGGCGTGCGTGCACAGTCAGGGCCGACACCGGAAGTGTGCGGTTGCCATGTAATATCCTGGTCGCGCGGGCGCGCGGAGAACTGAGGCGGCGCCGGCGCAGGCGGGGAGCTGGCGAGAGAGCGGCGGAGGCGGCGCCGACGGGGCCCGCTGAGGCGCGCGCGGGGTCGGCGGTGCCCGGGAGCCTGTCGATTGCGCGGTTCCTCCGGTTCGCTGGCTCCGGGCTTGAGACCCGACGGCGGGAGGCAGCATGTCGGTGGCGGGGCTGAAGAAGCAGTTCTACAAGGCGAGCCAGGTGAGCGAGCGGAGGCCGAGGCTGGGGGCGATCCCCAGGGCCCAGGCTGCCCGGAGAGGGGGCCAGGCCCGGCCCTGGCTCAGGAGGGGGCTGCGTTGGCACGTGTCCCTCGCAGGATGAGGAGAGGGCGCTGCATGCGAGGTGGCCCAGACCCTGCCCGCCATGTGGGCCCCGGTCCTCTCGAGAAGGGTGGGCAGACCCCTGGAAGGAGCAGAGACCCGCCCAGGGGCTGCCTCGGGACGGGGGCCCCTCTCCTTTCCTCCCCTCTAGGAGGGCAGGGACGGGGTAGAGAGGGAAGGGGAAGCAACAGTCCCGAGGCTGTGGACACAGGACTCTTGCCAGAGAGCCCAGGGGCAGGGAACATTTGCGTCTAGAGCAATTCTTTAAAAAACAAACAAACAGACAAACAAAAACCTTCCAGTGGACCCTGGTAGAAGGACCCAGTACAGAATGGAAAGGGTAACGTCAGTGTCCCACTCCCGTCCCCTAGACATCCAGTCCCTCTCCCCATAGACAAGGACTGTCACCGACTTATGTCTCTTTCTGGAGATATGTGTATGTCTTCTCTTTAAAAACACGCACGCCGTGGCAGCACAGGCTTTTGTACTTTGTGGTTTTTGTTAGATGTGTCTTGGGGACCACACTAAAGCCAGAATTCTCCACCTCAGCTCATTCTCTGGTGTGGGGGGCATCGTGGGCTCTGGGGTGGGCCTGAGCAGTGTGCCTGGCCTCCACTCACTCGATGCCAGGAGCACCCCCAGTTGTGACAGGCACAAATGTCTCTGGACACTGCCAAATGTCCCTGGGGGAATCCCTCTCCTTTCCCCTCCCCCAGAGCTGCTGTAAGAGAGCATGAGAGCAAACCTCCAGAGCTACTTGGGCCTCTTTAATGGACTCATGGTTTTACCATTTCCTTGAAATGTGCCATAATTTATGTAACCAGTCGTCTACAGGGTATTTAGATTGTTTCCAGTAGTTTTCTGCTACAGACAATACTGCAGTGAGTAGTCAGTGAAGATCTTTGCTCACAGGTGGGGTTGGATTTATAAAATAAAGTCCCAGAAGTGGAATGCTGAATCCAAGTATATATGCATTTAATGTGACAGATAATAGGTTTTTTGGAAAGTCCAGACCCCATAACTCAGAAATCTGGTGAAGGCTGTGGACCCACTCTCCAGGAAACTGGGCAGATGGGAAATTCACTTTATGATTTCAGATCCGAAAAGCCCCAGAATCCTCTTGGTTCCCGCATCCCAGGTTAAGAACCTTAAGTGTGGAGTTTGCATGGATAGACTCCACAGAGGAAGGAGCAGTGATCTTAAGGATTGTTTGGGCTGTGCTGGCAAACTGGACTCTACCTACAATTCGGAGAGGTCCAGTGCGGGGGAAGAGAAATGAGTACCCAGTAACACACATCCTGTACTTTTTGTCCTTTGAAGGAAAAAGTCATCACCCTAGAGTTTGTCTAGTACTAAAGATACTTGGGATCTGTCCCTGGACCCCAGATATCAAAGAGAGACTACATCCAGAGGGACTCTTGGATTGTTGCCAGGAGCGTGGCCCTTGGCCCCAGCAGGATGAAATTAAGACCTGGCCCTGGGCTAGACCCTGCCCAGCAGGCATCTGACCCCCGGTGCTTGACCAGAGCACACAGTAGTGTTCTTCACCCTTTTGGGCCCTGATGGAGTCCCTCCTGCAGGAACGACGTCTCCCTAGGTCTGGGAAGTATTCCCAGGCCGCTCTGTTCCCTCCCGTAGACAGGTCTCTGGAAGCCCTCCCCTCCGCACCCCCAGCTATCAGGGCCCTGCTGGTGGCCCACACCGTCCTGGCCAGGCACCCTCTGCTAGAGGAATGAGCTAGGCCTCGCAGGCCAGCCACTGGGGCTTTTTCTCACAGGGGAGGCAGGATGGCCTGCATTCCGATGTGAGAGAAGCACCTTGAAACCTGGAAAACAGAGCAGTGTAAGCCGGCCGCTCAGATCAGTTCTTGATCTTGACATTCTGAGGCTCACCCGGAAGAACTGTGCAGTGATCACATCCTACCCTGGGAGCTGTCGTCTTGGCCTCCCGATCCATTCCGTGGTGAGCTAGGCTCCCAAGAATCACCCTGGCTGTGTTCCACTCTCTTCCGCAATAGTTTCCACAGCCCTCCAGCATCTCTATTGTTTATCTGGACATGTTCACCTCTTTATGTATTTTCTTTTCTCGTTCTTAGCAACACTTCTTTCATCCTCTTCTGTGCCCTCGGAATAGGGTCAGCTGTTGAAGAGGAACACCTCTCATTATGTAGTCATCATTAATATTTATTGAATTCCCACCATGTGAACAGGCAGTATGCTTTAAACCAGTCAGCCTCAACTGATCTGGGGACATTTATCTGCCCTCCAGGGGACATTGTCAATGTCTGGAGACATTTTGGGTTGTCACAGCTTGGACTGCTACTGGTATCAAGTGAGCGGGGGACGGGATGCTGCCAAACTCCCCGCAATACCCTGGGCAGCCCACCCCCTGCCCCCCAATCAGAAGTACCTGGCCCCTGATGTCAGTAGTGTGGAGGTTGAGAAAACCCTGCTGTATGGTTTGGGAAAAGTGAGCCTGATTGTTCCCAAACAAACAAATAGCAGCAACAAAATCCCTCCTGGGCCATTCCTGTGGTAGCTGCTGGCTTTTTGTGGTTTTCAAAACAGATAACCACATACACGTAGATGGACATGTATGTAAAACGCAGCATCCAGACCTCAAGTCCTAGGAGCCCCAGAGTGTCTTTTGGCATCTGGTATTTACAAGTAGGTAGAAGCTTGTATCAGAGCTTGTCAGCCAGTGATGACTGACCCTCCCCTCTCTCCTCTTTCCAGTGCCCCTCCATCCCCCCCGAGGGCATTTGCAATGTCTCAGGCGGTTTGGGGTTGTCACGACTTGAGGACGAGGTGCTGCAGGCATCTCTTGGGTTAGAAGTTGAGGATAGTTGCCAAACACCCTCCAACACAGGCCAGCCTTCCTTCCCCGCCATGATCTGATGCGGCCCAAGTGGCAGTAGCGCTGAGGTTGAGAAACCCTGCTTTGAAACAGGTTCTTGATTTCAAAGGCTTGTAACAGTGTCATTTCAAAATGGAGAAACAGAAGCCAGGTGGATGTGCTCGAGGGAGCTGGGAATAGAGAAACATGGTTTGTCCAGGATGAAGCTCACAGGAAAGAAAGTTTCTCATCTCATTGAAGATACTGGTAACAAACTTACTAGCGTCTGGCAGTCTGCTCAGCGATCCCATGCCAGCTCCTCTGGGGCAGGGGTGGGGGGACTTCCAGGTCTTGTGCAACATCAGCTTGGGCTTGAATGGCAAGTTTATGAGGTTTTTTTAAAATTATTACTTCTTATTAGGAGCTGGTGGTTGCCTGCGCTGAGGCTGGGGCAGAGGAATGTTGATGGGTGTGCAGAGGAAGGCAGTAAATGGCGAGGCATCTGTCCCGGACCCCTTGTTTTGGTCCCCTCCCGCCTCCCTGTGTAGTGCCCACTCCCCCTTAACCATCTGGTACTGAGGCACCTCTGGAATTGGGGGAGACACTTTTATATGAGTATTTCTGGGGAGCTGAGCAGGGGAAAGGAGCCCCACCAGCGAGCTCCAGGCTAAAGTTCACCTCTCACGGCAGTGGGACATCCATTTCCAGACCTGAAGCGCTAACTGGTTTCCTGATAAATCTTGTGGCCGGGCCGGGTGGAGATTTGAGAGTGTAGCTAAGGATGGAGCTTGGCAGCTGCCTGGAATGTTGGCCTGATTTTTTTTTTTTTTTTTTTTATAATGCTTGAAAGGGAGAGGGTTTGAATTGAAGCACTGGATCCATCTGAGCTAGGACTAAAATTCACAGACTTATTCCATGGCTTGGAAGTTTGTTGGTACTCACTAGAGCGCAGGTCTATGCCGAGGAGGAGAGATGTAACTTCCTGTGAGAGGCATGGGTGCAGGGAGGGCTGGGGTACCCAGGCCCCCAACTGGTAGAGTGAGCAGTATCAAGGGGTGTGGCTGGTGTTTAGAACATCCCAGATACTACTTGCTCTGACACATTTTTTTAAGCCTCATTTTATGGAATTATGCTTTTCATTTCCTAGCAAAGTGCTTGGCCTGTTAAGTAATAAACATGGAATGATCTTAAGACACAAAAATCTGAAGCTTGTAACCCCTTTGTTTCTGCAAGAATAAAAGTGTGGAACCCACACTCTGGGGACAATAGGTGAGGGGCAAGGTCTGGGGAGCGGGGTCCCCACCCCAGGCCTTTAAGCTGAGCAGCTGCAGGCTAACCTCCGGAAGACCTCAGGGCCGCAGACTCGGAATGACTTTGGCCATTCCAGTGTCCGTGTCTGATGGGAGCTGGGTTAAGCCCGCCCTTACAGGAAGGCGCTTTGCTGACTTGTCCTGGGAGATGTTCTCTCATGCTGCTCCATCAGCAGGCAGGCCAGGCTGCTCTCCCCACTTGGCTTTGGGTCATCCGCTTGCTGGGTGGGGTAACTAGCTGGGAGTCTAGGCTGGGCTATGAGCTGCAGAAGCTTGAGGTGGGCCTTCCCCAAAAGGAATCTGGGGCCTCCTCAAGCCCCACCACTCCCCAGGCCTGTCTTTAAAACCAGGTTAACCTGATCTCCCTCTCAGGACCTGCTGTTGGCAATCCCAGAGGCACTTGAATCAAGCAGTTTGCTGCATATTCCTGTTATTAACAAACCAAGGAGCCCTCATATTCCGATCCTGCTCCCCATGACTGCCACACGTTAGGTGGAAAGTTCACCTCTGACTCAGAGCCCTGTGTTTATTATGACCAGCTAGAGCGTCACGGAGCTCCGCTCCCTGCTTATCTGGGCATGTTTAAGGCCAAGCCATAGGATGTTTGGTTATGTTCTGTGTGCCACTTAGTGCCAGCCTGTGACAGGGGTTAGTTTCCACAGCAGTTCCTGGTTCACTTTCAGGAACTGAGGGCTGTCCCATTTCTGAGACCCCAGAACTATGAAAGGCCTGGTCGGTGAACTGGGAAAACAGCAGTTTACCAGCCCACCTCCCCGGCCCCCAGCCTTGCTTTCTTGGACCCGACATCTGAACAGGGGTCTGACCTCCCTGGCTTGTCCTTTATTCTGTCTGTATGCATCTGTTCCCTTTTTTCCTCAGTAGAAAAACTTACAGGTTATGACCAGGCTGGTTCAGGCCTGCCATTTGCCCCTGGCACGTGTGTCCCTCACCGCTTTATCCAGGGACACTGGCCATTGAGTTCTGCTGTGGCCCCTCTCTCAGCCCTTCTCCTCCTCTTCGGTTGTTACCAATCTTTTGAAACTGATCCAATCTGGGGAAACTTCGTTTTTAATTTGGGGTGTGCAGCCAACTTCCTCCACAGTATTTCAGAGGCAACTGCACTTCTGGCACCACAGCTGGTGGTGGCTGCAGGAGGCAAGTCAAATTGTCTTCTGTTTCTGTTTCCACCTGGGGTGAGGTTTGTAAGCTTTAAGGAGGCTTGGATGCAGAAGCTTTGAGGCCACCGGCCTTAGTTGCCTTAGTTGCCCCAGGGCATTAGGACCATTGAGGCGTCTTTACGCCTGTGCTCAACCCCTAATGGCTTTTTAATGTGCCTTGTGAAGTGTTAGCTGCTGTCTTCTCTGGTTCTTTTTCAAAGCTGTCCCTGGAAAGCTGGATGGAAGAATGTGTCAGCCTGTGATGGCAGCTGGCCTCTCCCCCTCTCTCGCCTCGCTGCTCCCCCTAGCCCCCCACCCCCTCGCCTTGCACAGGGCTGGCTTTGGCAGCCACTTCTCCTGAGCACTGCAGTTTGGGTCCATTTGTGCTCGTTTCCTGTTAAGCAGTAACCAGGGCTCCAGGAACGCAGGATCCCCGAGGACAGCCTCATCTTCCTTTTCCGCTCAGCTCCTAGAAAAACTTGCTGACTGGGCCCCAAGCATCGGGTCGCTCAGAGGCTCCCAACCACAGCAGGAAAACACATGGTGATTTCCTCCGAAGGACCTGATTCAGCATCAGGCTGTGG
Source organism: Manis javanica (assembly GCF_040802235.1). Lineage (NCBI taxonomy): Eukaryota > Metazoa > Chordata > Mammalia > Pholidota > Manidae > Manis > Manis javanica. The sequence continues at coordinate 95,942,111 of NC_133168.1, read as the reverse complement.
CCCGTGTCGGAAAGGACTCCTGTCTGGCCACTCGGGTTTCACACCTGGGCATTAAACCCCTCCAGCTGGCCTGGCGCCAGGGCCGCGAGGCAGCCAGCCCAGCACAGTCACCATAGTGTTGGCAGGGCTCGCGGTCCTAGGCGATGCCGTCAAGCCCTGGGGAACTGTGTGAGATGCCCCAGGTGTCAGAGGGGACGGCAGGGCTTCTCCCCTGCAGCAGCCCTTCCTGTCCTTGGCTGGCTGATGGTCACCCTCCTCCCGCCCTGTGCCCTCCCCACCCCCCAAGCCCTTGGCCCCCCGCCCCTGGTACACAGACACTTGCACGACACTTCCCAGATGAGGGCCGAGATGTACTCAGGCAGCTGCAGCAGGGCTGTACAGTCCTGTATGCTCAGGTGAGCCTGGCCCCTGGACTGACCCAGGAGCTCAGTAAATTCGGGAGGGATGGAAGGACGTTTGCCCCTACACCCAAGTGAGCAGAGGGCTGCGTAACAGGCTGGAGGGCACAGAAGCGGGAGCCGCGGCGTAAGCACACCCAGAGGAAGCGGCCCGACCTGCTCCTGGACCTTCCGGAGCGCCCCTCTGGTTCCAGCTTTGAATCCCATCCCTCCCCTTTAGCACACTGCCATCTGGCTGGTCCACTCAGCCTGCCCGGTGGCCCTACCTTCCCACCTCCTGCGATTTGGTCAGTGTTCCCTTCGCCTTCCTTGCCCCTGCCCAGGTCTCTCTGCCCACCTCCTGGTTACCCTTTAAAGCCCTGTGTGTGGCTATCTTTGCCACCTCCCGTGACCACCCACGGGAATCCTCTGTCCTCTGAACACCTGGCCCAGTGGTGGCCCATGGCCCACCTGCATGCCACTAGCCTCAAATGTGCTTTTCTATCAGATGCAGGCTCCTGAGAGAGCCGGGCTGCCTGGTGGCTTGTGACAGGCCTGGGTCCCCCAGGTCATGGCTGCTGACCAAGTCTTGGGAATGATGGGCTCCTTCTCAAAGTGGGAGTGGGGCTCTCTGGTGATGGGGCCTCCTGCAGGGCCCCTAGGGGTGGTTCCTGCTCAGGCCCCGTGGAACCCCAGGGAATCAGGATGGCTGACAAGTTCTCAGTCAGGAACAGGTCTGACTGGTTTAAAAATAAGAAATCAACACTCAGAGATTGGTCCTTTGGCTCAGGGTTGGCATGAAGCAAGTGGCATAGTTTGGGCAGTGTTCTTAGGAGCCTCAGACGTCTCCTGGGCTGGTAATTCACAGGTCTTTCTCACGTCTCCCTCAGTCCAGTCTACTTTCTCCCAAGTGGAGCAGGTGAACATTGATTGTTGTGCTGTCATCTGGGCCTCAGCTCAGGAGTGAGTGGTGGCTCCTCTTCTTAGGAAGCCCTTCAGGAAGGAAACTGCAAACTTCCTGCCCTTTTTTGCCCCCATGGACCCGTGGCCCCTCCTCGTCCTCTGCCACCCGCCTCCCAGGATGAGGCCCCGGGTTGCTGGGGCGGACAGGCAGGCGTCCATCAGCCCGACAGCCCCCAGCTCCTCAGAGCCATGATTGTCTGAAGGCAGCAGGCAGGCAGCCCCGGCCCTTCAAGGCCGGCCTTTGTGGTTCAGAAGAGGGCAGCCAGGGGCCAGGGGCGGGGTTTCTCCATCCTCTAACCCGCTGGCCTGGGATTCTCCTGTGCTTCCCTGGAGGCTGAGCACCCTTGCTACCAGTCAGCCTCTTGCTTCTTGCTGCCCTGCTCAAGTCAGCATTTCACCCATCCTTGAGGAATCTGGGAGCTGCTGCAGCTCCCCACAGCTGCTGTGTGGGCGTCTGGTCACATGGTATGTGATGCCCCACAGAGGTTGGCAGGGAAGTCTGGGCCATCTTTCTCCCCGGCTGTGGCACGCATGCTTCACAGAGGAGCAGCGTGAGGTGCTCCTCCCGGGCAGTCTGGGAGGTTCCTCACCGCGGTCCTTATTCCCTCTCCGACGCAAGGGCACCGAGCGTTCTCTCCAGGCTCCCTGCCTGGCCTCGGAGCACAGCCACGGGGTGGGCAGCAGGCATCAGCAGGCCCCTCTGTTCCGGAGAGTCCCTTGCTGCCTCAGGACTGGCTGGTTTAGGGGTCTCCAGTGGGAAGCTGCTGAGGCGGGGCTCGTCTGGGACCCGGGAGGCATGTGCTTGGTCAGGAGAGCTGGGAGAAGGACGTTTCCCCAGCCTGCCTCCAATGTGCATGCGCCCAGCTCCCCACCAGAGCCTGGAGAAGAGCCGACCTCCTTCCAGAAAGAGTTTCCACTTAGTTCCCGGTGCGTCCACCAGGCCCTCGAGTCAGTCAGTGCCCACGCGTCATAAAGGGGCACACCCCTTTCAGGAACCTGGTTGAGTTTGTATTTTAAAGTGTTCCAGACGTGGAGCTATGACAAGTGACCAGCCATTGGGCAGCGCTGCCAGAGCTTAATGAAACACAAGCGGTACAATTACTGTCAAAGGCCCTCCTCACACGTTTACTGCCCATGACCTATCCCTAAAAACACGAGTATTGTTTGGTAAGCTTACACTCCACATAAACAGTGTCGCTTGTTTGTTTGTGTGTAACCTGCCCTTTTTGCTTAGTCCTACTTGTGCATTTTGTTCACGCCAACAGGTGCGGCTCTGGTTCAACTCCATGGGTATAAAGCTTTCCTTTGTGTGGTGTGCCGCAGTGCACTTCTCTACCCCCTGCCAGGGGGCATTTAGGATATGTCCACATTTTTGCTTCTTCAAACAGTGTGGCAGTGAGCATTCTTGTAGTGTCCCTTGGTGCATGTCTGAGAGATTCTCTAGACTTGTACCTTGTTTAATGTAGCCATATAGGTTTTCAGCAGTACCAGCCTGGAAAAAGACAACCTGTTCAGTTAGTGCGACCTAAAGTTTCAGGCTCCAAGCCGGCGGAGTCCTGTGAGCACTCATAAAGGGCGCTGTTTCGGCGTGCTCTGCTAGACTGCCTGTTCTCAGCCAGGAAGCGGGGCGGCTGGGGCACAGGCTCCCCCCGTACAGGGTTAGCTCGGCAGGGTCCAGAGGGAGCACGAGCCACTGACTGACCGCGGGAAGCCCACAGCCGCTGCCAGCACCCAGAACCCCGTCCTCCCTCCTCAAAGTTAGCCTCCCCGCCAGCCTGTCAGTCCATCGAGAGCCTGTCTCGCCGTGAGACGGAGACCCCAGAAAGCGCCTGGCATCTAGCTTTGTTGCCCCGAAGGGCCACTCTGGCCGGTACGGACAGTTGGCCCTCATCGTTCACATATTCTGTATTTACGTTTCACCTCCTCGCTAAAATGTATTTGTAACCCCCCAAGCAGTACTTGGGGTGCTTTGCAGGTTTTTGCAGACACAAGCAGGGTGGCAAAAACATTTCGAGTCTCCCGTGCTCCTTCCCAGCTGAGGTGGAATCGAGCGACACTGCCTTCCTGTTTCAGCTCAGACTATGTAGACCCGTGTCCTCTCCATAGTGTTTAGTGCCATGTTTTGCATTTCTGTGTTTTTGTGGGTGGTTTTGCTGTTTGACATGACAATGAGCATAGAGCTGGGGTGCTGGCCAGTGCTCCTAACCGCAGGAAGGCTGTAATGGTCCTTGTGAAGAAAATACGTGGGTAGGATGAGCTTCGTTGAGGCACGAGTTACGCTGCTGGCCATGAGTTCAGGGTTGAGTCAACTGTGTATATTACATAAGGTGTCTTTGAACAGAAACACATTTAACACATGTTTTGTCTTGATTGATTTTGGCCTGAGGCTGGCAGGAACCTAACCCCATTATATCCCAGGAGCAGAGGTTCAAGATTCAGCAGTTCAGCGTGCACAGGGTGTCATGGAACAGAGCGGCTGTGAATAGTGAGAGTAGAAGTAGTTGTGTGGCAGTCAGCATCTCCCCACCCCAAGGATGTCCCCACCTAACCCACGGAACCTGGAGTATGCTACCTTACTGGGCAAAAGGGACTTTGCTGATGGGATTAAGAATAGGACCTGGACATGCAGAGATCATCCTGGTTTACCCACTGGGCCCTTAGAAACACAGCCCTATCCCTGCTGGGGAGAGAGGGATGCGAAAGTCGAAGAGAGAGAAAGCAGTGTGATAGGCCTGCCTGTGAAGATGGAGGATGGGGCCACAGCCCAGGAACGTGGCTGCCCTAGAAGCTGGAAAGGGCGGAAAGCCCAGAGCTTCTAGAAGGAATGCAGCTCTGCCAACACTGGGGTCTTAGCCCGCTGAGAGCCGTGTCAGACTTTTGTCCCCTTTAGGACCTGTGTGTTGTCCAATGTTTGTGCTGTTTTAGAAAGCTTGTGTGTTGTAAGTCAGCGAGTTTGTGGTGATTTATTACAGCGGCCAGAGGAACATGCCCGTCCATACTGCCCTAAAACCTCATCCTGGTAAAGGTGTCCAGCTCAGTCTTTATGGGGGTGCCCAGGCACCCAGCTGCATGTGTGTTTTATCTTCTCTTAGCTCTTGCCTCCAACTAATGGCTGAAGTCATCAAGAAAATAGGGCCCATTCAGTTGGCTAGGTTGGCTTACGGGTCACTGTGCAAAGAGCAGGGCCCCTGCCATCCTCAGCCACAGGGCCCTGTGGAGAGCTGAGGCTCTGCAGAAGTCACTCTCAGCTTCCCGGTCCCACCACCCTGTGGGTCTGAGAGCCAGCTCTGTGTTCAGGTTTTATGCAAAAAACACTATTGCCAATCTGAACGTCAGGGTGCCACCACCCAGGAAACAGCTATCTCACCCTGAGTCAAGTCCTGCCGACCAGTGGAGGAAGGGCAGCAGCTCTCAAGTCTGATGGCACGTTTCTTCCCATCGCAGAGACTGGAGTCCCACGCCAGATACCCGTCACTCAGGACCCCACCCATCTTCAGAGGGACCCATCAGTGTCACGTGTCTCTGGCCAGCACTCTCACCTCCTCTGCTCTTTGCGGAGGCCCATGTCCAGCTCTGCCTCTCCTCACATCATGTCCCTTTCTCCTTCTTGTGGCCGAATGCAACTCCTCCTTCAAGGTCAAGCGCGGGGTCATCTCCCCTGTGACCTCCCTGGTTCCCCCCTGACAAGGAGGACCTGCTTCTCCCTATAGGCCCCTCACCATAGTCCTTCTGCTGTTATTTTCTTAGGTGCTTACATTATTCATCTATTTTTCTTCTATACCTGGTGCATATAAATAATAAATATTTATTGAACAGATGAGGGCAGTCTTCTCAAAAGGGGGAAACTGGCCCTCTGACCCTGCCCTCACATGTTCAGGCCCATCCCAACAGGGCAGATCAGCTCAGGGCAGGAAAGCCGCACGTAGTGGCTACGTGACTGAAACAGGGCTGATCCTGTAACACGGGATCCTGTGACCAGCGCCCTGTGGGGAGAAACCAGGGGTGGTTCACAAGGAGATGTCCCTGGACACTGGCTCTGCATTTGGACATGGAAGGAGAAAGGAAAGGAGGGTGCCGGGTTTCCCAGGCAGGCAGCTGGCAGGGTCCCCTGGGTCACTGGACTGCTCTGTTGTGCTCTTACCCCTCTTCCAGCAGCCGCAACACCGTCTGCGGGGTCTGTCTTTCCAGGGGAGCGGAAGCTGCCTGGGACGCTGGGAGGAGGCCCTGGCTGCTAGTCCATCAGTGCTGGGTGGAGAGGGATTCTAACATTATTAGGGCTCCTGGCTTGGGAGGTGGCAAAGCCAGACCTGCGTCACATGGTGACAACAGAAGCAAGACCCAGCCAGGTCTTGGATGGCAGCGTGGGAGGAACCCAGCCAGGCTGGGATGGCAGCGTTGCTTTTCTCCTGAAAAAAATAAAATAAAAAAGGCAGCCCTGGGGAGCACCTTGGACCAGCATTTCACAGCCATCTTACAAATACAGCAGGAACCCCCTACCGCCCATCCACCACCACCCATCTTGGGTAAAGTCCGTTGCACACACAGAGTGTACACGCAGCTTCCTGGAAGTGACGTGGTCTGAAAGGATGGAGAGAATGTCACACACAAGACAGACAGAGGGTGAGCTATCCATCGGCAGGGACCACGTTAGCCAGGATGAGGAGCAGAAATTCACTTGGGGTGTTCAGGGTCGGCTTATCAGGCCAGGTAGGTTGCTGGTAAACGCAGGAAGAGGGGAGGTGGCCCAGAGATTGGCAGTAACCTGGGTGTGATGTGGAAGCAGCTGTGTGCCAGGCACTGCTCTCGATAGAACCTGTCCACCATCTTCCTTCAGGCTGAATCTGAATTATCTCTTGGTGCTTCATTCCCTCCCTTCCCTCCAAATAGAGCTTCAGAATTGTGTATCATGGCCGTCCATCAGCAAATATACGAGGTGCCCTGAGCTTTCTGGAGTTTGATTCCATCCCATGACTGTCCCCTAGGAGCTTTTGGTACCACAGAAGAGCTAGCAGACCAGCCTGCCATGGTATATGTGGTCACAGGTGTGTCGACAGCGATCCCTCTACAAGAAGGGTCTGCGTAAAGCCGTTCTCTCCAGAAACACTGGCATTCCTACCGTCCCTGTCATCTAGGCCCCTCGGCACAGTCACAGGTGTGCGGACAGCGATCCCTCTACAAGAAGGGTCTGTGTGAAGCCTTTCCCTCCAGAAACACTGGCATTCCTACTGTCCCTGTCATCTAGGCCCCTCGGCACATCCCACTTCTGAACCTCACCCAAGCCATGGACCTGCCTGGAGCTTCCTGCGCATGGGGGGCACAGCGCGCTCAGATCTGTAGGGCAGTTTGTGGCTTTTCAAGCACATTCACAGCCAGCCCCACAGCACAGCAGCCGTTTTCCAGTTGAGGAGCCTTAGGCTCAGGAGGGCCCTCATCCTTGTGTAAAGCCACAGCCAGGCAGACAGAGCCAGACCCAGGCTCCCCTCACCCCCTCAGGGCCCCTGCTCTGCCTCAGACCTTACAGGCAGGCCGTTGGGTGAGGAGCTCCTGAGGGGTGGGGTCCACACACTGAAAAGGTGGCTGTCTGTCATCTCCACAAATACCGGTTGCTTGAGTACCTCCTGGGTACCAGGCCCCATGCGGCTCTCCTAAGCCCACCGTGGCAGTGGACACTGCCGCTAGGGGGTTGGTGTCCGAGAGGGGGTGCACTGGGGTGGGGTGAGGTGGGGAGGAAGGGCCCGTCCGCAGCCCGAGGCGGGGCCCTGGGAAGCTTGCAGCCTGGGGTGCTCACCCACAGTGGGGCAGGAGCCGTGAGTATGCAGGGCCCAAACTCCTGTGCTGAGAAAGGCCGGGCCTGCTGCTGTGTGGCGGGTGGGTGGCAGCCGGGGGCGCAGAAGTGGCCTGCCCTGGCAACCACCGGGAATGCCCCCCCGGCCCTGGCTGCCCCGTCCCCCTCGGCCCTGTTGGCTCTTCATCTGTGCTGAGGCGGTTGGCAGGGGTCCTGAGATTTCCCCCAGCTCCGGGTTCCTAAGACCGGCTTTGCCATTTAGAAGGACAGGTACCCCTGGACAGCTATGGTGGGGCACAGATGGCAGAGTGGCCAGGTAAGGTGACAGCACCAGCGTCTAAACACATGGCCCCAGCTCCTGGTGCCTGTCACTGACCCTCAGTGGCAGTTGGCGGGCTGTGCTGAGAGCAGGCCACTTCTCACTGGTGTTCCCCTGCGTGGTCCTAGCATTGTGACCTATCCAGGGACTTTTGGGAGCCACTCCTGATGAGACTGGTCTCGATGACTGGGCCACCGTGGCTGTGAGTCACCTGTCAGCTGAGTTGTCCCAACCCTGGTGTGACAGGCATGCAGCGGAGCCAGGTGAGGGTACATTCCACACCCCCTCAGAGCTTCTGCCTAGAGCCATCTCGGAGGAGCTCCGAGTCCATGCGCTGCCCCTGGGGGTCTGTGGAGAACCTGAGTGTGTGTCCCAGCCTCTCTGGCTCCATCCGGGCTATTGTTTGGCTTTCAGAGGCCATTTGCCTGTCAGCCTTCCTTTCCCGTGCCCTGTCTTCCCAAACCACAGACCCAGCACTTTCATGGGGTTCCTGTTGATAAGAAGCCAGCCCACTCCAGGTATGGATCCTCTGGACATGTTCCAGCCTGGGCCCAGCTTGCTCAGATTGTTTTCTTTGCACACTTCTTGACCCTTTTTCGCTGTCTGTGAGGGAGCCGGCAGCAGGCAGACCTCAGGCGGAGAGCAGGGCCGGGGGCTGGCAGCCTCTGGTCAGGGCACCAGCCTGACTTCCAGCCTGACTTGAGCTTTGTACAGTGAGCGACAGAAAGGAAAGATGAGGCTCCAGGGGTGCTGTCATCTCACTGGCCCCCAAAGCCCACCCTCCAGTAGCTTAGCCACCAGGGGGTGGTGGGATGGGGGCAGACCCCACAAGGTCATCTCGGCTAAGTGCTTTTCTGCATCTCAGACGCTGTTCTGAGTGTGGACACAGCAGGGATGGGTCGCTCACTTAACGTCCACCATCCGGTGAGAGGAGGGCCAATACACCAGTGGGACTGAGCTGGGTGCTTTCTCAGAACAGAAGACACAGCCCAGGCAAGCCTGGTCCAAGAGGAGGTCTGAAGGAGGCAGGGGCCAGTAGTGTGGCGGGACAGGTGGCCAGAGGCCAGGTCACTCCTGCCTGGGTAAGGAGGTGGGCAATGGAGCATCAGGAGGACTTCCTGGAGGTAATGGCTTCTCATTACTTAGGAAGGGGTCTTAGAGATGGGGGAGATGGCATCTGTGTTCCAGGAGGCAGGGATTCTGGGCCTTTGGATTGGTCGGTCACCTCAGCCTGTCGTGGCAAGGATGCACAAGGCCCCTCACTGAGCACTGTGCCCGGGTGCCTCCAGCCTCCTGTGTGGTCAGTAGGTTACTGTCACAGTGTCTGAAACAGGGGGTTCCCGTGTTTCATAGGCTCTCCAAGCTCCGTTTCCCACCCTCTGAAGGGCTCCTTACTCCGTGTCAGCTCTGTCATTGATAAAAGGTGAGTCCGCAGAAGTGCCTTATCACTTCTGCTGTATGTGTAACAGATTGACGTGAAGCCCGCCCGGCACATGGTTGGTGGTGCTGGTGGTACAGAGCTGACACTGCCCCGCCAAGCAGGACTGATTTTTCGCCTCATTTGTTTGTGGGTTGGGTGTTCCTTTTTGTAAGTTTCATCTGAAGTAGACTTCCTCAGTAGTGTGACATGCAGCCGTCCCACCTGCCCCAAGCTGAGAAATGAAAGCTCATGAGGCCTTTGTATATATACCTAGGCATTCCAGCTCTGGCGAGGATTCCGGTCTCTGTTCGTTACTGGAGACGAGCCTCAGCAGTCCCTGGGCTCTCGCTTGCTGGTGGTGTCACTCAGAGCAGCCCGGGGTCAGGCCTGGTAGAGTCCCCAGGTCAGCAGGCCTCACTTCCTCCACCTCCCCCTAAAGGAGGCAGGGTGGGCTTCCAGCCTGAGCCGGGACCCTGGTCTGCTGCCTCTGTTTCTCAGGTTGTGTCTGGGCAGAGCCATAGTCAGCCATAGTCAGCCAGGGCCAGGCGGAGGGCCTGCCTCTTCCTGTGAGAAAGGCATCGAGCTGCTGCAGGGGTCTGCATGAGTGAGACTGGGGCCCCCCGAGCAGCTCCTGGTCCGCGCGCCTTTGGGATCGGCAGGAAGCTCTGTAATACTGCAGGGGCGTCAGCCTTGTGTCAACCTCGTGTCACTGGCTATTGTGTGAGAGCACAGAGCTTCAGAAGGCGGAGCTGGCCGGCCTCAAATGCCGGTCCTCCGCCTCCAGGCCAGCACGTCAGCACCGTGTAGTCCTGCATGGGCATCCCCCACTGTCTCTCTGGTCCCCTGACTGCCTGCCTCTGGGGGCCGGGTCAGGTGGGCTGGAGGTTCTGGATGGCTCTATCCCTTCCTCTTGGGGTTTCAGGGATGGCAAAAAGGCCATTGAGGCAGTAGGTCCCGGGAAAATAATGCCTCTGCTGTTTGTCTCTAATGTTTCATGGAAACATTCATGGAAATACTGATTACCATTTCATGGAAATACCGATGTCTCTAAAGTTTCACAGAAACATTAAAAGCTGGAAGCCGTAAGTGCTTCATGTAGAAGCTAGCTTTCCCTAGCACCCAGCAGCGCCCACTTCCTCCTCCAGTCTCTGTGACATTGACCAGGGAACTGGGTAACCATGAATGAAAGTGGGGAGCAGTTTTACTAAGTGCATCTGCTTCCTTTTGGGGAAACTGGTCTCTTGGTGGAAATCCCAGGACTGCCAGTCGTCAGAGTTGAACCCAGGCCAGCACTCCGGTTTCATAGACAAATAAATTGGGAGGGTCCCCGGAGGAGCAGGGACTAGTGGCCTGGTGCCCTGACCCTGAGCCACTGCCCCCCGACCCCCACAGCACATCTGGGTGGTGCTCAGGCCTCTGGCTGCTGGCCAGGCAGCTGTGAGGGGAACCCTGCCCGTGGCCAGGCTGGCCACCCGGGCCGCACATAGGCTGCCTTCCCTGCCACCGTCCACATGGAGCTCCGGCCAGGCGGGGTATGAGTTCCTTGTCACCCCAGTTCTGAGGACTGCTGAGTCACCTCGGAGGGAGGGAGGCATTTTCCTCTAACAGGGCTGAGGCTCTCTTCATGTCTTGCTGAAGCTGGGGCTGGAGCAGCAGGAAATGGCATTTTGCAACTGCCCTGTCTGTCCAGCCTCTCGCTGTGCCTCTGTGGCCTCCCAGTCCCAGATCTCCCCACCTGCAGGTCCTCCCACACCCATGCACCTGAGCTGTGTAGCTCCGCTGGTAGGAGAGGAAAGGGCACCCCAGAAGGCAGAGGCTGGAGCGTGGGCAACATCTGACGTAGACCCAGTCCACAAGCTCACCGTTTGTGGGGAGGACGGGCCAGCAAGAGTAAGCCCTTCAGAGTGACCTGGGTATAGAGCATTAGGTCACATGATATCCATCAAGCCCATATCATGTGCTGAGGGGCGGCGTAGAAAGCAAGACACACGGGGTCCCACCCGCACCCGGGAACTTGTGTTTGGCCTCAGGGAACAAATGTAGGATGCACGGCATGCAGAATTAGAATGCCAGAGCACTCCGAAAGACGTGGGGGACCCACAGGAAGTCACGCTGAAGCTGAGGCCTCCACACTACAGCGGGAATTAGGCCGGAGCGGAACTGACAGGCAGGGGAGGATGGGGAGCAGCCCCGGGGAGGGGGCACTGTGATGCCAAGTCAGGGCAGGTGTGTCTGGAGAGGGCCGGAGGTCCTGACTCTCAGATGGTTCCAGACGGGAGACCGGCCAGGCCTGGGAAGGGGAGACCAGCCGGGGGTTCTGGGAAGGAAGAAGAGTGAGCCGGGGCAGGGCGCATCCTGTGCAGGCAGGAGGAGGGCTCCTCGTGATGGATTCTGGGGTGTTCAAAGCCTGGGGCACAGTCGGAGGCCTGATCAGGAGAACAGTGTGACACAGTGGGAGGGTGGGCCAGGCACTCACAGAGGTCTGCCTGGAGGAGCCTCGCGCCGGGGGTTGTCAGCTGCACCTCTGCTCTGCTGAGGACAGCAGCACATGGAGCTTTGTCCTCTGCCTCTTCATCCCCCCTCCCTCCCCTCCCTCCCCTCCACGACAGTCACTGAGTGATTGTCCCTCGCCTGCCTCACCACTTCCTTCCAAGGCAGTTCTTCCCACAGGCTGGTTCCTGCTTTGCCCCGTGCTGTGTCCAGCTCAGGCTCGGATTCAGCCAGACAGGTGACACTGAGAGGGTTTTTCCTGTGTCAGGATTTCCCCTGTCACTGTAGTGTGCTGGGGAGGGGAGCAGCTGCTGGAAATTCACGGGGCGTGCAACACGCTGCCTCCCAGACAGCAAAGCATTTCTCCCCCATGCCACCCTGGGAGTCCCGTTCTCAAGCTCAAGGAGCTGGGAGCCAAGCAGTCCTGAGATGGGTTTGTGCAGGGGGGCAGAGGCCCGAGCCAGCCTGAGACATGGTGGAAAGGCCAGCCCTGCACATGGCAGAGAACCACAGGGGTTTAGGCTGTGAGAGGCCAGGCTGACTAAGGCCCCCTGCCAGGCTCCTGTCCACAGCCTTCCTGGCCCTCCTTCCCAGGGTGACAGCCAGTGCCCCATCTGGCTGGGAGACCACTAGCTGGCACGCCTGTGCACTAGGGGCCCCGAGGGTTCTGCTTCTGAGCCAGTATCAGCCACCAGCCCCAGCCAAGAGACTGCCGCTTCTGCCAAGAGAAGCCACTGTCCTGCCCAAACTAGGTTCCCGACAAACCCATGACACGCCACGCCACGTGCAGGGGTATATCTGTGGGTCTGTCTGCCCCTTGCAGCCTGATTTTGGTTGTGGTGCCCAGTTTGGGGTTTTTAAATGTGAAGAGTAACTTCAGAAGCCTTTTCCTGGTTGATCATTCCCATCAATCCGGTCGCAAAACTGCTTTTTAGAAAACATTTCACTTTAATCACCAGGACAGGAAATGTATACCCGGTGCATGAGGGGTACCAGTAAATCCGGGGAAATTGCAGAATTCCTGGTATGCTGAGGACGGTCAGTCTCATAGGAAAACTTTAGTTTCCCTCAGTGAAGTTTAACCAAGGCGATGGTGACTGACCCCTCAGCTCCCAAATATTCACTCAAGGCCTGTGGCAGCCGAGGCCCCTCCCTCCTCCCTCGGCTGCCAGAGCCTCGTCTTCCTGGTGATGCATCTTCCTGGCTTGAGGGGTTGAGGAGTTTCTACCCTAGTCTGTCCTGGTCAGGGGAGGGCGGTTCACTCCGGAGCAGCTGGTGTTCCTGGGGCCTCTACTTGGGTGGCACTTCCTCGCCCCTCAGGGCCCGACGTCCCCTGGCCTTTGCTCTTGGAGCCACGTGGGAGGCAGGCTGCAGGCAGCCAGGGCACTGCCCCCTCCAGCAAGCATTAACTGAGTGACTTACAAGGGCCCAGGCTTTGGAAATCATCCCCAGGGTTCCGGCACCATGGGGGTCCCTGAAGTGTTCAGGCAGGGACACACACGCCAAGAGCAGGAGGCTTCGGGGCAGCAGTGCCCGGGGCACGTTACCTCTCCGCAAGCGCACCCAGCTCGCCTTCCCAGGAAGAGAGTCCAGGTAGCCAAAGAGTGCCACCCAGTGTCTGCGTCAGCATCTCTGAGTCAGGGGCCTAGGCATGCAAGGGTGGGGAGAGGCTCTAGAAGGCCACCAGCTTCGTGTGTCAGCAGCGCGCAGGCCCGCCTGGGTTCTGCCCATGTCCTGGACTCTCCGCAATGGAAACTTGAAGCGTTGCTCTGAGGTGTTTGCACACAGCCCTCCAGATGGTGGGAGGCCAGGGGGAGGGGAGTCGAGCCAGAAGGGATTTGGAGGCCAATGTGCCCATCTTTGTGTCCCTCCCTCCCTTCCCCACACTGTGTTACCCAGCTCAGGAATTTCTCACCTCGGCCCAGGATCATCACAGTCCCCTCCTGGGGCCTCCCACATCCGAGCATTCTACACAGGAGGCACCCTTCCAGCCAGGCCTTCCACCTGGGCTTCACCCCCATTCTACTGTTGGCCAGCCTGACAGACCTGGGCACAGCTCCCAGCTCCTCCACTTAGAGCTCAACAGCCATAAATTCTTCCACCTCTCACCCCTTGGTTTCCTTGTTGTAAAATAGATGCATCGATCTCTGCATTGTCATCAAGTAGATGTGACACCTATGACAGGACATATACACGTCACCCAGAATGCCCTCTGCCTGTCTGGCAGGGCTTTGCGGTGCATCCAGCCAGGAGTCACATCCTGCCCTGTTTGGGTGTGTTTACACCTCCCCTGTGGCTCTGATCACATTCTTCTCCATATTGTTATGGCTGACGTTCCTCTCTCCCTCGCCAGAGGGCGCTCCTCGAGGCCGGGACAGCCTGGTGCCCCTTCCACATCCTTGCCCACTTCGGATGTTGTTCATCACCTATGTGACGGTCGGCTAGCGCCGGCCTGGTGACCCCCACTCCTGACTGTGGTAGCTAACTAGCTGGAAGTGCTCACACCAGAGAACCATGGGTCACAGCGCCTCCACCTGGAGGGAGGACCTCTCACTGGTCCAGGACCCGAGGGTGGCTGGGCCTGGACCCTCAAGGTTCTTTCTCCCCCTGAGCCATTTTTTATGTGTGGGCCATTGTCTCCAACACCCTTTCTGGGCCATTCACTCTGCCTCTGCATCCAGTGCCCAAGAGCAGCCCCTCCCTCTGTGCCTGGCCCTGGGCTGGCCTGCCACTGAGGGCGCGGAGGGAGGGGCCGGCTCCACAGCATGGCCTGGGCAGTGTTGTCCTGGACTGACGGGGAGGGAGAAGTGAGCCAGGCCCAGGGCAGGAGGGGAAGCCTGCCCCAGGGTCCTGTCCCTGGGGAAGGAGAGAACAGGAGGGCTCCCTCGTGAGGTGGTCCTGGAGCCTTGCAGGTGGCCACCCAAAGCACAGCATAGCCAGATGCCGGGGCAGGGGCACTCAGCGCCCATCCTGGCAGGTCAGCCAGGCCCCACAGCCCTGCCCATCTCCCCTGCAGGCCAGTTTACTCCCTCTCCTTTTCTTTTTTCCTTAAATTCTTAATTCATCAAAGCAGATCGTGTGCCCTGCAGATAGGCCCGTTTATGTTCCGTGTCATATCGATCAGTTTTCCCGATGGGATGGTGACCACAGCGTGCTGTTGGCCTGCCCCCTGGGCAAGACTGGAACTGCTCCTTGGGTGTGCTGCCACAGCCCCTGCCCACGCGCCCGGGGAGAGGGAGCCTCTCCTGCCACACTTTTCTGTGCCTCCACAAGTGGCTGCCCAGCCGGCTCTTAGCTGCAGCATCGTTGTGCATTCTGTGTCCATGTGTCAGGTTCCTTGTTCTGCTCAAAGATGGCCAAAGGTCTAAGAACACCCGTCTGTGAAGAATAGCCCCTTCTTAGGTTGGCCTTTATGATTGGTGCCTGCTGGTTAGCACCTGCGCTCAATCGGGTGGGTGCTCTGGGGTGAAGACCGTGTCCATCCCAGGCTCATGCCCTTCCCACGCCCGGCTCACAGTGACAGTGGTGGCCACCGCAGCTCTAATAAATGGGAGAGCCTGAACTAGGCCACCGTCTGCCCGCGGCACTCACTTGTAGGCTTGTCACAAATATGACCATTCAGAGTCTAGGTGGGATGCAGGCTGGGGCTCCGCAGGTGGGTCAGGCACTCCGGGAAGCAAACAGGACTGGGGGCTCCTTTACACCCTCACGGGCAGTACCCACCTCTGTAATCTAAGCTGCTGTTTGAACGTGGGGACCCTGGACCCTGCCCTGCCCTGGAGGCAGCCTGGGCTGGGGGTAAGGCACTCTCTTCCCAAAGGTGAAAAATAACATGGGGGAAATACCTCTCAGGCCAGACATCTGATATGAGTCTATTTGTAGCATTTCCCGAAGTGGTAGCCCCAGAGACAGACAGCAGAGGGGCCTCCTAAGGTGCTGCCCTGCAGGCGGACGGAGGTGCGACACTAGCACTTGCCCAAGAGCACGCTCCTGGGGGCAGCTGGGCCATGGGGCAGGCCGGCGAAGCCCCGCCAGAGCCGTTAAAGAGGACAGACGCAGGCAGGCCAGTGCCCAGACATGTCACTAAGCAGCAGCTCTCACCTGGTGGCCTGAGCATGGCATGGCCTTCACACCAGCTGGCTGGTCTCAAAGCCACTTGTGGACCCTTATTAACCGGTAGCTCCCTGGCCACCCCCAGGAGAGACCCTCTCTAGGCCCCAGTGGAACACAGTCACTGAGCACTTTCCAGAGGCGGGATCCAGGCAGCGTCTGCTGGCGGATGCCAGGTCTGGCTGAGTGGCAGCCACTCCCACACTGACTGCTCAGCCTGGGGTCTCACCTGGCAGGTGATGCCCAGCCCAGGCCTCCCAGTGCCTCTCCAGGGGGGCATAACCAGCACCTAAACCGGGGTAGAATCTTGGGAAACATTCCCAGCACTTGGAGAACAAACCCTCATTTGTCTCAGGAGGCGCAGGCATGGGCTTCATGATGGCTGCTGTCACGGGGCCCCTGCTGGGGATTCGGGCTCTGGCCCAGTCAGGTGGGCCACAAGGCCATGGCTTCCGTACACCTCTGCAGCTACAGCCACCCTCCTGTTGTGCTGGCCCCTCTGCACCATGAGCCAGGGTAGGGGTGGGGTCCCTGGCTGCTCCTGGGATGTGTAGAAGGGAGTGGGCTACCACCCTCAGCCTGCTGAGCCCTGTGCCTCAGTTTCCTCTTGTAGCATGGAGACACGATCAGGTTTTAGTGAGCATCAAGTCGGGGAGCGCGGGGGGGAGCTTATTTCACATAAGTGCAGACTCTGAATGTGGAGGTGTTTGTTCCACTTTGGTGTCTGCTGCTCTCATTGGGTCCAAACTGTGCGCATTATCCTGAGGACTGAAGTGTTGGGGTTGTGGCCTTCCCCATGGACAGGGCCCTGCAGCCCCTACATGAGGGCTGGCTGCTCAGCGACAGGAGGCCCCAAGCCCCTGGCAAAGCCCACTCTATACAGCACAGGTGCTTCCCTGTGACCCCCCATGCAGGCCCCAGCTCTCCCCATGAACTCTCAGGCCCCCTTTGAGCCTACACCCCTGGGGAGCCCCCACTCAGCCCTGCATCCCTTCTGTTGCGGCGGTTATAGCATGTGACTTCTTTGGTTTTCCCACTTTTTCCTTTTGCCTTGTCATCCTTTTATTCATTCGTGCTGTTTCCAAGACTGTGAGTCTTGGAGAGAAGGGACTCGGGGACAGTCAGCCACCCCTGGGGAACTTGGACTCAGAGCTCCCAGGTGGGCTGGACCATCTCTAGTGCAGCCGCCCTGGGCTGAAGTGCAAGGTGACCCGGGCTGGGTGGCGGTGGCTGAGGAGCTGTCCTGGGAACTTGGGACTCATGGATTCCCCGGGAGGCGGGGAAGTGACACTCTCAGGCCCAGAAGAGGCTGCAGGGTCTGCCTGCACTGCCTCCCCTTGGAGGATGTGTCACCTCCTAGAGAGAACCTCTGCCCTAAGCCGCCTGTCCTGCGTGGAACAGGCCACCGGCCCCAGTGCCCTGGGCCCGGAAGGTGTGGTTTTGAGCACCACTGCTTCAGCTCCCCTCTCAGTTCGCCAGAAAAGCCGTGTCCCATGGCAGGCTGCTCACTCATTTCGCTCTCTGGCAACCACCAAATTTGAGAATGTCCTGGTTTACCATAATCAAAAGAAGTGAAACTGTCCCATGAAATAAAGTAGAACGCCCCATGAATGCCTAGGAAAGACTGGGGTCTTTCCTTATCAAGTCATCAGCAGAACCGGGAGGCCAGCTCCAGCCTCCCCTACAAGGTTCCCTAGCAGACGGTGTCTGGCAGGGCACAGCCTGAGCAGCTTAGGGGTGACAGTCACTGGGCGGGCCTGGCACCAGCTGTGCTTCCTTCCTGTCCCCCACTACTTTGGCGTCACCTCTCACCCAGCCTGCTCCTGGACTCCCGGGGTGCAGCCAGGTTGAGAACCGCTGACCTGCAGGGCACACGGCCCCATCCCCTTTTGGTCCTGGAGTAAGTGGGGGGACAAAGACTGATAGGCTGTGTGGAGCTCTGCACAGCATCCCTGGAAGGACACATGACAGTGGTCAGAGGTGTGGACATCCAGTGCTCCCTGTGCCTGGGGCGCCTGTGCCTGCGCCCACAGCAGTGTCGCTACAGTCACCCCATACTACAGAGGAGAAGCGGGGCCGGGCCACGCCCTTTGCCAGAGACTGCATGGGTAGGAGGTGGTGGGCCCGTCAGCAGGCCCGGTGGTCAGATTGTGCCTGCAGGCTGGCGGCCACCCAGGGCCCAGGAGGGGTCTGGATGGGTGGGCATGACAGCCGCTGGCCATCAGGAAATCGAGCATGTGTGTGTGTGTGTGCAAGCCTGTGCTCAAACATCAGAAATTAAACGTGTCACACTCTGCTGCTCTGCGGCAGGGGTAGGTGATTCAACGTGAGAGTGAACATGCAACTGCTACTCAGATGTGTGTGCATGCACATGCACACACAGATGACTTCCGGGACATGACAGTTGGCCTGTGCAGTGCAGGTCTCTCCATTGCACACTTGTCTGTCCTCAGAGGTGCTCCTCAAAAATTTTGGGGAAGTGCTGGCCCCAGCGGTCCCTGAAATTCCTTCCTGGAGAGGCAGGCATTCAGTAAGGGAGGTGCACAATTCCCTTAGTGAACCTCATCACCACACCCACAGCTAAACCACAGCCCCCTGTCTGGGCCCCGTACCTCTGTGCTATGAGGGAATGACCCTCTGTGGGGGTGGGAACACTGGCCAGGACTCTGGAGCCGTCAGCGCAGGCCAATGGGGTGGGCACAGCCTGGGAGGGCTTCCAGGAGGAGGCGCCCCTGTCCAGGTTTGAAGGAGTGTGTGGGTTTGGAGCCAGGGCTTCGCTGCCACGTTCAGCATCCCTGAGAAACTGCTGTGGATGTCCTGACCCCTCGACCTCCTTCTGCAGTGGATGTGGTTGGGAGGGTTCCTGGGGCCTCCTCCTTTGCTCACACTTGTCCCCCTTTCTGTCCCCTAGCTGGTCAGTGAGAAGGTCGGAGGGGCCGAAGGGACCAAGCTTGACGATGACTTCAGAGAGATGGAGAAGGTAACCGGGGAGGCAGCGTGCCCTCTCTGGCACCTGGCGCGCAGGCCTGGCAGCTGGGGCAGGAGCAGGCCTGTCAGGATGGACTAGGTGGGCGGCAGGCCGAGGAGTGAGCAGGAGGCAGGGAGGCCAGCAGCCCCCAGGGCAGTGGGCAGTTCCTGTGTGGGCTCTGAGGGAGCGGGGCCAGGCTGGCCAGGGTGCCCCAGTGGTTGCCAAACCCCATGTGCTGCCTCTCTTTACAGAAGGTGGATGTCACCAGCAAGGCTGTGACAGAAGTGCTGGCCAGGACCATCGAGTACCTGCAGCCCAACCCAGGTAGGGTGCCAGCCTGCTGCAGGGGGCCTGCCCGACCCCTCTCGGCTCTGTGTCAGTCGGGGTGTCCCAGTCCTGGAGCTTGGGGAAGGAATGCGTGGGCTCCAGAGCTGAGGGCCCTGGGCAGGCATTTCAGGAGGGGCTGGATACAGGGGTCCAAAGGATGCCGTCAAGGTCATGCATTTCCTTTCCGCTTCCTCAGGCAGTTCTCAGTCCTTGTGGCACCTGAGCCTTAAATCACCCCCCCCAGCCAACTGTCCCAGCAAAGAGCACTGCCTTCCCCCAGCCGGCTCACTGGACCAGTTTGAGTTGGGTGCCCATTCCATTTGCTAGGCCCCAGGCACATGCCCACCTTTGAGCACAAGGAGAGGCCTCCTAGGATAAGGAGGTGTGGGGCCCTTTCCCTGAGGAACATCCGAATCGTAGCAGGAAGCATTAGGCATGGGACAGGCAGCTAAGCACCCGTGTCCCTTCGAGGCCTTGCTAGGACACAGCTGCCCCCCACATGGGTGGGATCTGGGCATTGTAGCTCTGCACACCTGTACCTGCCCACAGGCGCCTCTCTGAGGCACTGCTCCCCAGCTCACAGAGGGGAGGGTCCACTCAGCGGTGCTCCAGGACGAGGAGGCCCTGGGGGGGCCGATCCCCTGCCTGCTGCCAGGGCTGCTGCTGGCTGGCAAGAGCAGAGGACGGGGAGTCTGTCTGGGAGGTTCTTCTCGGGGCCTGGCTGTCAGCAGGCATGGAGCTGAGTGCTCAGAATGGCAGCCAGGGCAGAGGGTGGCAGCCAGCAGTGGAGGCCTGGAGCCTCAGGAGGCCACCTGCACAGCCTCCCCGCCCGTCCTCTTCCAGCCTCCCGAGCCAAGCTGACGATGCTCAACACCGTGTCCAAGATCCGAGGGCAGGTGAAGAGCCCGGGCTACCCGCAGTCAGAGGGCCTGCTGGGCGAGTGCATGATCCGCCACGGGAAGGAGCTGGGCAGCGAGTCCAACTTTGGTGAGGCCGCGGGGTGGCACGGTGATGTGGGGATGGCCTGCGTTCCTGCACTGGTGTGCGGGGCGGCACCTCCCTCCCTGAGCTCCAGAAGCATCTTCGTGCTGCCCAGCCCTCGGACGAGGGCAGCTGGGGCGCCTGAGGTGCCACAGTGCCACAGCTGCGGGAGCCCTGCCCTCGCACCTCTGCTGGTTCAGGGCAAACCTGGTCCCCCTCTTCTAGCATGGGGGAAGGCGGCTTGCTGACATCCGTCACCAGCAGCTCCCAGCCACTGTGGCTCCAGTTCAGACTTTAGGGGCTCCTGTCTCGTTCTGAGTTCTGCCGTCATGGTCCTTGGCCATGGGACACGGGGGCCGTTTAGAACTCAGGGGTGTCTAGCCCTTAGGCCAAGGCCTCCCGTGACAGCTTCCCCCCCGCCTCCCATCTGCAGGTGATGCGCTGCTGGACGCAGGGGAGTCCATGAGGCGCCTGGCCGAGGTGAAGGACTCCCTGGACATAGAGGTCAAGCAGAACTTCATCGACCCCCTCCAGAACCTGTGCGACAAGGACCTGAAGGAGATCCAGGTGAGCCCCGAGGAGCCCGCCTGGCCCCAGGGCAGCCCCGGGCCCCTCCCTGCCCAGCCCACTCCGCCCTCCTGCGGCCCGGCCTGGTTTCCCATCGGTTAGAGCTGCAGGAGCGGCGCCCTCCCCGAGGTCCCCAGCGCCACAGCGTGACCTTGGCCCCACACCCCCAACAGCACCACCTGAAGAAGCTGGAGAGCCGCCGCCTGGACTTCGACTACAAGAAGAAGCGGCAGGGCAGGATCCCTGACGAGGAGCTGCGCCAGGCCATGGAGAAGTTCGAGGAGTCCAAGGAGGTGTCCGAGACCAGCATGCACAACCTCCTGGAGACGGACGTACGTGCGCCTGCGCCTGGCCTGCACCCCGTGGGAGCCTCTGAAACGAGGGGCCCAGCGGCGGGCCAGCCTGTGCAGGGCAGAGGGACACAGGGAGCTAGAGCAGCAGGGGGGCCAGCGGCGGCCCACCGAGGCTTCGGGGTCTCCCTCAGACCCTTCACCTTCCTCTGGCTATGGCTCGAGGGTCAGGCAGATGGGGAGGGGACCAGGCCCCCGTGCCCAGAGCAGCCTGGGAAGCCTCCCTGTGGGCGGTGGCCTGGAAATGGACCCAGGGGCCCCCCCAGCAGCCCTGGCTGGCCACTTGTAGGTTGAGCAGGTGAGCCAGCTCTCTGCCCTGGTGGACGCCCAGCTGGACTACCACCGGCAGGCGGTGCGGATCCTGGAGGAGCTGGTGGAGAAGCTCAAGCAGAGGTGAGCCCAGGCTCCCTGGCTTCCCCGTGGGTGCCGTCTGCACGTGCTGGCCTGGTGGCCAGGGCTGTGTAGAGGGGGGGGTCCCAGGAGGCAGCAGGGCATCATTGGGCTCTTCCTGATTCCTGAAGGAGCAGGTTTGAGTGGTCTAAGGACAGGAGGCTAGGAGAATGGGGCATCTCAGAGCTCAGGGCCACCTGGGCTGACCTGGGAGCCCCTTATTCGGTGTCCATACTTACTGCCCAGGGGCCCCAGCCCCCACCCGACAGTCAGCCAGCATCTGGGGCCTGGAAAAGGAAGCCTTGGGCGGTGGTGGTCTGGGTGGGGGCAGGGGGGTGTTGGGCCCCAGCTTCCCAGCTGCTGAGGGGCTGGTCCAGAGGCAATCAGGAAGCCCTTTGGTTGGGCCCAGGGTTCCTCTGACAGCCCGCCCAGCGCTCTCCTCCCACATCACCCCAAGTCGCAGGGCAACAGCACCAACAAGGGGCGGTGCTCCTGTATGTCAGGGCTCAAGACAGGCTGTTCGCGGCTCTCCCTCCCCAAACCCAGGGTGCAGGAAGCGTCCTCACGCCCCAGGCGGGAATACAAGCCCAAGCCCCGAGAACCCCTTGACCTCGGAGAGGCGGAGCAGTCCAACGGGGGCTTCCCCTGTACCCCGGCCCCCAAGATCACAGGTAACAAGGGGGGAGTGGGCCTTGCTGTCCTAGAACTTTTGAGAGCTAGGCCCCTTTGGGGATGGCCCCCTGCCTGCCCTTCCATCCACAGTGCGGGGCTGGGTGGGGCCGGGCCCCCCACCCTCTGGGGAAGGGCCCCCAGGGCCAGAAGCAGGCCCCACCCCCTGTCCTGAGTGCAGCTCCATGCTTTGTCTGCACGCAGCTTCGTCATCCTTCCGATCTGCCGACAAGCCCATCCGGACCCCCAGCAGGAGCATGCGTGAGTGACCCCAGGGCACAGGCTTGCTTCTGCACACTCCCTGCCTCAGTTTACAGTGTCACCTCCTAGTCTGGTCCGGAAGTCTTTCTCCTCCCCTTCTCCCACAGAAGTGCTCAAGCAGGGGTGCACTGGGCAGCACAGCACGGCCTCCCCACGCATACCCAGGGCACCAGGGCTCCTTGCTCACTCCAGGCTCAGAGTAGCACCCCAAGGACGGTGGGCTGTGCCCTGCTCCTCCCAGCAGCCTTTGGTAACCACTCGGAGTCCTGTCCCCTGGCTTGTCATGGCTCCTTCTTCCTGGCTGGCGACTGAGCAGCAGCCAGGCAGCAGGACCACGGCGGGGCCGTAGCTGTCGCCCAGCGGGACCCGGGGAGCCTGGGGGCCTGAGCCAAGAGCCGGTGGAAGCCCAGCCTCACGTCCATCCCTCCCCAGCGCCCCTGGACCAGCCAAGCTGCAAGGCGCTGTACGACTTCGAGCCCGAGAACGATGGAGAGCTGGGCTTCCACGAGGGCGACATCATCACGCTGACCAACCAGATCGACGAGAACTGGTACGAGGGCATGCTCCGCGGGCAGTCGGGCTTCTTCCCGCTCAGCTACGTGGAGGTTCTGGTGCCCCTGCCACAGTGACCACCCCGCCCTGCCGTCCAGAGGTCCTGTGGCCACCATCCTGGGCAGAGTGCTACGCACCGCCGGCAGGCCCGACTGCGGGGAGCCCTCTTCCTACCTGCTCTCCCCGCGGTCATGGGCTCCTTCCGGCCCCAGGCCACCGTCCTGGGGGCTGGGCAGTGTACCTCCTCCCTGCTGCTCCGGTGGTGCCCAGCCCAGCTGCCCGAGGGGGCCACACTAAGGTGCTCTTAGAAACACTAACTTCCTCCCACCCCTTCAAGGACTGGTGACTCCAGGTGGGTGGGCACACGCTCCCCCAACATGGTCTTCTCCCCCTTCTGGCCCTTGCCCACCCTGCCAGGAGACCTGCCCACAGAGGGACAAAATTGAACGTGGTATGGGGTGGGCTGAGCTGGACCCCTGGCTGAGACCCGCTGCCCTTTTAAATCCTCCCAGCACGCCCCTTCCCAGCCCCCACTCCAGGCCTCTGCAGGCCCACAGGTGCCTCACCCCTTCGCTCCAGCCAGTGGCTTGGGAGAGACAGCCCCCTCTCCTCAGCAGCCCTTGGGCCACCACTGCTCCCCACCTCCACAAGGGCACTGAGCCCCACAGACCCTGCCCACCGCCCTCACCCCCTCAGTTCCAGCTCAGCACATGGAACTTTTCTCTCTGGCACAAGTGCCACCCACCAGCTTGCACTCCCCCATCCCTCCCACCTCCCCACATACACATGGGACCACAGGAGCCCTCCAACCTCTGCTTTGCAGAAGGCCAAGCACAAAGTCTTTGTTGAGTGATTGTTCCCAGACCCCTGGCTGCTGGGGTTGCCCTCCGGGAGGGTCACAAGTACCTCCCCTGTCCCGAGCAGGCCACTGCTGACAGTGAGCCCAGCCACCTCCTCCAGTCCAAGGCAGGCCCTTGCTTGACCAGCAGGGCCCCAGCCTCACATCCACTTCCCTGTTTGTCTAATCTGAAAGTGGGCTGAATGGGGGACCTCAGACCTGGTTCACATTCCCCTCCAGTGACCCAGCAAAGCCTCCAGACACCAGGCTTGCTCACCATGGAGCCCCCTTGCCACCATTACACTGGCACAGGTGTCCTGGCCGAGATGAGCAGTATAGCCTTGGCAACAGTCTAGGGCAGATGAAATTGTAATCTTGATTTTTTTTTAAAAAGTATTAAATGTCTCTTTCTACAGCCTCTTGTCTAGTTGTGGTGCAGGGTTTCCCCCTAGGGCTTACCCCAGTGCACGGACCCTGTAGGTGTCTGGGCAGGGCCCATGTGGTGGCCACCAGCCCTGCAGCCGGGCCGGGAGGGGTGGCCGTCACATGTCCAGTTACCAGCGCGGGCAGTATGTCCCCTGCAGGCTCCTCCCTGAAGCCCCAGCCCCAGAAGGTCCACGGTGTGGCTGCAGTGTTCCCTCCTGCACCCAGCACCACCCACGGTGCTCTGCTACCCAACCGCAGCCTACATGCCCAGCAACAAGTGTTGGGGGCTCCCCTACCTAGAGTGAGACACACTCCCGGGCTGTTTGCTTCTCTTTATTCTCTGAGCTCCAGCCACCATACAGCCAAGCCACACAGGGATGGAGCAGCACAGCCACGCACACAGCCCCGGGGTCCATTTCCCTCCCCCAGGGCCGCCGGGGGCTTGGTCTCAGCTCCCTTGCTTGAGAACGCTGTACACCTGCTCCAGCACATGGCACAGGCCCTGGTCCTGGGGCGTCCTGCTGGCCAGGGAGATCTGAAAAAGGCAGGGCTGGCCCCTCAGGGCTGCACCCAGAGGTCCTGGCCTCCCCAGGTCCTGCCTGCCTGAGCCCCAAGTGCTGCGGCCTGGGGGAGGGGCTCTTCTGACCCGAGCACATGGTCTAGCCAGTGTCCCTAAAGCAGTGCTTTCCAACAAGAGGAGCCTTATGCAACCAAAGGCCTGGCTGACCAATGTGGAATGTCCTGCACATTCCAAATCCTGCTGTCACCCCAGCTGCCTGGATCTCTCACACTCTGATCTCTAGGGGCCACCCAGCTTGGGGACTCCCAAGGAGTTTTAAGCCTTGGTTCCCTTTTTTAAGTTCAAATAAAACAAGCAACATGGGAGAAACTATTGTTTCTCTGCAAAGCAGAGTTGAGCGCACCTTCCGAGAATGACTTTGAAACAGGAAATAAATCAGACACACTCAAGAGGCCACCAAGCCCTTATTTAAATGGCCCAGTAAATGGGGCCAGGGAGCTAGAGAAACTCGTTCACAACACTGCCTGCGTTTGTTTTGTTACACTTCACTGGCACTTAGGACTCGGGATCAGATCAGAACCCTCTGCATCCTCCCCAGGCAGCCGTGGTATGGAGCAGTCCCACACAGTTTCTTCACCTAGGGTATCCTGGGGTCCAGAGGTCCCCAGGGCTGGTGACATTTACCACCATCACCCCCACCCCGCCCCTGTGCGATAAAACAAGACTTCCCCTGGGCCGGGCTCATCTCTGGCTGGAATACTTTTGTACAGAACATCGTAGGACGTCACTGTTTCTCAGCCCCCACCCACTCCCCCAGATAGATCCTTGGCTCCCCAGGAAGCATCTTCCCAAAGAAGGGGCTTGCAGGGACCCCAGGCGTGAGTCACCTTCAGCTTGTCAAGGTAGGTGTGCTCCTGGTCCCAGGGCTCCTGGAACCTCACGAGGTCAGGGGCACCTTTGTAGAACTCCACCAGCAGCATCTGTGGGACAGGGCAGACGGGGGACCCTGTTGCTGCTGCCCCACGGGGGGCTTCCAGACTAGCACAGCACACAGGTGTTCCCCAAGACCCCAGGAGATGGGCCACCGAGGAGCGCCACCTGGCAGAAATGGAAGCTTAGCAGGAGGCCCCGCCGAGGGGTGCTTAACTACCCCTGAGACAGGAGGCACGGCAAGCACGACTCCCTTTATCCAAGCAGGCCTGAGCTGCCCCCGGGTCAGCCCAGCCAAACAGCTCCCGTGAAATCACAGGTGTGTTCGACCAGCTCCACTAACACAAACACCTGTGGAGGCACAGGTACTAATGCCTTCATCTGGGCACCACCTAAAAGTTCTCACGTGTCTCCACTTGGAGATCTGTGGCTGGTGCAGAGGCCCGAGGTAGGAGTGTCCCCCGCAGGTTCCAGAAGAACAAGGAGGCCGGGCAGGGGAGCACGTGGGCGAGGGAGGCGCCAAGACAAGGACCTGAGACTCCATCCCCAGCCACAGGTGGTTCTCAGCAGTGGGAGCGGAACCTGACGCCCGCCCGCCCTGGTGCGGCACATTCGGCTTCCTGAGTCCTGCCAGTCACCACCGTCCAGCTGGGTGCCTTCAGCCCCCGCCTGCCCCTCCCCGGGGCCCCCACCCACCTAATCCGGAGGGAGCTCACCATCTCTTGCAGGATGTCATTGGTCAGGAAGCTGTCCTGGACGTAGGCCATCTCCACGTCCATGGGGATGCCGTAGTCACTGGGCCTTTGCTAGCAGGGACACAAGCCGGTCACCGCCGGCCTCCCGTCCCAAGCCAGATGCACCCGGGGTAGGCGGGGGGCGGGGGAGATCGGAGAATCCGGCTCCACCCTGGGAACGGAGGTTGAGAGCCACGGGCACCTTGGGGGACCCTCGCTGTAGGACTAGGGAGACAAGGTGGCATCCCTGACAGGAGAGGCCACGAGGAGAGCCACGGCCCCGGAACTGCTTTCCGAGGCTGATTTCTGACCCCAGAACGGACTTAGGGAAAGGACACCAGGCAAGGTTCGGGTCGGAGGCCATCGTGGTGAGGGAGAACGGCAGCTACACGCAGGGCCCCCCGCCTTTTCCACATCCCTCAGCACCCAGGCCCTCACAGAGCCTCAGGCAGGGCAGTGGTTACGTTCCCACTTTACAAACGGGAGGAACTGAGACCCCAGTCCCCAAACGAGCCAGGAGCCAGAGCCCCGGCACCAGGCCCTCAGCAAGCCCTCTTGGCCCCGCCTTCCCCCGCAGCCCCGCCCACGGCTCCGCCTCCCACCAGCCCCGCCTACCTCCGGGGGCGGCATCACCCAAAACGGGGAGATCTTGGACTCCGGCCCGGGGTTGCCAGAATAGTAAGGGGCTGCGGGAGGAGGGGCTGGGCTGAGGCGCAGCGCTGCGCACGCGCGCTAGCACATACACTCCGCCCCAGCCCCGGACGTACAGCAGAGCAGGGCCAGGCAGGGCTGGAAGCCGTTGCTGGAGCCCTGCAGCCGCAGCTGGTAGTCCATTTGCGCGTCGATGTCCTGCAGCGACGGCAGCGCCGGGCTGTGCGGGTGGCTGTGGTACCAGCCCACGAGGGACAGGCCGCGCAGGAGCAGGCTCTGGTGGATCTGGGGGCAGAGGCGCGACTGCATCGGCAGGGGCCCGGCCGGAGCTCTAGGGCCCTGGTGAACTCACGCTGCGCCCCTGCGTGCCTGGCTTCCTCCAGCCCCAGATGGCGGTCCACATGTAACAAGCCCCTGCTGCGTACCAGGCCTGGGGACACAGCAGTGACCAAGACAGGTTCTGCCCCTACCCTCACCGAATCCAGTGGGGGACAGTCAGCAAATACATTAAAAAGACACACCTGTCCTAATGCACAGGCTAAAAGTTATTTTTCTCAGTGCTGTATCCCCAGCTCATGGAATACTGCCTGACACACAGCAGGTCAATAAATAGTTAAAGAAAGAGATAGGTGGATGTGTGAGCCCTTAAGCAGGAACAGGCATTCAGGACACCTTGGGCAAAGCTGGGGCATGCGCAGGCGCAGGCGTAAGGAGAAAGGAGGAGTAGGCAGACATTTAACGCTATTCACCCCGGGAAACATGCGGTGGTGCCACGAGGTGGGTGTACAGTGCTTGGCACAAGTGCTAGACGCATATTAAGCACCATTATGAGAACACTGACAGGAATGGCATCTGATATTTATTGGGCCTTTACTAGGTGCCAGGCACAGAGGGGAAACCAAGGCTCAGAGAGAAAGGGGCTGGCTGTGCGCAGAGGATGCCTAACAGCGCAGTCACAGGCCCAGGGATGGGAGCTCACACACATTCATTTGCACACTTGCTGAGATTTGACCCTGTGCGAGCCGGCAGGACACTGTGGCCAGGACAGCTGCACCCACCCCTGCTGCCCCCACCCAGAATGCGCGTCCTGTGCGCCCCCTCCTCACCTCCTCCTCCATGGTGGCCGCAGTATCCACATCCCCCAGCCGGCTCCGACAGGGAAAGGCTCTCAGCACCGTGAGCACTGCGCAGAGTTGGGGAGAGGGTGTGGACATCGACTCTGAACCTAAACACGGCCCTGGCCCCTAGGCCCCAGATACCCACTCTGGCTGTTGATGTCCCAGCGGCCCCCCAGGTACCCCACGACCTCGCTGCAAGTCAGGTGGCTGTGGAAGTCCTGGGGAAGGGAGGGATGTCAGAAGATGGGCTCAGGCTACAGCAAAGCCCCACATGCCTGCTCTCAAGGGCCAGTGCAGGGGCCAGCCTGCCCAACTTCTTCATTCAAGCACTGATTGAGTGCCTACTGTTTACCAGTAGTGAACAAAGCACAGTCCCTGCCTCAGGGAGCCAAAATTCCAGGAATCCCCCTCCCAGGTGCCCTAGCCACCTGCCCAACCGTGTCCCTGGCCTCTAAGGGGCAAGGTGGGAGGCGGCACACACCAGCAGGAACAGCACGTTGCTAGAGACGGCCACATTGAACGGCTGGAACTTGTTGATGGCTGCGAAGGACGTCACTTCCACCAGGGTGTGGGGGTTCCTGTAGGAGCCAGAGGGTCCCGCAGCTTCAGGAACCCCCAGGCCCTTCCCTCCCCCGCAAGCTGGTTCCCTAGACCCCCACAGCAGCTCTGAAGATCTGAGGCCTTGTTCCCACCCTACCCCTGCTCCTGCTTCCCCCAGGTGAGCAAGAGCTCCTGAAAACGGGGTGGGGGGGCTGGCGGGCGGGGAGCTATCTTATCTGACCTGGCCGAGTCACGACTCCCCAGCATGCAGTAGCGCACGGGCACCCGGATCTTGTTTTCAACCCGCTTCCCTGGGGGCGTGGCCTCTGCGAGTTGAGGTTAAGCAAAAAATGGTTGTGTCACTCCCTCCCTGGCCTGGAACTGGAAAACTGGAAGAAGACCAGGCAGTCCAAGAAAACAACTCCAGAGGCAGACCTAGAAATCAGGCTGTGGCTCTGGGAAATCAGGAAGCAGGTTCAGAAACTAGGCAGCCAGTTAACAAATGGAGCAGAGGAGATACTAAAAACAAAAAAATAGATGAAAGGTTCAGGAAATCAGATAAGGACCTCAGAGAGCCAGGCGAGGGGCCAAAGAAATCAGGCAGATGGGCTAGAAATAAGGCGACGAGGCAAAGACATCCTATAGGGAAGCATGGAAATCAGAGGGCAAGGTGAAGAAATAGGGGCAGAACATGAAATCTGGACAATGGGGCCGAGAAATCCAGCATTAGAACTGAAGAAATCAGGCTCGGAGAGTGAAATTAGGACATGGGGCTGGGAAGTCAGCCTGGCATCTGGGGGGTGCTGAGGAAAAGCAAAGCCAGACCCTTCCCCAGGGTCCTCCCTCTCCGGAGCCCTGCCCGCCCCCTGCCCATCTCCCCCTGTCTCTCACCGGGATGGGCGGGCTCCGAGGGTCCCTTAGCCGATGATCTCCGACTCTTGTCCTCCGCTGAGGCTCCTGCCACAACCTCCTCCTCTTCTTCCTCCATCATCAGCTCCTCCTCCTCCCCTTCGCTGGCCGGGCTCTGGGAGGGGGTGGGGTTGGGGGACAGAGGCAGGACCCAAAGCTGAGTGGCCCCAGCCCTCCATCAAGTGTCCCCCAAATCTCTGGCTGGCCTGCGGCTTCCTGCCGTTGCCCCAGGTGCCCACTAGAGGGAGGGAGGGAGCAGAAGCGGCGGAGGGCTGCGGCGCAGCTCAGGCCTGTGTGCCCTCTCGTGGCCGCTTCGCAGATTCTACTCCCGCCTCTGCCTCACACTGGAACTTCGGGCCAGCAGCCTCACGTCTCTGAGTTCTAGTCTCACCAGGGAAAGCGTACAGTGCCCTCCAGCCCCAGAGGAGTGGAGTCAGGGTGAAAGAGGGTAATGTATGCAGGGCCTTCAGCATACCACCTGTTGATCCGTTCACCGGGAAAGCACTTGCGTGGATTATTTCATCAGATTCTCTCAATAACCTCTCCGGCTCTGTCCTCAACACCCTTTCCGAGGCGACCTCTCTGTGTCCATACCCAACAGTCACAGTTCAGTCTCTGTCCTTCTCCCTCTCTCGGAGGCATCTGGCCCCATCAGTCCCCTGTACTCCTGGGGACGCCTCAGGGATGCTGCACACACCCAGCTTCCCTCCCGCCTATTTAGGACCCCTCAGTTTCCCCCTTTCTCCCTCCTAGGTTTTCAGATCTCTTCCTTCACCATCCCTCCCAGGCGGCCTTGTCCACTGTCGGGGCTCAAACCCCGTCTATGCCCCAGTGACCCACAGCCCTGTCTCCAGCCTGGGCCTGCCCTGAGCTCCAGACTCAGGGTCTAGGTGACCCTCGATGTCTCCACATGGGGGACTCCTGGGGATCTCACACACAACATGGCCATGTTGTGCCCCACCATCCCTCAAACCTGCATCACTGATGAGGGCAGCCCCATCCACCCCATCCACAAAACATCTAACGTCAACATCTGAGCCATCAGCAAATCCCATCAGATCCATTTTCAAAATTAGCCAGGACCTGCTCACTTCTCCCATCAATGGCCGTGCTGGTCCATCCCATAACCTCCCACCCAGATCAGTGCAGTCACCGGCATCCTGGTGTCCTGGTTTCCACCTTAGCCCCTATGGTCTGTCTTCCCCTCAGCAGCCACGAGAGAGAGCCTTGAGCACCTGAATCAGGTCTCCCCTCTAATGTCCACAGCCCTCCAGGGCTGCCACCTTCCTCAGGTTAAAGCCCAAGTCCTCCCCATGGCCCACAAGGTCCTGCATGACCTGCCCCATCCCCTCCCTGTTCTCCCTCCTCCCTCCCTTTTACTCACTGCTCCAGCCACACAGGTCCCTTTTCTGTTTCTCCAACACACCAGGAACAGTGCTGCCCCAGGGCCTTTGCATACACTATTTTCAGCCTCACAGCTGCCTCCCTCCCCTTCTTTAGTTCTCTGCTCAAATGTTACTTCTCAGTGAGGCCACCCTGTTTACCTCCTGCCTTCCAACTGCTATCCCCTGTCTCTGTTCTAACATACAATAAGCTGAGCTTATTTATTTGATTTCTTTGTCTTTCTCTCTATGTGGGCAGAGATTTTTCTCTTTTTGCTTTCTTCTTTATCTCCAGCACCAAGGACAGGGCCTGGCACACAGTTGGCCCTTACTAAATACTTGCTAAATGCACAGCCCCATGCCATGTGAAGGTTAGTTTTATATGTCAACTTGATTTGGCCACAGTAACCACTGTTTAACCAAACACTAGTCTAGGTGTCACTGTGGAGGCATTTGGTGGGCGATTCACATCTACAGGAAGCTGACTTTTCGTAAAGAGTCTCCTTGATAATGTGGGTTGGTCTCATCCAATCAACTGAAAGAGCTTAAATAGTAACAACTGAGATTTCCTGGAAAACAAGGAATTCTGCCTTAAAACTGCAGGATCAACATCAACCAGCTGCTACCTGAGGGTCCCGCCTGCCAGCAGCCCTGCAGATTTTGGACTCGCCACCCAGACATACACATTCGTTACTCATGGATACTATTACCATGTCAGTTTTACATATGAAGAAGACCAAGGACCCAGGAAGAGTCCTTGGTGAAGTTCACCCAGCTGGTGAATATTCAAAGAAGACTTATTATAACCATGGCATTTGCAACCCTCCAGGGTCTGGTCGCTGCCAATGTCTCCAATCTGCTCAGCTACCCAAGACGTGAGAACCCCCAGCTGCATCAGCCAATCATGGCTCCCTAAGCAGCATGTCCTGCTTCATGCCTACGTGGCTTTGCTATGCCATTCCCTTCCTCTGGAAAGCTCTTCCCTTCATCTTGCTCTGACAAACTCTTACTCATTCCACAGAACCCCAACTGCAGTGTCCTCTGGGTATTCCTTATCTGACAGTGAATTAGGGAAGGATTTTTCCAGGTGGCTGAAGGTCGTACCTCATCAGTGGCAGCTGTGGGAACATGGAGCTGGTGTCGTCGGAGCCAGGCTGCCTTGTATTTATCCAGTTTTTGGCCCTTGTACTTGACAGAGGCCCAGCCACAGCCCGACTTCTTGGCCGGGTTGACCAGCTTCTTGCAGTGGGTGGCCCAGGCACTGGGCGAGTTGAACACCTGTCCAGTTTCCTGCCACACGATCCTCCCATCTGGCTGCAGGTCCCCCACGAATTTCTTCCCCTGCAGTGACAGCAGCCTGGCTGGGCCCAGGACCTGGTACCCACCAAGGCCCCTGATGCCATGGTGCTCCCAGGGCCTGGCACCCCTTCCCACTCTGGCACCCCTTCCAGGAAGCCTTCCAGCTTAGGTACCGTCTGGTACCTGTATGTTCACTGTCACTGTACTGATCAGACTGGGCAGAAACTGCCCAGTGTGCCTATTGCCCCTCTCCTTACTGGCTGGGAGCCCTCAAAGGACAGAGGCAAGGTTGTCTTGATCACTGCTGTGTCCCTAACACACAACACACCGCCTAGCACACAGCAGGTGCTCAATTCACAAACTGCTGCCATTCACCAACCCGCCAAGAACAATAACAGTAATAATAATAGCAAACACAAACCACTTACTGTGTACCAGGCACCCTGCTGAGTGCTTTATTCATTTCATCCTCCTACAACCCCATGGGAGAAAAAAATCCCATTTTACAGAAGAGGAAACAGGTACAGAGAGGTTGAGCGAGGTGTAAGAAAGCAGTGGTGTCCTCTCTGGGCCTCAGTTTCCCCTTCGTGGAACGGATGTTTGGTTAAGGACGTCCTCCCACCCAGAAAGTTTGCGCTGGGTCTAGATGCTCCATGCCTCAACTTCCCCTCCCCACACCCGGGCTCGGCCTGCAGCAGGGCAGCTCTGGGCCTGTTTCCCCTTCTTGCCCCTCCAGGATGGGATGGGGTGCGGGGTGCTCACCAGGTAGTAGATGGACAGCACCCCGACGCCGGACTCCAGAAGCTCATCTTTGAGGAGCACCCTCAGCGTGACCGCGCGCCTGGTAAGCGCACCCCCCGGCCCGTAGCAGCCCCCCGCCCCGGCCCCGCCTCCGCCACCGCCACCGCCACCGCCGCCACCACCACCGGGGCGCGCGCCGCCCGCTCCCCCCGGCCGCTCGGGGTCCTCGGCCTCCGCTTCCTCCTCGTCCTCGTCCGGCGCCTCCTCGCCCGGGCCGCCCGCCGGGGACAGTGGCTCCGGAGCTGCAGGCAACGACAGGCTGCAGCCAGGCCGCGCGCCCCCAGACGGCCCGGCCACCCCGCCCGGTGCCTCGGGGGTCCCCGGGTTCCCGCTCAGGCCGCACTACCTGCCATGGCCGCTCCGCCAGCTCCCGGCTCCTTGCGCGCCCCGCTGCTTTCTTCCCCCACGTGACACGGCTCCGCCCCGAGGGGCGTGCTCAGCCAATGGCCGCCACCAGTGGGCGGGCGGGGGGCTCGGCCCACTAGACGAGAGGGGAAACTGAGGCCTCGCGCCTGCGCGCAGGGATTCAGGGTCGGTCCTCAGCCCTCCTGGAATATTCGGGAATCTGACTTCTGGAGCCATCTCTGTGGGAACCGGGTATCAACTGAGATCTCTCGGGTACAAGTGGAGAAACTGAGGCCCGAGACTTCCGCTTTGGTTGACTTAGTGGCTCTCCCCGAGGCCATGACTTGCACTGGGGCTGAGGGGTGGGGAGAACAGGGGGCCCAGCCCGCCAGGACGAGCGCGAAAACTGAGGTCGGCTACCATGGCTCTTGAGGGACACAGAGGCTTCATCCCTTAGAACCAGCAGAGAAACTGAGGCCCGGGCTAAAGAGCTACAGGGCCGTGGGGCTGCAAACACGACAGGGGAAGCAGCCCCGGGCCGCGGATCTAAAGCTCTCGAGCCAGGCGTCAGTCTTTAAAGGGATACTGTCGCCCCGGCCGCCTGCGGCTGATTCTTTGATTTGCTTCCCTCCAACCAATCAACGTTAAACTCCTGCTTCCGCTAAGCTTAACGATACAACCTCTCAACCAATCAGCAAGAGTCCCCAGGCTTCATGTATCCAATCAGTTCTAGGGTTTGGTCCTCAAGCAGCCAATCAGCTCCCAGGTCAACATCTGCCCCTTGGATCGGCCGCGGCTAGCCCCTTTTCCCCGCCGTGCACGTGGGCGGGGACTGGCTTGAAGTGCGCGGGACGGTTCCCACCCTGTCCTTTGTCCCGGCTTCTGTTCTGGGACCTTTTGTCCCAGACGCAGCGCCTCCTCCCAGCGCCAGGCGTTCCCATGCCCCGACAGGGTTGAAGTCCTGGGGTGGGGTCCGCTCCAAGCTGCGGGGAGCCATGGGCTGGGCTCCGCCGCGGATGGGTTAACCCGGACCCCAGGCTGGAACAGCGCATTGGGGCGGGGACAGGGGTGTCTAGCCGGGATGGTCTGGAATCAGACTGAATCATAAGAGCTGGGTAAATGTGAATTATTCTTTTTTCGTCCAACAGAGTCCCCCCAACACTCTATCCCGGGTCCACTCGCCGAGACTGGCCTCAGATATTCCCCATATTCTTGCTCACTTTCTCTTGACTCTGTTCCCCCTTGGGTCAGACCTCCAGCCTCTCCCCGGCGGGACCCTGGCCGTCTCTTTGGGCCTCAGGCCTGTATACCAGACCCCTCCTGGTCGGTCTTCCACCCTGGCCCCAGAGGGATCTTGGGATCTTTCTAAAATGCAACTTTGCCCACCTCTCCCCTGCTCTAAATCCTTCTATGAGTCCCCATTGCCTTTGATAAATAATATTGAAACTAACCGCTGTGACTTTATTTACCATTACAGCATCCCTTTATAGCAGATACTCTTTATCAACTTTATCAGACAGTTCAGCAATGAAGAGATGGCCCCAAGTCACCCAACTCTTGAGTGGATTCCAAAGGCTATTTGCTATATGTATAAAGTCCAGGCCACCCTATAACTCATTAAGGAAATTGAATTTGTAATTTAAAACTCTAGGAAAAGAAATCTCCAGGCCATGAAGGAGAATTCTATCAAAGGTTCAAAGGAGGTGTAACACCACTTTTACACAATCTCTCCGAGAAAATTGAAGAGGGAATCCTTCCCAATTCAATTTATGAAGCTAGCTTTACCCTGATATCAAAACCAGATAAGGACAGTACAAAGAAAACTGACCATAGCCCTCATGAATATAGATGCAAAAATACTTAAAAAGTTATTAGGAAATAGAATTCAGCAATATACAAAAAGAATTATACACCATAACCAAGTGGAGTTTACTCAGGGATTCAAGGCTGGCTCAGTATTCAAAAATGAATCAAGTTATCCACCATGTTTAACAGACTGCGGTAGGTAGAAAAATGTTTGCCTAAAGGTGTCCACATCCTATTCCCCAAGACCTGTGAATATGTTAGGTTACATAACACAGGGGATTTAAGGTTGCAGATGGAATTAAAGTTGCTAATAAACTGACTTTAAAGAGATTAAACTGGATTATCTGGGTGAGTCCAATGCTAGAAATTTGGATTAATAGGATATGAGGTTGCTACCCAGCATAGCTGGCTTTATAAATGGAGAAAGGGGCCATTAGCCAGGGAATGCAGGAAGCTTCCAGAAGCTGAAGAAGGCAAGGAAATAGACTGATTTTCGCCTGCTGAGATCCATGTAGGACGTCTAACCTACAGAGCTGTAAGACCATGTATTTGTGTGGTTTTAAGCCTCTACATTTGTGGCAATTTGCTAAGTGAAGCCTTTGAAAATTAACACACAAGCTAAAGAAGAGACACTGTACAATCGTGTCAATTGCTGCAAGAAAAGCAAAATCCAACACCTGCTCATGATACAAACTCTCAGCAAAGTAGGAGCAGAGGGTTAAGTACCTTAACTTGGTGAAAAGCATCTACAAACCTTCAGCTATTATACCTGTTGGTGAAAGACTGAACACTTTCCCAGTAGGACAGAGAACGAGGCGAAGATGCCCACTCTCATCACTTCTATTCAACATAGTCCTGGAGATTTTAGCCAAGAAAAAGAAAGGAAAGTGATACAGATGGGAAAACAAGAAATACAACCAGCCCTATTTGCAGATGACAGGCTAGTCCTCATGGAAAAATCCCAAGAAATGTACAAAAGACACTGCTAGAATAAATGAGTTCAACTGGCAATGTTGTTGGATACAAGATCAACACACAAAAATCAACCGTGTGTCTATAGGCTATCCAGGAATTGGAATGGAAAAACAATGCTGTTTATAATTGTTCAAAAAAAATGC
Organism: Manis javanica; assembly: GCF_040802235.1. NCBI lineage: Eukaryota > Metazoa > Chordata > Mammalia > Pholidota > Manidae > Manis > Manis javanica. Next base: position 95,906,165 of record NC_133168.1, on the reverse strand, counting down.
TTTGATGTAAGTCTAATGAAACAGGTACAGGATTTGCATACTGAAAACTACACAACGCTGCTGGGTGAAATTGAAGATCTGAATAAGCGAGGAGACAGACCATGTCCATGAATAAGGCTCAACAGAGTGAAGAGCTCAAGGCTCCCCCAGCGGATACACAGGTGCAATTCCTATCAAAATCCCAGCAAGATTTTTTTGGTAGATATATGCAAGATTAGTGTAATGGCCAGGCTGCCTAATGAGCATTTCAGCACTGGCTGCTGGGGCATCGCGCTCCTTTTCTCATATGCAGGCCTTTGTTTAGTGAGATCCCTCCCCCGTGCACCCTGTGCCCAGTCTCTGCCCCAACTGGAAGCCTCCAAGCGGCTCCCTCCTTCATTCCATTACTCAGGCCAGGCCTCCCTGACTCCTAGGGAAGAGGAGAAAGGCCGGGATTTCCCTAGGATCCCTGGACCTGCTGGCCCAGCCTCCGCCCAGTGCAGGCAGGGGAGGGAGCTCAGGAGTTGACAGAAGAGAGGAAATTCCCCTGGAACCTGTTTCCCAGCTTCCCCGTCCGGCTGGGGCACCCACTGGAGGGTGAGGCTGGCAGGAGACGGGGGCTGCCATGGCCTCAGTGCTGAGCCCACCTTGGGTCCCTAAGTCCAAGAACACTCTGCCCTCACACTACTATGAGAGCTTTCTGGAGAAGAAGGGACCCCGAGACCAGGTAAGGCGGGGCAGGGATCCTGGCACTACTGGGCTGCCGGGCTGCCGGGGCAGGTGCGGCACCTCTCTGAGCCTAGATGTCCTCACCTGCGGCGGGTGGAGGAAGACACTGGATGGGGCAGAGCAGGGGCTGGGGGCTGGGAAAGGTTCTGTCCACCTGTCTGTCTCTGTCTCCGAGTCTGGTATGATCTCTTTCTCTTTTCTGTGTCTCTCCCTGCCGGTCTCGTGCTTGGTCTCAGTCTGTCTGTCTTGGTCTCTCTTTCTGTCTCTTGGATACAAACAGGATCAGGGTCTTCCTCCAGGAAACAGGAAGTTGGACTCCCAGGCCCCTTCCCACCGAGTCCCAGACTAACTCCGTGAACCTCAGCTGCAGGGGCCAAGGCCAGGACAGGTTGCACACGGGGACAGCGAGAGTGGATGGGGACCACATTCATCAGGACCAGACACTGGCCAGGGGCCAACGCGTGTGTGTGCATGCGTGTGCGCATGAGTGTGTATCTGTGTGTATCATCTTGGAATGAAGCCCAGCCCCTCAGTTCCCTTTAAGGCCTCATCTCCCCTTCCCACTCCCCATGCTCATCTCCTGTTGAACTCAACCAACCCCACCCCTTCCCCTGCCCCCTCCCGTGTCTGTCACTGCAGTCCCCTCCTCCTTTCCCTCCATCTCCACCATCCAGATCTTCCCCAGCCTAGAAAGCATCCAGCCACAGCAGATCACAGTGGTTAAGAAAGACCACAGGCTCCATCCCTGCCGAACGCGTTCCTACCAGGCCTTATATAAGTGACTCTCCATCTCTGTGCCTCAGTTTTCCCTATTACAAGATGGGTAGAATCAGACTGTAGTTGTGGTCTCAGAAGACAGGTAGGTAGCCTTAGCAGGGTGAGTATACCCGGTGCTTGACATGTATTAACTCACACAGTTCTCACAGGGGCCTCTGAGGTAGGGACCATCATCACCATTTTATGGGTGGAGAAACTGAGGCACAGAGAACTGAACCTTTGTCATAGCTGGCATGTGACAAAGCAGGTGTGACCATGCTGAGTTGAATCACTTATTGCTCTGTTCCCAGTACCTGGCACATAGTAAATCCACAGAAAGTATTAGGTAAATGTATGTATGCATCTGGATAGATGGGTGGGGAGTGGCTGGATGGGGAGGTGGATTGACGAATGGATGGTAGCTGTCAATGTAAGAACTATCCACATTATCATTATAGACTAATTAAAGTACCTCCTCCTTCAAGAAGTCTTCCCAGATTTTCTAGTTAGAGGACCTTTCTCTTCCTCCGTGAGTTCATGGTCTATGGTCTGTCCCTCCCTGGGGCTCCTCATTTCTCTTCCCTGGAGGATTTTAGTGTCTATGCTTTCTCTGTCCTTCAGGAACATGGGTTTAGAAACAGAAGCCACGTCCCATTTATTGTTTTGTCCCTAATAGAGCTGAGTGAAGAGTAGGTGCTCAGGGAATATTCAGGGTGGGAGGAAAAACTAGAATCTTACAATCTGAGCTTTATCGGCCCCTTAGGCCTCCAGAGAGTTAGGGCATTTGTAATCCAGAATCCTGGGGAGAAATCCTGAATCTACAGACCTTCTGCAGTACATAACCTTGAGAAGTTCTGAGGCTGTAACGCAGCACCTAGACCAGCTCCTGGCACCCAGAAGATGCCAATAAATGTTTGTGAGGTGGATGAGAGGACACAGGGATGTATGCATGTATGTCTATGTGCATGAGTGGGTAGATGGAACACCACAAAGCCAGTTAGCTCAACTCACTCCTAGAGCTCCCACCTCTATAGACCAGGGGGCTACACTGGGTCCCCCATCCCATGAAGGTTCCCTTTGGTCCTGTCTCAGAGAATAACAGATGCCTGAGTGCTGGAGCATGGATGGGGAAGGGCTCCCTGAAAAGGCAACATTTATTCAAAAGCCCAAAGCAGGTGATGAAGGCAACTATGTGAACATCTCAGAGAAGCATGTCCAGGCAGAGACAACAGCCAATGCAAAGGTCCTGAGGCAGGAGTGGGCGTGATGGAGGCCCACTACTTTGCCCTCACCTCCTCTTCTTTCTCCACTTCTGATCCCCAGGATTATAAGAAGTTCTGGGCAGGCCTGCAGGGTCGCACTCTCTATTTCTACAATAGCAATCGGGACTCCCAGGTAAAGTGGGAATGAAATCCAAGAGCTGGCCTCAGGGACCAAGCAGAGGGAGTGAGTGGTGTGGCCAAGCCAGGGGTTCTGGGAGCCACAAGCCTGATGCTCAGACCCCTGCTTCCGTGTCCCCAGCACATGGAGAAATTAGACCTAGGAGCATTCGTGAAGCTCACAGATGAGGTTCCCTGGGGATGCTCCCACGACTCTGGCACCCATTTCAGCCTGGTCCTCTGGAATCAGGAGATCAAGTTCAAGGTAGGTGCCTTGGAAAGCTGGTGGGAGATCCTCCCCGTCACACCCACCATTAACACACACTAACACAGAGTCACAGTGTCTACCACTGGGTTGGTGACACTTGGGAAGTCACTTAATCTCTCTGGGCCTTCATTTCTTCAACTGCAAAGTGGGATAATAAGTAGCAAGTGCCTAGAACAAGATCTGACCCACAAAGATCATCATTGCCATCATTCAGTCTTTCAGCTAATGCTATTGAGCTCTTATTGTGTGCCAGACACTTTTTAAATTGCACAGCAGTTTACAAACCGACAAAAAAATCCTGCCATTTGAGTGGTAGAGGCACACAATAAACAATGTAAATGTGTAAAACATATGGAGTGTCAGATGGTGGGAGATGCTGGGGAGACATGTGCTAGGGAAAGGGATGGGAGGTCAGGGCTGCACTGTTAAATGATCTGATAAGGGAAGGTCTTACTGAGGACCTAAAGGAGGTGAGGGAGCCAGAAGTGTAGGTATCTGAGAAACAGCTCTCAGTATGGGGGAACAGTACATGCGAAGGTCCTGGGGCAGGACCATACCTGGTGTGTTGGAGGAACAGCCAGGAGGCCCTTGTGGCTGAAGCAGTGTGAGCAAGGGGGTGAGAGAGAGGAGGGGAGGGCAGGAAGGGTGTGGGGGGAGATCCTGCACCCTGAGAAAGGTGGGAGCCCTGGGAAGGTCTAGACATACATTATCTGATTTATGTTTTTTTTAATGTTGATGTAGTAACATTAAAAAAAACATCCCATATTAATAAGGACTTTTGTTCAGACAGCATCCTAAATAAACCTGTTCTAACTCATTTAATCATCAAAACAGCCCTTGCAAACGGACTAATATTTTTCATTCCCATTTCACAGATGAATAACCCAGGGCTCACCGTCATGGATTCTTTTTCTTTGCCTCCCTAGGCAGAGAGTCTGGAGTCTCGGGAGATGTGGAAGGGCTTCATTCTGACCGTGGTGGAGGTAAGAGTGCCTGCCTTCTGCCACCCTCTCTCCCATTCCCGACTGGGCCTCCTCAGAAATCCTTTTTCCCCTCCACCCTTCATTCTCCAAACAAGCCTCTGAAGGATAATGCACGGGTCTCAAACTGGCGGCCCACAAGCCAACTGTAGCCCATCTTGAGTTCCAGTCAACATCTCTGAGTGCTATCCTGCCTGACCTCTACAGGTCATTGGGTTTGAGACCTGCCTGGCCCCTGCATCCTGTAGAGTTTGAGACCCTACATTCTAGCATCTGCTTTGTCCTTCCCCCCACCACCAAAGTTTCTCTCTGCGTCCTCTAGAAAACCTCTTTGCCCATGAGCTGTAGGGCGGTTCTGGAGACCCCAGACCCGGGTTCCCATCCTGGTCTCAGGGTGCCCCCCTCTGTGATATGGGAACAGCCACTGGTTCCCTGACGGCCGGGCACCGTCGCTGGGCCCCAAATCGCCCCTCAGCTCCGCGTCCCGTCCAACCTGACCCTGCTGCCCGGACACCTGTACATGATGGCCGAGGCCTTGGCCAAAGAGGAGGCGCGCCGTGCGCTAGAGATGCCCTTGTGAGTGACCTGCAAAGATGGGGGCCGGGTGGAAGGCGGGCAGCGGGCGGGGTATCCAGGCACAGGGTCTTGAGTTCAGGACAGACCTGCTTCCGGGCTGCGGTGGGGATTAGAAAGCCTGACTGGGTGTTTGGAGACGGGTCTGGGTCTTGGGGTGCATGGAGGACAGGCCTGAGCCACGGGAGGCGGAGACTGGACCTGGGGGCGGGGCGGGGTATCAAGGGGCGGGGTTATTTGAAGGAAGGTCTGGCGGGGTCTCCAGGGGCCGGGTCACGCACAAGAGGGCGGGCTGGGCTCGGGGGCCGGGCCCGTGAATGAGCGACGCGGCCCGCCCCAGGTGCTTCCTGAAGGTGAGCCGGCTGGAGGCGCAGCTGCTCCTGGAGCGCTACCCCGAGTGCGGGAACTTGCTGCTGCGGCCCAGCGGCGACGGCGCGGGCGGCGTGTCGGTCACCACACGCCAGATGCTGAATGGGTGCGCATGCGCGGCTCCCGGAGCCGGTGGGAGGAAGTTCAGACGCAGGGGTGTGGTCCGAGGAGGGGACGGAGCCAGAGGCGAGAGCGTGTCGTCCTGGGGGCGGGGCCATAACTCGGAGCGTGGCACCCTGAGGCTGGCCCCGCCCCAGGGTGGGGAATAGCCAACGCCTGGAGGCGGACCCAGAGACCAGGCCGCGCTGCGGACCACGATGGGGGAGGAGTCAGGGCCTGGAGCGGGGGCCGGGAGTCCAGCGAGGTCTTACCCCTGGGTTAGGGTCGGTTCCTCCGCGCGGAGTCAGGTATACTTCGGAGCCGGGTCTGGGCACCTGGACCAGGGCTGGGCGGCGTCAAGACCTGTGGGTACAGCTGTGGTCCTAACCCCCTTGGTGGTTGAATCAGGCTTTGGGGGCGGATCAGAGCTGGCACCAATCCTCCTTTGGAATAGTCTGGTTAGGGGCGGGGCCACGACTAAGAAGGAGTCAGGACCTGGGGGTGGACCATGGAGGGGGCGTGGCCTTTTCTGGAGGTCCAGTCCATAGAGGACCTTGGTCCCTCCGAGAATCTCTACTGGGTGGGACGTGAGCAGTGTGCAGGGGGCGGGTGTATGTGTGTGTGATAGACGCCCCGTGTGGGCGGGGCCATCTTGAGGGGCGGGGTCTTCCTTGGCCTCCGCTAGGCCAACCACGTGCCCACTGACTGCAGGATTCCCATGGTTCGGCACTACAAGGTGAAGCTTGAGGGCCCCAGATACGTGATCGACGTGGAGGAGCCGGTGAGCGCTGGGCCGGGATCCCGGGAAGCGCAGTGGCGGGTCTGCGCCCCTTCCCCGCCATCCCTGACCGTGCGCCCTCCCACCCCCAGTTCTCCTGCGCCTCACTAGACGCAGTGGTCAACTATTTCGTGTCGCACACCAATAAGGCGCTGGTGCCCTTCCTGCTGGACGAGGACTACGAGAAGGTGCTAGGTGGGTGTGGCTTCAGGGAACTCGGGGGACCCAGTCCGCGGCTTTCCTGTCCCCACCCCGTTGGGGGCACTCGGGTAAGTGCCCGGCCGCCGCGCCTCCTCCAGGCCGCCCTCTCTGTTCCAGGGTACGTGGAAGCGAATAAAGAGAATGGTGAAAGTGCTTGGGTGGCGCCCTCCGTCCCTGCGGATCCCCGCCCAGGTGATGCCCCCTCCCCGCGGCTTTGGCTTCACATGGTGCTGCCCGTGTCCAATCTGGTGCCGAGGTGCAAGGTCCCAGAAATTATCCGGGCCCTGCCCTCCAGCGGCTTCAGACAGAGCTGGACACAGACACCCCCATCTCTGTATGATGAACCCTAGGGCTGGGGGAACACACCTAGAACTGGGGAGAAGAGGGAGCAGAGGGGGGCTGTGGAGGGTGGTAGGCTTCCTGGGGGAGGAGGTGTTTGCCAAGGATTTCAGTAGGTAGGTATAGGCAATGAGGGTATCTGAGGGCACCCCTGGAGCCAGAACCACCCAGAGATGGGAAGTTGATGGGTTGTTGGGGAAGGGGTGGGAAGTGGCCTAGTTTATGGGGCAGGAGGAAGAGGCTGCAAAGGCTGTGGGATGAGCAGTAGGGTCCTCCCAGGGCTGGGGGTCTCGTGTGCACAATACACAGACACACCTATGTGCCACACTCACCAACACAAACTGTGTCCACCTACACAATCAGAAGCTAATATGCAGACACCAATGTAAACAGCCACACACATACATGAACAGAAATGTCCCACAATTCCAGCCCTGTGTGGCATACATAGACACACCTATACCACAATCAAGCATGCAAACGCGATGCACACATACCCATTCACTGGTGCAGGTTCAGACATTCACAGGTAGGTTCATGTACACACAAATACATGACCCACTCAGGTGTCCCTGCATAACGTGCCCCCCACAGTGACCACTGTTTCCTACCAGGTCCTGTGCCCCCTGCGGGTGGCCCCAAGCAGCTGCCTCCCCTGCCTGTCACACCAGTGTCCAGACAGGACAAGCTGCCCACCCCACTGAACGAGGATGAGAATTATGTGATCCCCATTGGCGATGCCCCAAGTGCCAACTACGTGAATGGGGATGGTGAGTGGGGCACCCGGGGTGGCTGAGAGATGGGGCGGGGGAGCAGGCTCCCGGACAGTTGTGATGTGCCACACCTTTGTCCACGCAGTGCCTTCCACTAGTCGACCTGTCAGCCTGAAGCCCAGGAAGCTGGCAAAGCTTCCAAAGCCACCCACTGTGCCCAAGCCAGGTAGGGGTCCCCCTCCCCAGCCCCTCCCTCACCCAGTGGAGAGCCAGCCTCAGCCTTCACCTGCCTCCTCCTACAGAGACCAAAGGCCCTAATGGAGGTCTGGCCAGGAAACCGGCAGTCAGCTCAATGCAGGCTTTCTTCCCCACAGCAGGTGAGGGGTCTGGGCGGCCAATGCAGGGTATGGACTTTCCAGACCTGTGGCCACTGTGTGGTCACACGGGACTCTGCACCCCAAAGGGCCCCACACACTGTTCCGTGCTCTGCCATCTCTGTCCTGAGATCCCTCATGCTTTTTGAACATATTTTCATTTTGTCAATTCTGCAGCTGGTCCTGGGTGGATGTGGGGGTGGGACGGACAGCATGGCCTGGGGGTCCCTGGTGCAGCTGAAGCTTCTGGCACCCACCCCACCAGGGCTGGCAGACTTGACGGCCGAACTGGAAGAGAAATTGCAGAGGCGGCGGGCACTGGAGCACTGTACCGGACACGCTGGAGACCAGCAGGCCAAGCTCAGATCGTGCCCTCAAGCAGAGTCCTCCTCTTAGAATTAAAGCTCCAGTGACCAGCAGGGCCTATGTGTTTGGCCTGGCTTGTGGGGGCAGTGAGGGCAATGTCTGCCCACAGCTGGCCCCACATACTCCCAGTGACGCTCAGTTCAGCATGACCTGCCACTGACCCTGCAGGAAAAGTCCGTTTTACAGCTGGGAAAGCGGAGGTCCAGAGAGTGCCACCCAGCCCCCAGGAACCAGTAGCATGGCCTGGCCAGTGTTTGACCTTTATTAGGAGGTGAGGTGGGGAGGGGGCCACTCTGGTGCCCTGTCCCCATTGGTGACCCCCCCCATCAGGAGTTAAGGCTCCAAGCAGCAAGTGAGAGGAGGTTGCCAGTTGAAACAGCCAAGGCCTGGTGGCGGCCCCCCAAGTCAGCCCAGCTGGGGGAGTGGCCTGGCGGCCTAGGTGAGGCTGGTGTTGGAGCTGCTGGTGGCACTGCCCCGCTTCTGCAGGCAGCGCACAGAGCTGGGGACCTGCAGGCCTGTCGTCACCTGGAAGCTGCCACACCACACCTGGGGGACAGAGAAGGGAGCAGGCAGGCTCAGAAGCCACCTGGGCGCTTAGCACCTCCCCCTCCTATCCTGGGTCACAGAGTGCGGGGGTCTCACTGTGAAGGCAGGCAGCAGGGGCTGTGTGAACTTGGCCTTGAAGGCGTGCAGCAGCTGTTTGGTGCGGGCATTGTAGAAGGACAGGAGGCCTGGAGCGGAAGGCAGAGAGACGGGGGACCCGTGAACAGGGTCTGAGGTAGAGGGGTGGGACGGATGTGGGATGAGGGTGGCCGGGGCCTGGGCTCACCTTGGTGGAAGTCGCAGTGCACGCCCAGGCAGTCGGGCACGGGGACGTCCAGCACCTTGGCCTTGTTGGCATGCTTGGCAGTGAAGCTGACCTGCAGCCAGTTGTTGACGTGCAGGCACCAGGACGCCGCCGTCTTGCCCAGCTGCTCGAAGCGGCCCAGGCTGCGGTAGGCCACTCCCACGCCGAATGCCTTGCTGTCTGGCTCGTAGCGCACCTCCCAGTAGTGTTCCCCACCGTCGATCAGCGTGTCCCCTGTAGGATGGGGTGGGCAGTGGGAACTGGGTACAGTGGGGTCCCAGATGCCCCTCCACAAACGGGCAGCCACCCAAGTACTACCCAGACTACAGCTATTCCCTCCAGACACTCCTTGGTCCCCAGCTATTTCTGCCTGGTACTCCCCAGGCTTCATCAGCTTTACTTAGACACTCACTCAGTCCAGATACTCTCCAAGCCTCAACTAGTCCTTTCAGATGCTCCATGAGTTCAAGCTACTCCTTCTGGATACTTTCAGGCCTCAGAAACTTCCTCCAGTTCTTCCCCATGTTCGGATCCTCAGTCCTTGGTTTTTCCCAGCGGCTAGATAATCCCCAAAGCCTCGCTCCCAGCAGACCTAAGTATTGCCACAGGCCTCAAGTCCTGCCGGTGTTGATTCTCCCTGGGACTCCGTCCTGTTCTTTCTGAATCTAGAGTCTACCCGGAGTTGGAGGCCAACTTCTGCCAGGCCTCAGCCATTCCTGGGGCTCAGATGCCCTTCAGATCTCAGCTGACCCCTGAGTCCACATCCTCCCCAAAGCCCAGATCCTTCCCACCTCAGCTACTCCCCGATCTAGTGACTCCTGAGTTTCAGCCTCTCTGCACACTCCTGTCCCCCCAGGTCACAGCTCATCCCCATCTAATATCTCAGTGCCTCCGCGGGCACAGGACTGACCGCCATGGACATTTCCTTCTCCAAGCCCGCCCCTCTCCGGCCTCAGCTACTCCCCCATCCACAACTAGTCTAGGCTTCACCCAGGGGATAGTCATCTTCCTCTCAAATCTCAGCCACTTGGCAGACATCCCCCATCTTCCCCTGCTTCCTCAAACCCCAACTCTTGGGAAAACCTAGGGCCTCCACAGAGCCTTAATTTCTCCTCAGGTCTTAGCTTATCCCCAGAACGCAGCCACCCCTACCCACCACCCCGATATTACTGACCACATGGAGTTCCTCGCAGCCTAGTCTCCTTATTAAGGCCTTTCCTGTGGTGCTGACTCCCCTAAACTCCAGTCCCCCACGGACGGATCCAGCTTCTCCTTTGCAGAGTCCAAGCACGGTAACTGCGCCTCCAGGCCCAGCCGCCCTCCCAGCTGCTCCGGCACCAGCTCCTCTCCGGCTGATCCGCACACCCTATGCCACTTGCCCCAGGAAATGCCCCCTCAAGCTCCTGCCGGGATTCCTCAGCCCAGAGCCTCCCTCATCCTCAAATCTTGGCATTGCCCAGGACCACAACGACATGTTACTGGGCCCATGCCCACAGAAGCTGTGCCGACGGCTGCCTCGGTTTTCCATCTAAAGGAGCCCGTCCCCCCCTCCTGTCTGCCCGCTCTTACCCAGCACCGTGTAGGACTCAGCGGTGAAGCGATCCCGACCCCCTCGACCTGAGGGCATCCTCTTGGGAGACGGGGTTCCTCTGTGGGCAGCAGCGAGGGGGAAGGGTCAGTTCAGCCCTCACTTCTGCCCTATGAGGGCTTCTCGGGTTCACCCTAGCCACCATGGACTTTTCGTCAGTCCTAGCCAGTACTGGCTGCTCTTCATACACTAGGATCCTGATGTCAGAATATGCCTGTGCTCTTCATGTATGGAAAACTCCTATTCAATCATCAAAACCCAGTTCAGTCTCCTCTCCCTTCATTCACTCTTTGGGTTTGCCCAGAAGCTTGTCCCTCCCTCTACCCCTACCCTGACCACACTGGGCTGTGTGTGTGTCCATGTCCAGCTTGATCTCTACAAGAGACTCAGGGAAGGGAGGGGGCAGGCTACCTGGCTGGAGAGTTGACGGGAGACGCTGTCCTTCCCTTGCCATCTTTCTCGCGAGCCTTGATATCCTGCACCTTCCCGCCCATAGCGTCCCACTCCACGGAGAGATCATCCACCCGTAGGTTCTGGTGGGATGTGGACGCATCCAGGCGGAACATGAACGCTGGGGCCGGGCAGACGCAGGAGTCACAGAGATGGGAAAACCCGGAGAGACACAGAGAGGGATGGAGAAGACGGACAGTGACCAAGACAAACCATGACGGGGACAAAGAACAGAAAGAGACAAACAGACTAAGAGAGAGAGAAAGAGCGACAAAGGCTCAGAGACAGACAGATAGACGAAAAGGCATGAAGACAGAGAGAGACACGATGGGCGGAGTAAGGGGGCAGAACATGCAGCCCGAGAGAGGCCGAGGGCTTGTAGCCTAATGGTCCTCTGGGTCTGAAGCCACTGGGGATTAATGTGTTGCCCTGTGTTTCCCTTGGGGATTAATCGCAGGAAAGGGGCTGGGCTACAGCATGATATAATTAAGCTAGACTGCAGAGGGACTTCATATCAAGGCATGCAAAGGTGTCACTGTAAGAGGCTAAGAAATCTATCTTACTACTGATATCCCATCTCCAACTCTATAAAGCAATTTCTATTTTTCGGAAGAAAGGGAATGTCTCTGTGCACATGTATGCATGTGTGATGATAAAAGTGATCCAGGTATAATGAGATCAACTGCAAAGGCAAAGAATAACAGCAGGTTTACACCAGACACGCAGGCTAAGGAATCTACCGTGGGCTGAGCTTTGAGCTTCCTGGCAGCCAGGGCAAAAAAGGACCATAGAACCCTGATCAGAAGATTCTCATTACACAACAGTCCCTGGAGTCCCAGGAGTGAGGGGTTATGGATTACAGCCAGGGTAGGGGTGGGAGCCAATCACCTGGTGTCTCCAGGGTCACCGGCTCGGAGAACTCGCCTGCAACAGCCTTATTACAGGCCTTCACACGGAAATTCATGAATTTCATGTCAAACTTGAGACCTAGGAGGCAGCAGAGGGATCTCAACATTGTGTAAACTTTGAGCAATTGGTTAGAGGCCCCCGTGTCCCACGGCACTCCCACTGCCCTTCATTCTAAGGAACACCTTCCAAATGACATCTTTCTGCCTTATTCACCTGTGGGGCTATGGATTACCTGGCTCTGCCGCCAGCGCAGACTGACCAATCAGGATGCTCTATGACTCAGTCGCAGGGAGCGGTTCAGAGATACGCACATGACCCAAACTGGCCAATCAGAATCTTCCCTGGGACTTAGGCTTGCATTTCAGGGAGCAGAGTCACTTTGTTCTCGGGGCTGGTGGGCTGGGAGGAAGTTCCTCCTAGGAAAAACCGCCAGCTCATTTGCCAAGCCTCCATGAGAATGCAGCCCCCCACGAGTGCAGGGAACAAAGGTGACTTTGCTGGAACCCCTTGACGGAGCCATGTCTGGTCAAAGATTTTCCTTGCTACTAGGATACAGCCTGCTCTCTCTCTTTTATTAGTTTCTGCCAATCTTTCCAAATAAACAGCAACTTTCAAGAACTTCAAAGCTGTCTTTCCCCGCAAACCAAGCCCCTCTGGGGAGCTGTCCGCACGCCCTCTGCCGCCTCTCCCCGCCTCCCTGCTCTGGACGCACCGTCCCCATCCGCAGGGCCTCTCGGCTGACCACTCCTTCCCTCCTGGAACATCCTCTCGCCCGGCAGCCATGGCACCGCCCTTTCCTGGCTGCTCCCTCTAACCGATCCCATTTGGTCCTCTTCACAGGATCTTCCCTCCCTGACGCGCTTAAATGGCAGAGCGGCTCAGTCCGGGACCCCTGCTCGGCTCGCTATGCCCACAGGCACCGTCTGCCCACCCAAAGCACTCACAGCCCGAGCTCTTGCCCAGACCACATGTCCCGTTGCCCCCCTGCAGGACGCCCACGCTCTGGGTACCCCAAGTGGCACTCAGCACCCTGCCGTAAAACCTATAGCTCCCCTTGCCCTCAGGGTAAAGTCCCCATTCGTCCTCTCACCTGTCCCCACACATGTTCCCTCTGCAAACTTCACTGCTTCCAGACACAAAGCCTCAGGGCTGTGGCCTCTGAGCCCTTGATCATGCTGTTCCTCTGCCTGGAAGGCTTTCTTCACGCCCGTCCCCTTCTCCTTTGGGCCTCAGCCTGGCTGCCACTTCCTCCTGGTGCTCACCCAGCTGGCTTCAGCCTTCTCCGGGAGAGCAGCAGTTTGCCCGGCATCAGCGTCTACTGCCCCAGAGCTAAGACTGCCACCCAGAAACCTGGAACCCAGCTGCCCATGTCAGGCCTCACCCACTGCCTCGGTTCCCGGTCTGCAAACCCGCCATCAGATCCCCCACACTGAGCAAGGTTCACGTGAGGAACGTTAAGTGAGAAACACTTACCCGAAACCCTTCTGTCTTCCCAAGCGATCCATAAGATAGCGGGTGGATTGTAAATAACCACACAGGTTATTTACAGAGGGGAGCACATTCATCAGTACCCTCAACACCACACATCCTTTGATAGATTCAACTTCCTGCCCTTGGGAATTCATTCCCTAGAAATGTCACAGAATCTGAATTTCGTGCAACAGGAAGCCTGAGGTGGAATAGATGTATACCCTGACTGGGGTGGTGGTTACACTAATTTACACAGCGATAAAATGGCGTGTGGGAGTCCACACACACTCGCCATGTGTGCAAAAGTGGTGTTGTGAATCAACACTACAGAATGGGTTGATTCTTGAGTGTTTCTGATATTGCACTATAGTTAGGTAAGCTGCCACTGTTGGAGAAAACTGGTGTGTCCATACAGAACACAACGGAATATTACTCGGCCTTAACAAGGAAGGACAGTCCGACGCCTGCCACAACATGAATGAACTGTGAGGACACTGTGCTTGGTGAATAAGCCCGACACCAAAGGACAAATACTGTCTGATGCCACTCATATTAGATACTTAGCATAGTAAAAATCATAGGGACAGAAAGGAGATGGTGGGGTCAGGGCTGGGGGAGGGGAGGAGAGGGGAGTGAGTGTTTCAGGGGGACAGAGCTTCAGCCTGGGAAGACAGAAAGTTCTGGAGATGGAGGAGGGGGACAGCTGCCTAGTATGAATGCGCTTAATACCACTGAACTGGGCACTTACAAATGGTTAAGATGGTACATTTTGTTGTGTGTATTTTACCATGATAAAAAAAAAAGGGTGGGAAAAAATGGGGCGTGTTTATTTTGATTCCCATGGAAAGAAGCAGCCAATTGCTTCTCAAGCCCTCTCGCTGGCTGCAGGTTTTTCTTTCTGCAATTAGCATGCTCATTATTAACCACGTCTGCTAATTACAGACTCAAACAGGCTGATTACAGCCCTAGAGCTGTGGTGCTAGTTATCTTGTCAGGAGGGCTCTCCCTGCCCAGAGGGTTTCCCCTGGCTCAGGAAGGTCCCTTACACTCATTAGGGACCCCTGATTTTACCATCCTTGGGCCCCTCCCCTACCAGCTGGGTGTATTCCCCCAGGCTTTCTGCCTTCCTTTGACTGCCAAGGAACTCCCCAGAGGGATTTTCCTGACTTTCCTCTGCAAGGGCGGCTCCTGGTACAGATGCTCACTCAGTAGGATGGATGGATGGATGGATGGATGGATGGATGGATGGATGGATGGATGGATGGATGGATGGATGGATGGGTGGGTGATGGATGGATGATGGATGGATGGATGGATGGATGGATGGATGGATAGATGGATGGGTGGATGGATGGATGGGTGGATGATGGATGGATGGATGGATGGATGGATGGATAGATGGATGGGTGGATGGATGGATGGATGGATAGATGGATGGGTAGATGGATGGGTGGATGGATGGACGGGTGGATGATGGATGGATGATGGATGATGGATGGATGGATGGATGGATGAGTGGATGGATGGATGGATGGATGGATGAGTGGATGGATGGATGGATAGATGGATGGGTGGATGGATGGACGGGTGGATGATGGATGGATGGATGGATGGATAGATGGATAGAAGGGTGGATGGATGGATGGATGGATGGATGGATGGATGATGGATGATGGGTGGATGGAAGGATGGATGAGTGGATGGATGGATGGATGGATGGATGGATGGAGATGGGTGGATGGATGGATGGATGATGGATGGATGGATGGATGAATGATGAATGGATGATGGATGATGGATGGGTGGATGGATGGATGGATGGATGGATGATGGATGGGTGGATGGATGGATGGAGATGGGTGGATGGATGGATGGATGATGGATAGATGGATGGATGGATGAATGATGAATGGATGATGGATGATGGATGGATGGATGGATGGACGGATGGATGGATGATGGATGGATGGATGGATGTGTAGATGGATGACGGATGGATGGATCATGGATGGATGGATGACGGATGGGTGGATGGATGATGGATAGATGGGTGGATGGATGCTGGACAGCAGAGGTAGACGGGGGTAGAGGATGCTTTCTCTCCCTGTGCTCAGTTCCCTTATCTGTAAAATGGTGATTATAAGCATGCCCACTACACGTGGGTAAAACACTTGGCACACAGCAAGTGCTCAACAAAGGTGCAGTGGCTGTCAGCAGTATTGTTTTCATTACTATTTCTTTCTGCTGCTCCCAAGTAGCCCAGGAGTCTGCTCTGACAAGAGGCCTGGGGGTCATGCACGAGCCCCAGCCAGCTGATGGGGAAATGGGCGCCCGGAGGGGCCGAGCTGTCCTTACCAGTCAGCGTGCACTCCGTCTGCCGGATGCCCTCAATCACCATCCAGGGCTGCTCCTCCTTGAGGCGGGGCAGGCCTTCGAAGTTGGTCCGCCGATACTCCAGCACATAGTGGTCGATCTTGCTGTCCTCGTCCGGCATGCGCCACACCAGCGTCACACAGTTGTCTGCCACCAAGGACTCGGCCAGGTCGATCACGGGGGTGCTGGGCACTGCCCAGGACAGAGGAGAGGGGTCAGGGTTCTGCACCAGCAGGGGCGGGCCTTGCTGGAACCCCATCCACACAGCTGACCTGCTTGGGGAGTGGGGCCTTCTCTGGATCCCAAGCTTAGGGGCAGGATTTTTTTGGGTTCTGGGTGCTGGGGCTGGAATCTCCTCAGGGTTCCACCACGGGGTGGGAGAGTGGGGAAGAGCTGAGAAAGGGCTGGGCCTTCACAGGATTCCACCATTTAGAAGTGGGACATTTCCAGAATTCTCTACCAACTGGGGGCATGGCCCTCATGGGACCCCACGGCTCCACCACCAGAGATGGGAGCTCCTTGTGGACACACCCACATGGGTGGGCATTCTGAGGGCGCCGGCCCCACAGACAGGGCCTTCTGGGGTTCAGCATCGGGTTGCCAGCCTGACTCCAGGCCTTACGGCAGGGCCCCTCTGGCTCCAGGGCCATTTCCCCGAGACCCTGGCCCTCCAGGGAGCCCCCCTCTCACCAGGCAGGAACTTGAGAGCCTGCAGCATCCTCCGCTCCTGTGCAAAGTCCACCATGAGGTGGCTCATGTTGTCGCTGACCTTGGCTTTGAGCGACAGCCGGAAGGCAGGGGCCATTGTCACACTGCAGGAGAGGAGGCGGAGGCAGCCTGCTGGCAGGCATCACAAGGGAGCACAGGCCAGGTCCCCCGAGATGTGCGGGGAGGACCCCCACCCCTTTGTCCCAGTCCATTGTTTTGGGCCGAGGGACCCTCACCTGGGGGTCCCCACCTGCACACCAGGGGTGGGGCACTGGGGTGGGGGCCAGATCCTAGCATCTTACCCATCTTTGATTTGCTTGGCAGCCTAGAAAGAGGGACAGAATGATTTTCAAAGAGTTGTCGCACCTGAATCAGAAACCCACTTACGCAGACAGGAAAACTGAGGCCCAGAGTGGTAGTCATTTGCCAAAGTCCTCAGCACCGGGGCAGAAACCCTTAGCTGTCCCCTGAAGAGATGGGGGGGCAAAGATAGGCTCCCACCCCTACTCCCACCTCCTGCCCTATGCCCAGTATGAACAATTGGCAGATTTAGCAAATACAAGTATAGGATGCTCAGTTAAACTTGCATTTCAGATAAGCAATATATGCTTTTTTAGTATAAGTACATCCCATCCAATATTTGGGATGTAGTCACACTAAATATTGCAGAGACCATACTTATACTAAGCGATCATTCATAGTTGATCTGAAATGCAAATCTAACTGGCTGTTCTGTATTGTATCTGTCAGCCCTTCCAATATGGCTTCTGGGGAGCCCACCTGTGGAAAGTCCTCACTGTCTGTGGCCTGCAGGGTCTGGTTGGCCGTCTCCAGAAGCTCCTCAGAGCTCTCCAGGGCCCGTGTGCAGGCAGCCAGCTGGTTCTGCAGGTGGCACGGCACCAAGGGAAGAGATACCCCCTGCTCTGCACCAAACCCCCCCAGGAGCCCCCACTGCCCTTGGGATCCAGGGTACCCATGTCCTCCAACTCCAGGAGGGAGAGGGAGGCTGACAGGAGGCTGGGCCTCGCTCCTGGCAGCTGCTCAGAATCACCTGGGAATCCCTTCCTTAAGAACTCCCATGCCCAGCCCACACCTGGAGCCCTGGGGCTGCACATTCCCCCCGGGAGCGGGAATCTGGGGTGCAAGGAAGTCACCCACGAGGTTTTAGTGCAGCTTCGCCCCAGCTCGGAGTCTGAGACCCCCTGGGAGCCACAGAGGGCATCTGGCGAGGGGTGATGGTGTCAGTTCTGGGGGACCCGTGGGAAGGGCTGAGAAATTGGAGGCACTAGGTGAGGACAGGGCCACTGGCGCGTCTGGCTCTGGACCCTGCAGACATGTGGGCATCTCAGAGAAGTGGCACAGGACGAGGGGCACAGATGTACAGCCAGACTCCAAGGTCAGCGGGGTTCTGCTGAGTCTGGGGGGGTGCCGTGGCGGTAGCATCTGGGTGGGGGTGCAGGTGAGGCCCCCTGGCACACCTGCAGCTCGTAGGTGCGGCTGGCGCGGTCCTGCTTTATCTTCATGAGCATGCCCTCCTTCAGCTCCTCCAGGAGGGAAAAGAGGGACTGGAACTCTGCCTCCAGGTCCTCCTGCACCTTGGCCGAGTTGGCCTTGGAGAGACATGGGATTGGCCAAAGCCCGAGCTCAGACAGGGAAACTGAGGCCTGAACGGGGCAGCCAGGCCCAGAGTGCCAGGGGCATCAGCAACAGGCTGGCTCCAATGGCTGCCCCCTCCCTCCCTCCTGCCCATCCACTGCCCAAGACTTCCGCACTGCCCTCCCTGCCCCCTTGGGGTGCCTTCCTCACCTCCACATTCAGCAGCATCTGCTTGAGGGAGTAGATGAAACTCTGAATCTCCTCATTCTTCACAGCCAGCGTGGTGATGATCTTCCGCAGAGCCTCCTGCGCCAGGGAAGCCCGCACACACGCCGGGCGGGTGAGCCCCTGCGCCTGGCCCAGATCCCACACTTAGGGCTCCCAATCTGCCCCCAGGGACCCAGGGAAGAGAGGTGGGGGCCACCGTGCCAATGGGCTGGTGCACCCCACCTGCCAGGAGGCAGGCCCTGAGCCCTGGTTCTGCGTTCCCACGCCAGCAAGTGGGCACCGCGAGCATGCCCATTTTACAGGGAAAGAAACTAAGGCTTATCCAGAAACTCTCAGGAAGAGACAGACTTGGTCTGAGCCCGGCCTGCCTGAGCACAAAGCCTTCGCCCGCGCACCAATGCCCTGCAGGAGAGTGCGGAGTGAGGGGCTGCTTAGGCAAAGAAAACCCCAGGGGAAAATGAAATGCTGCCTGCAGAAAATGGGCTAAGCTGGAGAATGGGACACCCTGGGAAAAGGGATTATCAAGGAGAAAAGGGGAACCTGGGGAGGGGGGTGCCAGTGGGCCCAGGTAAGTGCAGAGGGGGCAAGAAGGCCTGGGGTAGGGGATGCGGGGAGGGAAGAAGGCCGCGTGGGAGGATCCTGCTGGGGCCTGGAGCCCTGCCCCAGGCCTTCAAGGCCCTTTTTCTGGGGGCGCCGGGTCGGTAGGGTCACCTGGGCAGACCTGGCAGGCGTCCTCCGGAACGGGGCAGGGCAGGGCCGGGACACCTGGTCCACAGTCCGGATGCACGGCGTGGGGGAGGGGGATCAAGGCTGGTTCCGGGATACTGAGCGCGGGTTGGGGCACGGAGGGGCTGCACCTGGACCCAGGCCAAGATGATGGAGGGTCGGGCGGGGGGCGGGGGCTGCGTTCCAAATCGGGGGCTAAATCCGGGCGGGGCTGCGGCGGGGGTGGGGCCTCGGCCGCAGGGAAGCCGGCGGGGAGGGCACTGCAGCATCACCTGGTCCCCTCCCGCAGCCCACCGCCGCCGGGGGCTCCGCTCCGCCCCGCCCGGTCCTACCCTCTGGTCCTCCATGGCTGCAGCCCAGGTCGGCCCGGCCCGGCCCGCGGGCCCTGCTCGCTCTCCCAGTCCCAGAGCTGCCTTTGCCGAGGCCGGGAGCCAATGGCCCGCCGAGCCCTCGCCGCCGCCGCCGCCGCCGCGCCCCCAGTCAGCGCTCCATCACTGGCCGCAGCGCGCAGGCGCACCCTCCGAGACAGGCTGGGAAATGTAGTCCCTGATTAGGGCGGAGTCGGTCACTGAAAGCTGGAGTCCCCGAGCATGCGGCCCACTAGGAATTCTTGGTTGTGATGGCTCAGCTGGAAAAAGCCAGAACCTGGGAGGCAGGATGCCTGGGTTCGACTCCTGGCCCTGTCGTGTGATCTTAGACCCATCCCTGGTCTCCCTGTGTGTATGCTCAAGCAACTGCTTAGCAGCTGCTCAAACTAGAATTCCAACACCCCGGCCAACCCTGACTACTCATATGCCTTGCATCTACTGAAAAGCCAAAGCCTTTTGCCCAAGCGGGTGTTCAGTTTCTACTGCCTTCTTTCTTACCCAACATCACAACCCAACTCCTATACATCCCACAAAGCCCCAGGCTCTGACATCTCTTCCTCCAGAAACCTCTGTCTACCCAGAATCCACGGGGCCAGGAACGTATGTGTACTGCTCTTGTCTTCCCCGTTTGCCTAGAGCTGAACCAATCCAGGATCTACAGCATTGCCCTGGCAGTAGAGCTTCAGAAAGTCTGCAGGAGGGGGAGGCCTGCACAGGGGGAGGCTAGGAGCTTGTGCGGCTGTTGGTCGTGTGGGGAGAGTGCCACCGAGGGGCCTCCCCGTGGTTGACAGGAATGATTCTGCAAAGGAGGCAGGCCCTCCTCTTTCTGGGTGAGGAAGGAGGTCACATGGTGGTTGAGGGGTAAGACATTGAGGCCTGGGGGATCTGACCCCTCCTCCTGGGGTGACAGCTGCTTCTGCAGAGCTGGGCAAAAGTCCAGAGCCTATGACTCCCCTCAAAAGGTTCCCCAAACTTCTACCCAGGCTGTGGGGGCAGGAGGACCTCCCATACCTGCTGTGGGACCCAAAGCCACCAGCAGAAATCCATACTTTTGACCCTCAAAGAAAGATGTTTTGAGGGCAAAAATCACTGAAGCTGGGATTGCTCTATTCAACCTGCCACTCAAGCCTCTGCTGACTTCTCCCCTCCCCCACGCCTGCATCACCTGGCCTTCCAGTGTGTTCCCCCAGCCCAGGTGTGTTTAGGCAGAGTCTTCAAGAAAGTGTTCCATTCGCTAGGACCCATTGTCTCCACTCACGGATGCATCCCGACTTTTAGATTAAAAAAAAAATCTTCTGGGGAAACCGAGGCAGGAGGCAGCAGGAAGTGGGGCCCCAGCAGCACTGGCCGCCTGACATCAGACCTCGGCTGCCTGGCCTAGGTATCACATCTGCCCCTGTGGCGGGGGTGGGGATTGTGGCAGGAAGTCTGTCAAATTGAAAGGGAAGTGGAGGCAATGGGGTGCGGGCCATGAGAGGGGGACCTGGTGGGCCAGGAATGGGGTCCCTGGGCATGGTGCTGGTCCTCCTGGTGCAGGTCTGGGGTGAGTATGTGAGCCTCCCCCGCCTCTGGCTCTTCTGCTGTGTGTCAGCCCGGCTCCTGCCCTTGTGACTCGGAGCCCCTCTAACCTGAGTCTCTCTGCCCTGCTAAACAGGGTCTCCTCTCTCGGACGCTCAGAACCTTTTGCGGGCTTGAATGGCTCTAGCAAGGGTCCTCAGAGGGGGCCCCTAAAGTGGATTTACACCATGACCTACATAGCAGTCTCGCATGACGTGGCTTTGCTGGCCTCTATTTTTCCCACTCTTCCCCTTATCCGGCCTGCTGGCTTTTCTTTCTTTTCTTTTTTCTTCAACACACCAAACTTGATCCTACCTCTGGGCCTTTGCACCGGCTGTTCCCTCTGCCTGGAACACGATTCCCTGGATCTCTCTCAATTCTCTGGAGTCAGCGGCATTGCGTCACAAATGCCAGGAACTTGACCCACGCACACTCCTTCTGGGGCGTCCAGCAGGCACCTCAGACTTCCCATGGCCAAAACCAAACTCCTACTCCAGCCCTGCTCCTTCCTCATTGTGCCCTATTTTGGCCAAGAGCCACCGCGTCCACACCGCCACAGTCCCTCAGGCTAAAACCTTGGAAATCCGCCCCCACCCCTTTCCCTCTCTCCTGCTTCGGTTCTTGCCGTTCTTCCAGATGCGACTTGCAGATTCTGTTCAGATTCTGACCATTTCTTCCCAGGGGCCTGCCCCGGCACTGCTCCCCTGGACCCTCGCCTCCCACGGCTGCTCATTCCCCCACCCCTTAGTCTGTTCTCACCTCCGGGGTCTGAAGATTTTTTTAAAACTTAAATTGGACCACGTTTCCTCCCTGCTCCCTGGCTTTCCCTTCACGCTTAGATTAAAAAGCAAACTGCTTACCCTTCCCCATCCCCACCTCCCCACCCCCTCCACACCGCACCCCGGGAACCTGCAGAGCCGTGGATAAGCCACCCCTTCTGCCCCTTCTGATCCTGCTTCCTCCCTCTCTGCCCCTTGCTTGCTCTGCTCTGGCCACATGGGCCTCCTTGCTGTTCCTGCAACTTACCAGCCACAGTCCTGCCCCAGGGCCTTTCCACGGGCTGTTCCCTCTGCCTGGAATGTTCTTTCTCCATATCTTCCTTCCTTCCCATGACTGGCTGCTTCTTCCCATTCAGATCCCTGCTCAAATGTCACCTCCTCTGAGAGGTCTTCTCTGACCACCCTCGAAAAGCAGATTTTCTCTCATCTCTTCCCTACCCTCTATTGCCGCTCCTGATTCCTTTTGTATCAAGATTCTCACTTCACGCCTTCCTGCGTGTCTCTCCCCCAGACTGTCAGCTCCA
Source organism: Manis javanica (assembly GCF_040802235.1). Taxonomy (NCBI): domain Eukaryota; kingdom Metazoa; phylum Chordata; class Mammalia; order Pholidota; family Manidae; genus Manis; species Manis javanica. The sequence goes on along the minus strand of NC_133168.1, from coordinate 95,884,139 downwards.
TGACGGCAGGGGATTTTATCTTATCACAGTCACCTCTGCATCTGTGTCCACAGTGTCCAGCACAGGGCCTGGCACACACAAGGCGATATTTATGTGGCTGAGAGCTGGAATCTCACAAGTGCTGAGAGCCTTACACCCATTTCACAGATGAGGCTGTTGATCACCTTGGAAAGAGCACCCAGATAGCAAGGTTTCAAACACACATACACACTCACAACCACACACTCACCTCTTCTGTCCCCCAGCCTTGCAAGGAGCCACAAGCCTGAGTGTGCAGCAGGGGCCCAGGTTTCTCCAGGTGAGGCAGGACAGCCAGGTGACCTTGGCCTGCCAGGTGGTGCTCACTCAGGCCTGGGAGCAGCTTCGTGTCTGGTGGACCAAGGACCTTGACGTCTTGTGCGGCCTCCTCCTCCTCACCAACGGCAATCTCAGCCTGGAGGACTGTGGGCCCCAGGGATGGCTTTCCTGGCGGCCCCCTGGCAATTTCACCCTGCAACTGGACCGCGTGAGCCTCAGAGACAGTGGGAACTACGTGTGCTGGGCGGCCCTGGAGATTCCTGAGTTGGAGGAAGCTGAGGGAAATGGGACACAGCTCCTGGTGGAAAGAGGTATGACAGTGCGTGGCAGGCAGAAGCAGAGATTTGGGACTGCTGGAATCTGAAGACTCTAGAATCTCAAACTCCTGGCCACGTAAACTCTAAATTCTTTGAGTCAGATCCTTAGGACCGGAAATCCCGGAAACTCAAGTACATTGAATTCTAGAATCCCAGAACCAAAGGTACATGGGAAGTTATAATTCTAGACCAGGGCTTAGCAAACATTTTCTGTAAAGGGCCACATAGTAAATATTTTCTGTTTTGTGGACCACATGGTCTCTGTTGCAGCAACTCAGCTCTGCCGTCATAGTGCAAAAGCTGCCGTAACGTATGTATAGCAATAGACAGACTGGGTTCCAATAAAACTTTATTAAACAAAAAAACAAAAACAAAAACAGGCAGTGGGCCGGATTTGTTCTGCAGTCTGTAGTTTGTTGAGCCCTGTTCCAGAATATCATATTCATAGAGACTCTTGAATATATATAATTCTGGAGTTTGGGTTAAAAACAATCCCAGAATCTTTTTTTAAAATGTTATTAAAGTATATCTTACATACAGAGAAACGCACACGCTGTCAGGGGCCAGCTCAATGGATGTCCTAATCCATTTGGACTACTGTAACAAAATACTGCAGACTGGGTGGTTTATAAACAACAGAGATTTATTTTTTAATTATTCTAGAGGCTGGGAATCCAAGACCCAGGTGCCAGCATGGGTACGTTCTGGTGAGAACCATCTTCTTGGTTCACTGACTGGTGTCCTCTCACTGTGACCTCACATGGAGGAGGGGCGAGGGGGCTCTCTGGGATCTCTGTCATAAGGGCACTGATCCCATTCACCCTCAGGACCTAATCTCCTCCAACGCCTCACCTCCTAACACCATCACCTTTGGGGCTTAGAACTCAACATATGAATTCTAGGGGGGCATATTCAAACCATAGCAATGGATGTCTGCAGCCTGACCTCACCCATGCACTCACCACCCAGCTCAAGAAAGATAGTATTTCCTGCCTCCCAGACACCATTCTCATGCCCCCGGATAGATAGTCCTCAATACACAACCACATGATCTTGACTTCTGGCAGCATAGATCTGTTTTAGCTGGTTTTGTATTCTATTTAAATAGAATCATAGAGATACTCTCTTTTGTGTCCGGCTTCTTTCACTCAACATGTTGTCTGCAAGATGCGTGCATGTTGGTGCGTATAGCTAAGGATCATCCTTTTTCCTTGCTGTAGAGTATTCCACGGTGTGCCTCTACCACCATTTATCAACCCAATTTCCTACTGATGACCGTTGGGCAGCTTCCAGTTTGGGGATATTATAAATAAGGCTGCTATGAACAATCTAGAACTTGTCTTTGGGTCAACATATGTACACATGTCTGTCATTACCTAGGATAATTCTAGAATCTCAAACCACAGAATAGAATTTTGCAGTTCTAGAATGCTAGGGACCTAAAATTCTAGGCTCACAGAATTACAGCATACATTCTCCGTGGGGAATATCACCCCAAATGAGGCAAAAATTGGTGCTTGGGGGGGGCAAAGAAAATCTTACTATTTTTACATATAAAGCATAGATATATTGACAGTTCATAAGCAGATTTAAAGTATAACTGGTATTAAAATTGCATGGAGGAACAAAATAAGATTATAGAAAGTCTCTTTAGGAAGGCAATAATGAAAAAAGGTTAAGAAACACTGATATAAAGGATCAGACAATTCTACGATCTTAGAATTGCAACGTCTTTAAATATTTAGATAGACTCCTAGAATTTTGTAGTCTCAGAGTATGTAAGAGCAGAGAATTCTAGAACTCTAGAATCCAGGATTAAAAGCCCTTGACTCTCAAGGGTGGAAGGAACTTTCTAGATCAGCTAAGCCTGCTTCCTCATTTTACAGATGAGAAAGCTGAGGCCCAGAGAGGACCAAAACATGTCCTGCCACGCACACAAGCCAGGATGCAGCTGCTTTCTTGAGAGCCCGGCTCACACACTCACCCCACTGTGTGTGATGACCTCTTAGGGGACAAAGCGTGCCTAGGGGCTGGTGATCCAGGCTGACCTGCTGGGGGTCCTGTTCTCTTGATGGTTTCTGAGGGCCTCAGACACATGCCTGGAGCCATCAGGGAGAACGGAGGCAGCCCCGGGTCCCAGCCCCAAGAGATGCCCCGCTCCTCTCCAGCTGGCAGGCCCCACCCACTGCCTGCCTCTGGGGGGCCGTGTGTTTTGACTGTCTTGCCCACCCCCCAATGCGGAGAAGGCCAATTACCAATTAGCAGAAGTGGGTAGTGGAGGCGCCAGGCTGTGCGTTGTTGCCAGCTGCGAGGGAGCGGGTGGGCATGGATCCAGCTTTAGCCCAGCTGGCTTCCCCGACCCCAAACAGCTGCTCAATAGCCCCCAGGGACCGCCGCCAACTTTAGACCCTGCAAGACGAAGCGGTCGGGGGTGCTGGGCGTCATCTTAGTCACAGCAGAAGGAGCCTTTGCCTGGGGTTCATGTTCGTTATATAGACCCGGAAGCATGTCCCCACTCTACCGTTCACTTGCTGTGTGCCCTTGGGCAGGTAACTTGATCCCTCTGTGCCTGCTTCCTTGGTTATCAAAATACAGCTAATAGTGCCTTCCTCATCAGGTTAGGTGAATTTAAAGTGATTACATCTAAAGAATTTATTACAGGGTCTGGAATACTCAATAAGTAGTTAACTATTATGTCTACAGTGCTGATTATTCAGCAAGACTCAAATGTCCAGGCCAGTGTAAGCGGTTTTGTTTATTTCTGAAACAGGGAAGGAGAGGCCAGTGAGGCGATCAATGCCTTTGTTCAAAGCAGGGCCCAGCTGCTGCCTGGGTGTGTGACCCCAGGCAAGTGACTTGGGCTCTCTGAGCCTCGGTTTGCTTCTCTGTAGAATGGGTTTGCACAGAGTAGGGCTCAAATCACAGGAGCCATGAGGACGAGGGACCTCATGACCAGGATGCCAGAGCTCATGGTGGGGATGGTGGAGCTCAAGATGAGCTCGCGCTCAAGCTGACAGAGCTCCTGACGATGGTGATAGGTAGGGGCTGAAGGTGGGATTGACAGGGCTTGTGATGGGAATGGTGGAGCCTATTGTGGGGTGATGGGGTTCATGACAAGGACGGGGGAGCTCATGGTGGGGATGACGGCGAGGGTCATGGCGAGGATGATGGAGCTCAGGACCAGGGTGATGCAGCTCCTGATGAAAAAATCCAGTTGCCAGTCATTTCACAGTGAGCCAGCAAAGGAGGAAACAGGGTCAGAGGGAACACCTGCCGGAACGCCCACAGCCGGCAATGGCAGGAACCCTGAGGTCCTGCATGGGGCTAGGGGGGCTTTAGCCCTGAAGGGAGCAGGAGGCTGGACGGGACATGATTCCTTTCCTGCAGATGGCTGGCTGACGAACCCGAACCAGATTCGTTTCCCAGGTGAGCCCCGCCCGCGCGTCCCTCCTCCAGCTCCGCCCCTGCCCCGCTCCCACCTGACCGCCTCCTACCCTACCCAGCCCCCAACCCAGGCCTTCTCCTCGCGCTGCTGGTGGCCGGGGGCGTTGCCGTGGCCGCTGTCGCGCTGGCCGCCTGGATCTGGGGCCGCCGCCGCTGCGGGCAGCAGGAGACAGGGAACCGTGCAGGTAGCCGCGGCCCCCGCGTGGCGGATGCGAGAACTGCAGCCGTTCGGCAAGGATTGAACGCAGCCCCCACCTGCCCTTCTGGAAGGAGGAAGGGTGGGGCTGTGGGGTGCAGAGAAGGGGGATAGATGGGGAGGGCTGGCCCTGCACCCGTGGGGGGGGGGGTGCTGGAGAGGGCCAAGATCTGTTAAGTGACAGTTCCCTCTTGGTTTTGTCATCCGTCTCACCCCACGCAGGGAATGCCCTCTACAGCAACGTCCTGTACTGGCCCCCGAGGGCCCCAAAGGAAACTGAGACATGGCCTGTGGAGGGGAAGGCGCTGGACATTCCCAGGGAGGGCCAGAAAGGCCAGAGCTTCTACTCCGTCTCTTTCTCCCAGCGTCCCAGCCCCCAGCAGCGTCAGGCCCCCAGACCTTGCCCCGGCCCCAGCCCCAATCACCCCATCTCTACCGGCGGAGTGTCTCCTGGCCCAGGCCCCTCTGACAGCCAAGGTCAAGAGGGTTCCCTGAACTGAGAAGAGGAACGGAGACTCTGGGGACCCGGACAGGGGCCCCCGGTGGCCACACGAAGCCGCGACTGATTCCAGGGGGACTGGGGGGCCCAGCAGCCCAGCCCATTTCTTTCAGGGAAGGCCCCTGTCTTCATTTCTGTGGCGCTGGACCTCTCGCTTGCCCCCAGCACACTCAATAAAGGCTTGTAGAGAAAGCAAAGCTAGGCTTTGTGGCGATTTGGGGGTACTAAAGAGATTTAAGGGGTCACCTGGGTGTCCCAGAGGGGTCTCCGTGATGATCCTCCAGCTTTCCTCTCTTTTCTTTGGAGGGACGTGTCCAATTAGCAGAGAAGTAAGGCCCCCAGCCCCCAAGCAGTGCCCTGAGCTGTAAGTGACCCCCTCCAGCTGGTGTACCCTCCCAGGAGAGAGATGGGAGCTCCCTGTCACTTCTCAGCTCCTGGGGTCTCCTGTCCGACTGTCACCTTGAAGTGACACCAACTGGGCCCGCCCCCCTCGCCCACGCTGCCGTTTCCATGGGGACAGATGTCCTTTCTGCGCAGCAGCCTCCGCTGCGCGGGCCCTGCGAGGGAGGGCCGAGTGGGGTGGGGCTGCCTGGAGCGCCTTGCCCCTCAGTTTCTCCATCTTTGTATCTGCGGGTCTCCAGCGTCTCTGGATTTTCCTTTGCCTCTTTCCCTCTCTCCCTGCCTTCCTCTAGCTCTGAGCTTTGCTTACTGCCTGTGAGCAATTCGGGCGCCAACCCCAGCCCCGTCCCCAAACGAGGAGTGGGGACACCCTTCCCCTTCCCAGGGCCTGGATCCCTGCCGCCCAGAAAGGACATTTGAAACGCACAATAACATTTATTTTCCAGGCCAGCGGAGGGCTTCAAGGTGCAATTCTAGGCCCTGAAACCCAGAAGGGGGCCGAGAAGGTGGCTCTGGTGAAGACCCGGAGCCTGGACGGGGAGGGGGTCTCCCCCTCAGGCCTCCGGGCCCGGAAGGATGCCCGGCGGTTTGCAGCCGGCAGCACAGAGACCAGAGGTGGTCAGGGGCTCTGCGTGGCCACCGGGTACAGCAGGGCCAGGTGCTCGGCGCCCTGCACGGGCAGAGGGCGGGAGCTGTAATGCAGGACAAGCTCAGGCACGCTGGCGAAGGGACCGCTGTGCTGCCCCAGCACGTACTGATTGTCTCGGGTCCGGGCGAACTTCAGGTGCAGGAAGCCCTGGCTGCTCCTGCAGACAGGTGTCACAGGGGGCTTTCGGCGCCCCAGACCCACTCCAGCCCTAAAGCCACCCCCTCGTGGCCCCCAGGAGCCAGGGACTGGCATCCCAAACATTTCCGGTACACATTTGGGGCCAAGCTGCTGGCATGTTCCACACTAGCAGGGACGCACCCCACGCTCTCCGCTTTGGAGGCAGGCTGGGGGTCCTCGTGGGGGGAGGTCCCTCTCCTGGAACACAGACTGCACTTGCTCTCCAAACATCCTGATGCCTGCGCTCCCCACTAGTTTAACCACCCCCAGTCTGGCGTCCCTGTCCTTTTTCCATCCCTGGTGGATGGAATGATCTCGAACTTGAGAATTTTATCATCGTCATTAATAAGAATCAAGCACTCCCTCTCTCCTGGGCACTATTCTCAATCTTTTTCCGCGTACTTTTTTTTTTCCCATTCAATCATCCAAGTATTACCATGAAGTAGATCTTATTAGTATTCTCGTTTCACAGATGAGAAAACCGAGGCCCAGAGAGGTTGAATGATTTAGCTAAGGTCACACAGCTAGCAAGTGGCAGAGGCAGGATTTGAACCCTTCTCCAAGCCCTCAACCATCTTGGGCTTTTAGGAATCTCACACCCAGATGCCTAGAATAATCTTAGAAGTGGTTTTATAATCAGACACTTAGAATTATAGGCAGAGAAGTGCACAGAACCAGGGTCTCAAACTCAAAGGCCTACAGAGCTACTGAGATTCTAGCCCCAGAAGCACACAAATGGATATACTTTAACTTTTGGACTGAAAAAGTCCAAAGGAAACATCTGGTTCCCCATCTCACCCAAGTCCTAGATTTACTGTATGGCTTCCACGCCATCTTCTTGCATACCTCCAGTGACAGGGAGCTCATTCTCCTTGGAACCATGTTTTTGGCCTCCCTGGAAGCCCCGCCCGCTGGTCCCGAAGCCCCACCCACTGCCTGCTGGCGCCACACCCCTCTGCTCCCCCGGAACTAATAGGAAAACACGACACACGCGGTCCCGTGACCGTCTGTCCCTCCCGGGCCAGGGTTCTCACCTGAGGGACAGGGAACAGTCCTGCGGGCTGGTCTCGCTGAGCCGCACAAGGTAGCTGCCTTCTTTGCAGAGCGACAGGAGGTTCTCGGCGTCCGCCCGGCTCAGCGGGCCGTGGAACCACCTAGGGGTTCAGGGGAGGTGTCTCACGAATGGGACGATCCGCCTTCAGACCCACTCTGGGGTCTGGTGCAGGAACGGCTGGTCCAAGGACTTGTGATCTCCAGGCAAACAAGCAGGAAAGATTCCCCTGGGTTTCTCAGGGGAGCCTGGTTATCAGGCAGACCCGGCTTTCTCGGGGAGGCGGCAGCTGCTCCCTCCCTGACCTTGATTTCTAGAGCCTCCGCGCGCGCAGGGTCCTCATGGTGCTCGGATGCCCCCCGCGCTCCCAACCGGAATCACTTGTGTATCACTTTCCTATTTGCCGCATCTTGTATCCTCACCCACTTGTACCATTTCTTAACCGAGTATATCTTTACTGTGCTCCGACAGGTTAGCAGTTGCAAGCAAGGTGTCAAAGGCAGATGAGCACCAGACTTGGTGGTGGTTTGTATTGAAAGAAAATGGAAAAGAAGATAAACACCCCCCCCCCCCGTGCGTCAGTGTTAATCAGTTCTAATGTATGGCCCACCTAAGAGGTTTGGGAACGACTGTGATAAACACACACGGGCTGGGCTCCAGGGGCTTAGGGAGTTCCTCCAGGAGCTCCTAGGCCGAAGAGGCACAGAGAAGAAGACCCAGACCCTTCCATTCTGGGTGCCTCACCCCTGCCCCAAAGTTGGGACCCCCTCAAAATCCTGAGGCACACAGTTCCATCCCAAGATCTCCTAGGGGCAAGGATGTTTGGGTTCTGTCTCTTTGCCCTCAGGCTTTGCTCTAAGCCCCACCCAAGTGCAGACTTACTCTGAGCTAAGGCACCACCTTGGCGGTTTTGAACCTAAGGCTCAGAGAGGTTAAGTGACTTGCCAAAAGCCACACTGCTAAGAGATGAAGGGTGGAGATTTCAACCTGGAACCTGATGCCGGAGAGAAGGTAACTCCGTCTGATTTTGCATTGCATCTAACTAGGTGTGTAGCACACAGTAGGTGCTGGTGCCCCATGAAGATTAGTTGAAGAAATGAATGACGTGAATGAATGAATCGAAGTTCCTCCAGACGCCCCAGTCAGAGGAGTCTAGCTGGTATGAGGCAGTGAGGGATTCAAGATGGCTCTTTCATCCTCAGCTTCCCCACTCACGGCTGTTTCTCCACGGGCAGGGCTGGGTCCACGCGCTCTGCGGACTGGGGACTTCTGGGCAGGGGTCTCCGGAGCTCCTTGCCTGAGCCCGGGGTCCTTTCCCACTCTGGACTGTCAAACTGCACTGTGGGGGTGGTCAGAGAGAAAAGGGTCAAGCGTCACCTGGTGGGGGCAGGGACGGGGCAAGAGCAAGCCAATGGATTCTCAGCATGAAGGGCATGCCAGCTTGGGACAACCTATCAGAATCCAAAAGAGAAGGGTTGGGTCTAAGGCTGGGGCAGGATTGGCTCAGGAGCAACCAATTGGCTTCAGAATGAAGAGGCGTGGTCATATCTAAGTCTGGTGGCATGGAAGGGCAGTTGGGAAGTTTATGGCCAAGCCACGAAGCTAGAAAACCACCCCCAGTGTGCAGACAGGAAGACTGAGGTACTGAGCCTCGATTTTCCTCCCAGTCATACAACTTCTGGGGCAAAGCTGGGTTTGCACCACTCTTCCTGGTCCCAGGTATTTGTTTCTTAAAGCTGACCTTGTTACTACCCCTTTTACAGAAGAGGAAACAGGCTCAGAGTCTAGTCCAAGCTTACCCAGCTCAGGAAGGAACTGACCCCAGGTCCGCCTAATGAGAGCTACTAAGAAACGCTACCCTCTCAGCTCTGGAGTAATTGAGCATTTTCTAGCATTCATTTTACAAACACCCTGTTTGTAAGGTACTATAAGGACCCTTATTTTATAGGTAAGGGAACTGAGACTCTGATAAAGTGACATAAACCCAGGTCCAGTCTGACACTAAAGCCTCTCCCTGCACTGTACTGAGCAGAAGGAAGACGTACTGCACTCTGATACATTTGAGTTTATGAGAAAGATCCTGGGAAGAGAAATTTGTGACTATCAAGTCATTCACTCTAGTGAGAATTAATGAACTACCAATGCAGCAGGTGACTGGGGTCTCCTTTTTAAGTTGAGACAAGGGGATATGGCCAGAGTAGGAAATAAACACGGGCATTCAGGGCCTGGAGGGTCAGGGCCTGGGCCAGAAAAGCACCTGCAAATGCCTTGGAGATGTGGTCTTTCTTCCACTCCCAGGGCTGGTCGTACTCGTCTGCTGGCCGCTCATCGTCCTGGGGCATCCGGCTCTGGCGAGGCCGCCTCCCGGAAGCGGGGCCTTCTCCCAGTTCGGAGTCCTGCTCCTCATAGGGAGTGTCATACAGCTGCACCCCTTTGCAGGGAAATTCTGAGGCCAAGAGCACTGGTCAGCTGCCACTTCCCCCCAGGACCCTGCCACCTCCCCCCAAGGCCTGGCCACTCACCACTCATGACCCGCTGGGCATCGTAGGGCTCCATGTAGCCATCATCTGGGGGTGGTGGGTGAGGCTGGGCATCAAAGGGCTCTGAGTATTCAGTGTCCACTTCTGACTGGAGGGGAATGGGAGGGAGGAGCAAGTGTTCAGGGCAACCGAGCCTCGCTCTGGTACCCCTGCTGGGCGATGGTGCACCTCTCTGGGCCATCTGACACATCCCCTCGAGCTGTTCTGTTTTGGGGGGTAGTGAGTCTTGTCTACCGCCGGTAAGTGCAGACGGATCCCAGCTTCCCCGGCTCTCTTCCTCTGTGCTGTCCTGACCTCCCCGATACAGACCCTGCCTCCCTTATTCAGTAATTTCAATGTTTATCAGCTGGCAGCACTGTTCTAAATGCTTTACATATATTTCCTTGTCATACCAACCCTCCATAAGTAGATTATCCCTTTTCCAGATGGGAAAACTGATGCACAGCGAGGGTAAGCACTTGCTCAGGGTCACACAGCTGGTAAGAGGCAAGTTTTGAGCCCAGGCTGTCCGTTTCCCTGAGTCGCAGCCTTCTCCTACTTTGCTCTTTGCTCTTAACCACTACCCAACACAGCCTCTTGCAACCCTCCTCAAATCCTTCTCTGTCTTCACTAAGGGTTTGGGGTCGACTCCCTGATTGTCTAGAAAAAATACTGGAAAAAGCATGGGCATTAGAGGCAGGTCGGGGTTCAAGCTCTAATGCGCTAGGGCCACGTGACCTTGGGCCAGTTCCTTGGCTTCCGTGAGCTTCAGTTTCCCCTGCTGTAAAACGGGAACAGAGGATGGGCAGAGTAGTGGGGAAGGATGCTGGGTGCCGGGTAGGGGAGTGACTCAGTCGGCCTCAGGAAGACCCCTCCGGCTGCCAGGACAAAGCAGAGCCAGAGAGGTGGGGAGAAACCAGCGCTGGGCGCTGAAAGGGGCCAGACTGGGCCCCACCAAGCAGGTGGAGGACGGGGGAGCGTGCCGCTGATGCCCTGGCCTGCCCCCGGGGTCACATGTTAAACTAGCTCCCCAAGGCCGAGGGCGCCCAGCCCGCCCTCCCCACCCAGTCTCCCGGCACCACCCAGCCTGGGGCTTCAGCCACGCACCTCTTCCCCGGCGCTGCCCAGCAAGACCTTCGCCCTGGCCATGTCCGCCGCCTCCACCTTGATGAGCCGGTGCTTGGGAGAGTCATACTTGGCGTCTCCGGGGCCCCTGGAGTCCGAGCGGCCGGCGGGGTCCGGCTCCGGGCGGCTGTCCGCGTCCTCGTAGGGGTCCTCGAAGTCCAGATCCTTCTGCTCCCGGTAGGCCCGCAGGATGTCGCTCTCGGTGTAGTCGGGGGTGGGCGGCTGCGGAGGGGGCCTCCGGCCGCCAAGGCTCAGGTAGTCCCGTAGCCACTTGGCCATTTGGGCGCGCGTCACCCCGAGCCTGGCCTCTGTCAGGAGGGGACTCACATGCCCCCCTCCGGGCCCCCTCTCTCTGCAGAGCACCCAGGGAGGAGGAGGAGGACCAGGTGTGCCCCTTGGCTGCGCCCAGAAGAGGGTGGAGAGGAGAGAGGAGGCGACGGGGGCAGAGGAGCCCGGCTCTGGAAGGACGGCGGGGGGCGGGCGCGCCCGGCAGGGCCCAGGACGCAGGGCACGGGGTCGCGCGGCCAGCGCGAGGGGCATCCGCGGAAGCGCGCGGAGTTCCCGCGGGCGGCGCGGTCCCCGCGCACGGCTCGGCAGCTCGCCGCCTCCGGGAAGCTCCGGGATTCCCGCTGGGGTCCGCGACAGCGCCGCCTGCGGCCGCCCCCAGCCCTCGCTCAGCCCGGACGCCTGGGTTCTCAGCGCAGCGGGCGGGCTCCCCCGGGGCGCGGGTGCCGCGCGCAAAGTTGGGCCGCGGGGACAGTGACCCGAGCGCGGCGCACCCTTTGTTGCGCTCCTCTCCGCGCCGGGGGGCGCCCCAGTCCCGCGGTCCCCGGCCCGGCCGCCTCGATCCGGCCCCAGCCACCGGCACAAAGGGAAATAAAACCGCCTCCAATCCCCCTTCACGCTTCCGGAGAGACTTGACCCGCCGCCGCCGGCGCTCGGCCGGGAGGTGGGACTCTGAGGAGGGGGCGCGCAGACGGACGCCCCAGCGCCTACCGGCCCGGGGCAGCGACGTCAAGGCTCCCCCGCCGCCCCGCCCCGGCGTCCCCGCCCTCCCCCCTCCCCGGAGCTCAGGGAGGGAGGGAGGGGATGCGCCGGGGGCCGCGGGGCCGGGGCCGCGGCAGCTGGACGCTGACCCGGAGCACCGAGGCTGGCGGGAGCAGGCGAGGGGCGCGGGACGTGGGAACCGACAGCGCTGGCCTCGCGCGGTACCAGGTGGGGAGCGGGGGGGGGAGGCGGAAATTGACCTCGAAATGGGGGGCTGGACTTGACCGCAAGAAGGGGTGAGAGCGGCCACTACTGAGGGTTGAGATCGAATCACTGGCGGCGAAACGGACCAGGAGGTGGGGGTGTGGGAATTGTCCCAGAGGTCACTGGCTAAAATTGGTATTGACGCAGCCAAAGGGATGGGGAGGCAAAGGGCGGGCCAGGGGTCTGGCTTCCCCTCCCCGGAGAGGGCCCTCCGCTGTGCCCCCTCCCCAGGGGACTACTTGCAGCAAGGGGGAGGGTCGGAGCAGCTGGCCAGGGGAAGGGAGATGGTATCTGTCCCTGGCGCGTGTCCTCAGCATCTGTCCCTTTGTGGCTTCTGGGGGTGGAGGCAGGGAGGGGGGCAGAACCGAGAGGGGGTCTCCCCTGCCCCGACTGCCTGTTGGCGGTGAGGCCCTGCAGCTGTCTGGGGTGAGGACCCTGAGAGGCCTGGGGGCAGAGGGCTGCCGGCTAATTCCAGAGCAAACACATTTTTCTTTCCACCTACGCGGGCTTGCTCAGTTCCCCCTAATACTGGAGTCACCCAGATTCCCTTCTTCCACCTCAGGGTGGGCTGGTACCTAAGGCTTGGAGGGCAGGGGGCACCAGCAGAATTCAGAGCCGACACTGCTGTGACCTGCCTCCCAGAACAGCGGGGCTGGGGCAATGTCTGCATAGACTGCACCTTGCTTTCCTGCCTCGATATACCAGGCTTCTAATACGAAAAACCTGGAAGTGTTCTTTTTTTTCCCGGTGAGCAAACCAAGGCACAGAGGGGGGAAGGACTTGCTGCGAGCTGCCCTGCCGGTCATTGCCACCTGGACGCCACGATGTGGCCCTCAAGACCTCGCAGGATCTCTACACAGAACCAGCGGCCCTCTGCCCATTTCCCAGGTGGGGAACCTGCGGCCAGGAGCGACCAGGCAAAGCCTCTCGGGGCAGCAGGGGCTCCCAGATGCCCTCCTCTCTCCTGCTTCGGCCGGGCCCCCCAGCTCGAACCTGCTGAACTCGCTCTCCCTCCCCAAGTACACTCACCCTCGCTCCCCGCGCCCCACCCTCCCAGATCAGTGACAAGGGGCTTCCCTGGGGGGCTGCTGGGCGCACGGGGTAATAGTCCTGGTTTCTGTCTGCCGCAAGGCAATTCCCAGCTCAGAGAAGAGCTGTTGACAGATCTCATCGAATCCGAGTCCTCTCCCTGTCGGATAAATAGGAGACGTCTGCGGTATAAATATTTGAAAGGGGCCTTCTAATTACAGGGTGTGTGAGGAATAGCAATTAGAGGCCCCGGAGGCAGAATCAAACGGTGTTTGACTTCCCTGCGCTTTTGAGCTGGCTTCTCCTGGGGCTGCCCGCACCCCACCCCAAGGAGAGGGGCAGGGAGGGGGCTCGGGGGCTGAGGAGAGCTGGGCAGGACCTGGAATGGCCATAGATCCTCCTCGGTTTTGGCTTTCTGAGATTGGGAGGTGGGGGGCCAGGGAGCCAGGCCGGGAGGGGGCACCGCATGGACAAACACGGGCAGGTGGGGTGGTCTGGGGGTCCTGGGCCGAGGGACCTCCCTTCTCCCAGCACTCTGGGTCTGAGAGGCAGTTTATCAAAGGCATCTCGGGCTGAGGATGTTTCTGGAATCCCAGCCTGCTTGACCTCGGGTAATCGTCTGGACTGTTTGCCCACCTGTAAAACGGGGGGCAGGGGAATACATAACCTGTTGAATGCTTACTGCCACGTACTGTTGGGGCTGCCTTTTATTTTGTGAGGTACAATTCACATACCTAACAATTTACCCACATTTCGGTGGGTTTTAGTATGTTCACAAGATTGTGTACCCATCACAAATTCCAGAATATTTTTCATCACCCCAAAAAGAAACCCCATACCCAACTGGCAGCTACTCTCTATTCTCCCCAAATCCCCAGGCCCTGGCAACCTCTAATCTGTCTGTCTCTGCGGATGTGCCTGTCCTGGATATTTTATATAAATGGGACCTCACACTGTGTGTGGCCTTCTGCACTGGAGTCTCTAAGTCCACCCATCTTGCAGCGGGTGTCAGCGCTTCACTCCTTTCTACGGGGAGTCATATTCTAATGCGTGATAGGTAGGTGCTCGGAGTGGATGGGGGCTCAGAAGGGGCCAGAGGGGGTCCCTGGCTCGGGGCTGTGCCTGCCTCTCCCACCCTCACCCTTGTCTCATGGGGCAACCAGACAGGGAGCCTTGGCACGGGGTGCGGATGGCCCGTGGGGGGCCTAGAAACTCCTACTCCAATGGAGGTGACACGGCCCTGCCTTAGGGACTCCTAGTCTGACAGGAGAATCTCTGCCCTCAGAAGCTCTTAGACACAACCCTGCACTTTCTGAATAGTCTGATGGAAGAGACATGGTCTTGCCCTCAGAAGCCCCCGGTCTGATGGGGGAGATACTGGCTCCCCGATCTGACAGGGGAGGCATGACCCAGCCCTCTGAAGCATCTAGTCTGGGGGAGGGAGACGTGGCTCTGACTTCAAGGGCCCCCAGTCTCATGGAGGAAACAGGCTGATCTTCAGGAGTCCCCGGCGGATGGAGGTGGCATGAGCCTGCCTTCAAGGACCCCTGGTCTGACGGAGGAGACAGCCCCATCATCAGGTGTGTCAGTCTGGTGAGGGAGGCGCAGCCCAGCCCCTGCAGGGCTACCTGTAGTGGAGCACGGTGATCAAATACAGTCTTGGAGCCTTGCAGTTTCAAACCCAGGACCTGCCCCTCACACTCTGAGCCCAGGCCAAGGAGCTCCTTCCCCTGTAAATGGGACAAGGATGGGCGTGCACCCCGGGGAGCAGCAGGCAGGGGGCCTGGTGAGCTTGGTGCAATGCCTGGCCTGCGGGGAGAACCCTGGAAGCGGAGCAGCCCCATCTCCACTGTGCAGGTGGGGGTGGGCTCCAGGAGCCAGGCAGCCCCGGGGGAGGTGATGGAGGAGATGCCAGATGAGGCGCGACAGCTCCCAGGCCTGGATGGCAGACACTGAGCTGGCTTGTGGAGAGAGAGGCCTGGCAGCGGGGGTGGGGAAGGGCAGGCTCCAGGGGAGGAGGGGGAAGGGCAGGGAGGGGAGGTGGGCTGAGGCCCCGGAGGATCCACACACCCGACAGACCCAATGTGCTGCTGTCCCTCTGCTTGCTCCGACCTGGGAACCACCATAAGGGACCAAGAACAAGACTACGCCCAGGTCCTGGGCTGAGAAAATGAGGCTTAAAAGCCTGCAGAAAATTCAGAATTAAAAACCAATTGCTGTGGAGTGTGGAGGGGTGGCAGAGAGTGGCCAGAACCGTGGGGATCCCTGGGCCTTGTTTCCTTCATCTGTGAGTAGAGAGACACCCACTTAGACCACAAACATTCACTGAGCACCTACTATGTGACTGGACGGTTTTAGGTGCTGGGGACGTACTACCATACCCGCTCTTGTAAAGCTCATGAAGTATGGCAGGTAGACGACCCTCAGGTGGCCCCATGTAATTCCCTTCCCTTGAATGTGGCTGAGACCTGTGGCTTGCTTCTAACCAGAGGAACATGGCAAAGGTGACCCACTCTCCTGGTGTGGCCACAGGAAGCCCATTAGAGAGGTGTATGGGGGAAAGCAACTGAGGGCAGTCGCTGGCCAAGAGCCCGTGTGGCACTGAATCCTGTGAACAACTACGTGAGTGAAACCGGAAGCCGATCCTGCCGCAGTCGGGCCTTCCAATGAGAACCCAGCCCTGGCCGACATTGCAGCCCTGAACCAGAGAACTCAGCAAATCCACACCCAGCATCCTGCTGTGCTAGGCTGCTAACTTTTGGGATAATTTGTTGTACGGACCTAGTTAACCAATACTAAGAGAGACATGGGCAATAAACATGTTAAGAATACCAGGTAAATGACGGTAACAGATGGTGCCTGCACATGGCAAAAACTGCAGTAGGTCAAAAACTATGGACGTTCAGGAAACATTTTAAAAGGAATCAGAACAAACCAGAGAGGCCCTAAGCCTCCCAATCCCTTTTCGGAGCTACTTAAGCCAGATGATGTATTTTAACCAACAGCCATGTCCCAGCCACTGCGTGGGTCAACAGGTGGTGGTGTGCTGGCAGGCCCGTGTCTATGCTGCATGTACTCCCACCACGGCCACAGAAATGATGGCTGAGCGCGAATTGGGAAGACAGATGCGCCATGTACCAGGTCTCTGCCAGTATGAGCCGGCTTCAGCCTACCCGTCAGGGCTGCAAAACCAAGACCCGTCCACGCAGCCATGCCGCTGTGATGTGAGGCCCCCCACATTTGCATCAGCAGCCATGGCTGGATCCCAGGTGCCCCTTCATCTGTCGTAGCTAAGCACACAAATTATCGATAGACAGTGGGTCTCCAAAGCGGGGGCTTTTCATCCCCAAACTCTGAGGGTGAAACACACAAATCCTGATTAAATGCCAAACGCAGGTCGGGGTGTGTGCGCATGTGTGTGTGGGGAAGGCTGATGCCAGCAACGCCGGGAGGGCTGGGAGGGAAGAGCTGGGGTTGGTCAGGTTGTGGAGGAGGCTGGTGGGGACGAAGGGCCTTCAACTAGAAAATACTGGAGAGTGGGAGAAGTACACACACCAGAGCTGAGATCTGGCACCCTTGAAAGGACAGGAGCATTGCAACCAGATTTACCAGCCGTGTGGCCCTATTAGCTATCTACTGCACAGCAGGTTTTCCCAAAACTTAACACTAAACAACACACATTTATTATCTTATAGTTTCTGAGCCTGGAATCCAGGGTTGGCTAAGCTGCATGGTTCCGTGGCCCCCTCCTTAGACACCAGCAGACAGAAGGTGGCCAGCTCCAGATGGTTGTGTGGTAGGACGGAATGGAGCAACTTGGGGGTGGGTGGGTCACCCACATACCACCACCCACATGCCTAAAACACAGCTGTGGTCTGCAGAGACTGTCCAAGAGAGGGCCGGAGGCTGCTCTGGGACGTCACAGCCCTGAGCTGAGTGACGTGAGGCAGCACTGTGAGCTGGGGGCCCCAGGCCCCTGAGGGCTGGGGGGCTGGGGGACAGGAGAGACCAAGTCCCTCGCTGAAGCCCTCGCTGGCCCCGCAGGCCTTGGGGTATGTTTACACAGGTCAGCTCGCGACTGGCGGGTGCCCAGGCTCCCTGCCCCGACCGACCACCAGCTAGGGCTGGACGTGTGACCCTTCTCCGAGGAAGGGCTGGGCAGGGGGTCTCAGCTGCTGTCCTCACTGTCCGAATACGCGCCCAGCTGGCTCAGGGAGGAGGTATTGGGCGTCCGGGCTGCGGGGTCAGCCACCTTCCCGTTCTTCACGGCGCCTGGGGGAGAGGCAAGAGGTAGCCCACCCTGCCTGGTCCCCGCAGCCCGCCTCTGGACAGCTCCGAAGGGCTGAGCCCAGGACAGGCTGGGAGAGTGCAGCCTGGCCTTTCCGGAGGGCGCCTGGCACAGCCCGTCATGGGGTTCAACCCACACCCTTTAGCCCAGCAACCTCACCTCTCAAAAGGGACCTAAGGAAGCCCCTGCCCAGGTGGGCAAAGGCTCCCAGGCCAGGAGGGCACCACAGATGGTGGCAACCACGCCCAGCCTAACATGCCACAGTGACCAGGCGGCACACCCTGGCTCCAGTACCTGCCCCTACTGGGCGGCCTTGGGCAAGGGGCTTCACCCCTCTGGGCCTCAGTCTCCTTGTCTGATAAATGGGGCACTAACTGTACTGATGGGGACGGCTCTGTTGAAAGTGTGCATCCTATGCAGGATCCCCTGCAAAGCCTGACACCAACAGCTCACAGAATCAGCACCACACTCCTAAGGTGGGTCCTGTTGTCATCCGCATCTTCCAAGACTGGGAACTGGGCGTGTGGAGGCATGGGGGATCTGCAGCCAGGCTGCTCAGCCCCGAATCCTGCTCTTACCCACCCCACCAGGCCGACCCCTGCCAATTCCCCATGTCTCCAGGGTGGTGTCAGAGGCAGGGGTTGGGGATCCACACATATAGAGCTTGAGTCACACAACAGAGATGCAGACACCCAGGAGGGATGGGAGGTTGCAGCTGGGTGTCTACTGACAAGGGAAGATTGGGAGGCCCAAGATTTGACATTTTATTTTATGGACTTCGGTGACTTAGGTTATAAAAACAGGCATTTGCCCCTTTTGTAATTAAAAGGAAAAAAGGAAACTTCATCCATCCCTTTCCCCTTATCTCACTGGGACTAGCCCTGGAGAGGGCACCATTCCACCCCAACCCTTGAAGAGCAGGGGGGGGACCTACTACCACCTGGTGGCCACCCAGGTCGCAGGACGCTGCTGCCACCTGGTGGCCACCCGCGTCGCAGGATGCTGCTGCCACCTGGTGGCCACCCGCGGTGCTGCACTCAAGTCCCAGGACCCCTTGGGAACTTACCGGCGGTGGGTGCCTCCTGGCCCTGCTGGCTGCTGCTACCGGGCTCTGTTTTCTTCACTACAACCAGGCCTGACAGCACGGGCCTGCCGCCA
Source organism: Manis javanica (assembly GCF_040802235.1). Lineage (NCBI taxonomy): Eukaryota > Metazoa > Chordata > Mammalia > Pholidota > Manidae > Manis > Manis javanica. The sequence goes on along the minus strand of NC_133168.1, from coordinate 95,865,740 downwards.
AGGGTGCCGACACTCCGCTCCCAGCTCTCCACCTTTCTCTTGGCTTTTGGGGCCTGCAAGCAATGGGGGCACGTGACTGGGGGGGTCTGTCCCAAATCCCACCCCTTCTGGCTTCCCTGCTCCCAGTGCCTTGCGGAACCAGCTTCCAGAGGGATGAATATCATCCCCACTCCTCCCCGTTGTACTGATCAAGCTTCTCCCCTGCTCCAAACTCCTCTATGGCTCCGCATTGCCCTAGGGTTGGTACTCAGAGCCTCTGCCCACTTGCCAGCCCTCACATCCTGCACTTATACTTCCTAAATCACACCATGGCCTCTCACCTCCACACCTCCTGCCATGTCATTCCTCCACCGGAATGCCTTTCTCCTCCAGTCCACTGCTCGCAGAGTGGTGACAGGGACACGGTCCAGCTCAGAGAGAAACTAGCAATCACAGCTTAAGCCTTCTTATCTGGCACCACTGGACCCTTCTGTCAAACCCCATCACGGGTTGCCAGGCAGGCAGAATGCTGACAGTTACAACTATCTGCCCCCAGACCTGCCCATGCCAGCTGTACTCATCGTTAAACTAAAGCAAGGAAATAGAGGAGTGAAAAGACCTATGTTCTCATCAAGGTTATGGCAAAGGTTGGGAAGTCTCGAGAGGCACGCTGTGTAAAACACAACAAAACAGATTGCCACCGAATTAGGTCACAGCAAAAAAACTGTAAGAGATGCAGGGAAAACTCATAAAAGGTGACATTGCTTTGAAAGTAGCTTCAATCTCTTGCTCCACTTAAATGGGGAAAGAAAAAAGAGGACACTCAATGAATTCTGGGAGTGCTTTATGCAAGAAAGATGTTGTGAGAACTGTAATCGGAGGCTATATTCTCAAAGAAAATGTTCTGTTCTACATCAAAAGATGACTGGGCGAGGAGAGCACATGACCCCAAACCCACTCTCCTGACTGAATTCTCAGCCGCACGTGGCTGCGTCCATGAAAGACGATGTTTCACAGCCTCCACTGCAGCGGAGGTGGTCAGGTGGTTCAATTCTGACCAATGGGCTGTGAGCATGCATGTGTGCTCGGCCAAGGGTGGAGTGACCCTCAGCGTCCTCCTCCCCAGCTGTGGCCCCTTTCCAGTGGCTGTGCCACTGAGATGCCACAAAATGAGGGGGTCACCCCCAGGATGGCAGAGCAGGGGAAGGTAGGTGCCTGGGCCCCCGACGCTACAACGCCACCTTCCCTGTACCAGACAGCTGGGCACAACTGTTACGTGAGAGAAAAGTAACTTAAGTGCAACTAAAACTGTTTCTCTGGGTCTTGTCCAGGGCAGCCCTTCTGTCTAGCTAATACAGACCACAAATGTGTTCTGAAGTAAAAGGAAACACTTCTGGGGTGTCTTGTGTTATTTGTGATTTCCCACTTTAGCTCCCTTAATTTGACAAGGACGGCCTTGACCAGCCTGGATAAGACAGCTGTGGTACGAAATGCCAGTCGTGCACACGCCAAATCCTCTCCTTCCCTTTTCTGCCAGTCAGCACAGGCCAGCTAGACAATGTGGCTCCCAGCCTCCCTTGCAGCTAGATGTGGCCATGTGACGAAGGCCAGTCAAGGGGACTCAAGAGGAATGGAGCGGGGCTGCAGCTGAATCAGGCACTGGCGGGTGGCCCTCCAGTCATGGTCACTAGAACACAAGCAGGCTCTGAGCCAGCTGTGACCATGGAGCTGGAATCAATGCCCCAGGACAGGGCGCAGCAAGGAGATGGAAGGAACCTAGATCCCAGCTGACTGCATGGAACAGAGCTGCCTGGAAGTCCTGGGCCATCACCCCAGACTGTCATGTGACTGAGAAATATTGTGTTCTATGTCTCCCACTTTGAGGATCTCCTCATTTTAGCAGGTAAAGCAGGGGCTGACAAACTACTGCCCTGCAAGCCCATGACCTGTTTTTATAAATAAAGTTTTATTGGCACACAGGCACACGTACTCATTTACATAGGATCTTGGCTATTCTGTGTTGTGACAGCAGAGGAAAGGCTTTTTAACACAGATGTCAAGCTGACTCCTGGCTTACCCTGTCCCTGCCTAACCTCAGGGAGCCCCGCTCACCTCGTCCAGGATGGCAGTGGGGCCAGGCCGGGAGGCCGGCTGGGGCAGGGTGGCGGCAGCATCCTCCTCCGAGTCAGAGTCCTCCAGCAGTCTCCGTTTCCTGGCTTCCTCCACCAAGGCCCTGTGGGAGGGAACATGGGGCCTGGGGGTGTGTGCTGCAAGGGGATGGCGCCCAGGAGCCCCTGCCTCAGTGGGCTGGCCCCAATGCCCTTTCCTGACCCTGCTAGTGAGGCATGGAGGTTCACACAAATTTCTTTTTAAAAAAAGTTCTTTGTCCACTGAGGGCAGGGAGATGTTAAGTGCTTGGATGCTGGAACCAGCCTGTATGGATTTGAACCCCGGCCGGGTGACCTTGGACGGGTCCATGCCTGGAGCTCCCTGAACCTCAGGCCCCCCCCCACTGTCACAATGACCAGATCAACCTCAGAACAGCACCCGTCTCGCAGGAGGTGCTCAGTAAATGCAGGCTCCTCTCAGGGCTATCGTATCACTGACCTGCCCACCTAATAGTGCTGATGAGCTCCTACTGTGTGCCTGGCCCTGTTACAGACCCTGTGGACACAGGAGTCAAGGGCCCCATTCAGATTCTAAAGGAGCAGGAGGAGACAATATAGCAAGACAGGGTGAACCACCAAGAAGGTCTCAGAGAGCGGAAGGTGCTGTGCAGAAAAGCATGAGCACAGCAGGCCTGGTGGTCCTCCCAGAAAAGCACAGAACCTGGGGTGGTCCTGGGGACCCCAACGCAGATGCCACAAGACAGACAGTGAGAAATGGGGTGGGGGTGTTCTGGGGAGGCATCCCTGAGAAGGTGGTGCTTGAGGGAGCCATGGAAAGATCCAGAAAGGGGGTGCTCCAGGCACAGGGACTGCCCTGAACAGGACCCTGGAGCACAGCCCTCTGGCTGCCCAGCCCCACCGCCCACCCGGGGCCCGACTCACGCCGTCTCCCTCTCGTCCTCGTCCTGCGCCTGCTTCTGCCGCTCCTCCTCGGACAGGCGATGCTGGCGCAGCATGGCCTCAAAGTCCACGTGTGCCTGCCGCTGGTTCAGGTCCTTGAGCTCCTGCAGGTTCTCCAGAACCTCCATCTCCAGCTTGGAGTCCTTGGTTCGGTTCTCCAGCACCTGGCGGGCAGGACAATGCGGGGCTGAGGGTGCTGGGATCTCACCCTCCATGCACACAGCCTGGCCACGGGGGGTGCACCACAGGCGAGGACAGGACTCCCCACCCTGGCCCGTGATCCACACGGCCTGCTCCTTGGACAAGACCCAAACCGCAGAGAAGTTACTTTTCTCTCAAATAATTATTGTGCACAGGCAGCCAGGACAGGAAAGGATTTAAAGAAGACAACCTGAGGAATCATTCTGTGCCAGGGCCCAGGCTGAGATGTTTGCAAACACCATCTCATTAAACAGGCAAGGAAACTAAGGCTGGGAGGGAATGCCAGCCAGCCTAGGTCGGAGAGGTGGCCCTGGAGCCGGGCAAGGCTGCAGGGGGGAATGTGGCCTTGGCTACTGCCTGGTCATGTGACCGTGTACTGACCTCCTGTTAGGTGGAAGTCACGGGTGACTTGAAAATACGCCCACAGACCTCTGACGCTGCTACCTTTAGACAACGGTACTCTGACTCGCTCCCACCAGGCAGTGACAGAATGATGGCGTGTCATTTGAGAATGGGTCACAGAAGGCACAGCAGCTTCCCCCTCACCCCCTCTGGGGAAGTCAACGGCTGTGCCACGAGGAGTCCTGAGCAGTGCTGCGGAGAGGCCCGCGGGGTGAGGAACAGCCCTCAGCCACCAGCCAGGCGAGGGAGCCAGCCTGGAAGCAGTGCCTCTGGCCCCCGTCGAGCCTTCAGAAGAGACAGCCCCAGCCAACAGCTTGCCTGCCACCCCAGGAGGGGCTCGGAGCTAGACCCAACCGTTGCTCCGGGATTCCTAGCTCCTGGCAACTGAGGGATAGATAATACCTGCTTGTTGTTTCACGTTGCAAAGTTCTGAGGTAACTTGTTATGCAGCAACAGCTAACCAATACCAGCGTAACAGCCCCCGGCTGGCCGGCGGAGAGGGAACTAAAGTAGCACAGTGACAGCACGGAGGTGGCCCCAGGCAACTGCAAACCCTCTCTAAGGCCCATTTCCCTCTCTGCTCTGCACGGCTGCTGAGAAAGCTGGATCAGATCTGACGGGGCTGGCTCAGGGAACACCTGGCAGAGGGATCAGGAATATCTAGATGGACATTAGGAGGGGACAAAGATGGTCTAATATTTCTGAGAAAAACAACAAAAATGTCCAATGGAAAATGGAATAACAATATCGACATTTATGAATCACTACATGCTAGGCCCTGTTCTAAGAATTTTACATCTATGAACTCACTTAAGTCCACAATGGTATGAGGAGGGCACAGTTATCAATCCCATTTTACAGATGAGGGTGCTGAGGCACAGAGAGCACAAGTGCCTTGCCCAAGGTCACACAGCAAGGACCTGTTCAAGAGAACTTTTCCTTCTGTATTTCTAGTCTTCATACCCAAGGGTCGCAGGAAACTTCTTGGATAACTGTGGGTGGCTGGCTGCAGGGAGAGCCTTGTGTTCGGAAGCTTAACTTCTGCCTGCTTGTATTCGTTTTCTCTTGCTGTATAACGTTTTGCTACCAGCTCAGGGCCTTCAAACACCACAGATTGTCTCACGTCTCTGTGGGCCAGGTGGCTGGCACACCATGCCTGAGCTCTGGGGCAGGGTGCCACCAAGCTGGAACTCCGGGGCTGTGCTCTCCTTGGTGGCCAGGGGCCTCTCCTGCGCTCACGCGGGTTGCCAGCAGAATTAAGTTCCTTGCAGCTGTGCAGCTGGAGTCCCCGTTTCCTGGATGGCTGTTGACTGGGGGCCATTCTCAGCTTCTCCAGCTGCCTACTGCTCCCTGTCACAGGACTCCCTTCCACAGCGTCACTCCTTGACATCTCTGATGTCCTCTGTCTCCAACCCTGGACCTAGATTAAGGGGCTCAGGTAATAGGCCAGGCCGAGGCGGGTAATCTCCTTTCCATGAGGTCGACGGTGCCATAACCTAAGCTAACATGACCTGATCACAGGAGTAACACCCTTGTATACACAGACCCGGGACTATGCGGGGCGTGTAGCAGGAGGTGAGGGTCTTGGGGACATTTCAGAGTCCTGCGCGTGGCACCCCCCACCCCATCACCCTGCCCAGGTACGGGGCGGGAGGGGCGAACACCTCCACCAGAACCCATGCACGTGCAGTCAGTGCCCGGCTCACCTTCATGGGGTTGTTGAGCTCCTCGTCCTCCCGCTCCTTCTGCACCCTCTTCTCCTCCTCCTCCAGGAGCTTCTCGGCCTGGAAGTTCCGCGTGGCTCCGTGCTCCATGGTGTAGTCTGTGTTTTCAGGGTCTGTCTGGGAGAAGGAGGGGCAGACATCAGCGGCTACATCTCTGAGCATCAAAAGCTGCTAAACAGCAGCCAGCGGCCTGGGATACCTTCTCTCCATGTTTTGCTCTTTCTAAAACCTTTTTTTTCTTGTCTTATTGCCTTGGCTAGTACGGTTCTAGAATTTCTAGTGCTCCCATCCCCTTTTTCAAAAATGCTGAACTCCCTAACACGGACTTCCAGAGCCTTCTTCATGTGCCCACCACCTCCCCGCAGCCCTTCACCCTCCATAGGATTGCAAATAAAAGTCTCTGCGCTTTGCACGTGTCCTTTCTGATGCATCTGTATGTCACTAACTTTTGTCCTAAATGATAAATTGCGTATCAAGTATGCACAGGACATGCTATTTTTGTTTGTAAAATGGAGAGCTGAGATATAAACATGGTGCCCTGGATGAGCCCTGGAACAGAAAGATGACATTCTCAGAAAAACTGAAATCCACATCATGTCTGGAATTTGATTAACAGGAATATTCCAGTATGGGTTTCTTATGGTGACTGATATAAAAAGTGGAAGACACAGGCAGGAGGGAAGCTGGCGAAGGGCAGCCCGGAACATTCTGTGCTGTCTCTGCAACTTCTCTGTATATCTAAAAGTATTCCAGAAAAGAAAGAGCAAGGAAGAGAGCAATCTCTATGTGCATCTGTACACGCAGCACATTTCTTAAAAATCATTTAGGAAAGTTACAAGCAATTTCTGCTACGCGTAGGGACTGGCTGTGCAGAGAGGAGCGGGGACCAATTTTCTAGTGCTAATCCTAGACTAGTTTGAATTCTGTTTTTACCACATGCACATGCATAATCCTAGTTATTTAGTCACCTGAAATTCACCAGAGAGGCCAATTTATAACAGTTTGCCATGTTTCCCTAGTTTTTAAAATACTGATGGGGATTGATATTTCAATATATATATATAACATTACAATTGAGACAGAAAAATCATTTTCTGGAAACAACCCCAATGTCCATCAGCTGACACATGGGTAAACAAAATATGGCATATTTATACACTGTAATATCATTCAGCCATAAAAAACAGAATGAGGCCCTGACACATACTATGATGTGGATAAACCTAAAAGACACACTCAGTGAAAAAAGCCAAACAAAAAGATAAATACTGTATGGCCCCAGTCATACCACACAAACCTGTAGAGGCAGAAAGCAGGTCAAGGATTTCCAGGGAGTGGGGTGGCAGGATGGGGTGTGGAAGGGGAGTGGCTGCTAATGGATATGGGCCTTTTTCAGGGGGTAATGGCAATTTCCTGAAATTAGCTAGACATGGTAGTTCAGTCCATTGTGAATATTCTAGAAACCACTGAATTACACACTTTAAAAGGGCAAATTGTATCATTTGTGAATTACATCTCAGGAAAGCTGTTGTTAAAAAAGTAATCAAATAGGTCATTTTTAAAAATGTACTTTTGTTTGTTTTAAACAAACCTTACTATTTAACCAAAGGATAAAAGTTTATGGCAAAAACATACTCAAACAGTACAGAAGTATGTGAAGAGGAAACTGCAGGTGTTCCTCATCCTTTTCCCAAATCCTTAATATCACCTTTGAATAACAAAGTAAAAACGTAATTGTTACTGGCTGTGTAATATTCCACCACAATAATCTATTATCAGATCCATGTATTAGGTTGCTTCTAGGTTTTGGCCTCTATAAATAATGCTGCTGTGAACATCTTCCCAAAACCTTTGTTTCCCAGAGATAAGGTGAAACGGGGTTTCCCTGGACAGGGAGGACAGGAGTGGGTAACCCCCAGGGAAGGAAGGACAGGGGCCGTCTACCTTGAAGGTGATTTCTGCCAGGCAGCGTGTGCACTTGATGTAGAAGCGGAAGATGGGCAGCCCCAGGTAGGCCTCATTCTGCACGGTCTCTTTGCGTGCATTGAACTTCTTGCCCTTGTAGATGTACTCTCCACACGTCTTACACCTGTGTGTTGGGATGAAGGAACTGGAGTCACCTCGGTTCGCTGGCTCCTATGGGTAGGAAGCTCTGGCGTTCTGGCAGATGGCTGCCTGCATGCCTCCCGGGACAGGGCGCTCCCTCCCTCCCAAGGCAGCCTGTCCCACAGGTATGCACGGAGCCCCCCACCTGGCGTGCTCTTCTCACTAATACCTGCCTGGCCCTCAGTCCAAGGGGAAGCAACCAGACCACCCAGACTGGGTGGGACTTGCTGCCACACACTCCCAGAAGCCAGCCTGGTGCTCATGGGGCATCCTGGCCTCCCCGAGGGAGATTCCACCAGAGGGGACGCCATGCTGGAGAGAGGCTCTTGCCACTCTGCCCTCCCTCAGCCCCTCCCACGTGGCCCCTGCGCTTCACAGGCCCAGCACACTGGCCTCCTGGCTGTTCCTACAAACACCACCAGCTCAATGCCACCTCCAAGGCCTCCGCCCTTGCTGTTCCCACAAACGGCGGCAGACTTCATCCTTCAGACCCTAGCTCTGCTGGCATTCCTTCTGATGTTGCTTTGACCACCCTGGCTAACACCTTCCCTCCCCTGGCACCTATCCCATCATTCTCCTCCATGCCGGGTTTATGTGCCCACAGATGCCTGGTGTGAATGCACCTGAATACTTATTTATTATCCCCATCAGCCTGTGGGCTCTGTGGAGTCAGGGACTTTGTTAATCTTGTTCCCTATAGCATCCCTGGTGCCCAGCCTAGGCCCCAGCAGGTGTCCAATAAATGACTAGCGAATGGAAAAAAATGAATGAATGAAGAAAAGAAAATAAACAGATCAACAATATGTGGGTACCAACAATACTTAAATAAAAAAAGAAAACAGTATGTAAAACATGCTGAATTTCACTAATAAGCGTCTTTGACCACCAGGTTTATCTGATTTCAAATATGCTAAAATGTGAAAAATTGTGTGACTTAGAGTTGGTAAGATATGGTGCTTCTGGCAGGGAATGAGGACAAGATCTGGGGACTGTGAGGGGAAGGCATAACAGAGGGGATTACACGGGGGGACTGGAAATAATGGAGAGGGTTACACGGGGATTGGGAGGGCTTCTCTGAGGGGGTGGTATTTAAGCTAAAACTTAATGGTGAAGAGGAACCAGCCATGTGAGAGCCAGAGGCAGAAGGAATGGCCTGTGTAAAGGTCCTGGGGTTCGAACAAGTGTGGCTGTTGGAGAAGGTCCCCAAAAGTCTGTGCACACACTTACTACTAATGATCAAGAGCTCGAGGCAGGCACCAAACGGGAGCTCCGAAAGGTCAGGGAGCTTAATCCTGAGTGGTGAGGAAAGCGAGGGCTGGCGAGGTCACTTGTTCACCTGTTTGAGGTCAGTGTTTGATCTGAGACTTGTAACTTGGTCTCAGCGCCAGCGATGGGCCACGCTTCGTGGGCCCTGGACACCAGGCCTGTCTGTCACAACTGGTGCAGGGAGGCCATGCAGGGGTGCTCACCTCATGTTGAAGGGGGCCATCAACCGTACCACGTACTGCCGGTCTTTGGGGAGCTTGAGCTTTGGGATTTTTGACGGGTCAAAGTCGGGAGGGTAGTATTTCTGTGGGGAGGAAAGAAGCATCAGGGGCGCTGCTTACAGATGCAGGGGCAGAGGGCAGGGGCGCTGGGGAGCCGTGTCCAGGCTCTGAGACCATCCCAGGGTGTGCAGATTTGGTTGGAGGGCCACAAGGATTCAGCATACACTGTACTCATAGCTACCATTTGCTACAGCAAAAGGACACAGAGAAGAACCAGCAAAAGGAAACGTGTAGGGGGCGGGGCTGGGGACACCAGGCACAGGCTTCCAAAGTCTTCCCCCGATGGACTCACACAGGGCGTGCTTCATTACCACAGCACTGAGATGTGACAGTACAGGTAACATTATTTCCCAGGGAGGCTCACAGATGCCCAGTACCCAGGGGTTTCTCCAGGGTCTTCTTATGCAGGCACCCTCTGCCTGGCACATACCGAGATGCCAGACCCCTGGAGGAGAGTGGGTGCTCAGCGTTACCCACGTTGTTGGGACGAACAATTTAGGCTCAGTGAACCACTGTTATCAAGGAACGGTGGAAACCATCCTGAAATTCCAGTTTCCGGGTGCCAGCCATGGCCCAGCCTTGCAAGCTAGCCTTTCTACCGACAGCAGTCTCAGGCCTGCTGCATTAACTCTTCCTGCCCACGAGGAGCCTGATGGGAAAGACGAGGAGGAAGGTGAGTTTGGATAATGAAAAATACCACCACTGATAATCAGAAAATAAAGCGCTTTGTGTTTTGAGCACCTACTAGGCACCAGGTGCTACACAGAGCACTTTATATCCCTTGCCTCATGGAAGCCTTGCAAAGAATCTATGAGACAGACAGCAATGTACCCGTTTCACAGAGGAGGAAACTGAGACCTGGTGGTTCCCACAGTGTAAGTAGTGGAGCCAGGATTCAGACCCACGGGTAAGACCCTGGGGAAAACAGGGCAGTACAACGATTAGGAGCTGGGGTTACAGAGGCGGTGGCCTGGGTTCCACTCCTCCGCTCACTGGGTACTACATATCTTCTCTGGGCTTCAGTTTCCTCATCTGAATGGAAGTAACCCGTCCACCTGCAAGGATCTGATGAGCATAGCACTTGGCGCAGTGCCTGGCACACAGAATCATCTACCAATAAATTATGGAAATAGAACCATCTATTGGGTGCTCATCAGCTGTATCCTCAGAACGGAAGGACTTTCAGGGACACCAGGTCCAGCACACGGCACTGGAATGTGAGCAGGCTGGGGATGAATTCCTAAGGCAGGTGCTTGAAAGACGAGGACACTGAACCAACCACAGGAGGGGACATCAGCCCGATCTCGGACATCTGGGCTCCTGGCCGTCGGTCCTGACATCCTGGACTTGGGACACTTCCAGGGCAGGGAGGTCGCCCCCTCCCTGGGAGTACACACTCCCCCGGGAGGTGGGGAACAGGGGCTCAGATTTCCGGAGCTCTCGTTTCCACAAGTCAAATCCCGCCTTCCAGAGACCCTTTTCACCCCACAAGATTCCTGGTTTTCCCCCCAAGAGTTGGGACAAGTTGAGGCAATTCCGAAGGGTCCCTCTCAGCAAGCAGAGAAGCATAGCAAAGCTTAACTTCTCCGAGGAACACGATTGGCTGGAGCCCCAGGTGAGGCGGGGCTTAACAGAGCACCGTCACCGAAGGTGGCGGCGTAGAGCCGGAATACCAGTGTGCGCAGGAAAGCCCCGCCCCCTACGGAAGTGATTAGCTTATTCCCTTGGGAAAATCCAATTGGGGGTGTGACTGGATGATCAACCCAAGTTCCCCTTCAACAGGTGAATGGGCACACCCCAGCCCCGAGAGCACGGTTTAGAAGAGACCCACCCACCGCGGAAGGTAATTGGGAGGAGTTTGAAAGCCCCGCCCCGCTGAAGGCCGTTTCGGAAAAAAAGGTTTCAAGAGAGCACAGAAAACCGGAGCTCCGAGACATCGCTACCCTGGTAGAAAACCTTAGTCGCTTAACACTTACGTTTAAAACTTTTCGCTCCGACATCTTAGCCTCCTGCTCTTCTCACAATCAAGAGAGGACTGGTTACAATTGGTGTTAACAGAACTTCCTTGGTCGTCCCCCTATTTCCGTAACGTCACTTCCTTCCTCTCTATTATTGGCTGCAGCATGAGCAGCTTTCCTTTCTCATTGGCTCCAGTTCCGCCCGTCAAGATCAGAGTCCCGTTATCTTTCCGTCCGAGTTGCACCCTCAATAGGGCACAATAAAAAGGTTCCGGGAGCCGGCTGCATTTGAAATTCCGAGGAGACGGTGAGCCCCCTAAACGTGGACAACAGCTTATAAAAATTTCGTGACTTGTGGCGTGGCTGCTGCTTGAGACATTCTGTATATTCTGTTATTCAGCAAATAAAGATCTTACTGTGCAGGGCTCTGAGAGCCCACAGCCTCATTCCTGAGTCCCTAGCTCTCACCGGGGGACTGGGGTGTCTACAAAGGGGCATCCTAGGCACACCACCCCAAGTTAATTTTGAGTCACTGGCAGAGACAAAGACCCAGCTGCAAACCAACTTCCACCAACACACACACACTTGTTCCCAAATGTCCCCCCACTGCCAGCCTACCTTGTCCCTTTGAAGAAGGCAACCTCCCCCATTCTTTCCCTTAACCCCCCTTTATTTTATAAATTTTGTTATGTGTCAGATACGTGCTCAGTCACTGGGGACACGCCAGAGAACAAACCAAGATTCCAGGCTTCACAGGGTTCACTGTTAGGTGAGACAAACGTAAACATCCAAAAAGGACCCTTTCGGAGTCCTGGTAAGTGATCTGAAAATAATAAAACAGGGTAACATATGGGAAGTGTTGAGAAGGGGCTACTTTAGATGGTGTATGAGCTTCCTGGGGCTGCTGTAACAAATGACCACAAGCTAAATGTTTTCGAACAACATATATTTAATTATCTGATAATTTTGGAGGTCAGAAGTCTGAAATGTGTGGTCAGGAAGACTTCAGTTTCCTCGACTTTCCAGCTTCTAGAGGCTGCCCACATTCCCTGGCTCATGGCCTCTGATCCACAGTCACATCGTACTTGTCTCTCCCTGTGACTCTCCTGCCTCCTGCTCATAAGGACGCTTGTGATCATGTTGGGGCCACCCAGATAATCCAGGATAATCCTCTTTGATGTTGTTATAACTTAATTATAATATCCTTAGTCCTTAAATCAAGGCTCCTATGATTCTTAATCACATCTGCAAAATCCCTTTTGCTGTGTAAGGCACCATATTCACATGTTCTGAGGATTAGGATATGGAGATCTTTAAGGAGCTGTTATTCTGCCTGACACAGATGAAGTGGTCAGGGAAGGCTTCTTGGAGGAGGTGACTTTTTGAGTTGCAATCTGAGTGACATTCACAGACAAGCCCATGGGTTTTCTTTGACCTTCAGGGCCTGGCTGCTTTGCTCCCTCCTCAAAAAAATCTTCCCAGACAAACTCATGTCCTCTTTGTGTCCATTCCCTGTGGGACTCATACCTGAGTACCTTTTCAGGGGACCAAACTGCTGAACTGAATGGACTCCACCCTCCCATCCAAGGTAGGCCCACACCAACTCTCCCAACCCTAGTATCTTCCTCTGGTCCTGCTTGACCCCCTCCACAGAGAGGGGATTCTATGTGTGTCTCTGCCTCTGTCCTCCCTCCCAGCCTCCTCTCTTGTACCCATCTGGGTCTGTCGAAGAAAGAGGGGTCCTGATTCCATTTATAAACAATAAAAAAATCTCATGTTTATAGTTCACAAAGCCCTGCACAGTAGCCAAAGAAGGAAGTACATCCCCGTTTCAGATTGAGAGACTAAGGCTCAGAGAGGCAGACACACTTGTCCAAGGTTGCCCAGCAACTCAGCAGCAGTGAACCCAGGCCAGTCGGGTCCCATCCACCCTTGAGTGGGCGACAGTGGAGGGTGGATGGCAAGGACCTAGACCCTCTTCAAGGGTGTTGGGAAGCCCCCACTACTTGCCCAAGGTCACAGAGGTAGTGGTGGGGAGACTCCAGTCACTGGATTCCCCGTAGTCGGTGAAGTCCTGAGCAGCCACCTGGATGCAGTACCTGGCGTGGGGCCTCACGGCCCTGAGGATGAAAGATGTGGCTTCAATGGGCCCCACCTAAGCAGAAAAAGGGCCAGGTCAGAAGCAACGATGGGGCTCGGAGGGCCCACTGTGCACAGAACTGAAGGATGGATGCTCGGCTCCTCCCATTCCCTCCTAAACAGCAGGCTTTCCACGTCTTTGGCCTTTTCTGACCCTAACCTTAAATTAGTGAACACTACATAAAATGTAGACGTCAGTTCCTTGGGGACTTGCCATACTGCAATTGCTCAGCAGCCGCATATGGCTACAGTGCAGCTGTAGCGCATTTCCACCATCGCAGAGGGTTCAACGGGACAGAGCTGCAAATGACAAAGCCCTGCGAACACTCAGCTCCTGGGGCGGCATCCGAGGCTGCCCAGGACACAGCCAACCTCCCCAGATGCCCACCAAGTACCCTGCCTTTATTATTTTTTACTTGGTAAAAATCTGAAATAACACATTTGTTTTCAGTCGATGTGAAATTCACATGCCACCAAATGTTTAAGTGGACAATCCAGGGGCATTTGGGGCGTTCACAAGCTTGTGCGACTACCCTCTCTCTAGTTTCAGAACGTTCCATCACTCCAAAGGACACCCCCTCCCCATTACTACATTCGGTTTGTGGATTTGCCTATTCTGGACATTTCACAGAAATGGGGCCACACACTGGGTGGTCTTTTGTGTCTGGCATCTCTCACTGAGCATTCTGTGTTCAGGGTCCATCACACTGTAGCGCATGCCAGGGTCCCACTCCTTTTCGCTGCTCAGGGATACTCCTGTGCATGGATGGACCACATTTGCTTTGCATCCATCCATGGATGGAGCTTTGGGCTGTTGTTCTGAGTAGCACCACTTCAAACATTCACGTACAAAGATTTGTCTGAGCCTCTGTTTTCAATTCTTTTGAGTTAATACTCAGGAGCTCAATGGCTCAGCTGCCTTTATGATACCCACAGCAACCCAGGCTGGGTTCAAGGGCCCAGCACACCTGGGCACATGCTGTTCACTCTATGGACACCACCCTCCCTCGCCTCCCCGTCATCCTCACCAGGCGGAAGCGGGCAGAGCCATGACGCTTGTATCGAAGCCAGTACTTGAGCAAGAAGATCTCTGGGAAGGGCCAGGACTGGGGGGGTTCCCACTGCACCCACAGGCGCTGCCCAGGGAGAGGGCTCAGGCGCACGCCTTCTGGAGGGTCTGGTTTGACTGATGGACAAGCAGGAGGCAGGGTGAGGGGATGGCAGATTCATTCATTCAACCAACCAACCAACCAACATCAATTGAGGGTCCAGTGATATCCTGGACCCTGGGGACACAGCAGTGACCAGCACAGGCCCTATCCCTGTCTTCTTGGAGCTCAATCCCTGAGGGCAGAGGCGAATCCATAGGTCACAAAGGATAGGGAGGAAGTTCAGGAGTGCAAGGAGGGCAGGGGAGCTGCAATGTTTTGGGGGATGTCATTCACATACCACAAAACTCACCCTTTTAAAGTACACTGGGTTGCAGCGTATTCATAGTGTGTGGTGCAACCATCACCGCTCCTTAATCCAGAACATTGCATCACTCCAAAAAAAAAACCCTATACACATTAGCCGTCATTTCTCAGTCCTCCTCCCAAACCCTGATGGCCGTGAATCCACGTTCTGTCTGTGGATTCACCTGTCGTGGGCGTTTCACAGCAACAGGGTCACATGCCGTGTGGCCTTGTGGGGCTGGCGTCTCACTGAGTACTGTGTGTTCAGGGTCTGTCCGCGCTGCAGCGCGGACAGACCTCCTTGTCATGGCTGAGTGACCTTCCAGTGTGTGGAGACCACATTTTGCACATCCATTCATCTGTAGATGGACAATCATGTTGCTTCCGCTTTTTGCCTATTATGGATAATGTGCCTATAGGCACATGTGCACATGTTTTTGTGTACATATGTTTTCATTTCTCTTAAGTATATGCCTAGGACTGGAATTGCTGGGTTATATGCTAACTTGTGTTTAAGTCTGAGGGACTGCCAGACTTGTTTGTTAGTAACCAGTAACAATGTGCAATTTTTAATAATGTGCCCAAGGGAGGCCTCCCTGAGCAGATGACATCTGAGGAGGGACCTGAAAGTTGTGAGAGAGTGAACTGCATGGAGATCTGGGGGAAGGGCATTCCAGACAGAGAGAACAGCCTGTGCAAATGCCCTGGGGCACGAATGTACCTGGCATGTTGGACCAACAGCAAGGGGGCCTGTGGGTCTGGAGCAGAGTGAGCGATGGGGACAGAGGAAGGAGGAGAGGGCAGGGACGGGATGGGAGAGGTGGTGCTGGGCCTCATGGGCCGTGGAGAGAGAGGACTTGGGCTTTTGACTGTCAGGTAGCTGGGAGCCCTGGAGGACTGTGCGCAGAGGAGGTGGGGACCTGATTCAAGTGCTCACTGGCGCCCTCTTGGGGCCGCTGTGTGGAGGGCCAACTGCGCTGGTCCAGGTGGGCAATGATGTGCTGGACCAGGAGAGGGCTCAGGATTGGGGAGAGGCGGGCAGGTTTTGATAAAATAGAAAGGTCGAGCTGACAGGATCCGTGACAGCTGAGTGACAGGTGGGAGTGGGGGCTGGTGAGAGAGGGAGCTTAGCAGGAGCCGGCTGGTGGCCCCCCACACCCACTACTGCTGCCCGCACTCACTGATGTGCTCGGGGACAAAGGGCACAAAGCTGCTGCTGACGCCCCAGGGATGGACGGCTGTGACGTTGAGCACGTAGGGCACAATGGAAAACATCTGGATGTCTGGGACGGTGCAGGTGGTGGCCTCTGGTGTCGGCTGGAGGCAGGGCCAGCTCTCCCTCTGGGCAGCCACGCCGAGCCTAGACACAGGGTGGGTGCTATGAGGGTCTCAGTACTTCCTGCTGGCCTGCTGGTGCCCTGGACCCCAAGCTGGGGTCTTGCCCTTGACTGTGTGACCCTGGAGGAGCCATTCACCCCAACACTGCAGAGCCCATGTGTTGACCGAGGGTCATGGGTAAACCCCACAGGGAGATGCTAAGGTCCAGATTCCAAAGATTTCTGGAACATCGACATTCCAGCCTTAGAATTCCAACATTCCAAGGTCTATTTTCCAACCGCAAATTTTATCAAATCTAATCAGAGATCAAGAATGATGAAAGCTTAGCATCTGAATTGGAATGCACTATATGCGTGAAATACAACTGGGATTTGGAAGACTTTGTATGCAAAGAACAAAAGTAAAATACCTCAATGTTTAAAGTATCGATTATATCTTGAAATGATAACACTTTAGAGAATCCTATTAAAGAACATTAATTTCTCATGAATTCAGATATATAACAAATCATATATAAGCATGTTAAATTACACTACATTCAATTATGCTAAATGATAAATATTTGGAATATTTAGATATTAGTTAAATGAAATATTAAAATTAATTTCACCCATTTTCTCTCTTTAAATGTGACTTCTAGAAACTTTTTAACTATACATGTGGCTTGCAATATATATATTAGGAAGTGTATTTCTGTTGGTTGGAGCTGCTCTGGGATTCTGGCCCCTGCTGGGTGTCCAGATGCCCTCTGCTCCTAGGGAGTCAGGCCTGGCTGCAGCATCCCCAGGAAGCCATCCCCTCTGACCTGTACGTGGCAATGAAGGATGTGGGCCTGGTAGGGTGTGGAGCGGGTGGCAGAGTCCAGCAGCAATCCACAGCGATCGGGTACCTAGAGGCCCAGCACCGTACCCTAGGCTGGGTGGCAGCCCCTGGGGCCCCGGAGGAAGGAGGAGGAGCATGAGCTTCTGATTCACCGCGGGATTGCCAAAGCCCTACTGTGTGCCTGCTGCCAGGCAGTGGCAGCACTCAGCAGGTGCCTAATAAATGAATAGATGAACAAAAGTCATCTGCATCATCTCTTACTGCCCCCTACTAACCACCAAGGCAGAAACTATTAGCCCACTTTCCAGATGGGGAAGCTGAGGTTTCAGGAGCCACAGAGGGGACTTAGGTGGAGGGAAGAAGCCCTGGTGGGAGGGAGATGTTTCACTGTGGCCACTTTTGTAAGAGTTTTATTTTGAAGCACATGAACTGAAAGCATACAATTAAAACGCCTTCCCTCTCTCTCCCTCTCTCTCCAGGCTGTGGCTGCCACTAACTGGTGTCACTTGGGGCAGGACTCAGCCTCTTTGTCTCAGTTTTCCCTACCTGTGCATGGGGTGGAAACCCCCTCCCCCCAGCGGGCATACAACAGATGTGGGAGTCCCCACACCACCCCAGAATGTCCCATGGCAGACAAACTCCACTCCTCAGAGGGTGTCTCTCTGTCCTGGCCCCCCACCCCCCGGGGGTCCCTCATACCTTCTCTCCCACAGCAGGGTGAGCAGCCCACCCAGAGGGTGAGGGCCAAAAGTAGTCTCGGCGCCATGGCCTTGGCGGACTCTGCCATCAGGAGCTGGGGCAAGGAGCACCCTCAGAGAGGCAGGGGACACGGGTGCCTCCCAGGGGGAAGCGCAGCCCTCGGTGGAGGCCCCCTGCTTCCCCTTCCTGAGGTTGGACTCAAGACTGGCTCTTGCAGTCGGCGGGGAGTTGAGCAGGGGCGGTGGAGAAGCCCCCTGGTCCCTTTACTGGCCCCGTCTGGGCGGCGGGTATGGAAGGCCCCAAGGGTGAGGGCGGGAAGAGGCCATGAAAGAGAGAAGTGGAGACCCCGTGGCCTTTCCCAGAACTGCCCATCCGTCAGTCCTTCCTTCCGGCTGCAGTGAGAGGGGAAACCCCGGGGAAGGGGCCGATGACACGGGGAAAGACAGAGAAAGGGGCAGGGAGGGGAGGGGCAGAGACCCAGCCGGAGAGGGCGAGGGGGACCCCGAGGGGGAGACAGACACAGATGGAGACACAGAGAGACACAGACAAGAGAGAGACATCTGGAGGAGAGAGAGACAGAGGTGAGAAAGAGACACACACACCCACAGAGACAGAGAGACAGAGACAAAAACTCCAAAAAAGAAAGATAGGAGCACAGAGAGATCTGAGCACCCACATACAGGGCACGTTCACTGTGACCACAGTGATGCGGACCCACCCTGCCAGCCGCACGCCACCCTCCGGGCCGCAGAGAGGCAGGAACACAAGCCCTGGGGAGGCAGGCACCACCTGAGGACGTGCTCTCGGCGACAGAGATGGCCGGGGACTGGCTGAGTCCCTGAGGGACATACAGTGCCTGCCCAGGACACCAGGAAACCCCCGGGGGCACGCCGGACATGCAGGGGTTCCACAGCCACGCCCCACCTCCCTGGCCTTGGCTGGAAGAGCCGAGAAGCCCCAGGGGATTTTGGGGGATTCACCCAGGACAGGGAGTGGGGGCAAGCAGACAACAGGCAAGGCTCACGGGCTTGGATCCTGCCTCCCCTTAACATGGACCTGTTGGTGCCCATTTTAACTTTTTTAAATCGTGCATTCACGCGTGTTCACCGCTGGGACAGTCTTTGGCTGGAGGTGTGTCTTGTATCATCCTTATTCCTAATCCCTGTCTGGGTCCCCCGCCCCCTCCTTGCTGCGGGAGCCCAGCAATCAGGCCTCACGTGTTCATCCTTTGCTCAGAGAGCTTTTATTCCTGGGGTGGCGGATGGGCAGGGGACTCAGTTTATCCAGGGCAGGGCGGGGCACAGTCAGAGCCAGGGTCTCGACTAGCCAGTCCGTGCAGGGACCAGGGTGGCAACAGAGACCGCCAGGGACTGCCAGGAAGGGGCCCAGGCTAGCCCCCCAGTGCAGATGGTCGGTGCGTGAGCTCAGACACCCGGGGCAGGGCCTGCTGGGCGGAGCGGAGGGTCCCTGCCCCGACGCTCAGCGGCCCTGAGCCTGCAGCCTCTGCATCTGTAAGATCTGGCTCAGAATGTGCTGCACGTCTTCATCCATCTGACCCTGGGGTGGGGGGGAGCGGAAAGCACGCCGGGCTGCTCCTGGCCCTGCTTCTCCGTCCCCTCCCTTCCCACCGTGGCAGCCAGGCGCCCCTCCCCTCGCCCAGCCTCCCCAGTACAGATGGAGAGAGAGGCACATGAGCCAGGGGAGCTCACCTGAATGGCATACAGGAGATGGCTTCGATACAGGGCCACCACTGCACCGTGGTCCCTGGCAGCCTCCTGTGGGCGTGGCAGAGGGGTGCTCAGGAATGTGGTACCCCTCCAAAACACAACAAAACGCCCCTTTGCACCGCGAGCCCCCATTTTGATGGCATGCACCAGTGCTAAAATACTGAAATATTTTCCTCCCGTGCCTGGCACGTGTAACCCCACCTCCTGCCCACCCACAACTGTCCTGGGGTTCCTGCTCCAGCCCTCACCTCCAGCTGCTCCTGCAGAGCCTTCACCTGGCCTCGCAGGGTCTCCACCTCGGGGCTGCCTGGGGTCGCCTGCTGGCCCTTCAGTGCCTCCTTGAGAGTGAAGACTTCCTTGGACAGCTCTGTAATCTGTGGGGGAGGCAAGGGAGGCGGGGCGTATCAGGGCCGCCCTGGGCCAGGGGCTGGGGGCTGGGGCCCTCTCCTCGGCAGCAGTGGGAAGAGCAAAGGGACAGAGGCTTGTCAGGGAAAGTGCCACCTGAGACGCAAACTGCACCCCGCAAGCTGGGTCTGGCCCATGAGCTAAGAATGGTTTTCACATTTTAAATGGTTGGAGGAGAAAAGTCAAAGGAATGGTTATTTCATGACATGGGGAAATTAAGTCAAATTCACAGGGCTGCGTTCAGACTTAACATTTTATCGGCGTATGGCCACACCCTTTGGCTTACAGGTCGTCTAAGGCTCCAGCCGCATGGGCAGAGCTGGGCACTGTCTACCCTGCAGGCCAAAACCACTGCCTGTTGGGCCCTTTACAGAAAACGTTGGCTGATCCTGTCACACGCTGTCTGGGAGTCTCTGGTACATGGAGGCTGGCCACAGGAAAGCAGGAGAGAGCGTGGCCGGTCGGGCTGGGTCAGACAGCGGGTTGCATCCCTCTCCACCCCTTTCTCGCAGGAGACCTTAGAAAGATGCCTTAACCCCTGAGCCTCGGTTTCCCTTTCTGTCAAATAAGGAGAATCGTGGTTCTCATCTTAGAAGGTTACTGTGCTTCTGAACAGAGATTAAGTTTAAACTGTGCCTGGCAAACCGCAGCAACTCAATAAATGCTGAGCTTTATTCTTATTACTGTAGATCAGAGGCTCTCCATCAGGGTCCATTCTGCCCCCAACAGGACCCCGGTCAACGATTGGTGTTGTCATGACTTGAGGGTGGTTCCTGGCCTTGAGTAGGTGGGGGCCAGGGAGGCTCCTCAACACCCCCCCAAGGCCAAGGATAGCCCCCCGCCAGAGGACCCAGCCCTGAACACCACTAGGGTTGAGAGGGAGGAACCCTGCTACAAATAAACCATAATCTCTGCCATAGTTTTATTTTCATTTTACAGACGTGGAAACTGGGGCTCAGAGAAGTCAAGCAACTTGTCCAAGGTCACAAAGCAAGCTGGGGTGGGTAACTTTGTGGTAATGCTCCTGGGGCTCTGAGGGTCACAACCACTGTCTGGTGACATGCTGTATGACTCTGAGCTACCCATTTTGCCTCTCAGAGCCTCAGTCTGTTCATCTGGAAAATGGGGATAAGAATGCTTTCTGGCTCTTAGGGTTGTGGGAGATTAAAAGTAATAGTGTTTGAGAAACACCCGATTGAATAACCAGAGGCTGCTGTTAATCATCACTATCATTAAAGAGCAGAACTTGGAAACTCAGATCCAAACGCTGGCTGAACCACTGCAGAGCTGTGTGGCCTCAGGCAACTGGCTTCACCTCTCTGTGCCTCAAATAGGGAGAGGAAAAACACCAATCTTGTGAGAATTTGATGTGGGGATTAAATGCATTGATCCATGTACAGTACCCAGCACAGACCTGGCTTGTGATAAGCACTCAATACATGTTGCTGCGGCCATCATTCACAGCTGGAACATGAGCCCATGTGTCTGAATTGTCTCCTTCTATCTCTGTGCCCCACTCTCCTGTCTGGAAAATGGGCTGACTTCCCAAGACCCTCCCAGCTGGGACATGCTGAGCTTCCCCCCAGCCTCTGCTGAGCAGGCCTCCCTCCCATGACTGAGCAAAGGCAAAGGGGATGCACCTTTTTGTCCTTCTCCTTGGCCCTGTCCAGGGCCTCCTGGGCACGGCTCTGGGCCTGGCGCGCCCGCTCAGCCTCGGTACGTAGCCCCCGCAGCTGCTGCTCCGCTGTGGCCAGCTGGGCCTCTGCCGCGTGCCGTTCACTCTTCATGAACAGCGCCTCCCGCTGCACCTGCAGCCCAAGCCCACATGTGACCCTGAGGACATTTGGACCCCAGAGTTCTTCTGATGCTGCTGCTCTGGCCTGAGGACACTTAAGCTACCTTTTGACCTCAAGGAGTTTGACTCAGAAAGTTCTGGAATCCCTCGGAGCTCTATGAACATTCTGCCTCTGCCAAGCACCTCTGACCTGCTGGCTGTGTGGCCTTAGACAAGCGACTTAACTTCTCTGTGCCTCAGTTCCCTCATATAAAATGAGAATAGTAATAGCCCCCACTTCACAGTGTGGATGTGAGGATAAAATGAGCAAATACACGGAGTATGCTTAGGACAGTGTCTGGCACAAAGTCAGTGCTATATTCAAGTTGGTGATATTATCATTAATATTATTTTCTCTGCCAGAGGCAGAAAGGTTTATAGGTTTCTTGCAAAATGAAAGAAAAAAATAGAATATTCTGGATGAAAAGCAAACTAATGTTCAAAAGACAATGACTGCATTTTCCCAAAAATGTCAAAATCAGAACAGGATTAGATTCGCAACAGTTGACCCTGGAAGGGGGCACTGGCCTTTATAGAAATAATACCTCCGGGGAAATGGATAATAATTAGATGTTCCGCTTAATACAGATTGGCTATACACTAACAATTAAAAAAAAACTACACTGATTGATGAAGCTAATCACACTTGCAAAATTTACCCCAAAAAGAAGTGATCTTGAGAAAGGTAAAATTTAGGAAAAAAGCATGAAGATGGGCAAACTTAGGTTAGTGAGACTGTGAACTTAAGGAAGTAGATCGGAACTTAACTGGCTTAAAAGCATGTTCTCGGAAAAAGAATAATTCTGGCTGCCATTTATTGGTCACTTGTACCATCACTATCCTAAGTAATTTATATTAGTTGAGCCATTTAATTTTCATGTGAGGATAAGGCATTATTATTATTATGTCCATTATACACATGAGTAAATAGGGGTAAGGAGAGGAAAATGCTTTCCTGACAAGTAATGAATGTGGCTTTGTATTAAAATACTTGTTAAAAGAGCCGCCAGTATTTTTGTTGTTAAAGGAGATGGAGTCAAAAAGTCCACCATCAGCAACAACAACAAAACAGTCTCTGGGCTTAAAAAACTCAGAGTCAAACCTATTGGATTCAAAATAATTAGATCAAAAATCCCTGCAAATAAGTCCTCCTACTTTTGGGCTGAAGTGTCAAAATGATATGATAAAATAACAAGCTCAAAACAGCCAGATGGGAAAAAAAAACAGGGACAGCAGAGTAATGGACACTAGGTAAACACATCAGGGCAAAAAGTCCAATTCGCTGCCTACCAAAAAATTAATGTTGAATGTTGATCCCTAACTCACACCATACACACAATGAGAGATGAAGCATTAACGTGATGGTAAAACTAAAAGATGCCGTCTTACTATGTTGATGGACAGTGACTGAACGGGGATGTGGGGGGGACTTGGTGAAGGGGGGAGCCTGGTAAACATAATGTCCTTCATGTAATTGTAGATGAATGATACCAAAACAAAATTAATTAAAAAAAACCTAAAAGATGCCGGAAGAAAACATCTGAGAATATCTCCATGACCTAGAGATACACAGAGGTTTTATAAACAGATCACAAAAAATGTTAACCATTAAAAAAAAAAAAATGACATCGCTGAAATAACCAAGAGGTTTTTAAAAAGAAACACAAGTCGAAACATCTAGGAGGTCAGAATGGCTGCAGGGTCAAACACCCACCTGGAAACACTGGTAGGGGCAAATGTCTATAGGATTGAAATTGATGGGGTCAAAATATCTCACAGCTGCAGGGTCAAGACCACCAGGTGGCCACTGGGTGTGCTGGGCGGGGGCCCCGCCACACTCACCTGGAAGACCTCAGCGCTGGTCTTCTCATAGCGTCGGCCTAACTCCTCCAGCTGCCCCTCCAGCCGGACCACATCTGCCCGCAGCGCACCTACTATGCGTTCGTGCTCCAAGCGGGCCACACTGCCCACGCGCTCCCTCTCCAGCTCTGCCCGCAGCCGGGCAGCTTCCTTGCCTGTGGCCACCACCTCCTGCTCCAGGCTGGCTGCCCGGCCCCGCAGTTCGAGAGCCTCCTCCTGTAGCCGGTGGTGCTCTGAGGCTGGTACCGCTGACTGGCGGAGGGCCTCGGAGGCCTCGCGCAGCTCCGCCAGGCCCTGCCGAGCCTCCTCGCAGGCAGAGGCCAGCTCAGCAGCCCGGGCCTCGGCTGCATCCCGTGCTTGGGCCAGCTCGGCGGCCGCTGCCCGATGCTGTTCCCCGGTGGCCCTGGCTGCGGCCAGCTGCTGCCGTAGCACTTCCAGCTCCCGGCTCTGCTCCAGCCGCGCCTCTTCCTTCTGAGCCAGCTCTGCCCGCAGGCCCCGGGCCTCCTCCTCAGCCAGCAGCCGGCCCGCCCGGGCTTCATCCAGCCAGGCCGAGGCCGCCTCCAGCTCCCGGAGGCGGGAGTCCCGGTCTCGGAGGTCTTCCCGGGCCTGTTCCAGGGCCGCCCGCAGCTGGACTGTGTCAGCGCTGCTGCCCCCACCGGACCCAGCGCCCTCGGCCTCACGCACCCGCTCCCGCAGCCGACCTGCCTCGGCCTCCACGGCCTCACACTTGCCACGGGCCGCCTCCAGCTCAGCGGCAGCCTCCTGCTCTCGCTGCCGGAGCGCCTCCTCCAGGGCACGAATCCTGGCCTCCAGCTCTGCTTGCAGCATTTCTGAGGCCTCAGCAGCATTAGAGTGTAGGACAGGGCCTGGGGGCACCCTTGGGGCTGTGGCCTCCACTCCCGTGGCCTCCATGCCGGTGAGCTCTGCCTCCACAGCACTCACATTGGCCTTTTGCCCGGGTCCCTCTGCTCTCGTATTCGTGTTCTCTGCTCCTGTGGCCTTTGCTTCCAGGCTTCCTGCTGCTTCTAGAACTTCCATTTCTGTGACCTCGGGCCCTGTGGCTTTTGTTCCCAAAGCCTCAGCAACCATACCCTCGGTTCCCATGGCCTCAGTGCCCCTGGATTTTCTTTCTGTGGCCTCAGCCCCAGAGGAAGCCACTTGCAAAGTCCTGGCTTCCCCGGCTTCTGCTCCTGCCACCTCCTCGCCTGCTGTCTCGGCCCCGGTAACTTTGATTTCTGGGGCCCCAGCGCCATCCAGCTCCATGGCTGCTGGCCCGTTCCCAGTGGTCCTGACTCCAGTATCCTTACCCTCCCCGAGAGCTGCTTCTCCTTCTCCAGGGGCCACCTGTGTTTCTTGCTGCGCCAGCGCCCGCAGGGCCTCAGCGTGCTGCCTGCGGAGCTGGTCAAACTCAGCCCGGAGAGAGTCATAGAGGGCCAGGGGGATGACCTCCGCCAGACCGTTCGCCTCCATATCGTCCTTCTCGAAGTCTTCCAGGATCTGCGGGGTGGGGATGGCCAGGCAGGAGCTGAAGCGGCCATGGGGCACAGGATGGCCCTGCCACCCTCCCAGCCCCTGGGGGAACGAGGCCTTGGGTCCTCAGATACTCCCCCAGGCCTCAGTTTCCCCACCTGGACCTTCTCCCTCAGCTCCTGGTTCTGTCTGGTGAGCGCAGCCACCTGCTCTTGCAGTGAGACCAAGAGTTCCTGGGCGGACGCGCTTAGCTGTTTGGAGAGCATTGCCTCCACCCCTGGTGGGCGACAAGGAGTCAGGTGCAGGGTCCCGGGCCACAGGGGATGGGAACTGGGGGCCTGGAGTGGTGAGTCAGGGCCCCCTCAAGCAAGCAGAATAACTAATGGGTGAGGGCCAACCTCCCCACTAGCTTCAAGCTCCCTCCATGGAAGCAACTGAGGCCTTGACACCCTGGGGCTCCAGGGACCACATGGGCAGGGGTGCCTGGAAGGAGGACCGGGCTGGGGGCTCACCTGGGAAGTCGGGCAGCTCACCCTCCTCATCCTGCAGGGTGGCCACATCATAGCTGGTGTTCTCCCGCTCATTCTGGGGGTGGGAGCCAGGGTCTGTCTTAGGCCCCCCCTGCCCATCCCACCCCCATGTCCTACCCAAGATCTCGAGTGCACAGAGGTGTTCCTGTGTCCCTCGGACTCCCCCAGAGCATCAGACTGGCTGTGTTTGGTCCACAAGTGTCTACTGATTTCAACTCTGTGCCATGGAGTTATGTTGGGCTCCCCAGCAAGTGCCTGAGTGTGTGACTGTAACCCCCACAACTGGGAGCTGCATGTGCCACCTGGATACATGGGACTGAGAGAGGGATGGGGGGATGGGTCCTCATAAGGGTGCATCTGGGAGTCTGCCCTGGGGTCACGTGGGGCTGACCATGTCTACGTGTGCGTGTGAATGCCTGCAATAGTACATTTGTGTGGCTCAGGGTTTGTGGGTCTGTGGTGAGCATGTGGGTGCATGGGTGGGCACCCCTGTGGGATATGCACAGTGGCCTCTGCTCTCGTGTGATTTCCTGTGACTGCACGTGATTTTGCATTTGCATTTCACTCTGTTTTGACTTTGTATACGTGTGTGCTTCTGTGTACAATGCATGTGACTGTGTATTCACACAGGTGTTGGTTGTGTGTTCACCTGCTGGACATGTAAGACCACAGGTATACGTGTGGGTGTCCATCTCTGCATATACGTGTGTAGCTGCATTTTGAAAAGTGTCTGGTGTATGTAATGTGTGTTTGTGGGTATGTGATCTGTGTGTGACCGTGTGTCTGTCTGGTGTGTCTGCAGGTACAGCAAACTCTGTTGTGTAACCGCAGCAGGAGACACCCCGCCGCGCGCCGCCCGGGCCTGCCCGGCCCTCTGCCCAGCCCACCTCCAGCAGGGACAGCCGGCTCTGCAGGCTTTCCACCTCCCGTCCCAGACTGTCTTTCTCCTCCTGCTTCTCTGCCAGCAGCTGCTGCAGCTCTTGCACCTGGGAGGAGGGCGGTGGAGAGTCCGGCCGGCCTCCCGGAGGAAACACCGGGCAGCCGACGGCTGGCTCTCCCCCCACCCTCTGCCTACCTGTCTCTCCAAGCTGCGGAGGGAGCTGGCCTCTGCCTCTGGCAGCTGACAGAAGAAGACGAGACGGGGCTTAGATCTCGGCTGGGAGGCCTCGCTCAGCAGCCCTCTATCCCAACCACAGGCACCTCCTCTACTTCCAGAACTGCTCTGCCCCCTCACTCATTACTAAGAATTTACTGAATGCCTGCTATGCGCCAGACTCCAATTTTGGCCAATAATTCATTCATTCATTCACTCCCTCACTCAAATATTTTCTCATTCCATAAATATTTATCAAGCACCTATGGTGAGCCAGGCACTATAGACCATGACTGCCTTTGTGGGCTTACAGTCAAATGTCTTTACAGAAAAAATTACGCTATCTCCAAAAGCAATAACTGCTTTGAATAAAAGTAAAGGGAATGGGGAAGTGAGTTGGGGGGTGTCACTATTTTAAATAAAGGGACCAGGCATGATGTCTTTGACAAAAGATGTTTGGGCAAAGACCTGAAGGAGGGGAGAGAGCCATGGGGACACCTGGGGGAGGGGTACCCCAGGCAGCAGGCAAAGCACATGCAAAGGCCCTGGGGCAGGATGGTGCCTGGAGAGGGCCAGCTAGGAGGCCTAGGTGGCTGCAGCAGAGTGAGTAAGGGGAAGAAAGGGAGACAGAAGGCAGGAGAGGCAGGGAGAGTCTTTCCCCAAGAACTGTACCCCACTCCAGGCTTAGCCCAAGCCTGGGACTCTGCAGCCCCGCACCTCCCGCTTCCTGCACTCCTGGTGCTGCTCCAGACCCCGGATCTTCTGCAGCAGGCGGCCCTTCTCCTGTCGCAGCCGCACAATCTCCTCGTAGGCATCTTGATCATCCTGTTCTCCCCATCCCGGAGACCCACACCATGACACGAGGTCCAAGGGCTGTCCCTGCCCATGCGTGAACCAGAGCCTCCCCTCCCCCTCCTCCCTGGAGATCCCCCATTCCTCCCCCCTTGGCCGGGGCATCTCTCACCGGCAAAGGGATGCTGGCGGGGGGCTGGGGTGCCTTCCGCTTCTTATGAGCCCCTCGGTGGTCATGGCTGGACACAGAGTTCTGGGGGAAGGGGTGGAAGGGGGCACATGGGAGACATGCCAGCCTTCCACCCAAACAGACCAACACAGCCGCCCACTAGGTCATCGATCCAAACCCTGCCCTCACTTCCTGTGCAGTCGCGAACAAGTCCCTGTCTCTTCATGGTCCTCACTTATCCCAGCATAAAAGGGAGCGAGACCACCTTCCCTGGGAGCCCCCTCCACGCCTTGGTACTTTCCCCGGCTAGATCAGGTAGTCTCCAAGTTTCCCTTCCCTCTGCGGCTGAGATGCCACAGGGCTGGGCGACAGAGGCCAGACATGCCCCATGCTTGGATTCTCACCAGTGTGAGACCCCTCTACCACCCCACCCACGATTTAGCTCCGCCCACAGCATGTTCTCACCCAGCCCTGCGAGTACCTTGAAGGCAGCATTCTTCCCAAACAGGTCCTCCCGGGAAATAACCCTGAGGCGGGGGTGCACCTCTTCCTTCTCTTCCCACAGAGGTTGGGGGCGAGGGGACTAGCAAGCAGTGTGTGCACAGGGAGGGGGGCTCATTCCCGGCTCAGGGATCCATACCTGAGATGACGCCTCTCCTGAGTCGTCCTCTAGGAGGGGAGGGAGAGAGGGAAGCAGGGTCAGGCACTCTGCCACTCTGCTCTGGGACTTCATTCCCAGCCCTAGGACGGGCATTAGTGAGCCCAGGGGACTTATGGGGGGGCTCTCCCAGCTCCCCAAGAATCAGGATTTTTAAGGTAGGAACCAACTCATTGGCAGAATGCTGACAAGAGGGATCTTGAAACTATCAAAAAAGAAGAGGATAATGGCACCACTGGGATGGGGGGAGAATTCCCAATTCTCAGAAAGGCAAAGACCCAAGAATAGGAGTAACCCAGAAAGCAGAGTGGACCCCTATACTATTCTAAGAGTCCTGGGCTCTCTGAAACTGTCCTGAGGGGATCGGGGAAGCCATGAAAACTCCTATAATGCGGCAAATAGGAACATCTTGAAACCCTCCGCGGTAAGGGCAGAAAGGGTGGACAAGCAACTGCCTGGAAGAGAGGAGGTTCTTGAAACTGCTCAGAGGCAGGGCCTGCGTACCGCTGGGCGGCGAGGGGCGCCAGGCTGCCTCCTGCAGGAGGTGCAGGATGAGTTTGTCCCCTGCCAGGGCTCCGTAGTGAGCAGCGTCGCGGCCTAGCAGGTCCGTGATGGCCGGCTGGGCCCCGCCGCGCAGCAGCACCTCCACCGTTTCAGGGCTGGCCCCCTCACAGGCCAGCATCAGGGCTGTCCTACAGGGAGAGGGCGCTCCTGAGACGGTGAGGACAGCCTCAAACCCCAAGCCCTCCTCAACACCCAGGCTGGAGTGGGGCTGGGTCGGTGGGGGGAGGCCAGCTAGATTCCCCACCCTGGGAGGTTCAGAGACTTGCGCAAAGTCCCACAGTACGTGATGAACTGTCTGGGAGGGGAGATGCTCACCTGCCCTGCAGGTCTTGGTCATTCGCAGCAGCCCCCTGCTGCAGGAGGAGGCGGCACAGATCTGTGTGACACATCTGAGCTGCTATGATGAGGGGTGTTGCACCTGACTGATGGGGGTTGGCGGAGGGATAAGACATGATAGGATGGCACAGGGAGGTAGGGAAGCCTATATGACTGCCTCTGAACTTCACTCCAAACCTATTCACCCTTTCCAAAGGGTGCCTGGAATGCTGCCACTTGGTGGCAGTGTACCTCAAGGGCAGTATCTCTCCCCAAAAGATCCCAGAGGCTCACCCGATCTCGGGGATTCAGATGTGCCTTGAAGGAGCAGAGCGTTTCTGAGCAGGAGATGCAGCCACCAGCAGCTGGAATACGAAGGGGGTGGGCAGGCGGGGCAACACTTAGACATTTTCTGGGGGCCTTCTGCCTAGATGTGATTCTTATCTTTTATTTCAGGAAAAATTCCCACCATCCCTGGGAAAGCAGTAACTAACGTATGACTCCTTCTTTACAGATGAGGAAACTGTGGCCCAGCCAGATCCATCAGCACCCAGAGGGGTCAGAGGCAGGGCCACAATAACAACCCAGATTGGCTAACTCCCAGTTCCAAGCGCTTTCTACATTCTACTGTGGTTCCCTCTTAAGGTGGAACTTTTGATTAATTTTCACGTATTTCGCCTCTTTGATCCAACCAGCATTTATTGTGTACCTACTGTGCACCAAGCCCTCTTACACAGAGTATTATGTTTAGTAGAGGGATCAGACCGCTTAGGTTAGGCAGGCTTCTTGGGGTTTGATCAGAGCTCTGAGTGTTGAAGGTGAGAGGGGGACCAGGATAGAGGTCACTGCATGGGTAAGGGTCCTGAGGTGGGAAAGAACTTGGTAGCATCAAGAAAGTGGGAGACAGTATGTTGAGCCTCAAAGAGGGAAGGGAGGGTTCATGAGAGGTGTTCCCGGATAAATCAACAAACTATCTGATTACCTGCTGTGTGCCCCAGGCAGTAGGGGATTTAGTTTCCTGCTGTAATCCCAATGCTTAGAACAGAGCCTGGCACAGAGCAGGAACTCAATAAATATTTATAGAATGAAAAAAAAAAAAAAAGCTTCCATGGTGACCACAGGCATCGCCACCACTAGGTGGCAGCATACTCCGGCTGCAGGGAATTGTGAGGCAGTGACTGAGCCCCATAGCAAACCCAAATTTATTCTGTATTCCCAAAAGACAAAGTCATCCCTAGGGAATGAAGGCCATTCCCTAACCTCATGGGCACAGCGGACGGACCCTGGGCTAGATGGATCCTCTCCCCTCCCTCG
This sequence comes from Manis javanica, assembly GCF_040802235.1. Classification (NCBI taxonomy): domain Eukaryota; kingdom Metazoa; phylum Chordata; class Mammalia; order Pholidota; family Manidae; genus Manis; species Manis javanica. The sequence continues at coordinate 95,835,572 of NC_133168.1, read as the reverse complement.
GAAGAGGAGTTTGGATTTTATGATTCTGAAGGCTGCCGGGAGGGACCTTTGGCATTCCCGAGACTCCCTAGCAGTTCCTCAAAGGAAGTTACACTCCAGCCACCCCCTCCCAATCATCCTCCCCCAGGCCTGGCATACAGTAGGCAGTGCTATGGGGTCAGATGGCCTGGGTCCTCCCCACTTTCTTGTGGGTTAGCCTCAATTACCATGTCTGTCCAATGGGATAACTGTCTGTGGTTCACTGGGTCGCTGAGGATTAATGCGGGGCCCCTGTGCCTGGCACACAGTAGGTGCTCAATGAGGAAGGAGGCGGAAGGAAATGGAACATTCTCGGCAGGGCCCTGGATAGAATAACCCCCAAGCCTTTGGGCTCTGGTGGGTAGATGGAGACGGGGCTGCACCCACCTGCATGATGTAGGGCCGTCCACCCACTGCTGTCCACAATATCCACCATGCAGGACGCCTGCGGAGGGGAGGGCTGGGTCATTTGGGGGGGAGCCGTCCCGCTTCAGTGCCTAATTTCTCCAGGAACTGCCTGTCTGGAGGCTCTGCCGTATTTCACGCTCCTTGTTTCACCCCTTCTGCTCTCCCCCCTACCTGCTCTGTGGAGCCCATCTCTTTGGGGGTCCCCAAGTGACTCTGCTTTCAGGAAGAGAGGTGAGAGAGGGAATAGCTGGCAGCTCGGGCACAGCTGGGGCTTCGGGGACTCGATGGGAGGCCTGAGAGTGGCTGTGGCTGGGAAAGCACTTAGGATCTGGGGAGAAGCCCGGGGCTTGGGACCCATCTGGTACTGGGAGTGTATGCCGGGCGTGGGAAGTATCTGGACACAGAGTAGCTCAGGCTCAGGAGTCAAAGAAGCCAGGGAGGGCCTGGAATTCAGGGAGTATCTGGGTGTTCAGGGAATTGCTGGAACTCAGGAGAAGTCAGGGCAGGGGAGTATCTGGGCTCAGGGAGTATCTGAGACAAGGAAGTAAATGACCTGCAGCAGTTGCTTCAAGCACTGTGGGTGCCCGTACTTGGCTGCCAGGTGGAGGGCATTGTAACCTGAAACGGAGAGACGAGTTACAAGGGCCCCACAAACTCCAGGAGTGTCTGGCCACTCCCCAAACCTGTGTCAAGGGATCCCCTGTGCCTAGTGAATGCCCAAACCCCAGGTACTTCTCAAAACCAGGCTACTCCCTGTGGCCAGAGATTAAGCCCCCGCTAACCTGTGTCCCAGACAATCTCGTCTCAGCTAAGCTCCCCACCCACCCACCTGCCCCTCTAGCCCCAGCTACCCCCCACGTCCTGAGCTATTCTATATGCTCACCTACACTGAAGCTCCAGCTACACCCCTCAGAATCCACAGTTGTTTTGAATGTTCCTGCCAATCCGTACACCCTATTTATGCCATGGGCTGTGTTCCGTTTTTGATACCCTGTAATCTGCAGATACTCCCTATCTCCTGGCTGCTGTGCACACACCCAGTCACTCCTGAGCCCCAGCTACTGCCTTTCGCCATGCGTTCTGTCTCACGTATCCCTTCAAGTCCCTAGTGATGTCACACCCAGATCCTCCTTCCGGCCCAGTATTCCACAGAGTTCAGATACGACCCCCAAACTACTGGTTAGTCTCCGGTCCCCAGATACTTCTCAAGTTCAGATATTCCTCTGATCCAACTACTTCCTCTAACACCCCTAATGCCTGAGTCCCAGTTGCTCCCCATCAAGTTGTCAGTCACCTTGATTGGCACCAGCTGCAGTCTCTCTCTGTGGGCACTGCAGCCTGACGTGCCCCTGTGCCTCCCTAGGGGCACTGCAGGGAACCCCTTTTTTCAGCAGGACACTGACACCATGAAGCAGGGCCCTTGGCTGGACCCTTAGGTTGGGCACCTGGTCTGACTGCCTCCCCTCTCCCCTGGGCCCGGTGGAGAGTACCTGCCCCATCTGTGCTCATGACATTGGCGCCGTGTGCAAGCATCACTTCTAGACAGTTGGCTGCACCCCTCATGGCGGCCAGGTGGAATCTGGAGGTCAGGGGTCAGGGGTCAGCCACAGGATAGCCTCCCCTCGGCTACCACACACCCAGGTTGTGGGCACTCACGCAGACTTGCCCTCGGGGTCCAGTTTCGTGGGCACCAGCCCCTTGCGGGCGATGAGGGCAGCCACCCGGGCAGCATCGCTGTTCTCCACAGCCTGCAGCAGCCGCTCATCGCCTTTGCCCCAGTCCTGGCTCTGCGGGGCACACCCAGAGGAGCGTGGGGCCAGGCAGCCGCTGCCCCCTCGCCGCTCCCGTGCCAGGGGCTCCCGGCTCTCACCGCCCGCCCCTGGGCACTTGCCTGGCGCCTGCCTCTGGCTGCTGGCTTCGGGATGGGGCAGGGGCCGCAGGGAGGGCAGGAGCCTGGGTCAGTGGGGCTGAGCCGCAGCTGTGGGGGCAGGTGGTCCTGGGTGGGGGACTGAGACAGCACCCCCAAGCCTGGCCCGGGTCCATCCAACACCCACCGCTGGCACTGTCCCGTAAAACCAACCCCAGATCAGCTCCCAGCATCTTGCCAAAGAGTTGTCCCCCATACATAGGCCCCCAGCCCCATCCAATAGTGAAAGCCACATTTCCAACATCACGTTTCTATCTGAAGGGCTGCCCAAGGTCTTCCCATAGAAACCCCTAAAAATGTCCCTTTAAAGGTCCCTCAGAACAGTCCTCTGCCACCTATCCTTGACTGCCCCTGAAATGCCACAACTGTCCCCCAAATGGCCTAAAATGCATTCCACACTGTCTCCCCCAAATTCCTGTCCTCCAAAACCATCCCCCAAATGACCCCATCATGCCCTCCCCAAAACATCCCTTAAATGTCCTCCGAAATTGTTCTCCAAATGTCATCTTTTCCCAAAAAAAAACGATCCCCCAAAAGAAAGTCCAAATTGTCTCCTTACACGACCCCATCTAAAACTGCTCCCACAAAACCATTCTTCTGAATGCCCTCTAAATTCTCCAGTATCCCCCATCTGTCCTCAAAACTGCCTCCCCAAAGGTACCCCTCCCCAGCCACCCCCCGCACTTGTCCTTCCGGGGTCTTGGGTGGGGGGTCAAGGCCCGGCAGTCAGGGGGTGGGGAGGGGAAGCCCCTGCACCCCGCCCGCTCCCGCGCCCCCTCCCCGACCCTACCGCGAAGGACGTGGCCGCGCACAGGCACAGCTGCTTCATGGCGGCCGGGCCCCGGGCTTGCCGAGGCGACGGGACCGGAGCGGGCCGAGGGGCTGGGAGAGGGCTGGCGCGGTCCAGTCTCGCCCAGCGCTGCCCCCTCCCCGGGCGCGGGGAGGGCCCAGGCGCGGTCCAGGCTCTGGAGGAGGGGCGCCGTCGTAGCGCCACCTGATGTCCCTTCCACCAGGAGGACGCGCCCCCGGCAGGCTTCCCACCGGATCTCCAGGGACCCGCGCGCGTCGCCTCCGCCCCCTCCGAGCGGGCGGCAGGTGCCTCCTGGCCTGGGCCCCCGGGGCCTCCTACAGCCGCGCTGCCATCTCCGCCCACTGTCTCTTTCGCTCATTCATTCGTGCGTCCGTCAGACTGACAGACCTGAACTTGAATCCAGGGCCCTGTCCTCCGCACCCCACGCCCTGACCACCTGTGTGACTCAACAGAGATGTTTCCTTACCTGATCTGGACTCAACTTTCCTCATCCGGGAAATGGGTTTCATAACAAACAGTATCTACCGCGGAGAGTTCTTGGGAAGCCTAAATGAGATACTCTAGGCAAAGCGCTCCACAGCACCGTGCCTGGCACAGCTTAAGTGCGGCATAAATGTGGATTCATTCATCAAAGACGAGGGGCAGCGGAGCCCATGTGCATATGGGGTCTGGGAATGCAAGACAGAACACGTGCCCAGCTGAACTACTGAAAGATGGAGGACACAGCCCTCCGGGGGGCTGGGAGGGGCTGGGTTCCCCAGTTCTTGCCAGACTGGGAGCCCCTTGAGAACAGGGCCAGGCTGAGGCCTCCCTGGCACTGGACCTGGCTCCCTGGGACTTCCACTGAGTTAATGAATGACTCACAAGGCCAAGCCCTCTAAGCCACGCAAGTTTCATTCATCCAGTCCATTTGTCCTGGGTGGGGAAGGGGGAGCTGGCCCTGCACTGGGTGCTGGCACTCAGCAGTGACAAAGACAGATGTCCCTGGAGAGACAGACACACCCACGAATATATGAGCCAGGGTGGTCGGGACTATTAATGAGGGAGGCCTAGGCAAGCTGGGAGCTCATAGACGACTCCTGACACCATTGAGGTAGTCAGGAAGGCTTCCTGGAAGAGACGTCTCTACTGGAACTTGGAGGATGGGGAGGAGGTAGGCGGCAGACCCAGGGTCATGTTTGGGGGAAATCATGAAATTATCGCTTTCCTGAACCAATGTAGTTGCCTGTGCCCTGGCCCAGGACCACGTGGGGTTGGCGATGGGAGGCATGCATAAGGGTGGAGCAGAAGAGGGGTGTCCTGGGCAGGAGAAGGGAACCAGGAGTGTAGGGCATCAGGAGAGCCCCAAAAGGTTACAGAAGGCGGGATGGTCCAACAGGTTGGTGTGGCTGCAAGTTCATGAAGGCGCCAGCAGAGGCGGGAGACTGGGATTCCAGGGGGGAGAAGGGACGAGTGCAGAGATGGCCCTTCTGGAACCTGAGTAGGACCAATGACTGCAGAAAGGAAGCAGAGGGCTGAATCCAGCTTGTTCATTGTATACTCGCTGTGTGACTTTGGGCCAATCACTCTCCCCCTCTGGGTCTCTTGACTCAATGCTAAATGAGATAGACAAATACAACAGACATACCACAAAGCTGCTCTAGCACTGCTGACGTCGGGGTGGGGGTCTGTCCTGGGCGCTGGGGGAGGCTGAGCAGCCACCCGATGCCAGGAGGACCTGCACTGTGCCAACCACAGATGTCCCTGGACATCAGCCAGGATCCCTGTGGGCAGGATCACTGCCACTGTCTGTGATTAGACACCTTTGGACAGGAGGAGGGAGAGGTGGGGGCAGGTGGATGGAAAGCTTGGTGACGTGCAGCTGGGGGAGGTGGGCCTCGAGAACACTGCCTCCCTATACTCAAGCGGGGAGACCCTCTCAGGCTCCAAAGAGGAGGGTGGAGTGGATCTTCCAGCTCGGGCTTGGATTTCCAACCACCCTCCTGGATGTATAAAAGCTCCGACAAACTCCCTGCAAAGCACCTCCGTTCATCCCCCTATCCCTCAACCCCACCCGCCACAGCATGCCAGGAGCACAGCCACCCCGCCAGGGGCTCGGGCCAAGCTTGGCATTACCTGACTTCTCTCTCTCCCCCCACACTCAATCCGCCCTCCAACCCATGCTGTAGACTGTCCAGGTCCAGCCCTTCCTCCCGCGCCCCAGCCCCATCACCTGGGGCTCCGCCTGGTGGACGGCTCCTCCCTGGTCACCTAGCTTCTACCCTGGCCCCTTGTCCCATGTCCACCAGCTTCCTAACGTCTGCATCCGATCTCATCTCATGCCTGCTCAAAAGCCTCGAGAACTCACTCAGCCTAAAATAATAATGCAGACCTGCTCCCGGGGCCCAGGACATTCTAGGCAGGGAGTCTGCAAAGTCTGGTTTCGGCCAAATCTCACCCCTGCCTGCATTTGCACGGTTTGTGAGCTAAGAAGCATTTTTACGCTTATAAGTGATTGGGAGAGAAAAATCAAAAGAAGAGCAGTATTTCCTGACACATGAAAATGATAATGTAATTCTCATCTCAGTGTCCGCAAATAAAGTTTTATTGGGGCTGAGTCACGCCTATCCATTTACAGAGAGCCTACGGCTGCTCTCGAAGGCCCAAGAACACAAAAATACTTACTGTCTGGCCCTTTGCAGGAAAAATATGCCCACCTTTGCTCTAAGCAGTCCCGCTTGTCAACTCCCTGAGCTCACCTCTCCCTACATTTCCCCCAGCCCATACCATCCTGCCAAGTGACCTCCTTTCGGGTCCTTAAACTCTCAGTCCTACCTCAGGGCCTTTGTCCTTGCTGTGCCCCCCTCTGGAGCACCCTCCCTCCCCCCACGGCCCACTTCACACAGGCAAGGGCTTTGTCCATTTTGGTCGCTGCTGTATCCCCAGCAGGTACTAGGTACAGGTTTTGCAGGGCCTAGTGCAAAATGAAAAATGTAAAGCCCCCTCGTTCAAAAAATTATGAAGAATTCCAAGATAGTGAGAACAGAGCATTAAACCAAACATGGGACCCTTCTGAGTGTAGGTACACCAAGCTGGCCCTGATCTCCAGCAGCCATGACAGGGCCTGGCACACAGTAGGTGCTCAATACATGTTTGTTGAACCAGTGAAAGAAATAGTGACTCTAGACAATAAAAGTGAAAAGAGAGAGAGATTTCCAAGGAAGTATTGAGACACTGAGAATCTACAAATCTCTGAAAACCCCAATCTTCTCGCTTGTGGGATTTTTCTAAAACAAGAAATAAAGACAGGAGGTCGGTAGGAATGCAGAGCCGAGGCTCACGACCCCAGTGAGGTCCCATTTTATGGATGGAAAACCGGAGGCCCAGGGAGGAATCAAGTAGGCTCAGAGCAAGTGTGGCGATCTGTCAGGGCCTTGAAGGAAAAGGCTGGTATTAGAGAAACAGGAAGGGGCAGGAGGGCATGCCAGACGGCAGGGAGGGCTGGCACAGAGGCACAGTGGCTGGACAGGGTGCTGAGACAGCAGAATGGAAGGTCAGCTAGACAAGGAGGCTGGACCTCTGCAGTCACCGGTGTTTGCTTTCCTCCCTTGGGGAGGCTGAACAAAAGCTAAACCTGACTCCCTCTGCCTGCTGAGAACCTGAAGCCAGGCAGGTGGAGGAAGGGATGGAGGTGAGACGCTGGGCTTTGGGCAAGGACAAGCTTCTTGCCCTCCTGTGGCCCCCAGGCCTCCCATATGCAGGCCATGCTGTCCCAGCCCAGGCCCATCTCTTCTCAGAGCAAATACTGTCCCCGCCCTTCTGGACACCCCCACTTCCACCCTGAGACCCTCACCCCCAGCGTGAGGCTTTAACACCCATCTTCTCTCTCCCCCCTAAGCTCCATGCCACACACCTATCAAAACACACCCACGTCCCAGATTGTCTTTTTTTAACCTGCACAAATTTTTCTGAAGGATTTGATGTCAGTACCATTCTGTTTTTGAAATCAAGAAGCTGTATGGTTTGGTGCACCACCGGCTACCACTTCTTGGAAATCCTTTGTGGGGAAATGTGAATCATCTAATTTAGGAATAGATTCTAAATGGGATGGAAAATTCTAAGATCATTCCACAATGAATGAAGCGACCTCATGCCATTTTGTAGGCTGCTTAAATGAGCCATTTATTCCTCTCTGTCTCTCTCTCTCTCTCCCTCTTTTCCTCTTAAACTGATGAACTCTCCACCCCCTGCCAAGAGGCAATCATGTTCTTAGCTGCGCAGCCCTGGAGGAGGTCAGCTGTCTCCCTTCCTAGCTGTGTGACCTTGGGCAAGTCTCTTAACCTCTCCGGGTCTCCTTTCATGTATAAAGCGGGAGTATTACAAGCTCTCACTCCTTATGATGGTTATGAGGATTAGAGCTAACATCTGTAAAACACATGGTCAACTCTTTGTAGTGTTCAAAAACAAACAAATAAAAATGAAAATAAGATGAAATGTAGACAAATGAATTCAATGGCATGAAACCTAAGTTTTTAACAAATAGAAAGAAATATTGAAATGAATGACAAAAAAATGAATAAAATAAGCTGGGGAAACTGAGGGCAGCCACAGGAGGGTGGTGACAGGCCCAAAGTCACCCACCCAGCTGGTCAGGGGCAGAGGAAGGATTTGAACCCAGAGCCACTGGTCTTTAAAGCCAGCCTGGTTCTTCTGGTCCCTCCATGTGGCTTTCAAGGACACCTTGGGCCGCACCCACTTCCGCCTCAGCTCCCGCTCACATTCTTTGCTCCAGCTGAAAGAACCTGTCATCATCCCATTATCCCCCTTAATCAATCAGGCCTGGCCCAGCCTCCAAACCTCTGCCCACACTGGTCCCTGTGCCCCTCGTGTGCCCTCACCTGCCTAAATCTTCCCTGTCCTTCCAGCCTCCGTTCCAGCACTGCCTCCTCCAGGTAGCCTCTCTGATTGCTCGGGGCCACGCCTGCAGGAGGTGGGGAGCCCTATCACATGGTGCAAAGGCCAAGGGCTCTGAAGTCAGGCACATGTGGGTTTGCACCTTGCCTTTCTGCTTTGCTTTGGGGCTGGGAGATGAGTTAACCTCTCTGGACGCTGGGTTCTTCGTGCTGTGTGAAGTCAAGCTCGACGAAGCCCAGCCACAAAGGGGTGCTCTGACTCCAGCTGGGAATCCGCACTAGGTTCTCTCTGTCTGTGTCCTGATCCCACCCCACACTAGCAGGGGCTTAGGGACCCAGGGGGGAGTGGGGACGACTGAGGAAGGAGGAGCATCTATCTCCGGGGGTTCCCAGTGCAAGATACGGCTGCAAGGCACGCTGGCTCGGGCCCACCGCAGGGGCTTCGCATTGGCTGTGCCCTCTGCCCGCAATGCAGTTCCTGCAAATAGACACACAATTCCGTCCCTCTTACCCCTCTGGTCTTCTTGGTGAACTTTCCTGACAACCTGCTCTAAAATTGCAACCAAGTCCTCTGCTCCAGCTCCATTTCCTTGCCCTTCTTTGTCTGCACAGTACAAAATAGTCCTTTCCACTGATTTGTCTTGTTCAGTGGCCGCCTCCCCCACATGGCTGTCAGCCCCACCAGGGCAGGGATTCTTCTGCTCTGCACAGAGCTGTTTCAGCTGGGCCTAGGACGGCGCCTGATACAAATATTTGCTGAACAGATACTCCAAAGCAACAAATCAGGGCAACTGAGGAAGCGAGCCCTCAGAAAAGCAAGTGGTCACTGCAGCTGGGGAGAGCGGAGATTTTTCTAGAAGTGTTGTTGGAGTCAAACTGGGAGGGCTGAGGAGGGTTTGGCAGGCAGCAATGCAGACAGGTGGAGGGAACAGCCCTGGCAAAGGTGTGATGGATGCAAAGCCTGTCCAGGAAGCAGTGGGGAGATGGGCAGCAGAGAGGAAAGGGAGGGGAGGTGGGCAGAAACTAAAGGGGTACCTTGAACCTGGGGGTGGTGAGGAACCAAAAAAAGAGATCGAACAGGGAGGGGCCTGGTGATAAAGAACCCGAGGAGGGGCAGAGAACAATAGTCCAAAGCCCAGTAGACCTTCAGCCAGGCCCTGGAGGACAAGAGCCTGAAGTCAAGGGACGCTGCGCCCCTCCGGGGCCTCAGACTCACCTCTGTCTTCTTAAATCGTGCCCGGAGGGTCTTCATAGCCACGTCATGCGTCTCTCCTCAACCCAGGCCACCTGGAGAAGGGCAAGGGTCGGCTGGGATAAAGGACCTGTCCCTGCTCCTCAGAAGGACCACTTCCACTTCCCTGGGCTGTCCCAGCCCCTAGAGCAGGACACAGACCTACCCCATCTCCTAACTGCTGTGTGTCCTCCAGCAGGTCATCTGCCCTCTATGTTTCACTTCCCTCACCCTTAAAAAGAGGGGGATCATCCTCCTTTGACCAACATGTAGTCCGCTTCCAGTGAAGTGCCCAGCACAGTCTGGCAAGCCGCACGTGCTCAATAAATGCGCGTCACCAGTATTCCCTGTTGCCCAAGCAGACTGAACTTTTTCTGGTCTCCCAGCTTTTATCTGCAGTTATTTCTGCACAGAATGTGATTTTTCCTTCGTCTCTGGTGAACTCCTATTTATCCTTCATAGCCCAGTTGTAAAATCCCCTGTTCTGATCAGCTTTGCCTATCAACCACAGGCTGAGCTCTAACTCCCCATCTTGGGATCCCCCCTCCCTGGCTGGGTCCCTTCCTCTGCCCCAGCCATGGCTTCATATGCTGGAAGTATCTAGGCTGGTTCTGTGTTCCCCACTGGTAAGGAGCTCCTGGGGGGCCAGGCCTGGGGCTGAGGCCTCTTAGCATAATGGTACATTTCTTGGATAATCAGAGAACATCCTTGCAGCCAAGCCTCCTTGCACCAGGCTGGCTTTTGTGTGAGCGGAAGCAGGCAATTCACCCAAAGTGAGCAGAGGTTTGGGATAATGGCTGCATGCATGTGTGTGGATGCATGTCTGTCTATCTTGGCCTGTTACATGTTCTGTGCATGTGTGGGTAAGGAGGTCAGACAGGGGTACCTCAAGAGAATGTTTTGTTAGGTGTATCACTAGGGATTCCTTCCTATTCTGAGTGGATTTCTGTGAAGGCACGTCCACCTGCGCATGAATTATCCAAGCCATCCCTCTCTTGGTGTACCCACCCATCCCCTCACCTGTGCATCCTTCCTTCTACGCAAGCCTGTATGGATATCCACCCACTGGCCAGCCCTCCTCAGCTCACCCACCCAACTCATGTTCTCCTGCTCCTTCATCCACTCTGCAACCACGCTTCATCCACCAACCTACCTACACATCCCACACCCACCATTTACCCTTCCATCTACCCACCCGTCCATCCACTGCCCAACCATTCATTCACCTCTCTACCAATCAGTGTACCATTCACTCACCACCCACTCCACCCCTTTTCTCCTGTCCCTGTCTAACGGACTCGGTCACACCCAGAACAGGGTATAATGACACCCAAGAGAGGAGTCCACAGGTCGCCTGGGCAGGAGGGAATTTGTGGTCTTGGGGGAGGGGAGGTCCCTCATCTAGAAAGCTGCTTCCTGGAGGAGGTGGTGTATACAGCAGGGCCTGATGGCCAGGCAGGATATTGAGCAGCAGCAGGAAGAGGTTATGTCCCCTAAGCGGAGCAAAGGGTGGGATCCTTAGCATGACCGGGACACACACAGGCCTCTTTTTTCTCTATCCCAGGCTTCCCTCCCCTCCTACCTTCTACAGCTCCAGTGACTCCAGCATCAGGCCACAGTGCCCACTGCCAGCTCTGGTTTCCTGCTCCCAGCTGGGCCACCAGCTCACACCAGCAGCTCCAAGTGTTCAGCTGGACACCTGACACCAGATCAGCTCTGAGCAGGTGGCCGCCCCAGGGGGCTGGGGATGAGCCGAGGGAGGGGACAGCCCTGCAGTGGGGCTGCCTGTCGGCTGATGGGCTCTGGTGGGAACACACCAACGTGTTTCCCTAACATCTCTGAGCCAACTTCAGTTTCTGGAATGAGCCACCTTCTATCTTTTCTTACAGCATTTGCACTTGCTGTTTCTCCACCAGGAGCTTGCTTTCCCTAACCCACGGCACCCGCAACCTGCTCATTCTCCGCATCTCTACTCACTCTTCAGAGCTTTGCTGCAACATCCCCTCCGCCAGGAAGTCTTCCTGGATGCCCCCAGGCTGGGTCAGGTGCCTCCTCTGAGCTCCCTCATTGGCGGGACACCAGTTTCTATCCATCGCTAGCCACAAGGTGCTACTTTTGTTATCCAGTGTCTCCCCTGCACACAGTAGGTGCTCAACATGGGTTTCTTAAACGAGAACTCGAGGCTACCAGCCCCAGTGATCTTGAGCAGCTCCTCCAGCTTCTGGGGGCAGTCCGGACGTGTCCTGCTGGATGGATATTATCATCCACCTGCGTAATGTTCAGATAACTTAAAGAGGCGTCTAAGATGCTCCTTAGTGAGACTCCAGCTGCGCCCTTATATGCACTGATACCCTGAGTTTGTAACTGTATAAACTCAGATGTGCAGCGGGAAAAACCTTGGGCTGAAAGCACGAATCCTGGGTCCCTTCTCTCTGGCTCTGTCCTCGTGGTGTAATGGAGGGGGAGCATCAGTTTACGTATTTGTAAGAAGGGGAAAGGGGACACCGATAGCTCGCGCCCTCAATTTAGAGGTGACGCTCCCGTGAGCGCCGGCTCCGGTCACTGGGCAGCCCGAGTACCGCCACCACGCGGGTGGATAGAAGAAAGCGCGTTTCTCTTCGCCAGCAGTTAAGATGGCGCCTGCAGCGTCGCGGGCTCGGCGCATGCGTCTTGGAAGGAGAGGCCGGGCGCGTAGGGTAGGAACGCTACCCCTTCTTCCTCCCCGTTTCCGGCGGAAGCAGCCTCAACAAGGGAAACTTTATTGTTCCCGTTGGGGCGGAGAGGATGTCGGTGAATTACGCGGCGGGGTTGTCGCCGTACGCGGACAAGGGCAAGTGCGGCCTCCCCGAGGTGAGCGCTGCTGCGGGTGCGGACAGCCGCCCCCCTAGGGCCGCGGGCTGGGCGGGGCCGGGCGGAAGTGGAGCATTGTGGGAGTATCAGCAGGCACTGAGGCTAGACCGTGGGAGGGACTTGCCTGTGAGAGGGAGGCGGGAAGTGACGCCCCTGCGCGCCGAGGGACGAGAGCGCTCCCAGCTCGGGGTCGGCGGGGCCGGGGCAGAAGGAAGGACCCGCGTAGGGAACATCCTGAAGTTCGGATGGGCGAGCAGTGGACTTAGTTCCAGGCGGAAGGCCCTGCAAGGGCCAAGGCAGGGATGTGGTGATGGACACACTTGGAGAACAGATCAGGTCAGAGAGGTTTTAAGAGCCAGGCCAGGTCGGCCCTCAAATGTCAGGCTGGGGAGTTGACACTTTATCCTAAGTGTGATGGAGAAGGGTTTTGAGTTGGGGAGGGACCTGGATGTACGAATATGTCAGAAAGACCCTTCCAGCCACCGGGAAGGGAAGTAAGACATTGCCTGCACCCACCGTGGGCCTTGGGTGAGTCACTTCCCTTCTGCAAACTGTGAGGAAGGTGGCCCCCATCTCATAAGGGCTGCCCCGCTCATCCTGAATCAGGCATTTAATAAGCTCTCAGACTGTGTGAATGCCTCCTGCAACCCTCCTCTTCTCTCCTGCCTGTTACCACTTTTCTCCACAAACATTTATTGAGCACCTACTGCACACCAGGCACTTTTTAGGCCCTGGGTTTACAGCAGGGAACAAAGACAGGACAAAGAGCAGGGAAATCTGATGGTGGTAAGCACTAGGGAGAAGAATAAAGCTGAGAGTGATGAGTGAAGCCGGGGATTGCATTGAAACCAGGTGGCCCAGGAGGCATCATTGAAGTGACTTTGATTTTTTCAAGTTTTTTTTTTTTACTGTTGTAAAATACACAGAACATAGAATTTACCATCTTCACCATTTCTAAGTGCTTCATGCTCAGTGGCATGAAGCACATTCACATTGTTGCACAACCATCCCCACCGCCCAGCTCCAGAACTTTCCATCTTCCCAAACTGAAACTCTGTCCCCGTGAAACACTCACTCCCCACTTCCTCCGTCAGCATCTGGTGCCCCGTCTACTTCCTGTCTGTGTGGATGTGGCTTCTGGAGGGAGCCCCTCTGAGCGGGATCAGACAGAATCTGCCCTTTCGTGTCTGACTTACCACCAAGTGTAATGTTCATCCGCATTGTAGCAGGTGTTAGAATTTCCTAGTTTTTTTAAGGCTGAATAGTATTCCAGCGTGTGGCTGGCCCACATTTTACTTATCCTTTCATGCATGGATGGACACTATTACAATCCACATTTTAGCTATTATGAATAACACTGCTGTGAACATTGGTGTGCGAATGAGATGACTTTTGAGCCAAGATCTAAGGAGGAGGGAAGAAGTCAAGTGGGTATCTGAGGGGAAATAGCAATCTGGTCAGAGGGTACAGTCTGTTCAAAGGCCCTGGAGCAGCAACGGGCCTTGCCTGTTGGAGGAAAAGGCACGAGGCCCTTATAGCTGGAGCAGAGTGAGCAGGGGGAAAGGAAGGAGGGGAGGGCAGAGAGGAGGCAGGGCAGTGGATGCAGGGCCTCCTGGGCTGATGGGAGGTCATAGCTTTGACCCTGAGAGAGGTGGGAGTCCTGGAGGGTGGAGGGCAGAGGGGGGACATGAGGAGAAGCTGCCTTTTCCAATCCTTTCTGCTTCCTCTGGGCAAGGCGGGGGCAGATCAGTCTGTGGCTGTTGGCCTTGACGCTGTGGGACACGTTTTGACCGCTTCCTTCTGCTCTCACTGGACAACAGATCTTCGACCCCCCCGAGGAGTTAGAGCAGAAGGTGTGGGAGCTGGCACAGTTGGTCTGGCAGTCCTCCAACGTGGTGTTCCACACAGGCGCTGGCATCAGTACCGCCTCAGGCATCCCAGACTTCAGGTCTGTGGGCATGGAGGGGAAACCAAGGCAGGACCTTCCACATAGGCAGGGGCTTCCTGTGAGCCACAGAATCCCTGGCACCAGAACCTGTCCCTGCTGCCGTCCCCTCGCTGAGTCCTGAGTGATCCATCAGCCCCCCTGGGACGTTGGGGATGGGAAAGCTACCCCCACCCCACCTTTCAGACATGTCCCTTTAAGTCACCCCCAACATTCCACTCACATCCCAATTGGCCAGAATGTGGTCACCTAACCACATCTAGCTCCAAGGGATGCTGGGGAATGTAGTCTTTGATCTAGGCCACTGTGCATGGTTAAATACTCAGATTCTGTTACCTTAGAATATGGGAGAATTGATATCAGGGGCAGTTAGCTCTTGCTAACTCACTTGCAGATATTTTTCTGTCTGACTTGGTGTCAGGCACGTGGCTCAGCTGGTCTGGACCTCAGGTTCCTTGCCCATAAATGAGACTTCTAAGGCATGAATCCCCCGACCCCATCCTGCCCCTATACGCTTTGCCACAGCGGAGAGTTCCAAGCCCTCTGGGCTGGAAATCAAAGGCCTTCCTGACCCGGCCCTAGGTCAGCTCTCCAGCCTCAGGCCCTGTTGCTCCTGCCGCAACCCCTAGACCTCTTGCATTTCTCCAAACTCACAGGCTATTGCCAGCCCCACGGCCTTTGCTTACCCCTTCTGCCCATATTGCTCTGCCCTTTTGTCTCCCAGTTCAGAGATGGCTCAGCCTCCTCCAGGGAGCCTTCCCGCACTGCCCATGCAGAGCCCTTGCTGCCTGCACTGGGCTTCCCCAGCCCGTGTCCATCTGTGTCTCCCCCCGGCGAGACTGAGGATTCCTCAAGGGCAGGGCCTGGGTCCACTAAGGCCCCAGCATCACCCAGCACAGGGCCAGGCTCAGTGCAGCAGCATAATGTTGGTCCTCATCCACCGCATTCTCCCTCCCTCCCCACCTCTCTCTTTGTCTCCCTGTGTCTGCTGCTCTTTTGGTCTCTCTCTGTCTCCCTGATTCTCCCTGTTTCTCTGTCTCCGATTCTCTGTATCTTTTTCTGTCCCCCATCTCCTTTATCCCTGGACTCTCTTCCTCTCTGTATCTCTCCCCACCGGCCACCATCAGAGGCCCCCATGGCGTCTGGACGATGGAGGAGCAGGGCCTGGCCCCCAAGTTCGACACCACGTTTGAGAGTGCACGCCCCTCACAGACGCACATGGCGCTGGTGCAACTGGAGCGTGTGGGCCTCCTCCGCTTCCTGGTCAGCCAGAACGTGGACGGGCTGCACGTGCGCTCCGGCTTCCCCAGGTAACCCCCAGCTTCCAGCCCCGCTCAGCCTCGGGCAAGCCGCACCTCTCTGTGGGCCTTGGTTTCCTCATCTGTAAAGTGGGTGGTGATGGCAGCTCCTCCCTGGAGGTGCCGAAGTGACAATTCAGTGAGGCAGCCAGGAAAAGCATTCAGCAGGGCTTCGTACACCAGAGCTCTCACTCATTGTCGGTGCCTCCTGGGCACATCTCGCAAGCTGGAATCCCCTTTTCCTGGTCCCAGGCACGATTCCAGCCCAGACCCCTCGACCTCTTGTCGGCCCCAGCGTGTGGTTTCTGAGCAGGTGGCCCCCTGCACCACCCAGCCTCCTCCTTCTCCTCCCACAGGAACAAGCTGGCAGAGCTTCACGGAAACATGTTTGTAGAAGAATGTGTCAAGTGTAAGACGTGAGTGCCATGGGAGGGTGGGGGGCACGATGGGGGCAGCCCACGTGCTGGCCCTGCTTAACGTCACTTCCTGGGTTGGGCTCTGCCAAAGGGCATTGTGAGTTGAGTCTGAAGTCCCCAGAGACTCAGGTGTGGAGCAGGAGTGGGGGTGACCCTCCTGGTTGTGAGACCTGGGGTCCTGTAGACTCATCACTCAACCTCTGCCTGCGCTGTCACGTGCCCTCCTGTGTATCTGCGATGCCCATTATAAAGGACACCAGTCCTACTGGAGCAGAGCCTCTTTACTCCCCTGTGACCTCACCTTAAGCCATTACATAGCAAAGGCCCTATTTCCAAATAAGGTCACATTCTGAAGTACCAGTGTTAGGACTCCAGCATATTTTGGGGGGGGGATGCAAATCAGCCCATATGAAGGCATGACAGGGTGTGACCCCCACTCTGGGAAGGCTGAGCCAGAGCCCTTCGTGGAGCCGGTGGGCTCTGGGTGCGTGCCCACGGCTGCGTGAGCAGCCCTCACAGGTGTATCTGCGGGGTGGACGTGACTCCCCTTGCACATGGAATCTCCCAGACCAGAGCACAGGTGGGGTCCCCACTTTAAAAAAAAAAATGTTTCCTCTAAATTTATTTGGTAAGATTTAGACCTGTGGATAACTCAAAAACAGATCATACATACAATGAACTCCTACTTTACCTAGAGCTTGACTTGCAAGCTTTTTCTGTAAAGAACTAGACGGCAAATATTCTCAGCTTTGTGAGCCAGTCTCTGTCATGACGGTGGGCGCCGTGTGTCATGAAAGCCCCAACGGGCAACACATAAAGGAGTGGGCAGAGCTGTGTGCCAATAAAACTTTATTTCCAAAAACCACAGGCCGAGGGCCGGATTGACCCAAGGGACCATAGTTGGCCGACCCAGACCTAGATTCCCCAGTTGATTTTGCCAGTTTGTCCTTCCTTCTCTGTTGTTAGTGTTTGCTGTGTTGTTTGGGAGTAACTGGCAGACTTCCACATCCTTTTCCCCTAAATCCTAGCCATGTTCATCTCCCGTGAGCTGTGCCATTCTCTTCTGCAGCCACAGCAAATCGTTAAAGCTGAGAAATGTGAAAAATGACATCACATGATTGTTCCAGCCCTGGTTCATATTCCCAGGGTGCCCATTGCTTCTGTCCTTTTTCTGGTCCAGGACCCCACCCAGGGTGACACTTTTGTGTCATTGTCACATCTCTTTAGTCTCCTTTATCCAGAACACTCCACGACCTTCCTCTGTTCTTCCTGCTGTTGGCACTGGGAAGCAGCCAGGCCAGCTGCTGTGGGGAAGGCTTCCCCGCCACGGTCCCCCATTCCGGGTTTGATGTTTCCTCATGCTCAGATTCTGCTCACATGGCCCTCACTTCCCAGGGAGAACAGCCCCCCAAAAAGAGTGAGAGCCACCCAGGTGGGGCCACAAGATAGGCTGACCCGACCTCCCCCTCCCCGCCCTTCCCCCCGACAGGCAGTATGTCCGGGACACCGTTGTGGGCAGCATGGGCCTCAAGGCCACTGGCCGGCTCTGCACCGTGGCCAAGGCGAGGGGGCTGCGGGCCTGCAGGTGAGTGGCCCCACCCCACGCCTGGCCCCAGGGGAGGCAGCGGGTGTTCACGCTGACCCCCCCACCTCCCTCACAGGGGGGAGCTGAGAGATACCATCCTGGACTGGGAGGATGCCCTGCCCGACCGGGACCTCACTCTTGCTGATGAGGCCAGCAGGTCTGACCCCCAGATGAGCTCAGGGGGGCGCGGGCAGTCGGGAGACAGGCAGACACACAGACAGCTCTTGCATGGGGACCCCAACACAGAGGTGGAGTCAGGAAAGGCTTCCTGGAGGAGGTGGCCCACGCCCTCTCTGGGCCTCACTTTCCCTGTATTAATGACAGCTCCTATGTACTGAGCCTTCTCACACACCGGGCCTGGGCTTCCCCATCCTCACCATGGCCCAAGGTGGGTGCTGTACTGCATCCATTTTACAGGCAAGGAAACTGAGGCTTTACCAAGTTCATTCTTACAAATGCCACCCAGCCAGGGAGTGACTGAGCCAGGATTTCAATCCTGGGGTCCCAAGTGTAAAAGGCTTCTGCCTTCTGGGTGGGGATGTGGCTCAGGCAGAAGGGAAGCGGCAGGGGCAGGATTTTGGGTGGCTTAGAAATTGGTGCGGCCTGTGGGCGGGCCTTTAGAGCAGAGATGGGTGCGCAGTGAGCCAGCCTTCCAGGGCTGGCCTGGGCGTGTTGCAGGAGCACAAAGGGGGCCGTGAGGCAATGGGGTCTGTGCCAGGTGTGGGGGTTTTGGAGGCCCCTCAGCCTCCAGCCTCCTGGGGTAGGGGTAGGGCTGCAAAGACCCCTGGGGCGGGGCCCAGTCTGACCCCACCTTCCGACCCCAGGAACGCAGACCTGTCCATCACGCTGGGCACCTCCCTGCAAATCCGGCCCAGTGGGAACCTGCCACTGGCCACCAAGCGCCGTGGCGGCCGGCTGGTCATCGTCAACCTTCAGCCCACCAAGCATGTAAGTGCTGGGCCCACCCTGACATCCCCCCTGCACCGAGCCCCCCGAGAGCCCTCCAACGTCTGTCAGCCTGACCTGTCCCGCCTCTGCAGGACCGCCACGCTGACCTGCGCATCCACGGCTACGTAGACGAGGTGATGACCCGGCTCATGAAGCACCTGGGCGTGGAGATCCCGGCCTGGGACGGCCCCCGCGTGCTGGAGAGGGCGCTGCCGCCCCTGCCCCGCCCTCCCGCCCCCAAGCAGGAGCCTAAGGCAGAGCCCCCTGCCCAACACAATGGGCCAGCACCCACCAGCCCCAAGCAGGAGCCCAGGGCGGAGCCGTGCGCCCAGCACAATGGCTCGGGGCCCACCAGCCCCAAACGGGAGCGGCTGGACAGTCCTG
This sequence comes from Manis javanica, assembly GCF_040802235.1. Taxonomy (NCBI): domain Eukaryota; kingdom Metazoa; phylum Chordata; class Mammalia; order Pholidota; family Manidae; genus Manis; species Manis javanica. The sequence continues at coordinate 95,816,859 of NC_133168.1, read as the reverse complement.
TCTCGCACGGGCCTCCAAAAAAAGTGAAGGTGGAGGTGGGTCCCAGCTGACCAGGGGCCCCTGGGGGGTGGGGCTTTTGTAGAAATCATACATCCGTTTTTTTCCTGCCGATCTCACTTTATTACTTGTATCTATCTGTCTGTCCGTGGGGGTTGCAGTAGAGACCCCAGGGCGCTGAAACCTGGGCCTGAGGTCCTGGACAGACTCGCACTCCATCATGTCCCCCTTCAGCCCTTGGGGTCCCTCTAAGGGGCCTGGGACGGCGCACCCCACCCTGGATCCTGACCCTGGAGCTGACACCCCAGCCCCCGCCTCCCCACTCAGGATGTTCTGGGGAGGTGTGGCCAGGCCCTCCCTGGTTTCCAGGCTGCACAGGAATGAACTCCCTCCACTCCCTGGGCCCTTACGCTCCCCTGCCCCGCCTCCCCAGAAGCACCTATGCAGTCCCTTTTGGGGGGAAGGGAGGCCGAGCCACATTTAACAGCCAGATTTCGTGGGGGGACAGACAATAGAGGCCCCTGCACTGCCTTTGGAACTGGAGGGAGAAATTGGTGGGTCCACCTGGTTTCTTCCAGGCTTCCAGAAAAGTCTTCAATGCAATAAAAACAGAAGTTCTTGCATCTGAGTCTGTGTTTAACCACAACCTTGCTCGAGGTCCCAGTCCCTGGGGCCAGGAGTGCGTGGTCCCCTTGGCCCCTGGGATGGCTGCCTGGGTCCGTGCAATCCAGACCTGGGAGCAAAGGCAGAGGGCAATGCTGGCATTCCTTGAGCCCAAATTTGTAATTATATGCTAACTTGTATGATTTTTTAAAAATAATCTGCCCTCCGGTCCTGGGCTGTGAGCCCCTTGAGGAAAGAGACCTGGTCTTTTGGTCGCGATTACAGCCCAGACACCTGCCCAGAGCAGGCAGAATGTCAGAGCAGAACGTCTCAGAAGAGCGCGCGCGGAGAAAGCCGGGGTCCAGCCCTCCCCAGCTGTGGTCTTGGGTAGGCCCTTCACTTCCGATGCCTCAGTCAAACGAGCAGAGTGGGCAGCCCAGACCTGCAGGAGGGCAGCTGCCCCAGACCTTCTGTGACACCCTGAAAGGGTTCGTGACGCCTTCCGCCCCCCTGCACTCCCCAAGCCCCCCGCCCCAGACCAACTGCTCCCTGCACGTCCTGCTCTCCACTCCCAACCCCCGGCAGCTCTCCGAGGTGCTGAAGATGCGCCTAGCAACCCGCGGCTGCCCCTCCAGACCAGGGTGCAGGGACCCTGCACCTCACTCCCCCATCCTCAGCTGGCCCAGTCCTTCCTTCCGGAGCGAACTCCACTTCGGTCTCTACCCCACTGCAATCTTACAATATTTTGTTCTGTCAAAATATTTTATTAAGGATCACGGCCGTCTTAGAAAAGGCTGTGCCCACCCTGAGGTTCAAATTCAGGTCGGTGCTCTGGGGCCAGGATTCCTGCAGTCTCGGCAGCTTCCTCCTCCCCGTGTGCGAGGGGCCAGGAGAGCTGTTGAGGCACGGTGTGTCCACCTGTGGGTCTGTCTGGGTCTGTGCGTCACTCTGCCTGCGTCTGCCTGTTTCCATTTGCTGGGTCTGTGTGAGTATTTCTCAGGCTTTGTGGCCCCGGTGGCCATGGGCTGAGCATCAGTTTCCGATGTGTGTCCATCCTGAGTGTGATGCTGTGGATTTCTGCATCTCCATCCCGGCATCTCCGCCAGGGTCTCTGGCTCACCTCCGATCCCCGTGGCTGTCGCTGTCCACTGGAGCGTCCCTAAGCAGAGGGGCCTGGGGGCGTGTCCGGGTGGTGCTCACAGCTCCTCCCCTGCCGCCTCCAGCCCCACGTGCCCCAGGCTGAGTGCTGGCTCAGGCGAGGCCCAGTCCAGGGTGGCCCGGTTCGGCTCCTCCGTCGAGTTGTCTGGGACCAGGGTAGAGTTGTCCAGCTCCTCCGTTGAGTTGTCCAGAGCTGGAATGCTCTGGGATTCCCAGACTGCCCCGGGGAAGCCTGGAGACCCTTCCTGGGGTGGGCTGGCCTCAGGCCAAGGGCCTGGGGCCTCGGAGCCTGGTGTGGCATCGGAAGCCACCCGGGATGCGGCGTCGTTGTGCAAAGTTCTGGAGAAAACTGAGTGAGGGATGGAAAGGTGATGAGGAACGGAGTAGACGGCTGGTGATCTTCCTTTCCCTAGCTTCACGCTTCAGGGGCGACAGCAAAGGGGTCCCTTTCCCCTCCCCTTGGACACCCAGTATGGGAGCCAGGGGTGCAGCCCAGAGGGGTTTGGAGGGCGGAACATCCCTGCCCACCTACCTCGTACGGGTGCGAAGTCTCCAGGGCTCTCGGCTTTGTTGGAGGCGAAAGGGCTGATGGATGGGAGGATGATGAGGCCGAAGGACAGCAGCAGGACCTGGGGGAGATGGGGTGGGGTCACCCCATCCCACCCCCACCCTAGGGACCCAGGAAGCTGAGGCCCAGAAGGCTAGGGCTAAAGCCATGCTTCTGCCCACAGTCCCCTCCCCCCAGGGGCCCCTCTGCCAAGGCTGAGGGTGACCTTCACCCTGGGAACTGGGCTGGGGCTGGCACTCACCGCTATGCAGGTGCCCGTCTGGGCCGACTTGCTGGTGGACTGGACTACAATGGCCTGGAGTTTCTTCAGCTGCTCCAAGAGGGATCTTAGGGGCGCAGACGGGGCTTGGCTGAGCACTGCGGGGCCTCGACCTGGCTTCTGCCCACTTCCAGGGTCCCCCAGTGGGTTGAGGTCTGAATTCCTGCTGGCCTTGGAAGTCCCAGACCCTCCCGCTTTGCTTCAGTCAATCTTGAACATCCGCCCACTTCTGTGCCTCCTCCCCTCCCCCCGACAGGCCACCATTTATCACTCACCTGGAGGCCAGCCCCAGCCTCCTTCTGTCCCTCCAGGCCTCTCCTGCCCCCCTAGGGCTCATACCTCACACAATATCCACTCAAATGTGAGTGCACCTCTCCCAGCCCTCCCAGGGCCTCCACTTCCCCCAGGGTCACTGCGCATGAGGCCCTGCACAGCCTGCCTCTGTCTCCCCCCCGCCCCATCTCTCCTTCATTCACTCTGTTCCAGCCACATAGGCCCCCTCACAGTCTCCAACACAGGCATGCCTGCCCCAGGGCTTTTACATGGGCTGTTCCCTCTGTACCAAGGACATTGTTCCCCTGCGTCTTTTTGTAGCTGGTTCTTATCATTCATCAGGTCTCATCCCAAATATCACCTCCTTGCCCAAAATAGCCCCCATTCACTCTTTACTGCCTTCACCTCACTTTACTTTTCTCCCCAGTGGCTATCACTATTTGATCTTCTGTATTTTTCTTTGTCTTGAGTATGTCTCCCACTAGACTGTAAGTTCTGGAAGGGGAGGGACTATTTGCTTTGTTCACCTGTGGCCCCAGTGCCCAGAACTATGCCTGGTGCAGAGTAGATGCTAAACAAACATTGACCACATGGATGTGTCTCTTAGAATCCCATGCAGTTCTCCAACACACTGTGCTTCTAGCCTCTGGCCATTTGTATGCCCTCTCCTCTACCTGGAGCACCTTCCCCTGCAGTGAACTCTTACACATCCTCCAAAGCCCCAAGCCTAAATCCCTCCTCTCTTCAGCCTGCCCCCTTCTAGACAGAGCCCTTACCCCCCCCATTCTGCTTTGCTCTCACAGAGGCTCTCCCCTCTCCCCACTGTGCTCCTCCTGCAAGGAACTCTGGGACCAGCTCCTCTGTCTTCTGCCCCAGCTGGACCAAGACTCACAGGTTCTGCTTCTCAAGATGCAAGACCTTCCTCTGAAGCTCCTGGTTCTGGGCACTGCAAGCTGACATCCTGCAAGGACAATGTCACTGGGACTTTCAGGACATGCCTGTCACTGACTGGCCCAGCTGACAGCTCCCCGGGAGGCCCCACTTTCCAGGTGGGGAACACCGTAAAGTCACTCTTGGTTGACATTTCTATTAGAGAAAGAGGAGCCAGTGGCCTCGGTATCCTAATGAATCAAGAGCGAGAGTTTGGGATAAAATTGGGGTGCACAGCTTTTAAGTTGGGGAAGTTCTGCCAAGAGTGAGTGTACCTTCATCCCCCCACCGAGCTCCTGTCCAAGGAAGCCAGGACAGCCCTCGGGACCAGTGACGTTTGACAAGTTGCATCTTCAGGCCGAGAGCCAGAAGAAGATGGGGCCCCGAAACAGAGCCCCGAGCCTCTAGGTATTTTCCATCCTTGCAACTCACATGAAAATGAGTCTCTCCCAGAGAGGGAAAACAGCTCTAATTTTGTCAAGCCCTAAGAACTGTGGCCTTAGCCCCATCGCATCCCTCTCTCTGGATCTCAATTTCCCTTGAGTGCCGAGTCCCGGGCCCCCAGCCTTACCGAGTTTCCAGACCATCAATATATTCCTTCTTCTTTTTCCGGCTTTCTTGGGCAGACTGTTTGTTCCGGATTTTCCGGCGAATTTTCTTCAACACTCGCTCCTCGTACTGCACGAGGAACATAGGAGGGGCCCGGGTCAGTCCGGAGGGCCCACCTCTTGTCCCGGCCCCAGTATCTCCTCTTCCTCATTCTCTTCCCATGTGAGCCCTCCCGGACCCAGGGTCCTGGGGGGGCCGACTCCTGATGTCTTCAAGACCAGCTTGCCTGTCCCTAATTTCTTACAGGTTCTCTAGAAGGGTCTAGCGTGCTGATGGCTCTCCCAGGGCTCAAACGCAGTCAGTAACTGGCTACTGGTGCGATCTCGCCACCTCCTGGCCATCTCTGGGAACAACACCTGCCCTCGGGCCAGCTGGTATGGAGACGTAAGACCCTGTACGAGGGAGGGTCCCACCAGCTCACCTTGGTGAGGGGCAGCTGAGTGGGCAAGGTGATGCCTTCTTTGGCCAGCAGCTTCTTCTCGTCCTCTGTTAGCACCAGCTCCTGGCAATGCCCAGTCCCAGGTCGCAACAGGTGGGGGGCCACCAGGTGAGGCTGTTGCTATAGAAAAACCAGGGGAATAAATCTCGGGGTAAGGAGAGCAACAGCCTCTGAGAAATGAAAGAGGCATCAGATTTGAGCAACTACCAATCATGCGTGGTAGAGTCCCATGGGCACTGGGGCTCAGGAAGACTGGCACACGGCCCTTTGAGGCAGCAATTCCACATTCGGCAATTGATGGTACAGGTACTCTAACACATATGCAAAAGGACATACATGCAGGCTTTTCATTTGTTTAACAGTCATTTGACAGCTATGCCTTTAGCATTTCCTATGTGCCAGGCACTGTTCTGAGCCCTGAACTTCACTGCAGTGCCATCTGCAATAGGAAAGGATTGAGAGCAATGGGAATATTCAACAAATAGTGGACAGGTTCATGAAGGCATGACCCAGTTGTACCATGGAGTAGCACACAGCTGTGAAAAAGGATGCCACCCTCCCAGCTTCTACCTGCCCCTTGCTGCGTGGTTCTCAGGATTGGCTCCAACGTGCTGGAGGGGACTGTCCGCACAGCATGGGGCCCCAAGGCCTGAGCTGAAGGGCACAGCCCCAACTGGGGCCTCAGCCTCCCCTCTACCATATCATTTTATGGAGTGACCACTGTCAAGTTAAAAAAAAATAAGGGGCAAAAACAGTGTCATATGTGGTGTGCTACTTTTCATGTTAAACTTTTTTTTTTTTTTAAGGGATCTGTTTGGAAGGAGACATTCAAATGTGGGGAGCTGGGTGTCTGGGAAACGACAAACAGGAGGGTTTCTCCCTGCATATCTGCTTGTGCCTTTGGTACCTGGACTGTGTGGATGCATCTGCCTATTTAAAGATAATGTTTTTGATTTAATTTCAATTATGAATGATAAGTGTTAAGAATGAAAGAATCATGTCATCAGACTGTGAAAGTCTTAGAAATGTCACACCCTGGAATGGGAAGCTCAGGAACAGGGGTGGAGATTGGAGCAGGCTGTCATTCTACAGATCACCCTCTGGTACCAGGAATTCCAGGCCACCAGCCAGCCCAGACATTTTCTCCTCTATGAAATGCGGGCACTGATTGGCTTGTCAGGTCTCACTTATGGGTGCTCCAAACCCGTGGCAAGGTAGACAGCCCTCAGTCAGCGTGCGAGGGTTGCAATAGACCCAACAGGCCAACCCAAGGGTTGAGCCTGCAGGAGCTGTGTGACTTCAGGCAAATTACTGAACCTCTCTGTGCCTGTTTCTTCAAATGTAAAATTAAGTTCATAAGAGCCCCAGTCTTCAGGGTTGTCATGCATGAAAAGGATTTTTATCCTTTAAAAGGATTTTGGTGCATTTAAAGCATTTAGAATGTCTAACCTATTGTAGGTGCTTGATAAATTTTAGTTGTTTTTTTTTCTCCTCAAATATTACTGCTGCTGTAGAAAGTGCCCCCAGCTCAGGAGGTAAAGAACTCAGGACTGGAACCCACTGACTTGGGTGTGACCTTGGGTAAATGCCAGGCCCTGTCTGTGACTCAGTCTTCCAGTCTCTGAAATGGAGGTATTGGGGTCGCAGAAGCCCCAGCAGAGTCCTGATGCTTCCGTGGGGTGGGCGGGCTGCTCACCAGGTCCCCGCCGCTGCCGGAGAGGAGGAGGTCTTTCACTGTGAGGTTGCAGCTTGCAGGCGAGTCTGCCAGCTCGGCGCGCTCCTCCGAATACAGTCCTGGGCTCCACATTTCTGCCCAGAGCAGATGGGGACAGGGACAGGGAGGGTGTCAGGAGAGGAAACTGAGCTCCCAGCTTCTACCTGCCCCTTGCTGCGCGGTTCTCAGGATTGGCTCCAACGTGCTGGAGGGGACTGTCCGCACAGCATGGGGCCCCAAGGCCTGAGCTGAAGGGCACAGCCCCAACTGGGGCCTCAGCCTCCCCTCTACCACAGATGGGAACCCAAATTCGTCAGGATGTTGTAGGAGACCCACTGCAGACCCAGGAGGGAGCGGCCGTTATCGCCCCAGATTGCAGGCTAGGTCTGTAGCCTGATCTCTCCCTGAGGCAGGGACCAGGTCTGATTCATGTCTGGTTCCCTCCCACCTGGTGCCTGGCACACCATAGGCGTAGACGAGCTGTTCTCAAGAGCACAGACTTTGGAGTCAGATAGCTCTCGGTTTTAATCCCTCCTGGGCAGAGCTGTGTGACCTTAGGTAAGTGACTACAGCTCTCTGGGCCTCAGTTTCCTCAACTCTCCAATGGGACTAGTAAGAGCTCCCACCCCTTTGCAAGGCTCGAGGGACAAAAGGTGCCCAGCTGAGGGTGTCTTTTGCATGAGGCCTGTTCCCCAGCTCCAGGAGCAGTGCCCTGAGCCCTGGGGTCCCCGGCCTCACCTATTTTTACTGAACATCTACTAGGACCCAGGCAAAGGAGGTACAAAGATGGGCTTGCGAGTGTGACACTCAGGGCCTGAGCCAGGCTGCCAGGATTGCATCCCAGCTCTGTGACTCTCTGCTTAACCTCATGCCAACTCAGTTTCATCTGGAAAATGGGCCCACAACAGCATCCATCTCAAAGGGTGTGTGTGTGCATATGGTGCCTGGAACAAGGGGAGGAGGTTGGGTGAAGACAGGGGACTTACCCAGGTCTATGGCCACGGAGGCATCCAGCACTTGGGTCACTGGCCCAGGCAGCCTGGCAGGGCAGGGGGTGCCAGGATTGTAGGAGGGGCAGAGCCCCTTGCCAGATGGTGCAGTAAGGCAGCCAGCCAGGGTGGCGGCCGCCCCACTGCATGGAGGGGTGTCCTGGGAATCGGAGGGCAGGTCTTCGGAGATGCCACTGTCACTGGCTGCAGGAGACCAGAGCGGGGAGCCGGGCACCGAGTCTCCAGAACCCAGGATGGTGTTGAGGAAATCGTCAGAGTCCCGACCCGGCAGCGCCTGCAGGGATGGCGAGGGAGACGTGGGAATCAGGAGGCCTATGCTGTGTTCTGGACGGCTGTGTGACTCTGGGAAGCCACTGACCCTCTCTAAGCCTCCCGTACCCTTTTTGCAAGATGGAAAGAGCAAACACCCCTTCCTCCCAGAACCCAATCGTGTTGTAGCACAGGCGCACCGTCCAGCCGGGTTGAGGCACATCCCCCACCGTTTGAGTCCAGACCCAGCTTCTAACTGCTGTGTTACCACAAACAAGTTACCACCTCTCTCGGAACCTCAGTTTCCCCACCTATAAGAAGTCGATGTCACCTGCCCCTTGGGGTCACTGAGAGGTTCAATCCACGAATGTGCTTTGCTAACATCGAGCACCGTGCCCCACCGATGCTGCAGAGCTGAGTGGGTTTCTGGCTCTGCGGCACAGGACTTGCGCAGCGGGGTCCTCACCTGGTCCTCGATACGGCCCCAGTCCTCGCCCAGCTCTACGCGTCTCAGGATGCCGTCCTGCCGATCGAACAGGAGGTCCAGGAGCTCCAGGCTGTCAATGAGGCCCACGGGACAGGCAGAGGAAGCCATCTGGGGCGAGGAGGGGGCGGGCACGAGGGTCATGGAGCCCCCTCTCCTCCCCATCTCCTGCCTGCACCCCATCCCAAGGTCCGTCCCGCTCAAGTTCAGTCTCTGCTCAGCCCCCAGGTCAGGCCTGCCGCTGCCCCTTGCTGAGCACCCAGTCTCCAAATCTGTGCTGTGGGGCCAACCCAGGACCTCCGGGCCACAAGAGCCAATTTCTCTGCAACTGCTAGACAGGTGCACACGTACGGAGAGTAAGCCTCGTCAACCCGGGAGAGGCCAATGGAACCAACCCTCTCTGGCAATTTCCATCCTGCCCAGTTTCTCCCCTCTAAGGAGGCAGGGTGCGGGGAGCCGCAGAGATAAGTGGGGAGCGGCCCCTGCATGGAGGCACGACCTCAGTCACTGTGTTCTGCCTTGCCGGGCATTGGTCTTCCCACCTGTACAGGCTGGGGGTGACCTTCCTTCATCTCTGGGAGCTAGGGGAGGGTTTCCTGGGAGAGACCTGCCCCCACTGTGGACCCGGGCAGGGCTCACCTTTCCAGCAGCTGAATCCCCATTCATGAGCCCTGCCAGCCGTGCCTCCTCTCTCTGCGTCTGCTCCGGCCTGGAGGCTCACTCCGCTGCCAAGACTCCCGCGCGCCACTGGCTTCTCTCTGCGGCTCTGTCACCACCCCCAAAACATGCTGAAATAGTCCTGGGGAACTCCCAGCCCACCCCTGGGTGCTGACTGGGGGACGGGAAAGACGGACAGGGTTAAGGGCCAGTGAGGCCAGGGCAGGCCAGGAGGAGGGGCGGGAAGACCATTATCTCGATGTTTTGTGCTTTTCCAGCCGGCTGTGGGCAAAGGCCAAAGTCTGGGGTGCCTCAGCTCTGCCATGACCTCTTCCCTACTTTCAGAGACTGGTTCTCCTCCAAGGCCCTGGACGCCGGGCTCCAGGAGAGCCGAGGGCCCCTGGCCGGGTCCTGTCCACATCCAGCACAGAATAAAATCAAGAGGTCCAGCCCCGGCCTTTGCTGAAGCCGTTCCCTCTTCCAGGAGCTCCCTTCCTTCCCTCAGAAGGGCTGGCCACCCCCCACCCATCATCCAAGTTCCCCACGACAAAACCCGAGCAACAGTTCCTTCTAGAATCTTCTATCGTGCATTTATTCAATGAACACTTATTGAGCCAAACTTGTTCATACCTCAGGGCCTTGAACTTGCTGTTCCCTCTGTCCAGAGCTGCCCTCCCCTCTACCTGTGACCCTGTCACTGTGGTCACATATTCCTGAATGTTGGTATTTATGAATCAACCCAGATGGCTGAGAGGCCGTGCGTGACTGGCCCCCGGCAGAGAGGAACCCCTTCCCCATACCTTTTAACCTAACCATTGTTCTCACTGCACTTTTCACTATTTGAATTTTTCTTGTTTCTTTGTTTATCATCTTGCCTCATTCTCCCCTCCATGCCTAGGATGGGAGGGCCTTAGGGGCTAGAATAGAGTCTCTGTTGTTCTCTGCTGGGTCCCCAGTATTAAGAATCATGCCTGGCACACAGTAGGTGCTCAGGTGACTATTAAGCTTTAAACACCTCCTACGCATCAACCACTGTTTTAGGCAGTAAGTGTGAAACACTCACCAAGCTAAACTATAAACACATGAACAAATCAGTAAACAGATAATTGAGTGTCACCAAGAAACTAAACGTAAACACGGTCAAGGTAATTGAGCTCTGGAGAAGCCCCCTTTGAGAGGTGACATTTAAGTACAGTCTTGAATGATGAGGAAGAGCCAGCCACAGGGAGATCTAGAGAACAGGTGTTTCAGGCTGAAGAAACAGCCTGTGTAAAGGTCCTGGGGCAGGACCATGCCCGGCTGTGTTGGAGGAACAGTGAGGAGGCCCACGTGTCTGGAGCAGAGCGAGTGACGGGGTCAGAGGGATGAGGGGAGGGTGGGGAGGGGATGCGGCAGGTCGTGCAGGGCCTGGTGGGAGTTTGGTTTATACTAAATACGGCAGGACGCTGTTAGGAGCTTAGTGAATGGATGACTGAATCGAGCCTTCTGTACACCAGGCATGATGCTAGGTGCTAGGTTTACAGCAGCAATCAAAGCTCCCTCTTCACTCAGAAGAAGCGCACACCCTGGTGTGTGTTTCTCAATGGACTAGTCGTCATGCAGTCATGCAAAAGAATTGAATGTGCCGTTGATTGAAACAGTTCTTTTATCCGATGGCAGTTGCTTCACCAGGGGACACTGGGTGATGTCTGGGGACACCTGTGGTTGTCCCAACTTGGGGGTGCTCCTGGCCAGGGCATGGAGGTGGGAGCCAGGGAGGCTGCTCAAGCCCCACAAGTGCCCAGGAAAGCCCCCCAGAGAGACTGACCTGACCCCGATGTCAGCAGTGTCGAGGTGCGGGGGGGAACCTGAATAATAACTGTCCCCCTCTGGATGCTGGTATCTTTATTTCCTTCTTAGCCGCTCTGTGTTGGATTTTTAAGAGGTTTGTTTGGTTTGGCTTTAGTGATCACAGTCATAATATTTATTCAGCCTTTGCTATGGAGGCACTTTTCTAGAACAGTCATGGCGGGTGCATAAAATAGGTGAAATTTGACTTCTGGACTTCTGACTCCCCCTTCACCCCCATTTATGACTCCCAGGAGCCCTGGTGCCCTTGAGGTAGAACTCTTCCTCTTTTTATCAAAACCTGCCAGTGGAAAGGGTCTGACATTACTCCCACACACCCTCATGCAGATTTAGGCCTGGTGGTCCTCCTCCCCAAGATATTTGTAGTTCTTTTTACATTTTTATAATTGTGGACTTAGAAGGCTTTTAAATACCCCAAGTGAAGAGATATCTGAACAGTAGGATAATGACAAGCATTTGAGAGACAGGACTTCTCTGTGCCCAATGTGAAACATAACACAAAGGGGTGCTGTGGTTATACAAGATTGAGGAACACATCAATAAACAGCTTTGCAGAACTTATCAGTGCCTTTACAATGCTCTTAATGCACTCAGAGAAAACAGAGTTGGCAGCATTTCGCAAACACAGTTGTGTAGGTGTGAGTTTTGTTTTTAATCTTTATTTATTTATTGAGCCATTTCTGACATGCGAAAATGTTGAAAGATACTCACCAAATGACTAAAATAAAAAAGATGGACATCAGATGTTGGTGGCAGAAAGACATGGAGCAACTGGAATGCTCATCCATCGTTGGTGGGAACCAAAACGGTCTAACCATTCTGCAAAACTTTGGGAAGTTAGGCAGTCTCTTATAAAGTGAAATGGGCATTTGCCATATGACTTAGTGATTTCTCTTCTGGGTATTTACCTAACAGAAATGCAAATGTATGTTCCCAGAAAGACTTGCGTGTGAATGTTCATAGCACTTTTATTCATAATTGTCCCAAACTGGAAACACTCAAATAGCCAACAACATGGGAGGGGATAAACAAACTGTTCTATCCATACAACACAATACTACTCAGCTATAAAAAGAAACAAATTACTAATACATGCAATAACACAGATGAATCACAAATGCACTGTGCCAAAAGAAAACAGTCACAAAAGATTATACACTATATGACTCCATTCATTTGAAACCCAGAGAACAGGCAAAAGTAATCTTTGGGGACGGAAAGTGGTTGCCTGGGACAGAGTGGGAAATAGAGTGGACAGGGGCATGAAATTTCAAGGGGGCTGAAAATATTCTATATCTGGTCTTTAGTGATGGTTTACACAAGTATATAGAATTCCACAACTCTTCAAATTGAATACATCTAAGACCTGTGCATTATTATTATAAGTTTATTCTCTACAATAAAAGGTATGCAAAATACATAATGAACAACCACATACATAAAACATTTAGCAAAACATTAGAGACTGAAAATATCCATCAATAGGGGATTGATTAATAGAGTCTGATGCAGTCACACAATGGAATATTATGTAGCTGTGAAAATGAATGGAAATTATCTGTATGTACTGATATGGGACAATACTGAAAATATATGGTTACATCAGTGTTTCTCAACTTCTCTTTTATAATTTTTGCCCCCACAGGGAGACCTTGAAGGCATTTTTCCTAACAGCCAACCCTGTGAACTTTTAATACCATATGTATATTATATATCTGCTTGCATGGTGTATGTATATCTGTATTTATACATAAAAAGAGTAAGATATTTTGCCACCCCCTAAAAGCTAGTTTCATCTCTCATGGAGTAATGTCTTCCCATTAAAAATGCACCAATTCAGTAAAAAAATGAAGGCATAGAACACAGGATACTGTATGTGTGTGAGAAAGGGGAAAATGGATGTATATACACATTTCTTGTGTATGTATAGACTATTTCTGAAATGGGACATGAGAACCGGGGGATAGTAGTAGCCTTCAGGGATGGGATCTGGGGAGCTGGTGTAGCAGAGGAGAAAGGCTTTCCACTGTACAATCATCTACACTCTTGGAATTTTGAGCCACGTGCCTATTGTACATACTCCAAACAAAGACATACAATTCAATTTTTTAAAAAATAAATAAAACATTACAAATAAAATGAGATCATACCTTCTCCATGGTTTCCTAAGTTTGCTAGTGCAAACTTACCTTGTATTAGGGTTAGCAAGTAGGGGCTACCTCCCCTACAAAAGCAAATTGACTTGCCTGTGTCCCCAAAGCCCAGCATTCCCAGTGGGACTGACTAGCTGCCTCCCAGGAACATTCCTTAAATAAGATAATGCCTCTGTTTCACCATTTTTGCTTTTTCCTGATGTGAACATTAAAGTATCAATGATTACCAGCCAAGCCCTGCTAGGACACTGTTCCCCTATATGCACACTTTTCTCACTGGTGCTTTTTGCTTTCCATCCCTGAAATTACCTCAAGTGGTTTCTGACAATACAGAGGGAAAATGTGCTCAAAGTACTTTCAGCTAGTTCTACCTAAAGTGTGAATGACTGATGTCAGGCTTATATATTCCTTTTCTTGGGAACAGTCATGTTTTCTAAGGGGATTTAGAAGAATTGTAGTTCAAGTCCAGATTAACTCTTAGGTTTTTGCCCAGGGCAAAATCCTTCCCCCTCTGGTGTTAGTTAGGTATCACTAGTGCTAGTTGAAGGTGAATGGCTGCTATCAGGTAGATAAAGTCCTTTTCTTGGGAGCAGTTACATGTTTTTTTTCATGTGGCCTGAATGTACAGTAACTCAAAGATTAGTTCTTAGCTTTTTTACTTCCAGGGCAAAAGTCACCCCTCCCAGATGTTACTTAGATACACCTAGATCTACTTAAAATGTGATGACTGATGTTAGGTAATCACATTATTTTTCTTGGAAACATTTACATTTTCACATAAAGCCTGAAGGAATTGTAGCCCAGATCTATATTAGCTCTTAAGTTTTTGCTCAGGGTGAATCCTTCCCTCTGTAGGTTTCAGATGTGTTCACCTGGTAAGATATCCAAAAGCTACTGGGCTCTTTGTGGAACCCCATGAAATCATGACTTTCAATTTCACATACTTAAACTAGTTTCCTATCTATAAAAGCCCAGCATCTAGTTTGGGGCATGTAGGAACTGCTCCCTGAATCTTTACTGCCTGGAGATTGCATACTGGGCCAGATTCTGGCTCAGACAAGCGTGAGTTAAAAGTCAGAAAAGACTGTAGAAATTCAAATGAGAGAACTCCGAACACTGAGAAAATGCTAACCATTTCCTTTACAGCCTGGGGACAGGTCCGTAGCAGGCATAGTGATTTAGTAGTTTAGGTACTCAGGGTTTGGGGTCAGACCTGTGTGTGAATTTGTCTTCACTCCTCACAGGTGTTACGTGAGACATGTTATGTTGTGTTGTGGTGTGGTGTTATGTGTTGTTATAGGTTATGATGTTATGTATGTTATGTTATGTTATGTTATGTTATGTTATGTTGTGATGTTATGTTATGTTATGTGATGTTATGATGTTATGTGATGTTATGTATGTTATGTTATGTTTGTGTTATGTTTATGTTATGTTATGTTATGTTATGTAATATGTTATGCTGTGTTGTGTTGTGATGTGTTGTGATGTGATGTGATGTGATGTGATGTTATGAAGTCACTTCACTCCAAAGCTCTTGTTTCTATGTCTATAGAATGGGCATGTTAGGGGAGCAAGGAGTGTAGGTTTGGGGCTCCTGGACATCACTACCCCATGATGGGAGAAGCTTCCCGAGAAGGAAGGCCACCCAGAATACAGCAGAGCAGACCAAGAGTGATTGGTCTCTAGGAACAAGGTCCGAAGTCCTGGATCCAGCCATGCCTGAACTCCACTCCTTGGCTCCAGATAGGTGGCAGTAATGTGAAGTGGATTCTCTTTTGGGCTTAAAAGTTTGAGTTGAGTTTCTGACCCCTGAACTGAAAAAGAAAAACATAACTATCACCTTCCCTGATTGTTTCTGTCTCCAGGGCTTTCTCCCACCCAAACTTCACACTTGAACACATGTCATAGGGATTAGTACTTAACACACTCTCCTTAGGTGTCTTGTCTTTTCACAATTAGACTGAGTCCCTTGAAGGCAGCTCTTTTCCTGTCCCTGGGTACTACTCCAGGTGTGGTGGGTATTAAAAATATGCATCCTGGTTGTTAACAACCATTTGATCAATAAATATGAGAGATGCCCTCTCAAAAAAAAAAATATGCATCCTGAACCTGGCAAAAGAGTTCTCCCTTATTTACACATCTTTGTTATTTTTCTCCTTATTTCTTGGCAGTCAAGGGCCTGTAATTAAATCACTGGTGCTCTAATCTCATGACATGCTATTAGCATTAGTTTGTACCAACAGCCTGTGTTAAGTTTTTTACATTCAAACATAATATTATATTATCATTAAATAAATGATCAATTTATAAATAAGCTATGCATTATGATACAATTCTAGTATGTTATTATAGAATCAAATTAACATTTATGATCAATATCTATAATTAATGTTATATAGTATATTATTGTATTATTAATTATTAATATGACACAGGTATATAAGCCCTCTCAAATATTAAGTGTACAACGTGAATTTTTACATATACTTGTAGATCTGTGTAAGCATCCCAGAGATCAGGACATAGAACATTCCAGCAACTTGAAGCCCCTTCCTAGCCATGACCTACCTCCAGAGATAACCACTGTTCTGACATCCTGGCATTTTTTGCTTTATTGTTTCCCCAGTATCTGCCACTCACCTTCTTCCATTAGCTCCCACTCTCATACTTTTTATCTTTCCGTGGGCTTTGTGCATGTTTCTGACAGTCTGTCAGCAAATTTCAACAGCTCTGCCTTCAAAATACTTCCATTCCTTGCCTGTTGTGTTTCCACAGTCCTGGTCCAGCCCCATGGTCACTCGGCTGGACCCGTGCATTCCCCTCCTTCTCCTTCCCCTCCTGGCTTTGGCCCTCACCCTCAACTCCCAATAGCTGGCTTGCCTTACTATGACTCCCAGGTCTTCCATGGCTGTGTCCTCCCCCTTACCACCTTGGCAGCATCTTCCCTTTTTCTCTGCTCACTCTACACTGGCCCCACATATACCAGGCATGGCCCGGCCTCAGGGCCTTTGCACTTGCCATCCTCTTTTTCTGGAATCTTGTTTTCTGGATGTCCCTGTGACTGGCTCCTTTCACCTTTAGAGCTCTGCTCCAATTCACCTCCTCCTTGAAGCCCTCCCTGACCACCTTCTTTAAAATTGCAACCCCTCCCCCGGTCTCCATCCCCCATCCTGCTTTATATTTCTTCATAGAGCTTACCATCATTTGACACACCACATACTTATTTATTGAAGCATATATACATTCAACAAACACTTACTGAAGTGTCTATTCTGTGCTAGGTAGAGGGATACATCCAGGCAATGTAAATATTCATTAGTTATTTCATTCAGCAAAAATGTCCTTTGCTCCTCCCCTATATTAACATTGTCCCAGTGCTTAAGTAGTCAGAGAGAGGAAGGGGTGTCGGGTGGAGAGCTAGAAAGTCCCCAGCTAGGATTCATCTACAAAATAGGCATAATCATCATGACGAGACCTTTGTGTAGTATCCCCCAGGGACTGGCACACGGTAGCTGCCCAATCAATATTTGTGGAAAGAACAACTGAACAAGTATAAATATAACTGTAGAGTTTAGTAAATGGTTGACAAACAACAGCCGGCGGGCCAATTCTGGCCCTCTGCTTGTTTTTGTAAATAAAGCTTTATTAGCACATAGAGCTAAGGGCTGCTTTCATGCTACAGAGGTGGAGCCGAGCAGTTGCAGGAGAGAACCTGTGGCCTGCAAAGCTGAAAAGATTTACTATCTGGCCCTTTCAGAAAAAAAAATTTTTTTCTGTAATCCACATGTTTAGCAGATAGATCTGCTTGCCCGATACAGGAACCGTGTCCCATATAGTTACTGACCGCTTGAAGTATAAAGACTGGCTGAGCAACTGGATTGTGCATTTTATTTCACCTTTATTAATTTACATTTAAAAATCAATACTCAATCCAGTCCATGGGCAACTTTTGAGTATATACACATATGGAACAACTTGGGTATGTGAATCTCCATTTTTAACTGCAAATTTCACAAATTCTATGGACACAGATGAAGGATTTCTAATGAAAATTTAGTGCCCACATGGGGAGATGTTGTAAATGTGAAACATGCCGTTGGAAATCTAAGGCTTAGTATTTCAAAAAGTGAAATAGCAGTAATTTTGATATTGGTTACATGTGGAAATAATAAATTTGGATTTTAATCAATCATTTGGATTAACAAAACAGATGACTGAGATGAAACTTAATTTTACTCTGTGATTTATAAATGTAGCTTCCAAACATTTCTGAACAGTACAGATACTTCTAGCAGACAGCAGTGGATGACAGCAGGGCCTGGGTTTGAATCCTGGCTCTGCTGCTTGACGAAACTTTGTGACCGTAGGCAATGACTTTGCTGCTGTTGTCTCAGTTTCTTTATCTGTCCTATGGACGAAAAAGGACCTGCTTCACTGAATCACTGAGGGGATTCGAGACATTAAAACACGCCACATATTCAGGTGTCAAAATCTGTCTGTCTTTATGGCTGTTACTATTATTATGAGGATGTGTATCTGTCAGAATTACATTGCTCACCAGCCCCATGACCTGCGGCGGATACCCGCTTGCTGCTTTCCGGGGGCCCCAGCCCTT
The DNA here is from genome assembly GCF_040802235.1 of Manis javanica. NCBI lineage: Eukaryota > Metazoa > Chordata > Mammalia > Pholidota > Manidae > Manis > Manis javanica. The sequence continues at coordinate 95,799,290 of NC_133168.1, read as the reverse complement.
TGGCCTCTGCAAAGCCTGGCCATAAGACAGTCCCCGCTTTGCACAGGAGGACGGGGGGCTAATAAGGGGTTGTGAGTCATCCTGGCCAATCCATGAGTCAGCCGCAGTTGAGACAACGCCCAGGTCTGCCGCTCCAGTCCAGGGCTTAGCCCTTGTCACTGTGCCACCTCTCCTCTGCTTGCCCTTCTCACTTGAGTGGACTCCCTCTACTTCCCTTTATGGTCAGTTTTGGGGGAAGAGGCCAGGGGGCAGCAGCTCCTTGGCCAACCCCCTCCCTCCCCCCTCTCGTTCTCCTCCTCTCCCTCCTCCTTCTCCGGGACCCTCCCTTGGGGTATGACCAGGCCAGGCAGTGAGTAAAACCCTCGTGCTACGGGTGTGGCAGAGCCAGGCCAGGGGCTGGTGCCCAGGGGGACTCTGACCCACCTCTTGGGCAACGCCAAGTGATTAGTGCCAGCTCCTCCCGGCTGCTCCATCCTCTCTTACATCGTGTGCTGAAGCCTGTCCAGGAAGCTGGGGCTTGTGGGATGTGGGTGAAGACAGGAGACTGGAACCAGGGTCTCTGAAGACCACCATGTGGGGAGAGCCTGGCCGAGGGTGGGCCCCGTCTGCCCTTCCTAGAGAATGAAGGACATTATGCCTGAGAATTCTGATGATTGGTTCACTCATTCATTCCTGCGGCCACTCTTTATTGAACACCTGCTGTGTGCTGGGCATTAGGAACACAGCAGGCTTCGTGATGGACCAGTCATCCCCCACTTCCTTCCCTGGTGAAGCTGACCTTCCAAAGGCCGGAAACGGATGCTAAATAAGATCATTTGTACATACACAAGTAAACAAGCTAAACGAAGACACCATGCATGAAAAATAAAGCACGACAGAGAGAGGGGGGTGTGAAGCATGACTTGTAATTTCATATGAGGTAGTCAGCGAGGCCTCCCCACATAGCCCCGGAGTTGGGGGGGACGTCAGGTGACAACGTGGGAGGAATGTTCAGAGCAGAGAACAGTCTATATATCCAGAGGCCCTAGGGCAGCAGAAACACCCAGGAGCACCTGGGGCTGGAGGGGAGTTCGGGGGAGTGGGGGGCAGGGAGGTGACTGAGGGGCTTACTCCAGGTGAGAAGGCTGTTGGCCAGTCCTGCGATGGCTCTAGAAGTTTCTGCGTGGGCTGGGAGGATGTGTGCATGGACAGGGCTGGGAGGCCCGGTGTGGCAGGGCTGCTGTTCAAGCCTGGTGTGTCTGGACCTCGCTCTTAGCCAAGCATAGGAAGGTGGCCCCCCGGCCCTGGAGAGTGGGTGGCCCCCGGGGAAGAGCCCCATGAGTGCCTTGAACCTAGACCAGCAAACAGAGCTGGCCCCCCACCCCTCTGGCTGTCCCCACCTCTCCCTGCCTGTCTAGCCAGCATCTCATGCAGGTGGTTGCTTTATGGCTGGTAGGTCCAAGGGTCACAGCGGACCCTCTAGGCGGTAGAGGGAGGCCCCCATTGGCGGCGGAAGTGCCCACCTCTGCCTTCCTGTTGTGCGGGCGGGTGGAGATGGAGGCGGGTGTACCCTTGGGCTCCAGCCCGTGGGGTGGCATTTCCTGGTCTCCAGATCCTGATTTCATCCCGGCACTTCACCCCTCCCCTTCTGAACAAGTTTGCCGGGGCTGCTGAAACAACAGAAATTCATTATCTCACACTTCTGGAGGCTGGAAGTCCAAGATCAAGGTGACTTTCTTGGCAAGTCAGGAGCAGAACAGCTGCTTATGTTGACTCTCTAGTGGGAAACCTTCTGAGGCCTGTCTCTCTACCTCTTCTCACTGTGTCTCTGTGTCCAAATTCCCCCTTTTTATAAGGATTAGGGCCCACCCTAAGGAGCTCATTATAACTTTTTTTTTATTAAAGTATCATTGATACACCATCTTGTGTTGGTTTCAAACATACAACACAGTGGCTCAACAGCTGCCCATATATTAAATCTTCGCCCCCTCTAGCGTGGACCCTATAAATGCAGTGATATGTTATAGAACTGACCTCATTAGAACTTGATTACCTCTGCCAAGACCCAGCCTCCAAATACAGTCCCATTCTAAAGCCCTGGGGTTAGGACACCAACATGTGAGTCTGGGGCAAGGGGGACACAATTTTACCCACAACACCTTCTCAAAGCTGTTATGAAACCCAAACCTGGTGGTCTCGGGTCAGTGTCATCTCCTGAAGAAGTCACCCCCACCCTCGACCCCCCCCACCCCTGTTATTCTAGCTTAACTTCTGGGGGCACTCTGTCGATCTAGCGATGGCATTTGTTCACGCCAGGGAGTGGGGACCTGTCTACTTTGGTCCCTGATGTGCCCCCACACCTGAGAGAGTTTCCCCCATCATCAAAGCGACTTCAACCATACTGTGGAGTGACCCCTACAACCCAATGTGAGACCGTGCATCCCAAGATAATCAGGTCTGCTTGCAGCCAAGTTGGGATGTCAGCCGTATCGCTCGCCAGTTCAAAACTTGTCCACATTGTGCACAACTGCTTTCCAGACTGGATGCCGACAGACTTCTGTCCTACCCCCACCTCAGCAGTGAACGTGGCTGTGACATCATCAAGTCACTTCTACCCTCTAAGACTCTATTTTTCCCCCCTCCCCTGAAACGTGACAATTGATCTAAAGGTTATATAAAGCCCCCGCCGGATCAAACATCAGGGTTAACGGTTAATCCTGAGGAAATCGGAACAGGAGCAACATTGGATTGGACTCACGAGCCACAGATGGTTTTGCTCCTTCTCGCTGGGGACAAGGCTGTGCCCAGCATTTCCGTCACGTAGCAGACAGAACCCCCCACCAAGTGCTCTCAGATCCCCAAGACTTCAAATCTCCAGGCGAGAGTATGTTTGAAAAGTCACCTAGCCTGGTATATACAGCCACCTTTGACAGAATTGAATAACATTTATTTTTACATTGTATTTATCTTCACAATTATTTTCTGTGTGGGGCGTCTGATTACTGGTCTCAATTTACCATCGTGTTACTTACTGAGGGTCTTTCCAAAACAAATTCATGGAAGGAAAAAAAGCACAGTGTAATAGTGCTGAAGATTGTATGAACCTTCTTTCCTGCCACACGTCTATCTTAAAAGGAAACATAACGTTAGGTTTGGGAACATTATAACAAATTTTAACAAATTTATAACATCATAACAAAACTTTAAAAAAGAAAAAAAAAACAGCATCAGGTGCTCAAAATAGATGCCAAGGAAAAGAATGTCATTAAATTCTAGGCAGATACTACTGCCTGTAGAAGGTTCTGGATTAGGTGACTCCAAAAAACAGATTAGTAAATAGGTATTAAAGGTGCAGCAGCACCCACTTTGCATGTTCCCGATATACTCGGAAGGTTTAAAAGAGGGCTGAAAAGGAAGCAATTTCTTGCCTTTCATTAGATTTATTTTTTAAGTGCAGTCTGCAGGGAAGCATGCACGGAGCACTTACTTGGTGCACTGAATTCCCCCAGCACCCCACACTCGTGGACTTTTTTTTTCCAGGGAACAATGCTATTCCTCCAACAATGCTAGGCTCAGCTGCTGGGTTGAAGTGCCCAATCTAGTCAAAGCCACAGCTAATATTTATTGTTCCCTTGCTATTCCAGGCACTGTGCTCAGGACGCAAATAAACTTCATCCTCCAGGAATCCCAGTGAGTGGGGGATTTTGTCCTGCCCATTTTACAGATGAGGAAACTGAGGCTCAAGGGGGAGCTGTCCCTTGCCCACAGTTGTGCAGCTTGTAAGAGGTAATGCTGAAATTCAAGGCGATGATGCTAAGCCCGAGCTGCCCCTGGGCGGCAGCGGTCATGGCAATGTCAGGAAAGATGCTCGGGGCTTTGTGGCGTCATGCAGCACAGAGGGGATGTTATGCTTACAGCTCTCTGGGTTCAATTGCAGCCCCTTCTCTTGTGAGCTGTGTGACTTTGTGCAAGTTACTTGGCCTTTCTGTGCCTCAGCTTCCTCCTCTCCCAAATAGGGATGATAGTAAAGATCCAGTGAGCTCCTACACACAAACAGTGGCATAACAAGGGTACAGTGAGGGGAGCAGCCCACCCCAGGTCTAGCAACAAAGGGGAGCATTGTGTATAGAGAATTCAAAGAAAATGGTAGTAAAACCTCTTTAATTATTTGCTTTTTTATTGCCACCAGTTCTGAACAATGTCAGTAAAAAAAAATCATCTTCCCCCTAGGAAATCTTTCATTGGTCTGAACCAGGGGGTCAACAAACTTTCTGTAAAGGGCCAGATAGTAAATATTTCCAGCTCTGTGGGCCAGATGGCAGCGACGCAGCTTGCCGCTGTGCCACAAAAGCTGCCACAGACAGTTCAAAAATGAATAAGTGGCTGTGTGCCAGTAAGCCTTTATTTACGGACCCCAAAACTTGAATCCTATATGCTTTGCACATGTTGTGAAATATTATTGTCCTTTTTTCTCCCCCCCACCCAAACTGGTTAAAAAACCAGCCTCAGCCCCTGCTATGGACACTGGGATGCCTTTGGCTTCCAAATCCTAGTTTGACAACTCCTGCTGTAAACAACTGCTGTGGTTACTGTTGACATTTCATAGTGGGAAGCCTTGAATTTGCACATTTTTATTGTTTATCCTTTAGTAAACATTGCATTATACTTGGAAATGAGTTTGGAGAACTCCATGCTGCACATCCGGCCCAGACCACAGACTCAGCAACAGCCTCTCGAGGTTCATTTTGTGAGTCAGTCCTTAACAATTCCCGATCTTTTGAGTCCTATTGGGGAACGGTTTGTTTCCAATCATGGCAGTGTTACACATTCTTGTGTTTAAACAACGGATTCAAAATAAGCCGTGTCAGCCCAGTGATTTGTAAATGCAAAGAAATAGAGTTGGAGCCACTTCACTTCTTTTATTGTATGTGACCATTTGGAGAGTCTATTTGTGTCTGAAATTTTAAATAGCATGCCAAACTGAAAATAATACTATTTTTGTTTGGTAAACTCCAATCTTAACTCAAACATGGAATGTCTTTACTGAATTTGAGCCACAGCGTTAAAACGGAGAAATCTCCTTCCTCTCAATTGGTATTTTTATTTGATCATTTACTTATCAAACTGTTATTATTTATAACTGTGACAGACCAGTATATAAAGTTCTTCTTTAAGAAAAATTCACTGTATAAATTAGGCACGATAAGAAATTAACAAAATAACAGTAAAGTAGAACAATTACCACCATATGCTGCGACTAAAAAATTCACTAATGAAATCAAAAGGTATTTATTCATTACTTTTTTCCCTTTATTAGACTGTCATGTTTATTTTGTGTATGTTATTGGCATGTGAACACTGTGATTATATATATGATGTCCAATAAAAGAAAAACTGTCACTGTATTTCTTTTCTGGTCATTACTATTATTTGTTGCTTTTGATAATTATTATTGAAACTTCTTTGCCATATACTGTAGAGGAGGGGATGTTAAAACAAGTTCTACTCCGGATGTTCAATGTCCAACATAAGCCGCTGCATTTAAGCACTTAATACACTTAATACCTAGTAAGTGTCAAACAAATATTTACTATAATCGATACCCCACTGACCAACTACGCCCCCCTCCACATGCTGTCTTTGTACTGCCTGAGAGCTAAACTGGTTTTTACATTTTTTAATGGTTAACAAACTATAGAAAACAATTATATCGTTGACACAGGAAAATGGCATGAAATTCAAATTTCAGCTTCTAAAAAGAAAATTTCATTGGCCCGCAGCTCCGCCCATTTGTTGAGGTGTTGTCTGTGTCTGTTTAGGGGCTAGTAGACTAGAACCGAGCTGATGTGACCGAGACACTGTTTACGTTAATTGCTGTTTGGCCCTGTTAGGAAAAAGTTTGCAGATTCCTGATCTAATTTGTCAACCCCTCTCCTTCAAGCCTCCAACTCTGGAAGCACAGACGGGCCCTCCAGGTTCAAGGCCACAGACCGCCCGCCTTGTCTTACAGTTGCCCAGCATTAGCCAGGAAGAACTCCCCGACCCCGCCCTTCCCACCCAGACCAGGCCTGATCCGCGCGCGCAGCCCCCAAGGGACTGAGGTCAGCGTCCCAGCCTGTGGCGCCCTCTAGTGGACCTTGTAAACAACTGCCTTCTGAGCCTACTGTCCCCGCTGCCTGGCCCCTAACCCAGGGAAAGTGAGTTTTCTGTAGGTCCCCTCCTTGCCCAGATTCTTTCCCCTGCCCCCGGACAAAGTCTCCCGGGCTTCCCCCTCTGGCGACCGGCTCCTGCTATCCCACCACGCTTTACACGCATGAAAGGCTGTCACAGGACTAAATCACAGTCCGCGGGTGTCAAAGGCATCCACAAATTTGAACAGCACTGTGACTTTCCAAAGACCCTTCACACCAACTCCCAATCTGCGCTTTTTATCTTTATGCCTTTGCATTTATGTAGCTTGTCTCTCTCTGTTCCCCCAGAGTATTTTGACCAGCATCATCTCATCTGACGTCTGCGGGGGCTGGCTGGTATTTCCCAGCAAAGAAATAGAAGGTAAGAGAAAGAAGGTCGGCGCTATGCTCAGGCTAACTGAGAGTGGGTGGCACCCAAACCAGAAAAGCTCTGGCCGCTGAGAGCAAATGACGCTCCTGTCTTGTCGAACTCCGTGTTCAATGACATCACGTGGGTAACCTGAAATCGGCCACGTTGGGGAAATACTGTTTATTTTACTTGTTTGTGGCCTATTTCTCTCCCCCCAGATCGACTCCACGAGAGCAGGGGTTGTAATGAATTCACTGTTGTGTATTAGCTGGCGCAGAGTAGGTGTTCGATAAAGATTTGCGGAATGAATGGACTAGTATGTTTGTTGAACGAAATAAAATCTTAAGAGAAAGTATTTACCTTAGCTTGATAACAAAGAACGTGGGCATGTTTCATACCCTGAATGCCACGCAGTGTAAACGATGCCACCATGCCCTAGATCAGGGGTTGGCAAGCTATATAGCCCAGGGGCCAAATCCAGCTTACCGCCTGTGTTTGTCTGATCTGTGAGTTAAGAATGATTTTTTGTATATTTCAAATGGCTGGAAAAAAAAAAAAGAATATTTTCTGGACTGAAAACGATATGAAATTCAAATTTCAGTATCAGTAAATAGTTTTATGGGCACACAGCCACACCTATTTGACTACATATCGTGTATAGTTGCTTTCCTGCTACCATGGCAGAGCTGAGTAGCTGTGACAGAAGCCGCTGTCTGGCCCTAGAAGCAAAAAATAGTTACTATCTTTTACAGAAGATGTTTTTTTAGAGCCCTGCTCTAGCATCAAATGAGGAAATCATGTCCCCAAAGGGGAAACTGAGGCCCAGAGGCTTGAAATGAGTTTGTCAAGACCCTACATTTCTGAGGGACTCATCATGTGCCCAGTCATCCAAACAATGTCTCAAATGCTTTACAGGAAACGCAGAAATCGGATTGACAAATGAATACCTCCATAAATTGAAGGTCACCGGGGATATCGGCCTTGAGAGAAATCTGTACACACCCAACTGATCTTGCCAAGCCCTGGATATTTTTAATTGCCCCTGTAAAAAAAAAAAAAAAAAAAAAAAGTCACTGCTCTTTCCAGAAACCTTGAGTTTGGGACTTTGATCGGAGTGATTACAACATCACATCAAAACCCCATTTTGACTTGATCTCCTTGGAAGGATTTTATGACTACAGTCAGAAGTTGGCGGCATGAAGGTGAGGACTCGTGGTTGCCCGGGGCGGGGAGGGTGGGACGGGCGCTGACCGCCGATGGGGCCGGGGTCTCTTCCTGGAATGATGGAAGCATTCTGGAAGGGGATGGCGGACACAGCCGCGCGTCACAGTGATATGCTGAAAACCGCTGAACTGCACACTTTAAAAGGGTGGGTTTTACATGACATACACTACGTCTCAATAAAGAAAGAATTTAAGAAGACAGTGTCCATCGGTTTATTACTGAGTAATAAATTGAAATTGGCCACGGTGGAGAAATGCTGCTTCTCGTACTTGTATGTGGCCTATTTCTATTGCACCAGACCGACGCCGTGAGAGCAGGGACTGCAGCTAATTCACCGTCGTGCATTAGTCGGCGCGGAGCACGTGTTCCATAAAGATTTGCTGAATGAATGGGCTGCAAGTCACGTACAGCGTGACCACTGTAGTCAACAATACTGCCCTGTATACATGAAAGCTGCTAAGAGAATAGACTTTAAAAGTTCTCATCACAAGGAAAAAAAATGCAACTGTACGAGGTGATGGATGTTCACTAGATAATGTGATCTTTTTGCAATATAGACATACAGCAAATCATTGTTGTACACCTGAAACTAATATCATGCAATGTCAATTATATCTCAATTAAAAACAATCAGCAACAACAATAACATAAAAGCAGGTAAAAAAAAAACAACAAAGAAACTCTAGGAATGGCATCCCAGACATGGACCTCTGTGTTTTTGTGCATTCTAGTTCCCAGCTGGTGCCTTCTGTCCCCACTCACACCCTGTCCTCTCTCGGACTAGCTAAGTACCTGGTCTGACATTGATGCAGGGAAGGAGAGCAAGACATGTTTGTCGAATATAGTAATTAGCATCTATATTCCCTAGGATATGTCTCTCTGCTTGGCAGAGAGCAGACAATAAATGTTAGTTGAATGAATGCATGCTGTCGTGGGACATCTCAGCTCTCCAATGTATAAAGGCAGTGGTGTGCTGGTCCAGTTATCAACTGGCTCTCTGAGGAAGAGAATTTCATGTATCTACTATATCATATATATTGCATGCATGTAATACATATGCATTACATAATGTGTATTCTTTATTATGAATGTTACAGACATAAAGGGTGTATAGTCTGAAGTTTACAAATAATAATAAAATATACACTACTCTATTGTAAATTCTATATAGCCACTTGAATCTCAAAATAGGTCTCCATGGCTGCAAATAACAGAACAAGTGCAGTTCTGAAATGAATGTTGATATTTTCATTTGTGTTAATAAGTAACATGAAAGTGAAGACATTTGTTCATGGGTAACCTGAAGGTCCTCTTTAATGAGTCAGATAATAGTTTTTGAATACTGGGAAAACCATTTCCCCATCGTTTTGGGTGCTATGTGCAATTTCACAACTGGAGACACAGCACATTTTAAAGTTTAATCCGCATGAACTTCTCTTCATTACTTTTTAAAGGCCTAAACCAGGAGTTAACACACTATGACCCTCTGCCTGCCTGTCCTTGTAAATAAATTTTTACTGTCGTACACCCATTTGGTTAGCAGTGGCTGCTTTTTTTCTACAATCAGAGTTGAGCAGATGCAAGAGAGACTCTAGGGCCCACAAAACAAAAAATATTTATTATCTGACCCGTTACCAAAAAGTTTGCTGACCCTTGATTTAAACAACCCAAAATCAATAAATCAAGCCTTCATTTGTAGCATTTGCCAGTTTCCACGGTGTAAATCCTCTCACATGGCCCATTTCAAGCCGCCAATGTGACGAAAAATATACAGAAGTGACTACCACCATATACTATTTCCACCAGATGCAGTAAGGAAAATAATGAAAATAGGTGAAAATGAAATTAAAAGCATCCATAGCAGCAAAATGTAATATAATTAGCTGATGATGCTTTAAGCATTTATTTCCTTTTGAAAAAATCAAGATGAGATGCACATAACAAAATTAACCATTTCAAAGTGAACAATTCAGTGGCGTTCAGTACATTTACAATGTTTTGTTGACCATCGGCTCTATCTGATTTAAAAGTATTATCTTCACCCCGAAAGGAAACTCAGTGTCCATTAGTGATTGTTCCCCTCTCCTGGGCCCCACCATCTACTCTCTGTCTCCGTGGTTTTAACTTCTCTAGGGACTTCCTGTGAGTGTATTCAGACAGGATCTGTCTTTTCATGCTTGGTTTATCTCACTGAGAACAGTGTCCTCAAGTTTCATCCACTCTGTAGCAGGGGTCAGAACCTCCTTCCTTTTTAAGGCAGAATAACATTCCAGTGTATGGACAGACCACATTTATGTTACCCTTTCACCTGTCAATGGACATGTGTGTGGCTTCCACCTTTTGGCTGCTGTGAATAACACTGCTCTGAACATAAGTGTATAAGTATCTGTTTGAGTCTCTGCTTTCAATTCTCTTGGGCACATATCCAGAAGTGGAATCATATGGTAGTTTTGTTTAATTTTTTTGAGGAACCACCATATTTTCCCTGGTTTTTGTTGTTACTGTTATTTGTTGATTTCCAATTTTGAAATGATTTTAGGCTCACATAAAAGTTTCAAAAAATAGTACAGAGAGTCTCCCAGCTTTCCCCAAAGACAACATCCTATGTAACCATAGAACCATCTCAAAACCAGGGAATTCACAGTGGTACAACTAACATTCTGATTTCAGCAGCTTTTACATGCACCCATTCTTCGCTGTGCGTATAGCTCTATGAAAACGGTCACATTCAGATTCGTGTAATCACCACCATAATCAGAATACAGGACATTTCCATCACCACAAAGACAATCTCCATCATAGGTACAACCTTCTCCAAATCCTGACACCTGGAAATCTCTGATCTGTACCCCAGTGATGTCCTTAAAAGAACGTCATTTCAATGGAATCACGCACTGCGCACCTTTGCAAGACTGCCACTTTTTCTGATAGCATAATGCCTTTGAGATTCACCCAAGTTGGGCATATGTATTCACAGTTTGTTCCTTTTAATTACTGAGGATATAGCCTATTGTGTGGAATTCATCCACAATTTTAATTCATTTCATCCACAAGTTGTTTATCAGTTCATCCACTGGGGGAGATATTTGGGTTGTTTTCAGTCTCAGTCTATCATGTTCAGGTTTTGTCTGGACCTAAGGGTTCATTTCTCTCGCGTAAACACCCAGGAGTGGGGTTGCTGGGTTATACGGTAACTGTGTGTGTTTAACTTCTGAAGAAACGGCCAGTGGAAACTGCTGTATTCCACTTTGGTGTTCCACCAGCAACATGCAGAGTCCTGGTTGCTCTGCATCCTTGGTATTGCCAGCCCTTTTCATTTGAGCCATCCTAATAGTGTGGTGATATCTCATTATGGTTTTAATTTGCATTCTTCCAATGGCCAATGATGCTGAGTTGTTTTCATTTTATAAGAACAGTGCTAGACAGTTTCTGCAACTTTGTGTTTCTAAGACTTGTTAATGTTGTCATTTGTGTTTTCTGCTGCTTAATATTTCTTTGTGGGACTACACTAGAACACACCTTTCCATTCTTCCATCAGTGTCGTAGTTTGCTGTTGTAGTAAACTGTGTTAGTTTCCAGATTTTCGCCATTGAGAACCTTAGTGTACATGTATCCTGGTCATACAAGGGCAAGGATTTCCTAGGTCATGCGCCTAGGAGTAGAATTGCTGGATCACAGGAATTCTAGGTTGTGCTAAATTGCTATCCAAAGGGGTCAGGTCAGCCATTCTTTTCATTAATCCGTTGCACAGGTGAGAGATAAAGGTCAGGGTGCATTCTGAGATAGGAAGAATGTGCACATGTGGTATTGATACTAGATTGTGTCTAAACAAGATAAATGTCACCTTGGATTGAATCTATCAACAAAGCTATTATTAGAAACTTATTTCCAGGGTGGGAGGAGATTTAAGAGGCACCCAAGTCTCTGGGACCAGGGAACAGATATACTAAGAAAGATGTGATTGGAACCAATGATAAGTAGAGAGATATGTACCAGGGAGAGATTGCACAGCAAAATGTGTTCACTGGCAAAGATAGAGAAGAGGGCAGAGTCTGTACTGTAACTTAACAGTAAGAGCTCATGTTCTAGAACAAGCACTGAGAATCAGGTGATTAGCAGGAAAATTGTCTCCCTCAAGATTGGAATACCCCTTTCATTCATTCAAGTACCATGCATGTATGAAACTGCAGCTATATCCAAAGAGCTGGACTGGGAGAGAGAGAGATAAATCCAATATTCTCCTTGCCCGCAGAAAGTCCATCACTAGAATGGAAGGCATAATGAGTGAGCAGCAATATAAGTCAGAATGAAGCAAAAACCATAAGCCAGAAACAAGCAGGGTGAACCAGAAATTCCAGAAATGGGGAACAGGTAGCAACTAGGAGAATCAGACTTTATGGAAAAGGTGGAAGAGGGGGCATGTGAGCTGAGCTCCCAAGAGGGAACTAAAAAGAACTGACAGTTCTGGTCATCAGAAAAGATTTGATCTCTTTCTTCTCCTGGAGAAGAGCTAATTTACTGTTCCACAGGAAGGGCAGTCCCCCAAATATATGGAATATTATTCAGCAAGGAAAAAGAACAAATTCTCGTTAGTTGCAACCACATGAGTGAATCGCATTGTGCTAAGGAAAAGAAGTTGGACCCAAAAGAGTACCTACCATACAACTCCATTTCTAGAAAGCTCTAGAACATGAGAAACTAATCTATGGGGAAGCAATCAGAATCTAGGGTATCTGTGGGATTGGGGTGTACTGAAGCCAGCTTGTCCTGGCTCATAGCTGCCTATTCTTACCATTCTTTGCAATGTCATGGCTGCTGGAAATCAGCCATGCTGGGAATATTTACACTACAAAAAGATATGGGGCGGGGGCAGATACTACAAATTGAAAATCAGCCTTTCTCTCTCCCTGTCTATCTCTGTCTCTCATTTCAAAATCTCATAGTTAAACAGTTACCAGCACATCCCTGCTGTCTGGGGTGAGGGGGTTTCACAGGGAAGAGCCCTGAAGAACCAACCATTCTAGAGCGATGGAAATGTTCTACAAGTTGTTTCCTGGAATGGTTACGTGGGTACACACAACTGTAAAATTGTAAGCTGAAGGGACTGTAGATTCAAGAACTGTGCATTTACTATACAGAAATTAGAGCTCAAACTATAGCTCGATAAAAAGGCTATATGTATATATAGCCTAAAATAAAATAAAATGTCAGAAAGATCACTTTGCAGAACAGAAGGAAGGTAGAAGAAACACACAGAGCTGGGAAAGACCATGGCATTATTGGAAACCAGATGCACATTCTCCCTACTTCTGGGTGAGTGGTGGGAGCAGTGAGAGGAAAAGCTTTTAAAAAGGCTCACATTGGAAAGACGAGTGCCAAATGATTTCACTCATTTGTGGAGTATAATAACAAAGGAAAACTGAAGAAACAAAACAGCAACAGACTCAGGCTCCAAGAAGGGACTGGTGGTTACCAAAGGGAAGGGGTTGGGGAGGGCGGGTGGGGAGGGAGGGAGAGAGAAGGGGATTAAGGGGCATTATAATTAACACTCACAATATAGGCAGGTCATGGGGAAGGCAGTACAGCACGGAGAAGACAAGTTATGACTCTATCGCATCTTACTACGCTGATGGACAGTGACTGCAATGGGGTTGGGGGGGGGGGTACTTGGTATTATGGGGTGAATGTTGAAACCACAATGTTGCTCATGTGAAACCTTCATAAGATTGTGTATGGATGATACCTTAATCAAAATAAAATAAAATAAAAAGGCTCACATTGTAGAATCCCAGGAACAGGCACGTCTGGGAGCAGTTTTACTCAGGCGAGAGCTATAGTTACATCTTTGCCTTCTTAGAGAATTGTGACATATTACAATTATGTATATGTATCTTATGTATCTATTTTTAAACATTGTATCTCTGATGCTCAGCCCAGTATCCAGCACTTAAAAAGCATTGAAAACTGTCAAAAGAATGCCTGAGGGGCAGCTGGACAGGAAGTGGGCAAGACTGAGCCCGGGAGACCAGGCAATTTGGGCTGGACCCTGATAGGGGGTATTGATTGAGCATCCCAAGTGGTTCCCAAAGGTGCACCGCACATGAAATGTACATGGGTTATCATAGATGTGACAAAAGAAAAGCAATGTGGTGAATTTTTCTTAAAGTCAACTTTTTCCCATTCAAATGTCCTTTATTCTGTGCCATCACTTCCTTTAGTTTTTTGTTTTTTTTACTGCTGTTAAAATGACCTTTCTCATAAAATCATGCAGCCACTGTGGAAAGCAGTATGACGGTTCCTCAAAAAATAAAACATAAAACTACGTTATGATCCAGCAATTCCATTTCCGCATAGATACCCAAAAGAACTGAAAGCAGGGATTTGAACAGATGTTTGCACATCCGTGCTCTTAGTAGCAGGACTCCTAACAGCCAAAAAAGGTGGAAACACTCACATGCTCATCAATGGATGAATCGATAAATAAAACGTGGTGTCGTCCTACAATGGAATATTATTTAGCATTGAAAAGGAAATTCTGACACGTTACAATTGGATGAACCTTGAGAACTTTATGCTCCGTGAAATAAGTCAGACGCAAAAGGACAAATCCTGTATTATTCAAAAGCAACATTCAGTTGACTAAATTTGAAGATCTCATTGGCTTTATTTAATGATTCATGAATCAGGCCAATAGAAAGAAGCCCCAAAGACTCGTACAAAATAAAGGGCTTGTCTCACACCGTAGATCGTTTTAGGAAATTTACCGTTCCTTTGGGGAAAGGTGGGAGGGTCCATCAGACAGATTACCTTACTAGAGCTAACTAGGTAATTCCTGATTGACTGATTAAAGCTTACATTCCTGGAAGAGGCCAAACTGCAGTTAAGTCAGGTATTAAGTCTTAGTTTGCCCATGGGGGGTTTGGCACAACTGACTCCATTTTGACCCTGTCAATTCTTTAACATTATGATTCTAATTATATGAGGTCCCTGGAGGAGTCGATTCATAAAGACAGAAAGTAGAGTCATGAGTGCCGGGGGCTAGGAGAGGGGAGAGGGGGGTTAGTGTTTCACAGGGACAGAGCTTCAGTTTGCAAAGATGGGAAGTTATAAAAATGGATGGCGGGGATGGCTGCATCATAATGTGAACATGCTTAATGCCACTGAGCCGTGCACTGCGAAGCGTCTTAGTGGTGGATTTTATGTTACGGATCTTTACTGCCTTTTAGAAAATGTTTTAAAATGACCTTTCATGAAAGAATTAGGGTAATTGATATTATGAGTTAGTGGGAGTTGTGTGCACATGTCCGGAAGTGATAAAAAGACAAACTGACTCTAGATTGGTTTCCCATACCTTTCGGGGATTTCACTGGCTCACGTAGTCCCAGTGTGACACTCACAACGGTGCGAGAGGTCTGGCCTCCTCGGTGCCCACCTGCCCAAGATCGCCGCACCGGCCCTACCTTCTCCAGCGTCTCCATCCCGCACGCCAGGCGCATGCGCGCAAGCACTGTGGACCGTAACCGAGTGCGCAGGCTCCAGGCACCGTTTCCCGATCGGTCTCCGCCCCTTTCCCCCTTCGAGAGGCGGCCTCGGACTGGTGCGCATGCGTCGCGGCGAGGGGCGTGCCCGGAGCGACTCCCGGCGTTGTCTCTCGCGAGAGGCCGGCCCGCGGTCTCGCCGCCCGCTCTCCCCGCCCTCGGCTTTCCCGGCGTCCGCTGCAGCGTCAGTCTCTGTCGGGCCTCGGCGGCGGCGGTGGCTGCGGCAGCGGCGGTGGCTGCGGCAGCGGCGGCTCTTCGGCCTCAGCCCAGTGCCCTCGGCGCCCCCCGACCCTGGTCCGCAGCGCCGCTCACCCTCGTCGCCCCAGCACAGGCCTAGGCCGCGGCCACAGCCCCGGGCTCGCATCGGCGCCGCCCGCTCCCGGCCCGCTCCCTATGGGCCCCGGTTAGAGGCGCCGCCGCCGCCGCCGGCCCGCGGAGCCCCGATGCTGGCCCGTAGGAAGCCGGTGCTGCCGGCGCTCACCATCAACCCCGCCATCGCCGAAGGCCCGTCCCCCACCAGCGAGGGCGCCTCCGAGTGAGTGGGCTGGGCTGGGGCGGGGAGGGGACGGGTGGGGGGGGGTCCCTGAGTGGGGAGGGAGACCTTGTATTCTGCAGACGGGAATAGGATACCCTGAATAGTGAGGTCGAGGGGGAGGGGGCCCCTGAGGGGAGAGGATGGCATGAGGGGTCCCTGAGCACCGAGGTCGGAGGAGAGGGGGTCCTCAGTGGTGAAATCGGCGTGAGGGGACCCCGAGTGGAGAGGTCAGGGGAGAGAGGACTCCTGAGAGGGGAGAACGGGGGTGAGGAGGCCCTGAACAGCCAGATGGGGGAGGGCGTCCTTGGCTAGTGAAATCAGATTGAAGGAGGGATCTTGCCAGGCGGGATGAGGTGAGTGCTTGAGTAGTGAGTGAACCAGGGCAACGGGAGGCCCCTGCAGGGAAAAGACCGGGTGTGGGGCCCCCGAGGAGTGAATCCAGGGTGTGAGGGGAGAGGGAGGGTTCCTGAGAGCAGCATGGGTCTGCAAGTCCTAGTTCTGAAGTTGGAGGGAGGGAGCCCCTATGTAGTGAGGTCAGAGTATAGGGCCCTGGTGGGGAGAAGGAGGTGAGGAGAGTTCCTGAGTGGTGAGGACAGATTGAGGGGTCTTGGGGAGGGTCCCTGTGGGGAGAGAACAGGGTTGAGGGTGGTCCCTGAATAGCGGATCAGAGTAGGGGGAGGGGATTTGTTGAGGTGAGCTGGGTCCCTGAGAGATGAGTACGGGGGTGGGGGTCTCTGAGAAGTGAGGGTCTCTGGGAATGGGGAGAGGGAGCCTGAGAGACTTAAAAGGGCAGATGAGAAGATGCTGCTAGTGGAGGTTGGGGTGGAGCCACTGAGGCTGGGGAAGCAGGGCCAGAGGAGGATTTGGAAGGGCGGGGTGTAAGGAGAAATGTGAGCAGTGGAGGAAAGAAGTGGGGGGTGGGGGCTCTCTTGACCGCTGAGGGCAGATGAGCAGAGGTGTTGAATGAAATAAATAAGCAAAGCCTGGGTGGCTGGTGCCATGTGGGCAGTTTGAGGCCATTGAGGGGGACAGGAGACTTGGGGAGATACAGAGAAAGGAGCATCGGGTGATGGATGGGGTTATCGGATGGTGGGATCATATTGTGTGAGGGGCACGTGCTGTGAAGTCACACGAGGGTGACAGCTTGGCCCCAGATGCCAAAGCCTAGCAGGACTGTCCTCGAGGCTCCTGGCTGAGGTCTGTTTACTGTGCTTGTGGTGTGACCAGGAGAACCAGGTATCGGGGCGAATGGCATGTTTGAGGCCTCCCAAACTGGATAAAAGAGAATCTTGATGCACATGTGTGCACGGTTAACATCTTCCTGTCTCTGAGCCTGCAACTCAATGTGGGGCCATGTTCCTTATTTTTAAAAAGCCACTCCTCATTCATCTCACAGGAGAGCCCCTGCTTCATGTTTTCTTCTCTCCCATGTGATTTCTGATTTTCATCCCCGCAAGAATTCCCCTGGTAGAGAAAGCCAGCCATTGGAATTCCAGGGGTTTTTTAATAACCACAGTTGTGTTGCCATTGCATTTAAAGTGGATTAATCAGCTGACTCCAGAATGCATTTAGGTGTCAGAGGGTAGCCCTGGAGACCTTGCAGGGTCTGGCCTCAAAAGCTGCCTCTTGGATCCTGCAGGAAGGAATGGTGTCCTGTACCCTCATTCCTCAGCCTGCCTGCCTCCCTTCGTCCCCACCTCTTTGTCACCAGGCATTCAGCGGGCACCTGCTAGGGGCCATGTGCGCAGGCTTTCAGTCAGGAAGGACACGGGATTGATTCCAGCCATTGCCACTTCCTTGCACTGTGACCCTCAGGCAAGTGAACCTCTTTGAGCCTGTTCTCCCGTGTGGGCTGGGACTAGGAGAGACCCTCCCAGGAGGATTTGAGAATTGAGAATGAGATGGTATTGAAAGCCCTACTCTGGGCTCAGGAGGTGGCACCTAGCCCCCTGCCTTCGAGCGTCCCCTTTGCAGCACCAGCTCAGGTGACATTGCCCAGTGGCATCTGTCCCACTCTCCATAATTGTCTTATCACCTGTGCACCTCTTCTGTGCTGCTTTAAGTTGTAGGTCAGTCATGGTCGAACTTGGGGATCAGAAGGTTCCGGAAAGAACTCCAGTCTCCTCCTCCATCCCCTACTCCCATCCCACCTGTGAGGTCTCCCTGAGGAGGGCAGTCAACCTTGGATTTAAAGACCCTCAGGAATTGGTGGCTGAGGACTTCCCAAAATGGCCCATCCTCCTCTAGAGACTTTTCTTAGAGCTGCACCCACTGTCTTGGTCCACCAGTCCGTGGCCATAGCCAGCACGTGAAATGTGGTTATCCAAATTCAGAGGAGCTGTAAGTGTAACGTGCATTCCAGATTTCAAAGGCTTAACATGAAAAAAGTCCATATTCATTCATTTGTTTATACTGATTATACCTTGAATGTTTGTGTTTTTGATGAGTTAAGCCAAATACATTAAAATTTCACCTGTTTTTTTTTTTCTTTTAACCATGACTGGAAAATTTTTAGTGGCACACATGGCTCTGATCTTACTTGTTTTGAGCAGCACTGGGTTAGTCCTTGTGTGTGCTGAGCTAAAGTCTACCTGCTGTTATAGGGATCTGCTTTTTTCTCCAGGATTTGGTTCAAAGTCAAGGCATTAGTGACAAGAGCTTATTGTCAGATTTCCCTTGGCTGTTCCTTGAATCACCCAATAAGGTGCAGTGTAGATGGTGGTTTTTTTAATAACTGGGTCCAGGAACGTGTGTGCACGTAAGTGCCTAATGTTTACAGTGGTAGTCAGGATACAAGAACATGCTGGTTGGGCAGAATGCCTGTGCTGTTTCAGCCATGCCTCGCCTCTCCCCCTCGTGGGCCTAGAGTAACTCACATAAAGATTTGTGGGCTAGCTGCCCACAACTCCTGTTATCGCTGCGGCTCGCCAGCGCCCAGAAGCTGCCCCTTCTCGGGGCTCATGATGGGCAGCAAGATGGCGTCTGCCAGCAGGGTCGTTCAGGTAGTCAAGCCACATACCTCACTAATAAGGTTCCCTGACAGAAGAGAGAATCCTGAACCCAATGTATCAGAAGTTTTGAGATCAACAGGACTGCCATCTCCCTCTTCTTCGATTCCACAGCATTCTAAGGGAAGTAAATCACCATGCTGGCCGATGCAGCAGGGTCCACCAGACACAGCAGAAGTAATAAAAACGTTACCCCAGAAATACAGAAGGAAACTTGTGTCTCAAGAAGAAATTGAATTTATCCAACATGGAGCTCCAGAATAATCACTGACAGTGTGGCTGCTGTTTGTCATCAGACAAAAGAATAGTCTTTACAATAAAGGACTTCCAAAATGACAAATGAGAAGTCATATATTAAACAATTTTAATACGTATTCTGTAAAAAAAAAATGAAATAGAGAAAATTTAGATGGACACTTGTAGCTCCTAATTTATGTATCTTGGTCAGCTTTTCCACAAGCTTACCTAATTGTTTATGTACTTTATCTTTATTAAAGTATACATTTTAAAATGTTAAAAAAAAAAAAGACTTGTAGGCTGCAGCTTCTGTCTTCTGCCCAGTGGTTCTTGATTTTTGCTCTGAGTCTGTTCATGAGATGTTGGCCCTTCTGTCCTGAAAGGCAGGCGTCCTGGCCTGGGCCTTCACTCGCCTGACCCCCCCCATCTCGCCTCCCCCATTCCCTCATCTCCTGGTGGGGTCTGGAGCCCTGGTACCAGAAAGAGGACCCCTGGGTCTAATACCAGAGCCAGTGAGCCAGAGCCAGTCCCGAGGTCTCGAAGTCCCCCAGCCTTCGTGGGGGGAGAGGTGGTGTCCTCAGTTCTGGGAGCCAGGCTTCCCTCCCGGTCAGCCGCGTGTCCACAGGGGATCTTGTCTGCTAGATCGTAACAGGCGCGCCTCAAGTGCCAGAATCGGGCCTGATTTCATCTCTGGCCGCACACCTGGGGCCAGCCATGTAGCGACCGCACAGTCACCCTGACCGGGGCCGAGTCATCTGCTCCAGCTGGCGCCCGCTTTGCTAACCCTTGCCCTTGGGGTCTCTGCAGAGCCAACTTGGTGGACCTCCAGAAGAAGCTAGAGGAGCTAGAACTCGATGAGCAGCAGAAGAAGCGGCTAGAAGCTTTCCTCACCCAGAAGGCCAAGGTCGGGGAGCTCAAGGATGATGACTTCGAGCGGATCTCAGAGCTGGGAGCTGGGAACGGCGGGGTGGTCACCAAGGTCCAGCATAGACCTTCGGGCCTCATCATGGCAAGGAAGGTGAGAGGCGGCCGGCAGCAGAGTGGTGGTGGGGGCAGCTTGTGGTGGGGGCAGGTGCCCCCGGAAACGGGGGAGTCGGCTGAAAGGTTCAGGGCTCTGCTTTCCGCTTGGCTCCGGGTCTGAGGCCCTGCCCGCAGGCTGCGAGTTAGGAGGCGGTGGTGCTCGCCTGCCTCGGTCACATCTTCCTTCTGATCCTGACCTCTGCCTTCTGGAGCTTCTTAAATTCAGATTCTCAGAAATGTCCAGACTGTTCATAGACTGGCGTGAGAAAGGCGACCCGCGGAGTTTGGGGGAAGGAAGGAGGAGGGCCAGGCCCCCTTAGAGCTGGCATCACCCTGACCTCACAGCCAGGAGGAAGCACTGCAGACCCAGGTGGCCCTGCTGCTGGCTCCATGGCCACAGTGAGAGGGTCCCTTGGCAGTGAGGCGGGGGTGGGGGTGAAGGGGAGAGAGACTTTAAGGAATTGGCTCATGCCATTGTGGGGCCTGGCGAGTCTGAAATCTGCGGGACAGGCTTGGAGGTTGGGGCATAGGGGCTGGACACCTGCCTGGAGGCAGAAGTCCCTCTTCTTTGGGAAACTTTAGTCTTTTCTCTGAAAGCCTCCAAGTGATAAGGGAAAGTCATCGATTTCATTCAAAGTCTGATGACTTCCATGTTAAGTCCCATCTAAAAAAAAATACCTCACAGTGACACCCAGGCTGGTTGGTGTTTGACCAAACAGCTGGGTACCGTGCCTGACCAGATGGACACATGAAATCAAGCTTCACCTCATCTTTCAGTGTAAACCATGGTGCCACGAAGTCCCGAGCCTCCCTCATCTGGCCATCGTGGCAGTACAGCCTCCCTACTGAGCGTGCCAGAATTATCCCTGCGAGGCGCAGAGAATGGAGGAGGATGTGACCATTCGGGGACAGCAGCTCCTATGCACATGACCAGGGGAACTTTGTATGGCAAATCATCTAGTTCACACAAGCATGTTTTTTCACACAGAGAGAGCCGCCTCTCTCTGGAAGCCCATTGTCCTGCAGTTCCCTAGTCATACTCTGGGATCCCAAGCGCCCCATGCCAGGGTGGCTCTGGGCAGGCCCCGGCGTTCCCTGGAGCAGTGCACCTGGTTCCTGCAGGAATTTAGCACTGCAGCTACTTCTCCTGCCTCCAGAACACCACCCTCCCTCCTGAAACCTATTTCTGTCCCCATACTGCAGGCAGCCTTTTTAAAACCAGAACAGCCCCAGAAATCTCTTCTTTCCCATCACCCAGCCCCAGAAATCTCTGATCATCTCCCATAACCCAAAGCCTGGGGAATGAAAAAGCAGACAGCGACAGGGGCACTTGAGAACAGAGTGCTGGTCAGAGCTTGTGTCAGGGACCGAGGGCTCTCAGGCCAGCCTGGGAGTCTTCCTGGTGGCCACCAACAGGCCGTGAGGTCAATGTGAGTCCAGGAGTTTGTCTACAACTTGATGAAAGCCTTCAAAGTAAAATTTAGGAGTTTAAAACTGGACGGGGGTGGGACGCAGGTGAGTTCTTCACCTCCTTACAGTGCAGTCCTGGTGTCAGTGTCCTGGATTTGTGCTGTCCTTCGGGCATGTGAGACACCGCCGTCGGCGAAGGGTACACAGCTGCTGCTCCTGCATCTCTCCTGTGATCTACAGCTCTTTCAGAATGAACAGTTGAAATAGGTCCACATGACTGGAGAAAGGGGACCCCGGATTCTGTTGCCTGTAGAGTGTACACAGACTCCGGCTGTGGGTACCTAATGGCCTCGCCCAGCACAGTGTCAGAGCAGGTGCCTCCAGACACTGGGTGAGCACCCTGAACAGGGGGGCTGTATCACTAGCTGTCTTGGGGGTCAGGACTGTAACTCCATGGTGACCTGGGAGCCCTTGGCCAGACTGGCGGGAGGTGGGGGGAACACCTGCTGAGGGCACAGATGGGAAAATTGACGGGCACCACGGTTTTTAAGAAGCAGTGGCCTCGGTCCTTTCACTGCCCTCAGTGGACTCCCAAACACCCCGGGTGTGAACTGCACACCTTACCAGTGTGTCAATTTACCAGATCTCCAAAGCGGCCTGCCCACAGGGCAGAGGGGAGTGGGCTGGGTGGAGCTTCCAGAAGGCCTGTGCAGAGCCTGCTCTGGGGGCCAGCAGCCTTTGTTGCCCACGTCCCCCTGTCCCTGTGACAGGCAGAGGACTCTCCTAACCAGTTGTACGAGGGGGCAGAGCAGTTATGTATGACCTGAGCAGGCTGGTCCCAACTTCTGCAGTCACCCCTGTTCATAAATGTGTTCCAACTCCTGCGTCCTTCCGAGAACCCTGGGAGCAAAGCCTGTGCATCCCTCGGGCCAGCAGAGGCCTCAGAGGGGGGCACGTTTCCTACGCACACGGGCTCCCTTGACATCCTTGTTCTCCCAGCAAAGGGATGTGCTGTTGGCTTCACGTGTACGTTCCCGCCGCCTCACTTGTTTGTATGCTTATGGGACCTTCCGGAGGCCACCTGTTGTACTGGCTGCTGTCTGTGAAGTGATCGCTCTGGGTCAAAGCTAGTGCTGAAACACTGATGCATGTTCTCATTTAAATGGAACAGCAGCTCCATTTCACAGATGAGAAAGCTGAGGCCGAGCAGTGTGGGTCTGAATTGGGTGTGAACCCTGTTGAGTCTGCCCTTTGCAGTCCACCCTGACCTGGTGGACACTGTCAGGGCTTCGTCCCCAGAATCCATTCTCCTCTCCAGTTTGTGTCTCCCATGCCCGTTCTGACTCAGACCCGTTCTGCAGTGGAAACTGCCCTGAACTCCTAGAGGGGTTTGGTGACTCGTTTCAGCCACCAGGACCATTCCTGTTTAATCAGTTATTGGGGCTCACATGACCCTGGTGGTCGTGTGGAAAGAGCATGGGCTTTGGCGTTCCGTGGACCCAGCCCTGATCCAGACTTGACCACTCCCCACCCGTTCCCCCGAGAGCATAACGTGTCGGAACCTGAACTTGATTGTCAGCGCAATGGGGACAGTTACCCCGGCTCCCCCAGAATCGTCATCAAGGAAAATCACAACACACGTGCCCAGGAATGTGCCTCTTGCCTCCCATTCCTGCTCTTTCCCCGCACTCCCTTGGCGGCTCCTAGTCGATCCAGAAGGCTTGCTTTACAAGCCCCACACCCTGTGCCTCCCTGGCACCCCTGGTGCTTTGTCCTCTCAGGGGCAGTTTTGGTCCTTCTGTCTAAATGCCCACCCCCACCTTGTCCATGTGGCTGACTCCCACCTGCCTCCAGGCCCAGATCACCTCTCCGTGACTTCTCTGCTGGGGCGCCTCCTCAGGCAGCAGGATCGTCTGCACCTCTTGCCCTCCTGACATGTGTCTCCTAGCAGAGCCATCTTTGCCATCTTTCTCCCTGTCACTGGCCTGGCACGTAACAGACTCCATGCGAACATCCGTAGAATTGATGGTGATCAGTTTTAGATCCCTGTGACCTGGCTCCTGTCTGTCAGGCAGTTGGAAATACACCTTTTTCCTATCTTATCACAATGGCTGGAGCCACTGGGATTCCAAATAGCCAAGACGGAGCCCCACAGCCTCGGCTCTTTCTGCTGGGCAGTGGTCTTGGCTCGTTTGGGGTGTGCAGTTGGGAGTTGCTCTTGGTGTGTTTTGTCAGCTTTTCTGCATCTCTCCAGATGATCTTTTGGTTTCCCGTCTTCTGAACTGTTATGCTAAAGTTGGCAACAGTCCTGTCTGCTTACTTGAACTCAAGTGGAAGGGCAGCTGGGATCTTCAGGTGGTGACCAGAGGTTCTCTCTGCCTTGTCTCTAGCCTGGAGGTGGGGCGTCCCGGCCTGGGACCTGGGAAAGGCTGGCACTTTCCCACTGTAGTCCCCCTGTAACTAAGTGAAAAGGTTTGCTCCACTGCAGTTTCTTTTTAAACAGCTTTACTGAGATGTGATTCACGTACTGTACAATCTACCTCTTAGAGTACAAAATTCAGTTTTTTAGTATACTTGCAGCGTTGTGCATCTATCATCATCGTCAATTTTAGAACATTTTCATTACCCCAAAAAGACCTGGGACCCATGAGCAGTCACTTTCCACTCCCCTCTCCAGGCCCTGGCACCCGTGGACCAACTTTCTGTCTGGATTTGCCTGTTCTGGGCATGACTGTATGGCCCTGTGTGTCTGGCATCTCCTGCTGAGCACCGCGTGTTCAGGGTCTATCACGTGGCGTGTGTCCATGCTCCACTCCTTCTCGTGGCTGAGTAATATTCCACTGTGTGGATGGACCACAATCGTTTACCCATCATCTGTTGGTGGATCCTGGGTAGCATGCATGTTCTACTTGCTGTGAGCCACGCTCTCATGAACACACGTGTGCAGGTCTGTGTGTGGGCATGTGTTCTTAGTTCTCTCAGGTAGGTACATAGGAATAGATTGCTCACGGGGCTTTGAGTGCTGTCCTGAGCACATCACGAACAAAGGGCCGAAGCCCCCACTTCCTGGTGCGCCACAGAGGCCTGGTTTGGAGCCCATCCCTTTCCCTCGCAGTTGATTCACCTGGAGATCAAGCCGGCCATCCGGAACCAGATCATCCGAGAGCTACAGGTGCTGCACGAGTGTAACTCGCCGTACATCGTGGGCTTCTACGGGGCCTTCTACAGCGACGGGGAGATCAGCATCTGCATGGAGCACATGGTGAGCGCTGCGCCGTCCACGGGGTCACGTGGGACAAGGGCAGCCCGTGACCCTCCAGGACCCTTCCTTAGGGGCAACAGCCAACTTTGCTGAGGGGATCCTTCCGGGGCTGTTCCCTGCCTGTCAATCTTCTAAACCCCAGACACCCTCCTTCCTACTTCATTCTTTCAGTGGGTCCATGGGGGAAACAGCTCCTGTGGGCACAGAGCGCTGCCCCCGTCATCTTCCCCACTGTCTAGTATTCCAGCAGCCACGGATGCCAGTGGGATAGCTTACCACACACTCATGGGCGGACGCCGAGGCTGTCCCCAGGCCCTGCTGCCTTGTGTGTCCCCAGCCCTGTGCGGACACGCCTAGGAGATAAAGTCCTACAGGTTGGATCACTGTGCAGGGGTAAATGCCATCAAAAATTGGATCGGTGTTTCCAAGCACCATTGCAGTCCAGGGAGCTGTCAGAAAGGCAGGACCCGGGTTCACACCCCAGCACATGTCTGTGCCCCAAGAGGCTCTGGTGTGGAGCGCAGACACTTGTCTTTTTTAAAGCCACCATGGTTGGTCCTCACGCTCCCCCTCATTAAGAAACTGGTCTCTAAGCTCAGAGCTGGGTGGGATTGGGTGTAATGAAAGCAGAAGTGGTCAGAGCTGCAGGCGTGGGAGGAAACGCTGCCGACCCTCTGCTGAGCCGTGACCAGCAGGTATGGAGCTGCCGGCTGCCCTGCCATCCCAGCTCAGGTCCTCCGGGCCCTTGCAAAACCCAGGGTGCGGGAGGCTTTAGGCACAGTGGCTTCGGTTATAGCTTGCAAACGACTACCTCCTCTGACAGTTTTGTAATGAAGGCAGGAAACGAATTTGAGCAAGCGCCCGCGAGGAAGGCAGTGTAACAGTGCCCTTGGGGTGGGGCCCCCACCCCCTACCCTGCCCCTCGCTAGCTGCGGGATCCATACTAGGCAGCTGCACTTTGGAGCCCCTGTCCTCACCTGGAGAGAGGGACCGGGTCTGCCACCTGCCCAGGTCACTGCAGATGAGAATCAAAGATGGGAAGTCGCTCTGTCATCCGGGGGGCCTCCCTGGTGCTGCAGTTTCTCCGTCCTCCCCGGTGCCCATGGCCTCTTCTCCCTGCTCTCCTGAACATCGTGGGAGTTCCAGGGCGTCTCCTCCCCTTTCTGAACATGGAGCGTCCCAGCTCAAGCTTCGGGTTCCTGTGTGAGGCTCCTGGGAACCAGGGGGAGCATGCTAGTAGTTCTCTTTATTGTGCTCATCCTTTTAAACTTCCTAGGTCAGTTTTTGTTTGCTTTTATAAGGAGCACAGGAAGACAGTAAAATGGGCGTGTAACACACAAATAAGGGTTCGCGTGCTCAGGTGAGGCCTGCACCCTGCTTCCTACTGATAGTATTTACTATCCACAAAACTTGGGGGCCACTGATTTTAGGGTTTGGGATGAGCAGTCAGGGGGTTTGCTCTGGGTGAGGGAGGCGTGAGGAGACAAAGAAACATGAAAACAACAGAAGGGGGGCCCTCTGCCCGGCCACACCACACCTCCCAGTGTCTCCATGTTGAGGAATCCCCACCTGGAACCGAGCCGTGTGTGCACAGGTTTCCTGTTTTGGGGACATTTCTGCTTGGTTCCCTCGGTGCCACGGTGGGGATGTTCCTGCCATGGTGGTTGAGGTGGGCACCCTTTCACAACATGACTGGGCAGGATTCTCACACCTTCACCTGCAAAGCCGAGGGAGACGGTAGTGCCACCTCTCAACCAGTGTGCGGCCGAGGCAAGCTGACCCCTGCCTGGCGTCAGGAGCAGTGCGTGGGACACACGCACACTGAGTAATGTCAGTCCTTGCCATTGTTGCTGCAGCCGCTTCCCCATATTTTCATGTGCCATTCATTTCCCGTTCTGCACAGTCAGGTGACCCCCCTACCTGGCCAACAGCCCCACTCTGTCAGACTGTTCCCCAATAAAGGGTGAGGTTTCTTTATGCAGATTCATGGGGAAATGGGCTCTTGGTCCCATTGGTAGATTGCAGCTCTAGCTTTGGAGAACAGACCTCCGTCGCTCAGCAGCCCACATATACCGCAAACGGCCAGACGTTACCTGGATAGCTCAAGTTGACGCCTCAGGCCAAGAAACAGCAGAGCTGGCAGTTTCCCAGTGGCCTGACTTTGCACCAGGGAAAACTGGGGAGCAGCCCACCGGTCTCCCGGAGGCACCCCTGGGTATTTCTTGGGCTCTAGTCAAACGCGCTGCAGAAGGTCCTCCCCAGTTCCATGATAGGGAAAGCTCAGATGCATGCGTCAGTAAGTGGGGGCATAGAATGATGCCAGGTCACTTTGCAGCGGAGAAATAAAACCAGCACATACATGCAGAGGGAGAAAATCCCCAAGGAGGAAATAAGTATGTCATGAGCCCACTTATATATGTTTTTGAGACTCTTTCCCTGTGCATATGGATGCATATGCAAAGGCACAGAAGGATCTGGAAGAATCTAAGTCACACTTCAAGGGAGGCAAATGGAAGTGCTGGGGTATCAGTGTGTATCTACATTTGAATTTTTTAGGAGAAAATTGCACCCAGGCTCTACTTGCTTAATCAAAGGGCAACTTCAAGACCCACGTGTGCAAAACGAAAGTGTACAAGCATGCAGAGGGAGGGAATGGGGGCCAAGAGGTGGTGATCCCTTGTGTACCACATCCTGTCCACGTGACCTGAGTGAATTGCTTGCCTTCTCCTTAGCTGGAGACCAGGGGTCTCACCTGGGGGCGAGCCTGCTCCTGGGGGCCACAGAGCCACATCTGGGGACACCTGTGGTTTTCACAACTGGGGGATCTCCTGGCATCAAGCAGGTAGGGCCCAGGGAGGCTGCTCAGCACCCACAGTGCCCAGGATGGCTCCCCAGAGAGTAACCCAGCCCGAAGTCAGCTGTGCAGAGGGGAGTGCCCCTGCCCTAGAGAGAACAGTGCTGTGTGCATCACATTCGTTTTGAGCTGACACTCAAGACCCCAACCTGGCGCCTGGCCCGCTGCAGCCTCCTGGTAATTGTTCTCCCGGACGTCCACATTCAGCACACGTATGGCAGCTCTGAAGGGTTCAGAGTGACAGGAGCTGTGTTGGGAAGCCGGGGTTACAGCAGGATTTAAGGTCGGTGATAAACCGCAAGACAAGAACGGAAGTGATTGCCGCAGGCCCTGCAGGCGGAGCGGGGCTGGGCCGGGCACCCTGGCCAGACTAGCCTCACCAGAATGCCTGGTCCTGTGGGTTCCCCCTCAGGCATGCCGCGCTCCGCACGCGCACGTGTCCTTCTCCCTCAGTCTGGAGCCAGTTCAGAGTCCAGCACAGGTTCCCAAAGCTTCAGAGCGTGTTGGGTCTTCTAGAACTGCCCGGCCGTGGCCTTCCTAATCAGGCACCCCCCAGACTGCGGGCTTCTCCCCTGCACCGGGCGAAGCGAGGGCATCCTGAGGAGGCCATGGGGCTGTTGCAGCCCCCGAGCAGCCAGGCAGAGAACACTTGGCTGCAGGCCCCCCACCTCACCCCCGAGCCTTCCCTTCCAGTTCCCATCTGGAGTGGGGAGGAGACCCCAGCAGGCTCCCGACTCAGTGAGTCCGCCCCGGGGGCCTGGGGGCCTGTGTCCTCGGGGCTCCACCTCTAATGAGGTGCCCCGGGCCGGAGCTGGCGACACTGGGCTTTAGGCTCCCGATTGCTGCTGGGTGACCTGGCGCGAGACACTGGATTGTCAGGTGGATTTGGGGCCACACCCTGGTGGGGTGGCGGGTCATCTGGAATGACCTATGTCAGGTCCTTTATAGGACATGCCCGTGCACAGCAGACAACCTATGACAAGGCCTCAAGGCTGGGGAGGAGGTATCGCTTCATCCCCAGGGAGCCCTGCGCCTTTGGGCAGGAGGTCCCTTTGTCCAGGACCAGGGACTCAAGAGAAGCATGCAGGCAGTTGGCGTGACCCCATGGCCTCCATGCCCTCTCCTTTTCCTGCTCAGATCTGCTGCCACATTCTGTGTTTGGAACCTGGGTCCCAGGAACCAGTGGTCTGCTGGGTTCATTTGCAACCGCTCTGCTGGCCAGCTTGGTGGCCTGGCCAGGCAGGCCTCGTGGCACGCTGCTCCGTGGCTCTGCTCCGCCTGCTGCTGCCGTGGCAACCCCTGAAAGGCTGAGTCACGCCGACCAGCCGCGGGCCTCAGTTCCGGGAAGGATGGGCTGCCTGGGAGCACTGGGCATCCTTTCTCGTCCATAGCTGGGCCAGCCTCTTGGCTGGCAGGTCGGGTCTGGCTGCGGTCAGGCCTCCTTGTGCTGTGGAGGAAATGGAGCTCCAGCTCTCGGGGAACCCAGGAAGTGCCTGGTTTTACACCTACCACTTCAGTGTCCCCTGAGCACCCCGGTATGGCTGTTGGCTCGGTCTGGCCAGCTGCTCAGTCTGGCTGTCCTCGTCTCTCCTGCACCACCCCTAGGACGGCGGCTCTCTGGACCAGGTGTTGAAAGAAGCCAAGAGAATTCCCGAGGAGATCCTGGGCAAGGTCAGCATCGCGGTAAGTGTGCGGGCCTGCCCCGGGCTGCTGTGCCCCTGCTCCAGCCCCCTTCCTTACGGCCTGGGGTGGAGGAGCCCCTGGACGCCAGTGGTGGGAGTTAGTAGCCCCCTTATCCCACAAAGAGTTGTCATAAAATCGGGATGATGCTTCCCGGTCACATAACAGGCGTTGGGTTGCCTGAGATGCTGGTGGTGTGGCCCCAGGCACATGGTGTCCCATGTGACCTCACCTGGTGTGCCCTCTCTGGGTGAAACAGCCACCTGTCGGCGGTCCTAGCACGGCCCTGGCTCCGGAGCACTGAGCAGGTGACGCCAGTTTGGCTGGCACAGCTTCCAAGGCAGGGCCACCAGGCCAGACACTCAGCCCTACACCAGGACCTTGGGCCTTGTCTCCACTTCCCTGGGCCCGCGCCCTCCTCCTCTAAGACTGAGGGGCTCGCAGTGTCGGCCCTGGGCAGTGTGTGAGACCAGGGGAGCTGGGTGTCCACCACCAACATGGGGGTCACAGCCACCCCTTAGCCACCTTGCTCACCCCTGCCTGAAGTAGGGTCCCTGAGCTTGTCCCAGATGCCATGGCCACTCAGGTCTGGTCTGAAGGCCTGTCCAGAGGAGAGACCCCCTCCCAGCACGGCCCTGCTGACCCCCACCCTGTGGCCTCTCACAGGTCCTGCGGGGCTTGGCGTATCTCCGGGAAAAGCACCAGATCATGCACCGAGGTAGGCCCGACAGGCTTACCCCCTCGGGCGGCCAGGGCAGGCGGACCGGACCCCCAGAGGGCCTCACCCCTGAGGGCTCTGCTTTCAGACGTGAAACCGTCGAACATCCTCGTCAACTCCCGAGGGGAGATCAAGCTGTGCGATTTTGGGGTGAGCGGGCAACTCATTGACTCAATGGCCAACTCCTTCGTGGGAACGCGGTCCTACATGTCTGTAAGTCCATCTGGACGCGTGTAGACGCCATGCTCTATCCCCAGCCGCTCCCAACAGCTCTTCCCTGTTTTCCAGAAGCCTGTACTTCCCCATAATAGACTTTCTGCTTTTGCTGGATTTCTCCTTTCCCTCCAAGTTCCATTTCCTGTCATCTCACTGCTCAGGTCTTTCTCTCTCAGGAGATGCCTGCCTGGTCCCTTCCCCCTGGCACCAGGAGAGCAGTTTCTGAGCCAGGAAACTAGCCCTCGGGTATTTCAGGAAATGTCTGGGTGGCCTTAGGGGCAGATTCTGAGAAGTCCATGGGAACTGTCATGAAAAGGGAGGCGCTCCCGCCCTCTCTCTGGAAAGGTCCTTTTCCAAAAGTGCTAAGAATTTGGGCTTTGGGAGGCTTCCGTATCCCTAGGCGCATGAAGGGAGGAGGGGCAATTGCTTTCCTTCCATTGCTTGGTCCCTGCAGGGGCAGCAGGGGCCGGGGTGGCAGTGCTGCAGGGGGAACAACAGAGATGCCATCTCCCCGGCCAGCGCTTGCTCTCGGGTTCCGCCTCCCACCCATCTCCTGGGCGTGTCTTCCCTCCATCTCGCCCAACAGCCAGAGCGGTTGCAAGGTACTCACTACTCCGTGCAGTCAGACATCTGGAGCATGGGCCTGTCCCTGGTGGAGCTGTCCATCGGAAGGTACCCCATCCCCCCACCAGATGCCAAGGAGCTGGAAGCCATATTTGGCCGGCCCATGGTCGATGGGGCGGAAGGAGAGCCACACAGCATCTCGCCACGGCCGAGACCCCCCGGACGCCCCATCAGCGGTATGGCCTGAGTCTGAGACTCCCGCCTTGGTCGGGCAGGGGCCCACACAGGGGACGCCTTGCTAGGGACAACAGCTGCTTCCCCTCTAGCCCCACTGGGCACCAGCTGTCCGCGGGTCGTGCTAACTGTGGTCAGCAGGCCTTGTGTGGCCCTGAGAGTCGGGACAGCACTGTGAGCAGCGGCCCAAACCTGTCCTGTCTGGGCAGCTGCACCTGTTGTTGCCAGCTGGCGGGATCCGGAAACTGCTGAGCCAAGCTGTTGGTTGGCTGTTTTTTCCAACATGTTATCAAGAAAACGTTCAAACATACAGAAAAGTCAGAAGGAGTGCCCGCGAACACTGCTAGACCCACAGCCTAGATGCTGCTGTGTGGGGGCCGGGCCTTCCAGGGAGCCCCAAAATTGAAAAGAACCTGACTCAGAACTTCCTTGGGTGGCTTGTTGGAGCCGCCCAACACACACACACAGCCCAGTGTGGGCAGGGGCAGGGGGCTCGGCGGCCCTGGGGACAGCTGGGTCCCAGGGAGCACTCGTGCCTGGTGCAGCTGCCTGTGGGGGTTCAGGCTGATGCTTCGGCCATGGTCAGGGGCCCGGGGGAGAGTCAAAGCCTGGGGTGTAGCTAGGAAGCAGCACTTCAGGTTCTGTAGCTTTTTTTTTTTAAGTCAAGTGATAGGAAGGGAATGGCATTAAATGAGAGTCCAAAGGCTCGTGCAGGGGTGATGGTGGGTCTGTTTGTGTGACAGCACCTTCATTGAGGTCGAGTTCACACACCATATGATTTCCTCGTGTACATCCCGAGGTGTACAGCTCAGTACCTATCGTCATCAAAGTGCACATCACTTCTGTCTAGTTCTAGAACATTCCACAACCCGAAAAGAAACCCCATCCCCATTAGCAGTCACTCCCCAGCGTGACACCCACAAATCTACATTCTGTCTGTGGATTTGCCTGTTCTGGGCATTTCCTAGCCATGGGGTCACACACCCTGTGGCCCTGTGTGTCTGGCGTCTCTCACCCAGTGCTGTGTGTTGGGGTCCATCCGTGTTGTGGCACATGTCAGGGCTGCCCTCCTTTTCATCGTTGTGTAATATTCCCCATGTGGTCGCACCTTCCCGCAGGGAGGAGCCACGGCCTGTGCCGGGCCACCTCCACCTGCCAGCCCCTCCCCCAGGCACTGCTAGAATGCCCGTTTCAGGACAGCAGACAGAAGGCAGGAGTCCAGCTGCTGGACTTGGACCTGGCCAGCCATCTTTCCTGGGTGGCATTTAAGGCCCGATGCCATCTCTACCCACAGCTCCGGGCAGGGTCACGCTGCTTTTGGTCAGCGGTCACCCCCCCCCTCCAGCCCTGCCTGTGCGCCAGAAAGCAGGGGCTGTGAGTTCGGCACAATCTGGAAGCACCATGCCAAGTGTGTGACTTCTCAGAAAATGCTCCTGTTCATCTGGGCTGTGTTTTGTTTAACTCAGCAGAGGTGCAGAAGAGAAGTCACTTTCCCAGGGAGGCAAGCTCAGGTCGGAGGAGTCTCTGCTTTAGGCCCACATGGGCAGGTGGGGAGAGGGGTGCTCGGCTGCGTTCAGCATGATCAGACCTGACGCCCAATGGAAGCGCAGCGGCCGCCAGCCTGTCTCACCCCTTCTCTGTGTCTCCCTCGGGCAGGTCACGGGATGGACAGCCGGCCGGCCATGGCTATCTTCGAGCTGCTGGACTATATTGTGAATGAGGTGTGTACCTGAAGCCTCCGGCATGTCTTCACACAGGCAGATCTAAGCTCTTCCTGCTGGAATATGTTAGCAGAAAGAAGCAAATTAATGCGCACACTGGGTTTCACTGCCAGCGGGTGGGGCATTGGGAATGTTCTCAGTGGTCGGCTGTCAGGTGTAAACATACGTGGCCTTACTTCCTGGATTCTGCACAAGTCTACCCCTCCCCAAGGGGAATTGATGTTTGTACAGGTATGAAGTCGACCACAGTTCCCCTGTAGCCCGCCGCCACCCTCCTTCCCCCGCCTGCCCCAGGGCCAGGGAGCCAGGGGCCTCCTTGAGCTCTGTGCCCCAGTGTCTTTCTCTGAGCACCATGGAGTCACTGTGCATGAAGTCATGAATAACCCCACTTCCTTGGGGAAAGTTTGGGCAACCCACTGCTCTGGGATGGAGGCACAGAACGCCTGGAAGGGCCCAGCCAGGGAGCCGGTATCCTGAATATTTCCACTGTACTGATGAGTAGGTGGAGGCAGCAGGATGAGCAGCCTCCATAGAGGCCTGCAGCTGGGATGGGGCAGGGCAGGCCCCAACCCCCAAGCCCGCCCTCAGCAGGGCCTAGGCAGCCTCCCTGGCTGGAGTCAGGGCAGAGAAATGTGGCAGCTGAGCAGTTTGCGGCCCCAGGGTTGGGTGTCGAGGTGAACAGGATCTGTGGCTCCAAACAGGGCAGGTGGCTCTGGTGACACAGCTCTCCCTTCCCCTGGCAGCGACGCCCTGGCCCATCACACACGTCCTCCCAGGGAGGCTGCCAGCACCTCCCACCCCTGAAGAGAAGAAGGCCCTGTGGGCTTCGCCAGGACAGTCCGCCTGCTGCCTCGCCTGCCAGTGCACACGCTCATACCCACCCATTCATGCTCCTCAGCCTGCCCCACGTTCAGACCCAAACCTCTGGAAGTAGCTGCCCTGCAATGGTCCAGACCCTTAGCCCATCCGGCCCCCAAAGGGAAGTGGCCTGGGTGGCGTGACACGTGGTCAGGAATGCCCACCCTTGTCCATAAGAGGGTGAGCCCTGCTCTGCTCCCCTCTATAGAGCTGCCAGAGAACCCCCTGGAAGCCAGACCCGGTTGGTAGGATGGGCAGCAGGGCCTGTTGGAGAAGCTGCTGGAAGGAAGGGTGGGTGCTGCCCACCTCCATCAAGGCGAAGGGCCTGGGGCCAGGAGAGGTGCATTCACGGGTCCCCGAAAAGCACCATGCTGGCCTCAAACGTGTGCAGGGCCGGGAGGCAGCTTCTCTGATTCCAAAACCCTCCTTGAGCAGCTGACCCCCCACCCGTCTGTTCTCTCCCACAGCCACCTCCCAAGCTGCCCAGCGGCATTTTCACCCAGGACTTCCAGGAGTTTGTAAATAAATGGTAAGGTGCCATGGCCTCCAGCAGGTCTCAGTGTGGCCGGGCCAGGTGCCAGGCCGTCAGAAGCCCCACCTGCCTCGGGGGATGGGCCGCCCACTCCCTCGCCCTCGCCCTAGATGTGCTGTTCCTGGCCTGGGCCGGGCCACTCTGCTAGGCCTGCGGTCAGGAATGCCAGGTGGATGGCAGCACCTGGCGGGACACCTGGAGCTCACCTGAGAAGCCAGATCCCCTTGCCGAGACTGCTGAGTCAGTGTCCAGCTGCTGTCCCCAGCTTGTCCCCAGAGCCCAGAGTGAACCAGGATTTCAGGCTCTCTGGAAGTAATGCTATTCCCACCTTGCCTTCTGCCAGCAGGCACCTCAGTTTCCTAATCCCTCAAGCTCTGTAACCCACCAGCTTCCCAACAAGCCACCTGAGCTGGTTTCTGGGAGGGGCCAACTGGTCTTGAGCAGGAGGGAGGGGCTGGGGCTGCCCACTTAGCTTTAGGCCGTCCTGCGTGTCGGGACAAGTGGGTGCTGCCACCCCAGCCACTGCCTGGGGACTGCCTAGCTCACCGCCGCGAACGCCCGTGGTGGTGAAGGCGCTGCTGGCCCTTTACACGACTTCTGGCCTCATGGTGCAGCGTAAACCCAGTGATCCGTGTAAATGTTTTCATACCCACGCAAGAGGTTTCCTTTGTGTGTGAACAGCTAGCACTCAACCTAGGCTGCTGTAAGCAGCTGCTTTTAGGCAGTTCTGCTTTTTCAAAGGAAAAAGCTCCATTTTTACATCTAAACTCCCAAATTTGGGGTTTTCATTAGCAGTGTAGCTGTTGTCGCTGAGCCCTTGATGGCAGGGGCAGGGGTTTCCCAGCGTCTGTCCCTTTCCCTGTTGTCCTGGCCTCAGACCTGCACCCCTCTCTCCCTCCCCATGCGTCCTGCCCGCACCAAAGGGCAGCGGTGGGGCCTCTCACCCCTGGGGACCAGACAGCAAAGGGACAGCAGAATGCACTCTCCTGCCCTCGCCCTGCCCAGGCTCTGATGGGCAGGGCCCAGGGACGGGCTGCCCGGTCACAGCTCAAAACACAGGTCCGCATGGCCACCAACTGACTGTCCCATCTTGTCTGCCATCCTTTCGTCCTCTGCAGCCTGATTAAGAACCCAGCAGAGCGAGCCGATCTGAAGATGCTCATGGTAAGAGATGCCAGCCTGCCACCCAGGGCCTCTTCCTCCTCCTCACCCCTTGCCAGCCCCTGGAGTGGGTTCAGCTGGAGACCCCAGTGTGCCTGCCTTATCCATTAGTGTAGGCCATACGGCCCCTGCCAGGGGCCACCAGGGCCCAGCTGTGCCTGGGTTTGGTGTGTTTCTGGACAATGGGCTTTAAGCCTTCTGGGGCTCGTCAGCATCTCCACAGGTCAGGGAGGCCATGGGCTTGTTACCCCTTCTTTAAATCTAAGTAATTGGGCCATGCCAGGCAGAGAGTCCCTGTGCCCCTGCCTGAGGACCAGCCTCTGCTGTCCACCTCAGGGCCTTTGCACAGGACGGTCCTCCCTGGGGATCGCCACCTCTTCTTGTGCTGCCTGCTCCCTGAAGGCCCTGTGCACCTTGTGCAACCCCATGTGTCCTGGTGGCAGTTACACTTGCTGTGGTCAGGGTAGAAAGCCGGGCCTGGAGTGCCATGTTGGAAGGGGTTGCATGTGCTTGGTTCTTTCTGGAAACTCCTTATTGTGTCTGACATAGGTTTTCCAGTAACCTGTGTTAGAGAAATTTGTGGTGTAGGCGCAGACACAAATTGGTGCTCATTATAAAATACACAGGCACGTGGAATAGAGAGCCGCGTTCACGTTGAATCCCCCCACGCGCCGCACCCCCCAGCTCTCCAGGTCCACGCTGTTAGGGGAAACCTGCCAGATCTCTCTGCCCAAGTCAGGTTGTCTGAGGCTGGGAGCTGACACCGTAACTGCCCCCTGGTGCCCCAAGCCACAGGCGTCCTTTCACCTTGGGTGCTTTGCCCCCTCAGCCTGCACAGACCTCTAGGAAGAGGAGGATGGCCTCACCTCCCCCAGCCTGCTGCAGAGGTGACAGTGGAGCCTCTGGGCCTTGGTGGGCCTTGCTGTCCCTTGGAGAGATGCCCTCCCCTGCACACCCCTGCATCTGCTCACCCCCCCCAGCTCCCCCAGACGAGGGACCTCTGGTGCTCTGCTGACCCACGTGGGATGGTGTGGGTGCTCCCTGGGGTGGCAGTCGACATCACTTGAAACGGAGTAGAATACACAGTTCTGCCCTTCAGCCACCCCAGCCGTATCTTGAGGGCTTCAGGGCCTCATGCACTGGGGCTGCCATACTGGACAGGACGTGTAGGGACCTTACTGTCATCACAGAGTCTGCTGTTCAGAGCAGAGGATGTTACTGGGGGTGGGGAAGTCGTGCCCCCAGGGGACACTGGGCCATGCTGAAGATACCTGTGCTTGTCACGCTGGGGGTGCTCACTCCCCACAGAGCCGCAGGGGACACCTGGGCTCACGTGAGCAAGGCGCAGTGCCCCCCTGTCCTGAGCACGTCCTCGGTGAAGCGGGACGGGCGCTTTACACTCCCGGTTTTTGGCTTTTCATCCCAGAGGGCCTGGCAAGGCTGAGCAGAAGGCTGGCCCCCCCCTCCTGCTTGCAGATCCCAGGGCCAGCCTGCTCACAGGGCCCCTCTTCCCCTTTCAGAACCACACCTTCATCAAACGGTCCGAGGCGGAAGAAGTCGATTTTGCCGGCTGGTTGTGTAAAACGCTGCGGCTGAACCAGCCCAGCACGCCCACACGCGCTGCCGTGTGACGCCGGGTGGCAGGGTCCGGCAGGTGGCCTGCCCATGCCGTGCCCCTCCTGCCAGGAGAGACCAGCTCCCCCCCACCCCTCGCCGCCCCCCGTCCTCCACGGAGCGGCGCGCACTCGTCTGAACATTGAACGTCCTCACGCCTGTCACAGCCATGTGGCCCTCTGGTCTCAGAAAGGGTGACGTGGCAGTATTGTGTTCTCAGAACCTGCTTACTTAGGTTTAAAAAACCCAAACAAAACCGCGAAAGAGAAGCAAACATGTCCGTCATACTTCTGGTCCATTTGTTCTTTGGGTGGGAATGCTTCCCGCGGGGCAGCTGAGCCCCGAGCTGACCAGGCCACCGAGAAGTGGGGTGGCATCAGGCGTGGGCTCCGCTTTGACGGGTAGGCAGACAAGTCCCCCTCCTTGCACTTCTTCGTGTCGCGCTGCCCCCTTTGGGGTGGTCCAGTGGCGAGGAGCAGTCACGCATTGGGTACCCTGGCGCCCATCCCCCAGCCACTTCTGCCTCTTGTCCTGCAGCCTGGGACAGCGCCCCTGCCTGTGCCCGGGACAGCGTGAGCTGCCCCCCGGGAGGGATCTTCCTCTCCTCCTGTGCTTCATGGTTCCCCGAGGCAGCCGAGCTGACGACACTCGGCTCGACAGAAAGGAAATGTTGGGTTTCCAAGCTGTCGATGTGGTTGAAAACCCCAGCAGATCCAGCAGATAAGGCCCCGGGCGCCCCCACGCCTCCCAGCCGACAGATGTGGGCGGGTGGCTCTCTGTGTCAGCTCTGCTCACCCAGCGAATCGCAAGTGACTGCCCAAGGCCCGTCCCCCTTTCAGGCCCTCTAACCCGTCCTCCGCAGCTGGTTGGAAATGAGACGATGGGGCTGAGGCCATATCTGTTGGGATGTCCAGCCAGGCCTTCTGCTGGGGTCTATATGTGGCCCAAGGCCCAGAAACCAGCCTTGCTGCTTTCCGGGCTGAGCCGCCTCGGCCAGAGGAGGCCGCCTCTGGGCCGCCAGGCAGTAGGAAGTGGTGGAGGGCAGGCTGCTCGTAAGGCTCCCTCTCTGAGCTCCCTGAAGATGTGAAGCTCTGAGCAAACCCCTCGGTACTTCCTGGAGGCCTGAAGCAAGCTGATATTTATCTATGGCAAATTGCAGGGGAAGGCAGGGCTGGGGCCTGGTGCAAGCTTCTGGAGAAGGCACAGCTGAAAGCAGGGGCTTGTGGCCCTCTGGGAACTGCTGGATCCTTTTCCTTTTAGGGAGGCCCTTCTAGTCTCCTGTAGTTTTTTTCTGTGGACAGCAAAGGAGACAACGTGGCAGCTCCTTCAGCCAGCTTCAGGTTCCTACCAGTTCCGAGGGTCCCCACATTCTCACCTGATTTAGAAAACAGTAAAAAGGCAACTGAGAGGAAGGTGTCGCTCCGTGGGTGCCTGAGCTTCCTCAGGGATGGCCAGCCCAGGTGAACCAGGACCCAGCATATGGGTCTGAGGGAGCCTGGCGCTGGTGGCACCTCCCGTGCACCCCTGCTGGCAGCAGGCTAAGCAGGGAGAACTGGGAATCAGTAGGGGAGGCGGGCGGGCCCACAAGCAGGAGGGTGGGGAGAGGTGTAGGTGCCCCCGCAGGGCCATCAGTCGAGGCTGGCTGCCCACTGGCTGCCTTGTGTGCTGGTCTGTGGCTCTCACCAGATTCCTTGGCACCTCAGGAAAGGACTGGAATGAAGCTGGGCCCTTGGCCTCCCACTCTTGAGCCAGAACCAGGCTCCAGGAAAGCAGGGAGCATGCCAGAGCCTTTGAGGCCTGGCGCAAGTGTGTCTGCACTGACCCCTCACGTCCCCAGGTGTCCCCCTCAAACCCCATCCCCCGCAAACACCCCCAGACTTGGCCCCACTAACCCGGCGCCCTAGGCACCGCAGGGTCAGCCCCTGTCCAGGCCTGGCGGCTCCCTCCCATCCAGCCAGGGGCAGCCACACGCAGACCTGGGACACCACCTTGCATCCCAGCAACCTGGGTGTAGCTCCTCGTCATAGAGGGCAGGCTCTCAGTGAAACGCATGATGGTTGTCGCTTTGGGGGGGTCTCCTGACATGGCTCTGGAAAAAAAACCCAGGCGGCCTGTGCACAACTGTGTTCGGGGGCTCTGTGGACACGCAGCTCCCGGGACCCACAATGCCCTTCAGTCCGACCTCAGCAAAGGTAGGGGAAGGACCTGGTGCCCCTGAGAATCCTGTGTTGGGTGTTCTTTGGTTTGTGGGTTTTTCTTTTGTTTTTTGTGGGGCACTTGGTTTGAAAGAAGAAAGTATTTTCATCATATTATAAAGAGCACTTCACCCAGAACTCCATACCCCCATGTCCCCGGGGTCCTTACCGTGTGCTTGTGCCTCAGTCCTGAGCAGCTCAGCCGACAGCCTGTTGGGACCACCCAGTGCAAAAGATGCCCCCCCTCCATGAGCAGCACAGCCCCCTGCCCCCAGCCAGGCAGGGTGTGTGAAGGATGGGGCAGGATTCATCTGCATATGCTATTCATTGGGCTCCGGGCCACCGCCTGCCCCTCATCCCATGGGGTTCTCACACCCCGTCGCACCGGTCCTGGGAAGGGCTGCTCTCCCCCGCTTGTAAGGGAAATGCTCCCGGTGGAGCTGGGGAGCAAATGGAAAGAAAAATGGTCTGCAGAACCGGTGGGCAGGTCCCAGGTAGGTCCCTGCCCCCGAGTCCCCAGATGCAGTCACCAGTGTCATTCAACTGCACAGCTTAAATATCTGTGGTGAAAACCAGGAACCAGTACGGCAGCCTCAGTTAATGAGGGAAGAGAA
This sequence comes from Manis javanica, assembly GCF_040802235.1. Taxonomy (NCBI): domain Eukaryota; kingdom Metazoa; phylum Chordata; class Mammalia; order Pholidota; family Manidae; genus Manis; species Manis javanica. The sequence goes on along the minus strand of NC_133168.1, from coordinate 95,759,576 downwards.
GCAGGTGAAGCCGATGATACTGTTTATTTACCCCAATATAGGCAAACTGCGACCATTTCTTCGGTAACCAGTAAGGGAGCGTGGGAGCGTGGTCTGCATGCAGGTTTCAGTCCTTTGTGCCCTCTGTGTCCGCCCGCCTCACCCCCACACCCTGCTGTCAGTTAGCCCGTCAGGTCACAGTGGGGACTGTCCTGCCCCCTCAACCCAGGAGACATCTGTGGTTGTCACACTGGAGTGCTCCTGGCATCGAGTGGGTGGGGCCCAGGGAGGCTTCTCAGCCTCCAGTGGTGCCCAGGACAGCCCCCCACAGAGGGCAGCCTGATGCCCACAGTGCCGACGAGGAAACCCTGCTTTAGCCCATAACTCTCCTGGAATTTGTTGGTCGAGGAGTCACCCAGCCAGCAGAGGCCAGACCCTGGCTTGCCTGTGGCCGGGGGGACAGCCCTGCCCGAAACCATGGGGTTTCTTGTGTCCGGAGACTGGGACACGGTGTGGCAGGGGGCTAGGCAAGGGAACGGTAAGGGCTCACAGAACCTTCTGGAAGGTGCGGAGCCGGGAGGAGTGCACGCAGCCGGCTGGTGTGGGCGGAGGTGTGTGCAGGGCAGGAAGCCTCAGGTCCGGGAGGCGGAACCCGGCGTGCCTCTCGGGGTTAACACAGTTCAGAGGAAGCTGCAGCAGGGTTTCCCAGAAAGCGGGGGTCCAGGGTGGGAAGGGGGTGAGGAAGGGGAAGAGACGCGCTCAAAATGAAACCAGCTGGGCCGTCAGGCCTCAGCGCTGGCCAGGCTCTGAGCCGACCAGGTGCGCGAGCCCCGGCCAGCTGGGGCCTGGAGGTCCCACCCCGAGCTGCAGGCCAGGTGGGTGGAGGGCCTGTTCCACAATCCCTGTGGCAACCACAGGGTGGCTCTGGAGGAGGAACGGGGGTGGGAGGGAGAGACCGGGCCCCATGGCAGCCTGAACGGAGGCAGAGGCTCGGGTTTCTGCCCAGGCCTCCCAGGGGACAGAGGGAGGCCGTCAGGGAAGCACCTGGAGAATCAGAGGCCCCGATAAGGGCGGGACTGTGGCCCGCAGCTGTGGCTCCGCCCCCCATCCCCCACCCCACTGCATTAGGACCTCCCCGTGCAAATAACTGTGACCTTGCGGAAGGTCACGCCCCGGGGGACCGCCATCCACAGTAGAGGGGGCTTCACACCCTAAATGAGAGGCGCCTACCCCTCCCTGAGGAAGGTGCCTGCCCGCCCCTGAGCAGGCCCCGACCCCCTTTCCCCTCACGCTGGCCACGCCCCATGAGGCGGGCAGGACTCGTCTCCTATGCCCACCTGACTTCCCTGGGCCCTGGAGAGGTTAGGCGGCTCGCCCACAGTGACATGGGACCCTTCTCCAGCCTCCCGGGAGACAGACACTGGCCATTGTGCCATCTCTAAAGATCTCCCAACTTGGTCACTGTCTTCGGGGCACACAGTTAGTTGAGGCTGTTCCACAGAGCCCTGTGGAGGCCCACAGCCTGGGCACCGTGCTGGAGAGACCTTATGGTGCCCTAAAAACCAAAGGCTCAAAGAGGCAGACCCCATGGACTGGGTGTTTACTCCAAGAACCACCTTGGGGGACAGGGAGGGCAGGCATCCCAGGCAGGGAGCCAAGTAAGCAAAGGCTTGGTGGTGCGACCAGATAACATGGGCCCCTGGAGAAGACCGGCTGGGCAGGGGCACAGGGTTCAAAACACTCGAACCATCCATCCAAGCAGCAACCACTCCAAATGGGTGTGAGGAAGAGGCTCACAAGGGGTCAGGGAGGCCCCCACTGGGCCTGGTGTCGACCCTCTAACTTCCGGGGGTGGCACGGGGAACAAAGCGGCAGGGGCACTGGCTGCATACCAGCTAAACAGAAGCCTGCCATCATCACCGCTGGCCTTGGGCACAGCACTGGGGAGCCTGGCGGAAGCCTGGTCAGTGGGATGTCTGGTTAAGAATCTGGAATTTATGCCAGGGACAGAGCCAGCTGCAGGCCGAGAGTGACCTTGGGCAAGTAGGTTTGGGAAGATGAGGTCGTAAAGAGCGGGACACAGGGAAAGCCTGCTCCAGGAGTCCAGGCCTGGAGGAGGGGGCCCGGACCAGTCCCGAGTGCGGTACCCTGGGGGCCACACCAGCCATGAGGACGGGGACGCCCAGGGAGGAATGGGTGCCACAGGGAAGTTGGCCTGGGAGTGCAGGCCGTCCGGCAGAAAGGCACAGAGAGAGCTGGGCCCCCAGGGCAGGGCCAGCCCTGGACTGGAGAAGCCCTGTCTCTCCCCCAGGGATCCATCCCGTCCTTAGATCTGTCCCTGGCAAATACCCTTGTCCAGGTGGCCTGCCTCCTGTGAAGGCAAAAGGCTGGCCCTGTCGCCACAGCCCAGAAGACCAAGCCCACCTGTCCCTGTTACTCCTTCGTGGGCGTCACCTTCTCTCTTGGGGAGGCCCTGGCCTCCTCTGACCCGTGTTGCTACGATCCCCCACTCACCTGCGAGCTCACACATGGGGCTCAGCTGTGTCCCCCCTGCCTGATACTCATCTCTCTTCTTCCTGTTACACCCTTGGATTTCACAGTGAGGACCTGGAAGTTTTTAAAACACAGCCACATCACCCCCAACTCCTGATGCCCCTTGGGACCCAGGAACCCAGGGCATAGGGTAGGGGCTGCCCAGGGGTCTCAGGGAGGAGACAAGTACAAGTCTTCCATTTACTCTTGCCTCCCTCTCTTCGCACCTGCTGTTCCTTGTTCTGAAAGGTGTTCTGTTCTATGCCCCCTCCCCACCCCCAATTCCTGCTCAGACTTCTTCGAGCTCAGGACAACGTTGCCCCTCAGGGCAGCCATCCCCCTGCTGGGGGCTGCCAGGCCCCCCATGCAAACCCTCTGCAGAATTGCTCGCGTGACCTTCCTCATCTTTGCGGTCCTGGACTTGGCAGCGGCTTCGTCAACGGGAACACGCACAGCAAAATAAAAAAACAGATGACTGTGGACTTGATCAAAATCAAAAATGTGGATGCATCAAAGGACACCCTCAAGAGTGTGAAAAGATGGCCCACAGGGCAGGAGAAAATACTTGCAAATCCCGGAGAGGCGGTCTAGCACCCAGAATGCATAAAGAGCCCTAACAACTCAGCCACCGAGACAATGGCTGCAGTGAAAAGGCCGGCAGAGGATTTGACTGGATGCCTCCCCAGAGACTCTGTGCAGGTGGCCAGTGAGAACAGGTGGACACTGGACCGAGTCTCCCCATGGACCCACCCCTGGGGCTGGGCTGGAGGGGCAGGAGCTCCAGGGGTCTGGCGGGGTGCTCGGGGCCCCAACTGCAGGGAGGTGAGTTAGCAAAGATGACACCAGAGATCTGGGGTCTGGGGCGGAAGGAACCCTGGGAGCTGGAGGGGGCAGGGATGCGTGAAGCCCTGAGGTGCACCGTCTCTTCTCTTTGCCCCACATTAGAGAGCAGGAAGTGGCTCTGGGGTGACAGGAGTGGATCCTGGGTGACGACTCCTTCACCTCTCCTGCCTGGGGGCTCCCTGCACCCCCAGGGGATGCAGAATGAAAGGCACCGGGCCCACGGGGAACCTGGGACAGGAGGGCGCCCCTCCCCAGGTGGGTACCAGGGCCGCCTCTACTGGGTGCTTCTTCTCCGTGGCCCTAAGAGTGTGCTTCTCATCCCAGAAAAATGCAGGGTCTCTACACATCACTGGCTGTGGGTGGACGTGCATTCAGCAATACCTGCTTTTGTTACCTTCACACCTGCCCCACTCACAGCAGCATGGTTCACAGTCGTCCAAACTGGAAACAGTCCCAGAGCCCATCTGCTGGTGGCTGGATACACACAGCGCCGTCCATCCATGGACTGGAATGTCACTCAGCCACAAAGAAGAGTGAAGCCCTGCCACGCGCTGCAGCGTGAACAGGCCCTGACCACACGGTGCTCAGTGAGAGATGCCAGACCCACAAGGCCATGCAGTATGTGGCCCCATTCCTGTGGCATGTCCACGACAGGCAAATCCGCAGGCAGAATGTGGGTTTGCAGGTGTCAGGGGCTGGGGGAGGGGGCAGGGAGTGACAACTAATGGGGATAAGGTTGCTTTCTGGGGAGAGAGATATGTTCTAAGGTTAGATAGTGGTTGCACAGTTCTGCGAATGTGCTAACAACCAATGAATGTCCACTTTATGTGGGTGAACTGTGGAGTAAGCGAATTACATCTCAGTAAAGCTGTTATAAAGAAGCAGGCTGCCCTCTGTCATTGGTACACACACTATCTCACCTGAGCTATGTTACTGATGTCCCTAGGGCAGCTCCCCTGTCCTGTCCAGCGAGTCTGTTCCCAGGTCCCGAGCTGGACAGAGAGCCCGATGGGCCCAGATTCCTACCTTTCAGCAGTTCTCAGCCAGGCTTAGAGGACAGCGGCTCTGTCCGCCAGGCTTTGGACTTCCACCCTAGGGCCCTGGGTGGGGATACGGGGCCGGGGAGCAAGGCCACCACCCATTTCACAGATGAAACGCCAGACCCGGAGGCCAGCAGGCCCACCACAAAGCAAGCACAGCAGCTGGGCTTCCAGCCTGGGTCTGCCAGACAGATGAACAGCCCCAAGCCACAGCAGGTGGCCTCAGGGGACACTGTCCCCACCCACCCCTGTCTGGAGCCTGGACTCAGACCACATGGAGCCTCCTTCCTGGTAATTTGTGGGCCAAGGGTCCCTCGCTGAGTAAAGCCAGCCAACGTGACATCCTGTTCTGCTTTGGACCTTGCCCTCCCCCTCCCACTGGGGACCTTCTGGGCTCTCCTTGACAATCCCTGTCCCAGGTCCCAGCACCCCATGGGGTGGATTCTCAGCCCCACTTTTACAGGGGATGTGGGGGAAGGAGCCCCGATCCAGGAGTTGCTTGCCCTGCCTAAGGTCAAGCAGAGAGAACTTGACTTTGACCCCTTGACCTTGACTCTGAGAATCCCCAGACCAGGGGAGGGTCAGGCGATGGAGCAGCAGGTGGTGGCCCTGCCAGATGGGGACAGAGGCTGCCCCAGTGCCTGACAGAGCCACCCTCCCTCTTTCCCTCTGTAGCTCTGTCTCTCTCTTCTTTCTCTCCTGCCCGAAAGTGAAACCGGTGACACTGAAGTGAAACTGAAGCCAGTGCGGCGCAGCCCAGCCCGGCGAGGGAGAGGCCAGGGGGCCCTCCTTGGGCCAGCCCACGTGGCAGGCGGCAGGACGGAGGGAGGAGTCGCTTTTTAAATTGCGGTGATTTTAAAAAAGGAAAGAAACCCGGGGGAGGCCTGGCCCGCGAGAATCGCTGCCACGTTCTCTGCTTCCACTCCCGCACTGCCTTCCAGGCTGCGGGGCTCCTGGGCTCCGCACTCTCCCTGGGGGATGGCCATCTTGTGGATGGCTACTGGGGGCAGGGTGGGGGGAGGGTGCAAGGACAGATGGGGCCTCGTTCTTTCGGGTTCCCTCAGGGTGAAGCTGGCCCATGGACTCCCCTGATTATCCAGCTTCAGGCCCATTGCACAGACGGAAAGCCAAGCCCCGCCAACCCCACCCCTGCCAGACTGGGCAGAGGTGGGGGGTTGGAGGGTCTGCCAGGGGTGTGGAGGGCAGCAGGATGATTTTCCTCCTCTTCAGAGCACAGCGCGGGAGGACCAAGCCAGGCGCATTTTCCAGCAGGACTGAAGTCAGACCCTAGCCAGAGCCTCTCCCCACCTCAGCGCTGCTGGCATGGGTCATTCTTGGTTGGGGGGGTGCAGTCTTGGGCACTGTTGGGGGATTGAGCAGCCTCCCTGAGCCCCTTGATGCCAGGTGCACCCCCAGAACCCCTGTGCCCTAGGCAAATCCCTATTGTGTGGGGCCAGACCATGGAGAAAATGGCAGAGACGGAGCTCCAAGCCAGGCCCCAGAGACAGGCAGACTGTCCCCCTGCTTTGAAGCCCTGTGCCGAGGTTTAGAGAGGCCCGTGGGAGCCTTTGTCCAGCCTGGAAGTGAGAGGGCATGCAGGAGACCAGCACGCTGGTGGCACAAGGAGCCAGAGTTTGGTGGGAAGTGAGAGCTTCAGGCTGGAAGCGCCCATTGCACAGATGGGAATACCGAGCTATGCGGGTCGAGTGGGATGGCAGCTACCCCAGAATTGTTCTGCTTTTTGACCTTGTGGACCAAGCCCAGGTGGCCTCTTAAGAGCAGTGCACCAGCGCCCCCAGATACAAACAGACCAGGCTGTGATTTCAGAGGCTGCAGAAGTGTCTGCTGCTGACAAGATATTTCTCCTACTCTGCTCAGTGGAGGGTCCCAGGAGAGGCCTTGGGGAGTAGGGGACATTCGGATGCTCCGTGCAGCAGCGATTTGCCAACGAGTACTGAGGCATTTCAATACTTGCACACCTGGTTTGGCCAGCCCAGGGTGTGCTGGTTAAATGTTAGCTCTGCCTGAGAGCAGGTTTTGGGAGGGGCCCTGGGACCTGGGAGGAGCCTGAACGGGAGGAGGCTTCCATCATCAGGGGAGCTATAGGGGCTCCTGGAGGCCCACCTGGCTTTCCTCATCATTGTGCACGAATTCTGGGTTTCCCAGGCACCCACGGCCCGCCAGGTCCCTGCCCTCAAAGTCAGCCATGTGCCTGGAAGTGGCCACAGCTGAATTTAAAGAGTCTGTCACCAGAAGCTGAGCTGGGAGTAACTCTTCCCTGTAGCTGTGGGTGGGAGTTAGCACGTTCTTTTCTTTCCAGCATCTTCTCTTGCCAAATAAGCAAGGCTGGCCTCTGCGAAGTTGGACCCCAATATAGATTTTTTTTTAAACAATCAGAACCCTGATTTTTTTTTTTTAGTGTAGTTAAATGTACATACAAATCACCATCTTACTATTTTTAGCATACAGCTCAGCGGCATGAAGCACATTCACAATGTCATACAAATGTCCCGACCCTCCATCTCCAGAACTTTCCGTCTTCCCAAACTGAAGCTCCGTCCCACGAAACACTCACTCCCCAGCCCCTCCCCCAGCCCCCGGGCCCACCACCCACTTTCTGTGTCTGTAGATGGGGCTCCTCTAGGGACCTCCTTGGAGTGGGATCAGACAGGATTTGTCCTTTTGTGTATAGCTTATTTCACTGAGCTCAGTGTCAGGGTCCATCCACATTGTAGCGGGTGTCCAGATGCCCTTTCTTTTCAAGGCTGAGTAATATTCCACCATATGGCTGGACCACACTGTGTATCCATTCACCCAGGGCTCCTTCCACCTTTGGACTACTATCAATAATGCTGCTGTGAACATGGGTGTGCCAACACTAATATCGTTTTAGGAACTGCTCTGGATTCTATGACTTAGGCCTCAGCAGCCCTGTTGGCACTCTAGAGCTACACTGAATGAGTCTGGTGGAAGAGTGCCCCACAAGCTTCCAGAAGGTTCTGCTGATGTGCTGGTCCGCCCCCCTGGGAGTAGAGCACACCACATGTTGACTGAACCTGGTGCAGAATGCCAGGCAGTGGGTGGAGACTCAGCTAAGACTAAGACCCGGTCTGACATCCCTCACTTGGGAACCCCCCAGAATAAATCCCGTCTTCCACATGTCAGCCATACAGAGGACTACTGTGAGCTGATCCTGGCTAGCAATCTGTCTGTCTTTCCCTGTGGGGCATGGCTCCCTGTCTCCCTTCACCATCCTGGTATTATTCCTAGAATGGTTTGGTAAAACCACCACCTCCCCTGAGCTCAGCACTAGACCTCTAATAATGTGGCCTGAAATCACATTAGCTTTTTCAGAAGCCCAGTTGCACTATTACTTGCCTGGTTTGTCCATTCAAATCTTTGGTGGGCAGAATAAGGGTCTCCCAGAGACACCCACTCCTAATCCCTGGAACCTGTGAATATGTTCCTTTACCTGGTAAAAGGGACTTTGCAGCTGGCATTAAATTAGAGACCCTAACATGGGAGATTATCCTGGATTTTCCAAGTCAGCCCAATGTTATCACGAGGGTCCTTATCAGGGAAGCAGAAGGGTCAGGGGCAGAGAGAGATGGGAAGATGCCACGCAGCTGGCTGTGAAGACGGAGGAGGGGGCCCTTAGCCAAGGCTGCAGTGCCTCTGGAAGTTGGAAGAGGCAGGAAATGGTTCTCCTCTGGGGCATCCAGAAACACACAGCCTTGCAGACATCTTGATTTTAGCCCGTAAGACCCATCTTCGACTTTTGACGTCTAGAAATAAAATACATTCGTGTTGTCTGAAGTCACTACATTTATGGTTACTTGGTTGCAGCAGCCTTAAGAAACTCATAAAACCCTCGTAGGCTATCCTCTGTGTGGGGCAATTACCTGTTTTTTTTCCATTTTAGAAAAACAATGTATACATTCATGGAAGAAAATTCAAATATTCAGAGAAGCAGAAAATCACCCGTTTCACACCACCTGGAGATAAATGCTGTTGATACTGTGTGTATATTTTTAACAATAGCAACTTTTTAAGAGAAAGTGGTTTGTAACCTACTTTTCCAATGACTGTAGCTCGACTATCTCCCTGTTCAAGGTATGTTCCGTCTTGAAAATCATTTTTAGCAGCTGAATACTATTCTGTTGCAGGGACATGAGCTATTTCCCACGAGGACAGTCATAGTGGCGTCTGGTTTTGGTTCTGATGGGCCAGTTGTCAGTGTAGCGGGCCACTGTCCTGGTTTTATCAGGTGGTTGAATATTTTAAATATCACCTCTGCATATTTAATGACCCAAACTCCTATTACAGGACACCCGCGTCACCTCCCAGTATTTTGCTTTTATAAACAACACTAGTTTGAACATCCTCGGTGCTACATCTTAAAGCACATCCTCATTTATTTCCTTCAGATACATTTCTAGATATGGAATCTCTGGACCAAAGGCTATGCCTATTTTTAGGCATTTTCAGGCAAGTGACCTTTTTCAAGTGACCTTTTTTTTCTGATGTTTGTATTTATGTGGGTTTTTTTTAGAATGAAGGCATAGGCTACATGCCACAAAATTCACAGATATTAAGCATGCAGTTTGGTGAGTCTGGTAAATGTACACACCTGTAGCCTCAAGTTTTGCTTAATTTGATTGCTGTCCAATGAAGGTTTCATTTTAGAAAAGTTTTAGAATTAGAGAAAAGTTGCAAAGATTCTAGAGAGACCTCCCATATACCTCTGCTCAGGTTTCCCTGGAATCACCACTGGATTTATCTCAACTAAGAAATCAACATCCACAGGTCGCCATTAACAAAACTGCACAGTGTATTTGTATTACACCAGTTTGTCCACTAAAGCCCTTTTTTGTTTCACCCATTCCAGCCAGTACCCCACCTTGTACTTAGTCAACTGAACTCACCCCCTTTTAAACAAAATAATTGGAGTAAAATATACATACCACTAACACAGACCATTTTAGCCCTTTCTAAGTGTGCAATTCAGTGGCGTTAGCACATTGACGCTGTTCTGCAACTATCCCCACCTTCCATCTCCAGAAGTTTCCAGCTTCCCAAACTGAAACTCTATCCCATGAAACATTCATTCCCCATCCCGTCTCCCAGCCCCAGACCCCACCACCCACTTTCTGTCTCTGTGGATGGGGCTCCCCTAGGGACCTCCTAGGAGTGGGATTGGACAGGATCTGTCCTTCTGTGTTGGGCTTATGTCCCTGAGCACCATGTCCTCAAGGTCCCTCCATGCTGCAGCAGGTGTCAGGATGTCCTTCCTTTTTTAAGACTGGATGATATTCCAGTCTGTGGAGGGCACATTATGTGTACCCATCTATCCATTGATGGACATCGTTGCCACGCTTGAGCTGTGGTGAAGAACACCATTAGGAACTTGGGGGTTGCTCTGCTTTTTAAAAAGTGGAGATATAATTCATCTACTAGATGTTCACCCACTTAAAGTATACATTCACTGGGTGTTAGCACATTCACAGAATTGTGCAACCACTATCTCATCTTAGAACATCTTTATCTCCCCAAAAAGCAACCTTGTCTCCATTAGCTGTCACTCCCCGCCCCCTCCCCCAGGCCCTGACACCCACAAACCATGTTCTGTATGTGGATTCATCTGTTCCGGGCATTTCACAGAAATGGGATTGCACGCCGTGCGGCCTTTGTGTCTGGTGTCTCTCACTGAGCATCGTGTGTTCTGGGTCCATCCACATTGTAGTGTGTGTCAGAGCTACACACCTTTTCATGGCTGAACCCCTGAGCCCCTTCTGTAGCCACCCTGGCCTCCTGACATGGCCCCATCATGAAGCTCAATCCCATTTCTGGGCCTTTACCCTCAGCACTCCACCCTCAGGTCCTCATTCTGGTCTGTGTTCCAATACCAGCTCCTTATGTGTCCCTGATGACCGTTAAAATAAGAGAATAAGACCCTAGACCAAACTAGCTGGTATCAGATTCTATGGAGTCTCCATGCCTGTTGCTGTCTTTGAGCTATTTTACAACTAGGTGCATTGTAGAAACTCATATAATAATGGCAATGATTCTTGCCCACAAAATATAAGTTATTTGTGCACACTCACATTTTGATTCTGTTTGTAAATTCATTCCAGCATTTATTTGCCTATATATGAACGTTCTTTGAACTTTCCTTTGAACCAGTTGTAACATCTTACCAGTTCCCTCACTAATTAATGAGTGAAATGACATCTTTTGACATATGTTATTTTTAAAAATAAAAGATGGCCCCCAGGCCCGGATCACTAACCATTCACTTCCTCTGCTTAGTGGTCTTATGTGATAATTGTCTGGAACTCTTCGATTTAGTAATCTATTTGCTTATTATCTTTATCCTTCACAAGAATGTAAGCTGGATCGGGGGCTTGGCCCATGAGAGGAGCCCAGGGCTGTTTATATCAGCTTCCAAGCAGACCAACTGTTGAACAGTGTTGTGGAATCATCACAGGGTTCTCCTCAAGCTCAGGGACCTCTGTGTTCTAGAGCCTTCCTATGTCCCTCCTTTCTTCAAAACTGTAACATTTACCCCCAACTCCTTTTCCCAGAACTTCCTCTAGGAACATCTGGTAGGATTCCCAAGGCCCATGTGCACGCTCTTTTGACACCCTGAGCTAAGAGGCCCCTGGGCCTGCAGCCCCAAATTCACCCATGGCAGCCAGCAAAGGCACCCAAACCCCTCCCCTCTTGGATTATGGTTGTAAGGACAGTCAACACCGACTGGAAAACCTAAAGGCATTTGATCCAAGTGTCCAAGGACACTTTACCCTTGTTGGGTGTTTGCTTCCTAAGCATATGAAAGAAATAGGGTGTGTGATGCCTTTGGTGAACTGAGGCCCAGAATGAGGGCAGGATCAAAACAGAATTTGATTTTAAGACATTCCAGCCTCACGCATGGGAGCATTAAGGGTTCAGACAGCTGATCCTGTAGGCTGAGGTATGGGACAGAGATGGGCAGGGTCCCCTTGCAAACCTGGCTCAGGACCCAAGTCTGGAGAAATTGGGGGCTCCCTCCTGCCCAAAGCTCACTTGGTCCTGAGATTCTCCTCCCTGGTCATCTCCCGAGAGGGAGGGAACTCTCAGGGACTCAGCGTAGATCATTCAGGAGGCTTCCTAGATGAAAGCTAACATCCCTTCCTGAAGACCTTTAAAATGGCCTCTGGGTTCTAGGTTCCAGTCCTGCATATGGTATATATATATATATGACTGAGACACAGCCTCTTAACACAGCATGTAGGTCAGGCATTTTGAAGATTAAATGAGACAATGAAGATATGAGTTTTGTAAGCTGCAAAATGTTCCTTAATCAAAAAGTAATGATGTTCATATATATAATTATATATATATATATATATAACTTTTAATAATATATGTAACCTTTTATTGAGACATAATTCACATGCTATACAATTCACCCCTCAAAGTATAATCCAGTGGTTTCTGTTGCAGTGACGGAGCTGTGCAACCCTCACCACTATCTGATCCCAGAATATTTTCATCGCCCCAAAAAGAAACTTCACGACCAAGAGCAGACACTCCCATTTGCCCCCAACACCTCCCAGCCTCTGACAGCCCCCCAACCCACTTTCTGTCTGTGTGGATTTACCCATTCTGGGCATTTCACAGAAATGAAATCACACACCACGTGGCCTGGTGTGTCTGGCGTCTCCCACTGACCGCCGTGTGTTCAGGGGCTGCCCACATTGCTGTTCATGTCAGAGTTCCACTCCTTTTCATGGCCGTGTCATAGTCCAGTTATGGCTGCAGCACATTTTGGGGATCCATTGATCCGCTGATGGACTTCCGGCCTGTATTGAATACTGCTGTTATGGATTTCCATGTGCAAGTGCTGGTGTGGACAGATGTTGTTTCTCTGGGTAAATATCTAGGAGAAGAATTGCTCGGTCATATAGTCACTCTATGTTTCACCTTTTGAAGATATAAGACCTTCATTCACATAGGCTGCATCATTTGACATTCCCACCAGCAATGCAGGAGGGTTCGAGTTTCTCCCCAGTCCTCGGTAACACTTGCTACTGCCTGTCTTTTTTATGATAACCCTCCTAGCAGGGGTGAAGTGGCGTCCCACTGTGGTTTTTATTTGCATCTCCCTAATGACTGGTGGTGTTGGTCGACTTTTATTTATTGGCCATTTGTCTATCTCTTTTGGAGAAATGTCTATTCAAATCCTCTGTCCATTCAAAAAAAATGGGTTATTTGTGTTTTTTATTGTTGAGTTTAAGATTTTAAAAAATATATTCTGGTAGGGGACCCTTAGCTGATCTATGATTTGCAAACTTTTTCTCCCATTCTGAGGGTTTTTCTTTCACTTTCTTGATGGTGTCTGCTGAAGCACAAACTTTAAGGAATGCGAAAATTTTTTTACTTTATTATAAATGATATATGCATGAAACAAAATTCAAAAGATCAAAGAGTAGTGAGTTAACAGAAGGTCTCTCACTGACCTGCTTCCCATCCTCCCCTTAATCCACCCCAGAAGCAACCACTGCTTATGGAAACAAGAACGATCTGTTCATAATATCACATAACTTTGCAGCCTGGCCAACGTCGTAACTCGAATTCACATTCACTCGCTGTGTGTCTTTGGCAAGTTACTTACCCTCTCTGGGTCTCCATGTCTTCATCTTGTACATCTGGGATAACATCTCCTGCCCCAGGGAGGGACTAAAATAACACCCAAAGGTGGAACTCAGAACATGAGAGCTGATGTTACTGCTCCCCCTGGAGCAAATCTGCTTTGACACAAGTGCCAAGTGTTTGTCAAATTTTATATTGTTTTATTGCTAAGATGGAACTGGTCCTGATACATTCCAGGAACCCCTTTGCCACACATCTTTCAGGGGTCCGTGGATGAGGTCAAAAATGCCTTGAGTAGGTGTGAATTTTTCACCTATAGAAATGTGGGTTTCACCTAGCCAGGGAATGGGAAGCGGGCCATGGCTCAAAGGACAAGAATATCACATCCGTCATGTATCATGGAGTCCTCTCCTGCGGGCACTGTGCTATCTGAGTATGTCACATATGCCATCTTGTTTCCCCCGTGTCATAATCCTAGGAAGTATCTATCATTGTTCTCTCCTAAGGACTCAGTGGATCAGAGAGGTTAAGGAATCTGCCCGAGGTCACACAGTAACTCAATGTTTTGTACTGTATTAGGTTTTAAAAGAGTATCTACTTGAGTATTTGAGGGGGCTGGGGGGTTGGGGAGGAATAGGGACTGACGAGGGGGATCAGGACAAAGCTTTGCCTCGCTCACTCTGTTTCCACTGCAGGGGCAGGGGGGGGCAAGGGTAGGGGTAGCCATCCGGACATTTCCTGAAGGAACCACCCCCAGCCCTCCTGGCAGGGTCCAGAGCCAGTGCAAGGCGGGATCTGACTTCCCTTGCTCAGGGTCCCTCTCTGGGCCTCAGTTTTCTCAAATGTAAAATAGAAATCATAGATCCCTGCTTTTTCTTAGGGCACGATGGGGATTAGATTCAAAGCCAATCTTATGTATGAGTTCCCTGCCTCTTCTCAGTCCGTTTATCAACCGTGGGGAAAGGGTGCAGGAATCTGAGGCTGGGTGGTAGAAGAGGGGAAACTGAGTCACCACTGCTCTGGCTGAGTGGGTGGGGCTAAGGGGTGTAAGAACATTTAGGACTAAGGCCCGAGCTGCGGTTAAATGCAGGTATCAAAACACAATCCTGACACCTGCAAACTGTGTTTCTGCTCGGCTCTTGTAGCCCCAAGGCTGATGGCACGGTGGTTTAAGGAAGGAAGAAGGCATATCCTAGGCAGGGTCGTTAGAGCAAAGTCCCTGGGCTCCACCCGCAGCCTTGACCCACGTGGCCCCTCCCTCAGTCCCTTCCCACCTACTAGGGACTGGTTTCAGGCGGCAAGTCGTGGGGCTGTCACTTCCCCTCTGGGGGCCTTCCCGGTTTTCCCCATGAAGCCAAATCATTATTACAAAAGCCAATTCAACCCGTCTGGGAGTTGAAAGGTGCCTCTACTATGTTGTGCGAGCAGAGAAGAGGCAATAAAGTACAGGAGTGGGGGTGGGCAAGGAAACCTTTGAAGCCACAGAAAGACAGACCGGGTCCACTTCTCCCATGACAGTGGAAGTTTCCTGTTTGTAAGGCAATGGTGGTAAATGATAACAATAAATAATAATAAGGGTAATGCGATTAGGTGTTAGAATGGAGGTAAACAGAACCCCGGACAGAGCCAGCCACTCGAGAAGCGCTCAGAGAACTGCAGTTATTAAGCAGGTGCCAGCCCTCTCCCGCCAAGGAAAGGAGGAAGGGGAAACTGAGGCCCAGAGACCCCCCCCCCCCAGGAGGCTGACGGCAGCAGCCAGCCCTCCCCGGGAGCCTACTGTGTGCAGTGGGCAGCCGGCCGCGAGGGTCAGGCTGTTCTCACTGCTTGTCCTCCTCTTCCCCCTCCCCCGTTCCCCGCCGGACCTCTCCCACGACCGGGGAGGAAGTGGGAGAAATGGACAGGGGAAGAAAAGTTGGGCCGAGCCAACGCGTCCCCACTCCCCACCTCCACCCCTCCCAGCCACGCAGATCCTGGCGGGAGCGGCCCGCAGGACCCAGGAGTCCGGGGCCGGGTCCCAGGCCAGCCCCACGGCCCGCAGTTGGGTGGGGGAACTCGCAAAGCAGGGCAAACAACCGCCCAGCCCGCCCCTCGCCAACCCCTTCCCCCGCTACGCCCCTGGCGCAGCGGGCGGAGGCGACTCCTTTATATAATCGCGGCCGGGCAGGTTGGCTGTTTCATTTAGGGACCCGGGAGCCCGGCGGACTCGAGCCGTCATTCGAGAGCCCGCCTCCGGGTCACTTAAGCGGCTGGGCACGCTGAGACCGCGGGAGGGACGGCGCCTGGCCCGGTGTCCCCACCCCCTCGCCCCCCACCCACCCCCAGCAGCCCGGGCAGCCGCGACCCACGCCCGCGTCGCTCCTCGCAGTGCGCACAGCCCTCCCCGCCCCCGCTGCCATCCTGCCACGCCCCGGGCGTCGGGGGCAAAGCCCGCGCCCCCCCGCACCCGCCCCTGCGCAGAGGCTGGGGGCCTGTTTATCTGGAGGCCCCCACCCCCCTCCACCCCGGGGGGCCCTCTCCCCCCGCGCCCCGGGGAGCTCTGGGGCCAGATAAGCTGGCAAGCTGGCACGGCGCCGCGCAGCGGGGCGGAGAGGTCAGAGGAGGGGGGGCGCGCCGGGGGCGGGTTGGACCCCCCCCTCAACTTGACAAAACCTAATAACAGCCCGGTCTCCCCGGCGCAGCGGGCGAAGCCCCACGGGAGGGCAGAGACGTGGCGAGAGGGGACCTGCCGAGCCTGTTCTGGCCTCCGAGGCCGGGTGGGGGGGGGCGGGCTGGGCGTGGGGGGGGCCGGCTGCTGCGGCACCTTTAAGACAAGGGAGGACCCCTCTTGCCCTCGGAGAAACCAGGAAGGGAGTCGCGAGCATCATACGGGGCTTTGGCTGTACTGTACAGTTACTGTAGGGGCAGTGACGCCGCCGCCGCCGCCGCCGCCGGAGCTAGGGAGCGACGAGGGGAGAGCGAGCGAGTGCAGAGCGAGTGCCGCGGACCCCGAGGCGAGCGGCCGCCGAGCCCAGTCCCAACTCCGGGCTCCGGCCCCGCGCGCCCCGGCCCGGCCCGGCCCCGGCCCGGCCCCGCGAGGTAAGTCAGCGCTCGGCGCGGCCCCCGACGCGGGGTGCAAGGCGGGGACGGGCCGGGGGGCGCTGAGCCCACCCCTGTCCTCTCGGGAAGGGGAGATCCGGGGAGCCACGGACGTTCCGCAAGTTTCAGAGGAGGGGGTGGTTGGCAGCCGCCTCGAAGGTGGAGGAGCCCTGGATCCCGAGCGCGGGGAGGGGGCGCCGCCCCGGAGAGGGGATTGGGGGCGAAGTGCATGAGCTTGTGCGCCAGTCCCCCCCCCCCCGGGTGCATGGCTTTTCGGGGCTCCTAGGCGCGCGGAGAGGGGGGAGGGGAAGCGGGGCTGCATTGAGGGTGGGGGAACCGGCGTGGGGAGATAGGGGGGCGCGTCGTGTGCTAAGTTTGCAGCTGGGTACTGGGGGCGCTCTCGCCCCCCGGGGGCCTATTTTGTGCTGCGTGCATACGTTGGAGTTGGCCAGGATTGAGCTCCATCGAGGATGGGGGGGAAGGGGGCTGAAAAAACAGGGAGGGGGGCTTTGCAAAGGAGGGGGAAGGGGTGGGGTGTCCGGGTGGGCGGGCAAGGCCGCGGGGTCCTCTGGGCGTCGTAGTCCTCCCGCCACTTGGGACTAGCAGGAGGCAGGAGGCTTGGACTACAAGTCCCAGGGTGCACCACGCCGGCGGCCCGCCGCGGCCCGCGGGTATGGGCGGTGCGGAGGAGGGGCGGTGAGCGGCAGGCTGGCTAGCCAATGGACGTGCACCGATCGCGCGGCGCGGCGCGGGGGACGGCCTAGCCGGCCTGGGGGCGGGGCTTGTAGCCGGGCTCCCCTCACCGGGGGCCGGTGGCGGTCCCCGGCTTCCGGCTGCGCTGCCCGCGGGCCAGCCCCCTCCCCGCCCCGGGGCCCCTCCCCGCGTGGTTGTGTAACCATCCCCAGCCCCCCTTCCCTCGGCCCCCCGCCCCGGGGGGAGTCACCCACCAGGCGCTCCCCGGGGAGGGCGGCGGCCCTGGCGGCCGCTTGGCCCAGGCGAGCCCGAGGATGCGTGGCCTAGTGCAGGCCGGGCCCGGGCGTGGGGGTGGCGGGCGGGCGGACCCAGATCCGGGGTAATTTGCATCGCCCTCCCCCCAGCCCGGGTGGGGATTGGCCGCCGGCGGCGGGGGGTGGCGCGGGGCCAGGCTCACTGCCGCCTCCCGGCCCCTCGGAGGGAGCCAGCCCAGCCGCAGCCGTCGCCACCGCCGCCGCCGCCGGGGCCGGGCCCCCTCGCCGCTGCCCCGGGAAGGAGGTAGGACCCCCTCATGCGGGCTGCGCAGCGGGGGCCCGCGGGCCGGGCGGGGGCCGCTCGGTGCGGCCGGGGCGGGGGAGGGGGCCTCTTCCTGCCCCCGCCCGGGCCTGACTCAGCCCTGGGTGGGGGGACCAGCCTGGCCCCTCGCCCTGCCCGCGCGGCCGCCCGGCCCGGGCCCTCGGAAAGGGGGAAGAACGCACCCCTCTCCCCCGCCCGCGCCCCCAAAGCGCGTGACCCCGTCTCCTCTGGCCCGAACCCCCCCCTCCTTCCCCTTGACGCCACTACCACGTGCGAACCCTGAGTTCGGGCAGAGGAGGGCTGGTGGGATCCGGCCCCCTCCCTCGCTTCCCTTCTCTTCCCGGCTGAGAACCAGCCCCCTCCCCCAGCCCCGGGCCTGGGAACCAGGCAGGGGCCTAAGCCGAGCTCTGGGCCGTGCAACCCCAGGCCCAGGCCTTTGCGGGTTTTGGGAGGCACTGCCCGCGCTGACTGGCCGGCGCAGCAAGAGACTGCTGTCCAGCCAGGCCTGAGCACCCAGTGGGCGCCCACTACCTGTTTGGGGAAAGCAGCCAGCAGTTGGCCAAGCGGCAGGGGGAGGCAGGTACTCCTCTCTCCCCTTAGGCAGGCAGCGGAAGTGAGAGAGGTGTTGGTGCCCCTTCCCTGGCATGCCCACCTGGCTCACCCGTGGATGGTGGGCTTGATTTGTTACCCCTTCCCTGCCAGCTGCCTCCAGGAGCAGGGCGTCCAGGATTCCATGTCAGCCCCCCCTCCCCCCACGCCAACCCCAACAGGGCCAGGGCGGAACCCTGAGTGCCGTTCCCACACTGGGGGGGCCTCCTCAGGACCAGCCGATCACTTCCTATTGGCAGAGCTGGTCTTGGGGAGTCCATGCTGGGCTCTGCCTCTGCCCGGCCCCCAGGGCTCCAGGCAGGGGGACATTTTCTCCCGAGGGCCACCTCTGGTGGGGCCCCTAGAGCATGCTGGGCCTGGCACTTATCTGCTGGGCTCGGGGCTCTGTTTACCACCAGCCATCGCTGTGGAGACGAGCCTGGGGGAGAAGGGGGGGCGGGAGCCGGTTGCTGGAAGAGTGAAGCCCTGGGATCCGCATGCCTAATGAACGAAAGAGGAGCCAACCGGGACACTGAAATTTTAATTCGTGGGTCACTCTGGGGGGGTGTTATCATTCAGTTCTCATTGGCTGCGTGGCGGCCAGTCAGCACCCTGGCCGGGTGGGGAGCCCCACAACTGTCCGCCGAGGCCCTTGGGGGAGCAGCGGCTGATGTGCCCTTTCCTCTGTGTGGGGAGACTGAGGCCCTGCAGAGCTCAGCTTGCACCCGGGGGGGAAGGTTCTGAGGCAGTAGCAAGCCCTTGTATTTTCTCTTTCCCGTTTTTTCTTTTCCTTGGGGTTCCCTGACCCCCACGCAGCACGATGGGGCTGGTGGCAGTCTCCACTGCTATATGAGGAAACTTGAGGCCCAGAAGGGAGGCCAAACGTGAGCATGGGAGTTCTGAGGGTTAGAGCAAGCCTGGGAGCGGCCGCTGTGCTGGGCAGGGGATCCTGAGGCCCAGGGCAAAGCAGCAAGCAGCCCAAAGTCACCCGGCTAGAGCTGCGTCTGACCCTTGTCGTCCTGCCTCCCAACTCAGAATGTGGCCAAAGTCCTCCCTGTGTCACAGCTGAGGGGCACCTACCCACCCATCTTCCAGAGGGGGCCGGCAGTGACAACAGGCACCTGTCGGCCAAATGGAGCTTCCCAGGAGCTCGTGAAACCTTTTGCCCAGAGGATAGTGCGGCTCAGAGAGGGCCAGCAAGGCGTCCAAGGTCACACAGCACGGGTTCTGGTCCTCCTGCCTCCCAGCCTCCCAAGCAGGCACTTTTATGATACACAAGGCCCTTTTCCAAGCCACACCCCTCATCTTGACGCCGTAGAGTCAGGCAGGGGTCTGCCTTTTTTGATCCATTATACCGTAGACCGAGGTCACCTCACAAGAGCCAAGGCGTGGGGCTGGCTCCTCTGCAGCAGAGGAGTGTCTGCTGGGGCTTTGAATGCTGGCCCACTTGTTCTGTGACCTTGGATAAGCCCCTTGGCCTCTTGGAGCCCAAGCGTTCCCCTGTGACAGGGATTGTTGTAAGGTCCTCTCAGGTGACACCTGTAGAGCTGTGTGTCTTCTCTCCCCTCCCACATGAAGGGAGCACCTGGATCAGCCCAGGGCACAGCAGGGACTCTGTTGAAGTGTGTGGTCCGCCCAGCCAGCGCCTGAGACACTCGGCACCCCCCACCTGTCACCTTGTGCCCCAGGCACCTGGTCGACCATAAACCGCCCTGCTACAGCCCTGGGCAGTGGGGACCAGAGGAACAGGCTTGGGTGGGGGCCGGTGAGGCCCAGGCCCAACCCGGTTCTCCCATCCGCCTGAGGTCCGCCTAGGGAGGTCCCTTTGCCTCTGCCAACCTCAGTTTTGCCATCAGTACAATGGGGAGATTACCTTCGGCTCCAGGGTGTCATCCTGAGTATTTGCTCAGTGGCTCCCCAGGAACTGTTGCCGGGCAGTGTCAGGGCCTGAGGCAGCCCCTCCCTGCACCCAGGGGTCAGGGCTTGTGCTGTGAGTTCACGGATGTCAGCTGGGCTCCAGCCCTGCCTGGGCGCCATGTGACCTCAAGCCAACCTCTCCCTTTTCTGGCCCATCGTATGCAGGTGTTGACGGGGGTGAGAATAAACTGACCCCAGTCCGAAGGACCCCAGGGTGGGGGGGACTTAGTCCTCTGCCAGTACCTGAGGGAAAGGAAGGGGGATGGAGCTCCAGGAGGACTCGTTTGGCAGGACAGAGCCAGATGGTCTGGGTTCCAGCCTGGCTCTGGCTCTGCTGTGTAACCCTGGGAAAGTCGTTTTCCCTCTCTGAGCCTGTTTTCTGCCTGCAAAGTGGGGCAATGATTACAGACCCTGCTTCCCTGAGCTGCGAGGTTCCATGCTGAGATGGTTAAGATTAGGACCCCAAGCTCTGTTAGGGAGCCATCTCTGCTTTGGGGGCCCAAGTCCTTTTTGCAGCACCAAAACGCAAGAGGTGCCCTGCAGCGAATCTAGCACTCATGAGGAGTGTGGCCAAAGGACTGGCCCCTCCATCTGTTCCCCCAGCAGGCAGTGGACGGCCACTCAGTGGAAGTGTCCCCACCCACACCTTTCTGGTTTGACTGGAAAACAAGACTAGGTCCCACCTCCCATCAGGATGCGTTCAATGGGCGGGAAGTGGCCAGATTTGTGGGCATAGGGCACTATGGGGCTCCAGTAAGCTGGGCACCCCTGTGTCCGGGGCTTCCAGGCTGAGCCTGTCTCCTGCTGAGGGTGGGGGTAGGGGTGGTGCAGGTGCCCCCAGGTGACAAGCAGGCCTCGGGGGAGGGCGGGCGAGAGGAGCAGGGCTCCTAGAGGTCACCCAGGCCTCCACAGGGCATTGTGGATAAGCAGGTCCAGCCTGAGCAAGGGTGGGGTAGGCAGTGATGGAGTTCTGTGAAGCCTGGCTTGCTTTCCTCTGGTGACGGGAAGCTCATTCTGTCCACTGTGCCATGAATGGCTGTCTTCCCAGGGCTTCCTCTTGGAGCTCTGCGTTGGTGTTGGGGCTGTACTTCCTGACCCGTGGCAGTACTCAGAGCGTGGGAACAGGGTGGGCCTCAGCCCCACCCAGCGGTTGGGGGTCAGATGGGATCCCCATGACCTCCTCATCCTCCGTCCCCCACCCCCCCATACACACTTCCCACTGGGCCCACAGCCTTCCTGCCTCTGGCCCTTTAAGGCCCAGGCAGGAAGCCCCTCCCCATTTAGGGCAATAAATGGACACATAAAATGGCCGAGGGCCTGTTTGCTGGTGTCTGGCCCAGAGGGAGGCCTGTGAGGACAGGCTGGCAGGGGACGGGCTGGTGGCTGGCAGCTGGCAGCTACGCTGGGCCGTTGGTGCCCCCCACCCCCCAATCAGGACACTGCATTCCTGCCCCATTAAATCCCAGGCCGGGGACCGGGCCAGGCGGGGATTGGCACCAGGTCAGGGCGGGGTAACCCGTTGGGACCAACCTTGCAACACAGGCCGCCAGGCTGGGCCGGGACGGGATGGGGCGGGGGTGGCCGGGCGTGGGCCTGGCAGCTGCACCTGGGCACCAGACTTGCTGTGTGACCTTGGGCTGGCCACCCACCCTCTCTGGGCCTGGTTGTCTTCTCCAGCCGACAGCTCCACTCCCCTGCCTCCCTCCTGGGGCCCTGCCACACTCTTCCTTAGCATGTAGTAGGTAGGGAAAGGGCTGAATACCTGGAATGATGTTCACAGTTTGCTCAAAGCCCCACTTCCACAAGAGGAGGGGGGAAGGGGCTCGTTGGGCCTTTAGGGACTGGCGCTGGTACACAGCAGGTTCTTGGGTGGTTTGCTGAATGGGCAAGAGTGTGACCTAGGGCCTAGAGCAGTCCCAGCCCCCTTGCCACTGTCGCCATCCCCGAGGAAACAGGCACAGAGAGGCACAGCCTTTTGCCCAAGGTCACAGTTTAGAAGTGAAGAGTTGGGATTTAGACCCGGGCTGCCATGCATGGCACATAGTGGGTGTTGGAGTTCCCTCTGGTTTCCTTTGCTATTCTCTGGAGGTCGGAGGTGGGGGGTGCTTAACCTCTCATTGAGCTGTCCCCACCCCTTCTGCCCCCAGACACTCCCCCAGGAAGACATCTGGTCACAGTTAACCTGCCCACCTCCCTGCTGACTGCCCCCTGTCCTTCCTGAGGAGGTGTTGGGGGGATTGGACCCAACCCCAACCCTCACCTTGCACCTGACCTTGGGAAGCTGCCTCCTTCCCCCATCCCCTCTCCCAGGCCCCCACCTCCAGGCCTTCATCTCTGCTGTTCCCCATGCCTGGGACACCCTTCCCTTGATCCTGGAGCCCCGCCTGGGTGACACCTGATGCCCCTGCGATCAGGTTGGGGTGCTCCTCAGCTCAACCCATACCCCCAGCGGTTGAGGGGTGGCAGCTCAGGTTGTCTGCAGTCAGAGAGTCTGAGTCCCAGCCCGGCTGTCTCTCGGAGCCTCTCTTCATCTGTAAAGCCCAGGGCTCTACAGTGGGAAAGATGAGGTAAAGATGCCCAGTTAGTTCCTGGAAGTTCTGGGGCATAGAATTGGTCCCCAGGAGGGCCGAAAGCAGGCCCGGGTGCTGCTGCCTCGGGTCCTGCGGTAGCAAGTGACCCCAGGTTAGATGCCAGGTGGGTCCTGGGCTGCCACTGGCCAGGTGAATGGGGCTGGGAGTGGGCTCTCTCAGGCCCATTGTGCTTTGGCCTTTGGTTCATGCAGTTGCTGGCTGCCCCCCTACTGTGCGCCACCCTGGGGAGGGCCCAGCGTGGGGGCCTGGGAGCAGCCTGGAGGGAGGAGGGCGCCCCACCTCCAGCCCAGGAGGAGCCTGCCGAGGCCTGCCCCTCGGCCGAGTCAGCAATGAGGGCCCCGGAAATCCCACGGCGGGCAAGCACAGGGGTGGAGCTGTGATGAAAGACGCCCTGGGTGGGTGTGGGCCTGAGCTCAGGGGACCCTGGCCGTTGAGGGTGGGGACCTGGCCGGCGTGGGGGTGGGGCTTCCTGGAGGAGAGAAGTTTCGTTGGATCGTCATTACTGAGGAAACCGCCATGTGTGGGGTACCTACTAGGTGTTAGGTGCTAGCCGGTCCTCTTAGAGCAAAGGGAGCTCCAGGCTCTCCTGGTGAGATGCCGTGGCACACAGTGGGTGTTCAGCAAATGGGTGCTTTTCATTGCTGAGACCCTGCTTGACGCCTCGAGGGGGCTCAGCAGCCAGCCCTCCCCTGGGTCACAGGGTCTTCCGCCTCTTTCTTGGAGGGAGGGCCCCAAGAGGCCCAGGTGGGGGCAGTGGCCCAGGGTGTGGCAGGCAGGTGGCCTGTGTTCCTGGAGGGAGGGTGTGGGTCAGGTATCTGCAGAGCCAGTCCAGTTTCCAGGACAAGGGAAGAGGCAGTGGCTTGCTAGGTGGGGGCCCTTGGACAGGATTCTAGCTGTCTTGGGGCCTTGGTTTTCCTGTCTGTATAGTGGGGGCTCGTGCTACCCTCACAGGGGCTCTCCTGGGCTGGTATCACCCCAGGCCTGGCCCATTGCAGAGAGAGTCTCCGGTGGTTATCTGGGGAAGTAGATAAGCTAAGACAGGGACATGCACACGGACACGGAGATAGAACCCCAACCAACAGGCTGCCCCGTGAAACAGGACCTTTGCATGTGGTCCCTGGCCCATCTGGCGGAGCCCTAGACACAAGGCTCAGTCCGGTCTGCAATCAAGGCCTCTACTTGATCTTTCCCAGCCAGGCAGCTTCCAGTGACTAGGAGCCTGGGCATCTTCATCTGGGAGGTAGAGCCGTGCCAGACCCTTGGCCCAGCGTGCGGTGGGTAGGCAGGAGTGGAGCGGCCCATCTCAGGTCCTGACCTAGAGGCCCCTGGAGACACCTCAGAGTCCAAGGGAACCTTGGGGCACCTGGGGACGGCTGGAGCAAGCAGGGCCATGGTGGCCATCTTGGGGCGTTGGTGGCCCGGATGGGGGGTGCAAGGAGGGGCTGAGGCTGGTCTGATCCAGAGCCCCATCTGCCCACTAGCTCTTCAGGGCCTGGGGCCAGACGGCAGATGGTGGCAGGGGGTGGAAGCCACCATCGGGGCTCCTCCGAGGCCTCCCGTGGATGAGACTCAGCTGGGGTCACCCCCCCATCCTCTGCTCCCAGCAGCCACATCGGAGCCTCCCCCACCCAAATGGGCTGGTGGAACAGTGGGGGGAAGCCGAGCAGCTGGTGCAGTCGGCGGGGGGAAGGGAGGGCCGCAGACAGAGGTGTCCTGGGAACTGTAGTGCCTGCCTGAGTGTCAGCCCCGCGGCCTGGACCCCGCTTCCAGGGTGTCCCTGGGTCACAACGGTCCTGCTCTGGCCTTGGGTCCGGCCAGGTCCAACCCCAGACGTCCATGCTGGGCTCGCTGGCTGCATCCCACCTGGCGCACAGTAGGAGAGCTCCAGGTTAGGGCTGGGCTGGGGTACTTGGCTGGAGGGCTGGGGGGCCTGGGCTCCTTAGGAGGCAGAGGGAGGCCCAGCTTTGGCCTTCTCTCTGATGTCCAGTGGCTCTGGCCTGAGAGCTGGCTGGTCTGGCCCAGAGGAATGTGGGTTGTGTTGGGGGGCTTGGGGCAGCTGGGAGCTCCCCAGAGAGGGTGGAGGGGTGGGGCCAGGAGCAGGAGGGTTGCACAAGCACCCGAGTGGGTGGATGAGTCACAGCCTAGGGGAAGGCGGAAAAAAGGAGGGGGAGGGGGCGGGACCGACAGAGTCGTCTTAGTCCCTTGTGCGCCCCGCCCCACCCCATGGCGGGCTCTTCCAAAGTGCCTTTGCCCATTTGACAGATGGGGAGACTGAGGTCAGGGAGTGACATGACCTTGTCCCAGGTTGAACAGTGTGGTCGAGGCAGAGAGTTGGGGAGAGGCTGGGCAGGCATGAGGCGCACAGGAGGCCCCTGGCCCCCTGCTCCTCCTTGCGGGGGTTGGCCCCGGCTGGTAGAAGGAGCCTTGTGGGGGGTGGCCTGGTTTCCCCCCTTACTCACCACTGGGGCCCAGCTGCCTCCTGAGGGCTGCACAGGGCAGGAAGGCATTTGCCCTGCAGGCACTGACTCCACCCCACCAGGGCACGCCCACCGCCCTGTTGACCGGCTGGGTCTCCAGGTCTCGGCCTCACCCCCTCTGCTGACTCAAAGACCCCCAAGAGGATGGGGCCTCACTGGGAGGCAGGAGAGAGGGTCAGGGAGGCTGAGGGGCAAGATGGGGATGGATGGCCAGGCCAGTTGAATGTTGGCTCTAAGATTGGACACCCTGGGTTTGAGTCGGGGTGCAGCTGAGCTGCCTCGAACCAAGAAGTACCTTGAGTTCTTCCCTGCTCCCTGGGCCCCATTTCTTCGCCTCTGCAGTGGAGACCCTGCTGCTGGGAGAGGTCTTGTGTCACTGCCATGGCCTCCCAGAGAGTGTGGGCAGAGGCAGATGCCTGCACTCTATTCCATTAGGGGGCAACCTGAGGGCATTTGTTGAGCGCCTACTGTGTGCTCTCACACCACCTAAGCGCCCCTTGGACGGGTGCTCTGGTGGGGCTGCTAGTGAATGGGAGGGTGTCCGGGCTGGTCTCTCGAACACCCAGTGTGGGTTTTGCCAGCATAGTCTAATGTTGAAAATGCAGAAATGGGCATCGACTGCCCTTGTCCACAAGGCTTGGGAAACTGAGGCTCGGGGGGCTGGGTGAGGGACTACTTTCGGGGGTTTGGAGCGCCAGCTGGTGTGCTGTCGCATCCCCTCAGTCCTAATAACTGCCTTCCCTCCCTGGCACGGCAGGTCTCGGCGCGGAAGATGGCCGGTGGCGTGGACGGCCCCATCGGGATCCCGTTCCCCGACCACAGCAGTGACATCCTAAGTGGACTCAACGAGCAGAGGACGCAGGGCCTGCTGTGCGACGTGGTGATCCTGGTGGAGGGCCGCGAGTTCCCCACACACCGCTCGGTGCTGGCAGCCTGCAGCCAGTACTTCAAGAAGCTGTTCACGTCGGGCGCCGTGGTGGACCAGCAGAACGTGTATGAGATTGACTTCGTCAGCGCCGAGGCGCTCACAGCCCTCATGGACTTCGCCTACACGGCCACTCTCACCGTCAGCACGGCCAATGTGGGTGACATCCTCAGTGCTGCCCGCCTGCTCGAGATACCCGCCGTGAGCCACGTCTGCGCCGACCTCCTTGACCGGCAGATCCTGGCGGCTGACGCGGGTGCCGACGCTGGACAGCTGGACCTCGTAGATCAAATTGATCAGCGCAATCTCCTCCGCGCCAAGGAGTACCTTGAGTTCTTCCAGAGCAACCCCATGAACAGCCTGCCCCCCGCGGCCGCCGCCGCCGCTGCCACCTTCCCCTGGTCCGCCTTCGGCGCATCCGACGATGACCTGGATGCCACCAAGGAAGCCGTGGCCGCTGCCGTGGCTGCTGTGGCTGCCGGTGACTGCAATGGCTTGGACTTCTACGGGCCAGGCCCCCCGGCCGAGCGGCCTCCCGCCGGGGATGGTGACGAGGGCGACAGCAACCCCGGTCTGTGGCCAGAGAGGGATGAGGACACTCCTGCCGGGGGCCTCTTCCCGCCCCCTGTGGCCCCTCCAGCCACTGCCACGCAGAACGGCCACTACGGCCGGGGCGGGGAAGAGGAGGCGGCCTCGCTGTCAGAGGCGGCCCCTGAGCCCGGCGACTCTCCAGGCTTCCTCTCGGGCCCAGCTGAGGGTGAGGATGGGGACGGTGCCGACGCGGACGGGCTGGCGGCCAGCACGCTGCTCCAGCAGATGATATCGTCGGTGGGCCGGGCGGGGGCGGCTGCGGCGGGGGACAGTGATGACGAGTCACGGGCGGATGACAAGGGCGTGGTGGACTACTACCTGAAGTACTTCAGCAGCGCCCACGATGGTGACGTCTACCCGGCCTGGTCGCAGAAGGTGGAGAAGAAGATCCGGGCCAAGGCCTTCCAGAAGTGCCCTATCTGTGAGAAGGTCATCCAGGGCGCTGGCAAGCTGCCCAGGCACATCCGGACCCACACGGGGGAGAAACCCTATGAGTGCAACATCTGCAAGGTCCGCTTCACCAGGTGAGCCGGCGCCAGTGTGGCAGGGGTGGCCGGGGGCACCTGGGCCCTTTGCACAAACGAGCACATGTGGACCCCAGGCCTACACACACACGCACATGCACACCTCCGTGTGCATATGCATCGCCGCCCTGGGGAATGGCACCTTCTCTGCTTCCAGGCAACCCCCCCTTCCCCCCGCCCGCCCTGTGTGCCCCTGGAGAACAGCTTGGGTCTGGGAGACCGCAGCACTCAGTGAGATGTCCACATCAATTATATAAGCCCACCGGGCCGTGCTGAGCCAAGGGAGGCCAGGAGGAAGGGCCCAAGGAGTTGCTCTTCTTCTTTTTCCTGGGGGTAGTTCTTCTCCTTGAGACTGGAGGACACAGCTCACTGTGGGAGAGGGTGGCAGCCCATGGGGCGTGGGGAGCCATTGTGTCACTTTGAGCCTCCCATGAGCCTGGTGAACGTGCTCCGTCCAGCCCACATTTATGGAGCACCTGCTGGGTGCCAGGCCCTGTTCTGGGTGCTGGGGACGCAGAAGTGGAGACAGGCCAAAATCCCGATGGGGGCACTGGAGCGTGCATGAGGCAGAACCTCAGAGCTGATGACACTCGTTGGTGGAGCGTGTTGCACAGTAAAAGAGCAGAGAGCCAGGTGGGCTTGGGAGGGGAGGCAGCTGTAAGTGGGCCTTGAAACAGAGTTGAGACCCGAAGGAGAGGGAGGTTGCCTTGGGGAGAGAGAACAGCAGAGTGAGCAGCCTGTGCAAAGGCCCTGAGGCCAGTTCAACTTGGGGATTGCTGTGGCCAGTGGGGGAAAACAGTGGGAGCCACTGAGCTTGATCCCTGGACTGGAAGAAGTTGAGGCCAGGCTGCGGGGAGTTTGTGGTTCAGTCTTAGGAGTCCCAAGGTGGCCAGCTAGGCCCTGTGGACCAGTGTGGTAGGGGCTGGGGGCTGGCGTGCTGGGGCCTGGCCAAGCTAGGTGACTCAGCATCACCCCTTACCCCCGCCTGCCCTGGGGTTCCCCCAGCCACACCCACCAGGCCGAAGAAAGAGGCTATTGTCCCAGCTTCCAGGCCCCACCCCATGGGGACCAGATCTGGGAGCTGACCCCCAGCCTGGTGCCCCTAGCCCCCTCCCCAGCAGGCCAGGAGAGGAGGGTGTGGCCCAGACTCCAGAGCCCAGGAGTGCCAGGCAGGGGCAAAGGGCACCGGCTGGGAGGCAGGCAGACTTGTTGGTGGCCTGGCCCCCCGTTTTGGTGATGTTGGGGTGCTGGTGGTCTTAGGGGCTCCCTTTTCCTCTAGACAGTGATACTGAGATGGCAGTGGGCTTGTCTGCCCTTGGGATTCTCTGGGTAGCAGAGTGGAAGCCCAGCAAACCAGGGTCTGGAGCAGGAACCAGGCCGAGCAGACAGGGCCCCGGGCCCGCCCTAATCAGAGGGCTGAGGCTGTTTCATTCTGACCTGAAACTGTGGCCACCCCACTGCCGATCCAGGACTGATCCTATTTGCCCGTCAGAGAAACTGAGGCAGAGGGAGGGGCTCTGGGCCAGGCCTCTTCCCCCCAGGAGCCCACCTGTCACCCCCTTGGCCCCTGACCCAGGGCCCCAGCCCCCACCCCTTCCTGCAGACTAGGGGAGCCTAGGGGCCTCTCTGAGTCACACTAGAGAGTTGAGTAAGCAGGGCCTGTGGCAGCCGGGGCTATAATTACCCAGGCCAGGGCTTGGGGTGACGAAACTGGGGCTGCCTCCACCCCCACCCACCTCAAAGCAGCCCCTGACCCACTGTGTGACTCGGGGCAAGTTACTTTCCCTCTCTGAGCAGCAGCCAGGAAAATTTCGATACAGCGCTAGAGACAGTACCAGGGTCTACTGCCCCTCCGAGACCCAGCCTTGTGCCTGGATCTGGGCAGGGTATTCAGGCAACCATATTAGCAGGCTCTGAGGGTGGGGGGGCCGGTGGGGGAAGGAGCTCCTGGAAATTGTGTTGCCTTGCTGGCGACAGACCCAGTTAGTCCAGGGAGTGATGAGTTGGTTATGGCCAGAGTTCCGTTGGCTCATGTCAGGGATAACAAGGCTAGCGAGCAGGCAGGGGTCTGGTTGCAGAGGGCTGGGCACTGGCTCAGGGCACTAGGTAGCCATTGCAGGTGGGCTTTGAAGGATGAGTAGGAGTTTGTCCATCCTGGCATTGAAGGACAGTGGATGTGAAAAGGAAGAGGCCCAGAGTGGCTCAAATGTAGGGTGCTAGAGGCTGCAGCAAGGAGTGAGTGGGTCAGATACTGGCCAGGACTCCAGAGACCCAGTCCCTGCCCCTGCCCTGTGGATTCCAGGAACCCACTCTCATGTATGGACCAGCACAGGGCACTAGAAATACTGTGTGAGTCACCTGTGTGATTGTATATTTTCTGGCAGCCACATTTTTAAAAAGTAAAAGGAACAAGTGAAGTAATTTTAATTGTATTTTATGTAACCCATTAGATCCATTTCAACATGTCACAATGTGCAAAATGTTAAGAGCTATTTTACATTACATAGAGCAAGTGAAGCCTTCAGAATCTGGGGTGCCTTTGCACTTCTAGCACATCTTGGACTGGCCGCATTTCAAGGGCTTGGGCCACGTATGGGCAATGGCTGCCATATAGGATAGAACAGCATGTGGGCGGTAGACACCCCAGGGCTGATACAGAGATAGGCTGAGCCGAGTCCACACTTCCCTATGGGTTAAAATGGGTGTGGAGAGGCCCTGGAATCACCCACCCCCTGCTGTCCGAAGGCTCACAGGCCAGTCAGGGTGTCAGATGAGAAACAAGAAAACAGTCCAAAAATGAGAGGCAGATGGTAGAGGCATGAGGGATGGGGGTCAGGGAAGAGGGGTTAGTCTGGGAGAGCCTCTCTGAAGAGGTGACATTTCAGCTAATATTTAAATGTGAAGATGTGGAAGAAAAAAGTACTCCAGGCAGAAGGAACAGCATGTGCAAAGGCCCTGGGGTAGCCTCATGCTTAGTTAGCATGTTGGGGCAACAGCCAGGAAGCCAGGGTGGCCAGAGCAGAGACTGGCAGAGACTGGGGGCCAGAGAGTGGGGTCTTGGTTACTGTAGTAACCAACTGCTCTGCTTTGTAGGGAAGTTGAGGGGTGGGTTTCCCAGGACATAGAACTTTCAGTGCTGAAAGCAGGATGGCTGGTCACCCTTTTACTAGACACCTAGCATCGTGCCATATGCCGTGTAGTATTTCCAGCACCTGGTCTGATACAGGGTCTGGTACTCAGCAGGTGCTCAATAATTGCCTGTGGTGTGAATGAATACACCTGCCACTTGGCACAGCCCCAGGTGGGTGGCTCATTTATCTTCCTTCTTCTATGGATAGGAAAAGGGATTGAGAGAGGTTCAACCACTTGCCCAAGGCCACACAGCCCACAGTGTCCAAGACCCTTTTCAGACCCTCTGCAGCCCTCCCTGGGCACCCCCCATCCCATTTTAACAGGGACCGAGTGTGCTGGAGCGCTGACTATCCGCAGCCCCTGGCAGAAACGCACCTTTCCAAAACGTTCGGACCTCCAGGCCAGTGGGGTCGGGGGGCTGTCCCATGAGGACCCCAGCCCGGCGCCCGCTGACCCTCGCCCCGTCCCCAGGCAGGACAAGCTGAAGGTGCACATGCGGAAGCACACGGGCGAGAAGCCGTACCTGTGCCAGCAGTGCGGGGCGGCCTTTGCGCACAACTACGACCTGAAGAACCACATGCGCGTGCACACGGGCCTGCGCCCCTACCAGTGCGACAGCTGCTGCAAGACCTTCGTCCGCTCCGACCACCTGCACAGACACCTCAAGAAGGACGGCTGCAACGGCGTCCCCTCGCGCCGCGGCCGCAAGCCCCGCGCGCGGGGTGCGGCGCTCGGGGGACCCGACCCGGCCCCCGGGAACCCCGCGCCCCCCGGCGCCGCCGCCCCGTCTGGCTCCCCCGACGCCCGGCGCAACGGCCCCGAGCAGCACTTTAAGGACGAGGATGAGGACGAGGAGGCGGGCAGCCCCGACGGCCCGGGCGCCGTGCATGCGGCGGGCGCCGGCGGGGCGGGGGGTGGCCCCGGGAGCGCCGCCGACGGCAGCTTCGCGGCCGGACTCGCCTGAAAACCAAAAAGGAACCAGAAACCAGAGAGACAGAGAGAGAGAAAATCACCCGCCACCCCCCGAAACAAAAAAAGAAAATCTATCTATATACAGATATCTATATCTATATATATATATACAGATATATATATATATATGAGGCGTCACAGAATCTAGGGTAGTGCTTTTCTCAGATTTTTCTCCTCCGTGATGTTCTCTCCCTCCACGGGGACCCACGCCCCCTCCGGCTCCCCGCCCGCCCGCCCCGTCGATGGGTTTCGGGGCTTGGTTTGGGCCTTTTGTGGGACACAAGGATTCTGAGACCCCCTGCCCCCGGGCGCCCCCAGGCACGGGGTTTGGGGTCCCGGCCAGGGCCCCGGGGGGCTGCAGTGGGCTTCTATTTTCCTCCCCTCGCTGGTTTCTATGCGTCTTTGAGACAAGACCTTAAATGATTTCTGTCCGCTGTGAGTGGACGTTAAATCGACCCCCGCCCCACCCCCACCCTCCTTCCTCAGGGCACTTACTAAGTGGGGGTCCCCCCCGTATCTCCTGATGGCCTCCTCCCGACCCCCCAAACCTGCCTGTTCCTGCCTGCGGCCCTCTGTGTCTCCTGGCCTCTGTGACACAAATCTATTTATTTCCAGGCGTGGCGAAAGGGGAGAAGACCGGGGGGTGGGGGTGGGGGGGGACAGGTGGGGCGCCCTGGCGCCCCAGCCCCACCCCCGTCTGTGGTCCCCGACACAGGCCACCCAGACCCCCCCCCCACGTCCCCAACGAGACGTTTGGAGATTGAAAACTTTGTCTTCACCCTCTCTCCTCTCCCCCGAGCCCCCTCCCCATTTTTTAAAGCACTTTTTAGATTTTTTTGCCCTCTTTTCCTCCTTAAAAACAAAATTTATATATAGATATATATATAAATATATATAAAATATACTTTTCCTCAGAGGAGCAGGCAGAGGGTGGGGCGGAAGAGCTGAGAGCAGAGGGGGCCCGAGGTCTCACCGTGGCAGGGAAGAGGGCAGACAGAGTCCACAAGTTCCAATATCACAAAAGCAATAAAACCAAGATTTTACAAAATGAAAGGAAAGAAAAAGACAAAAAAACAAACAAACAAAAAAAATAACCACCAATAGAAGTCTTGGCACTTTGTAACAGAACGGGTACTACACTTTATCTTAATTCTTAATTTAAAAACATGTTTACAAGTTGCAACCAACTTCTATGAAAAGTCGAAAAGACAAAAAAAAGTAACGTGAGCGAGAGCAAGAGAGCTAAAAAGAAAAGTCCTAAAAGTCGATTTATTTTTGTACAAAATAATAAAAAAAAAAACCCACCGCAGACGTAGAATCCACTTCTGTTCCCCGAGGTGAGAGGGGTCAGAAGGCATCGGGCAGGGTCTTCTGAGGTCTTATTCGTGCTTCACCCTAGGGGCTCGCCCCGCAGGCAGGACTGGGGGGTTTGTGTTTCTGCCGTGTCCCTACCCCCACATTCTGTCCTCCTCCCTTTTTTTTGGTTCTGATTCGGAGATGTCTCATCAACCGCCGGCCGTACCATGGCCACCCGTGTCCGTGGGGACCCTCCAGCTCAGGGATGGGCCCGAGAGAGGGCTGGCTGGCCTTCCCCCCAGCCGGAGCAATCCAGACCGTACCCCTGCCCCGTCCTCGCTGTCCCCTGCTCATGCCCCGTGCCCACTCCCGGGCTCCCCGTCCTTCAGCATGAAGCCCTTGTGGCCACCAAGGAGCTGCATCTTGGACATGCCATCCCCATTGAGGTGGGTGATGGGGTGGCCCCACCTCCAGGGCCTTACATCCCCCCAGGCACCCCTCTTTTTACTCAAAGGCACTGACTGTAATTTGGGGGCTGGCACCTGCCTCCCCCCCAGCCTCTGGCTTCCCAAAGGCCCGGTGTTGACCGAGCCACAGGCCACGGACAAGGGGCCAGGGCTGGGGAGACCATGTAGCCAGAGGCCAGGGCTCCCTCCCACCGACCCCCTCTCTCGCATATGCAATGCCTAGCGTGGGACCCTGTAAATAGATGCTCTGTCAAGCTGAGACCCATCTCTTCATCAAAGCCTGAGGTGTGGGGGTGCCCCTGCTCCCCATCCTCCAGCTGCTGGCCTGTCTCCCCAGTATCCCTTTGCTCTGTGATAAACCCCATGTTATTTTTCTTTTTTTAAAGGGAAGCTTTTTAAAAAGGCAACTTTCATCATTGTTTCTACAGAATAGTTTTATTTTCACCCCTCCCACCCAACTCTCCCGAGCCCATCAGCCCCCCAAATGTCTCAGGACCCCCCCTCCTGAGGGGGGTGGTAGGGGAGCCCAGGGCCGGGTGGCCTCGTTCACACCCCAGCATCACTGGGTGAGCTCTGTTGGAGAACCATCTTTGGAGACTGAGCAGAGAGCTCAAGCACCCAGGCCAGGGACCCTCCACCCCACCCCAGCTCCCAGAGAGGTTCCTTGAGGGGAAAGCCCTTCCCCCCTACCCACAAACCCCCTTGCAATAAAACCAACTGAAAAATCACAGCTGTCGTCCTGGCCAGTGGGGGCGACTAGACTTGGGGGATCTGGGACTATGGCGGGGGTAAGGGCTGAACCCTGCCGAGCACATGTAACACAAACTTCCTCGGGAATTGCACTAAACCCCTGCCCCTAGCTCTGCGCTCAGCTTCGGACAGCCCTGCCCACCCACTCCGCCTTAACCCCTCTCCTGCTGCCCATCAGCCCATCCCAGGGGCTGCAGCGTCTGCATGGGCCCAGAGCTGGGACCCCCGCCTGCCCAGTCCAGCCCCTCCCCCAACTCCGCGCAATCACATACTGTATATAGACGTGGATCGATTTTATTTTTATTCTTTAAATTAAGGTCGTGATAAAGTGTTGCCAAAGATACTGCTGAATTCTCGCGTTTCAGGAAACAAACAAACAAACAAAATAATTGAGGGGGAACATGCTGACTTGGTCAGAAACGACACAGCAAAAAAGTTTGTTTGGTTGTTTGGGTTTTTTTTTTGCGTTTTCTTCTTTTGGGGGTGTTTTTTTTTTAACTGCCTGGTACAAAAAAAAAAAAAGGAAAACAAGCGAAATTGTTATTTCCATCATCTTGGTGAAGTTGTGTGGATGTGTGTGTGTGCGTGTGTGCGAGAGTGAGGTCCAGGCCAGGGGCGCTTCAGGTGAGGGCTCCTGGGGGCGCTCCGGGCAGGGGTGGTGGGCTTGGCAGGATGCGGGGGTGCTGGGGTGCTGGAGCCCTCACTGGGAGCAGTTGCTAGCCTGTGGGACCTGGGAGAGAGATTTAATACCCTTGCTACTGCTCCCTGCCTAGCCCCCTGCCCTGACCCTCACCCTGACCCTGCCTTTTGAGATTAAGAGAAAAAAAAAAATTAAAAAAAAAAATAATTTAAAAACCAGTGAATGTAAAGTGCCGGACCAGGCCCAGCCTGGCACGGGTGTGGGTCTGTGCCCAGCTGGGCTCCAGCAGGCCATACCAAAGTCTGCCCCCTCTGGCGGCTCGCCCAGGAGACCCCGTGTGGCCACCTTGTTTTGTCACCCTGTTTGTGTTTGGCTGTCCTTTGCTTCCTTCCGGGGGGTGGGAGGGTCTCAGGTGGAAGGGGAGGGCCCCCCCAGCCCCTTCCAGAGTTCTGGGCACTGGTCACGGCAGGAGCGGCCACGCTGCGCGTGGAGGGATGCAGGCAGGGGCCAGGGTCCCCCCAGGACCAAGGCAGTCCAGGCAACCAGAATGGTAGGGGGCGAGACGGGTGAAAGGAAAAGCAGGAAAAAAAAATTAAAACCCACAAAAAAAAGTAAAAATGCTATTTTTTGAGAAAGAAAGATATTTATATTTGCAGTTTTATTTTAAAAAGTTATTTAAGCTGAGGAAGCAGCCTTCCTGGAGGGGGTGGTGTTGACTGGTGCAGGACGGGTCAGGGCCTGGGGGCTTGGGCACCCCAGGAGCCGTAACCATAAAACTAGCTCGCACTAAATACATAGATTTACATGGGGGGTGGGGGCTGCAGAGACCCCAATCCCGTGGGCAGGGCTGCCTGGAGGCTGCGGCCAGGGGTCCCGATGCCCAGGTTTCCCCCTGCCCCGCCCAAGCCCAGACATGAGGTGCCTTGGACTTTGTGGGGGCCAGGCCTGGAGAATGGGGGAGCAGGGGCATTGCCTGGGGGGGCACAGAGCACAGAGCAGACATTCCATAGACTGTATTTGAGAGTCTTTATAAAGTGTGGGAGATTAAAAAAAAACAAAATGATAAAAATGCACTTTTTGGGGGTGGGGGGGAGCTTTAAAAGTAATTAAAAAAAAGACATGAAAAGATGATGAAAAACCAGACAAAAAAAACACATTTTTCTTGTACATAAAGAAACCACTAAATGCAGCCTGTTACGACCGCTGCCGCCTCATTTGCCTGATTCTGACTTTCTTTGTGTTCTGTTGTGGGGAGGTTCGGGGTGGGGATGGAGGGTTTGGGGGTCCCCTTCCCCATGGGCTAGGCCCTTCATTCACATTACTGGGGGTCCCCCGCTTGGGTTCCAGCAAGAAGACCCCAGGCTCAGCCTGATCTTTTTCCTGTCTGGCCTGGGAGGCAGAGGCGTGGATGCAATGATCTCGCCTCTGGGCTCCTGGCGTGGGAGTGGGCGTCCCAGCAGTGCCAGGCCCAGAGGCCTAGCAGAGGAGGTGGGCTCGGGCAGGAGGCACCAGGAAGGGGCCCAAAGGATGGCGTGGGTGAGGGCACAGGTGGGCAAGGAAAACCGACTGGATGGGCTCCTTGGTCACCTCCAACTCCAGAGTTTCTGGAGGCCGTGGGTGGGGTGGCCTTGGCCAGGGAACCCCAAGTCTTCCAGCAGCCCCCAAAGTGGAGCCCCCTGACATAAGGGTCTGAGCTGGTGCTCCCCTCACATCCCCTGGGGAAGTTGGCTGGGGCCCCCTCCCCCAGTGGGTGGGTTGTATGTGGGCCGCAGTCCCCACCTCTGGGTTGGGGTCACCACATATGGCCATTTCCAGGGTCCCAGGGAGGGCCCTCTTCCCTCCCATCCTGACCAGCCTCGTCAGACTCAGGCCATCAAGGCCCGGGCTGAGGGCAGGTGGTGAAGAGACACCGAGGAGCACTGACGGCCGCGCCACAGCCTGGGAGGGCACAGCCGGGCTCTGTGGCGTGGGGGCTGCATAGCAGCCATGGGGGAACCAAGCCAAGGGGCTTAGGGGAGGATGCAGGCTGGCGGCTCCTGCTGCACGGTCAGCTACCTGCCCACGGTCACGTGATCACACGGCTGCAGGCTTGGGATTCCGAACCAGGTGTCCGGCTTGGTCTGGGGTTGTGGGGCAGTGGTCCACAGCCAGCCCCCGCGGGGACCTGATCCAGCTGTGAGGAGACTGAAGGCCTTTGATGGGGCCAGCAAAGGCGACAGTTTGGCAGCCGCTCAGCCCACGTGGGCCTCTTCACTCACATTCCCATGTCCCCTCTGCTAAGAGGTGAGAGGCTCTCTTTTAATTGAGATATTACACACAATTCACCCTGTAAAACCACCGGTTTTAGCACATTTGAGAAACTGCAACCATCACCACTACCTAATTCCAGAACATTCCATCACCCGGGAAAGAAACGTCTCCTGCATTAGCAGTCACTCCCCATTCCCCTCCCCCAGCCCTATGAACCCACTTCTGTCTGTGGATCTGCCTGTTTGGGGCATTTCACGGAAATGGGACCACACACTGCGGCTGTGCACGTCTGGTGTCTCTGGGCATCGTGTGTTCAGGGTCCATCTACAATGCAGTGTGTCAGAGTCTGCTCCCTTCTGTGTGGACGGTCCACATTGTGTGTATCTATTCACACTGGGTTTGTTCTCACTCTTTGGCTGCTGTGAATCGTGTTCACAGTTTTTATGTGAACCTCTTTTCATTAACCTTGGGGTAGAGATCTGGCAGTAGAGTTGCTGGACCAGACGGAAAAAAAACTTTCCTGTTTTACCCTTTGAGGAACACACAGCTGTTTTCCACCAAGGCTGCCCTATTTTTCACTCCCTCCAACAGTGTGGCGTTCCAGTTCCTCCCTTGTCCTCGCCAACACCTGTTAACTGTCTTTCTGGCTCCCAACGTCCCAGTGGGTGTGAGTTGGTGTCCTGTGTTTGTGATCTGCATTTCCCTGGGGAAATGAGGTCGAGCATCAGTGAACTTTGGGGCCATTTGTGGATCTTCTTGGCCACCCAGGAGAGAAGCGCAATCCTGGGATTCCGCAGCTCTGTCTGAATTTCTTGCCCAGCCCAGCAAAAGGACCCTGGACCCTGCAACCTGATGTGAAATCTTCCCCGTCTGACAAAACGCGGTGCCTTTTGAATTCTGAATGCGTGCGGCGACAGGAACTGTCGTCGGGGTACGAGGTTTTGTCTTCCTGTTTCATCCCAGCTGACAGCCCTGCCCACAGAGAAGCAGACGCTTTGATGGCTTCACCTTGACCTTTTTTATTTGCATTTTTTAAAAACAATTAAATTAGAATACAAATATTAGAAAACAGCGGCCCTCAGCTGCCAGTGCAGACCAAGGGGGTGCCGAACTGCATGACCGAGTTTCTACAGTAAAACTGAATTTGCCCTCGACCAGACTTGTGTCCCTTTCTTCTTCAGACCTGAAATGATGATATTGCTTCCTGACTAGAAGGGTTCTGTCTATACAAAGGAAAATTCTCTGGGGCTGGGGGCAGCGGGGAAGAAAAAAAGCGAAACAGCAGAGGGCAGAGGTGGTCTGGAGAACGAGGCCCAGCCTCGGGGAGGCAAGGACACTGGGTGGGGACCGGGCACCCAGCTGCAGGCCCCCCAAGGCATCTGGGGCAGCTGTGGGCGCCCCCGTGGTTGCTGGACCCCTGAGGCCGGGAGCCACCCGGGTCCCCACAGGTGCTGAAGGGTGGGCCCCGGCCCGTCCTGGTGGGAGACGGAAGACGAGAGTGTGGCTCCCGGGGCCGGGGTGCCCGGCAGGCCTCATACCCGTCGGAAAACCCAAGAGCGAGAAGAGGGGAGGGAACCACCCCAAGTGGAGAAGACGGGGCGGGAGTCCCTGCTGGCCCTCGGGCAGTGGCCGCCCTCCCCACCCTGCTGAGGAGGGGCGGACGGCAGTGGCGACATATGTGGTCATCTGCGCTGTTCCGTAGGGAAGTTAACCTGAATTGGAATTACCGAGGTAGCTGGCTAGAAAACTGAGACCCCCCCCCACGCCACACGGTGCCGCGCCCTGGGGCCCCCGCCTTCTGCGGGGGGTCCTGGCCACATGCCGGGTCTTCAAAATACCAAGTTATTGCACTTTCAAAAAATACAACACATCTGTGGCTAAACCCTCCCCAGCCCCCCGCCGTCTGCCCGCCCCCGCCGCCCCCCTCCCAGCCCCAACCCACTCCATGGCTTCTTGGCTAAAACGCTCGCTGCTGGCGGCGCGTCCCAGGGTCCCTGGGCGAGAGGACAGGTTCGCAGAGAAAAAAAAGCAAAGGAACAGACGAATGTCGAAGTCGTGGCTGCCACCCACGCAGGGTCCCTCGCACCAGCGGGAATGGTCTTCGGCGCCCCGGGGAGGGGCTTCCTGGGCCCCGCCCGCCCCTCGCAGGGTCTGCGCAGTCTTCCGGCCCGACCCTGGCGGGGGAAGCAGCTGTGGGGGTGGCTGGCATTGCTTCAGAGAGTTTGGTATTTTTGTTGGTTTCGCTTTTCTTTTCTTTTTCTTTTTATTTTTTAAACCTCCGACGGGAGAGTCCAGAGATACAGGTGCCAGGAGCCAAGGAAAAGGTGGAAAAACGAAATGAACAATAAAAAGAAAAAAAAAATCACTCCTCCCTCTGTACCCCGAGGCCCGCCTGCGCCCCTCCACGTGGTGAGCACCAGGAAAATCGAGCGTCCAGTGGCGGCGGCAAGCGGTCAGCAGGCCGACACCAGGCCCTTCGGGAAGGGGCAGCGGCGTTTGGGCCGGGGGCCCTCCTCGTCCTCGTCCTCCTCGTCCTCGTCTTCGTCCTCCTCCCCCTCCGAGGACGACGAGCTGTCCAGCGTGAGGTCCACCACGTCGGCTCCTGGCTTCCCATTCTCAATGCCGCCCCCAGCGCCGCCCCCGCCACCGGCACCCCCAAGCACGCCGACGCCACCGCCGTTGACATTAGGGGTGGACAGGAGCCCATTGGTGTCCGAGGTCCCTACAGTGGACAGGGACAGAGCTCAGGATGGCTGCTAACCCACAGAGTGGGGAAACCGAGGCAGGTGAGAGGCAGAGAGCCCTAGGACACCTCAGCTGCCGCATCATGCAGCAGGTCCCCAAGGACAGGGATTCCACTGGGTCCCCAGCGCCCTGCACAGTGCCTGCAACACAGCAAGCCCCCAATAACCGCAAGCCCCACGCCCAGGCCTGCCCAGTCTCGGTATCAGCCTCACTGGGACGGTGTGTTCTAGGTAAAAATGCTGCAGGGCAGAACATGATGCTCAGCA
Organism: Manis javanica; assembly: GCF_040802235.1. Classification (NCBI taxonomy): domain Eukaryota; kingdom Metazoa; phylum Chordata; class Mammalia; order Pholidota; family Manidae; genus Manis; species Manis javanica. The sequence continues at coordinate 95,720,073 of NC_133168.1, read as the reverse complement.
ATCCCACCACCCTGGGAACGGGGACGAGCAGACAGTCGGGCACCAGGGCCTGAGGGACTCACCAAGCACCAGGATCGGGCGCTGGGGGCTGCAGCTTTGCTCCTTCTCGGCGCGGATTGGGCACCACGAGCCGTCCACCAGGTACTCGATCTCGTCGGCGTCCTCGCACTCGCTCAGGATCTTGGAGAGGAGCCTGGGGGGCCGGTGTGGGGGTCAGCGGGGCTGTACCCTGCTCTCCTGCACTCGGCAGGACCCTCACTAAACCACTGCCTGCTTTGCAAAAATGGCTTCAGGACAGCACCTGCCGAGGCCCAGTGACCCAAGGTCCCAAGGGCCTGACAGGGGCCTGCACCTGACAGGCCCAGAGAAGCGCTGCCAAAGTGCTCTGAGGGCTCTCGTGGCAAGGTGATGGGCCTCCTGCCAACTGCTCAAAGGCATGGGGTCTGGGGGTCCTACCCACTTGGCCCCATCCCATTCTGTGCTGCCCCTGTCTTTACAGAAGAGGAAACTGAGGCTCAGAGAGAAGGTAGGAGCTGCTCAAAGCCCCCGAGAGACTCTGGAACAAAGTGGGGAGAGAAGAGGCACTGCCTCAGCCTAGTACAGACAACAGCATCCCCAAGAGCAGGGGGCCAAGCCCACCACGATGTGCTCTAGCCCTGGGTGCTGCTCCGCTGGGGTCCTGCCAGCCAGGCCCACTTTACAGATGAAGAACTGAGGCCCAGGAAAGGGGAGTGAGCTCCCTGAAGCCAGAAGGCAAAGGGCAGCAGGCCTGGGTTCTGGTCTTGTCCTGTCATTTCCTGGCTATGAGGCCTCGGTCTCCCCACATGCAGGATGGGGCATGCTGGCGCCCACCATCTCCAGAGCCAGGGGAACCCCAAGTAACAGCCGAGTGCTCAGGCCAGGCCAGCCTGGTGCAGGGATCACCCTCACTGTGGTGGCCCTGGGCCCACCCCAGCCCCCAGCACGTGTGTGTCAAAACTCTGCGCTTCTCCAGGTGACTCCGACTACCTCAGCCCATTCACCCAAGAGGGAGGCCCTGCCCCACTCCAGAACATCCTCTGGGCCCCCTCACCCCACACTGTAGCTCCCCACTCCACCATCACTCACAGACCCACCACTCAAGGGTCACCCTGCTCTGCCTGCAATGTACAGCCCCACCTGGAAAACTCCTAATCACCCTCTGAAGCCCCACTGTACAGCTCCTCTTCTTTTTCCAGAGCCCACGCAATAGAACTGTCTGTCTGGTTCAGTTCTCTCCACCTGCTCATGCCCAACTGTGAGCTCCCTGAAGGCAGGGTCTGGGACAGAGTCCATTTAGGGACCCCTGGATCACACAGGTCAGGGCCGAGGACAGAGCCTCAAGGAATAAATGCATGAATCAAGGACCCTTCCTTCAGGGAGCTTCTCTGGTTACACTGCTAGGACTGTGACATGAGTGTGGCACAGCCACACGCTCCAGCCCCAGCCCCATCTTCCCTGGAGCTGTCCAAGCTGCCACCACCCCAGCCTGAGTGACCCGCGCTAGGCCTGTGGAGGAGGGAGGCTGCACTGGGCTGCACAGCTGCCAGGCCAGGAACAGAGCCGCCATTCAGGCCCAGCCCTCGTGCCCGGCCCCAGGGGCCTCCTCACTCCACCCCAAGGCTGAACAGTGTAGGAGGGGCAGCAGCTCAGCCCCTCCAGGGAGGAGACCCGGGCTCCGGGCTGGCCATACCTCAGTTGACTCCTGGCCCAGCCACTGCGAGCTATGGGTGGAGGTGGGGCTCAGGGCAGGTGACTGCTGGCTCTAAGCTTCCGTTTCCTCCTCATCTTAGGGTGGGGGTGATCAAGGCCACCTCCCGGGCAGATGAGAGGGAGGGCTTGGCAAACCCTGAGCTCGGTGACCAGAGACAAGTGTTTCAACAAGGGCACAAACTGCCGCCCAGCCCCTGTAGGTTGGGGGCCATCCCTATCCCCACAGAGCGCACACGCCTCACCTGCATAGGCGACGGGTCCAGAGTGCAGCTGCCAGACTCAGCCTGGCCGCCTGGGCACTGGCTCCGGCCAGGGCCACCGCCTCTCCCTCCCACCCTCCCAGCTCCAAGGACAGGAGGTGGGTGTGGCCAGCGCCTGGCAGGAGCCAGTCAGTCAGGTGCTGGGCTCGGTTTCTGGAAACCTAAGACCTGAGCAAAGTTTCCCTTTTGGGGAGAACGGCATTTTCCCCCTTGCCCCCCCACATCACACAGAGGGCCCGCTGGTTAGGCCAGCATGCGTGGAGGGGGTGACAGCCTGGCTGTACTCTGGCCCCGTCTGGGATACAGACAAGCAGGATGAGACAGAACTGAGTGCGCCCTGGTCACCTTTGTGTGTAAAGGGCCTGGCTCAGGCTGTGCTCAACGTCACTCGGGAAAGCAGCTCCCTGAATCATGTAGGGGCCTGAGGCTGGGGGCTCTTGGGTTCCCGTTTTATGTGGGGAATAACAGACTCAGAACGCAAAGTCACACAGGGAGCAATAGTAGACCTCCTGGGTCAGAGTCCCCTTTCTGAACCCTAAATCACACTGCCACTGCCCACGCAGTGAAGGCCCTGATATGTCCTGCAGGGATGACATTTGCCTCTCTCTCTGACCTGCAGCTTCCAAGCTGCAAAAGGGGCCTGCTGGGCAGCTCAGAGGACCTAGGAAGTCCAGAGGCAGAGAGCTCAGAGGTTGCAAGGCTCTGCGCTTTCCAGAGGCCCAGAGAGGTGAAGGGCCAAGCCCAGCAGCCTGTACGGCCCGGCAACTCACCCATCGATGATGAGCTGGTCGTAGGGGGCCGGCTTATCGCAAACGGGGCACATCCAGGTGGGCTTCTTCTCATTCATCTGGAGGTAGAAGACGGCGTCGAAGCACTGCAGGTGGGCGCAGGTCTCCGCCCGGCAGGGCACCGAGAGCCGCATCTTCACGAGCTGGGGGGAGCGGCCAGGGGCGTGAGCAGGCTGCGGCCCAGCACGGCTGGCCAGGGCTGCCCCACGCAAAGGGCAGGGCAGGAAGGTGACTCACCGGGCAGATGAGGGAGACCCGCACGCCGGTGGTGGCAATCTCGCTGTCGGGGTCCAGACGCAGCTTCTCCTTGACTGCAGAGGAGGGGGTGGCCGAGTCAGCGGCAGGGACCAAGGTGCCCTTGGGACAGGTGCCGAGAGGCGGGTGTCCTCTGGCACCAGTGATATGTGCCCTCAACCCCATTTCAGGGGGATGTCCACACATGGAGCACCCCCACTATCCGTCAACCTTCCAGGACTACCAGATACAAGTTTAGGCTCCCAGGCCCAGGGCTCTGAAGAGGATCTATAACAAAGCCCTGGGCAGTGGACAGTTACTTTTGACAACAACCTGGGCGTACCCCCTCAATAAGCCTGCCCTGCTGGGGCTTTTTATGACCCACAGGACTTTTCTGGAAAGATGCAGGCAACAAGAAGCCACCGAACAGCACCATCCACCTGCCTTAATTCCCAGGAAAAGCATCCCCAAGGACTGGGCAGAAGTGATGCAGGCAAACTGCATCTCTAGATGGATCAGGACGGCCCTGGCCCAGCATGGAGCCAGGAACATCCTTTCACCCCGCCGAAGTGACTCCTGCATCTCATCTGTGGGAAACCACCTCCCCCCTCCACGTGGGCTTGAGTTGTCCCCACCCCCGCCCCCACCCTAACTGTTCCCAGTAGCAGGTCGGTCATCATACCACAGTAATGCACAGCCACCCCAGGGCCCACCTCTCTAGCTAATAAGTGCTCATGGTGGACCTGGAGGCCTTGGCCCGTCAGAAAGACAGCCCAGAACGGATGCAGTGTGCACCTGGTTTTGAAGCCAGGCCTCCCCTACTTAATAGAGAGAAGTTTGTGTGCAGCAGAAGGGTCAAGCGAGGCAGGACTTCTCAGCTGCGATGGAGAGAGACCCCGGGGCCCAGACGCCCAGGGGCAGGCCCTGGAAAGGAAGCGGGGGCTTCAGAGAGAAAACCTGACCGCCTGGCCTGCATAGCAAGGGCTGCATATGCGCAACAGCCTCCAGAGCTGCAGGGCTCAGGCCCTGGCTCCTGGCTGCTCTTGAGGAGGAGTTAAGATGGGCCTCCAGGTGACCCCTCAGCACCTGGTGGGCCACTGGTACCCAGATGAGTCCTGCTGGGCCCTCACATCAATCCCTGACTCTGGCCCACCTTGGTCAAGTTGGCCATTGTCCCTGCAGGGAGACAGGCAGGTGTGGGGGAAGGGGGTTTGAAGAAAGGGTCCTTGGAGGGAAAGGGGAGGGGATAGGGTAGGTGAGGCCCTCAGATCACAGAGACCTCACAGCTGCTCTGTGCCTCGGGGTCCCCCAGGGTCCCCCCCCCGCAGGTCACACAGGGACATAGCCAGACCCCACCCAGAGCCGCTGTGAGGACAGGTCAGAAGTTACACGGGGAGAGCCTCACGGCAACGGGAGAGGGCCAGCAATTTGCCTGAGGCCGCACACCCTCAGGCTTTCAGGCAAGAAACCTTTGGTTTCTGTTAAGAAATCCAAGTACCTGCCGTGAGCCAGGCAGCCCCTGGGTGCAGGGACACAGGCAGAGGGGCAGGACTAGCTCTGTCTGCAGTCCTGGTGGTAGCACTTTAATTTTTAATGCTCTGTAAGTATCCCCCTGCTCAGCACTTTTTTTTGATTGTTCAAAGTCCAAAAAGGAAAAATAAAACAGTCCCACCATTTTGGGTCAGACCTTCACATCACCAGTGCACCTCTGACCGTGGATCCAAGCTCTGCTCACACTCTGGCCCCAGGCCTGGCCCCCTCCCACCTGCTCTGCCGAGTGGCCACAAGTATCTGCCTACAACACCTGCCTCACAGGCTCTTCTGCACCTCAGCACCCCTGCTGCCTCCTAGGGACTTTCACTACAAGCCCACATGCCCAGCCCACCCAGACACCAGCAGACCGAGCCCCGGCTCTCTGCAGCCCACGGGCACACCTTGCTCGTCCCTGCCTCAAGGCCTTTGCATGGACAGTTCTGCTGCCTGGCTCTCCCTCCTCCTTCTGCATCCACCAGAGACCCTCAATGAGCCCCAGAGATGGCAGTGGATGGACTCTGAGAGGGCCAGGCCTACCCCTCATGCCCAGTACAGGGCCGGCAGTGACAAAGCCATGGCACCATGGCCACCTGCAGGAACCACGGGGAAGGCCCACCTGCAGGCAGCAGAGGAGGCCCACAGAGCTCACCCAGCGCCTTGCACAGCTCCGGATGCTTGACGCCGATGGTTTTCAACCTCTGCAGCAGCTCCGAGGAAGTCAGCTGCCGCACCAAGTACAAGGCCACAGAGTAACTCTGGGGGCAGAGGCAGGGCGGGCCATCAGGGCTGGATGGGCCCTGCCGGGAGGGCAGACAGGGCAGGAGGGGCCAGCAGGCAGGCGACACCCGCCTGGCTCACCTTGCCATAGTTCCCCCAGGTGACGGTGATACGGTTGGTGGCCGAGGAGAGGTACATGAGGTGGGTGAGGTTGATGGGGCGGCAGGGCCTCTTGGGCTCCACTCCGGGCTTATTTGAGGGGTAGTAGCCCTGGAAGCAGACAAGCTAGTTCAGTCCCAAAGGGTGCTGTCCCCACCTGCCCCGTGGCAGACCTGGGGCTGCCTCGGGGCCTCCACTCACCGGCACCGAGCAGTAGCTGTGGTTGACCTTCACGGCAATGTTGGGAGGGTACTGGTCCTCCTGAGGGCCGCTGGTGTCCGAGTAACAGATTCTGCAACGACATGAGGACCGTGAGGCCGCGGGGACCAAGGGCAGTGGGGGACCCAGGGGGGGAGGGCAGGACAGACGCAGGGCCAGGGCTGAGGGAGGAGGGCCCTGCCCAGCACGACAGCAAGATGGCGATGCTGGGCTGCAAGTGGAGATCTCAGCCCGTACCTGGCCTGAGTGGGCCTGGACAGACAAGGACAAGGACAGACAGCAGGAAGACATGAGGAACAGGGCTCCACCGATGGGCAGGGAGCCTGAGAAGGCCGTGTCAGGAGGGCGAGGGGCTGGACTGGGCCATGGCAGGACGGGGCGGGGGGAGGGAGAAGTCCCAGGCCCAGGCTGCCCGAGGCTTACCTTAGGACGACCTGCACGGCCTTGATCCCCGGCTGCAGTTCCCTGTGTGCCAAGGGAGTCAGGGGTGAGGAGAGGAGGGGCCCATGGGCTGGGAGAGCAGCCAGCACGCCACACTGACCCCTTCACCCTCTTGGGGGCCAGCCAGGTGGGCCCACCTGCTACTCCCTTGCAACTAAAGGCCTGCAAGTGCTGCCTAGAACATTCTCACCTACTGTTAACTCACTGGTGACTTGCGCAAATAACCTCCCTCTTCTGGAAAATGGGGGTCTAGTGTGGATGTTAAGTGGGTTGGTGGGTTCAGCCTGGCATGTGCCAAGTACCTAAGAAATGGCTGCCCCCACAGTGGCGTCCATCTAAGCTGGACACAGAAGGGCCTCAGAGAGCACAGTCAGAGAGCTGGGAACCACCTCCATCTGCATGTGTCATAGCCCAGCAAATCCCCCAAGACCATCTTGCCCCCAGGGGTCACCAGGCCACGTCGGGGGACACCTGTGGTCATCACGCTGGGGTTTTCCCAGCATGGAGGGGATGGGGCCCAGAGATGCTGGTCAGGGCCCCGCAGCGCCCAAAAAGGCCCTACTGTCAGCAACAGCGAAGGGGAGGGGCCTGTTAGAGGGGGCTGCAGGTCAAAGGTGGCAGGAGCCTGCTGGCCCTGCACACTGTCTGGTGTAGGGGACAGGCACTGAGCACTGGGTAGGGATGGGCTTCCCTTCCCTACCAAGCACAGGGTTTGCGTTGGGTCTGGTTGAAGGCTCTCCCAGGCCCGCGGGTAGGACCGCCTGCCACCCCGCCGGCCACCTCACAGGTCAGTGAGGGCGGGGACACAGCGCACCTGGAGTTCCGGATCAGCTCCACCTGCCTCGGTGTCAAGGCGAAGATGCATGGGCTCTCTTGAAGCTTCTCGTTATTCTGTGGAACTGAAGATAAAGCCGGGGTCATGTCTGCTCCCTGGTGAAGGCACCAACCACGGGCATTTCTACAGGCCTGCCCTTCTTCAGACAGGGAAGCAGGCACAGGTGGGATGGAGGCAGGGCCACCACGGCCCAAGGTTCAAGAAACATCCAGCCCCCATGTCCCCCTGTGAGGGAAACTGGAGGACCAATGGCCTTCCCAGCTCTGGAGTCCAGGTGTCTGTCAGGAAGACGGAGGGCAGCTCGCCAGGGGAGAGGGGCTGTGCTGGGCCGGAAGGATGAAGGCAGACCGACTGTGTACCATCAGGGCAGCCACCTCACGGGGGCCAGCCTGCTCTCGCCAGATCTGTAAGACGCCAGCGACAACTTGGTCCCCACCCTACACGGCTGCCCCAGGCACCTGGTGAGTGCGTGCCTGTCCACGCAGTGCTCGGTGTGGGGTCTGTATGGCACTATTGGAAGGGACAGGGACAAGCTGAACAGAGGGCCTGCCTTGGGCACTCATGGCCAGCTGAGGAAATAAGGAGGGAGAACGGCAGGGAACCTCCACGTGCACAGGAGTCTCAGAGCAGCCGGCACACAGCAGGGACACCGCACACGAGCCCTGCTTGCCGCCCACCACGAAGCGCCCGCTGCGTGCAGGACTTGGGGGAGAGTCTACCAGGGGTTGGCTTTTCACTCTTAACAATAACTGCACTGAGAACGGCGATCAGAAAGTGCTCTAGACTGAACGAGAGCTTACGATACGATATTTGTGGAAGGCAGCTAAAGCAGTTGTGAGAGGGAAAGTCACAGCTTTCAACACATCTATAAAGAAGAAAGAGTCTAAAATTAAGGAATTGCACTTGCCCATGAAAAGCAAGAAAAAGAAGAGCAAGTTAAGGCCAAAGTCTTTAGAAGGAAGGAAATTAAAGATAAAAATGGAAGCCAGTGAAACAGAAAGCTGCCAACAGAAGAAATCAACAAAGTTCTTTGATAAACACCTAGCTAGCCTGAATAAAAAAACTGTAAGAACACAAATTATCAGAAATGAAAGGTAGATAATAGAACAGATCCTTCAGCCTTTTGGTTTAAAAGGGGAATGTGACAGATCACTTTCTGCTAATAAATCCGGTAACTTCAATGAAATGGACAAATTCTTCCACAAATGCAAATTACTAAAACTGCCATGAAAAGATGTCAGAAGTTTGAAAAGGCGCTTTATCAGTTAAAGAAACTGAAGTCATAAAAAAAAACCTTTCCACAAAGAAAACTGCAGGTCCTGACTGGTGACTTCTATCAAACATTTAAGGAAGAAGCTATATAAACTGCATGAAGTCTTTCAGAAAACAGAGTAGGAAGGAACCCTTCTCCCCTCATTTTCCAAGGCTGGCATAATCCTGATACCAACACTTGACAAGGATGCATCGAGGAAGGAAAATGACACAAAAATATCCCTCATGAACACAGATGTAGAAGTACTTAATGAAATACAAGCAAATAACTGGGTCCCCTGGAATTTGGCCCAGGAATACAAAGTTGATTTAAAATCTCCGCATCCACTGGAGTGGCTAAAATGAAAGAAAGACAATTCCAAGTGCTGACAGACAAGTACAGCAACTGGAACTCTGCTGCAGGGTATATAATGGTCCAGCCCCTTTGGAAACTGTTAAGTTCTTTAATAAAGTTACACATACACCTACCCTGTGACCCAGCAATCCCACTCACAGCAAAGTTTGTCCTTATAGCCCTAAACTGGAAACCCAAGAGCCTGCCAATGGAAGAATGGATAAACAAGCTGTGGTATATTCACAGAATAAATAAACCTTGTGATTCATACCAATGACACAAACAAATCTAAAACCACTCTGCAGAGCCCAAGAGGGAGACACAAAGAGGCCCATGCTGCACGTGTGCTGTGTCACCTCCTGGAATAAGCAAAGCTAACCTACAGGAGGGACGTCAGAGCAGCAGGCACCTCGGGGAGGTGGGAGGCGGTGAGGACTCCTGGGAAGGGGCACTCAGGGACTTTATGGAAGGGAAATGCTCTGTATTTGATGGTGTTTGGGTCCCTGGGGTGTATTTGTTAAAACTCAAATGATGCACCAAGTATCTAGGTTTTACCTGTATGCAAATTGTACCTCAATTTAAAAAAATTAAATTACACCGACTGGAAGATTGGAAGAGAAGGAAAAGCTTGATACAAACTGATGAAGCTGTGGCTGGGAGGCCAGGTAACCCAGCACAACCCAAACGACCCCAGGAAGCAACAGCCCCTGTGCTTCAGGAGCCACAGCTGCAGACACTCCCAGACACAGGATGACAGAGGCCCGCTGTCACCCATTACTCACAGTGGCTTCCATCAGCAAAAGACTGTTAATGACCTGAATACCTGCCGATGTGGGCTGGTTCTGATATGCTTGGGGACATGGCGTGGAGGAATACTATGCAGCTGTGAAAACAGACACTGAAGACTCAAGACGCTCTTTGCGCTCCCATAGGGGGCGACCTCCAAGATGCTGCTGTTAAGTGAGACAGGAGGAGCAGGGCAGAGTGTGTGTTGTGCTGCTACCTGTGTGACCACATAGAGGCAGGGGTCCTGCAGAGACTGGCCACAGTCACAGCCTGTGTGTGGTTGGCAGTGGCAAAGAATTTGATTTTTGTTGCCCACCCTTCAGAATAGGGGGGCAGACTATTCCTACACAGGGCCAGGCTATAAGTATTTTCAGCTTTTTCGAGCCCATGGTCTCTGCCTCAACATCCTCACTCAGCTCTGCACCACAAAGGCCACCAAGAGAAGGCTAGCACGCCAGGAGTGGCTGTGCACTAGCGCAACCTGGGCAGGGAGAACATGCAGCCTGGGGTCAGTCCCTGGCTCTACTCCTCCAACCCGTGCTCTAGAACTGTCTGGATTCCAAACTTTGGCAACAAGTAACCTATGTAAAAAGCCAACACAATTTGAATTTAAACCCAGCTTGGGTTCAGAAGCCACTGCACGGGTTCACACCCCAGCTCTGCCTGGGGCTGCATGCCCGCACCCCCACCCCAGGCCGGATGCCCTCCTTGCACCACAGCCCATCTCGCAGGGTAGCTGGCACTCTATGCCAGGTGGCTGTGTAACTGCCATGCTGCTGCCACCAATTCATGCTTGTTTGTTGAGGGCCCAGCTGGACCCTGCCAAGTCCTGGCTGGGGCCCTTGAGGAAGGCTGCCTAACTGGGGGGCAGGGTACACACAGGCCACCTGCAGACACGCCCAGACCTGCCCAAAGAGCTTGGGGGCAATTACTCATTGAGGGGGGGAGAGGGGCCTCACGATATCTGAGCTGGGCTGCAAAAGGTGGGTGGGAGGTCAAAAATACCAGCCCCCAGCCCACAGACACTGTGCCCTGGAGGCAGGGGAGGGCCCAGCGGACTGTCACAGCCACCCGCTGGCCAGGAAGCTCCAAGAGAAGGGTGGTTGAGCCCTGGCATCCAGGAACTAGGATACGGGTCCTTCCCTAGAAGGGCTCCTATTTCTAGGTGAGGCTGCTGTTGGGGACAGGGGACATGCTCTGCATTCCAGGTTTCTGTTTCGCCACGGCGGGAGTGGCTGACTGCCCCCTAAGAAAGCCAAATGGCTGGCAGGAGGCGACGGCCACCTGAGCGGGGACCTGGCACGGCCTACACCGTCTGGAGGGGGCTGGGGGCCCCTCAAACCCAGGCCTTGGCCATCAGCCACCAGCGGCCTTCGGCTGCACCAGGCTGTGACACAGGTAGTGTCGGTGACGCTCGGCCCCTGCCTCCTGGCCATTCTGCTGGCCCCTCTTTCGGAACGCACCTGACCCCTTCCCCACCTTGGCTGGGTGCCCCTCTGATCAGGGACAGAGACCCTCTGCTGATCTCCTTGCCCCCCACCTGCCGAGAACACGCCACCACAGGGCTTTTCCTCTCACCACTCCCTCTTCCAGAACATGTTTCCCCCAACCATCTACACGGCTCTGGTGTCTAATAAGGCTGCATGGGTGCCACCGGAGTGCAAACCTTCCCTGAGCACCTTTATTTAAAAAACCCAACCCCCCTCACCCTCCAAGATTCTGACATGCCCCACCTACTTGCCTATTTGATTTCTCCTCAAAACCTCTCTCTCCTAAGTGAGAATCAGCCATTTTCCCAATGGAAAAGTCTGGTTCCTTGTGCACACATCACCAAAAGGTCCTTCTGTTGTCACCCAGGCTGCTGCGAGGCCGGGTGGCCATGGGGGCCCTGCTGGCAGTAGCAGGGGCTGAAATCAGCCCCCCCGCACACCCATGGGGCTCAGTACCCTCCAGGGACTAAAGGAAGGAAACCCCTACTCTGGGGTCCTCTAGGGAGCTGAAATTCTGGGAGCAGCAAGTGGACCCAGCAGAGGGGGAACCAGTCCCTGGGCTCAATCCCAGACACCAACAGAGAGGGGCCAGCACAGCTGTGTCTATAGCGCCGGCTGCCAGGCAGCCTTGCACACCACCACCAGCAAAGAACGTGTACTGACCTGAGCGTGCGCGCACAGTGTGGGGCAGGGGAGACGAAAGTCTGGACACAGCCCCGCTTTCATAGGATCACACACACAGAGGAACAAGGTGGAAGGAATGAGCCCACACCTCCGACTAGGGCCTGCTCTCTGTGGCAGTTATGGCTGGGCTTCTTTGCAATTAACCCCTGGCTTCTGGGGAAGAGTGTATCAGACAGAGGGAACAGCTGTGCAAAGGCCCTGGGGCAGGACTGGGCCTGGCTGCTGGAAAAAGAGTGAGGAGGTCCATGCCGCTGGAGCACTGAGGCTGGAGCAAAGCCAGCGAGAGGGAGAGAGAGGAGGGGAGGGAAGGGAGGGAACAGGGTGGGGAAAGGGCAGAAAATTCAGTAGGTCAGGGGAGCATTTTAAGCAGAGACATGACCAGCCTGCTATTCTAAAAGCCTCCTGGGTGGAGAGGAACCAGCAGCATGTGGGGAAGAGACCAAGCAGGTGGGCAGGCAGGTGGACGGACAGTGGGGATCCTGGAGATGGGAGGTGAGCTGGCAGGACTAGGGGCAGCTGGAAGCCTTGTCCGGGACATTCCTGCCCCCCACCGGGGGCCCCTCACAGGTCATGGCGGGTGCTCCCCAGGGCCAGGGCCTGTGCAGAGCTGGCAGAGCCCCTCCAACCCCCACAGGTGGGGCAGGCGGGGTCCAGCCAGCCCAGCAGGCCAGGCCACCTGACCCTGGAGCTGGGAGACTGGACATGGGATACCACATGAGCGCCCAGGCTCCTAGGGTACAGGAAGAACCCGGGATGTCAGGGGAGGGCCATGGGGCTGGGTGTGCACCACGCCAGCAGGCCAGCCACCGTGCCTCACTGCACCGCAGGGATAACACCCACCTTAGACATGACATGCAGATGAGACCTGAAGAGGTCACTGGGCCCTCAGCAACCCTGAAGCCCCCAGGACAGTCCATCAGCCCCTATCTTCCCCTAGGCACACCCAGCCTGGGTTCTCTGGCCTCTGCCACCCACATCAAGTCTGCTCTTCCTCCCTCCACCCCACACCACACTCCGTCACAAGCCTCCACTCACAAGCTGTCACCACAAGGCCTCGGCCTGGAACATAATCCCTGGCTTCCTCCTCTTTGGCAGGCTTACAGCTACTCACCTCTCAGATCTGGCCAGGAATGCAGCCTCCTCTAGGAAGCCTTCCTGACTGCCACAAACCACTGCTGTGCAATAAGGGTTCCTGGTACTGACAGCTCGCTGGGAATCCTACACTAGCGCATTCCTCACCTTGCACCGTTCAGTCACCTCTAGCGTAACTTCCTGGCAAATGTGCCAGGCCAGGGACCCCACAATCTTGCCTCTGCTTGGGCAATAGCAGCCTACGGGCTTGGAAACTGGGTGAGGGACATCCGTGTGCCTGGCATGACAGGGCAGACACTGAACCAACGACCATGTCTGGGGTGCCTGGAGAACTGGGGGCACTAGGGACTGTCACAGCATGGGCCCCCACTCTCACGGCTGCGGAGGCACAGTGGGAGGCGCCCCGCCGCATGGTGCCAGCTGCAGGGTGCCGGGGAGCCTCCTCCCGCCCCCAGGCCCATGGCGGCCTCTCCCTGCTGACACGGGGTCGGAGCCTTCCCAGCCGGACTCTGGCTGTGGACTCCCGAGTGGGCAGGCTGGGGAAACTCTCTGGTGGCAAGACGCCCAGTGAGCCCCAAGCCGCAGTGGCATACCCAGGACCCCGTTCCTGGCCCTCTGAATTCTGCCATGGTTGGGAGGCAAGTCACTTTGCCCCATCTTGGAGGGGAGGCCAGTCGGGATCCTCATGCTGAGAGGAGGCCGGGTCCTGAATCTGGGTGTGTTCTGGACAGGCACCTCCTCACAGGGTGGCAGGGCACTGGTGGGAGTGGGAGGAGGTCAGAGCCGGGGCCCCTTCCTCCTAGTGCTGTGTGACCTTGGGCCAGTACCCTGACCCTTCTGGGCACCAGTCCTCACACCCCACTGGAGCGGCTCATCTGTCTCCTATAGCCTTTCCAGCTCTCAGGGCTCTATTATCCCCTCCCCTCCCCAACCCAAACATTCCACTCAGTGTGATTTATGTCTCCTGTCCACCAGGCACAGGCTGCATCCCATAGCCGGCCGGCGGCTCTTCCGGGGAAACAGACCCGGGTGTGCAGGCCTCCTTCTGGTCGGCGGGTCATGGGCAGGGTGGAGGGGAAGGGGCAGCTGGCTGAGCCGGAGCCTCCTGAAAGTGCTCTCGGGCAATACCAGCACTGCAGAATTCGCTGTGCGGAGGTGCCAGGTGAGGAGTGGGCAGACAGCACTGCTGGTCCCCAAGAGGGTACCAGCCCCTCCAGCGCCAGGGTCTAAGCTTGATGAGGCTCTTCCCTGGGAAGCCAGGCAGCCCCTGGGGGTCCCCGAGAGGGTGGGACTCAGGGAAGGGGTACACCCTGGGATGGGGGTGGGGGAGAGGGTGGGGTCAGCCTCTTTGTTCTGAGCCGCCAGCAGAGTAATTCCTAGTGTAGACAGGGGAGCAGACTCTCCCGGAGATCAGGTGACTGGGGTCCCCGGGGGCTCAGGGCAGAGCGATGCATTGTGGGGTAGGAGTGACTGCACGCTCTCTGTGCAGGAAGGAAGCCCATGGTCCAGAGGGGAGGGGAGGCCGCTGGCCCTGAGTTCAAAGTCACCTCCAGGTCTGTCCCCCCGCCCAGCACTAAGCCTGCCGTGCTGCTTCCTGGTGAAGACCTGGCCACAAAGATCATTCTCGAGTCCTTAGGAGACTGAAGTGTCAGCCCGACCTTCAGAAGCAGCCAGCCAGTCCTGAGGCCCCCAAGGCCTCCGGGGGAACCCCTTGCAGGAAATGGCTCCTGGCCTAGAGAGAGGTCTGGGGAGCGGACACCGGGGAAACCGTCCTGGAGCGATGCAGGAAAGGGCCCAGGATCCCCAGCACCATCGCGTCCACCCCAGGACGGGTGCTGCTGGGCCAGCCCGCTCCCCGCCTGAAGGCTGGCAGCAACTTCCTCGCTGTGCCAGAGAAAAGGCGGTAGAGGGCAGAGCCCTCAGACTCCAGCCCCGGGGCCAGCAGCCACCCGTCCCCAGCCTCCTGCCGCCTCACCTGGGACCACAGCCCCTCCAGCCCAACCTCGCAGAGCCCCAGGGCAGCAGTCCGGAGGGGAGAGGCAGCTGAGCCCCCTCCTCTTTCCCCCCACCCAGGGCAGGACAGAGGGGGGGCCCCCTGGCCCAGCAGGGCAGGGTACTGGTCAGCGGGGCGGGAGGGAGGGGGGCCACGCAGCCAGTGGCAGGGCAGGTGGGGTGCGGAGAGGCGGTGACCTCTGCCACAGCTCGCAGGAACCGACTCGTGACTGGGCCTGCGCCGGGCACGCAGCAGGGATACAATAAAGATGTGGGACACTGAACAGGAGATGCAGATGGAGCACAGCACGACCCACGGAGCCAGCACAGACCACGGGCACCCCAGAGCCCTGCGGGCTGTCACAGGCAATCTCCTCAAGATCAGGGGGCTCAGTCTGCTCCCTGCCACCCCAAGGTGGCACCTAATCAGCCAGCACTCTTTGTGCAATGTGAGTGAGGGCAGGAATGAGTGGATGGGAGGAGGGTGGTGTAAGAACAGAGAGAGGAGGCACCAGGAGGGGTCTCCCGGAACACCTGGGAACCCAGTTACACCTGAGGATCTGCAGGAGGTCCATCGTATCCCACTCACCATCGGGAGCCACCTGAGCCAGGAGGGGCCAGGGGCCAGTCCAGTGCTACGCAGGCCTGGAATGTGGCAGATGTTTAACCAACACAGGGGACAAGAAATAAGTACAGAAAGGAACCACAGAGCCTGGGCATTGTCTCCTCTGGCCCTGATGGCGCCCCACCTCTTGGGAGCAGGCCTAGCCATGCCCCGGTTACCTGAACCCGCCGACCAAGGTTGCTCCCACAGGCCTCCTGCTAGGAAACAAGCCTTCTGTGGGTTGGGGGGTGAGGAGGGAAGGTCAGGTCCAATTTCCAGCCCCTCTGCCACAAGGAGTAAGAGCATGGAAGCCAGCTTCTGGGGTGGCCCCCAGGGACCCCCATCTCCTCCCGGTCCAGCCTGGGGTAGTCCCTGCCCACATGGACCACAGTTGGTCTGTGTGGCCGGCAGAATGCAGCAGACACAAAGGTATCCCACTGCCCAGTTCGGGTTACCTGATGGACCTCAGCTTCCAGCTGGGATGCACCCATGTTCACCCTCTCGACCCCAGCCTCCACCCTCCCATCACCAGCCCACAGGGAAGCGAGCCACCACGCCACGCTGTCAGCACACTCAGGCAGTCTACAGAGACCCATGTGGCATGAACTAGGGTCTCTCACCAATACGGAGTGAAGAATCGAAACCTGGCGGCAACTATGTGTAGAAGCCGCCCCATCCCTACGGCCCTGCTCGGGCCTTCAGATGAGGCGGCCCTAGCTGACAGCCTGCCTGTGATGTGACCTCGTGAGCAATCCTGAGCCTGAGCCGCCCGGCTGGGCCACTCCCACGTTCTGACCCCCAGAAACAGAACTAATAGGTGTTGGTTATTTCAAGCTGCTGGGATTTGGGGTGATTTGTGACACCACAACAGTTTGCTAACGTAAGACCCAAAGGCAGCCCTGTGCTTCCTGGAGAGGTCAGGCCTCCGCCTCCCCTCAGCCCTTACTACTCCCAGGGCAGTTGTGAGGTGGGCCTCGGGTGCTGGGAGACCCCGCGGGGGGCAGGACTCACCCAGCTCAGTGGGCTTCAGCAGCTCATCCAGCATGTTAAAGAAGGGCAGCTTCACGAGGCGCACCTCCGGCTGGAGGGTTTTGGCGGGCAGCCGCCCAAGTCCATTTAAGTACTTCCCATAGAGCGTGGGGTAGTCGATGCTGGGGCCTGTGAGGGGAGTCCTGGGCACGGAGCCGGCCCGATCGTAGGCTGAGTGCATGGTCAGGGGGTCCAGGGGCCGGTGGGGCTGGGGGACGGGCTCTGAGCTCTTCTTGGCGTAGCGTGTCTCGTAGAGCTCCTTTATCTTCTTGAATAGCTCAGGGCTGCAGTCAAACTGGACCAGCTGGAGGGCCCGGGTGACAAGTTCGTGTTTAAGTCCACTCTTACTTCGGCCGACGAAACCCAAGAGCATCTGAAGATCGGAGACTCGGAAGCTCATCACCATGTTCTGGGGAAGAGCAACCAGACATGCGTGCTCAGAGTGGGCTGCCCATGGGCACAGGGCTCTCCTGGAGCCACCTGGGCCCTGACTGCGTGGGGACCACAGTGGACCGCGAGAGCCACCGCCCGGCCCTGCCTCCCCAGGCCCCCTTCGTGGTGGCAGGAGGAGGTGGCTTCAGCACCTGTCCCACCAGTCAGGCTTGGTCCCACCTCCATGCCTTTGCTCAGGCTGCCGACTCCCTCCTCCACGATGCCCCCTCCCAGCTCAGCCCTGCTTCCCTCCCCCTCCTCAAGCCTTCCTCAATCTCCCGACACAGCAAAAGCTCCTCTGACTGCCCCTCCACCCCACCACTACCTTCTATTTTAGGTTCTCTTTTCCCATCCTCAAGTCTGAAAGCATCCCCAGGGCAGGAACTGGGACTCTTGCTTTACTCCTAAAAACAGCCTCAGCCCCTCCCTAAGAACACTGATGCCTCTCTGACCCTCGGTCTCTTCATCAGGGGGGACGACAGGATCCACCTCATTGAAATGTGGGCAAGGAAGGCTGAGGTAAGGCACATAGAGCAGAATAAGTGCTCAGCCAACATGGGCTATGTACATGTTTTCCCTTCGGTCTGGAAGATGGCAGCCACATTACTTACTGCTAATCACCTGCCAGGAACAGAGTGGGACATGGGACGACATACTTAACCCTGATCCTTAAAACACCCCTGCCAGGTAGGCATGAACTCCAAGCTACATTCAAATGCGGGCCAGACTCTGAAAGTAGGTGTGGCTCCTTTCGGCCACGCTGCCCCAGCGCTAACACCGGGCTGAGCACAGCCGACGCCACCGAATGTCAGTGGATCATTTCAGCAGGCCTTCCCCCTTCGGCACTGCGGACACTGGGATGGGACAGATCTCTATGGGGGGCTGTCCGGGGCATTGGGTGCTGCTGCACAGCAGCCCTGGCCCCCCCAACTCAATGCCAAGAGCACTCCAGACCTCAGTCATGACGATCATAAATGTCCCGCAGACGTCACTAAGTATGCTCTGGGGGCAGGACCAGCCCCAATTAAGAACCCGGGGCCTGAGGGGAAGGCTTGGGGAATCCAGCGGTCGGAGAGGCTACCTGAGCTGCAGCAAAGTGATGGACGAGATCCAGCAGGGTCCCTCCAACAAAATCAAGCTGAACACAAGGGCTCAGCTGAGCCCTGTTTTTTGAGGGGGTTGCCCACTGGTGGTGAACTGCCCTCTGTGAGACTCTGGGACACCAAGGGGAGTGAGGCTCCCCAGTTTGCTACATAAGTAAAGTGTCCTCAAGGGATGGGCTGGCAGTGCCACCCATGTTGAGCCCTGAGGCCAGCCTGCGATGAATGAAATGTCATGGGAAAAAGCAACTTCCAGGGAAACAGGGGAAAAAATAGAAGTGACAAGACTGGGCACAGAAAGCAGGTGAGTGGAGCAGGACAGCACCCAGGGAAGCCGCTGAGCCCTTAAACGCAACACAGAGAGTCTGACAGTCAGAGGTGGGTGGGCGCCCTGCCAGGGGGTGCATGGTGTGGCCTCAGTGCCAGAGGCTCTGTTTTTTCCTGTCTCCTGGCTGTCAGGGATGAGGCGTGAACCAGACAGTGGCGCTGGGGCTCAGGAGCCCCGGGTTCCAATCCAGACTCTGCCCTAGGTTCCCTGATGCCCCTGGGTCTGCTGTCAGGCCTCGCTGTGCTTTGGACTCCTCCTGTCAGTGTAGGACGGGAACCCTCTATGATTCCAGATGCCTGCTGGAGACAGAAGGGTTGTCCAGGTTCCAAATGACAGACACAAATGTGCTGGGCCGTGCAGTACTGCCTGCAAAACCTCAAGGGGGAGACCCTGCCTCCAACTCCTGCACTAGACATGGAGTACCTGGCCACGCACAGGGGCCTTCCATGGTCACGGCTCTCACAAACACCAGCGCCCACTATGCAGATGAGACCGCCAAGGCTTCAAGGGGGAGGCTGCTGGCCAGGGGCCTCCCTGCGTGTCAGGGGCAGGCTGGGCATTGGATCCCTGAGGACGCTTCCTCCCAGCTGCCTGGGGACCTTCACTCCCTAGCACACCCACACCCGGGGACCAGAGCAGTCTGCCAGCCCTCAGAAAGTCCAGAATGCTTTGAAAACAAGAGGCTTCACCTTCCCTCAGACTCACTTCGTACCTTGAGCAGAGAAAAAAGGCTTGCGAACAAGAGGTTTCTTCTGGAAGCAGCCCAAGGCTTTAGAGGGGAGAGGCGATGTCACGTGGAAGCTGATCGCCTGCCATGGAGCCAACGGCAGGTGGGCTCGGCCTTGCCCAGTCTGGCCACAGCACATCTGACATCATGCTGCCCCTGGGAGGCCCCTGCCTCCTCCAGGGCCTAGCCCCTTCCACCAGGTCGGACATCCGGAGCTGCAGCACTGGCATCCTGGGCACACCCCTTGAGCTGCCATATGTTCATGACTCGTGTTTCTCAGCAGCTGCCACCCCCAGGGCGGCTGCCCATGACACTGGGAGCAGGGCACAAACACTCAGGAAGAAGCCCCAAGCGTTTCGCGGATCACTTCCTGCCCTGGCTTCATCCTGCCCCGCCTGCCCCTCAGCTCTGTGTTTATAAACAGCACCAGGCCACCATGGCTTCCAGTCTCCCCTCTGGGCCTGTTCGGAGCCATGAGCAGAAACATCAGCCTGGAAAGAGCCGCTGCGCTTAACTTCTCCCCAGCATGCGCTCCTCTGAGCATCAGAGAGAAAGACGTTAAGGCCCCTCTCTCCAGGAAATCGGAGATCTGTGCAGAGCGCCGCACACTATCTCCAGGAGTGCACAGAACGCCCCCTCTCCCCAGCCCCTGGTGCTGGTGGTGGGGGCTTCAGTTAAGAGTCTCAGATTTCCAAGTTTATCAGCAAGCCTCCTCTTCCTCCCCTCAGACTGGCCTGTTTACACCCCAAAAGACACAATCTCCAGCTCTTAATGTGAGAGGCTAGGAAAGGGCCTAGAAGAGGGGACGTTTCAGTTCCACAATAAGGCACTCCACCCTGACAGCAAGGGCCTGAGGGAAAGTCTCCCCAGGCTCAGAGCAAGTTGTGCTGCGGTCCTAAGCCCCCCTGAACGGAGGATCCGTTTTAGAGAACTTGAAAAAAGGTCCACTTCATTTAATTGGGGTGGGGGCCCCAGCCACTGGAGGGTCAAGTAGAGTTCATCAGATCATATTTCAAGGCCCTGGATGGTATAAAAAAAAGAGTTCAGACCCTACCCTCTGGCTGGGATGGGGGCCCAGTCCCAGCACCACACCCCGATGAGGAGGTTTGGGGCCCCGGGGAACTTGAGCCCGCAGGCTGCTGCCTTGAGCTTGCAGAGTTCAGCCCACCACACCTCCAGGGCAAGTGTCAATTTCTCAAAGCCCTACAAGGGGCAGAAGTGTGTGGGGGGAAAATATTGGGCGTGGGGCTTTGGGGTAAAGGTAATAATACCCCATAATCACAGAATCTTGAAGGCCTCATTTCAGATCTCAGCAGGAAGGGAAGGGAGATACAAGGAGAGGGAGGGGCAAGAGAAAAACACTTGACAGGTCAGAACCTTGGTTGGGGAGAGGGTGATGTCGTAGTCCTGAGAAGGTCCAATTCCCCACCTTCTAGGGATTGGTGGCAATGAGTAAACTTCTCTGGGAAAAAGGGAAGAAACTTTAGTCTAGTAGAGACAAGGGTTCTGGACCTCACCACAAGGGAGGCACCTATGAGAAAATACAGTCCCAGAGGGTTAAAAGGGGCCTCGACTGGAAAAGGGGATGGTGTCTATACCATGTGCAATCTGGGCCCCAACCTGGAGTATGGGGAAGCAGCAGCTTCTGGTGCTATCTTTAAGCTATCTTAAAGGAAAAGGCCTACACTGGAACCAGCCAGGACTCTCCAAGGATCAAGACAAGAGATCATCAGAAGTTGGGGTGGCACACTCAGAAGCCAGACCCGAACGCGTAAGCATAAAGCAGGGGGGCTGTGTAGGAAAGGAGTTTGATCTGAGAAGGAAACTCCACGGGGAGTACAGCATAGGGGAAGCACCTATGTGGGGTCTGATCCCGGGAGTGTGGGGTTTAGAGCCCTCACAGATGCTGTCCCGAGGGAAACAGGAAGGAGAAAGGCAGAGGGTAGGACCTAAGGCTGTTTGCACGACGAACAGGGGTCAGGGCTCTCTTCCAGCGAGGAAAGCAAGCTCGCTCCCCGAGCGCGAGAAGGGACGGTGTCAGCAGGGGGGCGGGGCTCTGGGACCAACGCGGGAGCGGAACGGGGGCTCCAAAACCCAGCCCTAGGTGCAGGCTCCAAGAGGGCGCACTGTACTTGGGGGCTATTCGGGACCCTGGCTCATCACCTGGATGGTGGAGGATGTGGCACAACGGTCAGGGGACCGTTCTGAACAGGGAGTCGCCAACCCCAGCCTGACTTGCTGGACAGGGAGCCTGCGACCCAGATGCCAGCCCTCCGTGCCGTGGGGGCGCGGGAAGGCGAAGACACTCCCCCACGCCGAAGAGCACAGATCCCTGCTCGGGACAAGGGGGGTACGAGCCACCCGGCCCGTCACGCTGTCCGGGGAGACTGTGCCTGAAGCTGGGAGGCGCGGCCCT
The DNA here is from genome assembly GCF_040802235.1 of Manis javanica. Lineage (NCBI taxonomy): Eukaryota > Metazoa > Chordata > Mammalia > Pholidota > Manidae > Manis > Manis javanica. Next base: position 95,698,870 of record NC_133168.1, on the reverse strand, counting down.
GAGCCCGTGTTCAGGAACACCCAGACCCTAACCGCTCCGGCTGGTGGCACGGACCGCGCCTCAAGTCCAAGTACCGACTCCCGCACGGAGGCTGCGGGGAGGCTCTGAGGGGACCCCGCCCCCGCCTCCCCCGCCCCCGCCCGCACTAGAGCCCCGGGGTCGGGGGCGGGTGAGGGGGCCGGGCTGCGAGTCGCGGGCGGACCGCGCCTCGGGGCCCCGGGCGGAAGGCGCAGACCTCGGCCCGCCACCCGGCCCCCGCCCCCTCGCCCGCCCGCCTGGGCCGGCTCCGCCGCTGCTCACTCACTTTGGCCTCCACCAGCTCCGCCGCCATCTTGGCCACCAGCGTCCCCCGCGCCGGGAGCCCCCGGCCGTCGCGTCACGTGACCACCCGCCAGTAGCGGGCGGGGCGGCCGCCGCGGCCAATTACCACCCGCGCGCCCTCCTCCCACTCGGCCGGCGCTACTGCGCACTGCGCGGGCGAGCGCGGCCGCCGCCCGGACCTCGGGCCTATCAGGACGGCCCGACACCGCCCCGCATTGGCGCTCAGCGACCACGCCTACCACCGCCCCCGGCCGGCTTCTTAAAGAGACACGAGCCCCGCACAGGTGGGGCGTGTCAGGAGTTCCTTCTTGGGAGGGAAAGAGAGAAGAGGCGGTGGCGACAACAAAGCAGCTGGGTGCCGCTGTCCCAGCTCTAGGCGCCCGCCAGGTGCGTGCCCAGACGCCGGGCCGGCATCGAGGGAGAGGACGGTTGCTCCAGCGCAGTGACCGCCCGCGCTTGCAGTGCGGCGCCTTGCAGCCTCCGCGGGCCCAGCGCCCCGCGCGCTGCACATCCGGGTCTTGGCGCGGCAGCTGGGGAGCGGGCGCTGCTCCCCTGGCTGGCCCCGGGCTGAGAAATGCGGTACCCCGTTGCCCAAGTGCCCGGAGCTTATGTATCCCTCACTCCTACTGGTGACCTAGCCCCCGTTAGTCCTGTTTCCCCACCCACAGTCAACCTCTGGAATCTGCTCTAACCGGACCTGCTCAAGAGTTGTCCTTGGCTCCCCAGTACCCGCGGGCACCCGAGCTCAAACTTTATTACATCAAAAGCAGAAAGCCAGGGGACAAACACGTATAATCCAGAGCCCATTCTCTGAAATCATCATTCTCAGGGCAGGAATTCGGCGACGTGTAAGAGATTGCCCGAAATAAGTCAAGATAAGGATGTTAGTGTGATATTCTTAATAGTAAGAATTAATGAAAAAAAAAACCTCATAATGAAGAAAAGATGAAAATTGCAAGTAGAGAATCCAGCGCTGTAGTCGCCTAGGTGACGTCACCCAAACCTTGATTCTACAGGGTTCTATGTTTATTACAATTTTTAAAAAAAACTTTGGAATAGTTTTTGGGTTTACAAGTTGCAAAAATAGTAATTTTGCCTATCCTTCTGTCCTTCAGCCAGCTTCCACCCATATAATCACGGTGTGTTGTCAAAACCAGGAAAAGTGATGTTGGTACAATACAATCAATTCAGGTACAGATCTGTGGATTTCACCAGTTTTATATGCATTTTTTGTTGGCGGTGGCATATAGTTCTATGAAATTTGATCTCGTGTGTAGAATCTTGCAACCCTCATGGTTTGAATGGTTTAAGGTTTGGTTAAAGGTTTTGTGGCTATGTTTTTAAAGAGTCTGTGAAAAATGCGTTTGAGCATATTTACAGAAGAAATTATGTAAGATTTGCTTTAAATAGAGGATAGTGGGGGGGGTGCAGAGGATACAAAATGGACTGTGAATTGCTCATTGTTGAGGCTGGGGGATGGATTCATGAGGGATTCATGACATTCACTGACCAAGACTTCTGAGCACTTTCCCAGAACTGCCAGATCAAGCTCTTTCATGTTATCAGTATTCTTGTTTACCCCCATTTTCTTATTATAAAACACATGCCCAGAGATAGGAAGCAATCTGCCCAGACATAGGCGAGCCAAAATCTTAATCCAGGTCTGACCTTCTCCAAAACCCAGATATAAACTGCATCCGACTCTTTCATTGACTATTCAGTAATAATCTCTCAATATATCAGGCATCATCTACATACTAGACACTGTTCTGGGTCTGAGATTGGCAAACATTTTCTGTAAAGGTCCAGGTAATAAATACTTTCGGCTTTGCAAGCTGTAAACAGTAGGGGTGTTTTCCAGTCCCATCATCAGTGCACAAGGGCTCCAATTACTCCACAACCCTGTAGTTACGTGGTACTTCCTTTTTTGGAGAAGTTGGGGGTTAATAGTAGTCATCCTAATGGGTATGAAGTGATATTTCTCTGGAATTTTGATTTGCATTTCCTAACAATTAGTGGTTAGGATTCTCATCTTTTTGTGTGTTTATTGGCCATGTGTGTATCTCCTTTGGGGAAATGTTAGTCAAGACTTCTGTCCCCTTTTGAAAATCAGGTTGTTGTGTTCTTTGTTGTTGAGCTGTAGGAATTCTCTGTATATTGTGAACATTAAACCCTCATCAGATAAATGTTTTGCAAATATTTTCTCTTATTCCCTGGGTTGCCTGACTAAATATTACTAATACACCAACACCACCCAAAGAAATCTCTGATTCAATGCAGTCCCTGTTAAAATCCCAACAACTTTTTTGCAGAAATGGAAAAATCCATCCAAAAATTCACATGGAATCTCAAGGGATCACCAATAGTCAATACAGCCTTGTGAAAGAATAAAACTGAGAACTCGTATTTCCCAGTTTCAAATTTTACTGTAAAGCTTTATAACTAAAGCAGTGTGGTGCTGACACCTCCACAGATACATAGGCCAATAGACTAGAATTGAGAGTAACTTTTGTGTACATTTTACCACAACTTTTAAAAGCATACAAAAGAAAAAATTATCCTTGGCTGCCTTTTCTTATTAGGGACAAAATGTTCAACAAAAGCAAAACCCCTGTTCCCTCGTCCTCAAAGCCATAGTTTCCCAAACTGATCTTTGTGATTGCTTTACTTTTTCAAACTCTTTCTATGGATTGCCTTTCAGAAAAAGTCAATTAACCTTTGACCCACTGATTTCACTTCTCAAGGAAATAACAATAATGATGATGATGATGGTAATACTAAGACTATTAAGTGCCAAGACCTGTTTTAAGCACTTAATGTGTTATTGTTTCACTCTCACACCAACTCCATGAAATAGGTACTATTGGTCCCAATTTACAGACAAGAAAACTGAGGTCTTAAGGGGTTAAGTGACTTGCCAAGGCCACCCTAGAAGAACAAGTTCAAAAAGAGATACACACCTGTATTCACTGAAGCATTACTTTCATTTGGGGCTACCTAGAAATAACCTAAATGCTCAACTGTAGGGGATTGGTTTGGCAAATTATGTTCCTATTTATTTAGTAGAAGACCAAGCTTGTCAGAGCAGCTATCCTGGGTATGCATACCAATTTTAGCACCTCCATGCTGTGTGACCTTGGGCAGGTCACTTAACTTGAGGGAATCTCATTTTCTTTAGCCATAAAACAGGGAAGGGAAAATAGTGTATCAGTTGTCTTAGCTGTGTAACAAATAATTCCAAGACCTAGCAGCTTAAAACAATAGCCAATGTTTGTTATTTCCCCCACTTTCTGTGGATCAGGAATTTGGGGGCGGCTTAGCTGGGTGGTTCTGGGGCAATCTTTCATGATGCTGTAGACAGGATGTTGGACAGAGATACTATCATCTAAAGACTTAACTAAGGTTTGAAAGGCTGTGTCCAAGGTAGTTCAATCACATGGCTGTTCGTGAGAGACCTCAGCTCCGCGCCATGTGGTCCTGTCCGCAGGGCTGCTTAAACATCCTCTTGACACGAGCTGGTTTCCCCAGAGTGAATGATCCCAGAGAGGGCAAGGAGGAAGCTATGACATCTTTTCTAAGCCAACCTCAGAAGTCACACTCCATCATTTTCACAATATCCTATGGGTTTTAAGGCTCAGCCCTATTCAGTGTGCAAGGGAATTACTAAACAACAGATGAATGTACCAGAACAGGGGAACCTTAAAAAAGAAAAAAAAAAAAATCCAGCCGCCGTGCTGCGCTGCCTGGATGGGCTGCTTGGTCTCCGATGGCTCCTGCGCCCGGCAGGGGCTTGCGGCCGCCCTGGGGCTGGTGAGGCGCACGGGTCCCGGGCCCTGAATGCGTGGAGGGCAGGGGCCTGGCCTGGCTTGGGTCACTTTGTCGGTGGGACCTCAGAAGGCCCTGACAAGGCCCCCAGTCGGCATTCCCACACCAGGAAATGGGTCGATTGATTGGCCTGAGTGCGTTCGAGGTTGCCACGGAGTTTTTAATATAAGCGGAGATTCTTTTCGTGGAAAGGGAAAGGTCTCATAACTGCATGTACGCCTGCCCTATCACAGTGAAATCAAGTCGACGTAAAAGTAAAATGCCGTTTAGGGTTTAGATCTTGGTCACTGTTTCAAGGTGCCTAACTTGGCGGAAATCAACTGAGCATCACCAACTCTGAAAGTGAAAGGTAGCTAGCTACTTGAAGCGGACCGCTGCTCCCCGAATACTATCTGGGAGAACAAAAATGACCTAAGGATGTCCTTGGTAAGGAATTTGAGAGCTTCATCTACACAGGAGTTGCTTGGATCATTTAAAATATCCAGGAGCCTGAGGGGTACTAAAATTTTGGACAGTCGGTAAACATGCATTTAAAACGGTGGGGCTAAAAATATTTTGATGTGAAAAAAAAAACAAAACAGAAACAAAAACGAAACAACAAATAACTCTTTATATAGAATATATTGCAGTTACTTTTATATTCCCTTATGTTTAAAGCACTGTTCTAGATGTATCTTTTTTCCAAACTTCCTCACTACTGCTTTAGTCTAACCCTAAATTTTCCTAGAATATGCTGTTGTGTGGACATTTATTTGCAGACTACTTTTAATGCCTACAAAGTCTATTCAGTCCTTGTTTTTTTTTCATGTGAACTATAAATAAAGTTTCAAGTAAGTGCTTGAACCTGAGACAATGTATTTTGTTACTTGTAATTGGGAGCAAATTTTATTGTGAGATACTTGGAACACTGAGAAGTTTTCTTGTATCTAGTCGAAGATACAAGATAGTTTTCTTGTATCTATTTATGTTTGCCCCTCTGAAGCTTAGTAAATTCAATGCTCATGTAAATTAACTCATTTCAGAAGGTCCCTTGCAGCTAGGGGTGGTCATGTAACTACATTCTGACCAGTGATTCACGTGACATGCACACTCCCTTTCTCTTTCCCTCTATCCTTCTTCCTATTGGCTGCAAAGTGAATGGCGCACCATCTTGGGTCATGTGGATGAGCACAATGTGTGTATATATATATATATATATATATTTTTTTTAATTAAGGTATTATTGATATACACTCTTATGAAGGTTTCAGAAGAAAAACGATGTGGTTATTACATTCACCCTTATTATCGAGTCCCCCCCATACCCCATTGCAGTCACTGCCCATCAGTGTAGTAAGATGCCACAGAGTCCCTATTTGTCTTCTTTGAGCTACACTGTCTTCCCCATGACCCTCCACACACCATGTGCACCAATCATGATACCCCACAATCCCCTTCTCCCTCCCTCCCCACCTGCCCTCCCCCACCCCTCCCCTTTGGTAACCACTAGTCCCTTCTTGGAGTCTCTGAGTCTGCTGCTGTTTTGGTCCTTCAGTTTTGGTTCATTGTTATTCTCCAAAAATGAGGGAAATCATTTGGTATTTGTCTTTCTCTGCCTGACTTATTTCACTGAGTGTAATACCCTCTAGCTCCATCCATGTTGTTGCAAATGGTAGGATTTTTTCCTTTCTTATGGTTGAATAGTATTCCATTGTGTATATGTACCACATCTTCATTATCCATTCATCTACTGATGGACTCTTAGGTTGCTTCCATTTCTTGGCTATAGTAAATAGGAGCACAATATTCTAATGAAGAAGAAGCAAAGAGACAGAAGGAGCTTGAACCTTGATGTGAATACAGGTAACTCTTGAACAATACAGGGATTAGAGACACTGACCCCCTGCACAGTCAAAAATCTGCCTATAACTTTTTTTTACTCCCCTTATTGGCCAGAAACCTTACTGATAACAAAAAACAATTGATTAACACAATTGTTACACATTACATATGCATGTTATTTAATCTCACAATAAAATGAGCTACAGAAATGTTTTTTCAAACTGTCACAAATCTCCAAAAAAGTTTTCCACTGTATTTTTTTTGGAAAAAAAAAGCCACATGTAAGTGGACCTGCACCATTCCAACCTATGTGGTTCAAGGGTGAATTGTACACACATATCTATAGAGACAGAGAGAAAGTGAGGGAGAGGCTTACGTTAAGGAATTGGCTCATGCAATTATGGAGGTACAAAAAAAAAAATCTGTAGGCTGGAAAGCCAAGGAAGAGCTGAATTGCAATTCAAGTCTGAAGGTCATCTGCTTACAGAATTCCTCTTTCTTGGAGAACGTCAGGTCAGTTTTCCATTCTTTTCAGGCTTTCAACTGATTGGATGAGGTCCACCCTCACTGGGGAGGGCAATCCACTTTAATCCCATTCAGAAACATCTTCACAAAACATCCAGAATCATGTTGGACCAAATACCTGGGCACTTGGCCAGCCAAGTGGACAATAAAATTAAATAGCACACAGGATAAAATAGAATTTGTGTTTACAAAGATCCCTCTAGCAGCTGTGGAAAATGGATTGTGGGGGACAGGAGTGGAGGCAGGAGACCAGGGAGGAGTGGGTGTAGCTCCCCAGACAAGGATGACGGGGTCCTGGACCAGAGCAGGGAGTGGAGGGAAGGCAACAAAATGGATGGAGTCAAGGTTTTTTGTTTTCGTGTTTGTTTTCATTAAAATAAAGTTGACATACAATAGTATGTTTAGTTTTAGGTGTATATGACATAATGATTCAACAATTATATTCAAGGGGTTTGTTTTCAGTGTACAACTTAATGAGTTCTAATATCACCTTATTCTAATTTTAAAACATTTCTGTCACCCCAAAAAGAAACCCCATCCCCATGAACAGTCATGCCCCATCTCCTCTTCAGCTCCTGACAACCATGAATCCACTTTCTGTCTGTGGATTTGCCTGTTTTGAACATTTTATATAAATGGGATAACAGGCTATGTGGCTTTTTGTGTCTGGCTTCTCTCACTGAGTAGTGTGAGCTCAGGGTCCATCTACAGCATAGCTTATATCAGGGCTTTTCTCCTTTTCAAGGCTGAGTGATATTCCGGTGTGTGGATGGGCCACATTTGTGTATCCAATCACCAGGGCCTTCACCCACTCTACCTCCATGTCTGTCTTCCCTAGAGCAGCCACCAGAGGGCACCTATGAGCAACTGAGTCAGGTCCCGCCCTCCCCCACCAACTCTGGCCTTAGGGCCCCTGGGCCTTGGCACATGCTGGTCCTCCCATTTGGAATGCCCTTCCTGTAGACACCCACATTGCTCTCTCCCTGACCTTCAGGTCTCTGCTCTGGAATCTTCTTACCCAAATGAAATATGTACTGCTGTCTGCTCCAGTACTATCATCCCCTAATCCTATTTTACTTCCACAGCTCTTCTCAACGTCTGACATGATAAACTCATTTATTCATTGTCCTTGCCCTGCCCACTAGAATATAAGCCCCACCAGGACAGGGAGGCTTGTCCTGTGTCCCCAGCACTTCAGTCAATGTCTGGCAGAGAGGAGGCACTAAGTATGTGTTAGATGAATGAATACCAGCTACACTGTAAAAATTTAGAGCATACTCTTTAAAAAAATCACATACAGGGTTTTTCTCAACTTCGGCACTGCAGACATTCAGGCAGATCATTCTCTTTGGGGGGAGTGGGGCTAGGGGGGCGTCTGGGCACCATGGGGGGTTGAGCAGCACCCCTGGCCCTTACTCTCTCAACGCCAGGAGGGCCTTCAGTTGTGACAACCACAAATGTCCCCAGACATCACCCAGTGTCCCCTGGGGGACCCAGTCACTCCCGGGTGCAATCCAGGGAGGTAAGGTGAGGATCACCTGTTCCATTTTACAAATGAGGCTCACAGAAGGCACAGCATATATGAGAGGTCTTCTCATTGGGGTCTCCACTCTGTTTCCCATACACAGAGGAACTACACATCCCAGGGCCCTGGGACAAGCCTCATCTACAACAATCATTCCAGCGTAATTTAACATCCCTTTTGCTTTCAAAATCATTCTGATTTGCACTTTGATAAATCGATGCAACCACTCAAGCTGGAATCCGGCACAGTGTATGACTCAGCAATTCCACACTTTGGTATGTTCCTAGAAGAAATATTGTCAGGACATGCACTGCAATGTTCCATAGCAGCTTTAGTAATAAGTGCCTCAAACTGGAGGCAGCCCAATGCCCACCAATAGTGAAATGGATAAATACATTGTGCCAGGGTGTTAAAGGGGGAAAACAGCATTAAGAACAAAGTTCGGCCATCGGCAACATGCACACATCTTCCTATCAATATTATGTGCAAGAAGCTGGCTGATTCAATGTATATGCAATTCAACAACAGGCCCCTAAATCCATGTTATTAGAAGACCGGACGGTGGTTATCTTTGGGTGGTAGTGACTGGAAGAGACACGGGGGGATTTCTGGGGTTTCAGGGGGGCTGGTCATAGTCTGTATTTTGATCTTCTTCTGGTTACTGTGCTGTGTATCGTTTGATGAAAGCCACCAGATTTTATACATTTGATTTATGCCCTTTCTGGATATTGGCTAAACTTTAATCATAACTTTGCAAACATAAAGTGTTCCTATTTGGATGATAAATTACAGGGACACCCTTCTCCTGGAGCAGGGGGTGTGGCAAACTGTAGCTCATGGGTCATGGCCGGCCAGCTGCCTATTTCTGTATGCCCCATAAGCTAAGAATGGTTTTTACACTTTTAAATGGGGAAGAAAAAAAACGAAACAAGAATCATCTTTATGTCTCATGAAAATGGTATGAAATTCAAATTTTAGCATCCATAAATAAAGTTTCATTGGAACATAGGTGTGCCTGTACATGTCTGTGCTGTCCGTGGATGCTAATGTGCTGTGTTGGTAGAATTGAGAAGCTGTGACTGAAGTGTGTGGCCGGAGAAGCCAAGATGTTTCTATATGGCCTTTTAAGAAAAAGTTAGCTGACTGTTGTCCTAGAGTCTGCTTTAAGCCCTCTCCTGTCCTTTTACACTCCCTTTTTGTGTTACAGAGGCACACTCGTTTTTCATTGTTTCTTTGTTGTGCCTCCCACCGCAGGGCCTTTGCATTTGCTGTTCCCTCTCCCTGGAGTGCCTGCTCTGCTTTTGTTCATTGAATGCTTTCTCATCTTTCATGTACAATTTAAGTTACCTCCTCTAGGCAGTCCACCCTGGTTTCTCAAGCTAACTCATAGCCCTTCCTTATTCTACCCTCTCTTTTGCTCATTCTCTCTCTCCTTCCATGCACAATTTGAAAGTATTTGCAAATATTTGATTGACTATTTCCTCCACGACAGCCAGTCAACTCCCATGGCCCCCTACAGGGGCCTGCCTGGATTTTTTGTCTCCTACCACAGGATCCCAGGAAACAACTGCTGGGCCAGTAAGTGCTAGGTCTGAGGGGTGTTGAGTATGCAAAGCTAAAGGGCATGTTTGCAGGCTGGGAGGGGCAGCGCCACTGGAAAGTCCCCCAGCCCCAGGGCAGCTTGAAAGCAATGAAATGCAAAAACAGTTTGCTAAGGGCTCTAATGAAGCCTCTAAGGGCCTGCTGGGAGTCCTCACAGAAGTGGAGTCCTGAATACACTGCCATCTCCATGTGTACCCTAAGGCTCTCAGTTTAAGCCTTGGTAAAGTGGGATTGCACACTGCCACGGCGAAAAAGCCCCCTGCGTGGGAGAACAAGTCTGTCTTGTCCTCAAAGCCATGATCATAGGCACCAGCTTTTCCTTGGAGCTGCTGCTTTTACCATTTCCCCTCTAGAGAGTGCAATAACCACTGCCTAAGGCCATTGAGGGAGAATTCAATACCACACTGCTTTAAGGCCTCTAACGGGACTACCTACCCAAGAACTGTTCGCAGTCAGGCTGGACCCCAAGGTTAAGGAAAAATCACCAAGACTGGTCCTGTCTTTATTTAAAATGTTAATGCTTTGTTCATCCTGGGCTTTTGGTGTTCCTTTGGTTTTAAACAAAAATGGCATTCAAATATCATTATCATGATGACTGAGTTGTCTGGAGCCTTCTTATATTTTGCACCAGACAAAGGCCCCATTATGCTCACCCTGGTCCCAAGCCCTGCCCAGCGTGTTGTAGGTGCTAACAAATGCTGGTAGAAAAAATGTGTGCAATATGTAAAATCTGGTGTTTTTATCCCATAATAGGGGCTATATTAATTTGCTATGGCTTTTGTAACAAAATATCACACAACAGATGGCTTAAAGACCAGAAATTTATTGTCTCTCAGAGCTGGAGGCCAGAAGTCTGAGATCAACCTATCAGTGGGGCTGTTTTTTTCTAAGGCCTCTCTGGTTGGCACCCAAATGGGCATCTTCTCTCTGGCTCCTTCCTTCTGGGAGTGTCTGTGTCCTAGTCTCACCTGTACGAGTGTCATACTGGATGAAGGTACACCATAACCGACCTCATTTTAACTTAATTATCTCTCTAAAAACCGCATCTCCAAATACAGTCACATTTTGAGGTCCTGGGGGTTAGGACTTTAATACGTGATTTTTTTTTGGTGTGTGTGTGGGGGAACACAATTCAGCCCATAACAGGAACAAACTCTTAAATAGGGAATACTATATGCCAGGTACTACGTTTTTAAAGTGTCATCAGAACCTCATAATAAAATAGGTCCTACTGTGATTCAATATTTTACGTGCAAAGCTGAGGCTCAAGCAACACGCCCAAGGTCATATAGCCAGTGAGGCCAGAACCAGAATTTAAACTCAGGATGTCTGGTTTTGGTTCACCAAATCTGAAATACATTCGGGAAATAATACTGAAACAGACTTGCTCCCTGATTAAAATTTGCCTTTTCTTATGGTGGTTCAAATACACAAAACATTTATAATTTTAACCATAAAGTGTGCGGTTTAGTTCATTAAGCACATTATTGTGCAACCATCCCCACCATCTGTCTGTAGAACTTTCTCATCCTCCCAAACTGAAACTGTCCCCGTGAAACACTGACCCCCCATCCCCATCCCCCAGCCCCCTGCCCCACCATCTCCTTTCCTTTCAATGGGTGTGACTCCTCCACGGGGCATCCTCTAAACAGAATCATACTGTATTTGTCCTTTTGTGACTGGTGTATTTCACTGAGTATAATGTCCTCAAGATTTCACGCTGTAGCAGGTGTCAGAATTTCCTTCCTTTTTAAGACTGAATAATATTCCAGACTGAATAAATAAAATAATATTTAAATAAATATGCGATATATTTAGCTAAAGTATTATTTAAAATAATACTTAAATAAAATAATATTTAAGACTGAATAAAACCATTCCTTTTTGAGTCACTTGGTGCTGCTCCAATTAGCTGTGTGACCTTGGGCAAATCCATACACTTCTCTGAGCCTGTTTCCTCCAGAATAAACAAGCTCACCCAAAGCCCAGATTGACGGGAGGAGGAAGTGAATTAATTGATTTAAAGGCCCGGCATCTAATAAGCGGTCAAAAGTCCCGAAAGGCAGACCCAACCAGCATGCAGTGGCGGCCGCTGGTCAGCAGGGGCCGCTGCCGCTTTCTCCGCGCCCTCCCCAAGCCCTAGCGGGCGCGTGCGCAAACAAACCTCCCTGCAGAGGCCACTTTTTTCCGGTGATTCTTCCCGGGACTTTACCCCCATCAGTGTTTATCACTGCAGACCTTGAATCTGGCTGTGGTTGCTTTTGCTCGCTGCTGAACTCCCGCTCCTCCCGCAAGCTTCCACTAAAAGTGGGTCTGGGGATAACGGTGGGTAGAGATCCCCTGCTAGTATTTGGTCCCAACACTGCAACTGTGGGGTTACCTACCCGAAGAAGGTTAGCAATGGAGAGAAGGATTAAATCTCACTCTCGCCTGCTTCGTCAGTTTACACTAAATTAAATTTTCTCAGTAAGCAGTTATTTTCTTGAGCAAATTCAACTCCCTCTTAATTGAAAACCCTTGCTTTCCAAACGAAACACCACATTTGCAAGGAAGTGCTGCGAAGTGCCTAATACGGAGCCCAGCACAGAGTGGGTGCTCAGTGCGTTTACAGTTAAAACAATGTTTTCTAGGATTAAAAACATTTATTAAGAATGGGAAACTGGATACCCATCTACTGAAAATGCGTCCTCCGAATGGCGCATGCATTTGCCTTGAAAAGAACATAAAAAAAAAGTGTCACGAACACAGGTGTGGGTACTTAGACTCCGAGCACTGACATCGCCTGCCTGCCTCCTCCCTCTAACGCTGAGCCTCGCTCATTCAATAGCCATTCATTGAGCAGCGCCTACCTGCCTCAGTTTCCCCCTCGGTTAAATGTGGGTTGGTGATAGTAATCTTTGATTAAATGAGACCAGGGTGGTGACAGCGCTTTACAAAGCGGAATGCGCAAAGCCTTCGACGGAGGGGAGGAGAGCACGGGTTTTAGAGTCCAGATTCGAATTTGCGTCCCCTCTTGCCCCAACCCAGGAAACGACCGCAGTCCCTTCTTTTAACAGAGTGAATTTAGGGGAAAACTTATCACAGGGAGTTTATTTCCGCTGAGAATCTCATTTATTGATACAAGAAATATTTACTGGGCGGCTACTATGTATCAGGCATTAAGCTGGGCTCTTTGTATAGAATTGAGATACTTTACTGAATAGCAATTCATTCCCTAGAGTCAAAGATCTGAAACACAACAGTTTCTTAAGGTCAGATTAGGACACAAATGCAAAACAGTCTTCTTGTGCCTCCCTCTGGAGAGGAAATGAAATAGAAAAGGAGATTGCCCAGTAAGCCGCTTAAGCCCCATGCCTGACACCTGGCAAAGCCGACCCTGAAATAAGTGTTTTATTAATAGGAATGATAACTAATTAAAATAATTGATATGCATTGAGCGCTGTGTCACGCACGGTGCTAAACGCTTTACATGTATTTAATTTTACTCTCCCCGAGACAGTGAGGTAGTACTTGTTATCCCCATTTTACAGATAAAGAAATTGAGGCACAGAGAAATTCGAGTACCTAGTGTTAAGAACACATAAAGTGATGGCGGTAGGTGGTTTGTTCACTGCTATATGGACAATACCTGGTACAGGAGACGCTAAATCTGCGTTTGTGGAATAAAGTGTTCAATACCCGTTCTTAAAAAAGCTTTTTATTTTAAAATGTAGACAGGTTGTTGCAAAAAATAGTACAGAGGTCCCAGCACCCTTCCCCAAACTTCCCCCAATCTACAGAGCCTGTTCACACTATAACGTACTTTTTAATGGAGGAGCTTGCTTGGCCTTTTGCAAGTTGATATAGTTGCTGTCGTCAGTATTCTCAGCTAAAACGGCGCTCTTCGCTTTTTGAGTACTGAATTCCGACGGCTTGCACCCAGCTGCACGCCGATCCGGCGCGGTACGCAGGTTCTGTTAGAGCACTTCCGCCGGCGCCTAATGGGTTAACTGCGGAACTGGCGCGGCCCCGATTCTCGCCCCGCCCCCGCAGCGCGGTCAGATGACCCGGCGACGGCCTATAAAATGTCGAGTGTTGACGTCATCGTTCTCTTCCGCCGTCGTCGCCTCCATCCACGGCGCGGCTCGCGTAGCTCGGATCTGCCTGGGAGAATCCACCGCCATCCGTCATCATGGTGAGCAGCGTCGTCCGGCTGGCGGCCTGGCAAGGCGGTGGGGCTACCGTGCGGCCGGTGTTACCGGGCCTGGAGTGCTGGGGCCTTCCGAACCCGAAGGAGACATGGCGGCCGCGGGGCTGGCGGAGCCGGGGCTGGGGAAGAGGTCGCCGCCATGTCTGCGCGCTGCGCTGCTTGCGAAGGCCCTTCTCTGCTTCCGGGGGCGCCGACACCTCACGGAACCCCGGGCCCGGCTGGAGCTCGGGCGAAGGCGGGGCGGTGGGACACGATGATGTGGCAAATGCTGTAATGGCGGGCGCTGAGGTGGGAGCGGGGACAAGGGGAGCCGCCTTATATAACTGGCGGGACGGAGTTTGAGCTTGGTTTTCTGTTGGGGGCTGTGGGCGGGCACGGAAGTGGGAAAACAAGGAAAGCGAGACCTAAACAGCCCCTTTCCCTTCTAACGTCGTTAACCTTGGCCGGGCTCCTTGTCCCCGTACCTCCCAATTGGGAAAGACTGATGGCCAACCCATGAGGTGGAGGCTTGTGCCCGTGAGCGCTGCTCAGGCCCCCCACCCGAGCGGGGGGCGGCCTATTTAGGAGTGTCCTGGAATGCGTTGCCTTCCCTCGCCCCCCAGGTACAGGGGTCACCTTGGATCTTACGGAGGTGCTTTGGTTGGGGGAAGCCTGGGGGTTATCCCAGTGGCAACAGGGAAGGCATTTTGGGGGGGAACTTCATCCCTTTCATACTGTTTAGATGGACTCCCACAAATCTACTCCGTCCAGAGGAAATGTGTTGTCATCCTAGGACATAAATTCCACAGACTCCACGCTGGGTTGTCATTTCTAAATGTCTGCCAGAATCTGGCTTTTCAGAGATGGAATGAGTGGCATTTTAACGGGGGTGTCAGCAGAGAGACCTGGGAGTCTGGGTGGAAGTTGGGGCTGCCACAGGACCAGTCCCATTCCTGGCTGTGGCCTGGCAGTCTCTCTATTGGTCGGAGTCCTTCTGCCAGTCCTGGTTCCTGGAGGCATCCAGCAGTCTGATCCTCCCGCCGCCCCCGCCCAGGTGAACTTCACAGTAGATCAGATCCGGGCCATCATGGACAAGAAGGCCAACATCCGGAACATGTCCGTCATTGCCCATGTGGACCACGGCAAGTCCACGCTGACGGACTCTCTGGTGTGCAAGGCTGGTATCATTGCCTCTGCCCGGGCCGGGGAGACCCGCTTCACTGACACCCGGAAGGACGAGCAGGAGCGCTGCATCACCATCAAATCGACGTGAGCAAGCCCTGGTGCTCTCCTGGCAGGGCAGGGGAGGGATTGCCCCTGGCCTTGGGGGCTTGGGGAGAAGACGGCACACACTGCCACTTCCCTGAGGCTGCTGGGGAGATGAGTGAAGCACTCGGCTGGGTCTCTGTATGAGAATGGGGTTCAGGGTCTGCAAACAGCGGTGTTATTGGTGTCTGGGGGACCATAGAAAGGGGACTTAACCCAGTGGCTTCCCTACCTGGGGAGCCAGGACTGAGAGGGTGGAACGGGCATCCAGTAGTGTTCTAAACAGCCTGTGCTGCATCCTGTCCTTTGGGTGAGAACCCAAAGCAAAGTGACAGTAATTGCTAGTTATTTTTAACTGGTAATTTGTGAGAGGACTTTTATTTTTTCTGGTGATCTGTCTTGAGACTTGTTAACAGCTGGCTCTGGAGGCAGAGGGAGGAGTGAAATGTAGTCTAGGTCTTCCAGGTTGTTCAGTTCCTGTTGGGGATCAGTTATGTTGAGTCTGGGAGGAACCAGGTCGCGGTTGGCAGGTGGGTTCAGAGCAGCTTGCGCCAGAAAGGTGGGTTTCCCTGGCCCAGGGCACTGCAGAAGCCTCTGGGTGGGAAACCTGATGTCTCGGGATGAGTAATTCAGGGAGAGGAGAAGGTTTGCAGTGTCTCTCTTGGACTGTGGACCTGGCTTTCCAATGGATCACACCCTTGCTTGGGGATGATTAAAGGCATCTGTTCTGATGGCCCTTTGGGCAGGAGGCCAGGCCAAGTCCAAGGGTCATGGGGAAGGTGGTCAAGAGCTGCAGCACCTGAGGTGTGGCTTCCATCTCTCCCACCTGCCGCAATCTTCTCAGGGCCATCTCCCTCTTCTATGAGCTTTCGGAGAACGACTTGAATTTCATCAAGCAGAGCAAGGATGGCTCTGGCTTCCTCATCAACCTCATTGACTCCCCTGGGCACGTGGACTTCTCCTCAGAGGTGACAGCCGCCCTGCGCGTCACCGATGGTGCCTTGGTGGTGGTGGACTGTGTGTCTGGTAAGCAGTGGCTTCCTCCTCATATGGCTTGGATCCTGGGGCTGTTATCCCTCTGGCTGATGAAAACACCTGCTCCCTGCTTGGCCCCAGGTGTGTGCGTGCAGACAGAAACAGTGCTGCGACAGGCCATTGCTGAGCGCATCAAGCCTGTGCTGATGATGAACAAGATGGACCGAGCTTTGCTCGAGCTGCAGCTGGAGCCTGAGGAGCTTTACCAGACCTTCCAGCGCATCGTGGAGAACGTCAACGTCATCATCTCCACCTACGGGGAGGGGGAGAGCGGCCCTATGGGCAACATCATGGTAGGTGGCCTGTGTGCTGCAGCTGGGGTCCCACGGTGGGCTGCTGTTGCCCCCAGTACCTCTCCTGGGTCCCCCACTAGGTGGGCGGTGCTAGTCCCACACATTGGAAGGGCGGTGACCTTTCCCCATGGGGGCTGCCCCCTGGAACCACTGCTGACTCTAGAGCCCTTGGGGATTCTTGGGAAATCTGAAAGTGGGTTTGCCAGTGACAGACATCGAAGGGATGAAGAAGGCAGCTGGAGTGTTTTTGAAACCGACATTATCTTGCAGTTGAGTTTTGGGGGTAGGGTTGAAAGTATGGGTTATCCTGCCAGCTGACAGGGTCCTGGGCAGGTGGAGGGCATGGTGGTGGAGCTGGGTGCCCTGCACGTGATGACTGAAATTTCTTCACTTTGACCTGATGGCTATTGAAGAAATCTGGTGTCTGAGGCCCATGGTGCCCAGGGACTGGGTAGCTGTGGTTTCTGTCAAAACAGTCCCCATTCACAACCTTTCTTCTGTCCTCAGATTGACCCTGTCCTCGGTACTGTTGGCTTTGGGTCTGGCCTCCATGGTTGGGCTTTTACCCTGAAACAATTTGCAGAGATGTATGTGGCCAAGTTTGCTGCCAAGGGCGAGGGCCAACTGGGGCCTGCTGAGCGGGCCAAGAAAGTGGAGGACATGATGAAAAAGCTATGGGGTGACCGGTGAGTGCTGTGGGGCAGACTCGTGGGGTGGGTGGTGGGTGGGGATCTAGTGGTGACAGTGATGTGGCTTGGGACCACCAAATGCCTGAGGGGTCCTGCCCAACCTGTTCTTTAGGCCCACCTGGGTGCCCCCAGAACTCCCTAACCTGGTTGTTTGGGCCTTCACCAGGTACTTTGATCCAGCCAATGGCAAATTCAGCAAGTCTGCCACCAGCCCTGATGGCAAGAAGCTGCCACGGACATTCTGCCAGCTCATCCTGGACCCCATTTTCAAGGTGAGCTGCTGCATGAGCTTCATGACTGAGCGTCCTCTGTGCTGTTAAGCCCAGCAGGTCCCAGAGGACTTGTTCCATGACGCACTGCAGCCTGTGGCAAGGTGCTGTTGGGCTGTGTAGAGGTTGTTGGAGGATGGTGAGGCGGACAGACACCCAGGGTTCAGCTCCAGGGCTCCACCCTGACATGCTAGGCCTGGGCTTCTTGGTGGGGCCGGTGGCCTCCCTGGCTGGGGTTAGAGTTGGGGGTTAAGAGACAGGAAGGTTGGGGTGTCTAGCCAGTGGGGTTTAAGCACTTGTAGTTGAACGTGTTCACATCAAAATGTGTTAAGGGTTCATAAGTCAGCATGGAGCTTGTCATTTAAGATAACAGTCCTTCAACGGTCTTTTCCCCGAGATTTGCCCATTTGGCTCTGGATTTTTACAGCCCTGTCCTTCCTTCTCTGGCTCTAGTCTCCTTAGCAGGAAGCTGTTGTAGGCTTCCCCAGTACATTCCCAAGCCCACTCTTCTGTCTTCCCCCTGGTGTTAGGTATTTGATGCAATCATGACTTTCAAGAAGGAGGAGACGGCAAAACTGATTGAGAAACTGGACATCAAGCTGGACAGTGAGGATAAGGACAAAGAGGGCAAACCACTCCTGAAGGTGAGTGCGGAGGGGCGCCCCGAGTCCCGGCACATGAGGTGCTGCTTCACTTCGACATGGCAGCCCAGGGCTCTCTGCTGGGGATGGCCCGCCAGCCCTTCCGGCCTGGCTCCAGCAGCATCACCAGCTGCAGCCCTGATGCCAGCAGGGGTGGGCAGGAGACTTCGGGTTGGCACTGCCCTTTTAAAGGGTGCTGAGCATCCTAGGATCCCTCTAATGGGTGTTTAAATTCCAAGGGTCGTGGGGTTTCCCCAAACCTTCCTTTCAGGGGTCTCATGTTCCCTCCTATAGGCTGTGATGCGCCGCTGGCTGCCTGCTGGGGACGCCCTGCTGCAGATGATCACCATCCATCTGCCCTCCCCTGTGACGGCCCAGAAATACCGCTGCGAGCTCCTGTACGAAGGGCCCCCAGATGACGAGGCAGCCATGGGTATGTGGGGTGTAGCTGCACCCTGGGGTTAGGATGCCGGGCCAGAGGCCCAGGAGGAGGTGGGAAGGTAAATTCTTCACCGAGCTGTGGGCCTCAGGATTCTAGGAGACTGCTGTGAAGGAATCACTTTTACCCCTCCGGGGTTTTTCTTGCTCCTCAGGCATTAAAAGCTGTGATCCCAAAGGCCCTCTTATGATGTACATTTCCAAAATGGTGCCGACCTCCGACAAAGGTCGGTTCTATGCGTTTGGCCGGGTCTTCTCAGGGCTGGTGTCAACTGGCCTGAAGGTCAGGATCATGGGGCCCAACTACACACCTGGGAAGAAGGAGGACCTGTACCTGAAGCCGATCCAGAGGTGAGGCGCCGGTGGGTTGGCGTGCCTGTGAGGCAGGCCGGTTCCCCCTCTGTGCTCCCCCCAGTGGGAGGTGCTCGGAGCCCCTCCAGCCACCCTCTCGTTCTCACTACCCAGTGAGGGTGAATAAGTTCCTGGAGAAGCTAAGGGCTTGCCTTGATGAGGCACTGGGAAGCAGTGAGCTCCCCCTTCTCCCCAGCTAGCGGTAGTTGAGACAGATGTCCTAGAATTCGGGCGGTGGTGTGGTTTTGCCGCATGCTGAGAGTAGGCACTCAGACTGACTGCCGAGGTGATGTGTGGAAGTGCCCACCCCACTGCTCTGGGCACAGTTAGCAGGAAGACAGCCTCTGTCCCCTGTAGCCTCTTGGGACCCTCACCATGAGGGGGGCACACGGCCTCTGGTCAGCCGTTGGGTTTCTCTGGTGTGTTCACATCTGCTCTGGGCTGGGTGTGCTTCCCTGCACGGAGGGCACAGGACATGCAGGTGGCTGCCTGGCTGTATCAGAAGCTAGGTTACAAGGCGGAGGCAAGGGTTGAGGCTGGGGAATGGCACCACCTGTCCAGGCAAGAGGGTCCGTCACAGGATGTGGAAGGAAGGCTTCTGGCCGTTTGGGGGTCTGGCACCCCACTCCTGCTGCTTTGATGGCTTTGTGTGTGTCTCTCAGGACAATACTGATGATGGGCCGTTATGTGGAGCCCATTGAGGATGTGCCTTGCGGGAACATCGTGGGGCTGGTGGGTGTGGACCAGTTCCTGGTGAAGACGGGCACCATCACCACCTTTGAGCATGCCCACAACATGCGGGTGATGAAGTTCAGTGTGAGCCCCGTCGTCAGGGTCGCCGTGGAGGCCAAGAACCCAGCTGACCTGCCCAAGCTGGTGGAGGGCCTGAAGCGGCTGGCCAAGTCCGACCCCATGGTGCAGGTGGGTGGCGCCCAGTGGGAGGCAGCACACCACCTGCGGAGGTGGGTGGTGGCTTATGTCCTGGGTGGCTGAGCTGGAAATACTGGGTGGTTTCTTGTAAAAGGAGTTTCAGAAAGCTTGGAAAATGGGGGTGTGTGCCGAGTGCTGTTGCCCATTTAAATGGAAGTTCTCTGCCCAGGAAGCCAGCCGTGTTTCATAGGCTACATGGATCGATCTCTGTAGGTTGGCTGTTGCTGAGATCTTTTTAAAGCTATTAATGCTGAGAACCAGCAAAAAAAAAAAGGCACACAGGCCTTGGGTGCCTGCCACAAGTCCCTGACAGCTTCCCTGAAAACTGCATCTTGAGAGTCCATCTTCAGGTGCGGGGAAGCCTGGTGCCTGCTTTCGTCCTGTTGGCATCCCCTGGGCTCCCCGAGGTCCTGGGTCAGCGCCCCTGGGCTAATGCTTGGCCTCCCCTAGTGCATCATTGAGGAGTCGGGGGAGCACATCATCGCAGGGGCTGGCGAGCTGCACCTGGAGATCTGCCTGAAGGACCTGGAGGAGGACCACGCCTGCATCCCCATCAAGGTGAGGCCAGTCCCCAGGCCATCCTGGCTCTGAGGATCCACTCTGGGGTGCTGGGTTCTTTGACCCAGTCTTGTCAGATACAGTGTGCTGTTGTGGGACTAGCAGTTTATGTGTGTCCTCAAAGGCTTTGAGCTGGGGGGGCCTGCGGGGTCTGCTGCTCTCCAGCAAGACTGTTTACCAGAAATTTGGGAAGAGCACAGACCTTTGGGTTCCTGCAGCCACCTTGAGGCCTGGCTGGCAGGTGCTCTGGTTTTTGTCCTCAGATCCTCCATGGGTGTGTTCGCCCAATTTTGTGCTTCATTGCATATTGGTGTCCCTTAAACCCTTTCGTTCCTTTCTCAAAAATTCAAGTCTCTGATTTTTATTCAATGAATGATTAAATCGCTTTTCGGAGTTGTTTGCATGACAAGACTAACCTTAACATGAGAAAATGGGATTAAGCCAGTGCCTGCTTTTTCCAGTTAATGCTAGGTGGAATTTCACAACATGTGTGGTAACTTTAACTGGTCCTTGTTAGCAGAGGGCATTCTCCCACACAAGGCGTGAGCAGCTACATGCCTGGAGTGTGCACAGAAGTGAGATGTGCATGTGCCACCAAAATGTATTTTTCTGACTTCCTGCCCACTGCTTGGCAGTCACCACCACCTGTGACCAGGCCTAACCTTTGCACTTCATTGCAGAAATCTGACCCAGTGGTCTCGTACCGAGAGACTGTCAGCGAGGAGTCAAACGTGCTCTGCCTCTCCAAGTCCCCCAATAAGCACAACCGGCTGTACATGAAGGCACGGCCCTTCCCTGACGGCCTGGCAGAGGATATTGATAAGGGTGAGGTGTCTGCCCGCCAGGAGCTCAAGCAGCGGGCCCGCTACCTGGCCGAGAAGTATGAGTGGGATGTGGCTGAGGCCCGCAAGATCTGGTGCTTTGGGCCTGATGGCACTGGCCCCAACATCCTCACTGACATCACCAAGGGTGTGCAGTACCTCAATGAGATCAAGGACAGCGTGGTGGCTGGCTTCCAGTGGGCCACCAAGGAGGTGAGGGGCTCCCGCTGATGATGCATCGCCTAGCGTTGGAGTCCTCAGTGGGGTTCTTAGGGGCCAGAGAGATGCATA
Source organism: Manis javanica (assembly GCF_040802235.1). Lineage (NCBI taxonomy): Eukaryota > Metazoa > Chordata > Mammalia > Pholidota > Manidae > Manis > Manis javanica. The sequence continues at coordinate 95,677,501 of NC_133168.1, read as the reverse complement.
CCTGTGAGGGTATCTTTGCTGTCATCTCTACTTGTTTCCTTGTTGGCGAAATGGGGCCAGGGGTCCAGTCTCAGAGAGGGTCCCAAGGATGCCAAGTTGAACAAGACATGCTATGCTAGGTCCCTATGGGTGGAGACCTAGATGTGTTGGCATAGGCAGAGAGCCCTGGACTGACCCCTTTCCGAAGAGATAGTAGAAGCAGGAGCTTAAATGGTGGCCTTGGTCCCCTTCCCCTGCAGGGGGCATTGTGTGAGGAGAACATGCGGGGTGTACGCTTTGATGTCCATGATGTGACGCTGCATGCCGATGCCATCCACCGTGGGGGTGGCCAGATCATCCCCACTGCCCGGCGCTGCCTCTATGCCAGTGTGCTGACTGCCCAGCCCCGGCTCATGGAGCCCATCTATCTTGTGGAGATCCAGGTAGGGAAGCCCAGCCCTTCTGCTGCTGTCCTTGGTCTCCCCATGCCCAACAGCTGCTTCATAGCTTCTTCTGCCTGACAGTGTCCAGAACAAGTGGTTGGTGGCATCTATGGTGTACTGAACAGGAAGCGGGGCCATGTCTTTGAGGAGTCACAGGTGGCCGGCACCCCCATGTTCATCGTGAAGGCTTACTTGCCTGTCAACGAGTCCTTTGGTAAGTCCCAGCCTGGTGCATCCCTCAAGATGCCCACTGTGTGTTGCACGTTGGCTTCAGGGTGGAGCCCAGTAGGCCTGCAGCTGCCCTCACCTAGAGTAGGCCCGGTTCTTGCTCCCACATGCAGGTCCAGAGTGGGGCTGACAGGAGCTGCTGCTGTCCTGTGCATTTGGGAGGTGGGAACAGCATAGCTGTGAAGGTGGAGGTGGTCTGCTGCTTGTATGGACTGTGAATCGCTCAGTTTGGGTGAAGCTTTGGTGTATAACTTGGTGATATTTTCAGAACACAGACTGCAGAGCAGCTGTGCTGTAGTTGAGAATAACCCTGAGAACGACCAAGCGGAGGCCCTCGAAGGCCACTATATTACTAATTAGTGGTTTTGGGGTAAGACTAGGGTGAGGTGCATGAGATAGGGGTTTAACATCAGACTCAACCTATGTCTCCTGGACTTGGTGGTGTCTGGTGTGTGCCTGTGTGTCCTTCCCCCTCTGGCTGGGCCAAGGAGCTAGCAGGAACCAAGTTCCCTGAGCAGTTCAGTGAGCCCTGTTCCGCCCTTCTCTGCAGGCTTCACTGCCGACCTGAGGTCCAACACGGGCGGCCAGGCGTTCCCCCAGTGCGTGTTTGACCACTGGCAGATCCTGCCCGGAGACCCCTTCGACAACACCAGCCGACCCAGCCAGGTGGTGGCCGAGACACGCAAGCGCAAAGGCTTGAAGGAAGGCATCCCAGCCCTGGACAACTTCCTGGACAAATTGTAGGTGGCCCTCCCTGCAGCCCGCCAGCCTGGGTGGGACTCGGCACAGCCCCTGCACCCGGCTGGTGATCGACCACAGCAACAAGCCCTGCATTCTCCACGACACCTCGAGACTGCCTAGACACAGTGACCTCTGCCTGCCGGTTCTGGGGCCCACTCCGTGCCATCGCTCAACATGAATACTTGATGCCGTTTCTTCTGATATTTATTTCAAGATTCCAGAGGCAGCAGAAATGCCCTCACAGCAGGGACTTATTTGGCCTGTGGGGTTGGGGGAGGCGGGATGGGGCACCCAACACTTTTATCCATTTCAGAGGGAGACTCAAATGTCCAAAAAAAAATTAAATGCATTAAGAGGTATATTTGGGTAAATGGCCCGTAGTGGATACCCCCCCAGAAGCGGGGAAGGAACAGCAAGTAGATGTTTCTCTGTGGACAGAAGCTAGAAGGCAGGAGACTGCAATGTCACCATGAGCACCTCCAGCTGTATTAGTGCCATTGGAATAATAAATTTGATAAGGTGGTGACTGTGTGTGCATCCATGCGGCTTCTCGGTGCACTTGGGCTGGGATGGACTCCTGTGTGCCAGTTGGCATGGCCATCAGTGATACTACATGGCAAAAGGTGCCATGCTACTTAGGAGTCAGTTCCTGTGTCAGTGGGGCCCAGAGGAAAGTCCAAGGAGACCTGTATAATCCAGGGCAGTGCAGCAGGCCTCCACAGTCACCCGGGGCTGTCCAGTAGAACTTGATGGGGATAGTGCGGTCATGCACCTGGGCTGTGCCAACAGGCAGCCACTTGCCCCAGCATTGCTACTGAGCACTTGCAGTGAGAGCAGTGCAGCCAGGAACTAAGTAAGCTACTAGCCATTTGTTTTAAGTCATTTCCACAGTCATGGTGCTGGGGCCGCTGTGGTGGTTTGCGGGCTTGGGACAACTAGATTCTGTTGTCACCAGTTGGGTGTACTGTTCAATCCACGAAAACGGCAAGACAACCACCTACTGAATTACCCAGTTAGATGGGTTGTTAAAGAGGAATTAGAAATACCTGAGGTTTTTGCTTCAACCTTAACATTCAATTCTAGATTCAACATTAGGACCAAGATAATTTCTAGAGTCCCTATTAATCCTTTGAGGATAAGTCACAAAGGATGCACTGCTAAAATGGTCTCAACACTAGAGGTGCTTCCCCTTGGCACCCCTCAACATTTAGAAGGCAACAGTCAGGGACACTGGATGCTCTGAATGCCTGGAACAGCCCCGCCCACCTGAGTGTTCCTGCGCAGTCTTCCCTGACCCCTGGCGTCCACCGAAAGTTCCACTGGATCATTCACGTGGTCGGGAAGCTGCCATTACCTCAATTTATAACTAAATGCTACTTGACATACTCAAAAGCATTTTTTTGCACTTCTTCAGAAGACTGACTTGAATATTTAGAGGAAAGTTAAAGATGTACCAAAGTGACAGTTGAATCTAGTGTTAATCTGGTTGTCCACTAACATTTAGTATTATTGCAGGGTCCAACCCAGGATACTGCATTGCATTTGTGCATTTTTAATGTCAAATAATTTTGTCAGGAATATGACCACATAGAGGGTTGAACCAGCCATTTTCTTTAACTTCAGTAATTTGTCACCAATTCCAAGTTCAGGTGGCAATGGCACGGCGTATTTGGCTTGCTAATGCGGTGTCTCGTGTTTGCAGCTGTTGGGGATTCCATTTGCAGAGGCTGACATCTTGTGACTTATGTTTTCTTGTGTAATTATACCTAATCACTGATGCGCTACAAATACGTGTATGTGTGTGTATTACTGCCTGCCTATCTGTGTTTCATTTCATAGATTTTAATTCGTGGTGGTATTGTGGTTGCTCAAGACCAGGAGTTCTGAACTTTTTTGGTCTCAGGACTCCTGTGTACTTCTAAATACTATTTGAGGACCCCCAGAGAGCTTTTGTTTAAGTGGGTTTTACCCTATTTAGAAATTGAAGAATTAAAAAAATAGTAATTTAGTAAAAAAAAAAAACCCATATGTGTTGACATAAACACCATTTTTATGGAAAACTTTTTCTAAAAAACAAGTAGTGGTCTACTTTTTCACAAATCTCTGACAGCTGTATTGTCATATCTGATTCCATATCAAATCTGTTGTGCTAAGTTGTTTGGGTTGAATTACATGGAGAGAATCCAGCCTCACTCATTCCCATGTTTGGAAGAGATGCATTTTAATAACCTTGTTTCAGGTAATTGTGGATACTTTGATACCAGAACTCAACAAGTGGTAGGTCCTAAAGGTTAATTACAACATGGTATCTGAAACTATATTCATAAACTTTTCATACCGTTAACATTAAAATCCATAGGTCTGCCTTGCAGTGGAATGTGTTTTTGCCCCACATGATTTTGTGACATGCATTGGTTATTTGGAAATACCAGTGAACCTAGTTTGCAGCTCTTCCAAATGTTTGACACATTTCATTAATACTGAGAAATCACATTAGTTAGTATCAATTTCATCAGGAAAAATGTTGAAGTATCAAGAAACAAGCAAGTTTAGAAAAATTTAGTTTTTTCCTCGAAAGCTCAAATTTTACCATTGGCAAATACTGTCAGTTATTTTCCTTGAGGTGACAGACTCAATTCATTTTTGAGATGTCTGCCAAATATCCAAGTCTAAATTAACTGGTTTGTCAGTTTTTTTCAAATAAAAATGTTTCATCTCCACTCGTTAAGTGTGGGCTGTTCATTTCTTTCAAAGAGTACAGTATAGAGAGGAGAGAGAAAAAATATATATAGTGGAGAGACCTGACAAACTGCCTGAAGCCAGGTAACATCAACAGTAATGTCTTGTTGATACTATGGACCCCTGATAAGGTGGGTGAGAATGGCACTTGACCTCTAAGGGCTTCCTCCCTAAAACCCATCACCCCAGTCTAACTAAGAAAAACACAAATCCCAGTTGAGAGATATTTTACAAAATACCTCACTAAGCCCTTGAAAAAGTTACCCCAAACCAGAAAGTCTTTGAGAAATTGTCACAGCCAATAGAAGCGTAAGAACTGTCATGTCGGATCCTGGGACAGAAAATAAACGTTAGGGAAAACAGGGAATCTGAATAAAGTGTGGACTTCGTTATAGTATTACTATTGGTCCCTTAGTTGTGACAAATGTAAGATGTAATAAGGGAAACTGGGAATGGGAGAAGGTGTTGCTTTAGCTGTGTGTGGGAGTCAGACAAGAGTGGAAGGCGATCAGGCGAAGGAACAGCTCATAAAAATTGGAGTGGGACTGCCAACTGCCTGCAGGCCTGGGAGCAGACTCAGGACCGGGGAATTTTAAGACAAAGATTTCCACGGGATAGGCATGCCCCATTAAGGCCAAAATGTAAACCCATAGGAATCTGGGAATATTTGTTTTGTTTTATTTTCAACCACAAAAGTAACTCAGAAGGTGGAATAAAAACAGTGGCCCTGCTTATCAAAAAAAACCAAAAAATTGCAGTGGGAAGTCTGAAGGAAAACAAACGCGGTTGGAGTGGAGTGAAAAACAGGTGTAATGGCATGGTTTTAAGACGGTTAGTGCAGGCCAAAAAACATGACAGATGGCATCTGAGGTGGTTCAGCGCTGGCTTTGGGTTCAGGCCTATCTGGGAATGAATCTCAGCTATGCCATTTACTGGCTGTGTGACTTTGGGTAGGTTATATTACCTCTCTGGGTTTGGCTTCCCCATCTGCAGAATGGGGGAAACAGTAATATATTTTACCTACTAATATTGTTGATTGGTACACACTAAAGCTCAGTAGATGCTAGCTGTTTTATCATGTATCTGGAGGTGAGAAGGGGTCCGAAGAATCCTTAAGCATGAATGGCAACCCTCCTCATTTGCATTTATGTATTTGGAATGCGGGTAACATCTTACAGAGAAGGAAACTGCCGCTCATGGACAAAGCAGCCCGCGGGCCACCCCAGGAGCTTTCATACCGGAGCTGGGCCTTGGATTCGCGTACCTTGTGCCTAAGAAAGGCAGGTAGCGAGATGCACTAGTTAAGCAACCCACCTGCTTCAGGATCTGGATTAGAGGAGAGAGGGCGGGGCAGACCAGGAGCCGGAAGTCAGCCTTCAGGTTTCCGTAAGCCTGACCGACGTCCATTACAGCCAATCAGGTGCACGAGGGTGTGCCTCTGCGCCAGTGACGAGACGGCATCGGCCAGATGCTAGAGGACCAGCCTGGAAGGCGGTAGAGGGCGGGGCATCACGAGCGGCGGGACCGCTGACCACTGGGACATGGGATCCGCCTCCAGGGGGCGGGCACTTACGGACGCGGTGACGTCAGCCCTAGTCGGTACGTCGCCGCGGTCGAGGCCGCGGTGCTTGATCCTGTAGCGGCAGAGGGGTCGGTTCGAGGCGCGGGGCCGCAGAGGGTACGGAGTGGGCTCGGTATGAGGCTGGTGGGTCTGGGAGGCCCGTGGCGGCGCTTTGGGAACGTGTGGGGACCTCTGGGATGACCGAGCAGGAGAAGGGCTGGCCAGGGCCGGCAAGGGGCGTGGCGGCTTGGGGACGCTCCAGCAGGGATCTTCGGGGTTGGGAGGTCTGTGAAGGGGGCCGTCGAGGTCTGCCTGGGAGCTGGTGCGAAGGTTAGGGGTGAAGGACGATCGCAGGAACACTAAGATGTGGCCCTTCGTGGGGCCCGTTTGGTGTGGGGCTTCTGATGTTTGAAGGGGTGCTTTCTAGAAGCGGGGAAGAGGTTAGTTTTGCAAGGATGCTGGTCAGAGGGAGGCAGGGGTGGGTAGAGCGCCTGCAGGAGCTTGAAAGCCATTGTCCAGTTCCTGGGGAATTCAGGTTTGTGGTTAGCCCACCGCTGAGGAGGGTCTTAAGAGAGATCTTAAGTCGAGGTGGGAGGAGGGTTTGGTGGTGGAATGGGAAAAGACAAAGAGGGCTGGAGGCCGCAGATGAGCAGGAGAGTGGGAGTGCCACTGGGACTAGAACTCGTTAGGAAGTGGGCAGGTGTGAGGAGCCCCAGGGTTTGGGTGTGTGAAGAGCATGGGGGAACTTGCAGGACTGTGTGGGGCTCTGGTTAAGCAGGTTGGGAGATGCCCAGGAGGGAGAGGCAGAGAGGTGGGAGCAGTGTGTGGGGAACCAGAGGTATGTGCCTGGTGGGAGTTTACAGGGGTGAAGGTGGCCCAGTGGGGCTGATGGTGACTGGGTGGTGTGTGGTCTAAATGAAATCACACATGAAAGTACCCAGCCTGCCCAATTCACGTGCCCTCTATGAAGAGTTGGGTGCTTCAGGAAGGAGTGATGTGGAACCCATTTTCAGGGAGCAGGTTGCTCCATTTGCCTAAGAATAATGGCTGGTGTCTCCCTCTTTCTCTCTTTCCCCATCTCCTTAGGATAACAGGTAGGGGGCTCTCCCAGGTCCTGTCCCCGGGGTTCAGTTACTGGACTTCCACCCGAGCAGAAGGTGCTGGAAGGCGGACCGGCCACCATGTCCACATTCAGGCAGGAAGATGTGGAAGACCACTATGAGATGGGAGAGGAGCTGGGCAGGTGAGCAGTGGTTCTGGGGACTGGGAGGGATGGGGGCTTTTGGACAGTGTGTCCCCTCATGTCCTTGATCCTGCAGTCCAAGAAGGAATGAGTCAGTGTCCTGTGCTAGTGGAACAGGTTTGGGCTTTAGAGTAGGGTGTCAATTCTTGCTCTGGTGTCCTCTGTGTTTCCTTTGGGAAGAAATGTAATCGAGCTTATATAGCACCGAACCCAGTGCCTGGCATGTGGCATGAGATCAGTAGATGTTAGCAGTTTTGTTGTTAAAGGTCTGTCTCTCTTCTTTCGTGGGAGGCACTTGAGTCTCCCCAGCTCTTTGCACGTTTCCAGGGAAGGCCTCCTGTCTGGCTCACATCCCTGCCAATTGTTTAGCATTCTTGTGGGAAAGAGTGGAGGTTTTCCATTCCAGCCAGGCAGTTGATTTCCTGCCTGGCTAGGCCTTGGAACGTCTCCTGGAAGCTCCCCTGCCTCAGATTAGCCAGGCACCATCCCCCCCTCCCTTTTTTTTAACAGAGTCTCAAACCTTATTTGGTGAGTTTGCTGCTGGCTGGCCCCATGATGTCACCAGAAGGGAATGTAAATAACTGAGCCCTGCATCGGGCCTTTGCTAAGAGGGCGCTTGAGACTCATTTGGAATTCTGAAGTCCTGCCTTTAGGAATTTCCTCTTACAGTTTGTACAGTAAGAGTGGTAGAGAATGGTGCTCCCCAGCCCTTCAAGAAGCTCATACTTTATTGTTGAAAATATTAGGACCTTCACCTGAGTTGAGTTGGCAAAGTCAGCTTAAATGACCTATGTTTATTCCCTTTAACCACTGAATCCACTCTTAGGAATTAATTCATTGGCAGTATATGAATGCATGGACCTAGTGACCTGTAAACAGGGATAGTTGCTATTAGGGTTTTATATAAGCCAAAGATAGGAAGCCTTCTCAGTGACCAGTATAGCACCACCACTTCTGTGGATGGAATATTATGCAGCTGTTAAAAAGAGCCAGGTGACCTGTATAATGCATGCCCCCTAGGAAATTCATTGAAATTTTGTACTAGTTGTATCAATTTTAATACTTTTAATTAATATTATTTAACCCAATAGTTCAAACTGTTATCATTTGTTTATAATTGCGATAAGAATTATTAATGAAGTATTTTACCACCTTTCTTTGATGTGTGGCCAGCGGCTGCCATCTTGGGCAGTACTGCTGTGTGTAATAATCTGGAACATTCTCAGAAATGCATGATTAAAGGTACAGGACTCTGCATGCCCTGCTACAGTTTGTATAAATTATAAATGTTTGGATGTCTGAGTTCTAGGCTGACTTTATGTCACTTGCATTAATCTACAAGTCAGGGGCCATTATTATCCCATTCTATAGGTAAAGAAACTGGGACTGAGAGAGGGGAAGCAGCTTGCCTGAGGCCAGTCAGATGGAAGTGGGCGAGCAGAATTTGGGCCTTGAGCTCAAACCCCACCATCCCCATAGCCTATGCGTGCAGGAACCCGAGGTGGGCATCTGACCACTTGGAAATGGGCTTATTAGACGTCTGCATGATCACCGGGCCCTGCATGTTGGAAAGGGAGTGTGTCCCAGTGCCCAAAACGTCACCCTCTTGTCAGTGTTCACCCAGTGCTGAAGCTGGCCACTGTGATAAGCCCTCAGTTTCAGAGAGGATCAAGCTGGAATTCAGTCTCTGGCAGAACTGTGTCCTTCCTGCCTCCCATTATTTACTGTCTTTGGGGAGTTAGCTGCTGAGAATCTCCATGATAACAGGGACCTCAAGCAGGGACGCGTTTTCTTGTCCCAGGGGTCATGGGGCCGAACCAGAAGCGTTTCTTCATGTGTGCATGGGGGGTGGGGGTGGAGGAGGGGCAGGCACAGCTCTTTCTTCCCAATTCAAGATCACATTGATAATCTCCAGAAATAAATTAATCTGTAGTCGATGAATCCGTGGACTTCCACCTTGGCCTCCAAGTCAGGGAGTGGTGTGTGCAGTTGTATTAGCTTGGGCTGCCATAGCAAAGTGCCACAGACTGGGTGGCTTCACCAGGGGGCATTTATTGTCTCCCAGTTTGGGAGGCCAGAAGTCCAAGACTCAAGGTGTCACAGGCTTGGTTTCTTCAGAGGCGTCTCTCCTCGGCTTGCAGATGGCCGTCTTCTCCCTGTGTCCTCATGTGGTTGTCCCTCTGTGCGTGTCTGGCTCCCAGTCTCCTCCTCTTACAGAGTCACATTGGATCCGGGCCACCCTCCTGACCTCATTTTCACTTAATCACTCTTTTAAAGAATCTTTCTCCAAATAGTCACATTCTGAGGTCCTGGGAATTTGGGCTTTAATATACAGATTTTTGGGAGACAGAATTCAGGTGTGGCAGCATCTTTTCACCTGTTCCCGGGAGCTCTTACTTGTCTTTATTTGTTCAGCTTGGAATAAAGCTAGAGGAAAATGATCCTTGTATTTGAAAATCAGGTCATATGTTCAGTGCTCAGCACAGCGTTGCTGGCATGTGGTGAACACTTAGCACTTGATGTTACCATCAGTGAGGTGTTGCGGGGTGGGCGGCAGACCTGGAAGAATTAGCTTGGTTGATGTCTGGGGTGGGGGTCGGGGAGTGTTAGCCAGCTCGGTGGTCGGTGCGAGCATAGCATGCTCAGGCCATCGCAGCGGACTAGCTGCGAGGATGCGAGGCCTCCTCAGGAGCATTTTGCCCTTCTTGTCTGACCTGTGGCGTTTAGATTACTGTTTAAGTCTCCTCTTGCTGCTATAACAAATCACCGCAATTTAGTGGCTTAGAAGAATGTGTATTCATGATCTTAAAGGTTTGGAATCTGCAGGGCTGGTTCCTCCGGAGGCTTCAGGTAAAACTGTTCCCTGCATCTCCCTGCTTCTGGAGAGCCCCTTGCCTTGGCTTGGGGCCCCCTCCTCCATCTTCACAGCCAGCAGCCCAGCCCCTTCTCATTTCCCTCTGACGTTGACCCTTCGGCCTCCCTCCCTTGTGATGACACTGGCCCCTCGGCTAACCCAGGGTCACCTGTATCTCGGGCCTTAAATTAATCCCATCTGCAGAGTCCCTTTCACCTCGAGAGGCAATGTTCACAGGTTCTGGGAATTTGGATGTGAGCCTCTTTGTGTGTGGAGGGGGCATTATTTAGCACCATGATAAATAATTTTGTACCTCCCACCAGCCTACCTTAAACTTCACCCACCTTCTCGCCACCCAAGTGCGGGCAGAACATATCTGTGATGGTCCCCTGTGGGCACATCTGCTCCTTGATGTTGATGAGGGCAGTGGCTTAGGTGCTCGCCAGCTATAAGTGGTCCTGCGCATTGTAAGTAGGTTCACTGACTTGGGCAAATCCTGTCAGGTCTTTGGGCTTTTCTGAGAGCCCTGCTGGCTTGGCAAAGGTGCCCTGTCTCTGTTCTCAGGCTCATTCTGCCTGGCCTCTCTCTCCTCTGCCATCACCAACTTAAGAGATCCCTCCTGTCCCTGAGGCGTATGGCTGCCATTCCTTACTCCACGCCCTGTCTCCCATTTCCCTGAGATGTCACACAGTTTCTTTTATCTTGAGCCCTGGCAGTGCCTCATTTAAGTTTCTTGTCTGGAACATGTGCCTTCCTTCTGTCTTGGAATTGGTCCCTCTGCTCATGTGCGTCTGCGCATAACCTCCAGAAACAGGAGTCCGCAAACTGTGGCCCGTGAGCCCGATGCAGCCGAGTCTGTGTACTGCTGTACACCACGGACTGGAACGGTTTTTAAACTTTTTAAAGGGTTGTAAAAACACACAAGAGTTGTGACAGAGACCATATGACCTGTAAAGCTAAAAAGATTTACTGTCTGCCCTTTTTCAGTCAACTCCTGAGTTGAAGCAAGTTAACAAAACTAAGTTCCTAGACAGCAGTAGAGTTTGGACATTGGACAGCTCCCTGGGGTGCAGTAAATAGAATTTCTCTCATTTAAATAACAGCTGTCAAGGTTCATACACAATCCATACAGTTCATTCATTTAAAGTGTACAAGCTAATGATCTTTAGTATTTTTGTAGCGTTTTACAACTGTCACCCCTAAATAATTCCTGAATGCTTTCATCACACCAAAATGAAGCTCAATATCCATTAACAGAGACTCCCCATTCCTCCAGCAGCCATAAACCCACTTTCTGTCTGTGAATTTGCCTGTTCTGGGCATTTCACAGAAATGGGATCACACTCCGTGTGGCCTTCTGTGTCTGGTGCCTCTTACTAAGCGCCATGTGGTCAGGGTGCATAGCGTGTGCCAGAGCTCTACGCCTTTTCATGGCTGAGTGACGTGTGTGGATGGACCACGCTGTGTGTATCTGTTCATCTGCTGATGGACACCTGGTTGTTCCCACCTTCTGGCTGCTATGAATCGTGCTGTTAGGAAGATTTGCCCACCGGGTCCTGTGTGAGTGTGTGCTGTCCTAGGATAGACTCTAGGAGTGGGGCTGCTGGGTCAGCTGGGAACTCCACGTTGACCCTTCCGAGGAGCCACCAGCCTGTTTGCCACAGCGGCTGCCCATTTTGCATCCCTACCAGCTGTGTGTGCGTGTTCTCATTTCTCCACACCCTCACTCGTCTGTTATTCTGAAATTGTGTGCACTTTCTTGAGTTTGCTATTTGAAGAAGCTCTTTTGAACTCAATGGCTTTTTCATCAGGTTTTTAAAAATAGCGAAATGCACCCTGAAAAGTTGAATCAGTATAGAATCATCTCAAATAAGCAGGAAGGACCACTCTCTGCTGCGCCATTCCCCAGGTCCCTCTCCTCGGCGATGTCTGTTAGCAGGTTGGGCACGTCCCCTGGACCTTTGTCCCTGCAGGGACCCACATCACCGTCTGCGCACCTGGGGACAGCGCACGCCCTTTTAAACAGCAGGAGCTCATCCTGCGTTGTTCTGCCACTGGCCTTCTCGCCTAGCAGGTCCCCACCATGTCTTTTAATGCTGCACACAGAGAGCTGCCTCCAGTTCTTTTCATCACTGTGAGATTCCGCTGGACCTACTATGGTAGCTCCAGCTCCTGTGTGATAAACATGGAGCTGTTTCCGTTCTTCTTGCTGTTGCAGCAATGCCATGGCAGCCGTGCATCCTGCACCACTTGGCACTCACACAGAGGCACCTGCCGGGGACTTCTCGGGGAGAGTGGGGGTTGGTCATCTGCGTGGCACCAGGAACTGGAAAAGCGCTGTTCCGAAAGGTCCCATTCTTTCTGCTCCTCCTCGGAGTGGGTCTCTCTCAGTGCCCTGCTCCCATCTCCTCTGTCCCTGCAGCGGCCAGTTTGCAATTGTGCGAAAATGCCGGCAGAAGGGCACCGGGAAGGAGTACGCCGCGAAGTTCATCAAGAAGCGCCGCTTGTCCTCCAGCCGGCGGGGCGTCAGCCGGGAGGAGATCGAGCGGGAGGTGGACATCCTGCGTGAGATCCGGCACCCCAACATCATCACGCTGCATGACATCTTTGAGAATAAGACTGACGTCGTGCTCATCCTGGAGCTGGTCTCAGGTGGGGAGCTCTTTGATTTCCTGGCAGAGAAGGAGTCGCTGACGGAGGATGAGGCCACCCAGTTCCTCAAGCAGATCCTGGACGGTGTCCACTACCTGCACTCCAAGCGCATCGCCCACTTCGACCTCAAGGTGAGCCCTGCCGGGCCCAGGATGGAGCTGGGGTGGCCAGCACGGTGAGGCCCGGCTCACACGGGCGCAGAACGCACACCCGCCCCCTGAACCCATTGCTGCCCAGGAGCTTGAGGGGACGAACCTGGTCAGGCTTGGAACCGTGGGTGGGCTCAGCTGCCCACACCCCTTGGACTGGGAGTGCAGGGGGTTCTCAGGGCAAATGGGTGCTGTGTGTGGAGATGCGGGCCGGCAGAGGCAGCAGAGCCCCCCACTGCCCTGCTTTCCCTCCCCACCCCCAGCCAGAGAACATAATGCTCCTGGACAAGAGCGTGCCCAACCCAAGGATCAAGCTCATAGACTTTGGCATCGCCCACAAGATTGAAGCAGGGAACGAGTTCAAGAACATCTTTGGCACCCCAGAGTTTGTGGGTAAGGCCCTGCATGGTGCGTCAGGGGCCAGGGCTCAGGGTGGAGCGTTTGATTTCTGGCTGGCATGGGGCGAGTTGGGCCTGGCCCCTGGATACCCGGTGTACCACCCTCAGGTTTCCTCTCCCATGTCCTGGCATTGGTCACATGGGAGCTCAGGGCCTTCCTGGCCCAGAGCCAGCCTTGCCCGTGTGCCTGTGTTCAACCCCCACTCCCCAGGTAGTCCCCTGTGGTTGGGGCTGTGCCACTCCCCTTGCCCGTCCCAGTGCTGCCTCGGACACACCCAGCACTTGACCCTGCACCTTCTGTCTCCCTGTCCCCGCAGCTCCCGAAATTGTCAACTATGAACCCTTGGGTCTAGAGGCAGACATGTGGTGAGTGGCATGGGGAGTGGCGGGGCTCAGGGCTGCCAGGCACGAAGCCTGACACATACCTGGGACCGGGCCTTCCTGCTCCTCAGGGAGCCCCCAGCTGTCCCAGGAGCTGCGGGGCCACAGCCACAGGCCGGGACTCAGCCTCTTCTCGTGGTCTTGGTGTTCTTTGGCCTGTGCAGGAGGGACTGTTGCCTTAAACTGGGATGGGCAGATTAGAGCCCATAGGCCAGAGCAGGCCCATGAGCTAGACATGGTTTTCTCATTTTTAAAGGATTATTATTAAAAACAAAATAGACAACACAACAGAGACTATTTGGTTCACACAGCCTGAAATACTGTCTGAACCTTTATAGAAAGTTTGCCAACCTGCTTTGGGGCACACTGGGCCCCGAAGAGCCATGTCTGTGTGGTTTCTGGGGCCACTGTGCTGTCTGCCCTGCCCCTGGCCAGTTTGAGCCTTGACAGGCAGGTGTGGTTGGGCGTCCTTAAGTATCCAACCTTGAGACCCTGGGGCAGAGAGAGGCCGGGACTTGGCAGAGGCCAGCACACCCTGCAAGGAGAGTGGGCTGCAGGCTTCTGGCTTGCTGTGGGCCCTTGACCCCTGGCCTTTGGGAGATTCTGGGGCTGGGGGTGCTCTCCCCATGGCTGAGCTGACCCCTCATCTCCTCTCTTGTGTTCTCTCCAGGAGCATTGGCGTCATCACCTATATCCTGTGAGTTCCTGGTCAGCGCTTCCCCCACTCCTGGGGCTTTGCTGGTCAGGAGGAGGGCCAGGAAGGCTCCCGGGCGGGGACAGCAACCCCGAGCACAGGACTTCTTGTGCTCTGACGGATTGCAGGGCTCAGTGACTCGATGGAGGGAAGAATGAATGAATGAGCGAATGAATGAATTTGTGCAGGAGAGAAAAGTGTGGCTCCTGCCTTGGGGGCTTCCGGAGGGTTCAGAAGGCCCCACACCCTCTGGTGCAGGGCCTGAGCCAGGACTGCGTGTCCCCCTCCCTCTCAGCCCCACTCTGCGCGGAAATGGGGTTTGACTCCGAGGTTATCTCCAACGTTTGGATCGTTGCTCCTCTCCGTCCCCGCAGCAGGCCTGCTCCTGCTGATCTTTATTTCCTTGTCAGTGGGCATAGTGACCACACTTGAAGGGTTCCGAAGATGGTTGTTTTAGTTTTATATTTTTTTAAAATACTTGAGGTAAGTGTAGATGCATGGTGGAGGAGTTGCAGAAACAGCACAGAGTCCCCTAGTCGTGATATCTCAAACAGGGCCCTTAGCAACATGAGCGTCACCGAGGCGCACTGGCCAGCAGCGTGCGGCAGCAGCTCGGGTTCCTCGGGTTTCCACTCACGCCCTCGCTCTGGCCCAGGACCCAGGATGCTTACTGCAGGCGGTTCTCTGACACCAACTTGTGCCCGGCAGTGTGACTCAGTTCTCACACCATCCACCTGGAGATGGATTCGGGTCCCACAGGTCAAGGGCCTGGTCTCACTTCAGATGCCATTTGCAAGTCTGGGTTGTCACCCGTGCTTCTCATGCTTCTGACCTTCTGGCTGTAGATCGGAGGTCCCCGTGAGCTCCTTCTCAGGTTGGATAATTTGCTAGGGCAGCTCCCTCCCAGCACCCGGAAACAGTTTATATACTGTTACCAGTTTATCACAAAGGATATTGTATAGGACACAGGTGAACAGCTAGGTGAGGTCCACGGGGTGTGGTGTAGGAGGGTCTGAGCACAGAGGCTTCGTTCCCATGGAGTGGGGGGGGGCGCCTCTCTCCCAGCACATGGACGTCATCCCTCATCCAAAAGCTCTCTAAAACCCGTACTATTGGGATTTTATGGTGGCTCACCATGGAGGTGTGAGGGATTAAATTGTTGGTCGTTACTGATTGGCTCAACCTCCAGCCCCTCTCCCCTCTGTGGAAATCAGGGGTGGGGCCAGAAGTTGCACCCCTCTGGTCGGTCCTACAGCGTGTTCCCCCGGCTGCCATCCCCAGTCCTGTAGGTGCAGGGGCTTTCCAAAGGTGGCCTGTTAGCATGGACTCAGGTGTGGTTGGAAGGGCCTAGTTAGGAATAACAAAAGACCCTTCACTCTCCTCACCCTGGACCTATTTCAGGAACCGAGGACAAAGACCGGATATTATACCAGAAGAGGTTCCCGCCTTCTTAGTTCTTACTGCTTAAGAAAACTCAAGGGTTTTGGGGGTTGTGTGAGGACAAGGACCAAATATGTACTTCTCACCGTGTGTCCCGGGGTCATGTGCCCAGAGCCCTGCAGGGTGGTGGTGTGGGCGCCTCGGTGCAGCCTCTCAGGAGTCACCCGTGTCCGTGGGTTGTCATCAGCAGTGTACACCATGGCCACGTGTTGGTGTGTCAGCCAGGACTGCCCTGAAAAGTCACCGGTTTTCTCTCCGTAATCACCAAGGAGGGATGCTATGGCAACTTGCCCACACATTTTAACACCTGTCAGTGGCTGGGCAGTGGATTTTTTATGCCCTCTGGTTGGCTAGGGATTGGCTGGGGAGGTTTTCAGGGGAATGTGGGTGTGTGCGGTGGCCCAGGGCCCTGTGTCTGCCTTCCTCTGCTGGCCCCGTCGTGGGCGTGGCAGACCTGGGTGGTAACCCAGGCAGTGGCTTGGTTGTGGAGCAGGCACAAGGAGTTGAGCCCCAAGTCTGTCTTACAGCTTGAGTGGTGCGTCCCCATTCCTGGGTGAAACCAAGCAGGAAACCCTGACCAACATCTCGGCGGTGAATTACGACTTCGACGAGGAGTACTTCAGCAACACCAGCGAGCTGGCCAAGGACTTCATCCGCCGGCTGCTTGTCAAGGACCCCAAGTAGGAGCCCCAGGCCGGGTGGGAGGTCGGGGGGCTGTCCCCGCAGGGAAGGCCAAGGGAGCCCTAGAACACGTCCCTCTGCCACCACCTCCCTGTAGCTGGGAACCAGGAGTGGTTACCCCTGGGTTGGTGATAGCAGTGGGTGGCTTGGGTTGGCCCACACTGTTTCTTTCAAAAGAGCTTTTAATTTGTTGCCAGTGTTTACAGTAGGAAGTCACATAAAATTCCAGGTCACTTTTTTTATTTCCCTTAAAGTCAAAATCCTGACAAGGGAGCCCTCAGCCCCAGAGAGGCACTCCTGTGGGCAGCAGCCTTCCCCTGGTGTGAGCCCCCATTCCTGCTGCCTGCCCGGCCCCTCCCGCGGCCGCCTGGGTACGCGAGACCCCAGTGTGAGGGCTCCACCTTGGCAACAGAGCCCCTCAGGGAACAGAGATGGGCCGGGTGGGAGGGTGAAAATAGGTAAAGGGGATAAAGAGGCACAGAATCTCAGTCGCAATATAAATTAGTCATGGGGATGGAAGTGCAGTGCAGAGAAGAATGTGGTCCGTAGCTGTGTAACATCTTTCTATACTGACAGATGGTAGCTGCTAGTTGAGGCGGCGTTTAGTAGTGTAGGTAACTGTTGTCACTGTGTTGTGTGCTTGAAACCAAATCATATTGTGTATCAGCTATACTTCAGTGAGAAATACATATTTAAAAAGAAAATCCAGGCTCCTTCAAAAAAAACAAACATGGAAACCGTGGAGCTGCTGCCTCCACCGGCCCCTTGATGGGCTCCTTGTTAGTGGCCGAGCAGAACGATGCTTTTGCCTATCTGTGCATTTTAAGGTTTCAGGGACTTGTCTGTAGGCTAGAAGGTGACTTTAGGAGTTTGGGGGTCTCCTGGGCCAGGTGTCTTGAGTTGGCGGTACGTGGGACCGAGAATAGAGCCTGGGGGTGTGGGGCAGGTGGAGCCTGGAAAACCCTCCCTCTCTGCTTGGCTCTTCCTGTGAGCCTTGGGGGACGGGGCAGGTGGCACCTGTGTGACTAACCAGAGGGGGGCTCTTCCAGGAGAAGAATGACCATTGCCCAGAGCTTGGAACATTCCTGGATCAAGGTGAGGCTGGTGGGGCTGTTCCCCCTTAAGGATGGCAGGTGTGACAAGCCCTCAGTATGCAGGGAGGGTCTCCGAGGGAGTGGGCCTGGGCAGGGGGACACCGGGTACACACTGAGACGGCATTGGCATTGTCTCCCTGACACCCTTTCAGGGTCCTTGGCCCTCTGTGCATGCAGAGGGCTACCTTTAGGCCAGGGGTGGTAGCTGCCTGCTGTAAAGGGCCAGAGAATAAGTACTTTCTGCTCCTTGGCGTCTGGCATGAGCTCTGCCACCGTATAAGGAAAGTGCCATGTGAATAGGCATGGTCGTGGGCCAGTGAAATTTTATTCAGGTAAAATAAAACTTTACCCATCAGCCCTGGGCACCCTGGCCTCTCTTCTAGAGGTGCAGGCAGTTCCTTCAGGTCGGTGGTGGGTGGCCTCTGAAATCGACTCTTCCCATCCCCCAGACATGACCCCCAGTGGGCTGGCACCTGCCCCCTGCCCCAGGCATTGTTCCTGTCTCCCTGTAGGCAATTCGGCGACGGAATGTGCGGCGCGAGGACAGCGGCCGGAAGCCGGAGCGTAGGCGCCTGAAGACGGCCCGCCTCAAGGAGTACACCATCAAGTCACACTCAAGCATGCCCCCAAACAACACGTACATCAATTTCGAGCGCTTCTCCAAGGTGCTGGAGGAGGTGGCGGCGGCCGAGGAGGGTCTGCGCGGGCTGGAGCGCAGCCGGCGCCTCTTCCAGGAGGACATAGGGGCGCTGGCAGCCATCTACGAGGAGAAGGAGGCCTGGTACCGGGAGGAGAATGAGAGCATCGGTCAGGACCTGCGGCGGCTGCGGCAGGAGCTGCACAAGACCGAGGCGCTTCAGCGGCAAGCCCAGGAGGAGGCCAAGGGCGCCCTGCTGGGGGCCAGCGGGCTCAAGCGCCGCTTCAGCCGCCTGGAGAACCGCTACGAGGCCCTGGCCAAGCAGGTGGCCTCTGAGATGCGGTTCGTGCAGGATTTGGTGCGAGCCATGGAGCAGGAGAAGCTGCAGGGGGTGGAGTGCAGCCTCCGCTAGGGCCACATGGGGCAGGCGGGCAGGCCCAGAGGGTACTGGGGCGATGGCTGTCCTTTGCAGCCAGGGAAGGGCACTGGGCTGGGGCATGTTCCATGAGCCCAGGAGTTGCAGCCACGGGGTAGGGCTCAGTCACAGGAGGACAGGCTGGTCTGGGCCTCTTCTCCTGCCCCCACCCCCACCTTCCATAGGGCCGCCTCTGTAGCCCGGCTCTCTCCCGGGCCTGCAGCATCAGCAGGGAACTCTGAACTCTGAACTCTGAGGGGTTGGTACTGCCAGGGTGAAATTGGACATGGTAGACACAGGTGCCTCATACCTGGCAGGGCGACAGGGTGGCCACCTTCATGTGCAGGGCCTAGGTCGGGGCTTCAGGCCCTCCACTCCGGTCTGTGCACATGGCCCCTCGGGGGGGCTTTGCCGAGGGACTCCGGGCTTGGGGTTGGAGGGGCCCCAGCGGCCCTGCAGGCACTTCCTCCAGGTCGGCAGTGGGTGGCCTCTGAGACCGGCTCTTCCCATCCCCCAGCCCCTGAAAACATCCCTGGCCCAGGGCGGGGCCCCTGAGCCCCCACTGAGGAGGTGACCCGCCTTGGCGGTGCTATTGGGGGCTGTGGCTGGGCATGGTGCCTGGACTCAGTGATTGAACATCTGCAGAAGCCGAGTCCCTGGGGCCTCCCTGAAGTCCCGGGAGGCCCCAGGTGCTGGGGGTGCACACCCCTCCAGAGCGCCTGTGAAGTACTCATGAGGCGGGCTGGAGCTGTCCCCGCTCCGGGGCCTCAGGATGCCAGTGCCGTCTACCCAGCTCCCTTCTCCAGTGCTGTGTTTTGGCCTGCCAGGGCTCCAGGCCAGCATCCCTTGTGGTGGGCCATGCGGAGTATTCACCCCAGAACACTGCAGAGGCCGAGTTCCCCTGCCAGGGAGCAGTGGGGTCCCTTTGCCCTCCAAGGCTCTGCACTGTCCTGGGGGAGGGGTTGTCTTGTCTGCCCCTGCCGGTGTTCCCCTTGAGCACCTGGCCTGGAAGGTGCTTCCCTGGAGCAGAAGTGGGGGGGTGTTGCAGAGGGCAGTGCCTCTGTGCGCCACTAGGTGCCACTCCCGAGCAGGGTCTTGGCTCCAGGCTTCAATGGACAACGGTCTCTAGCTGGTGGCTGCTCTGAGCTCAGAGCTCTCCTGCAGGGTGTGAAGCAAGGGACACCTTGTTCAACCCTGCCTTAGCCCAGAGGAGTTCTTCAAACAGAGGCCAGCACAGGCCGAGGGAGGAGCCCCGCAGGTGGGACTGGTTCTCCAGCTATGGCTCAGGCCACCAGTTTGCTGCTTGGGGCCGAGGCAGGACCTTGGGACCTGGCTGTGGGGTCCTTCCTCAGGCCCAGGCCCGTCCCTGGGGGCTGGGTTGAGACCCCCTGTACACCCCTCATAAGCTTTGTTGTATCTCATGCATGCCTGTGCGAGCACGTGCCTGCCTCAAGCCTCAAGGAAATAAAGGCCCACTTGCCTGACATCCAGCCGTTTTCTGTGCTCTGACCCTGGTGGGGGGGCAGACAGCCTGGCAGTCACCCTGCTGTGGCCTTTTCAGGCTCTTGTGTCTCCATCTGTCCACTGCCTGTCCCCATGCTACTTGGAAAGAGGAGGGCACACCTGGGGGGCCCCAGAGGCTTTGTGACCTTGGGGTTCTGCCTGTCTCTGGTTACTTTTGCTGCAATGGGATGGAAGTTTCCAGGCAGCCAGTGTGGGGTCAGAGGGCGTTCCTGTCCCTTTATGCCTCCTGGGATGCTGACAGGTTATAGTGGGTACACCTGTCCTGCTTCGGGCCCTGGGTGCAGACTTCATCACAGGGCGCCACCCCCAGCCCAGGGTGCTCAGGAGGCTTGCAGCTGGTGTCCTTGCCACTTCTGCTGCCGCCTGGTGCTGCCGCCTGGTGCAGCCGCTGAGTCTGGAATGTGGCTCCAGAGGGGGAACCTTCTGGCCCTTTACTTCCTGCCCAGGAGCCGAAGTTCTGAGCCTTCAGCAGCCCCCCCCAGTCATCCCTCTATTTCTTCGCTCCATGCACCAAGGGGCACATTTCTCCCAGGGGGTTTTGAATTTTTAAAAAGTTCAGCTATGACTCATAAAATTCATCCTTTTTTCATCTCTTTTTGGTCAACCTCTAGTTTTAACATTTCAGTAAATTTTAGCTCATTGAATGCTCAGGCCTCACACGGGTTTTCCCAAGTCTGTCCGTGACTGGAGAGAGACCAGAAATTCACTTAGGGCTTAAACCTACCCTGCCAGTATATAGGGTCCACCATACCGAAGGGCTGCATCCCCAGGGTCTGTTTGGGGGTAACAGGTAGGTGCCCTTGCTTTGGAGACCATCTCCATCCTGCCGCCCTGCCTGGTTACCCAGGGTAGCTCAGCTCCTGCAGCCTCGGAATCCTCAGTCTGTCAGTTGAGGGGATGGGGAGCCCCTTTGGGGTTGTAGCGCACCTCACCAGGGTGTCTGGCCCATGCAAGCACTTTGCGGAGCCTGCGGGCTAGTAGGCTGTCATTCATTCTGACTGGCAGGCAGACGCAGAGATGGCCCCTGGGGATCCTCTTCTGCTCTTGCTTCCCTTGAGAGCGGGCCTGCCTCGTGGCGGGTTCTAACCAACGACAGCAGAGGTGACGGAGGTCGCTTCTGTGATTAGGCTCCAGAAGATTGTGGCTTCCGTCTGGCTGGCAGACTCCCTCTCCTGCCAGCTATGGTGGCACAAGCTGCCACATTGGAGAGAGAGGCCCACGTGGCATGGAAGAGCCAGCACAGAGTGAAGCCCGCCCACCGCACAAGTGGGCTTAAAGGCAGATCCTTTCTCAGCGGAGCCTCTGCTAAAACCCAGCCCTGACCTGACACCTGGTTGCAGCCTCCTGCGATGAGCAGAGGGCCCAGGTAAGCCATGCCCACAGACGCTGAGATAATGGGCGTTGTCTTAAGCCACTGAGTTTGTGGTCATTTGGTAGGCAGCTATTACTGCCCAGCAATGCTGGTAAAGGTACACGGCAGCCACTTGCAGACTTACTGAAC
Organism: Manis javanica; assembly: GCF_040802235.1. Taxonomy (NCBI): domain Eukaryota; kingdom Metazoa; phylum Chordata; class Mammalia; order Pholidota; family Manidae; genus Manis; species Manis javanica. The sequence goes on along the minus strand of NC_133168.1, from coordinate 95,656,147 downwards.
AACATGAGTTCTGCTCGTTTCCCCTCGCTTGGTGCCCCGTCCATTAGCTGTGCCTTTCATTCCCTTTTCTTCCAGAGGGTGCAATTGGGGTGCCTGTTAGTGCTGAGCCGTCATTTTTGCTCTGAGGAGACTGGCCCACTCAGCCAGTCTGCACAGTGAGGCTCTCTCACTGTGCCTGGTTTGTTGTCTTGCCTACTTCTTAAGATGGGTCAGAGCAATGAACTGGGAGCCACGGATTCCATTCCTTCAGTTGGCAGGAGCCAGGCCAGACCTGCCGGGAGGTTGGCTCAGGATTTGGCTGCAGTGTGTGTGAAGTTGGAATGAAGGGGTTAAAAATGTGTGTCTCAAAGCGAAGCTCAGGGCTGGCCTGCCGCTGAATTGCCTTGGTCAAGTTAGTGACCTTGGGCAGGGCAAGTTACCCTCTGCTGGCTTCTGTGTTCCCAACTGCAAAATGATGGCCATTTCTCCTTCCCTCATCTGAAGCGCTGTGGTGGTTAAGTAGGAGCTCATAGCGGGATTTATAATCATAAAGTGCTACAGTAATACTAGCGTGGGAACCAGCCGAGTCTTTGAGCTGGACGAGACCACCAAAGCTGGCGTTCGTGGGGTGGGTACATCGTCAGACACCAGCCAGAGAGGCGTGGGGTGGGCACAGGGACCACGATGGTGACCCGAGAGCCGCACTGCCTGGCCCCCAAATCCCAGCTCTGTTAGCAGTCATTTCGTCTTTGTCACTGCCTCAGTGACCCCTCCATAAAACGGAAGTAATAGGATCAAGCTCATGGACTGGTTTTTGAAGATTAAGTGGATTTAGATACGTGAAGTATTTAAAACAGTGACAGTGCCAGTTCACACTAGCCAAAAGGTGGGAACGATCCAAATGTGCATGATAGATGAATGGGCACGTGGAACACGCCCCGTGCATGCACTGGAATAGTACTCAGCCTTAAGAAGGAAGGACGTCCTGATGCCTGCTACAGCATGGATGGGCCTTGGGGGCACGGTGCTCAGTGACATCAGCCCGACACAGAAGGACAGATCCTGTCTGGTCCCCCTCCTAGAAAGTTCCTAGAGGAGCTGCATCCACAGACAGAAAGCGGGTGGTGGGGCCGGGGGCTGAGGGAGGGGAGGGGAGTGAGTGTTTCACGGGGACAGTTACAGTTTGGGGAGATGGAAAGTTCTGGAGATGGAGGGTGAGCACGGCTGCACCACCTGTAAACGTGCTTCATGCCGTGAGCTGTGCTCTTAGAAGTGGCTAAGGTGTGACTGGGTGGCATGTGTGCTTCACCACACAGACAGAGCAGGTGTTAAGAGTACTGTGTCTTGATTCACAAGCCCTTTCAACCACACCTGAGTTAGTGCCAATGGGCAACTCGGAGGATGGGGCCGGTGGGCAGGGGGTTGGAGGAATGGAACTTCAAACCACAGCCCTGACCTCCTCTGGGGACAGCAGGGGGGCTGGGGGTTGAGCTGATCACCAGCATCCAGTGGTTTAATCAATCAGCCTACCTGTGGACGCCTCCTTAAAAATCTACAACAAAAGTGGTTCGGAGAGCTGCTGGCTGGTGAGCATGTGGGCCGGGGGCAGTGGGGGCATGGAAGTTCTGCCCCCGCCCTGCGCCTTGCCTGGCGCCTCCTCCATCTGTCTGCCCCTGAGTTGCATCTTTTACAATAAATGGGTAGTAGAGATTTCCTGTGTTCTGTGAGCTTTTTTAGCCAATTATTGAACGTGAGTGGGGGAACCCTGATTTACAGCTGGTTGCTAGAAGCATGGAGGCTCAGACTTGGGATTGGAGTCTGAAGTGGGGGAGCCCTTGGGGCCGAGCTGACCCTGTGGGGTCTGCCCTGACCTCGGGCAGATGGTGTCGGAGTTGCTGAGTGTTAGGGGGACCCCACGCATGGAGTCTTGAGTGTTGTAAGTCGTGAATTGAAAGTTCTTTCATATTCCAAGTCAACTGCAGTGTGACTCTGGGCTCAGTTGGTAGAAGGACAACTTGGGGACACATACAAGGTGCTGTTGTAGGACAAAGTGTGTCCCCCAGAAAGAGATGTTCTGGTCCTAAACCCTGGAACCTGGGAATGAGACCTTATTTGGAAACAAGGTCTTTGAGGTGTGATGAGTTGAGATGAAGTCAGACTGTATTAGGGTAGCCCTATTCCCGTGACAGGTGGCCTTGTAAGAAGGCCATGTGAAGACACAGGCATGCAGGGGAGGGCAGTCACGTGGCCACAGAGGCAGAGGTTGGAGGGACGTGGCCGTGAGCCATGGCTTGCTGGTCACCAGTAGAAGCGGGGAGTGCGGCCCTGCCACGCCTCTGCTGCGGACTCTGTCCTCCACACTGGGGAGAAGATAGATTTCTTTCATTTTAAACCACCAAGTTTAGTGTTCATTTGTCATGTACCCCAGGGAGATATTACAGGGGCGGAGGTTGAAACAGAATGGGTGTCCACCGCTGGGTGCCCGGCGCAGCGCACGGGAAGCACTTCCCCACCCGCCTTGGTGGTGGTTTCTGCAGTTGGTCTGCCCCTGGCCGTTTCTAGCCGTTGGCCCCCTCAGGCCCGAATGGGTCACCTGTGTGGGTGCAGGGTGGCCCCGGACCATGTCCCCGTCTCACACCTCGTTAGACAGGCGGGTTCCCGGCTTCAGGAGGAGGCTTGGCAGGCAGCAGATGGTCCTGCTGGGAAGTTCCCTGTATGGGTAGAATGCCGCTTGGCCATGCCAGGGGTCAGCAGAGAAGAGGGTCAGGAAGGGCAGGTACCAAGGGTGGGGGAGAAGAGGGGCATCTAGGGCCCCACTTGAGGGGGGTTGACTCAAGGACCCACCGGGCAGGGGCCCCCGCCTCACCCAGTGACGTCCGACCGCGTGCCTCCTGGCGGGTGTGCATGATGCTTCGATCGGGCAGATTTGTTGTGTGGAGTCCCCCTTTGGAAGGCGGGGGGGGGGGCAGCGTGGTGCAGTGGCAGGACACACCCTGCAGGGCCAGGCAGATGGGTTTGGGTCCCATCCCGGCCCTGCCTCCCACTTGGGTGTCTGGAAGGCCCCCCTCCCTTACTGATCCCCGGTTTCGGACTCTGTCGGTTGCTTGAATGCTGAAGGTGAGCAAGCACCGCTGTGGGGGCCTCCCAGGGAGCCCTCGGGGACCTCGGCCAGGCTGAGTTTCTTGGATGGGCGGAGCTCCGGGCAGCCGTGCCCCGACCTGGAAACAAGAGCCCAGGGGACAGAAATGCTGGTTGTGGCTAGGCTGTGATCTGTGGGCCACTGAGCCAGTGGCTTGTGTTTTCATCAAATCTGTCACCACGGGTAGGGCGGGAGCCCCCTGTGGGATAAGGGGTGGCCAAGTGCATCATGATACCTGACACCGCACATGAGCGGACAGCTGCTTATGAGTCACAGACTCACAGTCGGGGTGGGGGCTGCAGTGGGGAGGACACCACGGGGCCTGCAGGGCCGCTTGGGGACCTACTTGAGAACAGGCTAGGCTTTGTCATGGAGGGAGGAGTAGGGGGCCCTGGTTCCTGCGGGGAGATGTCATTGGTTGGTTGGAGTGACACTGCAGCTGGCAGGAAAGGACCTGTTGCTTGGGGATCAGTAGGAGCCCTGCCTGTTCCCTGGATCGGGAGGGCTGTCGGGCTAGTTGACCTCATCCGTGGGGGGCACAGTGGGGGTGCTACTCAGGGCCTCCCGGTTCTAGCCACACACATGATTGAGTCCAATTTTAGGCCTTATGCCGCAGCTCGCATTGAGTCACACCATCTGCAGGATGAGTCGACAGTCCTGGCTTTGCATGCAGCCCGATGGGCTCCTGGTTCTTGGTGAACACAGCCACGTCTCTCTCGGTGTTTTGCCCTCCCTTAGGACAGTGGTCGCATCTGCCTCCTAGGGTGGCAGTGAAGGTGGAAGGAAAGGGTGTGTTGGGGTCCAGCACCCCATCAGGTGGCCAGGCATGAGTCCTGTAAATTTTGGGGTCTCGGGGGCAGGATTCACCACACCGCTGGGTCTCGTGGAGCGCTGCCTGCCTCTTGTAGGTCAGAGGGCAGTGTGCGTGCCTGCCGCCCTGGCCCGGAGGCCGTGAGCCAGTGCTGGGAGAAGGGCTGGGGCCAGGGAGCCCTCAGCTGCTGTGCGCGTGACCATACTCGGGCAAGAAGCTGCACCTCTATTAATATCTGGGGTGCAGGGCGGGTTCGGCGGCTCCTATAAAGCCAGCCTTGCCAGCCCCAAGCGGCTCCTTCAGCCCCTGAGACCTTTAGCCCCCCTGTTGTGAGAGAAAAAGAAAAGTAAGTACCAAAATCGTCCCCTGTCCCTCCTCCCAGCCCGCTCAGCGGCCTGGACAGTGAGACACAGAACAGTGGTGAAATGACATACCCCGTGCAAAGGACGTCAGAGACACAGCCCTGGTGGCACTTAACTGTCCTAGGCGGTTTGGGGACCCATCCCAGGGGATGGAGGGCTGTGAGGAGGAGGAGGGGCTGGGCCTTCTCATCTGTGATTGTCCTTGTCCTAGAGGGGATGGAGCTGGGGACCCCCTTCCCGGCCAGGAGAGCACAGAATGCATGTGTCATGGTGAAGTGGCCATAGTGCTGCCTCCCCTCCGGGAGTGGACTGGGATCGAGATCAGGGCGCCCTTCCTACCCACTTCCCCAGGCTCCCAGGTGTCGGTTTCGAAAGTCCCTTCATGGGAAGACTTCCAGGCCAGCCCGGAACGGGCCCACTGGGTCTCCGGATGCCTCTGCTCTGGGAGCCGCCCGCTGGCTCTGGCACCCTCTCCCCTCCCCGAGACCAGTGGTGTCATGATCTTGTTGAACTACGGAGAAGCTTAAAGGGAGTGGGGAGGTGATGAGGCCAGTTTAAGGAGGGTGCCCCAGGCCCCCTCAGAATGCACTGGGTGGATCTGGGGGGCTCCTGGGTGGCAGCGGAAGGCAAGTGGCAGTGTGAGGCCTTCAGGTGCCCTGTCGTGCCTGTCAGTTTGCTCCTCCCCCAGGTCCCAGCCAGGGTCTCCCCCCCCCACCCATTGGCCCTGAGGACGTCCCCTCAGGGGCCTGGTGGCTGGAAGGACAGGGCACAAGAGGTAGGGGCAGACATTGGATGAGACTGCTCTGGGATGTGGGTGGGGGTGGAGGTGGGGGTGCCGGCAGAGTAACTGCTGATTAAGAGGGCGGCTGAGTGCTACTTGATGTGCGTGGCAAGTGCTTGGGGTGGGGGGAGGGTGGCCCTAAAATAGAGCGGGGAAAGGGGGGGTGGGGAGCCACCCTGCAGCCTTGTCCCCCACCTCCAGGACCTCTGCCTCCATTGGTGGTGGCGGCAACGGCATAGATTTCCGGCTCTCTCCTCCCTTGGCCATCAGGGCATTCGGGACAGCACCCAAGGCCAGGGGGCTTGGGGGACTAGGGGCTCCTGAAACGGGGCTTTGCAGAGAAGAACACCTGTCCCATTGCCTGTCTGGTGGGCGGGAATAGGGTCGGTCTCCCCAGGAGGGAGGGGACTTCAGATTGGCTTCCTGCCTGGAGAAGCTGCAACCAGGTGGGGTGCAGCCCAGTGGGGTCCTGCCCACCCCTACGGCCCCCAGCATCCCTCCACTCCCTGGCACCCCAGAGTCCTGCAGGGGACAAGGAAGGGGAGCCGTGGGCAGACCTCCCCCCCCCAAGTTCCTCAGGGCGCAGGGTGACTTGGCCTGGGAGGGTGTCAGCCACGGGACTGCGGGCACGTGGGCGTGTGTGTCGGGGTCTGTACCCATCCTGGGCTCTCAGCCCCTCCCAAGGCTTTCTTTGCACAGTGTGGGGACGGGGCAGGGTTTGAGCCCGTTCTCTGCCCTCAGGTCCAGGTTGGCACTGTGATTTGGGGACTGGGTCGCTCTCGGGTGAGCTGTCCTAGGCACGGTCGGGGGTTGAGCTCCCAACCACTTGGTGCCAGGAGCACCCGCAGTTGTTAACGACCACTGATGTCCCCGATGCCGCCACATGTCCTTTGAGGGGCAGAATCACTGGCTGAGAACTGCTGACCTCAATTCTTGGCCTTGAAGGTTTGGGAAGGTGGGATGCTTAGTGCTGGGTGTCCCGGGATGATTTTAGCTGAGGTGGGAAGTGTTCTAAGTGTTAGTAGTTATGTGCTTTGTTCTAATGCGCATCAAGAAATTTAGGTTCCAATTGACACCAACACCATGACTCTTTAAATGAGTTTATAAAGTCAATAAAATCAGTGATAGTCGTAAAGAAAACTAATAAATGCGTGAGTAATTATAAGGTGTTTTGTAGCCCTGGCCCTGTCGTGAGGGCAAGAGAGAAGGGTTGGCTTCAGAAAGGACCCCAGAGGGCCCTCAGGGGGCTTCCAGGAAACCAGAGGCAGCGGGGCCAGCAGGAGCTCCAGAGGAGAGGTACCCAGGGGTGGCTGGGCCCTGCCGTCAACCCTGGCACAAGACAGTAGACGCTGGCTTCCCACGCTCATCAACCTGGTCTAGAACCCGCTCTCCACCTTTTTGTGGGTGGCCTTGAGCAAGGGGCTCTGCCACCCGAGCCTCAAGTTTCCTCATCTGCGAGAGAGAAATAAATGGTACTCATCACACAGAGTGGTGGAGCAAATTCCAAGTGCCCGTAAACACAGACAGGTGTGCAGCACGGGTAGGTGCCCAGCCCGTGCTGGCGGGGCAGCCAGGGAGGGCAGGTGTCGGGCTTATCTTCACGGTGAGTGGCACTACCAACCTCCAAATGGCAGCAGTGAGCATCCGAAGCACACATTTTTTTATTTTTTTATTGTGGTAAATAATGCATAACATAAAATTACCTAAGAGCACAGCTCACAGCACGAGGCACATTCACACGTCATGCAGCCGACCCCACCATCCAGTTCCAGAGCTTTCCATCTTCCCAGACTGGAGCTCTGTCCCCATGAAGCACTCACTCCCCACCCCTTCCCCCAGCCCCCGGCCCCACCACTCACTTTCTGTCTCTGTGGATGGGGCTTCCCTAGGGACTTCCTAGGAGTGGGATCAGACAGGGTCTGTCCTTCTGTGTCGGGCTTATGTCCCTGAGCTCAGTGTCCCCGAGTCCATGCACATTGTAGCAGGTGTCAGACTGTCCTTTTTAAGGCTGAGTACTATTCCGGTGTGTGGATGGACCATCTGTGCGTCTGTCAATGGACATGGGTTGTTTCTATTTCATGGCTCCTGTGAATAATACTGCTGTGAACATGAGTGTTCAAATACCTGAAAACCTGGCTTTTAATGCTTTTGGGTATATGCCTGGAAGTGGGATTGTTGGATCATTTAATAACTGCATATAACTTTTTGAGAAATTGCCAGGCTGTCTTGCACAGTGGCTGCCCCATTCTCTCATCCCACCAGGTTCCGATTTCTCCACATCCACTTGTTTTCTTCTGCTTTTCTGAACTGGTCACCCGATTGCTACTGTCCTCATCATGCCCAGGGCGACTGGGTGGGGAGGCGGGCTCTGGCTTCCTTTCCCCCAGGCCACCCCTCCCGTCGCCCTGTCCCACTCTGGGCTCTTTCAGGCCTGCCGACCAGCAGATCGGCTTTGCCGTGCTCCGTGCCTGTGGCAAAGGGCAGGCCTTGGCAGGCCCACCAGGTGCTTCCTCCTGGTCCTGCACCAGCGCCCACCTGCCCTCCAGGACACAGCGACTTCGGTCATAGCCGGTCCCACGAGGCTGCCTCCCCCTGCGGCCCTCCACTCCAGACTTTCTATACACCACACGGACAGAAAGTAAATTTCTTTGGCTTTGCAGCCTGCAGCCCCTCTGTGGCAGCCCCCCAGCTCTGCTGTTGCCCCTTGAAAGCAGCCACTGGGAACACATTACCGGGTGGGCATGCCTGTCGGCAGTGCAAATTCTAGACACTGAAATTTGAATTTTACATGATTGGCACTTGTCACAAAATTTAATTCTTATTATTTTTTCCCCCTGACCATTTAAAAATGTGCAACCATTCTTAGCCCCAGGTACAAAAACCATGTACAAAAATAGGCAGTGGGCCAAGTTTGGTCGTAGGTGGCTGACTCATGCACCACACACCCCAGAAATGCTTGTTGAATGCACTGACATTCTTGCCCCATTAAAATGTGTGCCCAGTTTCCTAGCATGACAGTAATATGCTGTTAATGAGTGTATGGGCATCAGTGCATTTTTTATTAAAGTCACAAATGTTGAAAATGCCAGTGAATAAAATAAAAGTAAGGTATTTTTTTTTTTCACTTAAAGTCCAAGAGGATTTTTTTAAAACAGCTTTATAGGAAGCGATTCAACATACCATACAATTTTTCCATTTAACATGAACATTTCGATTTTTTTAAAAATATATTTGAAGGGTGGTACAACCATCAACTACAACCAGTTTTAGAGTATATTATCCCCCCAAAAGCCCCATCCCCATGAAGTCAGTCCCCCCTCCCAACTGCCAACCCCCAGCCCCGGGCGCCCACTAACCCACTTCCTGTCTCTGGATTTGCAGGTCTGGTTCCCCCTGAGGCCTCTCCTTGGTGTACAGTTGGGCATCTTCTGTGTCCTCACATGGTCGTCTCTCTGTGCGGGCGTCCCTGTGGCCCTCTGCGAGTCCAGATCTCCTCTTCTGCGGACACCACGTTGGGTCAAGTCGGATCAGGGCCCACCCTCACAGCCCCATCTTAATCACCTCCAATGTGGTCACATTCCGAGGTCCTGAGGGTCGGGGCTTCAACATACGCGTGGGAGGACGCTGTTTGGCTCAGCATCATCTTCTGTTTTTTGTGTTTTGGCCTCCTTCGATGGGGACCTAAGGCCCCGTGAGGCCTTTGTTGATGTAAGTGCCAGAGTGGCCCCGGCAGCAGGCGGGGTCCTCCCAGCCCCCCTGCCCTCTGTCTGCCCTCGGCTTAGTGCCCGTTCCTTTGTGTCTTGCTTTGTGCCGGGTCTTAAAGCCACAGGAGCAAAGCAGGGCAGTAGAGGTTGCTATGGCCGTTGATCTCTGTGCGCCGGAAGGCTGTGTTTAGAAGGGGCGGCAGCCAAGTGCACCAGCATGTCGGGGAGGCCCCGGGCTGGGGCATCAGTACTGAGCAGTTTCCCAGGGGACCAGGACCTCAAACGTGGGGTGGGCCAGAGTTTGTGGGGCCTTTGCTCAGAGTGGCCCCTTCTGTGACGAAGGGCAGGGAGCCTTTCGGCACCGAGACTGGGCTGCATGGACCCCACTCAGCAGGAAGGTTGGAGGGCAGTGGGGCTGCAGGGTGGGTGAGGGGCAGGCCTCTGGGCACCCCTGCTCCTCACCTTTCAGTCCTTTCCTCGCTGACTGGAAATATAGCAGGAAAGCCTGTCGGGCCCCTCACCACACCTGTGGCCCTACGTGTCCCCTTCAAATGCTAGCCTGTGGCCGGAGGTCCTTCCCCGAATCCTGCCAGCATGTAGGCCTGATCCTTCTTGAGGTGAAATTCATGTAACACAAAGCTAACCTTTTTCAGTGAACAATTCAGTGGCATTTGGTGCATTCACAATGTTGTGCAACCACCACCTCTGTCTAATTCTAGAACGTTCCATTGCCTCCAAAAAGAAGCCCTGTCTCCTGTGAGCAGTCACTCCCCAGCCCCTGGCAACCAGGAATCCACTTTCTGTGTGTGGATTTGCCCGTTTTGGACATGTCACAGGAAAGGGGTCACACAGCATGTAGGCTGTTGCGTCTGGCGTCTCTCACTGAGCACCCTGCGTTCAGGGTCAGTCCTTGGTGAGGCGTGTGTCAGGGTGTCGCTCCTTTCCGTGGCCCACTAATATTCCCATGTAGGCCAGACCACGTTTTGTTTATCCGTCCATCTGATGGACATTTAGGTTGTTTCCACCTTTGGCTATTGTGACGTAATGCTGCCATGAACATAACATGTACAGGTTTTTGTTTGAATAGCTCTTTTCAATTTTGGGAGTATATTCCTAGGAGTGGACTTGCTGGGTGATACGGTAATTGATTCTTTTCTTTTTTTCCCCTGTAATTTCCAAATGTTCACGGGCTTTTGTTGAAACCGTCTGGACTGCTGGACTTCCCTGCCCTTCTGGGTGGAGTGGGGTGAGCTGCTGTGGCTCCACAGCACGCCATGGGGCCTCCCCCTCAGGCCAGGGGCACCCTGTCCTTTCTCTCGTAACCCAGAGCCTCTGGTGTCCACTAGATCTTCTGAACTCCTCTGGACAAAGAGAATAGGGTGTAGGGAGACCAGAGTTCAAAGTCGAGCCCCTTGCAGCCACTGACCATCCCTGAGCCTCAGTCTCCCTGTCTGTGAAATGGGTGTAAATGACAGTCTTCCACAGGTTTTGTGGGGGTCTCAGGGAGACCTGGCTCCTGCTTTATGAAAGTTTCCCAGTCACCTTACAAATGAAGTAGGTATTATCTCCAATCACAGAGAAGATGCCGGGGTGGTGGGTGCAGTGAGGGCTGTGCTCATCTGAGAGCCAGGGGCCCGTTCAGGCCTGGCTGACTTTCTTTTTTTTTGTTTTATTATTATTATTATTATTTAATTTTTTATTAAGGTATGATTGATATACACTCTTATGAAGGTTTCACATGAAAAAAACAATGTGGTTACTACATTCACCCATATTATCAAGTCCCCACCCAGACCCCAACGCAGTCCCTGTCCCTCAGTGCAGCAAGATGGCCCAGCTGACTCCCCAGCCCCCACTGTGGGCCATGCTGCGCTGCGTTCAAAGCTCGAAGGAAATGTCCCCTCTGAGGACACGGGAGGCGCAAGGACCCCGAGCAGCCCCGGGGCCACCTCAGCATAGGTTCAACAGGCGAGACTAACTGCCTGGGGTTCTCAGGGATGCCCCCGAAGCCGCCAGGGAGCCAGGGAGAGGGGCAGGAGGGTGCCTCGGTGCCTCAGACACAGCACACTAGAGCCCCGCCGTTAAAAAAACAGACCAGATTTAATACTTAAGCCGCTGTGAGGTTACAGAGGCATCTCGAGGTGGGATCCTGGGGCCTCGATATGCTGAGCTGGGAGTGGGGCCTCAGGTACGGACTCCCTCAAGGGAAGCGGTCACATGTGATCCAGCCGGAAAGCCACAGCTCAGCTGTACCGTGGCTACAATCCTGTGTGGCTCCCTGGGCGGGGCCCCTTCTCCCCCAGCCATGCCTAGGAGTGGTTCAGAAGGGAGTTCTGAATATCTTCCAGAACTTGGTGGAAGAGCTCCTCGCGGGACTTCATGCCGTCCAGGTACACTGCAATCAGAAAGGCCATGGTCAGGGAGCCTGGGGCCGCCACCAGGAGGCAGGCGGCCGGCTCACAGGGACGTGGGCACACTGCTGGGTCAGGAGGGGGCTGACCTGCAGAGCCAGAGTCCAGCTGACCTGGACTAAGATGGCCCCCAGGGCCGAAGCACGAGGGACTGTCAGGGTGACTGGAGGAGGGACTTCCAGGTCTCCCTAGTGGTCCTGGAGGGGACGGGCTGGGTTCAGCCTCCCCCCAGGGCCAGGCCTCATCCCACCCAGGGGCTTACCCACTTCCACGCCATTGGCCTCCATCTCCCGCTTATACTTCTGGTACATGGGCCACACGTGGCCGTCAAAGAGGCCCGGGGGATCGGGGACCGGGTAGCTTCGAGTGCTGGGGGGAGATGGGCGATGATGAGCGACACCCAAGCTCCCCAGGGCGGTGCCACAAGCAGGGCTCGGGGCTGCGAACTAGGTCAGGGATGTCACCACTGAGGAACAGGAGGCCCCGTGGAGTCACAGGCTCCACGCTGGGCTCTGGTGCCCCGGCTTCCAGCATTTTCACCCTGTGGGCCCAGAGGATGCCCAGGGCAGGGCCTGGGTGGGCCCCATTCTCCAGAGCCCGGGCTGTGGGCCTCTGGGAGCTAAGTGCCTGCAGCTTCAGGGCGGCCATATGTCCAGTGAGCATTATGGGGTTCCCGGGCCCTGCCTGGGATGCACACAGGGCCCTGGGGCCCCAGCCCGCCTCTAGCCTCACCTCCTCCTCCACTTGCACTCTCCATACGGGATGGCCAGGAAGTACCGTCGGCTATACAAGTCCACCAGGGGCCTGGCAGGGGTGGGCACATGGTCAGCACACACGCACTTTCCCTCACCGGGGTCGGGGTACACAGCTGCACAGCCTCGGCCTCCCGGGACTTCCCTAGGTGTTGAGGGCTGGGGGCGTCTGGGCCAGCTGGTGTAGGGGTCAGGGAGGGCACCCGCATGAACCAGTCTCCTGTTACGCCCAAGGACATCCCCGCAGCAGCCCCCCCACTTGGGCAGACCCCGAGAGAGATGCTGTCATGCCCAGGGTCACACGGTGAGGTTGGGGGTGCAGCCCAGCCCCCTGCTCTGCCTTAGGAGGGCTGAGGTTCCAGAAGGATGACTCAGGTTCCCTAAGAAACGGGGTGTTAGCCCCAGACACTTGAGCTGAGCCTGGCTCGGCCCCTGGGCCTCGGCCTCCTGTCTTCTGAACAGAGGCTAAGCCAACAGGCCGCTGGGGGCATCGGGATTGTCTGGGGCTTGGGCCGCAGGTGCTCACGGGTAGCTGTAGAGCAGGAATCCCTCCAGAATGAGGATGTAGGTGTCCGAGGCGTCCAGCTGGACGCTGTGGGCGCGGGTGAACTTCTGGGGGCTGCCCAGCCAGGCCTGCACAGTGCTCAGCATGGCCCCCATGTCCAGGGACTCCAGCACTGGGGGCAGGAGAGCAGGTGTGGGTGGGGCCGGGGGAGGGGGACCACACAGGCGGGGGGGCTGGGCTGCCATCTGGCCTTACCGTCCCACTGTTTGAAGCCGTCCTCCCCAACTGCTATTTGGTCTTGGGGCTGAAACAGAGGACCCCAAGCCACGGGCTCAGTGCCGCCTTCCCACCTCATCCCCACCCTGGCATGACGCACCCTTGGTGGGCACCTCGGTGCCCGGAGAGGCCCCAGTGAGGGGCCTGGGGCCTGTGGGTGGAGCTGCGGGCCCTGCCGCCCTGCAGCTGATGCTTACCGGCTCCCAGGTCCCAGCGGGGTAGGAGTTCCAGGCTGGCTGTCAGACACCCACGCCCACCCCCTGCACCCTGACTCTTGGAACCCACAGGGGAGGGGACTTTGCATCCATCATCTCATTGTCCCTCACCCTCCGCAAAAACATCAAGGGTGGGCTCAGAGCCCATTTTGCAGATGGGAAAGTGGAAGTATTTCCCAGAAGGCCACAGCAGCCCGGGTGGCACAGCCCCTCTGGGAACCACAGTTTCCCCATCTGTCCAGTGGGGAGTGGGTGTCCAGGTGAGAACACCTGTCTCTCGCTCTCCTGGCCCGTGTTAGCCCAGGCCACGTGGGCAGTGGGCAGTGGAGGTCCCCTTCTCGGGGGGCCGCCTCCCTCAACCCCAGACAAGGGAGCCACCTTGAAAAAGTCATCCTGGTGGATGGCGCAGCAGTTGGGCAGCGCTTTGAGCAGGCTGTTGGTCAGCGTGGTCTTGCCGCCGTTGGTCACGCTGTGGAGAGAGCACAGCAGGAGGCTGCCGGGTCCCCCCTCTGGGTCTGCGCAGGTCTGAGGGGACCCCAGAATCAGACTCCAATATAAAACACAGAACTGTAAAATCATAGAGCGAAGATGACATTTGTATTCATCTAGAGTCAGAGGAGGCTTTCTAAGCAGAAAAAAGGGGCAGAAAGTCTTAAAACCAAAAAATAGCTAACATACAGTCTTAGCTCACGCCAGAGGCATCTTAAATGCTGTTTTACATGTGTAGACTTTTTTCAGTGTCATTGCAAACCCAGGAAGTGGGGCCATGAGCTTATTTTTACAGACAAGGAAACTGAGGCACAAGGATGGTTTAGTCTCCGTGGCATTTAAGGAAAAAAAAAAAAAGCCAAAATATTGAAACAAGTACAAACTGGTGGGGAAAAAAATTGCCATGGGAAGACCAGCAGTTTACTGCAAACCTGACTGAGGCAGTTAACTCAGCAGTCAATTTACTGCCTTGTTCGAAACCAAGAAAAGGCAGAAAAAAAGGGAGTGGGGCCGGGGGTGGGGGTGGGAATGCAATTGGCCAAGTCGGGTGACAGGCTTGCTCTGGGGCCTCTCTGGTTCTATGCTGAAAGTCCCAAATCCCAGGGACACCTCAGTCCCAGGGAAACCAGGGCGATGGTCACCTCGTGGCAAAGAGACTGAGGACCGAGAAGAGTAACTCAGCTTTCCTGGGAATGAGTGTCCTTTTCACTCCATTGTCCCTGTCCTCAGTGTCAGGGGCTGCGGGGGTGGGACAGGGGACACGCTGCAGCCATTTAAAAGGGCTGATGAGGAGGGGGCCTCCATATATTGTGGGGGAAGCAGGTTAGAACAGACCTGACTTTAATTTGGGTTGTTACTAAAAGGCACATTTTGCACTCAGGGCCCAGCACAAAGTGAAATGTGCGGACCCTTATTCAAATATATGAGGAATTTCAAGAGGATGATGGAGTATTATGCCAATGGGATGCCTGAGCCAACCCTGCTTAAGCCAAGTGGCTTGCGAGCATCTTCTTGAAAGGCCTCCTAATTGGTAATTACATGGAGAGTTTGAATCCTCCAGGCAGGCCAGGCCCCTGCCTGAGGTCACACAGATGTGGCTTCCAAGGCAGGTGCCACAGTCATGCTGAATGGCACTGTGAGGGCCCCTGTGCCACCTGCACATGTGTCTGCCCTGGGTGGGGCGGAGGGGTGGGCTAGGACTGGCCCCAGTGCCTTAGGAGGGTCTGCCTGAGCTTTTATAGTCTTCTGTCCCCACTGATTCCGGATTGTACACTGAGTACAGTGAGGAAAAATTATTTCCATTTGGAAATTTAGAATTGGACCCCTCACCCACTCCATTCGCCTCCCCGGGGGTGCCAAGCTCCCAAGGGCCGAGATCCCCTCCCCACAGTTAGAACTTGGGCAGTGGGCCCTGTGACTCCATGCCCCCGGCAGCCCCCCGTTCATCCCAGCCTCCCCACACTCTCACCCTCCGATGCCCACGATGTACTTCATGTTGGCGAGGAGGGGCGGCGGGGACTGCGCTTGGCTGGCCAACTCCCAGGCTCCTGGCCGGGCCCGACCCCGCAGTGCGCTCCCGCGTCCCAGCTTCATTGAAAAAACCCCTCACCTTTATAGGTCCGCAGCCTGGAGGCCGCCCTGGGGGAGGCCGCCTGCGGCCTCTGCGGAGAGCAGCCCACGAGGTCGGGGCGCGGGGGTTGCCAGCACCTGTTCCCCCCGATGGAAATAGCTCCTCACTGTCTTTTGCCTAAATTAGTCACAGCGCGGCAGGGGGCGGGGAGGGGACGGGTGGATGTCATCGGGCTGCCCCGCCCCTCCCCTCCCCTCCCTCCCCCTCCCGCTCCCCCCTCCCTCTCCTAGCCAGAGATAACCCGCCACACATCTTCCCTAAAAATATACCACCCAGTGTGTCCCCTGGCCTGACCCTGACATTAAGGCTGGCAGGTGGCACCGACGAAAGGGAACGCAGGCCTCCCCCAACTTGGCTCCAGCACTGCGGCAGGCCGGCCCCAGAGCGCCCCGGCCCCTTGCCTTTCCGGGACTTCCCTTTCTAAGGGGGTTGCAGCCAAGATGGGCTTAAGGTCCAGAGTGGTCAGTGCCAAGATAGCTTCACTCCCGTAACCCAGTCGCCAGAAAACCTCAGGGTGACTCCACCGACTCATCGCTCATCCAGGGCCCGGGTGAGGCCTGGAGTCACCGGTTTGGGTAGATCTGGGGGGAGCTTGACCCTGCTGACAGCCTGCTGTGGTGCAGCTGGAAGCCAGGGCCTGCACGTGCCAGGGTCCGAATGGCTTGGAGTGCGTGAGTACGTGCCGCCCCTGCAGACGAAACCTTTGGTTTCAGGACTCCATGTCTCTCGCTCGTACAAAGGACTTAAGACCCCAAGGAGTTCTTTGTTTAAATGGATTATAGTGTCTAGATAGTATTTACTACATTATAAGTTAAAGCTGAGAAAAATTTAAAGCATTTTAACATTTAAAAATATTAACCACTACATGGTAACTATTTTTGTGAAAAAAAAAATAGTGGTGTTTTTTTTCAAATAAAAAATGTAGGGAGTGAGCCTGATAAAAATGGAAAACTTTTGTGCAGCCAACAACATGAAAAGACTAACCACAGAACAGGAGAAACTATTTGCAAGTCATGTATCCAATAAAGGTTTAGTATCCAGAACATATAAAGAACCCTTGCAAGTCAACAACACAAAGACAAACGGCCCAGTGTGGAGCCGGTGCGGGGTTTGAATAGACATTTCTCCGGAGAAGGGGGCCAGCGAAGCCTGTGAAAAGATGCTCATCATTACCGATCAGCAGGGGAATGTGGATCACAAGCACAGTGGGAAAGCTCTTATGCACTCGTATGGCTGTGATAAGAAGGACACTGACAGCGTCCGAGGAGGACCAGGAGACATGGAAACCCGTGTATTTTTGCTGCTGGGGACGGAAAGTGGTGCAGCTGCTCTCGGACACAGTGTAGAGATTTCTCGAAAAGTTAAACACAGGATTGCCATGTGACCCACAGTTGCCCGAGAGAATTGAAAACATCCCACAGAAGCTTGTACATGACTGTGTAGAGCTGTATAATTCACAATAGCCAAAAGGTGGAAACACCCCAAATTCCATCAAGAGGTGAATGGGTTAGCACAAACGTGGTCCATCCGCACAGTCTGGAATATTACTCAGCCGTGGAAAGGAGTGAAGCTGTAACACACACGGCAGTGTGGCTGGACCCCAAACACATGATGCTCAGTGAGGGACGCCAGACACAAAAGGACACATACAAAGAGATGGTGGCTTTCTCTGGGTTTGGGCCCCCAGAGACAGGTGGTTTTATGAAGGAACGTGGGGAGAGAGAGGGAGGATGCCCTGCCTCCACCCATCATTTACCTGCCCCTCAGCAGGTTAGAGCTGCTGCCACAGGGCCTTTGCACTGCTGGTCTGTTTTCCAGAGACTGAGGCCCTCCTCTTACCCTCCTCCCTCTGGCTAACTTTGACCAGACCATAGTGTGTCATCTTGGACATCCCCTCCTCCAGGAAGCCTTTCTGGATCTTCCACACAGGGAGGGCCAGTTCTCTGCTATGTATTTACAAGAAGCCCAATATCCTCACCCCCAAGGCCTGCCCTGTTTGTCCCCTATGACCTCTACAATCTCCCTCCCCCCATGTCCCCTGCAGGATCTGCAGAGGCCAAGACAGCTGAGAGAGACAGAAAGCGAGTTATCATGTTGATAACCTGGTTAATGGACTCCCTGAGCGGCTATTACTGACCTGAACTGCTATTTAGGTCAGGAGAGGTCAGAGGACACAATGACCCTTGCTTTGAAGGTGGCCTCCAGGGGCAGAGGGAATAAATGGCTGTGACAATGTGTCTTCCCGGATGGCCTACACCTTTCTCCTCCTCCCACCTCCAGCCCCTTCGAGCTTCTGCTTTGTCTCCCTCTGGACCTCAGTTTCCATGACTGGCATTATGGCTGGACCTGTGACCCCTGAGCGCCCATCGGGCACTCAGCAGGCGGGCAGGGAAGCTGGCTCCAGGTTGTGACCTCTGGCCCAGTTTCTATAACAAGAATTTCCTGGGAGCCTCCTCCTGGGGCACGTGGCCTGGCAGTGCACCTCTGGGAGGCCTCCGGGTGCCGCTCACCTGGCACGCAGGCTCCTGATACAGACATGCCCATCCCCAGGCAGCCCGGGTCCAAGGTCATCAAAAGTGGCTGTCCTGCCATAATTGAGTGAGTGAGGTTTTAAGAAGCCCCTTTGGGTGACTATAGAGACTCAGTGGGATGGGGAGAAAAGGGGTGGGCCTGTCACGCCTCAACTGGGAGAGGCACCCTGTGATCCAGCACCAGCTCTGCCCCTGGTCCCTCCAACCCCCGGCTCCGTGAAGCTCCACCCACTCCTTTTGGGGCACGCCCCCCCCAGTCCCTGTGAACCATTCCCTCCAGGAAGGACACTTTGTCTGACACAGGATCAACGCACCATCACCAACCCGATGGTGACTTTGTGCAGACGTCACCCCTGCCACAGCATCCTTGACACCAGCAGTTCCCAAAGTCCCAGGCATGGACACCACCTGCACCTGGTGCTGGAGGTGGAACTGTGACTGTTTGAGGGGGCACAGCCCCCCCAGCCAGCCTGTGTGACCCTGGGCAAGCCACATGTCCTCCCCGGGCCTCAGTCTCTCCTGGGTAACAGGGTTACTGTGCTAGGAGGGGCACAGGCTGTTTTTACTGTTATCGGTATTGTTATTATGATACTGTGATCTATGGTAAGAAATACATATCTGGTCTCAGTCCCACTTCCTGGCACAGAGCTCCTAAAACCCTTGGAATTGCCTAAGTGATAAGCAAGAAAAGATAAAATCTTTTGTTACAATATTCGGTCCTTGTCCTTGGTTCCTGAAATATCTCCAAGACAATGAAGGCAGAAGAAGCATCTTTTGCTATTTGCTATAAACCCCTCAACCAGCACCATGAAGCCTCCACAGAACCCCCGAAGGACGGGGTTTGGACAGCCCCCAGGTGGGTGGGCCGTGGAGGAGCTGACGGGCGGCGTCTGGGAGACCATGGAAGCTCTGCCCCCTGCCCCGTACCTGCCCGCCGCCTCTCCGTCTGGCTGTTCCCGAGTGAGATCCCTTATAATAAGTGGGTAATCGACTAAGTAAACTGTTCTCCTGGGTTTTGTGAGCGGTTGACGGAAGATTGAGGGACCTCCGATTTTTGGCCAAGTGGGACAGGAGTTATGGGTGTCCTGGGGACCCACTACTGTGACTGGCGTCTTATGGGGCTCAGCCCTTAACTTGTGGGGTCTGCCCTAACTCTGGGTGGTGTCAGAATCTAGGTAAATTGAAGGACACCCAGCTGGTGTCTGACAAGAATGACAGAATTGCTTGGTGTGGGGAAAAACCCCTACATCTGGTGTCAAAAGTGATGGTGTGAGTGTAGAGGAAATAGGGGTTTCCCTTTCAATAATAATAGGATAATCATTAATGATCAATGATTATTTGTGGAGTTATTATTAACTACCAACTTTTGTCTGGTTGGATTCCAGACAGAATTTGAGACAGGAAAAGAACTTGAATCGCAGGCAGCCGGAAGGGTCCTGGGAATAACCCTGAGGGGCCCCCATCCAGCAAAGGGAGACAGAAGCAAGACAGGTTATGGCCCCCGGTCGCCCGAGGTCACCGGGCACTTGGCTGTGCGCCTCCCATTGTCATTAAAGCTCTTTCCTCCAGACCAGCGCCACACTCCTTGCAAGTAGACACAAGTAGTAAACCTCCCTTCTCTGTTACAGTTTATTTCCACATAAAAATCCCCCAAAGCTCCTGGAAATGTCTGAACACGGCAATGGTCATCATAATGAATTGCTTTTGTTTTTTAAAAACCGCAAAACTCGCCATTGGAAGGATGGGTGTATGAGCTATGATTTTGGGAGAGGACTTGACCCAGGTGTCACAGGAGGAAAGCCCAACGTCCCATTATGAC
This sequence comes from Manis javanica, assembly GCF_040802235.1. Lineage (NCBI taxonomy): Eukaryota > Metazoa > Chordata > Mammalia > Pholidota > Manidae > Manis > Manis javanica. Next base: position 95,636,743 of record NC_133168.1, on the reverse strand, counting down.
AGGCGCCTGGGGTCCATTGCATTTTGGCCACAGCTGCCCCAGAGATACAAATGGTTTGCATAACCAGTTTTGGAAGTCAAGCCCCGGATGTAGTGGCCGTGTGTGGACAGAGCTGTGCGGCAGAACTTCTCACACCTGCGGACAGGTGGCTGGTCCCGAGACAGCCTCTCAGGGGGCTCTCTTTTCTGGAAGGGGCTGCTGTGGCCAAGTTGGGGTCCTTCGATCCACTTTCCTATTGTCCGTGGCTGCTGGTGGTCCAGAGGGGTGGTGGGCGGTTCCTGTCGGAGTTGTGTGGCTAGAATCTTTAGTCTGTGGGCTGCTTCAGGGTAAAATGGGGTCTGTCCTTTTTTGACCCTCTGTCACCTTTATAGGCACTCAGTAATTGTCAGATTGGGTAGAACGCATCAGTTCCTATCTCTGGCTTCTTTTTTTGAGCCTGTAGCAAGGGACAAGCCTTCCAGAAGTTACTGCATTCTTTGGGGTGGGAGTGTGGGGCCTTCAGGGCCATGGGTCAGACTCCAGTGAGCAGAGCTGGTGGCCACCGGAGCCTGCAGTTTGGGGCAGCCTGGCAGATGCCTGGAGCTCCTTTTGTGAGAAGAGGTGCTCTGGGTGGGGGCGCGTAACAAGCAGACCTGGGATGGTGAGGGCCTTTGGGAAGGCAGCCTGGAGAGGCCCTTCCGCCAACCTGCCCCTGCCTCAGGCTCCCGCTAACACACTGCGGCCCAGAATATGGTCCCTGTCCTTTATTTGACATTCAGGAAACAGCAGAAACACAACTTTAAAAACCCCACCCGACCTCTAAATAGCCTGGCCTCACCGGGACACTGCTGGGACATAGAAGATACAGGCCCATAGCCACCCAGAAACCCCATATTTCTCAAGGTGGAAGCCGCTGGCATTGGGGTGGGATGGTTCCTTAACGTGCAGGGCTCTCTGTCGTGTGGCAAAGCAGCGGACATCCCTTTCTGGGGACACTAAATGCCAACAGCATCCTCCCACTGTTGGGATAACTCAGAACGCATCCCATGATGTCCCAGGTTCAAAAGCATTTGACATCTCTGCCAAGGGCAAGAAACTCACACTCAGAAACTGGGGGGGCAGGCCGACCAAACCCCAGGGACACCTGCTAAGAAGCCAGCTACTGAGCTGCTAAGGGGGGCCCAGAGACTGTGCCCACTCAAGTTTACAGAAATAGAGACTCTCAGGATTGGAGGGACCATATTCTTTAAGCCCTGTCCAGCCTTCTCTTCACTGTCTCCAGAGACGGGGGTTGGGGCTCACTGCCTCTAGCGGCCACCTGACTGGCGTTTGGACCACATTAGAAAAATCCATCTTTTGTCCAAGGGAAGGGTGCCTCCTTTGAATCAGGTGGCCTAGCAACCAAAGCCACTCGATTTATTTCCCAAGTGAACTTGAAAACACTCGTGTGTCCAGTACCCTGTCTCTTCCTTTCCCTTGGTCTGCATTTCTGAGATGAGCCTATTTCAGAGCTGGGTTTCTCTCGGTGGCAGCCCAAGGGGTGCCTCCTAACCCCGTGTTGAGGGGGTGCTGGAGAAGTGGGGACAGTTGAGTTCATTCCCTAGGTAGGAGGTATTGGTCGGGACTGCCCTGTGGCGTGGCATCTGTGGTAAAGGGGCTTGAGAATGTTCTAGGTTGGGGGGTATGGTCTTGCAACCGTCAGACCATGATGGTCACGTGGCTCTCACGCTGTGGGCCTCTGACGCCCCTAGAGAAGGTGGGTGTCATGAGAGACGAAGAGGGCTGGGCAAATGACATGCCATGAGGTTAGAGGCTGGGAGGTGCCGAGAGCCTGGCATTGCTGGGGGCTGAGCTTCTAGGCCGGGTGTCCAGGGCTGCAGGGGCTGTTCTGGGAGGAAAGGCACAAGAACGAATCCAGACCTGGCCAGGAAGCCAGTGGGTGTCCGGCTCCAACCCGGGCCAGGTGTCGGTCGAGGAAGAGAAGGGTCTTGAACCAAGACTTTGTGCAGCTACGACGGGTCTCTGAGGCCACCAAGGGCACGTGGGTCATGCCCTGTGCTTCTCGCTCTTCTCTGCCGTGAGCTCATGCGTGTGGAGGGGTGGAGGGCTGAGAACCGGGTCCTTTTCTGGAACGCACTAATACTGCATCACGTGAAAAAAATATCTCCAAGCAGCTAAAAGGATGCCAGGTTTCAGAGATGGATGGAGGAGACGGGCACCGTCCAAAGACTGGGGCTCGGGATGAGGTGGGGACGAGATCCAGGGCCAGAGGGTGTCTGATGGGGGGGTTCTTGGCATCTGGAATCTTCCTTCCTGTCTCTCTCTGTAATCTCAGCTCAGGACATGCTGGGGAGGGAGAAACACAGGCCACATTATTATTGTGGTTTTTAAAGAGGGTGGAAAATGCTGTTCCATGTGCATGGAACCCAAAAGAATGATCTCATCTGGCTTCAGTGGGCCCTCAGCAGCAAGAGTGGCACCTGCCCTTCAAGGTCTGCCACCTGCCACCCACCTCACAGGTGTGGTTCTGAAGGGAGCGACTCTCTCAGTGCCCCAGCAGAACAGGCCCTAGAGGTGGGGCCCTAAGACCAAAGGGGAGTTTCAGCCCATTTACTTGGCCACTCACCCCATCCACCCATCCATCCACCAGTCCGTCTATTCACCCTTCCGTCCACCTACCCATCCAACACCCCTACTCCCCATTCACTCACTTATCCATCCACCCAGCCACCCATCTGTCCATCTATCCATCCATTGCTATGATTTTTTTGTTTTTAATCATTAAAAAATTGTAAACATTTATTTTATCATTTCTACCCAAGGACTCCCAGGAAAGGGTCTAATTCTTCATTTCTGATAGCTGCTGACTTTCGCTCGTGGTAGATGATTTCCTTGTGTTTTGTGTCTGTGGATGTGAACTCATCTCCAGAGGGCATGGATTGAGATGATCTTGTCAGAAATGCATTAGGAACTTGCTTTGGCTCAGTGTTCCCAGGGCAGTCCTGGGCTCTAACACCACTTCTGATATTTATTTTCTGAGCTTGGGGTTTCCCGGGTCACATGGGTAACGTGAAGGCATGCAGCCAGGCCACGGTCCAGATGAGTAGAAGAGTGTGTAAAGGATGAGGACTTAACAGTGCATGTCCCAAAGAAAGGTCTGGTCCTTTCCCGGCTCCTGGTGGTGGTGGTGGTGGTGGGGTCACGTCTCAGCCCTTAGAATGTCCTTGCTTGACCTGGGAACCTGGGTCATTTCAGATAGCCTGTGCTAACAGTGCGTTTAGGGTGGGGGTTATCAACTCAGCCTCTGCAGAGGCTGGAGACTAAGGTCAGCTATGTGGGTGTCAGCCATGCATGTGTGACTGCTCCCCGGTAAGTACCCTGGACACCAAGACTTGCGCACCTGTCCCTGATTGGCAACATTTGCTGGGAAGTGTATTGCTGGGAGGGTAAAGGGCTATCGAAAAGCCCTCCTGGGAGATGACAGCTGGGAGTTCATGCCTGGTCTGTCCCGGCCCCCACCCCATGACCTTTTTCCTCTGTGTCCATCCATCTAGTGTAAAAACCAAAATTGAACACGTAACTTAGCTTTGCTGAGTTCTGTGAGTCCCAGCAAACCACTGAAACCAAGGGTGGGCTCCGGGACCCTGGACACCCAGAGGGGCTTTTCCTGGCATCTGGGACTGGGCAGACAGTGCGCCGTTTGGCTGAGTTACATCCGGGGCTCCAGGGGCCTGGCTTCAGGTGGGCATCCCAGGCAGAGCTGACCTGTTGTTCAGCTCCGGAGCCTCATGTCGCTGGCGCCCTCTGGAGTTGTTCAGGGACGGGATGCCCGGCCCCAGGGGAGGCCCAGTTGTCATCGGAACCACGGTCCCTCTGCCTCTCTGGTGCAGTATTCCCCCGCCCCAAGTGATAAATTATGAGGCAGTTGTCACAGGGTGGGCTCTACTTAGAATATCTAAAAAAAAAGGCACCAAGATCTCCCTACCTCCCACCCACCTTTCCTGATCTTCTGTGACCGGAGCAGACCTGTGGAAGATGGAGGGAGTCTTAGCATTATTTGCCTATTTTGGGATGGGGGGGCTTGGTATTTGGCTGTGAGCCCCATGAGGGCTGACCCAGCTTTGTCATCGTCTGGTACAAAGCAAGTGTCAGCACGTGTCTGCTATGTAACAAATGAGCCGGCACAGGCAGTGGTGAGGGTCCTAGCTGAGGCCCTTCCAGGATGCACAAGACCGCTAATGTGGCTCCGGGTCAGCCAGGTCCAGGGAAGCCGAACCGGTCCCTGGGGACTTGCATAAAGGTGCTCAGCCAGAACCTTCATTTGAGAGCAGGACCTGGTCTCCTGGCCGCATCGGCTGCCCACAGTCCCTGTGCCTGGCCTGTGCTGGATGCAACGGGAGGAGGGGGTGGTGCTGAGATGCAGCCACTGCCCCCCAGGAAGCTCAAGGACAGGAGGAGGGTATGTCCAGTGGCAAACGCAGGAGGAGGACCCAACAGAAAGAGACAGAAAAGGCGGAGGGTCAAGGACGGGGGCGGAGCCAGGCGGCACCTGTCCGCACATCCAGGGCGAGGCACTAAGGACCTTCCGTGGATAGTCACTGGATTTCTTTATAAAAGGAAGAGGGCAGGGAGAAAATAGGGGCAACTGTGTAACAGGTACGGGGTCTCTTTTAGGGGTGATGGAATGCCTTGGAACTAGAGAGAGGTGCTGTCTGCACAGTACTGCCAGTGTGCTAAATGCCACTGAATTGTGTGCTTAAAGTGGCTCGTTGCATGGCATGTGAATTTGACCCCAACAAAATAAAGAGCGGGAAGGGCGGGAGAGGGGTGCAGTCCACAGGGCTTTCCCGGACAGGGAGCATCTTCTGTACCTGGGATGCTCAGCATCTGAGCCCTAGCCCCCCTTGGGGGCAGGGGCGACCAAGGAGCAAAACTTTACATTTTACTGACTTAATTCATTTAAATATTAACAGCGGCCTCTGTGGTGGGGGGCAGGGGGGCCACCCCTTGTGGGACAGCCGAGGGGTGGAGGGAAGAGTGGTCCCCGATACTGAGCATTAGGAGGGAGTGGGCGTCATGCCAGCCGACTCACGCCCGCCTGCTTCCTTCATCAGTGTGATACCATCAGGACTGTGAGCACCCCGCAAAGACTGGTGGCCCGGATCAGACACTGTGGGGGGTGTCAGTTCTCGCCCACGGCCTCCCGCACACTTACCTGTCCCCCATCTGTGCTGCCTCTGGCTTCTCCTCCGGCCTGGGCAGGACCAACTCTGGCGGCGGCCTCGCGCTGGGGACAGAGAGAGAGGCGACCATGGATGACAAGCCCGTGTGGACCAAGGGGCTCTCGGCTCCCCCCGGGCCTGAGCCCCGGGCGGCCTGAGGGCAGTTTGGAGAGCATCTGCTGCCCCAGGAAGCGTTGGCCCCAGAGGCTGGGGACGCGAGATCACCCAGGGGTTCATGAAGAGGGCAGCATCCTTGAGGCTGGGAGGAAGGGGGGTGTGCGGGGCCAGTAGGGGGCAGGAAGGATCCTGGACCATTCCCTCCTTCGGAACCTTGATCTCAGCTCATCCTTAGGGAGGCATTTACGCACTTGCTCCTTGGCTGCTGTGGCCCCACCGTGCTGCGGAGGGCGGCCACCCTGCTCGGGTTTATCTCTGTCCCTGTCCATGGCTGAGGCCTGGGAGGCGGGAGGAGAAGGGAGGGACCGGGACAGAGCGCCACAGAGACTGGGGAGGAAGGGACGACAGCGGAAAAAGAAACAAGACACACATTTCCACCTCACACCCATCAGGATGGCTACCATCATAAACACAGAAAGTAGCAAGAGAGAAGGATGCGGAGAGACGCGAGCCCTCGTGCACGGCCGGTGCGAGCGTTACATGGTGCAGCTGCTATGGAAGACAGGCTGGTGCTTCCGCAAAAAATTAGAACTAGAATCATGCAGAAATCCCACTTCTTGAGTCTGGACCCAAAAGAAGTGAAAGCAGGGACTCGAATGGATATGTCTGCACCGTATTCACAGCAGCATGAGTCTCCATAGTTAAAACGTAGAAGTAACCTGTGTCCATTGATGGATAAATACAACACGGTCTGTGCACGCACTGGAATAGTACTCAGCCTTGGAAGGACGTCCTGACGCCTGCTACAGCGTGGATGGGCTTTGGGGACGCTGTGCTCAGTGACATGGGCCAGACACAGAAGGACAGGTCCCGTCTGATGCCCCTCCTTGGAGGTCCCTAGGAGAGCCCCATCCACAGAGACAGGAAGTGTCTGGTGGGGCCGGGGGCTGGGTCAGGGGGTGGGGAGTGAGTGTTTCATGGGGACAGAGCTTCCGTTTGGGGAGATGGAAAGTTCTGGAGATGGTGGGGTGGTTGCACTATATATGAATGTGCTTCATGCCACTGAACCGGACACTTAAAAATGGCTAAGAGGTGGATTTTATGTGCATTTTACCACAGTAAACATTTTTTTTTAAAGAAAGAAAGAAAAGAAGAGAGGGGAGGGGAGGGAAGGAAGGGGAGAGAAAAGGAGGAGGAAACCCCCAGATGGCAGGGGATGGGGAGTCCTGCCCAGACTCGGGTCTTGCCTTGCTCCCTGCCACCCCGGCCGGGCATTATGAAATGACGCCGCGTGCAGCCGCCTTCCTGCTCTCTCTGCATCTCATCGCCCGCCTGCCCCAGGATCTATTTTCTCACCCGGTGAGGCATCCCTGTCCTTTGCCACTTGGCGAACCAGGACTCTGTCTTACTCGCCTCTGTTTCCCCTGAGGCGGGCACAGGGCCAGCAATGATACATGCTTTCGACACACCGAAAGCCTCAACTCTCTCCTGGACTTGCTGTGCAGCCCCAGGCAGGTGCCTTGCCCTCTCTGAGCCTCAGATTCCTAGGCTACAAGATGCCGTTAGGAACCTCGGCCCCTGCCCAGCTCTCAGAGGGCCTATGAAAGTATCCAGGAGATGGTGTGAGGGCCCCATGGCTGGGTGGGTCCGGAACAGTCCTGAGGTTTTGTGAGGGCTGCTCATGGTCTATACCACCATGAAAAACGAGCCAGTGAACTAGTGAAAGGGCATTTGGGTCTGTTGGGAGTAAGCAGGGGACTCGTGCTTCCTGTCAAGGGTGAACCTGGTCATGATAACGACCAGCCCACTAGTTTTGCCAAGTGGGGGCCACTGTTCCTGGTTTCTCACAATGGCCCCCAAAGAGGCTGTGAACTTTCTACTTGCCTAATGGGACTGTGACTATGGTGGGGGAGCCTGGATTTGAACCCCAGTCTGACAGGGCCTTGAGCCATGTGCATGTGTGACGTGGGTTCTTGTTGAACTGAAGCCACCAGTCACCCCAACTTGGGCCCAACTCAGCACCAGCCCTGACACAGCCACTCGGCACAGACCTCTCTCTCCTGGCCTTGAGTCTTTCCTCTTCGTACCTGGAAGAGAGAAGAAGCGTGTCAGACGCAGCCCCCTCCCCCCAGGAGTGCTGCCCGGGGAATTCCTCTCCCTTTGGGAACGGAGAAAGAATCCCACTGTCATATGGGACACACGCCAGGCTGTAGAGCAGAAAGGACAGCTGGAGCCGCCAGTCCGCAGGCCGTTTTATGTTCCCTGCAGCGGCTTTCCCCGCGCAGGGAATTATGTTCTGTTGCTCCATTTCAGCATCTGGCATCGACGCGACTCAGCTTTCCTGGCCTGACTCAGCGTCAGTTGACTGAACAGCGCCGTTATGAGCAAGGCCTTCATTGACATGGTTTGGTCTCCATGCCTCTCCACCAGGGCAAAGCTTTTCTGTAAAGGGCCAGGGAGTAAATAGTTTTGGCTTTGCAGGCAAGTCTCGACTGCAGCTACTCAGTTGAGCTGTCTCTGGAAATCAGCCATAGATGATGTGTCAATGAATGGGAGTGGCTGCACGCTGATAAAACTTTATTTATAAAAACGAGCTGCGGGCCATGGCTTGCTGGATGCCCAGGACCAGTTGATTTTCTAATGTCATACGTGCTTGTTTCATTATATTTTCCTCTTTGCTGCTGCCCTGCCCAGTGAGTGGGGAGGTGGGGAGCCCGCAGGCCTGGGATATGGAGGTGGGGGGTGCTCACGTGGCCTGGGGACACTCACTGTAGCACGCAGTCTGGGATCTGCACGTGTTCCATGGGGATGAGCTGCTCCAGGTCTTCTAAGCTGTGCACATACTGGATCTTGTTGATGAATTTGACGCTGGCGGGAAGAGAAGGAGGGAGATGTCTGAAATCCGGTCCTTGGGGTGGTTGCCCAGGCCCAGAAGGAGCATGGCAGACAGGGGTGCACATACGACCCTACTGCAGGATGCCCCAAGCGCCTTCGTTCAAACCTATCTGCCTGTCCGTGCCAGGCTCGACCCCTGGCCCCTAGAGGGGTGGGCAGGGCAGACCCCAGGGTCTTTCCTCATAAGCAGGGAAGAGACTGAGCCATGTGTCTGACCCCAATCCCTACTAGCAGAGGAACTTGCTTGAAGGAAGCAGAGCTGCAAGAGATTCTACTTGCCTCTAGACCATCTCTCCATCATCCCCAAGAGCTACTCCTCTGTGTCATTTTTCCCATGAATACCACTACCACTGCCTGGCATGACACCGGGAGTCATTTGGGCACAGGAAGGGTGCAGGTGGGGCTGCTAATTCACTCTCCTTTCGGGAGGAATGGCTTCTTCCTGGTCAAACCCAGGCCCAGGCTGTTTGGTAGTAGGAAGTGTTTGTTAGTGGCACGTTGCTTTGAATTCACAGTTATTATTATTTTTAAAAATGTAACTTAAACCTAATTGGCAAAATGTGAATCACACTTCTTTTCAAGGTCTAATACATGTTTTTCATGATGAGGAACAAAGCGCCAAGAGACTATAACAGTACAATGAATAAATAAGCAATCAAGCTGATGGGAAAAACAGAGCCAAGTATCTACAAATGTGTGTCAAGAAGTTGTGTATCTATTTTTAGAGCTAAGATGCAAATTTGGCTCCAGCTTTCCAGTCTGGTGCAAAGGCAGACACATGACGAACCATGCAGTTCACAGGCCTGTACGGGAAAAATAAATGAGTTACTCGGCCGAGGCCAACGGGAACCAACTGGAAATGACAGACGGTTTCCCGTGGAGTCACAAAGCAGCCATGTATAGTGGAATGAACAACTCCAAATGCTTTTGAGCAGTTGTATTTCTTTTTTTTTTTAATTAAAAAACCCCGGCAGTTACTCCTGGAGCACAAGGTGTCCTCCAGCTGGTGTGAGAGAGGGTAAACCACAAACAGGCAGGAGCCAGGTTCCCACCTGTCCCTCCCGGGTTGTCCACACTTGATGTGGAATGTCTGAATCCAGAGGGCGCTGATTTGTTGGAAACGTATTTTCAGCCGTGCAGAGCTGACACCTGCTGAGCTATAAATACAGGCAAGAACCACATAGTGTCTGCCTTGCCCACGTTGGAAATAAATACCCCAGTCTCTGCTGTGACAATGCTCTCCGCCTGTGAGCCCAGCTTTCTGTCTCATGGGGCAGAGAGAATCCCCGCCCACAGTCCCAACGTCAAATGATCTTGGACTTACAGTCCCAGAAACCTCAGCACCTGGCTCCACTTTCCCTGGCTTTTCTCTCCTCTCCCCTGCTGCTGCTTTGAAAGCTCAAAATGAGATCCTCAAAATTCACCAAGGGAAAAGCAACCCTACATGAAAGAATTATCTGCATTCAAGGCAAATTTAAGTTCCCCAGAATTAGGCGATTCGGAGGATGGAATGCAGTTCTCTTAGGCTGAAGCACATGTTTCCCCATTTCCCCCGGCGTATTATCACCACAAATGATCCATAATCGGTGTGTTATTCACCTGGTTTCACTGATGGGCAAATACTTAAGGTGGTCAGCAGTCTTTGAACATAGAAAGTCTGAGATGGTCTCCTTGCAAATCGCTCACACTGTTGAGTAGGCAACCTCTTTCAAGGCGAAGCTAGGCCCTGTGTCTTAAATGCATCACAGATCCTTAACTGGCAACACGGCAATGAAGGATCTTGATTCTGTTCAATGTTTTGAATTATATTAAATGTACATTTCCATTTCATGTGATTAACTAAGGTATTTAACACGCCCAATTTTGCTTTACTTCACCTGTTTATCTGGGGGCTTTTATATCGTGTAGTAAAGGTTTAATTCAGCAGGCTTGGAGTGCCCACACCCTGTACATTGCAAAGAAAAGACTGGATGGGGTGTCACCTGCAAACCCTTGGACTGTTCTGCCTGGTAAGAGTGTTTTGGGCTACCTGGGCTTTGAGCCGTGCGACATAGTCAGTGCTAAAGATGTGATTTACAGTGGGCCACGTCCTACCAGTTTGACCACGGGAGCAGCTGGAGACTGAGTCACTAAGGTGGGCCACTTGGGTAGGTCCTCCCTGTGTGGCTCAGCCCCAGGGACAACCCAGACACCATGGTGAGCTTCCTGGTGGGCAGTACTTCCTACAGGTTGTCACACATCACTGCAGGGAGAGTTAGGGGCTTTTGCCACACCTCTGCTGGGAGGGGACAACTGGAAGCTCATTTAGACTTCTCCCGTGCTCCCATATACACCTTTATGGTTTGCTGAATTTAATCTTCATTCTTTCACTGTAATAACCCATAACTGGAGTATAACAGCTATTCTGAGTTCTGAGTTATCTTAGCAAATCATCAAAGCTGAGGGTGGTTTTGGGGATCCCCAAAATACATGATTTATTCACTGCATCGTTGGCCAGGATGGCATCCTAATGTCTCCCACACAGATTCTGGAGTGAATGGAGGAGCTGGGCTCACTTCTAGGGGAGTGTGGTGGACAAGCGACCTTGCTGTGTGACTTGGGGTGAGTTCCTGGACCCTGCTGAACCTCGGTTTCCTCACCCATGAAATGGGTGCAACAACATTAACCTCTCAGGGTTGTGGTTGTACCTGTTAAAAGGTTTCTACCATTCCCAGCAGGAGAGCTGGTTGCTATTATTTTTCCTGTGTTGGTCACTTAATAATGATGTGTATGATTTAAGACTGTCAGAGAAGCTGAAAAACACAGATTAAAAAAGAAAAAGACAAAAAAAAAAAGAAAGAAAAAGACATGCAACAACCCATGTGGGTAACGGGACACAGGCTAGAATCTTACCTGATGAAAGGTCGGGAGATGGCTAGCACGGTGCGAATGAACCAGGATGGGTGGACGATGATCAGGGACTTCAGGTTTTTCCGCAATCTGTGTGGGGAGATGGAAGCAAGATGGGCCCTAGGGCACAAGCCCCGGGGAGGCAGCTAATAGGTATCGCCTTCTCTGAACCCCCAGTAGGCACTGCGATGATCCCCACTTTACAGGGAGGAAGGAGATTCTCTGTACTGCTAAGGCCCTTTCCAGAGCAGGCAGGTGGCGGAGCTGACATCTAGTCCTGGCTGGCTTTTAACTTTAGAGTCTGAGCACTTGACTTTGTAGCTGCCACACCTCCTGTTTCTGAAAGATTTTACTGGTCTGACCACGTGTTGAGGTTGTGTCAAAGGGCACGCTCCTCAGATTCAGTCCTAACCCCCAGGACCTCCAGAAGGGGATGTGATTTGGACAGTAGGGTCATGGCAGTGTCATTCGTTAAGGTGAGGTCCTACCAGAGCAGAACGGCCCCCTAGTCCAGTAAGAGCGGTGTCCTTATAAAGAGGGATGTTTGGGCACAGTCATGCACATGGGCAGAAAGTCCTGTGACCATGAAGGCAGAGATGGGGGGGCACGTCTGCAAGCCAAGGAACACCAAGGATTGCCAACGACCACCAGAAGTGGGGAAGGCAGGCCTGGAACAGAACCTCCCGCACGGCCTCCGAAGAAGCCAACCCTGACGACGTGTGCTGATCTCGGACTTGCAGCGTCTGGAACAGGGAGGGAATAAAGTCTGTTCAAGTCGCCTGGTCTGCGGTGCTTTATGACGGCAGCCTGAGCTACCTACCACACCACCTTCCAGTCCGGCCCCAGCGCCCGGGACCCCTGGCCCTGTGTGGTGTTTCCTGCACCCTGGTCCCCAGCACCCCACTCCCCTCCTGTCAATCATCTGGTAACACTTCTTCAACCAGCCGATGCCGGGCATCCTCCGCCGGGGGGTGGCTCCATTCAGGTACACGATCATGTAATCTTCCGCCACCAGGAGTTCCAAACTGCTGATGACATACCTGGTCATGGGGCACAGAGGACAGGGGCCCCGGTGAGAGGAGCCCGAGTTGGGAAGCCCCAGGTCCCCAACTGGACACCTGTGACACTTGGGCGCCAGCTGTGCCAGCCACACCTGTTCAGGTGGTGCCGGCTGGCCTGGCACAGTCAGGGTGGAGGAGTCCATCCCATCTCAAATGTGTCAGTGGGCTTCAGGATGCTAGTGATTACTACTTTACTGAGCACTTACTAGGCACCAAGTGCTTTATATGATGACCCTGTCTAATGTCTCCACGAACCTGAGGGGTGGGTCTCAACAGCCCCAGATAACAGTTGGGGAATAGGTACCCAAAGTGGACGGTGCGCCACACCCAAAGTTAGGGATTGGGGGTCCCCACTGTGTTAGAAGGACATCTGCATATTAACAGTAACATGAGTAGTCACGATTTGCTGAGCTCTAAGTGTTACCTGCTTTATATGTACTATCTGTGTCCTTCATATAAAACTTATCTGTGTGTCCTTGGGCCACTGAGTTCTCCGGGCCGCAGGCTTTGCTGTAGAATGGGAGGTGACAGCGTCTGCCCGGCAGGGGTGTGGAGAGGGTGGAATGCATTTTCACTGATGAAGCACTTAGCTTTGTGGCTGCCATGCATTAAGTGCTCAATACGTGACATTTACGATGAAATAAATACATGATAAATAAGTGATGCTGATGGCAATTGTGTGATGAGGCCCAGTGGGCGAGCAGGGGACTCAGATGGTGATCTGCCGGTGGCCCGGCCCCAGCCTGTTGCTCGGAAGAACCCCCAGCCAATGCGGTTCTTGCTGTCTGACCCAGCCCACTGGCTGGGACCCTCAGAACTGTCGGTGCTCGGACGGGGCCGGCGGGTCACTTACAGGAAGAGGTTCTCCATGATGTAGTGGTAGTCGGGGGAGCTGCTGTCCGGGAGGAAGCAGGCCGCAAAGACAATGATGGCGTTGAGACCCTCACCGTAGTACCCTGGGGAGAGGCAGCCAGTGAGTGGCCCCAGGCAGAGAGGAGCTGAGCCTTCTCTGAGCGCTGAGCCGCCCCTTACTGTACCCCAGGTGTCTGCCCATCTCCAGCCAGCCCTTCCCATGGTCCGCACTCAGAGGGTCAGCTCTGAGTCATAGTAGCCCAGCTGGGGGAACAAGCAAACCCCAACCTGTCTCTGCCTTTGGTGTGGAACGGCAGCCACCCTTACAGGCGCCCCCTGGGTGTGCCCTGCACATCTATGCAAGTTTCACTCCCGCCAACCTGGAGGCAAGGGCTTAATACCCCTGTGGTTCAGATGAAAAGACCAAGGTTCAGAGTGGGCCGCTTACGACCTCCAGTTGCTCAGCTGGAGCTGGGAGGAGGCGCAAGGGTTGTGGTCTCACCTCCATGGGTCACCACCCTCATGTAGGGCCGGATCATGTGCAGATCAATTCGGTGCTCTTGTTCTCCTATGATCACTGTCCGCCACAGGCGCCCATTGGCTGCACTGCCGTCCTCTGGGGCGCCGTCCCCAAACAGATCCGCGCTGTCCCCAGGCATGTTCTTGGCAGCAGCCACAGGGGTGTCATCTGGAAGCAGCCCGGGGGTAAGAGGAAGGGACGCTTGGGTGGACACATCTTGTCACAGCCGCCCACCCAGTCTCCCCCTTCCTGGCTGCCTGTGCGGCCCACGGCTCTGTGCCCTGCCTGCGGGCCTTGGCTCACACGGTCTTCCCCGCCTGCACGCCCTGCCCGCCTGTCTCCCTCTTCCGCCGGCCCTCACGGCCCTCGGCCTCACCCTCCCACTCCAACTCGTTGCCATTTCCTAGGAACTCCAGGGAGTCCGTCTCATCGGGGGTCTCGATGTCATCCACATTGATATCCAGGTCATCAGGTGTGTCCAGGAAGTCGTCAGACAGCAGGGAGCCCTCACTCTGGTCCAGGGAGATGTTGATCTCCGGGGCCACCAGTGTCTTCCGCTTGCGATGAGCCCCGTTGAAGTTCAGCGTGTTGGGAGGGGCTAGACGAAAACAGGAAAACAAAATGAAAAAGCAGTCTCTCTCTTCTTTCTTCCTCCTGGTCTCCATTTCCAACTCGGTGGGAGCTCCAGCCCCATCACGTAGTGGTTAGAAGTCAGAAGACATCCTTTTACTGCAGCTGTTAGTGTTGTGACCGTCTGGTTCTGAGGTCAACGCCAGGCCCTTGGACGTTGGGCAGACCCAGGTTCCAAGCCAGCCTTTGCTGTTGACTAGCTTTGTGACCCCCCCAGAGCCACCTCACTGCTCTGAGCTTGACTTATTATTACCATCTGCACGATGGAACTCACAGAAGGTGAGTCAGGTCAAGGTCGCATGGATGACCCCCTAGACCAGACACCGGGTGGCCTGCCCAGTTCCAGGCAGTTTTCTCTGGACCTACCAATATCTGTGGTTATTGTTGCCTCCGGGTCTGGCTGGCAGAGGATGCCCACATTCTACTTTGTACCTCTCTGTGACGATCGACATTCTGATAACTAACATGGATCACATGACAGGGGCCAGCTCTCTGTGAAGCTCTCCCTGGGGGTCTTCACGTTCCAACCGGGCAGTATCCCTATTAGGCAAGTTCTGTGATTCTCCCCTTTACCAGAGGAGCAAATGGAGACACGGAGAGATGAGGCCCTTCCACACAGCTCAGGAGCTGATTAAGCTGGATATCCCTCACAGTTTGGACTGCTTTCTCCTAAAGAGGCAGCCTAGACTCTGGTCTCCTTAAAAAAGGTGGTTTCTCCCCCTGAGCTGCCCCCAAAGGGTTAAAGCTTCTCTGACAGCCAAGTGAGTAGAGCCAGCCCCTGGGAGGAGGGAGTACATGGGGGGAAGGCTGTTATCTGCCCCCGAGCTGCCTTCTAGAAACTTCGGCAGCTACCCCCAGTTTCATTACAAGCCCAGGAAGGACAAAATAAATAAACCAATGAGAAAGTCCTGGTCTCCTCCTATCAGGTAAAGATGTTCACTGATCAGTAATTAAATGGACCAGCTCCTCAAATTGTTTTCCTTTGAATTTCTCCATCCCTAAGCGGCTGATCAGAGGTGACGGCTTCATGAGATCCTGGGATGTAAATGTGTGCAGGGGCAACAAATGAAAACAATAAAACAGGCATATTTATCAAGTGCCTGCTACGTGCTGGGTGCTGACCTAATTTCTAGATCTCACCATGACCTTGTATGGTAGGAAATGTTACACTTTTTACAGATGGGGATGTTGAGGCTGCGACCTACCCAAGGCCACCTTCATATCTTTTCCTTTGGGGTTAAAGTTATGGGTCACAGTGTGGTGATAGTAAAGCTGAAGGCGTCTATGTGACATTTCTCACTGGTGTGGAAGCCAGGCGGCAGAGATGCCACCATGTGGGCCTGGAGGACAGAGCATTGAGCCAAAGAGGATTATTCTCCACTTCAAATCAAATGGAATTTTCCCTTAAAGAAAAATCTAATGGAACTTAACCCTGCCAAGGTTCAGACCTGCTGGGATCCACGATCCCTTTCCTCCTTCCCATTTCTCCCTGTTGTAACAAGAATATTTTACCCTATGCCTTGTCCCACTGTCATATTTTGGAAGCAGATGACTTGTCTGGTTTCACAGGTTCACAACTGGGGAGGAATTTTGCCCCAGGATGAATCACACTCAGTTTTGTACCTCTTAAGGCATCAGCTGATTGGACGAGGCCCACCCACATTACCGAGGACAATCTGCTTTACTCAGAGTCTACTAATTTAAATGTTAATCTCATCTAAAAAAAATGCCCCCAGCAGAAACATTTAAAATTAGGTTCAACCACATATCTGGGTACGGCGGCCCAGCCAAGTGGACACATAAAATTAACCACCACATCTCTCCATCTCAAGGCCCTTAACTTATTCCCATCTGCAAAGTCCTTTTAGCCCTGTGAGGGGCCATTCACAGGTCCCAGGAATTAGGATCTGGAGGTCTTTGGGGACCATTATTCAGCCAGCCACACCTAAGAAGGCGGGTATGGTGATTACACATCCCTTGTTTTACACAAGCAGGAAATAAGAGTCGCAGAAGGATGCAATGAAGTCTATCCTGCAGGGATGTGACAACAGCAGGCAGAGCCCATGCGCTCAGGTACTCTAGGGTGACCAACCATCCTGAATTGCCCCAGAAAACTGGGACAAGTCGGTTCTCCTACCTGCCCATTGGCACAGTGCAGTGCGAGAGTGGGCAGGCCTGGCACTCACTGCTGTGTGACCTCAGGGCATGGCTGACCCTCTCTGGTCAGTCTTCTCCCTGTATGGTGGGCACTATGATAGGCTGAATGGGGGAGATGCAGGCAGAGCAACCTCAGAGCTATGAGTCTTCCTGGGGCTGACTTTGTGCCTGGTACCACTTTACACATATTACTTCACTTCATTTAATCCTCACATGGCCCTCCTTCAGGGAGCTCACTGCCTGAAATTAGTAGATGAGGAATCACAGGCACAGAGAGGCTGAGCGATCAGCTCAGGACACACAGCAACCCAGCACGCCGACTTCATGACTGCACCCACATTTCCCCTCCCCACCCCGGCTGCTTTCCCTGCAGGCCTTGGAGCAGAACCACCCCCTTCCCTGACATGCTGCCCAAGAGGCATGGATTCTGACATTTCTACACTCAACGATGTCGGGCAGAGCTAAGATCTTGAGAAAGCATGCCCATTTCTGCAAGCATGGAAACTTACAGGACGTGTCTTCCGCAGGGCTGCAGAGCGAGTCCATCCCTGTCTCTTCTGGGAGTGGCCTTCAGACCCAGCCGAGAGCAGATATCAGCCATCAGGCACCACAAATCCAGCCACCAGAACATGGAGTTCAGACAAAACAACAGCAACAAAATCCATTTAGTTTTGGGGAATCCCTGGAACAGAATACATCTGTTCCTTAGCACAGAGAAATTTAAATGTTGGTGCTGGACAGCTCCCTTCAGATCATCTAATGGACATTAAGCCTTTCTTTCTTTCTGTCTGTCTGTCTGTCTTTTTTGTTGGGGTGGGGAAAGCTGGAGGCCCGAGAAAAGATCTCATCTAACATCATCCAGTTTCAGAGTTTGGAAGTATAGGTAGCAAGTCCTGCAGGGTTTGGTCTCTGATGAGCTGTCGCGGCCAAACGCAGCAAGCAGTTGTCGGGTGGACAGGTCAGCTGAAAGCTCTCTGTGGCTGCCAGGGGGATAGTTTGAGCAACAAATACATCACGGAGTATTGGACTGTTAGCTGAAGTATGAGATAAAATGTCCGTGAGTCCATATGGACATAACGAAATGACTGAATAAGTAAATTTAGGGAAGAAGAGACAAATTTCCTGTATGTAGATACTCTGCCCCCAAGGAGATGGAGAATGACTCCCTGTTCGGTAAATACGGGCTGTGCACAGCGACTTCCTCCCAAAGAGCACGGCAGGGAAGGGGGCAAAGAGCGACCTTACAGCAGAGACAGCTGGAAAATACACATAAGGCAGGGGGTCAAGGTCAACCTCCCCAGTGGTCAGTCACAGTGACAGCATGCACCCCCGCCATGATGGGGTGACAGGGACCCTTCATCCTCCCAAGTCTAACCATGAGAAAAACACCAAATTCCCTGACCAGGCCTCCTCCAAACTGTCAAGGGCATCAAAAAACATGGGAAGTCTGGAAACTGTTCTAACCAAGAGGAGTCCAAGGAGATGTGACACAGAAGGTCATGTGGGATCCTGGATGGGGCCCTGGGGCAGAGAAAGGCATTAGGAGAAACCAAGGCGATCTGAATAAACTGTGGACTTCAGTCACTAGTAACGTATCAGTATCAACTGGAATGAGTGTCCCGTACTATGTAAGATGTTAATCAGAGGAGAAACTGGGTGTGAGGTGTAGGGAAACTTTCTGGAATATTCTTGCAACTTCTCTGTACATCTAAAACTTCTGAGGAATAGCCTTTTTTTTAAAGAATTACGCAGCCAATTCTGCACGTGTGTCCTTTAATGCTGGGCTGCGCGTGGATTTGCAAAACAAGACCTGTTTCTTTGGCAATGCCTGCACCGCTTTTTGGAGCAGCAGCTCATGCTCCCTGAGTGTGTCCCATGTGTCCCAGCTCCTCGGCTCCCCGGGGAAATACCCAATCCCAGGCAGAAAGCTTTGCAGAGCGCACAGGGCTGCCAGGGGGTCTCGCTGCAGGGCATGCTGACTCAGGGGGGTGCTGCAGCCTTGTGTCTGCAACCCAGCAGTGCTGGCTCAGCTGAAAGGGGAGCTGTTTAGATGGGGAAAGATGGCAGATTGCTTTTTCCTTTACTTTCTGAAAACAACGCATTCCCTCATCTCTGTTCCTCATAGGATGTGAGCCAGCACCTTTCACAGGTGAAACCTATCCATGCTTTTTCCTTCCCACCATTCCGCTTTTCTCTCATTCACCATGCACCAAATGTTCTTTGAATAACTACTACCTCCCAGGTGCATTGGCAGGTCCAGGACGTAAAGGATGAATTGGATGTCACCCTGTTCTCATGGAGGTCAAAGGTGAACATCGAGCAGAGGCTCAAAGGAAATGAAGACATCTGTCCACACAAAAACTCATACTCGAATGAGTCACTGGAGCCGAAAAAGTGGAAACGACCCAGATATTCATGAATGGATGACTGGGTAAATACAATGTGGTCCATCCACGCACTGGAATATCACTCACTGACACGTTACAACATGGATGACCTTGAACACACGATGCTAAATGTAAAAAGTCAGACCCCAAAGTTCATACAGTGTGCGAATCTACTCATGTGAAATGTCCAGAACAGGCAAATTCAGAGACAGAAAGTGGATTCGTGGTTGCCCGGGGCTGGGGGAAGGGCTGGGGAGTGTGGGGAAAATGGAAGCTCCTGAGACCAGGATCCTCACCTGATCCTAAGCTACTTGATGGTGTAATTGGCCTCCTGCTAGGCTACTGCCTCCACACCCATAGGCAATGAGCTGTTATTGACTAAGTCACTATATAAAGAGACAGAAGTGGATCACCGACCTGCAGACTGCTGGTTGCAGATGGGATCCTAGAACTCAACCTGTCACTGGGAGAATAAAGCCGAATATAAACCCTTTGACCCCAAGAAGTTCCGTTATCATTTCTCAGTCTCATGGAATCAGGAGTAAACTTGCCCAGGGCAGAAACATTCAGACAAGACACAGAGTGGACTGCTCAGGAGATGGGGATTCATTTTGGGACCATAGAGACGCTTAGGAACTAGACAGAGGGGATGGCTGCTCAGCACTGTGAATGTACCAAATGCCCCCGAATCGTACATTTAAAATGATGAATTTTGTGTTATGGGAATCTGCCCTTGATAAAAAAAAAAAAAAGCAAGCTTCAAATAAAGTCAGAAGAGAATTTTAAAGAGGAAGACAGGCCTGAAGATTCATCTCACATGCCCATTTCACGTACGTGCTGCTCTGTCCTGCCCACACAGCCTTTAAACACATTTTCGATTTGCTGTCAAACCAGTGATGTGACACAAAACATTTTGGATTTCTGTCTGTTCTTTTTTTTTTAGGGGAGCAAGGCAGAGGCTTTGCTTTTTTAGAGATAAAGTGAGAGGACAGAGCTCCTGGCTCAGGCCAGGAGGGGACAAGAGAGCCCCCGATTTCTGTCTTTTCTTGAATCAGATCTGCCCTTGCCATGTGGTAACAACTATCAGGAACTGATTGTCGGCCACCCCTGCTTCCCTGGGTATTGGAAGTTCCTTGCAGCTTATTCTCTCATTTATGCCGCCTTCTTGGTGCCCATTAGTCCGAGGTGGCAATTCCTGTTCCAGAAGCAGCTGGCATCCTCCTAACTGCCCCCGTGGACATGGCATTTGCTGGGTGCCACGCTGGAATGTTCACAGCAGGATCTTATTTGCTCCTCATGGCAACCCTAGGAGGCAGGTAAGAAGCCTGTTTCACAGAGAAGGAAACTGAGGCGGCTAGGGGACTCCCCTTGGGGTGGTGGGGGTTGAAACCACCTCCTGGCAGAGCCAATTCCAGTCACTGCCCTCTACTGCCCCCTTGTGCTTGGCCAGCACATGTACAACAACCCCAGTGGGGACAGCAGGGAAGAGGCCTACTGGCCTGGGGGTGCTCCCCTTGCCTGCCCAGCCAGGGGCCCCGAGGGCACCCTGTCCAGCCACCAACTCCACCTGCCAGAGGAAAACTGCACTGCTGTGCAGCCGGCTCTTTCTTCAGTCCTCATCAGGATGTGGCCCCATCCCCAACCCTGGACAGTCCACGTCAATCCTATGCTGGCCTCTAATCTAGTGGACTGCTGCCCGGCTGCTGCTGAAATGTCAAGGTGGGGAAAGCACCCAGCTGCTTGGTGCAGACTGGGAAACCGAGGAATGTGAGGGAATCCATGCAGATGTCTGAGGGTCTAAGAGCACACCCTTGCTGTGCCACTCTCCAGTGCTAGCCTTCCCTCTCTGAGCCTGTTTACATCATCAGTAACATGGAAATAGAAGTGGTGCCTCCTTCTCATTCAGTGAACACATATGCATGAGGTTTCTGGGCTGCGCGAGGCGTACAGAGCTGAATGTGAGAGGCAGGGTCCCAGTTTGGAGGGGCTTATGGGCAGTTTTATGCCGACCTGGCCAGCCTACGGTCCCCAGTTAGAAGATCACTGTTAGTCCAGGCGCTGCTTGGAAGGTATGTGGTAGCTGTGCTTCATTCACATGCACAATCTGTTGACTTTAAGTAAAAGAGATTACCCTTGACAATGTGGTCCTCGTGTAACTGAAAAGGCCTGAAGGTTTTCCTGAAAAGGACACAGTTCTGCCTCAAGACACCAGCACGGACTCCTGCCCAAGTTCCCGCCATGCCCTGCAGATTTTAGCCTTGGCAGCTCCCGCAGTGGTGCAAGCCAATGCCTTGGAATAAATTATATATACTAGACATAAAATATACATACTCAACCAAAAAAAAAAAAGCAAAAATATGTAGACTTATGTATATAAAAGAATACACAAGATATATAAAGTAATACATATATATGCTTAGTATTATATATAAAAATATATCATTAGCTATAATAGTATATAATACAAATATATATTAGCTAATTAATATATATAAGTATATGTAATTTTTATATATAAAATATAATATACATATATTTATATAAATATACATATATATAAAATAAAATATACAAAATATATCTAATATGTAACTAGACATAATTGTATATAGTTACTATAATTAATACATGTTTTATATATTTACACACACACACACACACACATACACACACACACACACACACACACACATATAAAATGAAGAACTACTGGTTCTGTTTCTGTGAGGACCCCTGACTGATACAAGAGGGAAGGAAGATAAATCAAGGAAGCAAATAGATGAACAAAGCTGATTGATACTTGCAACAGAGAAAATAAACCAGATGCAGGAAGGGAGAGAAGGGTGCGCTTCGGGGTGATCAGGGTTGGCCTCTTTGAGGACGTGATTTTTGAGCGGAGACCTGGAAGCAAGAGACTGGCATTGTGGGAAGATTGGGGGAAGGGCAGTCCAGACGCGGGTGCAGCAGGGGCAAAGGCCCTGGGGCTGGAGTGAGCTGGGCGAGGTCTAGGACTAGATCGGAGAGCGGACCAGGGTGCC
Organism: Manis javanica; assembly: GCF_040802235.1. Taxonomy (NCBI): domain Eukaryota; kingdom Metazoa; phylum Chordata; class Mammalia; order Pholidota; family Manidae; genus Manis; species Manis javanica. Next base: position 95,614,996 of record NC_133168.1, on the reverse strand, counting down.
AGGAGCAGAGAGAGCCACGGGGGCGTGGGGGAGGCAGGGCCAGGGGGAGGAGCTGTCGTGGGGCCGGGAGGAAGCCGCGAGGCCCAAGCAGCTGGCACCGCCCCCGGAAAGCGGAATGCGATGGACGTTCAAGAATGCTGCCCTGGAGAAGCCGGCTCAGCAGGACCACAGGCTCCTCGGAGGGGCTCCCTGCTTCCCGACATAGCTCGAGCGGACACCCATCCTGCCGGTCCCCAGGGCTGCGGCTTTCCAGGCCAGGTGAGCCCTCCTCGCTATTTCCCCAAACCCCGGGAAAACCTCATGCTCATGCGGAGCTGAGGCCTCCCCGTGGACGGGGGTGGGGGGTGGGGGGGGTGGATCAGATGGTTCCCCGCCGCGCTCAACCCAGAATCTGCGATGGGCAAATGCAAAGGGGGGTTCCCCTTACTATGCAAAGTGTATAGTAACCTTCTGAAGTGGGTTGAATTGTGTGTCCCCCCACTACAAAAAGATAATTCAAATCTTAACCCCCAGCGCCCGGGACTGTGGCCTATTTGGAAATAAGGTCTTTGCAGATGTCGTCAAGATGAAGTCACACTATGAGCCCTAAATCCAGTGAATGGTGTCTTTATAAGAATAAGGAACTTTGGACACAGACACAGGGAGAAGGGCACGGGAAGACGAGGCAGAGATTGGAGGGATGTGTCTGCAAGCCAAAGAGGCCCAAGGATTGCTGGACCCACGAGAAGCCGGAAGAGGCAGAAGGGACTGTCCCCTAGGCTTCGGAGGGAGTATGGCCTGGTTGGCATCTTGACCTTGGACTTCCAGCCTCCAGAACTGTAAGGAACACATCTGCTGTGTGTCCCGTTTGTGGTATCACGTGTTACAGCGGCCCGAGCACATGAAGTGTGTGAAAGGCTGGATCACAGGAAAGGAGGAAGGCGGGGCTGACAAGGCTGGCTGGGGCCCTCCATCACTTCCTGCCCTGAACCGACGGCTCCTGCACAGGGTTTTTTTGGGGACTGCTGAGCTGTGGGCAGCACGAACCTGCTCTGTTCACATGTTGGGCTAGGGGAGGGAGGAGGGAGATTGTGCTGGCATGCCCTGGGCAGGGCGGACAGATACAAACAGGGATGGAGTTTATTTGGAGTGAGATGGAGGGAGAGAGGCAGAGAGAGACAGAGAGAGAACGATAAAGCAAAGGGAGAGAGATGCTTACAATTGATGCACCTGGGTAAAGCCTTACAGATATTCCTTATACCGTTCTTGTAATTTCTGTTCGGTTTGGGATTGTATCAGAATAAATAATTACAAACAAAACCCACAGCCGCTGGGTCTGGAGGGAAGAGCAGGTGAAGCACCAGCCAGATATCTAACCCTGCTCCTGCCTTTCCTTAGCTGTGAGACCCTGGCTAGGCCCTTCCTGCCCTGGTCCTCAGTTTTCCCCCTGGGTCTTCCTTCAGCCCCTCAATCTGCTCAAGGTGGCCTCAGGGCCTTTGCACCAGCATGCTTTCTCTGCTTGGAATGCTCCACCCTTTCCCCTAGGTTCTTTCCCCTTGTTCATCCGTCTTCACCCTTCACAACTCAGGGTCAGCGCCTTCCCCAACCTCCCCAACCAGATCAGACTGCACCCGGGCACTCTCTGAGCCTGGAGAACCCAGCTGTAATGTCACATTGGGTTATGACGTTACAAGGGGATGGCCCATCTCTGCCCCAGGCAGTGAACGCCCCATTAGGGCATCGGTCTTGTTCTCCACGGGTCCCTAGAGTCTTACCCAAGGCCTGGCACACAGTTGCTGCATGTCATCAGAATGAATGAACAGAGAAATGAGACCATGAGCTGGGCAATCACCAGGCTGCCCTCTGGCTCTGTAGGAACCTGAAAAAGGACCGGAGGTGAAGGAGGACACGGGAAAGAGGGGCTATGGGCACAGGGCAAGCACTCTGATACCCTGGGGGAGCTGGAAGACACCCCCCTGGGAAGGGCTCACAGAGCCAGAAGGAAGAGGATTGCAGGCTGCCTGGCGCCAACAGAGGCACCCCTATTGAGTCGCAGCTGGACACGGCATCAAGGGGCTGCACTCATTTCTTCCAGAACGAGGAAGACAGAAGCCTTGGCAGAGGCATGGCTCACCACGAAGGCAGTACAGCGAGGCCAGTATCCTGCAAACTCTGAACTACTGCAAAGGTGGAGGAGCCCGGGGCAGCTGGGAAAAATGCACTTGAAACTGGCATTTGCCACTGTGGTCAGCCCAGCCTTGGGAGAGGGAATATCTTTTCAAATATGGGGTGGGTGGACTGCAAAAAAGGACCTGGAGTGAACAAGATACAAGCCGGTAGGAATAATACTGAGGGTGACAATTTATTTGGGCAGATTTCATAATTATATGGCCTCAGTCTCCGCTGCCTTACCCTGCATGCCTCACTGAATTCTCATGACAACTGCTTGAGTGAGGGATTATTGTCCTTATTTTACAGATAGGGAAACTGAGGCACGGAGCTGCTGGAAGAGTTGCCCAAGGTGGCCGAGCAAGCCTTTTGGGGAACTGGGACCTGAACCCATGACAGTCTGATCCGAAAGCTTGGTGCCCTTGTGATTCTGCCGCGCTGCTCAAAATAAAATCAGAGCAAGCAAGGTGAGGTCTGTGCTGTCATAAGACAATTGTTTTAAAACGTCCAGGATGGGCTGGGCTCTGCCGCCTGGAGAGGCAGGGATGAATCGAAAGGTTTTTGGAAGCCCAGACCCAGGAATGTTTTGGTCTCAGTCATCAGAGGCCGGAGTTGGTGGGACTGGGTGGTAAATGAAGCTAAGCCTGGCCAGAGACCCCTCCGTAGCCTGCGGGTCTAGCCCTGAAAGGAACCCACGGAGATCACCCATTTAGCAAAGGAGGAAACAGTCTTCCCACACCAGGAGCAAGCAACAGCCCTCAGAGCCAGTTCGCGCCCCTTCCAGAGCTTCTCAACTGCATCAGGACTTCATGCTCAAAATCGATCCTTAATTTGTTCAGACTGCCAAGTCTGGGCGCCACGAGACCCCTCTCTAAATATTCAGGCATCAGCCCTCCTTATACTGAGATGAAGAGAAAGACTTCTAAGGAGGGAATGTGGAAAGGAGATCAAATTCCGAGGGGAAAGGACAGGAGGTCGGCACTGACGAGGTGGCCGTCTGTTTTCCCAAATACTTGCATTCCGTGAAGATGAACTCGGCAGTCAAGGGTGCCCAGCAGACAAGAGACTCCCGGCTGTTCTGAGAAGGGGCGCCTATCACTTTCAGAGCCCCAAGTACATGCATGAAGTGGAGAGACTGAGCGTGCCTAGATCTGGGAGAGGGCTGAAGTTCCCCAAAGAGGGGTGACACCCTCATCACAGCACCTTCAACGCGGACACGACAGGCAGCTCGAGACCTCGCACATCAGCCCAACTTGCTTTTGAGGGGGACCAGTCATAGAAAGCATGGATCAGATCCTTTGAGTCCACACATTCTGTATCAGACTCAAACCCGATTCCTTTTCCTGCTTACTCAGCAGCCTAGTTCTGTCCCCAGCACCCTCCCCAACTGCGATTTCTGGCGCTGGAGGTCCTTTATGGATTCCCTTTTCCAGGATGCACATGCTCAGTCGCTTTGACTACTCCTTCCCAGATGTTATGTAACTAACTCTTGGGTATAATCTCCTGGGGGTACCCTCTTTGAAATTAAAGGAGGCGGGCGGTGAGCAGGTGTATCCAGCCAAGGAATTGGAAGAGGCTGTGCTGGCGATATTTGCTCTTATCCAACGCCTCGCCACCGGAGGAGAAAACAGGGAGAGAGAAGCCCTGGCGGCTCACACGTCTCAGCAGTGGATGCCCCCGACTTCCTTCCTACGTGATTTTTTTACTCCTACCAGGGACTGCTACCCACCTGCCCAGTATTTACGAGTGCTGTCTGTAGGCGAGGGTCTGTCCTCATGCCGGCAGACAGCAGGGACCAAATCAAAGGCCGCAGCTCTCGTGCGGTTCCATCTGGGGCGTGGTGCAGACTATACACAAGGTAAATACATAACGTATTTAGCTAGGGGACAGTCTGTTTCCATGCCTTTTCCAGTGTCCAGAGGCTGCCTGCATTCCTTGGCTCATGGCCTCTTCCTCCCATGATTCCAGTCTGTTGCTGCCAACCTCGCATCTCTTATGTGTGTAGGCAAATCTGCCTCTTCCTCCTCTTAAAGGACCTTTGGGATGATACTGAGGACCCAGCTGGACAATCCAGGATCATCTCCCCAGCTTAAGATCCTTCACTTAATCACGTTTGCAAATGCCTTCTGCCACGTGGGCACCCGAGCATTCTCAGGTTCCAAGGGTTAGGACGTGGTTATCTTCGGGGGCTGTTATTCAGGAAGGAAACAAGTCACAGACTGGGAGTGAGGGTAGAGAAGGGGCGAGGAGGGAAAGTGGGCGGCCTGTGGGCAATGACCTGGAGGAAGCGAGGGAGGCATGGGTGTCTGGGGAAGAGTGTTCTGGGAAGAGGGAACAGTCAACCTGGAGTCTGAAAGTCAGAGGCAACCGGGCATGGTGGAGGAATAGGAAGGAAGCTGTAGAAGCTGGAGAGGCACCAAGGCGACAGAGCGCGAGAAGTGAGGCCAAAGAAGCGGGCGGAAGCCGAACCCTGATTTTTCTGTGGGATGGGCATTTGCCCCAGGGGTTTTAAGCAGGACTATGATACCGTCCCTCTGGCTACTGCAGGTAAAAATATGCTATCATCTGGATTCATGGGAACCCAGGTAAGAAGATGGTTATTAGCCCATGAGATGGTTTCAGAAGGAATGTTTGGAATTTTTAAGGTGGCATGGGAATGGGAGCTTAACCGGTGCTTTCTTAGGGGTGGGGGTGGGGAATCAATCATAAATAATTCAGCAAATATTCATTATGTGCCTGGCCTGGCTAGCTAGCAGTGTCTCCTGCACCTTGGAGAAATGTGGGGCACACTCCCTCTATGGCTGACACGGAGACTGGGGGAGATATACCGGGGAAGAGCTTCGTCCTGCCATTCTTCCTTCGCATCCACATTTTCCATCCGGAGCGTGGCTTCAGTGGTCCCCATGGGGTCTGGGAAGAGGCGCCGGCTTCAAGCAGGGACGGACCCTGAAGGAGAGCCACAGATGGGGTTTCACTGGATGATCACCGACCTGACACCCCTCCACCCACGTGCAGCACTTCAGATCAGTTGCAAAGAGCTCCTCACCCATTGTCTTATTGAACGCCATGAGGCTTCCCCATTTCACAGGTGAGAAAACAGGCACAAAGGGCTGAGGACACCTGTGTGGATTTAAGCCAGGTGAGAGACTGAGACTCCAGTCCAAGCCACCCTTCCTCTGAAACTCTGAAATCCACCCTCCCCAGGGCACATCGTCCTTTCCTTCTTTTGCACTTCAACTGGGAAGTAATAGATCCAATTGAAGTCACTTATACTAAAGTGTTAATGACTGATATACTTAAGCATCCTTGCTGGGACTGATACTTTCAAGCATGACCTGGTTAACCCCAACACACCTCTATCTGCTCCAGGTTACCTGTCCTGCCACTTTGTCCCTCCACAAAGCAGCAAGTCCTGACAACCTGCTGCCCTAGGGCTAACAAAGGCAGTGCAGAAAGGCATTAGGTTTGGAAGTCAGGATCACCATTATTACCAACCACAATTTTGTTTTTATTGTTCTGAGAAGGTAGCTGGGGGCAAAGGTGGGGGGGGACAGCACTCTAGATTGTGGCTTAAGTGCTGGGCTGCCTGGGAGTAGAGTCACAGCTGCTGACTGAGACTGAATTTGGGTCTACCTTAGGGTATGGCCAACTCCCAGACCATTCACCTCCCCTGGCCTCAGTTTCCCTGTCTGTAAGTGCGAGATTTGGGTTAGAAATGATCTCTCTATGATACCTATAGGGCATAACATTCTAGGATCTGATAACTCAATCAGCACCACACACAGGTTTTGTGCTTTTAAACCTGTGGTTCTCAGCTGGGGACCTTATTGCCATCCCCTCCCCCCAGGAATGACACATGGCAATGTTTGGGGACATTTTTGGTTGTCACCAGTGGGTTGGGGGCTGCTCCCAGCATCAAGTGGGTGGAGGCCAGGGATGTTTCCCAATGCCCCTCAGTGCACAGGACAGCCCTTCATGACCAAGAATGATCCGGCCTCAAAAGTTCATAGATCTGAGACTGAGAAATGTTGTCTTAATCACATGTTTGTGAAAGGACTTCAGGCACAGGCTTGGTGGTCAGGATAGAGTGCCTACTGGGCCATCCCACGGCACCTCGTTCTCCAGGCAGCTTCTCCTATCCTCACTCGCCAGCACCCGGCCTCCAGCCCCTCACCCTTCCTGACGCTCCCGCCACCCCTCTGTAGAGCTGGCGCACGGCCAACAGTTTGGGGGTGTCATCCAAAGTCCCACACTGGACCACCTCCCCCTGTACATGGTGGGTCTGCATTTGGGATTGTGGCTCAGAGAGGGAGGGCCCAGAGGGAGTCTGGGCCAGGTGAGGGCCAGGCAGGGTGGAAGGGGTGGCTGAAATTAGACACCACCCCTACTTCCGTGAGGATTTCTCCCTGGCTTCTTGCCACTCTCCTGAATGCCGTCATTCATTCATGGAGGAGGGACACAATATGCAGTAGCTTAAAAAAAAAAAAGATCTCTTGCTGTCATGGGCGACAACCACCCAGCACCTTGCTGCAAATGGCAGTTTGCGTCAAAGGAAATTCATTTTCCTTTCTGCAGGGAGTGGTCTCTGCGTCTGTTTTCCTTATTAGGCTGGGTGTGACCCCAGCCCTCGGGAGGGACCCCGCCCCCACCAGCCAAATCTGAAGCCACGCGTGTGGCCCCAAATACTGTAACGTGGGGTGTGGATGGGTCCCGGGGGGGCCCTGCACACTCCCACTCTTCCATCCTGACTTCACATCTGAGGATGGCGCATGCCGCTGAGAAGCGCCCCTGGGCGCTGTGGAGCTGAATTATCAGCAAATCACACCAAGTTCAGATAGAAAAGGAATCTCTATCTTCAACCCTCTCGCTTCCTCCCCACCCCATAGACAAGCCTCTCCGTACCCATCTACCAAGTCTTTTTTTTTTTTCAAATCCGCTCACGGTGTTATAAATAGGAAAAGCACCGAGATGGGACGCATACAGGTCGGTCTCTCAGGAAGCATCCCAGAGAGAGGCTGAGGGTTTTATTCCGCCTTATCTCTACGCACGTCCTGAAACTGGTGCAGTCCTCTGCCTTCCAGGTGGACGGTGGGCATGGAAGGGGAGCCGTGGTGTGTCCGCCTGTGCAGGGTTTTCCTCCGCTTGGGGAAAAATGGGTGCCACCCATCCCAAGACTCACAGGACCCTGTTTCTCTGCTCCCACCCGCCCCGCTGCCAGAAGGAGCGTGGCAGCCGCAGATGCCTCCGGACAAACCTTCCTGGGCAGGGCCGGGGGAGGGGGGAAAGGAAGGTGAACTCACCTCCGCGGCCGCTGGGTTCTCCGCGGCCTCCCCGAGTTACGCGCAAACAAAGGCGGGCCCCGCGCGGTTGCAGCCGGGCATCCCTCGCCTTCAGAGCGCGCAGTCCCGGGGCCTTGAGAGCATCGGAGCAAGATGCACGCAGCGGCGGGCTCTGCATCCAGGGAAGGTCACCCAGAGCAACGCGGCCGTTTGTCCAGCGGCGGGGGGGGCGGTTCGCAGTTAGCGGTCAGTCCCCCCTTGCTCCGCCGCGGCGGTGCCCCCTGTCATCGTCGGTTTCCGGGCCTCCGAGGTATTTTCTCCTTCCCAGCTCGCTGCTGGAAGAGGCTCGGCTTCCTTAACACCGTTAATTATGCTGCTTTTGTGTGTGCAGGGTGGGTGGGGGCAGGGCTGACCAAAAAGCACAGCCCCCTGCCAGAAACCCGTGCTCCTCATTGGCTGAAAGGGGAGCACTTCACCGAGCCTCACCAGGGGCAGAAGCGGAAATGATTTCCTGATGGCGCATCGCGGATTGAAAACAAAACAAGAAACAAGCAAATAAATAAATGGCCGGCGATGCCCTCATTCCTTGGATTCTGTGGAAGGGAGGGGAAAATATCCTCTGAACCCTCAGCCAGTTATTCACTATGATTGCGCCGCGTGCCAAGGACCGGGCTTGGGGCACAAGGGGGTGTTGAGGAGGTAGAATCTTCTGAGACACCCTTGCTCGGGGCCACCAAGGGAAAGGCGCTTCCTGCAGTTGGGCGCTGCGGTGGCCCTGTCCTGGAGAACTTCAGGAAGACAGTGGAGTGGTAGAAAGTAAAGAGGACAGCCTCTGAAATCAGACCAGAAGTGGGTTTGAACCCTGGCTGGGCCACTCACTAGCTGGGGACCCTGTGGGGTAAGTGACCTTACCCACTGGGCCTCAGTTTCTTCATTTGTAAAATGGAAGCATTACGGTACTGACATTTCAGCGTTTGATAAGAAAATGCACAGAAAAGCGCGCAGTGCTGGAGCCTGAGAAAGGTTCTGTTCATTCTTGCTGGTTGCTGGTTTTATTTTTAGAACTACAGCAAGTTGAACGGTGGCCCTCCCCAAAAGATATGTCCGTGTCCTAACCCCTCGACCTGGTGAATGACACCTTATTTGGAAAAAGGTCTTTGCAGAAGGAATTAAGGATCTTGAGAGAAAAGCATCTGTATTTAGGGGAATCCTAAATCCAGTGACAAGTGTTGTATAAGAGGAAAGGAGGGGAGAAGACATATGGGGAGGGAAGGCCACGTGTCAACAGAGGCAGAGATCGGGGTGATGTATCTACAAGCCAAGAAGCATTAAGGATGCTGGTAACCACCAGAAGCTGTAGAGAGAGAGAGAGAGAGAGAGAGATGGGGTGGGGCATGGAATGTTTACCCCTTCGCAGCTTCCAGAAGGAACCATCCCAGTTAATACCTTGATTTTGGACTTCTGGCCTCCAGAACTATGAGAAAATAAATTTGTACTTTTTTGATCCACCTAGTTCATGAATTTCGTTGCAGCAGCCACAGGAAACTCATATGTGACCCCAAAGTAGGACTTGATGCCTGTTTTTCTCTCCTGCCCCTCTTAAGCACTGGTGGTAGCCCTCACCGTGATATGAAATAATTTCTTTGTTTCCCTGTTTATGCTCTGGTCCCCTTACTAGAATACAAATCTCCAGAGGAAAGAGACCTGGCTGGTCGTGTGCCTGGCAGTATTTTCTGCAGAAGGCAGCGCTATGCTTACTTTGACTGCCACAACCGGCCTTACGTGGCACAGAGGAGACATGCGGGAAATGCAGGTAGGATGTGTGGATGCTGGACCCCTTCACTGCACATCAGACGACACTTCACTCACATCACTGACTCACTCACTGCCGTCCGGGTCTGTGCCCCTCCCACCCCCTCAAGCCCAAGGGACGAAGGCAGCGGGCCCAGAGTCTCTTTTAGCAAAGATTTAGGACTCTGCATCTGCTGCCTGGAGGTACTGGAGCTCTGAGAAGAGGCACTTGTGTTCATTGAGCAGGAAATCCAGGCCTGTCCCAGTGCTGGGCACTGGCGTCCAAAATGAATAAGGCTTGGGTTTGGTAGAACTGCCGTTCTTAGAAACAGATAGGCAGAGAGCCTGGGCTGATTTAGGGACATCTCTGGAGCAGAGTGGCTTGGTGGCAGAGAGGGGTGGGGGGAGGGGTGGGCGCGCACGGGAAGATTCTCCAGGGTCGGGTGGGAGAGGTGACAATGCGAGTTGGGCCCTGAAGAGTCAGTAGGAGTTGGTTGGATAAAGAAGCGGAAAGGAAGGCGCTCTGGACAAAGGGGCGTTTAAAGACTGCAAAGCAGCAGCCCTTCCCCTATGAGAGCGCTCAGGGAGCTGTCCGTGGTGCTGAGGCCCTGGCGAGGGACTGGCTCTTGTCTGGTTTATTTTAAATTGTGGTTAAAAATATACATACGTAACAGAAAATTTACCATTCTAATCACTTTAAGTGTACATCTCAGCGGTCATATTGTTGTGCAACCATCGCCACCGGCCATCTCCAGAACTTTCCATGTTCCCAAACTAGAATGCTGCTATCCTCATGAAGCACTACTGCCCCCGCCCCACCGGCACCCCAGTCCCCTAACACAAGCTTCTTGAGATCAGAGATGTTGCATTTTGTCGTTGCTGTATTTCTAATTCCAGACCAGTGGTTCTTACTGGGGGGGATTCTGCCCCTCCCCCAGGGGGCATTTGGTGGTGACGTCTGGGGACATTTTGGTTATTGTGACTTGGGGGATAGGGGTGACATTGGCATGGAGTGGGTAGAGATCAGAGATAGTCAACACCCTACCATGCACAAGACAGCCTCCCGCGACAGAGAATTATCCAGCCCCAAATATCAGTGGTGTGGGGGTTGAGAAACCTTAGAACACCTGAGACAGTTATCACTAAAATTAGTTTAGGCAATAAAATTGCTCACCCTCTTTGAGTCTCATTTTCCTGATTTGCAAAGGGTAGTAATGCAAACACCAATACGTTGCATTCTCATTATGTGTTGTTTCTGGATTTGTGAATTTGCCTAGTGGCTGAAATTCATTGTGTGATACCATTGACCCTAAAATCAAAACTCATGGTGCTTTCAGGGTCGTTTGCAGATAACAGAGCCGTGAACAATTTGAGGGTTGGCCATTGCATGTTCCCAGCTGAGGCTGAACAAGGCATTGCTCTATCTTCTTATTCCAGCCCAGACTGTAAATAACTGCTTTTTTGGGGGGGTTTATTTAACGCCCTGTTGTTTGCCTGTTTGTGCTTTATGTTGGTGGTTTTGTTGTTTATAGGGGCTCCCAGGCATGGTGCTGTAGTGCTGTCTAGTGTTTCTGAGCCCAAGGAGTTTGTGATGTGCCTTATGGAGAAAATGCATGTATTAGATGAGCTTCGTTCAGGCATTAGTTACAGTGCCATTGGCTGTGGGTCCAGTGTCAATGAATGGACAGTGTATATTAAATAGGGCATCTTTAAACAGAAGTGCACTTAACCCAAGGTTATATGTATTGATCAGTTGATGAAGATACTGTGACCGGAGCTTTGCAGGAACCTAACCCTGTATTTCCCCTAGGAGCAGTGGTTCACTATTCACTATTTCAGTGTCTTGTGTTGACTTCCCAGAACAGAACTGCTGCCAATAGCAAAAATTGACTGTATCTACTTTCAAGGGCTATTGTGAAGACTGGATACAACTGTGCATGTAGAGCATGTGGCACAATGCTTGTAGAAACTAACAAGGGGAAAGACAGTATGTAATCCAGAGAAAACATTACAACAGACCTGTTTATGTGTAAAGCATGCACCTTCCTTATCTAGTTATACCTGCAGGGAGTTGGAGGGAGGCCATGTGTAATTACTACACTAGACTTTAGCCACGGCGTGATGGGAGAGCTGCATTTGCCAGACCCACTAGATTCTTCCCTGTGGCCACACATGGACATGAAGATGCAGATGGATGAAGGCCATCCATTAAATCATCCATATGGCTCTTCTTGGCATCCCGGGCTTGCCATGATTTCTGTCCAAGATTTAACTAATCCTGTGCCTGCTTAAAGGGGCAAAGAAACCCCCCCACTATGGGTGGTAAATGTTCCTTTTTTTTTACCTTCTTTAAAATTAATTTAAAACTTGAAATAATTGCAGATTCACATTTGGTTGTAAGAAATAAATCCTCTATGTCCTTACCTCCAGGTCCTTAAACCCCAGAAAACATAAATACATGTTATCCATTTCTATAATTTTGGCTTTTCAATAATTTTATGTAAATGGAGTCACAAGAGTATATAACCTTTTGGCAATGGCTTTTTCCACTCAGCATAATTCTCTAGCACTTCATCCAAGTTGTAGGTATTGAGTTTATTCTTTTTTATTGCTGAATAGGATTCCATTGATGTGAAATGCCCAAAACAGACCAATCCATATAGATAGATAATTAGTGTGCCAGGGGCTGAGGTGGGGTGGGGGCTGAGAAGTGACCATTAATGGACACAAGATTTCTTCTTGGGGTGATAAGAATATGCTGGAATTAGGTAGTGGTGATGGTTGCACAACTCTATGAATATACTAAAACCATTTATTTGTACATGTTAAATGGATGAATTGTATGCTATGTGAATATCTTAAGCTGTTATTAACCAAAAAAGTAACTTCATTGTAATCAACAGTTTGGTTATGAACTGCTTCCCTGATTCCAAGTTTCCAAGGACTGGTATCATGTCAGGGCTGTTCAGTGCTGCGGCCTCCAAGATGGCCTGGCTTGTAGTGAGTTGTGTGTGTGTATGTGTCAAGAAGAATCTTCAAAATGAATTACACTTAGAGTAGGGTCTCTCCCCTTCAGCACTGCCGACATTTGGGGTTGGGTTATTCTCTGGGGGGCGGTCCTGGGCACGTGAGCAGCCTCCCCAGCCCCGACTCACTCAATGCCAGGAGCTCCCCCAGTCGTGACAACCACATATGCTCCCAGACACAGCCCAGTGTCCCATGGGGGCAGATCACTCCAATTGAGAACCACTAATTTAGAGACACTGAACTTCCGGTACTGAGTGGGCCCTTAAAAGGCCCCACGAAAAGGCTGGCACCTAGGAGGGTTGTCAAAGGGACAAGCAGAACTTGGCTGTGCCAAGAGGGCCACATCCCCACAGGGAGAGCGGTCATCAGCAGGCCTCTCAAACCCACCCAAGTGGACAGAAAGTAAAACAACCTCCAGGCTCGCGACCAGAGCCGGGAATGGGACGCAGAGGTAGAGTCGCGAAAGAGACTCTCCGCTCCAGCTGAGCTTTTAGAGAAGGCGAGACTCCGGGCCGGGGCAGGGCTTGCGGGGAGGGGCGTGGCATGAGCCAAAGACGCCGGATACGGAGAGGTCGCCGACAGGGAGCTTTGCGTAAGGGAGGGGGCTTGCGTAAGGGGCGGGGCTTGAGCAGAAACTCCTCGCATCTGAGGGGTTAAACCCAAGGCGGGGCTTTAGGAGCCCAGGTCTAGGCGCTGGGCGGGTTCGAGGCGGAGACCCCGGATGCCGAGCCCTCGGAGGCAAAGAGGGCCTCTGGGAAAGGAGCCGCGCTTGCGGCGGGGGCGGGGCTTGGAGGTACAGACGCCCCTCTTCCAACTTGCACCGTGGAGCGTGAAGCCAGAAGGCGCGAGCTTCGCGCAGGGGGCGGGGCCTGGGGCGCGTGGCTGGACGAGAGCGGTGCATGCCCCGGTGACGTCACGCCCCAGGCTCCGCCCATTCGCGCCTCCGGCTCGACTGGCGCTGTGTGGAGACGCCAACATGGCGGTGAGTCACTGTTGCGGTTTCGCCTAGAGCGCCTGTCCGCAGTACGGGTAACGGCCCCGCGTCGCCCTGCCCGACCCGTCCTGGGGGAGCCGTGTTGCGCGGAGCCGCGGGTCGGCCTCTCGGTCCGACCCGAGCGGGGCGCACGCTGGGAGGCCTACTCAGGCCAAAATGGCCGCGGCCCCGAGTTATCGTTGAGGGGGAGGGCGGAGGGGCTCCTGCTGTGGGAGGGGGCCTGGGCCTTTCGCGGGGACGAATACTGAGCCGTGCCGAGCAGCGGATCCGTACCTGAGCGGGTTGCCGAGGTATGACGCGGGGAGCGGGCCCCGGCACCTGAGGTGCCCGAGAGCAGACGGGCCTGGGGATGGCCTGGCGGGCGGGGGTGGGGCAGGGGCCTGGCGGGCGGGGGGAGGGGCGTGCGCGTGGGGACCTGGCGCCTGACCCTAGGGGGACCTGGCCACGCCTGGGGGCGTGGAGTCTGGAGGTACTGATACCTGGCGGGGTCCGTGAGAACGCGGAGACCTTGGGGAGGGGAATTGAGGTCTGACTCGGGGGAGACTTGGGGCGGGTGGATGACTTGACCTTGGCGAAGTCCTGAGCCCCCGTAGGAGGGTGGGCGCCTTGGGGCTACCAGAGGAGGAGTGGGTAGAAGCACCTGGGACCTTGAAACTCTGTGGAGTAAGGAGTTTGGATATTTGAGAGCAAGTAAAAAGAGGTTGTGGGCATCAGGAGTGCTAATGTTCTCTGCGCTTGTGGTGGGTTCTCAGGTGTGGTTGGCCGGTAAAGGACTTTCTATCAGGAAAAGACTGTGTGGCCTGCTGTTTTCTGGAACAGGGTGTCAGATTTCCGTTTTTATGCTCCTTTATTTCCATCATCCTTGGTGTTCCCATCTGCAGTGCTTACAGCAGCAGGACTCTTCTGCTCAGCTAGGTTGTCAGAGGTCCTGAACGTCTGGAAAAGCCCCCCTGCTCTCTTACTAGCCCTTCTTTCTTCTCTCTCCTCGTTCTGTTTTTCCAGTGCATTCTTCAACCAGGTGTGGAAAAACCACTTGCATGTTATATTTTCTATTAAGATTACCTTCTAGAAGAGACATTGAGCATTTACAATGTAAAAAACGTAATTGCTGGACTTCAGTCGCTGTTTCTGTTATTTACTTGAGTTAGTGTACTTAAGTCATTTTAGTGCAAATATTGTGTGTATTTTGATGACTTAAGTGACACAGTATACAGTAACAGGATGTTGAATTAGTCTGTGTCTTTAGATTTGTCCCCTGGATTGTGTGTTTTGTTCCTTGAGAAAAAGGTAAACTGAACTAAAACATGGGAACCATAGCAAAATAAATTTCAGTTTCACAAAACCTTGATATGGGATAATCTGCTTTATTTGAATGACTTTAAGTTAACCAGACATTCTCTTTGCGGGGAAATGACTTTTGCTTGGAACCTTCAGCTGCTTTTAAAGTATATATTTCTTATATAATGTGCCATGGAAAAACTGATTAGATTACATTTTGTGAATACCAACTTTATGGTACCATTTTCACAACAGTATTTACAAAGCCCATTTCATGAATTGCTAAAGCAAAGACAGCAGTTTATTTCTCAGAGGAATTTTGTTTTCTTGGCTTTTAAATTTGATAACCATAGCCTAGATAGACGTATTCCTTATATTTTATTGTTACCATAAACAGGGGTGGAATCGGAACTGCTTTTAATTGTTGGTCAGTAAAAATTGTATACCCATTCACTCTTGAAGGCATAAGAAAAATTTGCAATTATTGAAAATGATAGCTTTATTTTATGTAGTTTTTTAAATTTTATAAAGCTTTTTTATAGTTCTGTAAGCATTCAGAATTAAGTATTAATCACATGTATAAAATAGAATTCAACAGTGTTTTTAATTAACACTGAGTACAGTTTTCAATTGTGAGGCTGAGAGCAACTCAGGAAATCCAGCAAGGTTCTGTATGAATTTAAATCACATTGGTAATAAAAACATTGAGAGCGTATAGCTGTGTGTTGGGAGGTCCCTGGTAGAGGAACTTGACAGGCTGGCCCTATCTACTGTTACATTTTTCTCTTTGTTTAGCGGTTTTGTCAAAGTTCCACCTGTGTAGCATAACTGGCTAGCTCTGCCCATGCGTTCTTGTTAAATCTAAGTAAGGCAGCTGCTGGATTTTGGTGTAATACTTGATTTACCATCAGGAGAAGCTATTTTTTAATATGTTCTTGACACATAATAGGCTGAATTTTTTCATCTGGAAAATGTTAGGAGTTGGAAGCCAGCTGGAACCCCAGCAAACTCTGTTAGTGGCAGGTAATAAAAATTGAATCCAATTTTCTGTATTGTATAAGTCCCAGACACCTGATATGTCATCGAGTCCTCGTAGTACTCCTTCGAGGTATGTAT
The DNA here is from genome assembly GCF_040802235.1 of Manis javanica. Lineage (NCBI taxonomy): Eukaryota > Metazoa > Chordata > Mammalia > Pholidota > Manidae > Manis > Manis javanica. The sequence continues at coordinate 95,599,363 of NC_133168.1, read as the reverse complement.
TATGATGCTCATTTTGTTGATGAGGAAAATGGGGCTCAGTACAGTATATGGTGTAGGAGCCCCAGTGTGGTAAGTGGTGGGGATCCAAGTAGGAATGTGGGAGGCGTGGCTCCCAGACCTTGCCTGTGCCCTGAGGTAGGATGGGCCTGAGCCTAGGTTGGTGCTTGTGGTGGCAAAATCTAGCCTGCACACAAATGCTTAGTGGTGGGGCCTGCTGGTGGAGGCTGGGTTACTGCCATACTTTACAGTGTTCCCTGGATCCTGCCCCTGTAGTTTGGATGCCAGTTTGGATTGTGAATTAGGGCCACGTTCTTCAGACTTTGGAAAACTACCCTCCCCAGAATGGGGAAGCCAAGGAAGTATCTGGCCTGGTGTCATTAGGATGGTAACGATAACACAGCCCCACCTCTGGAAGATCTCCCAGAGGCTGCAGTCGCTTGGGAAAGGTACTGGAGCACAGGCAGCCCCCCTTGCTGCAGCAGGTCACCTGTTAACATCCCTGATTGCAAGTCCCTGCTTGGTCAGGTCTGGCTGCAACCAGGTTTACAGTGGTCCTGGTCATACCCAGGCCAGCCCCACCCACAGGTCTCTAGACCCTTCCAGAGTGAACCTTACCCACCAGGCCCTGTCCATCCCCCGAGCTTAGGTCCAAGCAGCACAGACTGGCAAGGAGAGTCTGATGTCACTGCCTCAGTTGGGGAGGGCTGGGGTGCACTCAGACTTCTACCTCTACACCCCAAACAGTGTTGTGTCAGACATCCAGGAGAGTGAGGCTTGTGGGAACCTCTTGCTGAGTTTGAAGCAGTCCTGACAGGTGACTGCACCTAAGCAACACCTCCCATTTATTCCCAGATGGGAATGACTGGAAGTTGACCCGGGAATGGCAAGGCACCAAGTTGTCCTGCTAGAATGTGGTTGCTGTGCCTCCGTAAGGCTCAGGCACAGGTTAGGGACCTCCTGAAAGTAGCTCTTGGGAGGTAGTTTTAAGTGGCAACTCTGAACTGCAAACACAAGTATATTTTAAGGAAAACCTTTCAATGATAGATACATTAGTTCCTACACTATTGAAATATGGATTTTTAATTTTCATTTTATCCATTTTAGAACCAAAAATTAACTCATCAACATCAGAGCCTAAGTAAATTGCTGTTTTTTTTCTACACATGCATCTGTTTCTGATTTTTTAATAGTTTTATATATAATTTTTAATAGTTTTAATAGTTCTTTTTTCTGGCATTCAGACAGCTTATTCATCTACCAATGTGTATATCTGAATTATCAGAACAAATACATCAAAATTAAAAGCGTTTTCCAATCTCATTTAAAATTATTTTTTCACATGAATATAATTGGTGTTCCTTTGTGTGCTTACAGAGGTAAGGGGACAAAGTTGGTTGATCTGGATAAGTAACTGAGTAGTCTTGGAAAAATAAGAAAAACCTGTAGAAAGGGTATTAGTGACTTTGTGTTCATTCTCTTTTTATTCTATATTAGTGAATTGAAAGTTTGTGCAACTTTACATCAGGGATTGCAGATGCTCTTTTAAGGGCCAGACATGCACATGAATAAATTGAATCTAAGATGGTAGAGTGGGGGGGGGCGTCAAGATAGAGCCTGCACCCTGACACACCCCAACCTGTCATCTATCATGTGGGACTGAACCCCGTAAGGCGAGTCTTCCTGGTTTCCCAGACGACCCACAGTTGCTTCTCTGTGTGAAAGCCTCCAAGTTGGGAATACCAGCACCAAATTCAGACTGTTTGGGACAAATGACAGCTGCCTCCACTGTATGACCTCTCCTTCATGTTTTTGAAGCTTTAATCACAAAACGATAATGTAGAAGATGTTATAGATGTTTGGTATTTAAAAGGAAGAGTATGTATCCCAGCTAGTTGGAGGAGCCCCCCATTTGGACTGGTTTAGTCAGTTAAGGTTCTGTGTTTTTTTGTTTTTTGTTTTTTTAAGTTCATGTTAAGAAGTTAGTACTAGTGTTTATTTTATTTGTGGCTCTTGAGTTCTGATAGCTTATTCATTCAAGCCACATATTGAGCTCTAATTCAGAACAAGTAAGCAGCTTTGACAAAGCACAGAGATTTTTTGTCTATTTGATTTGTTTTTTTTGCATGTCTCTATGTCTGTGATGCCTTAAATCTGAAGTCTGCTGTTTACTCATAGAACAGTCTTTCGAGTCTTGGTGGAAAAAGGTTTTGGCTCAGTTGGTAATCGTTCCCTTGTTCTGTCCCTTAAACCAAGGTGTTCACCACCAGCTGCTCTTTTCTGTTATTGTGTGTGCTATGTGATTATTTTAATTGAGGTTGCCAGATGTATTTTGGCTGGAAACTTCGTTTGTAAGTATGTTGGGGAACAGGGCTTCTGTTAGAGTAGATGCTTTGCTTTCGGCATTTTTTGTTTTTCTCCAAATTTGCATCTGTGGTAGGTACATCACTGTCTGTTTGCCTCTTTTAAATTAATGTCCTCCAAGTCACCTATTTGTCACTGTGGATTAGGAATGGAAAATTTCTTCGCTTTGTTTGTAACATTTTGTATTTTGGAACGTTAGTTCTGTCTGCTGAGGTTGACTCTTTGATGGATTTTGCTCTCCCTGAGAAGAATGGGCTGTAACATCTAAGACCCTTGGAATGAATGCTTTTAAAAAGCCAGTAGCTTTTTCTTTTTTCTTTTTTTAATTTGTTTTTATTAAGATGTCATTGATACACAATCTTATGAAGGTTTCATATGAGCAACATTGTGGTTACTACATTCACCCATATTATTGAGTCCCCCACACACACCCTTCCACAGTCACTGACCATCAGTGTAGCAAGATGCCACAGAGTCACTACTTGTCCTCTCTGTGTTACACTGTCTTCCCCATGACACCCCCATACCATGTGTACTCATCGTAATACCCCTCAATCCCCTTCTCCACCCCCCTTTGGTAACCACTAGTCCCTTCTTTGAGTGTGTGAGTCCGCTGCTGTTTTGTTTCTTCAGTTTTTCTTTGTTGTTATATTCCACAAATGAATAAATGAGGGAAATAATTTGGTCCTTGTCCTTCTTTGCCTGGCACCAGTAGCTTCTTTTTAATTTTGAATGTCATTGTTTGAATCCAGGGCTGGTGGTGTGACATCTGGTGTACTTGCTCGTGAGAACCTCACATTGGCAGTCTGGTCCTGCCTTCCTCTGCTGACATGAGAGGCGCACACATTAAATCAGCGTAGATGTGGCTGCAGATGTTTCTCTGCCCCTTGAACATCAGGGCTGGAACCAGGTGACCCTCTCCAGTCCCCAGACTTTGACTTTTCCTTTTGGTTCACAGCAGTTGGAAATCCTTTCACTTGTACTCCTTTTGGAGGGTATGTATATGATGCTTTTTCTTTAGTTTAGCCAGTGTATCATCAGGATGGTGTTCCTAAGCACCTGACCAGCCGGGCTCACCATGTAGCCATCCTGCGTGTGGGACCATACTCCTTTTCAGAAGGATGGAAGAGAATTCCAGGAGTTGCTCTGATACGCACAGAATCTGGCTCACCATGGAGGCTCAGTAATTCCTGTCACCAATCTCTGGAACACCAAGCAGCCTGGCTGTTTTGGAGCTGGAGACTCTGACTGCAGTTAAAGAAGGTTGCAGGTGGCGGCCAGGGAATAACATCCCCTGTCATCTTCTCAAGAGCTCAAAGATTGAGCTCATCAGACTCCTTTCCAGTGCATCGGGATGTTTCCTGGGGTATCTGGATCTGAAATGGGCATTTCACTTGGAGAATGCACATAAGGGTTTCACGGGAAAAAAGAAAATCCTGTTAAAATCAGAATTATATGGGTATGAATGTATAATATGTTCATGTTTTGAATATAAAGCCCTGCAAACCTAAGTGCCAAATGAAATAATTGCTGGGTGTGTTTGTATGCCATATATGCGTGTACACGTAAAGTAATTGAAATGTGATCTTACTGCCAATAAAACAGATATGGAAATACTTTCCCTGATCAGTGTCTTTGGTGACCTTATTAGCATTCGGGTATCGCACGTCACAAAGAACCATCTAAATTCTGAATGTTACTCGACCCTGTGAGTAGTTACGGACGTGCCTGGAAAACTGGGCTGTGTCTGGGACGCTGGAATGTAGGTTTTCTCTCAGCACTGCAAGATAGGTGATCGTCCATGTTGAGGTTTTCAGCTGCCCAGCCGTGACATTTAACCTTGGGCTGCCTTATTTTTCACCCCTTGGAGGAGTGTCAGGACAGGGTGATAAGTAGGTGAAGAGCTGTGTCACAGAAGGAAGGGACCACGATTTACAAAGTACTGTCTGAGGTTTCTCAGCACCGTTACTCCAGGAAACTATTTTTTTCCACTTGATTATTTTCTCAGACTCTAATGTTTTTGGTTTCGTATGTGTGTGTGTACCTGTTGAGTATGATTCTTTGAAATCAGTGTACAAGAGAAATCGTTACAGCAGACCCAGGGTGACCTGACTTCCCTCCTGGCTGTTCCTAAGATATTTCAGCAGCTGCCTGTAGATTGCTCAGATACGCCCTTCTGAAGAGAACTCCACATTCAAGGTCTGATGTACCTTTTAGGATTGGCCTTTTAGGAGCAAGTGAGAGCCTGTCCCACAGGAGAGAGCCCTGGGTCATGGATCCTGGATTCCTCACACGAGTGAGTCTCTTCTGTATGCCAAGCCTCTGTGTATGTCCCTGTCAACAAGGTGACCAGTTGAACAAAATAGTATCGATGGGTCTTGCCATCCATGCATTTTAAATCTTACCTAGATGATGTACCCAAAAAAAGCCTGACTCCCCAAAACTTTGAGACCAGCAAGTCATCAGAAGACATTTGCCTTGGGAATGCAAAGATGAGGGTGCCAGCCAGGACTTGTAAATCTTCGTTCACACAGGTGTGCTTAAGTACTGCTTTTCCTGCATTAACAGGTGCCCCATGCTTTGCCCCCAGCTTCCTGTCTCAGCTCTTCTCCCTCCCAGTCAGGTGGCACCAGCCAGGTCCTCACTGTCGTGATTGCCTAGTTGTCGTGGGAACAGCAGCCCTTGATGTTGTGTACGGTGGCACACTCCTTGAGCAACAGGTGACTCCAGACAGCAACAGCACAAAACAGCCTCGTCCCTTGAGGGAGGCTTCACCAAGGGTAATTTGTAGTTTTTATTCCTGTTCTTCAACCACCAACTCCCAATTTCTCGGTCTTCGTCAGGGGTTGAAAACTGGCAGCCTGCAGGCCACATTGGAGTCTATGCCTGCTTTCTTGGGCCTGTGTGGAGGGATTTGTGCTTGCTTTATTAGAATTAGTTGCCAGCATTAAAAAATTGGGAGACTACAAAAACCCTGAGGTTTCTAACATCGGATAAAACCAGAAGATCTGGCAACTCTGGGCTGCATCATGAGTGCCTGCTTGGGCAAGGCCCTGTAGCCTGAGGTCTGGTCAAGAGGTAAGTATTCCCATTTTACAGGAGAGTAGGAGGCTAGAAGGAATAAGTGACTTGCTCAGGCCCCCCAGTGAGCAGAGCCAGGGTTGGAAGCCAGGTGGTGTAGCTCTGGCTGCCCTGCCTGTTCCCCTGGGCCATGGTGCCTCCCAGTTGCTGAGCTTGAAATCCCTGTGACTAACGATTCTTGTGCAGAGCCCTCTCATCCTCTTCTCCGTCATCGGCTCTCGGAACATCTCACATGTGCCCACGGGATTTTAATGTATGGAAATGCCTGCATGAGGACCCGGAGAGGCTGATGCTGTTGAATAAAGTACTGCGTTTCCCCAGAGAAGAAGACGTGCCACTCGGGGCCATGCACAGTTTGCAGTTTAACCTCAGCAAAGGCTTTCTGATACCCCATTCAGCAGGGCTGCTTAACCTGGGCCTCTGAAGCCCCTGCTGATTACAGAACCAGCTGAGCCCTTTCTAGGGCTGGAAGTCACAGTTTTCATCTGATTTTTAAAGGACCCAGAAAAAGGCTATTAGAAATTGAGAAGTCTAGGTGATCAGGGAACTCCCATAAAGGGGAGCCTGAGAAAGGGTGTGGGGTACTGTTCCTTCAGTCCTCGGGCAGGGAGCCCAGGTGGGAGCAACAGCCTCTGCTGCCTACCCAGCCACTTTCCCCCCGGGCATGGCTCTAATCCCTGACCCCTAACCCCGGGGACCCCACCCTGTCCTTGTAGCTGAGTTTCTCAGAAGTAGCATCTTTGGCATTGGGTCTGTATCATTCTCGGGTGGACACTGGGGTGTTGAGCAGCATGCTAGGCCCCAACCCACTTGGTGTAGATGCACCACCCACTGTGACAGCCACAGATGGCCCCAGCTTCACCCATTGTCCCCTAGGGGCAGAATCCCTCCAATGTGAGAACCCCTGCTCTAGATTCTACCCTGGGTTTGACAACCATGTGGGGCCTGCTGTGGAAAATCTGTCCCATGAGCAGTCGTTCAGCTAACTCATCTCCTAAAACCAGTGTGGGGTGTGGGTTCCCAAAATGTTCCTGTCCTTGCAGCTCTTCCCATCTGGAAATGGCGTTGATGTCCCTACCCCTTGAATCTGGGCTTCCTCAGACTTTGTCTTGCTTGGCCAGTAGACTGCAGCGAAAGTGACCCTGCCATAGACTGAAGGTGTGTGTCCACCCCCAGAACCATATGCTGGAAGCTAGTTTCCAAGGATTAGGTGCCACAGATATGCCCCCCAACCTGAGGGGCACGCTATGCTCCACTTCCTCATAGAGCCTACTCAGCTGAATGAAGGCCAGGCAGCCCCTTGTTCTCTCAGTCCGTAAACAGCTGTGTGTTGGTGGCTTCTTGGTGTCATGAGCAGTTATTCAGGATAAGGTGGGTTGGGTGTTCCCTTTCTGGATCACGTCTGCCATTTTAATCATTGTCATCAAACATTTAGTATGCTTGACTGCACTTGGAGGTACTGGGAAGCCCCTGGCCACCAGAGCCACCTTTAGCCAAACTTGTCCCAGGGGACATGGCATCTCATGTTGTGTTCCCATTTCCATCCCTTTGAATGAGGCCCTGAGTGTGTCATGTCCCATAATAATGGACCTTACCCGCAGGTTCTCTCTACGGCATCACCACCTGGATTAGTCTGCTCAGACTGTCATGGACAATACATTTATTGTCTCACCGTTCTGGAGACTGGGTCCAAGGTTATGGTGCCAGCAGGGCTGGTTTCTCCTGAGGCCTTGCAAATGACCTTGCTTTGTCCTCACATAGCCTTCCCTCCATGTGTGCATCCTTGGTGTCTCTTCTTATAAGAGCACCAGTCCTATTGGATTAGGACCCTACCCTTTGTGTCCACATTTAACTAACTCTTTAAAGGCCCTATCTCCAGCGTACAGTCTCACTGGGAGGTAAGGCTTTATGTGAATTTGGGGGGCACACCCAGTTTAGTCTACTGCACTCCCTTAGCATCCTAAAACAGATCTTGTCATGAGATACCCTAGTGACTCCCCATTGCTTCCTGGATAAAACCCAGATTCTGCCTAGCATCTGAGAGCCCCAAGCGCACTTTCCAGCCTCCTCTCACCCAGCATATCTGTCCCTCAGCTCACAGGACTGTTTACTTGTCAACTCCATGCTTTTCTCCCATTCCGACATCTGTGCCAGGCCCTTCTCTCAGCCCAGTGAGCTGCATCTGAGCCCCTCACCCTTGTGCCAAAATCCCAGTCACCTTCACTTGTGGCTATGGAAATCTAAATGAATTAAAATTTTAAAAACCTTAAGTTGTGCTCCTCAGTCACTTTAGCCACATTTAAGTGTGTAGGAGCCATATGTGGCCAGTGCTGCCATATATTGGACAGTGCAGTTCTAAAATGGACCAGGATGGGGAAACTTCTAGCCCATGTGGAAGGGCAGTATGGAGAATAGGTTAGTGTTAAAAATGAACGAACCACAGAAAGATGGCAGTGTGAGAGGTGAGACAGGCTTCCTCCTAAAACCGCATTTAATACGAAAATACAATTAATACAACTAGTCCTGAGAGAGCAATGGGAAAGAGGACTGCGCCAGACTGCATACACCTGGAGAAAAGAGCAGACCTCATGGAACAGGGTAACATACCAAAGCTGTGACCCAGCGGGACCCAAGCCCTTCCCCCACCCCAGCTCACTGGTGGGAGGAAGAGAAACTGAGCAGGGAGGGAGTGGAGGCCTGGGACTGCTGAGTACCTAACTCCGGAGATCTGCTCTGGGAGCACAAACCTACATTTCATGCTGCTTTCATGATACTCTCGTGATTATGGGGTTGGAAAGCTAAGACAGGCAGATTTCCTGGAGAAACTGAGATTCCAGCTGCTTGTGGAAAGCAGGGATACATATCTGGCTGCTCTGGGACAAAAGCTTATACCTGCATGCTTGGCTCACTGGTTCAGGCAGTGGAGGCAGGCATAGCAGCCGGGAAGCGGGGAACAGCTCTTTCCTCCCCCCAAGCACCAATCCCACTCCCTTGTGACCCCCGACATTGCTTCAGTGTATGAGCATCTCCAGAGAGTAGAGCTTCTGGACACTAGAGGGCGCCATACACAAACATGAAACACCAAAGGAATCTGGTCCAGAGTAAAGTTAATATAACCCCTGAGAAAGATGACATGACTCTTCCTGAAAGGGAGTTCAAAATAAAAATCATTAACATACTAATGGAGGTACGGAAAGATATTCAGGAACTCAGGAATAAATTCCGTTCGGAGATCCACTTGTTGAAGAGCACAATGGAGAGTATTAAAAGCAGACTAGATATGGTGGATGAGACAATAAATGAAATAGAAACTAGAGAAGGAATACAAAGAAGCTGAGGCACAGAGAGAAAAAAGGATCTCTAAGAATGAAAGAATGTTGAGAGAACTGTGTGACTAACCCAAACGGAACAATATTTGCATTATAGGAGTACCAGAAGAAGAGAGAGAAAGGGATAGAAAGTGTCTTTGAGGAGGTAATTGCTGTAAACTTCCCCGATCTTGGGAAGGAGATAGTCTCTCAGGCCATGGAGATCCACAGATCCCCCAACACAAGGGACCCAAGGAAGACAGCACCAAGACATATAGTAATTAAAATGGGAAAGATCAAGGATAAGTACAGAATGTTAAAAGCAGCCAGAGAGAGAAATAAGATCACATACAAAGGAAAGCCCATCAGCCTAACATCAGACTTCTCAGCAGAAACCTTACAGGCCAGAAGGGAGTGGCATGATGTATTTAATGCAATGAAGCAGAAAGGCCTGGAACCAAGATTACTTTATCTGGAAAGATTATCATGTAAATTTGAAAGAGGAATTAAACAATTTCCAGATAAGCAAAAGCTGAGAGAATTTACCTCCCAAAAACCATCTTTACAGCCTATTTTGGAGGGAGTGCTATAGATGAAAGTGCTCCTAAGGTTTAATAGCTGTCACCAAACGTAATAAAACCACAGTAAAGAAAGTAGAACAGCTAATTACTAAGCAAATGCAAAATTAAATTAACTATCCCTAAAGTCAATCAAGGGATAGACAAAGAGTACAGAATATGATACCTAATATATAAAGAATGGAGGAGGAAGAAAAAGGAGGAGAAAAATAAAAGAACCCTTAGATTGTGTTTGTAATAGCATATTAAGTGAGTTAAGTTAGACTCTTAGATAGTAAGGAAGATACCCTTGAACCTTTGGTAACTACAAATCTAAAGTCTGCAATGGCAATAAGTACATACCTATTGATAATCATCCTAAATGTAAATGGACTGCACGCACCAGTTAAAAGACACAGTCACTGAATGGATAAAAAACAAGACCCATCTATATGCTGCCTACCAGAGACTCACTTCAAACCCAAAGACATACACAGACTAAAAGTGAAGGGATGGAAAAAGATATTTCATGCAACTAATAGAAAAAAGCAGGTGTTGCAGTACTTGTATCAGACAAAATAGACTTCAAAACAAAGACAGTCACAAGAGACAAAGAAGTACATTACATAGGGTCAATCCAACAAGAAGATATAATCATTATAAATATCTATGCTCCCAACACAGGAGCACCTACATATGTGAAACAAATACTAACAGAATTGAAAGGGGAACTAGAATGCAATGCATTCATTCTAGGAAACTTCAACACTCCACTCACTCTGAAGGACAGATCAACCAGGCAGAAAATAAGGACACAGAGGCACTGAACAACACATTAGAACAGATGAACCTAACAGACATCTGCAGAACTCTACACCCAAAAGCAGCTGAATACACATTCTTCTCAAGTGCACATAGAACATTTTCAAGAATAGGTCACATACTAGGCCACAAAAAGAGCCTCAGTAAATTCAAAAAGATTGAAATTGTACCAACCAGTTTCTCAGACCACAAAGGTATAAAACTAGAAATAAATTACGCAAAGAAAATGAAAAATCCCAGAAACACATGGAGGCTTCACAACTTGCTCCTGAATAACCAATGAATCAATGACCAAATAAAAACAGATCAAGCAATATATGGAGACAAATGACAACAATAATTCAAGACTGCAAAATCTGTGAGATGCAGCAAAGGCCGTGCTAAGAGGAAAGTATATTGCAATACAGGCCTACCTCAGGAAAGAAGAACAGTCCCATATAAGCAGTCTAAACTCATAATTAATGAAACTAGAAAAAGAACAGATGAAGCCCAAAGTCAGTAGAAGGAGGGACATAATAAAGGTTAGAGCAGAAGTAAATAAAATCAAGACGAATGAAACTATAGAAAGAATCAATGAAAGCAAGAGCTGGTTCTTCAAGAAAATAAACAAAATAGGTAAACCTCAAAGTCTACATACGTAAATAGAATCAGAAATAAGAAAGGAAAAATCACTATGGACACCACAGAAATACAAATAATTATTAGAGAATACTATAAAAAATTATATGCTAACAAACTGGATAACCTAGGAGAAATGGACAACTTTCTAGGAAAATACAACTTTCCAAGGCTGACCAAGGAAGAAACAGAAAATCTGAACAGACCAATTACCAGCAACAAAATTGAACTGGTAATCAAAAAACTTCCTAAGAACAAAATCCCTGAACCAGATGGCTTCACTGCTGAATTTTATCAAACATATAGTGAAGACCTAATACCCATCCTCCTTAAAGTTTTCCGAAGAGTAGAACAAGAGGGAATACTTCCAAATTCATTCAATGAGGCCAGCATCACTCTAATACCAAAACCAGGCAAAGACACGGCAAAAAAAAATTACAGACCAATATCCCTGATGAACATAGGTGCAAAAATACTCAACAAAATATTAGCAAACCGAATTAAAAAATTCATCAAAAAGATCATCCATCAAGATCAAGTAGGATTTATTACAGGGATGCAAGGATGGTACAACATTTGAAAATCCATCAACATCATCCACCACATTAGCAAAAAGAAGGACAAAAACCACACTATCATCTCCATAGATGCTGAAAAAGCATTTGACAAAATTCAACATTCATTCATGATAAAAACTCTCAACAAAATGGGTATAGAGGGCAAGTACCTCAACATAATAAAGGCCATAGATGACAAACCTACAGCCAACATCATACTTAACAGTGAGAAGCTGAAAGCTTTTCCTTTAAGATTGGGAACAAGACAAGGATGCCCACTTTCCCCACTTCTATTCAACATAGTACTGGAGGTCCTGGCCACAGCAGTCAGACAACACAAAGAAATAAAAGGCATCCGGATTGGCAAAGAAGAAATTAAACTGTCCCTGTTTGCAGATGACATGATTTTGTACATAAAAAACCCTAAAGAATCCACTCCATAACTAACTAGATCTAGTATCTGAATTCAGCAAAGTTGCAGTATACAAAATTAACACACAGAAATCTGTGGCATTCCTATACACTTAACAATGAACAATGAACTAGCAGAGAGAGAAATCAGGAAAACAATTCCATTCACAGTTGCATCAAAAAGAATAAAATACCTAGGAATAAACCTAACTAAGGAAGTGAAAGACCTATACCCTGAAAAGTACAAGACACTCTTAAGAGAAATTAAAGAAGATACCAATAAATGGAAACCCATCCCATGCTCATGGATAGGAAGAATTAATACTGTCAAAATGGCCATCCTGCCTAAAGCAATCTATAGATTCAATGCAATTCCTATCAAAATACCAAAAGCATTCTTCAATGAACTAGAGAAAATTAATCTAAAATTCATATGGAACCACAGAAGTCCTCAAATAGCCAAAGCAATTCTGAGAAGGAAGAATAAAGCTGGGGGCATTATGCTCCCCAACTTCAAGCTCTACTACAAACCACAGTAATCAAGACAATTTGGTACTGGCACAAGAATAGACCCATAGACCAATGGAACAGACTAGAGAGCCCAGATATAAAGCCAAGCATATATGGTCAATGAATATATGATAAAGGAGCCATGGATATACAGTGGGGAAATGACAGCTTCTTCAACAGCTGGTGTTGGCAAAACTGGACAGCTCCATGCAAGAGAATGAAACTGGATTATTGTTTAACCCCATACACAAAAGTAAACTCGAAATGGATTAAAGACTTGAATGTAAGTCATGAAACCATAAAACTCTTAGAAGACAACATAGGCAAACATCTCCTGAATATAAGCATGAGCAACTTCTTCCTGAACGCATCTTGAGCAAGGGAAACTAAAGCAAAAATAAACTCATGGGACTACATGAAACTAAAAAGTTTCTGTATGGCAAAGGACACCATCAGCAGAACAAAAAGGCATCCTACAGTATGGGAGAATATATTTGTAAATGACATATCCAACAAGGGGTCAACATCCAAAATATATAAAGTACTTACACACCTCAACACCCAAAAAGCAAATAACCTGATTAACAAATGGGCAGAGGATATGAAGAGACAGTTCTCCAAAGAAGAAATTCAGATGGCCAACAGACACATGAAAAGATGCTCCACATCACTAATCATCAGGGAAATGCAAATTAAAACCACAATGAGGTATCACCTCACACCAGTAAGGATGGCCAGCATCGAAAAGACTAAGAACAGCAAATGCTGGCAGGGATGCGGAGAAAGGGGAACCCTCCTACACCGCTGGTGGGAATGTAAAATACTTCAACCATTGTGGAAAGCAGTATGGAGGTTCCTCAAAAAACTAAAAATAGAAATACCATTTGACCCTGGAATCCCACTCCTTGGAATTTACCCAAAGAATACAACTTCTCAGATTAAAAAAGACATATGCACCCCTATGTTTATTGCAGCACTTTTTACAATAGCCAAGATATGGAAGCAACCAAAGTGTCCATCGGTAGATGAATGGATAAAGAAGAGGTGGTACATATACACAGTGGAATTCTATTCGACTGTAAGAAAGAAACAAATCCTACCATTTGCAGCATGGATGGAGCTAGAGGGTATTATGCTCAGTGAAATAAGCCAGGCAGAGAAAGACAGATGCCAAATGATTTTGCTCATTTGTGGAGTATGACAATGAGGCAAAACTGAAGGAATAAAATAGCAGCAGACTCAAAGACTCCAAGAATGAACTAGTGGTTACCAAAGGGGAGGGGTGTCAGAGGGTGGGTGGGGAGGGAGGGAGAAGGGGACTGAGGGGTATTATGTTTAGTACACATGGTGTGGGGGATCATGGGGAGAGCAGTGTAGCACAGAGAAGGCACACAGTGGATCTGTGGCATCTTGCTGCACTGATGGACAGTGACTGCATTGGGGTCTGGGTAGGGACTTGATCATATGGGTAAATGTAGTAACCACATTGTTTTTTCATGTAAAACCTCCATAAGAGTGTAAATCATACCTTGATAAAAAAATGAATGAACCACACGTATTGTACCTAGCTGGGTACATTTCAGACAACCTGGGGAGTAGGGGTGGAGAAGCCACTTGCAGAGGCAGATACACATGCAACGACATAGCTTTGCACAGATGTGACACTGAAAATAACATGGGATGAAGACTCATACATATGTAGTAAAAATAGAAAAATCACAGCCAACCTGAGGGTGGAAGGATAGGGGATCTGATTAGGAAGGAGCTTCAGTTTTCTCTATTTATTTACAGAAGATGCTCTGAAGCAAGTAAGGCAAAATATTAACACTACATCCACGTAGTGTGCATTCATTGTGGTCTGTGTTTGAAATATTTTGTAATAAAGAAGTCTTGATATGGAGAGGATTTGGAGAGCTAGTCAACTATCTTTATCTGCTTTTTGACCAAGAAAATCTCTTAAGACTGTAAGAAGAGAACCATAAATCTCACGAAATGGCTGACTTGAGGTATCTCAACGTGCCTTCATAACAGGATGGTTCTGTTCTTCCTGGGAGAGATGAAAATACCAGTGTTATAAAGTGGAGAATGTGTTTTAATGGGGCAGTAGAACCTCAGATTTCGAGCTCACTGGGCAGTGGTACTCAGGAGCTGGACCCCAGGGTACCGGGGGGCCTGGGGCACCACCTTTGATCAAGTCTGTAGCAGCGCACTGTAGATTGGTGCCGCAGGAGCCTTCCCCCTTCCCCGCCATTTCCTAAACGTGTGCGCATGGTACGCACATGCTCCTGTGTCTGTTAACATCTACTGAGCATCCTCTGCATGCCAGGCACTCCTGCAGTGCTGGGCAAGAGCTTAGGACACGCTGCCGTCCCTGTCATGCTAGTGGGAGGAGAAGTCCAGAGAACAGATGAGTAGGAGAGTAACAGGCGGGGCTGGGGAGAAAAATCAAACGGTGAGGGGAGAGTGTGACCAAGTTACAGGGTGCTGCTGCTCTCCCAGATGGGCTCAGGGCTGGCTTGTGAGAGGAGGCGACACCTGTGCATCCAGCTGCAGGAGTGAGGAAAGGAGTGAGCAGGTGCAGCAGGGGCAGATGGGCAGGAGGAGACGGGGCTGAGCAGGACAGCATGGTCAGGTTTATGCCTTGAGGACCCCTCCAGCTGCCAGGAGGACCAAGAGATGCCGCGAGGTCCCTGCTGGGCAATCCTGCGAGGACCCTTTGCACTTCTGTCTACCAGGGCAGGAACCTCCAGGCAGTCCTCGCATGTCTCGTGTCAGCCCAGTGCCCGTGCAAAGGCCCCAGATGGGCCGGCATTGCGGCTGTAGTCGGTCCCTTTGTACTCAGGTCTGCCTGCCCCAAACCACACACACACCATGCCCCATTCCCTGCAGGGTTTGCAGTAACTTTCTCCTATGGTCCATATTGGTATTGGGCTAAAATTTTTGCTGATATCCTTCCCCACAAATGGGCTTTTAAATTTGAGGACTATCTGCTGGGTGACTGACATTTAACAGAGGGAGGGGTGCCGGGGTCAGAAAGATTGGCGTCTGAATCAAGCACTTGAACTGCATCACCAACCTCCAGAGTTTCCTCATTCAGACAGTGGGGACAGACGACATGACCGTGGCACTTTCTCTGTGGGCAGGAAGGCGTGAATGCGGGTGTAGACAAAGGCCTCCGTGCTATGCTTCCCACAGAGCGAGCTGTCAGTAAAACTGGTTTTTGTTAGTAAAAGAGTTTTTAGCTTCATGTTAACTGATCTTCCACATTTTAATCAGTGGGATCCATCTGTTCTTGGGTTACAAAGAATCTTGATGTTGAGAAAAACTCTGCTGCCCACAGGGGTGAGCCGAGAGGTCAGCAAATGGCTCGGGTCCTGCCTCTGCCACTTACTGAGCCTCAGCTTCCCCATCTGTAGAAATGGGAACAAGATTCCTCTACCTCCCAGCATTGTTGCAAGATTGCATTCATTGTGAAAGCACCCTTCAAAAGGTCTCAACAATTGTAATTACAGAAGGTGCTGGATTACCGTAGGCATCCTGAGGTCTGATGGAACTTAGACACACCACTCACGTTCTGCTTAGAACTCTGCCTAACGCAGCCAGGCTTTTGTGTTTATCTGTGGTTCTAGCACTCAGACTCCGTCGGCTTTTCCCCTCCCCTCTGCTGGAGCCAGCTTTGCTGTGCAGCCCACTCCTGAAATGGGCCCCACCGCGACCCTGACCTTTCCCATGGCCTCCCAGCCACCCAGGTGGGGTACGGCGGGTACCAGCCCCACTCCAGCCGGGACTTCGGTTACAGCAGCCCACCCCAGGAGCCCATCCTGTTTCCCTCCTACCAGGTATCATCCTTGGGCGGAAGTGTGGTCGGCGGCCCATACTGTCAGACAGACTGGGGCACAGCCTCCCACTCCTCGTCGGGCTGCCTGTAGCAGGAATGGGGGTGGGGGTGGGCTTGTGCTCATCTGGCACTTCTGCCTCTGATCCCAGAGCTCTGGCCCCACAGATCTGCCACTGTGTTTCCACTTGGCATCACCAATGTGTCCTGTAGTAGACATGGTCCAGCCCCCTGAGCCCCTTTCATCCACAGCTTGTGCCTGGATTGGCTGGTGAATGGCAGGCACCTCAGGCCCCCCCCATTAGCCAAGCCTGCACTGCTTGGCTCCACCCTTCTCTCCGCCAAGCCCCCAGGGCTTCTTCCTTCAAAGCCATGGTCCCCAGACTCCTGCCCTGCTCCCAGGGCTGCCTCTTGGCTTCTGTGCTTTCATGCTCCCCTCCATATAGTCCCCAACACCATGGATCCCCAGGGACTCCAAATCCAGCTGTGCTCCCTACTGCCCTTGGCATGGAACCCACAGCCTTCTGTGAGCCCGGCCTTGCCTGCTGGCTCAGCCCCTGCTCCTGGCAGACGCCTAAAGTCCCTTGAAGTCCTCTGCCCTTACCATCTACCAGCCCTCCACAAGGCCACCAGCCGACTCCCACTGGAGGGCCTCCGCATCCTGCTGACCCTGCAGGAACCCTGTCCCAGGTTTTGGCACCCCTCCCTCCTCATCACTGTTCCTCCCTGGGCATCCTTCGCCCTGTCGGATGGTCCTCACAGCTCTTTTGCTCTCAGACATTAACATTGGTTCCATAAAAGGCCACATCCACCTTGCTGGTCACTGTGACCCCAGCTCCCAAAATGGCCTGGTACAGAGCGGGAGCTGAGCTCAGGAACAGCATGAGTACAGCGTGAGCGAGGGCCCCTCTTACCCCACCCTGAGCGCATTCTCCCTGCTCTGCCCCTCCCTGGGGTGACCCTATCTCAGGACAGTTACAGCCACGAACCATCGGCAGCCTCCAGTAGCTACGAGGACAAACAGGATCACCTGCCTGCTGCTGGCCACCCTCAGCTCCCTGCCACGGACACCCTCTGCCAGCCAGGTGGGTTTCCACAAGGTCAGAGGGCGCAAGGGGGCACTCGCTTTGCCACGGGAGGAGCCGCATTAAAGTCACATTTTAAAATGTGACTTTTTATTCCAGATTAATAGGAGATCTGGGAGTAATATGAATATAGGCCAACCTCTCAAATATTCTCTTAAGTCTATCAACTAGGTGGTGGGCCTGTGAGAGAGGGAGGGAGGGAGGGAGAGAGAACTGAAAATGAGCTCAGCATTTTATTTTCTGAGGAAGCTTTCCCAGTCTGGAAGGAGGTAAGTTCTGCTGAGGACTTGGATTTTCAAATGAAGAGCACAGGGCTCCGGCCTGGGCCCGTGTCGGCTCCTGGCAGCCGGGGAGGCCTGCTGTGGTGGTGGTCATAGGCAGTGTGGCTCTATCTGCTCTTAACCAAAGGAGCTTGCTTACATGCAGCCCAGCAGTGGGCACAGCCACCACGGGTGCCCACCACTAAGGCGGTACCGCCAGCCAAGGCCCTGTCCCCCAGATGCACCTCCCTGCCAACCCCTGCAGCCTCTCTCCACCCTGCCTCCCTGCACCCTGTCCTCCTACAGCCCCACCTCCACCCCGTACTCTGGTAGTATACATTTCCCATCCATAGACTGCTGACTGTATTTGCTGCTGAATAAGCATTGTCCTCCAAACCAGCCCACCTCCTTCTCTCCTGGTTTTCTCTTTGCTTCTTAGGACCAAGTTACCTGAGCTACAACGTGTCGGTGTGCCCCACAGCTGGCCCTTATCATCCTCCATCACTCCCCACCCAGATGCAACCGCCACCGGTCCTGGGGCACCCCCAGCAGGCACCTGTGCTCCCAAAGCCCTTGGACTGTCCTGTGCCACGGGGCGGCTCAGGAAACAGTCCCAGAGACTGTCCTACCAGCAGCTTCACCCAGAAGCTACCAAGTCCCACCAAGCTGCTGAAACCCAAGGATGACTCCAGACAGTCCCTGCTTCACTACTGTGACACCTGCAAGATCATCTGCTTTGGTCCCCAGGTCAGCAGCTGCCTTCTTCCTTGTGCTGGGCAGGCCCTAGGGACCTTCTTGTCTATCATGGGCTGGGGCCCCTCTTGTCTCTGGGGCCTTCAAGAGGTCAGGGCCATTGCCTGTCTAAAAAAGGCCTGTTACTAAACATGCAAGGTCAAGTGCTTGTCAGAATTGCCTTAAAGTTGCCCTGTTGGTGTTCTTGTGGAAGACCTGAGAGCAGGCACATTGCCGACTGCTGGAGGCAGGAGCATGGGCTTGCACCCACAGCAAGGCTGTCTCCTCTTGCTCTGGAGCAGGGAGAGGCCGTCAGGGCCCCATCCCTGCAGCAAGGGTGGGCAGACACGGCTCTAGAGCGGTGGCTAGCTGTGGCTGTTGAAGCAGGTCACACGCGGATAAGAACAGGCGTGTGTGTGGGTGTGTGTTATCGTCTAAATGCGGGACTCCTCAGCCACGCTCACAGGGAGCCCAGCTTGTTCCCTGGAAAGATCTGCAGACGCTAAGGCTCCATGCTCACAAAATGCCACGTGCCAATTGTGTCTCGTTAATACCCTGAAGGAAAGCTCGGAGCAGCACAGACTCCAGAGCCACAGGCTGTGGGGACGTAGGAGGAGCCCCCCACTGCCCAGCTCACCTGGCCGCAGATGGGCCTGTGGCCGAGGTGATATGGCGCCAGCCTAGACCCACAGGCCACCCTCCCAGGCCAGGGCGCATGTTCTTGTCTCCTGCCTTCTGTTCAGAGTTCTCCATAAACCCTTCATGCCTTCTTCCACTGCAAGACATGCTCGTCAGCCAGAGCTTGGCTTCCCTGCTCCCATCTCTTCTTCCCTGTGCAGTTCTTACTTTGTGTTGCAGGGATTCTTGTCCTCATGGGCCAAACACAAGTGTCTGCTGGTTCTGGACTCTGCACAGCATCATGTGGGGTGAATGTGGTGCTCCCCACAGAGGGCAGGTGTGCCTCCAATGAGGGGTGGGACGGAGCCAGCTGCCTGAGCTCGCCACTGCCCAGGGCAAGGACCGTAGCCTCTCTGAGCCTGTCTCCTTGCGTGATGGGCACAGTGACAGGGTTTGCTGAAGTGCATCACCTCCCTTGGCATCTGGCATGCATGTGGGTACCACAGAAATGGGGGCTCTTGTGATGCCCGCTTTTCTGCTAATATTAATAGCACCCTTTTTCATTGACATTTTTGTTGAGATAGTTGTAGGCGCACAAACAGTTGTAAGAAATGATTCAGGGGGGGTCCTGTGCCCTTTGCCCAGCTTCCCAGTGCTCACATCTCACCAGACTAGCCAGCGTCACAACCAGGACATTAATATTGATGTAGTCATCTCTCTTGTTCAGATGTCCGCAGCTTTACACGTGCGTGTGCATGCACATGTGCTTCACTCTGGGCAACCTTGTGCCCTGAGGAGGATACCGAGTGTTCCCACACCACAGGGACCCCAGTCCCGCCCTTGTTTAGCAGCCCTGCAATGCTGCTTTAAACCCTGATAATGCTGAAGTAGTCACGTCTCCCTGTGGGCTGGCGTCAGCATGGCTTCTCCATGGCTCCGGGGCAGCACTTCTGCCTTTGTTCTCGGGAGTCTAAGTCAAAGACAGCCCAGCTGGTCTCTGCGCTCTCCCAAGGAGGGGCCAGCAGGACCCCTGGGCCCTGCCAGAGCCCTGGAGCCCAGAGCCCACCGGATGGCCTCTGAAACTCCTCCCTGTTTTGTTTTCTCATTACACGTTTAGTACATGTTTATCGTGGCAAGTCTGGCAGTAGGATGACCAAGACTGTGCATTTGCCCTTAGATGAGCTTAGGCCTCTGAAGCATGTTGTTCTGTGAGGGGTTATTTCACCCTAACTGCATTGTTCCTATCTCCGCGAGGCCGGTGAAGGCTTGGGGTGCAGAGAGGATCACTAACCTGGGAAGCTAGAAAGAGCCAGGTTTGTCAAAGCCATGTGGTTAACTAGCACCAAGTGTGCAAAAGCAGGCAAGCACCCCCGTGACCTCTCCTCCCTGCAGTAGCTTACCATTAGCATCTTGGTGTGTATCTTTCCAGGCTTTTCTCTGCCTCATAGGCCTTTTCTGTGTGTGTGTGTGCACGCGCATATGTTTATGTTTGTATGTGATTTTGTCTCTTCGGTAAACTGTTCACAAGATTGCTAAGTTCCAGAGAGTACCCCTCCCACCCCTGTCCCTGCCTCCCACCCACTCCCAGAACCAGTGACGACACCAGTTCCTTATGTAATTTCATTCCACGGAAGGTGGGCTCTTGGCGTGGTCAGAGCACGTCAGCTTAGCGAACCCACTTTGAGTGTGTTTACTGCAGCTTGCTTCTTCTCACCAGTTCCCAGAGGTGAGTCTGGGATGCGGTGAAGGAGCTCAGGCATGTGCCACCGCAGGCAGGTACTCTGGGCGCGGTGGCGTGGAGTGGGCCGCCTGTGACTCATGTAGCCTTTCCTGCGTGGAGGCATGTTTACGAGCAGCATCCCTCGAGGAAGGTGCCCTGCGTCATTTTAATGATGCGCGTCTGCTTGGTTTCTAAGGTCAGGTTCTGAAAAAACAGAATTTTCCTTCACAGCGGCCCCAGAAACTAAATGTGTGATCCTTTGAAGATGTGTGGTTAAGATGCCCACCGCTTTTTATATAAGAAAAGAAAGAAAAAGAAAAAGAAGATTATGTCTTTTAGTCCAAGCTTCTGAGTCTGCTGATGGTGGGGAGTTTAATGAAGCAGCACACGAACCTCTCAGAAGCCCGGGAATGGAGCAGGGTGGGGGTCATCCACACCCCTCAGGCTGCTCTTGCTGTCTGCTGGCAGGCCTACCGCGAGCACCTGGATGGGCAGAAACACAAAAAGAAGGAGGCAGCTCAGAAGATGCGCGTCCAGCCCAATAGCAGCCCTCATGGGGTGCAGGCACGGCTACACTGCAGCCTGTGTGCTGTGTCCTGCACCGGGGCTGACTCCTACGCTGCCCACATCCGGGGGGCCAAGCACCAGAAGGTAAGAGCCCCCCCCCCCAGGCCCAGAGGTGCATCCGATGACATCAGAGGGGCGGCTGCTGATGAGAGGAAGCTTTCCCTGGAGGGCCCACATGTTCTCATTCCACCAAAGCTACCCACCGTCTCACAGTTCTAGAAGTCCCACCTGCCCCCATGCAGAAGCATAGAGCAGTACAGGGAATTTCACCCCGACCCCAGAGGAAAAGCCCTTCTTGGCATTAGGTGTGTTTTTGTGTGTAGAAACGACTTTGCACATCAGCAAAAGCTCAATATATATTCCATTTGGGGTCCTACTTTTTAAAAATAAGTAAGTCAAATAAATATGATTAAGTTTTAATGTCAATTTTAACAGCAATATTTTGATAAATTTTTAAATGTCTGTCTTAAAATATTCCTATTTTAATATCAACCTTTTTCTGTTGATACTAAAATGATGTTAAAAGGGTTTAAAAATGCCTGTGTTACGTTATCGTATGGGGAACACTGATGGATTCCCTAACTGAGAGAAGGTAGGGAGACGCCCACCTCTCTCCCGGGCCTGCTCTTCCCACCACCCAGAGGGTGCTTTTAGAAAAGCAGCAGCGCTCCCCAACATGGCATCACTAATCCCCAAGGTATGTGCTGAAAACAGGAGGAGGTATTACTGGCCTAGAGACCCAGGGCCCAGGAGGGCTGGGCTGCAGGGGTCCTGGCTCCCAGCCTGGGACTTGTTTGGGGGTGGTCAGGGAGGCCGTGCAGCCGGCTGTCTGAGATGGTCATCGGTACACACCCTGGAGGCACTGGAGCAGGTACCTTTAACACGGGCCATGCATACCAAGGATGGGGTGTGGCGGACTCCTGGGTAGATCACACCATACCTAGGGGTATCGCACCCATCGGTCGCAGCGGGTGGGGCCATCATGTGCTCTTCACACCTGCTGTGTTCCCATCTGCAGTGGGCCCTGGGCTCCTGCTCCAGATGTAGAAAGTGGGGTTTGGAGGAAGGCATGGGTGTGAGCACAGAGGCTTGGGGTAATTCCTGGTCCTGCACATGCACCATTAGTAGGGCCTAGAAGCAGAAGATAGCTCAGGAAGGACCTTCCAGGGACGTGAGGCTTGGGAGCAGAAGACATTTAACTGGGAGCTAGGGAAGGGGTGACATCCCCAGGGACTGGGATGGGATCCCCCGCTCTCACTTCCACAGGCTGCCCCTGCATGCCCACTCTTCCTGCCTCTTGAGGAAAATCGATCAGGCTTAAAGGTGGCCCTGACAGCGGGGCTCGTTCTGTTTCAGGTCTTGAAACTGCACACTAAACTGGGGAAGCCCATCCCCACCGTAGAACCAGTGCCAGGGAACTCCAGCTTGACCCAGGCCACCTGCACCAGCAAACCGGCCTCCGTCACCACGGGGAGTCCCCCTACAGCCTCTGCCAAGCCTAAGGCCTCAGCCAAGCCTACCAAGTCTGTGATCCCTGCCAACCCCAGAGGGCCGGCCCCAAGCAGGACTGCACTGGCCAAGAGAGCGGTGGCTTCGAAGACCATGTGCATGGGTATGTGTCTGTGATTCATAGTCCTCCACTCGCACCTGACTCAGGTGCTCCAATTTCAGGGAAATGATTCTTCAGTTAACTTGGGTGGGTTGTGCTTGGCAGCCTCTGGTCCATACCCTCTGAACCTTTGATAGTAGACCATGTCAGGGAAGTGCTGGCAGGGCCAGCGGAATGGCACCTCCATTTCTTCCCTTGGAGCTCTGGGGTAGCCAGTGTTGGAGTGCTGGTGGTTCTGTGGAAGCCCGAGCCTAGGTCTGGAGACACCACTACCCTTCAGAGCCCGGTGCTCACAGTGAACAATGGCACAAGTAACGTGGACACCAGGAGATTGAAGCGCGCTCCCCACAGCCCCACCCTGGCCCCGCCTTGCCTCAAGTGTGGGAGGCATCCACTGTGACCCAGGGTAGTAATGACTGCTGCGTGACATGTACTGAATGGATAACAACTAGGATTACATGTCAGGCACTCACTCCACTAACCGCTTCACAAACATTGCCTGATAGACCCTGTACAACTCTTCAGTGTAGACATTGTCATTAGTCCCAATTTGCAGATGGAAAAACAGAGGTGAGGTGAGCTAAAGTACTTGACTCCCAGGGCCACCCTGTAAACAATAAGGGCAGGATTCCAACCATCCGACAGGTCTCCCTGACAGTCTCTGCTCTTTACCACCCTACCTTGTGCCGGATAGGTGGGGAGGGGAGCTTATGTTACCTTTGGCCTCGGCAGCACTGTGTGTTAAATTGTAAAAGAAGGAAATGCCTTCCTCCCGCAAGGCCCAGAAAATCTGCCTAGGATGACCCAGTAGGCCTAGGATGACCAAGGCCCTGGGTCCTCAGAATATGCCCTTATCAGTTAAGGAAAGGCTACAGTCTGGCAGTCCTGGTTCCTCAGCCAGGGGCCTACCGCCAGGCCCTGGTATGGACGCATTCAGTGGTACTCGATGTCGTGTGGACCCCTTCCTCTCAGCCGTGTCCCCAGTCGGTGTGAGAAGGGTCTGCCAGACCGTGGAGTGACTGACTGACTTCACTTGGGGTGAATGGGGCAGCGGGAGACCGGGGTTTGCATGGAGCTCTCTGCTGGTGGCTGGAAGCAGCTCTGGTTTCTGGCTGGAGCAGGTTATAAGAAATGGAGTTCCTCCTTCTAGGGACTCCTCAGCCTCAGGCGGTGAGCAGCAGACCCTCAGAGAAGAAACCAGCACACCCCCTGTCAGAGGGGCCTGGGGAACCATCCACCCAGAGAGACTCTGGGAAAGCTTCTGGAAGCTGCTGCAACTCTGAGCCGGTGGGCCTAGACTATGTGGGAGAGGTAACTTCCACACAGGGGAGTTACCTTCTTGGGGAGACCGTCTTGCCCTCAGTCCATCCCTCAGTGTGTGCCCTGCCCTTCCTGATCTCTGGTGGTGAAGACCCTCATCAAGGACCAGACATGCAGACCTCACCCAGGTTCTCTGTCTGAGGTTACACACCCCTCCCCGAGCAGACTTCAGGGAGCCAAAATGTTGAGAGTAACTTGCTCCCTGGAAGGTCCACATGCTGTGCTTCAGGTCCTAGAAGGAAGGCCTGAGATAGGCAGAGGCAGTTCCTGCCAGGCCACCCCTTTTCCTGGGGAAAGGAAGGTAGAAAGAGAAGTCTGTGTCCTAGAAGGCTAGACAGCTACCTCACTCTGTAGGCACGTGATTCTAGGGCATGAGGAGCCAGTGTGAGCCCTACAGGCCACACCACAGACACCCAGAGCCCAAGCAGTGGCCCCACAAGGCTTGTGTTAAAGTTCCAGCCTCTGCTGCATACTTGCAAAGGAAATGTGAGAATTAGCACATCTTCTGTTTTTGTGTTTGGGCTCTTTCTCAACCAATTCAGCATCTTCTGTTTGTCCTGGGCAAAATAACCACACCGGACAGGATTCCTGCCTCTGGAGAACCCTGTCATTTAGTAGTTTAAGGAGACGAGGTACATAAAAGCTGCAGGAAAGCAGAAGGGAAGCGATGGGCAGAAATCACATAGGACAAAGGCGGGTGCTCTTTGGGGCAGGGTGTTGGCTGCAGGTGGTTGCGCCTGGAGTGGGGAAAGGGGCCAGATGGTGGCAGAGGTGAGCCCGGGCTTGGGAGGCTGTGTTGGTGAGATGCCCCAATTCTGAACAAAACCGCCGGTGGGCAGGAAGCCCGTGTACCCACCCGCAGGGCATGCTGTTGCTCTGGCCCAGAAAGGCTTTGTGCCCTCAGTGTGGGGAGGTGGCCCTGCCCAGGGACAAGGCATCACGTGGGGACTCCCAGCTCAATGGACCTTGTGTCTCAGGTGCCCAGCGAGGAGGGCAAAGTGATCCGCTTCTACTGCAGGCTGTGCCAGTGCAGCCTCAACGACCCCAATGCCCGGGACACGCATGTGCGAGGCCGGCGGCACCAGCTGCAGTACAAGGTGTGCACGCGGCCTGGAGCTTGGGGTTGGAGGGGGGACACCATCAGGGCCCATGTCTCCAGATACCTCTTTTGCCTCCATGAGTCTGAGCTCCTGACAGTAGCCCTGGGCCCTGTGCTCCCAAGCTGCACCCAGATCTGCATTTCCCCCCTGCCAGCAGGCCACGGGAGCATGCACAGAATTGCGTTCGCCAGTTGCATTTCCTCCCTTGCTGATGAAAGTTTAGTCTGAAAACTCTTGTCTGCTTGGTGCCTGAGGCAGTTCTCAAGCACAGTCAGCTTGGTGATGTGGGTGCGAAGCAGGGCTTGCAAATACTGCCTCATTTCCCCAGACGCATGGCTTGGTTCTTTCAGAATTTGACACCTGTTGCTTTTCTTTTCTGAGGCCTCTGCCTCTTTTCTGGGGTGTGCTGGCTGAGCTGGGGAACGCCACACGCAGCTGAGTTTTGCCCTCGTGGGGAGGCAGGTGGAGAGTCTGGGAGCTGGAGCCCAGTCTGATGGCTGCATGTCGGTCCAAGTTTTGTTCCGTGTGGTAGTTCCCTTGCTAGTGCCGTTGCTTTTGGAGATGAGGGTCTAAGACCCTGGGGATTGAAACCCAGCTGTCAGCAACCCAGCAGAAAGATGCCCTTCCCAGGCACACCCTGGTGCTCTCGTCTCGGTGAAGGTCGCCCATCTTACAGCCCTTCCTTTTCTTCCCAGCAAAAAGTGAACTCTGATCTTCTGATCGAGGTCAAGCCCAGCAACAGAATTCAGAAGCTCTTGGAGGAGAAGATAAGGAAGCGGAAGCAGCTGACTAAGAAGCGGCTCGAGGAGATGCGGCGCTGGCACGCAGAGATGAGGTGGCAGGGTCCCTGTGGAACCACCCCCTGCGCGCCCGTCCCAAACGCCCTCTGACCCCAGGGCGGCTCTGGGAGCCAGCCATCCACCCTCCACTCATGTTTGGGGGATGTCGACTGTTGCTTTCAGGCCCGAGGACCCAGATGCTCATGACCTGCAAGTTGGGCAGGGGACATCGCACTTGGTGGAGACAGGGAGACTTTTAGAGGAGCGGGGCCCTGTGCTCAAGTCACGCTGAGGGTCTGTCCCTAATAGACTCAGGACAGTGAAGCGGCACCAACCATGGCCAGGCATTCTAGGCCTGATCACAAGGACATCCTGGTGGCCCCCAGTCCTCCTGGTCCCTGGTGTCTTCCTGACCACTGTGTCTCCACGTTCCCCTGATCCTTGGTGTTCCCGACCATCCACACATTTCTCAACCATCCTTCTTCACCCTTAGAGCAATTCCAGCTCATTTGCTGACATGAGTCTGATGCACCGAAGATCTGAGGCAGCGTCTGAGATGGGGAACTAGGCCCAGGACAGATTTAGGGGCTGCAGCCACTCAGGCTGCGCCCCTTCCTTCCCAGCAGTTGCCCTTCACCCATGTCCTTGGGCCTGGTGTCCTCAGTCTCCCTGGCATACAGTGGGCGTGGGGCAGTCCTGTGCCATGGGCTCTTCCAGGGTCCCAGTGCATTATTGTGTCTCTCCTTGTCATCCTGGAGCCCAGCTTTGCTTCCGGGGCTTCTGCAGGTTGCCAGGGGCAGCAGGCTTGCATGTTTCCCACGTGCAATCCTAGGGGCCTGCAGCTGCTGACACGCTTTGTCCTTCTCTTTGCCCTGCAGACGCTTTGACCTGTGCAGGAAGCGGCAGGAGGAGGGGCCGCAGGTCCAGGACAAGCACCCTGGACACTCACCACCCAACCAGAGCGCCCTTCCCCTCACGAGCAGGCCAGGGGCGCCCCCGTCCAGGCCTCTGGTGTGTGGTGTGCTTGTCTGTGCTGCAATGCCTCCTGTGGCGGAGGCCCCACTGGGGGCATGCTGCTTCCCCTACCCTCCCAAGAAGGATGTGCCTCTTCCAGGAATGAGCAACAGGACTTTGGACGAAGACCCCTAAAGGGTGCCCATAGGGTGGGAGCTGGAAGAGCATGAGGGCCTATGGCCCAGACTCCCTCTCTGCTCACTGACAGGAGCCCAGGCCCAGGCCCCACCCCCACCCCCCCATGGCCATAGTTGTCCCTTCAGATTCCCAAGGCTCCCGTTGTCACATCCCTCAGGAGCCCTTAGGTGCCCATTGGTCTGCCCCTGCAGGCTGGGCCCTGGGGTTGGATGGGGACCTTAGCTTTGCATCTTACTGAGGTGGGGAGGCCCACTGAGTTGCCTGAATAGGCTCTGGCCCGGAAGTGTAAGAATATAGCTGAAGGGGAGTCCAGTAGTCCCCACTCAGCCCCAGCTCCCCAGAGCCATCACCACCCATGGGTCCCCATCATTCCTCAGCCCAGCTCTCCAGCTGCTTCCTGCCCATCACCCCCAAAGCCAGGCTGACTGGGGTTCCCCATGTCCTCCTGCCGTGTGCGCCTCTACAGGACTGGCTTGCATCCTGGCCTCTGTCTGCCGGGTCCCTTGGACCTCTCAACCTGCTCATGGCGTGTGTGCCTTTCCCCACAGCCCGTGCGGCAGCAGGAGTCCAGCAGTGACCGGCACGTCATGTGCAAGCACGCCACCATCTACCCCACAGAGGAGGAGCTCCTGGCCATCCAGAAGGCCATCTCCCACTCGGAGCAGGCCCTCAAGCTGGTGTCTGACATGCTGGTCCAGGAGAGTCCCAGAAGCCCAGCGCAGGAGGGTGGCGAGTGCGGGTAGGAGAAAGCACCCTCCTTTGCAAGGCCCAGGGGTGGCTTGGGGGAGGTGAGGGGTCTTCGCCTCAGAGGAGGGTCTGGGTTCCAGGCAGGAAGTGGCTGCCAGGAGGGGCAGAGGTGGCCCCATCTCTCATTGGCTCTAAGGCCTCTGTGGTCATTGGGGCTTTCTAGCCTGTGGGCAGAAAATCCCCCGATTGACTCTTCCTGTTGAAGGCGCCTCTAGAAATGTAGCTCACAGAGGACTGAGCACCTCTGTTTCCCCATCTGCATCACTGGAGGTAAGTGTGACTTGAGCACCCTCTGCCTCACAGAGCGATTAAGGCACCAGAGCAGAAGATGCCACTGGGCAGCCATGCGAATCATCCTTCCAGTCACTCTGGTTCTGGGGATGCAGAAAAGACCCAACGCCTTGTCATCCGTCATTAACACTATTTAAATAATCCAGGAGGGATTTGCTTTCCCAAGTCTTCCTCTCTGGGTGGCTTCTCAGTCATTTCCTTGTTTAAGTTTGTTTTTATTATGATAAAATACTTGCAGGCCAAAATTTGCCATCGTAATCATTTTTGTGTGTACAATACAGCAGCACTAAGGACATTCACAAGCGTGTACAGCCATCACCACTATTTCCAGAGCTTTGTTACCGTCAGAAACAGAAATCTGTTCCCATTAAACACCCCACCCCCTGCCCCAACCCCTGGTGCACACCATCCCACCGCCTGTCTCTGGCTTGGCCGGTTTCATGTAAGCGTCTGTCCCTTTGTGTCTGTCTGAGTCCATCTAGTTGCTCTTTACCACAGAGCATGCACCCAGAAAAGAATGGGCTTGCCACGTTGCCACGTGGGAGTTCCAAAATGTCATAAGACGAACTCACCCCCCGAGCTTCAAAACAAGAACCCCCTCCCCGCCAAAATGTTGCATCTGCTTGGGAGAATACACCTTCACCTGCCTGGTAGTGAAAGTGAGGGTCCAAAGAGACATTTCTTCCAGGGCCCCGCACCCACCCCCACCACCATGTGAAGTGATAGCACGGGTGGCAGAGTCTGATGGGAGTCTTTGCACCGTGGCACCGTCGCCACTCAGGTGTGCCTGGGGCTTAGAGTTTGCTCAAGAGTAAAGAAGAGGGTCCTGTGACACTTGCCCCCAGCCCTGTTTAGAGGGACGAGGGCCCTTGGCTGCTGAGCGCCATACGGATGGGTGAGCGCAGGAAGCCGGGCGGCAGGAGCATGACTCCCACCTGCTCAGAGCTGCTGGGCCAGATTTCACTGGCGGCCTCCTGAGCCAGGTCCCTTTGGGCTGTGTTGGCTCTAGCACTCTATGGTCCCAAAACAGATAAGAAATATGTAAATGTGTTAAAAAAAGAAGTTTCTCTCTCTGCAATTACAAGAAGTATCAAAAAGAAAGCAAAATGATGATTTGAGGGTGGCAGGAGTGGTGGCAGCCTATGGAACCTAGGAGGGGCCGTCTGTGTAGAGATCTGCCACCTGAGGGCACCCCAGGCGAAAGGCCCACCGGGAGAGTGCTCCCAGGCTGGGAACGGGCCTTGTGCGGCTGGGGCATAAGGACCAAGAAGGGGTGGGAGGAGAGGATGGTGGCAGGGAGGCCTGGGGGGGGTCAGGCTGCGGCCTCCAGCTGCAGAGAGACGCCTGGGTGTTCTGACCTGAAGAGGGGCAGCACCAGGAGGCGGGGCGGACGCCACGGCCAGGTTCACATCGCAGAAAGCTGGCCTTGTGCTTCAGAGAAAGAACGGAGCAGAGACCTAATCCCTTAGGCCTTGAAAGATGGCAGGGTCGCGAGGAGTGGGGGATGGGGGCAGTGTTCCATGTAGAAGGACCGGTACCTGCAGAGGCCGAGAGGCGGGAAGCCCTGGGAGAGGTGTGCCTGAGCAGATGGTGACCTGGATCAAGCCAGGACTGAATGCCGAGGGTAAGCAGAGGAGGAGCTGAGGTCAGGGTGACGCTGCCCCAGAGATGCTCGGAAGGAGCACAAAGTGAGGGGCCAGCCCGGGTGGTGCCAGCTGGCTGCGGGCCAGGGACCGCTGGAGATGGTGTTTTCCAGAATGTGTATCAGGAAGTAGTAAAGACCACCCTGAACGCGTACAGTCTGGCAGCCCAAGTGCTTTTCTCCAATGTGTCTTATCAAGTACCCTCTGGGAAAGGGGCGTGCTCCCACCTCCAGATGAGGAAGCTGAGGCACAGAGCCCAGCAAGGAGCTCGTGAGTGCCGGACCCAGGGACCCGCGGCAGGGCCACACGCCCCTTTCCCCCAGCCCCTCTTCTTGCCCTTGGAGATGCTCACACACATACGGGCGGCTTATCTTCACAGTGGCACCTACTCCTCTGCTCGGGCGCTGAAGGGCGTGATGCGGGTTGGCCTCCTGGCAAAAGGCCTCCTCCTGCGGGGAGACAGGACCGTGCAGCTGATCGTGCTCTGCTCCCGGAAGCCCACCCGCACCCTGCTGCAGAGAATCACCCGGCAGCTGGCCCTGCAGCTCCCGGTAAGGGGCGCAGCTCGCTCATCGGGCTCCAGACGGGGATGGCCTTGTTTCCACATGATTCTAAGAAATGAGATGTCACTGTTAGACACAAACCAGTTTGTTTTATAAACAGAAAGCAGTAAAACGCAGGGTTTTCTTCATAAAGTGAGTTCAGGGTAAACCTCAGAAACAGTGTAAATGTCCCACCACTGAGGGTGGCCTCTTATGTTCCATCCACCTGACAGCCTCAACCAGCCAGTAAAGAGGATAAATGGTGACCAAAACTGCACAGGACCGTTTACAGCTGTGAGCTTCACATCTACACAAGGCCTTGTGCCCAGATGAGAACCTAGCACTTTGTAGATGCACAGGTCTGCCAGCCTCACGGCTTCACTTCTCAGACTTCCTGAGTTTTGTCTTTCTCACGGGTGGTGATGACGCCTCACGGTAATTTTAATTTGTTTCTCTCTTACCACGGAGGTGATCTGTGTCATTCTGTAAAAAGGGTCATTTCTCTTTCTACAAACAATGTGTGTATCACTGTTTTTTAAAATTAGATTGCTGGTTTTGTTGTTGAACTGGGTGTTCTTTACACATGAAGGCACCTAAACACAGGGTCCATTGTCCATATGCATTTTTATGTCCCTGGAAGGCAGCGTCTGTGTCTCAGGCCCGTGGAGGTTCCACATGCCCTGCATGGAGCCTGTCACCCAACCGTGTCCTTGATGTTTACACCTGCCTTTCAGCTGGAGTAACTCCACCTTCTGTTGTATTTGTACATCCCAGATGGTGACAGAGGACAAGTACGAGGTCTCATCTGACACCAAAGCCAACATTGTCATTTCCTCCTGTGAGGAGCCCAGGATGAGGGTCACTGTGTCGGTCACCTCACCCCTGATGCGGGAGGACCCCTCCACAGACCAAGGTGTGGCCTGGCCCCCCACCCTACATATCCAGGTGGCCTAAAGTGACATCTGCCTCTGTTCTGGGTGGGGTGGGGGCTGTGGCCAATAACCTGGCACTTCTGTCAGCCCCGGATGCCACTTGTCAGATGACAGTTGGGCCTTGTGGCAGCAGAGGAAGTGAGCAGGTGACAGCATCAGCTGTGCTCAGAACCCTGCAGGTTCTGAGGTGTGCACACTCAGCACCACATCCTCCCTTGCGTCTAGGCCAGCATGGGCACGTTCCCCACCCAGGGAAACCAGCTGTGCCAGGTCCGGTCCCCCAGCTGCAACAGGAGGCTCAGCTTGACTCTGTCCTGTCTGTAGCAGGGGCTACAGCAGACCCTGCTTGTCTGACAACACTGTGTGGGATTCGGGGGTCCAGGGGGCCTTAAGGCAGATGGGCATTGCCTGAGAGAGTGGGAGGGCTGCTGGTCCAGGCCCACTGGTGGTGAGGGTCTTGAGTCAGGTCCGCACAGTAAAGGCCAGGTAGGGATGGATGCACTGTGTGTCTCGCTGAGCCACAGAACCACCTGGAACAGCCCCCAAGACTGTTCCAAAGCGCAGGCACTCTGGAACCCCTACAGGGTTGTTGTCTGCCATAGCTGAGGAGCACAAACCACTAATGTTGGTCTTAAAATCACTTCGTTTTTTAAGTCAGTCCATCACCTAAGTTTTTAAGAGGAGTGCCTTTGAACCGTAAGTGGAAACCCATTACCAGTTGTCATAAATAGTCATCTGAAACAGCAATACAGGGGGCAAAAAGCCTGACACTGCTGGGTGGCAGCCAAAGTCCCTGCTAGTCTGCCCAGCGCATGCCCAGGGGAGACTGGGAATGCAGGAATGGCTAAAGCACCATGGCTGCTGGACAGAGGCGGGCGGGAAGGAGGCCCCCCTGGGACGAATGCTGCGTTGGGGCCACAAGCTGCCCACCAACTGCCTCCTTCCTCGGGTGTCCAGCCCCCAGCTCACTTGTGCAGGGAGGGGACCTTCCTCATAGACACACCCCTGCCATTTCCATCTGAGCCTAAGTGGAGGTGCTGACCTGCGATGGATGCCATGTGAGACCTGAGTCACCCAGGGCCCCCTGGATGCGAGAGAATGTTCCTGAAGCAGTCATAATAAAAAGGAAAAAACTACCTGAATTTCTCCTAGAGGGGGCCCTTGGTCATCAATGATGGGAACCTGTTCAGATCTAACCCACGTTCTCCCTTTTAATTATGCATTTGGAAGTGTCTGGAATTCTGGCTTAATTCATAGTCTTACATCTGAAACATAATTTGCTAATCGTGGGAGTCGGCACTGAAGGCACTCAGTGACAAGCATGCTGCCCTTCCCCAGTGGGGCGCGTACCTTGGAGGAGATGTGGTTTCCTGGGGATGATTTCTCTGGTCCTTGCAGTGTTGCGGAGAGAGGCCAGGAGGAACTGTGTGTCTTCCAGATGATTAAAATGAGGCCCTGAGAACTGAGGGGCCCTGCCCAGGAGGGCCTGGGGAGGTGGGACGGGAGGGGAGGGGTGTCCAGACCGCATGCCCTTCTCTTCTCTTCTAGGAGTAGAGGTGCTTCAGCCCGACCCCGACCCAGAGGATGTCCTGAGCCCAGAGAGGTGTCTCCAGTCACTGGCTGCCCTCCGCCGTGCCAAGTGGTTCCAGGTCAGGGCGGGAGGGGGCCACGTCTGTCTGTCTGTCTGTCCTCCCAGCTGTACGTCTACTGCATGAGGACTCCAAATACAAACACAGGGCAGACGTCTGTGTGGCGCCTCCTGGCCGAGCCCTGACCTGATAGATAGAGGTTAACTCCTGCTCATGGGGGCCAGAACTTTGAAGGAGTGACTTGTGCTCTGGGGGTGGAGACGCTGCTGCCCATGTGGGAGTGGACCCCATTCCCAGCCGCCACCCTCGAGGCCAGCGTGCCCTGCCCCCGGAATCCCTCCCTGGCCTGCACGGCCCTGAGGGTCAGTCCTTGTTCACTCGGCCTCATGCACACTTTCCTTGTGGCTCTGTGCACGTGGCTCCCAGACCTAATGGTGCAATTCTTCCCCCAAAGGCACGAGCCAGTGGCCTGCAGACGTGTGTGATTGTCATCAGAGTCTTTCGGGACCTCTGCCAGCGCATGCCTACGTGGGGGGCCCTGCCATACTGGGTAAGGGGCTCCAGGCAGCCAGCCCTGCTGGGAGAAGCCCCCCAAGGGCCTCTGCAGCTCCAACAGACCTCATTTCCTCCTGAGGAAACAAACATTCTCCTTCCCAGCACCCAGCATCCCAAGAAGGTCCCCACATAAGCCTGAGCACCTAAGGAGAGAGAGAGCCCGAGGGAGTGTTCCGGGGGTCCCTTGGGGCCAGGAAGTGGCCTGCTAAGGAACAGCCTTGATGACTGCCGTCATCTTAGACCCACCACCGTGCAGACATGGGCGGGTACTGGGCAAGTGCAAGGGGGCTCCTGGCACAGACCCACCTCCTCTGCGCAGGGGAAGCCCCCTGCGGCTCTAACGCCTCTGCTCAGGAGGCCCAGGCCCATCCGGGGGAGGAGGCGAGGAGCAAGGAGCAAGGTCCCCCATGTCCCCAGATCCCTAAGCTGCTGGCCCCGCGGCTCCCTGCCCTCTCTGTCCCCACGCTACCTTTCCTTGGGACTGCGTCTCATCTCCGTGCCCCTCGGTGGGTCTGTCTCTGAGCATGACCCCCTCTCGTTCATGCTGAGGGGTATTCGCCTGCTATGTACAGCCTTCTCTGCTGTCCAGCCCCTTCCACGTCCAAAGCCAGGTTGTTGAACAAGCAGACCCTTCCCACCCTGGCCTTCCTCATGTGGCCTTCTCCAAAACCGAGGACTCCAGTGCCCACTGGGACCTCCGCTTCCTGCCCAGTGGCCCAGGAGGCGTCTGCTTTTGACTGAGTGACTAGCGTAGGGTCTACTCTAATGCTGAGGCCCATGCTCCCCAGGAGCCGCTTTCCTGTAAATGTGGAAGTGCCCGGCACAAGCCTCTGCCCTCAAGACTGCCAGGCAGGGTGACTCCTTGGAGGAGGGGTTACAGCCTGCGAGCCACCAAGTTGCCATGACCCTGACTAACTACCACAGGTCAGAGGGGCAAGTCTCCTTTGCCCCTCGTGACGCTAGTTTGCAGTGTCATCAACTGGATGTTGCTGATGGGGAAACTAAGGCATGGGGTAAGAATCCTGCCCATGGCTATGCCAGGAGGTGGTGAGACCCCAGTGACCACGCTCCTCCGTTGAGGGTGGGTAGGAATCAGGGAAAGAGCTGGGGGGCTTCCTGTCCCAGGGGCCCCAGGAGACCCCTGCCAAGCCCTGTAGAGCCTCGGGTAGGAGGTGAGCTGGCAAGGCTCCCTCTTCAAAGACACAACATCTCCTTTCTGTCCCTGCCTGGCAGGCCATGGAGCTTCTGGTGGAGAAGGCTCTGAGCAGCGCAACGCAGCCCCTGAGCCCTGGGGCCGCTGTGCGGAGGGTCCTGGAGTGCATGGCCTCGGGCATGCTCCTGACAGGTCAGTCCCTGTGGGCCAGCCAGGCAGACGGTGGCACCAACAGTGGGCTGTGTGCAGAGATGCTCAGCACGGTGTGGTTTGCAGCAGCAAAAAGGAAAAGACCTTGAGCTGCACTTGGAGATGCTCCATGCAAGCGCGGCCTTTCCCGAGCTGTGGTGACTTGGGCCGTAGTGTGCTCGTGGGAGAAGAGCCTGATGCATGGGGCTGGGAGTGAGCTGTTTACGGCACTGTGCTGCACTCACATGCCTGTGCGTGCACGCACGCGCACACAAGCTGGGAGGAGCTCTGCTGTGCTCGCCTGGGGACAGAGGGAGGATGGGGGGCCCTCCAGAGAGGCCCCCAGGGAGCCCCTGTGCCTGCAGAGGCCGGGCAGGCCCAGTGTGGCCTGGGGGGCTGTGGGGGAGAGCCCCACCTGGACCCTCAGGCCTCCACATTGCAGAGCAGCGGGGACAGTCTGTCACGAGGGTGCTCTCTCCTTCTTCGCCACCCCTGCCTCCCCTACCAAAGATGGGCCAGGGCTCCAGGATCCCTGTGAGAGAGACCCGGTGGACACCCTTGGATCCATGACCCCCCAGGAGCGTGAGGACCTCACGGCCAGCGCACAGGTAGGATGGCCGGCCAGGAAATGGTCTGGGGTTTCCCATCCCTCTGTCATTCTTTCCTCCTGCAGAGGTAGGTGGCCCATGGGTGGCTCAGGGGTGACAGCCCCGTTTCCAGGGTCGGGGCCAGACTGGCTCAGAGCCACCACGAAGAGGAACAGACCTGCGGCCTCACTGGCAGGGACTGTCCAGGGTGCCGCCGCAGCCCGTCCCGTGAACACCCAGCTGTGGCTTCCAGCTCGGCCACCAGCCTCAAGCCCCAGACCAGAGCCCCTGCCTGGGCTTCCCTTTGCTCAGCAAGTTTATTTGTAAGAACATCTCCCAGCAGTAGAAAAAGTCACATGGGATGTGACATTTATGAATCGCCTTTAATGGGAAGGGCCAAACTGTAATGGGTACGGAACTGGGAGATGTAAGATTTGGGGTCCCCACAGGGAAGCTGGAAGGAGCCAGTGCTCCTAGGGGCTTGCCCAGGGGCTTCCAGCCAAGTCTGGCCTCCAGGAGCCACGGCAACTCCCAGCCCAGTTCTCCACAACCATGGTGCCCTGAGCTCAGTTCCTGGAAGAGGTCGCCTGGTGGCCCCGATGTCCACACAGGCTCAGGCAGGGTGGGCAAGCAGGGCCGGCGGGAGTGTCCTGATAGCCGTCTGCCCACAGCACGCCCTGCGCATGCTGGCCTTCCAGCAGATCCACAAGATCCTGGGCATGGACCCTCTGCTACCCCCCAGAACCAGGCCCGGCATGCACGTCCGGAAGAGGCTGCGGGAGGCGCGAGAGGCCCAGGAAGGTGAGGGCCAGAGGAAGCAGGCCCGGCAGGGTGGAGAAGGGCCTGCGTGAGCGGCCAGGCCTCCCACAGCCGGACCTGACATCCCTCCAGCAGCTGCTTCGTCCTGGACTCTGGGCAGTCGTGTGTGCCTTTCCAGTATTGTTCTATAGGTTCCTTTAGAAACACCTGTGCTTAGATCATTAGATTGAATCGTCAGGGGACGTGAGCCCGCTGGGACAGCACCCCGCACCCCAAAGCCTGTTGCCATGGCAGGGTAGAAGGTGCAATGGGACAATTTCAACCCCAGGCATTTCCCGAGGGTGTGCAGAGGCCGGGTCTCCAGTCCCCAGGTCCAACCTGCTCTAAACTGACCACCCATTCCCACTCCCTAGCCTAGAGGTGGCCCTGCAGCCAGAGGTCTGTGGAGCCTGGGTGGGCTTGTCCTTGAGTCGCCGCCATGGGGAGGTGACAGGGCTGAGGGGTGGGGAGGATGCAGTCTGGGCACTCCCTGGCCTCAGAAACATCTGTAATCCGACCATCTGCCCTTACCCTGAGACTCCTCACCTCACCCCGTACCACTGAGTGCCTTCTGCTCACAGAGTTGCACCATACTGTCTCCCGTAGGGCTGGGGCCTGCCTTTCGCGGCCATCCTGCCATCCGCCCTGCACAGGTTCAGCCTCTGCAGGTCCCGGGCACGCCTCCTGGGAGCAGCATCCGGGGGCCATGCCTGGTGCAGGGCCAGGGGTCAGGCGCCTCCCGGCACTGGTGGGCGTGGGGCACCCTCTGCCCAGCACTGCCCCAATCCGTCCAAACCTGTCTTTGCAACAGATTTTCTTGTCTGGTTGCCCAGTGGGGTTGGAGGAGAAAAGTGTCTTTGGGCCAAGGCAAGCCATGTCACTTGATTGCTTTGATGTCCCTTCTGTGTTTAGGGAACAGCCTGTGTGTGTCTTCATGCTAATGTCCTCGCAGAGCTACCTGGAGGACAGCTTGGTGGGAATAAACAAGGTGTCTACTCTTTGGGTGTGGACTGTGCTGTCCTTTGGTCTGGTGCGACCAGCCCCGCTGGGCCCTCCTGACGTCCCGAGGG
This sequence comes from Manis javanica, assembly GCF_040802235.1. Lineage (NCBI taxonomy): Eukaryota > Metazoa > Chordata > Mammalia > Pholidota > Manidae > Manis > Manis javanica. The sequence continues at coordinate 95,562,265 of NC_133168.1, read as the reverse complement.
GCTCTGTGCAGGGGGCTTTAGGCAGGGACACTGGACCAGCCTGCATTTCTCTTGAGTGTGGATGGGAAGGAAGTCTCCAGGTGTGGGCCCCCCAGGCCGTCCCCACACTGCAGTTCCCTGGGGGCCCAGACAAATGCTCATGTCACACAGGCCGGCCACTCAAGGGACCCACCCCCACTGACAGCTTTGGGCCTGAGGGCATCAGGCTGTGGTTGGGGGCAGGGAAGGGAACAGAGGGAAGCAGGTGGGGGAGGCAGCAGTGGGCTCCAGCGGGAGTGGCATGTGTCACGGCACAGAGGTTGAGGTGCAGGGCAGAGAGAGGGCCTGGACCCTTTCTCAGAGCCAGGCCAAGGGAGCATCAGCCGTGCAGGCAAGTGAAACCCAGCCTGGTTCTAGCTGCCTCCTCTCCCTGCCAAAAGTGCAGGCTGCACTCTGCTGCGTGTGGCTCCTTCCCGAGTGGCTCCCCTGCCTCTTACAGACACCCCAACCACAGCCCAGAGATAGGACCGCCCTCAGCTGGTCCTGGCTGCAGACACAGCCTGGGAGCAGGGTTAGGGTCCAGGAGGGCCCCGGCATTCTCCATCTCACGGGGGATCTGCACCCCGCACAGCTTCCCTCCCTCTGCATCCTGGTCAGCAGCTTTGCCATTCACCCAGCTGCCCAGGCTCCTTTGTGCTCAGAGCCATGCCGTCAGGAAGTCCTGTCAGCCCACTTCTGCTGTGGTGCTGTGCTGCTTCAAACCTCCAGAGCAGGGACTCAGGAGAAACCCTCAGATGCCAACAAAGCCCCTTTAAGAACCTTTCTGCCACCCTCTCCCTGAATCACCCCACCTCAGGCTCACCAGTCTCTGCTAGTCTACAGACCAGCCAGACTTGTTACTGCCCCAGAGCCTTTGCCCACACTGCCAAGTCAGCTCTTCCCCTCCTGTGTAGACAGTGACTCCTTCCCTCCTTCAGGTCTCAGCTCAGGTATTGCCTCCTCAGAGAGGCCTCCTTGACCCCCTCGACCTGTCACACAACCCTGTTCATTTCCCACATATCACTGATGTGAATTCTCTGCAGGCAGGAAGTATATGTACCTTCTCACCACAGTATCCCCAGGTCTAGAACAGACCAAGTACACAGTAGTAGCTCAATAAAAATGTTAAATGTTTGCAGCCATGCTCTGACGCCTAAACACAAGTCTCTTAGAGGGATTTGCCTCCCAGTGGGTTAAGAAGACACTGTATTTCCACCTTGTGCCAGGAGATTATTGTAACAGTTGGGGCGAGAGTCTTCGGCCTCGGGCAGTGGCAGTAGGAAGAAGGGGAAGGAGAGTGGTTTTGCTTTCATGCTGAGGGGGCTGCAGGTGACGACGAGAGCTGCACCCCATCTGGGTCCTGCTGCTGGGAACTGCACGCAGCATTTGCAGACTGACTTCCTCCCTTACATCCTGGCAGGGGCGGCTCTTGAAAACCTCATTACCGCTGTTCACCAGTCCCATCCCCGGCTCCTGGGGAAGACGGATACTATCATTGCCACCAGGTGGTTGAAAACTGATCCTATTGACGGCGAGTTACATATACCCCCCTAACGACTTAAAGCAACAGAGTTTAGGCGACGTGACAGCAAAATCAAGCAGTTGGTTAGCAAAGTATTCCGAGCAGATGGATGAAACGTCTGGGCGCGTGAGCTCGCTGCAGGCCTGACGGGCAGCCGCCTCTGATCTCTCCTCCTCAGCCCTCTTCCCACCGGGCCGAGGACCTCTGAGCGCCTGGCGGCCGGCGGGAAGACCGCGGACCGCTGAGGCCGGGAGAAGCATGCGGAGCCGGCGGCGCGGGTCCTCGGGCTGCGGGTCGCGGGCAGGCGAGCCCGGTTCCTAGGAGACGGCGGTGCGTGCGGGACGCAGGAGGCGCCGCGCGGGAGGGGCTGGAGCCCGACCTGGCGGGCAGTCAGCAAAGAGAAACAAGGGTGCCAACCCCATCTGCAAAGCACCCATCATACGGAAAGATAAGGTGAACACGCGCCGCGGTCCGGATCGGAAATAAGTTGCATGCGGTGGTAGAGAGGGCATCTCCGAGGCTTCACCGGTTCCAGCAGCTTGTTTGGGGAAATGCTGGCTCCATCTTCTCCCGGCGGCCTGTTAGGCTGCCTTCCCAGGCTGAGAACATGTTTCAGGCGAGTGGATTAAGGCTCTGCTGAACAGTCCGGCCAGAGCACCCGAGTCTCTTGCCTAAGGTGGAGAAGGTGACTGGGATGTGGGGATGGGGGGGTGGCAACCATTTATACCCAAGTCTGAAGAATAAAATGTGTTAGGAAACATACGTGCATACCCAAGTTTACAACAGTAATTTTCACAGTAGCCAAAAGGTGGAAATAACCCCAGTGCCCATGGATGGATGGATGGATGGATGGATGGATGGATGGATGGATGGATGGATGGATGGATGGATGGATGGATACACGCAATGTGGTCCAGCCACACACTGAAACATTATGCAGCCTTAAAAAGGAAGGATATCCTGCCACCTGCTACAGCGTGGACGGACCTTGAGGACACTGTGCTCAATGAAATAAACCAGACGCGAAAGGACAGACCCTGTCTGATCCCACTCCTAGGAAGTCCCTAAAGGAGCCCCATCCACAGAGACAGGAAGTGGGGGGGGCCAGGAGTTGGGGGAAGGAAAGGGGTTAGTGTTCTATGGGGAAAGAGCTTCAGTTTGGGAAGAGGGAAAGTTCTGCAGATGGAGGGTGGGGCGGTTGCCCAGCAGTGTGAATGTGCTTCATGCCACTGAGCTGGACACTTAAACATGGTAAAGATGGTCAACTTTATGGTCTGTTTTTAACACAATAAAATTTTTTTTAATGTATTGGGTTTTTCCCATTACAAAAACCTCTTAAGTTTCAGAAGCATGGCAGAGGGGAAACAAAGTCGCCACTATTGCTAGGCGACAGTCTTGACACTGTGTGCTTCCTCCCTGTCCCCCTGTGCTCTCCTGGCTGTTGATGGGTTGTTACTCCATTTTGATTCACATGACGTAATTACAAGTTTGATATCTCACATGTTTTCAGTGTGCTTAGATAGACTTGTCCTAATTTAAGTCTTCTGGAGAACTTACAAGCCTTTTTTTCTCTCTTGTGGTAAAATACACACAATATAAAATTCACCACTTTATTTCAAAGTGTACAGCTCGGGTGTTTGATGTCTTCACAGAGTTGTACCGCCGTCACCTCTCTCTAGTTCCAAAACATTTCCGTTACCTCAAACAGAAACCCCATCCCCAGTAGCCATCAGTCCTCGTCTACCCTCCCTGGGCTCCTGACACCCACGAGCCCACTTTTAGTCTGTGGACATACCTTCTATAGACATTTCACAGAAATAGAATTGCATACCGTGGGGCCTTTTGCGTCTGGCGCCTCTCACCGAGCACCGTGTGTTCAGGGTCTGTCTGCGTAGCGTGTGTCAGAGCTTCACTCCTTTTCGAGGCTGAGTAATAGTCCAGCATGGGGATGGACCAAGGCTTGTTTATCCATCCATCCATTGCTGGCCATTTCGGTTGTTTCCACTTGAGGAAAACAGGAAAGAGATTTTTAATAGCTCCATAAAATTCCACGATATGAATGTACCCTAATCTGCTTAACCTTCCCCTCTGCTATTGGACATTTAGGTTGTTTTCAAATCATAAGTCACATGGTGGCAAACATGTCCCTCAGCAGCTGTGATTCGGCCCCTCCCACAGATGTCCAAGATCACAGGGCACAGACATTTTAAGGCATTTGACACATCATGTACAGGATTGCATCCATCAGGGCTTTGCCAATCTCTCATGTGAATGAGGGAGCCCCAGTCACTGCCCCCAAGTCAGGGCTGTGTCTTCTCATTTTAAAAAATACTTTTCTGCACACAGATATAGGTTAACAGGTGTTATTAATGACCTCTTACCTCCTCAACTGCCTTTCTGTCATTTTTTTTTCTCATTCATTCAACACGTGTTTATTGAACACTCATAGGGTTTCTCTGCGTCTACCACTGAGAATGTTGAAATATATTAAATGTTCAATCAGCAAACATTCAACCACCCCTTTTGGGGGAACCCAAAGATGAACCAGGAATTGTTACTTCATGCAGTGAGGGTGACTCTAGGGACTGGTCCCAGCTTGGCCCTTTAACATGTTTGGGATGTTAGGACAGCTCACTTCACCTCCTAGAGCCTCTGTAAAATCGGATTAAAACTAGTAGCACCGACCCTGCAGAGCTGTGGAGAGAACTCAGTAATAAAATGCATTTTTTTAACACTTGCTGCACGGCAGGGTTCTACCTCAGGGAAAAACAATTAAAATGAAAGTCACACATGGAACAATGACCCCTCTTGGCTTCCCAAACACTGGCCACGGGCTATGAGAAAACCCTGCAGACGTTGCTGATGTTCAGGGGCTCCTCTACAGTAGCCAGTCCCCCCAGAGTAATCATACCAGAGTGAAATCCCCACATAGGGAGGAGCCTCCTGCGAGCTCTCTAGCACTCCCCTCATAGATGTTAGCCAGTGAAGACCCTCAAAAATTAACCCGGAGGAAGGAGACAATGAGAAGAAAAGAAAGCAGTTGTAGGAAACCCTGTTCATGTATTATCCTTGGAGAGCTTATGGAAGATACGGTAGCGGGCAAACAAACTTAAGTTTGCCTTCTGAAAAGGAACATTCAAAGAAGCAGAAAGAGCCCTTGGAAATTAAAAACCTGACCATCAAAATATCAACAGAAAGGTCACAAGAAAAAGTAGAATTAGAGGACAAGAAAAAAAGGTAGGCAAGAAAAATTAGATGACCATTCCAGGAAACCCAATATATGAAAAGAGTTCACCAGAGATGTCATTCAAGAAAGTTTGCCAGGAAGGGAAGACATGCAGGCCAAAGAATGTCCAACACAACAAATGAAAACAGATCCACATCAGACCCACACTTTGAAAATGCAGGATGTGGAAAATAAGAGGAGTGTACAAGGTTCCAAACAAGCAAATAAGCATGTGATGAGCAGAGGATAAGGGAACAGGACAGCTTCAAATTGTTCAACTGGCCAAGACTGGAAACTGGAAGGCAAGGGAAATTACCCACCACCCAGAATAAGCTGTCCTCAGTGAAACCGCCAGTGACACAGGAAACCGGAAGGCAAATGCTTTCTCTGGACACACCTAAGGGTGCAAACCAACATGGAGACCTGAGCCCAAGAAACAGGGGCTGCATCCCAGGAATCCCCTGGTGCTGAACAAGAGAGGAGCGAGGGGCACAGCTGGGTGGCAGCCAGCCCGGGGTCATAAGCTAGTTCTGCTTGAGAGCCTGGAGAGAGTCACAACACACAAAACGAAGGTAGCACTAACTCCAGGAAAATACAAAAACAAGTCCTGGAAAGCAAAAGTGTTCCTTAGTGTGCATTTTTGCCCCACTGTGAACAGAATCTACATATTTTAACCTAAGCACCAAATATTTAATAAAAAATAGTGATATATCTTTTGGGGGAGCAGTACGCCTAAGAGAAACTAAACTGTACTCTCAGAAATAGGAATTCAATAGCCAATGTCCAGCTGACAAACCAAGGGATGTGTAACACATTTGGAAATACGGAAGTAAAAACCAGAGAAATGGCCAATAAAGCAATGGCAGTCCTTGGGGAGTGGGACATTCATTGCTTTGTTTAAAACCGTTTTTTAAGCTTAGCATGCATGATCTTAAACACACTGCAGAACACTCTACAAATATCGTTACTGTTAATCGTGACAATAAGGACGCCTATGTTTCGTCGGGCTCATCACTGAGTTGGGGAGCTTTATCTCACTTGGAGATCCCTTAAGAGCTTACCACATGCCATGAATATCGACACAGTTAATTTAATAGATTGAGAAGTGCCCTTACAAGGTCAAGTAGATTTAAGAATGCACCCACTTATAAGAAAATAAACATTGTGATGTGAGAGACTGCAGGTCAGCAAACTACGGCCCACTTACCCGCCATCTATTTTTGTACATCCCATGAGCTAAAAATGTTGTTTTTCATTTGTAGATGGCTGGGAAAAAAACAAAAGAATCATACTATCCCATAACACGTGAAATTTTCAGTGTCCACAAATGAAGTTTCAGTGGAACGCAGCCATTCGCATTCGTTTACATATTAACTGTGTCGGCTTTCAGGCTATCATGGCAGAGGTGAGTCGTGGAGACAGAGACCATCTGGCCCTTTACAGAGAAAGTTTGCTGTTAGAGGATGAGGGTCTGAGGAGGGACAAGGAGGGGCCCCAGAGTAGGAACGTGGACGCAAGTCTTTGAGCGGACACTTATCTTCTGGAACCTTGTGTATCTTCCATTCTTCCTCCCCCTTTACGCTTTCACACATTTCTGTGTTCATTTGTTCTGTGAGGACCCACTGCATGCCAGGCTCAAGAGGTAAATGATTGCCTGGGGCACAGCTGACCTCTGCCCTTGTTCGTTTCTGTTGAGGGGCGTGACGTGAGTCAGGAGGCCAACTGACAGAAACGAGTAAGACAGGCAGGCTAACAGGCAGCGATCTGGGCTTGGATGTTGGGTGGCCACTGTGGGTGTCAGGAAGAGCCCCTTGGACGAGGCAGAAGTGCAGAGAAGGAGCCAGGCTTGTGAGCAGCTGGGGGTAGGAAAGACTGCACGTGCAAAGGCCCAGAGGCTGGGTGGTGCCTGGAGCATTTGAGGAACAGCAGCTGCCGAGGTGGGAGGGGTAGCAGAGAGCCAGCCAGGCCTGTGGAGGGAGCTCAGAGCAGAATGCTGGCAGTGACTCAGCCAGCGGGGGCCTTAGCCAGGAGTATGGGTTTCATCCCAAGCACAGTGGGACCCACAGGAAGGTTCCAAGATCAGAAGTGACAAGGACCCAGTTTACTTGTATTGACCTATGGGTGTGGCCAGGAAACGATGGGTCTGACTCCACCTATAGTATAAGGAAGTTGGGAGGAGGGTTGTGGGGGCAGAGCAGACAGCCTCCCCCATCAAAGGCAGATCACCCCCAGCACCCCAAAGCAAGTGGTCCGGAGAGGCCTGTCGTTCAGCAAGTCTAGAGTGGATCAGGGTTCATTGCAAAGCCAGCAATGCAGCGTCTTTCCTAGAAAGAGCCCTTTGGCTTAGCTGAATCCGCAAATCCCCTAGCAGAGAGGAGAAAGCTAAATTTAAAGGTGTGGTAATTGGGGCAGTCTGATCTGGCCCCTTGCTCCAGTCGAGGGTCCACTGGGACCACAGCAGCCCGGCAGTCCCCACATCTGGCTGTGGCTGCCCTGCCCAACCTGCCCTCCGGGTCTAGAAAGCTCTTTGGGGGTCTGCCATGTGCCCAACACCTTGCCATGCAGCCAGCATGTGGGAACAGGAGATGGACTTCCTGGGTTCAAAGCACAGCCCACCATTTCCTGTTCCCCAGAGCAAGCCTCAACGCCCTCATCAGGAGGCCAGTTGACAAGAACTAGTAAGACAGGGTAACAGGCAGTTATCTGGGCTTGGATGTTGGGTGGCCACTGTGGGTGTCAGGAAGAGCCCCTTGGACGAGGCAGAAATGCAGAGAAGGAGCCAGGCTTGCTAGCAGCTGGGGGTAGGAAAGACTGCATGTGCAAAGGCCCAGAGGCTGGGTGGTGCCTGGAGCATTTGAGGAACAGTGAGAGTGCTCACCTCACAGGTGACAGGCACTGCTCATTACCTCTCCCCTCTCCAGTATCCATTGGCTTTAAAAAATGTGTTCTGAGCACCTACTATGTGCCAGGTACTGAGGCCACAACAGTGAATGACACTGTCTAAAATCCCTGCCCTCTTTGGTTGCCGATAATCCACAGAGGACACAGCCAGTAAACAAGTAAAATAAATGGTTGCTTAACTGTGGTAGCTCTGCAGAGCTACAAGGGGATGTGAGGTTGAAATATTCCATAGGTTGCTGGCAAGTTCGGTATGTCTGGGGAAGTGTCCCAGCCAGAAGGCACAGCTAATGCGAAAGCTCTGAGGTGGGAGCAAGACTGGAAGCTTTGAGGAAGAGGAGGCCAGGGCCCCTGACTCTCCCTTTTCCCCAGCTATATTTCCCGGCTTTCCCTGCCTCTGGGTGTGATCATATGGCTGAGTTGCCCACAATGAATGAAGCAAGTATCATGTGCATCTTCCAGGAAGAGTCCTTAAAGGGCAGAGGTGTATCTTTCTCTGCCAACTTCATGCTTCCTGTTGGCTGGAATGCACATGGGAGGGCTGGAGCTCAAGCAGCCATGTTAGATCAAGAGGTGATAGTTCATGTGCTGAGAAAAGCAAAACAACAGGGCAGGAGCTTCTGTCCCTGACTGCCCAGGATTGATTCCCTCAGTGAGTATTAATTCCTATCTTATTCAAGCCCCTGGCACTTGGGGTCTTCCGTCCTGTCAAATCCCAATCCTAACTGATTATTAAAGTGCCTGTCACATGAGTCCCTTTGTTCATTGCCTACAATGATTTTCATCCAAAGTAGTAATGAAGAATAAGAAACGTGCCCTGCCTCTGAGAGGTTCTTCCACCCAACCAGGGGAGTCTGCAGGCCTGACTTTTTGCTCTAGCCAGCTGTGTGGCCATGGGCAAGTAGCCTTGCCTCTCTGGCTCTCAGCTGCTCCAATTCTAAAAAGAGAGGACTGGCCTCCCAAATCTCCAGGAATTTGGAGAATGGAGCGTTATGACAAACAAAACAGAAGACAGGGAAGCTGTGAAGAACAGTGATATTTGGATGAGCAGAAGAAAGGCACTCTGGAGAGGAGGAGGTGGGTCTACCAGAGCACCTCTGTTGCAAGTGATGGAAGCCAGCATTGCCTGACTCGGTGGATGGGAGGCAGATTTCCCAGCTCTTGAAAGGCTGCCCCCAGAGATCCCTCTTCCTAGCTGGGTTGAGGGCAATTTAATCTGACTCACCAGCTCCATATCACAGAATCTGTTCCACACCCTGCTTCTGGTCCCACCACTCGTCATTGTGGTGGATGCCAAGGCTACAGGCATGGCTGAATCCAAGGATCTGAATTCTTCCCGCAGAGTTCAGTCTCTATTTCTCAGTTTTGCATCCTCTGTGCTGGCCTCCTCCTAAGGCAGGCTGCTGGGCCCCATCACCAAGGCCGGCTCCGTGGCCCTCACACAGTGAGGTGAGAGAGCTGGTAGCTCCGGGGAGCACACCACTCAGGGTGTAGAGGTGGGGTCTCGCTCTGAGAAGCCTTCATAAAAACGAGCCAGTTGAAATGGGCATGAGCTGAAGATGCCAGCTGGACAAGTGGAAAGGGCATTCCAGGCACCACAAAAACACGTGAACTCCTGTGGTCCACGTGCCAGGCTGTTGGGTGCTTGGTGGGAGCAGGAGACCAGGAGCTCAGCTAGAGGCTGAGCACGGAGAGCCCTGAATTCCAGACGGAGTGTTTTAGGCTCTGTCCTGTAGGCAGCAGGGAGCTACGGAAGGATTTAGAATGGGGGAGGCTATAGTCACATTTTCATTCCTTGGTGATGCAGTGGAAGCTGAATGGCATCAAAGAGAAAAGCCGGAGGCACCTTGGAAACTAGGGAGGGGACCCCTGTGTCACCAGCCTGCACCAGTCAGGTGGCTTGGGGTGGGGGGTGGGAGGGACAGACAATTTCTGTAATCAAGTTAACAAGACTGAAATAGGGAGGGTGAAGAACCCAAGACTGGGGAATTCCAGAGTCTGACCTAATGGTGTGGCTACCAACTGGCTTCAGGCTGGTGGAAGAAAGGGGTGAGTCCCTCAACTTCCTGCAGGAGGCAGGAGAAACTGGTGTTGCCTGCTCTTGGGACTTCAAGATCCAGGGAGCCTTTGTGATTCCAAGTGGCCAATTCTTGGATGCCTCCAGGGCTGGGGAGCTCACTCCTTCCGTAGCTCTGACTCAAATGAACCATGAATTTAGATCTATCCCCCTAGAGTTAGGCACAGCTTTGTGCCCTGCACCCACACCCTGGGTGACTCCCTGCGCCCCAGGCTGGTCCTTGGAGATTTGGGAACCTGATAACTTCTGAACACTCTGGAAGGACCTGGGGCTTGTGGGGAGGGTGAGGAGTAATCAGACACTAGGTGTCCGTCCAGAGGGAGCAAGCCCGCCCCTTTCAACCCTCCTCCCATCCCACTGACTGCATCAAGGAGAATGTCACGGGCCACCAGGGCGTCTTAATGTCTTAAACACAGGCTCACATCCTTGCTGAGCAAAGGCAGGCCTCAGCTGTGGGGCTTGGGGCCGGTGGCAGTTTCTGCTAAGAAGAATCTAACGTGTTGCTGAGTTTCCGCTGTGGCTATTTTGATGCCGCGTTTCTATTTCAAGCAAGTGATGATGGTTAGCCATATATGGTGGGCCCCCAGTGACCGAGTGAATGGCAGCTGTAGGGTCCCCAGCTCTAGCTTCCAGCAGTGCCCCTGGCTGGGAGGCGGGGCCGCACCCTGGGTTGATTGGACAACAGCTGGATCCCGGAGCCCAGGGAACCCCTCTGAGGCATCCTCTCTGCAAACGCTGCCGCTGCTAACAGCGAATGACTCCACCACGAAGGAAAAGCGTCCTCTCCTTGCCCCTCCACCACCCACTTACCTCACAGGAGGGGGGGGTCCATTTCTGGAACTTTCTCTCTGGGCTTATTCTACCCTAAAAAACATGGATGGGACTGTGCTGTCTGTATGGTGTCACGTCGGCGGTGGTAGTGGTTTTTGACAACAGTTGATCTTAGCACCTTAATACAGTGTCTAAGCTTTTCTGCATAATATTCCATAATATGGGTGATCTGTAATTCTCCCACCTGGGGTGTGGTCCCAGAAATCACGTGATGCCTTAGAGGCACAGACGCCTAATCTTATGAGGTAACACAAGATTAAATACGGGCTCCAGGCTGTCTGGGTCCCTGGGTCCCGGTCCTCCTAAAATCAGCTCCATCCCTGTCCGACTGGACACATCCACTAGGAAGAACCCTAATGGATGCGGCCCGGAGCGGTGGCCACCGAATCGCCTGATCCCAGGCTGGCGCTGCTGGCCACACGGAGGGGAAGGCGAGGCAGGGACGGTGGCGGCAGCTGTCTGTGGGCACAGCTAGGCTGGCCCTGGGCGGGGCCCCAGTTACCCTCCAAGTGGGGCTCCTCCACCAGAAGGTTTCCAGTTCCCCTTTCTTTTTCCTATGGCCCCAGTTTTTCCTTACAGTTGATGATCGTCGGTATAGATAACAGTGGACATTTTCGTGCAGCTTCTTTGCCCCAGGCACCGACAGCCCTCTAGGGCGGCGGGTACTGAAATGAGACTTCCCCCCGCCCCCGCCCCCGCCCCCGCTCCCTTAGCAGAGGACGTGACTGAGGGCGTTGAAACAGCGGAGTCAGAAGGGTCGGCCGTGTGGTCTGGGCTCTGCGGCTTGCTTATCTCCCCGGACGGGCAGCTCACTGCCCCCGCGCGCGCGTGGGCGGCCCCGGCTCCGCGCTCCGAGGCCCGCGCCTCCCGGGGCGGGCGGCGGTGCGCGCCCTGCGGCGCCAGGCCCGAGGGCTGCGAGGAGCCCGCCAGCGCCGTGGGTCCCCTCCCGGGCCGCGCCGCAGGGGGTGCCGCAGGGCTGGGAGGGGCCGGCGGCGGCGCGCGGAGCCCACAGCGGGCGGCTGGCACTAGGACCCGCGGGGGCCTCCCAGGCCGCGGCGCCTCCCGCTCCCCCAGCCCTCCTCCCCCTCAAAAATGAGGAAACAGAGCAACTTGCTCAGAGTTGGGCAGCCGCGGCTGCCTTGGGGTGCGCAGCCGGCGCGCGCGGACCCTCCTGGGGGCGCGCGCGGGGCGCGGCCAGTGGGCGCCGCCTAAGCAGGTGAGCGTGGCGGCGGGGACGGGGGAAGGGGCCAAGGGGCAGTGGGGGGACCCCGAGGGCTCTGGGAGGGCTGCGGGCGTGCGCGGAGGGGCCGCGGGGCGCGCGAGGGCGTGCGTCCGGGGCGCGCGGCGGGTACGCGGTTGGGTCAGAGGTGGTTAGAGGCGATCCGGCGCGGCGAAGGGGAATTTTTTTGGGTGCGGTGTGTGGTTCTGCGAGCCCCCGGGTGTGTGTATCCGCGCGTCCACGTGGAGGGATGTGTGCGTGTGGCCGAGATGCGTGTGCGCGGCTCTGCGTGCCCGGGTGGCCCAGCGTATGGCGCCCAGGTGTTCAAGAGTGGGTCTGTGTATATGTTGGGGGGGTGGGGGTTGGGGGGCAGGTACACACGTCTCCGGCTGCCCAAAGGTCTGTGTGTGTTCACTCATGTAGACGTGTGTACACACCTCTCCCTAGGCGAACGTTCCTTTGCTTGCACACCTGTGTGCCTGTGGGTACCTGTGTCCAAGCCCCGTGTGTTTCTGTGTGTGTTCGTGTGTACATGGATCAGTATGCATGTGCGTACATGTGGGGTTGGACATTCCTGGGGGACGCATGCTGGAAGGGCAGAGATTTACCCCTTCGCCTAGCCACCTGCTCTGGGGTCCGTGGGGAAGGCAGGGGAGGTAAAGTGCCCGGCCCAGCAGCAGTGAGAGACTGTGTGTGTCCATCTTAGGTTGGGATGGGAGGGGATCAGAGAGGCTCCGCTGACAGTCAGAGGAGGCCAGCAGGCCTGCTTCACCCCCACCCCTGCCCCACCCTAGGGTCCGGGATTCTTGGGAATGACCTTGAATCATCCTCTATTCCCCTGCACTGCCCGCTGCCCTCTGCCCAGAAAAGAGGAAGAACTAGGCTTGATTAAGTGGCACCAAGCTGCCCGGCCATGAAGCCACCGGGGCCTGAGCCAGGCGCGCCCCCGGCCCCCTCTCCACGCATCCCAGCCTGTGGCCACTTGTGCCATGCCCACCTTGTGCCTCAGTTTCCCCTTAAGGACTATGGTGGGGCGGGGCCCTGTGGCTTCCTCGCTGGTGTTTCATGGCTGCAACTCTGCTAAGGAACTCTCCCTGCTGAAGACCACCTCCCCAAAGGGCTTGGGGAACCCGGGCCTGGCCCCTGTGGGGATGCCTGGCTGATGCCGCCACTTGGCCTGGGCTGGAAGTGGCGATGAACGGCCCCCGGAGCCCTGGTCTGCCTCGAATCTGGGCCCTCCAGCTGGTCTCTGCCCCCTCCCCAGGTGAGCCCTCGCTTCCTCTGCACCTGGCACCCCCCGCCAATCTCAGACAGGATGCCAACGGTGAGTACGCCCGACCTGGGTGCCCGTGTCCTCACTCTCTGACCCCTGTCCCATCTGCCGTTTGGTGTCGCATGTCTCCCTGACCTCTGATTTGGGCCCCTTGGGTAACTGCTATCTTTCTCCCCCTCCTCACCCTCTTTACCTCTGTTCTCGCTGTCTCTGCCTCGATCACATCTGCTGTCTCTGCCTCCCTGTCCCCATGGGCCTCTCTCTCTTCCCCACATCTCTCTCATGCTCCCTGGCCCCTCGCCCGTCTCCCCACACCCTCAGAGGCGCTGGGCTCCAGGCACTCAGTGCATCACCAAGTGTGAACACACACGTCCCAAGCCAGGAGAGCTGGCCTTCTGCAAGGGTGACGTGGTCACCATTCTGGAGGCCTGTGCGGTGAGTAATGGCTGGAGGGCCGGACCATACTTGGGGACAGGGTTCTCCTCCAGGAGCCCCTCACCACTGACCCCTGGCACCCTTCTGGGCAGAGCAAGAGCTGGTACCGTGCCAAGCACCACACCAGCGGGCAGGAGGGGCTGCTGGCAGCCGGCGCGCTGCGGGAGCGTGAGGCCCTCTCCGCCGACCCCAAGCTCAGCCTCATGCCGTGAGTCACGGGTCAGCCCTGGGGTTGGGGGGTCCAAGGTCCCCGTCAGCCTGGCCCAGCCCACCCTCCCGCCGGCTGCAGGTGGTTCCACGGGAAGATCTCAGGCCAGGAGGCTGTGCAGCAGCTGCAGCCACCTGAGGATGGGCTGTTCCTGGTGCGCGAGTCGGCAAGGCACCCCGGCGACTACGTGCTGTGCGTGAGCTTCGGCCATGATGTCATCCACTACCGCGTGCTGCACCGGGATGGCCACCTGACCATCGACGAGGCTGTCTGCTTCTGCAACCTCATGGATATGGTGGAGGTGTGGCGCCTTGAGGCCCGGGACCCCTAGAGCCGCATGCTCCCCAGTGCAGAGGGCAGGGGCTAGTCCCCATGGACCCCCAGCCCTACAGGTGGTCTGAGTCCTCCAGGTCCCTAGGAACCTCCAAGTTGACACCAATCAAGAGACATCCCCAGTCCCCCAGGATCCTCCCATTTGCTCCCATGCATCCTTTCCGTTCCCATGGAAACCAGTCCAGTGCCTCTCATGGGAACCAAATCCCTCTTGTCCCCAGCTCTGCCCTTCCCCACCCAGAGATGCCCTCCGGGATGGAATGGGATGCAGGGCTTCCCCGCCCCCTGGGGTTGGCTCACAGCCACCCCGCCCTGCCCCGCCCCGCAGCACTACAGGAAGGACAAGGGAGCCATCTGCACGAAGCTCGTGAGACCCAAGAGGAAGCAGGGCACCAAGTCAGCGCAGGAGGAGCTGGCCAAGGGTAGGAGCCTGCGCCCTTTCCCGCCCACCGTAGCCCAGCCTGGGGAGGCACCGCCCTGTGGCCTGGGCACCCGGCCATTCGCCATGTGTCGCCGTGCCCAGCACTGTGGACAGAAGGCCTGGGCTGCCCTTGGGTTGGGCAGGAGATGCCCACAGGCACCGGGCAGCCCAGTGCTAAGCATATCTGCTGCTTCTCTCCTGTCCCCACCATCCACCTGTCACCTGAGCCAGACACCTGGGCCTGAACCTCCCAGCCACCTGCATCCCCTCCGGGCCAGATCCTAAAGCCAGTTACCTCTGGCCCTGTCCCGCGCAGTCACCCCTGCACCAGCCCATCCTCAGACCTCCCCATCAGACCACCTCCTCCCTGGGGAGAGGCCTCCCCACTCCCAGCCCCTGTGGCTGAGCCATCTTTCCTGCTGCTCTGGCTCATCACCTCTCATGCCTCCGAGCCACGGTACATTGTGTTCCCTTCACCTGAAATGCTTTTCCAGACCCTGAGTAGTGAAATCTTCAGTACTCAAGGCCCAAACACATGTCCCATACCCCGTTTCTGAAAGCCCCTGTTTGAACCTGACGGTCGTGTCCGTCTCCTTGAAAGCACCTGCCTCCTCCGGGGAAATCTGGACGACTTAGGGACGGCACTCAGGTGGAGGCTGCGGTCACGGGTGCCTGATCGTACCTAAGGGCACAATACTTGGAGGGAGGATTTGGCGGAGGAGAAGGAGGGAGCCTGCAGAGCCTGCTAGAGGAGAGAGGAGGGGAGAACACAGGCATACTTAAGACAAGGGGTCAGGGAGGCCAAAGCACAGATGAGTTAAAATCACTGGAAGATTCTGGAAGGTTCCAGAACCTTTACCAGTCTCCATGTGTATTTTTTTGCTGTGTTTGTCCCTGGGGGGCCAGAGGTAAAGGACTGTAAAGGGAAGGGCCTGTGGGGTATTTGGAGGAATACAGTCTCCAGGTAGAAGGAAAAAGAGTAACCCTGAAATAGTAGGCTTGGTTGCTTTGGAAAATACAGTAACTGGGACTACATGGTACTAGTTGGGTCCTTGCTGGGAAGCGTGCCACCCAAATGTGTGTCTGCAGCCAGGCCACTGTGGGAGACACCACCTGCTCCCTGGCCAGGTGGAGCCCCCGATGAGAGGGGCAGGGGGACCTCATTACCCTTCTGACTGGTCTTCCCGCAGCCGGCTGGTTACTGAACTTGCAGCATTTGACGCTGGGAGCACAGATCGGAGAAGGAGAGTTTGGAGGTGAGCCTGGGTATGGGTTGGGGGCTGAAGGAAGGTGGTGGGGCATATTCAGGCTTTGGAGTCACAAAAGATAAATTTGCATCCTGTTAACAGCTCCCCTCCTCCCATTGAGGCTGCTCCCCCGCTGAAAGGGGAATGAGGAGGGCCTTCGTGGAGAGTGATTAGCCCCTTCACACCTTCAGGCTTTGCACACTCTGGTCCCTCTGCTTGGAGTGCCATTCCCTGGGATTACTGGACTGGAAGGTTCTGGAACTTAGGTCAGGGGTTGGCAGACCTCTGTAAAGGGCTGGAGTGCAAATATTCTAGGCTTTGCCGGCCAGACAGCCTCTGTCACATCCTTCTGGCCTGCCTTTGTAGCAGGACAGCGGCCACAGAACAAGTGGGCAAGTGGGCCTGGCCACATGCCAATAAAACTTTATGGACCCTAAATTGGAATTTTGTGGGATTTTCACGTGTTGTAAAATATTATTATTTTGATGTTTTTCAACCATTTAAAAATGTGAAAGCCATTCCTGGCTGTGGGCCTTACAAACACAGGTGACAGGACGGGATTTGGCCCGTGGGCCGGAGTTCACAGACCCCTGGCATAGATCATTCTCTTTGATCAGGGCTCTGGGGCTTGTGTGGATGAGGGGGCTTCCAGGCCCGGGCACCTGTAGCTGTCATTCATTGTCCATGGGGGTTAGTGTGAGCGGGCGTGTCTGGCTGGCTGTCCCCGGCTCTCTCGGGTGCTGATCCCCGTCCCCACCCCCCCAGCTGTCCTTCAGGGCGAGTACCTGGGGCAAAAGGTGGCTGTAAAGAACATCAAGTGTGATGTGACAGCCCAGGCCTTTCTGGACGAGACAGCAGTCATGACGTGAGTCTCGGGGTGGGAGGGCGTCCTGGGGCCAGGGATCCCGGCGGGACCCTCACCCCACACCTGCGGCCCCCCAGGAAGATGCAGCATAGGAACCTGGTGCGTCTGCTGGGTGTGATCCTGCACCAGGGGCTCTACATCGTCATGGAGCACGTGAGCAAGGTGGGGACGGGGCCCGAGGTGGGGGCGGGCGGGGGTCAGCTGGGAGCCGTGAGCCCCCCAGACCGTCTTGCCACCACAGGGCAACCTGGTGAATTTCCTCCGGACGCGGGGCCGGGCCCTCGTGAGCACCCCCCAGCTCCTGCAGTTCTCCCTGTGAGTGGGGCCCCCGGGTGCAGGGAGGGGGTCCCCTAGGGTCAAGGGGAAGCTGAGGCGCAGAGCAGGGAGGAGCGTGGCTTTGGGAGTCTGCAGCCTGGGCACCCGGCCCTGTCCCCTCCCCAGGCACGTGGCCGAGGGCATGGAGTACCTGGAGGGCAAGAAGCTGGTGCACCGAGACCTTGCGGCCCGCAACATCCTCATTTCTGAGGACCTGGTGGCCAAGGTCAGTGACTTTGGCCTGGCCAAAGCTGAGCGCAAGGGCCTGGACTCCAGCCGGCTACCAGTCAAGTGGACAGCACCTGAGGCTCTCAAACATGGGGTGAGCCCCCCTCTACCCCTGGGACTCTTGGAGCCCCAGCTCTGCTGTGTGGCCTTGGGCACGTCTCTTGGTGTCTCTGAACCTCCAGAGAAATGGCTGTGCTGACCGTAGTTGTTCCTGTTAGCCTGTACCTGGCATCTCCTTTGTGTGACCCTGTCTGGGCCTCAGTTTCCCCGTTTCTGAAACAGACTCAGCACTTAGGGCAAGAATACCTGGGCCCCCTCCCTGCACTGAGTCTGAGTTCTACTCAGGGGGGCAACTCAAAGAGAGCAGTCCATTGGGAGGACACCAGACAGTGAAGGTCAACCTGGGGGGACTTCCTGGAGGAAGCAGGGGCTGGAGCAGAAGCCTTAAGGGGTCCCTCCTCACCCATGGTCTCGGGCCTCACAGAAGTTCTCCAGCAAGTCGGATGCCTGGAGTTTCGGGGTGCTTTTATGGGAGGTCTTCTCATACGGCCGGGCTCCATACCCCAAGATGGTGAGTGGGGTCTGGGGAAGACACTGGGTCCTGTGCAGGCCTGGAGGCCGTGGCCCTGATCCCCCAGCGCATGTCACATGCCCTCTGCCCACAGTCGCTGAAGGAGGTGTCAGAGGCTGTGGAGAAAGGGTACCGCATGGAGCCCCCTGAGGGCTGCCCAGGCCCCGTCTATGCCCTCATGGGCAGCTGCTGGGAGGCCGAGCCTGCCCGCCGGCCACCCTTCCGAAAACTGGCTGAGAAGCTGGCCCGGGAGCTGCGTGGGCCAGGAAGCGGACAGTTCCACCACACCCCGCAGCCAGGAGCCCTGAGCCTGCCCAGCGGGGCCCCAGGCCCCAGGAGAGAGTGGAGGGGTCCAGAGCGGGCCCAGCTTGCAGCAGGGCAGGCCCTCATGGGGGGCTCTGGGCAACCCGTGGACACCACAGCGCCAGCAGGTGAAGGATGAGCGGCTGGATAAAGACTGGTTCAAAGGGCTGTGTGTGTTGGAGTCTCTCTGTGACCCCTGGCATCCTTCACCCCAGGGCGCTAACACGGTGGGGAGAACCGCTCAGCCCAGGGGCGATCCACCCGCCGGTCATCTGCCCCCCGAGGGGTCCACCCAGCCGGATCTTGCAGCCACCGTGGGGGTGTGGGCCAGGGATCCCGGCTGCCTGTGGACCCATTTGCTCTCCCTTGCGGCTCCCCACTGTGGGGCGCCTGCAGAGCAGTGACCAGGGGTGAGCACCCTGCCCCAGCGCTTGGGGCCCCAAACTGCAAGGACCTTGGTTGGGTACCAGCAGCCAGGGCAGTCGAAGCTCCCTTTCCGGCCTCCTCTCCCCTTCCCACCCTTGCCCCTCGGGGTGGATACATGGGGGCCCAGGGAGGCTCTGCCACTGTGGCAGTGTCCCACCTGGGGTGCCGGGGGGCAGCCACCAGGGTCCCCGGGCTGTCACCATCCAACAGCAGGAACCAGGGACTCCCAAGGAGACTGGCTGAAAACCTCTGACCCCGCCCCTCTTGTCTGCTCTCCTGTGGGGGTTGTGGGCAAGGGGGGAGTTCTGGGCTCGCCTCCCCAGGTTTGAATCCTGACTCGCCAGCCATGTGGCCCTGGCCTACAGGGACAACTGCCCCAGACTGAGGGAGTTTCCAGGATGGGGGCATTAATGCTAAGCCAAGGGCATCCCAGGCAAACGGGGGTGGGTCCCCTGGGTCCCCTCCCCCAGCCCCAGCAGCTCACCGTGTGATCAGGAATGTTCTCCGGGCTGTGGGGTGTGTGAGGAACCGGGGCTTCACACCAGGGAAGGGCTGTGCGCGCCAGCTGGAGCTCTGTTGTTCCGGTGGCTGTCAGCCACCCCATGTCCCCAGCCAGCCTCTAGGATGCCTGGAGGGGCATCTCCGGCCCCCACCCCAGGGCCCCCGAGCTGGGGAGGGGACACCAGACTACAGCACGCCCACCTGCCTCAGGAGACCCACCGCGGCCTGAGCAGAGATTGAGCCGCAGAAATGCCCCAAGGTCACGCTGACCTCCAACAGTGCCCCCTGAAGCCCTTCCTACCCTCTGGCCTCAGTTTCCCCACCGGCACCTGAAGGGGTTTGGGGACTTTTCCTGGGAGACTAATGAAGGGTGGGACACCGGAGGGGCAGCGGTGGGGGTGAGGGCTGCGGGGCAGGCGCCCCGGGCTCCGGCCCTGATCCGCTCCCCTAAGCTGACACAGCGTCTGTGCCTTCGCCGCACCCGCTAAGTCGCCGAAGCCCAATCCCTCCCACAGCCTCTTACCACCCCCAGGGCCAATTAGCTAATTGAGGCCTGAGGACAGAGCAGCTCCTTAGTATTTTAGAGTGATGAAGCAATTAGGAGAATTATCTCCCTACAAGCCACAGGCCTCTCACCAGAACTATCTCCCCACAAGCCACAGGCCTCTCACCCCGGACCTTGGAGGCCCAGCCCACCTTGTGACAGAAGCACCGGCCGCCCCTCCGGCCTGGGCTCCGTGTCAGGGGCCTCCCCTCCTGGGCTGGCAGCCACAGCCGGCCCCTCCACCAAGGCCATTGGCCCTCAAGTCGGACCAGACCCTGCAGGACTGTCTCTACTTCAAAAGCAGCATTCCAGAAGTTTCTACCTCCTCTCGCACTTGCATCCCGCCCACCCACGGGCTTGGGTCTCCCTCCTGTCCTCAATGTCATTAAATCCTGCGGACCTTGTCCCCTCCCTCCCCCAGCCCCCTCTCCTCTTAGGTTTCAGGGCACCCCTGCCCGAGACCCCCAGGCTCCTTGGAAATTGCTGGGAAGGGGGTTTGGCATACCAATCTCAGGGGCTTCACCTAGAACGCACTGCAGCTCTGCAACAACCCATCATCCACTCAGCCCTGACACAGGGGTCTGGGTATTCCCTGCTCCTCCTCTGTCCCCAGACTTTCTCCTCTGGACTTGTTCTCTTGTCCCCTGGCCCTTGTCCTGACCAGGCCTCTAGCTTCCTCCTGCCTCTCATCTGTGTCACCTGACTCTGTCCCTCCCCTGCTCCACAACCTCCCATGGCTCCCCAGTACCTTCCTTCACATCACTGTGTCCAGAATTTGCAGCCTTGCACTCCATCCCTCGTTCTGATTATTTTCCTTAAAAGAGCGACCCACCCCATGTACCCCCTTCCCTCCCCTGCTTATCACTAGCCTTAAGACCACCTGACAGACTCTACCTTTTATTTGCTGATTATTTGTCTCCCCACTAGGATGTCAACTTCAATATTTGTGTCTGTTTTCTTCACTGCTGTTGATAGTACCTGGTACACAGTAGGTGCTTAATAAGTATTTATTAAATGAATGGAGGAAACATGAACTTCTATTCATGCCTTGAAACCCAGCTAAGAAGCCCCCTACTCCCTGCCTTGCTCGGTGTTCAGGAGAGCCAACAGGAATTGCTTTACTCTCTTGGGCCTCAGCTTCCCCAACCTCCACTGACATTTGCAAGTATAAGCGGGACTTTTTTCTGGTCCCAACTGATAGAAACAGTAAGTGGACATACACTGAGCACCTGCTGTATGCCGATCGCTGCTATGCTCTTCCAGTACCTCACCGAGTTCCTCTGAGAGTCTCATGGGGTAGGTCCTCATGTTTCCCTTTTATAGCTAGGGAAACTGAGGCCCAGAGCAGGGGAGGCCCACCGAGGCCAGTGGTCACTCCCCCCACATTCCCCTCTGGTGCCTCAGCTCCCAGCTGCCCTGCCCGCCCTCAGCAGCTCAGAGCAGCCAGCGCCAGGCTGAGGGGCCGCCTCAACTAATCACCTTGTGCTAATCCTCCCCCGCCCTGACCCCCAACCTCTTCGGGTCTGGCAGGGCCAGGCCAGCAGCAGATGTGGTGCTGGGCCCACTGGGGCGGGAGCCCGTGGATACAGGGGCTCACTGGAGGTGGTGAGTGCAGGGCAGATGGGCATGGCTGGGAGCTGGGGGCTGCAGGGAGGCCCCCAGGGTGGAGGACCTGGGGATAAGGCATTCTGTGGGGGCAGTATCCCAGCCTCCTGTCTTCCTGGGGCTCCTTGCCAAACAGAGAGGTGGACAGACAGGAAAACACAGACAGAGATGTAGGGGCACAGAGGCACTCGGAGAGCTTGAGAGAGAGAGAAAGCAGAGCTGGGGGGGTGCGAGACACAGAAAATACAGAAGTGGAGGCAGATGGTGGGTGAGATCACCGAGACTAAAACAGAGAGCCTGGAGGGGCGCAGAGTGAAGGTTAAGACCCTCCACATCTCATCCACACACAGCCGGCGCCACGGGCTCCCCTGCCCCCCCAGCGGGCTGTCCCTCCTGCTGTCTCACCACCATCTGTCCTGGAAGGAGGAGCCATGTTCCTGAGCCCAGGCGAGGGACCGGTGGCCGAGGGCAGGGGGCCAGGCCTAGGCGAGGAGGCCCCCAAGAAGAAGCACCGGAGGAACCGCACGACCTTCACCACGTACCAGCTGCACCAGCTGGAGAGGGCGTTTGAGGCCTCCCACTACCCAGATGTTTACAGCCGTGAGGAACTGGCAGCCAAGGTGCACCTGCCCGAGGTCCGCGTGCAGGTGAGGCCATCCCCCAATAACCTGGGAGAGAGCTGGAGCCAGAGGAACTGGGAAGGCTTCCCGGAGGAAGGCATGTGACACTGGGGCCTTGATATTTGAATAGGAGTTTGCCAGCTAGAAAGGAGAAAGGGTGTTTTTCTAGGCAGCCAGAGCAGCATGTGCAAAGGTGTGGAGGTGTTCAATAAGAGGCGTTTCCACTGAGCTGGGTGTGAAGTGGATGGAAGTGACATAGAGCTTGTGAAGGGCTTTGAATGCCGAGCTGAGAGGCTTGGACTTGTGCCCAGGACTTCATGATCAAGGAAGAGCCAAGGAGCCCGGGGGGCCCTGGGCAGAGAGAATGGAGAGGAGGGATTAGATTCAGAAAAGGCCTGGGGGCTGCTTGGTGGGGACCATGAGGCAGGCATCTGTCTTTCCCTCAAGATAGCCATCTCCATGAGGCAGATAACAAAACACGTGGGCACTGCAGCAGGCGGTCAGGTTCCACAGCGGGCAGAACCCTGCAAGGTCAGGAGGCCTAGCGAGGGCGTGGTGGAAAGGGGGTAGGCGGCTGGCCCTCCCACAGGCCCTGAGCTGGGAGCACCCCTCTCGCTGCCTCCAGGTGTGGTTCCAGAACCGCCGGGCCAAGTGGCGCCGCCAGGAGCAGCTGGAGTCAGGCCCTGGGGCTGTGGCAGCCCCGAGGCTCCCCGAGGCCCCAGCCCTGCCGTTTGCCCGCCCTCCAGCCATGCCACTGCCCCTGGAACCGTGGCTGGGCCCCGGGCCCCCGCCCGTGCCAGGCCTCCCGTGCCTCCTGGGCCCGGGGCTGCAGGCGTCCTTCAGTCCCCATACCTTTGGTCCTGCCTTCGTGGATGGCTTCACCCTGGAGGAGACATCCCTGCGGCTGCTGGCCAAGGAGCATGCACAGGCTCTGGACAGGGCCTGGCCGCCGGCATGAGCCTGGTGTCTGCACGCCCTACCCCCCCTCCTTGGCCTGTCCCTGGCCACCCGGGTCGGGTCCCCCCGCCTCCTCATCCTGCCTTACGGGGAGACTGGCGTCCGGTCTCAGCAAGAAGGGCCGAGGGATTCCCAGGCCAGGAGGTGGGGCCCGGCCCCAGTGGAGTCTGTGCTCCTCTCGGGGCCTCAGTCTCCCCATGTCAAGCGGGCTTGGGTGGGTGGATCCCCAGCTCCAGGACTGTAAGGCTGCGGCTGTCAGGAGCCGCTGAGATCATCCTGAGTCCGTGAGTCTAAGTCGCTTGCCGGCTCCTAATTTTCACCAGCAGAGCCACTGGCTCTCAAGGCTCCCCCTGTCCTGGAAGTGACAGGTGACAGTGGCAGATCATGGCCAGCTGGCTTCCTTTCACTGGGGTCCATCCTATGCCCACAGCTTTGCCCATCGACAGCCCCATGAGTGGGCACAGCCATCAGCCCCCTATAGGGGAAGAAGCAAGCCCGGAGAGGGCAAGCCGGTGTCCCAGCGGGTGGGGCTTTCTCAACTCACTGCCTGACTCCGTCACCCCAGGCACTCCAGGGGGCCCCAGGATGGCAGAGACGGACCGACACTGAGCAAACGTCAGTCCGTGCTCCCTCTGTGCATCGGAGTGCAGCCATGTCCCCACTGCCCACAGACCCTGGCAGGTCTCCCAGCCCAGGGCGGCAAGGCCACCGTTTGTTCTGTCCAACCCAAGCACATCTCCACAGGGCTCCTCAAGGCATGATGGCTGCCGTTCCCGGAGCCCAGCTGGATTCTGGGACACAGAAGACGTCAGGGGGGCAAGGAATGGGGTATGATGGTATCCAGGGCCGGCCTGGTGTCAGCGTGAGGCGCCTCCCTGTGGGACCTGGCAGCCTGGGTCAGACAGGCGTGTGAAGGGGGGTGTCAAGGGCTGAAGCCGCAAGTGGTTGGCACCCTGCCCCTCAGGGTTCCATCCGCGAAGTGACCACAGACTCACTTCCGGGCCCTCACACCAGATCTGCACCTTAACAGGGTGCACAGCCTGCACCTGGCACCGCGCACAAGCCCTATGGCTGGTGTTCTGTTCACAGTGCAGCAGCCAGGACAGCCCATGGGTGGGTTTGCCCACCCGCCCATCCGCCTGTGCATCCATCTTCCGTCCAGCATGCCATGGGGTCAGAGAGGCAAACATCCCTGCTGTAATGGAGCCGCTGCTCGGTGGGGGAGCAAGGAAACAGGTTCACTAAATAGACTAAACTAAACGCCAGTTAGTGGTTAAGTGCTTGGGAGAAAATAAAACCAGAAAGGGCCATCTGGAGTGCGTCTCAGGGTTGTTAATATCACCATGGAGAAGGTGACATCAGAGCAGAACCCTGCAGGAGGTGCAACCAGGAGCCACGAGACACAGGCAGAGGGAACAGCATGTGCAAAGTCCCGGGGCAGGACTTGTGTCCGGCATGTGGCAGGAGCAGAGTGAGCAAGGTGACCGCACGGGGAAGACAGCGGGCAGATCGGGCAGGGTCTGTGGCTGTTACATCTTTGGTTTTTACCAAGGGCCAAGGGCATCTGTGGGAAGGTCAGGACCCTCCGCCCACTCAGGGCCTGCCGCCGGGGAGGGCAGGTAGGCAGTAATCCACTTGGCAGAGTCCTAAGCGGATGAGGGCTCTCATTTTTCCCGGCACTAGCAGAATTAGCCACGGGGTCCCCCGCCATGCCCATCCAGCTCTGAAGACAGGGCCTTGGAAGGGCAGTGCCACCCCTGACCAGCCCACCAGGTGGTGCCAGCCCCCCCACAGATGCCTACCAGGGAGAGGGCAGGGCTGCTGCGGTGGGGCCCTGCCGCCAAGCCTTCTCCAAGGCTGTGGGCTCTGGCCTGGCCCCCAAGCCCCTGCCCGGCAACCCCTCCCTGACAGCCAGGCTTGGGTGGGAGTTAGGACTGCCCGAAGGCTGGGCTTCTCACCCCAGCTGTGGGTCAAGTTCATGGTGCTCCAGGCAGACTCCAGGACACATTTCCTGCTGGAGTGGGGGCAAGGGTGGGGGAGGGCGAGACCCGTGCACCGGTGGGGTGGACAGGAGGACAGGCAGTCATCCCTGGTCCCTGGGCTCAGGTGATTGGCCAATGAAGACAACACCTGTGACCTTGGTAAGGCGAAGTCCCTTTCCTCTGGCTGGGCTCGCCGAGCTGGGATGGGGGGAGTCAGCCAGGAGTCCTGGAGCCATTCCTGCCCCAGAGAACTACCGACTGAGGATTCAGGGACTCGGAGACTGCGCGAGCCACGCAGCTGATGGAAGCACTGGATCCAGGCACACCTCAAGTTAGAGCCTGACCCTGCGCAGCTCCTGAAACCCACAAAGACCCCTCTGCTTCGGATGGCTGGGGTCGGGTCTGAGTCTCTTGCAACAGAGAGGCTTGGCTAGAAAAGCTTCCCCCTCAAGGACGGAAGTTGGGGCCTCTTGGGCGGTGCCAGGAATCCTGGGTATCAGGGCAAGAAGCCCAGTAAGGCCTGGAGATGAAGACAGGCATGCGGATGGGCCTGCAAACGCAACCACGGGGTCTGAGATGCCTGCCTCCCGCCGTCTTCCCTCTTGGCCCCGACATCAGACAGCGACCGATGGCATCCGGGGCCTGCCAAGGACAGCCCCAAGAGTCTTTATTGGCCCCCAGCATCCTGGTCCAGCCTCATCGTGGGGGCCACATAAGAACCCAGGTGAGAGGACTTCCTCTGTTCTCAGAAAAGTCTACTTCCTCCAGGAAAATAAAAGGTCTCTGTGGAGGCGGGATGGCGAAGGTGCTGTGCCCCCCCGGGTCCTCCTTGGGGGTTCTGGAGGGGCCCTTGGCGGGGCGCGGTGCTCAGGTCACCCCCGACTAGAATTTCTGGTTCTTGCTCAGCCGGTTGTGGCGCCAGATGTTCTGTTTCCGTAGAAGCCGCCAGTATTCTCGGGTCTCAGGGTCCAGCTCCTCTAATGTCTTAGGGGCGCCCACGTTCATCTGGAACAGCCTAATAGGGCATGAGGAGGAATCAGGCTGCACACAGCACCCGCACCCACCCACCCCCAGGCACCTTAGGCAGTGGTGGCAGCACAACTAGGTCCCACATGGTGACTGCGTGATCTCTGACGGCCCCTTGCTGCTCCCTCCACACAAGCTGGTCCCGGTGGAAAAAGGGCATGGTCCCTATCCCCGTGGACTGGCATCCGAGGGGGGCACACAAGCCTTCTCGTGCCCCTGGCACTGTCTGTGCTGAGCTGGCTGCCTGTACCGCCTCCCCACCCACTCAGTCAGCCTTTCAGAACCCTCCCAAGCTTTAAGGATCAGCACATGTCAGTGGCTTCCGTGTCCCACCACTGCTCTCAGGGCCAAGAGGGAAATCCTCCCTGTGGCCCCCCAGGGCCTGTGAGTGCTGAGCTCTGGGGCCTCCTGGCCCCATTTGCCCCGACTCTCCACCACCTCTCCCTGCCGTTCCACTGACACACTGCAGTCCTGCCCCAGGGCCTTTCCACCGGCTGTTCCCTCTGCCTCTGAAGCTCCTTCCGCACACTCAGGTCTTGACTCATGGATCACGTCCCCTGGGAAGCCTTCCTGAAACCGTGGACTTGATCACCCAGGGCTCGCCTCGTCCCCACTCACCCTCCCACCTCTTCAGCCCGGCCCACTCACCATTCAGGGTACTCTGCGTCTGGCTTCAGGACCACGTCCTGGCCCTCCTTGTAGATATTGACGCCCATGGCGTGGGTGGTGAGTTGTATGGGGTCTGTGCATACGTCTGGGTCTTTCAGGGCCTCACTGACCACACCACCTTTGCCGCCTTTGGTCCCCTTAATGACTGGGGAGTCGGGGAGAGTTGTTTCAGCCCAGCTGCCACTCTGGAGGCCAGCCTTCCCCCCTCCTGCAACTCCCCTCCTCCCTCGGTGGCCCCAGGCCCTGGCTGCACGCTACTGCACCCAAAATGACTCTAAGTGGCACATGGATATGTAGTAAGTAAGCTCAAGGTGACCTAGTCACTGATTTTCTATTTTGATCCCTTCTACTTAGCTTACAGATAAAGGCTGCTGTGTGTCCTAAAGGCCTAACATTCGTCAATTTCCTCCTTTCAACAAAGGAGAGCAGGCTAGGCTGTATGCAGCTGAAATTTAAATAATCTTGTTTTGGTTTGGTTAAATGCTTAATACTTAGATGGACCCCAATGCGTCCCTGTATTCCCGGTGGTGACATGCGCAAGGTCACACAATGATTTGGAGGCAGAAACAGAATTGAGACCAAAGGTCACGACCCCCTCTCCCGAACATAATCCCGAACCCTGGGCATGCGCAGTGAAGCGCATTTGCTCCACGTAGCCCAAACACACCGCCGCACGCCGCCGGTGCCTGGGTACTCAGTCCAGTCTCGCCCTAGGTCCTTCAAACTGCGCCTGCGCAGAGAGCTCAGCGTCCGCCTCTCCGTTTTTCTAGAAACCAATTACCCAACCAGCGCCTGCGCACTACCAACTCTCAAAGTCCACCTCGAGCACTTTGGTCTCTCTTAATCAAGCTCACCCGGCTTCTTGGCATAATCCCGTACGAGGCGTCTTCTGAAACCGGCGGGGTCCGGGAGCTCCCTGGTCCGCTGGCCGGCCCAGGCCCGGGAAATCCCGAACAGGAATCTGACCGCCATGACGCATGCCGACGCCTGCACGTGCACGCTTCCGGGAGACGTCAGCGGCCAAGGGGTGCTTGGGAGTTGTAGGTTCTTAGAGATTTCTGGGAAAGGTAGTACTCCAGCGCTTGGCATACACTTCCTGTGACTTCTTTAAACTTTTTATGCCCAGTTTCTGCATGAGGTGACTTCTAAAGGATATTTCATTGACTCATTGCTTTTTTTGGTTACTTATCATTTACTTTAAAGACCACACCTTATACATTCTTGATGCCACCATTCAATGAGCAACTACCGAAAGCCTGAACAGTGATGAGCTGATCTTTACTAAACTGATTATATTCCAGCCCTATTGCTAAATCCGTAACCAGCTCCATCTCGTTTAATCCTCACAAGCAGGAGGTAGGTACTATTAACACCCGCAGTTGGTAACTGAGGAGGCCGAGGTTAAGTTCAGCCGGGATGCTCCTTTCGGCTTCCCAGCTGCTAGCCAACCCGGACGGCGGTTTACGATAGGATCCCAGCGCTGCTTTCGCTGTCCCTAACGTCGAAAGGGACCTCTTCACACTCTCCTTGAGTATTTTCTAGTTCCATTTCTTCCCTCCCACCTGCCATCCCTTGGAATAATGACCACAGCCGCAGGAGGCAAGCAGTAATGATTCACCCTTTCTGTGGTTGAGGAAACAGGTCCCGAGGCCAGCACTTCTCCCGCTGCATGTGAAGAGGACCGGGATTCGAACCTGCCTTTTGGTCACCCAGTGCCCCCGCCCGGCAGGCTGGATGGGAGAACTCCATTTCCCGGCAGGACCTGCAAGCTTACGTGTGCCCAGTGGGCCAGGAGCGCTGCGCGGACAGAATTGCGTCAGCGAGCGGCGACGGCTGGGAGGTGCGACCGACCGGGGCGTGGGGTCCTGGGCGCTCCCGGACTGAGGCCACCTAGCTTTGGGAAGCGAGTATTCTGGCGGAGCAGAGCGGCGTCTGGGACAAGCGCCTAAACTCAGGGATCTGAAGTCTTGAGTCTGGGGTCTTCCGGAGGACTGGGGTCTTAACTCGGAGCTTTAGGCTTGGGTTATGTCTTCAGGCTGGGCTCTGAGGTGCGGGTCTGAGTCTGGGGTCGCTCTGGGGCGTGGCATTAGGGTCTTAGGGTGTGCTTTCTGGCGTCTTGGATCTCTGGTATTAAGCCTGGGGTCCTGGATCTGAAGTCTCGAACCGGGGTCTTTTAGTCTGTGGTCTCGGGTGACGGGTCTGTATAGTCAAGGTGTGTCTCCAACCTGGGTGGGAGAGCAAGACTTGGAAGAATCAGGGCTGGAGTGAGCAGGGTCCACGGGAGGGGAGAGGTCTTGGGTGACGAGTACAGGGGAATCCCCCCTGGGCTTTGGAGCCCGAGAAGCATTGCCTTACAACTTTCCATGCTGTGCCTCGGTTTCTTCATCTGTATAATGAGGATCACAGCAGATCGTTCCTGGCATGGTATGGTGGGGGTTAAATTATATGTTCTGTATGAACAGTAGCCAGCTAGAGCCTGGAATCAAGTTGACACCCAGGAAATCTCATCTTTGAATCTGTCTTTCAGATGCTGGCCTGAGCCTGGGGTCCAAACATGGAATTCCTGACAACCTCCCAACCGCCCCTAGGGCTTCCAGCCATGGACTTGGAGGAGCCCCGGGACACCCTTAAACCCTCCCAGGATCTCACCCTGGACTGCCAGTGGGACCAAGCACCAGGAGGCTCTGGCAGCCTGAATCAGATGGAACTGGATGGACCAAGTATTCAGGACCTGGTGCACCAGTTTGAGGCTCTACCTGGCGATCTAGTAGGCCTGTCCCCAGATGTACCCCCGTGCCCCCTGCACATTGCCACTGGCCATGGCTTGGTCCCCCAGGACATCCCTGATGCCCATGGCCTCTTGTCTGCTGAGGCTGGCCGAGATGACTTGCTGAGTCTTTTGCATGACCAGGGGTGCCCTCCTTCCCAGCCTTTTCCCAAGGAGCCTCTGGACCCTGGTCCTTGCCTGTTGCAGCCCCCTCAGGACCCAGATGGGGATACTGGCCCCCAGGAATGGGCAGAGGAAGCCTCTGCCGAGCGGGATGGCAGTGAGAGCTCAAGCAGCTCCCCAGAGCCCTGGTTGGAGACGGTGCCTCTCATTGCTTCTGAAGAACCGCCTGCCAGTGCCCAGGTAGGGTCTGCCTGCCCCAGGCCTCTTGCACTGTACTGAGGCTGGGGACTCAGTCCAGCTCCTCTCCTATCTTCTTCCAGAGCCCCAAGACCCTGGCCTCATACCCTGCCCTCCAGGAGGGTGAGTGTCCTGCCCACCCTGGCCCCAGGGACTTAGGGGTTTCAGAACCACCCAAAGGAAGCTCCCAAAATGTGGCACTAGTTTGCCAGTCAATTGTTTCTAGAGAGGCTCTGAAGTTGGTTTTGAGTAGGTTCCAGATGGCCTGGGAGAGAGAGACAGCCGTGAGAATATTCCAGAATAAGTAGGGAGTGTTTGGGCAGGCTTGGCATTTGCAGCACTGAGTTCTAGAGGAGGGGTTGGCAGATTACCACCTGCAGACCAAATGTGACCCTCTGCCTGTTCTGGCATATCTTGTGAGCTAAGAATGCTTTTGTGTTTCTAGATGGTTGAAAAAAAAATTGAAAGAATATTTCTTGACACGTGTGGAATGACATGCAACTCGGATTGCAGTGTCCATAAATAAAGTTTTATTTGGACACAGTCATGCCCATCCATTTACATTTTGTCAATAGTGGATGGCAGGGTCAAGTAGTTGCAAAAGAGACCATCTGGTCCTCAGAGACAAAGATATTTCCTGTTTGGCCCCTTACATAAAAAGTTTGCCAATCTAAGAACTAGTTCTGGACATCTGGAGTGTTCTAGAATTTCCCTTCAAATTAATCTGAGGTTGGAAGTCAAGGAGAAAGCTCTGTGGTTGCAGGAAGGGGGGCTGGTTTGAAACTTGTAGTTTCAAGAAGGTTCTGAAATTGTGTGGGGCTGTGACTTACCTAGAGAGTACCAGAATTTGGCATTTTTGCCTGTGGTTTTAGATTAAAGGAACCTGGGCTGCTGAGAGTG
Source organism: Manis javanica (assembly GCF_040802235.1). Lineage (NCBI taxonomy): Eukaryota > Metazoa > Chordata > Mammalia > Pholidota > Manidae > Manis > Manis javanica. Next base: position 95,531,918 of record NC_133168.1, on the reverse strand, counting down.
CCCTGGAATAATGAACATAGCTGTTCTGCACAGACTGGGGAGGTCTAGAACTGTGGAACAAATAAAGCTCATCTATAGTTCCAAGCCAACAACGGGTATTCTGGAACTGTGGTCATCAGGGCTGTCCGATTGTAGAGTCTGAACGTTCTAGAGCAGCCCTAGACAAAGCCGTGTGTGCTTTTCAATTTTCTAGTTACCCATTTAAATAAACAGGTAAAAATAATAGCATTTCAATTAATCCACTCTGTTTAAGATAACCCTTTCAACCATCAATATGTTACAACTGTTTTACATATTTTCGTACTCAGTCTTCGACATTCAACATGCATTTTGCACTTGACCGCACATCTCAATCCCAGCCAGCCACCTGTCAGGTGCATAGTACCTGCTTGTGCCCAGTGCTGTCACGCTGGCATAGTTCTAGAGCCCTTGACCGGAGCTGTCTCCTGTCGCAGAGCGCTTCGATCCTGAAGGACAGTGGGCAGTGCTGGCTGTGGCTTGAATTCACTTAGCAGTGTCATCAACTGGAGTCTGTACCTGTGCTTCTAGAACTACTAGCAGAGCTGTCTGGTTCTCGGTTGCTCAGTGAATTCTAGAGCCAGGAGGGCAGAGCTCTGCGTGGTTCCGGGCTGAGCTGGGGGAATTCTAGAGCCATGAGCAGAGGTGTTTGTGGACTATGCAGATCATTTTTTAGAACCGTGGAGGGCAGGCAGTGCTCCAACTGAGGATGTGCTAGAACCACAGAAAGAGCTATTGTGATGAAGTTCAGGAATCACAGACTGGAAAAGTCTGTGGTTCCGGAGTGACAGAGGTTTCTAGAACCCCTGACAGACATCTGTAGTTCGAGACCTGTCAGGGAGTTCTGGAATCACGGTGGGAGCTGTCAGGTCTGGATAGTGTGAGAGTTCTAGGCCCGTGGACAGCTGTCTCTTTCTTCTCGGGTTCTGTGGGCCATTCTGTGACCCTGGAGTAGAGTTGTCAATGGTCCTAGGCTGATGGCAGAGAATTCTAGAACATCAGGCAGAGCTGACTGGCTCTAGATTGATTGCGGGGGTGGGGAGTCCAGAACCATTGAGTGGAGTTGACTGTATTTCTAAAATGTTGCCAGATTTAGAAATGGGGCCTTCAGGTTCTAGCCTGATCACAGGATTGTAGAGGTAGGGTGGGGGTGTCTGAGCACTGGAGCTGTTTTCTGGATCTGGCCATGGTTCTGGATGCCCAGAAGGCTTGTGGAACGTGGTCCTGTGAGCCAGCTCTAGGTCTCTGAGCTTGCCCGTGGCTCCTGCTTACAGGATGGTTCTGGGACAGTGGGCATGCCTGTGTGACTTGCGTGCCAAGCCAAGGGGTAGAACTCTGTGCTCCAGACCGTTGAGGGAGCCTGACCCTGGGCAGAGCCCACGGCAGGGATGAACCAGGCCAGGGACTCTCAGGCTGACCCTCCTCCACTGTTGCCCTCAGCACCTGGTCCCTGTGACCACGAAGACCTCCTGGATGGTGTCATATTTGGGGCCAAGTACTTGGGCTCCACGCAGCTGGTGTCCGAGCGGAACCCGGCCCCCAGCAGCCGCATGGCTCAGGCCCGGGAGGCGATGGACCGTGTCAAGGTGAAGCCAGGGCTAGGCAGATGGGTTTCTGGGGGCTGGAGGGCGGGCTGCAGGCCTGGTCATCTGAGGCCATGGGGCCTCATGGGGTAGAGGCCGGGTCTTTGGGGGCCTCCACCTCCCAACCCATTGCCAACAGGCCCCTGATGGGGAGACCCAGCCCATGACGGAGGTGGACCTCTTCGTCTCTACCAAGAGGGTCAAGGTCCTGACAGCGGACTCCCAGGTACAGGGCCCAGCCTGCACTGTGGGAGGTGAGGGGCTCAGCCGAGGGCCGCCACCGCCCACCCAGGCCTGATCTCCCGTGCTCTAGGAGGCCATGATGGACCATGCCCTGCACACCATCTCCTACACTGCTGATATTGGCAGCGTGCTGGTGCTCATGGCCCGGCGGCGGCTGGCCCGGCGGCCGGCATCCCAGGCTCACAGCCAGAGGCTTTACAAGATGATCTGCCACATCTTCCACTCTGAGGACGTGAGCATTGGATTTCTGGGTGGCCTGGGAGAGAAGGGGACTCAGGGCCAGCACCCCCCTCCTCCGAAGCCCACTGTGCCCCCGTGCTACCTAGTATCCTTCCATTTGTCCTCAGCGCTGACAGCTGTCTCTGCCATCCCTAAGACCCTGAGACATGTATTCTGGTCATCCCCATAAGCTTTGGAGACTGGCAGCTGACTCCCCTCGCCTGCCCTGCCCTGTCCCCCACAGGTTCCCCAGGACAGCACTGCTTTCCTGATGTCCCCAAAGCCGCAGGGCAGCAGGCTGTGTCCTGGGACTCTTGTTCGGGGTGGAGATAGGAGGGCTCAGCTCTGAGGGTGTCAGAGGGTTTGGGGGACCTGAAGGAAGTGGGTGGGGCCTCCCCCAGAGATGCTGCCCATCCCCACACAGGCCCAGCTCATCGCTCAGGCCATCGGCCAGGCCTTTGCTGTGGCCTACAGCCAGTTCCTGCGGGAAAGTGGCATTGACCCCACCCAGCTGGCCACCCGGCAGAGCCAGGGCGCCACAGGCCCCGGCCATCTCCACAACGGTGACCTCGACCACTTCTCCAACAGCGAGAACTGCAGGGAGGTGAGCCAGCAGGCCGGCCGGCAGCCCCCCCGCCTGCCCCACCTGGCAGCCCTCACCTCCCGCCTGTGCCCTCTCCCAGGTGTGCATCGAGAAGCGCCGGGGTGAGGGCCTCGGCGTGGCCCTGGTGGAGTCTGGCTGGGGCTCCTTGCTGCCCACGGCCGTCATCGCCAACCTGCTGCACAGGGGCCCAGCCGAGCGCTCGGGGGCCCTCAGCATTGGGGACCGCCTTACCGCCATCAACGGGACCAGCCTGGTGGGGCTGTCCCTAGCTGCCTGCCAGGCCGCCATCCGCGTGAGTCTTTCTGTGCAGGCCAAGGGGCCCCCAAGGTGGCAGGCCCGCATCCCCCACATTGCCAGAAAGGGGAGTCCGAGGCCACAGAAGTCCCTTGCCTGGCCAGTCCAGAAGGGACCAGGTAGAGCTTGAAGTTTGAGCCAATCCCATGTATGCAGGGAAACTGAGGCTCTGAGAGGTAGTCACATGTCTAGGGTGACGCTGGTGGGGGCAGGGTTGGACTGCAGTGGCCACGCTGCAGAGCCGTGTGGCTTTTCCTGCCTGCCACATGGCAGCAAGTGTGGTGAATCTTGAAACTTGGTGCCCAGATGGGAAACTGAGGCTCAGAGATAGGGAGGGACTCGTCAGTCAGTAGGGCAGGCTTGACACGGGCCAAGCAGCGTGTAGCCAAGTGTTTGTAACCCTGCCTGGTGGGTGCTGCGGGAAACTTGCCTTTGACCCTGAGGAAACTGAGGCCCAGGGAGGTCAGGAAGGTCAGGGGTCACACGGCTCCCACCTTGAGGCTGCCCAGCTGATCTGTGTTCCTAACCACTTCTCACGGGGGCTTCCAAAATTGAGGGCTTTGTCTCCAAGTCTCCATTTTACCCCGGGGGGTAAACTGAGGCCCAGAGGAGGCTGCCGCTCACCAAGAGTCCCAGTAGCCCCCTGGAGGCCCCGCCAGGCCAACAGCCCCCATCCTGCACAGGAGGTGAAGTCGCAGACGTCGGTGACCCTCAGCATTGTCCACTGCCCGCCTGTCACCACAGCCATCATCCACCGGCCACACGCCCGAGAGCAGCTGGGCTTCTGCGTGGAGGATGGAATTGTGAGGCCCCCACCCAGGGCCCAGACGCGGGGCGGCCAGCCCTGAGCGTGGCCCCTTGAGCAGCACAGCCCTTGTCCCCTCCAGATCTGCAGTCTCCTCCGGGGCGGCATTGCCGAGCGCGGGGGCATCCGCGTGGGGCACCGCATCATCGAGATTAACGGGCAAAGTGTGGTGGCCATGCCACATGCCCGCATCATCGAGCTGCTCACCGAGGCCCACACCGAGGTGCGCGGGCTGGGGGTGCAGTGCCCAGGGGCACTCCCGCCAGCCCACTCCTGCTCTGAGCCACCCCCCCTCTACTGTTCCCCCAGGTCCACATCAAGACGATGCCGGCCGCCACCTACCGCCTGCTCACAGGCCAGGAGCAGCCTGTATACCTGTGATCGGCACCCCCGCCACCACTGTGCCTTAGCCCCCAGTGGCCCTGGACTCCATCCGTGGTGCCTCCTCGGCTGCTCACGGCGCCGAAGGACTCTTGGCTCTATATTATTTTCTGGTGTAAAAATTAAATGCTTACTGAATGTGCAGAGTCTCAGATCGGGGTCTGGGGTTGAGAGAGAAAAGGCAGGACCCGATTCTTGTCTCGTCCTTACTGGAAGCCACCAGAAGCCAGTGCTGTGAAAATAGTTCTCACAGACCAGTGGAGAGAGGCAGGGTTACAGTATATGGAAAACCAAGTTCCAGCTCCAGGGGAAAAAGGGAGGCTGGGCCACCTGGCCACCTGGGAGGGCTCACGGGTTGGCGGCGGGGCCCCCGTGGTAGCCGTCTTCGTCAGAGGACTCCACATCTTGTGCTTGTGTAAAGGTTTTCCTTGGAGCTCTCCACTTGTGTGCCTTGGGGATCAGGAAATAGAACAGAGGCTGTGGGTGGGGAGGGCCTGAACTTACCTAACATTAACTGAAGCTAATTCCATGCTAGGCACAGTGGGTGTGAACAGAGATGAGTAAGATGGTATTAAAGAGGCCCTGTTTTTTAAAAACTCCTACACATCCTTCAAAGCCTCAGCTCCAGTGTCTGATCATTCAGGAAACCTTCCCAGTCCTCCGAGGAAGAGGATTCCTACTTCCCTGACTACATGGAGCTTGGACCCAGCTCTGTCTGGCTTTTATCTTGCCCACTAAGCTAGGAGCACAATGTAGGCATAGCTTGGTTCAAGGTGTCTTTACCCACGAAGCCTGAGTCCCAGGGGAAGGGTTTGAGAGGCCCCCAATCTAGTACAGAGTGTCTTACCGTATGCTCTCCTGCTACCACTGACCGTGAAGATGGCCGCCATCCACTTCAGAGAGGGAGAAAGCAGGTCAACATTTCACCCAATAATATGATCAGCCTTTGCCCACACAGTGCTTCCCACAGGTTTCTTGCCCCCAACATGTCTGCAACTGAGCCCCAGTTTGAAGTGAGAAAGCAGGCTCAGGTTCTCTAGATCATCACCAAAGGGGGACTTGGGTTTCCCATCTGTACCATCCCTCAGAGATCTGTCAGCAGTAGTTCATAAATGAGTTTGTGTATGAAAAGTGCTTAGAATAGTGCCTGCCTCATACACAGGCTGCTGTGGACAGTTGAGCAGATTGGGCACTGAACACCTCCTGGGAGCCCCATTCTAACCAGAGACATAGATTTGTGCATTTTGACATTTACCCGGAGAGGGTCTGGAAGACGGGGTACCTCTGTTGGATTCATAGAAAGACACCAAGGAGCTGAGGCAGCCCCATATAGAATAAGTGCTAAATAAATATGTGTTATTTTTAACTGGGACTTGAAGTATGTTGAGGTTCAGCAACAACCCTGTGACATCAAGACTGTTATCTATTCCTGTATCCCAAATAAGGGACCTGCAGAGGTTAAAATGTTTGCTTTAAGTTGTTCAGTGACTCAATGGGTCAAATAGCCCAGGTCCAGGTTCCAGGTACTGATCTTATCAGAGAAGCTTCTGTTCGCTGACATCCTGTCAGGAGACGGGCTTCCCTGTGTGTTTCTGCCCCATCCTAAGACCCTCTCCAGGCCACTCCATGCCCTGCTCACCTGGGCCTCGGGTACCTGAGGATCTCCCATGATCCTGCCAGGCTCTGAGGACCGGTCCAGGGCTGGCACCAGATACCCTTCATCCATATCAGTGTGAGGCCTGCCATCTGTCTCAGTCCCTGTTGACCCGGCTGTCACAGCTCAGATCTGCTCGGAGCTGTAGGCCAGGCTGCCATGAGGGAGGTCCAGGGTGTCCTCTGAGCGGCCGTCCACCTGCCTAGACCCACCAGCTCAAGCCCCTCCGTGTGTCAGACCAGACGCAGACCTGGGACATTGCCTTTCAAATTCTAGACCCAAACCAAGTAAGGACCCTTGACTTCATCCTCAAGTTGACACCTGACCCTGAAGCCTCAAATTAAAGCTTCACCCTTGACCTGAACACCCTTGAGTTCAGACCTTTTACCCTTGCTTGATCCAAGGTGACCCTGGAAACCTGACCACAACATCAAGAAAAGACCCCAGTCGTCAAAACGAGTTCCCCTGTCCCATCTCACCCATCTCATGGACAACGTCAGGACTCTAATCAGGTCAAGCGGGCAGCCGGATCTGGTAGTTCAACCACCTGGGGCCGGGGGTATACCAGGTCTCACTTTCATACTTTCCTCTCCTGTTCCTCCCCATCTGCCATCCCTCGAATAATGACCTCAGGCGTGGGAGGCTGGCCGTGACCAGGAGCGCCTTTTCGTGGTTGCGGAGGCAGGCCCAGAGGCCAGCCTGGTCTCCCACTCTGCGGAACAGAGGCCCGGGATTCGAACCCGCCGTTGCACCAGCAGTCTGACGGAGAGAACTCCATTTCCCAGCAGGCTCCGCAGGCGCGCGCATGCCCAGTGGGTCTGATGCCCGGCCCGGAGTCGGGCAAAGGTAGCGGCTGAGGCCCCCCTGGGTTTGGGAAGTGAGTGTCCTGGGGCGCAGAGCGGCGTCTGGGTCCGGGCGCGGGCCCCGAGGTCTGAGGTCGTGAGTGTGGTGTCAGCCGGAGGACCGGGCTCTTCTCTCGGAGCTTTAGGCGCGGTTCCATCCTCGGCTGGTCAGAGGCGCGGCCCTGAGTCCGGGGTCGCCCTTGAGCGGGGCGGGGGACGCCCTCCCGGACCTCAGCCCAGATGGCCAGCGGGCCCGGCCCCAGGAGGCCCCGGCAGCCTGAACAGATGGAACCGCGCGTTCTGGAGATGGAGAGAGTGGGGACGGCTGCACAACAGTGGGTGTACTTAATGCCACTGAAAATGATTAAATCGTAGATACTATGTTATGTGTGTCTTATCCCAGGTGGCAACTAAACCCTTTGTTTTTCCTCCTCACGGGAGCTGGGACTTTATCTTGTTCTCAGAGCCTGGCACTCAGGAGTTGCTCAAACAATGAGTGCTGAGGAAAGAGCTGATCTGTCCACAGCAGATGGAGAGGAGAGACAGCCAGCGTGGGGACGCCTGAAGCCAGCACCCTCTCCCGGGCTAGGCGGAGCAGCAGCTCTCACCTGGGCTGATTCAGCCATCCAGGGGACTTGGCCCCGTCTGGAGATATTTCTAGTCATCAGGACCAGGTGGAAGCTGGTGGTGGGGGTGCTACTGGTATCTAGTAGGTGAAGGTAGGAATGTGGCTGAATGCCCAGGACGGCCCCACAACAAGGAATCATCTAGCCCCAGTGTCAGCCATGCTGAGAATGACAAACCTGGCTCCAGAGACATCTCCTCCTGGAAGCCCTCCTGGATTCGACACACCCACTGCTCTAGCCCACCATAGGCTCCTGCTTCCCTTCTCCCTGTCACAACACCAGGAGAGGTTCATCAGGTGGGGTGAGCCCAAGCTGCGCCCCAGTGGGGTTGGGGCTGGGTGTCCGGTTTGCTCTGAGTGGGGGAAGGGGGCCCTGTCCCGGGTGCTGAGGTTCTGCGGCTCAGCGCACAGAGCGCAGGTTAGGGTTGGGGCCAAGTTTGGGGCGCGTACGGTCAGAGCCGGGGCTGGGGCGCCATCCAGCCTGGGAACTGCATACAGTCTTTGAGGGACCCCAGGACTTGTCCCTTCTCAAGACTGGCAATGAGCCAGGCGCAGCCCCAGCCTCAAGAATCCCAAACCTGAAAGAGCCCACGCCCTTAGATGAGGGCCCACATCCGCACTGTTTCCTGTTTCTCCCCTAAAGTGACACCGTACGGGGGAGGGGGACACCGCGTGGTGGGGTCCCCACAGGCTCCGGGCTTAGGGGTCAAGGGTTCACCTCAAAAGCATCCTCTTGTCTAAATTGAGTCTTGGCAGGAACCCAGCCCCACAGGAGCCCCGGAAGGACATGACAGCGACGAGGGCAAGAATGTGGGCCCCCTGAGGCCCAGCAGTGCTGGCCCCACCCCCACCCCATCCTCCCCCTGCACCCCTGGCCTGGGTCCTCCAACAGGACTTGTTCCCAGACTTCCACTTCCTCGTCTTCCTGTGTCCTCGTCTTGAGGTCAGCCTACTGCCACCCAGACCCACTGCTGGGACCCTGTTCACTTTCCACGGCATCTTCTGAGCACCCACCCACCCTGTCACCCATTTCCAAGGCTTGCCTGCTTCTCTCCATCCCCATAGCTGCTGCTGCAGGCCACCTCCTCCAGCCCCTGGGTCAGGTGACAGCACCCCATGTCCCCACTCCCCCTGGCCCCCAGGCAGCCCCCAGGTCCCCAGACCCCCTGCCATCTTATTCTTATCCACCCAGCGGCCCTGGTGACCTCTCGGATGCCCACCCCACAACTCCCTTCCCTACTTAAAACAATCTCTGTCCCTTGGCAAACGTCCAGAGGCTTCAAGCCCCCACTCACTTAGCCCAGATCAAGGTGGACAGGGGCACTGGGGGCCCTGAAGGAACAGCAGAGTCCTACACTCAGACATGTGCTGACGGTCACCTGTCCCCAGGTGGGGACACAGTGCGACAGACGAGGCAGTGCCCACCTGCCGGTCCGGAGTGCATGGTCCAGCCATGCCCCCTCCCATCTGGTGGCTTGCTGCCTGGGTCCTGGCTGGGAGGTGGGACGTGGGGGGCTCAGATGGGCGTCCTCCGAGTGAGAGGCAGCTCATCAAACCTCAGGTGGGGAGGTGGCCCTTCCCAGGATGGGGGTTTGGCAGGGAGCATCCCCCAAATGAGAATGGGGAGGGACTTAAGGATCAAAGAACACATTTTAGAAAAAAGCAGTAGGGTGTGTGAAGTGCCGAGAAGTCCCTGAAGGTACAAGGGTAAGGGCACGGTGGTTAGGGCTGCAGAGTCGGGACCCACGCTGTCTTGGTGCAAATCCTGGCTCTGCTGTGTGACCTTCGACAAGTTACTTGACCTCTCTGTGCCTCACATCCTTCATCCACAAGGCACCATGGATAAGAAAGGCATTTATTCTTGGGAAGGTGGTGCTCATTAAATGTGTTACTGCATCTCAGACACTAAGAACTGGGCCCAGTTCATGTTGCTACTGAATTGACCCATGTAACAAAATTGTCAATGTTGGACCAGAATGTTACTGTGTTATCTCATGGATCTTTCTGTTCCTTCTCTCTCTCCCTCCCTGTCCCTTCCCTTCCTGTCTCTCCCTCCTCCCTCCCTCTCTCTTCCCTTCCCTCTCCCTGCCGCAGTGGGTGGTGGATGGCATAATGCTTTATGCATCTTGGTTCAAATCCCGACTCTGCCGCTTGCCTCCTCCAGCACCTTGGGACCGCGGGCTGGGCCTCTGAACCTCATTCTGCTCACCTGAGAAGGGGGATAATAATAGCAGGGGCTTTACCGGGTTGTGGGGAGTGTCGGAGGAGGCCATGCGTGGAGCGGCAGAAGGTGGTGGGTGGTGAGCCCATAATTAGGTCTGTGAAAATAGAACTGTGGGTGGGTCTGCCTGCAGAAGGCGTCTCTCCGGGCCAGATCCTCACCCCAGCCCGGGGCCCTTGCCAGCCTCTCCAGCAGCCCCAATAAACCAGGGGGACAGCGACACGCTCAAAACTCATGTGAGTGAGTGTGGGATGCAAGTGTGCGGCTGTGTGCAAGTATGTGACCTGTGCGTGTGTGTGTTGGGCTGGCCATGGGAAGTGGACATCAAAGGTTCCTGGGAGAAATGACCACCGGAATGAGTCTGAGGAAGGACCAGGAGGAGGTTTGCATGAGGGAAGGGCAGAGGGCAGGGGGCAGGGGGCAGGGGGCAGGCATGGAGAACCGCCAGGTGTGCGGGGAACCTGGACTGGGGAAGTGGAAGCCAGTGGCTGGCGTGGCTGAGCAAAGAGATGAGCTTGGTGGGGGCACTGGGGGCTGATGCGGGGGGCCGGGCATCGGGGCCCTGGTCCCTGGCTCTTCCCAGCAGACACCCACCCAGAGGCTGGGTGTCCAAGTGGCTGAGCAAAGAGGCTCAAGGTCGCACATTCTGGGTTCAAGTCCCAGTCCTACTGTGTGTCCACTGTGTGACGTGGACTACCTCCTGACCCCCTGGGAACCTCCGTGGCCCCAGGGTTAAGGAGCACCCACTGCGCGCAGGCACCTTGCCGGCCACCGTTCTTCCTCCAGCTGAGCCAGTGTCACTCAGTCCCAGTGTGCCAAGGAACAACCTGAATCGCCGGTCCCGGGAGCCCCAGGCTCAGCCGCCCGTCTGGCCAGCCTGGGCTAGGGCGCGTCCGGGCGCAGGATGACGACACCTCGGGCCTCCTCCAGGATGGCAAAAGGCCTGGTTTGAGTTGTGGTAAATCAGACCCCAGCCACTCTGCATCTCTGCCTCCCCAAGGCTCAGAGAGGGGAAGCATCTTACCTGTAGTCACACAGGAAGGAAGCAGCTGGCGACCCCAGGCCTGTCTGACTCCAAGGTCTGACCTCCTCAGCACACAGTAGGTGCCTTAAAGTCAAGCATCTTTAAACATGCCTTGGGCATGGAGGCAGAGGAGGCCATGGAGGCCTGGTGATGGAGTCTCTGCACTTCCCAGCTGGACCTGGCTCAGAGTAGGCAGCCGATAAACGCTTAGGATCTGAAGACCCACTGTGCGCAGAACCGCCGCTGGAGCCTCATGGACATTATCTCATTTGGCCCTATCACAACCTCATCAGCTGGGTACTATCACCGCCCCTGACAGAGAGGCAAACAGGCTCAGCAAAGTTGAGTCCTAGGCCAAGGTCGGCCAGGAAGCAATCGTCATGAGCTGATGGTGTTTTTGGTCCTTAGGCCTTGTTCAGAGCACTGTCCACACCTGTGCAGAGGCCAGCTCCCTACAGTGTGCACCTCCCAGTTAGCTGCAACGCTGGCCCCCAGGTCGCAGGCTGCACCAAATCAGCCTGTGGTCACTGAGCTCCTCGAGTCCCAGTGCCAGCAGCTGGAGCCTGACATCTCCCCTTCACCCTCGTTAGAACCCCGATCCCAGCCAGAGCTGCGACCGTGCAGTCCAGGGAACCTCTCTTGGGTGGTGAGCACCCCGTCGCTGGGAGGATCCAAGCAGGGGTGCCATGGAGGAAGGCTCCTACTCAGGTGAGAGGACCCTGTAGCTGAGCCTGGCGAACGCAAGAGCCCTGACCTCCTGCCTCCCACCCAGGAGGAGGGTGGGACCGGGGTCCCTCTGGGAAGAGGAGTCGGGGTGGCAGGGGCTGAGCCCTGACTGGCCTTCCAGGCACAGAGCCAGGTGGGGGGAGTCACGGCCCCTCCCCACCCTGACTCAACACGTTATGACAACCATCGGCTCCTGCAAGAGCACCTGGTAGATTGGGGGCCGAGCAGAGCAGGGCCTCTGAGCAAGTGGATTTCAGGCGATGAATCCTCCTGGCCAAAGCGAGGGGAGGGGGCCCGTGCCCGCGGTGGGGCTCCAAGGTAGGGTTTTGGGAGGGCCCAGGTGCTGGGGGATCTGACATCTGGGGACATGGCTGGGGAGGAGCTCAGACATGGGGAAAACTGAGACCTATGTGTTTAGAGAAGGGACCCAGGGTCAGGGGCAGGCATCAGAGTGGAGGCTGGGGTCAGAGGGGAAGCAGGACCTGGCCTTCTGGGGTGAGGCCAGGGATCCAGCATTGGTGGGCAGTAACTGAACCCCGTAAAATGGGAAAGGGTACAGTCTAGTGCTGGGTGGGGGTTGGCCATCTAAAGAGGGGACCCACAGAGGAAGGGTCCCGGCTCCTGGCCCCAGGTCGTCTCTCTGGACTCAGGTGTGCTGATGCTGAGGTGCGGGTGGAGGGGACAGCAGACACTGGGCTGGACAGACTTGGAGATGCACAGATGCAGAAATGGGTGAAGGCCTGGGGTGGGGTGCTAGTAGGCATGAAAGATGGCAGTGGGGGGGGGAGTGTGCAGAGGAGGCTGGGGGTCCACTGGGATCCTCTGCTTCAGTGTGGGCTCTGGACAGGCTCCTGGGACTTTGCAGCTCTGAGGGATATGGAGTGGGGCGGAGCCGGGGCCCAGCCTCACCCCGCACCCCTTGGTGCTCCCCCAACTCCCAGTAGAGTTTTCTAGGCTCCGCAGAAGGCGGCAGTGCTGTGGGCAGGGCATGCAGCTGGGGGTGCTGGCGCTGGTGACCGCGGCGCTGTGGGCCGGGCTGACGACCCTGCTTCTCCTCTGGCGTGAGGACACCCCCAGCCCCATGGGGCCCCCCTTCAGACCCTGCGAACCTAGGTTCCCCATGTCTTCCCCTTTGCCCACACCTGTTCCACCACCCCCCCGAGAGCCCCCTCCCCTCAGCACCCCCAACCTCCCACCCTTCCCCACACGGTAAACTCCAGGCCTCCATCCCAGCTGGCCAGGGGCGTGTGGGTGGCGGGGGCCCTGAGAAGCCCTTCCTTCTGCCTCCTGCCCAGACTGGGATGGTGTGCGGAATCTGAAGCATCTGGAAGAGACGGCTGCGTGGAACAGTAAGGGGCAGACGGGGGTGTGGGGGGGCTAGGACACCTTGTCCTGCTTCTGTCCCTGAGCCCTGTGGGATGCACTGAGCCCCAGGGTCCCCTCCCCAGGAACCGAGGGTCAGCCTGGGTGCCCCCTCCCTGGGGCTGCAAACCCAGCTGCTCCGAGATTGGGGTGGGCTCTGAGAGGGGCCTGAGGGAACCGCCCCCAAAATTAAAAAGCAAAAGCCGCAGTGTGGGTGGAGGTCCTGTCTGTGGGGCCGGGGTGCGGGGTGGGCTCAAGGACCGGCCTTCCCGCCTCCCAAGGACGTGTCCCTGTCCTGCTGCCCCAGTGTCTCAGGTTTCCAAGGACATGAGCAGACAGAAGGGTGACCAGAAGACCCAGAAATCCCTGGGTGAGTGGCCTCAGCTGGGGGCTTGGTGGGGGGCCTGGATTAGCACCTGGGCACAGTGTTCCAGTTCATTGGTTAGTTGCCACTGGGGGGGACACGAGGGTGGCCCTGAGGACGTGCTCCCGCCTGAACCCCCTACCCTGCAACCAGCTGCCCAGATGACACAGGACATGGAGAGAATCCAGGCGGAACAGGAGAGGCTGAAGGCTCAGGGTGAGAGATGGGGAGGGGCAGGCTCCGGAGGCCGGGGTATGGAGAGGCCGGGACGCCATTCCCGACCCCCGTCCTGCTCCCACCCCACCCATCAGGCTCTGAGCTCTCGCAGAACCTGGACGGACTTCTGGAGGACCTGAGCAGCCTCAAGTCCCAGAGTGAGCCTCGGGAGGGGGCCAGGAGGCGGGGAGGCAGGGGCCCTCAAGTGCCTCTCCGACCCCTGCCCCCACCCAATCACCCCAGGTTTGAACGAGAGGCGCACAGACTTGGGTTCACTGGAGAGACTCCAGGAGGAGGTGGCAAGGCTGTGGATAGAGCTGCGCGTGTCCAACGGTGAGTGCCTCTGTGCCCCGCGCATTGGCAGGTGCGCGTGCCAGCACAGGTGTGTGCAGTGGCTCAGGTGTGCGGTCGAGGCGTGTGCGTGACAGCGTGGATGGCATGTGGGGGGGGGGCGCATGGGGGACACGTGAGAATGCCCTTCCGAGTCCAGCTGCGTCCCCCCATAAGGCTGGGGTGCGGGCTCCCACACCTTCCCCCCAGGTGAAAGCAGACCTGTGTTTGCCATCGCCGGGGCCTCTTTGCTGCTCTGGCCATCGCAGCTCAGCAAAGGGTCAGCAGTAGGATGTCCACAGCCCTCCCGGAAGATTGTCAACCCAGCCAGGGGGCCTGAGGGGGTCACCTCCACGGCAAAGGGCAAGACTTAGGTGCTGCTGCCCGTGTTGAGGGCCACAGGGGTGCCCCGGCAGGAAGAGCAGACAGTGGTTAACCTTTAGCCTGAGTAGGAATCTGGTGTACTGCCCCGAAGTCCCCCACCCCACTCACCCCTGCTTTGGGGCCTTCCACCTCTGGGAAGCCCCAGCTGCCCCAGTTTAGCCATGAGAAGAGAAGGCTCCGCACTGGGTGTGAAGGAGCTGTGCCCTGGGATGGGGTGTGGCTGCGGGAATCCCAGCAAGAAACCCCTCTGGGGTCCCCAGGGGAAGGAGGGAGGAGGGCTCTGGGCCTGCCCAAGCCTGCAGATGGCCTCCCGATTCCTACCCAGTCCCGGGTGGCCTGGGGACTGAGCCCTGTCCCAGGGCTGTCTCTTGGTGACCGTGTGACATGCGGCCATGGCACCTTCCCTGAGGTTTTCTGTGCCCACAGACGGTCCCTTCCTGCTTTAGCACAGTGCACCAGTTACTCATCGCGTGTGAGAAGCACCTCCGGCTCTGCCCCGGGGACCCCAAACCACTGTGGACCCCAGGCCCCTTTAAGAGAGCCCACCCAAGCTGTGGAGCCCTCCCTGTGTGCAGGTCCCTTTAAGAGAATCTATTTTAAATCAGGAGTGGGTTTAACCTCCCACCTGGGGGTGCTGGCGGGAGTGACAGCGCCCGAGAGCATCCCTGGGGTGGGCGCAAGGGGAGAGAGACACCGCAGAGGCCCCAGGTGAGGCCGTAGGGACCCAGCCTTCCAGCCCCTCCCCAGCCCATGGGCTCTCCTGCTCGATCCCTCCAATGACAAGAACATCATCTGTTTCCCAAAAGTGGCCCAGAATGCTGGCCTGGGGGTGTCGGCGGCCAGGGAGGGGGAGGGTGCGGGTGGTCTGGGCCTCAGCAAGGCGGCCCAGGGGTTACAGGCAGGATGGTTGGGTAAGGGCGGGGCTGGCTGTCCTGGCGGTGGAGACCGTGGTGGTCTTGGGTCTGTGGCAAAGGTCTGCTGACAGCAGCACCACTCATGGCCGTGGTTTTGGGGGTTGACATCTGTGAGGGTGTTCGTGGCGATGCCACTGTTGGTTAAAGTGCCGCGGGTGGGGCTGGTGATGTGGTCTTGGCGCTGGTGGTTGGAGGGCTGCGGCCATGGGTTATTTATGGTGATGGAATGCTGGCTGAGGGGCTCCTGCAGGCGGGCGGTTGCTGCATGGCAGCCTCAGAGCTCAGGGGGACGAGGCTGCCTGCAGGCTGTCCGTTAGGCTCTGGGGTGGGTCTGCTTTCAGCCCGAAAGAGAAAAACGCTGCCACCCACTCTGCCCACTGTCCCCACGGTACCAGCCACGGTGCTCACCTCAGTGCCAGCCACAGAGCTCACTACAGCACCCACCACAGAGCCCGCCACGGTGCCACCCACAGTGCACACCACAGCACCCACCACAGAACCCACCACGGTGCCACCCACAGTGCACACCACAGCACCCACCGCGGCTGCCCCCCTGAGCTTCTCCTCCACCCCAGGCTCCATGTGTAACACATGCCCCCAGAAGTGGGTCAGTTTCCAGCGAAAGTGCTACTACTTCGGCGAGGGCCCCAAGAAGTGGATTCAGGCCCGGTTTGCCTGTGAAAACCTGCAGGGGCGGCTGGTCAGCATCCACAGCCAGGAGGAGCAGGTGGGCCTGGCTCTGCGGAGGGACGGCGGGGTGCTGGTCCCCACCCCGACCTCCCGCTCGGCGGGGCACCCAGGCCCATCCCCCAGCCCTCCAGCCCCGTCCTGCTCCCCAGGCCTTCCTCACCAAACACGCCAGCAGGAAGGGCTCCTGGATCGGCCTTCGGGACCTGGACATAGAGGGGGAGTTTATCTGGATGGACCAGAAGCCCCTGGACTATACGTGAGGAGGCGTGGCCCCAGGCCCAGACTCGGGGGGGGCTGTGTGAAGAGAGGGGAGGATATTTGGAGGCATGGCCCCAGGCCCAGACTTGGGGGGCTCTGTGAAGAGAGGGGAGGGTATTTGGAGGTGTGGCCCCAGGCCCGGACTTGGGGGAGCTTCTGGACTGCATTGGAGAAGGGGGGACAGGGCTTGGGGGGCAGGCGCAGGTTAGGGGGAGGGCCCAGGGAGGGTCTGTCTGGGCTGCAGGGACGGGTAGGCAGGGCCCAGAGTCACAGGTGGCGTGAGGCTCCCTCCCGACCCCTGACCTGCCTTCTGCTCCAGCAACTGGCGGCCAGGGGAGCCCAACAACCAGGCCCTGGGCGAGGACTGCGTGATGATGCAGAGCTCCGGGCAGTGGAACGACGCTTTCTGCGGCAGCCGGCTGGACGCCTGGGTGTGTGACCGGCTGGCCACGTGCTGACTGCCTGCCGCCTCAGCGCACCGGGCCCGCTGGGATGAGCTCCCGCAGCGGGCCCTGGCAGATCCCCGCCCACCTGCCAGGTGCTCCCCTCCGCGTCACTCCCCACCTTGAACACGGGGACAGCCGGGCCCACAGTGGGACCCTGAAGACCCCCAACTGAGGCCACATGCCTCTCTGGTGGTTAAAGGTCCCCATGACGTTTTCCCCACCCAAACGGAGGCAGCTGACCCATCCCCAGACCCCCCACCCCCACCCCCGCCACTGCCCCAGGGGCCTGTCCCTTGCTTCTCAGCCAGCCAGCACTACCACCTCCCTGCCCTGAAGAGCTCAGAGTTCCCACTCCGAGAACCTTCCAGGGGTCAGCAGGGGTCACCTCGGACCCTGGTGGGCTTCCTCTGCCACCCCCAGCTCACCGTCTGCTGGAGTCAGGCGTGGAAGCCCCCCAGCCGCCAGATGCAGCCCCGGTGTCTCCCCCAGGCCGGGCTGGAGGCACCTCCTAGTATGGGGAACTCAGCATCAGCCCTTGTCCCCTGTGTCATTGCAAGAAGCATTTACTGTGCAGGATTGGAGATGAAGCCTCGGGGGCCCAGGGGAGCAGAGATCTCCCCCGGACCCCCGGGGATATTGCAGGGCAAGGCAGCCCTGGCTGCCCAGGAGGGTGCAAGTCTGGAGGTCCCGGCCCTCCCCTGCCAACTCCTGGGGAGGCCTCCCCTGAGCTCCCCCGCCCTCCTGTTTAAAATGACAGCCCCTTCTCAAGCGCGCTGTCACCAGGGCGCTCTCCTCCTTCCAGTGATCTACTGATGCGAGAACGGGAGCTTCAGGAGGGAAGGAGGTTTTGTTTTCCGCTGTGCGCCCTGCATCTGGCTTGCAGTAGGCACCCACTAAATGAATGTCTGTCGAGTTGTCCCCAGACCTCCCTGAGTTCCAGAAAACTGCCTGGAGTCCCCTGGAAACCAAGACAAGAGGCAGTGACTGACGGCTGGTTCTGCACGCAGCCCCCTCCTGTTTAAATTTCCACCTTAAGGGCCCCCTCACTCTAAACATTTTGGAGCTGGTCTTGGGATGCTAGTCCACCATCCTCCCAGGTTGCTGGCTTGCTAAATAAAGCAAACTCTCTTTTTCACCAACATTTGTCTCTCGAGTCTTGGTATTGTGGGCGAGGGGCAGCACAACCTGGGTTCAGAACCGAGATCTACCTGTTACCGGGCAAGCCAGCCAGGAGCAGGGCCCCCAAGGGGCTGGGTCCTCACTGGTCCGAGATTCCACACGTTGCTTGGATTGGGGGTTGCATTAGGCTCAGGGTTGGCCCCGGGGTGGAGACAGTTTGGGGACTGTCCCAAGCAACCGCAGAGAAAGATTTTCATTTAGGGGAATTCTCCCTATCTGTCCCCTCCAGAGCACCGCGTGCCAACTTTGGCTTCTGAGTTGTTGAAAATGGAAACGTGCCTTGAGAAGAGCTGATGGGCCCTACGATGGATGAAGTCCACTGTCCCCATGCCCAGATTCCTCTTTCCCTGCCATCTGGGCTCTGAGGTCACAAGGACCTGCTGGGTCACCTTTTGAGTGGTGCCTCTAGGGTGGGAAAGGACTCTTAGGTGACGTCATATACCTGTCTCTCCCCTAAGAGATTGGTTTGGGAGGTTCTTCATTTGCTGAGTTTGAATTCGCATTTGTTTACATCAAAATGGGATCTTCCTCTCCCCTCTCCGAGCCCTTCCGGGAGGCTCCTGACCGACCGGCCAGGTTCTATGGAAAAAAACCCAGAACAGCCCCCGAGAAAAGAAGACAGCCCACAGGGAAAAATCAACTTGCTTATCCCGGGAAAGGACGACAGTGAAGAAATGAAAGTCCGAAACTTCAGAGAAAGAGGAAAGAGATCATGAAAACGCTCAGGAGCAGAGGGCGGAACAGACAGGACACAGCCTCGACCTGGACTCAGGGGGATCAGGGGCTCCAGTGCTGTTAGAAAAACCAAGAGCTATCTCCCCACGGGAGCCCTGGGTACACCTGACAGTGGGGGGGCCACTTGATTGACTTTCTACTGGATCCAAGCGCAGACGGGGCAGATTCAGGCCAGTCACCGGAAGGTGAAACCCGAGATTCTTCGAAGAAGTCTGGGCATACGCAAAAAAAAGAGGCGAACCAGTAAAAGATTCTATTAAAAGAAAAAGCTCTCATTTGCCAGAAGAGACAGGACCCTCTGGAACAGGAAGCCCTTGAGGGGATTCAGCCCGTTCTACAAAAGTCCCTAAAATATGGATTGATTCAGCCACGCCTTTCAGGACTGATTTGTCTAGGACTTGTGAGCACCTTACTGACAACTAGCCCTGGGGAATGCAGATGGGTTTTGGTGTTGGGACTTAAAAAGATGCTCTCTCTTGCATCCCAGCTGAGGAAAAATTGTATTCTTCACCTTCAAGTGGAAAGATCCACCCTCAAAGGCCACCCCCCAATATCAATGGGCTGTCCTTCCACAAGGGTTCAAAAATTCATCCTCGGTTTTTGGGGAGTTGTTGGCAAAAGATCTCAAAACTTTACAATTGGACCAAGGGATAGTTTTACAATACATGTGGGTGACTTGCTGATTGCTAGCCCCACTTCTGAAAACTAGTTGGAAAATAAAATATCATGTGGACTTCGATTCATTGAGCTGATTGTGGCTACAACGTGTCCCCACAAAAAGCCCCAATTTACAAAGACAAGAGTTGCATACTTGGGGTTTCAACTCCAGCAAGGCCAATGGATCCTGACGGCTGATGGCAAACCTTGCGGTCCCCCATAGTCCCTGAAAGCAGACAGCTCCTGGGGCTCCTGGGAATCGCTGGCTACTGTAGAATTTGGATTCCCAGTTTTGCACTGCTTATACGAGACTTTATATGGGTTGGATTCTTGAGTCCCTTGTTTGGACTAAAGAATGTCAGTGGATCTTTGAGAGCCTTAAAGCCCCCACCAGGTGTTGACTATTGTAACAAAAATAGGGCTCTTGGGTGATGGCTGGGAGATTGGGCAAATTCCAGGCCATCCTGCTGGACAACCCTAATGTCAGCTTACATACATCCACAGCCTTAAATCCTGCAACCCTGCTTCCAACCAGTTTGGAGGAGATGATGTTTATTCTAGCGGTCCAGACCTGACAGATCAACCCTGCAGAATTGTGATTGGGATGTCTACACTGCTGGAAGCAGCTACAGAGACCACAGGCACAACGGGAAGGATATACAGTGGTAACTTGACAAGAGGGTATTGAGATCAGTGTTCTGCCAGCATGTACATCTGCCCAGGAAGCAGAATTGTTAGCCCTCACTAGAGGCCTGGGATCATCAAATGCACAAGGGGCCAGAGATGCTTTCCTCGTGGTTCATGCTGATGAGTAGGAGAGGGTTTCTGACCTCTGGTAACAAGGACGTTAAATACCCAGCCGAGATATCTTGTTCGTTGGCACCATTTTCTTGCCTATGGAAGTGGCGATTACACACCACCCAGGACATGGGAAGGGCAGACTCTCAATTAGTGAAAGATAGACTGGCAGAGGTGGCAGCCACACGGAGCCAAGGGTTTTTGGTCTCTAGCAGCCCTAATTCTTCATCTGGACCTGTCTGACTTTAGGGGATGAGATGAGGCGAGAGTCAAAGAATGAGGATTTACTAACACCGATCCCATTTCTAAATGGAAATTAAATGACCATGGAGTAATGCTGCTGCCCGACTCCTTAAGACTAAGCAGACCCGTGTGAGGAACCACCGGGTAGAACTATGCGCAGACCTCTGCAGAGCCCTTCAGACACTGTTTTAGGGCTTTCTGCACTCCTCAAACCCAGGTTTGGATGGCAGAGCTCCTTTCAGAGTGACAACAGGCCATCGCTCCTTGAAACCAGAGATGAGACAATGACTGACTGCTGGCTCTGCACACAGCCTCGTCCTGTTTAAATTTCCCCCTTAAGAGTCCCTCACTCCGAGCACTCAGATGGTCTTGGTCCACCATCCTCAGGATTTTCCACCCATGCTTGTCCTTTGGGGCTTGGTCTTTTGGGCCGTGAGCAGCTGAACTTGACTCTGGAATCAGGCTCCGGCCTGCTGACAGAACTACGTGGCCATGGGCAAACGACCTTTTCTCTTGGAACCTGTGAAATGGGATGCTGGCTGCCTGGCTCACCGAGGGCGGGGGCTGGCTTCCTCCGTACCCCCCACCTGTGGAGTGGGGAGAGGTTCAGAGGAGACTTACTTGCAGCCCAAGGCATCCAAGTTAGAGCGGAGGTGACGGGAGCCTGTATCCCACAGCTGTGTTCTTTCTCCCCATTTCTCCAGGCATCCTCCACTGCTGAGCCTCCAGATGGGGATGCAGCGGGCTCTGAGACGCCATCACCAGGGTCCTGGCTTCCCCAGACCTCCCTTCTGGACTCTAGATCCCCAAATGCCCCCAGCTGTCCCCCGCTGGCCTCCTGACACTGCCCCCTCACCTGCGATCGAGCTGTACCCTTGGTGCCCTCCCCAACCCCAGCCAACAGCTATTTCCGGGCCACCCCTGTGCTACATGCCAGGTGCCCCATGGCTCTATTTATGCCGTTGACACTTACTACCTTCTTTGCGACATGCTGAAGCCCACCTGGCTCATCACCTCTGGCCGGGAGGAAACTGCCCCCTAGCCAAGCCACAGGAAAGGAGTAACCCATTTTACTTTTTCAACGAGGAATAGGTATTTGTGTAGCAACTGTATATTTAGAAATTAACTTTAAAATATTTAAAGCATCCAGGCAATTCTGAAAGGAACCCACCTGTTTCCCCTTGAGAACCAGGTGCAGCCCGCCTTGAGCACCAGCAGTTCCCCGGAACTTGTCAGAAATGCAAATCCTCAGGTCCACCCTGGAGCTGCACAGTCTGAAACTCTGGGGTTGGGGCCCTGCCGGCCCGTCTGGGAACGTTCTGTGCCCTACAGCCACGTTCCTCAAAAGAAAGTACACAGGATGCCTGCCCTTTCCCTGTTCACCATGTAAGAACTTGTTCGTTATGCTTCAGAAGATTGGAGACTGTTGAGAATTAGGCTTGGGGTGGATTAATGATTGTGCATTGAGTCCCCTATACAGAATTTTATTGTTGTTAACAACCATATGATCAATAAATATGAGAGATGCCCTCTCAAAAAAAAAAAAAAGTACACAGGAACCCCCAGGGGATCTTGCTACAGCTCAGACTCCAAGTGGGTGCATCTGGGGTGGGCCGAGGGCCTGCATTTCCCACAAGGTCCAGGAGACACTGGCGTGCTGCTCTGGACCACACCTTGAATGCAAGGGTCTAAAGCTGGGCTCCGCAAACCTCCATCCACTGCCTACTTCTGGGCACACAGCCACATCCACCCTTGTGTACCTAACTGCTGTCCACACCCCAAAGAGCTGTAATCGGACATACAGCTGGACATGAACTATTCACTATCGGGTCCTTCACAGAAAAAGTGTGCCAGCCCCTGGTCTGAAGTTGTCTCTTTCAGCCTGATTCCAGAAAGTGCCAGCATTTTCCACCTCCCAGCCACACCAGCATCTCCCACTGCTAGGTTTATTTCAGGGCTGCCCCTGGCCTCTTGAACCCCAACACTATCCGAAAGCTCAAACTGGGTCAGACCTGCCCTTTTCCCCACCCCACCCCCCAGCGCATTATAAACAAGCTCCGCCTTCCTCACCAGCTGAGGCAGGGACCTGGGTCATGGTACATCTCTGAGGCCCCCCACACAAGACACAAGACACTTTGGGACTGGTATTCTCCGCATCCTTTATCTGCCGCGGGGTCAGCGGCCCTCCAGGGCGCGGTCTCGGGCGATAACCGCCTCCTCAAACTTGATCATGAGCGTGGTGCCCTTGTGCCAGTGTGCCGTGACCTTGGCGGGAAAGCCGCTGTGCGTGAGCACTGCCTCCACGATGCCCGCCGTGAAGCTGGCGCAGTTGAGCGTGCTGTTCTCCTTGGGCACCGAGATGTAGGTGTTGATGAGCGGCTCGCGCTCGATGATGTAGAAGGTGCGCGCGTCGTCGTTGGCCTGCTCCAGCTTGTCGGCCTCCTTGCCGAAGAGCGCCTTCCACACGGCGCCCTTGACAAAGAGCAGTGCGCCCAGCACCTTGGTTTCCCGCCGGGCACCCTTTTCGCGAGCCACCAGCGCATCCAACACCCGTGCGCCCACCTGGCGGCCCAGCGCGGCCAGGCGCGCCTGCAGCTCGGCCACGGAGAAGACGCGGCTCTGGCAGTGCTGCACCAGCTCGGAGAAGAGCAACGCAAAAGCGCTCAGGTTCACCTCCGTGCGCGGCCGTGCCAGCGCGCGCTCCAGCAGCGCCGACTTCCCGCGCGTGAAGCGCGCCTCCATGCCGCTGCCTTGGGGAGCGACAAAGAGACGCGGGTGTCAGTCAGGGGCGGGAGGCAGAACCCCGAGGGCCACTGCCCGCCCCCCTCTGTGCTGCTCCATCGCTGACCTCCCACGTGGGAAGGCAGGAGGGAATGGAAAGGGGGCACCCACGTGTGCATAAAGCACGCCTCCATCACGCTTAGCCAGCGCAAGGCAAACGGGAGACAGGGAAGGTTTACACCGTCGTCGGAGAGAGGGTTTAAGGGGGGTAAAGTGGGGGAAGGGCAAAGGGGAACCAGAAGGGGGCGCGGGAAGCCATCTCGACCCTGAGTTCCAGCTGCTTCCTCTCCTCGTAGGTGAGAAGCACCTCGGTACCCGCTCTGCCACCCGTGGGAGTACCTAGAAAACTGGCGCATAGGGGAGGAGGACATCACACCTAAGGCTGGGAGGGGACAAGGATGGGGGGCCGTGAGAGGACACGGCTGTCTAGCGAAGCGACCCAGCAGCGACAGCGGGTAAAAACGACCTCCCTGCCTCTCCCCTAAGGAAAGCCAGAGGAATGGGAGTTTGGGGGAGTAGGGGTGTGTCAAGGCCAATGGCCAGGAGGGCTGGGGGCTTGGGGGCAACAGACCGACAACATGGGGCAAACCAGGAGGGGCCACTGGAAACCCTTGGAGCCCCACGCCCTCGGGGAGCGCCGATGTCACGCCTCCGAGACGCGGATGGGCCTGCGTTTGTAAGAAGGGTGCGGGGGGAGCAGAGAAGGTGTTGGGAGCCCCCACCCCGTACTCTCCAGAAAGGTAGCCGGGCAGGGGTAAACAAGAGGGGGGAGGCGGGCTGTCAGAGCCAGGGTTTGGGGAAGCCAGGAGGGCAGGAGGGGCGCAGTGATCCTCCCACCCCAGGGCCCGAAGTCCCGGCAGTCGGCGGAGGACGAGACCCGGAAGGACGCTGCTGGGGAAAACCCCGGAGGGGGTGCTGATGCATCCACACTGTGGCTCTGCGTGGGGCCTGCGGCAGATGGGGGGGGGGTTCCCGAGGACGCCGAGACCCCCTCCCTTCCCCCTGCCCTTGGCCACTCAGGTGTGAAGCCGCCGCGGAGGTGCGGTCGGTGGGGGAGCTGAGAACCCCGTGCCCATCATGCAGGGACGGGGTCAGCGCCGGAGAGACCTGGGGACGCCCCCCAAGAGGCCCGCGGGGGGAATGAGAAGCCCAGCGGAGCAGCTGGGGAAGGAATTCCGGAGGCTCCAGGGCGCCCCCGCCCCACTGCGCAGCCGCCGACCGAAGGGGCCGAGCCGCGAGACGTGAGTGGAGCGCTGAGACCCTCCACCGGGCAGCGATCGGGAAGGCCGCAAACCCGAGCCCCGAGCCCGGGCGGAGCCCACCCTCTTCGCGGCCCCCTGGGAGGGCCGAAGCGGGCGGACCGGGCATCGGGATCGTGCAGTGGGGCTTGAGTGGGGGGGTCGGGGAGCGAACGAGCTCCGGCAGGGGTCGCGAGCCGGCGGGTCTCACCGGGAACTGAAGCCGTTGCCTCGGCCGCGCTGCTTTACGGCGCCGTAAGAGGCCCTGCGTGCGCAGGCGCTGGCGCGAACCGAGGTGTGGACGGGGCGAGTGCGCGCGGTGACTCACGAGAGCGGCTGCACGGGGGTGCGCGTGTCCGAGCGCCGGAGGATGACAGTGCCCCGGGACAGCTGCTTAGGGGCTCACGTTTGATGACGGGCACACGTCTCTCTCAGGCACATACGTGTGCACTTGGGCATCTGCTTGTCCCAGCGGCACACCTTTGTCCTTGGTCACACATTCTCTTGTTTTAGGGCCACATCTATGTCCTTGGGCACGTTTTCTTGGCTTAGGGGCAAGTGTGTGTCCACGCGCGCATGTTCACTTGTCTTAGAGACAAACGTATGCCCGTGGGCACACATTCGCTTAGGGGACATACATCCGTGAGCTGTGGGAATAGCACATTTAGGGGCTTGTGCTCTCAGGAGTATGCGCGCAGTGGACAGACACATCCACCAGCAGTTACACCTATGGGTCCATGCTTAGGAGCTCATACAGATCCGCCCCCCGTGCGCACCTGGGGAGACATTACGCATCTCAGGCCAAGAATCCTCATGGGCATGCACTTGGCACAGGGACTCTTACCCCCTGCATACACGTTTGTGGACACACAAGGACCCACTAACAGCATTTGTTCTCACACACCCTCGTGTCTCCAGGGATCCTGGCATGACATCCACATGTTCACTGTGTGATTTTTGTCCATTTCCCAAGTCTGAACACATGCAGACCTTCTGCCACCTACTCTCAAAGCCCCAGTAACAGATCCGAATATTCCAAACACACTCAGTGACATCACCAGGCACACTTACATCAACACACACCTCTTCACTATGCACATCTGCTCAACACCTGCAGCAGTGATACGTTCCCATGGTGCGCTCCACACACACTCCATCGCGACGTGTCTATACACACAACACATGACAGGACACTCACATGTGTTTATACTGACAGTGGAACAGACACCTGCAATACATGTCACCAATGCCCACCCTTACAGAGATACATCTTTGTGGTCCCTGCTGACGCAGCAACCCACTGTGACATTCATTACACTTGCAACATGCCACAATGCACACATGGCACATGCAGTGACACAAGCGTGCACACCACTCCTGCTATGAGTCCTAGTCAACATAAACCCACAGCACATCCTGGTGGTGTAACCACAAAGGTTTGGTTCCACTGCCACCTGATTCAGCCACGAAATGGAGAAACAGACTGTCCGGAGAGAAAGAGCTTTATTCAACAAGCTGGCAGGTTGGAAGATGGGAGGGCTATTGTCCCAGAGACCCATCTTGTTAGCCTGCTACAGTGGACAGTTTATATAAGATAAGAGGGGAAGGGATATTTTCTCAGCTGTCACATAGCTTGCAGATTTGATGGCATCCGCCCAGTTATTAATTTTTGCAGCCCAAGGGCTGGTGCACATTCCTCCATTGCTTTGCAATCACCAGGTGCAGTGATCCATGTGAATCCAAACGGGAGTGTTGAACTATGTCTCTCTTTAAATTCCAGATATCGAAACAGGCCTCCCCAAGGAATGTTGGTACATCTGCTCAGTGAACCTTATCTTGTTACTGGTGCCTGCAAGGAGCTACAGAGCAGCATTAGGGGGACACACGCTCCATGAAACACCCATGCTCCATGAAATGCTTACCCTGTGTACACCACACACACACACACACACACACACACACACACACACGCATACGCATGCGACTCCACGACCCTCAAGTCTCCATGACGTGATTTTTCTCTAAGTGGGGATGAATGTCCAGGCTGGGTCTGCTGTTTTCTATCTTCACTGGGAGGTGCAAGCCTGTCAAATGAGCTGCAGGCAAGGTCTCCACGTCTTCTCATTTATTCAGCTTTGGGCTCTGGGTGGGGTGGACACCTGAGGTCAGGCAGATACACTCGCTGAGAGAAGCAGGGGCCCAACCAAGGGCTCCCTCCTCATCTGCACCCCCCGCCCCAGCTCACCTGGCTCTGGCTTCCCCCCCTGCTTCTTGGAGATGTCCTGTAATTTAGCCTTGATTTGTTTGATATCTGTGGGGAGACAGGAGAAAACTGGGTTTTTTCCACCTTTGTTGCAAACTCCCCTGCCTGACCCCCTGGCTGGGGTGCTGCAGAACCTAGGTCCCTGGGGTTCCCTGCAGCTTATAAATACCCTCTGAGTGACCGGGATGGTGACATTCATCACCCCTTCAAACCCTGCTGCCCCCTCTCCCGATTTCCCAGCACCCAGGCCGATCCCGGGCATGGAGATCAATTCCCCCCAGTGAAGGTCTGCAAGGGGACCTGATGACAGTGTCTTCAGTGTCGCAATGCAGTTCTGGATATTGTTCTTGACCATGTCCATGAGCTTCTTGGCCTCTTGGGAGCTCAGCCGGATGGCGATCCTGCTCTGCTGCTGCTCCTCCTGGCACTGCCCCACGGAGGCGGAGACTAGGGCAGGGGGCGGGCACATCAGGGGCACGTCTGCTCCCGCACCCCCATCCCGACCCATCGGGCCCCCGCCCCCAGGTCCTCCCCTTACTGTTCCCGAGCTCCCTTTTCAAGTCCAGCAGCTCCTGGGACAGCGCCGGATCTGTTCAGGAGATGGGGGTGGGGGGTGGGAAGGAAACTCTGCGTGTGCGGTCCTGGGGGCGGGGGTGGGGCGGAAGAGGACCGGGTGGGACCCCTCCCGGGTGAGACGCCTCCCACTGCCCCAGCCCCTGCCCTCACCACCAAAACCCGAACCCAAAAAGTTCCCTACTCACGCTTCGCCAGGACCAAGGCCGAGACAGTGATGCAGCACAGAGCGACGAGGAGGCACAGGCTCAGGGTGGCCCCGTGCGACCAGCGGGGCGCCTGGGCAGCGTCCGCAGGCGGCCTGCACCGGGCTGGGGCTGGGCCAGCGGAAGGACAGGTGAGGTCCAGGGCCTGCCGCTGCCACTCAGCCATCGGTACCCTGACGCCATAAAGAGCTCTGTCGTCTACGCCTGCTGCTCCTAATACCATCAGCAGCCATGACCATCGCCACCCTGCCTGCCACGTGCACTCTGACCGCCACCACCAGCGACTGTCCCTAACGCTGTCACCTTCACACTCCCTTTCCACCTCCGTCCGTCACCAAGACTTGCCAAGATGCCATAGCTGTGGCCGGCATCCACATCGGTGTCCACTGCTTCCACCCACTCACCACCTCCACCACCCAGACCTCCACCACCATCACACACAAACCTTGCGCCACCAGCCTGGACCTCCGCATGATGTCCCGCGTCCCTGTGCTGCCTTCCCACGGTTCCCTCCCAGGCCTGTGGTGGCAGGTGGGGCGGGTGGCTGCTTACCCTGGTTCTTGGGTGGTGAACGGCTGCCCTTTGACTGGCCCCAGTTTCTGCAGGTCAAGTTGATATTCACATAGTCTGGGTCATCTGTGTGTGGTCAGTGGGAGGGTTGCCGAAACCTGTTCTGAGCTTGGGGGCCAGGTAGGGTGGGAGGGGTCCCAGAGGAGCTCTTGGTTCACTGAACCCCTGCTCACAACAAATTTCTGGGGGTAAAAGGTCAGGTGTAGGAGCTAAGATCTGCTTCTTGGTTAAGTGGAGAGGGTGTGGCTGAGTTTAGTGGGTATACACAGGTACACACACATTTTGGGTAGGGGAAGGAGCCCTCTGGTCCCCACTTTCAGCCCCTGACTCCTCTCTCTAGACCTCTCCCCTCCCCACCCAAAGCGCCTGACCTTCATTCTCGGCCGGGATCCCCTGTTTCTTGTCTTTGAAGGTCGCCGCCTCCATCTTGACCTGGTTCGTGCAAATCCCCTCAGCCTCCAAGGGTTCTCAAGTCTGCGAGTTTGTCCGCACATATCTCCACCCACCGGAAGGTGTCTCGGCAGATGAAGAAATCTCTGAGTTGGGGTGGTGGGGGGAAGGATAGGTCAGCCTCCTTTTTTTCAGGGATCCAGGACCGTCCCACCCTGGGGCGCCCTCACCCCCGACCCCTCTTGACCAAGGGGTCCTAGGAGATCAGAGGGCCCAGGGAAGCCCATAGACCTGGAGACAGACTAGAATGGCCAGGGGCTTGGCATAGAGGAGGGAGCTAAGGCTATAAAAGTCGTCATTCAGCAATAAGTAAAATGCCTTAAATCAACAGCTGAACACCTTCAACTTGCTCAATATTATGTCAATTATATTCAATGAAAATAAATAATTTTTTAAAAGGATGGTCAGGAACTCTACAGGAAGCTGTGTGTGTGTGTCTGTATTTACCCACATGAACTGCATCCTCCCGTCTCCTCTCGCCCTCTAAAGAAGCTGTGGCAGCTTCTGGGGGTCCCATCTTTCAGAGTTGGGGCAGCCGGGCTTGGAGGTGGGATTCCAAGGTGGCACACACACTCCCCTCTCCTCACCCCCACCCCCATCTCACCCCCTCAGCTCCAACCCCCAGAACTTTTATTTCTTTAAGGCCCCATGGAGGAAAGAAACGGATGTGTGAGGCAACGAGGCTAACTGTAAGTTCCCACCCACATCTGGGACTGAGGCCAGACCCACGTCTTGACCTTGACCTGGAAGTGGTTGCCTCCCTCCCTGGAAACCCCAGATGGGGAAGCACTCAAGAAAAACCCTCATTCTCATCCACACCGTAGGCTCACCTGCCCAGATTCACACACACACACATTGCACGCTACCAGAGAAATATGCATATTCATGAATTTACACCCGAACGCTCTGTCTAGGGGTCTTAAAGCTCTTTGCATCTGTCTGACCTTAAAAACGGGGGATAAAAATGAGACAAAGCATATAGAGTATTTTCTTTTTAAATTGAAAGCAGTGCCTTCCAATAGAAACATACTGCAAACCACATGTGTTCAACTTGAAGTTTTCTAGCCACACTGAAAAGATAAAAAGAGACAAGCTAAATTAATTTTAGTAATATTTTTAACATAACATACCCAAGATATCAACACTTCACCACGTAAATGATACTTAAAAATTATTGAGGTATTTTATATGTTTTTGGTACCAAGTCTTTGAGATCACACGTGTATTCTCACCGAAGGCATATTTCAATTCAGACTGGCCACATTGCAACACTCGATGGCTCCCATATTGGACAGTGCTGGTTAGACTATCACAATTTTCTCCCTTTGCAAAAAATAAAATAAAAGATAATTTAAAAGACTTACACATGCAGGAAGTGAGTATGTTTTGGCTTTAAATATGTGATTAAATTTGAGATAACTTTGAAATGCTTCCCCCAAGATCTAGTGAAGATGATGTTCTGTTTACTTGGAGGCCCCCAGGCAACCATGTTGCAGGGACCCTAGAGGGCCCCATAAGGTTTCCTGAGCAGCCCCTTTCATGGGGTAACAGTCTTGATTTTTTTTTTTTTTTTTTTTTTTTTTTTTTTTTACGAGAGCAAGACAGAGACTTTTATTTAGAGGTAAAGCAAGAGGACAGAGCTCCTGGCCCATGCCAGGAGGGGACAAGAGAGCCCCTTGATTTTCTTTTAAGAGAGAAAAAAATGTATCTCAAGTCCAGACAACCATAAATAAGGGATTGGTTCAGAGTGGGCACATGATCCAGACCCAGCTAATCAGAACTTAAGATTTGTCATAAGGGGCGGGCAAATTAGCCAGACTCAGCCAATGAAACTCTAGCTTGGATGTTTGGTTGGGTTATCCCGGGGGGGAAAAAGCATTTGCCTTTTTTTCCCACTCCACTGGGGCAGTCAGACTGGGAGAATGTAAGCCTGGAGCAGTGACAGGGGAGCACCTGCCTGAGAGTGAAGCCAGCACTGAGAAAAGTGACCCAATAGGACGTCTTGTCCTAGAGATGTCATTTGAGACCCTGGATACAGCCATACCTGAATCTGTTGTTCTAACTGTGGGCCTCTCAGTTACACAATCCAGAAACCTCCTTTGAATTTTGCTCAAGCTAACTTGGAATGGGGTCTGTGGCACTTGCAGCTAGAAGAACTGTGGCTACCACAGGGGGCCGGGAAGTTGGCCAATCAGGAAACAGGGGCTTGAGAAGGGGGCTTGCTCTCCAAGTCTGCACTCTAGGACTATTTTGAAACTGACGGCTCTGAAGAGGCCCTTCACGGGGTCCAGAGACAGGGACATGATTGGGTGGGACTTGGAGGCAAAGAGGCATTCAGCTCAGGGTCTGGGGCCAAGGGAGTGCTCCCCCCTTCACATCAGGGAGGGGGTATGGTGGGCAAGGTACTAAACTTACACTCTCCGGTCCTCAGCACACTTCTGACTCAGTGGTCCCTCCCAACCCCATGGCCCCAGGGGGTGAGGACAGAGAATCTGGGAGGGGAATCCCTGGATTGGGGTCTGGGTGGGCTCCAAAGGCACCAGGAGTTGTTTGTGATCTTAGCCCACGGCCACCAGGGTCAGACAGAGGGCTGTGTCATCATAGGGGGGGGTGTTCCTGAAAGCCAGCACCCACCCCATCACCCCTTCTCCAGTCCCCGGAGCACGTTGCTGGGGGCTGTGACATTGAATCTGGGCTCGCTTTGGAGACTGGGCTCCAGGTGTTCTGAAGTTTGGGTTTGTGTGTCTCAGGAGCTGGATTTTACAACCCCGGGGTTAGGATTCCAAGGAAACTGACCCCTGAATCATCTGAGTTTGTGCACCCCAGGAAGCTGGATCAGAGGATGCTGGTGGGTCACCTTCTAGGGCAGAGTCCAGCCTGGGACCAGAGCCATCCATGCTGGAATGGGGCCTTGATGTGGGAGGCACGGGAGTCTGTTTAGAGTATGTATGTATGTATCCGTGTGTCCCTATGTGCCCCCACCCCATGGGCATGTTTGTGCTCTTCAAGGGAGCCCTCCCATGTCCATGGGCGTGCTGTCTCTGTGTGATCATGGTAACTGGAATGTGTACCCTGTGTGCCCGTGGCCGTGTAACTGTGTGTACCTGTGGTGTGTGCCTATCCACGTGTGTATGTGGTTATTCTAGGACAGACATTTCCTGGGTGCCTTCTGTGCTCTTTTCTAAGGGCCAGGGATACAGCAAAGCGCAACCACGTCTTTTCCCCTAATTTCAGCGTCTGGTGTTCAGGAGGGTGTAGGAGCCCCGGTGTGCAGTGGGTTGTAACTAACCCCTCACACCTGCGCCTGAACGTGTGGAAATGTGAATTTGTGGTGTGGGGCCTCAAGTAGTTCTCAGCGGGCACCTGTGAAGAGTCCTTTCTGTCCCCTCCATGCCTGCACCTCGTGTGTGTCGGGGGGATCCCTCCATACCCGTGGAGAGTAAGGGATAGGGGCTCAGAGCTCTGGGCTGAGAGATGACTCAGGGGTCCACTCTGGCCCCGGGACTCCTGGGCGCTTGGTGTCCTGGAGTGTATGTGAAGTGGGGGCGGGGATCCCCGTCCTGTCCAGAACCCCGGAGGAGGCCTCACTATGCGGGGACCGAAAGAAGGACCCAGCAACTTACTGGGAGGTCCGAGAGCCGAGCGTGACCATCAGGGTGGCCTCAAGGTAACCCTTCCCTTCTTGAAGGAGGCCGCGAGGCTTGGGCGTGGGCATAATTACAGGAAGCTGAGCCCTCATTCACCGAGGTCGAGGTGGGGGACAACATGGGAGGAGGGGGCGTGGGCAGAATGTCGCGATCGCCGCCCCCAATGCCTCCCTTGAGCGTCTCTGCGCTCAACACAACTTGGAGACGCCAACTCAATCCCCTGCACCCTACAAAAGAGGGCGAAGCACCCGGACCCTCGGCATCATGTTCTTTGGGTTTATTCCAGGACCCGCCCCTCCGCCCCTGGCTCCGCCCCCGAGGCCTCAGGCGACGGCGTGCGGGCGGCAGCAACGCGCTCCCGTCCAGTCCATGCCCGCGCACTGACAGTGGCAGGTGGTCCCGACGCGCACGTCCCACGAACCACAGGCGGAGCCGCAAGAGCAGCTGGTGACGGCGAAGCCTGCGGGCGGGAGCGGAGGGGACTTGGAGCCGAGCCGGAGGGATCGAGGGGGGCTGGAAGCCAGGCACCCGAGGATGGGAGCCGGATGCGTGCTTGGCTGGGGGCCAGGGCAGCAAGTGTCCTAAGGGAATTGGGTCCCCGGTACTCTAGGGAAGCAGAGGCTGGGACTCCATGGATCCTCGAGAAATAGAGGCTGGGCGTGGGGGGTCGGGACTACGGGGTGCTGGGAACAGAACTGGGAGCCTGGACAGAGGATTCTGTACTCACCTTCCGGGCAGGTGGCCAGGGCCCCCCTGGAGGTGACAGTCAGGCAGTCCAGGCCAGTGTTCCTTATTGCCCCAAGTACTGCGGGTAGGGGGGGGTTGAGAGGGGGGTTGAGAGGGGGGTTGCGCTGTGAGACCAAGCTGCCCCTCCCCGCATTCTCATGCAGCCCAGGCCCTGGAGGCTTGGAGATGTAGGCAGGGGGTCAAGAACACCGCCCTAAGGAAATTGGGTCCCCGGGACTCTAGGGAAGCTGAGGCTGGGGCTCCATGGATCCTCGAGAAACAGAGGCTGGGCGTGGGGGATCGGGACTACGGGGTGCTGGGAACAAAACTGGGAGCCTGGGCAGAGGTGGTTTAGGCCCAGGTGCAGAGCCCGGGAGGTGGGCAGCTCACCGCCTCCCAGGATTCTGTCGTGAGGCAGGCTTCTGGGAGGAAGGAGGGTTTGGAGCTGCGGCGAAGGGTGCAGCTGGATGGGATTGTGGTTGGGGCCGGGCCGGCTTGGGGTTGGCTCCGTGGCAGGAATCGGGGGGGGCCCTGGGGCCCCCGGAAGTTAGATGTGAGGGTCCTCACTGAGGGATCTGGCGCCGTCCAGGACCTTCTCACTGATGGCTTCGTCCACGGAGCAGAGCGACTTGCCGCACACCAGCAGCCACAGGGCGGGGAGGAGGAGGAGGCAGGCAGCCTTCATCCTGCAGGTGCTGCAGGATGGAAGCAAGAGGCGCCCAGCCAGGTCAGCCCCTTCTCCTCAGGAGAGTCAGGCCCGCAGAGGCTGTGGGAGCTGGAACCCTGGGTCCCTGTGGGCGACAGAGCTGGAAGCCCAGCCTTGTCCTGGGCCCTCTGGCTAGGGCTCTGGGTAGAGGCGGGAGCGGCTGACACTTACCCTCTAGATGCTCTCAGAAGGCCCAATCTAGGATACAACTTCCTTGGCCCTCTTAAGGCCTCTGGGTGTGGGGCTTCCTGTCTTGGCTTAAGTTCCTTGGCCCTCTGGCACTTCCTTCCCACATCCGGGGCTAAAAGGAAGCCTCTGGGACAGACTCTGGGGCCCAGGAGTGGGAAGTTCTGCCACCACCCCCCATCAAAGCTTCCCCCCTTCAACAGCTCTCCCCACATCTGGGCTGGAACTGGTCCAGGGGGTGGTGACTTTGGGATGATTCCAGAACGCATAGTCCAAAGGACAGGTAGAGAGACAGATGTTTGCATGCAGGAGCGGGAAACACTCACTCCCCCTCTCCTCCCCCAGCCCGACCCCCACCCTGTACTTTCTGTCTCTGTGGTTGTGAGTCGTCTAGGAGTCCTCCGAGGGGGATCAGATGGGATCTGTCCTTGCACGTCTGGCTTATTCACTGAGCACGGTGTCCTCAAGGTTCGTCCACAGTGCAGCAGGTGTCAGGATGTCCTTCCTTTTTAAGGCTGATATTCCATTGTGTGGGCGGACCACGTTGCGTTTATCTATTAATCTGTGGATGGACAGTTGGGTTGTTCCCCCCTTTTAACTATTGTGCATAGTGTTGCCATGGACATGGCTGTGCGTATCTCTTTTGAGTTCCTGCTTTCCATTCTCCTGGATATAGACCCAGGACTGGAAATGCTGATCATAAGGTCATTCTATATTTAACTTCCTGATGAACCGCCAAACAGTTTTTACATTTTTAAACCATTGAAGAATAACGTATTATTTAGTGACAAATGAAAACTGTATGAAATTCAAATCCCAGTGCCCGTAAATGGTTTTCTTGGCACTCAGCCATGCCCACTGTTTAATATATCCTCTGTGGCAGCTGCTTTCACTTGGCAGTGGCACCGTTGAGAAGGTGTGACAGAGACCGGATGGCCTGCAAGCCGAGAACACGTTTACTGTCCAGCCCTTCACAGAAGAAAACTGTCTCCACCCCTGCTCAGTAACAGCGAGTGTGAATGAGATCAGTGTATTGATTGCAGCCTCGTGCAACCATCTGGATGATTCTCGGCAAAATAATGGTGAGCAAAGAGACCCAGACACAAAAGAGAACATGCCATTTCTTAAGCACAAATCAATTTATTAAAGAAGACAAAAGCACAAGCATGACTCATCTATGATGTTGAAAATAGGATGCAGGTTTCCTGGAGAGTAGGGGATGCTGATTAGGAAGGGTGAGAGGCAGGCCTTCTGGGAAGCTAGTGACAAATCTGAGTCATACACGTACATCTGCACACTTTATGCATGTGTGCTTATATTTCGGTGGACATGCTTATGTGTGTGAAATCCCCATATAAATGCAACAGTGTACACAGGGCCAAAGTGTGGGAAATATTTATGGAGCACCTACTAAGTGCCAGATGCTAGGCTAAGCATTGCACACCTGGTAGGGATCAATTTGCCCTGCCTGTTGGGGGAAGACGGTCAAGAGAAAAGGCCATCAACCTAAACTCCACCTGTCGTTTGTGCCCTGCAAGAGAACCCGGGTCCTGGAGAACTTCCGATACAAGAATCTGGCCCCCACTGGAGGAATCCAGGAACGTTTTTATGGGGATATTGATGCTGAGCAGAAAGTGGATGACAATCAGGAGTTAACCAGAAGGACAAGTCTGGGAGGGCGTCTGGGTGGAGGGAACTGAACGACCCAAGGCAGGACGGAGTGCACCAGATTTGAGGAACTGAAAGAAAACTACTGGGCCGGATGGCAGACAGCCTGGTTGGGATGAACACCAGCTTCCTTCCTTGAAGATCCCCAGCATGGCCATTTGGTAGCTCGGGAGGCAGCAAAAACCCTTTTTTGAGAGCTCTGATTTTTCAGACCCTCTAGTCTCAGAACTTTCAGATAGAAGCCTGTAAGGGGTGCGGAAGAAGTGGGTAGCTCTGACTACAAGTCACGTGAAAAGCAGCAGGTAGGCAGTTGAGGAACCCCTGGGCTTCCCTGGGGACTCAGTTTGAAAACCCTTAGTTCAGCAGCAGGGAAGAGCCATATGCCCTTTAATTATCTTAAAAAATAAGAAAATCTTTCCATTCCCCCTGATTTCCACTACAAAAACTGAGTGCTAGTGGCCTCAATTTTGCATCTAATGCTCCCTAATAAAATTCCAGAGCCAGGTCTTTAATTTGAAATGTCCAACAGACAATCATATGCTTCTAATTCCTTAAAAATCAATTTTATTGAGGAATAATTTCCATACCATAAAATGCATCTACAGTGTTGTTGGATACATTTTGACAAATGTACATATCTGCATACTGCATGAGTTTTTTCCCTAAGTATTGCTTCTTTTTAAAAAATTAAGTACGATTCATATAAAGTAAAATTCACCCTTTTCACTGAATTCTACGAGTTTCGACTAATGCATATGGTTGTGCAACTATCAGCACTTACAATTTAAGTTGTATAATAAGATAATTTAAAAAGAGTGTTATTATTTGAAATAATTATCAATACTATTAAATAAATATTAAGATACCTTAAATAATTATATAATTAAGTTACTTATTTAAATGTAAACACTTATAACTTAAATTATTATGGGGGAAAAAAGGGAGTTTCTTGAAGATCTGAAAGAGATCTGTGCCCTGAAGCCACAAAGTGAGAGGACTTTTCTGCCCCATGCAACTGGGTTCCTGGGTGGCCCAGACCTGGTGAATATTTGTAAGTGTTACCAGCTTGTTTTCATTTCTGTGAATATACATACGTCCTTAAAGGATTATTTTGAACAAAAGGCTTCTATGTCACCAGGAAGACTAGAAACCACATCTATGAAACGAACCTCCAGAGGCAATCCGCCCTTCTGATTGGTTGCCTAGCTAGATGGTACCTTCCAACCCTGGTGACAATGTCATGATTGGCAGGTGGCTCAGCCAAACCAGAAAAGAATCATGGGTACTTGCTTCCTGTTCCACAAGAATGATGGGAAATACCACGTCAAAGTCTCAGAGCACTGACATTTCTTTGGCAATATCTGGATCTGGAATTCATTTATGAACCCTTCCGACCTTGTGGGTTGGGAGCGCCGGGGGAGAACCGCCCTGCAGAATGGGGGTCTGAGCAGCTGCCAGCAGACAGATTGGGAGAGATGGGCAGGTGGTTCTGGCAGGACCCACTGGGGCCAGGCTGTGCCTTGGGGCAAGGAGCAGAGAGAACCGTTGGGTGGTGAAAGTCATGGCCATCTCCGGTGTTAACCACCTGAGATTTTCCTTTGCAGAAACCCACTCCTGCCTCTCTGTTCCCCTGACTCCTTGAAAAATCGGTGTAATAAAGAAAATTAAAATAATTTATGAACATTTAACAAACAAACGTCATCAAGTATGAGCTGGCTCTAGGACACCGCACACATGACCAGAAAACCCTTTGATCTCTAAACAGCATTTGGGCTCAGTATTCTCTGAAATGCACTATGGGAAGTATTGTTCTACGGTTGCCCTCACAAGATACGTAGACTATGTTCTCTAAACCTCTTTACTTTTCTCACCTAGTATTAAAAAGATATTTTACATGTGGACCTCCAATTTATGTATATTCAGTTAAACAAACCAATTTCTTTTCACATTCATATTAGAACTTTGTTAAATATAGCTCTTGACATACAAAAATAGCCTTTAGAGTTTAAAATATGTGTTGAATTCCTTGTGTTATGCTCAATTAATGTTTATAACGCCCTGGTATATTTTACATAGAGTACATAAAACTTAATCATCCGACTCATATATAAAGAATATTTGTAAAATATTCCCCTGAAAGTTACAACTCTAGGGGTTTCAGTTAGACAAAAGTAAAAATCTCTTAGGTAACAGATGGTGCTTAAGCTAATAATGAAAGGGAATCATTCAAAATTCCCCTTTGAAACAAGTAAAAGCCAAGTTCCTTGCTGGGGTTATGGTGTTCAATCATTGGTTTATTGGCAGGTTAGGTCAACCCTGCTGATGCTTTATTTCTAAATTTAGATTATAGTGGTAGAGAGAAATCCAGCCAATGGCGGAGAATATTGGAAAAACGTCTCCAATTGTTAAAGGCACCTAAGGTGTGCCAGGAAACACGATGGATAGTAATTTTGCATGGCGGGAAGCACAAGACCCGTATGTATTTCTGAAGGAGGAGATTCAAAAACAGTTTCTTAGGATACACCGGCACCACTAAACCTCATATTGGGGTAGGAGCCAAGTGAACGTATACTGAGAGCAAAGGCCCGAATGGAAGAGAGGGAAGCCCTTTCAGATGATTGACCATAGGAAAAATGCTGCCTACCAAATGCTTTTATCGGAAATCCACTCACTTAATGATGGCTTTTGTGTCCTCTTCATGCTCATAATGGTGTCCATCAACACATCTTTTTACTGAGAACTTGGATTTCTTTTTCCAGCTCTTTTTCAAGGAAGTATATTCTGTGCTTCAGTACCAAACTGATTGCATTGTATGTATGTTTTCGTAAGTTTCTTCCAGACTTGGCATTTTGGATGTCACTTTCTCCAGCCTGCATCATTTAAAGACGATTCTAGTCCTTCGTGCTCATTTTTTAATCAAGCTAAGATTTTCAAGAATATTACATCTTTCTGCCATTTGTTCAGCGAGTTTCATAGCAAGCTGCTTTCTCCTTTGAGAATAACACCCTACATTTTACTGACTGAAAGCATCTGAACAAGAACAGGAGAAACTATTAAAAAAAAAAGCAATGATTGTTGTATTTATCACTACCTCCCATAACCCAGTGTGTGTCTTTAGGCAACTACCGAAATGCTGTGCAGCTTCTCAAAGGCCAGCTCCAAGGAAAGCTTTACTCCTTCTACAGATAACTCCTGCAGTTATCCCCCAGCAGATCCCCCAGTAGATCTCCCAGTAGATCTCCGTACAGGAGCCATGGCTTCATCAGGCCACAGAGGACACCCACTACCATTGACACCCAGCACTTTTCTAAGAACTGAAATCTACATTGGCCACCCAACACAAACTGAGGATTATTTACAGAGAAGGACAGGGCTGGAAAAGGATTCCTATGCCAACTCTCATGTACCTTCTTTTTCTCCTTTTGAAGTCAACTTTTAAATAATAGACATAGAGAAGAATGCCCAAATCATAAGTGTATACTTTATCAGAAACTGTACATATCCAAAGAACTGCTACCCAGCTCGAGAAACAGAATAATACCTGCCATCTAGAGACCCTGCTTGCATCCTTTTGAATCCTGTTATCTTCTCTATCACAGTCAACAAATACTGACATCTAATGCCAGAGGTTAGATTGATCCATGTCACATAGAGCAGTACCTCATTCATTTTCATTACTGTAAAGAAGCCCATTAAATA
The DNA here is from genome assembly GCF_040802235.1 of Manis javanica. Classification (NCBI taxonomy): domain Eukaryota; kingdom Metazoa; phylum Chordata; class Mammalia; order Pholidota; family Manidae; genus Manis; species Manis javanica. Next base: position 95,493,390 of record NC_133168.1, on the reverse strand, counting down.
AATACATCACAATGTACCTATTTCTTCTACCATTAATGGACATTTGAGTTCTTTTCTGTTTTCTATTATTTAAAAAACAAGTTTCTATGACCATTTATTTTATATGTATCTTCATGAACATGCATATGCATTTTTTGTTAGATTTATTCCTAGGAGTGGAATTGCTGAGTCAGTGGGTACATACATACAGGTGCAGTTTTTGGAGTTGTCGCCTAATGTCTACCAGCATTTGTAAGAATTCCAGTGGCTATACATTCTCCCCAACTCTTTAGTTTCTAAAATTAGTCTTCCTGAACTGTTATTATAAAATATTCACAATACTTAAAATATTGTGATGTTGAATTGCATTTGCTAATTATTAGTGAGATTCAATACCTTTCCATATCTTTATTGCTACTTGAATATCCTCTTTTGTGAAGAGCTGTCCCAGGCCTCCCACCCATTTTTCTAGGGGGCTGTATTTTCTTACTGATTGGCAGGAATTTATTACACAAGCCCTTTTTTATTATCTGTGTTCCAAATATCTCCTTCCAGACTGTGGGCTGCGGTCTTTTCAATCTCTTAACGTTACAAAAGGGATTTTTATAATGCACAGAAATTCTTTATATTGACATGAACAAATTTAGGAATCTTTTCCTTCTTAGTATGTTTTTTGTATCCTGTTTAAAATTCTTTACCTACTCCCAGGTCATGAAGCTATTCTCTGGAGTTACCACCTATTGTTTTGCCATTTATGCCTGCTAGCCACTGGGACTGATTTTTGTATTGCTATGAAACAGGCGGCTTTCCATTTTTCAAGTAGACGTGTCCTCTGTCTAGATTGTTACTCTATTTACTCATTTCCTGTGATACTGAAGGAAGAAATATGACAAAAGCTAAGATCCTTAAGAAGAAAATGAGAGATGTACCTAGTTCTGTAAGATTACATCATTCAAGAAAATAGGTATCAGCACTGTAGACTGATTGGAGAATTCTACAACCGAGAAATTTAAAAGACATGCTAAAATTTAAAAGGGACACCTGGTAAGTGTGAGTCCCCCCAAAGCCCTACAAATCTAAAGGAATGCTGTTGGGAAGGTTAGAGGCATCAGAGGAAGAAGGGATTACTCATGCGGAGAGGATCCCCAAATCATTGCCTGTCACCTGCCAATTCCCATACAGGAGCTAAAACTCGGTGTCTGTGTCCATCCATCATCACCCTCCTTTCACATCACCTAATTAATCACCTGTTTCTTTCAGCCTGAAAACTTGTTTTCTTCTTTTTTACAAAATCCTGTATTCATGGTCATATTTCAGAGACCCACAGAGGTCCCCTGGCCTCCCCAGGCGCGCTGGGCAGGGGCTGGGTTCAGAGCCAGGGCGGGCGCTCGCAGGCTGGAGGAGGAGGGGCCTTCAGAGCGGCGCGGCCCCGCCCCTACGCAAGTGCCCCGCCCTCCAACGGCCTGCCCCCTGGCGGCTTCTTTTTTTTTTTTTTGGTATCATTAACCTACAATTACATGAGGAACATTATGTTTACTAGACTCCCCCTTCACCAAGTCCCTCCCACAAACCGCATTACAGTCACTGTCCATCAGGTAGTAAGATGCTGTACAGTCACTACTTTCTTCTCTGCGTTGTACAGCCCTCCCTGTGCCCCCCCATTATACATGCTCTTTCTCTGGTGTTGAGATTTGGCTTTGTACCAGGTTCCTTTCTTTGACATTTCATAATTGTATGTGGCGCCTTCTAGTGCCCAGAAGCTCTCCTCTGTGGAGCTGCTCAGCCACTGGAGTGATGTCGGGCATCAAAGGGCAGTAGGGCTGTTGCCTGGGGGGGTGGACAGGGCTGTTTCCTGTTTCCTGGCTGCTATCCCTGTCTCCACTGACAGAACCAGTGGCGGAACACACAGGTGTAAGCCTCTCTGCTTTGTGTTTGTAGCTGCTGTAGGCGGGATGTCCCTCTGGCTGGCCTGATGCCAGGGCAGGGGTAGCCGGTTTGCGAGCCAGGTACTGGCTAGTCCTGAGGAAGACACAGCAGGCTGCATATCAGCGTGGGGGTCCTTGGAGCTGCATAGCCAGCCAGGGGGATGTAGCGCCTGAAGATCGTTTAAGTTCCCAACCTGCTGGGCAGAGTGCATGCGGACGATTTTGTCTACCTGTCCTTTCTCCTGAGCAGTAAGCTCTGTGCAATCCTTGCCCCTTTAGCAGCCCTCTTGCTTTTAGGAAGTCTTTCAGACTGCCCGCCCAGATCAGCCGGATATGAATCCCTGTTCTCCACAAGCAGCGGAAATCTCCATCTCTCCAGGTATTCCAGCCCCCCTAATCACCAGAGCACCATGCAATGTAGGTTTGTGCTCTGAACAGATCTCCAGGACTGGGTGTTCAGCAGTGCCAGGCCTCCACTCCGTCCCTGCTCTGTGTCTCTTCCTCCCGCCGAAGCACTGGGGTGGGGGAAGGGCTCGAGTCCCGCCAGGTCACAGCTTTGGTACGTTACCCTGTTCCGTGAGGTCTGCTCTTTTCTCCAGGTGAATGTGGTCTGGTGCAGTCATCTTTCCTGGTACTTTTTCAGGATGAGTTCTATTAATTGTATTTTCGTATTATATGTGGTTTTGGGAGGAGGCCTCTGTCTCACCTCTCACACCATCTTTAATCCCTAGGGAGGCAATTTCTCAGGGATGAGGGGTGTAAGTTGCACAGGGGGTTCCCCTGGGACAATGTTCTAGGAACCTGTGGAGGCCAGCCACCTGAATCCTCAGATGCCTCCGCTGGGCACCCAGGGGACGGTGGTCCCACGCAGCACTGCGCCGTGTCTATGTCCATCCCAGGAAAGGCCAGTCTTGGTGAGGACAGCCCCCACCTCTTCCTGGAACCATGTGGCTACAACTCAGTGGCTGATGGCACCCAGGCAGCAGGTGGCATTGACAATATGGGGGGCCACATGCACGAATGGTGACACCCTCCGCGTGGTGGGGCTGCTCGCCTCTGTCCAGTGGGCCACAAGCAGAGGCGACGACACAGCACGAAGGTGGCCAGGTGCGCCGCAGCGACACACGGGTCCTTGAGGATGCAGCGGCAGCCTGGGGAGCTGCCCGAGTCGGCCGAAGGAGGAGGTGCCAGAGCAGCTGCCCCGGCAGAGGCTCGGGATGAGCAGCCGGAGGAGGAGGAGCAGCAGGCAGACTGGGGCCCTGGGGCGCCGGGTGCCGCCTGCCCGAAGGGGAAGAAGGTCTCCTCCACATGCAGCCAGGACACCAGCAGGGCCGAGGGCCCGATGACAGCAGCTACAGGGCCACGCGGGTGAGCAGAAGAGACTGGTTATCCCGGGTTCCCCCCATTATCCTGCTTCCACCCCGTCCCCACTGCCCTCGGGGCTCCGGGCCCTGTGCGGAGGGTCCTGTCAATCACCAGCACCCGGGGGGGGGGGGTCCCTGTCACGGGAAGGCTCCTGGGTGTCACCTACTCACAGAGGAGGAAACGGGGTCCCAGAGGGGAAGGGAACCACCCTTCAGTCTGACAGGACTGGTCGGCAGTGGAGCTGGGGCCCCAGCCCCATTGATCTTTAGGACGCCCCCACACCCAGCATGGCCCGAAGCTTCCCTGAGGCTGGGGAACAGCCCACCCGCTGCCGATCGCCCCAGCCCAGAAACTCACCTGGCCCTGGCCAGGACGTTTAAACGTGGGACCTGAAGAACTGTAACAGCCCCTTTCTGCCGGGTCCCTGGCCTGGGGGCTCCAGCTGGCAGGACAGGGTGTAGCTGCAGGACAGAGGGACACTTGTGAGCCCTGGAGCCACACGTCAGGGTCCCTTCTCCCACAGCCTGCGGGCAGCTGCAGCCCACACCCTACTCCTGGCAGCCTCACCTCTGCTCCTCATCCAGGAGCTCCACTGTCTGGAGAAAGGACTGGAAGCGCTCATCGGGCTCCAGGTCATACAGCCTGGCCACGCGCTTGTGCATCATGATCTGATATAGGATGTTAGTGACCTGGGGCAGAGGAAGGACAGGATGCAGACAAGGAGGGGGGTGAGGAGTGGGGGCACTGGGATGGCCCCGGATCTTTGCTCACACAGGAACACACCTTCCTTCCAGTGCCATCCAGGCCTGCCTGTTCCCACTGTTGGGTCTCCAGCTCCTCCTCCAGGAAGGCGGCCTTGATGCTACCCCCACCCCCCACCTGACAAAGCCTTTAGTGTCCTCAGCTCTGCATGTCTCAACTCTGTCAAGACACGTTAGACCCAGGGGATGGACCAGACAGGGTCCTGCCCAGGGCGTCTGGACTCCATCCCTCACCTTTGCTGGCTGGGCACTAGATGCTCTCTCTCTCATCCCATCATCCTGGAAGGCAGCCAGGCAGCCAAAGTACATTGGAAACAGCCCCCTGAGCCCAGAACGAGGCCGGAATGTCCCCAGCCTTTCTCAAGGTGGAGGACCGCCGGGGCCCTCCAAGGGGCAGGCGTGCCCAGAAACAGCACCCGGGCCTGGCCCGGGATCAGGGCTACCGAGAAGCGGGGACTGCACCGGGGAGCTGAGGCTTCAAGCGGGAAGGCACTGCCAGCCCCCCCCACACCATGTACTTCCTGCCCTGAAGGAGCAGCATCCCTCCCCCTGGGCAGGGCCTGAGGGGGAGACCAGTCCTGCCCAGGTGCTGCCGGCTAGAGCCCTCAGCCCCACCTGCCCTGGGGCCAGGACTGGGGCTTAGGTGGGCCCTTCTGGCAGTCCTCTCCAAGAAGCCCAGGTCCTGAGGTGGAGGGGGGACTCTCAGGAATGGGGGTGGCCCGGTGCTGAGAGGTCCGGGCTCACTGAGGCCCTCTCCTCCCTAAAGCTCACCATCCTGCCCCCCCGGGCCCCTCTGGGTCACTCACTTCCTCATCATGTTCCGGGAGTTGGTCTGCGAGCAGGTCATCCAGAAACACTCCAAGGAACGGGACCATGCCCTGTGCCACCAGGGTGTGGAGGAGATGAGGCCCCGCCTGCCTCAGGGGTGCCCACAGAGCCTCCCCTGAACCCCACACCGCAGCCCCCAGCTCCCTTGGACCACCCTGTGCGGCCTCCCCCACTCCCTTCGCCCTGCTCTCCCCTCCTGGTCCCTCCCAGGGCTGGCTTTCGGCCATTCCCAGAACCTGTGGGCCCTGCACCTGCCCTCCAACTTCCCCCTGTACCCAGCTGCTCTCGCCCTCCTCCTGGTCCCTGTGGGCCCTGCACCTGCCCTCCAACTTCCCCCTGTACCCAGCTGCTCTCGCCCTCCTCCTGGTCCCCCCAGTGCCGGCAGCTCAGGGCTGGTGGCACCAGGAGCAGGTGCAGGGTCGCCCCCACCGCCCGTGACCCGCGCCGTGCTCACCTGCTTCTTCACGTCCTGGGATGCCCTGACGGCCCACAGCTGTTGCTTCACGATGGCCCTCGCCTCCTGCAAGGCCCCGGACACTCAGGTGCTCCTGCTCCCCTCCCACGTGCCTCCCGCAGCCAGACCGTGGTGGGTGGATGCCTTGCCCGAGCCCCCTGGCACCTACGCTGTCCCCACCTCCAGCAGGCTCTCAGCCCAGAGCGACCCCAGCTCCAGCACACACTCACACTCATGTGGGTCCTTGGGCCATGGCCACCGCCCTGAGAGGGTCAGGGGAGGTCCCTCTGCCTCCCAGGGTGCCCTGAGCACCCACTGTCACCCGGCTATCAGCACGGCTCCCCTCACATGACTGTGGGGGACACAAAGCTGAAGCCTATCTTGTGTTCTGTGGGCCCTGCTCACCTGGGAGACCCGCACCCCAGGGTGACGGCAACCCTCCATATGCACATGAGGAGCTGAGGCCACAGAGGGGCCGTGACAGGCTCAAGGGACCCAGGGGACAAGCCAACCTTGCTCGGCCACAGGCCCCAACCCTGCTGCCAACCCCACGCCAGCCCCAGCCCTGACGGGGGGCTGTCCCCTGGGTCCAGTCAAGTGGAGCCAGGGAGGGAGACAGATGAAGCCCTCGGGGACCTGGGGGACCCTACTTTCCCCATCAGCTTCCCCCTCCCACCCCGCACAACTCAAGTCTGCCCCAAGGCTGGGCCGCAGCATGGCAGAGGATTTGCCCAAGGACCCCTCCCTTCCAGACCTCCAGCCCCTATTTACCTCGAGGAGCTGCTTCCTGTTAACCCCCTTGTCCCTGTTTTTAAGTTTTCTGTAGATCCAGGAGCTCTCCCTAAGGGGAGGGGAGAGGAGGAGGGACACATGCGGCCAGCAGGCGGAGAGTCTCGGGGCCGACCCCTTTTCCCGGGGATCCTAGAAGGCCCGCTAGCCCGCAGGAGGCTTCCCACCACGGCCCTGAGCCCTGGGAATCCGTGGCCTGGGGAGGGGCTGCGTGTTTCCACCCGGGGCCTCCATTCCCTGCTCTCCCGGGCGCGAATCTGCTTTGGGCCAGGTCGCCGTCCTTGGGGCAGAGACCTCCTGCTGCAGAGCACAAGCTCCAGATCTCCAATGGGCTTCACCCCACACCTGATATTGGAGGAAACTGATTCCTGTGGGGGAACCCGTGGCCTAACCCACAAGGGGCCCCAAGAGCCTCCATCACTGTTCCTAGGCTCTGCCGCCTCCCAGGATGTCCCAGCACACTGAGGGACACTGCCAGATGTAGGTGTGTCCCTGTCCACTCAGGTGCCCCGGTCCCAGGGACAGGCCTACCCACCAGGACACATGTCTCCAGGTGCTGTCCAGATGATGAATAGCAGGGCACTGCAGGGCCGAGACAATGGCATGGAGGGCAGCGTGGTTCCTGAGGTACCAGCACTCCTGGGAGGGAAGACAGAGCTGAGAGCGTGGCCTGCTTCTCTGCTTCTGTCCCCCCATGAACTCCTGTCCTTAAGGAGACACACACCCAGGGAGCCCAGCACACCTGGTACCTGCTGAGCACCCTCCTGGGTGGAGGACTGTGGCTCAACCCAAGGAAGGGGCCAGGGATGGCTGTCACCCCCACCAGGGCCTGCGAGTCCAGGTCCACATGGCCCTGGCAGGAGGGCCCAGGGACTGTGCAGGGCACACCGCAGGCACCCACCCTAAGAGTTGGCCAAGGAGGGGAGCAGGTCCCAAGACGCGAGGATGGACCCCAGGGGCCGTCCCATGACTCACCTCGGCCACCCGGATCCAGAATTCCACCACTCGTGCCCTGTCCTGGGCCGTCATGCTCGGGGTCCCAAGGCAGGAGGTGGTGACCAACCTGACCGTAGCTTCAATCTGCTTCATGACCTTATGGATGGTGGGAGCGATGTGCTCAATGGTTCCTGTTTGTGGTTGGTGCCAAAGGTAGGCTTGGCATTCAGAATAGCGCACCTTCATGAACAGCTCCTGGGCATGAGAAGCAGGGGTCATCCAGCTATGCGCCTGTGCCAGGCAGTCACCAGTCAGAGCTGGAGCCCAGGCAGCTGGGGGTGTGGCCATCTGGGCTTTGGACTGCATCCACTGAGGCACTGTGAACTGGATGCAGAGCATGGTGGGGAACGGAGGGGCTCTGCTCGCAGGCACCCTCACTCACCTCCCTGCAGCACAAGGCAGCTCACACCTGCCCAGCCTGGGGCATCTGCCTCCCATGCTGCCACCCCGTGGATCCCGCTCCCCACTCAGGTGCAGTTTCCCCCGAAACACCTCCACCCAGGGCCTTTGTTGGTGTCTGTGTCTTCCACTTAGTCAGGTCCATGGCAGGGGCTGCCGAGGTGCAGAGGCCGCGGAGGCCTGCCCGGCCAATGGCCCGAGGACCTTAGGCCCTGGCAGCACCTCCCTGAGCACCCCTCCCCTGCCCTGCCCCTCGCAGCCCGGCCAGGCCCTGTCCACCTTCCCTCCACTCCTCCTCATTGGTCTCCAAAAATCCCTAAGGGCCGGCCCTACTGTCCCCGTGTGGTCAGTGAGGGCTTGGGGGTGAGGAGAGTCTCTCAGTGCACAGGATGAGTCCGTAGGGAAGCTGGGACGTGGGCCCAGATCACAGGAGTCCACGTCAGGGGAGGGCAGGTCTGGGGCAGCCCGTGACACAGGGAAGGCCCACCCCCGACCCGGAGAGCCAGCTCTGCTCACCGCACACATCAGGGTCAGCTGCTTGGCCACCAGGCGGGGGGCAAACACCAGGATGGGCGGCTCCTCCTTCCTCCACATATCCTGGGTGCTCGCGGCACAGGGCCTGGTGGGTTCCAGGCCCACGTCTGGCTCTCCCTGGCCCAGTGCCATTCCAGCAGGTGCCCTGGGCCCTGGGCTCGATGGATCATCGGGCTCTAGCTCGGGGCCTGAGACCACTCCTGGGATGTCCCAGGTGCTCGCAGCTAGCACGGGTACTGAGGCCACTGCTGGGACATCCCCCGGCTCTGAAGAGACTGAAGCACGTGACGCCGGCTGTAGCTCCAGCACAGGGGTCTCAGGGAGCTCCTGAACTGACTGTAGATAGTGGTGGCACAAGAGATACCAGGCGTGCCACCTCGGTCTCCTCCGACGTAGTGCTGGAGCAGGATACAGAGAAAGGGTCACCCCAGACCTGATTACCCCCACACCTTACCAAGGACAGAAGAGACCTCATGGCCTTGAAGGGAATCTCAGTCCGGGAAGCCCACCCTGGATGGTCCCCTGGCTGCAGCCCCTCACCTTGCAGCTCTGCCACTGTGGGCCCCAGGTACATCTCCTGGACCAAGTGGTGGTGGACTTGATCCTCCAGGGTAGATGAAGGCTGGCTGTCATGGTGGACCCTGGGCACATGCTCGGGCTCCCAGGCCAGGCGCCTAGCCCGTCCCATCCTGGGGCTGGGGGAAGGCCAGAGGGTGGCAGAGTGAGAAGCCTGGTCCTTCCAGCCACACTGCCCTCCCTGCCCACCCTTGTGTGGGCCTGGCCGCTGTGCACTCCCCTGCCTGTCCCGGCACCTGCCCCTCACCCTTCCTGACCCTGCGGATCTGTCCTGGGACCCCATCCTCTCCCATCCTCCCAAATAGGAAGTCCCCAGTCTTGTCAGCCCACCCATGGGAATCCGAAGATGAGTGACCGCTGGGCTCTGCTGTGCGCCCCCTGGCGAAAGCCCCAAGCACCTCCTCCCCCCATTCTGTGAGATGGGCAGTGCCCCCTCTGGACCCAGTGAATGCTTATATTTTCAATTCCTCCTCTGGCCCCTTGTCATGCCCCCTGTTCCTGGAAGAGGCCGAGAGGGCACCACCTGTGACACTCCCCGGGCATGACCTGAGGATGACACCTGAAGTGATTGACTGAGTCCACCAGGGATGGGGTCCCAGTATTGCATCTGCTTCCTTCAGTGAGTTATGCAAAGTGTCCCCAAAGGTCCGCACCAAGTGGGTGCTTCATTCCCTATTGTTGCTGAAGGAAGCCTTACCCGAACCTTCCCAGGTACCCCTCTGCTGTCCCCAGAGGTCCCCCACGTGGCCACAGTGAGGACAAAGACCGGGCCCAGCCACAGGGAATCGTGAGCCTCTGTTCCAAAAGGCTGCTTCCCATGTGCTTTTCCAAATGAGCCAGGCTCCAGGCCACTGACAGGTGAGGCCAAAGGCTTTTCATCGAGTACAGAGAGGTAAGCACCGAAGTGGCCCAGCCTGGCCTGTAGTCCTTTCTACCCTGTGGGGCGCCAGGGGAGCCCCTCTAAGCCCCTTCCATGTTCCCCAAGGTACCCTAACAGGCTGACCGCCAGCCACCCTGCCTGTCAAAGCAGCACGCAGAGGCTCAGACACATGTGGGGACACTCAAGACACCGCGGGCTGAGGGTAGAAACCTGACTGTGCTGAGGAGGGGGTGGGTGCTCACCTGGGGAGCCGCTGGCCTGTGGTCGGCTGGTCAGCGTCCTCGGGAGGAAGTGTGAGCTCAGGAGCGCTCTGGCTGGTGTTTGGAGCCGGTTCCATGCGTGCGGTGCGCTTTCTCCCCTTCCTCCTCATGCTTGTCCAGGGAGCCCTGTGCTTGGGGACCTCAGTCCCATGAACAGGTGGCTCAGGTTCATGCTGAGGGGGGCAGCAGGGAGATAGTCAGTGGGAAACCCAGGACCCACCAGGGTGAGGGAGGTTTGCAGCTCACCCGAGAGCCCCCAGGCCCCTGGAGTGCGAGCAAGGAGCGGCACGGGGTGCCCCCGGGATCGAGGTTCCAGGCCCTCTGGAGTGGGTCTGTTGGCCAATCTCGTGGGGAAGCCCTGGGAGGGCCCTGGCAGGTTGCCAGGCTTGGAATGGGGTGCTGGGGTGTAGGCAGCCTGCCCCAGGTCCAGGGAGATGGAGTAGGTGAGTCCATCCACCAGCTCCGCCTCGCTCCCCAGGGTAGAGCTGTGGGAAGCGCGAGCCTGGTAGCGGAGGAAGAGGGACCCGGGGGTGCCTGGACCTCCCCGCAGGGGGCAATGTGGTTCCCCAACCCAGTCCCTGAGGTCAGGCACAGAGGGCCATCTGCCTAGACATCCAGTCCCTGGGGGAAGGAGAGGACACCCCCCGGGCTCAGGATTTAACATGTGGGTGGAAGTACCCAGTCCCAACACTTACCTCCACTACTGAGTGCTGAGACCAGAGCTGTGACACTGACTGCCCCGCTAGGGGGCCACCACCTCACAACGTGCTGCCACCCAGGACCTCCCCCCCTCATCCCCAGCCTTCAGTACCCCCATTCCCCACGCCCACCGCAAACAAACACACAGGAAAGGCCGGCAGGAAGGTCAGCCCGGGATGGGTCACACAGTGGTCTGGCCCTGGAGTGGCCTACTCTGGGCTGCCCTTTGTTACCTCGGGGCTCCTCGGGAGACACAGATAGAGGCGTGGGAGGTGGTCTCTCAGCCAACGCCCACAGCGAGCAGGAAAGCTCTCTCTCTCAGCATCCCTGACTCCTACGCCTTCAGAAGGCTCCACACAACAAGACCGCATGTTGCTCTGTCGAGCGCCTCCGGTCAAGTAAACAGGACTGGGGTCTTTGACCAGGAGCTGGGTTCCGCCCGACCGGGTCACAATTCAGGTTCTACTGGGTGTGTATTCAGTGACATCATTTCTTCAAGGGTCCATTTCCAGGGCCCCTACCTGCATTCAGACACGCCCACAGCCCACCCTCCTGCCCCTTGCCATGCATGAGGACACAGATCTCCACCAGAGCCCTCCCCTCGCTCTTTGGCAATGACACCAGGGTCCCAGCTCTGAGGAGACAAGAGCTGAGCTCAGGCCTCTTTTTCTCCCCAGTTCCCTGTCCTGCTGAGGCCACGGTACCTCCCAGGAGCTGCCCAACGTCCCAACCTGCACAGGCAGGGTCACGCCAGACATTCCTCCCTAGGGACATCCCCAGGGATACACGGACGACACCTAAAACTCCTGGGGGCTGGTGTCACGTGTGTCTGATGCACAGACTCAGAGGTGGAACAGCACGCAAGTCAGTCCGGGGTCTGGGCCTTGTGATCTTGGGCAAGTCACTTCCCCTCTAGGCCATGTTCAGGTGTGCACCTTGAAGGGGCGGCAATGAGAGGAGATCCAGGTGTTGCCATCTCCTGGCGTCCACCTTCCACAGTTCCAGGCTGCTCTCAAACTAGGTGCTTTTCAGACCAATCAGTAAGTGGGGCAGAGTAGCACACTGGACATGAGGTCTGTGCTGCCTCTGAAATCCGAGGTGATCTACCAGGCTGCTGTGCCGTGTGTGTGTGTGTGTGTGTGTGTGTGTGTGTGTGTTGGAGGGCGTGCAGATACAGCATCTTATTCATCACCTTAGAAGGGAGAGCTTTGCATGCCCACAAGATAGACCTCTAGATACTTCTATAAGATGAAAGGCCTCTGAATTTTTGTTGGATTTATTTCCCACCTTCTGACACGTGTGTGTTCTGTCAATATGCCTAGATGAGCTGTACTTCCTGATCCCCGGGTCCAGTCAGCAGAGTGCCATCAATGGGATGGGCCAGTGTGACGGCTTCTGGAAGGAAAAGGAGATGAAGGTTCCTTCTGACTAAGTGACAGCCTAGGTCTGGAGGCCTGATATGCCTCTGAGATAGTTCTCTCTCCTTGCCGGCTGAAAGCTAACCGCCCTCCTGGTCTTCACTCACAGGAAGAGAACAAAGAGCATTTTCCTGACCACTACTTACACACTGGGTGCTTGGGGACCAAGTGACGAAGCCCCATGTGCAGCAGTAACTACAATATGAGACACTCCGATGACGGTGACCATCATGCACTGTCATCTCCAAGATTCATCCGTTTTCGGCGTAGGCCAAACGAGTGACTTCAATAAGGGTCTGCGGAAATCACCACGCCGACATCTTCCAAGGCCTTGGTGGTCACTCCAGTCTGTAAGCTCTCCTGGAAGGCAGTACTGCTTTCAATGTATACTTTACAGGGAGTTCGAGAGGCTTGTGCTTGACCCGCCACACAGCAGGCACTCCTGGCCGGCACAGTCCCCTGTGGCTAGCAAGGAGGAAGCCGGGAGCTCTGCGTCCCTGACAGCTCGGCCCTGTGGCCTCTGACACTGAGGGAGCGGCCCTGCGGGCACTTGGTCGGGGGGTCGGGGGTGCTGCTCCTGATGCCAAGACCCGGTCCTCGTCCCTGAGGTCAAATCACAAAACACAGTGACAAGGTTTTGAGGAAAGAAAAGAATAGTTTATTGACTTGCTAGTAAATGAGGGAGTGGCAGGCTCCTGCCTTAGAGAACCGCCGTCCTCCTGACACACAAGCAGTCAGGGCTTTTCCAGGGGAAATGGTAGGAGAGAGGCTGGGGTGCAGACACATGAAGTAGCTGCTTGCAGGGGTCCAAGCACACATTCCTGCACCGATTCACTTGCTTTGTGGTTTTCTTTTCTGCTCTTCCTCAGTCCCTGGGGACTGGATGCTTGGGGTTGAACAAAATCAGCTTTCAGCTTTATCTCTGATCCTCTGACTGCAGAAAAATCTGGAGAAGAAGAAGAAACTGCCCTGCTCCGCCCCCCGCCCACCTCCCCCCCCCCGCACCCCCCCCCCCCCCCCGCACCCCCAACGTTTAGTGATTACAAAGTTTCTGGGGCTACTTGAGTTCACTTTCAGGTGAATGTTAGTGTTCAGTTTTGAACAAAGATTTGATTCCCCTTTTCTTCTATTACAAATTCATTTCTTACTGCATTCCCTTAAGAGCAGTCCCACACACATCATGAAATGCCTTGAGGGAGACTTTCTGACTTTATTCCCCGAAGATAGCCACAAATTGAAAAGCACACCTCTAAGCGTTTCTTAGAATATCAGTGCTGGCTGACAAGACAGGAACTGCCACCTGCGGTGCAGATTTCCGGGGACTTGGCTTATGTGTTCAAATTCTGCAACTGTTGCTGTTAGAATCAGCAAGGGAGTGTCTCCTTGCACCTGCCTGGAGCCGGCAGCCTTGCAGTTAATACTCGCATGCAGAATTTTGTCAAGAGCCCCTCCCCCACTTCTAGCACATGGACAAGTTGGGGAAATGAGAAGAGGGGACCCACAGCGGCCTTTATGTCCAGACCCACTGCCCCACTCTGTCCACAGAGGCCTCAGGAGCCGAGGAGTGGGCAGTGCTTGCAACCCAGGGCCTCTGCTTCGCCTTGCAGGGTGTTTCCCCTGCTGCTGCTGCTGCTGCTGCTGCTGGGGCTGCTACACTTGTTACCACTTTCAGAAATCTACAAGAAAAACACAAAGGCAACTTGGGCCTCACTGAGGTTTTGGTTTAGTCAACAGGTGAGGCTACGGATCCCAGGAGTCTGCCTGTCCTGGCCCTGCCCCTGCCATCCTGGGTAGCTCCTGACCGACTAGGGTCAGCCAAGCTCCAGTCACAGGGGCCAGAGATGGAAGCACCGGGGAAACGGAGCCGCAGCGAGCCCTGGTGCTCACCGCGCACCTACTCAAGCGGGCCCCGCAGGGAAGGCGGGGCTTTCGGGGGAGGCGAGTCTCTCCGCTAAAGCCCAAGACCGCTTCCCTCCCACTTCCTCGGCTTCCCTGCTGAGGCCGGGCGGGGCGCCGCTCGTGCTGGGCGGGCAGTCTCGGGGGCCTGCGCCACCCCACTCTCGCCGCTGCACTCCTCGTCCCCCCCGCCCGACGACCTCGCACATCCACGTTTCTGCGCGGGCACGAGTTTCGCGTGCATCTGAAACGGAGAACTACCGGATCGGTGGCTTCTGTGAAGCCCGCCTCCAAAACTGTGTGTGAGGCTTTTCTGGGAGGTGCGCAGATCTCCTTGAAGTCTCCAAAGGATAGGTGCCCTCCAAATCAGGGCCAGGTCCTCACTGGGCAGGGAAGGAAGGGTCCTGGGTGTCCTGACTCCGTCCACGCCCTCCAGGTTTTGGCCCTGCATCGGCCACGTCCCCAGCTGTGACAGCATGGAAATACATAGCGCTCCCCCGGGGGGCGCTGTACCCGGCTTACTCACCCTGGGCCTCCTTCCCCAGCACCCAACCCATCAGAGTCTCTTGCCAGCATTAGCCTTGGGCGCCACCGGCCCCTGGTTGGAAGCCTTTTGTAGCTTCCCATCTCCCCAGCACGGGGCAAGGCCCGCCGTCTTTGAGGCCCTGCGTGGCTCTCAGAACTTGTTACTCGACTCTCTCCCCTCCACCTCACTCCCTGACCTTTGCCCCCACTTTGCCCTTCCCTCCCTTTGTTCCCGACTTCTCTTCACTTTCATTCTCAACTCACACCTCACCTCCTCCAAGAAGACTTCCCTGATTGCCCGGAGACTGGGTGGCTCAGGCAGCCGCCTGGCCATGCATCTGTGCCCCAGAAAGAAGGGTCCTCACCTGTCTTATTCACGCTGTGAGGTTCCCACCTCTTCTTAGCAGAGTGTTGCAGCCTAGATTGTGCACAGCCCCCCAAACCCCACGTTCAGACATTGAAACCCTAACACCCAGGACCACAGGAGAGAGTGGAGGTAGAGTGTTTCACAAGATAATCAAGTTCAAATGAGGCCATTGGGTGGGCCCTAATCCAGTATGACCGGTATCCTTCCAAGATTAGGACACACACACACACACACACACGTGCACACAGAGGGAAAACCTTGTGGGGGAAGACGGCCATCTACATCTACATGCCCAGGAGAGAGGCCTCAGCAGACACCCTGACCTTGGGCTTCCAGCCTCCCGGCCCGGGAGACAATACATTTCTTTTGGTTAAGTCTCCAGGAACGTAGCACTTTGTTATGGCAGCCTGAGCAGACTAATACACCCAGTGAAGGCTCTGATAAGTCCTGCAGTTAGGAGCCCCTGCGACTGCCCTGGGAATGGGGCAGAGGATGAGCAGAGAGAGTTCTAACTCTCCAAGTGGGAACTGGGTATGGTTTGCTGTGTGACTGTCCTCACACAAACGCAGGCTCTAATCCCAGGAGCTGGAGAAGACCCTCCGCCTGTATGGCCCCAGGCCTGCTGAGACAGTTCCCAGAGGGCTTGGGGGTGGTGGGCATGCAGGGCAGTTCTGCTTGTTCATAATACTCAATATCCTATGGGAGCAGCCAAGGGCTGCTGGGCCCCACCCAGCATCAGCTTTCCTGCACCCTTTATCTCCTCTGCAAAGCAGCTGCCGTTAGTAGCCCCATCTTCTGGATGGGGGATCCCAGCAGGTTGGCCAAGGCCTTTCAGCTTATCAGTGCTGGAGGCAATATTCAAACCTGGGCCCAAGTTCTTAACCTCCACTGGGGCTTAACATGCCCTCTGGCAGAACAACAGGGTGTGGTGGGGCCTGAGGCATGGGGCAGGGGCAGGGGAATGGGACTCCTGGGAGGTGGGCCCCACCAGCTCCCTCAGAAGGAAAGTGAGGTGAGCGGAGCCTGGAGAGAGCAGGCAGTGTTTATTTCTCTGGTAAGGGAGGGCGCAGGCCAGGGCGGAGCTGGGGGGGGTCAGGGTAGAGGAATGTCGTCCAGCTTCTGGTCCAGCATCTTGAGGTCATCCAGGAAGCGTGTAGGAGTGAGGACGTGCGAGGACCCTGGGCAGGAGCAGAGGGGTGGGGAGGTGGGGTCACTGCCTGGGGACCCTCCAACCAGGGTCCCTGGGAACTCTGAAATTGACTCTGAGGATGCAGGAGTCTAGACCCCTTATAAACACAGAAGTACGACTATGTCCCCTCACCCAGGCCTCCCAGACACAAGCCCTGCATAGGTTCCAGGCTTTGGGTATCCCGCCGGAGGCTGGTGGTCAGCCCACCCACAAAAGTTGGTAGTCCAGCATATCCCCGGGTACCCAGGCATGGGGGAATCCGGCGCCAGGCCCTGCTCTGGCCGGGTACACCCCAGTCATAACTCACCAATGAGCACCTCCCACTTGCCATCTGTGGCCCTGGTCACCTCATACGCAGCCCTCATCTCTGACATGGCCACGCCACCCACGATGTAGATGATAAGCCGGGATCCTGTGCGTGTCTCCACGCCTGCTTTATTCTTGTGCCAATGGCCGAAGCGGGCGCTGTGTCGAGGGAGGTGGGCAGAGGTCAATTTGGAGGCCACCCCCCACACTCCCGTCACCCAATGGGTGCCTCTGTGTGGGGGCTGAATCCCCACGGCCCTCACCTGACAGCAGCCTGGGAACTGGGTGTGGGGGCGGGGGCGGACACGAAGGGCCACAGCTCTGTGTCAAGCCGGTCCTCCACGGCATCCTGGGGGCCGGAGACGGAGGCTTGGGAAAGGGCCTCAGGGGGTGGGGCCCAACGCCTGGAGCCCCTCCACCATGTGTCCGGGAGCCAAGGTCTTGGCAGACAGGTGCCACCATCTGCAGCTCCGGCCTCTTGGGGACCCAGGAGTCCAGGCATCCAAGGTCTATGGGGGTGGGGTCCAAGGCTGCTGGGCCCCCAGGCAGGTGGAAGGGATAGGACTCCCCCCACAGGGACAGCAGGCAGGAAGCTGGGACCTGGTCCTTTGGGATTCTTGATGCTCTGGGCTCCCAGGATGGGCAGCAGCTGGCACAGGGTGGGGAAGGGTAGACCAGGGGGCTTTCTAGGTGGCAGGGGAAGAGAATAGAGGGGGACAGAGGAGGGGTCTCTCTGCCACCCCAATTCCTCAAGTGCCTGCTTGGGGCCCCTCTGGTGGAGTAGATCGGATGTCATGGGGCACGCCCGTAATGAGGGATTTCTATAAGCCCCGAGGCTTGGCGCTGTGACTACGAAGGGGCTGAGTCGCTGCTTGGATGGGGGCAGGGGGAGGGAAGGTCCCATAGTCCCCACCCTCCCCGGGCTCGTCCCCACCAGCAGTACCTCCATCACATCCTTGATGACAGGGGTCCAGCGAGACAGCTGGTAGGTGGGCTCCGAGCGCTCCCTCCGCTGCAGCCGGCGTGGGGTCCCAGAGCCCTACAGCGGGGCGCAGCGGGACCCGTGGAGGAGGTGGGGAGAAGGAGGTGGGTCATAGATGGGGCTGGGGGCTCGTCTGGCTTGTGGGTGGTGCATACAAAGATGGAGAGACAGACAGAAAGACAGCATGAGAGAGTAAGGAAAAAGGATGAAGAACACAGAGAAACAGGGGAGCTGAGAGTTGGGGGCCAGGGGGCCAGCAGAGATGGGAGCCGGGTGAGAGGGGCCAGCCAGCCACCACCTAGCAGTGCAGGCGGGGTCAGGGGCAGCGGGGCGCGTAGCGCCAGAGAGAGACAGGAGAGGCTAAGCTGAGAGTCAGGGAAGGAAGCAGCTGTATGTGTCTGCTTTCCGGGGGCAGGGGTCCTCTGAAAGGTCAACTGTGTGCCCTCATGCCAATGCTGCGGACCCTGTTATCTGCGCCCGGGACTCAGGCCGCACGCCCCACACTGCCCCGCCACCAGGACCAGGGCTCTGACCACATCGCACCCCCTGGTTATGTGTCCCACTGCTGGGGACAGCTCTGGTGTCCCCTGGTCCCCATATCTGACCCTGCACAGTGCTCTCTGTCCCCCAAGGACCACACCGTGTCCCGTGTACCCCAGCCCTGGTGATATGCCCTCTGGCCCTGCGGTGCCAGGCTCTGATTCAATGCCCTCTCCCCGGCATCCCTAGGCCATTTGCCCTGCGCCCAGCTTCTGACCCGACAGCCTGCTTCCCAGCATACCACAAGGGTGCTGACAGTGCCGCCCAGCCGCTCCAGGTTCAGGATGATGCTGCTGTGCGCCTGCACGTTGGCGTGCTGGATCAGCTTGACCAGGTTTTCCTCACTCACGCCTAGAGGTGGATGGGATCCTTATGGGGAAGGTGGGACAGCAGGTGGTGGCCAGGAGGGTTCCTGGGCTAAGCGTGGGGGTGGCATGAGGGGCTGGCAGGGCTGTGGTGGGGGTGTCCTGCGGTTGGGAGGTCTTCATAAACAAGAGGGCCACTGAGGACAGTAGGAAGGGGAGTCCTAAAGTTAGAACTCTGGGTGGGGACCAGGAGGGGGCAGGGCGGGGGATCCTCTGGAATTAGTTGAGAGGAGTCATAGATAAGGCGGTCTCTGTGTCAGTGGCACTCTCATGTCAATGAGGGGACCCGGAGGTCGACGGAGGGGTATCTGTGGGATTTGGCCGGCCTGGGGAGTGGGGATATCCCACGCACTGGGGAACTGTGGGAATGGGAGCTTCCCAGGATCACTGGAGACCCCAGCGAATGGGGAAATCCCGAGGCCTTCCTGTGCTCCCACCCACCATTCCGCAGAACGATGTAGAGCAACAGGACCCGGATCTTGTCGTAGGCCGGCACTGCTGCATCCAGCAGCACGGGCACGATCAGCTTCATGGCGTCCTTGATCTTCTCGCCCTCTGCATCGGAGCCCATGGCCAAATCCTGCAGGGCGTGGGGACCAGCTGTCCTGCTAGCCACTACGGCCCAACAGGGCTGGGACATTCCAGGATCCTTGGCAGGAACTTTGGGCCCGCTTCCTCCTCTTTAGGTCTTGGAAGGTCCCACCGCGTCCGCCATAGGCCCCCCCTCCCCCAACCAGGTGCCACCTCCCCGCAGGCCCCGCCCCTCATACAGATCTTTTTTCCCTAACCCCCCGCAGGCCACACACCCGTCCCAGGCGGCCCGTACCTGCTCCACACCGCACAGTTTCTCCACAGAGCCCTTAAAGCGCTTCATGCAGTCGTTGGCTAAATTCAGGTGCGTGGAGTACTGCGGGGTGGGGTGACAGAGACCACTTCGAGGCCGAGAGTCAGGGTGGGGGGAGAAGCGGGGGAGTAGGGGTGGTGCGGAAGGGCGGACAATGGGGGTTCCCCACCCGCGCTCACCTTGCTCAGCTCCTTCTGGTACTGCGGCATCTTTTTCAGTATGTGGGACAGGTCTTTGATGTTGGCCTGGGGCAGGAGGGGTGTGAGGCCAGGCCCCGCCTCCCGAGGTCCCGCAGCCGGATGGAGGCCCCGCCCCCGCTCTGCGGGGAGCCGGCTCTCCTTCCCGGCAGCGCGTCCGGCCCGCCCCCTACCTTGTCCGTGGACAGCCTCTTGCTCTCACAGAATGTCTTCAGAAGCTCTGGGACCCTCCTGGCAGTAAGGGCGGGCAGAGGTGAGGTTGGCGAGGTGGTGTGGCGGCAGAATGGGGAGGGGTCAGAAGTCCCTAGAGCAGGCCTCGTGCAAGCTTGCTCTGGGAGGACACCCGGGAGTTGGGCTGTGGGGTGTGGCTTGCAGAGGGGCGTCTCACCGAGACCCAAAGGGCAGGACTGGGCCACAGTGCGGGAGGAGAGGGTGCGGTGGGGACTGTGGTGCAGAAGGGGCGCCCCGCCCCCTCCCCATGTGCGCACTTGGACACGTCCGCGATGTGCATGTGCCGCAGCTCCAGCCACAGGTCGTCATCCTCGTCCAGCAGCACGGCCTTCTCACGGGCCTCGGTCAGTCCTGTGGTTTCATACCTGCAGGAGGAGGTGACACGAGGCTCAGGGGAACTAGCCAAGGACCAGGCACCCGGGTCCGCGGTGAAGGCGGGGGTGAGTCTAGGGTCCACCCACTTGTACGTGTCCTGCTCGATGTCCAGCAGGTCATAGGCCATGGCCTGGAACGTTAGCTCATGCAGCAGTGGGGACACAAGATCATGAGCCCGGTCCATGATTAGTAGCTGTGAGCGGGTTTTTTCAGGGCCCTGGGGAAGAGGGGCAGGAATGAGGACACTGACCCTGTCCCTAACTGGGACCTCGCCCCAACCTCCCCGGGACACCTCACCTCGCCCAGACTGGGAGTGTGTGCCTTGAAGGCGTTCAGCTTGGCCAGGACAGCATGGGCCAGCTGTGCCATGTCTTCTGGGCCCCTGGGGGTGGGGCGAGCAGACACGGGTTCTCAGGACATAGGGTTGGGGAGAGCCAGGCACAGACTGGGGGTGTCAAGGATGGGGTTAGGGATGGGAGTTAGGGGTTAGGGATGGGAGTCAGACCAGGGTGAGGACCAGGGCTGGGAACAAAAGTGAGGTTAAAGGTTGGATGCAGGATGAGGTCAAGGTCAGGGGGCAGCATGGGGTGGGGTCCCCACTTTCGGTAGCGGATGGCCGGGTACTCCTGCAGTGTGGTACACAGTGTGGCGATCTGCTGGGCCAGTGCCTCCAGCTGCCGTGTCCGCTCCTCGGCCCGGTAGGGACAGTAGAGGTTGTAGGTGCTGTAGGGGGCATCCAGGGAGAACACCTGGGAGGCACAAGGGCCAGAGCCGCCGCTGTCGGGGCACAACTGCCCAACTTCCTGCCTGGGACGTCCCCGGGTCCCCAGAACCGGCTCGGCCCTCCGCGAGGCGGGACAAACTCCAGCCAATGCCCGAGGGAGGGGGTGGGGCAATGCCCCAGCCTCCACCCCCTTGGGCGGCACCACCCAGAGGCCTGCGCTCCGCTGCCCCCTGCAGGCGCCCAGAGGGACAGAACTCCAGGGGCCCACAGTCGTCTGCGCTGTCCCTTGGCTCTCCCTTCTGACTCGGGGTGGTCATGGACTCCCACACTCTGCCCGGGACTAGCTGGGGCTGTACCTGGGCTTCGTAGGGGAGGAAAGCAAGGTGGATCTCTTTCAGCGTCTTCACCACCTTTGCCACACGGGAGCGACCCAGTTCATTGAAGAGGGGCTCCGGACAGGCTGGGGGTGGGGAGGTGGGGCAAGATGGGGCATCAGGCCAGAGGGGCCCTCGTGCTCCCTCGCCCCTACCACCCACGCGCTTCCTCCTCACTCACTGTCGGTGAAGAAGATATGTGCTGCTTTGTAGATGAAGGTTGGGGTCCTCTGGAAGTCTGCGATTAGGGCGTGCACCGACTGGGAAAGGCAGATCACTTTCTAGGCCTGGTCCTGTGCCTGCAGACACTTCCGGGCTCTGCCCCTGCCTCCCAGCCGCTGCCTGTTCCCACACACACGTGTAGACATGCAGACACGCACGCGCACCTACACCCACCCACACGCACTCTCTCGCTCCTGTAGGCACCTTCTCCGTGGGGCTCAGCAAATAAATGGCCTCCAGGCTGGGGATGGGCTCTCGACGTTTGTTGATGTCTTCAACAACTAGTAGAAACAGAGAAAGGAGGCATTCATGGGTGCCCAGGGACAGGGGGAGTCTCAGACTGGCAGTTGGACACTTGCAGAGGAGGGTCAGATGTTGGGGGGTGCTGCGTTCCTTACGGGTCTTATGCAGGAGGTGAACACCCATGGGTCACAGCTAAGAGCTACCTGGGCAGGGTTCTTTACTTTCACAGACCCTGGGGTCCCCCAAGAGAAAGTTATGCATTCTGGGGGTCCCTATTGAGTTCACCCTCAGGGTCCTACACAGCATTCTACACACAGTGGGGGAGGCTGACCCCTTAGGGGTGGCAGCTAGGGAGTCCTTGGTGGGAGGTCGCTCACCACAGACTCCCACACTCAGGTGGGGGAGGGTCACACCCTCAGGGCTGTCTATGCAGGAAGCTGCACACTTAGAAGTTCTGGGCAATCTGAAGGCATCCTACCCTTGGGTCCCATCTATGCAGCAAGGCCTGGGGGTGGGGTGGTATTCACTCACGGGTGACGCCCTCATCTACGATGTCTGACATCTTGCAGCAGGATGATAAGATGTGCATGCTTGGGTGGTCCATGATGAGCACCTATCCGGATGGATGGATAGATGGACCCACAGATAGACAAATGGGTAGTAGAGGCCACCACTGCCCATGAGGTGGGGGTGGGGCAGTGGGCAGGACTGAGAGTTCAAGAGCTGGCTGAATGGGAGGACCTAGGACCCAGGACCCCCCACACACACACTCCACACCTGTGGACCAGAAGCCTCTTCAGGGTGTTCTTGGGGGTCTCATATTCAGGGTTCCCCATAAGGGTTTGGACAAGGCATTCTGCCTCACCCCTACCTTCCACTCCCCATCCTTTTTGACGCTCCGAATGACTCCGGTCAGAATTTCTGCACAAAAGGGAGGGGTGGGCTCAGGATGCTACCCCCTCTGTCTGTCCCCACCACGTCCCCAAGCCTTCTGGGCCCGGGGGCTGGGCCTCCATCTTCATTCCTATTAACTCCTCCCCCCAGTCCCAATTTACAAACAAATAAACTGAGGTTTGGAAGAGTACAGGTGAACGGCCTAAGTGCCCTCAGTACCTAAGTGTCTGAGTGCCTGGGGCATAAGCAGCCCCTCAGTAAATGAGCTTTCGATGTCCAGTAACCTAAGGCCAGGCTTGCATATATATTCACCTGCCTCCAGAGCTGTTATCAGCCTCCCCATCTGCTTGCTCCCTCGAGTTTCCCTGGTGTGTAGGTTTCAGCTAGAACCCCACCCCACCTTATTAGCTTTCCCTGGACTAGAATGCAGGAGCTCTGGCCCCCTACTCTGAGGCGCTCCTAGCTGTGGTCATCACCCAACCTCCGGCCTCTGTTTCCCCATCTAGAAACTGGCATCAGTGGTTTTCCTGTCTCCCCGTTAACCCCAGTGTAGGAGTTTCCTTTTTCAGTTGGGATGCTGCAGGCTTGAGCCACACTCTGCCTTGCCCAGCGGAGGGAGGAGGAAGGGACGAGGTGCCCCCGCCTGGCCAGTGTCATGTCCAATGTTATCAGGACGGCCAGGGCGGAAGGAGAAGCTGAAGTCGGAACTGCTCGAGGTGGGGGAGGGGCGACCTCCACCCCGTCCCGCAAGAACCGCTGCCCGTGCGGCCCGGGCGCCTGGGTCTTCACAATGCGTGGGGCTTCGGGGCACAGAGCAAGGAGGAAGGCGTCCCCCAGCCCTGGACCTGGACAGGGCCCTGGACATGCCCCCAGAGCACTCATTCCACCTGGGGTCGCTGACAAGCGCACTCAGCCCGGCCCCAGCCCCCATGAGACCCAGGAGTGTGCGCGTCAAGCTGTGCTTCCGCAAAGCCGGCACCTTAGAGAGCCCAGGAGCCCGAGCCCCGGCGCCTGCCTACGCCACCTTAGCCCGATTGCCTTGGGTCCCCCGGAGACCAGTCCCCAAAATTTGTAACGTTGGGACACGGGAGAGGCGGGGCGTCCAGCCGGGACCAAGTCCCCGCCCGCCCCCCTCGAGGGTTAGTTGCTCAACGCCCAGTCCGGCTCCCAACTCCCCGGCATCGGAGTCTCAGGGTCCCTGCGCCCCGGGCTCCCGCCCCCCAGGGGACGCACTCACTTTCCCCCACGACGGCCTTCAGCCCCGAGGGCGCCATCTTCCCCTAGGGGCGCCGCCGCTTCCGCGTCTGTCCCCAGGTGGGGGCGTGGCCCCGCGCGTCACCCACGTGGACCGCACCCCGCGGAGCCTCGCCCCGCCCCCCCGCGCGCCTGGCCCGGCCGCCCGTGTGTCCACGCAGACAGGCACCCAGTCGCCGCCGACGATACGCCCGCAGACGTGAGCTCAGCCACACTCCCGCTGCTTGCGTGCAGCGAGCAAGTGGTATCGCAGGGTCACAGCCCCTTAATTTTCCCCAGGCACGCCACCACGCTGCCGACGTTTCTCCATGCCCGAGGGAGGCTGTGTGCTCACCCGGGCCGCGGGGCCGCAGACCCGGGACCCTCTTACCTTCTATACTCCAGGGTTTGTCAGCAGCAGCAGGTTGGGCGACTCAGGAGGTGGCCTGGAAAGGGAGGGTTGGAGCTAAGCCAGCACTCGCCCTGTGTCAGGGACCTGCGCCCAGTTCTCACTGGATCCACCTAGAGACCGTGATAGGGAATGCGGGTGCAGACACGAAACCGCCCCGACTCTTCTCCAAGTCCACATGAGGAGTAGCAGTAGACCTACTGGGAGATGAAGCAGGAGTCTGTCCCTGGAGGACTGCCTGTTACTGCCTTGCGCTCACCAGGTGCACACACACTCCCACGGGTGGACAATCATGTGGATGTAGTGGTATGCTCAACCAGTGCTCACACACACGTAAATTTCAGTTCACTCCTGACTCGAAACTGCAGGGCCTGCTCCGGCTATGTGCCAGCCACGGGCTGGTACTTTGTCACATACAGGGCATAACCCAGCAGCACCCACGCAAATGAGGTCTCACACAAGGTGCACCCATGCAGTTAGGTGGGCAGCGCAGTAGGGAATGAGCTTGGGGAAGCGCTGGGGTGGGGTGAGGGTGGTGGAGGCCCAGCAGAAGGTGAGGCTGGAGGGGCCAGATTTGCAAGGGATTGAGAGGTCCCTGGCCACAGATTTCCACTGCTAAAACTGCAACAGTCCGGGTGGACCAGGACAGTTGGCCACCCTAGGTAGGAGTTATAGTTTTTCCTGCAGTTTCCATTTTCCTTTTAAAAATTTTATTTAACTTTTAAAAAATAAGGTACATACAATAAGATACACAAACCTTAGTGTACAGCCCGATGAATTTTGAGGTGTATACACGCATGTGACCATCCCCCAGCTCAAGATATCGAACATTCTCACAAGCTTTTCCCCCCTCACCTGTTTCCCCCACTCCCACCATAGAAACCAAGTCTTTCACAGCTTTGAGATGTAATTCACACACCACACAACTCACCCACCGAGTGTTCAGGACAATGGCTTTTAGCATACTCAGAGTTGCACATCCCCTGCCAGTCCATTTTAGGACATTCCCCGTACCCCTGGGTGTTTGGGATTTCTCCTGAGGACAATGGGGGCCAAGGAAGAGTACTGAGCAGGGGGAAGGGGACTCCTGCAGCTCCGGGGTGGATGGATGGAATGCAGGGCAAAGGGAAGCCTGGAGACTGTGAGGAAGCCAGGACCTCCGCGAGCTTCTCAGCCTGTCTCCTGGGGGTGACAGTCTGTAGGGCCTGCCACCTCCCACTATACCTGAGTGACCAGGACCTTGTGCTCTTCATGGCTGAATGCATCCTGCCCAATCCCTGAAAAGAGTTTTGTTGCAAAAAACATATACTGCAGTCCTAACCCCTAGTATCTCAGAATGGGACCTTACTTGGAAATAGGATCCTTGCGGACACGATTGGTTACGATGCAGTCAGAGTGCAGTAGGTGGGCACCTAACGTAGTATGACCGGTGCCCATATCTTATGACAGCCACGTGAAGGCAAGGACGCACGGGGAATGTGTGATGACAGAGGGAGAAACGGAAGTACTGCAGCTCAAAGCGGCGGAAGACCAAGGACTGCGGGCTGCCGCTAGAAGCCAGGGAAAGGCAAAGGATTCTCCCCTAAGGGCTTCAAGGAGTGTGGCTCCGCCCACACCTCGAGGTCGGACTTCTGGCCCCCAGAATGGTGGCGACAAACGTCTCGGGCCCTAAACCACCCAGTTTGCGCTGCTTTGTTAAGGCAGCCCCGGAAAGCGAGTATATCCGTGGAGGAAGACACCACCTTGGCACTGAGGACTTGGGGCTGTGAGGAGGGTGTGGATGTGGGCCCTGGATGGGGGAGGGCTGACGGGGAGGAGGCCCAAGTTCGGCGTTTGGGCAGGGCCAGTGACAGCGCAGCCTGTTTATTCCGGGAAGAAACTTTAAGTAGTTTCCAGAAAGGCATGTTGGGGAGTGGAGTGGGTGCAGGGGGAAAGGGGGGTTCTCCCAGAGCACTGAGGAAAAGTCAGTAACTGCTCAGGGGTGGGGTGGGGCCGGGTCTTTCTTCCTTCCCTCCAGCCCCTGGGAGTCCAGCCTCCCATCCCTAGTCCCAGGCACTGGGGTCAGTCCCACAGCTCAGAGGGGACACCTCCACTTCGCATTGGTGGCAAGGAGACAGGAGATCCAGACCTTTTCATCTTGGGGCCTGTGGTGGGCAGCCAGATGCAGGCGCAGTGAGGAGGCGCAGCCAGGAGACAGGGGGAGCTGGGCTGGCTGGTGGTTCAGGGGTCCTCAGGTCCAGCTTCCCCTTCCCCTACCACCCGCAGGCAAAACCTTCCTGCACTGCTTTTGCTGGTGGGCCGCGGACCCCGCCTGACCTGCTGTTGGCCTGTCCCCTCCCAAAGCAGCCCAGCTGGACCCTGCTCCCCCGTGAGGACACCGCTCTGGCCTGCCGCTGCCACACCCGTCCCGAGAGTTCTCGAGACTCAAGGGAGTCTTGCTGGGCCAGCCAAATCCAAATGCAGGTCACCTGCCTTCTACGCCTTCAGCAGCCCTGGCACTGAGCTACAGAAACAATTATCTGGATCATCTTTATGGGGCTTACGCTTGGGTGGGAGCAGATGGGATGTGAGCTGGGGATTTGGGGCTGGGTACCACTCCCCCCCACATCTCAGTCTGTTATAGAGCCTTGTCTGGCCCAGGGCCGGGGCCAAGGCCAGTGGAGAAGTGGACGGGGCTCAGGGACCATGATGGACCAGGAAGGGGAAGTGGACGAGGGCTCAGCCCCCTGCATCAAGGTAAGCCAGCCCCACCCCCTACACCCCAACTCACAGGCCCATGAATGACAGGACTAATAAGTTTGTAGGGCACCTAATTAGCAGCCGAGTCTCCTGGGACCCCTGGCCCAGTTGCCACCCAAGGAGGTGCTGGTGGGCCTGAGGGGTGGAGTGCCTAACCCAGCCCCAGGGCAGAGGTCAGGGATCTCAGTGCCGACCCCAGGAGGTGGGGGGGGTGCTGGGGCTGGGGGACAGCCCCTGGGATGTTTCGCTGTCTTGTGTCCCAGCCCCCAGGCCACCCTGCAGTCAGGCCCCAATTTAGGACATTGGGAGGCCCGCGCCAGCAGCCTCTCCCTTGGGCAGCACCACGTGAAGGCGCCCTGCTGGCTGGGCGGCTGGGGCGGGGGGCCAGGACTGGCAGGGAGGCTCAGGTCTCATTTGGAGCAGCCGTGCAGAGCGGCACCTGGGCCAGGACCATGGTGAGAGCTGAGGAGGGGTCAGGGTGGAGGCCGGTTGGTGTGGAGGGGAGGGGTGCTCAGCTGAACTGAGTGTGTCTGGCTCCCAGGCGGGCTCCCCAGACCAGGAGGGCTTCTTCAACCTGCTGAGCCACGTGCAGGGGGACCGGATGGAGGAGCAGCGCTGCTCTCTGCAGGC
Organism: Manis javanica; assembly: GCF_040802235.1. Lineage (NCBI taxonomy): Eukaryota > Metazoa > Chordata > Mammalia > Pholidota > Manidae > Manis > Manis javanica. The sequence goes on along the minus strand of NC_133168.1, from coordinate 95,466,242 downwards.
AGGGCCAAGCCCGACCTCCGAGCACGGTGAGAGTGGGTGGGGGAGTGGGGTGGTGTGGACAGGGCAGGGTGAAGGAGTCCATGGCGAGTGGCCATCTGGGGGGCGGGAGGGTCTGTGGGCAAGAGCCTATCTGAGAAAGCGAGCAGGCACCTGGGGGCACATATGCTTGTGGGTCTTGGGGCAGGGTGGGGGGTGGGGAGAGACAGGCATGCATCCTGGAGAAAAGGAGTGGTGGGGGAGGGGTGGCCTGGGGGCTCCAGCCAGGCTGTGTTCCCCGTGTATGTGCTCATACCCACAAATCTCTGCTCCAAGCAGAGAGTGTCCCCGCACCAGAGATGGACAATCTCATGGACATGCTGGCCAATACCCAGAGCCGCCGCATGGATGACCAGCGTGTGACAGCCAGCGCCCTGCCTGGCTTCCAGCCCATAGGCCCCAAGGTAGGACATTCTGCTGGGGCTGCGGAGAGACCAGCCAGGCCCCCACCCCCACGAGGAGTGAACGTGCCCCCTAGGGATGAGTGCCTGGGAGGATTACCCCGCCCTCCCCTTCCCCAACCGAGTCCCCTGCGAGTCCCTGGGACCCAGCCAATTTCAGACTGGAGAATGAAAGTCCAGACAGGGCTGGGAGGGGCCCAAGGTCATGCATGGGAACGTTAATGTTGGAGCCCTGGCTGGATCACATGGCTCCTGCCCTTACATCTCAGGCTCCAGGGAGGCCAGAGAGAACAGACCCCCTTCGTGGGAAGACACCCCACAGAGGTGTCCGAGCTCCTGCACAAGATACACCCCCCCATACGTTCACAGGTGTCTATGTCACACATACACACAGCCTGGGTTCTGATCAAGACCCCAAGACCCACCACTTCACACCCAAATACCCTCCTAAATGTTGAGTGACTATGGTACGTAGAAGCTTGACAGGATCCTACCTGCACCTCCCCTCCAGTGCATGTGTCACCCCTAGCGGACTCTGCCCTTGACCCCTGCCTCTGGCTGACCCCTCTCCATCCACAGGATGGAGTGCAGAAACGAGCCGGGACCCTCAGCCCCCAGCCCCTCCTCACCCCTCAAGACCCGACTGCTCTCAGCTTCCGTCGGAACAGCAGCCCCCAGCCCCAGACACAAGCCCCCTGAGGGCCTGAGCCGCTCTGGACCCCACTTGGCCCTTGAAAGCAGACAATAAAACACTTCCACGAGCAACAAGGAACTGCGTGCGTGTTATTTCACGGATGGAGGGGCTAGGGCACTGGCACTTGGAGGGCTCAGGAACTCTTGTCGGGCAGCACGAAGGAGCTTCTCCTCCCTCTGCTTCCGTATCCGCATTTTGAATTCTTCCAGCTCTTGGCGCTGGGGATGGGAAAGGGGGTGGAACAGGAAGGAAGGAGGGGGGCCCACATCTCAGGGCCTGGACCCCTCTCCCACCACCCTACCCCCTCCTCCCCCAGGCCACGGCTTCAGAGTTCAGTGTCTGCCCTGGAGGCCCTGTGCCAACCGCAACCAGCATCCAGGAGGGCTCAGCTTCATCCTTCAGGGGGAGAGCAATTAAGGAACCATATACCCTTCTGCTCTCTGTTTTCTGCTCACAATTGAGGGTAAAGTGTTGATTCAAACTCATCAAAGCCACAGGGATCCAGGCACCTCCATCCCCATCCCTCTGGTGGGAGCAACAGCACCTCACTTACCTGGTCCTCCTTCTCAGGTGGCCATAGCTCCCTCTGTGGAGACAAAGGCACAGCTGGAGGCACAAGCCAGGAGCCTCTAGCACCCCACAGCCAGGAAAGGGTTGGCTCACAGGAGGCAGACACTGGTCTCCAGCAGGCTGGCGGCCCATGCCCCGCTCCCACCGTGTGGAACGAACCCGTGAGCACTGTCCCTATGCCCACCTTGCGCTGTATGACATAGTCCTCAAACCACTCGGCCTGATTGGCAATCCAGAACATGGCCACAGGGAAGGTGAGGTACAGTGTCATCTGGAAGGGCAGGGGGCTGGATGAACAGAGGCAGGGATAATCCCCCTTCTCCAATGTGCAGAACCTGGAACCCAGCAGCGCGTCCTCGGGGTTCCCGAAGAACCCCAGAACTCCCACCAAGGTACAGAAGCTTCAAATACCTTAAAGTCTTGCCACCATAATCCAAGAGACCTTAGTCTTGAAAGCCCCCTCCGAATCCGGGAGACTCTCAAAGACAGACACACGCGCACACACACTGGCCCCCAGGAACACAAGGGCTTCTACTACAATCAAAGGCATCTCCCTGAGAACTTATTATCCGCACCCCCACCCTCACCCAGGCAGATCCCGGGAGCACACCCAAATCTGGGGGGCCTCATTCTTGGAAACTATCCCCCTAAATCAAGGAGTCTCCCTTTCAGGGACACACACACACACACACACACACCCTGAGCCCGCGAGCTCCCCCTGGGTCTGCAGCTTTCCTTTCAGATCTCTCCTCTCTTGGAGGCCTTTCCTCATATCAGCCCTCCTGGGGTCCCCTAAGCCAGCGCCCCCTCCGCTGGGCTTCCACCCGTAAGTCCCTCTCAAATCTCAGGGGCTTTCTCCCCAGAGAGCCCTCTCTCAAAGTGCCTGCTTTTCAGAGCTTCCTCCCTCAGATCAGCAAGACCCCGCGCCCAGCCTCCCATCCGCTCCGTTGTGCACTGACCCGAAACACCTCCAGTTTCACCCCCATCTCGCTTCTCCTACGCTACAAAGCCGCTTCCGCCCAAAGCCAATGCTCCCGGGCTCTCCGACGGAAGTTGATTGGTCGAGGAGCCCCGGGTGAGGTCATCTCGGGGAGCCTCTATCCTGCTCCCCGTCTCCCGCGCGCTCCAAGTGAAAGTCAACAACACTGGCAGCAAGGTCGGAAAGGGATCAGCCAATAGGAAGGAGGTCTGACTCGAAAGGGCGGGTCTTCGGCGGGAGACGTCATTGTAACGCGACTCCCGCGCGTGCCTGGAGAACCAGGAAAGTGGTAGTGATGGCGCGACTCTTGCGGCCCGAGCGGTCGGACCTTGTCTTCGTGAGTCCGGGGCAGGGTGGGGGGTGGCCGGTGTGGGTGCACCAGGGCTTGGGTGCCGTAGGGAATGGGAGTCTGGCCTCCCCGGGGATCTAGGCCAATGCTATGTCAGCCTGCGGGCAGGAGGACCCTAACGAGCCCGAGAGCGGACTGTGAGAGGACCAGGATGGTTAGGAGCAAAGGGCCAGTGCCAGAGCTCAGGTGGCCTGAGTAAAGAGCTGCCGTCGCGGTAGAGGGCTTGAAGTGACAGGCCTGGGGCGGAAATGGGACATGCGGGGAACGGAAGGGGAACGGAAGTTCACGTGAATCTTCAGAGACTGGTAGCGTCAGAGTCAGTAAAGGCATGGGTGGCCGGAACATTATCAGATAAAAAATCAAGTCATTAACTCAAAAGCTAGAAATGATCAAGCTTAATGAGGAAGGCATGTTGAAAGCCGAGATAGGCCTGCTGAAGGTAGGCATCTTTGGCCAGACATCCAAGTTGTGAGAGTGCAAAGGAAAAGTTCTGGAAGGAAAGTAAAAACGCTACTTCAGTGCACACACGAATAAGAAGAAAGCAGAACAGCCTTATTGCTGATGTGGGGAAAGTTTTCTAGGTCTGGATATAAGATCAAGCCAGCCACAACATTCCCTTAAACCAAAGCCTAATTAATCTACAGAGCAACGCCCTAACTTCAATTCTATGAAGGCAAGGGAGGTGAGGAGGCTGCAGAAGAAAAGCATGAAGTTAGCAGAGGTTGGTCATAAGATTTAAGTGAGGAAGCCCCCTCAAAACAAAGAAGTGCCAGGCAATGCAGCAGGTGCTGATGTGGAAGCTGCAACAGGTCATCCGGAAGCTCTAGCTAAGAGAATTAATGAAGAAGGCTGCACTAAACAGATTTCCAATGTAGACAGAACACCCTTGTATTGGAAGAAGACACTGTCTGGGGCTTTCATAGCTAGAGAGGAGAAGTCAGTGTCTGGCTTCAAAGCACAATGAGGTTTCCTTTATTCATTGTCACACCTCCAAGTTCTGGGGCAGAGTTGAGCTAGACTGGCTAGTGGGAGCCTGAGGTGCCAAAGGCCTGGTGTCCAGAAAGAGGCATGCTGTAAGGAGGCAAGTCATGGTGTGCAGGACAGAGGCCTGGCATCCTAAGTAATCTGGTGATTTGGGCCACTAGGGAGTTGGTGGCTCGATTTGGAAGGCAAAAAGAGAGATGTCTGGGTGACAGTCTCATGTCTGGCCTAGAACCCTGTGACTGAGAGGGCACCATCTGGGTCAGATTGCAGGGGAGTAGAATTCTGCGGGGTAAATGTCTGGACCAGAGTCCTGGCATCTAGGCTCTGCTGGTGGGCACTGGGATGCGGGAGTCGGTGTGGGTCTGGAGTTTGTAGCGAAACAGTGCTGCTTTCAGGCTGTGAACACAGATCTTTCTTCTCCCCATTTCCTGCCTTGCAGGAGGAAGAGGACCTCCCCTATGAGGAGGAGATCATGCGGAACCAGTTCTCTGTCAAGTGCTGGCTCCGCTACATCGAGTTTAAACAAGGTGCCCCGAAACCCAGGCTTAACCAGCTGTATGAGCGGGCGCTGAAGCTTCTGCCCTGCAGGTGGGAATGGCCCTGGCCAGTAGGCCCCAAGTGACTGCTCAGTGTTCCCCACCACTGAGTGTACCTCCCCTGATAGATCAGCACACCTTCTCTGATGTCCCCGTCTATTCCCACATGTTGAGACTCGTCACCCGTCCCCAGGCCCCTTCTCCCAGCGTTTGCCTCATCGGGCAAGGCAAAGGGTTGTGGGCTCCACATAACTGACCAGTCACTGTCTTTCGCCTGCCCCCATGCTCCAGCTACAAGCTCTGGTACCGCTACCTGAAGGCACGCCGGGCACAGGTGAAGCATCGCTGTGTGACCGACCCTGCCTACGAAGATGTCAACAACTGCCACGAGAGGGCCTTTGTGTTCATGCACAAGGTGGGGGCTGGGCCTGGGGACACACGGGGAAGAGGGGCTCAGAGTCCATTGGGGTGTTCGAGTCCAGGGTTGGAATCCTGTTGCCTCTGCACGTGAAGTTGAGCTAACAGCGTTCCTGGTGCCCTCTTAGTCGGGGGACATCTGGTGTCTGTGTGGTCTGGCCTTGGTGCCTGCAGCTGAGACCTGCCTGCCTCTCCCCATGCCTCCAGATGCCACGTCTGTGGCTAGATTACTGCCAGTTCCTCATGGACCAGGGCCGCGTCACGCACACCCGCCGCACTTTCGACCGTGCCCTCAGGGCATTGCCCATCACCCAGCATTCCCGGATTTGGCCTCTGTACCTGCGCTTCCTGCGCTCTCACCCTCTGCCTGAGACAGCTGTGCGAGGCTACCGGCGCTTCCTCAAGGTAAGCCCCTGGGGTGAGGCCCGTGGGCCAGCTCCCGGATCTGGGGTTTCTAGACACTGGCTCTGGGCTACCAGCCCCGTGCAGGATGGCAGCTAACAGACAGGTTATAGGAAAAAAAGCTCCTTGAGACAGACAGGACTCGGTCTGTGGTTGGTTGATTTACTCGCCAAATAGTTTGCTAGCACCTGCTCCACATCAGGCACTGAGACAGGAGCTGGGGACTGTGTGACACAGACAGTCCCTGCCTGCCTGTGTGGAGCTTTCACTCTAACTGCAGAGATGGATGCGTGTGGGCTGACTGCACAGAGCAGAGTGAGGCCTCAGCCATGTGAGAGCAATGATTGGGGCATGAACCGGGTGTAGAACAGGCAGGGCTGAGAGTCGAGCAGAAACAGTGGGATGGGGCACAGTTTTCTCAAACTCAGAATGTCCAATAGGCTTCATGAACTCCTGAGCGCAGTTGCTGTTTAGGGCAGGGGCATGTGGTGAAGCTAGGCTTGGGCTGAGCAGGCTGGGCCACCGGTGTCCGTGCCACAGCAGCAGCCAGCACTGGGACTGGACCAGGGGCCCAGGCTGGGCACCTACTCCACCCGGGTGGGCAGGGCCGCCTCTTGCCAGGACGGTGGCAGGCGGCTGACAGGAGGCCCAGAGTCTCTGAGTGGGAGGGGGCGTGGCAGTGTTGCCCTGCAGCCCCACTGACTGCTGAGGGGGGTCGGTGGGTGCCCAGCTGAGCCCTGAGAGTGCAGAGGAGTACATCGAGTACCTGAAGTCCAGCGACCGGCTGGATGAGGCCGCCCAGCGCCTGGCCACCGTGGTCAATGACGAGCGCTTTGTGTCCAAGGCCGGCAAGTCCAACTACCAGGTGGGCCTGGGGGGCACCCACTACTGGCTGGAGGGCTCTCCCTGTTGGGGACTGAGACTGAGCCTCCTTCCCGTGGCCCTGCAGCTGTGGCACGAGCTCTGTGACCTCATCTCTCAGAACCCGGACAAGGTGCAGTCACTCAATGTGGATGCCATCATCCGCGGGGGCCTCACCCGCTTCACCGACCAGCTGGGCAAGCTCTGGTGCTCGCTGGCCGACTACTACATCCGCAGCGGCCACTTTGAGAAGGTGCATGGGCTCGCACTCTTCTGGGTGGGGCGGGGTCTCCCTCCAGTGCCCTGCAGTGACACGTGTGAGCAGAAACCACCTGCCATTTGTGCGCACACATGTGCCCTGCATGTTTGCCTTCCTGAGGGTAAGAGGCGGCACAGCTCAGATTCTCCCGGGCCGCATGGCCTGAGGCCCGTTAAACCACGGTGTCCTCATCAGCAAAGTGAGAGGGGCAGTCGCTCCTTCACCAGGGAGGATGCAGATACTCGACGTGAGGGTCACTCCTGAGGTGCTGGGGTTACTGTCAGAGTCCACGTTAGTGTGCACTGTGTGGGCCGGTGGGGTGGTAAGCTCAGGATGGGGGAGTGTGCGGAGCTCTGACAGATCCCCAGAGGGGCTGCCTGGGGCCTCAGGGAATGGGGGAGCCCTGCAGGCTGAGGAGGGGCTGGCCATATCTTGCCGGGGATCATGAGCATGACAGAGGCATGACCAGGGGTGTGTTTGACAAAGACTCCTCATGCTGCTATCTTTAAACAGAATGCACAGGCCAGTGGACGGGAGCTGGGTACTGGGCAGAGGCCGTGGGGCAGGGCTGGCCAGGTCCAGGAGTGGGGGGGTGGGGCCTAGGTTTGGCAGGGGCAGGGGGGACTGAGAGAATGAGCTGGAGAAGCAGGCATAGGCCGGCACTGAGGGGATCCTTTGAGCAACAATTGAGTCCTCTGTGGCCAAGCTGGGTCCCTGCGGGGTGAACCTGTGTGGGCATGGAGGGTAGTCACCTGTTCCCTTTTGCTTGGTGACAGGCGCTTTACACGCCTCCCTTGAGCCTCACTGTCAGTTTGCTGAGGGGGTGCCTAGGCCCTCAGGTGGCTCCAGCAGAGTAGGGCGGCAGGGGACCACTCCTGTGGCCGTGCAGGGCCCCCCTGCTCAGGGCCTGATGGGGCAGGGCAGGCCTCGGGGAGGCCCTGCAGGGCTTCTGACTCAGGGTGGGTGCCGAGGCCAGTGCTGCTGGGTTCCCCGTGTCCATGCCAGTGGGCACATGGCCTCTGTGCTGCCGGCGCTTTCCTCTCAGCCCTGCCCCTGCCCGCAGGCTCGGGATGTGTACGAGGAGGCCATCCGGACCGTGATGACCGTGCGGGACTTCACCCAGGTGTTCGACAGCTACGCCCAATTTGAAGAGAGTATGATCGCAGCTAAGATGGAGACCGCCTCGGAGCTGGGGCGCGAGGAGGAGGGTGAGCCGCCAGGCAGTCTGGGCTGGTGCGGGGGTGCGGCCCAGGTGGCCCGGGGGGGCCCCGAGCCATGGTGTCTTGGGGGCAGTCAGGCCAGCAGGGAGGGGGCAGAGTGGGCAGTGCGGTTGGGCCCTTGGCGAGGAGCTGGGAGCTGGGATATAGCTCAGGCATGGGGTGCACGCTGGCAAGGAGGGAGGCCTGGGCGGATGGCAGAGGTGGTTCAGGAGGGCCTGGGCCAGAGCTTGGCAGGAAAGGCTGGCTGAGGGGACGGGTAGGGGCTGGAGGCGAGTCTGGGTCAGAGTGGGCCTGAGGTGGCCCAGGCGGTGCAGCAGGTAAATCTGCACGGCCTGGAGCCCTATGCCGAGGCCTGGAGACCGAGGCGGCTGGGTGCTGAGGCCTCACTCCTCCCTGGCCCCGTGGTGGTCCCAGACGACGTGGACCTGGAGTTGCGTCTGGCCCGCTTTGAGCAGCTCATCAGCCGGCGGCCTCTACTCCTCAACAGCGTCTTGTTGCGCCAGAACCCACACCATGTCCACGAGTGGCACAAGCGTGTGGCCCTGCACCAGGGCCGTCCCCGGGAGGTGCGTGGCGGCCCCGTCCCCACCTCCCTTGGCTGCAGGCCTGTCGGGCCTGACCCAGCCTGACCCAGCCCCTCCTGCCCAGATCATCAACACATACACGGAGGCAGTGCAGACAGTAGATCCCTTCAAGGCTACAGGCAAGCCCCACACGCTGTGGGTGGCATTTGCCAAGTTTTACGAGGACAACGGACAGCTGGACGATGTGAGTGCCGTGCCATGAGTGCATGGGCATGGGCCAGGGAACCCACAAGGCACACCCAGGGCCACGTTTGCGTGAATGTGCAAGCTCGTGCTCTCTCCTGGGTGGGCCTGGGCGGGCAGCGTCTTAGCCTGGCCTCCACCGCCCTGGCAGGCCCGCGTCATCCTGGAGAAAGCCACCAAGGTGAGCTTCAAGCAGGTGGATGACCTGGCAGGCGTGTGGTGTGAGTGTGGCGAGTTGGAGCTCCGGCATGAGAACTATGAGCAGGCCTTGCAGCTGCTGAGGGTAAGTGCGCGCCCAGCTGTGGTGGGGGCTGCGGGTGGGCGGCGGGCCTGGGACAGCCCCCGAGCACCCTCTCTGCCGCCTTCTCTTGGCAGAAGGCGACAGCACTGCCCGCCCGCCGGGCCGAGTACTTTGACGCCTCAGAGCCGGTGCAGAACCGCGTGTACAAGTCCCTGAAGGTGTGGTCAATGCTCGCCGACCTGGAGGAGAGCCTCGGCACTTTCCAGGTGAGCTGTCGCCAGCCTGCAGTGGGGGAGGGGCGGGGTGGGACCTCCACTATGCCCAGGACGCCCCACGAGCCCTGCCCCACCCTGCAGTCCACCAAGGCTGTGTACGACCGCATCCTGGACCTGCGCATTGCCACGCCCCAGATTGTCATCAACTACGCCATGTTCCTGGAAGAGCACAAGTACTTTGAGGAGAGCTTCAAGGTGAGGGGGCCGAGTTGGAGGTCCCAGACGGCACTGGGGGGGTGCTCGGGCTGCCCCGAAGGAGTGCCGCAGCGGGGGGCTGACGCAGCAGAGATGCATCACCTCCCAGTCCTGGAGATCAAGGTGCGGGCAGGGCTGGTCCCTCTGGGGCCTCTCTCCTTGGCTTGTAGACGGCCGTCTTCATGCCGTGTCCTCACATGGTCGTCTTTGTACACACTTCTGGTGTCTCTTTATGCGTCCCGATTTCTTATAAGGGTGCCAAGTCATGCCGGGTGAGGGTCCGTGCTGATGACCTCGTTTTAACTGTTCTGTCTTTGAAGGTGTTTTTTCTCGACCCTGTCATATTCTGGGTGCTGGGCATCAGGGCTTCCTCATCAACTTCAGGGGCACAGTTCAGCCTGTAGAGGCCCTGCACCCCACCTCTGTGTGTGTGTGTGAGACAGGAAGAGGGTGCCAGTGTAGGCGAGTGCAGGCCGTCCTCCCTGCCGCCCGCGTGAACATTGTAGGCCCATGGGATGCGTGCATGTGTGCATGTGGTGAGGCCCTGCCCACTGCCTGAGGGGTTTTGGTTGTACATGCAGAGACCATGAATGCACAGGGACGAGGAGGTTGGACACATTACCCACCACTGCCTGCCTGAGTGACCTAGGCCCAGGTGGTGACCTCTCCAGGGCACTGGCTGCAGCCACTGTGGGGCTGAGGACCCAGCCCTTCACCCGTGATGTCACCTCTTGGTGCCTTAGGACTAGTCCAGCCCTGCCCTTGGGGTCCTTGTGGTGCTGAGGGAGACAGGGCAGCATATGGCCCTGCTGACTGTGCCAGAATCACAGGGAGGAGCCCAGCCAGAGCGAGGCAGGGAAGGGGCCCTGGAAGACAGGGCAGTCTCCCAGCGGGTGGGGCTGGGCAGCCTCACCCCGTGGGCTCACACAGCATCCCTCCCGGGGCAGGCGTACGAGCGTGGCATCTCGCTGTTCAAGTGGCCCAACGTGTCCGACATCTGGAGCTCCTACCTGACCAAATTCATTGCCCGCTATGGGGGCCGCAAGCTGGAGCGGGCACGGGACCTCTTTGAACAGGCGCTGGATGGCTGCCCTCCCAAATATGCGAAGAGTGAGCTGGGTGGGCGGGCTGGGCACGGGCGCATGTGGGGGCAGCACGGCGGGCCGCCCGCCTGACCCCCTTGGTCTGGTGCAGCGCTGTACCTGCTGTACGCGCAGCTGGAGGAGGAGTGGGGCCTGGCCCGGCATGCCATGGCCGTGTATGAGCGCGCTACCAGGGCCGTGGAGCCCGCCCAGCAGTATGACATGTTCAACATCTACATCAAGCGGGCGGCTGAGATCTACGGAGTCACCCACACCCGTGGCATCTACCAGAAGGCCATTGAGGTGCCCGCCGCCAGGGGTGGGGGTGGTGTGGAGGGCACCCCAACCTGGAGCTGCCAGGCGGGAGGCTCTGAGCGTGCCCACGCATGGGGCTGGGAAGGGGCATTTGGGAAGCCCAGGGCCCAGCCTGGAGTGTTGGGGACGGCTTGCCTGAGCTCCCTCCTGCCGACGCCCTGCCCTCCCTGACGCAGCTGTCGCCCAGGTGCTGTCAGACGAGCACGCCCGGGAGATGTGCCTGCGGTTCGCAGACATGGAGTGCAAGCTTGGGGAGATCGACCGCGCCCGGGCTATCTACAGCTTCTGCTCCCAGATCTGCGACCCCCGGGTAGGGATGGCTGCCAGGGCAGGGGGGGCGCCAGGGCAGCTGCCGCCGAGTCCGCTAGCTCACGCACACGACCTGCCTGCCACAGACGACCAGTGCGTTCTGGCAGACGTGGAAGGACTTCGAGGTCCGACACGGCAATGAGGACACCATCCGGGAGATGCTGCGGATCCGCCGCAGCGTGCAGGCCACGTACAACACACAGGTCAACTTCATGGCCTCGCAGATGCTCAAGGTGTCGGGCAGCACCACGGGCACCGGTGAGCAGCAGGGGGCTGCCCCTGCCCAGCTGTCCCCTGGGTCAGGAGCCTCGGCACCCACCTCTGTGTCCCCATCCCGAGCCTGGGAACTAATGGCAGGCTGGGGACAAGTGGAGGGTGCCTGTTAGCACCCAGAGTGAGGTGGGTGGAGGGGTCGGTGTGGCGCAGGTGGGCGTCTGACCCCCTCACCCCCCACCAGTGTCCGACCTTGCTCCTGGCCAGAGCGGCATGGATGACATGAAGCTGCTGGAACAGCGGGCTGAGCAGCTGGCGGCCGAGGCTGAGCGGGACCAGCCCCCGCGGGCCCAGAGCAAGATCCTGTTTGTGAGGTGAGGCTGGGGGCGGGGGCGCCAGCTCCTCCTCAGGAGTAGGGGTTGCTGGGGTGCCCGGCCCCGCTGAGAGCCCGCCCCACCAGGAGCGACGCTTCCCGGGAGGAGCTGGCTGAGCTGGCACAGCAGGCCAACCCGGACGAGATCGAGCTGGGCGAGGACGAGGACGAGGACGAGATGGACCTGGAGCCCAATGGTAAGGGGTCTGCCGGGCTAGCGGGTCGGGGGGCCCGGGGGCGCCCCTCCCGGAGATCCAGCACGTCCTCCCTGCCTCCTCCCCAGAGGTGCGGCTGGAGCAGCAGAGCGTGCCGGCCGCCGTGTTCGGGAGCCTGAAGGAAGACTGACGGCCCCCACCCCCTCTGCCACCAGACCCCCCCAATACAGCTTGTTTGTACATCCTGGTCTGCGCCTCCTTCCTGCCCTCCCCTCCTGCCGCCCAGGTGCCCGTAGGGATTGCTACCTCCGTGGCGCCCTGGCCCTGGGCTCAGGCTCCCTCCACCCTTGATTGGCTGGCGCAGGAGGTGGGGCGGCCGGGCTCCCAGCCAGGGCCCCTGCCCCACCCGCACCCCGCAGAGCCAGTTCTGGGCTTGGAGGCCAGTGTCTCTGCCGCCTGAGGCTTCCTGGAGGTCTCCTGGGCCCCTGCCCCTAGGGCCAGGGAGTACCTCCTGAACCCTTTCTCCCCTGGCACAGGCGCTGACCTCCCTCAAGGGATGGCAGTTCAAAGAGCTCTGGAGGCAGATGGGTTCTGTAAGCCCTGTGATCTTAGCAAGGCGCTTCCCTCTCTGGACGGAAGCCAGAGCCGGGCCTCAGCCACGCCACAGCTGGGGTGTGTCCTTAGTCCTAAGCTCTGGGAAGCCATTAGTGGGCTCTAAGCTATTAAGGGATTTTAAGCTTTGGGAGACCTAATCAGATTTGTGTCCTGAACAGGCCATGTGAGCTGCTGTGGGGGACAGGCTTGTGACAGGAGGCATCTGGGGGTGTGGGGAGGCCCGGGGTGTCAGCATGGATCGGGGGGCAGCCATGGGACAGAGAAAAGTGAGGCGGGAGGTGGGACACTGGTATTGGGCTGCAGCGGGGAAACCGGGCTCAGGGCCACCGGGCCGAAGGCATCGAGTCTGGGAGCTCGAGCCGGCCTGGACTGTGGCAGAGGTCCTGCATCTGAGGGGCCCAGTGGCCATGGCAAGGAGGCAACCGGAGCCTTGGATTCAGCGCTCAGGAGAAAAAGGAGGCATCCCTGGCCCAGAGGCAGTGACCCAGCCTAGAATAGGAGGCAGGTAGCTGGAGGAGGGGTCACGTTCAGCAGTGGACTGCAGGCCAAGCTCCAGGACTGACAGCCACACTCACGCCCGCACACTGCTCAGCAGCCTCATGTGCCCAGGGGCTCAGCTAGGAGGCGGCTGAGAAACAGCTGGGGGGTTGCTGGCAGGGAGAGTGTGACAGACCTTGCTAGAAGCTGCCCTGGGGCCCTTGAGGGGGCGCAGGAGAGACGGGGGCTCAAGAGGCAGTGGAGGGCAGGAGATGGCGCTGAGAGCCCTGGCCAGCCTCGAGGAGATGCCCACCCTTGAGCTCGCGCAATTATTTTATTCAAGAAGGTGGGGAGGACAGACGGGGGACTGAGCCGAGCCCTGAGTCCCTGAACCTCCCAGCTCAGCCCCCACAGCAGGACAGGACAAATGTCAGGGGGTGGGGACTTCAGCCCCACCCAAACAAGGTTGGGGACAGACAGTACCCAGGAATTCCGACCGGCTGTCCTCCAGGCGGACAAGGGCCAGAGCACGGGGGCCGCACGGGGCCCAGCCCACAGACCACCGGGATAGGGCTATTTGGGGGTGCTGCCGCCCTTCTTGGGCGTGGTGGGCTTCTTGCTCTGCCAGAGGTGGCCCTGGATGGTGAAGGCGTCCACGCTCATGGACATGGTCTTGGCGGGGATCTGGGTGAAGCGCTTGCGGTCCGAGTTGTACTTGTAGATGCCCTCGACCATGGCGGGCGTGACCGTCCGAGGGCCGTAGCCTGCCAGCCGTGTCAGCTCCTCCGACTCCCCGGAGAGCGTGTAGAGGGCCCGGAACTGGCAGCTGGAGTCCCGAAAGAGGATCAGGAAGTGGTTGGCCTTGCTCTTCTCAATTTCCTGGTGGGTGATGGAGGCGGTGAGCGCCGTGGTCCTGGCCCACCCGCGACCCCCCCCCAGGGCACAGCTCACCTCCAGAATGCGGTTCTTCTGCGGCTCATTGACTCTGCCCGCCAGGCAGCAGTGCGACAGGGCGTTGTGGATGATGAACTTGTTAGACTTGGCGCTGGGCTCCTTGTACAGCCGCGGACCTAGGGGCAGGGCTGTCAGTGGGGAGGCCCAGGATCAGGCAGGGCCCAGCGCTGACCCCCCTCCAGGTCCCACTTACCTGTGTACTCGGGCACCGACGCTGGGGAGGAGGCATTGCTGCCATTCTCCCAGTCCCGCTCCCGGCCCCCAGGCAGGCGGCTGGGGGACATGAGGCCGGACGGGGATGGAGCCCTGCAGGGGGACAGGAAGGGAGGGGCATGCAGTCAGTGTGGGGTGAGGCCCCCTGCTATGTGGAGGGACACAGAACACCGCAGAGCATCCTTTCTCCCCTTCAGGGGCTGATACACACTCATGCCATGTCACACTTGTAGGCACACACGTGTGCACACACAGACCCTGAGAGCCCACCTGGAACATGGCACCTGCCTGCCCAGGTCAAACTCACCGAGATGGCCTCTTCACACCGAGGTTACTGGGCGCCTCGTTGGCCACGGTTGACAGGGACAGGGTGGACTGGGAGTAGACTTTGCTGAGGCGAGAGCCTGGGGCACAGGGCTTTGGCTCAGGCGCCACCCAGAGCCCCTTTACCACAAATGCCCAAGGGGGCCTTACCCACAGGCTGGGGAGGAAATATGGGGCTAGCCCTGCCCAAGACCCTTACCCGTGTGTCCTCAGCCCCAAACAGCTAAGAGGGCCTCATCCAGGAAGCCCCAGAGAGCTCTGGGCCAGCCCTGGCCAACACCTCTGACCGCACTTCGTAGCTGCCCCCATCTCTCTGGAAATCTCCATCCAGCAGGTGAGGGCATCCCTACCTGAGACCCCTACCAGCCCACACTGGCCCTGCCCACTCTAGATGTACCCTCCCCTCCCCATGTACCCGGGGAGCCTCACCCATCCAGCCCTGGAAAGGGGCAGGCCAGCCACCCCAGGGCCCTTACCCAGCAGGCTGCGGGCAGGGCTCCGTGCCAGGGCCGAGTCATCACAGCAGCCAGAGCGTGGCCGGGGGGCTCTCCGCCCGCCCCGGCCTGGCCCCCCTGTCCCTGCCGCCCGTGGCCGCAGCACCTTGTCAAGGTCGTCCATCAGCTTCAGCTGGGCCCGGCGTTCATACTCCAGCCGCGTGAATTCGCCCCGCCGGGGGCCCACCTCCTCCTCGGCTGGGACGCGGGCAGCAGAGGCCACAGGAGCAGCCACCGGGGCTGTGGGGGCTGGCAGACCGGGGGCAGCAGCCTCCTGAGCCAGCCTGCAGATGAAGGGACCAAGCAGTCAGGCTGCGGCCCTGGTGGCAGGGGTCCCCAGGCCATGCCCAGCCTCACCTCGCAGCCTCCTCCCTCCGCTGCTCCTTTTCAGCCTCCTGCCACTGCTTCCGCCGCCGCGCCTCCTCTGCCCGCCGTTGCTGCCGCTCCAGAAGGCTGGCCCGCTTCTGGGCCATCTCATCCTCGGGCTTGTCCTCACCCTGCAGGCAGGCACCAAGTCCAGCGGCTGATCTTCCACTGACCCGGCTTGCCAGCCACTCACCTGTCCTCTCATTTTTGTAATTGGCCTGAAGGCATTTGGTCAGCACCTACCTTGTGCACAATCTCATGCTAGGTACTGCGGACAGCAGGGACCAGGGCAGACCCGGGTGCTGCTGCACAAAGCGCTCAGCCCAGTGGGGAAGATGACCTGGTGTCACACTGATGGGGGTGAACACCAGCAGAAGCAGCTGCCAGGCTACACTGAGGAGGGACTTCTGGACCTGGGGTACCAAGTGAGGCTTCTGGGAGGAAGCAACCCCAGAGAATAGCCAGGAGGACTTCACTGGGAGGAGCGAGGGGTGAGGAGAGCATTCCAGGCAGAGGGAACAGCAGGTGCAGAGGGAACAGCAAGTGCAAAGGCCCTATGGCTGGGGGAACGGCATAGGATGAGGTTGTAGATAAGCAGAGACTCAAGCCATGGAAGGGCTTCTTTCTAAGAACAGGGGTACAGCAGGGTTTTAAACAGGGGAGGAACAAACTCTAAATTACATTAAAACAAAACAAAACTCTGGCTGTTCAGTTAAAAATAGCCAGGGACTGGAAGATGGGCAGTAGAGACCCATCAGGACATGACTGACTACAAGTGGCCCAGACTGGGGGTGCCTTGAGGGAGGAGAGGCCAAAGAAGACCCTAGCCCAGTGTGCCCATCACCCACCCGCCCATGCTATATCCCTCTGTCCACCCCATCTGCCCGTCTGGCCACACACACCGTCCGATCATGCACTCTTCTCATCCACCAGCCCCATCCATTTGTCCGTCCCATCAGAGCCCCATCTACCCGCCCACCTGTCCACCCACCCGGGTCTCCACCCATCCCCACCCCTGACATCTGCCCACCTGGCCCCCTCCCCACTGGCTCAGGCGACTCACCTTATAGAAGAATCCTAGCCCAGCCCGGGGCTCTCCCTCTGAAGACGCCTCTTCCTCTAAGGAATCCTCAGCACCAGGGGGGCTCCCGTCTCCCTCGTCCTCAGCCGTGGGCTCCTCCAGGCTGCCCAGCGGGATCTCGATGAGGCCGGGCCGGGCTGTGGGCTCCTCAGGAGGCGATCCCTCCGCCAGGAGGATGGAGGAGCGTGTCTGCACGGGCACCTGGCTCGGCGAGAACTTGCGCAGGTGGGGAAGGCTGTCTACATCGTGGGGGGGCGTGAGCACCCTGGTCAGGGGTGTCAGCCGCAGCTCTGCCGGCCGTGTGTGCTTCGGGCTGCGGGGTGTCGGGCTGGGGCCGGGCCCAGGGCTGCGCCGGGCGGCTGGGGCACGCCGGACGGGGCTGGGAGATGAGGCTTTGGGGCCTGTCGTGGGACCTGGGATGACCCAGGCAGCAGGTGGTGGGGCAGGCCCAGGGGCCTCGGGCGGCACCAGGAGCCGCTGCTGCTGGTCCGTGAGCCGCTGCATGTCCCGCTGCAGCGAACTTAGTGCCGCGCTCAGCTTGCTGACTGCCCGGTTATAGTCCCCCAGCCCCTCAGGGGGCACTGGGCCCAGTTCTGGTGAGAAGGTCACTGCCTTGGGCCGTGGAGATGGCTCCCCCTGGCCCTCACCTGCTGGCCGCTCTGCACCAGGGGCCAGGCCCGGCTCCACCTCTGCCTCCGCCTCCCCTCCAGCCTCCCGTGGCTGCACCTGCAGGAAGGCGCTCTTGCCCAGTCGCTGGCGGTGCTTGGCAAAGATTGCCTCGATCCGCCGCTTCTGGGCCTCAATGGCCCGCCGTTTCTCCTCCAGCCGTGCTCCAAGCTCACTCATCTCTGAGCTCAAGGCCTCTGGGGCTGCTGGGGTGGCCGCCGGGGACCCTGCCTCAGCCTCAGCCTTCACCAGTTGCTTCTTGCGTTCAGCAAAGCTGGTCATCTTCACTTCAGAGTTGCTGGAGGCTGGGGATGAAGCCGCCGCCTTCGGGGAGGCCTCAGAGGGGGGCAGCGGTTTCACCACCTCCCCCACCAGGCAGGGAGATGGTTTCAAGGGGCCCTCTGGGTGGAGCAAGTAGGTGGCTGCTTTGGTGGGCCCATCGGGTGGGTAGGGGGAAGCCAGCGGTGGTTTGGAGAGTCCCTCGGGGGAGTGGAGGTAGAAGCTGCCGTCGGCAGCCCCATCCGGGAGCAGCCGGGGCTCGGCACTGTGGATGATCTGCAGGGCCTCCTCGATGGTAGGCAGATCGCCGGGCTCCGGGGGTGGCTGGGGGGTCCGGGCAGGCACGGGGCGTGGGGGACCCAGGCTGTCTGAGCTGACCGATCGGAGCAGGACGGGGTCTCCCATGACGACATCCACGTCGCTGTCCAGGCCAAAGGGGGTGCTGAACGACACAGCCTGGGAAAGGGGGCGGCTGGGGGGCCGGAGGCAGGGGTCAGCCCCTGGGACAAGCCCTGGCCCCAACTCCCCATCACCAGGCCCCTGCCAGCCTCACCTGAGCTGACGGTTCCAGGCCTTGCCAAGGGCCTCCATGTGGGACATGGATGGGGAGGACTTCAGTGAGCCTGCGAAGGGGCAGCAGGGGTGACTGACTCGGTGGTCACTATGGGGTGACTGAGGACGCTGGGTAGGGTCAGCCAGGCTGTGTCCGGGCTGAGTCACTGACAGGTCATTATGTGGGGGGATAGCCGGGAGCCATTTGGTGTCACTAGGGTGTCCTTTTAGGACAGTCACTGGGGAGGTCATTGTGGGGGGGCTGTGTCACCATGGGGTCGGGTCATTCAGGAGACATGAGGACAGCTGGGGCTGTCGTTTGGATGGGGGTCTCCGGTGACGAATCATGCTCTCCCCTCACCTGTGGATCCGCGGAGCGGGGACTGGGGCCCGCCAGGTGACAGGAGTGGGTGACGGAAGTTGAAGACAGGAGAACTGCCGAGAGATGGATGTCAGCCGAGGGGCGCCCCTCTCCATGCCCCCTCCTCTGCAGGGGGTGGAGACCAGAGCACCTCCAGCCCCAACCCGGAACTGGAGGAGGAGCCCACTGTGGCCATGGGGCCTCACTGGACGAGGGTCCCCTACCTGCTGCCACTGTTGTTCTGAGATGTGGAGGCCTCCGTGGCCCGGAGGGGGGCAGCTGCATCACAGAGAGGAGGGTCAGGCCGGGCAGGTACCCCCACCCGCCCCAGCCCTGGGCCAGGCCTCACCGTGACCATCAGGCAGGTCCTTGGCCTGCACGAAGTCAGGCTTCAGCACCTCAAAGCATAGGAACATCTCAGCCAGCAGCCCCACCAGGTTGATCTGGAGGTGGACAGCAGGGTCAGCCCCTGGGGCCTGCACCCAGGACATCTGCCTCAGCCCTTGAGGCCCCAAGATGGCCTTACCTGGAGGGGTGGTGGGACATACAGCAGGTCCTCGAGGGAGAGTGGACAGCCGCGAGGAAGGCGAGAGGCACAGAAGTCCTGCACCAGCTGGAGGTTGTACAGGCTGTCGGCCACAGACATGGGGTCCTTGAGGCACACCTCTGCAGGGGACAGGGTGGATGCCTGGGCCTGGCTCCGTGGCAAGGAGGGTAGGGCCCTGGGGAAGCGAGGCCCAGTAGCAGCCAACACACACGGGGGACCTGCGAGTTGAGCCTCAGGCCCTTCGTGAGGTGAGCACCTTGACAGGCTGCTCCATGGGACTCTGCAGCTGCTATCCTCGCCACCTGGAGCCCCAGGCTCCCTGAGAACTCAGCTCAGAAAGCTTTTCCTGACCATCCGGTGCCTTTTGGGCCAACCGACACCCGAGCATTCTTCCAGTGAACTTACAGTCTTTCTCTCCCAACCAGGATGGGAGCCACCTGAGGTCAGGAGTGTGTCTGTAATTGTTCTCATTGGATCCCTGGCACCTAAACTGGGGCCTGGCACATAGTTCACATTCCGATAAATATCTGCTGCAGGAATGACTTATATATGAAGTACAGAGTGGTTTAGACACTTGTGCAAGGTCACACAGCCAATTAGGAGAGGTTCAAACCCCGGTTTGCCAATTCTGGAAGCTGTGCTTATGATCACTGCACCACTCTGGGGATGGTCGCCTGAGCACCAGGCTCCCAAGAACAGGGTCTGGCCCAGGCCCACTCACTCACCCTCGAGCCGCAAGAGCTGTGGACAGTAGCAATGGATCGTGGCGGCCAGCGCAGCCCCACTCGCCAGGTCCTGGAGGCTGGTCACGGTGGGGAAGCAGGGGGCGCGTCGAGCCACAGCGCGGTCCTTGCGGTACCGGATCTGCAGGTGGGAGCCGGGTCAGGTCAGAGGTCAGGCTGGCCCCCAGAACAGTGGTCTTGCAGGCTGGGCAGGGAGGCCTGGGGTTTCCGCCACAAGGGGGCGTGAAGCCGGGGGTCCCAGAGCCAGAGTGGGGGGGCCAGCCTGGAGCAGGAGAAGGGCAGCAGCGAGAGGCAAAGGAGGTGTCTGCGAGCAGCCAGGCCAGCAGCAGGGACTGGGGTCAGGGACTCCTGGCGCCCTGGGGCGGGGGATACATTACCATGGGGGGTTTGCTCCCCGACTCCTTCAAACAGAAGGCAATTGCGTGCTGGGGGGAGAGGAGCGGCCGTCAGCAGGGTGGGAGGGTGCTGACTTGCTGGGCCCCCAAGCACACCTCTGGGGAGATGGCCCTGACCCCTGCCCTAAGCCCTGGACGTCCAGCTCCCTGACTGCTCTGGCCGGCTTTGGGGACCCCAGCTCCTCCCAGCCCTGAGGAACCCCACAGAGCAGCCTCCCATGCAGGGAATCCTCCCTGGACAAAAGACACAGGCCCCAGCTCAAGGAGGGGATGCGGAGGAAGCAGGTAGGCAGGAGAGGAACCCCCAACCCAGGCCCCAGTGTGGGGGGAGGGGGCCCCAGAGTGAGCAAAGGTGGGGACCCTATCCAGCCCAGTCTACCCCCACTTTCAGGGATGAACACCCCTACTCAAAGCTGGGGTTTGCCCTTAGGGAGGCTGGCGAGTCTCAGGAAGGGTCTCCTACCCACTTGTGGTTTGAGGGGCTTCCTCTTGGCTAGGGGGTCTTCTCCATGTGCCCTCCCCATTGGGGGTCAGGACCCACGTGTCTGATGGGCTGGGGTCCCCCCACCTTAGCTTAGAAAGGAAGCTGAGGGAGGGCGTTCTTCCCTCTTGGTTAACGGGACGGGAGGAGTCTGTCCTCAAAGCCAACAGAGACAACTACCCCTTCTCCTGGTTCACAGAGGGGCGCCCTGTCCCCCAGGGCTGGGGCCCCCCTCCTTTGCTCACAGCTGCGGGGAGGTAGGAGAGGGAGCAGGCAGGCAGGCAGAAGGCAGGCAGGGCAGAGAGACGGCCCCACTTACAGGAACCAGCTTCCAGTACCAGCGTGTGGGGCACTGAGGCCAGAGAGGCAGAGAAGAGAGCAGTGAGGGAGGGGGAGGGCAGAGAGAGAGAGAGGGTCACCTCGGCCCTCCAGGGCAGGCATGGCCTCGAGGCACGGCGCCCCTGGCCGCCCCCCCCCATCCTTCCACCCGCTGAACCACTGCCCTGGCCTCACCGACGGCTGCGCAGGCGCCACCCCATCCGCAGGTGCCGCGGGGGATGCTCTCTGGGCGGCTTCCTGCTCCGTCTTCTCCTGCAGCCGCCGGATAGTCTGGGGAGCAGGCAGAGGTCAGCGCTCCACTGGGCAGGCCCGCCCTGGGCCCGCCCTGGCCCAACCCCACCTACCGTGTCCACCCAGAAGAGGAGCTTGTGCTCCAAGCTGGCCAGGGCCAAGGGCCCAGGCAGGGTCTTTGTCCACTCCAGGGCGAAGGCGACCACGAGGGCATCAATGACAGCGAGGTGGGCTCCCTGCGGGGGCAAGCGCTGAGGGTGAGGGCAGAGGGGGTCCCATGAGGAGGAAGAGCCTGCAGGGGGGGAGTCTGAGGAGCAGGCAGGCTTCTGGGCAGTGCCTCCGGGAAGGAGCTGGGACGGGGGTCCTGGAGGAGCCCCCTCGGTGGACCACACCTTCAGGTCCCAAACAAGGCCTTACCAGGGCGCGGGCGACGCAGGCAGAGCAAGGCCCAGAGAAGGGCCTTTTGGGAGGAGCCGGGCACGGTAGGAGGGGCCTTTCGGGGAGGGGCCCGCCTGGTTAGGGGGCGTTTGGGGAGGGACAGGCGTGGTGGGAACTTTTGGGAGGAGCCGGCCCGGTGGGTGGGGTCAGGCAGGCCTGGTGGGCGGGGCCTCAGGAGAAAGCAAGGCCTGGTAGGGGGCTTTGGGGGGAAGCTTGACCTGGTGGGAGGGGCCTAGCCGGCAGGGGCGGGGCCTACCATGAGGAGAGGCTGGTGCCTGAGGTCAGCCTCCTGCACTGGGCGCTCCGGCAGGGCGGGTACCGTGCCCCTCCGTGCCAGCAGGGCCAGCAGCGCCGAGGGGCTGGGGGGCGACTCGAGCTGCGGCAGCACCTGGCGCCAGGCCCGGCAGTAGAGCTCGGCCGAGAGCAGCAGCCGCGTCACCGGGGGCTTCACATGCTCCTGCGCGTACTGGTCCGTGTAGAAGGGCTCCCACAGCTCTGGGGGCACATGCTCTGTGGGGGAGACGGCGGGTCAGGGCAGCCGGGCACCCCCCACACACGCACGCAATCACATCGCCCCAGTTAACGAGGGGCTCGGGGGCTGGCCCAGGAAGGGGGAGTAGGGGACCCGGGCTGGGACCTCTCGCGCAGGTGGGAGAAGTCGGCCAGGGGAAGGGGGACAGTGGTTCAGGCAGAGGGGCCGCAGGTAAAGGCGCAGCGCGGGGAGATGACGGGGCTCTTAGACCCAGGAGGGGGAGGCCAACGGGATGGGGTCTTGTTGGGGACCAATACAGACCCCTCTCCCCAATAACAATATCACTTAATCAATCTCCCTGGGTGCCCCGCACCAACCGTGAGGCCTCATTTACACTTTACCAACCCTAGGAAGAAGTAGATCCGATTTACAGATGAGAAAACTGAGGCACAGAGAAGGGAGGTAATCTGCCCAAGGCCACACAGCTGGGCAAGGCTGGGACTGGGATTCAAACTCAGGCCTGGAGCTGACTCCACACCTTCTCTGGGCTTGCAGGCAAGGGTGGAAGGAGCTGAGGAGTTGGGGGGCTTGCCAGCCAGCACCAAGATCAGACACTGGGCAGAGGGCAGACTGCAGACACTTTGAGGGGGTGAATGGTCTGAACCTGGCAACTGAAGGGAGGAGCTGGGGAAAGAGGGTGGCACCCAGGGCCCCACTGGGTCTGAAGGGGAAGAAGGGGGAAAGGGTGGTGGCTGTGATGGGGGTACAGAAGGGGCAGCAAGTGAGGGGCTGGCGTTGTGGAGAGATCCATGTTCAAGAGGCAGCAATGTGGAGGGAGAGGTACACGGCAGGGCCCCCAAGACGAGCCGGGGGTCGGGGGAACTATCCAAATAAGCTGTCAGAATGGTGTGGGCAGGTCCAGGAGGAGGTGACAGGCCAACATGGGGGTCCTTCCCTCAAGGGGGGCCTTCCAGGGAGGCCCCACTCTTATTCCAAGCAGGCCAGGTGTTCTGTATTTCGGGGTTCTCTGTGTTTTTGAGTGATTGGGGGGCAGGATGCTAAAACATCTGAATGTGACCTGCCAGATCTGCAGGTACCTGTCTTCACAGTCCGCTCCTTAGAGACCCTGTCCCCTCACCAGCAAGGACCCTGGCATCCTCCTTCACTGCCTCCTACTCCAGCTCCTCCCCCGCACCCTAAAATCACGCTGCACCTTCCCACTTAACGAGCCCCTCTCAGCCGAGCACCCTGAAAGAAGAGGTCTCCAGGTTCTGCTTCCTTCCACCCAACCCCCCAATCCGGCTCCTGCCCCCCAGCCCTGGCCTCCCAAGGCCGGCGGTGGCTGGCCAACTCACAACAGTGGGCCCCTATCTCGCCTGGGCTCTTTGCCCAGCACCTCCCTGTTCCAGAAGCCTTCCTCCCCCAGGCTTCCAGGGTCCCATCCTTCTCTTTCCCACCACTTTAGCCAGGCCTGCTCCCCATGTGCCCTTCCAATGCCGGGCTCCTGATAGCTCTGTCTGAGCGGCCTCGTACACAGACATGCCACCCCACTCCCCACCAGCTATGACGGTCATCTGAGCACTGCCACCTGCTGCAGCCCAGGCGGCCTGTCCCGCTGCCCTCGGGGCATTTTCCATAAGCCTCTGTCTGCATCTTGCTCCAAACCTTTTCCTTCTGTCTGTCCCCATAGCAGTGAGAAATCACCTCCTTCACTTCACCCCTGCCGCCCAACAGCTCGTCAGCTATCTGGTTTCAACCTCCTGGAATCTCCTGAATCCAAATCCTCCTTCCCATTGCCCCAGCCTCCGGCACATATCCTGCTGCTAATAGCAAAATTCAACAAGTTGCTTTCCCACACGACTTGTCAGGGCCCTTTGAGATGGAACCCTGAGCTAGTGTTACCAACAGCTCGTGTTTCTTGAGCACTTTATGCCCGCGTGTCTCCACCTGGGCACTACCAGCGCTCTTTGACTGTCCTGTGCGTTCTAAGAGGTTGCGCAGAATCCCTGGTTTCTACTCACTAGATGCCAGTGGTGTGGCAAACTGTGGGAACTGAAAGAGTCTCCAGAAATGCCAAGCGTCCCCTACGGGGCAAACTATCCCCTGGCTGAGAACCACGGCTCTATGCTCTAGAACGTTTACTGAGCATTTACCATATCACAGCGCGGTCTGATAGTAATACCATGCCCCCCACATATGCAGTTTTCAATTTTCCAGGAGCCACATTAAAAAACTAGGAACGAGTAACGTTTGAGTAATACGTTTAACCCAAGATACAGCCAAGAAATCACTCCAACAATGTAAGCACAAACATCATGAGGACGAGACAGTTCACCGTCCTTTTTTGTTTCTCTGTATCATCTTCAGCAGCTGCTGTGTATTTTGTTTGTAGCACATCTCGATTAACAGCCGCATGTGGCTAGTGGCCACATGGGACAGCACAGCTGGCATTTATACCTCGACTACCTTGCAGGCATTTGCTCATTGAACTCTCAGGATGCATTCTTATCCCCACTGTACAGATGAGAAAACCGAGACCACAGAAGGGAGCGAATTTGCCCACGATTGCACAGCTAGTAAATGGCCGAGCTGACGTGACCTCACCTTCCCCACACATCACACTGACATTCTGAAGGCATGAAGGCCTGCATGTGGTGTTTCCCAAACTTGCTGACAGATGGCACCCTTTCTTATCTCTGAGCTAGAATTCTGCAGATCCCAAAGGCGAGCCTTCCTGCGCAGCCTCCTCATACCTGTGCCTTGCGGCCACCAGAACCACCCCTCCCCCATCCACTAATCCTCCAGCACTACTGCATAACTCATCTCATCTTGTCAGTGCCCAGATACCTTCCGTGGTTCCCCAGTGCCCTCAGATCCCCACCCAGGACCTGAGAGGTCCTCCACAGTCCTAGCCCCTTGCCCCCCACTTCCCTGGCCATCCCCAGGACCTGCACATTCTTCTCTGAGAACTCCCTGCTGATCCACACCCTAGCCCTTTGCCCAAGTCCCCTCCTTCCCCTGGCAAACTCCTATGCATCCTGCAAGGACCAAATCCTCCCCACCCCCTGCCTTCCCTTCTCGTCCCCTCCCTGGAAGATTTCAGGGACTTCCTCCACCCGATGGCCCCACTGTCCACTCTGCACCACACCCCTCTCTCTGAGTCTGTCCCATCCTCTCCTCTCTGTCCTGAACACCCAGCACCAGCCTGGCACCCACTAAGGTATCAGTAAGGTAGAGTCCCAGAGTTCACAAATCAAGCTGAGCTCACTCCCCAATTCCCTCAGCCCCCTGTTTAGAGGTGGGTGAGGGACAGGTTGAACTGAACCCTCAGTGAAGGTGTCACACAGCTCCAGGAGCTGAATCAGCATGAACACAGTGGGTGAGTCAGGGCATGTCCTCAGGGGAACCTCACCTTGCTTTCTGCAAAATGGGACAGCAATTTCTGCTCTGTCCCCCGACCAAGAGATGATGAATAATATTAATATTATTAATAAAAATAACCACCACCGATCACAGCAGCAGTACTGACAGCGAGCATCTGTTAGCATGTACCACGTGCCACACGTAGTATGGAATCCTTAAGTCCATACATACTCCCTCCACCGACCAGCAGTCCAGCGAAGGAGAGACTGGGGTCCCAATCCCCCTGTCCTGGCCTGAGAGTGGGTGTCCCCCAGACATTTGTGGAATGGATAAATAAGTGAACAAATGCCTTCTTTCACAGAGGGGGAAATGGAAGCTTAGAGAATTGGGTCAATTCATCCACAATCTGCTGGACCTGGGGCTCAAACCCAATTCTTTGAATTCCCAAAGTGGAGCTCTCTCTGGCTCCATAACCTGGGATGTGAGCGGCTGAGGTGGGCCTGGCTGTCTCCCCCACTCCACTCAGCCCCTTTCTTCCTCCAGCAGATCCTGGAAGCAGACAAGACCCAGAGTGCGTCTTGCATGTGAGGGTGCAGGGGAAAGACTGGCAGAAAGAGAAAAAGAGGCTTGGGTGGAACCAAGAGTCGGACAGCTGTCACCCAGACCCACACCCAGAACAGGTTGATCTGGGAAGGCCACCGACGTGGGGGATGGGCCATGCCCAGCTGGTGCCAAGACCAGGAGGCAGGTCCAGTGGGCGGGCAGGGCGTGGGGGTGGGGGGGAAAGGCCCAGACCTTAATTAACCCGTCTTCCCCACCGCTGGGCTCTGGCTCCCAGCTCGGGCTGTGCTGGGGCCGCCCCAGGGCTCTGACTTCACCAGCCCAGGGCCTCGAAAACCAGGGACCCTCCCGCATCCTCCTCCTTAGGGTGGCCCGACTCCTCCACGCACGTGGGCCTGGGAGACGGAGGAGAGGATGTGCCCTGCGGGGGGAGGCCCTGCACCTGGGTCCCCACCCCAGGCGCTCCGGGATAAGCCATTTCCCTTCTCCCGGGCTCGCCAGACTCCTAGGCAAAATGGGGTAATAAGTCACAGCTGCCAGCCGGACTCACGGAGGCGACAGCGAGGTTCCCGGAGCCGCCCTCGCCGGCCGCAGCGCAGGGAGGGCAGGCGCGGGGTGCGGGTCCCGGCTGCGGGGCGCGGGCGCGTGATGGGAGTAAGGGGGAGGGCGTGTGGCGCCAGGCCGCCCCGGCGACCCCCACCCCCGCTCACCTGGGCTCCAGGCGCCGGGGTCTCCGCGCGGAGCCGGGACGCCGGCCCCACCCCCACCGCGCTCCCGCGGCCCGGCGGCCAAAGTCCACGGCCCGGGCCGAGCAGGAAGCCCGGAGGCCCGGGGACCCCCGGCGGCCGGCGCTATTGTTCCCACGGCCCCGGCCTCCCGGCGCGGCGCTCCGCCCCCCGCACCTGCCGCCCTCCGGCCCCGTACCTGCGCCCCCGAACGCGGCCCGCAGCACCCACGCCAGGCTGGCCGCCGCCTTGGCCCGCGCGAAGTCGTACTGGTCCAGCGACTTGATCTCGGGCACCAGGAAGGTCCTCCGCAGCGGCCCGGGCCCGGGGGGCGCCGCCTCCACCATGGCGGCGCCGGGGCTGCGGGCCGGTCCGCGCTCGCCGGGCTGGGCTGCGCCGCGCTCGCCCCCGGGCCGGGCCCGCCGCCGCCGAGCCAGGTGCGGCCGCTCGCGCTCGCGACGCTGCGTCGGCCCCGCCCCGGGGGCGGAGCCCAGGTGCGCCCCGCCCCCGGCCCGGACCCCGACCCGCGCCGCTGGCCCGGCCGCGCGCCGCCCGGTGGGGCGCGCCCGGACTGCGAGGCCGGCGGGAGGCTGCAGGGACGCGCGGGGGCGCGGGGGCGCGCGCACTGGGGAGGGCCGGGGACCCTCTGCTCGCGGACGGGTGTGCGGACAAAGTGTAGATCCTCGCGTGCGAGCGGGGGCGTTTGTGCAGGGTGCTCCTTCCCACAGTGCGCGTGGGTGCACCTGTTTCCGACCGTGCGCTGAGAGCGCACAAAAATGTGTCTATTCGCATCAGTGTGTGTTTCTGAATGCATGTCGACGGTGAACGAATGTTTATGGGTGGGTGTCTGCGTGTCCGTATCAGGGCGTGACTGTGACAGCACGTGTATGTGTGTGTCCGTGTTTTTTCATGCGTTTTGTGTTCAAGGATCTGTATCCTGAGAATATAGTGTGCGTGTCAGTGGCCTTGTGAGTGTGCATCGCAGTGTGCTTGTGTTTTGTACAAGGTGTGATCAGTGTCAGTGAAGGGGTATGTGTGAGAAACTGCAAGTGTATTTGCACAGGAGCGTGGCGAATTGTATCAATGAGGATGGTTGGATGGCTGTTACTGGGTGTATTTGCAAACGTTTGCGTGTGTATTGGTGTTAACAACAGAATTTGTTGGGGGTTCCGACTGTGTGTAGGTGGGGGAGTGTTTGTGTCCAAGTGCATTTGTATACAGCTGAGCGTGGTTAAGTACATGTTGGGTGTGTATATGTGGGGAGCATTTTCAGAATGTATCTTTGTGCATATATGTGTATTTACATATGAATATATCTGTGGGTAACTGCATTTGAACACATGGTGTGAACTTAGTGTGACAGTGTGTAAAATTGAGAATGTAAAGTTCCAATGCGTGTGCATGTGTACCTGGGAATTGCGTTCTGCATTAGTAAATGTGTTGGTGTGTGGTAGGAGTCTGTATGTCAGATTGGAGGTGTGTGTGAATGTATTTGTGTGTATGAGTGTGCAGATATTTGTGTAATGCGCGCGATTGTGTGGGTGTCACTGGGTGTATCTGTCAGTGTCTGAGCCTCTGTTTGTGGATGTTTGTGTTCCTTTGTGTTTTTGTGTCAAAACATCCTCTGTGTGCCTCTTAACTGTGTGTAATTATGAACAGTGTGTGTGTTTGTGAAAGTTAGGCCTTTGTGGGCCTGCATGTGTAGGTGCATAAATATGGATATAGTTGAGTGTGTGTGGTAAGTGTCCATGTGTATTTGGGTTTGTATGTTATCTGTTTACATGAGTGTTGACACGTATTACTTTCTGAGTGTATTTGTGTGTGTGAAGTTGGGGTTTACATTTGTGTGAATGTGTGGATGTTTGTATGGATCTGTGTGTGAGCATGAGTGTGACAAGGCACACAGGTGTGTCTGCTTTCTGAATATGAACTGAGGGGACGTCTTTTGTTATGTGTGAGCACATCTGTGGGCATCTGGTGTGCCCGGTTGTGAATATATGAGTGTAGTACGTGTATAGGTGTGTGTGTATAAGCAGCTGTGTTTTGAATGGCTTGGTGGGCGTGTAAGGGTAGTATGTGTGTGCACCTAGGGGCATCAGTGTGTCATATGGAAATGAGACCAGGTAGGTGCATACCATGTAATGGAATGTGTGAATTTGAGCCTTTACAAGTATGGATGGCATTTCAGTCCACACACACATGTGCACACACACACACACACACAATCAGTGTTTTCTCGAGTATGGAAAGTTCCATGAGCTGGGGAAGCACCATAGCAAGGCAGTTTGCTGAGACCCTATCCCACCCCAGACGGGGGGGCACGACGTGTGTAGAAATGCCTGGGTCCCCTTAAGGAGACTGCCCAGGTGTGTTCCAGGCGTGACCCGGTTGGGGGGTGGGTGCACCCGAGGGAGGGAGGGAGCTGGGGCGTGGGCCCTCCTGTCTGGATGTGCCTGTGCAGGAGAGGGTGTGGTGCACAAAGGGGCCGGTGTGTGAGTGTGTGTGCGTGGGGGTGTGTGAGGTGCGTGTGCCTTGGCTCCTATTCCGATCCCCCTGAAAGACCCGGATGTGTCCTCTCCCAGTGGGGCCTCAGTTTCCACATCTGTGGCACTGTTAGGGGATCAGAGGCCTCTGGCATGCGGAGCTGCCCTGGCCTGGCCTGCCAGCTCACACAGGTGTTTGCTCTTCCTGAGAAGGTTCTCCTGACCTCTGTGGACCCCAAAGGACAAACAGGGTGGAAGCAGTGCCCGCCAGCTCACTGGGACAGTCATTCCCTGGGGGCCTGGGCACAGGCCCACTGCCCTCAGCAGTCCCGGGCTGGGAGGGCCTGGGGACATCTGGTGGTGTTGCAGCAGGGCTGGGCACAGTGCCCCCTGCTGCAGGCACTGGGCCCAGGGCCTGCCCAGCCCCCACACTGGGCCAACTGGAAGGCCCGGCTGGGCTAGCCTGCCCCACCCACGCACGACTGGCTGGAATCAGGTCCCACCTGGCCCTCGGGGGCTTGTTCCTGGGGCTCAGACAGCTCCAGACACAGTGGCTCCCTGTGCGCACAGGGCGGCCCCCTCCCTGCAGCGCCCACGGCCCCAGCCCTCCCTTCCCGCCTCCTCCCTCGCCTGGGTTCTCAGGCCTCCCAGCTCATTAGGTCCTGGTTATTAAGCTGGGGGTGGGGATGACATAGAGGGTTCGTAGGTCATGTGTTCAGGACTAGACTTGAGGGAGTGTTTGAACCTCTAAAAATATCACCTGCACAATTCTGTGTGTGTGTGCACTTGGGGCATCGTACCAGCAGGCATCACTTTTGAGAGTATCGTGTGCCCAGCACACTCACTTAATCCTCACCCGCGGCATGGTGGGTATTGCACCCATCTTACAGAAGCAAAACATTGAGGCTAAGAGTCCTGGAGCCACATGGCAAGATGGGAGGAGGCTTTGAGCCCAGGTCCTGCCAGACCATTATTCCGCTCTTCCATTCTGAGGCTGGCCCACGTTCTCTAAACTATCACGACCCTCAAATGCAGTTGGATGAGGCCTGTGGTTGTGGGGGTCTCCAAGCAGAGGAAGGTGGGGTCCCCTCTGTATGTTCAGCTCACAGCGAGCTATAGTGATGGGATCTCCATAGGGCCACTGTTTTTGTTCTCTCCAGGCACACGGTGTCCCTGGTGGCCCCTCTTAAGTATGGCCCCAGTAGAGGAAGATCATTATCAGACCCCCAGGGGCCTCAGGGAGACATTTCAAAATAATTAAAAAAACAAACAGAAAATGGTGTGTATGTCAAGAGCTGTCCCTGTCCTCATGACACCTGCATTTAGAGGCAATGAACATCATGGCACATAAACACAATGGAATACGACTCAGCCATAAGAAGAAACCAACGCTACCATTTGCAACAACACGGATGGAGCTAGAGGGTATTATGCTCAGTGAAATAAGCCAGGCAGGCGGAGAAAGACAAGTGCCAAATGATTTCCCTCATTTGTGGAGAATAACAACGAAGCAAAACTGAAGGAACAGAACAGCAGCAGACGCACAGACTCCAAGAAGGGACTAGCGGTTACCAAAGGGGAGGGGTGGGGGAGGGCGGGGGGGAGGGAGGGAGAAGGGGATTGAGGGGTATTATGATTAGTACACTTGGTGTGGGGGGTCATGGGGGAAGACAGTGTAGCTCAGAGAAGACAAGTAGTGACTCTGTGGCATCTCACTACACTGAGGGACAGGGACTGCAATGGGGTGCGGGGGGCAACTTGATAATACGGGTGAATGTAGTAACCACAATGTTTTTCATGAGAAACACTCATAGGAGTGTATATCAATGAGACCTTAATAAAAAAGAAATGCAGAAGTGGAAGGAAAATCCTCCAGAAAAAAAGATCCTTCAGAAAAAAAATAAAAATAACAATAAAAAAATACATCAAAGACATCATTTCAACAGGGACAGACTATTGGGAGGATCATAAAGCAAGGGTGCTAGAGACAGCTGGGGCGGGGACTGCTTTAGCGGGAGAGGGGAAGCTTCTTCAAGGAGAGGGCGATGGGGCAGAGCCAAGCATGATGAAAAGGAACAGCTACAGCTGGAGGAATAGCGTTCCCGGCAGAGAGCACGGCAGGGGCAAAGGCCCTGGGGCAGGAGCAAGCATGGCGGGCCCAGGGAAGGTCCCTGGAGCTGGACCGTAGAGCCTCTCAAATTCTCTCCAGTGAAGGCGCACTTCTTGTCTCTAATCTGTCAAATGCACTGAAAAGGAATGTCTAGGAAAATAAAATTGAAGAAGACATGCCTGGGTGCCAGAAAGCAAGGCACAGGTGAGGATGGGAGTGTGCCAAAGGAACACAAGAGCCAGCTGAGAGCTCCCGATGGCCAAAGCTGGAGCAGTCTGAGCAAGAAAACCCATATCGTGTTGGGTTGTAGCCCCAATAATAAAATAAATATCCATGATATCTGCACGTCGGTACTGGTGTAAATAAATGACTGGATTTCCTAACAAATGAAGGCCCGGGACCTGGCATGCAGACTTCCAAATACTTCACATGGACACCCCACCGCCCAGGACAGGTGGAGCTGGGCACTGCGGCTTCCACCCAGCTGGGCCGCATGGAAAGGAGGGAAGGGGAGTCACTTAGCAGTGGACAAAGCTGACAGACACCCACCACCTGCCTAGGGGATCAAGGTCAACACGAGCAGTCGTGATTAGATGCTGGGAATGGCAAATCATGTACCCTGGTGTCAGGGTGGTGGCACTTAGCCTCTGTGGTCTCCCTGCCCCAAAGCCCACCACCCTCGCTGAATCAGAAAAGGGAAGAAAGATTCCCATCGAGAGGTGCCTTCTGGTAAACCTGACCCTCACGCCTCAAAACGGTCCAGGTCACCGAACAAAGGAAAACTCAAGAAACCGCCCCACCGAAGAGGTGCGTAAGAACCCAAGACAGCTAAATGTCCCGTGGGATCCAGGACCCTATAAAGGTACTTCATGGAAAACCTTGGATAGAGCTGAATAAAGCATGTCCTTCAGTTAATACTGTGTCAAAGTAATGTATGTAATGTTAATAATGTATCAAAACTTCTCATGAATTGTAACAAAATGTCCCATTGGAGTGTGAGATGTTACTAGTAGGGGGGGATGTGCCTGTGTGTCTTGGGAGAACTGTCTTATAATCTGCTTAATGTTTCTGTACACTTTAAACTGTTCTGGAAAACTCTATTCATTAAAAAGAATTTCAAAGACATGCAAATGGTCATAAAATCACTATGTCAAGTTACTGCAAAGTTTCTAAACACTCCCTACTTTCCATACTCTCTCCTCTGGACAGGTAAGCAGCAGGTCAGGACTGGTGCTGGTCTGTGGATCACTTTGAGACATTTTAGAGCAAGTTTCTCAGCTGCAGCTATTTTGACAGTTGGGGGACAGGTCACTCATTGCCGCAGGGGGCTGTCCTGTGCACTGTATGATGCTGAGCAAGTCCCTGACCTCTACCCACTAGAGGCCAGGATCAGCTCTCCCTCCCTCCAACTGTGGCAGCCAAAAAAGGTCTCTGGACATGGCCAGGTGACCCCAGCAGGCTGAGCCGCCCCCACTGAAAACCACGCACGCATGCAGGGGATGAAGTCAAATTTGGAAACATAGTTGAGAACGTTCCATGCATAGTCCCTGCATGTCTGTGAATTTCCAGGCTACCTTGCGGGGCTGTCCCCTAGGTGACCTTACTGGTGCCAGGTGGGTCGCGGAAGCTTCACTCAGAAGGCCATCCGAGGGTGTGGCTTTGAGTCTGGGGCCATGAGCCTGCGTTCGGAGTGCATTTGGGAGAGAGATTTGGCAGGACTTGCTGATCGATTGGGGTGGGTGGCGAGGAGAGGAAGGGAGGAGACTTGGAAGATGCGCAGGTTGCCGCCTTTCACCGCAGCGTGTCCTGTGCTGCGATGGGGCCGTGGGATGAGGGGCCAGGCTGTGCGGGGGAGGAGCGGGCCGAGTTTCGTTGGGGGCAGGTTGAGTTTCAGGGCCTGAAGGACAGCCCAGAGTTCATAGCTTTGACACGTCGCGGTGGGTGGTGCCCATGGGCCTCTTCAGATGTACGATAATCCCAGAGGGGCAGCTCCTCCCACAGAAACACAGTGGGACTCGGAAGCCACCTGTCCTTCGGTAGGGGGACGGATAGGTAAACCGCGGTGCGTGAGGACAGTGGGGTATTAGCCAGCTCGTCAGGGGAATGAGCTGTCAGGCTATGAAATAACGCGGGGGAAACTTAAATGCTTATTACTTAGTGACAGAAGTTAATCTGAGAGGGCGGGAGCCTGTGGCCTCCTAACTCCATGACATATTCTGGAAAAGGTGAAGCTACAGAGGTAATAGAAGCATCAGTGGTCGCCAGGGGGTTGGGGGAGGGAGGAATGCACAGGTGGGGCACAGAGGATTCTCAGAGCAGTGACAATACTGTATATGACACCACGATGTGGGATGAGTGTCATTACACGTTTGCCCAAACACACGAACGCACAACTCCAAGAGGAACCCTTAATGTCAACTCTGGACCCTGGGTGACGGTGACAGGTCCACACAGGTTCACTGACCGTAACAAAGGTACCACTCCAGTGGGGAGGCAGGGGCTGTACGGATAATCTGTATTTTCTGCTCAATCTTGCCACAAACCTGGAACTGCTCTAAAAGACAGTCTCCTATACACACACACACATGCACAGTGGGACACACAAATAAATACTTGATAAATATCCACAAATACACACTTGGGCCATTTTCAAAAGCCCCCCAGTAACACCCACACAAGCACACCAGGGAACACAAGTATGTAGTATCTGCACGCACACACCCTCATGCACTCCCTCCGTACTGACCTAGGTCAGGGGAGAGAGATGACCTCAAGGGTTGGGAATGCATCTCATGCCCTGAGGGGAATACATTTTCTGTCTGCTTCGAGGAGGAGGTCTTTGGGCAGATCAAGTGAGGCCTGGACCTGCCAGGTGCAAAGAAGACCAAGGTGACTGTCAGGGAGGAGGGTTGAGGGGTGAGTGGAGGGGAAAGGGGACCCTGGCCGCTTTTCTGACATTGGTGGATCTGGGAGGGGATGCAACGCAGACGCAGGTTCTGGGTCACCCTGCGGACTCCCCACTGCCTGGCCATCCCCAAGGGTGCAGCTAAGGGAGATGCTAGAAAAGGCAGCTCGGGTACAGACTCTGGGGTCTTGTGCTGCTGCGGTCTGCCCAGATGCCATGGCTTGGAAGCCTCTCAAGAACCATGGTTAGGGCTGAGGATGCCTGTGCGGAAGTCAGAACTGAAGCCTTTGGGCGATGAGACGGGGACTGGAGGACGTGGCCCAGAGAGGAAGAATGAGGGAGGCGAGGGTGCCTCGAAGGCGGGGCTGATCTCCTGCATTCGGGGTTGGCTTGGAGGCCCCGTGAGGTCAGAGTGCACACTCTTGGTAGGTGCAGGAGCATAGTGTTCTGTAGTGACCTCGGGGAAGGCAGTTTCTAGGGCATGTGTATGGGGAGGCATGTGTGCGTCTCCTCTGGTGCAGCCTATCCTTGGTTCTTCCCACGAACAGGGAGCTCACTACTGAGAGCAGCAGGACCTTCTAGCTCTGCTGGCCACGGCGTTATCCCTTTAGCAGAATCATGCATGTAGTAGGCACTGGATTCACGTCTGCGGATGCTATTTCACTGTCCCCCCTACTGTTCCTCAACTCCCCTGTTAAATTATGTATCCTGGACATGAAGGTCATTGTCAAGGTGTGGAGTGGTGTACAGCATTATAGGTTTTCACTTAGAACGCATGAATTAACAGAGCATCTAATATGTCTTAGGAGCAGGGGTTCAACCCAGACAAAGACAGTCTGTCCTCATGGAGGTTATGTTCTGGTGGGAACACAGACATTGAGCAGCTGAAGATACACTTGTTTAATTACAATTGTGCGAGTGCTCTGGATGCAGGGTGACGTGTAGACAGGGAGACCATTCAGCAAGCAGTCTTAATGTACGTTCAATACTCTTGTTACACCTGTATAAATAAAACAGGTCACACGAAATCTCTAAGCAAGTAATGTGAACGAATCTGTTCCTTAGGGGCAGAAACCTGCCACAGGGAGGAACTGCGAGTAGAAGATCGTTGGTGTAACGGCTCCCGACTTGTTCACATGTGCGTGTTCCCACCCATTCCTGGAGTCCCCTCCCACACTGATTCAGGGCTTGGCCATGTCATTTATTTTGGCCAAGGGGACCATAGGAAATGTGGCAGAAGCACAGGCTTGAAAAGCACTTGCAGATTGGAATAAAAGATGGGAGATCATTACAGACCCTTCAGACACTAAAAGGGCAATGAGGGAATTTTATGAACAACTTTATGTCAATAAATCTATTTACATGGCATGGGGCAAATTCCCTGAAATGCAAAACTATGAAACCTTACTTGAGAAAAAGTAGAGAACCTAAATAGTCCCATGTCAATGTACAAAAATGGAATTTGTGATGAAAAGCCTTCCTGCAAAGAAAACTCCATTCCCAGATGGCTTCACTGGTGAATTCCACAAAAATGTAAGAAAGAAATAAAACTGATTCTACACAAACTCTTCTACAAAATATTCGAGGTGGGCAGACTTCCCAACTCATTCTATAAGGGTAGCATTATCCTGATACTATAACCAGATAGGGACATTACAAGAAAAGAAAATCACAGGCTAATATCTTTCATGAATACAGACACAAACAATCCTTAACAACATAAATAGGGTACAGGTCCATCAATACATTAAAAAGGAAAACACATCATGGTCATGTGCGGTTTGTCCTGAATGCAAGGTTGGTTTGGCATTTGAAAATCAGTCAACTTGCCACATCAAAAGATTAGAAAAGAAAAATCAGATGAGAATCATCATCTCAAAACTATAGAAAACTCATTTGACAAAAAAAATCAACACTTGCTCCTGATACTGAAAAAAACCTATCAGAAAACTAGGAATAAAAGGAAATTTACTCTACTCAATACACAGCACCTGTGAAAACTTACAGCTGACACAATATAGTTAATAGCAAGAGATGGAACATTTTACCCCAAGATTGGAAACAAGGCAAAGATGTCTGGTCTTATTGTCTCTATTCAACACTGGAGGTCCTAGCCAGTGCAATAAGGCAAGAAAAGAAATAAAAAAGCACACAGATTGGAAAAGAAGAAGCTAAACTTTGATGAATTTCCAGTTTCATCTAAATAAATGAAAAATTAAAAAAGTAAAATATGATAGATAATCTACATAGAAATCATAAAGAATATGCAAGAAGGCTATTAGACCTACTATGAGTTTAACAAAGTTGTGGGATACAAAGTCAATATATAAAAAATGAATTCTATCTCTACAAACTAATGACAGACAATTGGAAGTTGAAAAAAATCAATGCAATTTTCAATCGTCTCAAAACAATGAAAAATTTACAGATTAATTTTACAAAATGTATGCGAGACCTGTACATGGAAAATAAGAAAACACTATTGAGAGAAATCAAAGAAAGCCAAAATAAACATAGAGATACATGTGTTCATGGATTATAAAATTCGGTGTTGGTAATATGTCAGTCCGCCCACTCCCCAAAATGATCTATCACAATAGATCACATGAAAATTAACATATAAGGATGTTCATCTCTATTCATTTATAACAGTGAAACTTTAGAGACAACTTAAATGCCCAGCAGGAAAGGATTGGTTAAATAATCAAGCAGCCATGGTAGCAGAGGAGAGGAGGTAGAGTCGTGTTTTAAAGGAATATTTAGCAGCAAGGTATTTTCTGGGGCTTTAAAAATGATCGAAAAGTGAAAATACAGAAATTTACCCTTAAATACTCACCCTCCCCATGAGGGAACCACTGTCAGCTGTTTGGAATAGGTTTCCAGGGCGTCTTATGCATGTAGATACTTGTGTATCATTTGTGATGTTTGACATACCTGCAGTCGTGCTCTATACAACATCATGTGGCTTTTTTTCCCATGGAGCAATACGCCAGGGATTTTTCCACGTTATGAATATAGGTCTGTCTCAGTGTTGGTAACGGCTGCAGAGTGTTCCCATACGATACCCCCCCCTTCCCTCCCTGCTGTCCTGGTCCCCAGGATTTACCTCAGTGTCCAGCCAGGTGCACATGTGGTTCAGGGAACTGGGACGTAGGCAGCAGACACTGAGTCCAGGCAGGGAGATGGCCAGTCTGTCCCTTTGCTGTGACTCTGCTGTAGCCGATGCTGGACACATCACTGGTCTGGGGTGGTCAGCTGTGAAAGAAAAGATGGGCAGATTTGATGACATGAAAACATGAACAAAGACAAAAGACCCAACAAAGCAACAGCCTGGAAGGCTGTCCTGATTGTCTAACTATGCCCCTATTGTCACTCGCTGAGATTTTTCCATGTTTCACTTTTTTTTTATGGGGGAATGGATTCTAGTTTATTTGTAACTGATATATAGTGTGTTCATAATTGGGGAACTGCCCAAAGAAGTTTTTTCCCCAATTTTTCTTTTGGTATCATTAATGTACAATTACATGAGGAACATTATGGTTACTAGACAGCCCCATGACCAAGTCCCCCCCCACAAACCCCATTACAGTCTCTGTCCATCAGCGTAGTAAGATGCTATAGAGTCACTACTTGCC
Source organism: Manis javanica (assembly GCF_040802235.1). Classification (NCBI taxonomy): domain Eukaryota; kingdom Metazoa; phylum Chordata; class Mammalia; order Pholidota; family Manidae; genus Manis; species Manis javanica. The sequence goes on along the minus strand of NC_133168.1, from coordinate 95,428,799 downwards.
TTCTCTGTGTTACACAGCCCTCCCCGTGCCCGCCCCCCTCATTATATATGCTAATCGTAATGTTCCCTTTCTTTTTTCCCTCCCCTTATCCCTCCCTTCCCACCCATCCTCCCCGTCCCTTTCCCTTTGGTAACTGTTAGTCCATTCTTGGGTTCTGTGACCATGTTTCACTTTTACAGGCGGTGGCATCATGGCAAGCCAGGCTGTGGCAAGCACACATCTTTAGGCACATGTATTTATGGACTCAGTTGTTGGATATAGAGCGGCTGGGTCAAAGGTTATGTGCTTTGAGTATTTTGACCACAGTCAAGTTCCCTTCCGAAAAATGTACACTTCCCCTGTGCAAGAGGGTCGTAATGCTTTTTATTTATCCAATTCTCTGGAAGCCTTGATGTTTTCAAAATTTTTAACGTTTGCCAAGTTAAAGAATGAAAACTAAAATTTGTCCTATTACTAGTGAAACAGGCATGCTGTTGCCATTGTTCTGTTTTTCTTTTTTTTTGCTATTTATATTTCTAGACTGTTTACATCATCTGGGTGTCAACTTAGACTATTCCAAAGAGCCATGATGGTCTCGGGGTTAAGAGTGTGAACCCCAGGGATCAAGCTGCTCTGCTGTTTACTGGCTGTGTGACCTTGGGCAAGTCATTTAACCTCTCTGTGTCTCTGTTTCTCATCTGTAAAATAAAGATAATGTTAGAATCTATTTCACAGGGTTAAGGATTAAATTAACCTGATATATATATATATAAAGCACCTAGAATAGTGCCTGGTTCGCAGATGGCATTCAGTAAACATAAGCAATTATCAATTTTTGCCTATAATTTATGTTGCAAACAGTACCTCCCAGGCTGTTGCTCTGTTGGGTCTTTTGTCTTTGTTTGTGTTTTCATGTCATCAAATCTGTCCATCTTTTTTTCACAGCTGAGTTTCAATAAAAGCAAAACCGGGACATTTCAACTGAATATAAAGTAAGAAACTGGGAAAAGAGAAAATATTAACAGGATTCATGTCTAGGCAGTGGAATTCGGATGACTTTCCTCTTTTATACTCTTGTGTCTTCCGAATGTTCTAATGAACATACATCATGAATGTATATTTCCAGATGAACACACATTACCTTTACTTTATGCTTTGCTTTCAAATGTACTTCAGCATGTTGGTAATCATTTTATAATGGAAAAAGCACCACCCATCCCCAATAAACATTGTTTACCATAAAGGACAAAAAGAGTAAGGAGTTAGCCAAGTGCTGCACACTTGACCCTCCCAGAGCCAGCCCAGCAGAGAAAGCTCCACCCATGAAGTCTCCAATCCAGGGGCCAGACACCCAAACAGCACTCTAGCACCGCCCCTGGTGGCAGAACAAAATTGGATCCAGGAAAGGGGGTGGGGGTGGGTGTGTGTGTGTGGTGGTGGTGGTGGTGGTGGTGGTGGTGGTGGTGGTGTGTGTGTGTGTGTGTGTGTGTGTGTGTGTTCGTTCCTGTAAAGAGCTGTTTCACTTTCTTTAAATCACAAAGCAACCCTTTGAGTCAAGAACTAAAATTACGTAAAAGACATAGGAGAGAAAACTGTCACCCAGAAGACAGGGCAGAGTCACCCCACCCTGCCCCCCACTAATTAGTGACCAGAGAGGATCTTCCTAGGTCCATGAGGGGGACTTCTTTTCCAAGGGTCAAGTGTTGCTCCCAGAACTGCAGCCAAGAATGGAAATCTCAACAAATCCACTTCCTGGGGAAACAGAACAGGGTAGTGGGTAAGTGGTTCCATCTCTTAACAACTGGGTAACTTATGTCCTTCTCTGGTCCTCCGTTTCTTCTTCTCTAAAACAGGGATAACAACAATATGTTCTCCATAGAGCTGTTGTGAGAATTCAAAGATTCCATAAATTAATTGTTACTGTTATTGCTGCTGTTCTTGTGTTCTTGTGTGCCTGAAGAACAGGGGAAGTTATGTGGTTTCATTTGGGGGGGCGCTCCAAGAGTCCTAGAGAGTGGGAGACATCTCAGCAATCTTTGCTTTAGCTTCAGAGCTTGATCTCATTCCACATTCACTGAGCAGCAGCTATGAGCCAGGAGCTGGTCTGTGCAGTTTCTCTGCTGATGGAACTCGTATTTGCAGTGAATCTGTAATTGAGTGTGTCTCGGACAGAGAGATTATAAGCAATAAACAAGACAACTGTGGGTAGTGAACGTGACTTAAAGGCAAGGAAATGGGGTGGGTGGGGAAGTACTTTAGACACTGGTTTCAGACTGTTCAGAGAGGTCGATATTTGGGAATGGGCTTGTTCAGTTACACAGAGAACAAAGTGCAGGAGCCTTCAGGGCTGGAATCTGTGGGGAGTCTGAGGAAGAGAAAGAACAGAATGCGTGAGGTGGAGTGCAAGGCAGTGAAGATGGAGACGTCTACAGGGGACAAACTTGGGGTGAATTTTCAGCTTCCTGTGTCCCTCAAATCCTAGAGATCTGGAGAAGGCAGTGATGTTGGGGGCTGGACAGGGAGGGCAGAGAGGGGCCCTTGGCAGCACCTCGGACAGCACCTCCCTGTCCATGGTGCTGACACCCCAAGACCAGGCTCCCCGGGAGGAAGAAGCTATTGATTCAACAATGAGGATACAGGAGACCAAGCTCCTCACCCTCAAGGGGCCAGCATTCCAGGCGTGAACATCAATAATGATCAATCAATTGTCCTAGAAATAAACATAATTTTTTAAGGGGTTTCTATTGGCTCAGCCCATGCACTTGGGAGAGAGTGTGTTCACCCCCTCCAAATACGCCCAAGTCCGAATCCCCAGAACCTGTGCATATGTCACCTTATGTGGCAAAAGGGACTTTGCAGATGTGATTAAATTTAGAATCTTGAGATGGGAGATGATCCTGGCTTACCCGGGCGGCCCGATGTCATCACAGAAGTCCTTATAAGAGGAGGCCAGACGGTTAGAGGAGGAGCTGGGTGATGGAAGCAGGGGCCAGTGTGATACGGTGGGAGAAAAATCCAACTGCCCTCTGCTGGCTTTGAAGGAGGAGGAAGGGGCCACGAGCCAGGGAGTGCAGGTGCCTCCAGAAGCTATAAAAGGCAACAGAACAGACTCTCCCCCAGCTCCCCCAGGAGGAACACAGCCCTGAAGACACCGTGATGTTAGCCTGGTGTGACCCACTCGGGACTTGGCCCCCAGCATTGTAAGATAGTAAGTGTGTGTCATTTTAAGCCACCGAGTTTGTAGCAATTAGTTACACCATCAGTAGGAAACTCATACAAGAGGCAAAGCTCAGAAAAGCCAGGTCTCTTGCTCAGGAAATCTAGGAATTAGAAGAAATGGGCATTTGAACCAGGCGGTCTGACTCCTGTGCTCTTCACCACCTCACCACGCAGAAATATTTTTGCTGCGGCGATGGTCTGAACTGTGTAACCCCACACGCATATGTGGAAGTTCTAACCCCTCTTCAACTGACTGAAGGCGTGCATCCACCCCACCCTGCCCCAAAGTCCTATGTTGAAATCCTAACCCCCAATGTGATGGTATCAGAGGCGGCGTTTGGGAGGTAATTGGGTCAGGAGGGTGGGGCCTTCGCTAATTGGGGTTATTGTCCTTGTAAAAGAGACTTCAGATACCGCTTTCTCTGCAAAGTGAGGATACAAGTCAGCAGTTTGCACCCCAGAACTCACGTTGACAGCTTGGTCTCAGACGTCCAGCCTGCAGAACCATGAGATGCACATTTTTGTTGTTTATAACCCACCCCCTCCATGGTACTTTGTTATAGCGGTCCAAACGGGCCAAGACACCCCAGAACCTCAGGGCATGACTACATTTGGAGACAGGGTCTTTACAGAAATGACTGAGGAAAATGAGGTCCTCAGGTTGGGCTCTGATCCGATCTGACTGGTGTGCTTATAAGACGAGATTAGGACACAGAGGCACAGAGGGAAAACCACGTGAAGACCCAGAGAGAAGACAGCATCTATGAACCCAGGAGAGACGCCTCAGAAGGAAGCAACCCCGCCCACACTTGGACTTGGACTTGGAGCCTCCGGAGTCCTGAGCAGTAAATGCCCGCATTAAGGCCTCCCAGTCTGGGAGAGCAAAGTACCTGGGGCCTCTGGGAAGCTCCAGCACGTCTCCAGCTCCACCTGAGCTCCCCTTGAGGAGCGGTGCTCCCCAAACCTGCAGTCACCGCAGCTAGGGGGCTCAACCCACCCCCGCTGGTTCAGACTTCTTCCCAGTGCTAATCTCACTCTGAATCTCCCATCCCATGTCTTCCCCGAGAGGGCCCCTCTGACCCCTCAAACTCCATGTGCTCAATAACGGAACCCAGCCGCCCCCTGCCCCTGCTCCTTAAAGATGCCCCTCCGCAGTCATCTATGCCAAGGTACCCTTGTCCTCCTCCACGTCCCCTGCCTGGTCCCCCACTGCGTATCAGCATCTGTGTTCTGCCAAATTTTCTCTCATGTGTTTCTTGGGTGTTGTCCCCTCCTCACTGCCCCGGTGTCTGCTGCCCTAATTTAGGCTTCATCATCTCTCCTTGGTCCTTCGATCCACTCCCTTCTGCAAACTCAGATCTGACTATTGCCTCTTGAAATATTCTGATTCTCTGCTCAAAAACCCTCTAAGGCTACCCACGTGCATGGCTGGTGGGAACATAAAACAGTGCGGCCCCTGTGGGAAAGAGCCGGACAGTTCCTCAAAAAGTTAAACCTAGAATTACTATATGAATTAGTGATTTTATTTCTGGGTCCATAATCAAAGGAGGGACTTGGTTGGATATTTGCACCCCATATTCACAGCAGCATGATTCACAATGGCCAAAAAGTGGAAGCAACCCAGTGTCCATCGATGGATAAGTGGATAAACAAAATGTGGTATAGCCACACAATGGAATATTATTCAGCCATAAAAAGGAAATACTGATGCTTGATGTAACATGGATGGACCTTGGGGACACTGTGCTCAGTGACACAGGCCAGACACAGAAGGACAGATCCTGCCTGATCCCACTCCCAGGAGGTCCCCAGAGGAGTCACATCCTCAGAGACAAAAAGTGGATGGTGGGTACAGGGGCTGGGGGAGGGGCTGGGGAGTTTCTGTTTCTTAGGGACAGAGTTTTGGTTTTACAGGAAATGAGCTCTGGGGCTGGATAGTGGGGACGGTTGACAGCAGTGTGACCAAGTGCCCATGGAACATTCTCCAAGAGAGATCACATGTTAGCCCATAAAACAGGTCTCAATACATTCAAGAAGATTGAAATCATATCAAGCATCTTTGCCAACCACAACAGTATGAAACTAGAAATCATTTACAAGAAAAACGCAAACACATGAACACCAAACTTTGCCGCTAACCAACCAACGGGTCAATGAAGAAATCAAAGAGGAAAACACAGGACCTTGGGGCAAATGAACATGGAAACACGACTTTACAAAGCTTGTAGGACGCTGCAGAGCAGTTCTAAGAGGGAAGTTCATGGCGATACAGGCCTCCCACAAGAAACAAGAGAAAACGGGCAGAGGATGTGAACAGACATTTTCCCAAAGACATCCAGATGGCCAACAGGCACATGAAAAGGTTCCACGTGGCTAATCATCAGAGCAATGCTAATCAGGACCACAAAGAGGTATCAACTCACACTAGTCAGATTGCCTGGTATCAGAAAGACAAGAAATAACGTGTTGGTGAGGGCGTGGAGAAGAGAGAACCCTTGGACACTGTTGGTGGGAAGGTAAATTGGTGTAGGTGCTGTGGAAGGCAATATGGAGGTTTCTCAAAAAAGTAAAAAACAGAACTACCATTATGATCCAGCAACCCCAATTCTGGGTATTTAATCTGAAGAAAACCAAAACACCACTTTGAAGAGATATACACACCCTGTGCTCATTGCAGCATTATTTACAATAGTCACGATATGGGCAACCTAAGTGCCAGTCAATAGATGAATGGATAAAGAAGAGGCGGTACATGTATGCAATGGGGTATTACTCCTCTATAAAAAAGTAGATCCTCCCATTTGTGACAACATGGATGGCCCTAGAGGGTATTATGCTAAGTGAAGTAAGCCAGACAGAGACAAATACTGTATGATCTCACTCATATGTGGAATCTAATAAACAAAGCAAAAGAACAGACAAAACAGGCTCATGATCCATGGGCGAGGAGTGCGAATGTGGGTAAATACGTGAAGGGGATTAAGAGGTATAAACCTTCCGGTTAAAAAATAAATAATTAATGGAGATGTAAAGTACAGCACAGGGACTATTAAAAAATGGTTAAGTAGCAAATTATTATGTATATTTTCTAATGTATATTTCATACATATATATTTCAGTATATATATATACACACACACACTATATTATTTTCTTATATAATTTATAATAAAACACACACAACTAAAAAAAAAAAATTAGGGCTCCTTGTTACCCTCATAATAGTCTTGTGAATGAGCACACTCTTTGCCAAGTCCCCACTCTGGTCCAGTATGTGGCAGGGGCAGTGACCAGGTGCCCCTACCGCAGCACACAGTAGGGGCACTGTTGGCTGGGAGTCCCTGAAAGTTCTTAAGCCATGTGCATGTAATTGTGTGCACATGCTTGCGTGTGCAGAGGGTATCAGCAGTGCACACAGTAGAAACACAGAAGAAACAGAATGCCTGCACACAGTAGGTCCAGCCAAGGGGCAGAGGCTGTGGGATCCCAGCAGGGAAAATGAGGGGTGCCAGGATAGGCACCCAAAAGCATCTCTGATCCTCATGGGGTGCATGTGGCATCCGGAAGCCCTGTGGTCTGGAGCCAGCACTGAGTGGGAACCCAGTGGGGGAAGCTGGGTCTGAGTCTGGCCCATGGGTTGTGACCAGCTCAACTGTCTCAGGCCCCAGCTCCAGCCGTCCTGAGCATGGCAGGTGGGGTGACGTGCCACAGAACCCAAAGATGACATGAGGCCTCTTCTGGGAGGGGAAGGTTTATTGGGAGTGCCTGATCAAGTGCCATCAATGCAGCAGACCCCTCCCCTGGGGACAGGGCAGTCCAGTGTGTGGACCCAGCGGGTCACAGGCATAGCAGCAGACAGAGGGAAAGGGAGCCACCCCGCAGGGCCCACCCCAGGGGGTCCCTCTCTAAGTCCTCAGGCATCGGCAGCCGAGCTGGGAGGGTCCTGCGGTAGACAGCGTCGGTGCCGGAGAACGGACTTCTCCTCCTCCTGCGGGACAGGAGTGCCCCCCACACACGCGTCACACAGTATGGGGCACCGGTACGCGGCAGCACACGTCGGCTGTGTCCCCTCGCCTCATGGGGGCCTTGGGCTGCCATCTCTTACCATCTCGGAGGCAGTGCTGGGGCTTGCGCCCTCAGGGGAGCCCCCTTCGTCCCGGGAGCAGTCGGGTCCCATGTCCTCCTCATACTCTGTCAGGCAATCGGACTCCTCCCCTGCAACCGGGCAGCAGGGGGGAGGTGAGGGGCACAGGCTGGCCTGACATCTCCAGCCATTTCCCCCTGACCGCAGGACCAGCCCCACCCTCCTGAGGGTGCCCGCGGCCCCTCACCATCAGCGCAGCCGTCAGAAACATAGCTTTTGGGTGGCTCAATCCGGGACACGATCTCCGCCAAGTCCGTGAAGCCAGAGCTGGGGAAGGCCAGCACCTGTGGGTGGTGGGCATGAGGGTCTCCGGGGTCCTGGGGTCCTTGGTCTCAGGGCCCAGTGGTGTTTTAAGGGCTAGGAGATCCTGGGGGAGCTTTCTGGCCTTGGTGGCTCAGCTAAATCCAGGGAGGTCTGGGGGCATCTGAGTTTTTGGGGGGAATGTCTGTGGTCAGAGTGGCCCTGCCAGGAGAGGGCACGGGCTTACATCAGCACGGCGACTCTCGTTAAGGTCGGCAGACCGCCGGTCTGTGAGCATCTTTTCAATGATGTCTCCCCGGCTCCAGCCCCCAAACACGGCCTTCCCATACTGGTAGCCCACGTCCTGCAGGAAACAAGGGGGCTGAGGCCATGTTTGCAAACCTCACCCCCCAATTTTTTCTGCCTTGTCTTCTTGGCTTATCCCTACTTGGTCTGCCCCTTCCCTGCCCCTTAAAAGTCTGATGGTCCAGGGAAACTGGCATTTGAGACTCAACCTATTTCAGACGTGAGTCACATCCTCACGTCTCCCCATCCTGTGCCCTTGCCAGACATTACCAATAAATCCTTCCACGTTCTTTCACTCAGCCCCGTGCAGTGTGCCAAGTGCCAGATGACACGAGATGGTGGTGTGCACAAGCTTATTTGGAGGTCTGCAAGTACGTGGGTCATCAGTAAATACCACCACCTCCCATACCCAGAACAGACATCGCTCATCCCACTTGCATGCTTTCCCAGTGAGCTCAGAACAGGACATCAGACGTTTTTACCCAGGGGTCTGGGCAGCAGCTACTGATAAGTTCCAGTCGGCAGGGTCAGTTCACAGTATTTCTGGGTCAGTGGCACATGACATACACTGCTACATCCCTCTCCTGCACTTGTGGCAGACATTACTTCCTGATTACTGTTCTCAGTCCCACCGAGGTAGAAATGGCATCAGAAATCTCTAGACGGCATTTCAGACAGTGCAGTTGGTGCATAATAGGAGACTAGTGCATATGCAGCACATGCACAGCCAAAGCCCATTGCCACACACTGCAGACATCCCAAGTCAATCACCATTCCATTACTCACAGATCCCACCTGGGAAAGGAGCCCTAGAACCCTCCCCCTCATGTTGCTTTGGGCTTTGAGCAGTAAAGCTTTGCCGGCCCGCCACACTGGCACCAGACTGCTCCTGCTGCTCACATAGATCTGGTCGAACTTCCCGAAGTCCATGGTCTTGAAGCAGTCGATGGGTGGTCGCAGGTACTCGCAGTAGGAGCTGGACTTGACGACCTCCAGCTGCCGCACGCAGGACACATAAGCCAGGCGGGATTGGATCTCCGCCATGTCTGGTACCTTAATCTTGTCTGCCCAGGGGTTGAGCCGCTTCCACAGCAGCCACCAGCCAGACAGGCTGTCGCCATAGGTGCTGAGGTCTGTCTCATCCTGGCTCCCCACGTCGATGGCTATGACCGTCTTGGCACCCATACTGCGAGCAATGTCCGCTGTGGGGCCGGGGAGGTGTCATCAGATGACTCCCACCAGGGCCCAGGGTAGGGAAGGTCAACCCAGTCCCATCATGCAAATAGTCATGCAAAAAAAAGCAAAGAAAAAGCCCACACAAACAACATGCAAAGGGCAAGGAAATGGTCAAGATGATGTCGAGAAAGTGGGGTCCTATGTTGGAGCTTTTTGTCTGGGGAATCAGGGTCAGGTATACAGAAAGACAGGAGGTGAGACACACACACGGGGGACAGAGAGGTGAAAGGAAGAGACTAGGGGTCACAAAGACACCAGGGAAGAGAGAAGAAGGGATCAGGGATGGAGAGAAGCTCAGGGATGAGAAAACAGAAATGTGGAGATAAAGATGCCAAGAGATAAGAGTCCTGGGGGAGGAAAATGCAGGGGGGCATAGACATCAACAGAGATGTGCAGGGATGAAGGGATACTGGGGGTCAGAGCCCTGGGAGGAGAGAGAATCTAGGTGGGAAAAGAGGCATCAGAGCTGAGACAGGGACAGAGAGCAGCAAGCAGGGATAAGGTGATTTGGGGAAGCAGGACAGCAAGGACGTGTGTCCATTGGTCTGTCTGCATGTCTGTGCGATCAACTGTGGGTCCCTGAGTGGGCCTGGGGGATCCTGGCAATGACCCCCGAGCCTCCATCAGACTTTGCACATGCCCCTCACGAGCTTGTGGTTTTGGGTACATGTGCCCACGCCCACCCATCTGTGGGCTTCTGCATGCGTTCCTATCATCTGTGTGCAGCTGCCCATGCGGGTGGTGAACACACACACCTCTGGGGGTGCCTACACCTCTGTACACGCATCCAGGCCTGTGTTTATTTCAGTCCACGTGACTATAGCGTCCGTGCATTCCCTAGTGCTTGTCCGCCTGTGGGTTTGTGTGCACCTGTTCACACAGGTGCGGCTGCATTAGTGCGTCTACCTGTAAAGCGCACCTACAGCATGAGTTGGCAAACTTTGTCTGTAAAGGGCCAAAAAGAAAGTAATTTCAGCTTTGTGGGCCATACAGTCTCTGTCACAACTATTCAGCCCTGCCACTGTGGCACAAAAGCAGCCAAAGACAAAGTATCAGATTGAGTGTGGCTATAAGACAATAAAACTTTATTTTAAAAAATTAGGCAAGGGGCCAGATTTGGCCTGTCGGGCATGGTTTGCTGATTCTTGACCTACAGGATTGCGAGTGCATGTGCAGCCAGCATATACATCTCCTTGTGTGTGTGAGCTGCTGGGAATGTGAAGTTTTAAGTTGCACACCCACCTGCCTCTCCCCTGCACATGTCAGCAGGCACAAAGATGGCTAAACTTGGTCATGCAGGCGCCCTTCCTGTCTGCATGCGTGTGCATGCACGCATGTTCAAGGGAGAGGCAGTGTGAGTGTGGATGGATCAGCAGGCAAAGACATGTCCTATTTCATCAACACGTGTACCTAAACATGTACATCTGTCCAGAGCATGAGTGAATACCTGCTACATGAGTCTCTGCAAGCACACGTGAGTACGTGGCAGCTGGTGTGCATGCATAACAGTGTCCCATCTCCATGTATCTCTGTGTGTGCATGCATATCTGTGTGTGCGTGTGTCCACTTCTGTCTGATACAGCATGCACATGCTTTTCAACTCCACACACTCCTGTCCCCAGGCATACACGTACACCTGCTTGACTGCATAGGCATTCCTAGCCCTGCACAGGTGTGTCTGCGCATGGACGCTCCTGCTCTCGTGTGCACGAGCGGGCAGGCAGTCACTTGCCTGGCAGGTTGTTGATGTAGCCGCCATCCATGAGGAGATGCCCGTCCTTTGGGTCGCAGAGTGGGGGCAGGTAGCCCGAGAGCGTCATGCTGGCACGCACGTACCGCCACAGGGAGCCTGCCCGGCAGGACACACAGACACAGACACGCACAGACACACTCAGACATGCTCAGAGGCCCGGCCAGCCCAGTGGGCTCGCTGACCTGGCACGTTGTTGACATAGCACCCATCCACCAGCGGGTGCCCATCCTTGGGGTCGCAGAGTGGGGGCAGGTAGGGACAGTAGGAGGCACTGGCCCGGACGTAGCGCCACACACAGCCTGCAGGGATGGCGTGAGGGGGTGAGGTGCCCGACTAGACTCCCAGCTCCCCACCCCAGAGGACACACGTACCTGGGGCTCTGGGGCATTAGTGGGTGATGGTTAGTGTTCCGCAATCAGGCCAAGGTGATGGTCACTCATGTTAATGCCCCAGACACTTGGTTGCCCTCCCTGCACCCCATCCCCATGCGGCCACAGGGGCTATGGGGCCGGCGGGGGCACCCACCATCTTTGTGGACACGCATGGCCGAGGCAGTGATGTCTGTGGTCACGTTGAAGTACGGCAGCCACAGGTCCTACAGAGACAGGGATCAGAACGGGGCGGAGCAGGGGCTCCCATGAGCAGGGTTGGGGGCGGGGCGGGCAGCGGTGCTCACCTCAATCTGCTTGTCCTGGAAGACACGGTGGATGCTGCGGTTGAAGGCCGACCCCGTGAACATGGAGGTGACAGGGTACGTGAGGTCCAGCACAGGCTCCAGCACCGAAGTCATGCTCTAGGAGTAAAGGGCCGGGAGTCAAACAGGAGTCACTTGGGGTCACTAACAAGGAGGTTTTCAGGGGTCCTGGGACTTAGGGACTAGGGTCACCCACTAGGAGGTCACGCAAGATGCTGGAAGTATCTCTAGGCAGGTCCAGGTGGAGCTCAGGAAAAGGTCAGAAGCCCAGAAGCCCCTCTGGGATCAGGTTTCAGGGTGCTCCTGGATTGGGGGGAATCTCTGCCCCCAGCACACACCTTAGCCCACTCCCGGGCCCGCTGCTTGGTGCGGCTGGCGCTTCGCTCCTCGGCGTACAGCGCCCCAATGAAGGAGCCAATGGATGTGCCACCCACCAGGTCGACAGGGACCCCCGCCTCCTCTAAAGCCTTCAGCACTCCAATGTGTGAGCAGCCCCTGTGAGGAAAAGCAGACCCAGGGACCCGCTGGGGAACCCCAAAGCCCGTCTCCCCCGCAGGCAAGGATAGTGCCAGTCCCCGTGGAGTGGCTCCCAGGACGCAAGTCCCGCCCCCGCGCTGGCCCACCCCTCACCTGGCCCCGCCCCCGCCCAGCACCAGGGCGATGGTGTTGCCTGTGAGCACCCGCGCCAGGCGAGAGAAGTCACTGTGCCGGTCTGCCTGCCTTGAGAAAACCTTCTCGTAGAGCTCATGCTGGGATGGGGGGTAGGGGGAGAAGAGAGACACGATCTATGAGAACTGGGGTGCAGGAGATGACATCCGGGCCTCCCTGGCACCGCCCCAGCCTCGCAGGCCTCTAAGCCACGCCCTGAAGGTCTGGAGAAGTGCAGTTCCCGGATCGCCCAGCTCCAGGCGCAGGCTCACCAGCTTGGCGGGGCTGCGGCGTGAGAACAGGCGGCGCGGACAGCGCAGGTGCAGGTGCCCCGAGCACCAGCTGCGCATGTTGAGCCACTCCACCGTGCGCGTGGGGCCCGCGCCCTCCTCGCGGTGCAGCAGGACCAGCTGCTTGAGGGCGCGCACCGCAGTGTTCTCCAGCATCTGCTCCAGCTGCAGGGGGTGGGAGGACAAGTCACCAATCACCGGTGTCCTCCCCTCCCCCCACACGGGGCCGAGCTGGGGTCCCCCGGTCACCTAGCCCCACGGTGAGGCTGCGTGTGGTCCTGCGCTAGCACAGGAGGGCCGGGCATGGGGTGAGGTCGGCGAAGGCCACCGTGCAAGGTCCCCGGACCTGGCCGAGGGTGGGCTCCTGGTCGCCCAGGCCCACGATGAGGATGCAGTCAGCCTGGCGCAGGCAGCGCACCGTCCAGGGCGTCAGCGAAGCATCCGTCTGGTAGAGCACGATGCGGTGCGCATCCTCCTGCTGGGCCAGCCACCCTGACAGACGGAACTCTTGGATGCTGGGGCGGGGGAGCGCAACTGTTATTCTGGGGTTGGTCAAGGGTCCCATGCTGCCCAGAAACCATGTAGCTCTACTGCTGGGGGGAAGGGGCCCTAGACACCCAGGCCCCCATATTGTGCCTGTGTGCTCCTGGGGCAGGTTCACCCCCTTGTCTCCCAACTGACTAGGTGGATGGGGGCACATGCTCCTCAGGTCACAGCCTAGAACTCAGTCAGAACTGAAAGAATACTAGGCTTGAAGCTTCTCTCTCACCATCTCCCTCCACTCCACACCCCAACACACACCTGTCCAGGGCAGAGGCCCCCAGGCGGGCCCGGATGATGTCACTGTTGAGGAGGAGCGTGGGACCTGGGGATGGGGAAGGAAGGGGGTCAGGAGCCCAGGTCCACGGAGCTGGGGGCGTCTGCCACAAAACAATGACTCCCACCCCCACCCCCCACGCAGGCATCTCTACTTATTGGCGAGTGCCCCGCCCACATCCATTGGGTCCTCCCCAGACCAATGGCCTGCTCTCATGCACCGCCCCCGTCCCCGACTGACCAATGGCTTGCAGAGCGTGCTGCAGCTCCAGAGTGAAGGCCACCATGGGCACCTCAGCACACACGGGCAGGACCGCCACTGTTGCCAGGTTGCTGGCTGGGTTGGTGAGCTCCGAGTGAGGGGGGACGCCTAGCCCCGAGCCTGCTGAGACCCCAATGGAGGAGATATGCTGTGCAGTGCTATGTCTGGAGAGACCTACCACCTCCTTCTGAGAAACCCCTGCAAGGCAGAGGCATCCTCCAGCAGAGGCAAACAAAGCCATAGCAGAAATCATGGTCCCCATCCTGAACCCACAGCCACATCCATGTCCCGTTTTGGTTGGATCTGGCCAGTGGAGCCCTCAGTTTTGGCCTTAATCTCCTCAACGGGGTCTGTTACACAACCCCACAACTGTTCCGATTCTCCACCGTGTCTGCAGGGATGGATCCATGCTCCTACACCTTTCTGGCTTTGGTGCCCCGTTCACTGAAAGGATTTGAACACAAAGCTAGACAGAAACCCACACACTTTGGGTCTATATACGGCTTCCCAGGTTCTCCACTGACACTCTACCCTAGGCCCTTACCCTCTGTCTCTTGCCCGGGCCTCTCACTGCCTCCTCCCCTCCAGCCGCATCCCCTAACAGTCCGCACAAGCCCACATGTCCTTCCCCTACTCTTACTGACCTGTCCCCTCCCCTGTTTCTCCTCCTTGCTCATTTTCCTCCTCGAGGTGTTTCAAAACCACTAAACCCTGCGTGCAGGGCTTTGGCAGTTCTCCTCAATGCCTGGTCCCATGCCATCTGTCTCGTCTCAGTTCAGAAAAACCTTCCCTCTCCGGGCTAAGGTCCTGGGCGTGGGGGTGGTTCTTGGCCACGGGTCACCCTGGCCACCACCCCAGGGATTCATATGGTGGGGTGAAGGCAGAAGCCCCTGGGGGAAAAGGGATATGGAGGTAGCAGAGCTGGCCCAGGGTCGGGTCGCCGTAACATAGAACCTCCCGCCCTTACTCCCCAGTGTACCTAACTCTGCAAAGCTACATCTTCCAGCAGGTGCTGGACAGAAAACCACATCTCCCAGCATGCCGGCAACTTCAGAAGGCACTTCCCAACATGCCCTAGGTACCAAACACCGGCTCATGAACTCCATTTCCCAGCATACTCTGGTCTGAAAAAGGAACTTCCTTTTTCAGTGTTTGGGAAGTGGACTCCATCCCCCCAAGAAGGCCCTGACACCCAGAACCAAGCTCACCCCTAAAGACTCCGCCCCTCAGCTCGACTGAGACTTTGGATACCACTAACTAGCACACCTGAGTCTCCGACTGCTTCACGGCATGCCTAGGAATCCGAACTCTATCCACCAGCATACACCGAGACCCGGATTCCACTTCCGGCCCCAAGGCCCGCCCAGAGCGTGGTTTACAAGCGGGACTGTTCCCCACCATGCTGTGGGTTTGGGGTTCCATCTCCCGCGGTGTTCTCGATAGGACTACATCTCCCAGCATTCCCAGGGGCGGCCTGTTATCACCTGGAAAGGGTCCTTGCAGCTGCTGCAAATTCCCCAAGATTTTCTGGCTCAGGAGATGGATGAGGCGGGTCACAACCTGGGGCGTTGGGGACCGGCGGTCCAGTGAGACTACAGCAGCAACTGTGCGAGTCCCACTTTCCCTCCTCTTACTGGGTCCTGGTCCCCAAAGCCCCGCACTCAGTGGGCGGGCGGCTTCGCCTCCTTCCTATGGTTCCACCCCCTGGCGCCCCGCCCCTGTGAGGCCAGCCCAGGACGCGTCCAGCAGTACCTGCGGGTATCGGCGTTTGATGTGGCCCAGGGTGCCCTCGGGGAGTTTGGCCAGCTCTGTGTCACGCACAGCGTGCACTGTTGTAGCGCGTGGCTGCCGTGTCAGCGCCTCCACCTGGGGGCCCATGTGTATGACTAGGGCTGCTTGAGCGAGGAGGCCCCGGAAAGATAAGTGGGAGGTTGACCATGGGTGCAGAGAAGCAGCGGTACCCAGTCTCCAAGAGGGAGATGGCGAAAACCAAAGCTTCACTACCCACTAGGGTTCTGTGGAGTGGGAGAGGACAGGCATCCACCCCAGGCGGGGGTCTCCTCCACTGATGAAGAAAGGTCTGGGGGCAGAGTCAGATCAGACTCACTACGCAATGAGCTTGCCCCTGATCCCGGCCCTACGAAAGGATCTGGGGAAAGTGGATGGGCGAGGTCAGAAGTCGGGGCCTCCGCATCATCTGATGACCGGGAATGTGTTTGTTGGGAGGAGCGGGGAAAATGGCCTTGGGGGAGATCAGAGGACACAAGTGGGGCGTTGCTTACCACCCCGATGAGATCTCCACGGCCGTACTCGCCCACCAGCTCCTTTTTGCCATTGCCTCGCTGGATGACACTACGGAGCCGCCCATTCAGCACGATGTAGGTGCAGTCTGAGCGGTCACCCTGCCTGGGGTGTGGGGTGGGTCAGAAGGGTCAGGGCCTGGGCCTAGGCAGGGCCTAAATGGCAAGTTGGAGGCGAGGGCTGCACCTGTACAGCGCGCGTCCCGCCTCCACCGCAGTCCAGTCGATTGCGAAGTCCATCTGGCGCACGAAGGGCGACATCCTTGCTGCCACTGTGTGCGCGGCACTCAATACCACACTAGGCTGTGCGCGCATAATCCTGTAGGGGAATCATGTACTGGGCGTGGCCCGAAATAGCTCTTAGGGAGTGGAGACAGCAGGTGAGAGCCTGGAGGGCAGTAAGTGGGGCTGGAAGGGCTTAAATCTGCCCCAGAAAGGCGTCTGGGCTTGCAGAGGGATAACCTTTCCCTGGGCAGAAGAGTTGGCTTATGACCCTCCAGTGCCCCTCCCACCCAACAATGGGCCCTGCCATACTCATAAAAGTCCGACTTGGAGATCCGCAGGAAAGTGCAGTCGCGCTGGGCTCGTAGGGTGAAGATGAGGGGCTCTCCAGTGAGCACTGCCAGCTGTCCCACCAGCTCCCCAGGCTGGGCCACGAACAGGCACACGTCCTCAGCCTTGTCAATCATGCGCTGGTAGACATGCAGGCAGCCCCAGAGCACAAAGTGCAGGCTAACGTCCTGTGGGACAGGGGCCAGGAGCTGGGCACAGGGGCAACACTCCTATCCCCAACTCAGATCAATATCCTCCATAGGAAAGGTTAAGGACAAGTTAGGGGAGGCAGTGAAGGCTTTGGATTGCTCTGAGCTGAGCAGCATGTTTATATTACTATTCGGCACCTGGGGCAGACATTGCTAATGGATCACCAAACTGAGCTCATGCAGAAGCCCATGAATTCTTTTCAACATAGCCAGCAAGAAGCTGCAATGGCTGGCTACACTGGGCCGAGGCTGAGCTTAAATTGTCTTTGCTTGTATTGGGCAACTGGACAGCCACATGGCCCTTACCTTATACTATGTCAAAATGGATCAAAGCCATGGTAGGAGCTAAAACAATACAATTGTTGTAAGAAAATAGAGACGCCAGTCTTCATGATCTTGAATTTGGCAATGGAGTCTTGGATATGACATCATAACATGAAGAGCAAAAGAAAGTAGATAAATTGGACTTAATCAAAACTAAAAATGTTTGAAAAGACGACACATAGAATGGGTGAAAATATTTGCAAATCATGCATCTGCTATGAGTCTTGTATACAGAATATATGATTCTTACAACTCAGTAATAAAAAGACAATTCAAAAAGAGCACAAAAGCTCTCAACAGACACTTCTCCAAAGAAGATTTACGAAAGGCCAATAGGCACGTGAAAAAATGCTCAAAATCATTAGTCATTAGGGAAATGCAAATCAAAACCATAATGAGATGCCATGTCATATGTACTAAGATGTCTAGAATTAGAAAGTGTTGGATGGGACACAGATAAATTGGAAGGCTCACACACTGCAAGTGGGAATGGAACGGTGCAGCCGCTTCAGAAAAGAGTCTGGCTACAGCCCAAAACAGTCTGCAGAGTGAAAGACACAGTTGCCTGTGACCCAGGATTTAACTCCTGGATATATATACCCAACACAAATGGAAACATACATCCCATAAAAATTTGTACAAGAACATTCAGAGCAGCATTACACCTAATAGCCAAAAGGTGGAAATCACTCAACTGTCCATCAAGTGATGAATGTGGTAGACAGATACAACCAATTATTCAGTCAAAAAGGAGTGATGCACCAACACTGATGTAGCTGGAAAACCTCATGCTCAGTGAGAGAGGCCAGGGGCAAAGGGACAGAGCATGTGATTCCATTTATATGTAGTGTCTAGGACAGGCAAATCTATAGGAACACAAGATTAGGAATTGCTTAAGGCTGTTGGGGATGGTGATCCATTAATAATGTCTGCCTTGGGGGCTTAACAGGAATATAGATATATGTGCTGCTCAGCTCAGAAGTAGGAGGTTGATAACTAAAGGATATGAGATTTCTTCATGAGGTCATGAAAGTGTTCTAAAATCGATAGTGGTGATGGTTGTACAATTCTGTGAATGTACAAAAAAACCACTGAATTGTACTCTCCTGGGTGAATTGCATTGTATGTGAATTGCATCTCTATAAAACTACCACTGAGAAATATTTAAAAATCCCCTTTGCCCCTGGCTCCCTTGTGCCACCCCATCCCTGTCGACTTCTTTTGTTTCCTAGAGATCAACCTCTCTTCTCACCACAGGATATTTGCACAAGCTATTTCCTAGAAAGCTCTTTCCTCCCCCTTGCACCAATTGGTCAATCCTTCCCCACCTTTCCTCCTCAGCTGGAGGCCACTTCTGCAGAGGCGCTGCCCTGCCTAAGACAGATTTTGTAGAGCTGAGAACATCTTACATGTAAGCACTGAGCACATAACGATTTTACAAGAATTTGTGTAATCCTCTGAGTGTAACATTTGTCAGAACTGTGGGTTTCCCCAGGGCAGGGACGCCATAGGTGTTTCCTGCCTCTGGGGCAGGCAGCACAGGGGACCCAGCAAACTCAGTATATGTGCGTGCCCCTCTCCTCTAGGGTTGGCCTGCCCAGCCAGACACCCATCTGTTCCATGTTTTTATGAATGAGAAACTGAAACTTCCCAGAGACAGACTCCTTCCTCATGCAACCCATAAACCCGTCTGGTACCCCACAAAGCCTCAGTGAGCACCGGAACACTGCGGGGACCCCCTGAGAAGGGGCCCCAGGAGACAGATACGCATGCTGGAAGTTTCCAAGACAGAATTTCCAGACCATTGTTTAGAATATAAGTGGGAGTTACTAATATTAGGGTGACACTCGTCATATTGGGAAGCATGCTTGTTCACTGCAGGACTTCTCAAGAGCCTTGAATACACTCATAATACTCACTAAAAGCTTTCATGAAGGGATAAAACAAACAGCAGTACCCAAACCTATTTGACCATTGTGATAAAGGTGTTCCATGAAACACACTTTGGGAAATATTTGTATAAAGCAGAGTTTCCCAACCTTGGCACTACTGACATTGTGAACTAGGTAATTCTTTGCGGCAGGGGCTATCCTGTGCATTCTTGCATCTCTGGCCTCTGCTCACTAAGTAGCAACCCTGCAAATCAATAAAAGTCTCTGCTTTGCCACATGTCCCCTGGGGAGGGGGGCAAAAGTGCCCCCTGTTGAAAACCACTGGTGTTAAATTTCAAAAGAAGGCATAGCAAAGTAATGTCCCTAACAAAGTCCTGAGGGCCCAAGGAGCCTCAAGTAGCTGCAGATCTGCTTGGCCCATTAGCAGGCTGGGCGGCTGGGCTGAGCCCAAGTTTCCCAAATAAGTAAGGATCCAGGGGCCCCCTGCAAAAGCCATGGTGTGACCACACTGCCTCAACCTGCCTGTCCCCCAAATACCACAAACAGCTGGCAGAAGCTCCACCCAACTTCCTCTGCAGAAAAGAGTGCACCCTTTTGAAGTGATAGTTGAATCCACTGGTCAAATGACAGAATGATATCCCAGCCAGATAACAGGAAAGCCACCCCCACGCCAACCCCTGTTCCAGCCCAGGGCTGGTCATCCTTGTAAACCCTAGGCAGCTCAGAGCCATCTCCACGTTAATCCTCGCAACAATCCTAGTCAACTGTTAGCACCTCCATTCCCTAGATGAGAAAGCTGAGAACTTTCTGGATGATTCAGCCAAGGTCACACAGGGTGTCAGGGCAGTGTCTGCACTTCAACTTCGGCCCCCTCTGTCCAGAACCCTCCCCTGTGCTTCTGGACTACGAGACCATGAGTAGGTCTCAGCTTCCCATTTGGAGAATGTAGGGAACTGGGATACAATTTGCTGTCCCTTCTGGGTGCTGCTGGAAGGCAGCGAAAGCCAGCTCCTGGGGCTGGTTCGCGGCCTCACGTCCAGATTCTGATCTGCACACATCTACCGAGCTCCCATCCTGGAAGGGACCCAGGACTGGAGTCGACAAAGAGCTTCCGAGCATAGAGCTGGACTGAAAGGCCAGAAAACAGAAGTTGCATGAAAGGCCAGGGCAGGGAAGAGAGATCTAGGGGTTGGGGCCCTAAGGTAAAAGGCTCAGGGATTGTAGGTGAAAGGTCAATAGGTCCGAAGGACATGGGGCAGGAGGGCTGAGGGTCAGAGTAAGAGGTTCTGAGGGTCAGGGGTTGGAAAGCATAGACTGAGATATCTACACATAGGGTCACAATGCAAGGGTCAGAGATCAGAGAGGTCTTGGGTTAGAGTTGCATGATTAGAGGTCAGGGGTCAGTCTCACCTGGTCCCCCTGGCGGGCAATGATGGTGCCAGCTTTGGCATGATGCAGTAAGACCCGGCTGTTCAGGAGAGCAGGGTCCTGGGGAGGAAGAAAGGTGAGACTTGCCCAGCCAGGCTTCCCGACCCCCAGTTCCATCCCCAAGGCCCCCTCAGCCACCCACCTCAATCCGCATCAGCTTGGCCAGCTCCCGCTTCGCTGCCTCAAAGATGCTGCTTGTCTGGCGGCCCTGGTAGGGCCCGAAGGGGCAGCCACCGGTGGCTGACTCGTCTTCACAGAAGTTGCTGGCTTCCGTGTACTCACAGGCACCTGCTGGCTGCTCCCGGGGTTCCTGAGTGGGGGACTGAATGGGGCAAGGCCTGTGATCTCTGTGCTCCTACCTGACCTTCCTCCTCAGGGGAGTCCACCACCGGCCAGTGGCCTGGGAGGGCACAGGGAGGGGTAGGGAGAAGGCAGGGCCTTACCCGAGCCAGCACTGCCTGGGGCCCCCCTGAGGCCTCTTCCTGAAGGGACACGGAGATTCGGCCCCGTTCATATGCCATGTCAAAGTCTGAGCGGGGGACACCTTGCAAGCCTGTGGTGGGCAAGGGGCCATAAAAGCAATAAAGATGAGAGTGGCCCCAGCTGACCTCCCTGCTGAATGCCATATCCATGCAGACATGACTAATCAATCACTAAACTCTCCCTTGGAATCCCCGCCACAGCTGGGAGAACACCATCTCCGTGAGCACCCACAAAAAGCCACGAGAGAAAGTGTTGCCAGGGTTCCCATTTCACAGGGGAGAAAAATCAAGATTGGCAGGCCTGCATTCAAACCCAGAAGCTTGATTGCTGCCCCCTCTCTATCCGGTGCCCCAAACCTGAGATGTCCACTGGCATGGAGATGCAGCGACTCAGCAGGGGGGCAGATGGGGCTTCCAGGGACGTAGGCTTCACTGGGTTCCCTGGGGAAGACATGTGTTCAGGCACCCACCCCTCAGAGCGCCAAGCCGAGACCTCAGTTTGGGGTGGGGGGGTCTGACAGGGGTCTGGGAGGGGTCCAAGCCCCCGAGGCCTGGAGGACCAGGCAAAGTTATTGCAATGGCTCTCAGGGGCTGGGGCCAGATGTCCCTGGGGGAATGGGCAGGGGCAGGCAGGAGTCTCTGAGGAACGGAGAGAGAGACTGGGAGGCAGAGGCGGGGAGAGGCCCAGGCAGGGGTCACCTCAGCTACCTGCAGGTCCAGGCAGTGGGGCCCCGGTGGGGTCTGGTGGCCGGCCAGGGGTCTCCCTTGGCTCTTCGATAGCCGAGGTGCTGGCCGCCGACTTGGAACCACGCACCGGGCTTGTGCGGGCTGGGAGGCCGGGGATGGGGAAGAGGCGCAGTGGCTGGATCTCCTGGGGGCAGAGAGCACCCTCGCAGCGAGTCTCCCGAGGCACGGAGTCTCCCGAGGCACGGGGCACACCCCCACCCGCCCAGCCCCCTGGGCCTCCTGTGCAACCCACGTGGCTGAACAGCTCGTTGGTCAGGCCCAGGTAGTTGTGAAGCGCCAGGAAGGTGACCCGCTGCAGCCTCACCATGATGATCTGCGGAGGCGGGAACAGGGGGCTGCTTTGAGGGGCGTGGCCACAATGGATGGCGCCAAGGACCAAAGGGTGAGCCCGGTGAAAGTTGAAACAAAGCAGTTAAGGGGGTGAGAGGCCAGGATGGGAAGCAGGGAAACAGGAGATGGGGCAGAGCGAAGGTCAAGGTCAGGAGTAGTAAGGGGCTGCAGGGACAGGAAGGGAGCAGGGAGACATCCACAATCACGTGACAGAAGCCTAGGGGCGGGGGTGGGGGAGCGGAGATGCCTAATGGGAGGAGTCAAGGAGGCCCCAGGCGGCTGTTTGGGCAGATAAGCACAGCTTGAGCTCCTGCTGGCTGCGGAGTCCCGGCCCCCCCTGGGGTCGGTGGAAGAAGGTCAAAGGCCGCTGACCTGCACCACGCGCACCAGGCTCTCGGGGTACTTGGTGAAGACGGTGGAGAAGGCCTCCACCGGCAGCCGCAGCACTGTGGAGTCGCGGGCAGCCCGGGCAGACACCGTCCGCTGGGGGTGCTGGTGACCCTGGGAGGTGGGGGAATGGGAAGAATCAAGGGCAGGGGTTGTAGCTTTCCCATTGCCCCCTCCAACCCTTCTCGACAGACCACCCACAACCTCAGGGACCTGTCAGGGATTGGGGCCCTCCAGGTGACCTCTCCAACCCAGCCCACTGGGTATGTCCTTGAACCCAGCCTCCCTGCCCCCCACACCAACTGGTCACTCACAGTGATGACATCCAGGATGCTCAAAAGGCTGTTGACGCTGTCCCCGGGGACCACTTCCTTCACTACACACTCCTTCCCGTCCTGAGAATGGTGGGGGGCCGCTGACCAGGGCTGCCTTGGCACTGCCAATGGGAAGTCCGCCCCCTGATCGTGCCACTGGCCCTCACCCTCACCCACCCGGTGATCACTGACCCTCGATCCCAGAACCCTGCGGTCATAACGATGAGCATCCTCTTCCTGGCCGTCACTAACCGTGACCGTGGACCACTTCAGACACCCTTGGGCATCTGTTCCTGACTCCTGCCGACACATCTCAGAAGACCTTCAACCCTCCTGACCCAAGGACTGCTACCCTTGGGGAGGTCCACTCACAGGTCCTGGCAAACAGAGCTCCAGCAGCCCCTCCTGCACCACGTAGATGCTGGCGTCTGGCTGGCCCGGCCGGAGGACATAGTCACCCTGGCTGAGCCGCTGGAAGACCATGTGTCGGCAGAGCTCCAGGAAGAGCGGCTTCTCGAAGTGGCCCAGCACCCTGTTGGAGGGGGAAAGGGGAGGGGCAACTAAGCCGGTCAGGTCAGGTCCCCGATTCTGCAGCCCCCCGCCTGCACCCTGATACTGACCGGACATTCTTGAGCATGTAGAGCACCTCAGAGGGCAGGTGGGAGTTGGCCAGGTCACCCTCCGTCAGGTCAGCCTCCAGCACTGAGGGTGGGGGCTCCTTCCGCTGCAGTGTGGGAGCTTCTTTCTGGATGCGCAGGATCCTGGTAGGAGAAGGGTGCAGGGGGGCGCAGAGAGAGGACTCAGGCAGGCCTGGGACTCCCACAGAGCCTTCCCCTCCAGGCTCACAAAGAACAGGGGTCAGGAAATTCTGGCCTTACACTGGTTTTTATAAATAAAGTTTTATTGGCACACAACCATGTTCATTCACTTAATTATTGTCTGTGACCACTTTCACTCAACAGCAGAGTTGATTTGTTACAACATAGTTGTTACAACACATCTTAGGCCTTCAAAGCCCAAGATATGTACTATATGGCACTTCACACAAGAAGTTTGCTGACCTCTGATGCAAAACCCTGAATTCGCTCCTTCGCTAGTCACAGGCCGCTGAGATCACCCTGCAGTTAGGCAGACCCCTGACATACTTCCAAGATGTGGACAGACCCCAGAAACAGCACCTCTGCCCATCATGGAAGCCCTGAGCCAGTCTTGCCAGTAACTGCAGCTTTACTCCTCAAACTCTCCCTACTGTAGACAGACCCTAGAAGTAGCTTCTGATACATGAAGGGACCCCAGATACAGCCTAGAATGTTCTTTGTGAAGATCCCTGGGATAGTCTTTCCTCCTATGTTACATAAAAACACGAGCTAGCCCCTCTGATGGTCAGAAGACTCTTGACACCAACCACTGTAGTAGGAGCAGACCCGAGTCCAACGCCACGATATAGAGAAGTCCAGATATAGCTCCTCTCCTGATCAGGGAGGTCCCTGGGCCAGCCCTTGCCCAGGTCAAAGGGAGCTGAGATGCCCTGTGAAGGTCATGGTACCAAGGCAGCTCCTACAGGGCAGGCGGACACTGAGATAGCCCCCATGATGTGGGGGGACATGACAATTCAGAGGCAGCCCTCCTGCCCAAACCATAAAAAGCTGTGTGATAGCACATGTAACAAATCTGCTGATCACAGGCAGCCCTGGGATGACCCCTTAGTGTGAAAACATGCTTGAGACATTCAAGTAGGCCCCATGAGGTCAGGAGACCCCCGAGTCAGCTCCCCACTTAGAAGGATCCCTGGGAGAGCCTTTCTCAGATTTCCTGATGTAACCCTTGGACCCCTGACATGTCCTTCCTATGTTTCTAGTGCAAGAAGATTCCTGAAGCAACTCCTGGGAGAACAGAAGCCCTTGAGCTGGCTTCTTAGAGTGGGAAGAACTCCAAGGTAGGGGACATAGAGAGATGCTTTCTGATGTAGAGAGATTGCTGAGATAAAACCTACAGAACAAAAGCTAGAGATAGCCCCCCAGAAGATAAGAGACATTTGAGATTTTCCCAGTCTGGCACTTCTCGTGTGGGGAGACACAGGGAGTAGTCTGCACGGGAACCCCAGATGTAGACCCTTACATGAATGACAATGTGTCTGACATACTGATGGAGACCAAATAACAGAGATACCCATGCGGCAGGGAAACATCATTGAGATAGCCCCTTAGCGGGCAGAGACCCCAGAGACACCCTGTCCAGTGGGACATCTCTGAGAAGGTGCCTCTGATGTGGGAAGACTACCAAAACAGTCTGTGGGGTTCAAAGAACCCAGAGATACACCCTTCAGTGTGTGCAGATCACTCCAAAGGCCCCTGAGATAGCTCCCAAAGCCAGGTCCACCCAGCACAGCCTTACTTCTTGGCAATGTTGAGCATTTTAAGTTTCTTCTTCATGCGTGGCCGGGAAGTGGTGGAGACGGAGGCATCCACCAGGGAGGAAGTGGATTGTGATACCTGGGAAGATTAAGGATAGGAGAAGGATCAACTGCCAGTTCAGACCTTCGGGAAGAGTGGGGGAGACCCAGAGGTGCTTAATCAAGGAAGGTGGTGGGCTTACTGAGATATGTAACAAGGAAACGGGCAGGGCCTCGGTATGGTCAGCGGCGCCCCAGGGGGTCCTAGACTCACCTTCCGCATAATCTTACGACCATAGAAAAGC
Source organism: Manis javanica (assembly GCF_040802235.1). Classification (NCBI taxonomy): domain Eukaryota; kingdom Metazoa; phylum Chordata; class Mammalia; order Pholidota; family Manidae; genus Manis; species Manis javanica. The sequence continues at coordinate 95,403,550 of NC_133168.1, read as the reverse complement.
ACTTTGTCCCTCTTCCGGAATCGATACCGCGGTCCATCCGGAGCTGGAGTTTCTGGGATCAGTGGGGAGAGGGTGACTCTGAGCACTGCGCAGACTCCACCAGATCGGAGTGCCGCAAACCGCGTCTCTACTACCTCAGGGACGCGAGCATTCCAGCTCCCCACCCTGCAGCCTTCCCAGAGGGGCCCTCCGGGTCCTCACTCGGCACGCGAAGCCTCCGCGCCAGCAGAAGGATGAGCACGGCCGTGACCACCGCAACTCCAGCCCCAATCATCACGCCCAACACCTGCGGGACGAAAGGCACTGGCTGCGCATCGCATACTCGCCCCACCGAGCCCTCCCTGGGGGCCAGGACGCCCCATGCCCCATCCCACTCCGTCAAGTTCGCCCCCAAGGAGGTGCCAGTTGGGCCAGGCCTCGATATCCCCATCAGCAGGATGGGCTGGCGTGGCTCCCTCCCTGGGGGCGAAACTCTTCCCAACGGCTCGGCGGCCGGTGATGCACGCCGGGAAACGTAGTAACGCCTGCACAGACGCAGCCGAGTTCTCGCGGGACCGCATGGTGTGCGCTGAGCATGTCGGGATTAGTAGTCCTCGCAGTGCTACACACCCACCAGCCCTTACCATTCCTGTTTGCAGCGGAGCCTCCATCGGATGCTTCAGGGTGGGCGGCAGGTCTGGAAGTCTGGAGTCTTGGGGAAATGCGGGGCAGGAGGAACCCGTGCAAGTCTTCACTGTGGGCCCGCCCCTCCTCTGCCGCAAGCCCTGCCCCTCAGCACAAGCCCTGCCTCTTAGTACCCGCCGGTCTGGGGACCGCTTGGGGGGCGCTGCGGAGTAGAGGGGTGGGGCAGGTTGATCTCGCGGCCCATTCTTGGGAGTGAGACTGGTCCTTGGCTTCCCGCCTGGCTCCCTTCACCAGGCCTACCTGTCCAGACCCACCTTGGGGCCAAAGGACAACCGGCGGGACACCCACTGTCAGCAGCCAGCGCTGCTGTGGGTCTTCGAAGGGCACGGATCCCTCCCACAAGTGGCCCTCTCCCCGGCTTCTAATCTGAGGGACTGATTAATCCTGACCCACTGAACCTTAGGCCGCACTCCCGTACCCCAGCCGAAAACTGAGGCCCGCAAGCCAGGGGGTCAGGGAGACGCCCGGCTCCCGGCCCAAACCTGACCCCGGAAGTGCTGCCGGGAGCTGCCACACTGGGGTCCTGGGGCGCGGCCGAGGTGTCGGAAGGACCCTGAGACGCTCGGAGTGGGGTGGGCTCTCAAGGTGTTCCTGGTTAATGCTGGAGATTTACTGTCTCGTTTTAGTAAAGTTATTGGGTCTCTGGCAGTGCGGAGCATCACTGGGACGTCGAGAGCGATGCTGGAGCCATTGCTGGGAGACGTAACCAGACACGCTGGGATCAAGGGTGGGGGGTGGGGGTCACTGGAAACTTACTGATTCTGAGGAATACTGGACTGTTACCAAGAAAACCGGGAGCTGAGTGGGCACGTCCCTCGGGTCGTTCGAGCGGGCCTAGGGAGGAATGCTGGAATATTACTTGGACTTTTCTGGCAGGCTGAGGATGTGGCGCCGCTAGAATACTAACGGAAATTTGGGGGACTCACTGGGCCCTTGAAACATTACCTGGAAAATTCATGGGGACTAGTCCCCTCTTCCACCCTAGGGTACACCTGGCTACCGGAGCGTAAACACCTGCTGGCAACTGGGGGACGGGAGCATCAGAAAGTCGGGGACTACCGGGAATCGGAGGAGGATAGATGTGGGAAAGCTGAGGGCTCGCTAATGACTCCCGAAGGGCCGCGGACGCCTGTGAAGACGCGACAGAAACCCGGACTCACCCACGGGCCGCAGCCGGGGTCCACTCTGCGTCAATACCGCCGGCGTTCAGCCCGGGACCGCTGGTGCGGCCCCTTTAAATTATTTGCCGTAGGGCGCGCCGCGGCCCCGCCCCCCGCCATCTTCGGAAGGTCGCACTTCTTAAAGAGACAGGAGACCGGTTGCGCAGGAAACGCCCCTCCCGCTAAAAATGAGAACGAGTTAATTTCTCCTGTTTATTTAACCCACCCCAGTGTCCGACGCGGTGGTCCGGTCCCTCAGGGCGCGGAAGGGCACCGGTTTTTAAAAGCAACCCCTAAAAATAAATAAGTGCGGTTTCCGCAGTCAGGGAGCTAATGCCCAGTGGCAGTCGTGGTTTGCGTCAATTCACCAGCAGCGAACGTTCCTCCGAGGCTTCCCTGGAGGAGGGTCGGTGTCAGCGGCGGCGGAGGGTTGCAGTTCTTTCCGACATGCGCCCCTTCCCCCAGAGCCACCCGACCGGGACTGGGTACTCGGGATTCGAACCTGCCGCAGCAGCACAGGAGGCTGCAGGCCGAGCCGCTCCCACGGCGGAACTTGCCGGAGGTGGGGCTGTCCTGGCACTGAGCGATGTAGGCCTGGAGCTCGCTCTGCTTTGTACCGGCACCGCCCGGGTGCTGCGGAGAGAGGAGGGTGGCCCAGCATCAAAGGGGCCCCTTGGTGTCTGCCCTGCCCTGCCCTCCAGCCCTCCCTCCCGGTGCCCTCACTTTTCATCCTCCACCAACCAGGCCCCCACCTCTGGGGCTTTGCACTTGCTGTGCCCACCACTTTTTGCTCCTCACGGTTTGCTTCACAAGGAGGCATTCTCTTACCTTGAATGTGTGTACACCCCGCTTCTTGGTCACTTGGTGCCCTCTGCTGCAGCGCCAGTGCTTAAGAGTCATGCCTAACTCAATCTGGGTAATTTATAGCCACCTACTAAGTTTGCACACAGTGGGAGCAAGGTCTGGGCTTGTACATCCAAGGCTGATAGACAGGCGTCACGTTTAAGTGCCGGAGCAAGACCCATGGGGACACCAAGGGCCAGAGTGACAGGAGTGTGTCTGTGGGGTGGCTGTACCCGGGCACGGGGTGGGGAATGTATACATCTGCGTTCCAGCCTGAGTGAAGTTCTAGCTTTCAGAGGAGCCTGTGTCCCCATCCCCATCCCACGGAAGGGCAACCATCTCTTCCCCAAGTCCTTCCCGGCCCCTAGGCGTTTCCTTTGGCTGCTCCTTTTCCCTGGGGCTCAGTCTCATCAATCCAGAACTTTCTGGGAGGATGGAAATTTGGATATTTATGCTGTCCAATCTGGTAGACACTAGCTTCACTGGCTTTGACCACTTGATATGTGGGTGGCTGGTGTGAATGAAGAACTGGGTTTGGAAGTGTATTTCATTAAAGTCAAAATTTAGTCACATGTGGCGAGAGACTAGTGTTGGGCACACATTCCAGAAACCTTCCTGGCCTCACCGCACCACAAGTCTGAAGCAGGGGGTCCCTCTGTGACCTTCCATATTTGTTAATACCGCTTACCTATTGGCCCCCTGTTCCTGCATCAGTATCAGCCGTCCTGCCCACGGGTCGTGGACAGACCACGTGTGCCTTGCTTCCTAGATGCTCAGTGCCTGGCACAGGGCTGGTCCCCAACAGGCCCTTGGACATGTTTGCCTAAAGAAATCTGTCTACCTGCCACACCATATTCTTCTCTGACCCCTTCTCTTCCTGACCCCCAAAGCCTGTAGAACAACCCAAACCAAACAGCCCCTGCCCGGCCCCACCCCCAGGATGATCACACTGTCCACTTAGTACCTGACGCTGGCCAAGTCACTCCAACTACGGTTTGGTTTCCCTATTTGCAAAAGCCAGGTGTGGGACCCCCACCTGGATGGAGCCCCATCTTGAAAAAACCAGGGCTGCAACAGCTGTGACCAGGATGCTATCAGGCCTGCCCCCGCCCCCGGCACTGAGCCACCCCTCCTTTGGCTTTGCAGCATCTCCCACATTCTCCCCCTGGGTCCTCTCCTCACACTGCTGTGTCCCCCCAGACCCGGTGGTGGCCGGTGCAGAAGGGCCCGGAGCCCGAGTTCAGGGCTGAGTGTGTGTGTGTCGGGGTTGGCCAGGTGGGAGAGGCTGTACAGGCCAGCAGCTGACCTTGATGGTGTCGTAGGCGCCGGTGATGAGCGCGATGAAGAGGCTCAGCACCATGTAGATGAAGAGGCTGATGAAGGAGTAGAGGTAGAGCTGGGAGAAGAGCCAGACGAGGCTGCTGCGGCCTTGCTGAGCCTGCATCGCGGCGAACGTCACAAACATGTCGTCCCCGTTGATGAGCGAGAATAGGCACTCTGACACCATGGACAGCGAGCGGAACTGCCGGCCAGGCAGCAGGGTGAATGGGGTTACGGGGTCAGGGGGAGCCGAGGGCAGGGCTGGGGGCAGGGCGGGTCACCACAAGTCAGCAGGGGCAGTGGACGGAACTGCTGTCGACCTGCTGGTGAGGTACCAGGGGCTGAGGTGGGTCATACAGTGTCCCCCAGTCCATGCTAGACAGACCAGGGGTCAGAGGGTTTAAGAAGTGGTCCTGCAGGAGCCAGGGGCCCCTTGATGGGGTCATGAGCACCCCCGCACCCCCAGCCAGCCCCTACCTTCATATGATAGGGCCCCAACACAATCCAGCCACAGAAGCAATAGCCCAGGTAGATGACAGCCACACAGCAGCAGAAGCGCATGACGCTGGGCAGGGCCACCCGCAGCGTGGCAATGAGGATCTGCAGCAGGCAGACGGGGGCCAAGATGAAGGTGGGGGGCCCCTGTACCACCTGTACCTGGGGCCACTACATGGCTGGACTCGGTTGGGTGGGTATGAAGGGGCCGGCTCCCGTGGCCTCCTGTCCAGGTGTGGTGACAGGAATGTCTGGGGTGGGCAGGTATGGGAAGGGACTCATGACAGGCCACTTACAGTGGCTGGTGATCGCCTTCCTGTGTATGAATGTATTCAGAGGGTGGGAACTGGGGAGCAGGGGCCTGGCCAGCACGTGGGAGGCTTACATTGTACTTATGGAAGAAGGTCAGGTAGCGGATGACGCCGACCCAGACAAGCAGCGTTGAGGTGCCCAGGAGGATGCTGCAGACATCATAGCTTGCCAGGTTCTACGGGCGGGATCAGCGTCACCCCTCCTGGCCTGGCCCTTCCGGGGCACTGTGGCCCCAGACAGGCATCAGTGAGTCTGAGATCTGGAAGATGTCAGACTTCCCAGCAGGGATTGGGCAGGACCCACCTTGGCTTCAATGCCTATCTTCATGATAGTGCCCGAGATGGTGAGCACGTCGCTGGTGACCAGCAGGATGTACCAGCCATTGACAAATTCCAGCCGGTCCCACGGGTTGATGACCTGTCCCCGCTGCCGCCACATGAACCTGACAAACTCCTGCAGGACACAGGCGGGGTGAGGACACATCCAGGCACAGGACACTCCCACCACCGCCCCTACCCCACTCCCAAAGGCCCGCCCTTGTCGCCCCGGAGTGGGCGAGGCTGGCTCGGTGCGTGGGCAGTGCTGGGGGTGGCTCACGTTCTGTAGCAGGAAGCCACGGAGCAGGGAGCGGGCACACAGCAGGAAGGAGAAGGAGCAGGTGAGGATCACGACCACATCAAACAGGAGCCGGAAGCTGTTGTCTCCTGTGGGGAGGGGGCTCCGGTAGGGCCAGGCCTAGGGGGCTGCAGGGCTGGTTTGTGCTGGTCAATGGGCTCATGGGTCACTCTGGGTGAGTTGGAAGCTCAGTCCCCACTGGTCTGGGGCTTGGGGATCCCTGGGTATGTTGGGACCCCTGGTTGGTACTTGTCTGGGGCTTGGGGGCTCACCATGCCCGAAGACACTGGGGTGCTTACACTCCTGGATGTGGGCCTGGGTCTCCAGGCTGATGGGGATACGCCCGCTGTGGGCCTTATTGTCAAATGTGATCTGCAGGGGTATGGTGGGACAGGAGGGGATAGAGTGAACCTTGGCAGGCCTGGGCTCCCAGACCTGCAGGAGTGGTGGTCTCTGGGGCCCCAGACTACCCCAGCAGCCCCATGGCAGGCCAAGGGTCCCTACCCCCCGACTCAGAGCCTTGCGGGCCCCCACTGCCGTCACCCTGGACACCGTGGGCTCACCAGGACGTGGAAGGTATAGCAGTCTGGGATCTCATTGTTGATAAGGCTCTGGAGGTTGATGGTCTTTAGCTGGAAGTGGATGGTGACGTTGATCAGCCTGCAGTGAGGAGGCTTGGGTAAGGGGCTCTGCCAGGCCCTCCCGGCACCTGAGGGGCAGCGCGCCTGCCCCACTGACTTTGCAGCTGGCAGAGGAAGCGCTCCCATGACAGGGGTCAGCATGAGGTCTCCAGAGCCCCTGCCTGCAGGGAAGTGGTTGCCAGGGCCCAGGACACGTGCTGTCTTGCCTCCCCAGCCCTCAGCCCAGCACTGGAGCGGCCCCTCCATCAACTGGGCAGTACTTGTGGAATTTGAGCGTGAGGTTCTTGTAACTGGTGCTGCCATCCGAGAGAAAGAGGTCATCGCTGGGGGGCACAAGGGGTCTCTCAGGGGGGTCCACCCGGATGCAGTCTGAGGACAGGGAGGCAGAGAAGGGATGCTGGGGTTGAGGGGGACACAGTCTCCCCAGGGTCCCCGACAGTTGCTTCCCTACTCTGTTTCCCACTTTGTACATGAATATTTATTGCTCGTTTCCTCCTGTCTCCTGCTGGGTAGGGCCTGGTCTTATTCCCTACAGACCACAGGGCCCCCAAATGTTTAGTGAGTTATTGATATTAAAATGTAAGGCCCGGCTCTTTCTTCATGCCAAGAATTCCACCAAGTACACTGCATACAGTGGATTATTAACTGACATCCCCCCCTCCCAGACGAGCAGGCAGAACTAGGGGGTTGATCTCCCCAGCCTGAGCTCCCAACTACACCCTGCCTGCATCACTCACCAGTGACGACCATTGGGTCAATGTCAAAAGTGTCATTGGCTGGGTCCACGTGGCCCCGGTGGTAGTACTGCTGGCAGAGGGCCAGAGCTGAGCCATTGGCCCAGGGGCCGCCCCCACCCGGCACATAGGCATACTGGCCCAGCGACACATCGGGGAGCAGCAAGTACTGTGGGCAGAAAGGGGAGGGGTCCATCAGCCCTGCCTGCTTTCCCCTGCCCGCCTGCCCACATGCCCACATTCCCCTGGCCACCCGCACCTGGTCCACAGCGTAGAAGATGGCCTGGTACAGCTGCTCTCGCGTGTAGGCCGCGAAGGTGTCATCTGCCCCATCTGAGTAGCCCAGGAGGAAGAGGTGCCGGAAGGCGACAGTGTTTTCCTCCCTGAATGTCACTGCCAGCTGGTTGCTGAGCCCGAACAGGATGAGCTGGTGGGAGGGACAGGGAGAGGTTGATGCTGCTGGGGTGGGGCCTCCCTTGGGGTAGAAGTGGAAGAGAGAGAGGACTTCCACTTGCTGAGGACACACGCCCCATCTGCCCTGCCCACCACACGTTCCCCATGAGCCGCACGCAGGGGAGCTCACCTGCCTCACAAGAGCAGCAAATGTTTATTGAATGTGGACCAAGTGCCGGGTTCTGTGCCGAACCCCAACCTACAGGTAAGTACTACTATGGGGCCCCTTTCCCGAGGGGAAGTGATGAGTGTGCTAATGTGCCAGAGCCTTAGAACACACCAGCAGCAATGCTGGGCAGGGGCTGGGTCTGATGCATCTGGGGGTCCCCAGAGCCCAGCACAGGATCTGGCATGGGAACGGGAGGCAACTAATCTGTCTAAGCCACTGGGTTGGTTCTCTTTGAGAGTCTTCATGGCATCAGACTGTCTGCGTTCAAAGGCCAGCTCCTAACACTCGGTTGCCATGTGACTTTGGACAAGTCCCTCTCTAAGCCTCAGTTGCCTCATCTACCAAATGGGGGGCGATAGCAGGTGCTGGGACCTCAGAAGGTGTTTGTGAGGTTACAGGGAGCTGCTCCCATACTGAGCTCAGGCAGCCTCCTGATTGCTGCCATTATCACTGTAATCATGTCACCAGGGAGTCAAGACAAGGCTCCAGCTACAAGATTCTCCTTCCAAGAGAACAGTGGCTGTAGGTGGCATCCTGCTGGTGTCTCACCTGCACAGTGACCACCAAGATCTTCACCACCTGCAGCATCAGCTTGAAGGGCTTGCGGCCCTTGGCCCGAAATTTGTCACACGGACTCATGAAGAAGTACTTGAGCCGGCGGCGGAGGTCTTCCTCTTCTGGAGGGGCCGGCGAAGCTTCCGCCTGGGTCCCATACCCAGGGCTGGGGGTCAGGAGGCGCTCGGTCTCTGTGAGAGCAGGAGAAGGCAGTGGAGGCCAGGCCCAGGTAGGCCCACCTGCCAACAGGGGAGGCAGGTCCCGTGTTCCAGCCAAGAAAGAACTCAGAATTTGATATTTAGGTTTATCATAGGGGCTGGTACATAGTAAGAATATCAAAACATCCCATCATTATTCCTGTGGCCGATTTGTGGGGAGAGAATCAATTTCTTCCACTGGCTCCTCACAAGATACTCCTGGGCTCATCCCAACTCCAGCTTCCAGGCATGAGCATGGAGCTCAGCTACATTCCAGTTCTTCTTTTTGGACAGACACCCCAAGAATGACCTTCCCACTCGTCATGGCCTGGCTGACCCGGGTGATGCTCTCACAAGCCCCAGGCATGGAGATGGGGGACTGACGGTAACAGGATTACATTTGCTGAAGGCCCACTGGGTGCCAGTGGATGTCAGTACAGCACTGCCGTGTGTTAGCTTATGAGCTAAAATGGTATCTTTATTAAGGGCGCTAGCTGTCTGGAAATAGAGCCCTAGGACCAAATCCCAGAACTGCCACTTCCCATCTGAGGGATCCTGGGCACCTTTGTAAGTCTCAGTCTTCTCATCTGAAAAGTGGAAATGACGTCTATACCCTTGAGGCTGAAACCCTGACAGTACTCTGAGAATGAAGTGAGGCAGAGAAGATAAAAGCCTCAGTTCAGCCCGAGTCTCAGTAATTTTTGAGCAAATAGGTACTATTCTGAGCACTGATTATTCCCCTGAATCCTGACCAGTCTAAGAGGTAGGCACAAAGTTTCAGCAACCACTGGGGTCAAAGCTGCTCACAGCAGCCCAGGACCCTCCCTGACAGCCCCCATTACCCCCCACTGGAAGAATGCTGCTTCTTTTCAGGGCCTGGCTGGTCCCCTACCTGCCCCGGCTGCCAGGATGGCTGCAGGCACTGTCAGAGCCTGTCTTGCAGGGAGGGCCAGCTCCTGACCCATCCCTTTGGAGCCTGGATGCTGCTGTGGTTGTTTATGAGACAGCCAGGTGGGAAGCCGGAGGGGAAGCCGCTTCCCTAGCTGGGATCACAGTAAATACCCCCAGACCCTACCAGCTGGGGCACCTTTCAGGTGTCCCCAGCTAGCTCATGAAGGGAAAACCAACACAGGGGTCTTCCTCCAGGCTCCCCCCAAAAAGGTGGAGACCAAAGTGCTTGGAAAGGGGCCACCCACGATCTGAGTTCAGGAAAGCTGAGCAACCCAGGCCTCCTGGATTGAGGAAGGAAGCCTGGATATCTCACGTGCGGACTGGAGAGCTGGTGCCCGCTGTCTGAGTTCTAGCAAAGCTTAGCAATCTGAACCTAGGCTCAGAATGGAAATCCTGGGATCCTCGCCGTCCCTAGTGGGAGAAGCTGGCGCCCGCCCACTGCCTGAGTTTAGGAACTCCGAGCAGAGCCTGGGTCCAGAGGGCAACTGGCAGTCCCGCCACTCAGAGCTCGGGGAAGCTGGTGCCCTCCCGCCGCCCAGGTTCTAGGAGCCGTCTGCTTTTATCTCCATCACCGCGAAGCTGACAAGTCAGCACGGGACTTTAGGAAAGGGAAAATGCGAGGCCCGCCGCCACAGGTCGGAGAAGCCGGCCGGCGGTCTGCTCGCCGCCTGCGTTGGAGCCCCGCGCCCTCACCTGAACCGCACCGGCCCCCGGGGGCCGCCATGTCTGTGCGGGGAGGGCCGCACACCGGCGGGCGAGGCGGGGCAGCAGGGGTCCGAGCGCCCGCGGCCGTCACTGCAGCGTCGCGCCCTCCCGGTCCAGCTTCAAACACTCCCGCATCAGCTGACAGGAGCCTCGGCCACGTGACGAGGGTGCCCCCGGAGCCGCAGGACCGGATCCGGGCCCGCCCCTTGCGCCACAACCCCAGCGGGAGCAGTACGCATGCGTGCCTCAAGTGCGGGCTTGCGGACCCAAGGCGGTTGCGAGATCCTAGCGCCGACCGTCGGACACTGTGTTGGGGAATGGGGGTCCTCTGAGCGTTCCTGCGTAGGATTGGCTCGGTCCTGGTCCCTGTCGTGTACGCGTCCAGTGCCGGTTCTTGATTTCCATGTCCAGTGCTTGACTCCTTACCCTCTGCGGTGTCCGGCAATAACCCTGCATCCTATTATCTCAGGGATGACCCCCTCCAACCTCCCAGAAAGCTGGTGTTCACTCTCCATTCCTTTCGCTTCTGCCCCCCACATCTGAACTGTCAGCAAATCCTATTTCATTTCTTAATTATGTCCCAGATAGGATCACTTCTCTCTACTCGAATAGCCATCAGCCTAGAGTTCCCCAACATTCCTGGCCTGGACCACAGCAGCAACCTCCTCCTTGATCTTAGGCTCCATTCCTGACCCCCTCCATTCCACTCTCCTTTCAGCAGTGAGAAGCATCTTCAAAGAATAATTCATATCCTCTGGCAGAACCTGCTGGTGGCTTCCCATTGCTCTGGGATGACAAGTAAACTTCCCACCTCAGTCTACCAGAGCCTTAGGGTCTGGCCCCACCAACTCCTCTTGCACATCTCTGTGGCCTCAGGGCCTTTGCACACTCTTGCCCTGGAGCATAATAGTTAAGAATGCAGGGTCTGCAGGGCAGACAATTCAGGTTTAAATCTAGGTGCTATCAACCACCACTTCTGTCTTCCATAAGTCCCTTAAACCCCATGTGCTACACTTTCTTCTTTGCAAAATGGGAATACTCAGTCACAGCTATCTGCCTCATGGATTAATTAACAAAATGCAAGAGCATAGCACAAGGTTGGGCAAACAGTACTGATTATTAAATTACTGGTTATCGGGATTATAAAATCCCTCCTTGGGAAAGCCATCCTCAACTAAATAAGTCTTGCTATGCTTCTTCTAGAATGCACTATACCCTGGAACTATTTGTTAAATGTTTCTGAATTCGGTATCTGTGAGCTCCTTGAAGGCCAAGGCCGTACTTATCTTGCTCCCTGCTGAGACCCCAGCAATCAACAGATTTATGTTGAACGCATAAATGAGTCACCTCCTACAGTCGTGTACCTATAATGTGAGCTTTAGGGCAAAGGGTAGGTTAGGGGAGCAGATGGGGTCAGGCCACCCTCATAATCTTATATCAGCATCCGTTATTAGCCCACTAGACTATCAACGCGCCAGAGATTCCCCCATTTGTGGAAAAGCCAGAGGGATGGGATCCTTCTTAGACCACCTCCAGGATGAATTTGTCTCTGACTAGTGTGAAACCTTGTGGGGAAGCTGGGAAGCCTGGGGATGTGGTGGGCCTAATCCGAGATACCGGGATTCCAGATGTATGGCTGGCTCAGGTCACACCCTCCCATTCCCTTAGGAAGGGACCGTGCATTAGGAGAAGAAAAACAGGCAAGCCGCAGCACAGAACCAGGAGGCAGTGGATTTTACTAAACTGCATGACACACAACTTCTGCAGGCCCCTGTGGGTGCCAGCGTCCCCTTCAGCCATCAGGCCCCAGAAGTGCCCCTTGCTCCTGCCCCCACTCGGGACTTTCGCCAGTAGGGAGGGCTGAGCTGACAGTGTCATGGGTGGGAGAGCAGGGCTCAGGGAAGGACTCAGGGTTGGGAGCGGGGCTGGGCATGGGATCCGAGTAGGGGCTAGGATCAGATCTGTGGTCAGGGCTGGTGTCCTGACCAGGCTTAGGGTCAGAAGATTTGACAGGATCCGGGATTGGGGTAGATCTGGAGCCAGAGGTGGGTTTGGGACTGGGATTGGGGTGGGAACCCAGCACAGGGTCAGGGCCAAGGCCAGAGCTGGGGCCAGGGCTGAGGCCCAGGCTAGAGCCAAGCACAGAGACAGCATCAGGACCCAAGAGAGAGACCTGCCCCGACCTCAACATGGAAGCAGGGCTGAGGCCCAGGCCGGTGGCAGCAGCGGCGGCGGCGGCGGCGGCAGCGGCGGCGCCTTCGTGCACCCGCTTGTGCTTGGTGAGGCTGGAGGCCTGGCCAAAGGCCTTGCCACAGAGCTGGCAGCGGTAGGGGCGCTCTCCCGAGTGCACGTGCAGATGCTGCAGCAGCGCCGAGCTCTGCCCGAACGCCTTGGAGCAGTGGGGGCAGGCGTAGGGCCGCTCACCGGTGTGGATGCGCAGATGGTGCTGCAGGTTGGAGCTCTGGCCAAAGGCCTTGCCGCAATGCGGACAGCGGTAGGGCCGCTCGGCTGTGTGCGTGCGCTGGTGCTGCAGCAGCGCCGAGCTCTGGCCAAAGGCCTTGCCGCACTGCGGGCAGGGGTAGGGCCGTTCGCCCGTGTGCGTGCGCAGGTGCTTGAGCAGCGCCGAGCCCTGCCCGAAGCCCTTGGCGCACACTGGGCACTTGTGCGGCCGCGGGCCTCCGTGCGTGCGCAGGTGCTGCGCCAGCAGAGAGCCGTGCCCGAAGGCCTTGCCGCACACGGGGCAGTGGTGCGGCTTCTCACCGCTGTGGCTGCTGCGGTGCTTGAGCAGCGTGGAGCGCCAGCCGAAGGCCTTCCCGCAGGCCGCGCACTGGTAGGGCCGCGCACCCGTGTGGATGCCGCGATGCTGGGCCAGCGTGGCGCCGTGGCTGAACGACTTGCCGCAGTCGGGGCAGCGGTACGGCTTCTCACCGCTGTGCGTGCGGCGGTGTTGGCTCAGCCCCGAGCTACGGCGGAAGGCTCGCCCACAATCAGGGCAGGAGAAAGGCCGGGGCGGACTGGCGGGGGCAGGGAGCACTGCGGCGCTGGTGGCCAGGACCTCGGGGGTGGCAGTGAGGCCGGATGACAGGGGGTCCAGGTCTGGGGCAGTGGTGGGGCTGAGGGTTTCGCTGTTAGGGTCGAGGACCAAGGGGACAGGGCCAATGACATCTGGGTCGAGGTCGAAACTCGAAGACATGGGGTCGAGATCTTGGGGATCTGAGTCCCGGGTCCCGGAGACAGAGCTCGGAACCTCGGCATCCGGGTCCAGATCCTCTGAGACGGGCTCCAGATCTTCATAGCTGGGGTCCACGTCTTCAGAGACAGTGTTGAGGTCTTCCGGGTCAGGCTCCGGGTCTTCGGAAACTGGGTCCAGCTCTTCAGGGTTGGTGTCCAGTTCTTCTGGGTCAGAGTCAGGCTCTTCATAAGTGGGCCGCAGGCCTTTGTGGCCTGGGTTTCTGACCAGCACCGAGCGTCGCATCCCTGATGTGGAAGTGCCAGCTGCTTCCAGGGCAGGATCTGCGAGGTAAGGACAGAGAGTGGATCGAGGGAGGGTCCGGGGATTGGTCTCTTTTGCAGTCTGGGGAGAGGAGGGAGAGGGAGCCAGGCTATGACCCAGAACTCACTCCCGGACACATAGACGGATCCTTCTCCTGTCTCAAGACTATAGGCAGACCTGTGACTTGCCCCAGCCAGAATAAGGAGAGGGTCCTGGTGGGACATGGTGCTGGGGGAGGCACCCTCCCTTCTCAGCCCCACACCTGGATGGAAGTCATGGGCTCTGGCACTAGAGGTCTCCAGAGCCCAGCTCCACGGCTCTTCCCTTCCCTCCATCCTGGACTTTTCCTTTCCAGGGACGCTTGAGTCCTGTGAGGAGAGGGAGTCCTGGGTTCCAACCCCCTTGCTCAGACTCCTCTCATGCAGAAGAGGGTGCGTGTCAGAGTTCCCGGGCTTGCTCCTAACTACAGGGCCTGAACCCCCATCCTATAGTTGGGGTTGCATATTTGGGGATTCCAGGTAGGAAGGGTGATCTGTAGTTCACTTTCCAGAGAGGGGGCATCCTGAACTCTGAAGCCTCTATATGGGGGATACGTCAGGGGGCCAACATCTGGTACTTTTTGTGGGTCACCAGGGGAGGGCAGTGGCACCCCAGCTTACTTCCTGGGAAAGAGACTATCTGAATGCCTGACCTCAAGTTCCTGCGTGCATGTAACTGTCAAACACCTGTGTTTCCAAACACCTGTTCCTAAAACTAGAGAGGGTGGTGAATGAATCTGTGGGACCTGTGGCAGGACATGGAAACCCACAGACCCCATGGCCAGGAGGGCAGACACAGGTGTCCAGCAGTGTGCCTGCTTACCCACCTGGATAGAAGATCCTGAATTCTGACCCCAGCTAGGGGGTGGGGTGGGTAAAGTAATACTCAGGGCCCCTCTTGGGTTACTGGGGCTGGGGGCGCGGTGGTTGTGGGGGCTCCTGGGCCACCTCCTAGGAAGGGGGAGATTCCTGAGCAACTGATCCCATGGCTGGAGTATGGGAACGGGTGTCAGGACACTTTTGTCCCCTCTTGGAGGAAAGATCCTAAATTCCAGCCCCCATACCTGAAGGGAGGGTGGTGGGTGAAGAAACAATAGCTGGGACCCCCACTAGAGGGACAAAGGGAGTTCTGAAGTACCTGATGGGGAGGTGATGTCTTGGGCTACCTACCCCATGGTTGGGGTTTGGGGGCCTTTGGCTTTCCTTCTGGGGAGGGGACATCCTGAGCCACAACCCAATAGCTGGGAGTGGGTAAGCAAAGGGACAGGGCAGAGTTCTTAGACCGCCTCCTCAGCTCAGATCCCACAGTTGGAGGATGGAGGGAACAATGCCTGGGTACACCCTGGGTTTCTGGGGGGCAGGGGGACTCTTAGATTGCCTCCCGAGGGTCTCCCAGATTCCCATCTCTTAGCTGGAATGCGGGGAGAAATAACTGAGGTCCTCCCTAAGTTCCTGGGGGGCAGGTGGCCCCCTAGATCACCTCCTGGGGGAGGGGGTTTCCAGAACTCTGGACCCCAACACTGGAGAGTGAGGGGAACAGTAACTGGGGTCCTGGGGGCCGAGGGAACCCTGTATCGTCCCCTCCGGGGAGGTCCTCCTGAACTCCCGACCCCAGGCCGGAGGCAGGGGAGAACAATGCCGCGGTCCCCTCCAAGGTTCCTGGAGGAGGGGGTCTGGGTCGCCTCCAGGGGAGGGGTGCTGCCTGAGCCCCCGACCTCCGGCTAGGCGGCCCCCCCACCTCCCGAAGGAAGGCGCCCAGATCCTCCAGGCCCTTCCCCGGGGCCCCGGCGGTGGATCGGGCGCGCTAGGCCGGCGCGCCCCCTCCCCTCGCGCGGCGTCCCGGCACTGCAGGACCGGCGGGCGGGCGGGGGCCGCACAGAGGTCGCCCCGGGCCGCGCCCCGCGGCCGCCCCCGCCCGGCCCCCGCCCCCGTCCCCGCCCGCCCGGCCCGCTCGCGGGGACACTCACCCGGCGCCCCTCGCCCCTGCCCGGCCCGCCGCGCCCCCCGGGCCCGCAGGAAGACCCCCGCCCTCCAGCCCCGCCGGCGGCCCCCTCGGCCCAGCGGCCCCGCCAGGCGCTCCCGGGGAGCAGAGGGGCCGGGCGAGGGCCGCAGCGGGAGCTGCTGGGACTTGTAGTTCGCCCGCGCCCGCCGCGGCCGTCGCCATCGCTGCCCCCGCCCCCCGGGCCAGCCTTTGTCCCGGCCCGGCTGCCCCGGTCGCGCCTTTGTCTCTGCGGCCCGCGCCCGGCCTCGCTGTGCCCCCGTCTCAGTCAGCGCCGCTGCCCCTCTCTGCTCCTGCCTGCTCCTGTCCCTGTCGCCGCTCTCGCTGCCCCGTCTCTCTCCCCATCTCTGTTCCTTCCTCTGTCAGTCCTTGTTTCTGTGTTTCTCTCCATTTCAATCTCTTTGCCTCTGTTCCTGCCACTTTTTATGCCTCTGCCCCTCTGTCTACCCACCCCCCTGCCCTGGCCGCCGCTCTTTCTCTGTCTCAGCTTCCTGCCATGTCTCTGACTCTTTGTTCAGAAAACACCATTCTCTCTCTCTCTGGCGCATTCTCAAGGCACCTATGTGAAGTCAAGGCTCTGAGAAGCCCTGCAGTTTATACATTTGTTCATCTTGGCTTAATCCAGCGTTTCCTTTTAAGAGCTCCCCAAGGAAGAGTGTTGGGGACACTGTCCCTGAGTATTCCTGGCTGGTGGGTCACTCACTGCTATCACTGGTAGACCCCCTGTGCCTGCCGCTCACTAGTATGGTGATCTCTGCAGAAGCCTGGGTCAAGTCTGGGAAGGACGCAGGGCAGACGTTACCTGGAGACACAGATCCCCACAAAGAGAGAGTGCAAAACTGGCGTGGCAAGCTGGCAGCTGGGCCCTGATGTTCTTCACTGAACACAAACAACGGTCACAGAATATAAACAAGGATCACACAAGGCCACTCTGTGACCATGTCTGAACCAAGCCAGAGACAAGGACGCTTGGCAACCACAAAAATGGATACACATCCCTCTCTCCCGCCTAATGCACGTGAGTGCGGCAAGTGACTGCCACTTCTTACCAGTGACAGCCTCAGTTCCATCCTCTTTCTGAGATAAAAATCACCAAAATTCCCGGTCACCTATCTGCTCTGCTTCCTGACAGCACCCACCTAGGATTGCTTCTACTCTCTTCAACACTCTTTAAAACTACCCAGCACATGCCTGAATCCTGTGAGATGCCCTCCTGACTCCCAACTCCCTCTTAAAAAGGTGCCCCTTGGTTCCGTGGTATGTGGTCCTCTGTGCCACAGCAAGCCAAAAACTTCCTTGACTACAGGTGTGCTTCTGATGGTCTTTGGCTGGTGAATTTGAACACCACCCTACCCTTGAACACAGCCTCAAGAGAATCAGGCCTCCAGGAGTCTTCTGATCTTAACCTTCTAGATCTGTGCTGAATATATGGCCTGAGACCAGCTTTCCACCTCTCTGGAAAAGTCCAGAGCAGATCTGAGACATTTGAGACTGCAGTTGGATTATGTAACTGGTTCCTCATGCAGCCACCTCAGGATGATCCCATTACAACTGATTCTTGTAATGACGGCTGTTGTTTCTACCTGCTAAGAATCTCTATTAACACCTTCTTGCTTTCTCTTTGTGGATTCCCCCTTCCACTACTCCAGTTGGACCTGTGCCTGACACAACACCCCCAGTACCATGTCAGAGAACGCCATTCCCTGGCCACAGTGATTAGGTCTGGGATGAGAACATTATGTTGGAAAGTCTCATTCTTCCTTTAGGGTCATGAGCTCTATATAGGGCCTCATTCTACCTGCATTCACCTTCCCCAGTGATCTGGAAGAATAATTTGCATACAGTATACCAGTATATACAAGAGAGAGTCAGAGCAACAGCTCTGACAGTATTGGCTGAGCACCTGGATAGAGCCATACCTGAAGCTAGAGCCCTCATTCTATCCAATACCATAAGCCAACAAATTGCCTGGGTATTTCAGCTAGTTTTAGTGGGCTTCTGTCCCTGAATCCACAATGGTCTTGACTAATTAGAAACTGGTACCTGGAAAACTAGTATCCTTTCCCTGGAAAGGGAAGAGTATTGAGAGAAGTAACTTAAAATGTGGAATTGGCTTAGCAAAGGTGAGGTACAAGGCCAGGACCACCACATATGAACAATCGCCATAAATTTTTTTTTTTATTAAAGTGTCATTAATACACAATCTCACGTTGGGTTCAAATGTACATCACAGTGGTTCAACAGTCCCCATGGCCAATTTATATTGTGACTGCGAATTTTTATGCCCCTTTATCCCCCTCCCCCTCCCCTGGGCACCCTTCCCAACCCCTCCCCCTTGGTAACCAGTAGTCACTTCTCAGTGCCTATGAGTCTATTGCTGTTTTGTTCCTTCTGTCTTGCTTTGTTTTAATATTCCACAAATAAGTTAATTTATACGATATTTGTCTTTCTCCCCCTGGCTTATTTCACTGAGCATAATACCCTGTAGATCCATCCATGTTGTTGCAAATGGTAGGATTTCTTTTATTTTCATGTTTGAATAATATTCTGTTGTGTATACATACCACCTCTTCTTTCTCCATTCATCTACTGATGGACACTTAGGTTACTTCCATTTCTTGGCTGTTGCAAATAGTGCAGTGACAAACGTAGGGGTGCATATATCTTTTTGAGTCAGGGATTTTGTTTTCTCCAGGTAACTTCCTAGGAGTGGAACTACTGGCTCAAATGGTATTTCTGTTTTGGATTTTTGAGGAACCTCCTTACTGCTTTCCAGAGAGGTTGCACCAATTTACATTCGCACCAACAGTGTAGGAGGGTTTGTTCTTCTTTCTCCGCATCCTCACCAGCATTTGTTATTTCTTATCTTTTGAAATAGTGGCCATTCTAACAGGAACATTCACCGTAAATGAATAGGGCTCCCTATTTGTAGAGTGCACAACCTGCCTGGATTTATATGACAGCCCTGTCTTTGGAAGAACCCTCCCCGGTAAATGAGAAAGCTGTATGCTTATTTTATCTTGGGACTCTAACCATGTGTCTCCTGAGACTGTGGTTTGAAGGGCTCTGGAGAAAAGTGTCAGGATGTTGATATACATGGGCATTATCATGAAGTCTTCAGTAAGGTCTTGCCAGACAGACACACGCTCCCTCTCTCTGTGCTCCTCCTCAAAGCAGAGACTTGCATTATGTGAGACTGCCCCACCAGAACTGTCCGTCACAAGCTAAAAGAGGAAGTTAGGAAGTAAATTAAACCATTCCTAGAAGATAAGATTGGGATTATCAGAGCTCTAGGACCGCCTGATGCCCAGGCTACTCTCAAACACTGAACGTTCCCTATCCATAAAGGTACAATTACCCTCATTGGGAAGAGTCTATTACTGAGTCTTTCCACCCTCCGGATAGTAACCTGGGGCAAGATAGATGCTAAGCCCTAGGACAGGCACTGGTCTGTTGCTAGGGGACGGAGTCTAACAAAGTTGGGCTCCAGAGTCAAAGATCCTGGGGAGCTTGGTGTAACCACACCACTCAGGGGTGGGCTAAACTGGGCCATCCAATCACAGCATTGCATCCCTCTGGGCACAGTGATTGGTTCATGCCTCAAAGTGTCCAATCAGAGGCTTCCTCAAATTTCAAATTGAGTTGTTGGGGGCAAGACCTCCCCATTTCCGTTGGGGCTTTCTGATCATAAGGATTTGGGCAATCAGCGTCCTTTTATTTGCCACCGCTTGGAGGCACACCGGACTGACAAACGGTGAGGGAGAGAGAACCAGCTGATGTTAGACCTAATTTCCACTTTCTTGTTTTTAAGTCAATAAAATTCCTTTCTGCTTAGCTAGAGAGAGCTGGGTTTCTGTCACTTGTAACAAAAATTACCTAAGACGTTAAAAAAATTTAGGCACTATTCATTGAGCTGCAGCCAAGGGCTAGGACCTGTAGTAAGAATGGTACATGAACATTTTATTTCATTCTTGTAACCACTCTAGGAATGAAAAACTATTGCCATCCCCATTTTACAGATGAGGAAAGTGAGACCCAGAGCATGACATCACTTGTCCAGGAACAGACAGTAAGTGACCGTCTGAATTCTGACACTTAACATTGACAAGATGTTTTCCCTTACAAATTATTCTGTTTTCCCACATTCAGTTCTATTTTTTTATTTCCGCTTTCTGCTTATGCTAGATAAAGCTTTTTTAAAAAAATTATTAACCTTATTTCATAAGCCTTTTTAGTTTCTATAGTTTACATGAAGTGCCTTTTTTGGGGGTGGAGGTGGGATATAGGAGGGATAGACATAGCTCCACAAAATACACCCAGAATCATGATGATGTAGGGTCTTTCTGCATTAAAAATGTTTCCAGTAAAGTTTATGTTATTTCCTGGCAAGCCATCCCAGGGCTGCTCAGTTCCATTTTTAGAAAATGCTTCAAGTGGTGATAAAATCTGCTTCCTTGGAACTCCTACCTGTTTTTTCTCATCTGGTGTCTGAGTGGTTTTTAAACCATTCTTAGAACAAGGCAGGAGCACAGATAATCCTGCAACTGGAGCTATATGGAATTGAGCACCAAAGTTAAGTTTTTTGAGCTTCCTGGCAGGCAAGGCAAAAAGGAAAATGCTTTTTGTTTGAGTAGTTTGGTCAACAAGCAGACCAGCTTCATCAGGAGAGCCTGATTTTATCCTGGGAACTATTGTAGGGTGGGTTTATTGCAATGGTTCTCAACCAGTGCCCCCAAGGGACATTGGCAATGTCTGGAGATGTGTTTAGCTGTCACAACTGGGTGGGAAAGAGGAAGTGTGTTACTGGCATGTAGTGGGTAGAAGTCAGGGATGATGGCAAACATCCTGCAATACACAAGACAGTCTCTGACAGCAAAAATGATCCTATCCAAAACGTCAGTAGTGCTGAGATTGAGAAATGCTAGTTTATCAGCAGGTAATTCAGAAGAGAGTTATGGGAATCTTTCGTGGAAGCCAGCAGAAGAGATGTTCTGCAGCTAGCAGACCCCTATAGTTAACATGGATCCATGAGTGCAGCCAAAAGGCCATCTTGTCCCTTAGGACCCAACACTGGATTCCTGTCTTTCCTGTGGAAATGGCACCTTGGCCTCACAGGAGGGGCTCCTGGCCACCCTTGAGGTTGGCTCTTAGTGGCCTACTGGATTGGGGTCCTTGGTCTATGAAGGTCTGACTACAGGCCAGGGAGCTGTGTTCATTCCCTAAAACTGGATTCTCAACAGCCTGCAGAGGCAGGGCCCGGGCATGGCCACCAAGACCTGTCTATCCCACACAGCACCAGCTTCTTGGTGCTAATCTCACTAGACCTCAGACCTCCAAGCTGGCGCTGCTGTCCAGAGTACTGCTCCTTGCCATGTTTGCTAAGCCCTGTCACCCACGGGCCTCAAGGCCTCACCCCATCCTCTTCCTTTCCACTCTTTTTCATTTTGTCCCTGGCTGGATACCTACCCCCTTTGATTCAGTCATATCCTGACAGTTTTTGTTGATTTGGCCCTGGACCCAGCTCTGACCTGGGGAGGCCAGCCACCCAGCCAACCAGCGCACCACTGAGCTTCCAGCCTCTGCCCACAATGGGGGAAACTGCTGGCCATTCTCAGCTTGTCCACCTCTCCATGGCCTCTCCATGCCCCACCCAGTCTCTCAATGATTGAAAGCTCCTTCGCACACCTACCTCATCTTCCGTTCTTCCCCTTCATCCTTGAGGGATGCTCTCTCCCTCCTCGACCCCCCAGCCACACACAGACAAGTGGAAACAATTCTCATTTTACAGATGAGCAAACGGAGGATCAGAAGGATTCAGTGACTTGCTCAAGACTACCATCCAGGGGGAGTCAGGATTTGGACTGTCCATTCGACCCAGGAACCTGTCTGTGCTCTCAACGCCTCACCATACTGTCTCTGCTCAATGCTGACAGCAAGTCATTGTCCTTGAACCCAAACAGCTTACACTGAGTCCCACCACCAAGCCTTGGCAATAGCTGGGATGGCCTTCCTGCCCAGAGTGAAGTGACCCCCAGGCTCCACACAAATGTCTGTTCAGGGTCTTCCTGATGGAGTCATTCTTTCCTGTCCAGTCCCTACCTCTCCGAGCATCCTCCATGATTGACCAATGGAGAGGGGTGGGATTTGCCAAAGCAGTGTTTATTGCTGCCTAGGGTACGAGTAGATAGGGGCCTGGGGGGCCTGAGGGCCTACCTGCCCAACCCCCCAGCCACACTGGTGGGGTGAGCCCAGAGGCACGTGGCTCTCCTGGAAGTTGCCCCATCTCAGCACTGCTGGGCCTTGATACTTGACAGTAAAGTCGTCTTTGTGATGGGTTAAGAAGAAGCGCCTGGTACCCAGTGGGGGTTCGATGTGGCTATACTTGCATTGTGGAGTCAGGGTGGTAACAGCTTGGCAGGACCGCCTGGAGGGTGGCTGACCTGCTGCGCCACCCCGTGGTCCCCACACCATGCAACCTGGGGGATCACCCTGGTGATTGGGCCTGGTTTGGGCTGATCACAGGTGCTGGATGAGAAGCTAGACGGAAACCGGGGGTGGGAGGCCCTGGAATGACCCCAGGGGTGGAGTGACCCTAGGCAACCCTGAGCTGAGCCTCAGCTTGGGGTATAACCATGGCAGGTGATACGAAGATGCCCCTGTGCTGATCCTGACGTGACTGTGGGGATGAGCTCAGAATGACATTAAGATGCGCGGGAGCCTGGGGTAACCCTAGAGGGACCCTGAGCGGACTCGACGCTCATTCGGAGTCTGAGGTCACTGCAAAAACATCTTGAGATAACGCCACACTGATTTGGGGGGATACCTGGTCAGGGAGGCACCCCCTCCCCGTCCCTCACCCGCTGTAGCATTTGGTCCGTCACGGAGGCCGGAGCTGTTCTATGCGGCTTCAGCATCTTTTGGTTCGTGGTAAAAAAATCTTGTTCTGGAGATTTGGTTGGGGGTAGTTGAGCTGAGGGGCTGAGTGGGGAGATGCGGGGCCCAAGGGACAGGGTCGTGCGAGACTAGAGAGGGGGTACGGGGTTCAGAGCCAACGCTGGAGTTGGCGTTCAGGACGGATTTGGAGCCAGGGCGCGTCGGGGGAGGGGCAGGTAGGGTAGGCTAATTGGCCCAGGGTGGGGAGAGTCCGACAGAGGAGGCGGGGTTAGCGTCAGCGGAAGGTGTGGGTGGGCGGGGCTATAGTCCTGCAGGGGGCGGTGCCATGGCGGCGGTGGGGGATGGTGAGTCAGACCACGAGGGGGCGGGGTTGGGATCTTGGTCCAAGGAGTGGGATCTAGTTCTTCACGAGGTGGAGCCGAGTCGAGCAATGGGCGGGGCGGGGCTGGCCTGGGGGCGGAGCCAGCGCGGTTGCGGAGACGGGGCTTCCGGGGCTTCCGGGGCTTCCGGGGCGGGGCGGGGCGGGGCGGGGCGGGGCCGGGCCGAGCTCACCACCGGTACCTTGGGGCAGGTTGCTCTGCAGCAAGTGGAGGTTGGGACGCTTTCTGTGGTTGCTGCGGCCCAGGGGGGCAGTAGTCCGTGCCCATGGTGGTCTGGAAGAACTGTCCGAGCAGCGACGAGTTCCCTAGGTCCACGTGACTCTGCAATTTCTCATGAGCCACGTAGCGGCTGGGTGGCTTGGTCGCGGGCATCGGCTGTAGGACCACATGGCATCTGGAAAGCTCCCGTGTCCGGGATGTCCCAGGACACTGTTGGAGGTAAGAGGTGAGAACTGTGTGACCTCGGAAGCTTCCACCCTCTCTGGGCCCCATGTACTGGAGCTGGGAGTTGGTATTGTTATTTCATTTTACAGACAGAGCCATTGAGGCTCGGAGTGGTGAAGCGACTTACCCTAGATCATGCAAATAGATCCAGGAGATCTCCGCACACATGTGAAGCTCATGCTTACCTCAGGGGCCTTAGCATTTGCTGTTTTCTCTGCCTGGGAAGCTCTTTTCCCTGATGAGCCCTGACGCCTTCTCCCCCTTCCCACTGACCTGGCTATGGAAGAAGTGGGAGGAGGTGGTGAGGCTGCTGTGGCCGGGGCACCAATTTCCTTCTAGGATGTGCGACTCCGGGGTGCGGTCGTGGTGAAGAACATAGCGATCTGCCAGAGGCAGAGTAGATGCTGGGCAGATCGGGAAGGCTGCCCTGGGCTCCAGGGGCGGGGGCAGGCGCCGGGCTCTCACCTGGCTCCCGGGCATAGAAGTGTTCGGCCTTGGTGGTCCTGTCAAGGAAGAGGCCATCTTCAGGAGGTATATTTACATAGTGGATGTGGGCCGAGGCCTGGGCCTTGTCATACCTGCAGATAAAGGGGGGACCATCTGATCGAGGTCCTTGGAAATCCTAGGAACAGGGAGAGAGGCAGCCTTCCCAATGGGCAAGCCATGGGGATCTAATGTAGGGGCTTGCCTGCAGGTGATGGAGACCTCAAAAGCACAGTAATGGCCCTAGAACCTTAGGTGGCACACCCCACAGGTCTCTGAAAGCCCTTTGCAGTGTCTTGTTGGGAGGCACTGTCGCTTTGTACCTGTCTGGGGGCAGGCCCTGGGGCTTGTAGGCTTGCTTCTGCTCAGAATAGACTGGCCCATAGCCAGTCTTGAAGTCTCCCAGTTTCACACTAGAGGAGGCCTGTGGGTAGACAGGGGTAGGAAGGCCAAGAACACCCAGCCCCACCGCAGCCCTCCCCAAGCAGCACCAGCCCTGCCTTGACTTACCTTCTTACACATCGAGGCTGGTGGGCTCGGCAGGGCCTGGAACTGTCTCTGACAGGAGGTCCCTTGGTCCTCTCTCCTGTGGTCCCACCTGAGGGGGTTGGGGCCCCCTGAAGAAGGGCAAGAAAAGACAGAGAGTGAGATTGTCGCCTCAGGCCCAGGGGGTCCAATTCCTTGCCCTTCGCAGCGGGTGGTCCTGACTAGCCTAGCCTGAGGGCTGTTAGGAAAACACACCAGATAATTAAATAATGATAATCAGAATAACTACCAAGCATTGAGCCAGGCATCCAGGTTAAGTGTTTTGCCCTGCATTTGGGGGACTGGCTTATTCCCCCACTTTATAGCCTTCTGGAGCCTCAGAGAGGTCAGATGACTTGTCAGAGATCACAGAAATTCAGAACTGGAACGTTACCAAATTCAGGTCTGACAATCCCTGAGCCCAGCTTGGAGGTACTCTGACTAGTGGTGTCCCCAGAAGGGTCCCTGGAGTCACAGAATTAGAAAATCACATGGAGGACTACTATGCTTTGTTGAGCGCTCCCTAAATGCCCAGAGCATCTCACTACTTCCAACTACCAACAACATAAAAATAAAATGACAATTTAACACAATAAAAATTACAAAACTACTGGGTTCTTTCAGCTTCACCAGCTGTTATGAAGTACGCCCTGTCACTGCAGCCGTTTTGCAGGTGAAGAAACTAAAGCTTGGAAAGGTTGACTTGCTCAGAGTCACACCACTGCCAAAGTGGCCAAGCTAGGGTGTAGGTGGGGGGACTTAGGTGTGTCTGACCCCCCAGACCAGCATTGGTGGCTTCTGCCCTCAGTACAGTCCCCAGAAATGATTCAGGAGGTAGGCCGTTCTGCGGATGCACGTACAGGCTCAAGTGGCCTCCAGGGTTTCTCAACCTGGGCACTACTGACATGGTGGGCTGGATAATTCCTGGCAGTGGGGAGCAGTCATGTGCATGCTGTGATGGCTAGGGGTATCCCTGGCCTTCATCCACTCGCCGCCGGGAGCACGCCCTCCCTGGGTGGCGACAACCAAAACGATCTGCAGACATTGCCAAATGTCCCCTGTGGTCGCTGGAACCTCGAGTGGTGGAGCAGACCCCTGGGGCGGCCGGGGCGCTCTCACCGAGGTGGCAGCAGTGCGCGCAGGGCTGAGGGCCCACGTCACGGGGCGGGAAGAGCGCCTGGAAGGTGGTGTGCGTGATAACAACTTGGCAGGGTCGCCGGGCGGCACCGAGTCGCGGTCGGAGATGAGGTACGCGCCCTGGATCAGCTCGCGGGTGCGCGCCGGCTGCTCGGGCTCGCCGAAGTCGGCGCGCGCGGTGGAGACACCAGGTCGCGCGCGCTCGTCGGCTTGCAAGGGCACGTTGCTGGCCAGCTTGGCGAGCGTGGGCCCCTGCGTGCGCTCCCGCGTGGCGGACCCGGGGGCCGGCGGCGGCGGCGGCAGGAACGCGCGGTGGGTCTCGGACACGAGGCCACCGGCCTCCCAGCGCGCGCCCCGCGGAAAGAGGCACGCGCGCGGCGGCGGCGCACCCAGCCCCGCGCGGGGGCAGCCCGCGTATCCCGGGAAGTCTCGGTGCGTGGTGGACTGCATGGCGCCCGCGTGCAGCCGCGGGTCGGGCCCCAGCGCGAAGTGCGAGGCCTTGAGGAAGGCCGGGCGTGAGAGCGGACACGGCAGGAGGGCCATCGTGGCCTTCGTGGGACATGGCGTCACCTGCGAGGGGTCAGAGATAACGGGACTGAGCACACTGCAGACTTCCTGTGGGCTCCGAGCCGAGGGCATCCTAAGGAACAGGAGCAGCCCCCGTGCCTGCACCCAGGGAAAGGAGAGATGTTAATACCATTCCTTTGGCACTTACTGAGTGCCAGGCACTGTTCTAGGCAGACGTCAGTTAACAAAACAGCACAAGAGCCCTGCCCTTGTGGAGTTGACAGTGGGGCAGCAGGCGACAGGCAATCATGAATAAATACAATAACCTAAATTGCAGACTACAAAGGTGCTGAGGGCTGTGGGTAAAGTGTCATCAGGGTGGGAGGTTGGTGTGAGGGTGTGAGGGTTGCAGTTTTAAATAGGGTGGTCAGGGAAGGAGTCACTGAGACCACAGGTGAGCAAAGAGCTGAGAAGGTGGGAAGGGGCATTTGGGAGCATTCCAGGCAAAAGGAACAGCAGGTGCAAAGGCCCTGAGGCTGGTGCAGAGTGAGTACTGGGGAGAGCTACAGAATTAACCACTGCAACATTCTCCAGTTTGTGTGATACACTTAGTTGTCAAGGTCATGGCTGTCCTATCTGCATCTGGGAATCCACTTTGTCTCTGCCCAACCCTGGCCACTGTCCTATTCCTGCCACACACCTCCTCACTGGTCTTTCTGCCCTCTGCAATTGTCCTGGGCTCTGACTATTCTTCTGGACACCCTGCCCTCACCCCTCCAAGCTCTCTGAGGTTCACACACCTCCCACTCCATTCTCTGACCTTCAGCTCCAGGCTCCCAGCACCACACTTAGCTGATTGGGACTTTCTTATCTTTGGTCAGAGCAGAGGTGTCTCCACCACCCTCCTCCCTGGGCACCCAGACAGCAGCCTCTTTGGAGCCACCAGTGATCCTGGCTGGGGCTTGCCTCCTTCAGGAAGCCCTCCCAGATCACTGCAGCCCACAACTACTGGCTCATGTCGACTTTTTTAGAAAACACACATTGAGGGTTTTAATGAAACCACAGCTTTTCAGGGTCTAAGTTTACCTTTTTGATTTTTTTTGCCACCTAAAATGGTTGAGAGTTGAGAAGACTTCAAATAGCTTATGAGAGAATCTGAGACCTGAAATTACTAGCTGAGTTCCCTTGGAATAAGCAAGTAGGCTCCTCTGAGCTTCAGTTCCCATAAGACAGATGAATGAGGACCACGTACTTACCTCAAAGGCTGGCATGAGGCTAATTCATTTTAGAGAAGGCACTTGGCAACCAGCCTGACCCTTGAGAGTCCCTCTGTCCCCAGTGTCCTAGAGGACGCTCACGTGTTCCTTCCATGGCTGCGTCTGAGTGTGGACCAGACCTGTCCATTGCGACCCAAAGGAATTCCCCGGATAACGCTGTCACAGTGGTCCCCTAGCAACTCTCGGGGCAGCCGGGAGCGACATAAGGAGCCAGCCCAGAGGATCCTGCCTTCCAAGAGCTCGAGGGAGCTTGGCAAGTGACTTGACTTCTCGCAGTCTGACTTTGTCATCTGGAAAATGGGGCTGAGGATGGTTCTCACGTCAGGACATGAGCAATAATGAGGGTGTGATGCACTAGGCTGCTGGTGTCTGACTTTTCCTGCTCTCTGCTTCCTAACACTCCCCACACAGGACAGAGAAACCTCTCTGAGCTCCTGCACCACTTAATGTCACTCCAGGGCTCACAGACCTCCAAGGTTTCCTTAAAGATATCAGTGCTTTCCCAGCTCCAAGACCATCAGAAACACACCTGCTGTCGAGCAAATCCAGGCTTATTAGTGACGGCGGCAAGGGAGTGTGTGCACAGCACAGGGAAGTGTGCATCTCAGGCGGATGAGAGGAAAGACTGACCAGACCTGGTTTGCCTTCGGTGCTTCTGGGGAGGCGTACAGAAATGGGGCTGTGCTCTACGGGGGATGCTTTCACTGGCTGGAACTTTGACTTTCTTTTTTGAGGTGATCTGACAAATACAAATAATGTCTGAAACAACAGGAAAGGGGCTGGGGAGTCAGTGTTTCATGGGGACGGAATTTCAGTTCAGGGAGATGAGAATGTTCTGGAAATGGATGGTGGGGATGGTTGCCCAGCAATGTGAATGTACTTAATGCCGCTAGACTGGACACTGAAAGAAATGGTTAAGATTAAATTCGGTTTTTCAAGATACCTTTCATAATACATAATTTTTTTTTAAAGAAATGCAATTTCCTAAAAAAAATTAGATGAAACAAAGATCTAAGGGTGGTGAGCCTTCATCGTTCATGATAACCCCAATCATCTCCTGAAAGGATTCCTTTTTTTAAATTGCAATATAATGGATGGGTAACATTGTACAGGTGTGATGTGTACAACATACTGAATTGATTTTTATTTATTTTATATTGCAATACAAGTGCCACCATAGCATTAGCTAACATCTCTTGTCACGTCATGTTATTATTTCTTGTGGTGGGGACAATTAAAATCTAATCTCTGAGCCAGTTTAAACTTTCTCATACAGCTTTGTTGCGTATAATCCCTGCACTGTGTTTCGGCCCCCAGGACTGATTTAATGAGTGGGTTCCTTCTCAGGAAATTCAAGCGAATTGGGGTTTTGTCCACTGCGTGGAGCCCCATTCATCTGCTCCCCAGCCAGAGCCCAGCTGAGGGCTTTGGCACAGCCAGGTTGATGCAAATACACATTTGAGCCTTGACCTCCAGCACACTGGGGCAAGGGGTATCCGGAAGGTGGATCCTGCATGCTCTCAGGGAGCAAGGGGGAGAGGTGATTATTCTATCATTGAAGATCTTCATAATTTTTATCAAGAAGTCCAAGGAATGAAGCAGGAATAAACCTGTGCTCTGTAAAACGAAGCGCAGTCGCTCAGATCAGCCAGGAAAAGCAAACGTCTGCACAATGTTGTGGTTCCGACTGGGTTCATGTTTTGCCTGTGTTCAGACACGATTATGGAGTGAGCTTGTTTTGTCTTGTTCCACAACGGTCACAGAGTGGCCTTGTCTGATGTTGGCGTTCTGCGAAATTATTTATGTCCTGCAGATGAACACCAGGGCCTAGCTGTGACTGCCAGGTCAGCGCCTAGCAACAACAAAGTCAGCTGTGAATGGCAGGCCAGCGCCTGTCTCTTTCTCAAAGGTCAAGCTCAGCCCTAGCAGGGCGGTGGAGAATGATGGGGAGGGCTGGTCGGTGCCTCCCCCCAGGCACACTGCTCTGTGCTTGGTGCCCAGCACGGGGCCTGGCACACAGAAAAATGCACTGTGCTGTTACCAGGCTGCTGGGGATAGCAGAGGCTTGAGAGAAAGGATCCAGTCACTTACGCAGCCCGAGGTCCCCTTCCTTCTGCAGGCCTTGGGCTGGACTTGGATTTTTTCTGCTGCGGGAACAGAGCCCAGAGCTCGGGGTGGGGGTGCACAGAGACACTGCATCCAAGTCTTAAGCAAGGAGGGTTGCGGTCTGATGTGAAGATTAAAGATGCTCTTGGGATGCGGTGGGGAAGGCAGGGGCTTGAGGTCCAGGCACAAGAGAGTGGGGGCTCCCGGTGGAGGGGCTGCCGGCTGGGAAAAAGTGGGTGAATTCAAGGGATATGTTGGTGACCACTGGGATGTGTGGAGAGGAAGGGGTGAGCATGAGGTCCAGGGGTGTGCCGAGTGGCCTGGTGATTGGTGGGGCAGCCAGGAGATGGAGACACCAGAGAGCAAGGTGTTTGCGATGATGCTGTTAGCTGGGACCTCCTGAGCATGGGAGCATCATGGGATGTGCAGGGGAAATGGTCAGGAGGTAGGTGGGAGCAGGAGACAGGATTGGAGAGACATGAGGGACAGGCCAGTGAAGAAGTGGCTCAGGAAGTCATGGCAGTGGACCAGGTTTCCCTTGGACAGTGTGGATGGACCATGAGCGAGAGCTGGGCCCTGGGGATGGTACTTACTGAGCACCTATTTTGTGCTAGGCTGTGGGGATGTAGCTTTGGTCAAGACAGATCAAAATCTCTGCCCTTGGCAGGGTCTATGTTCTGTCTAGGAGAGACAAATAACTAGATAACTTAACAAAAAACCAGGCAACTAAAGAAGCAAAATACACAATTGTGTTAATGGGACATGCTAAGGAGAAAAACAAGGCAGCAGGAAGTGTGGTTTGGAAGTGTCTGGGAGAGCGTGGTGAGAACGCAGGGAGGTCAGCCAGGGAGCCACGGGGAAGAGCATTCCAGGCAGCGAGAACAGCGAATGCCAAGGCCCTGCAACTTCAAGGGACAGGAGGAAGGCAAGGTGGCTGGACAGGAGTGAATGAGGCAGGAAGAATAACAGGAGTTGAAATCAAGGGAAATATTTTGCAAAAGGCCACCAGTCAATGTCATTAGGAAAATGCAAAACAAAGTTATAGTGAGATACCACTTTACCCCCAGTAGGAGGCCATAACAACAATAACAACAAAAAAGTGTTGGCAAGAATGTGGAGAATTTTGTGTTTTGCTGGTGGGAATGTGAAATGGTGTACCCACTGTGGAAAACAGTCTGGCGGTTCCTCAAAAAGTCAAACACAGTTACCAGATGATACAGCAATTTCGATTTCACTTTGAGATATTTCCCCAGAGGAAGTGAACGCAGGCCCTGGAACAGTCCACGCACACCCATGGTCACAGCAGTACCATTCACAACAGTCAAAGATGCAAACAACCCAAGCGGCCATCAGCTGATCAACAGGTAAACACAATGTGGAACAAAATCCCACCCATGCTATTGAATATTATTTAGCCACGAAAGGAATGAAAGACTGATGTAACCGATAATATGGATGAACCTCAAAAACATCATGCTAAGTGAAAGAAGCTGGACACAGCTGGTCACATAGTAGAGGATTCCATTTATGGGAAATGTATGGAATTGGCAAATGTGTAGAGACAGAAAGCAGATGGTGGCTGGCAGGGGTTGCGGGGTGGTGGTGGTGGTGGTGGAAGGGACGGAGGGATGGCTTCAAACAGGGTCCCCTTCCAGGGTAATAAAAATGTTTTGAAACTAGAAACATTTTTTGACGTAGGTGTACTAACTGTCACTGAATTGCACACCTTAAAATGGTGAATTTCATGTTAAATGAATTTTACCTCAATTAAAGAAAAAAAAAAAGGAAACTGGTCATGTTCCCTTTTGAAAACTTTTGACTTCTTTGATTAGATAACAGAGGAGTGTTGCAAAATTCCAAAGCTACAAAATCATGAGGTGATGGATGTTAACTTAGTGTGGTAATAATTTCACAAAATATGTTGTCAAATCTTTACACTGTACACCTGAAACACGCACCGTGAGTTATGTCAATTATATCCCAATAGAACTGGAAGAATGAAAAGCTACAAAGTGGGACAAAGGTGAACAATCGAATCCCCTTTCCAGCCACCCAGTTACTCTCTCTGGAGCTTAACTCCGGTTACCAGATTCTCGTCTATTCTATGAGTTTCCTTAACTCCCTACAAATGCCTTATACAGTATTACAACAGTCATACACGTGCACCACGCAGACAAGCAGACACTGCAGAAAGGGTGAGGCAGAGAAATGAAAATGAAAATGGCCCTCCCTGAAGCAGAGCCACCAGGATGAGGCTTTTGCTTGGGATATCGTTTTTGTGGACTCTTCTTTTCTGCGCCTCTGTGGGGCAGTACCGTCCTGGGTGCACAGGCCCGAAGAGGGAAGCGCACACGTGGCGGCGGCGCAGCTACAAACCCTGGGCCCGCCGCAGCGGACAGTGAGCCCGATGGGGGGTACAAAGCGTTGCGGCGGCGCTTGCGCAGAACGCTACCAGGTGGGAGGTGTGGTCTATAGGCCACGTCCCGTGAGAGGACGCCGGCGCGCGGTGACGTCACGGCGGAGTTGCCATGGCCGCGCTGAGCGGCCTCGTATCGGCGCTGGAGTCGTACAGGGGCCGGGACCGCCTGGTGAGGCGGGGAAAGTGAGGCCAACCAGGGGCGGGGTCGCTCAGAATCCCCCATCGCAGAGGCCCTGTCCTCCAGCTGGGGACGTGTTAGTTGTTTCTGCTAACCCAGTGTGGCAGGGTATTTGCACTACCGAGCAGATCCTGCCGTACCACTGAAGATGGCCACTGGGTTGTCCCAAACAATCTCATGGGGATTTACGATGTCTCAGTACTACCCCTGTGGCTGGACATTCAGGTTGCCATCAAATCCCTTATGGTTGGGCATATAGGTTGTTTCAGCCAATTCAATAGGGCAGGCCATTTACATGGCAACCAAATCCCCATGTTTGAACATTTAGGATTTCACTGAGTCACTGTAGTTGGTTGCTGGGTTGTCCCCAACAGTCTCCTATGGGGATGCGGGATTATGTAGGGCTTCCCTTACAGCTGGACCACATCCTCTTGGGTTGGACATTTAGGTTTACTCCATCCATCCCCCAGAAGGCAAACTGTCCGCTCGTCCCAGCCAGTCTCTTAAACAGGTGGGCGTTCAGGTTGTACCAGGGAATGTACTGGTGGCAGGGCAATTAGGTTCCAGCCAAATCCCCTACAACTGGGCATTTAAAGTGCAGCGTTTTTTCCTTACAAAGAGGCTGGAAAGGAATTACAAGTAAAAATAATGAATAAAACAACAGGAAAAAGCAATTTAAAAAAAACGGACGAAATATAAAGAGGGAAGGGTGTTGAATACCCCAAATCACCCACTGAGTGGGTTCCTTCTCACGATAGTAATTCAAGCAAATCATCCCTTTGTCCACTGGCTGAACCCCGATCATCTCCCCACTCCCCAGCTCAGTCATGAACTTTGGTCCAGCCAGGTAGCTGCAAATGTACATTCCCGCCTAGTCCTCCAGCCTGCTGAGAAAAGGAGGAACCAGGAAGTGGGAAATGGGGGTTCTGTATTTTTTTTTTTGTCTCTGTCACATGTGTCTCCGAAGGCTGTGGCCCTCTGTGACATGAGCCAGCTCTGTTAGCGTCTCCACAGTGCCTTTTGGACATTGATGTCCTGTCTTTCCATTGATTCCACCTACAGGGATCTCTTTAAACTTTCAGCTTTTATTAGAATTGTATTTTGGTTTAGACTCTCCCCCCACCTGGTCCCATGGGGCCCACGGCCAGGTGGGGGGTGATCCGGGTCCGTCCAGGAGCAGGGCGGGGCTGACTGCCTCTGGTTTCCCACAGATCCGCACACTCAGCTACTGCTGCCAGCTGGTCGGCGGGGCCCTGGTGGTCCGGTGTCCGGCCAGGTCAGATGTGGGGACACGCCTGCTGGAACTGTCCTCCCAGCTGAGCCGCTGCAGGACCGTCCTGCGACTCTTTGACGATGCAGCCATGTTTATCTACACTAAGCAGTATGGCCTGGGGGCAGAGGTAATGGGGGGGCTGTAGGGCGGGGGTGCAGACCCCGGGCGGTCGGCATTTTTTTGCCTTATCTGAAGGCAACTTGTGTGGACAGTTTATAACTTTTTTCAACTTTCCTTTCCTTTCAGTTTTTTACTTTTTTTTTTCAATTTTACTTTCCTTTTTGAGATGATCAAATGTTCTCATTGTAATTTAAATTAAAAAAACGTATACATTTGCACATTTCCCAAAGATTATATAATTAAAAAGATCTCTCCTTTGCATGATCCTCTGGCCCCCAGAGGCAGTCAACGTTGTCAGCTTCCTGCATTTTCCTCATGAGATAGCCTGTGCCTGCACAGCGAATACACATGGTTTACACAGATAGTTGTGGGCCATTCACGCTGTTCGGCCGCTTGGCTTTTGCACTTCACAGTACAGCTGGGAGGTCACTCCATAGCACAAAGAGCTCCTGTCTTCTTTATGGCCACTTAGTACTCTGCTATATAGCCAGACGTTGATTTGTTTCACTGATCCCCTGTCGATGGATGTGTAGATTATTGATACAATTTCTTGTTTCCTGTTATAACACCACTGCATCATCCCACAGGAGTGCCGGTAGGTCCAGAGCATTGCTTCAAGGGCGATCCTGTCTGCCCAGGGGATGCCAGCTTGACTGACTCATGCCCTCCCTCGGCTGTCCTCCCAGGGGTCTCCTCTCTGAGCCACTCGTTGCTCAGATGCGCCCCACTCTGCCCCAGTGTCCATGATCCATCCAGTCATCTCAAATCCCAAGTGTTTCCCTGGACCTTCCTCCTGTTTTGACACCCATCCCCTACCCTTTGATAAGGGCACGCTTCCCATGCATCCCTGGAGGGCTATCCCATCCCCTCCAACATCTCCTTTGCGAAAGAAGACTCCCTTGAGGCCCCTGGAAGAGGGTGGGAGGCCTTTTGTACCTCGTATGTCCCTTGGCCAGAAGAAGACCCCATGTGTTGGGTCTCCTGTCTGTGTGTCCCCCTGCCCTGTGTGTCTGCAGCGCAGGGCTCAGACATCTCTGCTTCTCAGGAAACACCAGGGGGGTGCACACATTGGGGTGGTGGCGGGGGCCCTATCCTAATGGAGGGGCAAAATGTTCCAGAACGCACCAGAAAGTCCCAGGCAGGATGGGGGAGCTGGAGTGTGATTCAAAGCCCAGAGGGAGGCGGGATCACAGCCCACCCCAGACCTAGTGAGGTAGGATCCCTGGGATTTTGTAGCTCCGCAGGGATGCCCCTGAGCAGCATAGGCGAGACCCAACACCCCACCGGGCCATCATGGCCACACTGCTGAGAAGCAGAAACCAGGCCTCTTGTCTCTGCAGAGGCCAGCCACAACCTGGCCTGGCCTGTGCCCCTCAAGTGAGCAGTGGGCCAGTCTGACCCCAGGCCCAATCCCCTCTCTCTCCTGGCCCTGCAGGAGGAGGACATCTTTGTGCGCTGTGTGTCTGTCCTGGGCAACCTAGCTGACCAGCTCTACTACCCCTGTGAGCACATGGCCTGGGCTGCTGATGCCAAGATCCTCTCCGTGGACTCTGCTCGGTGGTGGACACTGAGCACGGCCTTCTGGGGCCTCTCCCTGCTCCTGGGGATTGCCAGGTAAGCGGCTTTGCCATCCGCCAGCAGGCTGTGGGGAGCACTGAGATCCCAGGGCCCATCTGCCACACCCCAGAGTGTGTGGGCCTCTGCCCCTTGTGGCCACCTTGCTGTATCTGTCCCCTGTGGCTGCTGTGACAGACTGCCACAAAACTTGGTGGCTTTGAACAATACAACTGACGATCTTAACAGTTCTGGAGGTCAGAAGTCCAAAATGGGTCTTATTGGGCTGAAATTGAGGCATCGGCAGGGCCTTCTGGAACCTCCAGGCCTGTTCCCCGCCTTGTCCAGCTTCTAGGGGGCACCCGTGTCCCTTGGCTCACGGCCCTGCCTCCATCTTTGAATTGCATCCCTCCGGCCTCTGCTTCCGCCTCCTCTGACTCTGACCCTCCTGTCTCCCTGTTATGAGGACCCTCCGGATCATCTCCCATCTCAAGACACTTACCTCAATCCTATCTGCAAAGTCCTTTTTGCTGTGTAAGGGGGATACTCACAGGTCCTGGGGATTAGGACGTGGACACCTTTGGAGGCCATGGCAGCACCCACCAGGCCCAGGAAGAAGACAGCACACTGGGGCCTGGACAGAAGTGACCGATGTGGTGGTCTTTCCCAGGGTCCCTGAGCGCTGCTGGCGTTTCATCAGCAAACATCCCCTGATAAAATAGCCAGGAGTCTCCTGCCTGGCTCCAAGCTTCCGAAAACCGTATGGTTCCTAGAGCTTTAAAGTGATGGTTTCCTCCCAAACATTTTCCTCTCTGCACATTGGCTGCTTAGGTTTGCTCAGAGTCTCCTGCCCCGGAAAGCCCGGGGGGAGCCGGCCTCCCACGGCAGCCGAGGTCTCCCAGATCCCGGCGGGGAGGTGGGCGGGCAGCGTCACGTCCGCCGTCCCTTGTCCCTGCATAGGACACTGACCCTCAGTCGCCCTTGTTTGCCTCCCATTCAATGTTCTAAATCCACATATTGGAGATGGTCTGGAAAATGAGCAAACCCCAAAGGGGAAGCTTCTGGCAGCCCCCAGTCCGCCCCAGCGATCCCCCCTCTGTGCTTGGCGATCCCTCCCAGGCTTCGATCTCACACGCTGCCGACGTGCCTTCACCGGGCTCTCTGGTCCTGCTTCACAGATGCGGCTCTTTGTTGAGTTCAGCGTCCCTCATGGTCACGGACTCTGTGGCTCTGGACATTCTGTCTGGCCTGGCCCTGGCCTTCCCTGTGCGCCCGGGGACCCTGGTGGCCAGTGGGCTGAGGCTGCCCCTCCCAGGGGGCCGTGGCTCTCGGCTTCTCAGTGCCTCACATTCCTGTTTTAGGGGCAGCCTTGGTTCTGCTGATGTTTAAAAATAGGCTTTATTTTTTAAGACAGTTCTAAGTTCACAGCAACACTGATATATTCCATCCCTCGGTGCCACCCCGTGCCCCACTGCCACCCCGTTCCACCTCCCAGACCATCAGCATTCCCACCACATGGATCACCCCAAGGCCATTGTTGCATTAGGGGTCGCTCCGGTTTGTATTTTCAATGGGTTTGGATAAATGTTTGACATGTGTCCACATCACAGTATTACGCAGAGTGTCTTTATGCTGTGGAAACCCTCTGACCAGCTGTTATTCCATTCATTTCTCTGTATTTGGTGTGAGCAAGGGTGGGGAGCGGGAGTGTTTGGTGTGTGCTGGTTAAGACCTCAGGGTGCTGGAGAATCTCCCGGGGAGGTTGTTGAGATGCAGATGCCCAGGCCAGGTGCCTAGAGGTTCCAATTCCACTGGTCTGGGGACCCGGGATCCAGGAATCGGCATTTGCCCTAGTTCCCCAGGGGGTTCTGACACAGACCCCTTTCCCTTGCTGCAGGTGTCACCCTGTGTCCCTGAGGACGGGTACATGGTGGCTGGCCCTGACTCTCCCAGTTGTGAAGTCTGGCTGAGGGCAGCCCTTCAACGGGCAGAACTCGACACATCCCTATACCCACTTTCCTAGGCCACAGGGCCAAGAGGTCAGCCTGGGGGGCATCGTGCAGGGCCCCTGAGTGCCCTGGGAGCAGCAGAGGCTGCCCGCCTGCTGCCTGCTTCCTCTGCCTGCAGATGCCTGCCCTCCAGGCCCAGAGAGCTGTCCCAACTCACCTCAGACAGGCCAGGCCAGTGTGTAGGGTGTGTGTGTGTTTGGGGTGGAGGGGACCAAGGACATGGTGCCTATTTGGACCACATTTACCTGGTGAGCCAGCCACGGGGCAGGGCGGGAAACGGCTTCCCCAGGCCAGTCCAGCTGTGGGCCAGCCTGGTGTCCTCATGTAGAGATAGGCTGGGCCAACAGCACCCAGTGTGGCACGATGCTCCTTTGAGCTGCGGCCCTTGGTTGGTGGTTTGCAGGTGAAGCTGTGCACTGGTGCCGATGGCCTGGGAAGGTCAGGGTCGCAACTGTGAACAAGTCCCCAGGAACTTCAGAGGCACAGCCAGGCCTGGAGCTCTGGGAGGGCTCAGGATGGTGTGAGCCGCTTGGAGAGCTCGGGAACCTTGACAGGGACCCTGTGGCCACAGTGGCCGAGCCTCCCTTCGGGCCAGCATTGGCGGCTAACTCCTGTGCCCCCTCCTTCTCCTGCCCCTCCAGAGGGTGTCCTCCTATCCTCTCTGGTGTTGCAGGTCCCTGTGGATGGTTCTGAAGCTGAGACAGAGGCTGAGGAGCCCCACGGGGGCCCTCACCAGGTATGACCTCCAGGGTTCCCCTATGAGGAAGGCTGACTTCCTCCAGCTGGCCGGGCCTGGGGCTCCAGGGGTGGTACGGATGGGGAGACAGGCTTGCTTGAGGTCCTGTAGGCAGGAAGTGGTAGAGCCAAGACTCTAGGGCTGAGCCTTCCTGGCTGCGCCCCCTGCAGGAGGCTGATGGGAGAGTCAGTTTCCTGGTCACCGTCACCCTCACATCCCTGGAAAGAGCTGGGGGAAAGCCCTGCCTGGCACAGGTCTGGAACTTGCCCCAGGCAACCCTCTCCCCTCTCCCTGCCTGTCTGTCTCCAGGGATTCAGGGGGACTGAGGTGTGGTTTAGGGACTTTCCATGCTGGGTGTGCCCTGTTCACGCCATGGGCTCTGTTTGGAGTGGGGAGGGGTGGCAGGGACGCAGTTCCAGTGGAAGGGTCAGGAGTGGTTGGGGACAGCCACCTCCACCCCACCAATCCTCACTCACAAGCAGGCCTGTTGTCACCCGTCTGCGTGCCTGTGTGGGTAGGTGTGGGCACACACCCTTCCCTGGGTGTCTCCTTTTTGCTCTGACAGCCGGCTGCCCAGGAGCAAGCGCAGGGCCATGGAGGCCCAGGTCCAGGCTGAGGTGCTAACACTGCTGAGCAACGTGGCTGACCTGGCCAACGCCATACACTGGCTTCCCCAGGGCATCCTGTGGGCCGGCTGCTTCCCCCCATGGCTGGTGGGCCTCCTGGGTACTGTCTCTTCCCTCCTCAGCGTGTACCAGGCAGTCCGGGCTGGTGGCCAGGCAGACATCACCACCCCATGACAGCCCTCGGGCATGAGGGTGCAGCAGGAACCCCGATGGAGGGCTGCTCCCCACAAAGCAGAAATCACAGGGATGGGGGCTGGGTCTAATTGAGCGAATTGATGCCAGATGTAGGGAAATGCAACCCAGAGAATGCCGGAGGCAGCCTGCAGCCCGAGCCCAGGGTGGGCAGCTTGTGGGGCAGGCAGAGCCCCCTGGGGGTGGGGCCCGGGGCCTTTGCACCCGGCTCAGCCCGTCGGGGAGGACCCCAGTACTTAAGTGCACAATAAAAGGCTGAGACTTGGCAGAAACTCGCTTTGCCTGCTGGCATCCTGTGTTCAAATGAAGGCGGCAGAGCCAGGGCGGTTTGGGTCAAGTGGCCTTTGTAGGCCAAAATGAGTCAATGAAATGCGGCTGAGTTGCTGCCAGGCCCAGTGTGAGAGCTTATTTGCCAGCTCCAGCCCTTCCCATGCGCAGGCCCACTCCCTTGCCCTCTTTCTCTGGGGCCTGATTTTAGGGATGGGGTGCAGGTGCCACCTTGGGGTGTAGCTGCATGCCCCAGTCCAGCTCCTTAAGTTGGCAACTGCCCCTCTTTCCCCGTGTGCCTTTGGGAATGTGCTTGGCCTGGGGGGCCCTCTCCCACTCCGTAAGCCTAGTCTGCTGACCCCGAGAGGCCTTTGGCCGAGAGGGCAGCTGTCCCTCCATTCAGTCTGGGCATGGAGCCACTTGGACTGCCTCCTGCCAGGCTGCGCCGGAGTCTCGTTCTCCAGGGCATGCGACGGCTTGCTGTGGCTGGAGCACCTCACACTCAGCCCCACCTTGGACCCACGGCTGCCACTGTCTCTTCAGGGCCGGTCTGAGCATTTCGTGGGCTCCAAGCCAGGTTGGCCATGCAGCTGGAGCGGTCAGGACGCCTGTGGCCCCCATCTCCTGCCAGAGACTGTAGCAGGACGGGACACATTTGTTTCTCAGTCTGTCACTAGAGTGGCTGTGTGTGTAGACGGTGGTCAGCCCACACCTGCCCCTCGCTCTTGCCTTTACTTTGGACCCTCCACCCAGTCCTGGTGGCCCGCCCGTCGTGGCCACACCCCCTGCCCGGTGCCCTTCCCTGGGCAGCAGCTCGGCCTCTCCAGGTGGGGCTGAAGCCAGTCAGTCCCTGGGAACTGGGCCTGAAGGGGTTTCCCGTGTCCACAGGGCATGGAGGCTGCATTCGCGCTGCACGGGTTCCATCAGGGAGTAGGGGAATTGCCTGGAGGCTGGCGGGGCCCCAACGGGGGCAAGGGCCTACACAGGAGACCCAGCCAGGGTGGGAGGACTTGGCATTCCTTGCACCTTGGCCTCATTTTGGGGCTGCTTCTCTAGGGGAGCCACTGCAGCCACCCCAGCACCGCTGCTGCCTCCACCTGGGAACATCCACGTGACCACTGAATGGGGCTTCCTCAGCCCAGAGCAGACTGACCGGCCAGGGCCCCTTTGCACAATCCTGGGGGATTTGCTCACTCGCGGCAAGCCTGGGTGCAGGTGGCTGGCCTGACCATGGCTGGGGGCGTGGTGCTTGCCTGGGAGGTTCCCAGCCCCCGTGTTCCCCACTTCAGCCATGGGGAGGGGAGTGGTGTGGCCGCCCTTCCAAGGGCCCGACGGCTGTGTCCAGCAGGAGAGATGACAGCAGTCGAGGGGCCTCCTAGCGTTCCGGGTCCATCTGGGACCTGGTTGTCATGCAGGCCCTGGGCCTGAGGGGGGCCCCACCTGGTGAGGGAAGCCCCCACAAAACCCACCACACCAGCACTGACATTCGGGCAGATGACCCTGAACCAAGCCCCAAGGAACGGCTGCTCCAGTCACCTCATCTTCAACACCTTTATTGCTAGAATCAGGTCTTAAATTCTAAGGCGGTTCTGAAAAAACCCGCAGTGAGGAAACACTGCAATCACTGTGACGACGGTAGACGAGGGTCACGGTCACAATTAACACAGACATGCGCGGGCCCCACAGAAACAAGAATATTTGCTTGGCCACCAACTTTACACATAAACCTGGGCTCTACCCAGGGACAACGTCTAGGTGCTGGCGTGCGGTGAACCGATGCTGCTGCCCCACTGCGTGGCACAACTGAGAACACCCTTGGCTGCATGGCAGGAAGCAGGGCCCAGCAAAACCTCCGCAGCTTCTCATCGTCCGAGGGTCAGACCAGACAGAGCACACGGGTGGGGGTCCGTGGCTGTCTCAAAATCATGCAGCATGGGGCCCCGGAATGTTCTCTTTGCAACAGGACAGGAACTTAAGTCACCTTTCCTAAAGTGCTCTGAAACGACTCGGTACAAAAACACAGAACACCGATGACAGACTTGGCACGGAGGAGCTCTGATGTGGCGGGGCTGAGAGAGGACGGAAGGCGCTAGTACCCCTGTGACCGGCCAGCCTGGGACCCAGTCCTCGCAACAAGGCTGCAGGGGGCTTGGGGCGCCTGGTCAGTGGGGGGGCAGAAATGGCACCCACGCTTGAGCTTGGTCAGAGTTCAACCTCTGACACTATCCCCAAAATACAGCTGCACAGCCAGAGGGGTGCCCTCACTCAATGCCCGGGGAAGTCGACAGTAAGCTCACTGGATGTGAGGCACCAGTGGGGTGGCCCTCTGTCCATTTGAGGTCCCCAGGCCACGTGGGACCTGACAGCATTTCACCTCGTCTGCCTGCACGTGGTGGCACCACTGGTCTGCTCTGCGTTGTACGCATCTGCCCACTGGGGAGGGACACTTGCCCTGGGGGCTTCCTCCCATCTTGCAGGGGCTGAGGGTCCTCTGTCTGGGGCCAGCACCCTCGGTGGCCCTGGGTGAGGCTCTGGGTCGCAGTCCCCGCCAGGTCGAGCGCCTGGAGGACGCTGGTGCCCACGAGGCCCCCAGAGCCTTGCTGACTTGGTGAGGCGCCTCAGGAAGCACCGAGTTTGGCAACGGCAGGCTTCATACACCTCCACCCAATTAACACAGTTGTGGTGAGCCCCTGCCGGGATGAGTGTCTGGCCTGCAGAACCCGCCTGGAGTGCCGTCGGCCACCCTCTCCAGCCGCCCTGCCCTGTGGCCTCTGCTCCTGGGCAGGCCGGGTGTGGCCCCTTGTCTCAGCTCATGCCTGGCCTTGGGGTTCATCAGGAGCCCGTGGAGGTCTCTGCTTTGGAAGCTGACTCTGCCGACAGACAGCCGACACCACCCGGCCCCATGTGGTGCCCCAGTGGGCTCCGGTGTCTTCCAGTGGCCTGTCAGCAGGCTCCTGTGGGACCCCCTGCCATTGGTCCCTGCTTGGAAATGGTGTGGAGTCCATCTCTCCCCTGCCCGATGGGGTGTGACTTTCTAAACCAGCTCCTTGCCTTGACTCTGGATCAAACTTTAAGAACTTTTCTTTTCATATTAGAGAAAAAAAAAAGAGGTTTAGAAAGTTGCCCAGGTACCAACACCAATCCTACAGAAAGGGCCTCCAGATGACAGGCCAGCCCTGTCCCCGCCCTGATGCAGATCCTGGCCGGGCAGCTGTCAGTGGTGGTTTGCTTGGGGAGGGGACAGGGACAGCTGCGCGGTCCCCAGAGAGCATGGGGGGGTGGGCAGTACAGGGAGGGGTCTGCACCCAAGCCGTGTCCCTAGAAGAAGATGACATCCTCCTTGCTGGCTTCCTCCTTGTCCGGTGGTGTGGGCAGCGGTGTGGCGGACGGGTGCCCGGGAGGGAAGGACAGGCCAGCCTTGGGGGAGAGGCACTCGGGGAGGCCCTCAGCCGGGATCGGGCCCAGGGCTGGGAAGCACGGGTCTGGAAGAGAGGGGTTTGGGGTGTCGGCAGCTGCCAGGCGCCGAGGGCGGCCGTGCCACTGGAGCTGGGCTCACCTGGGGTGGGCAGGGGGCTGTGGCTGCTAAGCAGGACGGGACTCAGTGAGCGGCGGTTCCGAGAGGCGTTCTCGTCTTTGCCCATGAGCTTGTTGAGCAGCGGCTGCTGCTTCAGGTCAAAGGGGCCTGAAAGGAAGGTGCAGCCTGGGTGCCTGGTGCCAGGCGCACGCAGCACGGCCCCGACTGGGCGACTCCCTCCTCGCTTCTGCCCAGGAACAAACCCATCCAGATGTGAAGCCCCGGATGCAGGGAGAAGAGACCTCTGGCCACAGAGGCCTCTGGAGTGAGAGACCCTCGTCCCTCAAGCCCCAGTGGTCCCAGGGGTGGGGGCTGGCCACCCCCTGGCTGAGGCCTGCACGCTCCCCGTGCCCTCTGGAGAATGGCTCTGGTGCTCCACTCTCACGAGGAAATCATTCTGGTCTCACACACCGCCCATGACAGGACCTCAGAGTCCAGGGCACAAGGGGTCAGCAACCTCCTGCACCTGCGGGAGGGGCTGCAAGGAGCGCCCAGGCCCCGCCCCCTGCTCACCTGCGCTCTCCCAGCGCTGGGAGCCCCTGCTCTTGCCGCCCTTGTCCTTGCCGCCCTTGGTGAAGGCGGCCAGCTTGGTGGGGATCTGCTGTTGCACGGCCGTCTGCCTCTGGATCTGGTTGGTGGCGCTGAGCAGCTGGATGGGCACGTCACTCTTGGCTGGCCGGTCGGCTAGGGCGCTGTCCCGGCGAGCCACCTCGGGGCGCTCTGCGTACTCAGGCCCGCCGCCTGACAGCAGCATGCTCACCCGGGGCCCTGGCACTTTGGCCAGGGCTACAGGCCCTTCCTGCCCTTCCCCGTTGAAGCTGGGAGGGTGGCTTGGGGGCGGGGCCTGAGAGAGGGACAGAAGTCACGTCCAACACCGTCGTTTCTGCAGGAAGCCCTTCTCCGGGGCCCTGCTGAGGAGCTGCTCCCCTCTGGTGCGGCGCCCGCGGCTAGCCTCGCCCAGCCCCCTGGCTTTGGGTCCACTGCCACCTACCTATGGCTGAGCTCGCCAGGGCTCTGAGCTGTGGCGTCTGTGCTGGGGTAGAGCTACGCCAGGCGGCCTGTGCCCCAGACACACACACACACACACGTGCACTCAACGCTCAGTCGCACAGCCAGACACGCTTTCGCACGTGCACGGTCCCAGTCACGCGCATGCACGCTGACAGCAGTGCACGCTCATTTGCGCCAGCACGAGCGCGTGCTCATGCGCCCACCTCGGCCAGCGCATCGGGGGGCAGCGCCCCGGGGGCCGTGTTCTGCTTCTTGAGGCGCCGCAGCAGCTCCAGGCGCTCCCGCTCCCGCTCCACGGCGCGCTGGGACTCGCGCAGCCGCTCCAGGTCGTGCTGGTAGGCCTGCCGCTGCTGTTCCAGCTCCTCCCGCTCCTGGGCCAGCCGCCCCCGCAGCTGCAGCGACTCGCTCTCGCGCTGCTGAAGCCGGGCCGCGGCCCGCTCTAGCTCCTGCTGCTGCCGCAGGCGCTCGCGCTCCCAGCGCTGCTGCTCCAGCCGCATCTGGCCCTGCAGCTTCTGCATGCACACCAGCTCCTCCCGCTGCTTCTCGAAGTTGCGCTGCCGCTCCTGCTCTAGCAGCACGTTCCCGCGCGTCGACTGCAGCCGGAGCTGCTTCTCGTGCTCCTGGATGGCGGCCCTCTGCATCTCCACGTAGCTGTCCTGCTGGGCGATGACCGCCTGCAGGTGCAGGGGCTGATGTGAGAGCCTCGCCCTTGCCCGGACGCCCACGGCCCAGGAAAGGGCACGAGCAGCTAATCACAGCCCCCACAAAGCCCCTGTACCTGGAGGCTGAGGAGCAAGTGGGACAGTGTCTGGATCCGCTGGACAAGCTGCAGAGACAGCGAGACCCACGCTGGCTCTTGGCAGGGAGCCAGACCAGGCATGCATGCTAGCCGCCGGGTCGGGGTCGGGGGACAAGCTGCGCCTACCTCCAACTCCACGGCAGGGGGCAGACGGGAGCCAGACTCCATACCAGGCGCCTCCACCTGGGGAGGCAAGTGTCGAATCACTAAGAACTAAGGACCAACCCCACTTGGGTCAGGTCCACTGGTTATTGACAAGAGACATGACCCCCTCCACCCCTTTATGATGGGACAGGCGCTGCCTGGTCATTTGGCTTGTGCTAGTCTTGGTGTCAGAAAAACGAGTGTGCAGGGTGGTCCCTGGGAGGTGAGGAGGTAGCCGCCGTGGACCTGCCGTGTGGGGGGCCGGGCTCAGGGGGACCGTACCCAGTGTGGCACCTGCGGGCATGAGGACACCTGTGAAGGCTGAAGGCTTGTGGTC
Organism: Manis javanica; assembly: GCF_040802235.1. Taxonomy (NCBI): domain Eukaryota; kingdom Metazoa; phylum Chordata; class Mammalia; order Pholidota; family Manidae; genus Manis; species Manis javanica. The sequence goes on along the minus strand of NC_133168.1, from coordinate 95,359,194 downwards.
CCTTGCACGGTGTCTCTCCCCCACTGACAAGCCTGCAGCTACCGCCCTGAGTCCTTCTGCTTCCCCACCTCTGCCCCAGGTGCCCCTTGGCACTCCCAGGACCTGCGGGAGGGTGGAGCTCAGCCTGCCTGCACTTCAGTCTGGACTGACACGTTACTACTCGCCATAAAACAGGACGGCACCTGTTGCTATTTGAGGGAAGCCGGAAACGTTAGACAACCCAAACAGGCTGCTCACACTTGTTACCAGTAATTGAAAGGGCTCGGGTGGCACTGTACTGAGCCAAGGAATGTCTCAAGGAAGCACGTACCGCCTGTGGAGCTTCCTTGGAGGCCCCCGGGGTGTCGCTGAGCTTTGAGTCCAAGCCACTCACAGGGCCCTGCCAGTCTCGAGGGCTGGGGTCGTTGCTGGAGACCTTCTTAAAAGTGCCACCTGAAAACCCCATGCCAGGCATGTGAGGACACTGTGGGTCCCATGGGGCTGGGACCCCACCCACCCGGCCCGGGGAGGAAATGCTGTCTGGGCTGCCGCCCTTGGACCTGTGCTGAAGGGATGGTATCTGAGACCCAGAGACCAGGAGCGGGAGGGGCTGGTCTGCATGCTGCTGTCAGAACACAATCCACAACACTCAGAAGTTTCCGGAACCCCGGCCATAGGGCTGACAGATGGCTGAGGGAAGGCAGCACTAGGACCCCACACAGCAGAGGCCTGGGCTTTGCCAAGGCCGCCATGAGAAGGGAATGCCCCAAGGACCCGAGGGGCCCCACTCACTCTTGCCAGTGCTGCCCCTGGTGCCGCCCCCGCTGTCGTAGCCCGCAAAGGTCTCTGCCCACTGCGGCAGGCCCACAGAGCTGCCCCCGTCTTCCGCCTGGCCCAGCCGCCTGCAGATCAGGTTCTGAATGTCCTCGACTGGGGAAGGAGATGGGAGGGACGGAGTCACCCCTGGGACCACACTGAGGTGCCAGAGCGTGGAGGGGCATAGCACCCAGGGTTGAGGAGCTTGTGGGGAGTAGATCAAAACCTCCTGATCACCTGATGGGGACTAAATCCTGGCTCTCTGTGCATTCCCTGCCTTCAGGTATGGCCACCAGGACATGCAGACCCGTGTCTACTGGGAGGGGCGCTCAGGCACCTGGGCCCAGTAGGGCACTTGGGGGTGGCCAGTGCGTGTGCTGGTGCTCACATGGGTCAGGGGCCACAGAAGGGTGGCCTTAGGGGCAGGCCGGTCACACAAAGTGCTCTAGGGCAAGCAGGCTTTGGCCGGGTGAGGAGATGAAGAGAATGTTCCAGGCCAAGGCACAGGATGCAGCGTCCTCAGGGGGCCTAGAACGATGGCCACTGGACAAACGGGAGGAAGCAGGTCGGTGGAGCCAGAGGGAACAAGACCATGTGAGCCGAGTCTATGTGGGACCCCTGTTCCGAAGGGCAGGGGCTGCCCGTCTCATCTGCTGTTGAGAGCAGTGCCGGCTGCAGGGTGAGATCTGCCGGGTGGGACTGCCTGGCCTGGCCGGGGGCTTGGCAGCTGTGTGGAGGCTGCCAGGGCCTCTGGTGAGGACACAGCTCTTGTGAGGCAGGCCGGGCGGCAGGGCATGGAGGACAGGCCGCTTACTGGCTGGCGCCCTCCTGTGGCTGCTGGTGCTTAGAAGCCTCTTCCTGCTAGCTTCGGGGTTCCAGGCCCAGCTCCTGGGAGGGCTGCTGGGTTTCGGGGCCCTCTGAGTGGACCCACCAAATGCGTGCGTGCGCACCTTCTCTGGGATGTCATCCCTGACTTGCCTCTCAGCAAGAAGGGACCTTCTGAGGCTGTCGTGGCCAGCTTCAGACCCCAGGGGCCCAGCGTACAGGGGCCCTGCACGTAGCAGTGTTGGCTGAATGTGAGAGGTGTTAAGATTTGTGCCTCATGGTGCCTGAGGACCTCCTGGTTCCAGCAGGTGCCAAGGGGGTGGGGGTGGTGTGGTGTGTGTGTGTGTGTGTGTGAGCACAGTTCCCAGGCTTAAAAAACACCTGGCGAGCAGGGCAGCGAGTTGGCCACACCAGGCCATGTGCCCAGCCTAGGGACCCCTGAGGAGCCCACCCGGGCAGACCTGTGGCACTGGGGTGGGCTAGTGGCCAGCGAGCGCTCCCAGGCTGGCTGCTTACTCTCGCTCATGGCCGACTTGAGGATCAGCTCCCCGTGCAGGTTCTCGGGGGGCTCTCCTCCACGGAAGAGGAGCCGAGAGCCAGCCAGGTCCTCCGGCCCGCTCATCTCGGCCATCTCCAGGTAGATCTGCTGCTTCTCGCTCAGGCTCTGTGCGATCTGCTGGTCTTTCAGGTTCAATCGCTCTGTAAAGTGACAGCAGGGGTGGGGGTCGGCCTTCCCTGGGATCCTCTCCCCCAGGCACCGGCCCTGGGGACCCCCGCTCACACCCCCATCCCTCTGCCCTGAGGCTGACTGCTCCCCTTGGTCAATGCTCCCGGGGGGCGGTGAGGCCACGGCCCTGTCTGCTCGTAGCTTCTCCCGGGTTGTAGGAATCAAACTCAGTGGGGCTTAGGGAGGACTGTGCGCTCCTCACAGGTTGATTTATTCGTTTGGGACAAACGAGATTCTTATAAGACTTAAGTTTTCTAATCTCAAAAGTCTTCCTTTAGGCATTTAGGCCAAACTCCCTGCAAGTCTATGAGTTGTACACTGATTTTTGCTGCCATAACTGTGACTATTGTACTGGACTTTTTCATTTATACACATCCCATTTATACAGTTATACACATCCCATTCAGCTAAATTTACGAGCTCTCTTACCATCGGCAATGATTTTCCAGTTCAATCTATTGGATTTTCCAGGCAAATGATCACGTTACCTCCAAAAACTAACTCTGTCACCTCCCTTTCAATCATGAGAACTGACTTCTGTTTTTTCTGTCTTCTCCATTTCCCCCAAAAGCTGGAGCTTCCAGGATGGAGATGATCCTGCCCTCGCCTCGCTCTGATTTTGACGGGAGGGTCCCCGACTTTCCAATATGAGGGATAAGACTGGCTTTGGATCCCAGGTGGGGAAGAGTATCTTGATAAAGAGAACGTGTATTTCTAATTCATTAAGAATCTTGGCAGGAATGAGGCACAGATAGATATTACGGTTTGGGCGGTCCCCTCCATCTGTGCAGGGAGGGTATTTTATCACAATGTGGCAGAAACAGGATGAGTACCGGGTTAGCGCTGTGCTTCCGGGGTCTGTGGGACACCACCACCCCTTACGGACATTTTTACTAATTAACAGCCTCAGTATTGCACCTTTCCTCATAAAGAGAAGTAAAATACATACTACCTGATGTGCAAATGTTACCTCATCTAGAAAAAAATTACAGTCAGTGAGAGGCAAGGGGAGAGGTGGGACCACGGCGCGCTAGGGACCGTTCTTGGCGATGATTTCATTGCAATCTCGTGGGAATCTTGAAAATAGGAGCATGGATAAGCACAGAGCGGTGTATCCACCCAGTGGAACAGTGGCGGGCCTCGACTGGAAGGACATTCTGACACCTGCTGCAACATGGCTGGACGATGAAAACATCACCAAAGCGGAATAAGCCAGACACAAAGGACAGATGATGCATGATTCCCGTTCTGAGGCCCCCGGAACAGGCAAATTCATAGACAGATAAGTAAGACGAGCGGTTACCCGGGGCTGGCGGAGGGAGGAATGTGAAGTGACAGCTAACAGGGATGGGGTTTCTTTTTGGGGTGATGAAGAAAATGGTCTACAATGGATGGTGGGGCCGACTGCTGAGCTGGACAGTGTGTGAATTGTATCTCAATGAGGTGGTTAAAAAAACCCGACAGGGAGGGGGAAGCCAAGGTCCCGGGCTGCAGAGCGAGGGCTGGTCTGGGTCGGCCTGGCCCTAGACAGTGCCTGTGGGGCTCTCGTGCTCTTACAGGGCCTGGTGGGTTCTGAGGGTCACGGACGCCCTTGGCGAGCTCTTCCCTGCGTGAGGACCGAGGGAGGGGGCAGTGTGCACGGCACAACCATCATCTCTGGAAGGGGCTCAGGAGCCCTGAGCACCACCCTCTCTCTTTCCCTCACCTGCCCTGGAAGATCACGACCTTGTGACAAAGCTCAGCTCTCAACACCCTGCAGAACTGCAGGGCACCGGACAGTGGATAGCAAACGCCTGGTGGCTTGGGCGGTGATGTGCACCACGGCCGATGTTGATGGGACAGAATAGAAAGGCAGCTGGTGGCCCCAGGGCCTCTGGGGTGCTCTGAGGGGCCATCTTGCCATACACAGCACACGCTGTGGGCACAGAGGCCCGGACTGACTCCCCCTCACCTTGGAAGTCCCGAAGCCTCATGGCGCGGGCCTCGACTGCCTTCCTCTCCTCTTCCGCCTCACTGAAGGGCCCCTCCTCCTCGTCTGGACAGCTGCGGGGAGAGCAGGCAGATGGGCGAGCACGCCTTGTGGGCTGCTGACCACCACTTGCAGGAGACTGGGGACTGGCCAGGGAGGGGAGGCTGCAAGCCCAGCAGAGCTGGGGCTGAGTACCGGGCAGCTCTGAGAAGGCTAAGGCTTTGGGGAGCTTCCCGGTTTAAGCAGGCTGACTGGGCGTGGGGGCCGGACCACCTTCCCGTCTGGCGGGGGCACAGGGCATGCAGAGCCACAGGGCTGGGGGCCTGAGAGTGGTCCCCTGGCCGGGGCAGGAAGCACAGGACGCGGAGACCTGCTCTAACAGCTCTGGTCCCACGCGGGGGGCAGGGGAAGAACCCCCATCAAGTGGGACATCCCACCAACATGGAAGGTTGGGACTGCCTGGTTCCACATCCCCTGGGCCCTCTTCCATCCGACAGTTTGAGCGGCTAGCTGCTGGAAGGAACTGGAGTGGAGGTGTTCTGTGTAGAGGAGGGGAGGGACACTGCACCAGCGTGCAGCGAGGCAGAGGAGAGGCAGAGGGGTCCTGTGACCTCTGGCGCTCTCAGGTCACTGCTGGTTTGCCCACCGTCACAGCCAAGGGCAAATCTGCTGCTGGAGGCCACCGCACACACGGCCCTCCTCACCTCTCCACGGCCCTTCTGATGTGGGCCATCCAGGTGTTCCTCTCCTCCTTGGAGCTGGTGTAGATCTCGTACATCTCGGGCCCTTGGCGCGAGGCGCTGATCAGGAACATGGCTTTCTCCTCGTTGGCCACTTCCCTCACAATGAGCTTTTGCAGTGAGATGACAGGGCGCTTCGAGTCCTGCACAGGGAGAACGTGGCGGGGAGGGTCACCCTTTGCCCGCCGCATCGGCACCACTGCGGAACCACCATCTCGGGGGAAGGGGCCCAGGAGGGGTGTGTGCGCCCCATTTACGTTCACGTGAATAAAAGCAGAAGTATTTTGCCATCTGGGGAAAACAGACACTATTGCAATAATAGACTTACATCCTTTCCATGTGTCTAACATGTTTAAAAAAGGTGTCTTATGATCAGGAACACATGAGCATCACACAGAACTGCAGGGACGCAAGGGTAGGTGGTATGGAACGAAGGACAAGCCTTCGCCCCGGCCCTATGGCCTGCGCCCCCAGAGCCGACCGGTATTCCCCATGTGCTGCGACCCTGCAGGACAGAGTGCTCTGACAGACCAGTGAAATGCATGCTTTTAACGGGTGGAATTGTGCTCCCACCCCAAATCCTAACCCCACGACCCCAGAATGTGAGTGTATTTGGAGACAGGGCCTATAGAGAGGTGATTAAGATAAAACGAGGTCATTAGGGTGGCCCAGATCCAGGAGGAGGAGCACAGACACAGACGCACCCGGGGCGACAGTGTGAGGATGTGAGAGGACGGCTGTGTACACGCCAAGGACAGGCCTGGGGAGGAGCTGGCCCCACCGATGGCCGGGCTTGGCTCGCGTGACCAGGCTGTCCCGGCACCATCATGCTGTGGGGTCAACACGGTCGCGGCTCACAGGGCGGGGCCCCAGCGATGAGCCAGCGGAGAAGGAAGGAAGGTTCTCCTGGCAGGGACGCTCGCGTGAGGAAGAGCCACGCACATGCAGAGGCTGGGACTTGACAGGGTGTCAGCAGGCGGCTGAGACCATCTTAGGCAACCGGTGGGGACCCCAGTGCTCAGAAAGTGCTAGTCCTGCCTTCTGGAACCTTCTGGCCCGGGGCAGGGTCGCTCACAGAGGCGCTCTGCTCACCGCCTTGCTGCACTGCTCCCTAATGTCGAGTTGGCCCCGGCTGCCCCTCCACTCAGCGCCCTCTGCCCAGGTGGCTTTAGAGCAACCCCCTAAAGCTCCGGCGAGTGGGACCCTCGCCTGAAGGGACAGGCTACGCACCACGGAAGCAAAGACATATTTTTGGTCCTTTTCTTGAAGCAGCAAAAGCACATCGGTCAGCAGGACAGCAAGAACATCTACGAGAAAGCACAGGAGAGACACCCAGGGGGAATGTGGTCACCCAGGCGGCCTCAGATGCCCCGACGGCGTCCTGCTCACTCTCAGCCTGGCACCAGCACGCTGCCGCATGAGCCGAGGGCTTCCTCTACCCCACCCCTGCCCGCCACCTTCCGGGTTTCAACATCTGACACCAGTCAACAGCCCGTCTCCACCTGGAGGTCCCTCTGGGGCCTACTGCCCTGCGCCTCTCCTGTCCCTGCGCCTCTCCTGTCCCCGTGCCTGCTGAGTCTGGTCTCTGAGATTCTGTTGCTCTGGTTTCTGGACTGTGAACTCATTCACCTCTCGGTTCTTCCTGCTCCCAGGTTTCCTGGGACCTGGGCAGCTGGACGCCGCCTCCTACTGGTATGATACCCGAGGCCTGTAGGCGCATCTTGGGGCGACCGCACGGCAGAGCTTTGGCACGCAGGTGCCAGTCCTGCACTGAATGTGCGCCAGGAGCGCTCATGTCTCAGAAAGCACAAGTACTCCCTCCACAGAAGCTTTTCTGGCCACCACGACCTAGAAGACGGCCACTCTGTGGAATTTTCACGCTGCCGCCGGCTGGCGTCCTCTAAAGCACTGACTGTGCTTTCAACTGTGTTTCAGTTTAGTTTCTCTTTTGGCCTGACTGCAGCCCCACAAGGGCTGGGGCCTCCCACTGCCCAGCTGGGTGCTGGATCCTACCTGTTGGGGGCTTGCCCGTGCAAATCACGGTGAGCACACTTGGGCACCTGGCCGTCTCGAGCATCCCTGAAGGCCTCTGAGGATGCTGACGCTGACAGACAGGTAAGGATGTTTTCAGGAGCTCACGAAATGGGCAAGAAACTCAGGACTGAGGACTGCATGCTTTCTGGTCTGTCTAAACTGCACCACAGAACTTGAAAGTGGAGCTCTGAGGACACCCCGAGCAGCGAGTGGGGTGCTTGGGGACACAGGCCGGCAGTTTGGGTGGTGCCATCTACCCACACTGGGGCCCTTCAGGGGTTGGACCTACTGCCACCTGACTAGAAATCCTGGGACCTCTGCGAAATCTGGGGTGTCAAGACGCCTGGGGTTTCTGCTCAGAAGCCAAGACTCAGTGTGCCCTCCTCACCTAGCGGCCCGCCTGGTGCACACACACACCATCTCAAAGACCAGGGCGAGAGTGCTGGCCTGCCTGTCATTCTCACTGCGCTCCCTGGCCGCCTGCGTTCACCCTTCAGCTGAGAGGCAGCCAGGCTGCAGGGGCTCTGTGTCGGCTGGCACCCTCCAATCCGGAGGCGCCTACTACCCCGGGGCGGCGCCCCTGGAGGGGCCTGGGGCAGGGCTTTACCTTTCAGACGCCCTGACGTGGTCTTCCAGCACAGTGTGCCCTCCAGGAGGAGCTGCCGCTGCAGCATGTCCTCCTTGCGGAAGGTCAGTCCGTTCTTGAGCTTGCTGGAGGACTTCAGGTCCATCTTGCCTGTGATCTCCCTGAGGCGCTGGCCTTTCTCGCACTCGCTGACCGTGGCGTCCACTTGTGAGATGATGTCTTTGATGAGGCTCAGGGCCTGCATCAGGTCCTCGTAGTCCTCGGTGCCAGCTACCACACACAGCAAAGTTAGCGCTTTCCCTTGCCCGAGCTCGCACGTGTGGAGGAGTGGACAAACTACGTGGCCTGGGAGGCACGTCCCGAGGCCACTGCTCAGGAGACCCTCAGGAACCACCTTCCAACTCCAGTCTTCTGGGATATAAACACTTCTCCAAAATAAATGCAACAGCCTGGAGTTTGGTTTTTGCTAAGAGCCTCTGTTGAATGCAGAAGCCATGGGGTGATTCAAGTGACAGAAACAGCCCCGCGTAACTGCCGCCACTCCTTGGTCAGCACGCTCCCGCGCTCCCCAGCTCTCTGTAAAGACGGCCTCCACCTCCTGCAGTCACCAAGACCTGGCTCCTCTCCTGGCTCTCAGGACGTGGCTTTTGTGGCAGGGCAATCTGCTCATTCTCCCATGTCCCAAAGCCCCTGTGCATGTAGGACGGGTGGCTGGCACTGCTCCTGGCCGGGCTGCATGCCCTCTCTCCTCTGCCCTCCACGGGCTCCACGTGTGTGACCCAGAGGTCATCTCTGTGCCTCTCTGGCTCACCCTCACCATCCACTCCCCAGATCCTGGCTGAGGGCCAGCTATAGCCCAGCCTGTGCCAGGGGCTGGGGGTAGTAACAGCAGGCAAATGAGACCTGGCACCCCATCTTTCCAAATGAGAAACCCCAGCACCCAGCCCTGTGGATTCTTCACGATGACAGCTCAGTTAATGAAGACTGAGTCCAGCGGAACCCAGAGAACCAGGGACGGGGCACAGACAGACATTTAGTGGATCCATGGCTTAAACGGGGCAGGAAGGCAGAGCCCACCCCCAAGGCACTGAGGGGCAAGGGCGGATGCTACCGTACCTGCCGTGTTCTGAATAATGCGCTCTACCAGCACGGGGTACTTGGTTATGCGCTGAGTGACCAGCAGAATGCACTCTTGCACGCCAAGCCGCCTCACGATGGAAAAGTTGCCGATTTTCTATGAAACAAAACCAAACATGCTGTACTGACACCCTGTCTTCTGCCAAATCAGCTGGGGGCTCCTTCCTTGTCGCTCACCAGGGCCTTTTCTTTACTGCGTCACTGGACACTTGAAAGCAGGGCTTGCCTGCTATATACGGGAAGGCCATGAAAGCAAAGGCAGCTTCCCCCGTTGGAGGCCAGGGCCCGCAAAAGTGGTTAACAAGGAACCAGAACCAGCCAGAGGGTGGTTACGGGAACTCCCTTGTGAGCTGTATCAGTAATGCACCCATACACACACGAAGGCCCTGCCCCCCCCAGGGGCTGCCGGAGCCCCCGAGAACTCTGACCCGGCTCCCTGATGGCTTCTGAGGCACACCTCTGGCCACAAACTGGAAGTGGGAGCCCGAAGCCATTCCCTGGTGGTGCTTTCCAGGGCACACCACACATTCTGGTTTCTGCTCCTGCAGCTCTCGAGCACATTTCAAAAACGCCAGCCATCGGAGGGCCGCTTCTGAGGAGCCAGGAGTGCCGCGGGGCCGTGAGATGTGGGGGACTAAGCCCCGTCTCTGCTTCCTCCTGTCTCAGGGGAACCCTCTCGCCAGCTACGTGTCTCTGGCTCTGATGTCGGGTGGCCTGGCCTGAGGCTTGTCGGATGAATTCAGGCCCCAATGTGACCCTGCCTTTCCCATCTACCCACTGCAGTTATGATGCAGGGGCACTTCAAAACAAGTCACTCTTAACTCTACTTGGTCAGTTCTTCATATCCGTTCAGAACAAAGCCCTCAGGGGCAAGAGGACGGCCGGAGCTGCCGACAGAGCCCAGTGGCCCGAACCAAGCATGCTCCTTAGGGAGCGGGAGGTGGCGCCTCGCCGCATCTGGCCGGCCCAGGCTGGGTGAAGCACTTCTGGTTCTGGGCTGTAAGTGCCTGCACACTGTTAGGTGGGAGACAAGTGTGGGTCAGTCCACAGGCCACGGGGACCAAAGAGGGCACAAGGCAAGAGGGGACAAAGGGTTAGAATAAGGCATGTCTCCTACCAGCCGAGCAGTCAAAGGTGGCTTTAGGGGTGGTTCCCAGGGCAGGGCAGCCCCCTGAAATGGCCCTTGTGTCACCTTAACGATGGCCATTCCACACCAGGGCTTGCAGGGGCACCTCAGACACCACCCCACAGGGGTGAGGATAAAGCCCAGGTCTGTGTGGCTTTGCTTTTTTATACCTTGGGATTTTCCAGGAAATCTCGCTTACATGCCCTGAACAAGTCTGTGGTTAAACATGAAACAAAACCTTGAAAATCACTGGTTTATGGCAGGTACTTAAAATTCCAAACTCTCTAAAAGTCTACAGTTCTGTCAGAAAAAGACCTACAGCAAAGAGGATACATTTTTTACTTAAAGAAAAAAAAAGAAAAAAAATCTGTTTTTACCTTGATCAGGTTTTGAAATTTTTTGTTTTGCTGCAACAGCAACTTGTAATGACTGACCGCCTCGTTGTGGCCACTACAGAAGACCCCATATTTTTCTTTCATTCTCTCCCCATTTTCACCTGAAAACTTTAGAAAGATAGCAGAGATGTCACTGAAAAGAAACATGAAAACTGCCAGGGCTCATCTGACTGCGCTGAAACATGTTTTGAAATTTGTGATTTCTTTCCTCTGTAACAGATACTCAGAAAGAGGCTTTGGGACGGGACGTCTTGGCAAGGTGCAGCACTGGAAAAGGGAGACAACTTCCTGCTAGTGGGCTTTACTATGTCCGGGATGCTAGCAAACTTCCTGAAGCCCGAGAGGGAGAAGTAAATTTAGGCGGGAGACTGTCAGAAAAATGTAAAAGCAATAGGGGTGTTCTTCTAATCAATTCTTATTAGCTGACTCAGGGGGCCTGGGGCACCCTGAGGTCAGGGGCTGGGTTATGCGTCCCCCCCCAACCCATCCATCTCAGCGGGGCCTCAGAAGGTGGTGCAGAAGCCAGCTCAAGGTCAACGCCGCTAACCAAACCACAGATGGCGTTGGTCCACAGGTACGCGTCTAGCAGTTAAAAGACACAGGAGTCAAAACAGACAAAAGAAAACAACCAAAAACCAAAAACCAAACCAGCCAACCAACCCAGATCATAACACTGGACCGTGTTTGGACAAATGTGTTTGGTTTTAGGCCTCCGTGTTTGTACGTAGACTGTTGGCTGTGTTCACCCATGAGGGCCCAGGACCCCCCCTTCTCTGTGGAACAAGCGCTCAGTGAGCAGGGGCTGTGTTCTTCATTCTTGCCAGGAACAGAGACGGGGCAGGGCTGGGCCAGGCCCTGTGCTCGTCCCCGCTGTGCCCACCTGCTGGACTAGGAGGTCCCCGATTTTCTGGATGATGTAATTCCGGTCACTGCCCTCCTCCAGTGATTCCTGGCGACGCTCCTTCAGCCGAGAGAGGAAGTGGCTGTGCATCTCGAGCAGGTCGTCGGCGCACGGGAAGAGACGGCTGACGGCCTTACTGCTGAACTGCAGCTCCTCCTGCAGGGCTCTGGAGTAGACCTTCAGCATGATCTTGAGCGTCCGCACGTGGTGCACCTCGGTCTGCATCAGCTCTGCGGGGACATGAGTGCACTGACTAAGCTGGCTCCCATGTCCCACATATGCACTGTCTACCACCCTGTGCCCGGCTGGCTTCTCAGTCCTCACCCGAGAGCCTCTTGCCCAGGGGCCAGGCCTCCTGTCCACCCCGACCGGTGCTGCAGGGTCCCAGCTTAAGGGAACAGCAAGGGGTAGGGTGACGTCAGGAAGGAGAGGACCCAGGATATGTGCTGGGACCTCAAATTCACAGGAGGGTTTTATGCCCAGAGGACCCAAGACTATAACTGATGAAAAAGTGAGGATTTTAATTCGTTTAATGCAAAGAAACATTGGGTTTTGTGTTGGACTTTAACTGTCATTCAAGTCAAGGCCTTGAAGCTGTGAAGAGACCAAAGGCCAACAGCAGCGACCCCAGGGCCCCAGCCAAGGAGGCTGGAAGCAGTCTGTTTGCACAGCAGGCAAGACAGTATGGCGCAGGACTGCCCAGTGGAAGCATCCAGAAGTGTCCCTCCCAGTGGGTTCCCGGGCCTGGCCCAGGGGCCCTGAGGGGAGGTGTCCATTTGGTTCTCCTTCCCACCCACACTCCAGCCTGTTCTGGCCCCGGCAGAGAGCTCCGTGTGCGACACGTGTAAGGAGGTGGGTGCCCGTGGACACCCCCGGGCAGTGGGCTGAAGAGTGAAGATGCTTCTACGTCAGAATCTCCTTCCAAAAAGCCGAGGGAGGAAAACACCTCCTCAGTCAGTCTTGGGGGAAGGATCACAGGAAAAACAAGCAAGGTCACTGGGGAGAGAACGGCCTCAGGTTGTCATCCCACTTACAGGGGCCCAGGGGCCTGCAGGGGCCTGTGTGGCCGGGTCTCGTGGTGGCCTGCCGCGACCCGCTCCAGGAGGGGAAGGCTGGCGTGGCGGGCGGGCCGTCTTACCGTAAAGCACATCCTGCCTCTTCACCGCCTCCCTGCTTTGTTTCTTTGCGAACGCGGCATCCACAGAGAGGCTCCAGGACTCTGCCTCGAACTCGTGGGCATCTGATTCGATCTCACTCCTCAGCGAGGCAGCGTAGGGGTCTGGGGAAAGGACAAGAGACTGCTGCTGGGGGGCTGGAGCAGGGTGGGCTCTGGGCCGCCCCAGCCCGCGCTGGGCGGACACACTGATGAGGGTCCCAGCTCTTCCCGGGGTGGGTGGACACTATGCGAGAGCCACGGAAGAATTGAGAGGAGGACTGTACCTTCTACAAAAACGGACTCGGTATTTGAAGATGTGAGCGAGAGAGAGTCATCAGCTGCCTGCTTAAATTTTAGAAATACAGAGTCGGCTTCATCCATCTCTCCTGTGACTGGTCTAAATAAAAACCATGCAAATGATTATTTCAAAGAGCTGCATCACACACGGACACATGCACACTCACACACATCCATTCTATGAAAGCAAATCAGATTGCTACTCAATCTGATGAGCTACTATGTGAGCCCTTTCCAGATTTCAATATAAGCCTTAATTTTGTCACAGGTCATTTTAGATAGGAGATCACCTGCCAATTACCACCAGAACTTCTTCCTTCATGACTACCTTTAATTTACTGTTCAGGAACAATCTAGCGGTGGGTTAATAGGATGTTTACTGGCCACTGGAGCCCACTGGAGCCCCTGGAATTCTTTCCAGCGAGTTAGGGGGACTAGGGGGACACAGCGTCACTCACGGTGAAGGGGGAGGGAGAATCCTCTTAGAGGAAAAAGATAATCAGCTCCCATCCCCACCGACTGGTAGAAGGACTGCCAGAGCGCCGCTGCTTAGAGCGCCAGGCTTTCCACCCACACACTGCTGATGGCAATATTAAAAAAACAACCTCTAAGTCCTTGAACACAGGTGAAGGCATACATAACGGGATCTACCTCCATGGCAACCTCAGCGGAACTTCTCGAATCATCGTGAGCTCAGAAAGGAGCCCCGTCCAGGGGTCCCTTTGAGAGTATAAAGCCAACCGGCACCAGAGGACCAAGAACACCCAGCACACGCCGTGTTTGAAAAAAGATGGGCAATGAATGACTCTCCGATGCAAGGGTTAATGAGAATTTCACCCCTTGCTTGGGGGCCTTCGCAAAGACTCCCGCGGACTGGAGGGGCTCCTTTCGGGGGTGCTGTCCACAGCCCTGTGGAGCCACACTCCACTGTCTCCCTTCACCCACATCTGGTGGTGGAGAGAGGACCAGACTCACCCAAGGCGCGTCCCCGTTCCCGCCAGGCTGGGTGCTGGCTGTGGACCCCCCTTCTGTGAGACCGTCATGCCGACATTCCTGGATAGGGCCGGGCTGCCATTAGACAAGGGGGTGGCCCTCAGCTGCTCCTTCAGGGATGCTGCAACAGAGGCAAAGACAGAGTTGGTGCTGAGAAAGTGGGCAGGGTAGCGGAGGTGGCCCGTCCCCGTCCGGAAGCCCTGCTCCGCCTGGGGCCGCAGCACGGACAGTATCTTGGAGGTCAGCAGCTCGTTATCTAGAAAGACATTCTCGCTCCATTTTCTAGGGCAAGAGCCATAGAAAGACAGCTCTGGGTGGCTGGGCAGCCCGCAGTCCCTGTGGCTGCCTTTAGAATGCGTGTTCCCCATGGCCACTGCCGGGGCGCTGGAACCCAGCTCGGTGGCGCCACTGCGCCCTTTTTATATCTCCCTGTGATCCTTCTAGAAATGTAAAGCTGCGTCTTCTCTTACTGTATTGGCTGAAGCAGCGGGTCTGCAGGGCAGGAAATTGTTCCCCACTGTGACCGTTTAGTATGGAAATCGCCCAGTACTTTGTCCTTTGGTAAAACAACAGCAAAAAAGTCCCCAGACACCCTTTCCGTCTTGGCAGGGGGTAAGAAGCAGAGGGTAGTTTACATTCACTGTGAAGAACCCAAGACCACAGAACAGGGAGCTCTGTGCTTGGTGTGGCTGGTGCCCCTTCGCACACACACAACTGTAATTAACCGGCGATCGGGTGTCGGGCTGACTCCGAGACCTGGAGAGCACAGGGCATGATGATTAGCTGCAGGCACACGCCCCTGCGTATCAGCCCTCTAGCAGAATCTTGACCGCCAAAGTGGACAAGAGGCTCCGATCCTACTGTATACGGTGATTGTAATGCACCTTAACATGCTCTAAAGGGCTGTCTGCTTTCATCTGCTCATTAACCTAAGAGTTGAGATACTAGGATGCGTGACACTCTGGCTACCTTACCCACTGATGCGCCGCTGAAACTCTTAGAAAGCCAAACTATCATTAATTAGGCTGATTTTCCTCCTCCCATTTGCCAAGCCAATTATTTAAGTTAGTTCTAGTGGGGATGGGGCGCTTGGCTAATTTATTCTCTGGGTGAAAACGATCCTGGAGGAAGCTCAGCTCCTGGGACGGGCAGCAGCCGGAAGAGGAAATCTGCCCGGCAGCCTGGGTGCCTGGCTCCTGTCTGGGGCGCCAAGCCACCCACCCTCCAGTTTCTCGGTCACAAGACGCCAGCAGCTGGGACTTTGGTTCTCAGCAGTGCAGTGACTGTAACTCTTGAGGGGGGCAAGGGGCCAGCCACCTGAGCTTCTCTGGGGAGTGGCATTCAGCATTCGGAGGGAGTTTTAAGGGGAAATTTAAGGTGGTCACAAATGTGCAGGTGGGTATGTGTCAGAGAAAAAATTCCTGGTAGAGGAATAATGAAGGAAGCGCGTAAGCTGGCCCGTACCCACGTACAGCCATGAGGCCAGTGACACAGATCATATATTATCCATAGCTATTCGTTTTTAACACAGCTCAGCACCGTGCGGGTCAACGACCCTCACACATCCCGACATCATGACCTTAAATGGCTCACGATGACTACTGTCATAGCAGACACTGGTGACAGGATGTCACTCGGACACAAACACAGATTTACAAGGGTGAAAACAATCAATCAAGGGCTCTGGAGTCCAGGGAAAACACTTCCAGACATTTCTACACCGTGCTAAACCTCACCCAGGCAATCATGACCTGAGTGTGCAAATATGGGACAAATCCTGAAATGAGTCCTTTGCCTGGCATCCTGGCATGCTGGACAGATTGTTCCCGTGATCCGAGGTCTAATCTGAAGTATGGTGGATTCTGCTTCAATCAATCAGTCCATGGAAGAAAAGTCACTATAAACACCAGTTCCAAAGAATCTTAATGATGGGTAACGCTGAATCTATGTTAAACAGACTTAAACCTTCCCTTGATGTTTGAGATTCTCTTGTCTAAGGGCCATGATTAGGGACACCAGCTATCACTGGGCTCAAAGGGGATAGGATTTCGGTTAAAAGAATGATGAGCCAGCCCCCTCTAACACACGATATAATTATTCTCACTACTGTCTGTCCCCTCAGGAGAGTGGAGGACAGCGTCTCCCACAAAACAGGTCAAGAAATCATTGTTCCGTGGAATATGATTCAGCCACATAAAGGAAGGACACTGTGCACAGTGAATAAGCCCGACACAGAAGGACAGATCCCGTCTGACCCTCTCCTGGGAGGTCCCTACAGGAGCCCCATCCACAGAGACAGAACGTGGGTGGTGGGGACCAGGGGCTGGGGGAAGATGGGGAGCTAGTGTTTCACAGGGCAGAGTTTCAGTTTGGGAAGATGGAAAGTTCTAGAGATGGAGGGTGGGGATGGCTGCCTGACAACGTCAATGCATTAATGTCACTGGACATTTAAAAATGGTTAAATGGTCAATTTTATGTTTATGCACATGTTACCACAGGTTTTTTTAAAAAAAATTATTTTTCTTTGGGGTGACAGAACAGTTCTGCCTTTTGACTGTGGTGGTGGTTACTCGGAATCTGGATGTGGGGTGAGATTTCCGGGAACTACACACGCTCCCCTTCCCCTCCCCAGGGGGCATCCAGCAACAGGCGCGATCCAAACAGGGTCTGTGCCCGAGTCAGTGATACTGTGGGATACCGGTTCCTGGTCTTGACAATGGACTGTGGTTATGTCGATATCACTGGGGGATGCCTGGTGAGCAGTACTCAGTACCTGGGAGGCAATTTTACTTTGGCAACTTCTTTTGGGTCTGAGACTGTTTCAAAATAAGAAGTTACAGTGGATTCTCATCATCCGCAGTGATGTTTAATAATGTCCAAGTGAATGCAGAATTAGCGAATACTGAATCACTGCCCTTGGGGGAAATACAAGGTCAGGTTCCTTGAGCTTCTGGGTGTACCTTCATCAGCCCATCAGTATAGTACTGTCTTGCTTTGTGTGTGTTTCTATGGAAAGACACCTTAGTTAATATATACTGTCGATTTACCATCACCGAACTCACAGCCAAGGGACCATAACTCGTGCCTGAAGAAGTGAATCTGACATACATATCTTCTCCATAAGGCATATCACGCACTTCTTATTCTTAGGGATGCCAGACAGTGTTTCAGCACAATGCTCAGGGCCTGTTTCACACAACCACATCCCCAATGAATGGCACAGAAATGCAAAACACATGGCATTAAATACACTGCAAACAGGACATTTATTTATAGTACAAGCTGAAACAAGAAGGCAGCGTGTCACCTGTTTGACCTCAGCTGGGGACACGCATGTTGAGTGACTCATATTTTTCACTGCACATGTCTGAAAGCCCCACAGATACTAATTTGGAGGTTGCAAAGACATTTTTAGTGAATAGCTGAATTTGCAAATATGGAATCTGTGAATAACAAGAATGGACTGTATATAAAGAAGTTGTTTGAGGAGAGGTTATTATATTTTGGAAGAACATCCTTGTTTGTTCACAGGCACACCGTTCTGTCCTTAGAGCATTGATACTCTTTTTCTTTATAACTTATTACACACGTACTTCCAAAAAGTATCTGAGATGGCCTATTTTGGGGGGACGTCTTACAGAAAAGCATCATGGTGTGCATTTAGTGGCAATGTGACCCAAGAGTAAATTATCCTTTTTCCCTTTGACTGGACTCCTCTTCTTCAAGCTACTTAAGACTTCTACAATAAGGGTAGACAATCACCCACCCAGTCTTTCTGTGACTTACGCAGCCAAGGAATAACTACCTGAACAGGACACGAGTCAGTGGCCATGCCACTGCCACAGAACAGCTGTATTCCACATGATTTTTTGCTCTCCATGTTTGCTGCTGTCACATCTGGGCCCTTGCAGATGCTGGAGGGACTGTCCCTCCCAGGGCTGGGGGATTCCTAGACATACTGAAGGGCTCTCTTCAGGGCACCGCCAACGTGCAGATCAGCCGACCCAGAGCCCACACCCGGCCTCCTCCTTCTGGGGCCCTCACGCCCCAGGCCCCTGTCCCCTGCCCTAGTCACCCTAGCGCCCGCTGGGACTATTCACGCCAGCCGGTCCTAAGCCTGCTCACCTGCCTCACCTGCCCCTCCCTGTGGAACCACGAGGCAGGCTCCTGCTGCATGTGCCCACCTCCCTCCTGACCCACCCTGGGGCTTCCGTGTGCGGCCCTGCACGGTGTGCCCTGCCTCCCGCTGCCAGGGATCTGTGAGCACCACCTCCTCCCTTCACAGCATCATTTCTCTGGCTGCGCACCTTACCACACCTGGTCACAACGAATCCTGGGCACCCTTGAAACGCCGGCCACCCAGGGTCTGCCCGCTGGTGCAGGGAGGCCTCGAGCCCCCTCGTGCAGCGGCTTTCTTACATCTAGGTGGGGGCATCACGCCGTGAAACACTCTGAAACTGCTGGTGGGAAGGCAAAATGGCACAGCGCTTTGGAACACAGGGAAACCGTTACTATACAATCCAGCAATTCTGCCCCGGGTATGTGCCCGAGAGGTGACAACGTACACCCACCCAAATGCCTGCACGCAAATGTCACACAATAGCCGAGAAGCAGTAAACGACCCCACACGTCCATGAGTGGATGATGGATGAATCACAACGTGGGCCCATCCATACCACGAACCGTACCCAGCTATGATAGGAACGAAGCCCTGACACGTACTACAATGTGGATGGATCAGGAAAATACACGGATGGAAAAGAGGTCGGGCACCAAAGCCCACATATCGCAGGAGTCTGTCTACAGGAGATGATCAGAACAGGCAGATCCACAGAGACAGGAAGCAGATTAACAGTGGCACAGGACAGGGGGAGACTGGAGGGTGACAGCTAATGGGATTGGGGTATCCTTTTGGGTTTCTAGAAGTGACTGTGGTGACTCTCAGAATACACAAAAACCACAGAACTGGACGCCCACGATGGGTGAACTGTGTGGCATGTAAATTCTACCTCAGTGAAGTGATTACACAATTGCCCGTGAAGAAGAGCCATCCTTCTGCAGGAGGGGAACACAGGGTACAAGTTTAGTCATCGTGCCTGCTGCCCTGGGTGAGACAGGAACACACATTTGTCCTGGGACCGTGTTTTCCCAGTCCCAACGGCCACAGTGGGGCTGTGGGCAGTGGTGCGGGTGGGCATCTGGGCCACAGACGCGGCTCAGCGCAGCCTAGCACTGTCTGCACCGCCACGGCGGCCACTTTGGAGCCTAATTAGCACTGGCTGCCCACTGCTGGGAGGTGCCATCGATCGGCGTGCACCTGGCCACTGCGGCGACTGTGCCGCAGAGCTGTTCCTACGAGGGGACCCAGATGAAAATAAGAAGTGAACAGTGAAAATGGAGAAAGTTCTTCGCCTGGAGAGGAAAAAAAACACCCGCTGTTCTTAGCAACACAGGATGGCAGCCTGTTCTCATGATCATTTTTTTTTAAACCTGTTTGTCTTAGTTTCTTGGTGAAGAGGAAATCTGACAACAGAAGGCATGAGGCACAGACCACCATCCTACCTACACTACTCCACCCTGGACGACAGGTCCCCCACTGCCAAGTTCAGGTCAGTAGGGGCTAGTGTCCAGCACAGTCACATGGCCCACATTCAGGCCACAGGCTTTGCCCTCTGATACACAAGCACAACCCGTCAGCTCTTGGAGGAATCAGGACCCACAGGGAAAGTCCATCAGTAAGACTTCATAGTTAGGAACCTGTTCAAAGTCATTTTTTGAGGAGGTCCAATATGACTAGCAAGTGACTGTCTTAATCAGTTTTTGGTTGTCTTTCTTCATCTAGAAGCACACTGACTTCTGGAAATATCAACTTTCAAGCAGGAATTTCATATTTGAACGGCAGACTCCTCTTGCTGCTCAGTGGGAAGCAACTGGAGACGCGTTCCCCCCACCTCCCGGGCACAGGAGCCCCTGAGGGTTTCTGCGAAAGGCCACACAGTGTACCAGGCAAGTGGCGTCTTCAGGCGGGAACGGCCCTCCCAGGTCAGAGGCCTGGCTTCAGACCTACCGCTCCTGTTCTCGTACTTGCCGAGGGCCTGCGTCTGCCCTCCTGCCCACGTTCTTGGTCTCAGTGAAGACTTCCCCTTTCGGGTTGAGACTGCCACCTGTCTCTGGAGAGTTCTAGAAAGTGCGAGCTTCGGGCAAGTGTGCAGGAGACAATTAAGAAAATCTGATGCAAGATGAAGTCCCCAGTTCCCAGTTCCCGGCTTTGCGGCCACCCGAGAATAGACTAGATCGATGTCAAGACAAATCATCGATTTCTCTGCCCTGCTTCATTTTGATGTTACACAAGCAAAATGGTATAAAGAAGAATAAGACGGTAGGAGAAAAAAAACCCCAAACACAACAAAAAACCTTAACTCTGAGCCTCGGGGGATAAAGAAAAAAAAATGGCAGCTTGAGGCTTAACAGATACGTATGATACAGAAAAAACACTCTTTCTGAGTTTGTTTTACTAATAAAAAAAAATACACAAAAGCCCCCCACTCCCAAATTACGTCAAACCCAGAAAACACTATTAAAACAAGAAAATTGTGATATCTTCTTGGCTTTGAGGGTAGAAAATACAAAAATCACACCAAGGTGTGAAAGTAGAAATAACCTGTCATGTCGCCATCCACAGCTAACTGCTGCTCATATGAAAGGTTTTCTAAGTTGGGAAGTAATGTTTCATAATGGGTGATTCTGAGATCTGTGTTGAAAAATCTCAAAAGTACAGTGAAAGGATAATATTATAATATTAACAGCAAATATATATATTTTTGCATTAACATTGCACAGGACATGCAGGTTATGCCCCTGACCGATGTACTTGTGAATCACAATTCTACAAAATATTTTCTATTACTCCATGGGTAATTCTGAAAGTTAAAATAGAAAGAGCAATAATGCCCAGGACTGTAGGCAGCATAAAAAGGACCCTCCATCTGAACTTCATGCTTTCCGCAAACGTGGACTCGCCATGGATCACGGATTTAAATGGGAAATGTAAAACTGTACAACTTCACAGACGACATAGGAGAAAACCTTCAGGAATTATGGCTCGGATCACGAAGTGTTCTTTGGTATGACACCAGAAGTCGGATCCACAAAAGAAAAAAAAAACCTCCAGATTAATTTCATTAAAATTAAAAACTTTCATGGAAAATGCTTGTGGAAGACCCTGTAAAGAGGATGAAAAGAAGCTACAAGATGGGAAAAAGGTGTTTGCAAGCCACCTGTGCCAAAGGCCTAGTATTTAGTTTATGTAATGAGTACTCAAAACTCATTAGAAAAAAATAAAACAAACCACCCATTTAGAAAGTAAGCAAGACAGGAAGATACACTTCACCAAAGAGGATAAGCAGACGGTAGAAGGCACGTGAAAAGATGTTCCACATCATTAGCCACTGGAGAGATGCAAGTTAACGTCACCACAAGATGCGACAACCAGAACGGCTCAAATAAAATATTGACAACTCTAAATACTGGCCAGGATGTGGGTAACGTGGGTGCTCGTATGTTGCTGGTGGTCATGTAAAACGGTGCTGCCTCTGGCACACAGTCCGGTGGTTTATAAAGAAAACTAAGTAGTTGCACTCCTGGACTTTTACCTCAGATCAACACAAAACTTACGCTGAGACAGAAACCTGTGTGTGACTGTCCGTAGCAGCTTTATTCGGTACAGCCCCGAACTGGAAATGACTCAGACGTCTTCCACTGGGGTAAAGGGTTAGAGCAACCGCGGTCCCCCCGAACCACGGGATGCTGACACACAACCCCTGGGTGGATCTCAGGGGCAGTGCAGTGCGAGAACAAGCCAATCTCCAGAGGCTGCTGTACGGGTCCATTTATGCGACACTCTTGAAATGACAGAACTAGACAGTCGGAGAACAGGTTAGTGGGTGCTGGGGCTGGCGATGATGGGGGCAGGGGAGGGAGTATGGCTGTGAAGGGGAAGTTCAAGGGCGATTGTGGTGGTGACGGACTAGGCCTGGATCTCGGTGGCAGTGGTCGTTGTGGGAATCTGCCTGTGAGATAAAACCGCGTAGACCCAGGCGCACACATTGTCCTCATGCCAACTGCCTACATCCTACAGTGACCTAAGAGGTGAACACCGGGCGGAGGGTACACGTGACCTTTCTGCACCACCGTTGCAATGTACTGAGTCTCTGATGATTTCAGAAGAAGTCTGTAATGAACAAAAGCATGGTCACGGCCGCCAGAACCCCGGAGCGCCCCAGCACGACGTCTCAGCTCGGCGGCTGTGACAGGCCACCACAGACTGCGGCGAAGAGCGAGTGCCCTCCTCTTCCCACTTTCCCTAAGATGCAGGGCAGGGCCTCAGGCAGGGTTACCGGAGAAGGTGCCAGACACACAAAAAGCAATTCGGATGGCCGAGCTCTGGCAATAGTTCTCCCTAAGAAAGCAGGCTTCAGAAACAGAGAGGCGTCCCGTGAAACAGGAACTGCCTGGGGAGCTCGTGGCAGATCACGTTCATCTGGGGAGACAGACAAGAGCATGGCGGCGATAAAAAGCGATGAGAAAATTCGAGAAGAAAAAGGGGGCAATCCAACAGAACGTAGGGCTGCTCTGCTGAGAGCTGGCAAAGGCAGAACCTGCTCCTAGGTGAAAACCTGGGGATTTTGTTCAGCAGCCTCACCAGTGGCCACCAGGTACATCAGAAAGGGGCAAACACGTGGAGGTCAAGGAACAGTCCATGACCCACAGAGCTACCAGCTGGCCCTGGGCTCAGTCTGGCAGGCTTGCCACCTGGGCGGGGTTTGGAACAGCGCCTCGGACAGGGAGCTTGGTGGCCGGGCCAGGACTTTGGGGCTCAGGTACCCCCTTCTGTCCCCTCCTGCCAGCACAGCACACCCGTGGCCAAGGAATACCTGGGTCTACTTGGACTCTCATAATGGGGCTCTTTGCTGAGCAGGGGGCCTCTCCTGGGACCAGGGGGACTGAGTAGCATTGAATCCCCCTTTTTTTCTTTCTTTTTTTTATTGTTGTGGGAAAATGTACGTAATATTTATCATGTTGACCACTCGTAAGTGTACAATCAAGTGGCATTAAATACATTCCCTATGCTGTGTAACCATCACCACTATATGCCTACACCCCAAAACTCTGTCATCTTCCCCAACAAGAACTCTGCCCCCATTAAACAGAACTGCCCCTCCCCTCCCCCTGGCAGCTACCTTTCCACTTCCCGTCTCGGTGAGCTCCCCTGTCGCTGCAGTCACAGAGTACCTGTCTGTCTGTGTGGGGCTTATTCCACCCTAACCCTCAGTGTGGCTTCATGTGGAGACGGGGTCTCACCAGGGCAGGGCCCTGATCTGACGGGCTTAGTGTCCTGGGGTAGGCAGCAGGGGGCTGGAGGCCTCTCCCTCTCTCCTCTCCCATGCACGACAGGGCCATCACCAGAAACCTAATTTGCTGCCACCTTGATCTTGAACATTTTTTTTTTGACATAACAGACAGAAAGAAGGTGTTTACAGCCATTATAGCTAACAGGTGGCCAGTCCCGGGTGGCTCTGGGCACAGTGGGGAGGTGGCGCAGATACTGACCCCCTGGGGCATCAGCAAGGTGCTGGCTGACTCCCTCACGAGACCCTTGTCTAAAGGGAGAAGAAAGGACCAGATGAGCACAGGCTGGGTGACTGGCCATTCAAACCGAGCTCAGTGGGGAACGGAGCTCCAGTAGGAAGAGGGTCTCTACGGAATGACAAGACTCTGTCCTCGGTTTTGCCTGAAACAAGGGCACGGGTGGCTGGCTCCCCTAGCGGATCCACGGACGGCATGGACTCCTGGAGCTGCCTGGACAGAGGGCGGAGAGGAGTTACCACAAAGCTACTCTGACAGGCTACAGTAAAGGGGGTAGCAGGAGTCAGCACAGACGGGTATGGTGGGGGCCCCCACCTGCGGCGGCACAGGCGAAAGAGCTAAGGGGGGTGTGGGGTGCCTGCTGGCAGGCTCAGTAAACCACTGGTGCGGTGCACGCAGGGCTGGGCCATCTCAGGTCGCGTCAATACCAGTGTGAGGCTGAGGGTCGGGAAGGCCAAGCGGCCAGCTGCCCAGGCCTGCCCTGAGGTCTCTCCCAGGCCTGGGCCACGTTCAGTGAGTGGGTGGTTCACCGTGACACCGGCTGGGAGCAGCATCCGGGAAGCCATGTTCTGACGAGCACCACAGAGGCGCGGGTGCAGGTGGCCAGGGACCCTGGGAGGGCCAAACTCGGGCCAAGCCCAGGGTGCCCAGATGGCAGACAGAACAAGCGAGCAATCCCAGCTGTGTCTCAGAGGGAGAAAGGGGCTGGTGCTCAGGAGAAAGGAAGCCCGGACGGCAGGAATCCGTCCTCGTGAAGGGCTGGCCCATGGGTGGGAGTGGAAGCAGGCTCTCCTGGGGGGCGGCGGCGAGGGGGCACCGATGCTGATGAGGAGTTTCTAGTTTTAAGTAAGAACTGGACAGCAGCTGCCCAGGACTTCACAGCCGGGAAGAACCACTACTCCATTCAATTTAATGTCAATGAGGTTGAACTGTTGCTGATAAGCAGCCATTTCTGATCTACAAAGTGACCATTCCACGTGGTTCCAGCTCTCACGTGGACGAGCTCCCACTTGTTGCACAGTCAGCGTCCAGCCTTTCTGCCCCAGTTACGTCACGGACATTTCGCTATGCTGGAAAATATATTTCAGAGGTCTTTTACACTTTCTTCTGTATAAAAATCTTTGCACTGGCTGCAAAATTGCTTATTAAATACATATTCCTGAGGTGCGCCCCACGTTTCACGCAGTATAAATAAAGCTGTGAGGGACATCTGAGTGACACAGCTCGTCAGCACTGGGTGCTTGCTTGCGATAAATTCTTATCGGTAGGTGGGTGCCCTGACCATGTTCCCCAGTCCACCCTTCCAGGCCACAGCACAGACCATCTGTGGTGCTGCCTGAGAGCAGGCCGGTGCCTGTGTGGTCAAGTCCTATTCGCTGCTAGTGAGCATGCTGGGGTGCACTGGCAGGTCGGGTGGGGAGCCCCAATCTCCGGTCCTTTGGTACCCATTACACAGGTTCCTGCTGGGTGCTATGGTGCGTTGGGAGCACACAGCCATCCCCGACTAGGTAACTTGGACTGGACACTGACTGCCCAGGAGAGGTGCCCTCTCCCCTCTACAGCACGGAATCCCCGCCCCATTTTCACCACAGCCCCTCCAGTGCTCTTCTGGACCTCCCGTCACCTGCACAGGACCGTCCCTCCGTGCTGGCGGCATGTCTCCAGGGGGGCACCGGCTGAACACTGCCTCCTCCCGCACCCCAGGTCCAACTGGTCCCGTGCCCTGCCTCTGCCTACTTAATGGGCCTTGGGGCTGTTCCCTGGTCATTTAGGCCAAGCGGTGACCTTCACAGGTGGCTGCCCGCCCACTCCCATCTGCCCCTACCTGTTGCACACCTGATTCGTGTCCCCACGGCTTTGCTGTATGCCCTCACTCCCTGGCCTGGTTGGATGGGCCCTTCCCAGACCTCACCTCTCACCCCCATTTGTACTCTGCCCCCCAGCCACACTGACACGCAGCACCAGGGAGTCCCAGAGCCCCTGGGCACCTCGGCCCAGAGGCCCCTTCACCTGGCAAGCTCCCCTGCTCCTCCCCGCCACGGCCTAGGCCCTCCCCTGCACCTCCCTTACCCCTACGCACACGCTGGCCACGGCTTTTATCACACCACCTCCTGCCTCACCAGACCTAGACTTCGAGGGCAAGGGTCAGGTGTTACTCACCTCTGGATGCCAGCATTGCTCCTGGGTGGTACACAGACCTGGTCCCTGCTGGGAAGGAAGTGGGTGGGAGGGCCACCCAAAGGTGACGCCTGCAGACATTGGTCACAAGCCTGTTCTTGGCTATTTTATTTTTAAAGACAACCTGCCACCTTTCCACTTAAAAAACAAAAAACAATACCCTCCACAGAACAGATTTGGCTTTGCCGGAAGGTGTGAATTCTTATTGTTCTTAATAAACTTTAACCTCACAGGTTTTTGTTTTTGGATGGGGGAATGGCCAGCTTACTCATTCCATTAATAAATAAGGCATTTCTTCACATTAATGTCTAAAACTGACACGACGTTCCCCTAAATTATTCTTGTTTAAGGAAGATAAGGCCGAATCACTATGCTGTATAATTGAAAGCACTATAATATTGTTTATCAACTATACTTCAATTAAAAAAAAAATGCACTAAGGCAAATTGTGCTGGGCGAGCCATCTGGGTTGGGGGAAATAAAAAGAACAAAGCGTTAACATTCTTGGGCATGAATCCAGCCAGCTGAGGATTATGGTCCTAAAGTACAAACTGTGGTACAGACTCCAGCACCGAGGATTCCTGGCTGATAAGAAACGGTCATTATGAAACACTGATAAGGGTGCCTGAAAGAATGCCACCTATGTCACTGTTACCTGAATTCCCTCTTAATTAACAGCATAAGAGTGAACTTAAAATGTAAAAATGGGAAGAATTAAGATGAAAATTAACCCAATATTCCTACCATCATTTGCAAACATCTCTGGGCCCTGATCTTTATTTGCATGCGTGCATATGTTTATAGTTATAATCGTGATGAAAAGACAGATGTGTCACATTTTTTGTGTTGTGGCCTTTGTAAATATCGCTTTCGTTTCCCTGTTGCCATACATTTGATACATTCCAGTTTCAGACATGCGGCTCAATGAGACAGAATTATGGAGGCAAAGGTCAGAAATGTTTTCTGATTCCAGATATGCAGCACCAAGTTGTTTTTCCAAAGGACTACACCAGTGAGTATGACCTCGCAGGAAAATAGGTATAAAGAAAGAAAACCCGGAAGGTGATTCAACAAAATGACAGCTAATCGTAGCTCCGTGGGATCATGGGTGTCTTCTCTCATTTTTCTGGTTTCCAGATTTCCTACAATGGTTGTATGACTTTCATTTAAAAGTAAAGAAAATTAGTATTAGGAGGAACATTAGGGGAAGTCATGGGGTCATCTGCCTTGGGTCTTGAAGGATGAGTAGGAGGTTGTTATGAGTAAATAATGAAAGGGGGAGGGCAGAACTACAGGAACTACTTGTACAATCTTTTTTTTTTTTAACTCAAACCTAAAATTATTTCCAAATGAGTTTGAAGAAAAGCTCAAAGTGGGTGGCAACAATTTTTTATTGCCAACCCCAGTGAGCACCGTCAGTTCCCCCATGGCCTGCTATATAAGATGGGTAACTTCAGTCTTCCCCCAATGGTGGGGCTGCAGAATTAGGGACATTTTGGTATGTGATTATTCTTTTCTGAAACAGGTTTTGGAGACAGGCAGAAAAGGGGTTTGAATCTTTTGACTGTCACCTGCTACCACAACCTCTGTGACATTGGCCAATTACTTAAGTCCCCCTGAGATTGTTCAGCCATCTGTGCAAAACAGTAAATGGCATCCACCTTGTAGGGTTCTTGGGAGGATAATTTAAAGGGTTCAGGAGCAGAGCAAGGGGGGCACATGTTAGTGTCCTCATGCCTGCCCTTAACACCAAGCACCTAATTAAAACCGACATTGCCCTGACCGCAGGTGGGACCATAAAGCTGCCTTAACACCAGAATACAGGAAACTCCAAAACACTGGGAAGCAGGGGAACTGGGGCTTGGCTCCCCGCAGCTGACCCCTACACCGTGCGGGCAGTTACAGCTGATGAAAGGCTGTTTTCCACAAACAGAATAGTGGAAAACAGTTCGCAAATCAGTTCAGAACAAACACATGCCCCCAGCCAGGCTGGGGACCAGGAGCTCCCTTCACAGGGGATGGGGCTCCGCAGGCTGCAGACAAGGGCCTGAGGGCGCCCCTGGGGGGTGAGGACAATGTGGGTGGGAGACAAACACACCTGCCCTGCAGAGGGAGGGGAAGGTGCGCCAGGAAGCCCCCGGGAGAGGCGTCTCCAGGACCCAGCAAGGAAAGTCCCCAGGAAGCAAGCCTTTGTGGAGACTCAAAAGAGCAATCGCCCCACCCCACCCACCCATCAGTTCCTTCCTCCCCTCCCAATCCCTCCCCTGAACCCACAGGATCACGTGGCTCCCTCCTCTCCGTGTTTCCACATCAACCTGGCCCCACCTGACTCAGAAACACGTCCCTTGGGGAGCGGCCGTTTAGCGTGGGTTTTAGGGAGACAGGCCGGGGCCAGGCCCCTCAGGTTCAAACCCCCGCCTATGAGACCCCGAGCGAGTATAAGCTGCTGTACTCTCGAAACCCTGAAGCCCGGGTGCGGAGGCGGTCCCTGGGCTAAGGGTCGCTCTGCAGAGCTGTCCGGGATTCCCTGGGAGGGCCAAGTGCTGGCCTTCGGGGTCCCTGCTTTGCTGGAAGTGGTCCTGGTACCAGATTGCACTTGTTATCTTTGGAGTGGGGAGGAGGGAAAAGGGGGTAGGAAGGCTCTATCACAACTATGAAACTACCATTATTACTGTTATTATTATTATTATTATAGATACTGGCTCAAACTAGCATCGTCACCATCATCTGATATTCCCAAGTTTTCTCCTCTCGGGCTCTCATTTGGTCCTCGCCTGCCACCCTATATTATGCAGATGCTTATTTAGACCAGTGGCTCTCAGCCAGGTGTGATTCTGCCCCCCAGCCCCAGGGACATGGGGCCATGTCTGGAAATACTTCTGCTTGTCTCTGAGGGCAGGGTGGGGGTGGGCTGCTCCTGGCATTGTGTGGGTCATCACTGGGGCCACTACTAAACTTCCTGCAACACAGGATGATCCCCGAGTGCAGAGAATTAGCTGGTTCCAAATGACCGCAGGATGAAGGCTGGGAAATGCTGATTTCGAGGCAGGCCCGGGAAGCCAAACATCTATTCACTCAAGTTCACTTGGCTGGCTGGCTTCAGCTGATGCTTCAGTTGCTGAGATTTTGGGGTCCTGACTATGACACTGGGGCAAAGGCCACCCCTGTGGTCATCACCTACAGCTTTGATGGAGCAAACTTTCTACATCCTCATCTTCTTAAACCACATGGTAAATGACCTGGCGGGACAGAGGATGGAACCCAGGTCTGGAACCACACTTCCCAGATGCCAGCCTTCTGGTAGCACGCCTTGGGATGTCAAAGGTTGTGGGTATCCAAGACTTGCTTTTAAGTTCTTGCAAGACCCTACAGTGTCACCTGCAACTAGTGCACAGAACTCCATAAGATTCAACTAAAGAAATCGTCTGATTCAAAAATGGGCAAAGGACTGGAATAGCCATTTGTCCAAGGAAGATATAGAAATGGTCAGCAAGCACGTGAAAAGACGCTCAAAGTGATGGATCATTAGGGAAATGCAAATCAAAACCACAATGAGATGCTACTTCACACCCAGTAGAATGGGGTAGTTTTTAAAAAATGGAGAATAACAAGTGTTGGTGGGGATGGAGAGAAACTGGAACCCTCATGTTCAGCTGGTGGGGATGTAAAACGGTGCAGCTGCTTTGGAAAAGTTTGGCAGTCCCTCAAAAAGTCAAGTGGAATTATCATATGATCTAGCTATTCCACTTCTGGATATATACACAAAAGGACTGAAAGCAGGGACTCAAAGAGATACGTGCACACTGGTGTTGGCAGCAGCATTATTCACAGCGGCCAAAAGGTGGAAGCAACCCAAGTGTCCATCAGCAGATGACTGGGTAAACAAGATGTGGTCCCTCTATACACTGGAATATGATTCAGCCTCAAAAAGGATGCAAATTCTGACACCTGCTACCATGTGCATGAACCCTGAGGACACTGTGCTCAGTGAAACAAACCAGACACGCAGGACAGACCCTGTCTGATTCCACCCCTGGGAGGTCCCTAGAGGAGCCGCATCCATAGACAGAGAAAGCAGATGGTGGGGGCCAGGGGCTCGGGGAGGGGATGGGGAGTGAGTGTTTCATGGGGATAGTTTCAGTTTGGGGAGATGGAAAGTTCTGGAGATGGAGGGTGAAGATGGCTGCACAATGATGTGAATGTACTTAATGCCACTGGGCTGTACACTGAAAAACGGTCAAACAAAATTTTTTGTAAGGTGCAACTAATGCTGCCGACTTGAACTTCTGGGTGGCTACTCCTTGGCCATCATGGATTTAGTCTTCCCACAAACCAGACATTGCCCATGACAGAAGACAAGCACAGAACGGCATGTAAGGACTTTCTGCTTTCTCCACTGGGAGCCATCCTGCGTGACAGGCCTCAGTGGCTTCATCGTGAGACTGGTTCCCACATACAGGGACCCTCTAGGCCTCTGCCCATCTCTGCCTTTTGGTGCCCAAGAGGCCTTCACTAGTAACAAGGATGGTTAATGGAAAAATGGGAACAAAACCTACCCCATTCAGTGTTTTGAGTCATTCTGATGAACAAGTTTAACCACCACCCACGGGCCAGGCAGAGGTGTCCCCGGAACTTTTCACCGAAAGAACTAGTAAGACTTCTCCTTACTCAGGATGACATCATGAAGACCAGGAAATGGCCTTCAGACATGGGGTTGACAAGGAGCAAATCTAAGTCAGTTTAGGAAGGAGGACAGAGGTGTGACCTAGAGAGCGGAAGGTGACTGCTGAAGGGAAGTTGCATTATTCACAGCTCTGAAAAGGAAGGTGACGGACTAGCATTGGGCAGGGAAGCCCCTGTACTGTCCAGGCTGCTCCTGCACATTACCTGCTCCCCTCTGCTCGATTTCCCACTGCTTCTGGTGTCAGGGATGAGGCTCAGATCCCAAAAACATACACGCCACGTGCATGAGGCTTTCTCAGCACACAAAACTCCACCCACTAAGGCCTGGCGGGGCAGGCCTGCTTTTCTCTTCCGTGTCTTAAACATTCATGTTAATTCCACTGACAGTACAGAGATCAAAATGAAAAACATTTTAATGAAAACAAATGATTTTGAAAAGATTAATTCATGTGTACCTACTATAAATCTGAAATCTTCCAGAAAACCCCAGCTGGCCTTATTATTATTATTAAAAAAAACCCAACAAACCCCATACACAAAAGTAAATTTGAAATGGATCAAAGACCTGAATGTAAGTCATGAAATCATAAAACTCTTAGAAAAAAACATAGGCAAATATCTCATGGACATAAACATAAGCCACTTCTTCATGAACATATCTCCCGGGGCAAGGGAAACAAAAGCAAAAATGAACAAGTGGGACTATATCAAGCTGAAGAGCTTCTGTACAGCAAAGGACACCATCAATAGAACAACAAGGCATCCTACAGTATGGGAGAATATATTCATAAACAACAGATCTGATAAAGGGTTGACATCCAAAATATATAAAGAGCTCACGCACCTCAACAAACAAAAAGCAAATAATCCAATTAAAAAATGGTCAGAGGAGCTGAACAGACAGTTCTCCAAAGAAGAAATCCAGATGGCCAACAGACACATGAAAAGATGCTCCACATCGCTGATCATCAGAGAAATGCAAATTAACACCACAATGAGATATCACCTCACACCAGTAAGGATCGCCACCATCCAAAAGACAAACAACAACAAATGTTGGTGAGGATGTGGAGAAAGGGGAACCCTCCTACACTGCTTGTGGGAATGTAAATTAGTTCAACCATTGTGGAAAGCAGTATGAAGGTTCCTCAGAAAACTCAGAATAGAAATACCATTTGACCCAAGAATTCTACTCCTAGGAATTTACCCTATGAATGCAGCAGCCCAGTTTGAAAAAGACATATGCACCCCTATGTTTATTGCAGCACTGTTTACAACAGCCAAGAAATGGAAGCAACCTAAGTGTCTCTCAGTAGATAAATGGATAAAGAAGATGTGGTCATATACACAATGGAATATTATTCAGCCATAAGAAGAAAACAAATCCTGCCATTTGCAACAACATGGATGGAGCTGGAGGGTATTATGCTCAGTGAAATAAGCCAGGCGGAGAAAGACAAGTACCAAATGATTTCACTCATCTGTGGAGTATAAGAACAAAGAAAAAAACTGAAGGAGCAAAACAGCAGCACAATCACAGAACCCAAGAATGGACTAACAGTTACCAAAGGGAAAGGGACTGGGGAGGGTGGGTGGGAAGGGAGGGATAACGGGGGGAAGAAAGGGGGCATTATGATTAGCATGTATAATGCGTGTGGGGGGCACGGGGAGGGCTGTGCAACACAGAAAAGACAAGTAGTGATTCTACAGCATCTTACTATGCTGATGGACAGTAACTGTAATGGGGTATGTGGGGGGGACTTGGTGATGGGGGGAGTCCAGTAAACATAATGTTCCTTATGTAATTGTAGATTAATGATACCAAAAAAACACACTTTAATGTAGGAAATAAAGAACAAATGTGAGCAGAGGTGGCTGTAAGGAGGGCAGAGGAAATCAAACACTTGACAGGCCAGTGGGTCTCCCTGTGAGGAGGTTCTGGTAAAGCATTCTGTTAAAGGTGGAAGGCAGGAAAGAGACGCGCAGGGACAGTGCCAGAACTGCTTTCGGTGGCCTGGGAAATTATTCAAGGGCACTGCATTTCAGTAAGAAGACAACCGAAATGGTGTTGGGGTCTAGAGGCTTAGACGGAGCCTCCGCAGGGAGTCCCCAGTGCACACTCAACACCTCGCTCCCCTCCCATGTCCCTCACCAAATTTACAAAACCAGTCAGGGTCCCAGAAACAGCGGTAGAAACTGCAAGTCTTTGCAGGGGTCGGCAAACTACAGCCCTCAGGCAAGCCACCTGTTTTTGTCAATAAAGTTTTATTGGAATGTAGCCACACCCACTTGTTGCTAGGTGGGGTTAGAAGAGCTGTGACAGGTTGCAGAGTCTTAAGTATTTACTATCCACTCACTGCAGAAAAAGTCTGCAGATCCTCGGTCTACTGTGTCCAATTGGCTGGTCCTGGAAGGGAGGGCCTGTTCCCACCAATCAAAATGCACCCAGCAGGGGTCACCGGGCACGAGAAACTCCCAATTTTTATCCCTGACACACAGAAGGGAATGGAATAAAGGAAGCAGGTAAGTGGATTAACCGTGTGAAGTCATTACTGAATTCCAGAGCCCCGGAACTGGCTAGGCTGGTGACAAACAGGGACGCGGCTGGTTTCTGAGCATCTCAAGCTCCCATTATAACTATTAATGTAAGTCAGCAACCAGCTCCCTTAGTGGGAAAATTCCAGAACCTTGCAAAGACCTTCATTAGTAGTCCCATTAATCCTACAATGGTGTGAGCTTGAATATATTTTAATATAGCTCATGTCTCAAGGTCAGGAAGAAAACCGTTTCATGTCCTTACGAAAGCTAGGTGCAGGGCCAGGCAGAAGGAACATGTTTTTCCCACTCTACACTGACAGGACTTATATTTGCAGAAGGTGTTATCTGAATGCCCGGGGAAGGAATAGTTTATAGAGAGCATGGACAAACAGCCAAACACTTGGCACCCTGTACTATCAGGCACCTATGAGGACTTTACAGCAAATGATATTCACAGACGGCACAGATTTAGAAGCTTTTCCAGCAAGACACTAGTTCTCCTTAAGAGCACACCTTTTCTTCCCCAGCTCACTGGGTTCCCGAGAGTGAGCCTTAATTCAACACTTATTTTAACTTTAAATATCTGAAGATGACTAGGTGTTATAAAGGATCTAAGGAATGATTATTAATAACTTGTAAGCTTGTTTTCACTTGCGAGTCACCAGAAATAGAAGATCCTGTAGTGGGTTGGATGGGATTCCCCTAAAATTCATGTCCCCTCAGAACCTCAGAATGTGGCCTTCTTTGGAAACAGGGTCTTTGTAGATGTGACTGAGTTAAGGCTCTTGAGATGAGATTACCGTGGCTTTAGGATGGGCCCTAGACCCAAAGACTGCTGCCTTTACAAGGGAGGACAAGGAGATTTGGACAAAGGCACACAGATGCAGGCAGACACCTTGCGAAGGCCAGGTGAACGTGGAGGCAGGGACTGGAGTGACACAGCCACAGGCCAAGGAATCGCAAGCCTAGGCCACCGTCTAGAAGCTGGGAGAGTCAAGGAAGGATCCTCCCCTAGCGCCTTCTGAGGGAGCACAGCCCTCAGACACCTTGATTTCAGACTTCCAGCCTCCAGAACTGTCAAGAGAATAAATGTTTGCTCTGTTAAGCACCCAGTTTGTATTACAGGAGTCCACTTCCATGAAACGTCCAGAACAGGCAAATCTACAGACAGAAAGGGGATTCGTGGTCGCCAGAGGCTTGGGAAGGGGGAAAAGGGGAGTGACTGGTAATGGGTGCCTGATTTCCTCTTGGGGTGGGGAGAATGTTCTCTAATTAGACAGTGGTGATGGTTACACAACTCTGTGAATATGTTAAAAACCACTGAATCATACATACACTTTAATAGGGTGAATGTTACAGTATGTGAATTATAATATCCCAATGTACAAGAGCAGCCGATGAATGGCTGTCCCCAGAGTTCTCGGGAAGCCAGGAATCTGGAGGGGCTTCCCCTTTGATTGTTGCTTTTGGAACATTCTAGAAGAGGGAGAACCAGCAAAAGGAAAGTTTAATTTAGCTTCCTGATAATAAAACAGTTGGGGCTACGGACATATTCTTAAAAAGCACTAATTTACATGACTTATTCTCCAGTTTCTGGAGCAGATCACAGTGGTTGCAGTTTTATATATATATATATATATATATATATATATATATATATATACACATACATATTTTTTCCCCACTTCATTAATGAAGTTATATTTTTAAAATAAGAAAAAAGAACTAAGTTGTATTCACTGTCGCTACCCTAGTACCTGGTACACAGCAAGCCGGGTGGTAATCTGCTGAATGTACGGACACACCCAAATGGCTGAGCCCTCCACAAGCAAAAACAACCCCAGGAAATAAGGAGTTTATGCTTCTCACTTTACTGACAGGAAACTGGGGATCCGGGAGTTTAGACAGCATCGCCACACCACAAAAGCGACCCGAGCTCCCTGCTACCACCTTTCAGTTCCCGGAGCTCATGTGTGCGTGTGCCTGCGGGTGTGTGAGTGTGTGAAGAAGGGGGAATGGCAGTGCCCTGCTGGATGTAGGTAGAATCTGGGGTAAAGAGAGTTAGAAGCTTCCACCGGCAAAAGGAGGTGCAGGAAGGGGCGGTGGGGGAGGGTTGCTCCCAAGTCATAGGAAGGTTGACCTTTCAAGCAGTGGAGATGAAGAGCGGGTGGGCGCGGGTTCCTGCGGCTGCTGGAGAAGGACCATCAAAGGTGGCTGGTCACAGTGCAAACGTATCCGCTTACAGTTCTGGAGGTCAGGAGTCTGACCTGGGCTGGCAAGGCTGCCATCCTTCTGGAGGCTCCACTCTGGGGGCCGCCTGCATGCCTTGGCTCCCGGCCCCTTCCTCTGCCTCCGAAGCCAGCACAGTGGCATCTTCTAAGCCCTCCCTCCAAGCCCTGCTTCCACTGCCCACCCACTTCTCTGACCCAGACCCTCCTGCCTCCCGCTCACAAGGGCCTTGTGACCACGCCGGCCCCTGGGTAATCCAGGATCATCCTCCCACCTACAGATCCTTAATCACACCTGCAAAGTCCCTTTGGTCACTAACCTGCAGCTCTTGGGCATTAGGGTGTGGGCATCCCTGAGGGGCCATTATTCCTCCTGCCGCCCTGGTTCTGTTTTCACAAGATCCAGGTGGTGGTACAGGCTGCCTGTAAGTTACAGGACAGAGGGGAGAAGCGGACGTCCCTCCAGTCTCCGGAGCCACGTCTCCACACACAACATGCTCTGGGCCAGACAAGGGTGGCTGATGCCTGCTGGGAATGACAGAGAAGCCCCAGAACTGCAAGTGCGTGGAAACCACTGGGCTTACAGATTCAGATTCCCAAGGCTTCAGCGTCTGGTTGCAGAAGCGTGTTAACCAGATCACTGCTCTACGTGTCAGACTGATTTTGTTTTCGCCTCTGATGGATTTTGCATCACTAGCTGACTGGTTCTCTGCCTCTCTCCTTCCTCCCTCTGCCCCCAACCTTTGGAAGCAGTGACTGCTGGCCTCCTGCCCTGCCCCCACTCGATCCCCAATGGATGGTTTACCAAGGGCTGCTTTCCACTATTCTTGAACCTTGAAAGACCATGGGGAACAGGTGGAGGTAGGAACAAGGGACCCTTGATCCGAGGGCAGGGAGCACAGCTTCCCCCTCTCTGCTGCAAGAGAAACTCAAGAGGGGTCAGGGCTGGTCACACACCCCCGCATCTACTAGCCCATGCAGTGCGAGCAGAGTTCTACTAGCTGATGGCCTTGAGCCCACCTACCCTGTCACCCACGTCACACTCTCTACCACATTGTCAACTAAGCCCCAACACACCTACCTCTGAATAGATGTGGAGTCTGTCCTCTTTTCTCCTTCTACACTGTCCTTATTTAGGCCCAAGTCATTCTCCAAAGGGCCTCCCTGTCTCCAGGCTCCAACCTTTCCAGGCCATTCCCCACCCACTGATGGAAATAACCGCAGAATCCTCCATGGGAACACCCCACGGGAAATGCCTGTTGCAGTGGCTTCTGATCAGCAGCACACGGGTCCTGACTCTGAGCCTTTGCACATGCTGTTCCCCCTCTGCCACAGGCTGTTGAGGCTCAGCCCAACCACCAGCCCTCAGGAGAGAAGGGGCTCTAGGGCCAGTGCCTGGGCCATATAATCCAAGGGGAAATCCTGGCACCGCATCTCTGCCTCCGGCTGTCACAACGCATGGCACAGAGGACTTGGCACTTGAGGAGAATGAGAATCTGTTAGTGTCAATAATCTAGCCAGTGCCATTTGTGCTGGTGAGCTGTTCTCTTTTTCTTTAGGGTTCGCTTATCTTTACCCCTTGGCCTTCTAGCTCCCCAGCCTCAAATCACTTCTTACAATTCTGCCCCAGCCCATAACCATGTCCACTGTGCTTCTAGTTCTCTTCCTGTGCCTGTCTCTTATTTACCAGCTTTACCGAGATGGATTCACATACTATACAATCACCCACTTGAACCGTACAATTCGATGGCCTTCAGTGTATTTGGAGTTGTGCAGCAACCACCACAATCAATTTTAGAACATTCTCGTCTCTGCATGGAAACCCTGCACCCCTAGCTGTCACTCCCCATTCCCCCTTCCCCAGCCCCAGGCAACTGCTAATCTACTTTTCGTCTCTGTGGATTTGCCTATTCTGGCAATTTCACATAACAGGATCAGATAGTATGTGGCCTTTTGAGGACTGGCTTCTCTCACTGAGCATGCTTTTGGGGCTCATCCATGTTGTAACGTGTATCAGAACATCATCCCTTTTTATTGCTGGATAATATTCCATCGTGTGGGAGACCCTGTAATTTTTTCCTGTTCATAAAAGCTGATGGACATAAGAGTTGTCTCCATGTTTTGGCCATTATGAATCCCATATGGTTCATGCTCCTACGAACACCTGTGCACCAGTTTTTGTGTAAACCTATGTATTCTTTTCCCTTAGGCATATATCTAGGAGTGCAAATTACTGGGTCGTGTGGTAATTCCAGGTTTAACCTTCTGAGGAACTGTCAGATTGTTCTGCATACTGGCTGCCCCACGGTCATGGATGAGGGCCTCAGTTTTTCCATCTTCTCTTCTCTTTAAATTCTTTGATTAGGAGCCCCACAGTGGACACTGTAAATGGTCACAAGGACTTGCTATATTCATCATATCCCGGTATTAGGAGAACACAGCCGAGTCCCTTATTGCTTCGGATGCCCAGGGATGCTCAGTATTTTGTTCTACATTGTGTCTGGTCAGTCACTAGCCATTCCGGTCTTGTGAGGTGGTGATGTGAGTACACAAAACCCCTGCTGGGGGTGAGTTCGCCATTTATTATTCTTTTTAAATTCAGTTTTGCTCTGCAAATGTATATCTCAGCCCACCAGAGGGGTCCAAACGGGGCATAACTGTCCTTGCATGCAGGATCATGCTAGAGTCCAGCTGAGTAATTTGATGTGGTCCTTCCTTCCCTCCATCTCACACTGCAATGCACCGGCTGAGACCACCTCTCTCTCTGCCCTTCTTACCTCCTGCAACCCACCCTTAAGAACGACCAGCTGTTCGAATGTTCTGGCATTAGATAGTGGTGACAGTTGCATGACCTGAACATGAACGTACTAAAAATCCACTGAAGGGTACACTTTCAATGGGGAAATTTTGTGGTACCTGAATTATAGCTCAATAAAGTTGCTATATTTAAAAAAAAGCAAAGTGACATAAGTGTGAAATGTAATCACCCGCGATGTGTTCAATGTATAACCTTAACCTTAATTAAACCTTCAGAATTATTTTTTTTTTCAAGATGAGACATAAATCGATGTGCGTATTTGCTACTTGGAACATAAGTGGCTGAAACTTTATACTCAGTTCAAACTAAGAATCTTAAGGACAAAAGCAGAGAGGCAAGCAAACTGAATTTAGTTTACACCCAAAGGGGGAATTTTAACAACAAAATCTGCAGAGCTGCAGGGGTCCTTTCACTGAGACCTTCCGAAGGCCACCGTTTTAATCGGCCTGTCCCCTCCCCCACCAGTCACATTCCTCCTCCCAACAATTCCCACAGGCGGCCGCTCCCGAGCTGTTTTGCACCTGTAGAGAGAGTTTGCAAAACAGCAGCTCTTCACCATTTTTCAGTGGGGAAAGGAAAGTTTAACCAACAAGTAACAAAGACACAACAGCTGGTTGGACTTAATAAAGGTCTCTGAGCTTTCACTTATTCAAGAGGGCTGAGATGGAAATGTCTCAGAAGTCGGAGATAGAGTTTGAAAAAAATGGAAACAGGACCCAGGACGACGTGGAAGAATGAAGGAGACCTTGACACAGGGATCAGAAATATGCTAAACATGTGGTAGGTAAACACCCAGGGAGGTACAGCTGGTGACCACAGCCCTCGTCTCAGGGACTGGTGACATGGGCTGCGGCCCTGCGGCCAGCCCTGACTGCCGCTGTGTGCCAAGCATGGGAATTGTACCACAGCTTATGCCAGAAACAATGTACGTGCCACTTCAGCTTTCAAAGGGCGGGCATTCTCAAGTCAAAAGTAAGAAAAAAAGTGAAAGCAAAGTATCACTTTTCTGTTTCTCTAACTTACGCCATTTAAAATGAAATGAGCTATATAAAACCAAAACAAATTACTTTTACAAGTAGTAAATTTACTTTGCCTTCTGTCTGTATACTTCCACGCTTTAGCACTTTTTTTTCTCAAAATAACAAATTACTGAGAAAGCATATCCTCCTTTCTAGTCCTAACAACAGCAGAAATGCTCCACTTTTCCAGATTCTTTATTACTTGCAATGTCAATCTCAAAATACAGGATGGGGGACAGGGAGCATATGAATATGCACAGATATATTTGGCTTTCTGAGCACTCGCTAGACACCAGGCACTCTTCTGCTATTCAAGTTGCACATATTATATCACTGAATCCCCAAACAATCCTTACTCCCGTTTCAAAGATCTGGAGACTGAGGCTTAGCCGGGTTCCATAGCTAATGGAACTGGGACAAGAACCCAGGTCTGCTCTGACACTCACGCCTGAGCTCCTGACATTTCATACAGCTCTAGAATTAATCATTCACCCAGCCACCTGCAAAATCATCCCCAAATCGCCCTTGGCCGTGAGGTTGTTTAAGCTGTCCTCAACTCCCTAGTAAACAGGAAGACAAGAACGCTCCAGGCTGGAGTTCCACGCTCTCCCAAGGAAGCAAAGCCGGGGAAATTACGTTCACCTCCGTAGTAAAACTTCGTAAACTTTTGCCCCTCTGGGCCAGGCATCTCTTCTACGGGCTTCGATCTCAATAGAGCAACAGGTACAGAGCGGGGAAGACAGCTACAGTCAACCGGGCAAGGACCAAGGGCCTCGCATTGCTGCCTGCAATTAAAGCTGCACCGCACCATTTAAGTTAAATTCCTCCACAAGAAAGAAACTGGAGAGGCGCAAGGAACAACCCCAAAGTACACACACTTCGTATGGGTTTGTGACCCACACGTTCACGGGTCCGGAGGACGTCCGCTCCTGGGAGCAACTTCTCCACGGAGGCCTGTGCCAGTCGTGGTTATGGTTAATACTACATCCCCGGTCCTGCCCGGTTGCTCCTGAACCTGCAGCCCGGTGACCTTTTCCTCCCGAATCGCGGGAGAGGTTGCACCGCCCAAGGTCTGAGGCGTGTATGTGGCCGGCGGGCACCGCCTGCACCTCCGCAGTGGCCACACAGCGCCCACTTGCACTGACGGGGCAGCCTCAGCGCCACGACCCAACCGCCAGCTCCGAGGGGTACAGGTCGCCCGGTCCGAGGCCACCGCAGCCCCGGGGGTTTCGCGCCCGAGGCCGCCCCCCGGGGCCCAACGGCGACTTCCCGGGGCCCAAGGCCTCCTTCGCGAGCTGCGTTCCCCTCGGGCCCGCCCCGCCGCGCTCACCTCTGCCAGGTGCCCTGCAGGCCGCTTGACACTGCCACCACCGCCGCCGCGGGCCAGCCCCTTTGGATCGGCAGCCGCCCGCAGCGCGGAGCCGGAAGCGGGCAGCCGCACGGGCGAGCTGCGCAGGCGCGGCCCCGCCCTCAGGGCGGGACAGAGCGTGTGGCCCGGAAGTGGGCGGGGCCGCACGGGCCGGCGGGGCCTGGTAACTCCGGACTGTGCAGCAGAGGCCGAGGCCAGAAGGGTGGGCGGGGGTCGTTCGCGCGGCAGTGTTGGGGGCGCCGGGCGTGAGCGGGGAGGGTACCTTCGATGAGGGTAAGGGCGGGCCTGCGGGGCTGGGAGCACCTTGGGTGTGTCCTAAGGGAAGATCAGCTGGCTTGGGGGAGTCTTAGGGTCCAACAGGACCGGATGATCAGCAGGGCTCGGGGCGCCTAGGGAGGATCCTAAGGGGAGAGCAACAGGGTTGGGAGGAGTTTGGGGGACAACGGGGTCCTGGGTGATTAGCGGGCCTGGCGGGGCTCCTGGGGGGAAGGATAGCGAGGTTGGGAGACTCTTGGGGGAAGTCAGGGGTGCCTGGAGGGGAGGGGTCTGCGGGCGCCTGGGGGCAAATCCTGGGTCCAGAGGTCTGAGAGGGGAGGGTACAGGAGATGGAGAGAACAGGTCTGTCACCTGCCAAGGCAGGCAGCATAGATTACAGGAAGCTAGAGTACAATTCTGGGGAAAATGAGTCACATACCTCTCAGGTGGTCCTAGAC
The DNA here is from genome assembly GCF_040802235.1 of Manis javanica. Lineage (NCBI taxonomy): Eukaryota > Metazoa > Chordata > Mammalia > Pholidota > Manidae > Manis > Manis javanica. The sequence continues at coordinate 95,318,322 of NC_133168.1, read as the reverse complement.
CAATATAGGTACCATCAGATGCCCCAAACACATACCAGACCCCCAGCAGGAGCCATTGGATACTTAAAATCAGCTTTCCATTCAGACATCCCACCTAGGTCTGTTCGATACCCCAGAACTATTCAGAATCTGAAAAACATGTCAAATACCTCCAAAGTACCAGATGCCTTGAACTAAGAACCATCAGATAGATACCCCGAAATAGGCCTTCAGATACCCAGAGGCCCCACATGGGAACATTCAGAAACTCCCTCCAAACATACTAGATGCCCCCAATACATATGTTATCAGATGTCCCCAAACAGGTATCCAGAGTCTGAAACACATGCCAGACACCCCCATACAGGTGTTCATAGACACTTGTAGACATGCCAGATGCCTCCCCCAGTGCTAGCACCCCTTCAGGTGCCATCAGACATCCTAGCCCCGAGGCTGCTTGTCCAATCTAGGTCCCCCACAGGTGGGGCAGTTGGACAGTAACCAGGAGAGAAGTCAAGCATCTCTCATCCAAGGTTCAAACTGGTCAGCCAGGCTAAGATCTCCCCAAACCAAACTCACTTCAAATGCCCACAACCTGTGGTGGAGAGCCCTCAGTTCAGAAACTGGGTGGCCGAGTCCCCAGGTGACCTGCTTTCAGTTTTCTGGTCGAGAGAAGGAACACGTCCAGGGAACCCAAGTTTCCAGAAGTGCAAGGGAAAGAAGTCCACCTGAAACCCCACCCCAACGGAGGTCAAAAGCTCCGGCACAGGTATTTTGGAGGTCTCAATGGATCAGTGCATGTTCCTCTCTGAACTGCTCTGACTTTTGGACTTTATTGTAAAAGCAATTGGGAGCCACTGAAGATTTTAAGCAGGAAGAGCGGTGCGATCCCTGGTTATAGAAATCTTTGGGTTGACACAGTTCCCTCCTAAATGCAGAAACCAACTATTTCAAAGAGCCTGGCAAGAGGGAAAGGTGTATCTTGCCTTTCTTTTATCCATCAAACCATTCTGCATTTCTTGAGGCCTTATCATGGGCTAAGGAGACACAGGGAGCTTGAGCCTATCGCATTTCTCAGTCTTGTGGCTTGTATGGGGCTGTCCTGTGCATCCAAGGATGTTAAACAGATTCTCTGGTCTCTATCCATAGAAGCCAGTAGTAGGACCAAAATTGTCTCCAGACATTGCCAAGTGACCCTTGTGAGGCAAAATGGCTCTTGGCTGACGGCAACTAGCCTAAGAGACTGGCACTGATATTGCCTGCTCCAGGCTTCCTGGGGAGGTAGACCTGCACTTTGTCCTAAAGGCTGAGTAAGGGTCAGGTGGCCAAGGGAATTCCAGAAACAGTGCTGGATGAGCAGGGCTCAGGTGAAGTGCTTGGGCCAGCGAGTCTGGGTGGCGAAGTAGTGGGAGAGAAGAGTGGAGGGGTAGGCGGGGTCAGATCATGAAGGGCCCCAAAGGTCAAGTCCAGGAACAGGATTGCCAGGAATGGCATTCTGTCAGCGGGGCTGGTCCCTGGGACAATATCTCAGCTAGTTAACTGGGAGACCCACCTTTCATAATTACCTGGAGCGTGACTCATTCCCTGTTCTATTTACTGTCGGGCTCTTTCCTCTAGGGGACAGAAAGTACCATCTGGCTTTGAATACCTCTGATGGTAGGTTGACTTTCAGCAAGTTATACAGGGAGGCGCCTGCTCTCAGCCTGTTGGGAGTGAGACACAGCCACTGTGGCCCCACGGGCCTCCTCAGGCAGGGGTGGGGGCTGTGGTCAAAGCCCAGCATTAGGGTCTGTTGTTTAGATGCTAGCTTTGCCTCAACAAAACTACCATTGCTCAAACATACCAGATGCTAAATGCTACCCACATCATTTCTTTTACACAGACTCAAATCTTGGTGTTCTTGGTCTTTAAGGGTTGTTCTGAAAATCAAGCGTGTCCAGGAAGTAAAGCTTGATTCTCACCATCCTGACCCAACGAATCAAGTAGGGAAAGAAACAGCTAGGAACCTGGCAGATGTTACCTTAACCAGGTGATAAGGTTAACATCCTCAGGGATGCCGCATCCACAACACTGCGCTCCTGCAGGGCTGAGTCAAGAAGGTTCCTAAAACCCACAGTGCTTGTCTAACTAAGAAAACATCAGACAAACCCAGATTGGGGGACACCATAGACAACACGTGATGGTCAAGGTCATGAACAATGAGGACAAACTGAGAAACTCTCACAGAGCAAAGAGTGGGGGATGATCAGAGATAATGCAGTATCCTGAGTTGGATCCTGAAAGACAAAGAACTAAAAAAAAAAATGGGGAAAGCAATAAAATCTGGAGTTTGGTTAATAATATTATACCAGTGTTGGTTCCTGAGTCGTGATGGATGTTCTGCGCTCATGTAAGGTGCTAACATGACGGGAACCTAAATGAAAGGTGTAAGGGGACCCCGTCTGCTCTCTGCACTTGTCCATAAATCTAAAATTAAAAGTTGAGGGAAGGAAAGGGGTCCCCAACTCCTCTGGAGTGCCAGGAGGAGTTAGTCTGGTGCTTAGAGCTCTGGGAGAGTTGTAGCCTCTGGGTTCAGGTATCATGCCAAATGCAGTGCCATATTCCAGCCCTTAACCTGTGGCAACCTGACGCTATGTTTGGGTAGACAGCGTCGGAACTGAGTTGCCTTGGACACCCAGCTGGTGTCTGAGAATGACTCGGCGGCGGGGGTTGGGGGGCACAAATCCACACATTGGAATTAATCTCAGAATCTTTCCTGAATCCTGCTTGCCGCACTGTACCGCTTGAATTCTCTGCTACATACTGTGCACACAACCTTTTCTAGAAGGCATTTGCCGGTGCCTGGCTCCCCATTTCCTCCAAAGCGGGGGAGGGGGGGCTCGTTTGCAAAAAGGCAAACTTTTAAATCCCAGGAAATGACTGGAACCATCTCCCAAGAAAGCCTCAAACTCAGGACTCTTTCCTGAGCAGAGACCCTTCCTGTCATTCCCCGGAGGGCCTTGGGAGGTAGGGTGCTGCCTGGCAGAAGGTGAGGTGTGAGCAAACGGTCCCTGCCTTTAGGGACCTGGTGCTCCCCAGGTTTCTGCGGTCACCTACGCTTGGCAAGGATGAAACGGGATGAGGACGCAAAGAGCAAAGGAGGTTAGCGAACAAATTAGAGGGAGTGAAGGGAAGTGGCCACCATCCGGGAGGGCGGGCTGGGCCACTGGACTTACCAGGGCTCAGAAAGGGCTGGCCACACAGTGGGCAGCTGGAGTGGTCGAAGAGGGTCCCCTGAGCCAGCTGGTGCCCGTTGATACATTCCTTCCTCTCTCGGGGATCCTGAGCCTGGTCCTTTAGAAGCACTGGGCACTTCCCCTGTGGGGGGACAGAAGGAGGCCTTAGAATGCCCTGTGCGTCCAAGCCGCTTTGAATCAAGGCTCTAGGGCCAGGGGCACCCTGACAACCTGGAGAAGGCAGGGGGTGGGGAGTGTCCCCCAGCCTGGCCCCCTGACCTTCTCTTTCTGCCTGGTGACTCGACTGCGGAGGGAGCTCAGTCTTCGCTTCACCCTGGTGCTCTTATTTCTCTTCTCGATCTTGGCGGCGCCGTCTTCGCTCCTAAGGCGGTGGGGGGAGATGGATGAGGAGGGGGCGGTGGGCCCTGAGGGCCGTGCGGAGCCAGTTCTGCAGGTCCTTCCTGGAATCCATCTCCCTGGGGCCTCCTTATCCTATTTCACCCCTTCAGTGACTCCTGACTCTTCCTTCCTTCTCTCACTCACTTATCACTCAACAGACATTCACAGATGTTTGCAAAGTTTTAGGAACCTCAGGGACTGGGTTTGCAGAGGGCAATGCGACAGGGTTTCAACATGGCCCCTTGATGGCCATCTTCGCTCTGCCCGTCTCGGCCCCTTCCTCTGACTCACCCCCCCACCCCCCCGTGTGCACCCAGTCTACAGACCGTGCCCATTCTTCCGGAGGGATATCTCTCAAAACCAGCTGCTCTCTTCCCCTGCAACATTCCAGCCGGGATCACAGGCACGCCTCTCCTGGATTACTGGCACATCCTCATTTAATAAATACTTATTAAGTGAGCTGCAAACCAACCCAGCCCCTGCAGAATCTATTCCCCGGAGGCCGATTCCACACCTCCAGTCTCCCTGGCTTCTGCTGACTTCCCTCACTTTCCCTCCTCCCAGCTCTGCCCTGACGCCATTCTCTAGGCCTTGCAATTACCCGCCGAAGGCACCTTTTTCCTTCTCCCATCTCTGTGTATTGGCAAACTCCTACTCTCCCGTTGGAACCCAGCTCGAGCTGTCACCTCCTCCAGGAAGCCTTCCTCTGCCCTCCCAGGGTACAGGAGGAGGCTCCCTCCCATGCCATCACCTCCACCATTGGCCTGATGGTTCCAGCTAGACGGTGGGGGCCCCAGCTCCTGCCCACAGCTTGGGGCCTAGCACAGAGGACCACCAGTGAATGCTTGTGCCAATCCAGTGCCACCCCTGCCCCCCAAGTGCCCGTCTGTGGTGTCTCTGTGTACTTACTCTGACAGAAACTCAAACCAGGTGAGGTTTGAGTGGCCTCCTCCAGGGCTGACCGACAAGCGAGCCCTCTGTCGGGCCCTGAAGGAGCAGAAGGGACAGACACCTGGGTCAGCAGCTCCCCCCAGCTGCTCGTCTCCGGTCTTTCTCCCCCAGGTTTCTGAGGACAGGTGTGCACCAGGTGCCGCAACTGAGAGCCGCGCCCCCGCCCTGCACACGTGGGCTCCGAGATGTGGTTATTGGAGCTGGTTTTCCAGCAGAGGGCAGTAATGAGTTTCAGGCAAACAAAATCAGTCAGGAAGATTTTCTAGCAGACGGTAGGTAGGTAGTATCTTGGGAAAGAGGCATCTTTTCTCATGTGTACAAAGGTACCCCAAAGGCTAGAGGCAGCTTGCTTCTCCCCCACTCACGTTCCTCACCTGCCCACTCCCACCCCTGTCCTCCTACCTGTTCTCCCAACTTCTCCCCCTGGCCTGCCCATACCTGTCCTCTCCCATACCTGTCCTCTCCCATACCTGTCCCCCACACCGGCCACTCCTCTGCCTGTCTGAGTATGTTTTTCCCCGTGCTTGCCCCCCACATCTGTCTCCCCACCCCCATTCCCTCCCACCTGTCTCCCCACTCACCCATGGTACTGTCGAAGTTCTTGGAGCACCTGGTGGACCATCAGCCTAGCGGGTGGCGGATAAATGCGGCCCCCAGTTGCCCCAGATTAGACATTCTTGCCAGGATGAGCTGTGATTGCCCGACTCTAACTGGGAGCCCCCACCCGTCTCCTAGTGCTATGTCCAGAACCTTTCTGGGGTGCCTGGGTCTCTCCCCTGGAGAAGGGTGGTAAGGAAGAGAAGACCAAGGGGGGACTGAGAGGGACCCTCCTTGACCCCTTAGCTGTCCACTTGGGCCCCACCCCCACCACGGGGCAGGCACTCACACGTGGTCCGGCTCCACGTGGTCCGGCTCCATGCACTCCAGCACTGGCGGCTCCAGGCCTGGAAGCATCCCCCACCCCAGGAGGCACAGGCGTGAGGGGGCTCTGGTGCAGTACCAGCCCTGCATGCCTCCACCCCCCTCCCTACCCCTCCAGACCTGGAGACGGTCCAGATGGGACTTGCCATTCTCGGGGTGCAGAGGCCCAGAGAGGGCAGAGAGCCAGGGTCAGAGGTGACCCCAGCATGCCACGATCGCTTACAATATGCTAAGTGCTTTGCACGTGTGCACCCAGTAAACCTCCAAGTGGCCCTAAGGACATGGTCCTATCCTTGAGGAGAGAGCCACAGAGGCTCCGAGACTTGCTCGAAAGTGGCAGGTTGGGGTTTAGAATTCAAGTCTGTCTGATACCAGAGACACAAGCTCCTAGGATAGAGATTCTGAGACAAAGAGGGAGGTAGAGACACAAAGAGAGAGAGAGCCCTAGGAGGCCAAGGTCAATGCGATGTGCTGACTCTTCTGGCTCGAGGTCCCTGGGGGAATGTGGGGGAGATGCTGAGGCGCCTCCCCCTGCCCCCCAGGACCCCAGGCATTCTGCCTGGTTCCTTCCCAGGGCACCCTAAGCCCCCTCTACCATAGGCCTTTCCCGTCTCAGGCCCAGCCGGGGCCCCATCCAGGACACCCGCTTCCCTCCCTGGTTTGAATGAGGGAACCCCCCCAGGCAGGGTTACCTTGAACAGCTGGAGTGGGCACCTCCAGAGCCCGAGACATTTCCGGGGAGCTGCTCGCATCAAAGGACACGGGCACCGACTGTGACCTCACTCTTCTCATGGGGCTGTCACATTCCTGAGGGAAATAAGCATCTCGCTAAGCTGGGGAGGCAGCGGGAGCTGCAGGCAGGGCCCCCGGATGGAGGGTCCCCAGCCCATGCCTCCAACCGCAGGCAGAAGCTGCCTGCAGCCACAGGGCACGGGAATAGGGATGGATCTCCACAGCAGCAGAGGGCTGGAGCCGTCCATACCCCAACCCCAGCCGCAGGCTGCAGGCCTGGCTGAGGACCCTCTCCCTCCAGCTGTGGGCTGGAGCCCCAGAACTCTGGGCTATTGATTCCAGCTTGTCCAGAATTTCCCTCCAGGTCAGGTCATGGCAGAGATGCCACAGGCACAGCCCTGAGCATGGCTTCTCCAGTGTCCTCCCCAAATGCAGACTCCAGTCAGAGGGGGGCTGCCTTCCGACTGCAAAGGTGCAAGACACGCCCCTGCGCACCAGCCCATGGGCTGCATTGTGGTCAAGGAGCCCCTAGTACGGAGCCCACCCCAGTGAAGAGCTCCCAGGCCTGGGCTGCAATCTCAGGACCCAGGGAATCCCCAATCACAGGTTACCCTACAGACAATCCCGCAGTGGTAGGTCAAGCCCACCAGCTGTGGGTAGGGTGCGCCTTTCCACCCACAGCAGTGCTGGCTCCTGGGCCCAGATGTGTGTTATTACCAGAGGCGGCAGCAGAGGCAGCAGCAGGTCGCACCCACCTTGCCTGGGGGCTCTGCTGGGCTCCCACCCCCGGACACACACTCTTGAGTCCAGGTTTGCAGACCCTCTCCAGGCAGGTTCAGAGCAAGGCTAGCCAGGGTCCGAGGGAGACAGGGTCCCTCATCCACGGCCGAGGCATCGAGGCTGAGCCTGGTGGAGGACAGGAGGAAGTCGGGGCTTCAGTGGGTCTCTTTTGCATCCTGCAGCCGCCACGCCATCTCCGGCATCCATAGGCTGGGTGGTGGGGGCGGGGGACCTGCAGGTGATCCTTCAGGGAAGCGAGGAGGCGGGACACAGTGAGGTGTCCAGGTCTCCTTATATCAGAGAGACAGTGGGGGGTCTGGTTGGGGGATTTGCTGGGCTACATATGCATTGAAGATACATTTTTGTACAGACTGGACTACTATGTGGGGTGACTTGGGAGGGCTTGAGGGAGACAGGTGGGGGTGACTAAGCACCCCTCCCACTGTTTGGGGCTACCGCAGTGCTGCATGTAGAGTCGAGCACACAAGCGTATTTTAATCACAAGTGCATCTGTGGCTTTGTGCACATGCGTGCTAACAGTGTGCAAATCACATGTTTAGGCTTATGTACACGGGTTAGAGCAGAGTGAGTGCGCAAGTCTGCAGGCTGAGTGTGGCCGTGTACACCAGGTGTGTGCACACAAGCATTCACGCTTGTGATCGTGTGTGCCTGCAGTGAGTACACGCGGTCTTCACTCTGGGTTTGTGTGTGCCCATCTGGTGTGCAATTGCACACGGCCCATGCACACAGATTTGCATGCATACACAGGCTCTGTGTGTGGGCATGGGTGCGTGTCTTGGGAGCGTGCCCTGTGGGCCCCCTGACAGTGCAGACACCCCTGATACAGCTTGCAGTGGGCAGGCCTGCCCTGCTTGGGAGTGTCACAGGAGGCAGCATTTTGGGGGGGGTGACCTGACCTCTGCCAGCTCTCTGAGCAGCTCCGTGACCTTTCCCAGCTGCGTCTCCGCGGCAGGCCCTGGGACGCTGCTGAGCTGGAGAAGCACGAATCTTCGCTGACCTCTTCCCTGGGGGGGCTGCTGTCCCTGCCCTCCCCAGGCTGGCTGTGGGGAAAGGTCCCGAGGCCCAGGTCCTGGAGATATTCACTGTCCTGAAGGGCCCCCAGATCCAGGCTGAGGTCCTCTGTGCTCTTGCTGAGCTGGCCTGGAAAACCATCCTCCTGTGGACCAGTGGGAAGAAGAGGGCATTGGCCGTGGGCAGCAGATGCCCCCAGCACCCCGACCCTGCCCAAGCCCTTCCCATCTAACCTGGTCTCAGTGCCCTTCTCACGGCAGGTGGGGTGGAATGGGGGCCAGTCCCCCAGGAGTCTGTCCAACCCGGGCCTGCAAGTCTCATCCTGAAACAGGGACTGGAAGTCTATGCTTCCAGACCTCACTGGACCTCCTTTGCTGACTCTGACCAGGCATACACGACGTCTGCCCTGAGCTTGTCTTAAAACCCACGTCAGACCACGCCTTCCAACACAGTTTGTAGGAGCGCTGCCCAGAGGTAAGTTATCCTCGATGCCGGCAGAATCTCAGGCAGTTTTGGGACTCCTAGTCAGCTTTGGGCACTCCTCATGGGTGTCCTGCACCCTAAGGTTCCCTTCCAGGCCAGGACGAGGGGGAGGCAGGTGAAGCACTCAGCTCAGGCACAGAATGGAAGGGGGTGCCCCAAAACTCAGGAATCAAGAGAAATAATAATTCAAGGCACTATTAAAAAAATGCATTCAAAAGTAATGCAAACAATTCCACAAGGGACACATTACCCAAATGTCCAACGATGACAATATTGGACCCTGTCCTCACCTTGCCCACTTCCCCTTACTCCCAGAGTCTGGCACATCTGAGCTCCTCTGGTCTTGCCATACCTTCCCCGCCTCAACCCACAGAAGCCTGAGCAACTCATCGTGTACAAAAGGCCCCCTGGGTCCGTCACCTCCTGCTTCTGGCTGCTCTGCGGCCTTACGTTCCCACCCGTGAGGCAGCCCTGTGTGTTGCTAGCCCACTTTCCAGATCAGGAGACTGAAACTCAAGGAGGAAAAAGGACGCACCCTGGGCTACGCAGTCAGTCAGTGGCCGAGCCAGATTCAACTCAAGTCGGCCTGGATCCTAGCTCTATGCTCTTTTCTTTACTCTCTCCTATTTCTTTTTCCTCTGCTTCCTTCCCCCTCCCAGTTATTCTATTTGCCTTTTTTTTGTTTATTTTTCTTAGCCAGGACACTTGCCTTTTCCTCTTTGGAAAATCTCTTCTCCTAGCCCACTAGAGTTGGGCTGGTGAACTCCTATTCATCCTTCAAAACCCAGCATGGGCATACCCTCCAGGTTGCCTTCCTCATCCTTGAGGCTAGGTAAGGTGTCCTTCCTCTGGGATGAGGAAGAAAGAGCTTTACAGGGTCTGGCTTTTTCCCTGACCTCACTTATTTGCAGCTCCACAGTTTTGACCCCTTCCTTCTCTGTACTGTGTTGAAATATATGCAACATAAAAGTTACCATTTTAACGATTTTTAAGTGAACAATTCTGTGGCTCTAAGTACAGTCACACACCACCATCCATCTCCAGAACTGCTATTATGGTCCCCCAAAGCAGGTCTGTCTCCATCAAACGCTAACTCCCCCTTCTCACCTCCTCCAGCTCCTGGTAACCTCTAATCTACTGTCTGTCCCCATGACCTTGCCTATTCTAGGGACCTCAGAGAAGTGGAATCGTAGAAGATTTGTCCTTTTGTGTCTGGTTTATTTCACTTAGCATAATGTTTTCAAGTTCATCTGTATTCTAGCAGGATCAGAATTTCATTCCTTTTTAAGGCTGCGTAACATTTCACCGTATGAACTGATCACAGTGTATGCACGTAAACACAATCACATTTTGTTTATCCATTTATCCATTGATGGACACTTGGGTTGCTTCTACCCTTTAGCTATTGTGAATCAGGCTGCTAGGGACATAGGTGTGCAAATATCTCTTCAAACCCCTGCTTGCAATTCTTTTGGGTAAATACCCAGAAATGACATTGCTGAATCATATGGGAATTCCATGCTTGACTTTTCAAGAACCGCCCTATTATTTTCCACGGCCTCCCTTCTTGAATCTCTCTCTTGTGCCAGTTGATCTTGTTTACCTCCCACCCTTCCTGGCTGTTCCTTCTCTGCCTCGACCTCCTCCCTGTCCCTTATACACCAGGGTCTGTCTTCAGTCTCTGTGGAAACATCCACACCTCTGTGCTGGCTGGCTCAGGTTCACCTAGCTTGTCTTGTGACTTGGGTGGCAGCCTCCTTTTGAATCTCCCCTTTCCCCCAGATCGCTCCAGTCCCATTCCCTGGTGCCTGGACAATGTCTACTGACTCCCGTCTCCTCGGCCACTGCCTGAAAGGTTTCCTGTGTCTCTGGTCTTCATCCTCCTGTAAATATAAACACGTCAGGACAGCCTCTTGGCCTAGACTGGGCACCCCTTCCCTCTCCCGCATTTGGCCTCCCTCATTGGAGGCAGAAGGGGGCACTGGGCCAAAGCTGGGGGTCAGGAGGGTGGGTGGGCAGCTGTGGCACAGCCTGTCAGCTCTCAGCAGCAGGTACATTGGTAGTGGGGGGGGGAACAGGGGGCTCACCCTTGGCATGGGAACTTGTACCTTTCCACCAACATTTCTGGGGTGAGAAAAGGCGGCAGCCAGCCCTTTCCAGGCATCTGACTAAACATTGTACACTGGCCCTGAGACCCAGAGGGTGTGCAGTAAATCCAGGCTGCTGCTCCCCGGACCCTGGGGGGCCTTGGGGGTTGAGTTCCCCCAGTCGGCCCCAGAGACGAGATGTCCCAGGAAATTCCCACTCTGCAGAAGGGCTTCCTGTGGGCACATTTAGCTGGTAAATGGACAAACTTAAAAAAAATGTAAATAGTTATTTATCTTGTATATTAGGAAAATAGGGCACCCCTGAGCAACTTCAAGTCTATTGATTCTCTGGTTCCAGTTCATCATGTGAATAAGGGAATTAGTTTCAAACAAAATAGCAAACAAATAATATGAGCCAAAGATTCTAGAGTAGCTTGAAAGGTACAAAGACCTTAGTAGGGCTTGGCATCCCTGGTTTGGCTTTTATTAGCTCAGGGTGACCTCGGGTAAGTTCCTAACTCTCTCTGGGGCTCAGTTTTCTCGTCTCTGAAGTGGGCATGATGCCGCCTTCTAGTGAGTTTGCTGTGAAATGAATGGTGCTCGCACATTGCAAGCCCTCGATCAATAGAAGCAAATAATCTGGTGGTGGTTGTTTTTATGTTTCAAAGTCAGGGCCCTTTCTTTGAGGTAGCTGATGAGTGCACCAAACAGTCACACAGACCATCCCTGGCCCTCCTGGAGCTAATTGGTGAAGACTGACTGTTAACCCGAGCAATTATAATCAAATATGATAGAATGTTCCAGAAAGCAGGCTGTTTGGGGGGACAGGAATTCTGGATTAGAATTTTACTCACAAAATCCCTTTTTTAAAAAAGTACAAAAACTCAGGGTAATCGTTGGTGTGGAAGACGTACTAAGTGCAATTCAGTTAGGAAAAGTCTCACTAAATGAAAATAACAACAAAAAATAAATCTTGAGGGGCTTCCTGGAGGAAGTGACAACATTGAAGCCCAGCAGAATAAGTAGGAGTTGGCTAGGCAGATGCTGCCGGTGAAGTCATTCCAGGCATCAAAAGAATTCAGAAGCCTACAGGCTGGACAGCTCATGGTGCCTGCCAACGACCAATGGGCAGGAGTTTCTTAGGGCTGGAGGTGTAGAGGGAGCAGGGAATGGGGCTGGATCCCTGCTAGGCCAAGAAAGGATTTCACCTCTCAGTTCTAAACAGTGGTGTTAGCGAGGCTGGGGGGCCGTGATTTGCCTTCAGGAAGATTATGCAAGATGCAGAGCAGACATGGCCTCGAAAGGGAGCGAGATGAAGGCTGGGGTCGAAGCAAGGACACCTATGCCAGTCACCGGTGTGAGCGGTTATGGTGGCCTCCACCAGGGCGGCAGAGAGCAGGGGAGAGATGTGGACTGAATCGAGGGCCGGACAGGTGCATTGTTCACGGGGCTCAGTGACAGAGCAGGAGGGAAGGGGCGAGGACGATGCCTTCAGTGGCCTCCAGCCCTAGTGACCAAGTGGATGCGTGTGACATGGATACAGGCAGACGGGCTTATTGGTGGTGGTGGGAGTACAGCCTCACCACACACTCCCAGGACTCCCTGCCGCCCCAGGCACCGAGCTCCGCATCTGCACAACTGCCTTCAGCCCATGGTTCCTACTCAAAGAGGCCCAGAGCCCTGGAAGGACACAGAACTTAACTTAAGTCCTGGTCCTGTCTTCATGTACCCTGGACCCTCCCTGACACTTGGGCCAATTCTTGTCTTGCTTGAGCCCCTGTGTTCTCTTCTATAGAATGACAAAGCTGGATACACAGAGTGCCTTATACGGTTTTAGTGTAACAGGCCCTCCTTTCTTAGTGTGGTGGGCAGTGTAGGATGCCACCCAGACACCCCTTCAGTGAGGACGTACTGCCCCAGGTGTTGGGGCGGCAGTGTCAGTGGATGGCTGTCAGCCGTCAGTCCCGTTCCAGGGAGTTATACTCCTTCCTGGGCAGCCTGTGGGCCAGGACTGATTGATATGGGGATATCACTTCTTGGCCATCTCAGCCTGATTTGGGTCCACTCCACAGGGCTGCTCTAGCTCAGAGCTCCCCATGGGAGCCTTTTCTTTCCTTTTCATCCATCTATCTACCCACCCACCTAACCACCCTTCCATCTATCCACCCATCCACACATCCATCCACCCATCCACCCATCCAGCCACCCATCCACCCATCCACCATCCATCCATCCATCCATCCATCCATCCATCCATCCACCCACCCACCCACCCACCCATCCATCCATCCATCCATCCATCCATCCATCCACTCATCCATCCATCCACCCATCCATCCACCCATCCATCCATCATCCATCCATCCATCCACTCATCCACCCATCCATCCACCCATCCATCCATCCACCCATCCATCCACCCATCCATCCATCCACCCATCCATCCATCCATCCATCCATCCATCCATCCATCCATCCGTTCGTCCATCCATCCATCCACCATCCATCCATCTATCCATCCGTCCATCCATCCATCCGTCCACCCACCCATCCATCCGCCCGTCCACCCACCCGTCTGTCCACCGGTCCGTCCGTCCGTCCATCTGTCCGTCCGTCCACCCACCCGTCCGTCAGCCCATCCACCCACCCACCTGTCCACCCATCCACCCACCCACCCGTCCATCCACCCACCCACCCGCCCATCCATCCACCCTTCCATCCATCCATCCACCCTTCCATCTATCTAACCTTCCCTTTCTTTCCTCCCTTCCTTCCTTCCACCCCCCACCCCCTCTACTCACTCCTCCATCCTCCTCCTTGTTCCAGAAAGGATTCCAGTTTCCTCATCTGTAAAGTGGGATAACAACTACCTGGCCGAGTCTCAATGAGGGTGCAGTGATATAATACACACAAGGTGCTTGGTGAAATGCAGGTGCTAAACAAAGTGTACTTGCTGTCACTGGTGTCCTCAGCTCCTGCCTGTCTCAACAGTCAGACACCTGCCTGCTCATCCTCCACGGTGAAGAAGAAGTCTGGATGCCCAGGCCTCCAGGGGCCGCTGCTGCTCTTGGGGGCTGCGGCTGCAGCTCCGGAGTCAAAGGGCTGGACACACGGCTTGGGCTCAGAGCCTGCAGAGGAAGCAGGGACACGGTGTCAAGGCTAAGATGGGAGGGCTGGGGAGCGAGGGCATGAGTTTTGCATCTGCTGTTCTCTCCCTGGGCCTCAGTTTCCTCATCTAGTAAGTGGGGGAAGGGGCAGAGGACCATGATTTGAACAATCGTCAAGCCAACGTGCATACCATCACCTCCCCATCCTGAGCCTATGCAGACATTTGTGTTCAACTGTCCTGGTGAGCCACCTGTCCCCTCAGGTTCTTCCCAGGGTACCATTTCTGGCCTCTGTCTCCAGCTGATCTGAGTTGGCTCTTGGGATTATATTCATTTGTCATGCCTGCTCTAATGAAAAACCCTCATTTGACAGAAGGGTCCTTAAGACCAAATGCGAGAACCCAGTGCCTATCTTGGAAGGGTTCCTAAGGATGGAACATCAGCTGCCTCTGTCCCCACAATGAACTTGGAGTTCCAAGGACATCTGAGTGCTATGGTATAGAGGAGAAAACAAGGGCTTTGGGGTCAACTAGACTCGTCTTTGCCTGGATTGCCGCTAATGGTTGCACATCTTTGGGGAAGGCACCCCTCCGAGGCTCGGTTTCCTCACATGGAAGGTGGGTGTGACAATGTCCACCTTTCAGGGGTCTGCTGAGGATGACAGGGCCCCACGTGTGTGTAGCATAATCCTGGGGTACTAGGTCAGTCCTGGCAATTTTCCTTGCCCTCCATGTCAGGAGGATGCCCTGGCTGGATCTCGGGTTCTGGACTCAGCTGCTTGCTGGGGGAGGAGCGGGTGCCCCCTTCCCTCTCCTTACATTGCTGCCAGAGCCTGTCGCCCCTGCCTTTCTGAGTCCCGAGGAGGCTCCCTGCTGCCTGCAGGTAGCAGGTCCAACCTCTTGGGCTAGCCACTGACGTCCACCAGGACCTGCCTTCTGTGCTTCCTCCCTGCAGGACTTGCTGCCTGAGATCCCCTGGTATCTCACTAAGACCTCACCCTTTCCCTCCAGAAATCTCCATCTGCTCCCCGCCTATAGCTCCAAGAAAGGAGCTGTATTTCATCTCACTGCATTGCCTTGACATCTGGACTCACTTCACATAGGATCCAGGGAGGGACTATGCATGGTAAGAACAATGATGCTTCAAGTGGGGCAGAGATGGGGATGGGTGGCAGGTGGCAGATGCCTTCGGAAAGTGCTGAGTTAAGTCCCTGTTCACTGCATAGCCTGGGTTGATTCCATGTCCTGGTTTGCTGGGGACAGTCCTCATTAATGCTACTGAGCCAGGGCAACTATGAAGCAGACCCCCTTTCATCCTCCAAAGGGTCTGGGTTGGATGATGCATTTCGTGGTCACCTTGCCTGTACAATTGTTGCTGGCAGAGGGGAAGGGCTGACAATGTCCCTTTCTATCCTAGCGCGGAAGGAGCAGAGAGAGGTGGGTAGCACGCGCTGTCAGTGCCCACTCACCTTCCCTCTCCCCGGACCTGACCTGCGTACCTATAAACATTGCCCCCAAGTTGGCAGGACCTGAAACTCACAGAATTTGGAGGTGCCTTCTTGTAGAAAAAGAATACAAACTGCCAGGGCCTCAGGGAGGTAGGAAGAACAGGAGAAAGTTGCCAATGCAGAAATAGACACATTTTATAAATAGATGAACAGAAAGGGGTTAAGTGGGCACATGCACATGGGGAAAACTACAAGAAGACTGGGAAACTGTGGCAGTCCCTCAGAAAGATCATAGAGTTATCAAATGACCCAGCAATTCTGCTCTGAGGTAAATGCCCAAGAGAAATGAAAACATACACTCACCCAAAAACTTGTACGTAACTGTTCAGAGCAGCATTACTCATAAGAGCCAAAACGTGGAAACAGCCCAAATGTCCATTGGATGGATACACAAAATGTATCATCCACACAATGGAATATTATTCAGCCATAAGAAGGAATGAAGTTCTGACACTCGCTACAGCATGCATGAACCTTGAAATTATTACAAGCAAAGAAACCGGTCAACACGGACCACCTGCTACGTGATTCCATTTCTATAATGTCCAAAATAAGTTAATCTATGGGGACAGAAAGTAGATTACTGGTTGCTTTAGGGCTGACAGGGGTGACAGGCTCTGGCAGCAATGCTTTAGTGGTAGCTAAAGGGCACAGGGTTCTTTTTGGGTAATGAAAACGTTCTAAAGTTGACTGTGGGGATGGTTGCTTAATGCTGTGAATACACTAAAAACCATTGACTTGTACATGTTAAATGTGTGGATTGTGTGGTGTGCAATTTATATCTCAATGAAGTTGTTGCCAAAAGAAATTGCTGGGGGCCCCTGCAGAGCTGTGACTGGGCAGGGCGCACAGGGCTTTAGGTCCGCTGGGTTCAAGGGAATGAGTCTTTGATGCTCCTGCGTGGCAATGCTGTGGTTTCTGACAGTACTCCTTTCCCAGTTACCTACCCTCCCAGGCTGGTGGAGGGGCTCTGTCTGTTGCCTGTTCAGCCTTGTATCTCCTGCCTTCCCCTCCCTGAAGCCGAGGTGGCATCTATGACTCAGGGAAACGTTGCAATAAAACAAGCAGGCGGTGAAGGAGGAGAAAAGCCAGATGGGATGTGTCGGGAGGCTGATGGGAACCTGGGAGGGGAGAAGGAGCCGTCTGGAGGGGCAGTCCTGTCCCTCGGCCAAGTTGCCCAAGATCCCTGGGAAAGGCTGCAGGGTCTGTCTGCTTTACTGGGCATGGGTCTCATGGAGGCCTGAGACCTCCCAGCTTGCAGAGGCCAAAGGCAGAAATTCAACCCTGCATCTGTGAACCCTGCAGGTCTGGGCTCCAAAGGCAAGGGTGGAAGGCTGGGCTGAGTTTTGTCCTTCTTTGGAAGTGTCAGATCCAGGAACAGGCTGAGGCTTGACCCTGGTGACAGAATCAACTGTGATCCTGGTGTCACATGTTCAGCCCCAATCTTGGTGTCACAGACTGAGCCCTGATCCCGGTGTCACAGATGAAGCCCTGACCCCAGTGTCACAGCCTGAGCCCTGATCCTAGTATCACAGCCTGAGCCATGATCCCAGTGGCACAGACTGAGCCCTGACCCCGGTGTCACAGACTGAGCCCTGATCCCAGTGTCACAGACTGAGCAGAAGAGAAGCTAGCGACCAAAGGAATCATAAACAATTTAACGAGCCCTTTGCAGTCCATGTACCAGCCATGTGTACTCAGACCAGTGTGGCCTACTCTTTGAGACAAGCGTATGGTATTGGCAGGTGGGGCTGGATTCGGGAAGGCAAGCAAAGCTGAAGACAGGGAGCTTGGGACCCGAGCGAGGTTCCCTGGGGCTGGGCCCCACTGTCCCTTCCTGTTAGTTGCTCCAATGACCCATTCTGGCATTTGGCCATACTTTTTCATTCATTTCTTAATATATAATAAGTGTATATATAACAAATGAATCCCGTGTCTCAGTTTGGTTTCCTGCCTGCCCAGCTTCTCTGCTACAATTCTGTCCATCTTCCATCGACATCTCTCCCCACCCCATCCCCCCCAAATGCCATCTCCTGGATGTAATACACCGCCTCTGGGTACCGATATACCACCTGTCCCAATTATCCATCCATCCATCCATCCACCCGTCCATCCATCTAATCACCCAAGCATCTAAACATCCGACGCTCATCCACTTAACCATCTACCCATCTGTCCGTCCAACCAGCCAGCGGGCCATCTCTCCATCCACATGTCCATGCACCCCCTCCACCTGGGAAGTCCCATTAGGTGCCCAGTCAGCCAGTTGCAGAGCTTAAGAGATGCACAAAAAGGCTCTTCTTCCTAAGCTACCCCAGGGCTAAAGACGGCAAGGACGTTATTAGGCAGTCACCCTCTGCTCCCAGCACCATGATTTTCTTTAAGGAGCTGCCTATCAGCCTGGATTCAGGTCCCAGGCAGCCTCTTCCATCACTGGTCCCTGCAGCACCAGACATAAAAGGGTGTAAGTCACCGCTAGTTCCCACAACTCACTCCCACTGCTCGCCTAAAAATCACAGCCTCAACCTGGCTGGGCAGGGAGACTCACTGGGCAAAGCAGCCAGAAGCAGGTAGAGCTTTCTACGGACTAGGGTCACAGATGGCACCTTGGTGGGCCATAGTTGTGGCACTAATTCTCTGGTATTGCCATCTACTAGTGGATTTTAAAGCCCTCCCCAGGTCCTCTGGCTGCCTACACTGGCAGCTTTATTCACTGGGGGGTCTTGAGACAGAACTGCTGTCAAATCCTGGCTCCTCCAGCAATGTGCTTGCTGTGTGACCTTGAGCAAGTCACTCAACCTCTCTGTTGAACCTCAACACCATGAGGGTTCAACAACTGGCAGCAACTTCCCATTGGTCTTACTTTTCTGTTGTATCTCTGTCCCTAAACCACCCTCTCTCTCTCTCTTACCAGCTTCAGCCTCCAGGTCCCCTGATATTCCTGGCTCCTCCTTGACCCCTGACCTCCCTGACTCCCTGACCCCTACTGGGTGCCTGGCACCCAACAGGCCCTCAACCAGACTTTGTGGATGCACACGCTAATAAATCTTCTCATCGGCCTCTCCACGTGCTACCCGGGCATGCACCATCCCCCCGGGCGAATTGGCTCATGCAGGTGACAGTGGCCAGTAGCTGAGGCTGAGCAGTGTGGTGGCTGGCCTGACTGGGGGTGGGGCAGGCTTGTGCAAAGGTGGGGTGCTCAGGGGGCAAGGACATTCAGGAGTCTTCTACTGTACTGTCCTGTACACCTGTGGCCCCAGACACCATCTGGTTCTCATCAACGTTAAACTTCTCTTGAGATTTAAGAAAAAGTGTGTTCTTTCCACTTTGGGGGAGATAATACAAGGGACTCTCTAGGTCCCACAGAGGTAAACTGAGCCTTGGGATCCCAGGGAGGGGGCTCCAGCCTTTGTGTGTGTGGTGGAGGGAGAGGTTTACCAGAAGCCCCTGGAGTCTCAAACTTCCCTTTTCTGTCTCCCAAAGCCCTTGTCCTGCAGCCACTCTGAGCAAAACAGCTTCAAGAGCCCCCAGGCAGCCGGACGCTGCCCCCAGGCAGTTCCAGGTTGAATTCTCCTCCTGCAGATTTACCTCCTGAGACAAAGTCTTCCCTGAGCCTGGGGTGATGTTTCCTCAAAGACAAGAGGGACCCCGCAGGTCTTTGATGTTCTGCGGGACCCAGGGGCGGAGAGATCAGGGAATTTGGGGCTGGCTCAGGCAAGGCCAGGCCTCAGGCTGAGGAATGGCTCAAGACAGTCCAGGGCACCCTGCCTGGTGGTCGGCGCCTAGTGGCCAGCGCCTGTCCCCTTACCTCTCTTGAAGGCCCAGCGCTTCAGCCACAGCTTGGAGAGGGCTGGCCAGGAGTGGTTGAGGGCCGGGTTAGCCATAGGGGCCCGAGCGTGCGAGAAGGAGGGAGCCGCAGGGAACGAAGCGGGAGGTCAGCTGGGAATCCCTGCCAGGATGGGGCTGCCAGCAGGAGGGGGCGGAGACTGTCCCCAGGGACTGCCAAGTACATCAGCTGATGGGAGCTCGGGGCGGGGCCGGGGGGCTGGGGCTTCTGGCTGGGGGAGCCCAGGCACTCTAGCCTGGGGGAGGCCAGGCCCTTAGCACTCTGTAGGCCTCTTACCCTGGCTGGACACATTCCCAGGAGGAGCTAAAGAGAGCAGTCTAACGGGTGATGACATTGGGGGGGTCCTCAGAAAACAAGCCTAGACTGGGTCCTGAGGTGAGCCTGGGTGTGTGTGAAGGTCTGCGTGTTTTGTACATGTACATGTTAGTGCCTCATTGTCTCTGTTTCTGACAGTGCATTTGTGTGGCAGTGCCTCGAGCATGTTTTTTTAGATCCATATGTGTTTGAGTGCAAGTCTTGAGCGTAGCCTTGTCTACAGTGGGGTGCAAATGAGCATCTAGGCGGGGTTTTCCCCCTGTTTTATTGAGATATACAGTTGACCCTTGAACAACATGGGTCTGAACTGTGCAGGTCCACTCATACACAGATTTAAAAAAATAAACCCTGTGCAGGACTGTAAATGTATTTTCTCTTCCTTACGATTTTCTTCATAAATTTTTTTCTCTAAATTCCTTTATGGTAAGAATACAATATATAATGCATGTAACATACAAAATACGTGTTCATCAACTGTTTCTGTTATTGGTAAGGTCAACAGGAGGCTATTAGTAGTTTTTAGGGAGTCAAAAAGTTATACCGGATTTTCGACTGTGCAGGGGGGGCGGTCAGCGCCCCTAGCCCCTGAGTTGTTCAAAGGTCAAATGCAGTTGACATACAGGTGCTGTGTAAGTTTGAGGTGTGCAGCATTTGATTTGACTTCCATATACTGTGAATTGTTCACCACGGTATTAGTTAACACCAATCGTCTCATGAAGATACAAAAAGAAAAAACGAAAAATGTTTTTTTCCTTGTGATGAGGACGTTTAAGATCTACTCTCTTAGCAACTTCTTGAGTGTATCACATGGCAGTGGTAACTAGTCGCCATGCTGTCCCTTACACCCCAAGTTATGTATCTTGTAACTAGAAGTGTACCGATACCTTTAGAGCAACTTCATCCTCCACCTCCCAACTCCCATCCTCACCTCTGGTAACAAATCTGATCCTTCCCCTCCACCCCGCCCCCACGTGGACTTGGTTTTATTTATTTTTTGAGATTCCACGTGTAAGTGACATTATACAGTATTGCTTTCTCTCTCTGACTTACTCCACGTAGCATAAAGCCCTCAAAATCCATCCATGTTGTTGCAAATGGCAGGATTTCCTTTCTTTTAAATTGCCGAATAATATTATGTAGATGGTTTTAAAAAAAATCTGCGATCCTCTGTGCGTCCGCCCATCCGTATCTGTGCGGCTGGATCTACATGACTCGTTGGCAAGTGGGGAGACCCGTTTCTGGTATCTGTGTGGGGCTTCGGCGTCTGCCTGGGTTTCTGTGTGTGCGTGTGTGTCGGGTATTTGCATCTTTACCACCTTGAGCAGCGCTTGGGGAGGGGGGTGTGCGTGCGCGCGCGCGCGCGCGTGCGTGGCGCCCGTCAGCGCCCGCCGCGGCAGTGCTGCCCCCTGGTGGTGGAACCCTCTTTGTTTGCCTCTTCACTCCCAGTGTCTGAATTTCTGGCTTTGTCCCTTGTCCACCCCTTTCCTCCATCCTCCAAATCCGTTCTGGGACCTGAGAGCCCCAGGCCATGTCCCTGGTGAGATCAAGGCCCTCTTCTTCCTCCCCTCCTGGCCTGTCATCTCTTCTGTCTCCAGAGACCCGTCGGTCTCTTTCCTCAGGGAGTCTGGCCACTGAACGACCTCTGCCTGTTCGCATGGACTTGGCTCCGCAGCCCACGGCAGCCTTGTTTGCATCCCCTCCCAGCCTCCTCGCTCTCTCTCTGGGGCTAAATCCAATGCGCATTTCCAGTTCTGGGCCGTGGGACACGGTGCGAAATCAGCCTCCTGAGGGTGACATCAGAGGCTCTTACCGATGTGACCCCAGCCTAACGCATCACCTCCATCCTCCGCGGCTGCAGCGCACCCTCCAGATGCCGCCCCCCTCCCGGCCGCCCTGGGGCACCAAACCCCGCGGTGCATGACGCCCTCCAGCGGGCGGGGTGGCATGGGGGCCTGGGAGGAAGCAGCCGCTTGGGTGTGCCCTGCACAAACCGCAGCCTTCCTCTGAACCCGCCATGCCTCCTCCCCACCGCTCCCCCAGGCCTCCGGTTGAGTGAGGCTCCCCGCACAGCCGGAGCCAGGCCGCCTCCTCTGGACACTGACATTCTGCTCCAGGGAGGTCTGCGGGGGCCCCTGGAATCTCCAGTTTAATAGTGAAGCGTGCCGGGCGACTCTGCCACAGGGAATCCCCCTGCCCAGCCATCATCCTCCATCCCCTGCCCCATTCAGGCTTTGGTGACAAGGGGCTCCATCCTCTTAGCTTATCTTGTTGTCTGCATCATGGACCCCAGTCCCCGGGGGTCACCTCTTAGGACCACAGACCTTTGCAGAACAAACACGCCAGGCAATAGGTTCCCGCACCCGCCAGGGAAGCAGGCCGGCCAGAAGGTGGAGAGAAACCGTGGATGGTCTGTCTGTCTGCCCACTGAGCTTCCTCCAATGCCCCCCTGCCACCCTCTGTTGGTTCCTTTGTCCCTACCTCCCCGCTGATGGCCACTCACCAGCTGGAGCCCTGTCCTCGCTGCTGCAGGTCCCCAGCCTGGTTATCAGCTCTTGCAGCTCCATGGCGAGCTTCAAGCCACCCAGGGGAACATTGGTGGGCCAGGAACCAGGGTAACAACAGGGTGACCCAACTTAGCCCCAGCTTCCTCTTCCTCAATTGCCCGCTGCCCGCCAGGCGCCTGCCCTGTCCCCAGCCTCGCCAGGGTCTGAGTCCAGCACAGGGCTGGGGTTCTAGAAGCAGAGAGCCCTCCAGCACCGCTCAGCCCTGTGCAGGCAGGTGTTCTGAGGCGGTGGGGTGGGGAACAGGGAGGGGGGAGCCTCAGCACCCTCACCCCCACCCACCAGCTTCCTGTGGAACCAACTGCCGAAGAGGAACGCCCGGGTGCATGGGTGCACAGATAAAGACGCACAGGGACACACAAGTCACGTGTATCCACAGACACTCAGACACACCCACAACCACACACAGGCACACGGGTATGTGCATGGTTCCATGGGCACGTGGGGGCACATGGGGGCACGTGGGTTCCCGTGGCATGCTGGTAACTGTTTAACAGCCACCTCTCTGACCAAAAAAAAAAAGCCCTTATGTAAGTACCATTTGCCGATTCCTGTGGCATAAATACTACCATCCTGGCTGATCTCAACGGCCGACCTGCTGTCGTGGAGAGCAGAGTTAGGAAGAGGCGCTCAGACTTGGCTGCAGCACGCTGCATGGGTTCATACAGAGACGTGGGACTCCCAGTGGGCATGTTCGTGTTTACCTGTGGGTCTAGGTAGACATGGCGATGTGAGACCCCTAGGTGCACACAGGGCACACGGGGCTCTTTAGGCTCAGACAGAGGGCATGCGTGGGCCCCCAGAAGGCCGTGGACACAGCACAGTGAATGGAGACACATGGACCCGGGCACACGGGAGCTCACACTAGGCTGCCGGAGAGGAGCCTGTGAGAAAACAGAGACAGGTATAGCCAGCCCATCCCAGTTTGCAGAGACTCTTGGTTTTTTGTTTTGTTTTGTTTTGTTTTTGCAGGCTGGTGGTTAAAGGCAGCTGTCATACAAAATTTAATTATATAAACTTATGGTTCAATAAATTATGTTAAGAACGAAAGCAGTCACCTCTTAAATCCATCACCGTGGACTTCATACAATGTTATCACATGGGTGACAATGGTTAATGTCGCCTACATTCGACTGCCATGAACTAAAGGAGAAATTCCTCCCTTCTGAACTGTTTTGCAACACTGTACTCTTATCCACATTCTTGAGGTTACTTAAGTCTTCTGAGCCTGTCTGGTGGAAATACCGTATCATGGCACGCTTCTGCACATCTCTTCCCAGCTCGGGGGGGTCAGTGATGTCACGTGGTACCTGGAAATCGGTCACGGTGAAAGTATGGACACCGCGGGAACTGACAAACGCTACAAATCAGTGCCCTCCATTGGAGAGCGGGCTGTAAACACACAGGAGCGTCAGCACGCAGGGCACACGCACTTGGATGGGGGACCACGTTCACTCACTCACAGATGCAGGGGCCCACAGAGGCACCACACACATGCACTGAACACCTCTGGACAAACATGTGGCCACACAGTGTCTCAAATACACATGGGCAGATGCTGGCTGCTTGTGAGAACGCCCATAGAGACACGGACACACTGACTACCACGTGACACCCACCCCCACCCCAGTGCCCCCCCTCCCTCCTTCTCCTCCAACAGCCAAAACACGCAGACTGAGAGGCCCTTCAGTACAAACCCTTGCTGACCCCAAACTCCTCGCTTATCTGCATGGACGCCAGAAATGTATAAATGCAACACACCGAACACAAAAGGAGGCACAAATTCCTGTGCCCAGTGCATTCTGTAACCAGTCGGTGATTTGTTTCATGCAACACGCATCTATTGAGCACCTACTGTATGCCGGGCACTGTGTAGGCGTGGGGTTACGGGCAACAAATTACAGGTGCAACCCCGGTCCTGGAGGAGCTTCAGAGGCAAACTGTGAACCAGGAAACGGGCCTATCAAGGTAATTTCAGATGGTGTTGATGGCCGTGACAGGAAGTAAATACCTTGGTGGGACACGAGTAAGGTGGGGAGTGGCAGCTGTGTTAGCCTGGGATGTCCACAAAGGCCGTTGGAGCTCAGACCTGGGCACCCCTAAGGAGCCAGGCATGTAAAGAAGATCCAGGAATGGGCGTTGGGCGGGAGGAACCGCGAGGGCAAGGCTGCAGGCAGGGCGGAGCCGGGTGCGTTTGAGGAATACCAGGAGGCCAGAGAGGCTGGAGCGAGGCTGGAGGGGAGAGTCCTAGGAGGTGAGGCCGCGCAGGAGGTCCGGAAGGGCTCAGACCTTGGGGGCCCAGACTCTGGGTGTGATTGATGGGCGCCCTTGGAGGGGTCTAGGCAGGGAATGAGGGCGCAGAGATGCAGACGAGGTGGCTCGGAGGACGCAGGAGCCCCCGAGACGCACACAGACACCAGTACTGGGTGGTGCTGGGCGGGAAGGTGGGCGCAGGCTCCCATGCCTGGGGGCGCTGCTGTTTCTGCCTCCGTCTGTCTTACTCTATCTCTCTGCTTCTCCTTCTCTGTCTCTTGTTCTCTCCTTTCCTTTCCTCACTGCCTTTCCTCTGGGCTCCCTCCTCCTGCCCAGGATTTAAATTCTTTCAAGTCTCCCCCCTGACTCCACTCCCCTCTCCCTACCTCCCTGCCCTGCTCTTCCCTCCTATGGTCCAACTGCTTGAGAATGTTGTCTACACTGCCGTCCCGCCTGCCGCATCCTCCCGCTGCCGAGCCCTCCGCCTGGCTGCCCTCGCCCCCGCCGCTACCCTTTCTCACCACCAGGGTGCCCTTTTCTGCTTTCCCTGGTGGTCAAATACGCAGAACTTGAGATTTACCATTCTTACCATATTTAAGGGTCCAGTTCAGGGGCATTAAGCACATTCATACTGTTGGGCAACTACCCCCATCATCCATCTCCAGAACTTTCCACCTTCCCAAACTGAAGCTCTGTCCCCATGAAACACTGATTGCCCTCCCCTCCCCTCCCCCAGCCCTTGGCCCCATCATCCACTTTCCGTTTCCATGGATGCGGCTCCTTTAGGGACCTCCTGGGAGTGGGACCAGACAGGATCTTCCCTCTGTGTCTGGCTTATGTCGCTGAGCACCATGTTCCCAAAGTCCCTCCATGCTGTAGCGGGTGTCAGTATGTCCTTCCTTGTTAAGGCTGAATAATATTCCATTGTGTGGCCGACCCTGTTTTTTTTATCCAGCCATTGGTCAATGGACACTTGGGTTGCCTCCACCTTTTGGCTACTGTAAATAAAGCTGCAATGAACACAGGTGTACAAATATCTGTTTGAGTCTTTATTTCCAATCCTTTTGGGTATATATTGCTGGACATTTTAAAGCCGGGACATGCGTACAGATTCTGCTTTTTTAGCTTTAAGAGATGGGTTTTAATTCAGCTCTTAGCAGCTATCATCGCGATGGCCACTAGAGGGCAGTGCTTCCTTGGGGCCTCTCCTCTGAGCAAGCTAAGACCTCAGCGACAACCAGGCCAGGGATGGAGCCCCCAGAAGGTCTGGGGACCCGGCCATGGCCGGAATCAGTGAGGGACATGGGCGGTCACACAGGAGGCCATTCCATCTATCTTTCCTTCTCTCACTTTTGATAGAGATGAGGTGGAGTGAAATGTTTCTGTGCTATGTAAAAAAAATAAAATAATTTCCAGATGGACTAAAGCAAGTGTAAAAAACAAGTAAATGACCCCCCCCCAAAAAAACCCTCCAACTAATACAAATCACTGAATGAATTTACAAGGCTATTTTTACAACCTAGGGTTGCCAGCTTGTTTTTTGTTTTGTGTTCTTTCAATGAAGACAGGAAAATTGGAAGGCCTGTCTGACAAGACTGAAATATCTGATTATATATAAACTAACCCAAAATGTTCACAGAAATAATAAGTAAAATCAATAAGTAAAGATGAATTACTTGTCTGTGAAGGGTTATTACCTTCATATGAAAAGGATTTCTACACATTGATAAAAAAAAGAAACAACATAAATAGAGAAACGAGAAAGGATTTAAACAGG
This sequence comes from Manis javanica, assembly GCF_040802235.1. Lineage (NCBI taxonomy): Eukaryota > Metazoa > Chordata > Mammalia > Pholidota > Manidae > Manis > Manis javanica. The sequence goes on along the minus strand of NC_133168.1, from coordinate 95,292,376 downwards.
CACTTCTCAGAACCAAGGGCCAAGAACATATGAAAAATAGTTCCCAGGAGCCCCAGAAAATGTGAATTTCCATCACAGCGAGTGGTCACTTCACGCCATGAGGGTAGTAACAAGAAAGAGTGGTGTGTGTCTGATTATCGCCTTACTGTAGTTGAAATTGCAGTAGAAATCAGAAAATTTGTGAAATGTTTCATTTGCCCATGATTTCCAGAATTTTCTAAAATTGAAGTTTTCAAGCAGTTATCACAAAATGTGTTAACAGAGTGATTAAAAAACATTAAAAAGTGATAATACCTACTGCTGGCAGAGATGCAGAGGAAAGGGTACAGAGACCTATTGTCATATACAGATCTTCCTCGACACTTACCACGGGGTTATGTCCTGGTAAATTCATCGTAAGGTGAAAATATCATAAGCTGAAAATGCGTTTAATAAGCCTAACATGCCACACATTACAGCTTAGCCTAGCCCATCATAAACATGCTCAGGACACTTACATTAGCCTACAGTTGGGCAAAATCACCTGGCACAAAGCCTATTTCATAATTAAGTGTTGACTACCTCAAGTAATTTATTGAATACTGTACTGAAAGTGGAAAAACAGAAGGGTTGTAAGTATATTAGCTGTTCACCTTTGTGATCATGCGGCTCACTGCCACCCCCGAGCGCCAGGACTTTCCCACCACCTCTCGCTATCCTGGGAAAAGATCAAAAATTCAAAATTCAAAGTACAGGTTCTATGGAACGCATACTGCTGTTGCATCATTGTAAAGTCAGAAAATGGTGAGTCGAACCATCGTGATTCAGAGACCATCGGTATTTAGAAACCGTCACAACCTAGGAGTTGTGTACCATTTCCTACTCCATGTAAGACCCAAGGAGGGTACCCAGGAGGACCCCATTTTCTGAACATAGGCCTCCCCTCCTTCCAGTGTGTAAAAACTGAGACACGGCTTATGCATAGTAAAATCCCATCCCTTGAGTGGACAGTTCTCTGAGTTTTGACTAATTCATACAGTCATGTATCCAACACCACAGTCAAGCCAGAGAACAGTTTCATTGCCTCCCCAAATCCCCTCACCCCCTTTTGTTGGCATACGCTTTCCCTGCCCCCGGGAATCGCTGACTTCTTCTGTGACCCTATAGTTTCGTATTTTCCAGAATATCACGGAAGTGGAATCACACAGATTGTGAGCCTTTGAATCTGACATCTTCCACTGGGCACATGAACTGAGATCCCTCCATGTGGTTATGTGTATTGGTGATCCCTGATCCTGTCGGATTGTCCGGCATTCCACTGTTTGTCCGTTCACGCAGGGAAGGTCATCTCGATTGCACCTAGTTGTTGGCAATTACGAAAAACACCACTATAAACGTTCATGTCCAGGTTTCTGTGTGAACACACGTTTTCATTTCTCTTGGAGAGAAACACCTCAGAGAGGCATTGCTGGGCCACAGGGTGAAGGTATGTTTCATTACTTAAGAATCATTTAAACTGCCTTGTTAAATGTTTAAAACGCACCATTTTTGCATTCTCACCAGCAACGTTCCAGAGTTCCAGCTGCTCTCTTGTCAGCACTTGGTGTTGTCGTTTGCTAATTTTAGCCGTTCTGATTGGTGTGTAGTCTCTCCTTGTGTTGGGTCTCCTTTGTAACATCGGAAAGTTTGGATGATTGCTGTGGGGTTTTTTTTAATATCCCTGGACAGAGCGTGGAAGCGGTAGAGTCTGCAGGGGCTAAGAGCGTGGGGGTCTGGGTTCGATCCCTGGTTCTGCGGATTATTTGCTGTGCGTCCTGTGTGGGCGAGCAGCTTTGTCTGTCCGGGCTGCAGTTGCCGCCTCCGCACCGTGTTGAGACCTTGCAGGTGAGAAGCTCAGATCAGGGTCTCGCGCACTGCAGGCAGCAGCCGGGGCTTCTCACCGCTGCGTCTGCCAACAGCTTTCTGCCCTGGGACTCTGAACCTACAGTACCTTCTGGGGAAATGTTCTTCTGGTCCTCTTTCAACTGTGTGTGTGTGTGTGTGTAGGCAAAAAGCTTAGTTCATTAATGCCTTTAATCAATTTGTTTTTTAAAACCAAACAGCACTTACCCACATTACAAAAATAGACCTATACATACGCTGCAGACTCTATCCTCTCAGGAGAAGTTCCCTAGCACACCTGTGGACTCAGGTTTGCCAGACAAAATATAGGCAACTGGCCATCTTATATAAATATATATTTTTGCTAATTGTGGCAGTCCTACTAAGAGACCCTTTGTGGCAGCCCCCAAGCCCTCGTTGAGACAGCAACATGAGGCCGGAGCAGGCTGGGGCCCCCTTCTCCTGCCTATTCCTTGCAGAGGGTCTACCCCTTCTCCTACCTCTGAACCCCCAGAAAAAAACCTGCAGGGAATTTGACAGGCTTTAACAGGAAAACCACAGCTTAATATAACGCAAGAAACCAACATTCTCATAATGAGATGCCCACAGAAGCAGAGCATTGTCTCTTACACACTTCCAATTGTAAGATGCACCCCGAAGAGGCTCCCAGGGCTGGCTGTGAATCGTAAGAGAGGGGTCGCCCCTCTCTGATCACTTTCAATGTGGCTTATTTCATCTTGTTTAATATTCAAGGCCAGCCTTGGGGGGTGGGTCCCTATGGCCCTATTTTGCAGATGAGGAAGCTGAGGCTCAGTGAGGTGAAGTCCTGTGTCCCACTGGCCCCCCTCCCAGGGGCTGTGGTGTGCAGAACCCCTTAGGACGTCTGCCTAAGTTAAGGGCACGTGGAGAGAGACGGTCTCTGGGTCAGGCATGGGGCCCTCAGGCCGCATATTGCTGGCCCTGCTTGTCTCTGCTAGCGACGGGGACTCATGCGGCTGGTGAATGGAGGCGCCAGTTCCTTCACCAACGTCTTACCACTCTCAGCACCAATCTGGGAAGCTTTTCTTCCAGCCAAACTTCAAAGGGGTCATCCTCGGTCCTCGGTGGCTGGATAGGGTTCCCAGAGGCTGGGGGTGGTGACAGTACCAAATCCTGCCTTCTCGTAATCAAGGTCATCCGCTATGATTGGTAGTGAGCACCCCAACACCAGGAGCATTCAAGCACCCTGATAGGGAGAGTCAGGCTATTGACTTGTAGATGAATTCTGCCCTGGGCACCACTGAGAAGGTTTCTCTTTTGGCCCATGAAACTTGCTTGTTTTGGCTAAGAGAGTGGAGTAAGTGATCACCTATTTTCATATTCAGGGTGAACCGCAAAGGACTACTAGTAAGTGCCTGGTAATCACCCGCCCTCCTCAGCCAGGAAACAGTGGTTAGGACAGCAACAGGCTGCCCCCACCTCTCCCCCGTCTGTCACAGTCAGAGAGACCCACCTCCCCACACAGCACCTCGCGTAACAACTGTTGTTGAACGTCTCCTGGGGCCCAGACACTGTGCCAGCTGCAGGGGGGCCTTGCAGAGCCCAGGCCTCCTGGGGAGACCACCTGGTTAGTGTCAGCAACGTGACACATGCTCTAGTGGCAGCCCAGGTGGATGTGGACTTGGGGGTCCAGGAAGGCTTCTTCAGGAAGTGATGCCCCGCAGGCACCTCCAAGATGGGTTAGCTGGGGACTTGGTGACAAGCCCAGGGCCATGAGGGGGAGTGGCCTTAATGAAGGAAGCTGGAGACAGAGGCCAGTGTGTGCTGGGTCTGAGGACATAGGTTTGCAAGGGCAATGGGGAGCCATGCGAGGCTTTAGGCAGGGGGATGGCAAGGTCTGAGCTTTGTTTTAGACAGATCCCTCTGGCTGGGCACGGGGAGAATGGATACAGGGTGTAGTCCTGGAGGCCAGGAAGATGGTTAGAGGGAAGTGCTGTTTTCTGGGGGAGAGAGAGAAGCAGGTGGCTGAGGGGGATTCAGAAGTCAGAATGAGCTGGGTTTTGTGTAGACATGGGGGGCTGGGAGTGAGGATGTCTCCTGGCTTCTGGCCTGATTCCCTCGTAGACTATCTAGGGGAGGTCCCAGGGTCACAGTTTCTGCCAATTCATGGGCGTCACCTCCCTGCCTACTTCCCGCCATATGTCCATTTGCAGTTCCTGTGCCCGGAATTTTCCAGCAGCCCCTCCGGTCACCTGGAAGGGAGGGGGCTGGGAAGAAGGTCTCCCACCTCAGCAGCTGGCCCACAGGGCAGAGGCTGCCCCTGGCCGACGCGTTTCCTCTTCCTCGAGGGGGGCCACGCCAGGGCGTCTCAGACGTGGGGGCCCCTCTTCCCACGCCCTCATGGACTCAGGGGTCAAGGAAGCCCAGGTCTGCCGTGGGGGGTCTGGGGGGCAAGTATTCCGGTCATCAGGACATGTGTGCATGTCACTCTGGGTGTGTGTCTTGCACATCTGTCTGCCTCTGTGTGGGTTCATTCATTCGTTTGCCCATGACAGCTGGGACTGCAGTGACAGCGCCAGGCTGACATGACCCCCCCCATCCCCAACCCCCCTGCCTGCATCTCCCTGCAGCTGCCCCTTTTCCTTAATTCTCTGCTCAAATAGCACTGCCTTGGGGAGCTCTGCCCCCCAAACTTCCCCATTTGAGTTTCTCTATTGTCTGTATTTTTTTTGCCATTCTCTGAAATCATTTGTTGGTTTGTGCACATTGGTCTGCCTCCTGAATCTGAATTTTTGCACATTTTTGGACAGCAGGAATATTTGTCTATTTCCTTTGCTCAGTAAACATTTATGGAAAGAAAGAAGGAGAACTCCCCTGCTCCCAGGAGACCATAGGGCAGTGAGAGACAATAGGATAACAGCAGCAATGATAATGTTTAATATTTACTCAGTGTTTAAGGAATATTTATGAGACACCTAGTGCATTCCTGCACTATTTGGAAATGGGGACTTCAGGCAGAGAACAAAATGCAAAGACAAGAATAAAAGTGAAGCCCTGGAATAGGTAAGGGAGTGAGCTGTGGGGCAAAAGCAGGCTGAACAGAGGGAACAGCATGTGCAAAGGCCCTGGGACACACCCAGTGTAGAGTATTGCAGCAACAGCAAAGAGGCTCCCTGTTGCTGGAGCAGAGAGGGAGAGGGGGAAGGGAGAAGCAGAGGGTAGGTAGGGGTGGGGTAGGTTGTGCCTGGAGGACTTGGGATTCGACCCCAGGTAGGTGGGAGCTCTGGGGGCCTTTGGGCAGAGGAGGGTAGGGCGGAGAGGTCTGTGCTGGTCCGGGTGCGCGATGAAGCGGGCTGGACCAGGTGGAGAGCTGAGGCGTTGGCGAGAGGTGTTAAAATCTGGATGGATGTTGCAGGTAGAGCCACTTCTAAAGACTGGAAGTGAACGACAGGGTGACTCTCATGATCATTTTGCTCTGTGAAGGGGGAAGGGAGGAGCCCCCTTTGGCCAAGAGGGAATCATGACCAGGGTGCAGATGGGGCGTGTCCTGGGGCTGGCTTCTCATGACGCTTAGGATTTAGTCCAAATTCTCCCTACCAAGCCTAGGAGGCTGGGGCCACTCACCCACCTCTTCATCCATGTGGGGGTCCCCCCTCCCTGCCTGCAGCCCCATCTCCCAGTTTCCTCTTTGAACTGTGCAGTAAAGCCCAGGCATAGCTTCCCACCATCCACCGACTCCTTACCATGTCCCCCTCGTCCCATCTGTGTGGCTTAGCGGTTTGATTCTCATTAACCTACTTTGTATTTAGAGATGGTGACAGATATGCTGTATCAACGACGATGTACTTTTATTGGTGTTGTTTGCTTTTTCCAATGGTGGTGGTGGCATCCACATAAAAGCAGGGTACACGGGGACACCAGATTTGCCTTCTCTTTAGAACCTGGTCGCACCACGAGTCGGTCTCCAGTCGGATGCCAGGGGGCTCTTGCTTGGCGCTGCAGCATGGCGTATTTTCGTTACCTCTTACTGGCTCCTGCTGTTATATTTTGCTCACAGCTCGCATCACGATCCGCAATTATCTTTATTCTTGTCCCCCCACCGGCCATGTTTCTCCTGCTCGACTGTCAGCTCTGTAAACAAGGCAGACGTCTTATTTTTGTTTTATTTAAGGCCACGTCTGCAACGTGGGCAGAACATCCCTCCAAAGATGTCTACTTCCTAACCCCCAGAGCCCGCGAATGTGTTAAGTTACACGGCAAAGGGGAGCTGAGGTTGGTCGTCCTGGAGACGTGGGTTATCTTGGAGGTTCTGTGTGAGCCCGGTGTTATCACGAGGGTCCTGACATGCAGAAGAGGAAGCCAGGGGAGAGAGAACCAGACAGATGACAGCATGAGAGAGGCTTGACCTGACGTTGCCGGCTCTGAAGATGCAGGAATGATCTCCTGCATGAGGGATGCAGGTGGTCTCTGGAAGCAGAAAAAGGCACCGACACAGATTTTCCCCCTGGGAGGAACGCAGCCCTGCCACCGCCTCGGTTTTTCCTTAGCAGGACAGTGTGGGACTTCTGACCTCCACGCGGTCAGATAATAAATGTGCTCTTTTCATCTACTACCAAGTTGGTAGTAATTTCTTACAGACACAATACGGACTTGATACGCTTAGCTTGGCACCTAGTAAATGCTCAATAAATATTTGTTCGGTGAATGATCCGGGTGACCTCAGGACTCAGAACTGGGCATGATACACATTAAACTGTACATTAATGGGGCCTGTCGGGCATCCAGGAGCTGTAGCCCATGCCTGGGTTGAGCCAACTTCTTGACCTTGGGGCGTGAGGGGTGTGGAATTCAAAGCTGGCAAATGCACCCGGTGGGAACAGCTCAGACAGGGATGGGGCTTCTTGATCAATCCCCTACCTCCTGACTGTTTTCATTGCCCCCCCAATGATGCTGGCTGGCTAAGATGTCCGAGATGTGGTCTTCTCTTTCTCTCTCTCTTTATTTTTAAAGTACAGCATGGGGAATACAGTCCATACTATTGCAGTGACTTTGCACGGTGACTGATGGCAAGCTCCTCTTATCGCAAATGAGCATTTGGTAACGTATATCATGATTGATCCCTAGTTGTACACCTGAAGCTAACATAATATATGTCGACTGTACTCCAATGAGACATAAAAAATTATCTTCAAATTCAAAATAACTTTATTGTGAAATCATGCTTTTAGAGTGGTTTGAAGTTTACAGGAGAACTGAGCAGAAAATGCAGTGTCCCACACACACCTTCCCTCCCCTCTCCCTGCGGATGAATATCTTTTGCATTCACGTGGCACTTTTGTTACAGCTGATGAGCCGACACTGATACGTTGTTATTAACCCAAGTTCATACTTGGCCGGAGGGCTCCCTGGTGGAGGTGTATCTCCTTTGGATTTTGACAGATATGTAAAGACATGAATTCACCATTGTAGTGTCACAGTCGCACTGCCTTAAAAAGCCCCCGTACTCCACCTGTTCATCTCTCCCTTCCCCAGATTCCCTGGCCACCGCCTTTCTTTTTACTGTCTCTATAATTTTGTCTTTTCCAGAACATCACACGGTTGGACTCATGCAGTACGTGGCCTTTTCACAGCGGCTTCTTTCACTTAGCGACATGCCTTTTGGGTTCCTCCCTGTCTTTTTTTTGTTCCTTTAGAAATGTCTTGGTGAAATACATAAAACGTAACACCTAACCATTTCAGCTATTTTTAAGTGTCCACTTTGGTAGCACTGTACGATTCGCAGTCCTGTGCGACCATCACCATCGTCCAACTCCAGAACTTTTTCTGAACCAGAAGTTTTTCTCAACGTCACTGAAGTATAATTGACACATAAAATTGTATATGTTTAAAGCATACCATGTGATGATTCAACATGTGAATACTTTGTAAAATGATTGCCACAAGCTGATTAAGGAACATGTCCGTTACCACACACAATTACCCATTTAAATGTTAAGTTCATTTAAATTTGTTTTTACTATTTGTTTATTTGTGGTGAGAACACTTACGTTCTGCTCTCTTGGCAAATTTCCCAGAACTTTTTTTTCTTGTCCCAAACTGACACTCTGTAAAGTTAAACAACTTCCTTGCACCCTCTCCCGCCAGCTGCTGCTAATATCTAGTAAGTTCTCTGGTCTATGAATTTGACTTGTAGACACTGTGGAATCCTACAGGGTTTGCCCTTTTGTGTCTGGCTTATTTCACTGAGCATCATGATCTAAGGTTCATTCACATTGCAGCCAGGTGTCAGAATGTCCTTCCTTTTTATGGCTGAATAATATTCCATCGTATGGATGGACCACATCCTGTTTATCCATCGACTATGCTTCCACCTTTGGACTCCTGTGAATCATGCTGTTGCAAACACTGGCTTACAATGTGTATGGTACAACTGGTTTACATCTGTTTGAGTCCCTGCCTTCGATTCTTTTTTGGGCATAGATCTTAGAGTGAAATTGCTGGGTCATCTGGTAATTTCTGTGTCATTTTGTGTCATATTTTTTTTTTTGAGAGGGCATCTCTCATATTTATTGATCAAATGGTTGTCAACAACAATAAAATTCAGTATAGGGGGGTCAATGCTCAATGTACAATCATTAATCCGTCTCAAGTCTAATTCTCGTCCGTCTCCAATCTTCTGAAGCATAACGAACAAGTTCTTACATGGTGAACGAATTCTTACATAGTGAATAAATTCTTACATGGTGAACAGTACAAGGGCATTCATCACAGAAACTTTCGGTTTTGATCATTGTGTCATATTTTTAAACTGGTCAATTTAGTAGGGCTCCCACTAAAGTTATTTTCTTTCATTAGCAGTAAAACTGAACATATGGCTCCTTGGTAGTTCTATTTATTTCTTGGAAATAGTTCCTTCATACCATTTGCTTGTTATCTGGGAGAGTATTTTTCTTTTCCCCCTTATCAATTTGAAAACACCCTTTTACATAGTATAGATACATAGTGTTTTCTTACAAATCTTCACATTGTGTTACCCATTTTTCTGACTGTTGGAAAACTCAGTGAAAATGGCAGGGGGCATATCCCAACTCTGAAGAAGGCTGAACATCTTTTTTATATATTTGAATACCTTTTCTAGCCTCACCCCTTTTTTTTTCTGTAGTCTGTTTCGGGGAGTTGGCTATTCACGTCCTTCGCTAGTTTTAATATTGTCAAACAAGAATTGGGAGTTTGAAGTTCCTTCTTCCTGTAAAAAAATGTTGTGTTATGCTTTTGAACGTATTTTCCCCTTTCTGTTGCTTATATTTTCACTTGGGTAATTTCTTTTTGGGTGTGTAGACATTTTAATTTTCACGGAGTGACATCTGGAAGTTGAAATAATCATTTCGTTGGTGACGTTATGCTTAGCAATCACTTTCTCTTGAACGATTGCTACCTACCCACCTTCTATATTCTTCTCATTTGTTCTAGAAGAAGAGAACAATTTTTAATTTGCAATTTGAGCAGATTTTTAATTTTACAAGTGATATTTACGTGGACTTTTAGATCTAGTTTTTAAATCATTCAGTAATGACTCTGTAGATTTCCTTCTCAAATTACCAAACAATATTGTGGAGCCTTTTTTGGCAGGACGGTGTTGGAGACAAATTTTGCTCTTTCCAACTGTCTGGGAGGGACATTTAAAAATAAATGATTGAAGGGGAGCCAAGATGGCGGCGTGAGTAGAGCAGTGGAAATCTCCTCCCAAAAACACATAGAGCTATGAAAATATAACAAAGAAAAATCTTCCTAAAATAGAGACCACAGGACACAGGACAACATCCAGACCACATCCACACCTGCAAGAACCCAGCGCCTTGTGAAGGGGGTAAGATACAAGCCCCAGCCCGGCGGGACCCGAGCGCCCCTCCCCCGGCTCCCGGCGGGTGGAGAGAAACCGGAGCAGTTTTTTTTTTTGGCGAGCGCTTTTTGGAAGCCTTAGAGGGACGGGCCCCCGTTGCTGGGGAGGCAGGGTGGCGGGACCGGTGAGGAGGTGCCTGGGAACGGCGCCGGAGGACAAAGAATATCCCGCGTTTCTCCCTGCGAGACCTGGGGGCGGGTGCCTGAGACTGGTGCCTGAGGACGGAGGAGGTCGCGCGTTTTTCCCCTTTTTTTTTTTTTTTCTCTTTTTGGCAAGCGCTTTTTGGAAGCCTGGAAGGGACGGGGACCCCAGTGCTAGGGAGGCACGGTGGCGGGACTGGTGAGCGGGTGGCTGGGACCGGTGCCTGAGGACAAAGAATATCCCCCGTTTTTCCCTGCGGGACCGGTGGGCGGGTGCCTGAGACCGGCACTTGAGGACAGAGGAAATCGCGCGTTTTTCCCCTTTTTTTTTTCTCTTTTCTGCGAGTGCTTTTTGGAAGCCTAAAAGGGACAGGGACCCCGGTGCTAGGGAGGCAGGGCGGCGGGACTGGTGAGCGAGTGCCTGGGACCGGCACCTGAGGACAAAGAATATCCCGCATTTTTCCCTGTGGGACCGGTGGGTGGGTGCCTGAGACCAGCACCTGAGGACGGAAGAAATCGCGCGTTTTTCCCCTTTTTTTTCTCTCTTTTTGCCAAGTGCTTTTTGGAAGCCTTGAAGGGACAGGGACCCCGGTGCTAGGGAGGCAGGGCGGCGGGACTGGTGAGCGGGTGCGTGGGACCAGTGCCTGAGGACCAAGAATATTGAGCGTTCCTTCCCTGCGGGACCGGTGGGTGGGTGCTTTTTGGAAGCCTTGAAAGGACAGGGACCCTGGTGCTAGGGAGACAGGGCAGCAGGACCAGTGCGCGGGTGCCTGGGACCGGCACCTGAGGAAAAAAAAAAAAAAAAAAATCGCGTGTTTTTTCTTTTTTTTTTCCTTTCTGTTCCCTCTCTCATTGTTGCTGTTGTTGTTTTGGTTTGGAGAGTGCTTTTTGGAAATCTTAAAGGGGCAGGACAGGTCACTTAGACCAGAAGCAGGGAATCTGGGGATCTCTGGGCACTCTAACCCCCTGGGCAGCAGGGAGCACAGAGGCCCCTTACGGAGATAAATAGTCTCCTGGCTGCTCCCCCTCTAACGGGGCTCCACCATTTTGGAGGAACAGCCCCAGCCAGGCCAAGCCCACAGCAACAGTGGAGATAAACCCCAAAGCAACTGGGCAGGAAGCAGAAGCCCTGTCTGTGCACAGCTGCCCAGCACAAGCCACTAGAGGTCGCTATTCTCCCAGGAAAAGGCTACAAACCAACAAGAAGGGAAGCTCTTCCAGCGGTCACTTGTACCAGCTCTGCAGACTATCTCTATCACCATGAAAAGGCAAAACTACAGGCAGACAAAGATCACAGAGACAACACCTGAGAAGGAGACAGACCTAACTAGTCCTCCTGAAAAAGAATTCAAAATAAAAATCATGAACATGCTGACAGAGATGCAGAAAAAAATGCAAGAGCAATGGGATGAGATGCAGAGAAAAATGCAAGAGCAGTGGGATGAGATGCAGAGAAAAATGCAAGAGCAGTGGGATGAAGTCCGGAAGGAGATCACAGATGTCAGGAAAGAGATCACAGAAGTGAAACAATCCCTGGAAGGATTTATAAGCAGAATGGATAAGATGCAAGAGGCCATTGAAGGAATAGAAGCCAGAGAACAGGAACGTATAGAAGCTGACATAGAGAGAGATAAAAGGATCTCCAGGAATGAAACAACACTAAGAGAAATATGTGACCAATACAAAAGGAAAAACATTCGTATTATAGGGATACCAGAAGAGGAAGAAAGAGGAAAAGGGATAGAAAGTGTCTTTGAAGAAATAATTGCTGAAAACTTCCCCAAACTGGGGGAGGAAATAATCGAACAGACCATGGAATTATACAGAACCCCCAACAGAAAGGATCCAAGGAGGACAACACCAAGACACATAATAATTAAAATGGCAAGGATCAAGGACAAGGAAAGAGTTTTAAAGGCAGCTAGAGAGAAAAAGGTCACCTATAAAGGAAAACCAATCAGGCTAACATCAGACTTCTCAACAGAAACCCTACAGGCCAGAAGAGAATGGCATGATATACTTAATGCAATGAAACAGAAGGGCCTTGAACCAAGGATACTGTATCCAGCACGACTATCATTTAAATATGATGGTGGGATCAAACAATTCCCAGACAAGCAAAAGCTGAGGGAATTTGCTTCCCACAAACCACCTCTACAGGGCATCCTACAGGGACTGCTCTAGATGGGAGCACCCCTAAAAAGAGCACAGAACAAAACACACAACATATGAAGAAGGGAGGAGGAGGAATAAGAAGGGAGAGAAGAAAAGACTCTCCAGACAGTGTATATAACAGCTCAATAAGCGAGCTAAGTTAGGCAGTAAGATACTAAAGAAGCTAACCTTGAACCTTTGGTAACCACGAATCTAAAGCCTGCAATGGCAATAAGTACATATCTTTCAATAGTCACCCTAAATGTAAATGGACTTAATGCACCAATCAAAAGACATAGAGTAATAGAATGGATAAAAAAGCAAGACCCATCTATATGCTGCTTACAAGAAACTCACCTTAAACCCAAAGATAAGCATAGACTAAAAGTCAAGGGATGGAAAAACATATTTCAGGCAAACAACAGTGAGAAGAAAGCAGGGGTTGCAGTACTAATATCAGACAAAATAGACTTCAAAACAAAGAAAGTAACAAGAGATAAAGAAGGCCACTACATAATGATAAAGGGCTTAGTCCAACAAGAGGATATAACCATTCTAAATATATATGCACCCAATACAGGAGCACCAGCATATGTGAAGCAAATACTAACAGAACTAAAGAGGGAAATAGACTGCAATGCATTCATTGTAGGAGACTTCAACACACCACTCACCCCAAAGGATAGATCCACCGGGCAGAAAATAAGTAAAGACACACAGGCACTGAACAACACACTAGAACAGATGGACCTAATAGACATCTATAGAACTTTACATCCAAAAGCAACAGGATATACATTCTTCTCAAGTGCACATGGAACATTCTCCAGAATAGACCACATACTAGCTCACAAAAAGAGCCTCAGTAAATTCCACAATATTGAAATTCTACCAACCAATTTTTCAGACCACAAAGGTATGAAAGTAGAAATAAATTCTACAAAGAAAACAAAAAGGCTCACAAACACATGGAGGCTTAACAACATGCTACTAAATAATCAATGGATCAATGAACAAATCAAAATAGAGATCAAGGAATATATAGAAACAAATGACAACAACAACACTAAGCCCCAACTTCTGTGGGATGCAGCGAAAGCAGTCTTAAGAGGAAAGTATATAGCAATCCAGGCACACTTGAAGAAGGAAGAACAATCCCAAATGAATAGTCTAACATCACAATTATTAAAACTGGAAAAAGAAGAACAAATGAGGCCTAAAGTCAGCAGAAGGAGGGACATAATAAAGATCAGAGAAGAAATAAACAAAATTGAGAAGAATAAAACAATAGCAAAAATCAACGAAACCAAGAGCTGGTTCTTTGAGAAAATAAACAAAATAGATAAGCCTCTAGCCCAACTTATTAAGAGAAAAAGAGAGTCAACACAAATCAACATAATCAGAAATGAGAATGGAAAAATCACGACAGACTCCACAGAAATACAAAGAATTATTAAAGACTACTATGAAAACCTATATGCCAACAAGCTGGAAAACCTAGAAGAAATGGACAACTTCCTAGAAAAATACAACCTCCCAAGACTGACCAAGGAAGAAACACAAAAGTTAAACAAACCAATTACAAGCAAAGAAATTGAAACAGTAATCAAAAAACTACCCAAGAACAAAACCCCGGGGCCGGACGGATTTACCTCGGAATTTTATCAGACACACAGAGAAGACATAATACCCATTCTCCTTAAAGTGTTCCACAAAATAGAAGAAGAGGGAATACTCCCAAACTCATTCTATGAAGCCAACATCACCCTAATACCAAAACCAGGCAAAGACCCCACCAAAAAAGAAAATTACAGACCAATATCCCTGATGAACGTAGATGCAAAAATACTCAATAAAATATTAGCAAACAGAATTCAACAGTATATCAAAAGGATCATACACCATGACCAAGTGGGGTTCATCCCAGGGATGCAAGGATGGTACAACATTAGAAAATCCATCAACATCATCCACCACATCAACAAAAAGAAAGACAAAAACCACATGATCATCTCCATAGATGCTGAAAAAGCATTTGACAAAATTCAACATCCATTCATGATAAAAACTCTCAGCAAAATGGGAATAGAGGGCAAGTACCTCAACATAATAAAGGCCATATATGATAAACCCACAGCCAGCATTATACTGAACAGCGAGAAGCTGAAAGCATTTCCACTGAGATCGGGAACCAGACAGGGATGCCCACTCTCCCCACTGTTATTTAACATAGTACTGGAGGTCCTAGCCACGGCAATCAGACAAAACAAAGAAATACAAGGAATCCAGATTGGTAAAGAAGAAGTTAAACTGTCACTATTTGCAGATGATATGATACTGTACATAAAAAACCCTAAAGACTCCACTCCAAAACTACTAGAACTGATATCGGAATACAGCAAAGTTGCAGGATACAAAATCAACACACAGAAATCTGTAGCTTTCCTATACACTAACAACGAATCAATAGAAAGAGAAATCAGGAAAACAATTCCATTCACCATTGCATCAAAAAGAATAAAATACCTAGGAATAAACCTAACCAAGGAAGTGAAAGACTTATACTCTGAAAACTACAAGTCACTCTTAAGAGAAATTAAAGGGGACACTAATAAATGGAAACTCATCCCATGCTCATGGCTAGGAAGAATTAATATCGTCAAAATGGCCATCCTGCCGAAAGCAATATACAAATTTGATGCAATCCCTCTCAAATTACCAGCAACATTCTTCAATGAATTGGAACAAATAATTCAAAAATTCATATGGAAACACCAAAGACCCCGAATAGCCAAAGCAATCCTGAAAAAGAAGAATAAAGTAGGGGGGATCTCACTCCCCAACTTCAAGCTCTACTACAAAGCCATAGTAATCAAGACAATTTGGTACTGGCACAAGAACAGAGCCACAGACCAGTGGAACAGATTAGAGACCCCAGAAATTAACCCAAACATATATGGTCAATTAATATTTGATAAAGGAGCCATGGACATACAATGGCAAAATGACAGTCTCTTCAACAGATGGTGCTGGCAAAACTGGACAGCTACATGTAGGAGAATGAAACTGGACCATTGTCTAACCCCATATACAAAGGTAAACTCAAAATGGATCAAAGACCTGAATGTAAGTCACGAAACCATTAAACTCTTGGAAAAAAACATAGGCAAAAACCTCTTAGACATAAACATGAGTGATCTCTTCTTGAACATATCTCCCCGGGCAAGGAAAACAACAGCAAAAATGAGCAAGTGGGACTACATTAAGCTGAAAAGCTTCTGTACAGCGAAAGACACCATCAATAGAACAAAAAGGAACCCTACAGTATGGGAGAATATATTTGAAAATGACAGATCTGATAAAGGCTTGACGTCCAGAATATATAAAGAGCTCACACGCCTCAACAAACAAAAAACAAATAACCCAATTAAAAAATGGGCAGAGGAACTGAACAGACAGTTCTCCAAAAAAGAAATACAGATGGCCAAAAGACACATGAAAAGATGCTCCACATCGCTAATTATCAGAGAAATGCAAATTAAAACTACAATGAGGTATCACCTCACACCAGTAAGGATAGCTGCCATCCAAAAGACAAACAACAACAAATGTTGGCGAGGCTGTGGAGAAAGGGGAACCCTCCTACACTGCTGGTGGGAATGTAAATTAGTTCAACCATTGTGGAAAGCAGTATGGAGGTGCATCAAAATGCTCAAAACAGACCTACCATTTGACCCAGGAATTCCACTCCTAGGAATTTACCCTAAGAACGCAGCAATCAAGTTTGAGAAAGACAGATGCACTCCTATGTTTATCGCAGCACTATTTACAATAGCCAAGAATTGGAAGCAACCTAAATGTCCATCTGTAGATGAATGGATAAAGAAGATGTGGTACATATACACAATGGAATACTACTCAGCCATAAGAAGTGGAAAAATCCAACCATTTGCAGCAACATGGATGGAGCTGGAGAGTATTATGCTCAGTGAAATAAGCCAAGCGGAGAAAGAGAAATACCAAATGATTTCACTCATCTGAGGAGTATAGGAACAAAGGAAAAACTGAAGGAACAAAACAGCAGCAGAATTACAGAACCCAAAAATGGACTAACAGGTACCAAAGGGAAAGGAACTGGGGAGGATGGGTGGGCAGGGAGGGATAAGGGGGGGGAAGAAGAAGGGGGGTATTAAGATTAGCATGCATGGGGGGGAGGGAGAAAGGGGAGGGTGGGCTGCACAACACAGAGAGGACAAGTAGTGACTCTACAACATTTTGCTAAGCTGATGGACAGTAACCGTAATGTGGTTGTTAGGGGGGACCTGATATAGGGGAGAGCATAGTAAACATAGTATTCTTCAGGTAAGTGTAGATTAAAAATTTAAAAAAAAAAAAAAAAGAAAGAAAGAAAAGGGGGATTACTCCTTAACAGGATAAAACTATTGGTAAATCAAAGATCAACGCATGCTTTAAATATCCTTAATGTTGATCACTTAAAGGGTGTCAGATGATCAGCTATGGAGGTACTCTTTTCTGATAATATTCCTTTCTCTTAATTAAAAAAAAAAAAAAAAGCAGTTACTGTGTGCTGACCTCCAATGAGTTCTGCACAGTGGTATAGAGGGCATGTCAAAGTGTGGGCAAAGGTTCTGTTTGTTTCTACGCAGAAGATCAAGGCCTAGCTTGGATACCCAGAAAATGAACTAAGATACGATATGAGGAGGAGCTTCCGGCATCAGCACTCTCTGGAGGACTCGTGCCGGGGGATGATCATCAAAAAGCCTCCACAGGGATCCAGACGATGCTGCGGTTGTGGCTGCATCCAGCCCACCATCTCCTGGACTTGCCATAAGAAGGAGGAGGGAGATGTCTAGGCTGGCATGTGCATACAGTGAGACAACGAATTTGACTGGATCTGTACTGTTGGAACTCAACCAGGAGTTGGGAGGGGTGCAAGTTGTAGCACCCCAAAATCTCATGACTATAGACTATCTATGGTTAAAAGAACATATGGGATGTGAACAGATCCCAGAAATGGGCTGCTTTAATTTGTCTGATGGTTCAAGTACAGTTGGAAAATATCCATCATATCATAGATAAATTTTCACAAATGCCTAGGGTGCCTAAATGGTTTTCTTGGCTTCACTGGAGATGGCTGGTAATTATAGATTTGCTTTGTTTATGTCACCGTATTCCTATTATGTCAATATGTGTGTGCAAATTAGTTAGTAGTTTAAAACCTATACATACTTAAGGTACTATACAAGAAGATATGTCAAAGAAATGATCAATCCTCCCAAGTTTCCTTCATATGCTACATCTATAGCTTTTCTTCTTCCTTCCTAATTACAAACTTTAAATAGAATTCGTGCCTCATATCGAATTTACCGAGTATCATAATTCCTCCAGGTGGTAAAGATACCTCGAGACAAGTGCTGGGCATAGAAGCCACAGGGCATAAATCTGCAAAGAAGTAAAAAGCTAACCTTTGCAAACAATATGGCTTCTCTCTCACTTACCAACTTTACATTTCCCTGTATGGCCCCGGAAGATGACTGGTTAGCCAGAGACGGGTAAGATTCCTCAAGGGAGGAACAACCTAAGACAGGCACAGTCGCAGGGGGGCCATCAGGTGAGAATTTGGGGATCAACAGAGGTGAGGCTCAGAACCTCACCCCCCCTGCTTTGAGAGAAATCTTCTGCATCCGTGGATGTCTTGCTGCCCTTGTCTAGCCTGGATTAATACTTAGTCCATAGGCACACACCTGATCATCTGATCATCTACATTTGCCTTCTTACAGCACTAAACTATGTTTTCTACCTTTATCTTGCATCTACCTACCACTTCAGCATTTTATTAAAAATAAAAATAATAATAATAATAGGAGAAATGTGGGATCAACATATAAATCAAGTACAAAAATCAAATGAATATTCATATTTGACCTGATTGTTTATAGGTCATATTGCATGATCAAAACCGAAAGTTTCTGTGATGACTGCCCTTGTACTGTTCACCATGTAAGAACTTATTCACTATGTAAGAATTCGTTCACCATGTAAGAACTTGTTCGTTATGCTTCAGAAGATTGGAGACTGACGAGAATTAGGCTTGAGGTGGATTAATGATTGTACATTGAGCATTGACCCCCCTATACTGAATTTTATTGTTGTTAACAACCATTTGATCAATAAATATGAGAGATGCCCTCTCAAAAAAAAAAAAAAAAAAAAAAAAAAAAAAAAAATAAATGATTGCAAACTGGGGCATATGTCTAGGTTACTCGTTTGGCTATATTGATTCAACGGCCAATATTATTTCATTGTACCTATTTAAATCTGTTTTAGCTTTATAAGATTTTCATGTTTTCATATCTGAGCATGTTATTGCCTTCATTTCCAGACTTTCTCCTTGATGCCGCTTTAATTAGACCAGCAGTGTGCAGCCACAATGTTGCCTCCCAGGGTACACTTGGCAATGTCTGCAGACATTTTTTTGTTGTCATAACTGGGATGGTTCTCCTGGCATAGAGACCAGAGGTGCTTCTAAACATCGCATTACAAAGAGTTACCTGGCTCTCCATGTCCACAGTCCCAAGGGTAAGAAGCTGCTGAGATGAACTTCAGAATAATTTTTCTATATCCTTTTAGATATAGATTTTGATTTGAATTGGATGTATACATGTCTTTTTTTGGGGAGAGGGGGAAGGTTAATCCCTATATAATATTCTGTTTTCCTAGCCCGAAATAAGATGTATGTATTTATTCAATTCCTGTTTTTATCCCCCTATAAAATACTACAGTTTTTTTTTTAAGTCAGAACCTGCTGTTAAAATTTTTCCTGTATATTTTATTTTATTTTGCAGATAGGGTGGTGCTCTTCTGCAAAATATTTCAAAACTTATGCTGAGTTTTGAAAAGGGAGTGAACATAGGCAGCTGAAACAATCCACAGATGTAAAAAGAACACCAGCTTCATGTGTGTTCTTTGAGAAGGAGTTCATGAATCTAGAAACATCTGTGTATGTATATGTGTATGCTAATTTATGTTGCTGCATCTCTCCTTCTTAAAAACAGAAATGACAGTATTCTTCTATTCATGCTATTTTTCCTAGAACATTTTTGTAAAATTGTATCTATCTTGGAGATGTTCTCATATTGGCACACATAAAACTTGTTTATTTTTCTTAAAAGGTTCCAGTCTCCCCCTGAATATTGTCCTGTCATTTATTTGTTAGAAAATAGTTTTCTTTGACTTACAAATTTTTACATAGTATTTTTTCCACCTGGATTCGGCTAACTCCCCTTCAGCTACTAGAAAAGAGTCCTGTATATAGTAATAATGAAAATGAATGCCTCTGAGGAATAAAAATATTTCACATGGGTTCCATTATGAAAACTTTTCATTTCTTCCACAATAAAAACTAGACTAGGGGGGAAGCAGCAGGCAGGGGAGGGAAAATCTCAAGGGAAATATGTTCAGAGAAGCTGACTGAACTCCTTGAATTTTTCTGGTCTTGTTAGATACAATCAGTTCTACATGGAAGCTTTCCCATCTTCTAGGCGTCTTGTTCATCGAGACCCGAGGGCATCTAAATTCTCTTTCAGATGAGGCTTCCGTTTGACCATGGCCACGGTAGCATTAGAAACCAGGAGAAATCCCTTCCCAGAAGTCCCCCTGGATTGCTCTTCAGCCACTTACATTGCAGGCTTGGGAAAGTGGGAGTTCAAGATAGGAGCATGAAACCGGTCTGATGAATCGGAATCCAATGGACAATGGACTATCATTCAGGCCGCTCCTCCAAATGAAGTGTTAATTCATGCCACAAAGTGGACAAGCCTCGAAAACATTATGCTAAGTAGCCAGTCACTAAAGGTCTCATTTTTTATGATTTCATTGGTATGAAATGTCCAGAATGGGCATATCCACAGAGACAGAAAGTGGAGTGGTTGTGAGGGGCTGGAGGAGGGGTAATGAGAAGTGGTTACTTTAATGGGTATGTGTTTCCATTTGGGGCTATGAAAAAAATTTGGGATGAGTGGTCATATTTGCACAACACGGTAAATGGACTGAGTGTCACTGAACCGTACACTTTAAAGTGGTTAAAACGGTAAATTCTGTGTATTGCACTATCATAAAAATATGGAACAAAAGCAATAACCCTATATGTTTGAATATGGGTCAGAAATGGAGATTATAAGAACCGAACTCCATGGAAGTGTGAAATGTACCCCCCACGGAGACCAGGATGGGCAGCTATCAAGCTGTGTGAGTATAAGACTTCATTTTCTTCATTTTTTTCTTCTTTCTTTTTAAAAATTGAAATACCATTGACACATAACACTGTGTCGATTTAAGGTCTACAATGCGTCGGTCTGATACATTTACAAATTGCAATATTACTACAGTAGCATTTAGCAAACATCTTTATCTGTCACCTGTTTGTCATTTCCAGTTGTGTTGAGAACAGTTAAGGTTTAGTGTCTCAGCCACTCTGAAGTTTATATGTATGGAACACAGCATTGCTGACTCTCACCATGATGCTGCGCCTTACATCTCCAGAACTCTCTTACCTACTAGTGGTACGTTTGTATCCTTAAACAACAGCTCCCGATTTCCCCACCCACCAGACCCTGGTAACCACTGTTCTACTCTGTTTTTACAAGTTCAAGACATCCATTTTCTTATACCAGTTTCACACCCTGCCTTTATATTCTCGAAGTTCAAAAAAAACCCAAAAAAACAAGAAGGAAACACAGAACTCATGAAACAATATAAGAGAATACTGCAAGTGAACTAAAATAACCTGTCGATGCAAATCATAGGTGAATGGTATCAGAGAAGAAACAGAAAGTAAGAACCAGGGAAGCTTGAAATATTTGAACTGATGAGGTATTTTGAGGAGAATGTATAGGTCTCGCTGTTTCTTGGGGAGAAGTTTACTTAGGTTGAGGTTACGCTTTGCTGCAATGAAGATCCTCATGAATATTTCTTTTTTGCCCACGTGGGGCTTTGACTACTCAGAATATAATTCCTAGAAGCCAGACCAGCGGGGAGAAATAGGGTCAATGCAGTTTGCTGGTTGAAACTCATTACCAAACCACCTCTCATTGGTTGAACCAACTGATACCAGTGATTCTGAGAGTGTGTGTTTTCTTACAAATCTTCACATTGTGTTACCCATTTTTCTGACTGTTGGAAAACTCAGTGAAAATGGCAGGGGGCATATCCCAACTCTGAAGAAGGCTGAACATCTTTTTTATATATTTGAATACCTTTTCTAGCCTCACCCCTTTTTTTTTCTGTAGTCTGTTTCGGGGAGTTGGCTATTCATGTCCTTTGCTAGTTTTAATATTGTCAAACAAGAATTGGGAGTTTGAAGTTCCTTCTTCCTGAAAAAAAATTAATATTGTGTGTTATAAATATGTAAGATAATATAACGCATGCCCCTTATCTGTCACTTACATTACCTACATTTTTCTTGCTTTAAACAAATCTAACTTTTGACTTTATGAGTGCTTTCTTTTGCTATTCATATAATAGCCAAATTTGTAATTTTTAGATATTAGATTTGAGATTTGTACCTTGCTTAAAGAGACAGTCCCTACTTGGAAATTATAAAACAAAATGTCCGCATTGAAGAGTCTTACAGTTTCATTTTGAATGGCTGTGGAATTCATCACATACATTTTTAGGATTTCGGACAAGCTCGTGTGCCTTCTCTTCCTGGATCTATTCATACAATGATCTCAGTGACCAGACTTCCTGACATCAAACCATCTTTGCACTCCTGGTCCGAGTTCCTCTTGATCCTGATGTTGGTGCTGTGTTCTTTTAATCTTCTGCCTGGTTCTGTGGGTAAATTCCTGACTCTGGGTCTTTGCACTGTTATTCACAAGTGAAATCAGTCCGGAGTCCCTCCCTCCCCCCAACTCCCAAAAGTAATGCATTAAAGCAGATTTCCATGACAGCACAGGAATGGGGGTTTACATTTGGTTTCCTGCTTTAATGGAGAAAAGCTAGATTCAGGGAGATTGTGTCAAAAGGACAGTAAAGGGAGACCTCAGCAGCATGGTGGTCTGTCTCCAAGCCCTCCTTCCCTGCCAACAAACTAGAATATTTGGTGACTATATTCACTAACCATGAAATGATCTCTTTCTGTTTCCACCATGCATTCAGAGTACACGATGCTTAAATGTCAAACCAAAGCCAGTCTGACAAAAACAAAGCAAAACAGAAAGACCAAATGGTTTTTCAAAACCTTTCAAACCTTTTATTCTGACATGCCAGACTCCTAGAAAAGCCACACCACTAGTACAGTGAAGCCCATGTGCACACTTGTAACAGATTTAGCCATCTTATCACATTTTATGACATCTGCTTTGTTCTCTCTCTCATTTTTTTCCCCTTGAACCATAGTGAGAGTAAGTAATTTCTTTATCAGAACATATTTTATTCAGTGTCCTAAATGTCCCTAAATTGAGGGACTTGGTTTTTTACATCACCTCACTACAATGATCAAAATATCAGTATTATACTGTTATCTAACCGACAGAAATTTTGTAGTCTTGCAATGTCCTGCAATGAAAGGCAATATAAAAGAAAATACAGGGGCAACTTTGCTTACTTAATTAAGGTGATATCCACCAGCTTTCTCCTCTATGACGCTACTATTTTTCCTTCTTTTTATAATTGAAAGTATCTTGCAGACAGACACTTGGAGACCATGAAATTATCTTGTTACTTCTCGAACTTCCAGCGATTAGTTTTAGCCTTCGTGGATGGTTCTAGCCTGATCAGTTATTTCGGAGATTGCTCAACAGTGGTTTTTCTACCTCCGCTCCAACAATTTTCATAAAAGGCAGAGCTGGACTTTCAATTTTTAGATCCTATTTGTTTTTGTTTGGCAAGGTTGCGGGTGGGTGGTGTACGATTTATAACAGAAACAATGAGCAGTTTCAGGAAGTGGTGGTGTCTTCATTTTCTCCCAGAAAGTCTCAACTCAAATGACTGTTTTCTCTATCCCCAGCACAGAAGTCCTGCATTGGGAAGGACGTCCAGAGGACAGCATATTCCCTTTCATGCCTCTTTTGGCCCCTCTGGAATTGTGGTGGCCTTTGAGGTTTCCCTGGGTCAGAGGGAAACCCACAGATCTGGACAGGGTTGCACAAGAAGGAAAGGGGGTGACATTTATGGAATCCACAGGTCTTGATACTCTAGGGAATACTGCTGCTTTTTATTTGCCCTCCATGAGTCTGTTCTTGCCCCACTGCAGACGGAGAGATGTTATTGGACAGAAAATCTGATTATGTCAAGCCTTTCACATCAACCTTCTAGTATCTCCCCATTGCTTGTAGGATAAACGGGTGGAGGGCCCTAAGATGGTATAACCAAGGGTCGTCCTTTCTAATCCTGCCTATGAGTCCAGCTCCTACTCTTTCTGTGCTCCAGCTACAGAGCCTGCCTGGTTCACTTGTCGGAACACGCGCCTGTCCTCCTCTGGGTCTTTGCACACGCTGTTCCATCTACCTGGAACACCTCCCGGATGCTTCTGCCCTTGGCTGGCTCCTCCTCATCTGCAGATTTCAGCTCAAACTGACTTGCGGGAGGATCCTTCCCTATTCCCTCCACCCCATCTTATAACACGTACGATTATTTTATCAAGAGTCCTCTCCCTTGCTAGACGGAGAGGTCTACAGGGAAATGGAACGTGTTTACTTTGCTCACTGTAAATCCCCTTTACGGATTGCCTGTTGATCCTTCCATTCCACAAATATTTATTAAGCAACAGATACGTCAGGCCTGGGTGTGAAATCGTAAACAAGACTGACAAGATTTCTTGAAGCATGGGGAAGGGAGAATACACACACATACAAACCAAGGGGGAATTTCAGGTAGAGGTGCTGGTGTGATGGAGATTGCACAGCAGGGACAAAGGGACTGAGGGTGGGGGTGGCATGTGCAAAGCGTGGTCTTGGAGCAGAGAGGTGGGGCCAGGAGCTGGAGGGGCGGGCGGGGGCAACGGCCTGGAGGCAGAAATAGGTTTGGAGGAGGACAGGCGCCCAGCTCCTGACAAACTGTTTAATACACAAGAGGAAGATAAGAGTGCTCTGTTTAGAGCCGCCTGCGTGCTTGGACAAGCGTTATTTCCCTGTACCTCCCCAAATTCGACATGCGGTTATTGCAATGCGTGTTGTACAGGTGAGGCCGACGCAGAGTAAAGTCACTGGTCCAAGGCCACACCGGAAGTGATGGGTGAGGGAGCCGGGTTCTCACTTCGTTCGGGCTCTCCTGCCCTTAAGGACTCTTACCCCTCTCAGGGAGGCGGGTTGACCTTTGTCCTGCTCTACCCGTGAGTGACAGCTGCTTAGACATTCAGGCCCACGGGGACTCTCGGTCTGCGTACGGAAAATCGGGTGTGTCCAGTTGCACCGAATCCAGGATCTACAGCGCTTGGTTTGCAATTTTGCGACTTCTGCACCTTCTCCTTGTTGGTGTCATTTCTCCAAATTGAACCCCAGTCCGCGCCGAGGGGCCCGGGCCGCGCAGCGCACTGGGCGCGCGCGCACGTGGCTGTCCCCAGGGGCCCGGCGCGGGGCTGGGGCCCACGCGGGGGAACCCCCGGGGGCGCCCGCGCGCCCTAGGATCAGATTCGCAGGCAGGACGGGGACGAGGGTGAGGCGATCGCCACATGCCGGGGAGCACCAAAAAAAACCGAGTGGCCGAGATACATCAAATTTTAATACGATATTTCAAAAAGAAGCAAAACGAATCCCTAAAGTCTTGGAGGGCCCAAATAACAAAGCTGTTAAAGAAGGGATCCATCTCGCGGGGCCGGGGTTCGGGGGCGCCCCCTGCGCGCTGAGACGGGAGGCGAAGGGCTGCGACCGGGTCGCGGCGCCCTGGCCGGGCAGGGATCCGAGGCGCCCCTGCGGCTGGGGCGGCCCCCGGGCCTCCGGCGCGGGGCCCAGGGCAGGGCGGCCGGCGGGCGGGGCGGGGCGGTGCCTCCCGCTGCCCGTCCTGCCTCCACCCCTCCCGGGCCCCTCCCGGGCGCCGAGTCCCTTCCGAGTCCGGATCCGCGCCGCCTTTTCCCGCGGCCCGCACGGGGCCCAGCTGACGGGCCGCGTTGTTTACGGGCCGAGCAGCGCCTGCTCCCGCCGCCCGCCCGCCGCCCGCGCGTCTGTGTCCGCGCGTCCGTTTGTCCGGGCGGCCCCACATCGGGGCCCAGAGCCAGGAGGCCGGGGCTGCAGCGCGGCGCCCCGGGCCCGGAGATCGCGGGACGGGGCCCGGGCCAAGGTGGTCCGCGCTCGGAGCCGCGCCGCGGGCTCCTCTCGGCCGAGGCCGCGCGCCCCCCCCCCACACCCCGGGGCTGTGCCCCGGGCCCTACCGGGCGCCGAAGGGGAGGACGCGCGGTCCCCGGCGCCCCTCGGGCGGCAGCCCCGGAGCATGTCCCCCGCACGCCCGCGCCGCGCGCTCTGATCGGCCGGGGCCCCGCGCTCCCGCAGCCATGGGCGCCGGGGGCGTGCGGGGGGCGGCGGCCGCGCCGCTGCTGGTGGCCGTGGCCGTGCTGCTGGTGGGCGCCGCGGGCCACCTGTACCCCGGAGAGGGTGAGTCTGGGGCTCCGGGAGCGGGCGGGGCGGGGCGCGGTGGGGAGGAGACCCTGGCGGGAATGGAGCCCCCAAATGGGGACGGAGAGCCTCCCCGGGCGGCAGGCGGGCGGCCGGGACGGTGGCTCCGGCCCCGCCGGGGGCGGGAAGCTGCTGACCTTGGCCTTTGCCCGCCTGGGCTCGCGGCTCAGCGCCCCGCGCTCGGGCCCCGGGCTGGGGGAACCTTGTCCCAGCGGCCGTCCCGCCGCGGGTGCCTCTCCCGAGCGCGCCTCGGACCCGTGCCGGGCCCTGCCCGAGCCCGACTCGCTCCGGAGACGGAACACGCGGCCTCTCTGGGTCGCCTCCTAGATGGTGGGGGTCACTGGGTCCAGGCGGCCTCGACAGCCACTACCAGCCCGGACTGCACACGGTTTGGAGCCCGGGGTCGGTGCCGATAGGTGCCTGGGGCGGGGAATTGTAGAATCCTCCAGCCCTCTTGGGTCCAGGCCCGTGGTCACCCCGGACTTCAAGCCCCTGTTTACACTTTCGGGTTCTGTTTCCAGATGTCCGGAGACAAACTCCGGCACAGTTGTAGTAGCAGGAGTGGCGGCTTTTATCAGGATTCTTATAGTTAGTGTCACCAAATGCGCCGCGCTGGTCATTCTTCTCTCTCTGGACCCTCACGGTGGCCCCTGGAGAGTGATACAGCTGTTCGCCCATTTCAAAGGGAGCCAACCGAGACTGGGGTGTCGGACCCATAGCTCACTTGCCCCAAAGTACCAGAGGGAGCCTTGAATCTCCAAGGGGTGCTCCCTCAAGGCTCTGGACTGCTGCCCCGTGTCCCATGTGTCCCCCATAACCTCCTGCCTCCGGCTGCGCCCGGCCAGAAGGGGTCTTTACCTGTAGTCAGCCCTGGGCGGCCTCTAATTCTGGGCGAGCCTCTCCTGTCCCCTAGCCCCATGGACCTCCTTCCTGGGCCTCTAGTGCTGGCAGCAGAGGGAAACCCCAGCTAACCCCAGTGTCCTCCTTGGGCTTGATAGCAGCCCTTTCTGACTGTGGGACAAGGAATGAAGACTCGTTTAAGAGAACGTAGCAGAGGTTTCCCACCCTGGTGTCTGAGGCCCTGCTTTAAAAATATCTGTTGGGTTCCCTCTTCAGATTTTCCCATAAAAGGAAATCAGTCATGATGAGGAAGGGGTCGGGAGGGAAGAAACAGAAGCTCCTAAGTTCCTTGATGGTGAATGAGGTACAAGGGGAAAGCACACACAAGCTCTGGCGTTAACAAACGGGGTGTGCCAAGCACCTCTGCCAGTTACGCAGTGGCTCGAACCCCCTAGCGCCTGGTACACAGCGGGTGCTCAGTGAGGGGTGGCAGTTGGTTTGGGTTCTGGTTGAGAAAATCCAAGATGTTAGACTTTGGGTAGGTACTTTGTATTTATAAGTGCGCACGTGTGTATGTGTGGTTCCCTGCTCTTCTGTTCCTTGTAGTTGGTGATTAATTGTGAATGTGTGCCCAGGCTCCCAGAGGTCAGTAGACGGATTTACCACTTCTTTACATATTCACAGTTTCCACAAGGGCTGAGGCTTATATATTTTTTGTTCACTGCTACCTTTTTCAGAGCCTAGAATGGTGCCTGGTGTATAGTAGGTGTTTGGTTCATATTTGTTCTTGATTTGATTCCCTGTTTTTCATGTTTTCACCAGTAACCCAAGCCACGGGCTCCTTTATTCCCTAGATAATACCTAACTAATGCTAATAAGTGCAAACACTTGGCAGGTGCTGCTCTATATGCTTTACACATATAATCTCAGTTAATCCTCGCTGTGACTTTAGGAGGTGGGCTTTATTATCCCTTTCTGCAGGTGGGGATATAGGACTAAGTGGCAGAGCCAGGATTAGAACCCCTGCTAGTCGGGCTGCAGAGCCCTGCTTTCTTCATAAAAGATTGTTCGTTTGGCTTTGAACCTCCTCACCCGTGCCCTGCTATAATGGTTAACAAGACCCTATCAACTAAGTGGGATGTGATACCCCCTCGGAGGTTTGGAGAATGGCGAGAAACTTGACAGATCATTAATCTCCGGCGTTAACCAACGGGGCGTTTTGGCTGGTGTGTGGGGCTGAGGGAGATGAATGTGATTTTTAAGGCATGAAGTCTCCTTCTCGGAGGTATCCTATGGGATACGTCGCCCCAGTGCATTGTCCCGGGTGTCTCTGTTGCTGCGCTGAATTGGGCAACGGCTTTCTCCCCAATTTCTCCTTGGACTGGCTGGCTCTGGCTGGAGATTCCTGGGCGCAGGGAGGGGCTTCGTGGTGTCAGAGAATGAAGGTGATGTGGGATTAATTACACACCCATCGCGCTTTGGTGGTGGTGGGGCGTCCAGTGAGCCAGCGAATTGAGGTGTGAGGCGCTTGCTTCCAGACCCCGGCCCATCTTTGGTGAAAATACTCCTTTCTGGAGGATGGTTCCAGATGTTTCTTATGTGTTCTCTTATGAGCTTTGGGACTCTGAGAGCAGAACTGCTGCCTGCTCAGGCACATCCCTGAGGTTATCCCTAACCTTTACTTCTTTCCTGGGGACCAGCCCCTCATGCCTGCCTCACTCACTCATAGAGGTCATTGGGGTGAGCCCGAAACAGTCCCCAACCCATTGCCATTCTTCACTTGCCAAGGGCAGAGCCCCCCAGCCTCAGCACTCTTGACATTTGGGGCTCCATCGTCTTGGGAGGTGGGCTGTAAAGTACTGAGCCCCATCCGGTGGGCTCCACCCACCAGCTGCCACTAGCTCCCGTGCCCATCCAATCACGGCAGCCAGCGTCTCTTCAGACACCGCAGCTGTCCCCCGTTTGAGCACCACTGCCTTTAGGGAGATAACCTTTTCCTTGTCTAAGTCACTTACCACCTGGGTGTCTGCTCTTTCCTGTTTGTTCTAGGATCCCCAGCTGCCCAGGAGTCTTTCTTCCAGCCTACAAACACTCAATATCCCCCACCCCCACCCCGGGCTAACACGTGAGCTCTCTCTTCACAGAGGGCCAGTCCCAGCTCTGACCCTCTCTCAGCCCACCTTTAGTTTACATAGAGTCAACTCCTTCATCTAGAACAGGGGCCAGTAAACTACAGCTGCAGGGCCAAATTCCACCTGCCCATGCCTGTTTCTGTAAATAAAGTTTTATTGGCACCCAGCCACACACAGGCATTTACGCGTCATTTAAGGCTGCTTTTGCGCTCAGATGGCAGGAGCTGAAGAGCTGCAATCGCGTGGTGCGCCAAAATATTTACGCTTTGGCCTTTCACAGAGGATGTTTCCTGACTCCTGATTTAGAACCAACTCTGTGAGGATCATGATGATAGATGCCTAATAGCCCGTGTGGTCCCTGGTACAACATGAATGAATGAAGTTCAATCAAACACCCCGGAAGGCTGTGTTTTCCCCTTCACAGAGAAAGCCAGATTAAAGAAATTTATACCATTGGCTGCACTGAATATTTGGTTTCTGATGGTGAGAAAATATCAGTAATGCTTCCTCCTTAGCTGTGTGTGTGATCTTAGGGTTTATTTATTTAAAAAGTCATCTTGGCATTGAATGGGAATTCCTTGCAGTCCTGTCTTTCCGTAGAACCCAGACGAATGTGGTGTCTGCTCTGAGATTTTTCACTCAAGACCCCTTGTGTTAAATTCTGTTCACGCATCAGGGGTGGTTTGGTTTATGTTTTGCCATCAGATGCTATTTTATGTTTTTTTTTTTTTTAATTAACAGAACAAGTAATGCATTCTCATTGAAAAAAAAAAAAAACCAACGTATAGAAAGGAGACAACAGAAATCCTCCTGCAAGACTTTGTCCCTAAAGCCATTCCAGACTCTCCGGACACCCCTTTATATTACACCAACTCCACTCCCAACCCCTTGCAACGCATCTCTCCTCTGTCCCTACGGTTTTCTCTCTGGACTTTACAAACTGTCTCGTAATTGGATTAATAGTCTTAAAACTGGAAATGTCAATTTAAGCACTCATCAGATCCTCACCATTCATGGATTCTGTATTTGTGAATTTGCCTGGTCCTGAAGTTTATTTTTAATTTCAAGATTGGTACTGAAAGGGCTTTAGCAGCCATTGCTGGGCCTGTGCAGGGCATCAGAAATTCAAATCGCCCAGCTGGCATGATTGGGATCCGCCTTCTCGTGTCAGCTCTGGGAGGGTGGATTCATCCAATCCTTAAGGATTAAAACCAAGTATCCTTCTTTTTTTTTTTCAATGTATTTAGTGCTACATTTTCTGCATTTTTGGGCTTTCTGTCCCTGGGTGTGCTGTTTAGATGGCCCCCACCCATCAAGCTGAAGTGCCGTCTGGTATAAGTGTGAGAAGGCTGCCATGTGCATTATGGAGAAAAATACACGCGTTAGATAAGCTTCGCTCTGGCACCAGCTAGAGTGCTTAGTACTGTTGGCTGTGAGTTCAAAGTTAATGGATCGACAACGTATATTTATACATAAGGTGTCCGTTAGACAGAAACATACACAAGATACAACTGTGTTGGTTGACTGACAAAAATACGTGGCCAGAGCTTGCAGGAACCTAACCTTGTATTTTCCCTGGGGACAGTATGGCTTTTGGGTCCAGAATTTGCTAATTCAGTGTTTGAGGGAACGTCATAGAATGTAACTACTAAAAGTACTGAGGATTGGCTGTAGATGGTTTCCTGTCACTGTGGTTTAAAAATTTGTGAATTTCAGCTTGTCCCTGCCCATGTAGAATCTCTTGGAATGAGCATTCCCTTTTTCTCATGTTTTTATCTCTGCACGAATCCTTGGCTACCTCCTGGAAAGTTCATGGGAGGGCACCAAATCCCTGGCTCACGTTCCAAGGATGGGGGTCTCCCCGAGTTCTGCAGACTCTGGTGCTGGGGGCGGTGGGGCGTGGGTATTGTTGTCATTTCAGGTTTATACGGTAGCTTCTGTTTAGGAACCACAGCCTGTCACCGGGAGATTCTTGCTTCTCTGCTGTGCCTTTGTGGGACTGTGGAAAACATAGGTACTTCCCAAGAAGCGCCTTCGTTGGTTAGCAGTGTGGAAAGAGGTAGTGGCTGGATGCAGAGGGGTGACGGACTGGGGCTGCAACTGTTTTCACGCAACCTTTCTATGATTTCTCGCGGCCAGTCTGTTTTCAAAGATGTATCCTGTTTCCTTGCAGAAGATCAGAAAAGGGATGAATTCTGAGATGCCCCTTCCGAGTTATATACAGTTGCATGGTATTAAAACCACCTTTTACTTTTTTTTTTTCTTTCTGCGACGTGCCTTTTTGATCTTGTAAGACTTCTTGTGGTTTTCTTCCCTGTGTCCTGTGTTGCATTCCCGTCCCTGTTGGTGTAAAGAAGGAGGTGGGACTCCCGAGATGGCAGCGAAGCCCCTTTTGGCCCTGTCATTGGGTGACCCATGTCCTTGGGATCACAAAACTACAGAAGTGACTGGAGGAATGACCTCGGTGTCGCAGGGCTTTCAGACAGGCTTAGAGAAGGCGCTGGTGTCAGGGTGGCTGCGGGTTTTGGGACCTGTCTCTAGTTCCTTGTCCTTAACTAGTGTAATGCCCCCCTCCCCCGTCTGCATCCCTTAATGACTGTCCCTCACTTCGTCTGCCTGTCCACCTCGTCGGGGACCAAGTTCCACTGATGCTAATTCCCTAGTGTCCCTATGGTCTCCCCTTTTCTGGCACCCACCCCTGCGATAGGCCCTCAGGGCCACTGCTGTACGTGAAGTCGGCTGCAGCGCGTCCTGTTCGGATCTGTCCCACTCTGCTGACACAGGGATTTTTCTCTCTCCCGCTTGGGTCTTTCTGCAGCTGCCGGCTCGGTCCCCGCCCCTGGCCTGCGAGCCTGGCACAGCTGCGTGCACTGTGACTTCCCCCAGCTCGTGGGCGCGCCTCTGTGCGCTGGTTCCCTGGGGCTCCCTGTTGGTCGTGCGTCTGCGTTATTTGCACACACTTCCTGTCATTCTAGCTCCCTTCTTCCCTCTTTTCGCCCAGGGACACCTGCTTCTTCCTCTCGGAACCAGCTCAGAGGCCTCCTTCCTTCCCTCTCTGGCTTCATCATCCACCCCTTCTCCTTCCCTTTCAGTACGGACTGGGTGGATCTTTCTGAGAGCCCACAGACACTGGTCTCTCCCCTGGGGACATGCTGTGTGTGACAACCATATGGGTAAATGAAATCTTGCTCCACGTGTGGTTTGGAGAAGGAAGGGCTTGTCCAAAACAAGAAACAGAGTCTTGCCCAGAGGGGGCAGGTCCTGGAGCTCCCCACCCCACAAGACCAGCAGCCCCAATTCCTATGTTGAAGCCCTACCCCTCAAGGTGGCCCTGTTTGCAGATAGAACTCCTAGGAGGTAATGAAAGTTAAACAAGGCCCTGAGAGTAGGGCCCTAAGGTGGTAGGATTGGTGGCCTCATAAGGACAGGAGAGAGACATCTCGCTCCATGCATACACTAGTGAAAGGCCATGTGTATGTGGCCAGACCCCATTTCTCCTGTATTTAAAGCTTACTTGATGTTTTTGTCATTGTTCGCAGTGGGGAAACCGAGACACACAAAGATTGAGGATGTGGCCCCAGACTATGTAGCTGGCAGGTGTTGGCACTGGGAAGGAAGCCAGCTCTGTTGGGTGTATAGTGTGCCCTGAAGCCGGTGTGGGTGGTGGCCTAACACCTTGAACCCAAGACTTTTGGTACGGGACCCCTGCATTTCAGAGGAAGTGGCGTTAAAACAGGAAAGAAGGTGGAGAGGAACATGTGGCCCCAGAATAGGTCACCAGGGAGCGTTTGAAGAATGCAGAGACCGAGGAATGAAGACATTCATGAGCGAAGGCAGAAGGTATCATCAAACTGGCTTGGAAAGGATGTGCAGGAGCTTCTCCGTGTCTTCTCTGGCCCTGCATACTTCTCTTTTGGTGTTTCCATGCTGGAGAGAAAACCAGGGGGTGGAGACACTGTCCAAGGTGGCTTTCTGGTCAGTCTTATCTCCTTCTGGAAAATTCTCAGATTCCTCTGGCCAAGGAGGAAATTCTAGACCACACTGCCCAACACAATATTCTGCTTTGATGGAAATGTTCTATATCTGCTCTGCCCAGTATGGTAGCCACTGTCCACATGGGCTCTTGAAATTGTGGTCAGCACCACTGAATATTTACTTTTATTTAACTTTAATTCATTTAAATGCAAATACAATGTTTTACTTAAATGTAAAAAAAAAAATCAGTATTTAATTCTGTTGTTGGAAAACTCTTTAGTATCCTTGAAACACCCTGGGGATATGAACCTGCCTTTTTCAACTGTACTGTTTTTTAATGAAATCTACATACACAGGATGGGTATTTCTGAGGAGAATTTAGCCTCTGAATTGAAGCATGGTGCATGTGTAAAACACATGGTGTTTTGGAGGTGCAGTGTGAAAAAAATCCTGTACAGTATTTTATTAATAATTTTTCAGTACTTACATGTGGAAGCGAAATTTTTGAATACACTGGTTTAAATAAAATATGTTTAATTTCATCTGTTTCTTTTTACCTTTTTAGAGAAAATTTAAAATGCCCTATGTGGCTCTCATGCTGTTTCTATTGGATAACACTGTTCTAGACCCTGTACACCCAGGTCACCCACAGAGATGAGCTGTATTTTGCCATCGTCCTTGACCTTCCCGTGAAGTAGGCAGGACTGGACAATTCTTACTGCACCATTTGTGTAGCTTTTAGACCTGGCATCACCTCCTCCAAGAAGCCCTCCTTGATTGTCCCAGACCGAGTCAAATAGCTTGTTTCTATGATTTCTTCTAGATCCTGAAATTCTCCTTAAGGGCATCCTCCTTGGATATATTTTCAGTTGACATGGGTACTAGTCTGTGATCCAGGGCAGCACCTGTGACTTCCCCACAGCCCTTCCAACGCTTGGAACAACATCCAGCGTGGACCAGGGCCTCAGCAGATTTTGCAGAAGTGAATGAAGGAAATGAACAAGCTTCCCTCAGGTTATCCCTGCATGAAAACGATGTATTTGTTTCTTTATTTAAATCACATCCACCGGCTTCTTCATTAGGCCTGTTTTTGAAAAAACGAAGCCAATGAAACAGTAACGTGCCTA
Organism: Manis javanica; assembly: GCF_040802235.1. NCBI lineage: Eukaryota > Metazoa > Chordata > Mammalia > Pholidota > Manidae > Manis > Manis javanica. The sequence continues at coordinate 95,258,641 of NC_133168.1, read as the reverse complement.
TGGTGTAGACTTTGCATTTGATGGCAGAGCTGCAAGCCCAGTGCCACCGCTTAAAGCAGCTTGTGTGCATCTTGATTTGCTCATCCCCAAAATGAGTCTGAAAATAGCCTCTGCTTTGGGGATTGTTTTTAGAATTCAGCAGAGGATGTATGTGCCAATTGTGGGTCGAGTGCTTTCATCATAAGTGCTTAGAAAATGCCTTACACATGGCAGATGCGTTTCAGAACCTCCAGTAGGTGCCTGAAACTGCCGATAGTACCAAACCCTATATATGCTCTCTTTTGTCCTACACATACACACCTATGATATGGGACCAGCGGGCAGGTAGCAGGGGTGCACTGAACTAGGGAACGATTCACATCCTGGGGGGTTGGAGTAGAGAGCCTGAGATGGTGTCATGCTACTCAGAACACCGTGCAATTTAAAACCTATGAATTGTTTCTTTCTGGAATTTTCCATGTAATATTTTCGGGCTGCCGTTGACCCTGGGTAACTGAAGCCAAGGAAAGCAAAACCACGGTAAGGTGGGGGTGGCTGTATTAACTGTGTCACCAGTTTCTCTACCTGCGCATAGAGCGATTAGCCAAGGGCCACATGCTAAGAACTTGAAGCATCCTTGGATTCCCACCCAGAAGTATTGAAAGTCCGCAGAAGGCCCTACATCTATTTTTGGCAGCATTTCTAACATCCTCTGGGTGTTTTCTGTCTTAGCAGTAAACTGCTCTATTGTCTTACCCTATGAGGGTCACATACGGCTTTAATGAGTTGAATTAGATTCATTGGCGATGTTTTAAAAAAGCAAATATTTATTGTCCTCTAGTATAGTCAATTCATTTTCTCATAGCAACTTTATTGAGATCGAATTCACTGTCATACAATTCACCCATTTAAAGTCTACAATTCTCTGGTTGTTAGTATATGTATTCCCAGAATTGTGCAACCATCATGACAGTCAATTTTAGAACATTTTTGTCTCCCCAGAAAAGAAATGTTATACCTTTTAGCTGTTACACTTTTTTTCCTCCCCACACTTTGGAGCCACTAATTCATTTCCTGTTTTATAGATATCCCTATTTGGGGCATGTCACGCAAATGGAATCATAGCAATATGTGGTCTTTTGTGACTGGCTTCTTTCACTTAGCCTCATGTTTTCAAGGTCCATCCACATTGTAGTGTGTATCCATGCTTTACTCCTTTTGTGACAGAATAATATTCCATTGGGTGGATTTACCACATTTGGTTTGTCCACTCATCAGCTGATGGCCATTTGGTTTGTTTCTGCTTTTTGGATGTTATGAATCATGCTGCTGTGGGCGTTTGTATACAAGTTTCTCTGTAGACATATGTATTCATTTCTCTTGTTTTCTACCTAGGAGTGGAATTGCTAGATCATATGGTAACTGTTGGCTTAACCTTTTGAGGAACTGCCAGACTGTTTTCCACAGTGGCCTTACCATTTTACATTCCTGCATTGCCCCTGCGTCCTCGTCAACACTTGTAATTGTCCATCTTTTTGATTTAGTCATCCTGGTTGGAGTGAAATGGTATCTCACTATGGGTAGATTTGCATTTCCCTCATGTCCAGCAGCGGGTCAATCTTTGAATGCACATTTCTATCTGATTTTGGTCCCTCCACAGCCTGGAGAGGATGGAGGGCAAGTATTCTTCACACCTGCACCAGTTTTGTGTGTGCATGCGCACAAAATACAGAGCGTGAGGCTGAGGCTTGAGAAGCCCAGAGTTGTGGTTGAATCTGAGCCATATGTTGCCAGATAAAAAGACAGGACACACAGTTAAACTTGACTTTCATGTGAACAACGGAACATTCTTAAGGATAAGCATGCCCCAAACAGTGGTGGGATGTAGATGTCCTGAAGAAGTACTTGTTGCCTTCCTGAAATTCAGATTGCATTTCTGTTTGCCAAATCTAGCAAGCCTGCATGTCGCTGGTGGGCCACGTGCCCTTGGGTGACCGGTGTGGTCTCTTGGAGGTCCAGTTTTCTCTCCTCTGGAGTGGGTGGGGCTTGCTGGGAGGCCCGATGGTGGAGCCCTGTGGTAATCACTGGACCTAGATGCTGTGCATCTGGCAGCAGCTGGGAGCCTTAGACTGGGTGTGGGGGTCATGAGCGTGTGGGGCTGTGTCACCTGTCCTTGTCCTCCTCGCACGCCTCTCAGCATCCTAGTGAGTGCATGAGTGCGTGTGTGTTTTCCCTTGATTTAGCCTAATCTGTACGGAATGTGACCTAGGAACCTTGTGGCTTTTGTTTTCCCCAATTTTTTGCCTTGCCGTTTTCTAGCTAATCTGTGCAGCCTTTGCGAGTTGTTGTAGGGTGGCTTTTTAAGAGGATTTACTACCGTTCTTTAGAACAGTCTGTTTGCCTCAAAGATATTGGGGGAATGTTGTGTCTTGGAATCAAGTAATGGGAGTTGTGGGCTGATCCTTACAGTCCAGGTGCTGAAGGCTGTGGGGGGTGCATGGCTGTGGCCAGGAGAAGCTGTCTAGGCTAGAGTTTGATTCTGATGAATGTTAACTTGAGCGTGAGGGGCACAAGGAGAAGGCACAGAGCCTGGACATGATTGTGGTATGTTTGGGAGAAATAAACAAGAACAAAATAGCTGACATGAATTCAGCGCCTACTGCGTGCTTGAGTACCTACCTGATTCCAGTCACTCCTCATCGAGCGTGTGACTGGGGAGGACACAGAGCCTAGGAGTTGTGCAAGAGTGGTGGGAACGCCTGTGTAGTATGGAGCACGGGCAGGAGGGGTGGGGAAGTGCCGGGTCATGGAGAGCCATGGAGGGTGTCGGAGCTGGGGAGGGACCACCTTCAGGGGAGCAGGCGCGCACAGTGTGCAGGGGCGATCCGACTGGCTGAGAAGCTCTTGGCATATCTGGGTAAAAGGTAATTCGGTCTTGGCTGCCTGCCTGGAAGGAAGGCAGGTTGGTTGGGAAGGGAAGTCCATGAGGTGGGTGCAGGCAGAACGGATTCAGCTCTCGTTGCCCCATTTCTAATGTGGGCACCTTTATCCCCATATATCCATTTCCTGAAGATCTTCAACACCGACTCATGGGGGATGGCTCTCCTTTCCCCAAGTAAACACGCCACATTACCCTATCCCCTGTCATCCCAGTACTTCCAAGGCGTCCTCCTGGATGTGATGATCCTAAGGCTTCTCCCTATATGGCCAAAGGAATGATTTTTCTTTGAAAGTAGTTACGTAGGTGCAGACACTTTGCAGAGAAAGCCACTAGTCGGGGCGGTCTGTGGAATTTGCAGGGGCCCAGTGCAGGATGAAAATGCAGCACCCCTTACCCAAACTGTCTGAAGATCTCAAGACAGATGGAAGAGCTTAATGCTCTTAATGCCAAGGGCAGGGCCCTTCTGGGCGAGCGTGGCACTCGGGCTGCATGCCCGTGAAGCTGGCCCTGCTGCTGATTCTTAGAACCCGTCCACGGCGTGTGTATTTGCTCACCTGCCTTACTTTCCGCTTGTTTCCACTTCTAGTGTGTCCCGGCATGGATATCCGGAACAACCTCACGAGGCTGCACGAGCTGGCCAACTGCTCGGTCATCGAAGGGCATCTCCAGATACTGTTGATGTTCAAAACGAGGCCTGAGGATTTCCGAGACCTCAGTTTCCCCAAACTCATCATGATCACCGATTACCTGCTGCTCTTCCGAGTCTATGGGCTGGAGAGCTTGAAGGACCTATTCCCTAACCTCACGGTCATCCGGGGCTCACGCCTCTTCTTCAACTACGCATTGGTCATCTTCGAGATGGTTCATCTGAAGGAGCTTGGCCTCTACAACCTGATGAACATCACCCGGGGCTCCGTCCGCATTGAGAAGAATAATGAGCTCTGCTACCTGGCCACCATTGACTGGTCACGCATCCTGGATTCCGTGGAGGATAATTACATTGTGCTGAACAAAGACGACAACGAGGAGTGTGGGGACATTTGCCCCGGCACCGCAAAGGGCAAGACCAACTGCCCTGCCACTGTCATCAATGGGCAATTTGTCGAACGGTGTTGGACACACAGCCACTGCCAGAAAGGTAAGCTGGGTTTCACAGGGTTCTAAGCGGTTTCTCCTGCCTTGTTCATTAGAGGGAAGCTTGGAGGCACTTGCTCGACCAGGGGATGGCAGTCTCAAATACTTGAGACTTTGCAGGCTGTATGGTCTCCGTGGCAACAACTCACTGCTGCCCCGTGTAGCAGGAAAGCAGCCACAAGAGTCAGGAAACAAGTGGCTGTGGCTGTTTTGATAAAACTTTATTTACAAAGCCAAGTGGTGGGCCGGATTTTGCCAACTCCTGTGCTAGATGGTTGCATGTGCCTCTTGCTTGGAAGAACAGTAGGAGTGGATGAGTATGGGTTTAGTTGTAGGAAAAACAAGTTTATTTCTTATTTGATTATGGGCAGAAGATTGCTGATGGCAGACGTTAGGAAAAAGAAATGCGTAAAGGAAAAAAGAGCTAAATAGTAATTCTTATTCCACGATTATTGAGGGTACTTTCTTCTAGTGGTTTCTGTTGTATCTTAATTTACTTAATGTTCCCTGTCTTTGGGCATTTAGATTATTTCCAGTTTTCATAAAGAGAGGGATGAACATTTTTGGGGCAAACCTTTATTGAGCATTTGTTTCTTCAGGTCTTACTTTGCCAGAAGTGAAATTTCTGGGTCAAAGGTCCTTTATACCAGTTGCCAAATGGCTTTCCGGAAATGTGCCCACGGCTCTCCTCCTGGCATTGGCCGGGAGGGAGCACCTTGGCCAGCTAGGAGTGTCATTTGAAAGATCTTTCATAATTTACTGGAGGGAGGAGCCGGTGTGTGTCATTGTTTCTATTTGCATTTCTTTGATTGCTATCGGGGTTGAGCCTTTTAAAACATGTTTATTTATCATCTGGGCTTTCTCTTCCTGTTCATATCCTCTGTCCATTTATCTTTTAGTACCTTAGTGGTTTTTGAAATATTAATCTGCATGCGTTTTTCATAGATGAAGGCTATTGACCCTTTGCCAATAGTGTTTTCAGATGTTTGTGTTCAGTGGGGAAAAAGTTGCAGGAGAAGCTTAAAATGTTTATGGAGTTCCAAGCTGGAGTTTTGCAGGCCTCCCCTGTTCCTTTATGCTTCCGCAGTTCCTTTCTACACATAACATGCATGCTTTTTTCCAAAATTTCCTATTTTCATGTTAATTCTTATCACTGAAAAAAAAAAATTCATCCTGGACATTTGGAATCTATTTGTGTGCATGATTCGGAAGGGTGTCTATTTCCTCCCAAATAACTAGTTGGGATCTCAGTGCCAGTTATTGCAGAAATGCATCCCTTTGTCATTGATTTAGGGTCTGTTTCCTGGTATCTGTAAAAACATCTGTCTTTCCTCGCACTGGGCGGTTAATGTTCTACTCACTGTAAGTTTTACAACATCTTGATATCCAGGGAAGTCCCCCCTTCTGCCGCCGCCCCATGCGCACGCATCGCCTGTTTATTGTTTCATTGGCTCTTTCATACACTGTGAAATTCCCTGGGAAGATTTAGTGAATGTGAGCTCGAGGTGGGAGAAAGTGAGTGAATGGCTTCAGGATGGTATCGCAAAAGATAGGGCAAGGCAGAAAGGAGGGTCTTCTCACCTGAGCCCCAAGCTACTGGGAAGCCACACAGGTGAGTCCTGAGTGGAATCTATGGAATTGTCAATAAGGACTGTGTCAGAGCCCTTCATGGCAAAGATGCTGGGTGGGAGGCAGCAGAAGGTGGGAGGGTTGAGAGAATGGAGACCGTACCTCTTCTGAGAGGTTGGATGGTGAAGGGCAAGTGACCCTGGTTGTTTGTGGCTGGGAGAGGGGACGATGATTATTATGTTGTGAAAAAGTCTTGAGAACCTTGGCAGGTCAGGGACAGAGAGAAGCTGAAGTCCACTGAATTGAGCAAGAGGGCCAAAGCCGGGCACAGTCTTAGCAGCAGTAGAGAGACGTCCTGTGCATTTGGCGGTTTGGCATTTTGGAGAAGAACAGGGAAACTTCTGAGGTGGGTGTGGGGAGGGGGTGGGTGTGGATGAATAACCTGGGAGAGACAATCTAAATGAATCTGGAGACGGGAAGGTGGGCATTCATGACTGCCGAGGGGAAGAGAGGGTGTGTAGCATCTGCCATGTTACGAGGACACACACCTGCCAGGGGAGCGCCGTTATCCTCACCTGAGGGACCAGGGAGGTACTTTAACTTGCCTAAGGTCACACAGCTAGTAAAAGACAGCTGGGGTTTGTGCCACATCTGAGACATGAAAAAAGCATGTGTGTTTTTTTTGGAGGGTGAGTGGTGTCCCCTCTGTTTAGAAATGGGTGAGTCCTTCTAGCTGGGCCATCAGGGAAAACAGTGAACTCTCTTTTATTTCAACACTGAGTTCTGCAAACGGAAGTGCTGTTTGAAGTGCTCCAGGCTCACACGTCTTGAGATATGATTTAAGTCATTCCTCTGTGGATTTATTTCTGTATCCATTTTAGTCAAAATATCCAGGATGGTATTATCTGCAGAAATGCCCCTGATGTTTCAAGATGGCTTTTATCTTATTTTTTTTTTTTTTACTGTTTTGTTTGTGAGAAGCAAAAGAGCTTTTGGTTTTTCCAGCACCGGGGGTTTTGTCACAAAGGAAGGTGCCGCTCTGCATGCATGGCTGTGGCCATCACCCGGGGGGGGACCAAGGCCCTGACATGCGGCATCGGTGCCAGCTGCTCCCAGTTTGCGCTCAGTGGTGGGGTCCCCTGAGTGGAGCATTGCCCTGTCCTGGTGACAGATGTCAAGATGTGATGATCTTTGGACCAGTCTATCCCTGTCTATTGGGTGCAACCCAGCTCTGGCTTTTATTCCCCCCTTCAATTTCTTTTATTATGGTAAAATACACAAAACATAAAATATACCATTTTAACTGTTTCTAAGTGCACAGCCGAGCGCCATGAAGCACATCTACATGGTGTGCAGCCTTCCCCACCCTCCATTTCCAGAACATTCTCATCTTTCCACATTGAAACTCAGTCCCCATGAAACACCAACTGCCAGCCCCTCCCCCAGCCCCAGTCCTTAGGGACCTCCTAGGAGTGGGATCAGATAGGATCTGTCCTTTGTGTCTGGCTTATTTCACTGAGCACCATGCCCTCAAGTGACACGTTGTATCAGGTGTCAGAATGTCCTTCCTTTTTTAAGGCTAAGTAATATTCCACTGTGTGGAAGGACACACTGCATGTATCCATTCGTCCATGGATGGACACTTGGGCTGCTTCCACATTTTAGCTATCGTGAATAACGCTGCTATAAAAATCAGTGTGCATATCCATTTCTTTAAATGTTTATGTGACCTTGTTGCTGTGGCTTTAGAAGGCTTATTTAACACCGTGTGGGATTTGAATACCAAAGAGACCAACATGAACCTTTATAGGATACTTCCCGTTTTAGGTGACAGTCACAGGCTGTCACAACTATCTGTCAACTCCTTTAGCCCCCTAGAATCCTCTCAAGCATGTCCTGGCGTGTCTGCAGACTTTGTCTTTTTCTTGCATAAATGTGAGGCTCTGGAAGCTTCCAGAGCCTGGTCAGCATTTTGGGATGAAGGGGATGGGTTGTCCTCTGGACTTAGTTTAAGCATTCCCTGCCAGGTCCCCTCTTCCACCTGTCCCCCCAAACAATACTTCTGGCAGAGAGAGCAAAGGAAGGTTCTCGATGGTTAAGGGGATTTCAAGGAAAAAAGGTCATTGTGGTGTGGCTCGGGGTGCTTCTCCATCTCCCCATCCCAGATTTGGGTGAAGATGTCAGGAGAGGCCACATGCAAGGAGCCCTGTGTGGGCAGAGTGGAGATGGGGTCTGAGCCAGAGCATGAAATGGGTTTGTTGAGCGCGCCTGTGTGCCAGGCATGGGGGTACTCAGAGCCGCAGGAGGCACCAGCCCATGCCTCCTTGGAGAGGACAATCTGGTGGCCAATTCAGACATTAAATATGTGACTCGTAGGGAGAGTCCTGAGAGAAAGCATGGGTTGAAGCCGTACCCTAGCGTTCAGGGTTAGAGACTATCTCCCGACCTCCCAAATCGGTGTATCATCCAGGCCCCAAAGGTCAGCCTCTCTGGACCCATTTCCAAGTGGTCACAAGAATTGTTCAGAGTCCGGCAGAATGGCCTTGGAGTCTGTGTTGCTGTTTGCTGGTCATGAGCTGGATCAAGCCTCAGTTTCTTGATCTGAAAAATGGAGATAATTACGAGGCCAGCTTATCAAGGTGATGGTTTGGGGGTTAAACGAGATGGTGCAGGGGATGCTCTTAGCCTAGCGCCTGGCACTCTGGGAGTGTTCTAGAGGCTTCTTGTAAGTGCCATGGCATGGGTCCGCTGCCCTTTCTGGGCAGACCAGCAGCTGGGTGAATACCTGCCAGAGCTTGGCTCCATTTCTTTTTGGGTTTGGAGCTGGCAGATGAGAGCCCACTATGACCTACTGATAAGGGCTGGGTGCTGGACCAAAAGCCCCAGAAGGCAGACCGCTCTGCTCAGCTGGTGTCTTCAGATGCTCTGGAGATGCCCAGACCGAGGCTTTGCAGGGACCAGAAGCCACAGGGCTTGCTCGGCCAGTTGCTTTAGCCAAACCCACTGGCATTTCTTTCTTCTGAGAGGCCACCCCAGCTGCTTACTGCCAGTCAGAGAGGTGGGTGAGGCCGGGCATGCTCAGTGCCAGGAAACTGGTCAACGATACCCCACGCAGACATTGCAAGAGAGCAGGGGACAGAAAGAGGAAGGTCTTGAGTATATGTTCTCGTTTCAAATTCTCTGTTTTATATCATGTTTTTAAATGTATGCATTGTCACTCTTCAAGGGTTTTTTTTTTGCTTTTAGGCAGAAGCTTTGGCTTCACATTGAAACTTTCTTTTTCTATGTGTTTTTTTAACTGTGCCTTTGATATTTTAATATTTAGAATCTTTTTGGCAGCGAATGCCTATTTTATGCCAGGCCCTGTTAGAAATGGGGTCCGAACCCGAAACCTGGATACTCCAGGTCAAAATCTGAGCTCGTAACCATTGTGCTTTCCTGTGCTCATTGTGGAAAGGGGGTGCGGGGCAGGAAACAGAAATCAGGAGAGGACGCCATGCCCTAGAACTTGCCCAAGCCAATATTCTGGCTGCCTTCTCTGAGAGCTTTTTCTCATCCTAGCTTAAATTAGCTGCCTGCTCCATCAGGTGAAGAGCTCTTGAAGGCAGGGACTGTGGCATTTATTGTGTCTCCAGCCCGTCATCTAGGTAAGCAATGGCACCTTTGACTGCCCATTCCTAACTTGTGTCTCTTGAGCACTTACTGTGTGCTAAGTACCGTGCTAAGAATCTGACAAATGCAGCCTCATGGAATCCTCACCACAGCCTGTGAGGAGACGTCATTCCCATTTGACAGAAGGGGACACCGAGGCTTGAATGTAACTAGGTAACATACTCAAGGAGACCTCGCTGGGAAGTGGTTTGACCTGACGTTTTGTCTGGTGCCTTTGACCAGAGGTCAGCAAACCACCACTCATGGGCCAAAGCCAGCCCACTGGTATGACCTGTGAGTGAAAAATGCTTTTTTAGGTTTCTATGTGTATGTGTGTGTGTATAGGGAAATCTAAAGGATGCATTTTGGTGGGAGGTGAAAAATGATATGAAATTAACATTTCAGCATCCTGGCTCAAGTTGCATTGGAACACAGCCATGCTTGGTAATTTATTCATTTATGTATCACCTGTGGCTGCTTTAATGCCAAGAGTGGTTGCAACAGAGACTGTATGGTGCTTTACAGGAAAAAAATGTTGCTGACCTCTGTTCTTGGTTATGCACTTTATAAAGACAAGGGGGACCTTTGCGGGTAGAGGCTGTTTTCAGTGGAAGTTGGAAGCATCCCCAAATCAGGCCAACACAATCTTGCTGGCACCGAAGGGAGGGGGCTGCAAAGTATGAGATGTCACTCTCGCCCCTCAGACGCCGTTGGTTGGGCAGCGGAGTTCATGGGCGGGAGCAAACCAAGCATTTAAAGCAGCCCAGCCAGCCGGAAATGTCACATGGTAAGGTAGGCCTCCCTCCCCCTCCAAGTGAGTCATCGGCCGGTGGTTCTAGGCACGTTTGCAGCCAAAGCACCTGGAAATCATGATGTTCTCTAGATAACACTGCAGAATATCGATAAATTAAATTCCTCCGTGGCTATGTCACTGCAGTCCCTGCAGAAAATAGGAAAGTCTGACGTGCACAGGGCTATTGAATAATCATCATTAACAATAATAATAAAAAGACGGTGGATGATGGGCCATTTGAGTTTTTTTTGTTTCTGTTTATTCCTTCTTGTGTTATCAAAGATGTTTAGAAAAATCTAGGACAGAATTAAAACACCGTACTGAAAAAAAATTCCACGGTCATGTTACTATTTTTATCACAGGGATGATTGGAATTTTTTAAATGAACTTTACATTTTGGAGATGATGGGATTGTGTATAGCAGGAAAGAATAAGTGCTCTGGGGAGTGTGTTTCTGAGACCCCTGGAACCCGGTCCCACCTCCCCAGGATAGATGATAAGTTGCCACTGATATTTGTGGAAGGAGAGAGTTGTCCCAGATTGGAGTTGTTCCAAAGGTGTGTTTTGGTTTGGGTGGCAGACGACGCTTAGAGGGTGAGAGGGAAGGGGGTTCCGATGGGTGGCATGTCAATGACAAGAAGCTCAGAGGTGTTTTGTGCACCAGTGAGGAGCCTGCCTCTTGCGATGCAGAGACTCACACCATCGTGCGCTGGGAAAGCTGAGCGTTTTCCTGCGGGAGCGATGGAGAGATCATGGGGGTTGTTACATCAGGGCTGTGTTCAGGGTGGGATGTTTCCATCGACATTAAGTGGACAGCTGGGCTGAGCCAGGCATGTTGCTGGGACCCCAGAGTCCTTGCCGAGTCAGGGAGCAAGTCAAAGGAATAACTGCAAGCTTCCAAGATAGGTAGGCAGGAAGCATTTTAGTAGGCTCAAGGATGCAGTGGAGAAAGGTAGACCAGCTGGCCACATGGTCACCTGGCACCCGGGGCTAGTACTGTCTAAATATTTAATGAAGATGCAGACCCACAGTTGTAACTAGTGCCCAGCATCCTGGATGGGGTTCAAGAGACACCCATCTAGCTACCTTTTCACTCAGAGAAATCAGTTGGCTCAATCCTTTGGGAGAAGGTGGGGGGTAGAGTTAAACACATAATGATGGAAAGGTGGCCGTCTGGTTAACTTGGTAACTGGTCTGACTACTTTTTATTTCTCTCCCTTGCACTTGATGAAATACATTGACCAGTTATTTCCTGCCAAGTGACCAGACCTTTTGTCAGAATTAAAATCTGTTCTTTGTGCCTGAATACCTGAAATGCCCCAGGGAAGTCCCGCGGACCTCAATTCTGACAGGCTGGGGACCCGGTGCACACTGCAGCTGGTTCCTGTAACTCCACACGCCTGTGCCTCGCAAGAAGTTCCTTTTCCCGGCAAAGAGGGCCAGGGTAGGTCCTGGGGCTTCACATTATGCCCCTTATTTCCTCTCTCCGCTCCCTGTCTCAGGCTTAGCAACTGAGCCAGCTCAGGAGGAATGTCTGACCACTCATGTCAAGAGGGGGAAACAAGCCAGAGAAGATCCGCTTCTCTGTGGGTCCCGACAGTCTGCATGGGTGGGGCCGTGTGCGTAGCAGCACACTGAGCCACTGTCCTCCAGTTCCAGGCTTGGAAAAGTGGATCTCCCAGCCCAGCCTCAAGCCCCAGGACACTCCCAGGACCCCCAGGACCCCCAGGACCCAGAGGCACAGGATGGAGCACAGTCGTCATGTTGGCATTGACGTGCACCTAGTAGATAAAGCCCGCAGTCGCAGGTGCCTGGAGGGTTGGGGTAGAGGGTCATTTCACATTTTTATTATAGAAGTTTCTTTGCCTCTTGTTTTTTCCCCGTCGGTGGGCCTTGGGTCTGTAATGACCTCCACGCTTGTTGTCTCTGTCTGGAGGTTGCTTGATGGGCTTTATCTCCAGAGTCTTTCCAAGTGCTCCCCTGTGAAGGAAACTGTTCCCACTGGAAGATCTGATAAGGGCCTAGTCGGGTTGGCACAAAGTGTGTTTATCGACCACCAGCAATGCTTGTCCACTGCTGAGCGGGACTCCTGTCACACGCTACCTCCTGGTGACAAGGTTAAGGGTTTTTGCATTTGCAAAGAAATTGGCTGTCAGAGCAGGAGATAATGCAGAGTAAGACAGGCTTGATCTGAAGCAGTCAAGAGTCCTCTTCTTTAAAAAACAGTGCTTTTCATTGTGCTGAAGTACACGTAAGATTTACTGTCAGGGACATTTGGTACATTCACAGCGCTATGCAAGCATCTCCAGCATCTAGTTCCAGAACATTCCATCACTCCACCCAAAAGACTCCACCAAAAAGACTCTGCCCAATAGCAGTCATTTCCCCATTCCAGCCCCTTGCAACCACGAATGCCCTTTCTGTCTCTGTGGATTTACCTATTCGGGATGTTTCATATAAATGGAATCATACAACATGTGGCCCTGTATGTTGTGCTTCTTTCACCGTACATGACTTGGAGGTTCATCACAGACTATCAGAATTTCATTCCTTTTCCTTCCTGAGTAATATTCCACTATATGGATATACTGTCTCTTTGTTTATTCACTTACCAGTTAATGGACATTTGAGTTAATTCTAACTTTTGGCTATTGTGAATCGAATACACACACTTCTATATAAGCTTTTGTTTGATTCCTTATTTCCTGTTGTCTTGGGAAGGTATGACATCTAGGAGTGGAATTCCTGGGTCATTTGGTGATTCTATATTTAACATATTTAGTCAAAGTTTCTTTCTCTTTCTTTCTTTTTGCTTTTGGTGTTATTTTTTAAAAAAACCATTTCATTATCGAAGAAAACACAGATTCAGAAAACCACATAGAACAAATGTAAAGCCTAGTGGCCACGCCTTCCCTCAAGCATGACTGTGGGTGGTGGTGTGCTCTTTGATTATGTTTTTCTTTTTTAAAATCTGAACATTTTGTTATGCACAAAGTGATATGCACTGGCCTCCTTTTTTCAGTGATAATGATAAATGAGGCACAGACTGAACTTCATAACAAAACCGTGTGTTCTTTGCGAAGGCAAGCTTTGCTAAGAAAATTATTTTTATAAGCCGGCAAGGTATGAACGTTATTTGCAAAGGAATTTTACAAGGGCAAGAAAAAAAGACGCTAAGAAGTTTGATCTTAGGATTGGTGGCTGTACAGGGGACAGAGCAGAACCCGGAGATGACATGTCAGGAGGAAAACAATAGGTGAATCCGGGAAAGAAACAATGTCCCAAGTGGGGATGAGTCTGATGAAGAAAATAAAGTTGGAGAATTGTCTGAAAAACTTTGAGGTGGTTCAGAGGAGGGCATAATTCTTCACAGTTTTGAAGGGACTTTATTCACAGTTTTGAAGGGATGCCTTCTGAAGAGACCCACAGGCCTGGGGCACAGCGTCTCCTGTAGGGAATTGCAATGAACAGCATTGGGCATCTGGTAGCATAAAAATTACGAGTGGAAGGATGTGAGGAAGTGAAGGACATGTTGGCACATTGGCCCTGAGGTCTTGGGAGGAGGAATGAAGGCAGCCAAAGGAGACCAAGGCCCGTAGAGTTACAAATTCCAAATCGGAGAAGTCAGAAAAGGACACTGATTGATTCTTCCTTGAGCCACAGTGTGAATGTTGCCCACACAGAGGCAAATCTCCTGTTCCTGACTCCGTGCAGGAGATCTTGAAAAGGTGCTAGCCAGTCAGCAATGGTCAGTGGAACTCCGTTCCTTGGGATCTTTTCTTGCAAGCTGAATAAGGGTAAAATGGCACAGACTGTCCATTTCATTTTAGATTATTTATAGAAAACTTCCCTAGGTATGGTGGCAACACCGTTTCTCTCATCTATTTTCCCTGTAAGGTCTTAGATCTTCCAATTCCCACTTCTGGGTGGGTGGGTGGGATTCAGAGAGGGCAAGCATGTTGAGGGTCCCACCTTTGGTGGCTGTGGAGGACATTCCAGAGCTGTACCTTACAATAAGCTGGTTATGTGTAGTTAAACTTGAATGAATTGAAATGAACTAAAATCAGATATTGTGCGTCGTGGTTGCACTGACCACATTGCGACAATGCAGATGTAGACCGTTTCCATCCTTCCAGAAAGTTCTATCAGGCAGCACTGCTCTAGGGCAGTATTGTTCTAGAACATTTCATTTCATGGTTAAAGATAGCTAGCTCTAGAGGCAGACTGACCTGGCTTTGAATCCTTTGTCTGTTGTGGGGCCATGGACAAGTTGTCCGTGCTCTTCTGAGCCTCTCCTGCCCTCATCCGTAAGGAAATGGTAAAGGAACCGGTCTCTTATGTTTTTTCTCAACTTTTCACTGATAATCCCCTCTTCTGATAAAAATAAAGATCCTGTTTTTTTCTTCTCTACTTTGATGTTTTTCCTCTTAACTAGGAAATAGAACATTGGATTTGTTTTCAAGCTCTGTACCCCCTTGGGACTCCCTGGAATAGAGGAAGGAGTCTTAGGAAAGTTGGACGTAACAAAGAGGTTATTATAGGTACATCTGAATGAGAAGAGGAACAAGGAAGGGGTAGGCGTAGTGGCGAGAGTGGAGGGTGTCATCACGTCAATGGGTGACCGAGAATGAGGATGTGTCAGCTCCTTTCTGGCCTCTCCTCTCTCTCTGGGGAAAGGGAACAGAAGTCTTTTCAACAGAAGCAGAATCAAACGGGCGTGGGTGGAGGGGAAATAGAATCAGAATCTACTCAGACGCATTTAAACCACAGGGAGGTGGTTTATCGGGAGGACGTAAGGCCTTCTCTCGGAACTCGTATCAGCTAGCTTTTGCCGTGTAACGACCACCCTGAAACATCGCAGCTTGACGCAACTATCATTTATTTCGCTCAGGATTCTGTGGGTCAGTGGGGCAGGTTTTCTGGCCTCGACACACCAGCTGACCCCAGACACAGGCTCTGCCCTCCTGCCGTGCCTGGGATTAGCTGGTGGGATGGCTGGTGGCTGGCCCATCTAGCATGGCCTCACGCACATGGCTGGCGGTCAGTGGGGGCCGACAGCTGGGATGCTCGGTTTTCCTCCCTGTGGCCACTTATCCTGTGGAGGGCTAGCTTGGACTTGGGTCAGGGGATGGTCTTGAGGTTCCAAGATCAGGAAGAGATCAATCCCCAGCACACAAGCTCTTTTCAAGTTTCTGCGTCTTGTGTGCTAATATCCCATGGTCGAAGCAAGTCGGGAAGGAAGGGGAAGGATTCCACCTATTGGTTGGAAGCGAAGAATTTGTGGCCATTGTTGCCATCTACCATCTATTTCCCAGGGTGGGAAAATGCAGTGGGACACTCATGAAACATTTTAGCCAGGACTGAATGCTTGATCAAACACCCGGCTGTGGGGGGTGTTAACTGAGAACCTAAAATGATTTTCTTGAGTAGTTATTTCATTTCCTGAGTTCCACTTACTGAATAATCATTTCCTTCCCCAGTGAGATGTTTTCTTTATCATTTAGTCAATTCAGCCAAAAACCATGGTGTGCTTCTGGGATGTCAGATCTGTTTCATTTATCTGTGTCTGTTTCCCCCCCAGTGCCATACTGATCTAATTATTATAGATTTAGAACATGTTTTATTAATGGTAGATCTGTTTTTTCCTATTACATTTTTTCAAAATGTTGATTGCTCTTGTTGAGCTTAAAAATCTCCAACTTGGCTTCCTCCAGCACACAGAAAACCCTTTGAGATTTTGATTAAAAAATTGTATTAAATCTATAAATTCATTTGAGAAATCAGTTCCTTAATATTTTCCCTTTCCATGCAGGTAAGTGCTCATTTTCTCCATCGTTCACATCCACTCATATGGTGCTTTTAGAAATTTTTAATCCTGTGTATTTCTTGCGACAGTGATTCTGTCAGTTTTTGCTGTTAGTCATTGCTACTGTGACTAAGCATATTTATCCTGAATCCAGATCCTTCGGTGAAAGCGATTAGTAGATTGTTCGTTTTGTTTTTTTTTTTATTCACTGTGTGCAATTTTTATCCTCTACAAATTTTGGTCATTAAAAAAAATCCTGTCTAAATGTTAGGCCTCTTGTTTCAGTCTTAAATCTTACTCTATTGACTAAGGCTTCAAGACTGATATTAAATATTTAGCAATGGTATTACCTGACATCCATGTTTAATAGATTTCCTAATATGAAATCATCCTTGCCTTCCTGTGGTAAACCCTACTTGGTGGTGATGAATTATTCTTTCCACATGATGCTGAATTTGATTTGCTGCGTGTACTTTGTTCTGTTTGTCGTTTGTATTTTGGACTTTTGCCATCTGCGTTCATGAATGAAATGGTGCTGTGTTTTTGGTCTGTTTTGTTTTTTGCAATCCTTCATCAGGTTTTATTATCTGACATTCTAGCCCCCTAAAATGAACTAGGCAAATATCCATCTTAAATATTTTAGAGTTATGGCATCAGGACTCAAATTTCCTGGAAAACCCCAATTATTTCCTGGAAAAACCGTCTGGTGCTTTAAGCTTTTGTGGAAGACATTCTCTGATCCCTTTTTTAAAAATTTCATATTAGGTTGTTAGAAAATTCAGCTTAAATATTTTTTGAGCCTCTGGTTCAGACCCTTTTGAGCCAACTTTTTGATTTTTATTTTCTTAGCAATCATTTCGTGGAGATTTTCAGATTTAATAGCATGTTACTAGGCTCGCTGTAATCTTGTTCATATATTCTCCTTTACATATGTTTAGATTTGGAATTTTGCCTTTTTTTTTTCTTTTTTGGTGTGAAGTGTTTAGGTGGCTCACCAGACACCTAAGTTCTTTTTGGGATACATTGGGGAATGAATGCATGAATGAAGAATTTAACAACTTCTTTTAATACAATTAAAGCTTTTAAGGTGATGCATTTAACTGATGACCCTGGCTTCAGCCACCATCCAAATTTCTGGCTATAAAACATTCTTGTTTTCTTTGTTTTCTAAAGAGTTTGTGAAGGTAACTCCGATGTGCTTTTTTTTTTTGTTTTTGGTAATCATCATGAAAGCTGCTATTTCAGTACCTACTATCTTTCAATTGCTCTATATAAAATAATGTCATTTAACCTTCATAGCCATCCTAGGAGTTATCCTTGTTTTAGGGCAGATGAACCCTAGATTGACAAGAGCTAAAGCGACTTGTCCAAGGTCACACAGAGAATGGGGTGGGGGCAGGGGTAGGACTGGAATTTAGTTGGTGGCATGTTTGGATTCTAAACCATGTGCCTTTTAGACTCTGCTATGGGGCTTCTCCAGTTGAGTGAGTTTTAATTACTAGCTGTTAGGGAAAAAAAAATTAACTGTTCATTTTAATGGGTTGTCTCAATCGCCAGTTGATGGGGTTTAAAAAAAAATTAACTTGTGACCTGTGGAGGTTCTGCGTTTTATAATTGCCTCTGGCCTTCTTGGTAGCTGAGCGACTGTTCAATGGGCTTCTGTGCACATTGCCAGAGAGCTGGAAGAGTAGCCATAATCCACAGTTCCACAAGGAAAACTGTCCTTGGAAACAACAGGCGCGTGGAGTCGGGCAGGATGTCTCTGCGCTACGGAGTCGGGGGTTGTCTCGGGAGCGTTCTCACTCCCGGCCCGGGCTGTTATCCCAGCTGCCCGACTCCCAGGACAGCTGGAACTAGTTTTCCCAAAGGCACTTTCTCTTTGCTTCCTTATCACATGCTTATGGTTTTGTGATGTGGGTTGGACAGGCCAAGGGCTGGGCCAGGGCTGAGCTTGACCTGCCCCTTGGCCCCTGTTTCTATTTCTAGATTTTGCTCTTGGTTACGAGTACGCTCTGCGAGTCAGTGTGACTACTCTGACGCCATGTGGTCACACCTTTCCTTTAAAATGGCCTGTGATTCATCTTTATTTTTATGGGGCTGTATCATGTTAGAAGTATTACAGTAGGAGTTTTCGTTTGAAATCTAATAAAGGTTTTCATCTGCCATCTGGAGTCTGTGTTCCTTATACTTTTTTTATCGTTCGTGACTAAGAGCGGTTGTTGGGATTGGAGGCCCGGGCAGTGGGTTTAGCTGTTGTGTTCACATCCACCCAGAGGATCACTTCCATTACCCAAAATCTCCTTTTCCCTGTCTTGGCTGCCACTGGAGGCTGAGAGCAGGGTGTCGATCCTAAGGATTTCCTTTCCTTTTTTAAGACTGAAACCTTCTACTGTTAATAGCTTTTCAGATACACAACATGCAGTGGCACAAAGTTCCATCGTAAATTTTGTCTTATTTAACATAGCCTCCTAGACAGGTTTAAACAAATTTCATAGTTAAATATTGAACACAGAAAGAGGAACGAAATGGCTAAGGACTGTTTGTTTTCTAAAGCGGCATACAATGAAAAATGTGTTAATTTTTACTCACGTCGGTTGTGAAAAAATGTCACCATTTTTTTCCCCTCACATCTTCCGCCCCTGAATTCATAATGCCCGATTTTTTAGTTTGGGTCAGAGGGGAGGGTATGAAAAAGTACATCCCTGTGCCTTAACTTGTATCTTTTTGAGCCCTAAGAGGTCCCTCTGTTAACATGTATATTGACCATTCATGTTGTCTCTTGTATTTTTGTTTTTTCTTTTTAAAATGTAGTGAGTCTAACGCTGGTGGACAGTGACTGTATTGGAGTGTGTGTGAGGGGGACTTGGTGAAGGGGGGAGCCTAGTAAACATAATGTTCTTCATGTAATTGTAGATTAATGATAACAACAACAACAACAAAAAAATGTAGTGAGTCTAGGCAGGGTTTCTCAACCTCAACAGGACTGACAGTTTGGGCTGAGTAATTCTTTGTGCTGGGGGGGCCGTTCTGTGCATTTGGCATGGAGCAAATCCTCAGGCCATGACAACGTCTACGTCCTTCACCTGACATCTCATTACGTAGGTGTGACGTGTACACATTTTATTATCTCATGTCATCAAGAGACGGAGGAGAGAGACCACATTCACATCACTTTTATTACAGCGTACTCTTATAATTGTTCTATTTTATTGTAGTTATTGTCAATCTCTTACTGTGACTAATTGATAAATTCAACTTTATCACAGGGATGTAGGGCTAGGAAAAAAACAGTATACCGTCCACAGTCGGTACCGTCCACAATTTCAGGCACGCACTGGGGGTCTTGGAGTGCACCCCCCACCCCGCAGCTAAGGGAAGGCTGTTGTAATTTTACCACCCAAAGTTGCATCTCTAAATTCTGCTTAATCTTGCCCACGTTAAAAAATTGATTATGTCTTTTGGGGGGGTCTGTATATGTTTGTGGAGTGAATGTTAAAATCCTTTACCTGTGTGTTTATTTTATTTTGGGATTTTTGTTTCATTATTCATATATTCTGGAATCCAGAACGTGGTCATTTGCTTAACACGGCCTGTTGAAGGGCAGCCGGTTTTGAACAGTGATGTTATTAATTGAATTAGCTCCAAGTTGTGGCTCTGAGAATCTTCCAGCAGCCCCAGACACAAGACATTTACAGAATTGTACTCTGTTTTTTTTTGTTTTTTTTTGCTTATGAATAGACTTTATTTTCTAGACCAGTTCGAGGTTTACAGAAAAATCGAGCAGAAAGTAAAAAAAAAAAAAAAAAAAAGGTGCTATATAGTCCCTCACCTTCAACACAGCTTCCCTTATTATTAACATCTTGGTTATTATTATATTATTCACATCTAGCATTAGTGTGCTGCCCTTGTTATAACTGATGAGCCAATATTGATACAGTATTATTAACTCAAGTCCATCGTTTATATCAGAGTTCATTTGTGTGGTACAATTCTGTGGCTTTATCCACAGTCACAATATCAAATTCCATGCTTTCGCAGCCTGTGCATTCCCTGTGTTGCACCTCTTTGTCCCTCCTCCCCTCCTTCCCAGAATTCTATTCTTTAGACCTCTAGAAATTCTCTCTCATGTGACAGAAATTGGAGCGAAGATCGGTGGATGGTTTTCCATCTGTAAGTACAGAGAGTCAGAATTTAAGTTCAAGGTTACCTTTGGAGAGGGGGTAGCATACTAGCGGTCAGATGACCTTCGCAGGGTCTTTCAAGGGCGGAGAAGCTGGAGGTGGAACCTTGCCTTGTTTCTTGACTATGAACCGGGTTTGGAGTCGGAGGAGCCGAGTGCCGAGACAGAAGTCAGCGCTGAGCGCTCGAGTCAGATCCCATTCTGGCACGTGCTCTGGCAAACATCTGTGAAAAATCAGTTTCCAGAACTATTTTAAATAAGGGAGAAAAGAAAAAAAAACAAAACAAAAAACCTAATATTTTGTTTTCATGATTTGAACATGTGAAAGTATTTTGAAATTGTATCCCTAGGCTGTGATGCTCTGAATTGTCAATTTTCTCACTTTCTTTTCCTCCTGGCTATACGGTTAAAAACATGGTTAAAAACATGCCTGCAGGAAAGAAACGTTCATACGGTTTAGCAAGTAATTAAAAATGGAGCCTAAGGTCCATTTAATTAAGTCTGAGGTCGGGTAGCGGAACATTCCAGGCCCCCTAGAAGGTCCCCCACGTGTTCCTTTGCAATCATTACTCTCTTCTTCTCCCCAGAGGGAACTGTTTCTATAAATGACCGCAAAGACTGTATTTTTGAAAACATGGAAATGGTGACCCACACTCAGTCTTGCATGCATTGTGACCGGCTCGACAGCGCGCTATGCATTGTGCAGAATTCTGCAGCCCAGCCAGGTGTGCTAACTTGAGTTTGTTCTGTTTTTATAGATCAGATACTGGGTCTCTGCAAGGGTCCTATATGTTGACAGCAACTTCTTATCACATTTCAAACAGAAGTATACACCTTGAAAGGGTGTATCGTCCTAAGTGCCAGGGAAAAATCCCAAGCAAAGATGTAAAGTAATAAACTCTGGTAACATAAAGGAGTGGTAAGGATACAAAGCTAAGTTTTAGAAGGTTGTTCAGAAATTTCCACCAACAGGGCTGTGTCCACAAACATCAGATTATCAAGATTAAAGATAAAAAGCAAAATAACTTGGCAGCCATGCCAAGGCAGCACTTGGCCATTGCAATGAAGGGCTTGGATGAGTTTAAATCTCAACCCACTGTTAATATGCAACAGCTCCGGGCAGATTGTTTATCCTTTAGGGAGTTAAAAAATAAAAATAAATAATAAGCCTCTGCTTTTTCCACCTGTAAAAGGTAAAATGTAATCTGAGCTTCCTCTTGGCTGTGAGATAATACACTTTAAACATTTAATGTGTAGTAGGTACTCATTTAAAGCCAGGCCATCACAGTGCAGATTAAAGAGCGAAGGAGGGTTCTTGGAGTACAGCCCCCACCCCGCAACTAAGGGAAGGCCGTTGTAATTTTACTACCCATGTTGAATGCTGAATGTCAAACATTAAAAAAAAAAATTGTCTGTATTTGTTCAGAACAAAACATTACACTCACACACACACACACACACACGTAAGGCACACGTGTATACTCTGCAGCTTTGCATTACTGAAGGACTTTGTTAAGAACCGGAATAAATAGATCATTCCGTACCTGGAAGAAAAATAATAAAAAATTAGCTTTCCCGGGCTGTTCAAAGTTGCGCGGACTTGACATCCTTTATCCTTTGTTTGAAGTCGTTGGATGTCCAGGGAGGCAGGGTGTCGGTGGACAATGTGTGTCTGTGTGTGTGTGTGTTTCTCTCACTGACAGTGGCTCACAGCACTTGGCTTCAGGGTTTCATTGTGGAAGTTGCTTGAAAGGCTGTAATTGTGCTTAATTTCTTTATCCCCCTACCTGGAACATGCCAGGACTCACAGGGAGCTAACCTGGCCCTGCCACTTACTGTGGGATCCTGGGGAAGCTAGGGGAATTCTCCAAAGGCCCTCGATGTCCTCATCTGTGAAATGGGAAGGAAATACATCACAAGGTTGCAAGGGCACAACTGAGATAATGCAAGAACCATAGACGTGGTTACATTTTTCACTCTTATATGATTGTTATAAATGTACTCATATTGTTGCTGCCATGTTATTCCTTCTAGTTAATGTGAACAATTGAGACTTTTAACCTTCTGTAAAATTCACAGACCTTCAGTGTCCAGTCTACTGAATTTTGACAGGTCCACACTCATGTAACCGCCGCCAAAACTAGAGAGCATTACGCTCTTGTGCCCTTCGCGATGAATTCCTCCTGCCCCTGGGCGTGTTGTGTTATTACAGTTATTATCCTCATCACTGATGATTATTGTTCAACTTATTTTCTCGGGAGTGGAGAAAGAAATGGGTAAGTAACGGGGGAGCTGGGAAAATGGTGGGGCTGTCCATCTAGGAGTCCCTGTAACTCCAGACTGCTTAGACTTTTCATGCCAAAGTGCGGTGGCCGAGCCTGAGACATGGCCTGGGCAACGTCAGGTTGGAAAGGCCTCAGAGACGCTGGTAGGGTGTGAAGGTGAGATCCCCCCCTGCCATGAGCCGCTCCGTTTCAAAGGCCAGGAACCTGGTGCAGGTGGCAGGTTGCTGGGTGGCAGACATACAGTGAGGGCACCCAGTGACTTTGAACTTTACCAAGACAATACGAGACGTTTGAAGCGAAACGGTGTTTGTAGAAGGAAGTTTAGAAGCAGGAACTTTCCCCCCTCTTTGCTGAATGGCCAGAATGTTCCATGGAGAGATGCTCTGCTTTCCAGTTTCCTCGGCTCGGGCTGTGCAGATTATGTGGGCAGTTCTGAGTTTCTGCCATTCAGCAAGGGTGTGGCTTCTCGGCTCCTGGCTCTTGCTTCAGAGGCCGCCCAAGGTCTCGGACCAGCCACGGAGTGAGCTTCCCCGTGTCCCGAGCCAGGGGCGAAGCTGGAGGCTTCTAAAGGCCATAGCTTGGCCTGTAGACACGTGTTCCTTTGGCGTTCGCGTTGTGGAAAACACATTCCCTAGATAGTTTCTGTTCTGCACAGACCTCTGGGGTTGGCTCTTGTGCGCGCTGAGGGCCTCGCCGTCGGGGGGAACGGCCGGACTGCGTCTCTCCTATAGGGGAGGCCGGGAGCTGGTGTTTAGTCGGGGAGGTGTGCCGCGCCTCAGGCTAGACACTTTGCACGGATTATCTCAATACTTTTCCGGTGACCCAGTGAGGTGGACGCCATTATCATTTCCACTTGACAGGGGAAGAAACTGAGGCTTACAGGAAGATCAGTACCGTACTGAAGAGGACGCAGCTGCTGGCCTGGATCTGGAAGCTTCTCCCTCCCTCATCCTTCTGTTCAATCAGTCTCTGAGGCCTGTCCCTTTATTCCTGAAGGGCCTTCAAATCTATCTTCCCTGCCGCCCCCCGCTGCTCATTTGTCGACTTCTGCTTTCAGTCCACGTGCTAAGTGCCAGGAACTGTTTTAGGTTCTGAGGACGTGGCCCAGAACAAGAGTCCCTGACCCTGGGAGGCTGACATTCCTTTGGGCAAAGGACAGATGCCATTAATAACTACTGGCCAGGGAGATACTCCTTCATGCCCACTAGGATGGCTACCATCAAAAAAAACCAGAGAATACCCAGGTGTGGTGAGGCTGTGGAGAAATCGGAACCCTTATGCCTGGCTTGGGGGAATGGAAAATGGTGCAGCTATGTGGGAGTTTTTTGGTGGTTCCTCAAAAAATTAAATGTAGAATTATTGTACGATCTAACAATTCCACTTTTGAGTATCTACCCTGAGAAATCGAAAGCAGATACTTAAAGAGATATTTGCACACCTGCGTTTACATACAGCCGCACGATTTGCAATAGCCAAAAGGCGGAAGCAACCTAAGTGTCCACTGATAGATGATGGCTGGATAAACAGACATGGAATATACTCACACACTGGAATATTACTCAGCCCTGAAAAGGGCAGTGTGACACCTGCTACAATGTGGATGAACCCTGAGGACATTATGCTCAGTGGCATAAGCCCGACACATAAGGCCAGCTCCTGTCCGATCCCACTCCTGGGAGGTCCTTGGAGGAGCCCCAACCACACAGACAGAAAGTGGATGGTGGGGCTAGGGGCTGGGGGAGGGCCCTGGAGTTAGTGTTTCATGGGGACTCAGTTTAAGTTTGAGAAAATGAGCATGTCCTGGAGATGGGTGCATGATGGCATGAATGTGCTAATGACACTGAACGGTGCCCTTAAAATGGTTAAAGTGGTAAATGCTGTGTTATGTCTACTTTATCACAATTGAAAAAATAAACCAAGAAAGGATAAGTAAAGACACTGTTGGCGATGGGAAGAAGTTGGGATTTCATTCCAGCGTGTCGTGAAGCCCTTGGCAGGCTCGGGAGTGTCTTGTCCTACTTGGAGAGCTGTGTGCTTTTTTTCATCTTTTGTGTTGTCAGTATCAGCTTGGTGGCTGCAACGTGGCAGGCAGCAGTGGCCTTCAGTGGCCGGAGGAGGCAACTCGGGCCTGTTAGGGCAAAGAGCGTCAGGTGTGCTCAGGGGTGGAGGTGGGGGGCGCTGTCGGACAGGAAAGTGGAGAGGACAGACGTGGGTTCTTGCGTTCTGTCATTGGGACACTTGCTGTGGTCAAGAGGCAGCACGTGCCACTTTCTGGGACCCAATCGCCCTTGTAGCCCCAGTGGGTCTGTTATGGCTCAGACTGTGTGCCGCCCCCCCAAAAATGCATATTGGCATCCTAACCCTCAAGATCTCAGAATGTGACCTTATTTGGAATTTGATTCTGTACAGAAGGAATCAAGTCAAAATGAGGTCATTAGGGCAGGCCCTAATCCAGCAGGGCTGGCATCTTTATAAGGACACGGACCCCCATGTACAGGATGGTGATGATGTGACGAGGCAGACAGAAGACAGGCACCTGCACGGAGAAGAGCGAGGCATGGAACAGATTTGCCTTTGCAGATCTCAAAAGGAACCAATCCTGCCCACAGCTTGATTTCAGACTTCCAGTCTCCAAAAGTGTGAGGTGATACATTGCTGGTGTTTTAACCACTCAGTCTCTGATCTTTGTCAGAGTGGCCCTAGCAGCACGCTAATGCAAGGGCCATCTCTGAGAAGAAGCGGGTTGAAAGCTTCAACAGGGTCTGGTCTGTGACTGGTCTGAAGCTTACAGCCATTCCCTTCTCAGTTTGGACGTGTACCCCCATCACCCTCTGATTTGGGATTCCCCCATGGCTTCTATTCCGAAAAGCCTTTCTTAGACCATGTGTAGGAAATGCCCACCTGTATGGTAGTTGTTTTTAATAGTTCTAGGTGTTTCCTACACGTCCAGGGACTTTCTATGCCTTTGTGGAAGAGGGAGAAGGAGGCATAAATCTGAGCAGAATTGGGGGTTGAATGGCCCACCTCCTGCACAGGTGGGTCCCAGTTCCTTCATTTTATTTGTTTATTATTTTTTGCATATTTGTGTAGCAGAATCTGCCTTTCAGAGCCACTTATTCTGAACTACCCATCTTGGCGTTTCTTTTTGCCTTTCTGTCACAATCAAAGTGATTGCAAAATGATGGTGAAAATCTTCCAGAGAGTTCTCCCTTCCTGTTTTTCAGAAGGATAGTTTTGTTTATTCTTCTTATAAATGCAGAAAAAATAACCAAGTTCCAAGATAGAGAAAGAGAAAGAAAACAACAAAAACAAAAAGAAACAGATCAGCCTCTTTGTGGATTTTATTGTGGGATGTTAAGCCTATAAATTGATTCGGAGAGAAGGGATGTCTTGGCAATATTTACTTGTATCTCCATTTTCTCAAGGGTTCTTTTCTATTCTTAGAAATGTTTCTTATAATTTTTCTTCAGAGAGGATCTAAGTCTTATGAACATTGTTCTTAGGTTTGCTGGCTTTCTGTCTATCCCTCTGTCCCTCCTACCCACCCATCCTTCCACTCATCCTTCCATCCATCCATTCATCCACCCATCCATCCATCCATCCATCCATCTATCCATCCACCCACCCATCCACACATCCATGTATTCATCCATCCATCCATCCACATATTCATCCATCTGTCCATCCTGCATACATTCCTCTACCCACCCACTTACCCATCCACCCATCCATTCTTTCTCTTATCCTTCTGTCTCTCTATCTTTCTATCACCTATCTGTCTAATATGAAAGAGGTTTTTAAAAAACATTACAAGTGGTTTTTTTCTAGAATATGGGACAGGGCTTGTGCTTTCTCCATTCACTGCGACTTTATTATAAATGAATACTAATTCTAAAAGCCATACAGTTGATTGCCTTTGAGTTTCCCACTCTATCATCATAACACCTGCAGGTAACAATGATTGGCTGCCCTTTACCAATTATTATGCCAGTTATCTTGTTAACCTTGTTACAGCT
Source organism: Manis javanica (assembly GCF_040802235.1). Lineage (NCBI taxonomy): Eukaryota > Metazoa > Chordata > Mammalia > Pholidota > Manidae > Manis > Manis javanica. Next base: position 95,232,287 of record NC_133168.1, on the reverse strand, counting down.
GGAACTTTGGGAGCAGTATTAAATGACGGAGCTGAATGTGGTCAGCCCGGGCTCGCTTCCGATTGGAGTGGACCGCTTCAGTTGATTTTACTGCGGAGGATAATTATATAATTGTGAAGACTTTTGACCTTCCTGTTCTTAGTCTCACTTAGTAAATGGGGTGTAATCATGAATTCTTGCCTGTCTCGTATATCCAAGAGATACAAATAGCATTTGTTCATTTATAAGGACAGCAGATTCAATGTGTTAAGCTGTTAAAATAGCCTTTAAACCCCCAGCCCAGTTTGCAAGCCGGGCAGTCTTGGATTATTGCTTCCTGCCAAACGACCACATTCATTCGGGAGCAGCTTTTCCCTGGCGGGGGGGGAGGGGGTCCTGGTGGGCTCCAGTCCTGTGATCTCCTGGGACCCTATGTTGTCACATGAGCATAGAGAAGGTCTCAGAATTACCCTGCACGATGGTGGCCAGAGAAAAGCTGTCTTTGTGAGCAGGTGCCATCGGGACCTCTTGGGGCTGTTTCTCATGTCCTGAGAGAGGCCCCCAGGTTTGGACAGTCTGGTCCAGATTTGCCAGGGGTTTTTGTAGATGATGCCACTCCAGTTCCTCTGTCAAAATACACCTTGATGTGAAGGTATAGATCCTGGATGACTTTGTTCCAGGTATGATAAGAAACAGAAAACACCTTTAAGGATATAATATTAGTAATTGTCGTCACACATCGGTTTTTAGGGAAAACACCCACACAAAACCAAATGGATTGTATGGCTCCTGTGTTCTTCACTGAGGTGGGCTGCTTTTCGAGTCTGTAGCCCCATGGTGGCTCCTTGGAGAAACTGTTGTGTCACTTACACGAGGACATGCATAAGCAACTGGTCCTCTTGGTGACAGGGGACACAAAGGTCAGATATTGTTTGGAGCCGGCTAGAATAGATAGAAAACTCTAACCTGCTTTTAAAAACGCACGTTGTCCGTCCTTCGGCAAGAATGCACGTGTCTGCTCCATTTGAAGCAGTTTGAACACAAAGCTCACTGTGTCCCAAAGGGGCTGTGAATTCATTCATTTCCCAATCTTCTCCGTTGCTTCTTATTTCCTGGCCATGGAATCTTTTACACCACGTTGAAAATAAATGAGAAGAGGTATATGCTGGGAAACGCAAGCCATCCTAGAAACACCCGTGTCTCCCATCCCAAGAGCAAAAGTTGCAGAACGTCTGATGCGTAGCGTGGAGGTTGGACAGGATTCCATGAGGCTGTGTGGCCAGCTTTCCTTGTTTCATTGGTTTCCAAGGTAAGATCTCAACTGTTTACTAAAGGAAATTAGCGTAATCAGTCTCCTCTGGCATATATGTCCAGTGTCCAAATGGCACTGCTGAGATGTTGCTCAAGAGGAGCAGAACAGGGGGGCGAGTGTCACGTCAGCTTGAGGGATTTTTATCAGTGTTTTTGCAACTTGGAAACCTGGTTTGGGCAGGGGGTGGTATATGGAGGTAAAATGGGTTGGTTGTTAGGGTTCATCTTGGCACTGGGGCATTTTTTTTTTCTTTTTAGCATTGCAGCCAGCTGTTTGAAAGATGGGACGTTTTCCTAAGTCGCAGTTAGAAACATGGTGACCCTGGTTTGATGCTGTAGGTGGGATCTTCTCACTAGGGACAGGGTCTCTCTGCTGCACCCTTAGGACACTCAAAGCTGGGTCATGCTCTGTGGTGGGGCTGACCTGCGCCTCGCAGGGCGTTGAGCTGGCCCCTGGCCTGCACCCACTGGATGTCAGGAGCACCCCTCCCCCGAAGGGTGACAACCACACATGTCTCTAGAGGTCGCCAGTGTCCCCTGGGGGCTGGAATCCCCCCTGTTTGGGGGTCAGTGGACTAGGATGATGGGATCTGAGGGAGGGAGGGCGCTCTGCTGTTGTTCTTCACTTTTCATGGCAAAATGGAAACAGGAGCCAGCTGTGAGCCACGTGTGTGTAGAATCAGTGGTTTGGCATTACGGTGCTGCCTGCTGACAAAAACCACATTTCCACCCTTGGGGGACCAGAGAATCCAAGGAAATATGATCACGGCCCAAGGGGGTGGGTTTATGGATTTCCCAGGTGCCTGCTAGGAGGTGAGGTCACACACAGCAGCGGGGAACAAAGCAGGTACCTACCCTCTTGGATGCTATCCGTTAAACACCTGACTGGGGACACCATAGACTGGAAAAGCACAGGGCGCCGCCCAAATTTATTTGGTTGGGGTGGGGCTGGGAGCTCGAGCACCCCCCAAGCTAATCCAGAAGAAGGGCCAGGCAGGGGACTGTCAACATTTCCCCTGCCTGCTTCACACACAGTAGGGCAGAATGAAAAGGAACCACCTTCTAGTATGACAACTGGCCCATCACAACATCGGCTGAGTGTCTTATTGTGGCTCCGCCCCTGGCTAGCTGTGTGACCACAGGCAGGTGGCTTAACCTCTCTGTGCCCCAGTTTCCTTGTCTGTTAAAACAGGGATAACAGGAGCGCCTAAGGTTATAGGGAGGAATAGGTGCTTAATAACCTGACAGCGCTTGGCGTGCAGGACGCCCTAAGTGGTTGGACAGACTCTCCTTCCCCCCGCCACCTTGATTATCACCTTGTCACTCGCCCTCCTGCCCTCCCAACCCTGCCCCTCCTCCCCTTCCTAAGCCAGCCAACTGTAACCTGGGTGTTTAAGAGTTTAGGGTCTCAGGTGCACTCCGTCTCCCCCACCCCCGGCAATGTGTCCCCATGAAAATGTCCCTGGCTTATTTGTGCAGAAGCCCACCTGCTGTCAGGGAGCCCTGACCAGCTCCACTTTGCAGACGTGAGCTTCACCAGGACGCTCTCCTCTGTATTCGAGCACAGAGCGCCTCCTCGGGACTGCACGTGTCTGGGCTCCTGGGCCCCTGCCCGCGACCTCCGTCCCCCGTCGGTGACAGTGTGCGTCTTTGTGCACACTGGCTGCGCCGCTGGAGATGCGGCTGGGTCGCCCGCGGTGGGGCCGTCGGCAAGTCTCCCCAGCTACACGGAGGCCCCTTGTCCCCACGGCTGGAGACTTGGCCCTGCACCCGGGGCCGCCCGACACCTTCGAGCTGCCCGTGAATGGGTTTTCAGAGCTCCTCTTGTTTACTTCGCCCAGTGCCTCTCTGTAGGCTCTTGTGAAATCACCGGGAGAGGAAAAGCCGAGGAGAAAACAGCCCTGCTTGGTGGCGGGGCTTGAGGGTGATGGAGAAAGGCCGAAGTGGAGACCTGCGTGAACTGGTTTGCACATGTTAGAAGACTTTATCTTTTTTCTTTTCTTTTTTTTAAAAATTGTATGCCAGTCTGTCTGGTGGTTCAGAGAAGGGAAGATGGAGAACAAAGACAGGGAACAGATATGGCAGATCAAGGACTTTGAAGCACCTGGAAACATCCACAAGCCCTTGTTTATGAAGCGCCACCTGCCAGATACATGGCCCTCGTAATGATCAAAAGACCTAGGATCTGGACCTAGAGTCTGGCTCCAGAAGAACCCCGGCTTTGCCTGCTACATTCTGCCTGGGTTTTGAAGGGTGAATAGGAGTTCGATGATGAGGCAACACATCATATATGGACTTTGGCCCCCTGCTCCTCTGAGAATTGGCCCACAGCCAGTACCTGGAGGCCAGAATTCAGTCTCTAGGGTGACTGACTCATTCTGGTTTCCGTAGGACTTTCTTAGGTTTAGTAGCAAGAGTCCTGCTTCCTGGGAAACCATAGCAATTGGTCACCCGAGGTTTCATCCAGTGACAGAGCTTGACTTCGGAGACCGCAGGGCCCGTTGAATTCTCTTTTACTCACCTCGGTCAATGGTCAGATTCCCAAACGTTCTTTTGTATCTTCAGGTTGGGCTTCTTCCTAAAATCCAGACATTTCCATTTCTTGGCTTGGGTGAGAATGAAATGAGGTGATTCATGCTCGGCACATGGTAACCCCTTGAGTTTTAGCTGTTTGTGCCGTTTTCGCTCTCTCTGCCTCCTCTGCACGGGAGCTGGCGCCCCGTCCCTGGAGTGAGCAGGCTTCCTGGCGGCCTCTTCTGAGGAAGCATGATTATTGCTGCCTGGCCTTCCCCAAGGACACGACTGTACCTGCCCCCTCCCCGAGAAAGGGGACCGCATAATCACCGTCAATTAGGAAATCTGCTGGGGTACGGAGTGTCAGGTGTCAGACCTTCATGGAGTAAATAGGAAACCAGTTCAGGGTTAGGATTCAAGGCCAATAAGGTTTCAGGTCGTCAGAGGCCAGAGATTTGAGCTCAGCCTGCAGCCCAAATGGTCAGGCTTGGCCAGATGTTGGTCAGGAGTCCCCTCTCCTTCCAAACACGGTACCGTCTTTCCTTTCCCCTTGCTGCCACCAGCTGAGAACCAGTCATGTCTGCCCGTTTTGACGAGGCCACGGGCTCGCCACGTCCTCTAGCCTCCAGGTCCCCCAGGTCCCCCTACGTAGCCTTTCCCAAACCGTGTTCTGCAGAAAGGTGATAGTAACAAACCTTTATCAGGGGCTTCCGATGGGCCGGGCCTGGGGCTCAGTGTTTCCCACCACTTTCCCCTGAAATGAGGCCCTGGGGAAATTGCACTTTTCATCCAAATTCCCAACCAGGCAGGGCCTTCTGGTTTGAACATGTCGTCCAAGGAAGATAGGGAAGCAGAGGCGGGCTCAGTGCTGCCGGGACCTCGCTGACCCTCCAAGCAAAGCACAGAGATTCAAGTCTCTGTTTAGGTATCATGAGGATGTGGACAGGGAAATGGGTATCAGCAAGCAGGCGTGGGTAGCAGAGGTGTTTTGGTCATGATTCCAACCCCCAGATTTAGACAGTGACACAGGGGACAAATACAAGGAACCATGATCTTTCCTTGGGTCCTCGCTGCAAGCATCTGACACTCTGGGAGAGGCCTGAGCTGACCGGTGTTCACATTAATGCACATGGACTTCGGCTCGTGGGTTCGAATCCCGCTCCTACCTCTTTGCTGTGTGACCTTGGCATGCACTTAACATCTCTGTTTCCTCTTCCACAAACTTGGGATAAATACTCATACCCGCCTCCTCTGGTCTTTGCATGGATTATGTGAGACTGTTTGCAAATCCCTTTACACTGCATGGTGTGGAACTGGCCTCTGTTCTTTCTCCTTGGGCTCTAACTACAGTGGGTTTAAAAGCCACAAACTTTGGCCCACCTGCAGAGAAGGCCGGTTACCATCCTGGGTAAGAAAGGGAACCAGGAATGAAGACTTCAGGCCAGGTTAGAGAGACCCAGCTCCGTGACCTTGAGAAGGCTTGTAACTTTTAACTTGAGTGCTAATGACTGGTTCCCTCTGGCCAGGAGGCCCCGCAACCCATTGGCTTATTTATTTAGTTAATGTCTGTAGAGGGCGGGCACAACGGGAAATACGACCCAAACCCTGCACTGGAGAAAAATGGGTTCAGGACCAGCAGAGGAAAGGAGGTCACTGCCTCCCTCCCCCCAGGGTGGGATATTTCCTCACCTTTCTGGTTTGCTTCTTAAACTGCATTTCTCCCTTTGCATGAGTATGTGGTTTAATTGCAAAGAGAAAAATACCTTCAACAAGCCTTAAGAGGAGCTGATTCGCATAATATTTGGCCAGGGTGTTAATAGCCGACTGGCCTGGGTTTTAGGAAGTTCAGGTTTCCTTTAAAAAGCCATGTTCATTGTACTCTTCCAGGACGGCTTCTCAGACTTCTAGAATTCTGTCTCCTTTCCTGTCGGTCTCATTTTCGCTCCTGTATGTCCCGCTGTCTATAACTAGGATCTTCCCGAGACTTTTAGTTTTGTAATACGATATGTAACAGTAGCAATTCTGTTGATCAATCCTGTTTATCGAGGGCTTATCATTCTGCAGGACCTAGGTAGCTGCTCTTTACGCTTTCAGCACGTCACTTTGCTAACCAGTCGTTGTGGAGGGATTGTTATTCATTAACCCCTGCTTTGTAGATGGGGAAACTGAGGCCCAAGGATGTTGGCTCACTTGCCCGATTTCACTTCAAGGTCCTTGAACGTGGACCTGCCCGACCTCGGAGTCTGAGCTCTGAGCTCAAGTTGGTATCTGTTCTGTCCTGCTCCCTAATGGGGTTGGGAGCCCCTTGGGTCTCCCCGCGTCCTGGCCCAAGGCCTCCTGGACTAGAGAAGTGTGTGTGGTTTGGTGGGGAATCTGTGACTATCAGAGATTCCTACCTGCTGTCTTGGTCGTCCTGGCCGAAAGGCAAGTGTTCCGTGATTCAAAGAGCAATGTCCCGGAAGGCAGGGGTTATTGGCAAGAGTTCAGAATTAGGAAGCCTGCACTCAAAGACTGTGCTTCAATGTGGGCATTAAAACTTGGGACTCCGCAGCCAGACTGCTTGGGTTCAAATCCTCCCTCCATCACTAGGTTCTTGGTCTGTGACTTTGAGCGAATGATCTTCTGTTTCCCCATCTACAAAGTAAGGATAATTTTGTAGCCTATGTGTTTAGCCAGAGGATACAGAACCCCTCACACAGCCTGGCACGGGGCTGGCTACCATCACTGTGCCTTGAGTTTTTTGGTTTTTGTTTTTAATTGTGATAAAATATACACAATGGAAAATTTATCATTTTAACTTTTTAAGGGCACTGTGTTAAGTACATTCACACTGTCATCCAAGCATCCCCAGAACTTTCCATCTTCTCAAACTGAAGCTCTGTCCCCATGAAACACTCACTCCCCACCTCCTCCCCCAGCCCCGGCCCCACCACCCACTTTCTGTCTCTGTGGATGGGGCACCTCCAGGGTCAGAGGGGATCTGCCCTTCTGTGTCTGCCTTATGTCACTGAGCACAGTGTCCCCAAGGTCCCTCCACATTGTAGCAGGTGTCAGACTGTCCTTCCTTATCAAGGCTGAGTAATATTCCAGTGGGTGCACGGATCACATTGTGTGTATCCAGTCATCCGTCAATGGTGCCTCTTGGATTTTAAAACCCAGCTTCACACCAACATCTTGCACGTGTGTGCCCAGGCTATGGGCAGCAAATAAATTTCCCATCATATGCATGTCCAGTAGAAAGACTGCTTTTCTACTGGACATGCATAAGATGGTAAATAAATTTATACGTGGCTGCGCGTAGCCTTCCATCAAGTCTGTCTGTGAGAAATGAAAAAACTCAGCCTGTTTCACAAAATGGCCACGGGGAGTGGAATGAAATAAGGCATGCGAAATTGCTCTGAAAATGTCAAACAAATGCTGACCCCTGAGAGGGTCTGCCTCCTCACACACAGCGGGCGTGACCACTCGGACTGTTTGTCTTAAGTCTTTCGCTGCGGGCTTTGGGTTGTTGATGGTGTCGCCTTTCTTCGTGAGTAATTTTAGCAGTCCGGGCATGGGGCTGTGGATTATCTCCCTTTAAAAGTGTGCAAATGATTTGCAACCTTTGCTTCTGAAATTGTCCTCTACGAGATGTTCTGTGTCTCGATTCATTAAGACCCTGTAAAGGAGAATTTTTCCTGAGCGTTCTCCAGTGAGAAAAAAAGGAAAATAGATGCTTCATAGTGACTCTTTGCATACTTTATCCAGGGTGGGTCCTTGCAGGGCCCCTGAGTGGTTGTTTCCAAGCTCTCATTGTTGGCCTGGGCCCCGCTGTGCAGCAGGAACTCACTGGGGTCTGAGGCCGATGGGGGCTGGCAGAGGGTGGCATGGAAGCTGGTGGGAACTTCTCTCTGACTCTGCCTGCCTGCTAGGCTGGTACCTCATGAGGACAGTGGCAACAAGGCATCCAGGACTTGGAATATGGACCTTCTGCAGAACCCGGGCAAGGTGGGCGGTGCGGAAGAGTCCACCTGTGTGCGTGCCAGCTGGAGGCTGGGCTGATGGGGCAGGACTGGGGCTGCTGGAGCCCCTGAAGCTGTAACTCGGGGCTGGGTGGACAGAAGCTTAGCCGTTTCAGCCCCATCTGCTTCCATGAACTTCCCCATCTTTGCTACGGGTTGTGCTCGAAAGCTGTGTTTCTCACCCAAGGGCGAGTCTGGCAATGTCTGGGCACATTTGTGGTTGTCCCTGCTTGGGGAGACGAGGGTGTTCCTGGCATCTGGGCTGCTCAACAGCCTCCCGGGTGCAGGATGGCCCCCACCGGGGAGAGTGATCCGGCCTCAAATGTCAACAGCACTGAGGCTGAGAATCTCTTCTCTAAGACAACAGTGGTGGAATTATCAGTGCCAGGCCTTACTGCTCTGAGTGTGTGACTTGGGAAAGTGCTCCTGCGTTACCAGGTGTGGACTTGACAAGGATCAATGGAGAAGGAGCCAGCAGGTGGTCTCCTCCTGCCCAGTACAACCCAATGTTCCCTCCAGAGCTCTGTTTGGCAGAAGATGTGTTTATCGCTTCTTGCCCATGGTATCTCCCTTGATAAGCTCTGTGGACTGTTCCGGATCCTGCGTATGGGGAGAGCTGCCTACTCTTGGGCCACCAGCCCTTAGCCTTCTACCTGTGGGACAGGAAGCAGCTGCTCAGCTCATTACAATGCCTGTGTGAGTTTTCATTCAGAGGGTCCCTGGTTGTGTGCTTTTGTCGTTTGTCACCTTCACTTGTCACTAATAATAGAACCTGGAACTTACCTCAAGCCCCGGGTCATTGAGAAAGCTCGGTGACACGCATGTACTTTTCAGAGCCTGGCTTTGCAAAAGGCGGAGGATGGAGTAAAATCTTTCCCTGGAACAGAAGGGCTGGCGCATCTCCTGAAAACCGGATTTAGCTTATTACTAAGTAAACCAACAACGTGATCCCACGGGAGTCAGATTTCTACAATTACCTGGTTGAATCAAAGACAGTTTGAGGGAGGTCTCTGGACAGGGAACCCCCCCCCCAACCCCGGGGCACAAGATTTAAGGAGGCATCAAAAAACTCAGTACTTTCATGCTGCATTTAAAAAAGTCAAATTTAAGGATAAAACGCCTACAAGGAATAAAATTACAAAATTTTAAAGTGAAGACGGCATCTGATCCCGTTTACCTTACCCTGATCTTGGTCCTGTCGGATCCCGTCTTTATTTTTAAAATGTTGGTATTTTGTGCATCATGGATCTTTTGGCCTTCATTTTGATTTTTAGAGAATGTTGCGTGGAAGTATTATTTCTCTTGATGATGGAGGGCTTTGACGCCCCCTTAATTCTGTGCCTGAGGCAAGGGCATCCACCCCAGTCTTGGCCCTGGGAGCCTGATAGTTTTCTCAGAGCACTAGACAGGTGTGGGAGTAGATGCTCAAGAGGCCGGTTCCTTAGCTGTGGTCACCCAGGCAGCGAACAGTGCAGCAGGGACTCGCATCCAGGCAGCGGGAGCCCACATTTCACATACTTTTCTGATTCTTCGGTTTTTGTCTATTTCCTACATTTGTATATGTTTCAGGTGGGCTGACTTTTTCCTGTTAATTTGGTTGTGGAGAGGGGACACCCCTGTTTCTTTTTGGTTTTCGCCTTCTTGAATTACACACTGGCAACACAGATTACGCAGAACCCTGTCACTGAATTTCTCGAACTGTCCAGTTTCTATCTATCTGTGTCTCTGTCTACTTTTTTTCGTAATTACAATTTTTTCTTATGGTGGTGAAATATATGAAATAAAGAATATAAAATTGACTGTTAGAATTGTTTTTAAGTGCCCAACTCCACATTGTAGCAGGTGTCAGTATGCCCTTCCTTTTCAAGGCTGTGTAATATTCCATTGTGTGGCTATTTGTGTGTCTGTATAATCTATCTATATGTATCATCTGTCTAATTATATTTTGTTTACCCACCCAAACTACTTTTTAAGGGATTATACTTGCCATGATCTAAACCATTTTATAGAGGTTTAGAAGGAAAATAACTTTCCATGTCCACTCTCTTCCCAGAGGCAGCCAGTCCTCTGAATTTCTTGCTCACCCCAGAGAGGAAGTCTGTGTGTACACACGTGTGGAGGCTGCACACACCTGCCTGCTGCCTTTTTTACACAAATACACTTTCCTCACTGCTCTGTTACTTGGCTTTCTCTCTTAGTAACATTTCTTGGAAGCGGTCTGAATCTTTTTCTTTTGTGCCCATGTTCATTCATAATGTCTTTTATCCAGTCTGCAAATCGGTGCACTTTTCCAGCCCTTTGTTACTATAAACGGTGAACAGCTGAATGTACTTCTACTTGAAAAACACGGAATTCTTGTTTAGGAGTTGCTGAGAGCATCCTAGACTTTGCTCTTGAAGTGAAGTACCGCGGGTGAAGTAGCATTAAAAAATGGGGGTGGGCAGAACATTCTCTATTTTAACCTGTAAGTTGTTCAAGCATTCTTTTTTACCCTCGAGCCCACAGGGATCTGTGGTGGGCTAAAATACGTGACGTTTATGGAGCTGATCTCCACATTTGCATACATTTAAAAGCAGAAGCTGGAGGTTTCAAATTCACATCTGGCTTGAGCAGGCTGCCCCGGGTGAGGGGTGAATTATCCATGCATTGATCTGCATTGATCTCTGCAAGGTGTGCTTGGAAGAATTAAGCCATAAGGTGATGGCCAGCTTCCTGCTGAGACCCACACGGGCCTCAGGGGGGCGGGCCGTCACCCTCAACATTCCCACCTGGTCTGACCTGTTTCAGAGGCTGTACAGTCAGCCCCGCTCTAATGCTCAGTTTGAAGACTCAAATTTGTCTCAACACGGTGACGATATCATAGCCCCCATTTATCTGCGGGGATATGTCCCCAGACCCCCCCAGTGGGTGCCTGAAACTGCAGAGAGTACCAAATCCTCCATATACTATGTTTTATCCTATATGTACGTCCCTGGGATAAAGTTTAATTTATAAATTAGGCTCAGTAAGAGGTTAACAACAACTAATAATCGAGATCGGAGCCAACCACAGGTAGCTAAAACTGTGGAGAGCGAAGCCACCGATAAAGGGGGACCGCTGCTGAGAAACAGGTCAGCCACGAAGCAGGTTTCCAGTTTGCTACTGCGTGATCTTGTCTCTGAGAAACACACAGTGAATCAAGCACAGGAAACTGCACCCAGCTGAGCCGAGCTGTGTCGGCATATGGGCAACCCGGGTGCACGCGTCTCAGACACCACCAGCTCCTTGGTGCCTCTCACGGGTTATGAGCTGCCACCATCCACACCCGGGGTCCTGACTTGCCATCCGATTTCAGACAGCCACTCACGCGCTACAACCCTCCGACACCCACGTCCACACCAGCAAACCAAGGGCCCTTTTCAAGGTCCAGTGACTGGCCCTTTTCCATTAGATTCCTACTTTATTACATGTCCCTGATGATGTGTTTTAGTGCCGTGGCCCTAACCTTGCTTTTCCTGTAAGTGCAGTGATTTTTAGGAATGCATATGTCACATTGTAGCAGAATGAATTGTATGTCATTTCCCAGATAGTCATCAGGAGTTGAGACCTGGCATCATCCTGGTGCCCAGCCAGTCACCTGTGAGGCCTGTTTTGTCACTACCAGGCTCTGAGACTGGCCCCCCCGGCAGAATTCTTGCCCACACGAGGACATTTTTAAAAGTAGTCGCTCCTGTTTCTATAGCTCTCTCTGTCCTGGGGGCTGGCAGTGAATCAAAAACACAAAGGGGCCTGCTCTCCTGCAGCCCACACTCCAGGGGGCCCACAAAGTGACTTCTAGGTGGACAGAACAGCATGTGCAAAGGTCCTGAGGTGGCTTTGTAATTTGCTAAGGAATAGATCTATTGTCTGAGACCTGAAGCTTGGAATGAACCTCATGGGCAACTCTGCCAAGTGGGTGGCCTAATGATTTTCCCTTTTGCAAAAGGGAAAACTGAGGCTTGGAGAAAGTTAAGACACTTGCTCAAGAGGCCAGAGTCAGGGAGTGGCGGCCGACCTCAGTTTGGATCTTATTCTCTGACCTGAGCTCCTAACCCTGGCATGGAATGTTGGGTGTAAGGACAGGTGCTGCCCCTTGGCCCTCCATTTGGCCCCCCTCTCTCAGCTCAGTGGCTGCCTCATCCACCTCCCTCTGGTAGGGGTCTCTGGCTCCGGCATCCGTGGGCGGATGCTTATCTTGGGGCTCTGGGTGTTGGATTCTCACATGCATGAGAATTGTTCTCGGAAGCTGGTCAAGGTTATGATGCGTGTGTGTGACTCTATTTTTCTAATGCAAACTTTCTATTTGAGTATATGCTGTTTAGTTTTCCAAGGTTTGGTTTTCTTTCTGGTTGCTAAGGAAAAGTACATTAAATTTTATCTTTGCATCCTGTGGAACTCCATGAATAATGGGTGGCCAGGGGTGATTATTGCCAAGGAAATTGATAGGAAGGAAATTCTGCAGGGGGGAGGGTTCTGTGGGAGAACCAAGACGTGTCTTTGATCTTCAGATTTCAAAGGGGGAAACTCATGGTGAGATGGAACATACCCAGCAAGAACAAACCCAAGCGGTTTCTCCTGGCGGCCACACAAGGGTTACGTGGCACAGGGTCAGTGACATCTCAGAGGGGGTCATTGTCGTGGCCTTAGACCGGTTCCAAGAAGCAGAGGTTTGCAAGCCGAACACGAGGTGCTTTTCTCAGGGCACGAGATCAGGGAGGGAGGGTGGTAATTTTTATCATAAACCCACGCTCATGTGGTCCTTGCTGAGCTTGTTGCCTTAGCCGGGGTGGCCCTGTGTTTTAGCTGACATTGTTTTTTCCTTTCTCTGCAGGAGAGTCTCTCCTTCCCAATATCTTTAAGCTCCATCCAGCTCTCTCTCAGCGTCTGTGTGTGCATGAAGGGGCTCAGCGACGTCACTTGCTTTGGATCTTGACTCCTTTTAGCTTGAGCACAAAGTCCCTCCAGGGCCCCAATTCCCAACCTTTCCCGGCATTCCGTAATCACAGGCCTGGGGAAGGAATGTGCCCCATCGTCCTCCAATTATGGTTTCCTTAGGAGGCTATTAAATCTTGATTTCTGAGAGGAAAATTGGACACTGTGTGTGTGTGTGTGTGTGTGTGTGTGTGTGTGTGTGTGTGTGTTTTCTTTTCCTTTTGGTCTGCAGTATTCTGCTACTGTGGGCTCATCTGGAAATTTCTAGAAACTTCAGAGGCTATTTAGGTAGCATTGGGAAGTGTGGTGATTTTATGGCTGTAGAATGAGCATGTACCATGCTTCTTTTACATCTGTGGACAGTTCTTTGCGGCTGTTTCCTTTGGGGGAAGTGGTGGGGGTAGGGAACACAGAGAGACCAGATTCGGACCCGGATGGACAACGCAGAAGTGTCGGGCTGGGACTTTCTGCATTTGATCAGTGGGGTGGGGGTGCTCGGGGAGGTCAGAGATAGCCCCCGTTATTTCTGCCTCTGGTGGGGGGCCTGGGCTGCGTGGCACAGAGCAGGTTTGGATTTGCATTCACGGAATTGCACGAAGCAGAGTGACCAGTTGGTCATCAGCCCAGGGACACTGGTGGTACGGAATCTCAATCTGCACCCCCAGATTTGAGGACACACACAAAAATGGAAGGGACACAGTGTTCCCCAAGAACACCTCTAAGGGAAGGAAATGAAGGTGTCTAGGGGGAATACTTTAAATGGAATCGTTTCATTCCTCCTGTGCCCCACCCATCCTCACCCCAAGGGCTGACAGAAGTTACTGCTCGGGGATGCCTGCAATGCCTGCTCATGCTGGGGACACCCTGGAAACCCCTTGCGTGGGCCCTTCAAGGGGTTGGATGCTGTACTGAGTACCCTTCATGCATCATCCCATCCTATCTTTGAAGGCAGCCCAATCTACTATTACTCCCCCCGTGGATTCATGGGGAAACTGAGGCACAGAAAGCAGAGCCACATGGCCAGCTGGTGGTGTGCATCTACTCCGAACCCAGCTCCACCCTGAGCCATGATTTTTCACTTCACCCTCGGGTGATTTGAAGCTATGGACTCCAGGTCTGATGGGACGGTCTCCAGAGAGCCAATTTGGACAAGGCAGAATTTCTCCTAGCCTATCATGCAGCCCCCTTCCCCAGGCTGGCGGCCGAGTGGCTGGTTGTTCATTTACATACATCAGCTTGATTGCACGGCAGAGATGGAGAGCGAGGCTGTAGAGGGTTAGCCAGAAGTTGGCGTTTGGCTCTCTGGCTGCAATGCAAGAAAGATATCTTTGAGCTTTTCCAGAATAACTTCTGGGGAAATTAACCACCCAGGCATATTTCAGCCCCTTCTGAGCTCGCCTGGAGAGCACCGTGATTTATCACTAACTGTTCTTGATTTGTGACTAAATGTTCTTGTGCAGCAGCCCTGACTTCTGTCTCTCTCCCCAAAAGCACAGGAGTGTGTCTGTTCTCTTCAGTTTGTGTCCAGAGCTTAGGACGGTCCCCGGCGCTCAGTGGGAGCTCTGATCTGTTGATGGAGAGAACTAGAGGAATACGGTGTTGAGACTGGCACTGTGCAAGGATGTGTTTTGCTGCCTAGTAAACCTTTAAATTAAGAAACTAAGAGTTCATAATCAGAGAGCCTGTCTGTGAGGTGGAGAGGGTTTCAGGGCATTTCTTGATTGCAGAAAACCATCCGTCTGGGAATAAATACTGGCGTGTGGCCCATTGTTGGTCCTGGTGGGGAAACAATTCCTCTGTGGTCATAGTGTGCATGTAGTAGAGGCGTATTGCCAGGAAGCGTTCTCTCCATCAGGTGACTTAGTTTGGGTGTTGCGATGCTCCCCACCTTTTGAGATGACACACGGCATCCAATCTGAGGGGAAAGCACTTGCAAGGCTGTTTTTTCCTTCATGCGTGTTCCCCAAGTGTGTGTGGGTGCTCGGCAGTATGGAGAGAGCTGGAACCAGGAAGTTCAGGTGTACGGGCTGTTTGCTCAGGTAGCGGGAGGGCTGCAAAGTAGATTCAAAGAGCTGGTGTGAGGTCTGAGGATCCAGTTGGCTAAGGGGCAAACTCATTCTTTTCTCTAGTTGGAATAAACACGGGCAGGCAGTGGGTTTCCCCCCAAAACAGAGAGAACTCCATCTTTTTCCAGTAGAACAACAGAGTCTGAGGCGTACCCACGGGAGCGTCCCAAGTACAGGCACGGGGCTCCTGGCAAGCAGATGATGTGTGGAGCTTCGTGTCTCTTCTAGAAGGAATCTAAAGCAACTGGACTGGCTTTAGGAACCAGCTCGATAAGGCAAGAAGCCAAGAGTTCGTTGTCTCCTTTCGATCACAATGGGATTTGAAATGGGTGTGTTTTCATTCTGATGACTGATTCCAATTCATGGTGTCTGTGCAGAAATTCAGTATGTGGCACTGTTTCTTTTTGTGCTTTAGGAGTCGAGGAGATTTTCCTCATTGCTCAAATTGTCCTCATGGACTTACACTCTACTAGCTCATGGGTGTAGCGGTTCCCAGAAAACTGACATCTGCTACCCTGTACGCATTCAAGACCACCATGTCTTTGTTATTGCAAAGCCATCGGTCAGGTGAGCAGACCTTTTTATGGTTGAGATTGTCCCCAGGGAAACCCTCCTTTGCAAGTCAAACCTTCCACAGCCACAGATTCCAAATGCTGGCATTCCCCATTCCCACCCCCTTCTTCTCATGAAGGCTGGGGTTCCCTCCCTACCCCTAGAAATTGGTTATACCTAATACCAAAAATCACCCAGAAAACTTAAACACGTGGGTATATAGGAACAGAATTCAAGGCAAAAGGCTTTATCAGAGAGAAAAGAGGTTTTGCATTGTGGGAAGGGACAATTCTTAATGAGGGTCAACTCACGTCAATTCAAACTTTAGAGAGCAAATTGTAGGAAATACAGAGAGAACTGAGAGACCTCCCAGGAGACTGACACAGCCTTGATCACGTAGATAAACCTCAATTAGGCAACAGGGACTCTGAATAATATGGTTAATAAGATTGTGGTAACAGATAGGGACTGAACTTTATACTTGGCAAACAATACACATTTTAAAGTGCTCTTGGAATATTTAGAAAAATTAATCACCTGTTAAATCTCAGGGGAAAAAAAAAAAAGAACCTCAGTGCATTCCAAAAAGTAGACATTGCACTGACCCTAACCTCTTGCCGCAAGTAAATGTAACTGGAAATTAATTTTTAAAAGCTTAACCCAAAGAGCGTGCCAAACTCTTACCATGTGATAATTAAAAATAAAACATAACTGTTAACTTTGGTCAGGGAGGATCTCAACACTGCAAGTGTAGACTTCTTAGAAGACAGTGGAGATGTGGCTGTAGAGAAAAATGCAGAGTCTTAAATGGTTATAGAGAGAAATCACAAAAATAAGACCATGAAAAATGAAACAAATCTACACAAGACAAAGGAGATGGTAAATTAGCAGGGGTAACTGATTAGAAAAGAAACAGAATTGACAAATTCAACAGACAGATCTTTTAGAGCCGCAATGCTCAGAAGATAGCCAGAGGTACACAAAAATAATTTAGTGGCTCAGTCACATTAGCCACTTTCTCAGCACTCGGTGGCTGCATGTGGCTCGTGACAGATACAGAACTTTTCTGTCCATGCAAAAAGTTTACTAGGCAGTGCTGTTTTAGAAGGAAGAATCTAGAAAGTAATGTAACTAAGAAAAAAAAAAAAGGCAGGGGGAGAACAGATACTATATATGAAATTAAGAATGAAAATGGGGATGTAATTTAAAATCCACTAAAAATGTATAAAGATAACTCCTGTAATACTTTTGGAAATATTATGAAAATAACATCATTTACTGATTTAAGTGGTTTACTTGGACTGATCATTATCTTTCTCAAGAAATTAAGGCTGTGAATTTGCCCCCAGAAGACAGCTATGCCTGCAACTCTTAAGCAGCAGTTTCTTGCCATCTTAATTTCTAAAGACGCAGAAGACCGGAGTAGGCTGAAACTCAATAGCTTTTTCAAAGTTACTCTTACAGTGAATTGCTTAAAATGTGTAGTCATTATGTACACTGAGGAGAGAAAACTTAAAAAATGTCTGCAACATGCAAACAGGGACCCTTGCCCCTTGCAAGAGTGGTTTTCAAGAGCAGGCTCGGTGGTCGGAGTGACTTAGCAACCACAAACTCAGTCGTGTGCAGAAACCCTGATGTCCCGGACTTCACACCTCAAACCCAGAGTGTCCACGTCTGAGCACATTGCTTCCTTGTATATTGCTTCTCTCATGAGTCATGTCCACCTGCCCAAGGTGACAACTTGGGAGTCACCAGGATACATCATTTCTGATGACTCCACCTCCCTGATGGCTTCAAACGCCAGCCTCTTCCTTCATGTCCCCTCTGTCCTTGACCTCTTCCACCATCCACCAGAGAGCCAGAAAATTAGTCCGTGGTGTCTCTTCTGGTTGAAGCCCTTCTTTGACTCTTCCTGCATTGCAAAGTCCAAGCCCCTCAGCTCCCTAGCCTCCTTGCCTGCCCTGATCTTAAATGCCTGTCCTGTACTTTGCCCTTCATCAACTCTGAACTGTGTCTAGTTTCCTGAAGGCAGCCCTGGAGATTCATGCCTTTGCATGTACTGTCCCTTCTCCTGCTGGGATAAGCCAGCCACCTGACTCTCCCACATTTTTTCTTCTTCTATGAGCTTTATTGTGCAGCTACTGTGTGCATGGCTCTGAGACAGAGCAATACGACAGACATGGTCCTCCCCTGCACAAGGGCTTACCTGTCTCTTTTGCGCATCTTGGGACAGGAGAGACAGTGTCTGTCTGCATCCCAGTGCTTATACTGGGCCAGACCCAGGTGGGGCAAGGTGGGGAACAGGTGAATTAATAATTGTCAGTGTAACTGTGATACTACGCCTGTCCCAGTATACCTGGAAAACCCTGGTAGGAGTTTTGGCCCTGCTGTTTGCTTAGCTGCATTGGCATTTAGCAAAGCAGCCCTTCTATGCCTCAGTTTCCACATCTGTAATGGAGATGGCTGTTTGATTAATAGGGATAATAAGATCTCATTAGCCCATGTGGATTGAACATCGTATTCTGCAAACACATTTTAAAGTGCATTCATGGCAGGTTCTTTGCCTCAGTTTACAGGCATTGCAAATACACGTAGGGCACACAGGTTTGATGTCTTCAAATGCACGGAGAACACTGGCTGGAGGGCACCCCCGAATAATAGCCTGTAGGTTTTCTTAAGGATGTAATTTTTGAGTATGGTCCTTGGGTTTCTGGACACGTGGTGGGTGGAAACATTGAGGGTAGGGTCAGAGACGGCACTGTCCCCTAGGTGCGGCCTCTCCCCACGCGCCGGGCTGGTTGGGGTTATTTTGCAGTGTGACCCTGGAGAGCCGCTGTCCCCCTCTGGGTCCCTCCTCGGCCATCCCGGGCGGTGACCCGATCTCCTCCTGGGCACACTCCTAGCTCCGCGCGCGGCTCGAGCCGCCCGGAGGCTGGGCGCACCATCGGTTTCTCCTTTTCTCTAACTTTCCCCAAGTTGCATCCTTTGCACGCGCTTCCTGAGAGGTCTGCTCCCGCAGAGACCCTCCAGGGGCCCCCGGTGCTGACCGCCCTGCGGCGGCCCGGGCGCCGCGGGCGTCCGGGGGCGGGGCCAGCTCCCCGGCAACACGCCCGCCCATTGGCTGAGCGCGAGGGCGGTGCTGAGGCCGCCGCCACCGCCCGGCCCGGATTCCACGGAGCGGAGCGCGCCTCGAGCTCTGTGCGGCGCGGACGCGGCTGGCGCGAGGGGGCGGGGACACGCCCGCCCTCGGCCCTCCCCTAGTGGGCTACACACACACACACACACAAATACACACACACATTCTGACCAATCCTGAGGCTGCCTTCGCGGGGTGGTCCCCTGGGGCTCCGCCCCCTTCCTGGCGTGTGCGCACCGTAAGTCCCCGAAGAGCTCCGCAGCTCGATTCCAAACGCATCTGGCCAGCGAACGTGTGCGCGCGGTTGGGGGCGGCTTTGTCGGGGAAGGTAAGGGGGACGTGCCTGCTTCAAGGACAAGAGCGCCTGTGGTGGCCGCACCTCGGGGATGGCCGACTCCAAAGGGCGTCTGTCGATCACCCAGCTGTCAAAAGGTCACCCCCAGCTGCCCACCCCACCATTAAATCATTTACTAGGTCCCTAGGGGAGGAATTTCCCGACAACTCGCTGTCCGCTCCGCGGGGCTCCGGGGACTCGAACCTGCGCTGTCCGGGTCCTGGGCGGCCGTGGCAGGGAACGTCTTTGCATGGAAGCAAAGTCAATTACTTTAAGGGGTTTATAAAATTCACACTTGCAGGCAGAGCCACGGGGCCCTGTGGTGAATGCGTCTGCAGGCCCATGATGCAACTGTTCCGTTTGGAAATTTCTGGAAAGCAGTAATTTTTGGAATCATAAATCTTGAGTTTTTTTTTTTTTTTTTTTAACTGCAGGCTCTGGAAAGGAATGTAACAATGTTATTAACATATGTCATGCTATGGAAATATTTCGTAGTGGTTTCTTTTTTTTGGTTTAGTTTGGTTTTGACCCTTTAGTTCAGAAAAAAAACTGCTCTAAACTTAGAAAGGCAAAGAAAAAAAAAGTGGTTGTATTTTTGTAAGCATGTCATTTACAACGCGGCGCTGCGTTTCTCCAATTCCAGCTTCTCACCTTGCAATGGATTAGTTAGTGACTTTTAATTTTGATGTCGTTTTCCAGTTTCCGAAGAAGTTGGAAAAGTTGTAATTAGATTCATGAGCTGTTTACATTTTAGCCTATTTTTTTTTGCATTCTTTTTTTTATTTGCCCATTTTCCCTGTTTGTTTTATCTCTCTAATGTGTTTATGTACACACATACACGCATAATACTTGTTTTTTTGTACCGTTTGAGAGTCCCTCGTAAGCATAGTGACCCTTTCCCCTTCATTCATCAGTGGGTATTTTCTAAGAACAAGAAAATTTCTTTCCCAACCCCAGTACAAGGATCAAAATCAGGAAATTAACACAGTATGCAATACTTCAATCCGCAGTGTGTATATAAATCTCACCTGTGGTCCCAGTGCTGTGTCCTCATCAATGTATTTTCCTGGTCCAGATTCCAGTCTAGGGTTGTGCTTTGCATTTAGTTAACCTTGACAGTTGATTTTATAATAAGATAAAAATGATCTTACAAGAACCTTTCTAAAAGCACTCAGTGGTGTCTGTCAGCTATTCTTGCATCGTCACTACTGGATATTTGGGAATAGAATTATGTAATCCATTGTCAATTTACGAATTGTCCAGTGGAGACTTTTTAAAAATGTATTTTCAAGTAGATATCAGTTTTGAAAATGTAGCATGCATATGCAGCAAAAAAAGACAAAATTTGTGCTGATGTGTAGGGGCTGATGCCTAACCCTCCCCGCAGACACGGGCATGTTTCTTGTGTCACTTCCAGAGTGATATATGCCCCCATTTGTCCTTTCCTCCCCCCTCTCCATTTTAAGATATAATTTACATACAGCAGGATTTACCCTTCCTGGTATAAAGTTCTTTGCATTTGACTGACATGCACAGTCAAGATGTAGAATGGTTCCATCATCCCCCCAGATTCTGCTGTGTTGCTTTGCAGTCAGCTCTTCCCCAGGTCCAGCCCCGGGTGACCGCTGATGTGTTCACTGCCCCTGTAAGTCTTGCTGTTTCCTGGATGTCCTATAAATAGAATCATACAGTGTGTCGCTTTTAAGACCAGCTTCTTACACTCAGTACGTTTGGAGGGCATCCACTTGCCGTGGGTATCAGCGCTCCATTCTTTGCTGATTGCTCAGTGGAATTCATTGTATGGCGGTACAATGTTGATTTATTCCCCAGTTGAGGGCCCTTCAGGTTGTTTCCGGTTTGGGTAATTAGGAATGTTTCCACCATAAACATTCCCATGCAGGTCTTTGTGTGAATTTTTTTTTTTTTCCATTTCACCTAGGGTAACCCCAAGCTTGTGTGGTACGGAGAACAGTTACATGTTTAACTTCATAAGAAACTACCAACCTGTCTTCCAAACTAGCTGTTCTGTTTTGCATTCCCACTATGTCTCTTTCCTTTTCCCACAAACAAGCTATGTTCTTAAGACGTTGTTCTGCACCTTGCCTTTTTCCACTCACTATCTAGGAAGTGACTCCGACATCAGAATGCATGAAGCCACCTCCTTTTTTATAGCTGTGTACTATTCCACCTCTTTGCTGCATAGTAATTTCTTCATGCAGCCCCCTCTGTGGACCTTCAGAGACCTCCTAGTCTCTTGCTGTTACAAACCCACTGCTTAATATCCTGTAGTGAAGAATATCCATGTCCAGGTGTCTATGTGCAGACATGCTCTCTTGTCTGTGGGGTGATTCCTACCAGTAGAAATACTGGGTCCAACTGCACTTACTTCCTTTGTTTTGAGCCACCTCTCTTTAACCAGTTGGCATTTCTGTAGATCTTCCTAGAGAAGGCATCGTGTGGAAGGGCACGTTGTGTCTATTGTGGAGGGGTCAGCCAGAGGAGCCAGGAGCAGCACCCCCCTTCCCACTCCACCGATTTATTTAGGGTTCCGTTTTCCATCTTCTCACGAGCAGAAAGTGAAAAAGCCACTTGACATTTCAGGAAGGTGGTGGTTGCTTCTGTTAGTGTGACTGCAGGCCAGAGGCTTTGGAAGCTTCAGGGAGAATTGGAGGAAACTGGCTGCCGGGCTCTCTGGCAGAAACAGCCTGGGGAGGGGGGGGGGTAGCCCTCTGAGTCTGGGTTTCTGGGACCGGGGCTGGATTTGGGGTTCTGGGTGCATGAGACGGAACAGGTCGAGGGGCCTGGCAGGAGGGAAGCCAGCCCCTTCTCCACCGGGGCTGTTTTCATCTTGCACAACATGTGGTTTTCATAATTCAGCCTGGGGCAGGGTGCCGGGAGGGAGGCCACCCTGTGGCATTTCTATTAAAAAAGATAAAGTACTGGGAAACAGAATGGGAAACACCCGGGCCTGGCTTATTGTTATCAAAGTATAGCCTTCAAAAGTTAAAAACAGGACTCTTCTGCAAAAATAAAATAAAGGCCGAACACCTGTCAACCCATTTCTTTTAACCCTTCAGTGAGGGGACCCCGAGGGATGGTAAAGCCAAAGCATTTGTAGTCACTGAAACAGTGTTGCAAAGTCAGACATGGTGCTTAATATCCTATGGGGCCATAAAACTGTCATCTCTGGGGGGTTCTATCTCTTACTGGATACAGATGACTTACAGTGTAGCCCTTTAACTTGACATCTGACTGCCCTGGAGTCTGGGCCCTAATAGAAATAGCAAATTGATCATAGGGATGTTTCACCGGAGCCGGGGTGGCAAACCTCTTCAGCCCATTGCCTGCTTTTGCAAATAAAGTTTTATTGGACACAGACATACCCGGGTCCTGCGTCTTCTCTGGGGCTACTTTCACACTGCAGTAAGCAGAGACTGGTTGTAACAGAGACCGTATAGCCAGATGGCCCCTTGTGACCCTGTCTTTCAAAAAAGTTGGCTGCCTCTTATGCTGTGGGATGAAAATCATTCTCAGGTGGGTCCCGTTAAGCCAGGCTCCAGCGTTAGATGGGAAAAGTCCACGCCTCTGGTTTTGTTTGCAAGTGTTGGATAATTTTTCTTAGCATTGTCTAGGCCGGAAGGCTTATGTGTTTAGGAAGTTTTTGTTAGGGGTTTGTGGATGCCTCTTTTGAACTGCAGGGCTGACCTTCAGACACGGCCCCAGAGCGGGAAGTAGGCCCCTTCCTGTTCTCACATGTACTTTCCCAGAGGGTGGGGTCTTTGTAGTCCTTCATACTTGTCTGCCTTGTAGATTGCTTCCCGCCAGTGGAGTGTCCACCCTTGGGTCTCTGCAGACAGATCATTAACAAGGGTGATGAAGGTAATTATAATACCCATAACAGCTAAGCTAATGTATATCAAACCTTTACATCAACCAAAAAAAAAAAAAAATCCACCGCTTTACCTACATTATCTTGTTTAGTGGTGCGAAGGAGTTAGGGGATTGCTATCCCCACTTTATAGACAAAAACACTGAGGCTGCTGTTGGTTCCGTAAAGAAATCTTTATGGTGTGCCTGTGGGTCAGCTGGCACTGTGTCGCCAAAGCTAAATGCATGTCCCCTCTGCCCTCAACTGTGGGTGGCTGTGGTGATTCTTTAGACCCAGGAATATCAGATTCTGAGCCCAAAGGCTGAGGTTCCAGTTT
This sequence comes from Manis javanica, assembly GCF_040802235.1. Lineage (NCBI taxonomy): Eukaryota > Metazoa > Chordata > Mammalia > Pholidota > Manidae > Manis > Manis javanica. The sequence continues at coordinate 95,209,239 of NC_133168.1, read as the reverse complement.
GGACCCTTCTCCTCCTCAGCTGGCTAGCTTCTCGCCCCTCTCAATGGAGATAGTGACTTCCCTCCCTTCCTGCTGGTAAGTGAGAATCCAGTGGGTGCTATGTAACCCCTAAAAAACCCACACAGACATTAGTAGGTCCTCTCCACCCCGACCCCTCCATCCCGCTCCTGTTAGAGCCTCTTAATTCTTTCTGGGTCTGTGTAAAGAAAATCACAATTTGCATCTATGTATAGATGCTCCAAATTTTGCATGTCATTTTTTTTCATGGAATTCCTGCATCTGGGGCTCTTTGGGTGAATTCTTAAGCCAGTGGCTAAAGATCAGGGACTTGGAACTGCGGTAAGAAATGCAATAGATATAGTAGAACCTATACTAATGTATAATGGAAATGTGAGAAGATAATGCGTTAGAACATGGTTTGAGCTGGAGTGGGCGGTTGGGAGGTCAGGGCAGGTCTTTCTAATATGTTGCGGCCTGGATACATCATCAAGGCGTTTCTTTTTATTCTCTAAGCCTCTGCTGTCCAGTGCAAGAGCCAGCAGCCACCTGTGGCTGTTAAAATTAAAACTGAAATGCAATGAAGAGTTCCGTTCTTCAGAAGAAAATGGAACCCTGTGCACTCTTGGTAGGAATGTGAGATGGTGCCGCCGCTGTGCAAAACAGTACGATGGGTCCTCAGAAAATTAAAACCTGAACCACCGTATGATTCACCAGTTCTGCTTCTGGGGATATGTGTGAATGACTTGAAGGCAGAGTCTTGAAGGGATATTTGCACACCTGGGTTCACAGCAGCATGATTCACAGGAGCCAACGGTGGAAGCAACTCAAATGCCCATGGATGGGTGGATGGATGGATGGATGGATGATGGATGGGTGGATGGACGGATGGATGGATGGATGATGGATGGATGGATGGATGATGGATGGATGGATGATGGATGGGTGGATGGATGGATGGATGATGGATGGATGGATGGACGGATGGATGGATGGATGATGGATGGATGGATGGATGATGGATGTGTGGATGGATGGATGATGAATGGGTGGGTGGATGGATGGATGGATGATGGATGGATGGATGGGTGGATGGATGGATGGATGGATGATGGATGGATGGATGGACGGATGGATGGATGGATGATGGATGGATGGATGGATGGATGGATGATGGATGGATGGATGGACGGATGGATGGATGGATGATGGATGGATGGATGGATGATGGATGTGTGGATGGATGGATGATGAATGGGTGGATGGATGGGTGGATGGATGGATGGATGGATGATGGATGGATGGATGGACAGATGGATGGATGGATGATGGATGGATGGATGGATGATGGATGTGTGGATGGATGGATGATGAATGGGTGGATGGATGGATGGATGGATGGATGATGGATGGATGGATGGACGGATGGATGGATGATGGATGGATGGATGGATGGATGATGGATGGATGGATGGACGGATGGATGGATGATGGATGGATGGATGGATGGACGGATGGATGGATGATGGATGGATAGATGGATGAATGGATGGATGGATACACGCAATGTGGTCCATGCACATGCTGGAATATTATTCAGCCTTAACAAGGAAGGACAGTTTGACACTCGCTACAATGTGGATGGACCGTGGGGACACAGTGCTCAGTGAAATGATCTAGACACAGAAGGGCAGACCCTGTCTGATCCCAGCCCTGGGAGGTCCCTAGAGGAGCCCCATCCACAGAGACAGAAAGTGGATGGTGGGGCCAGAGGCTGGGGGAGGGCCTGGGGAGTGAGTGTTTCACGGGGACAGAGCTTCAGTTTGGGGAGATGCAAAGGTGTGGAGGTGGAGAGGGGAACGGCTGCATGACGTGTGAATGTGCTTCCTGCTGCCGAGCTGTGCACTCAGGAATAGTTCAGATGGTCACTTTTATGCTATGTGTGTTTTGCCACAATTAAAAAGAGATTTGGTTCCTTGTTGCAGTAACCGCACTCAGCAGCCACAGGTGAGAAATGGCTCCTGTGGTGGGCAGTGCAGAGCAAAAACATTTCTGTCGTCAAGGGAAGTCCATCAGACAGTGCGTCTCGTGTGTGGCTTTGGTTCAGGGGCTGCTCCTGTTTCTGGGGTCCGGTCAGTGCGGTCCACTTGGGCCATGACCTTTGCTGTCACAATCCAAGAGCCTGAGAATTTAGGCTGAAGCGTACTTCCAGACCGTGTTTCAAGCCGGGCAGGGCATGAGCGCAGATGTAAACATCTCCCAGGACAGGCTGTGCTGTGGCCGAGGTCTGTCCAGCCTCAGGGAAGCCATCTGTCCTTGAACAAATTTGCTGGCAGCCTGGGCAGGGAGGGCTGGCCCTTGGGACCCAGGCTGGATGCCGAGAGACCGAAATCAAAGGGTAATTAGGAAGCGATGAGTAGTGAGACACGGAGAAGAGGGATGTGTGACCAGCTGCTGGGGGAAGCCAGGTGGCCTCCAGCCTTCAGTGGACAAGTTCAATTGTGATGAACAAGAAACTTCTTCCAAGCACGAAGCCCACACATGGCCTCTTCCCCCCAGCTGCACACCCTTCTGCTTTCTGCCCGTTTATGATCTCCTATAGGTCGCCGCAGAAGTGTCACCTCCCCTTCCCTGCAGCGTGGCTCTCGTTGCCAACGCAATTACGCATTGGTCTCAATTACTGATGTGCCACGTCCACCAGGCCATGGGCAGCTGGAGGCAGGGTCTGCAGTCAACCTTGTTCACACCGTGTCTCAGTATTTAGATCAATGCACTCCAATGTCTGACGAAACAGCCCGTGACCTTTGGGTAGTCTGCCTTACCTCTCTGTGCCTTCGTTTCCCCGTTTGTAAAACAGAGAAAATGCAGTTGACCACATCTCTGTTTATACCAGCCTGAGCCAGCTTGCTAGGGCCACTTGTATAATTTCTAGGAAACTTAGTTATTAAACAAGCTGTTATTAAAATGTAAATGATAGGAACTCATAATTAAACAAGTTGTGTTAAAAACAAAGGTAAGGAATACCCAACACTCACTGTTTCCTGAATTATCTCACTGTGTTTTTCGATGAATGCTTTTGAGGTTATTTCCTACTACTACAGTTGGCCCCTGTCCCACACAGGAACTTGGGGTGCCAGCCCCCTGCCTTGAAAACTAATAGGCTGCTGTTGAGCAGAAGCCTTACCAATGACATGAACAGCTGAACACGTATTCTGTGTGTTCTCTGAATCATGCACTATGTTCTTACAAAAAAGTAGGCTAGAGAAAAGAAAGTGATCTTGCAAATTGTTGCCAATCTCAAACATTTTTTTTGTCCAACTTACTCGTGGAAAAACATCCACGTGCTGTTCACAGGTCAGCTGTCTACAGTGGCCACACAGTTTAATGCTGTGATGAATCTTACCAGCTCCAAGTTCAGTAACTTTTCGTTGGTAGCCTGACATGGGCCATGGTGGGAGTGTTTACGTCCCTGGTTTGGGAGCTGGAATGAGTCCATAGCTGTGCCTGGCTCGGGCTATAGAAGTGTGACTGTTTTGTTACTGTTTTGTGTGGCTTGCCCTGCCTGATCCAGCCCGGCCCTCTGCGCAGGCAGGTATCGGCAGAGCCTTTGACCAGCTGTTTCCTTTCTGTCTCTAGTTTGCCCGACTGTATGCAAGTCACACGGCTGCACCGCTGAAGGCCTCTGCTGCCACAGTGAGTGTCTGGGCAACTGCTCCGAGCCCAATGACCCCACCAGGTGCGTGGCCTGCCGTAACTTCTACCTGGAGGGCAGGTGCGTGGAGACCTGCCCACCCCCGTACTACCACTTCCAAGACTGGCGCTGCGTGAACTTCAGCTTCTGCCAGGACCTGCATAACAAATGCAAGAACTCCCGGGCGCCAGGTTGCCACCAGTATGTCATCCACAATGACAGGTGCATCCCGGAGTGTCCCTCTGGATACACGATGAATTCCAGCAAGTGAGTCCCGGGTGTGGGTTCTGGTGTGGGGGTGGGGGTGGCAGCATGCAATTGCCATTGGTGCCACCTGTTAAAACTGTGCGGAAACCCAGAGTTAGCTGGCCAGGAGCTAGGAACTTGCTCATGTTTTGTGACATGCATCTCTCAGATGCCACTTCTGCCTCCAGCTTTGGTCCTGGCCTTCAGAGCTGGAGTCCACAAACTTTTTCTGTAAAGAGCTGGAGAATAAATATTTTTGGCATCTTGCACACCATCTTTAAAGCCTTCTGTGCTTCGCTTTGAGAATAGGAGACAGAAAGATAGAAGTCCTAGAAACCGCCCCAAGGACTGGGCTGGGCCCCCTGATGTAGCTGCCTGACTGTTACAGGCCCAGGTTTGCTGAGATTCACCTGGAACTCAAGGACAAAGAGGCTCGGTTCTAGATCATTCCCAGGGCTTTGTTGTTTTTTGTAGGACAGTGCTGCCAACCCATTTCCTACTACTTGGGTGAGAAATAGCAGGATTTTCTCTCCTCGGCAGTGAGTCAGATTTCCTATGCCCATTGAAGACTTTTTGCTCACACTGTTAGCTTCTTAAATGAGCTATTTTGGTGTCTCGGGGGCTGTAACCAAGCTTAAAAAAATCTGTTTCCTGGTTTTGATGTCGAGGGTTGGAAAAAAAAAAACCCCCACCAAACAGCACAAAAACAAGTCAGAAACAGACGCACGTCCAGGGCTTTGAGCTGATCTGCTTACGTAAAAAAATCTTCCTATTTGGACTTGAGAATTAGCCAAGCGAGAGTTGTTCTGGTGGGAAATTTCATTTCCCCGGGTGGGTGGGAAGGAAAACAATCTTTATTTCCGTTCTTAGGGGAGCCTCTTTTCAAGTGTTTGTGGAACCTCCAAGGACAAAATGTTTTATTTGTTTTTTTTTTTTATAAAACCTATCAAGTAGCTTTGTTGCCCCAAAATAGGCCTCCGTAAATCACCTTTGTGTTCCAGACAGGTTTTTTTCCTCCCTGCCTATTTTTGGGCCATTTTATCAGAATTCCCTTTAATTCATTTCTGTTTTGTTTTCATGTTTGATATAAAGCATGGATATTGACATCTTCCTGTGAGATGTTGGTTTAAAAGACGTTGGCTTTAAATGAAAGGTATTTTTTTCCTGGCCATAACTAAGGCCTGAGAAATAGAGCGACCTCCTTTGATATTCTTGTGGATGTGATACTGGCTCCTAGGACTGAAACCCCATGAAACTGGTGGCGTGTCCTGGTGCCTGGGACCTTTCCTGAGTACGCCAGGGCCTGCGGAGGGGCCCCCCAATAGCACTGTCATAGCAGTATTTTACTTTGTGAGTTTTGAAAGAAATGAACGGTTTTCCTTCTGAAGCTTTTATTTCATGAAGGACTTGAATGTCGGTGCATCTTCTAATGTGGTTTGATACCAGATAGGACCAGATCATTTCTTCCATTCTTGGGGCACCTCTGGAAAATAGTTTTTGATGTTTTCGGAAGAGAGGTCTGGGAAGCTGCGTGAATTCATTGAAAGGCCTTACCATCTGTGGTCCTTCTGAGGTCTTTGGTGGGGGCACAAGGGTGCTCTTTACTGAGATAAGGGCTACTTGATATTTGGTGTGTATATGAAGAGCGTGATGGGTGTGGTTCCCTCCCTCTAGAATTCTCTGCCACTTGATCTTCGCATGGCTGGCTTCATACCTTGAAAGTACCTTCCTCTCAGAATCCTTCCCTCTCTGACCACCCTGTCAGAATTTGCCATCCAGCAACTTTCTGACACATTGCTCAGTTTTTAACTCTGGGCATATCCTTTACTGTAGCTGGTGTTTCAAGTGTCAGTTTAAAAATTTCCACCAATCAGACCATATGCTTTGCAAATGTATCGGTTAGCGCTTGCTGTGTAACAAACCACCCCAGCCCTTGGGGACGTGAAACAACACTCACTCAAGATTTCTAATGATTCTTTGGGTTGACTGGCGGTTTGTCTGGCCTGGGCTGGGTCAGCTGGGACTGGGCGGTATAGGATAGCCTCTCAGGTCTTAGGTGGGCAGCTGTGGCCCCTCTCCATGTGGTTTCTCAGCCCAGTAGCCAGGATTGGCATGCCCTGATGTGCAAAGTACTTTTCAAGCCTCTGCTATGGTCCCATTGGCCAAACCCTGATTCAGCGGGTGGGGAAATAGACTCCACTTTTTGGTGGTAAGGGCTGCGAAGACCTTGTGGCCATTTGTGATCTGCAGCAGGGAAAGTAGATCGTCTATTCTGTTGGCTCATGTGTACCTGTGGTTTAGAACAGGTGTTGGCAAAGGGCCAGATAGTAAATATTTTCAGTTCTGAGGGCCATATGGTCTCTGTTGGAGCCACTCATCTACCCTTAAAGCTGAGAGCAGCCATAGAGGATAACATAAACCAGTGTGGGTGTGGCTGTGTTCCCGTGTAATGTTGTTTGCCAAAAACAGGTGGCCAGCTGGATTTGGCCCGTGGGCCCTAGTTTGCCAACACCCCTGGCTTAGATTATCACCTGTCACATAATAGGTGCTCCGTGTAGAACCAGCCAAAGAGCACAAACATTGGGTCGCAGTTCTGTTTCCACCCCAGCTGTTTGACAGCAGCTGGGTGCATGACAGATCCGTTCTGACACCAACCCCCCGAGGCTGGCGTCAGACCCCGCAGGTGGTCAGTTATCGGTGTCACCCAGGGATGTCTGAAAAAGGGATCTTGCTGGGTGGGGGGCGGCCTAATTTCTTATCTGGCTGTTTGGCTAGCAGCTGTGTTGTTTATTCAAGATGGACATTGGCAATCGGAAGCTTCATGTCAGGCACTTACATGACATATACTGATGATTACAGCTTTATCATTGAGGATACACTTAGGGCAAGGTCTAGGAGAGGCCCTGACACAGAGCTTCCGGGCCCTGGCAGATTCAGCGACATCATCCTGGTGCACTGATGCATTCGCCATCCGGGGAGCTCCACTGACTTGGTGTCTGGCATTTTTGTTGGGGTCTCATTGCAGAGGTGTGATGGATTGAATCCTTGACCATCTAGCCCCTGCGCCCCTCTCTGGAGGTCACGTGGCTGAAAGGTCCAACCTGGTAATCACAGATTTGGTCTTTCTGGTGACCGGCCGTCATCCTAAAGCTATGTAGAGACCATCAGAAGTCACCTTATGGGCCTAACAAGGATGCTGTTATTGCTGTGGAAATTCCCAGGGCCTTTGAAGTTTTGTGCCAGGAGCTGAGACAAAGGCCAGAGATGTTCTTTATTACACCACCAACACAGAGATTATTCGGAAGGATGGGATATGCAGGGATATGGAAATGCCAACAGTAAGACAAGGATGTCTGCCACTCACAAAGGGTCGTCGTAACAAGGACTGATTATCTTTGTTTCCTATGTGCCAAGTGCTTTAGACAATTTAAGTTCTAGCAAAACCCTCACTGGGCTGGCTTGGGTGTGTGGCTACCTCTGAACCCCCAGGGGCATGGAAGACAATGCCCAGCCTGGCCTGGATCCTGGGTCCTGGCTGGATCTAAGAAGGTCATGCTAGCCGAGAGCTGACCTCAGGGACCCCGTGGGGTGGGGGGGCTACTGGTAACTGGGCACAGCGGCAAAATGAATCCTATCATTTTGGCCCATCAGCTCTGCATAATTTCTGTTGCCATGGTAACACCACAAGTCCATCCACTTGGTGTAAGGGGGTGGGTCCTGTCTGTACGGGGTAGACATATGATCCTCCCTTAGGTGCAGTGAAAATCCTGTCACTTTGGGGTAAAACATGACTTCAGGGTGCTGTTCTAGGATCTGTCATCCTTGGGTAATGATATAAGCCTGTCACTTCAGTTTCTTTCCGGACACCATCTGTCCCTCCCTCCTGCAGAGGACAATGTTTGGAGATATTTTTGACTGTCACACCTCAAGTGCCCCTGGCAATGAGTGGGTGAAATCCAGGGATGCTGCTCAGCCCCCTCAATGTGCAGGACAGCCCCCCCACAGCGGAGAATTCCCCGGCCCTAAATGTCAAAGGTGCTGTGGTTAAAACTCCCAGCCTTAGGGTAAATGGTGTAAGTCCTATCTCTTGGGACCGTGAGCTCCGTGCGGTCTGCCGTGTGTGTGTGAGGTCCCATGTGCCCTGACCCCGTTCTCTCTCTGCTCTTTCCTTAGCTTGATGTGCACTCCATGCCTGGGCCCCTGTCCCAAAGTCTGCCACCCACTGGAAGGCGAGAAGACCATTGACTCGGTGACATCCGCCCAGGAGCTCCGAGGCTGCACTGTCGTCAACGGGAGCCTCATCATTAACATTCGAGGGGGCAGTGAGTGCCGTGCGGGGACAGGGTGTGGCCTGCTGGGGTCCAATTCTGGGAGCACAGAGGAAAAACAGCCCAGATGCCACTGATCAGTGGAGAGCCACTTAAGGGATCTGCTTTCAAGCCTGAAATTCACAGCTCAGGCCTGGCTCCACCCACCCTGAAATTCTTAGTGTCCAAACTGGGAGTCATGACATCAGGAATTTGCATTTTTAACAAACAGGCAACATGCCCTGTGGCAGGTCTGCGGATCATATTTCTAGAAATACCATCACCGGCAAGAAGGCATTCCATTGTTTATTTATTAAGCAAACATTTATTGAGTCCTCACAGTGAACAAGGCAAGGTCTGCTCATGATGGATCTTCCAAATAAGCAGATCCATGTAGAATGTAAACTCGTGGGGGACAGCAGGTTAACAGAGGGAGCCGGGGTCGGCGACCTTTTCTTATAAAGGGCCATGTAATAAATACATTCAGCCTTGCAGGCCAGGCGGTCTCTGAGTTACATATTCAGCTCTGATGTTGCCGAGTAAAAACAGACATAGAGAGGCTGTGAACAGACGGACTTGGCTCTGTTCCGATTAAACTTTATTTACAACACAGGCTGGATTTGGCCAGTGGGCGGTCATTTGCCAGCCTCTGAGATGGAGAAGCAAGGGGGTTTTGCTATTGTAGAAGTTTCTGGTCTGAGGAGGGATTCTTTGAGTTGGTGATGGAGCAAAGCAAGCATAAATGTGGGAGAATAATATTCTGGGCAAAGGAGGCGGCCAGTGCAACAGTCCTGAGGCAGGAGTGTGCCTCGCCTGTTTAAGGGCCTGTGGGGGCCTGTGTGTCTGGAATAGGATGAACAAAGTAAAAGATGAGAAAAGCTGTGGTCACTTATTTATGGACTTGTAGACCCTGTAGTAGGGACTTTGAGTTGTATTCTAAATGTGATGTGTGTTCAGCAGGATATGTCCAAATTATTTGCAGTCCTTAGGTTGACTCCTTGCCATGGGAGATTATGGGAATTTGAAAAATTTATATAGAAGCTCACTGGGTGTTTTCTCTTTCCTTAGACAACCTGGCAGCTGAGCTGGAGGCCAACCTCGGACTCATTGAAGAAATTTCGGGGTATCTGAAAATCCGCCGGTCCTATGCCTTGGTGTCGCTTTCCTTCTTCCGGAAGTTACGTCTGATTCGAGGAGAGACCTTGGAAATTGGGTACGTGGGCCTGGTTCTGTGCCTGTGGCCCAAATGCTTACTAGGGTACCGTAAGTTAGAAAAACTGTGGTATATTCATACAAGGGAATATTATTCACCCATGAAAAAGAAGAAATTCCTGCCATTGACTAAAACATGGATGGACCTTGAGGGCATTATGCTAAGTGAGGCACATCAGATAGAGAAAGACAAATACCATAGGTTCTTACTTACATGTGCAATCTAAAACCAAAAAAAAAGACAACCAAGCTCATAGATGCAGAGAACCGATTGGTGGTTGCTAGAGGTGGAGGGTTGGGGGGAGGGGGAAATTGATGCCAGTGGTCAAAACGTACAAACTTCCAGTTATAAAACAAGTCATGGGGATGTAATGTACAGCATGGTGACTGTAGTTAACAAAACTATAGTATGTATTTTTAGGAAAGAGTTTTTTAAAACTACATAAGGTGGTGGATATTAACTAATCATGGTGATCATTTCACTACATATATACATATATATATATATATATATATCTAAATATTTATGTTGTATTCTTGAAACATCTCCCTCCCAGACGCCCTTTCCTTCACCTGACCTTGAAGGTTGATATGCTACGCTCCAGCCTAGGCCATCTGTCCAGTGACCTCCCCTACCTGTGCTGAGGCCTCCAGCCTTGGCTTACCTTCATGCCTGTCTCCAGCCAGGTGACCCCCCCCAACCACCACCAAGGAGCCTCAAATGCAGCATAATGCAAGATGGAACCCCCTTCCTTGTCCCAGCTGTCTATACTCATCTCTTGGAGTCCCTTCCCTTGAGGTTCCACTGACCCTCTTTCTTTTAGCAAAGCAATAGAAATACAGGCTAAGCCATGCTTTGTGCAGGTAGAGATGGACTCGTGGGCAAGAAGTCTGAGGAGAGCTGTTCAAGTGCTGTCAGGAACCCAGGTTCTTTCCATCATTGTGCTTCTCATGGTCACAAGGTGGCTGCCTCACTCCCAGCCTCACACCTGTAAAACTGGCAGGTGAAAGGGCAGAGGACAAAGACACGTGCCAATTGAGACTCTCTCAAAAAGAAAAAAAAAAAAACTTGCCTGAAACCTCCCGCACTCTCACTCCCAACACTGATGTAGAACTGGGTCACATGGCTGACCTTAGCTGCAAGGGAGGCTGGGAGAGTGAATATTGACCTTTGACCTTTTCCAGTATAGTAGGGGAAGGCAAGGGAAAGAGGGGGCCGTGATTAGCTCTTAAGAAGCCAATCCACTGAATTGATTAGACTACCTTCCTGACTCACTAATGGGTTAATACAGATTTTTCTGCCACAGAACTGCCTTTTTGCTGAAGCTGAAACCTTTCATTTGGATTGTTCCAATGGCCTCCCAGCTGGGCATCCCAGAATGAGACCAGTGTCATCCAACAGAAATACAAGTCACATATGTGACATTAAATGTTCTAGTAGCCACATTCAAAAAGATTTACAAGAAGCAGGTGAAATGAATTTTAATAATGCATTTCACTTAACCCATTAAATCTAAAATTAATTTTGAAGTTGAGCTCAATATAAAATATTATAAAGATCTTTTACTTCTGTTTTGTGCACATAAAGTCTTTAAAATCTGCATTTTTGCTTCAATTACTGTTCAAAATGGCACATTTCAGATGCTCAATAGCCAGATGTGACAAATAGTTTCTGTATTGGCCAACACAGGCCTAAATGCTTCTCTCCTCCCATCCATCCTGTGCTGGTGGCCCACTAATATTCTAAGGCACAAATCTAATCAAGTTAACTGAGTCATGATAAAACCGTCTGTGGCTCCCCTCTGCTGGAGGAAGGGCACATGTTCTTGGTCTTGGTCAGGCATGCAGTGTACTAGATGGTTTGACTTATTGCGGATCACTCTTGTTGCCTGTCATCACTGGCTGGAGCAGGCTACTTTGACCTCCCGGAGCCTGGCTCAGATGCCCCTGTGTCTTCCATCTTTATGCTCTGCCAAACCCATATTAGTCCATCACCGTCTACCCTCCTCACCCACAAGACCGAGCTCAGATTACCTAACTGGCCACGAAGACATCCTTAATTTCCCCTTTCCCTCTCAGCTCCCCTTCAACATGTCACGAGTATGTGGCAAGCAGGTGGTCAGGACTGGAGGTATACAGCGCTGAACAAGATCAACTCCAGCCATGGCCCTGATGAATGACTAGATATGTGTGTGTTTCCATAGGAATTACTCTTTCTATGCCTTGGACAACCAGAACTTAAGACAACTATGGGACTGGAGCAAACACAACCTCACAATCACTCGGGGGAAGCTCTTCTTCCACTATAACCCCAAACTCTGCTTGTCAGAAATTCACAAGATGGAGGGAGTTTCAGGAACCAAAGGACGCCAGGAGAGGAACGACATCGCCCTGAAGACCAATGGGGACCAGGCATCCTGTAAGTGGTGAGGCCCTGGTCCTGCCAAGCCCGTGGGCCAGATAACGTGGCTGCCCTCCCCCTTGCCCACCACACTGGCCCACCGGGGGCATGTCCCTGCCCCTCAATGAGCTGCCACAACTATATGCGTGATAGGCTTTCAGAAATTCTGAGCTCTGCTTATTGCCTCAAATACAATGCCTGACCTCGGAAGCTGCCACATAAGCACTGAGCAAATGAATGAATGACTCCCCCTTTTATATGACCTTGGCTTGAATGCTACAGCAGGTCAAGCAGTTAGTACATCTGCTGACCATCAGCCAGCTGTGCTCCCTTGAAGGGATATCTGAGCATTGAGTGCCCTGATATCCTTGTGTGGAACTGGTTCCTTAGGACAGAATGTAGTCCAAGCTGTAGTCGTTTAGCAGAGGGCGGAGAGCAGAGAGCTTTAAGGGGAGGCTTGCATTCCAAGCAGAGGGAATTGCTCTCTCCAAGTGTCGCATTGCCAAGGCATTGTCTCTCCAAAATATAATGATCTGCACACTCTAAATTCATTTGCACTGGAGTTAATATCTGATATGTCAGGCTTGAAAGTCCAATTACACGATGAAATTGCATCAGGACGAACATTACTGTTGAAAATCCCTTTTCCCAAGGACTACTGACCAGTTGTCCTGGCACTGGTGCTGACGGCTGTTACTCAGTCGAGCATCTGACCAAGTATTCGGATTGCGTAGGAGTCGACTTGCATGACCAGGTCTTGCCATGGAACCTGGGAAGAGGCATGTGGGGAACGAGACCCATCCAGGGAACGTCAGACTGATGTTTTCCTTCTCGTGGCCACTGTTAGAAATGTAGGATCTCCTGCTCTGGGTGGAAACAAACTACTGATCCTGGGTTATTTTTCTTTTAACTCTTCTAGGTGAAAATGAATTACTTAAATTTTCTTCCATCCGATCATCTGCTGACAAGATCTTGCTGAAATGGGAGCCGTATTGGCCCCCCGACTTCCGAGACCTCCTCGGATTCATGCTTTTCTACAAAGAGGCGTAAGTAGGAGGATGAAGAGGTGTGAGCGCAGGAACTGAGCCCGTCTGAGGCTCCTATGTCCGTCCTCCTCGGGGGATAAATAACCAGTTTTCCTTTTTATGAACTTCCCAGTTGATGGTGTTTGAAAGTCACTATCTCGCATTGTCAAGAGCCAGAAATTGAAACAGACAGGTTTCTTTTGGAGGCCCAGGTCGGCCACTTTCCTGTAGCAATAGTCCAATTTGTCTCTTCTACGTACATCTCACCAGACGCCCTCAACCGAAAGTCGCTCGGTCCACATAGGTTTTAAAAAAATATATTTATTTTTTTACCTATTCTCTATTTTTTCCCAACATTTAAAAGATTGTGTTTAAAACCCCCATAACACAGATTTGGCCATTTTAACTGTGTTTCCGTCATCAGTTCAGTGGCATTAAGTACATTCACATCGCTGTGCGACCCTCACCACCAGCCACATCCAGAATGTTTTCATCATCCCAAACTGAAACTCTGTCCCCGTTCAATGTCACCTAGTTATTTTCAGGATATAACCATGCCGACATTTTAAAGGCAGATCATGAATGTGGTGATCGCGTTAATATTAATAATAATTCCGTCTCTCATTCTGTGTCAGGCTGTGTGCTGAGACGTCAGACATGTTCTCTCATATAATCTTATTAGTAACTCATGGCATAGCTGGTGTCATCATCATCTTCATTATGGGGAAATGGGGACACAAGGGAAGCAGTCCCTCTCTCTTTGGGAGCTGCCTGTACGATTGTTGGTAAACAGGATGCAGCCCTACCTACCGGGGGTGTAACTTCCCCTGGCCGTGTCTCTGTGGTGCTCGGAGCGATAGGCACAAAATGGCAACGTCTTTCCCTCTTCTGTCTTGGAAGTCCTTATCAGAATGTGACGGAGTTTGACGGGCAGGATGCGTGTGGCTCCAACAGCTGGACGGTGGTAGACATTGACCCACCTCAGAGGTCCAATGACCCCAAGTCTCAGAACCACCCTGGATGGCTGATGAGGGGTCTCAAGCCGTGGACACAGTACGCCATCTTTGTGAAGACCTTGGTCACCTTCTCCGATGAACGCCGTACCTACGGGGCCAAGAGCGACATCATCTACGTCCAGACAGATGCCACCAGTAAGTATTTCTTGCACAGATGAATTTGCGCATGAATCGGACGTCTTGCCTTTAATAGGCAGACCCAGCGATGTCGAATGAGATGCTGTTTTGCTTGGTAATCGGCTTCTGAAAGAGCCGGGGGGCTGAGTGTATGGTTTCCAAAGATAAGGCAGGAGTGACAAGCCACCTGAGGGGTATCTATATGTGTGTTTCTTCTTCCCATGATGGAAAAAATTTAAATACCCACAAAAGCAGAAAGAAGCTTGAGCCCCACGAACCATCTCCTGGCTTCAACAGTGTTCAATTTGCCATTTTTGTTTCATCTCTGTGCCCCTGTCCCCCATTTTTGAAGGGGGTTGATTCTGCCCCCACAACCCCACCATGAAGACACTTTTGGTTGTCATGACTGCAGAGGTGGGGACCTGGCATCTAGTGGGTGAAGACCAGGGGTGCTGCTTGACATACTGCAATGCACAGGATGGTCTCCCCAGCCCCAAATGTCAGGAGTGCCAAGGTTGGGAACCCCGTCCTGTAGGACAGCGTCCAAACTTTATGAACCAGCCAGCATATCGGGCTAATGCTCTGTCTCTTGTATGCTCCAGCAATAGCAGAAGGGCTGGAAGTTTCCAGAAACTTCCAGCTTCCTGGTCTTTGTACACCCTGTGTCCTCTGCCTTGAGACCCCCATCCCCACCCCTCACCAAGAACTTGAGCTGCCTTCATCCTGGAGGAGAAGGTCTTGTGCAGCCCAGAGGTGATGCGTTCTGAGAAGATGTTAGCCGAGGTGCCAGCTTGGTCACGTGATTGAGTTGGCATCCGACTCCTGACCTCTGCCCTGCACCTGGGTTTGATTTAGGGTGAATGTCAACCAGACAATGTGAGCCTATTTGTCTCTTCCCACCATCCTGCCCTTCTCCAGCGTCTTTATAGCCCCCAGAACGCAGAGAGTTGGGCACGTAGTTGGAATTCCATAAATGTTTGTTGCATGAATGAATGGCTACATAATCTGTGGCACAAATGGACCATAATTTGGGAACCTGTGCCCTTGCTGGGTGAGCATTCCACCCGTCTCCAGTTTTCTCTGATGTTAAATAACCCTGCAGGGAACATCCTCACGGTTTCTCTGGCCGGGGTGTCCACTCTCAGGCTTGCGATCTCCTCCTCACTGCGGACCGGTTTCCTGTCTCCTTTGTAGATCCTTCTGTTCCCCTGGATCCAATTTCGGTTTCAAATTCCTCGTCCCAGATTATTCTCAAGTGGAAGCCTCCCTCGGATCCCAATGGCAACATCACGCACTACCTGGTTTTCTGGGAGAGGCAGGCAGAAGACAGTGAGCTGTACGAGCTGGATTATTGCCTCAAAGGTGAGTGTGGGCAGGTGTGTGGGAGCATCTGATTCACCTTGTTCTTCTTCCAGGGAAGCGTCTCATCCCAACACTGTGTTCCCAGGGTGTGTACAAGTACATGCGTGCACGCACACTGCGTTTCACCTCGTACAAAAACGTGCGTGCATGGTTTCTAAACATCGCGACGTGATGACACCCTGAAGACTGGTGTTGAAACCACGTGTTTCCCATGTTTTGGCACCATTTCTCTCTGGAATTTTCTCCTCTTCTAACTTCCCCTGGTGGGGCAACTGCTGTGTTAACCCACTGAAGACCACTGGGTTGAGCTAGGAACACAACTGAGTGTGTCGAGAGGTGATCGATAAAGTCAGGGAAGAATTTCAGTCCTAAATTCAGACCCTTAAATTTTAAAGATCAGAGACAGCAAAGAGGATACCTGTTCTCTCCTGTGACTTCCATTAAAAATTTATACTAATGACGTGTCCCCCACCACCAGCCCCAGCCCCAGTATTTAATCTTGTTTACTGAATGGGCTTCCCTCCGTCTGCAGAAAAATGGAAAAATATTTTAGGCCTCCAACTGGTTTGTATATATTAGTTTAAAATGTAAAACTGGATCTTTACAAAACCCCATCAAACTGGAGAAACATTATTTATTTTCTTTTTTTGAACTAGGGCTATCCTCAGCCCTTGACCTTGGAAGCCAAGGCTCAGGGGCGGCTGGCAAGCCGTGACTGAGGCGGGGAGGCTGCCATCTGCTCTTGGCTGGACCTGTGACCTGCCATAGGGCTTTGGACAAGTCACCGAGCTTGTCACCCGCTGCCTCCTTATTGGGAGAAGGGGCGGGAGGCCAGATAATCTCCGGGAGTTGTCCCAGCTCTAAGATCATGGGCTATATGCACGCTTGTGACCTCACTGCCCACCTGAGCCGAGGGTTGCAAACGTGATTTATCTCCTCGGGTGCTTTATATAACTCAGGAGCAAGCAGTCATCAGCTCAGCTGCGAGCCACTGGCCCGGCCTTCGAGTAACCGAAACCACTGCCACCAGAAGCAGCAGTCAGCACTTTGCATTTTTTTTTTTTAAAGAGCCACGCATTTTATTTTGGAAGTCTAAATCTGTCATTACAACGTGGTTATTTAAACTTGGCTTTATTTGTAATGATCACAGATCTGTCTGATCCCACTTCTAGGAGGCCCCTAGGGGAGTCACATTCATAGAGACAGAAAGTGGATGGTGGGACCAGCGGCTGGGGGAGGGCACGGGATTTGATACGTGCTTATGTCGGGCCAGGATTCCTGCTACCTAGTTAAGGAACACATCCATCATCTCCCATATTTATCTTTTTTTTTTTTTTGAGAACATTTAAGCTCTTTCTTAGCAAATTTCAATTATACAGTACACGTTATCCACTGTACGTTTTTTTTAATTGCTATAAAATAACATTTACCATCCTAACATTTCAAGTGCACAGCTGAATGACATGAAGCACATTTGCATTGTCGCAACCACCCCCACCCTCCATCTCCAGAACTTTCCATCTTCCCAAAGTGAAACACTCCGTCCCATCCCTCCCCCCATTATACTTCCTGTCTCCTTGGATGTGACCGTCCTGGACCCCATAGTGCTTTTACTCTGAAGCTACAGAAAGACCACAGTGCATCAAGTGGCACGTGGTGGATGCTAGCAAAGCTAACGGGAGCAAGATGCTCCGTCCATTGCTCAGTCCCGAGTCTCCTTGCCTCCAGGAAGCTGCTGGACCGTCTCTTGCAGAGGAAACCCCATGTTTTTCTTCCACCCACCACGTCTTCCCTAGGTCCTCTGACAGCTACCCAGACAAGTTAATTTATGTCTATTCGTAAATGTCACAAGCATTTGTAACAGTCACTCGCTGGCTTTCAAAGCTATATAAATACTTGAGCTTCCGAGTGGATACTCACCATTCACAGGAAAGGACTGACAGTCATTGCCTCCCAGACCCATTCAAGGCGAGAGAAAAAAAGTGCTGCATCTCCACAAACACCAGCACCAGAGGGCTGGCGGCAGGAAAGAAGCTGAGATTCGCCTGCAGGCTGTGTCCGCCCTAGAGGCCGTACCAGAAGTGCATCTGTGCTCACACAGCTGAGTGGCCGGTGCCCAGGGATTGGACGTCAGGGGTCAAGACACGGCCAGCCGTGGTACTTTGAAAACAGCTTTGTGTTTTTAAGGCTGTTCCTTTGAGAAGCTTTTTTTTTTAAATTCCTTTTGCTGTGCCTATTTGAAAACTTTCTCTGATCTCCTGCCCTGTCTTTAGCCCAGGGTTTCTCTGTCTACCTCGGTGTGGTTGACATAGGGGCTGGAGTACTCTTTGTGGTGGGGGTGGTCCTGTGCTTTGTAGGGTGTGACCCCATTCCTGGCCACCACCAGGTAGATAGATGCTGGTAGCCTCCTCTACCCCACAACAGTCCTGACAACCCAAATGCCTCCAGACCTTGCCCAATGTCCTGAGGCCTTCAGCAGTGCAGGATCCCAATGTCCTGGGGCCTGCGCAGTGCAGAATCCCCTTACGGGTGAGAACTGCTTCTCTGATCTGACTTCCAGATTCCTGAATGTGCCGTAGGTTCTTTCATTTCATTGTTCAGTAAAACCATTGTGTCTGTAAGTTGGAACCCCTAGAATTTCATGTGGAATTCTCTGCTCTCTGTCACTTTATATTCATGTATTTGGTTGATTCATTCATTCATTCATTTAGCTGTATTCGACCCCCTCAGTCCTTCTGATCCCACCTCCTCTGAGCGCCTTCTAGCTACGTCCGGTCCTTACTGTCTTTTGATATGTACCAAGGAAATTCTTACCTTAGGGCGTCTGCGCTTGCTCCATGCTTTATACCAAGGTGTGTGGAAGGCTCATTCCTTTCCTTAACTGAGGGCTCAGTTTCTCTGAGACCACCTCCAGGAAAATAGCATCCCAAGTGCCCCATCTTTTCACCCTGCCATCTAACCTATGGCAGATGTGTTTGTCACTTCATTGGGTTCAGTGGCCCGCTAGCATGTAGATTCCACGAGGTTTCCTTACGGTCTCCAGCCCCATGGGGTCACGGTGTCTGACGGTTTTGGGGACACACTGACCTGCCCCATCTCAGTTGACACAGACAGGACCTCTCCCGAGAGGTTTTATTTTTCTCAGCAGAACTTGAACGCAGACCCTGGCCCCGAGCTCTGTCCCGTGCCCCCAGCTCTTCTGCACAGGCCCCCTTAGCTCTACGTGCGTATGTGGGGTGGGGGCGATTTGAACCACCTGCTCTGCCCATCTCTAGGGTTGAAGCTGCCCTCCCGGACCTGGTCCCCACCGTTTGAGTCTGAGGGGTCCCAGAAGCACAATCAGAGTGACTACGAAGAGGCTGCCGGGGAATGTTGCTCCTGCCCGAAGACGGACTCCCAGATCCTCAAGGAGCTGGAGGAATCCTCGTTCAGGAAGACCTTTGAGGATTACCTGCACAATGTGGTTTTTGTCCCCAGGTGAGCAGTTTTCATTGGCTTGCTGTTGGGGTTGTTACCTAGGGAACAAGATGAAGTGGGCACCAGAGGGCTGGTGGCTGGATGGAGAGATACTGCGATTTCAGCAGGAACCTTCCCAGGAAGAAACACAGAATCACCCCAGAAGGAGGGAATGTTTAAATAATTTCACCTTTGCTTTCCTACATCTCCCAAACTCTTTGTCCCATCCACTGGATTCCATCTGAGTTTTGAAACCAACTCCATTCAATTTGCCAGCAAATCCTGAGCAATGCCTGCCCAGCCCCATGCTTGATTTACCACTGAGCATCCAGATCAGTACAGTCTCTCTTTTTTTAAAATCTGTGTAACTTTCTCATCCTTCTGGAACTTTCCACAGCATCTTCAAAACCTGGAGGCTTCTCTTGTTTAAATACGTTGAGTTTCCTCTAGTGAGTGAGGGGATTGGCTGGTGGGCATCTGATCTACCGGGAAGGTTTGTGGTAAAAATGATCCTGTGTCTTCCCTCTTTATCTTTCTTGCAAAGCAAGAACACATAGCTAAAGGGCAAGCTTTTGTGGGTCGTAGGTTATTATAACCTCTCTCCATGCCTCCTCAGTTTACTTATCTGTAAAATGGAGGTAATAATGGTTCCCATCTTTTAGGATTATAACAGCACAGGAGTCATCCAGGGCCTCTCAACCTGGACCCTACCAACATTTGGAGCTAGATCCCTCTTTGTGCTGTGGGGGTCACCCTGTACATTGGAGGGTTTGCCCATCATCTCTGGCTTCTGCCCACTCGATGCCAGGGGCACTGTCTGCATCATTTTAGCTTGTGCATGTTTATGGTCACCCGCTGAAGCAGGAGCTCTCCCCCTTCCACGGGTCCAAAGCCCGCATTTTGGAGCTGGCGAGGCTACTCTCTGGTTTGCACAGCCTGTGTGTGTGTGTGTGTGTGTGTGTGTGTGTGTGTGTGGTGTGGGCTTTGAGTCATCTCCCTTAAAAAACTCAGCAGACGGCTACCCAGAAACGTCTGATGCAATTGGCCATTTCCAGAGGGGATCAAAATCCTAAGAGGTTGACATTGAAATAAAACAAGATTCTGAGATGGGTCTCTTCAAACACCCACCGTTGCTCCCCATCCGAGCTGACCTTTCCCAGGAATCATCAATATGTAAATTCTCTTTTCTTCTTTTTTTTTCTCTTTCTTTCTGGCCTTTGCCCCCCTCCCCTGAGTCCCAAAGAGCATTCAGTGGTACAGCCCAGGCGTTGAGGTAGTTACTCGTTTACCTGTTAAAAGCAAAAAAAGCGCTGTTGGACTCCGGGAAACACCTGAGTCAGGTGTGATGTTTAAATGTGGTCAAGTTCACATCGAAGGACCAGGTCCCTGGCGAATGTGTTCCCTGATTTTACCCCCCGCTTGCTGTGTTCTCCACACCTGCTGGAGAAGGTGTGGTTCAGGTGATGGGAAAAAGTGGTCCATGGTCAAGGGCAGGCTGCCTTTGGACCAAGTGTGGCTTCCAGGCTGTCAGAAGCAAGTGGTCTGCCTGAAGAAGTGCCGTCTGTCCTCAAAGTGGCTGATTTTGTTTTCACAGAAAATCCTCTTCAGGCCCTGGTGCTGAGGACACTAGGTATGGCAATCTGTGGGACTTCTGTGTGGCCCCTGGCGGTCCCTGTGGGCCAGGCGGGTCAGGGAGCATGTCCTGTGCCTTCAAGACTCCAGGGGCTTTCCGTGGCTTGTTGCATGTCCTGGGCTTCTGTGCGGGTACTGGAGGCTTCACAGATTCACACGTTAAATGCCTTCATCCTGAAATGGGATCTGGGCGTGAATGTGGGGAAAAATCATAACTAACACAGTCTAATTAAAAATGGAATCAAGATTGTACTTGCCAGGCACCTGCTAGATGCCACACATTTCCCTCCATGCAACATCTAGCGTGTGTGCGGAGCCGAGCCCAACACCCAGAGTTTTAGCCACATGGAGCGAGCAGGTGGGGTGGGGGGACTGGAAGCAGAACATTTTTATTTGGGTGTCAAGCATGGGACAGCAGGTGTGAACAAAAGTGTACCACCGCGTCCCTGAGTTCCACTGAGGACCATTGGGCTTCCCTTTAAGAATAAAAAGGGGGTTTGTCCATTTTACCTTTTTATTCGGCCAGGACAGACAGAGGCACTATGGGGAAAGGCCAGTCCAGGGGCTCCTGGGAGGAGAAGGAGGCAAGACTGGAAAGGCAGGTCAGGCTTCTGTGGGGGAGGTTTTTTTTTCTCAATTAATTTCTTTTTATTGAGGTATAATCAACATGAAACAGTATATTCGTTTCAGGAGTACCATGAAATGATTCGATAGCTGTGTATGTTGCAAAATGATTGCCACCGTCTAATGAACATCTGGGCACCACATAGCAATTTCTTTTTCTTGTGATGGGAACTTTGGGGATCTAGTCTCTTAGCGACTTTCAAATGTGCAGTGTTATTAACTAGACCACCGTGCTGTACATGACATTACCCGTTGCGCCCATGCAGGGGACTTGACTGTCTGCTGTGTATTTTCAGGCATATGTGCGGCCCCGATCTGACCTCTAGTGGCCGTTTGGAATATTGTAGAAAAAAAAGGCTTAGAAATTTGAGGGCTTGGTCCAGACCAGGGCTGCTCAGCGTCAGAGGTGTTGACATGCGGGGCCAGACGTTGCCCTGTGCACCGCGGCGTGGCGAGCAGCACCTCTGGGCTCCACCCACACGATGTCCCTCAAGTAGTGACAAACAAAAATATCTCCAGACATGCCGTACGTCCCCCTCACCCCCCCCAGTAGCAGGGCAGGGGGCAGAGTCTCCAGCCCTGGCTGAGAACCACTCATCTAGTGTGAGACTGTTTATAGGAGTGGGAAAGTCAGTGGGTGGTTGGCCCTGAGGGTCTTTATGGACCACTCTGCGGCCTGCTTGGATAGAATCCTGGGGTACAGTAGCCCCCCTCCCCTTGTTCACGGAGGATCTGTTTTAAGACCCCCAGTGGGATGTCTGAAACCACAGATAATAACCAAGCCCTCTGCATTTTATATATTTTCCTAGCCACACAACCCTATGATAAAGTTTAATTTCTAAATCAGGCACAAAGACATAACATTAAGGAAATAAAACAGTTATAACAATACGCTGTAATAAAAGTGATGTGGACGTGGTCTCTCTTTTGCCCTCAAAATATCTTACGGTGCTGGACTCACATTCCTTTTCGTGAGGCTGTGAGATGGCAGACAGGCCCGCGTGGTGCGATGGCGCTATGGGCGTGACTAGGTGTTGTGACCTAGCGTCAGGCTGCTGCTGACACTCCCACGATTTGTCAGGATCATGCGCTTCCAGACCGTTTTGGGGGCTGCCTGTTTTGGTCAGCAACGTTTTATGGACATGTAGCCCCTCCTGTTTGTTTACTTTTTGTTTATGGCTGCTTTGAAGCTACAGTGGCCTCCCAAAAGCCATTAAATGTTAAGTAGTTGTGACAAAGGCCACATGTCCCTAAAAAACCAAAGTGTTTACTCTCTAGCTCTCACGGACTCGTTCGCTGTTGCTTTTCCCAGTCTGTGCTTTGAAAACCCGAGAAAATCAACCATGAAACTCTTAGAATAGAGTCCGGGAAAGGAAGTGCAATACAAATACACAAAAAAAACCCGTAGATAACGCCGGCAACGGCGGGGAAAAGATCCCTTTGTAAGTGCCATAAAAGTTTAGTGACCCCATCAAGAATTACCTGTCAGGGGAAAAAAATGTAAAAATTTGCCGACCTAGAAAAGTTTTACAGATACACGTGAAAGACTGTTTCAAAATATTTGAAAGAAAACTCACTGGCAGACTGCAAACCGGGGTAAAACACATGATACAGTTGATAAAGGTTTAATAGCCTTGGTGACTGAATAGCTAATGGTGGGTAGGGATGAGGAGAAAACTAGAAATTCATGGGAAAATAGCAAAGGGATGGACAATTCCATAGGGAAGGAAACACAAGCACCCAATAAAGGAAGATTTCACACTCAGCCGTGCAAAGAGGTGCAAAGTAAAGCAGTAGCTCCATGCCTTCCTTTGGGTTTTAAATCTCCCAGGTTGAAAATCAGAAAAACAAACAAATGAACAAATCCTCCCCAAAAGTCCCTTTGACCCTCAGCATGGCTGAGGTTTTCTGGAGGTGCAGTTTAATGGGTTATGGGCGAGACCACACGTCACGAAGCTCCAGATAGCGCTTTAATCATATGCATTAAGGAGCAGAACCTAGCGGTGATTCTTCTAGGAATCTACTTTCAGCAACTGGTAAGACAGTCCAGCAATGCTCAAAGCAGAATTTATAACAGAAAAAAAAAATTGTGACTCCTCTTACCGGGTTAACAAGAAGCGAAGGATGGTCAGTAAATTACGGCTCATGCATTTAATAGAATATTTAGATTTCCAAGTGTTCTGCCATGAGCTTCTCCTACTTTTGTAATGAGGAGGGAAAAACCCTCATAAAGAAACAGGAAAAAAGTGTAAATTCTGTCCTACTGAAGACATGATGTTTCAAGGAACGTATTTGAAGAATGCTTCTGAGATCATAATTAATATAGTCATGATATACTAGAAAGTGGATTATAAAACTAGCTTGTTCCACACATCCCAGACACAATATTTCTAGAAAAGATTTTAGAAATACAGAAAAAAATGGCCCCCCAGGAAACAGCAGATAGTGATATGACAAGTAATTTAAGTTTTCTTTATACTTTTGAGGTGTTCATGAATTTTTAGGCTATCAACATTTCTTTCTCTTTTGAGGGGGTGGCATAAATGATGGACATTTATTTTCCCCTCTTTTATTGAGGTCTGTACAATCAGATGCACAAATCTTAGTGTACAGCTTGGCGAATTTTGACACACGTATATACTCACCAATTTTATTTCTTAACACATCTTTTTAAGGGGGAAAATGTGTGCCCACCGCACAGGTGGTGTTTTGAGTTAGCTTCACCAACCTGACTGATAAGGTTGGTTTTTTTTCCACCAAGAATCGACATTCAATCATTCAAGTTAAACAGACAGGCGTCCTGAACGGTCCTAAGAATTAGAAGATGTGTTTCTCCTGATGATGTTGGTCTGTAGCTCGACTCTACCACGCTTTTGGCATTTTATTTTTAACACTGACCCTGGGTGTTAATCTGACCCTGGCTATTAATCTGCAAAATGAAAACCTGAAATCCAGCAAGCATGTCCAGGGCCATGTCTGTGTGCCTCCTACAGATAGTCCCGGAGCCCTGAAACTGACTGTGCTCCCAGGGGCGTCTGGAAGCTTCTCTGGGTTGTAATTCTGGCAATTTGCATTTTAATCCGTGTGCCCTCTTGCACCCCTCACAGTCTTTCATTCTAAGCTTTTGATTCTCCAGCGTCATATTTTCTTTTAAGATGGTGATTGCATGACCTTGTGTGCCCTGCTGTTGTGACAGGCCATCTCGGAAACGCAGGGCCCTTGGAGACGTCGGGAATGTGACAACAGTCGTGCCCACGGCCCCGGAGGAGCACAGGCCCTTTGAGAAAGTGGTGAACAAGGAGTCGCTGGTCATCTCTGGGCTGCACCATTTCACAGGCTACCGCATCGAGCTGCAGGCTTGCAACCAGGACTCCCCCGGGGAGAGGTGCAGCGTGGCCGCCTACGTGAGCGCCAGGACCATGCCTGAAGGTGGGTTGTCCCACCACGGGGCTGGGAGACCCAGGCGACCAGGAGACGGTCTCCGCCCTCGGGGCAGCAAAGATGTGTCCTTTAGCTTACTTGTCTGTATCATTTTGAACTTTTCCCAGCTCTGCTGAGATACCATTAACATGTAACCACGTTGTGAAAGTTTCCGATGCACCTCATGTTGATTTGATGCGTTGATGTCTTGCCGTGCGATTTCCACCCTAGTGTTAGCAAACACCTGTCCCGTCTCAAAGTCAGCATTTTTTTGTGTGGTGAGAACACCTAAGATTAACTCTCAGCAACGTTCAGGCATGTGATACAGCATTGTGAGGTACAGTCACCACACTGTGCGTTGGATTCCCCAGAACGAATTCACCTTGTATGTGGGTGTTGGTACCCTTTGACCACCATCTATACTGTTGCCCCTCTCCCCCTACAACCAGCATCCACTCCTCTGCTCTCTGCGTCTGTGGGTTCAGCTTTTTTTAGATTCCACCTGTAAGTGAGATCATACGGCGTTTGTCTTCCTCCGCCTGACTTCAGTTAGTGTAATGCCCTCGGGGTCCACCCGTATTTGCCTTAATAGTTTTTCATTACACGAGTCATACACAGCCACTATATAAACTTTAGAAAATACAAGCCATGAGGAAAGTCAAGTAAAAGTAAGAACGTCGTACTTGTTAGTGTTATTAGTCAGGGTTCTCCAGAGAAATGGGACCAACAGGATGTGACATAGGTAGGTAGGTAGATACACACAAATACATAGACGATCCCACAGGTGTTTATATGCCACAAGTTTTATAGGTCCTTCTCTGATGAGGGAAATGAAACCCAGGGAAGGTCAGGCAACCAGCTTGAAGTGTCTTAGCTGCTTGGTGGCGGAGGTGGGATTTGGTCCAGGGGTCCCATCCCTGCCTCTAACCACTGCTCCTTTTACAGCCAAGGCAGATGACATTGTTGGCCCCGTGACCCACGAAATTTTTGAGAACAACGTGGTTCACTTGATGTGGCAGGAGCCGAAGGAGCCCAATGGTCTGATCGTGCTATACGAAGTGAGTTACCGACGATACGGCGATGAGGTAAGGTCCTTGAAGGCTTGGGCGTGAGCCTTTGAGACTGTCTTTGGTCCCTCCTTCCTCTTCTTAACTTCTGGTCCTGATGCTTCGTTCCTCAGATCCTTCGCCCTTAGGGCTCAAAGCCTTTGATATACAGTATTCCAGGGAGAAGGTTGGGTCAGAAATGCCAACCTAGAAGCCTATGTTTTTTTCCCAGTTTCCCACATGGCTTTGGAGCTCTGCCCTGTAAGCAGAAGCTTGGCTGCCTGCATTTGAGTCCCTCCTGACATGACATTTCACTTTTGAAAGGGTTATCTGAGTCTGGGAATAAATCCCTGAAGACCTTAATAAGTACCTTTTGTGTTGGGGGCTTTCCCACTACTGGAAACCCAAGGTGATGGGTGAATGCAGAGGCGCCCAAGATACGGAATCTAAGAAGAATAAAAAAGTAGCTCAGCTGTCCCAAGGACTCACTCTGTGTCCCAAGCATGCTCCGCAAGGTTACACACAGTATCTCATTTGTCATATTTGATCACATCTAAGACATGATAAGAGGCCCCATTATTTTTATGGACTACTGAAAAAGCAAAGACACTGCCAGTTCTAATTGTAAGATGGCTTGTGAGATGTATTCCGATTTCAGAAATGTCCAAACGCGAAAAACAATGTGCCTCTCAGGACCAACGAAATGCAATAAATCCTCAGACTACTCCGGTGAGATTGCTCCTGAGGCATCCAGAATTGAAGTCGTGTCCAAGGTCCTTAAGGAAAAAGTCAGGATTCAAATCCAAGACTATCTGATGTTCTCATCCAGGGGTCGGCACCTTTTTTTTCTGTAAAGAACCAGGTAGTGAACACGTTGGCTTTGCAGCCAGCCAGCCTCTGTTGCAAACACTTAACTGTGGTCGTAGCTCAAAAGAGGAACGAGAAAGCAGTGGGTGTGGTTGTGTGCCAATAGAATGTTTCTTACGAAAATAGGCAGCAGGCTGGAAAACCCAGGGGCTCTAGTTGGCCAGCTTCTGCTCTAAGCCATGCCTGTAACCATTGTGGGAAGGACTCCATCCCCAAAGGAGACACTTGAACCTGATTGCGGATAATTCTCCCCTTTACCGGGTGACTTCCGGCGGGTAAGTCACATCACCTCGCTCAGTTTGTACCCTGCCTTTGACTGAGCCCTTGTCCTGTTGCAGGCACCTGGCTGAGTCCTTTACAATGGTCCACCCAGCACACCGAAACCCGGACTGCTGGGCTCAGGAGAAGAAGTCATTTCCTGCAAATGGCCAGAGAGTCAATATGCTCATCTTTGAGAGCCATACAAGCAGAAAGGAGGGCTAAAAAAAGAAAATAACGATTTTATTGAGATACATTCACATACCACAAAATAACGCCCATTTAAAATGTACGATTCAGTGGTTTTGGTACATTCACAGGGAGGTGTGACCATCTCCACAATTTCAGAATGCTTTTATCACCCCAAAAAGAAACCCCGTTCCCCCCTCCCCCCACCATCCCCTTCCTCCTGCAGTCTTCCTGCCTCCCCTCCCCCAGCTCCTGGCAGTGGCTCATCTGCTTTCCGTCTTTGTGGATTTACATGTTCTGGAAGTTTCCAGTAAAGGAGTCGTGCAATATGCAGCCTTTGGTTATTGGCTTCTGTCCTTGGCGTTATGGTTTCAAGCATGAGGACCTCATTCCTTTTTTATGACTGAATAATATTCCACCATACGGATGGACCACATGTTTATCCATCCATCTTTCGGTGCACTTTTGGGTGGCTTCCACCTTTTGGCTATTACGAATAATGCAGCTGTGAACGCTGGTGTATGGGCTTTGATATGGATGTACGTTCTTAGTTCTCTGGGGCACATACGTAGGGGTGGAATTCCTGGATCGTGTCTTACTCTGCATTTCACTGGTTGAGGAAATGCTGAACTCTTTCCCAAAGCAGCTGCACTATTTTGCATTTCCACTGGCAGCCTGTGGAGGTCCCCATCTCCCCACACTTGCTCTGGCTCATCTTTCTGATGGGAACCGTGGTGGTGGGTGTGAAGTGGCATCTCACTGGGGTCTTGATTTGCATTTTGGTGATGGCTCATTGGGGCCTGAATCCCGTGTGCGTTCCCGTTCCCAAACCCACGGGACTCTTCGGCCTCAGGCAGTTAGGGTTGGCCCTGGAACTAGGGTAGGGCGAGGGCAGGAGCCATTCAAGGGGGGAGATCCGGGTTCCAAAGGAAGTTTGGGGTGTCGTTGGTAGCAGGAGAAATGGGTTCTGTGCAGGGAGCAGCATGTGTTTCCCACTGTAAGATGCTCCTTGATTTTATGCCTGCTGCCCCCACTGAACTCATCCCCATTTGCCTGGAATTTTCCAGGTTTGATCACTGAAGTTCCTGCAACCTAGGAACCCCATGGTCCTGGGTAACCTGGGACAGTTGGTCACCCTACTTGCTGTGGATCAGACCCTCAGTTCTCTCACCTGCCTTCAGCTGGGCTCCCATTCCTGGAACCCAAGGGTCACCGGTAGGAATCCCCCCACCTCCACAAATCCCCACCACAGCCTTTTCCCCCTGCGCCCAACCCGGTGTCAGACAGACCAGCCCCTATTTGTCTTTTAGGAGAATAGAGAGATGGAGGGAAAATTAGGAGAGAGTGAGAGGTTATAGTCATCTTTTAAAAAACCTCTTCATAGGCAAGACTGATGGATTATCTCCACCACCTTTATTACTTCACATCGCTTTGATAAAGTAAAAAAAAAATGTGTAAACTTTTTATTTTTTATACCATTTACACTGTTGGGTATATTTTCTTCAGGACAGATTTAAGGACTCTTTTCTTCCCATGGTACAGCTTTGGATTTGATTTCATTTGATTTCTTTTACCATTCTTAAAAGAGTGTGGATCTACGTAAATCTCTGATAAAAGACAGGGAAAAAAAAGTAAAGCATACACGCCCCAGGGATCAACACGGAAATAGAGACAAACGCGTACGCTTATTAGCTTGTGAGGCCCACAGGGAAATAAGACCGTGAAACCTGCAAGCATGGGTCCAAAGTTTGAAAACTTTCCCACACACCTCTGAGCTAATAGCGCATGCAGAGAACTGGACTGGAAAATCTGGGTGGGGAGAGAAAGAGGTGGTAAGAACTCTGGGGCTTATCATGTGACAATAACAGCAAGAAAACAAATCGGGCTGGTGGCAAGGGTGGGGATCTCCAGTCCAAAGTTTCTTCCAAGTTGGGTGAGTCACCAAATAGGAGACAAATAAGCAAGTATAGAAACCAAAGGTAAGCTGCTACCCAGGTCAGAGGGGAAACGCGTCCTTCTGTGGTGGCCATGCTTCCTGGACATCTTGGGCGGTGGGGACCAGGCAGGGAGTGTGACAGAAGGTTCCGGACCCTGATGGATCTCTCCCCATAGACACCAAAGAGCGAAAGCAGGAAACCTGATCAACACTGAAGAAGCCAATTACATACAAGTTTGTGCCCACAAGAAAGAAAAAGCTCAAAACCACAAGAGATACGGAAGCAAAAGATAAGGGCACATGAAAATTAAAAATGGATGCTCTTTCTAGGGCCGGGGTGGTGCCCCGGGGTCAGGGTCTCCCAGCGGGGAGGGGAAGGGGTAAGGGACCAATGATTCTAATGCAAAGTTCAAGGCAAGAGAAATGCGAAAGTGATGCATGCACCTAGAGGTGCTTTTGGCTTTTAAACTAGCAAATGAGAGAGAGAAAAAAATAAAAAGACCTCCCACCAAAGGCTAGAGAGTATTCTATAAAACTCGATCAAAATTTGATTTGAAATTCGACTTTGGCGATGGGGTCGCTTCTTTGCTGTCCTTCTTGGACTTTCTGGAGGCTTGATGAGAATGTCCCCCAGGGGTTTCAAGAAATTTTGGGTCCAAATGGTCCAGAGTTCAAGGGCTGGCCCTGCCACTCAAAAGCAGTAAGATCTCCAGCAAACCATTTTGTGTCCTCAATCGGGTCAGCAAACTGCTTTTGTACGCATTTTTGTAGAACCTGAGAGCTAAGAATTGCTTTCACGTCTTAAAGTGGCTGGAAAGAAAAAACATATCAAAAGAAGAGGCACATGTACATTTATGTGAAGTTCAGCTTTCAGCGTCCACAGCGTCTCACGGACACACAGTCACACCTGTCATTGGCTCGTGTTCCGGATTCAGAGCTGTCTCTGGCTGCTTTCGTGTTAAAATGGTAGAGTTGAGCCTGCGACAGTGACTGTTCAGGCCCTCGAAGCTGAGAATATTTACTTTCTGGTCCTTCACAGCAAAAGTTTGCCAATCTCTGCCCTTAGCTTCCGTGCCCTTGCCCAATATGTGGTCAAGTTCCTGATCAGGTTGTCGTAAGAATGAAATGGGATAACGCAGGTTGAACACTCAGCGTGTGGTTTGGAAAGAGTTGGCTGTAATCTGTCATGATCTCATCTGTGTCTGGCTCCTTATCCATAGAGCTAAGGTTCTAAAATTCCGTGAGTCTCCAAGCCGCTTGCGTGCTGCGCTCTGGCTGTGCCTTACTTCCTGAGCCATCCCGTCTGTGACAGTCCTGGTCGGGGGTGATGCTCCCAGATGTACAGCCTCCCCACCTCCCCTGTCTCACCCCCTTGTCTTCCAGGAGCTGCACCTCTGCGTGTCCCGGAGGCATTTCGCTCTGGAGCGGGGCTGCAGGCTGCGAGGGCTGCCCCCAGGGAATTACAGCGTGCGCGTCCGGGCCACCTCCCTGGCGGGCAACGGCTCCTGGACGGAAGCCACCTATTTCTATGTGACCGACTATTGTAAGTCTGCACGGCAGCTTTGACTGTTGGGTCTGTGTGTGGCGCTGGGCACGGCAGAACATTTCATAGGATGGTTAGGGTAGTGTGGTGGCTCCCTGCTGGACTTGGACTTGAGCCCTGGGTTGTTTGGCTGCTGCTGTGTGACCAGGGTGTTGTGCTTGCCTTTTCTGAGCCTGTACGTCTTCATCTGACCATGGGGAGAACAGTAGGACCACCTCTCGAGGTGAAGGGAGGTTTCAGCGACATTGTGAATGTCAAGTAGCTGGCACAGGGCATGTCTGATGCACATAATAGCTCCTGTTACTAGTGTCCCCATCTTTATTTTTAGATGGGCTGTGTTCCCCCCATGGGCGGGTGTTGGGACTTACCTACTCAGCCCTGGGTGTTTCCCTCAACGTGCAGGCCATAAGTCCTGCCACTGGACAAGCTGGGCACACTGTGGCCAGTAGGGTAGGGAGAGGTGGAGAAGGCTGAGCTGGTCATGGAGTGCTTCCTGGAGGTGGTGACCTCCTGGCTGACCTGGTAGAATGTACAAGTGGGGACAAAAGAAAATATTTAGTTCCACATGGGGTGGGAACTTAGACACTTGAACAAGTAAACAGAAATGACCTGGCGAGGAGACATTCTAGACCAGGAGGGGCAGGAGTTTGGGTGGAGGGGTAACATGGCTCTCTTCTGCTTGGTGGTATTTTCACATACTGGGCACTGTGGGAGTGTGAAAAGTGGGTCGTGATTCTTTTTGGGATGGATCTGCTCAGGGTCAGCACTGGGATGAACGTTCTGACCCCACTGGGTATACATACCCTACCACCATTCTGACACTACCCACCAGAGTGAGCACGGACCCCATAAGATCAAAAGCATGGACCTCAACCAGTCTGTCCTTACTGCAGACGCCAGTTGCAAGTTTTGCGGTTCGCCAGGCCACCTGTACTTTGACCACCTGGCAATACCCTTTCAGATTCAGTCATTTGCTGTATTAGCTCACAGAGCTCAGAAAAGTGCTGTATTATGATGATAATTATATTATAAAGGATATAGATCAGGACCACCCAAATGAAGACACGCATTGGAGAAGGGCAGGAGGGTACCCCTATGGAATCAGACATATCAACGTGTCCACCAGCCAGGAAGCTCCTCTGAGCCTCAGTATCCACGATGTTTACTGGGGCTTCATTACCTAGGCACAACTGAGCAAACCATTGCTCGTGGTTTTCTGGTGACCAGCCTCCATGCAGGGTCAGCTTGTCCCTTAGGTGTGTTCCAGGGGTGCCCATCGATAACAGAATAAAACTCTTAAGGAAAAATAGCTCAGTGGGAAAAATCTCTGCAACATCGTCGACAAAGAGCTGATATCCTTAAAACGAAATGAACAGAGAGTGTATATGAGAGTAAAGAGGTATGTCCGAACACAAGAATAAGTAAAGAACATAAACGGCCAATTTAAAGAGGAATGTAAAAGAAAACATAAGAAAAAAGGTCCACCCCTCAAACCCACACTGAAAAAAAAAAAAGCAAATTAAAACAACATGCAATTTGTAACATATCAAATTGGCAAGGGTTTTTTGTTTGTTTCTGCTTTTTATTGACAGCACTTCACTGTCTTCCAAAAGCACAGACATTGTTTTTCGTGGTCGGAGAGTGCTAAAACAGTCATTTAGTCATACATATCAAAACCTCTATAAAGGCTCTTAGTGCGTGAGCCTGCAGTTCCGGTTCTAGAAATTTATCCTAAGGAAATGGTCAGAGATGTCCAAGAAAGATACATGTTCAGGGAGATCCAGCCCAGCCTTACGAACAATTGCAGAAAGACTGGAGAATTCAAGTTTAACACATTAGATCACTTAAAAAAAAAATCTTTATTATATAACAGGGAGGCAGGCAAGACACCCAAGGTGCAAAATCTAAAGAGGCCCTCACTCAGGGACTGACCCTTGTCCTTGTGTAACTCAGAGTAAGTGTCACAATTCTTGAGCAAGAAGAAATTCTCAAACTGTACATCCGGGAAGCCTCCCTTATTAGTTCTGCTGGCCACTGGGCTCTGAGGAGAGAGCTGGGTCGGGGGGTCTGGGAAGCAGAGACTGGGGCGGCGTGCTGTGTGGCTGTTCGCATCTGCCCTGACCCAGGCTGAGTCCTGACCACTCCCAGCTCCAAGGGAAGAAGGGAAGAAGGGGTGGACCTTCTTTACATAGTAAACAGCCACATGGGACCCAGTGGTTTCCATTTCTCATGTTCTGTTCAGTCATTAAATATTGACAGAGACTTTCTGTGTGCCAGGAGCCCCAGGACTGGAATAAGGCGCTTTGCTGTTAATTCAGGGAGGTGCAGGAAGACGGGCCCCCAGGGCAGAGCTGGCCCCCAAAGGCAGCGTGCGGCGGTGGTCAAAAACTCACTCGGACTGCTGGGCTGGGTGGATCCGCTCTGGGAATCAGGCAGACCCCTCACCCCTCTGAGCCTGTTTCCCCCTCCATTAACTGGTGTTAACCATTGTACCCCCCGTCTTGGATTAGGTGATGGTTAAATAAGACTAGTCACACCAAGCCCTTCATACAGTGCCCATCATTTTACTGAGTATCCAGGAAACTGCTATTTATATTAAAAATCTAAAGAACCAGCTTTCTTCCCTGATTTCTTAAAAGCCATTTTTATCCTTGG
The DNA here is from genome assembly GCF_040802235.1 of Manis javanica. Classification (NCBI taxonomy): domain Eukaryota; kingdom Metazoa; phylum Chordata; class Mammalia; order Pholidota; family Manidae; genus Manis; species Manis javanica. Next base: position 95,176,239 of record NC_133168.1, on the reverse strand, counting down.
CTTGGAAGAGTCTGAATTCACGGGTGTGTTTGTCATTTGCAGACAGCTCAGTCTTGCATGTGAATTTTGAAAATAAGAGGCTATGTAACATTTCTTTAGTGCATTTAAAAAGGGTGCTTTGGGGAGGAGAACCCCCTCACACACACGCACAGGGCACCTCCTGGTGAGTTTTTCATCTGCCAGAGGTTCTGTGGGATTGATTGGCTGTTTCATTTGCAAGGCCCCATGCAAACTGGAAATGCCGGGCTCCTTGTTTAAAAATTAAGACTCTCAAGCATTCAACTGGGAACAAGGCCCTTCTGAGCGTGGGGCCCTAGCTGACGGTCTGGGCTGCCTGCTCTGGGAAAGGGAGGCGGCTGGTCGTGGGCAGTGGTCTGGGGGGCCAGGGGTGTGCTTCCAGAATACAGACCTCTGAGCCTGACCCTGAGCCCCACGGAACATTTCAGGCCTGCTGGAGACGAGCAGAGATCCGGGAACAACGAGTGTGTGTGGCCCATGGCTATAGATAGACGTAGATGTGATTCGGAATGTGAACACATTCTGATGGGAAACCTTTATTTTCTTATTTTATTTCAGTAGATGTCCCATCCAACATTGCAAAAATCATCATCGGTCCTCTCATCTTTGTGTTCCTCTTCAGTGTTGTGATCGGAAGCATTTATCTGTTCCTGAGGAAGAGGTGAGTGGGGTATGTCCCAGTAAATGGTTAACAGCCAGCTCTCCAGAAAAACAAGGTTGCCTAGATATAAAGAGAGTGCTGGCTAAGTTTATTATATATTTTGCTGATATAAAGGATGTGTGTGACATGCAATTTACAGATAATGATTGTAATACAATATAGGCTAGTTTTTATCATAAATTTCTCTAGCCTGTTGGTTCTTGCCAAAGGTTTTCATCGATTTTTCCCCCCCAAGATACAAAGGTGTCTTTTGTCAACCTGTGGTTGCGACTGATGAATCAGTGTAGTTCCGACGTGAATGTTTACTGATATTTTGTTTACAGTAAAGAGTAAGACAAAAGTGAAATAAGGCTTTGCGTGGTCATCAAGCGTAGGAGGGACTTCACTGAATCAGATAGTAATTCTTAACTGCGAGAAGAAGAACATCTCAGTTTGTTTTATGCCATTTGCAATGTCATAGCTGTGGAGACGATGCACGTTTAAGGTTGATCTGCATTACATACCTTCTTGCCTTCACTTTCCCAAGCCTGGACAGACAGCGGAACAATAAACCGACCCGTGTTGGTTTGTGACATCTGCCTGTTCTGAGGTGCAAATACTCCTACTTTGGCCGGTTTGAAGCTACACACACAAGGTCGCTGATCGTAGTGTCAGGAAGAAACATGCAGTCACCATTCCGTAGTGTTGGCGACATAGGATACCGCACTGTAAATACACGAGCTAATGTAAATAGCCCCAGAAGAGCTGATTATAGATACAGTAGGATCATAGACAGAGCTGTAATTAACAACGTGCATGCTGATTTCCTGAAAAGCGAACAGAGTCTTTTCTCACAAGCTGAAGGAGAAGGTTCTAGAACAGCAGTGGGTGAGTGGCTTTTAGGGGTTACACAGACAACCGTAAATTACAGATGACGGGGCAAGTGGTCCTGTGGGTGTGCTTAGGTGGCCATCTGATGGGCTTGTATTCAAAACATCAGGGTCCTGCAGCTGTGCCCCAGATGGTACCCCGGATCACGAGGATGCTGCCCATAAGGGTTGCCTTTTGTATTGGTGAGGCTTGTAGCCTCCTGCTGGTGCCCTGCCGAGTCCCCTGTGACTGTCAAGCTGGAATGCCTCCCTTTTCCTCTTCCAGGCAGCCAGATGGGCCACTGGGACCGCTGTATGCATCCTCAAACCCCGAGTACCTCAGTGCCAGTGATGGTGAGTACCACTCCCGGGGAGGTCCTGCACCCCGTGGGCACTTTGCAGAGAAGAGGCACGGGTGGGAAGGAGTGTGATTCAGCAGCGAGTTCTGGATCAGACAGAACCGGGGAGGGTGCAGCTGGCCTGGCCCATGCCTGTCCTGATGTTCTTGCCTCTGTGCCCAGAGCCTGGCTCACAAAAGTCACTCAATGAATGTTGGCAAAGGGGGTCAGGTGGCAGGCGGCGGGGAACCCCACAGGGGATCCGCCGAGGATGCTGTGTAGATAAGTGAGAGGTAGTGTTTCCCTGCTCTGTGTACGTGCCGGACGAGTGGGAGGTGCCCCGGGAGAAGATCACCCTCCTCCGGGAGCTGGGGCAGGGCTCCTTCGGCATGGTGTACGAGGGCAACGCCCGGGACATCGTCAAGGGCGAGGCGGAGACCCGCGTGGCCGTCAAGACCGTCAACGAGTCCGCCAGCCTGCGGGAGAGGATCGAGTTTCTCAACGAGGCCTCGGTCATGAAGGGCTTCACCTGCCACCACGTGGTGAGTCCCGCGTTGGCTGGGAAGCAGAGAGATGCACCCTTCAGGCTGCAGCCCTTGTTCCAGCGCCACCTCCTGCTGCACAGAGCAGGGGGCACTGGGTGGGGGCCCCATCCCGTCCCTGCCCCCCTCTGTATCCTCTCCAATCCCACTCGCTCCCGGCTCGCCTGAGCTGCTGCCCCATCACTTCCCAGGATTCTCTGTCCCCTCCCTCTTCCTCGTTCCTTGTCACCCTTGAACCCAGGGTAGTGCCCCTGTGCCCCCGCGAGTTAGGGACAGACTCTTTCTGTGGCGGTGGCCGGCTCTAAACCCAGTATGTTAATCAGGCAGCACTTTAGGGGACCTCCCTCGTCAGGAGGTGATGTTCTGGCAAGTCGGAGAAGCAGAGCGGAGTCAGGGGACTGGGGACTCAGGGGTGGGGAGCGTGTATTTGAGCCAAGACTCCAGGGTGGAGGGACTGAGCTGTGGGGACATGGGGAACAGAGGCTCGGCAGAGGGAACAGCTACAGCAAAGGCTTGGAGGCAGGAGCTTGCCTCTTATGCTCGGAGACCTCACGGAGGTGGCTGAGGGTTGCCTGGGACAAGGGTCGGTAGGACGTGCCCGGGAACGCGGCTGTATGTGGGAGGGTCTGTCTGCTGCCTGACCCCCCCAAGGTTGTGAGTCTTGGGTTCATCCTCCTTCCCCCACCTCCCCCGTTCCAGCAAGGTGGTGACCTTGGCATTTGAGCTACACTCCCCCCAGGGAGAAGGGCTGGCCACAACTGGGGAGACCTCAGGGAGTCCAATGCTTCCCACAGACCCTCACCCAAGACCCCCCATGCTTACCCTTCAGGTCCGCCTTCTGGGGGTGGTGTCCAAGGGCCAGCCGACACTGGTGGTGATGGAGCTGATGGCTCATGGGGATCTGAAGAGTTATCTCCGTTCCCTGCGGCCAGAGGCTGAGGTGAGCTGCCCCTTGGTCCCCAGCAGGGCTCCCCCACCCCCCCGCTCTGGCCCTCGGCCCCAGTGGTGCTGAACGCAACCCCACATTTCCACTTCAGAATAACCCCGGCCGCCCCCCTCCTACCCTGCAAGAGATGATTCAGATGGCGGCGGAGATTGCCGACGGCATGGCCTACCTGAACGCCAAGAAGTTTGTGCACCGGGACCTCGCCGCTCGGAACTGCATGGTTGCCCACGATTTCACCGTCAAAATCGGAGGTTGGTCTGGCCATCTGCTTCGAAATGTATGATGCAGGCCCAGTTTGATTTTGGAATCAGTTTCTAACGAGCAATTAAATCTCTCGCAGCAGTGTGAAGGGGCAGGATTTGGGGTGGGGGCCTGATCCTCAAACTGTAATTTAATTGCATTTCACTGACTCACTTCCTTAAATAATATTTGTGTACCTTGTATGCGCAAGCGCCCGTGGTAAGCGCTACAATGTGTGATAATGCGTAAGTCACCATAAGATTTTTCTACCCCTGCACAGCTTACAGTTTTTATTTGCACCATCTGGCGTGGTAGCCACTGGCCACGTGGGGTCAATTTTAATTTACATTTAAATTACCTTACATTTTTTTTACTGGTAAAATTACATTTATTTTTTACTAGTGAGATTAAAAATCCAGTCTTTCAGTTGCTGTGGCCACATTTGAGGTGATCAGTAGCCACCTTGAGCCTAGCAGCTGTCACATTGGACAGTGAGGAAATAGACCAGGTGCATCAGGACAGAAAGTTCTGGTGGACAGAGCTGTTCTGATGAACAATAAAATAGTTAACACATGTATAAACAAGATACCAGAGACCTGGCAGAGCACACTGAAGAAGGTAAAAGAGATCCCTGATAGGGAGGAAAGGCCCAATCCTTGGCAGGCAGGCAACATTTCAGTGAGGACTCTAGAAGTTGACCTGAATAACAGCATCCTGGGTTGGGGCTGACAGCATGTGCAAAGGCCCTGAGGTGGATGTGGTGACAATAAAGTGAGTGTATTTTAGAGCAGAGCAGTAGTAGATGTGAGGTTAGGGAGACAGGCAGGAACCAGACCTGGAATAGCCTTGCAAGGCATGGTATGTACCCAATGGGAAGCAGGAAGTCATGTAATACTATTTGTGATCCCCAAAGACCTTATCCTACATTAGCAAGGGAAGCAGGAAGTGATGGGATCCTATTTATAATCTCCAAAGACCTTATCCTCCGTCAATAATGGGAAGCAGGAAGTGCCTATTTATGTGGCTTCTTTTGGGTGATGGGCCATCAGAGTCAGGATGGAGGGGGTTCTGCAGCTGAGAGGTGGTGGTGGGCTGGGCAGAGGGGCAGGGCAGGACGACGGGGAGGAATAGATGGGTTAGAGAGGGATGTGGAGGGAGGGTGGGCAGGACTCGCTGTGGTCTTGGATATGGGTCGTGAGGAAAGGGAGGTGGTCAGAGGGGAATCCAACCGTGGGTTTTGAGCTGGGCAGCTGGGCCGTTGGGGCAGGTGAGCACACACCTGGGGCAGGTGAGTCCCTCTGGGCCACAGGCTGAAGGCGAAGAGCATGTGCTTTGTTCCTTGTCAGACTTTGGCATGACCAGGGACATCTACGAAACGGATTACTACCGGAAAGGGGGCAAGGGTCTGCTCCCCGTGCGGTGGATGGCCCCAGAGTCCCTGAAGGATGGGGTCTTTACCACTTCTTCTGACATGTGGTGAGTTGTGCGCGGGTCGGATCAGCAGACAGAATACAAGGCTTGCATTCCAGGATGCTCCACTGGTGTGACTGGCAAGAGGGGCAGTTAAAACTGCCTTCCTCGGGGCCTCTCCATCAAGAAAATGAAGGGAACCTCACGTCTGAGGACCTTTGCATGGCTGCTTACATTCTGATGGAGACTAACATAAGCATTTCTGAATGCGGCATGAATTATTTAATTAACTGGCCAACCAGATTCTAGTAAGCCAAGAAGGTGTGTATGTGTGTGTGTGTGTGTGTGTGTGTGTGTGTGTGTGTGTGTATGCGTATGCGTGCGTGTGCACGTGCATCCATGTTAATGGCTTCTTTGTTACTATACCCAACTATTGTTGGCAGGTCCTTCGGCGTGGTCCTTTGGGAAATCACCAGCTTGGCAGAACAGCCTTACCAAGGCTTGTCTAATGAACAGGTGTTGAAATTTGTCATGGATGGAGGGTATCTGGATCAACCTGACAATTGTCCAGAGAGAGTGTAAGTGTATAAGGGGGCACAGTATATGGGGTGTTCATTCAAAAGACATTGCCTTGCACACTTGTGTTTGCATGTCATATGTCTACATGCATTTGGGTTTGCACTTTGCCTGTGTGCATGCATGCTTGGTTTGCACATTGTATCTTTGCATGCACAGCTGTGTTTACATGTCATATGCCTACATGCACACTTGTTTGCAAATTGTATCTTTGCATGCACACCTGTGTTTGCACGTCCTATGCCTACACGCATGCTTGGGTATGCATATCATATTTTTACCTGGATGCCTTCTTGCCTGTCATGTCTTTGGAAGGTTGTACAAGACACCCCACAGCAGTTGTTACCATGCAAGAAGGAAACGGGGGAGCAAGGCTGGGACACTTGTTTAACTGTCTATTCTTCATACACTTCACGTTGCCTCAGGGGAACTATCCCAATACGGGATGTCAATTATGTATCAATAAAACAGGAAAAAAAATCTCTAAGTTTAAACATTAAAAAAGAATTTTTTTTGGTCAGGCATATGTGTTCTACACCCCCAAAGTTTAGTTTTAGATTTTTGTGATAGGGCCAAACAGACAACACTCATGCAGGACATTAAACTCTTGCAAAATTGTCCAATTTCACTAATAATCCAATAAATATAAAGGAAAGGGAAGTGCTCTTCCTAAATTAGCAAAAGGCAGGAAGGAAGAAGAATTCTAATACTCAGTGTCAGCAATGGTGCAGCTAAATGGCATTCTTCTCCCCCTTATAATAGCTACTCAGAGCAATGTTATTCAGTCTCAAATTGAGATCTCGCTTTCCAGCAATATGAAAACTGCCAAGTAAGCTGATAAATTAATAGGAGGTAGCAACTGAAATTTCAAATGATGCTTATAAAAATGTTTTGTGACTCAATGGATGAGCCTATGTTACAATAGTCAGTGGAAAAAGCATGTACATATGACCTTTGAACAACAATGTTGTTACATTAGCCCACCTACATGTGGGCTTTTTTCAATAAATACAGTGGAAATTTTGGGGGGGACTTGTGACAATTTGGAAAAACTCGCAGACAAACAGCATAGCCTAGAAATACCAAAAAAATTAGGAAGAAGTTAGATATGTCATGAGTGCATAAAGTATATGTAGATACTGGTCTGTTTTATCATTTAGTATCATAAAGTCAACAGTAGGCTATTAGGTGTTAAGGTGTTAAGTTTTGGGAGAATCAAAAGTTACACTCAAATTTTTTATTCCATGAGGACGGGCACTGCCAATCCCAGCATTGTTCACGGGTTGACTCTACATATTATATTTCCAAATGACTTCAAATAGAAAAGACAAGAGGTTATATCTGAAGGAGAGTTGTGTGCAAGCTGTATTTTCTCCATATTTTTGGGTGTTTTGCACTTATTACACATAAAGTTCTTTATCAGTGTTTCTTAAGAAAAGAATTTGACCTCCTGAAAAACCCACATAAAAATGTGGCCATTTTGTTGCTTTATCCCCAAAAGCATTAGACATCAATTTAGAAAACCTAGCTTAAGGAGACATCATATGGAAAAAAGTACAAAGCATAGTTTAGAAACTAGCAGCAAAGTATTTCTAAATGTTGCTTTATGAAGGTCGTTTCCTAACCATGCCTATTATAGCCATCTGTAGATACAGCACCAAGGAATTAAGTAGGCCCTAGGGGTCAGGGATCTATAAACTTCTCTGTAAGGGACCATATTGTAAATATTTTTAGCTTTGTAGGCCATATGGCTTTCTGTGGCAGCTACTCAACTCTGCTATGTAGGCCAAAGGCAGCCATGGACAATACATAAACAAATGGGTGTGGCTGTGTGCCAATAAAACTTTATTTACAAAAACACTCCAGGGGCCGGGTTTGAGCCAGGGGTGGAAGTTGGCCAACCCATGCCCAAGAAGTTACAGTGGGGAAGGGAAGGGGTAAATTGGACATCCCATGCCTTTAGCTCCTGGCCTGTGTGCTCTTGGCCAAGGAAAATTGTAACCCCTTCCTGCCACCCTCCAGAGGGTAAAGGCTAGAGGATCGGCCCTCTAGATTCAGTCCACACAGCCGCAGCCATCAGATCCCTTCAGGATCCTTCAACCTAGAAAGATTGCTGGTGGGCACAGGGAAGCCTGTCCAGGCAGCCTTAGGTAGGAATTTGTGAAACTTATGAAATGCATCAAAATGGGGGAGAAATGCAGGAATGTATGAAAGGACGAACTGTGTTCAACACGTGGCAGCATCAGGAGAGGCCCTTTCTGGGTCTGGCTTTGGAATGAGGCAGCCCCCCTGGGCTCTCTTTCCAAAACCGTCTTTCAGCACCGATGGCATTGCCTTGCCTGCTACCTGCCCTCTGATGTCCGCCCTTGTCATCCGTGGGTGTTGGGCCGTGGGGGTGAGGGGTGGACAGGGGCCGTGGGGCCGGACACCCCCCCCCCACCCAGACTCACCCCCGATGTATCCCTCTGTCCCTCAGCACCGACCTGATGCACATGTGCTGGCAGTTTAATCCCAAGATGCGACCGACCTTCCTGGAGATCGTGGACCTGCTCAAGGACGACCTGCACCCCAGCTTTCCAGAAGTTTCCTTCTTCCACAGCGAGGAGAACAAGGCGCCCGAGAGCGAGGAGCTGGAGATGGAGTTTGAGGACATGGAGAGCGTCCCCCTGGATCGGGCCTCACACTCGCAGAGGGAGGAGGCCGGGGGCCGGGACGGAGGGGCCTCCCTGGGTCTCAAGAGGAACTATGAGGAGCACATCCCCTACACCCACATGAACGGGGGCAAGAAAAATGGCCGGATTCTGACTCTGCCGCGGTCCAGCCCTTCCTAACAGCCCCTGCCTCGGGGCGGGGTTCCATGGTCCTGTTCCTCGGGTTGAAAGGTCTCCAGCAAACTCAGGATCTTCCCACGCATCTGCCTCCGTGTCACACAGAGCCGAGGAGAGCGTGTCTGTCCACGTCTGTTCTGCTTACGACTTGCAGCACGTCTGTGGGAATTGCCAGAGGGTCGCGTCCGCAGAGAACCGAGCTGTGATCCCAGAGGGGAAGGAGTTCCTGGGCGGCTCTCCTTTCCGACGGCTGCAGTTTCAATCCAGGATGTTATTATTATTATTTTTTTCCCTAGGAGATGGGAAAAAAAAACACCTGTTTTTACAAAGTTATTATTATTATTTTTTTTTCTTTGCTGGTGTCTGAGCTACAGCAGAAAGCATAAAACTTGTTTGTGGAACAGAAGTTTGAAAGAAAACAGACTCCTGTTGCAGTAGAATTCCAAGCTTTACGGAGTGGGCTTTGGGGAAGGTTTTTCTCATCCAGGTGGAAGGATTTTTTTTGTTTTGGTTTGGTTTGGTTTTTCTTCACAAAATCAGTTCCTCAAATTGACCAATAGCTGCTGCTTTTGTACTTTTGATAAGGATCTGCAGCCCCGGTGTGTGGCTCACGTGTGTACGCGTGCGTGCGTCCAGGTTAGACACGGCTAGGGTGTGTGTGTGTGTGCGTGCGCGTGTGTGTGCGCAAGGCATTCATGCTAAGCTCACGCTTTGGGGATCGGCCCGTTGGAGGGTCTGCACCCCAGGGGCCTGGGAGCCCCTGATCTGCGCCTCCTCCTTCCTTCCTTCTTTACCGGGAAGACTGTGCGCTTGACAGAGTCTCGTGCCCCATAGAATCTCAGGAGTCTTCTCTCCCTTAACTTTGGTGAAAAAGTATTTTCCAGGAGCCGAGGGGGCAGTTTGGAGTGAGAGTGCGTCTCTCCAGACCAAACAAAGCCAAGACGTGAAAAAGAAAGAAAAAGAAAAAAGATATCTAAAATGATAAAGATGTTTGAGAATATATTTGTGACATATTTAATTTAAAAAAAATCTGCAGCACCAGCCTTGTAAGTTATTGACCATTTCCGGGTGTTGGGGGGAGGGCTCGTGGGAAGGGTCTGCCTGTGTGGGGAGGTGGCCGGGGAGGCACCGGCGGTCGATTTGCTTGGTCTTAAAGGCATCCATCTTTCTGGGAATAAAGCCACATGAGCTGCTAACCCTTCTGGACACGGTGAGGCCACGCTGAGGGTGTGGGCGGTTCGGCTCGACGGACGGGTCGGTTTCTGCTCAGGTGAGCTGGCAGCGCCCCCAGCAGCTGTGTCCTGCCTTTGAACACACTCGTGGCCCTCGAATCTTATGGTTCTCTGTGTGTAACTCACGAGCTTCCTCAACTGGGTGTGCGTGTCCTGCAGCTAACTGTGCAAACAGAGCAAACACCAGATGCCGCAGTGCGACTGCACAGATGGACTTTGAGAACACTAAGCAATATGAAGCGAGACGCATCTGCCCTCAGGGCATCCAACTGTCCTCAGAATTGACCTCCCAGAAGCTGCTCTGTGCCCGGTGGCCCCAGCGGGGCCAGGTGCGGGGCCCGGGTGGGACCCCCAGGTGCTCACGATGTTGCAGTCCCTACGAGAGTACAGTGCGCAGGAGGAACTGCTGAGGGTCTTCACGCTCCTGAGGACTTCTGAACAGGGGTGAATCCAGGTTTCTTCTCTTTGGGGAACGGACCCCAGCTGCTCAAATAAAGAACATGGTGAACTCATTATTTTGGTTCATCAACATGCTCAACCACGGGTTATCCCTGAGTGCATCCTCTCACGAGTTTTTGACGGCTTCCTTTCCTTCTTCTCTTAAAGAGTTGCGGGCTTAAGAATGGGATAGAGACACAATGGCGACCTCCGAACCTTCTCAATTCTAGATTAAGAACACAGGTAGACACAAATCCCAATTGCCTATTGCGATCTTGCTTATGTGATTTGAGAGATTATGGCATGTGAACTATTTCTGGGGAGCTTCAGTGATTGGGTACAAGGAGTGAGCACAGAAATTATTTTCGCCAAATTTATTTTGTACATATAAGAGGGTCTGTATGTCAAGTCAAGAAAAAACACGTAGATCTAGGTATTTTGTTCTTTTTCATAGGAAATTTGTAGTGGCTGTATATGACACTCGCAGGAACTTTCACATTTTTCTAATTTAGAAAGGTTTTTCTTATATTAGGGGAAAATTATTTATTTTAATATATAAAAAAATCACTGTAAAAATCACTTTCGTAAAAAATGGAGTGTAAATTTTTATCAAAAAATAAATAAACAGGTGAATGCGGGGCAATGATTTTTTTTTTCCAGCACAGACTACCTCAGGGTACCGTTAGGATGTGGTTTGATAACGGACACCTTGGAGACTTCAGAATTCTGCCCGGATCCAGTTTGAACTGGGAAATCCAGACCGGCTGATTCCGAATGCCAGGGACCAGTAAGAATTTTGAGGAAGGGCACTGGGATCAAGGTGGCCTTCATAGGAGCATAGATCCTTTTTCTTGCTGATAATTTTTTTCTCTGAATTTAATCTTAAACAAATAACATCCTCTGTCCATTGACAGCATGCTCCCTAAACGTGATCCGAGTTTCAGGGCATCTGCTATGTGGGGTGTTCAGGCCTGAACTATCCCCCCTGAGTGAGGAGGGGGCACTCCATCACCCGTGCTTATCTGCAGAGCCAGAATCCCCAGTGTCCACTGCATTCCCCCTAAGTGAGCACTAAGGTGCCCTGAATTCTTCCTGCTTTATTTCCACTCCTTTCAGGCTCAGATGCTTATCTGGTGGCAGAACAAGTCACACTCACAGGCATCTTACACAAAAACACCCGATGTCGTGTCTCCCAGTGGGAAGGGGTCACGTTGAAAAAAACCTCAATCTCAAATCCACCGGTGTGCTGAGTATATTTTTTAGCAACAAAGCCTTGGACTGCTGTATTGTGGTTTGGTTGATTTAAAGCTAGTGCTGTTTGACTTGATGGGGCTTTGAGAAGCCATGTGCAAGTGGGCCGAGCCAGCAGGGCTGTTGCCATACCCACAGGACCTCACTGCCCTGGCCACACTTTCGGGCATGCCTCCGTAGACGCACCTTTGTCTGCTTGCCCTGAAGAGGTACGGTGGAGAGCTGGGCCCACCCTGCATATTCGGGATTTCGTGAACGTCATTTAGCTGTCTCTGCTGCTACGGTAATGAGAGTGAGCAGCTGTTGGGTCACAAGCCTCCTGTGGCATCTGACAGTGTTGATTCTATAACAATAGAACTTCAGTCCTGGAAAATCATGATTGCCCTGGGGGGTTGCAGTGATGGGTTTCCCCAAAATGCAACGAAGCCAGCTCAGGTTGACGCTTTCTTGTTGTCTGCTTTTAAACCTGTCTCACTATTATCAAAACCCTTCTCATGAATGTGGCGAAATGCACGGTCCTAGTCTCTTCTTCCGGGAGAAGAATACCAAACATGTTACTGTCTCCCTGGATGGGTGATGTCAAACACACGTCTGGAAATGTTCGTATTCTGGGACCTGTCCGGGATGTTTCCCAAAATTTCAAGTTAGTAGGAAGAGAGAAATGCTGCTGGTTCTCTTGGATAGAACTGAGCGCAACTGAGAGAAAATGAAATGATTTAATGATGTGCACATACAATCTTGTGATCATCAGAGATTGCTGCCAACTGATGGGCAGATCTTCCACTGTCTTCCACCAGAGCGGACAGTCCGCCACAAAATGTGTTTGTTGGGTTGGGAAGTATTTCTCTGTAGCTGCTATAACATCGGTCAGTGGGCAGGAACCCCATTAGAGCACGGCCCGTGCTAGGCTGTCCAGGTCAGTGATTGGATGTGCTGTCGTCCCAACAATAGTCATTTTTCTACTTTGTGGTGAGTAGAAGTTAAGGGTTGAATGTCTTTTGGATGCCACTTGGCAAGTCCTTGACACCTCCGGCTATTCAGAAATTCTGTTGCTGGCGGGGAATGGGGAAATTCGGATGGTATGTAAGCGGTGTGTGTAGAATGGAGTCCCTTCAGAAAGGCTTGCAGACCATTCTTCAGAATATGGATTTACACCAGAGGTGACGTTGGGAATGGAAAGAACAGAGCAGTGTTTGTTCTTTCAAATGCATGGAAGAATGCAGTGGACATACAGGGGTTACAACTGAAGGTGAATATTTCCTGAGGGGTCCCCCAGAAACAGGAAAAATGACTTTCTGAGTTCATTGTCACCTTGGCAATTGATCAAGGTCCAGAACCAGCCATCAGCCAATTTTAGGGCCCCCAGCCCCCAGAAGTCCTGTTAGAAGCCAGATGGTAGATCTGGGGTTCATGGTCCTATCTGAGAAGGAACAGCCCCCAAAGGAGTGTGCATCCACGCACATGTTCAGAAATGGCTTGCTTAGTCTTTCTACTTTGTGAGCCTCGGGGGGAGTCCTGGCCTTGCCTGTCAGCAGCAGATCACCTCCCATCCGCCATCAGCCGCACAGGATCAAATGACTCTCGGCATGTGCGGAAAACAACTTGGAAATGCAAAAGCCACCAAAAGCTCGATGATTTTTTCAATGTTTTCCTACCAGAGTCAACTAGCACCATGTACAGAATATGCCTTTTTTTGGTGGGGGAAGGAATATCAAAACCGCTCTGCATGTAAAATATGGGATAATTAACTGTTTATATGAAAAATTCTGAATAAATTATCTGAGAATACTCCTGTTTTTGTGTGATTTCTAAGTAAGGACTTGCAAACTGTGTGGGGTTGTGGCGGTGAGGTGGGCTGTGGTCAGGGGAATTTCCCAGGAAGCTGTGGGTGCCTGTTCCGAGAAGGGACAAACCTAGGTTCTTCAAAACAATGAAGGAGGTTAAAAATTGTTAACTAGCCAGGCTGACGATCCGCTGGTACATAACTGTACAGTCATACTGGTGGTTGAAATGTTGAACTATTTCCATAGTAGGTAACTGCTACCCCCAAAGCGCCCCAGGCCTTCCCATGAGCTAAGTACTGAGGGGTTCATTCCCTAAATACCAGGAGCCCTCCAGGATTTAGCTCCATTCCACCACGCTGGAGGTTGACACGTTAAATATTCTTAATGTCATCTCAGGAGCACGAGCCTGCCCCCAGGGGTGGGTGGCCAGCATGGGACCAACAGATTGAAAGAGGATTTTAAACAGCCTTAAGCTGAACACAGAGTGCAGTGGGTAAGGAGACAGACTCCCTACCTTCAGCTTCCCATGTGACTGAATGAATCACATGACCTCACGTGTCAGTTGTTGCTGTGTAACAAACAGCCCCACAATGGCTTCTCACAGTTCTGTGTCTGGGCTAGCTGTTCTGGTCACAGCCTCTCTGCTGTGTCAGAGACCTCTGCGGGGGTGGCTGGGCTCATTCCTCTTCCAGGGGGCTAGCGGGGGCTTGTTCATAGTGTGGTGATTGCCACATACCCAGTGGGAAGAAAGGGCAAACCCCAAATCTGCAAGCACTTTCTAAACTTCCACTTGTGTGAAATTTGCTAGCGTCCTGTTGCCCAGTGTCAGATGAATGAGCCCAGAGTCAGCATGTGTGCAGGTGAGGATGGGGACCCCCTAAGGGTTTGGATACAGGGATGTGTGAACCAACTGGAGTCATACTGCAGCAGCCACTCACACTTCTCACTTTACCCTCCTATGATTGAGATGATAGACCCTCCTTCATGTGACCATAGTGAAGATTAACTGAGGTAACGTTTACTCTCCATGTTCCCTCCAGGATGTCCTTCCCACACCCCAAACTCCTCCTGTGTGGGAGGGAGGTATCTGTCAGCTCCCAGGTTCCTGGAGCTTCTCCCTGGGGCTTGGGTCTTAGCTGGACTTCTTGTTAGCTTCCCACCCACTGATGGTATAGGTGTCTTTCTAGGCCACACCCCAGGCCCCCTCAGTGGGCAACAATGACCTCCCCTGGTGGACTAGGAGCCCTCTGCCTGATTTCGAATCCCATCTCTGTTATGATAAGCAGTACAACACTTGCCTAAATTCTCATTCCTCAGCTATATATGATAGGGATGGTCGTGGTCCCTGCTTCTCGGGCTGTTGTGTGCGTAAAGCATTTAAACCGGGCCTGGCTAAACTACCCCATGGTGACAGAATCAATTCAGAACCTTGGTTGCCTCTGATGGGGAGGTTGGGACCCAGGCTGGGAGGCCCTGAGATCCACCTAAGTGGTACCAGCCTCCTGGTCCACGGAAAGTGTGAGATGATAAATGCGCATGTTGCTTTAAGTTGTTACCTTTGTCAAACAGCAGTAGAAAACTAATAAAATAGAGTAAAGATCTGATTTGAGGTATTGGGCCGATGAAGCATTATTACCTGCGTGGCACAGAGAGCATCCTTACTAAGTGTTCAGCTAATAATATTCGTCACTGGCATTGATGCCTATTGTGATGCCCCTGGCAGAAGGCATTCTAATGGGCTGGTCTATTTTTTTTTTCTATGGATCCTAGTTTTATTTCCTTTTAAATCGAACTATAAGTGACATAGAACATTGTATTCGTTTCAGGTGTGCAAGATAATGATTGGATCTTTATATCCACTGCAAAGGGATCACCAAAATAAGTCTGGTTAACATCCGCCTCCCCACATTGTAACATTTTTTTTTCTTGTGGTGAGAACTTTTAAGATCTACCTCTTGGCCATTTTCAGATACACAAGGCCGTCTTGTTACCTGGAGTGCTGTTCAGGGCCTCCCCAGGACTTATTTTATAACTGGAAGTTTCTACCGTTTGACGCCGCCTCACCCGTTTCGCTCACTCCCCACCCCCACCCCTGGCAGCCACAAATCTGTTATTCTCTGTGTCTGTGAACTCTTAGGGGTGCACGTGCAGTATTGCCCCTTCTGCTGTCTCCTGTCCCTAGAGAGTGACGCAGAACTCCAGGATGTCACCTGCGCGAACCCCAGATGGCCCTGCCTTGGACGGTCCTGATGCTTATCCTTGAAGATCCAGAAACAAAACCCTGGACAGGCCTGGCGGTTCCCGCACGGACCTTCCAGCACCACCTGGTGGATAAAGTCTCATACAGCAAGTCAGGTTTTTCTAGGAATTTTCCTTGTGTAAATTTTCCAAATCTGGCAGCTGAGATTCAAAGCAATCTCTCATCATCTTTTTATTAATCTTTGGAGTTACCTTGCACTTTCTAATTCTTGGGTCATTTTTTTTCTTCCCTAATCAGTCAGAAGGGAAGCTTGTCGATTTCATTATTTTTTAAAAACCATAGTCAACATGCATAATATCCTTATTAATTGTGTTGCTCTATGCTTCGTATTACGTGGCCTTCATTCTATTTGTTTATGGCGTTGTTCTGTTTGGAATTGCTTAAGCGGGATATTGACATTTGTTTTCAGCCTATGTTTTTTCTTTTCAGTTGTAGGCATCTAAGGTTCTGCATGGCTGACTGTGAGAAGAACTCTGCAGTGTTAGAAACGACCTGTGTTAGAAGACAAAATAGAGGAAAAGTGGACAGGGAATGCTTGCTCCCTCAGAACAAACACCACGGACTCGTATTTGGGTTTAAGCAACAGAAATTTATTTTCTCACACTTGTGGAGGCTGGAAGTCCCAGATCAAGGTGTTGGCCGATCTGGTTCCTGGTGAGGACTCCTGTTTGGCTTGCAGGTAACCTTCCCCTGGTGTCTCTTACAAGGATGCTAATGCTATTGGATCTGGGCTCCACCCTTATTCTCTCAGGCAACCTTTGTTACTTTCCTCAAAGCTTCATCTAAATACAGCCAGCCACACTGTGGGGTAGGACTTCAACATATGCACTTTGAGGGTACACATTCAGTCTTCAGGGAGGGGTTGGGGCACAATTTTAAACAGGATGATCGTGGAAACATTGACCGTGGAGCAAATGATTATGGTTTCCTGTCACTCAGGGTGATCAGTGATCGCAAAGTTGTGACCACCACGTCCGTCGGTGGTCGGTGACATTTAGATTTCCCTTGCTCAGAGTGAATGATTTTATAGTTGAATTCTAAGAGACCCATTTATTGTCCTTAATGGGAGGATGAGAGAAACCAAAAGATAATTGGCTTCAGTGTCTCACTGGGGATGCGTCTAATTGGAGATGATAGGTTTCAAAGGATGAACATATGTTAGCCATCAGGGAAATCACTTTGAAAAGGGCTTGAAGCCATGGGGGGATGAAAAGCAGATGAATCTATGGGCCAGCGCCCAACAACAGTTCGCTGCAAGCACTCACGGGTTTGCTTTGTTGTCTGGCTTTGGGAGCAATGAAGTGAGCCTGAAATGCGGACACTTTACGTACCCCGTCTCTAGTTTTGCAGGCTCTTTGACACCTTACATACTATGATACCAATTTCTTTTTAGACACTCCATATCCCTTAGGACCACCTCTTATCAAAACAAATGCGAATTCATACTCTGCCTACTGGTGACACTATAGAGCGTTCCCATCTTTGGCTTTTGTTGCTATTTTGTAAAAGTTGGAATGAGTCTTAGGGTGCATCGTCTTGGTGCAGAGTCCTAAGAGGGATGGAAATTTTGTTGGTATTTTATAGCTCTGGGTTTGTGCCCTCCGGTTAGCAGACACATACGTTGAAAGAGAAGAAGGTCCTCCCTGGGATAGTAAACCGATCTGGACCCCAGCCAAGAAGATTGGTATCTGCAGGTTACGCGTCCTTGGTCGCTTCCCTTGGTTCTAGTGGGTAAGGAACGCATGTGGGTTTGTGGATTTAGGGTGGTGAAATACCCTCAGGGCGTATTTTGGAATTTACCTCCTCAGGAATTTTGGAAAATACCATCCTCAGGGCATATTTTGGAATTTAAAAGCTCTGAGAGGCAATCCCCCAAATAGAATCAAATACGTGGTAAAGGGGTGAGTGAGCAGCAGTTCTCAATGCAGTTCTGAGAAAGTCTCCCCCATTTTACCAGGCAGACGTGGGTGCCCCAGAGCCCTCAGCACCTGCTGGGAGGCCTGCATCGGGCGGGAAGGCCTGGCTCTGACTCTCCCACCAGTCCCACATTGGCTGGTTGCGGCCCATGGAAAACGTGGCTTGGCCGTGAAACCTGCAGCAGGTGGAGTTGGTCAGTTTCATGAACCAAAACAGCTTCTCAAGAAGGGAAGTCTGAGCAGCATCTCCCTTAAGGGCTGCAAACAGGTAACAATATCTTCTTCCTAAGGGAGCGGTGAAAATTAAATGAGTGAATCCCTGAAAGCCCTCAGCACAGCCTGTTGAGAGCGAGATTGTGTGATTTTCTATCACTCCCTAAGGACGGCTGACCCAGGAACAACACGGTTTGGAACTGTGAACATGCAGAGGTGGATTTCTTTTTCAATAATTTTTTTGGAAAATTGTTTGGAGATGTGCAGTACTTTGAAAAACCGTTTTTCTTTCCCCTAGCTTACTTTATTGCAAGCATTCAGCGTATAATACATAAAGCATGCAAGATATATGTTCTTCGACCGTTTATGTTATCAGTAAGGCTCCTGGTCACCCATAGGCTAATAGCTAAGTTCTGGAGGAGTCAAAAGTTAAAGGGTGCATTTTTGACTGTGCGGGCATGGGGGCTGGTGCTCTTGAACCCCACGTTTTTCCAGGGTCAGCTGGAGTCCATATTCCTACTTTATTCACTGTTGGCTTTTCGCAGAGGGAGTTTGGTCTTTGATGAAGTTCTGAGCTGATGCCCTTATTCCTCCCTTCACGTCTCTTCACCCCGTTCTCTGCCCCAAAGGGCTGACCCACGGAGATTTCAAGAGGCACCCTTCCCCGCTGGCTGCTGGCGGGTCCTGACAATGACATTCCTTCTCCTCCTGGAGGCGGAGGGGAAGAGAAGGAGGAAGAGAAGGTGACCACCTCCCGGCTCATTCCTCACCCCCTGTTTGGTGGCAGTGGCTGACAACAGCAAGGGTTCTTGCCCCCACTGCGTGGCCATTGCCCGCTGGCTGGAGCTCTGCTCCACGCACGGTCCGTCCAGGACCCAGGCTTGTGGAGAAGTCGGGGAACTGCGAGGCAGTGGGAATACTCGAAGAACATCGTTCCTTCTGGGATGCCTATCTCTGGACTTCTTTTACGTTTTGTTTTTTTTTTTTAAAGAGGAGGGATCATAGGGT
The DNA here is from genome assembly GCF_040802235.1 of Manis javanica. NCBI lineage: Eukaryota > Metazoa > Chordata > Mammalia > Pholidota > Manidae > Manis > Manis javanica. The sequence continues at coordinate 95,157,730 of NC_133168.1, read as the reverse complement.
GGATTATTTTATGATCCCCACTTCTTAATATATGTTAATTTTTTAAATTAAAATTTGTTTTAATTGCAGTAGTGTTGACAGACAGTATTATATCATTTCGGGTGTACACCGTAATGATTTGACAATTATATACATTAGGAAATGCTCGCCACTGTGTGTAGTTAGCATCTGTCACAAAGTCATTACAATGTTATTGACTGTATTCCTCATGCTATGTTGTTGTCCCCATGGTTAATTAATTAATTATAGTTGATACGCAATATTGGTTTTAAATATGCAACACAGTGGTTCGACAGTTACCCGTATGATTAAATCCTCACCCTGCTAGTGCAGTTACTACCTGCCAACACAGGAAAATGTTACAGAATAATCGGCTTTATTCTCCATTCTGTACTAGCATCCCTGTGACCAACTTATATTATGATTGATTATTTTTGTGCCCCTTTAGCCCCTCCCCCTCTTCCCCCACCCGTCCCAAACCCTCCCCCATGGTAACCACCAGTCACTTCTCAGTGTCTATGAGTCTACTACTGTTTTGTTCATTTTGTTTTGTTTTGTTTTTATATTTCACAAATAAGTGAAATCACATAGTATTTGTCTTTCTCTGCCTGGCTTATTTCACTTATCATAATACCGTCTAGGTCCATCCATGTTGTTGCAAATGACAGGATTTCTGTCTTTTTTATGGCTATATAGTATTCTATTGTGTATATATACCACTTCTTTATTCATTCATCTATTGATGGACAGTCACCTGCTTCTGTATCTTGCCTATTGTAAATAATGCAACAATAAACACAGGGATGCATATATCTTTTCAAATCGGGGATTTTGTTTTCTTTGGGAGAATTCCTAGAAGTGGAATTACTGGGTCGAATGGTATTTCTATTTTTAGTTTTTTGAGGACCCTCCATGCTGCTTTCCACAGTGGCTGCTCCAATTGACATTCCCACCAACAGTGTGTAACTTTTCTCCGCATTCCCGCCAACACTTGTCACTTCTTGTCTTTTGGATAGTGGCCATTCTAACAGAGATGATGGTTTTGCTCCTGATTTTAATGGCTATGCCCTTTATACAGAAATTCTTTAAGCATCTTTATCCCACAGCGCGTAAGGGAGATGACACACTGTGTTATTAGTCACAGACTCACGGTGTTCATTCCTTCGAATCTGTGGGGGCACAAAACCCACCCACATGGAGCAGCCCCCGGGTTCAGTGAGATCCTGTGCGCCTGTCCCTGCCCACATGCAGTTGCGACTCATTGCTTTAAACAAGACCTAGGTTTGCTTTTTGTTTTAGCATTAAAGGATCTGTCCCCCAGCTAAGCTAATCAGTTCAACTGGAAATGGATATTGAATTTTATCAAATGCTTTCTATATGTCAATAAGCATATTGTTTTCCTCCTGGCAAAAATGCAAGGGCCTTATCTATGAATACAGTAAAGGGTTATCTTATTTTCTACTAGTCTGTGGGGAAGGATTCTTTGCTCAAATTGTCTTTTTGGTGCTGGTAACAACTCACGTTAACTTCATAGATAACAGATGTTCCTTCTTATTTGTATTCTGGAAGTTTCCTAGTAGAGTAAATTCCTACCCTTAAGTTTCAGCAACAGCTCATGTGGAAGTCTTCCAGGACTGGTGTGTATTTGGAAGTTTAGTTCTTAAACACTCTCTTGAAACCGTAGAGCGGTTTTTCTCTCTCTTTCCATTTGAGTCCGTTTTGGTAACTGCATTGTCAATTTTTAAACTTTCCAGGGCTGTGTCTCTTAGCTTCCAAAGTGTTTCCAGCCTTCATGCTTTTTCCAAATGTTGCTGCCTTTTTCATGATTCCTTCTTCACTGGGGCACTGAAGTTCCTCTCAGTTCTCTGGGTTTTGGATGGTGGCAGACACAACAACCAGATGGTGCAGAAGCTCAGGCAGTTTGATAGCCAGCTTCCGCTGCACCATTCTCTGCCCACAGATGTCATGCCTCTCTGTTGTCCCCTACACTCCCCTTGGAATCACTTGTCCTCCCCAGGGCTATCTCCAGTTTCACGTGAATACTGCTGCTGTTACAGGAAGCATTTAATGATGTGTTGATATGAACTGAACCAAAGAATCAATTACAAAACCCACGCTCTGAATGTGACCTGTGTTTCCATTCATAACACTCTTTCCTAAACTGGATCATTTCCCTCCTTGTGTGTGGAATTCACTAAGGACCAACCTTCCAAAGCTTAAGTTATGTTATTTCCTTTAGCTCTAAATTCCAAGGCTTTAGGAGAGCCAACCATTGCCCCGCATGGAATGAGCTGACTGGGCATTCCTCTCTCTTGAAGTCATTGCATTGGATTTGAAGATAATCCAGGTTTGTGTCTTTCCCCTAGTTTCCTTTCTCTCCATGCAGGTTTCAGTACAAGGACTACCAGTATTTTCTAGCTGTGGTCTTTGCCACGAAGAAATCAATAGGAACCCCCATCTTTTTACACGACGTGACTATGGGATTTGATGTCTGCAATGCCCGGCACAGTGAACAGGGGGCGCTGGAGAGCTCCCTCATCTGGCTGCCCGGGCTGGGCAAGGACATCCCGAATTAGACCTGCAGGAGAGAGAGCAAGGCTGTAGCAGTACTTACGGGAACTACACAGGCAATCTCTGCCCGGATTGGAGCACTGCTGGAACTCTACAGGTTTCCACCAGGGAAGGCTGGGTGGGATGGGAGAGATGAAACCACGTGTCCTTTGGTGCCATCCTCAGGTGCCTCAAAAGGATGGAAGGAGGGAACTGGGCTTATGCATCCCTCGAGGGGTAAAACCTTACAGAGTAAGGGGACGGAGTCTTGGTGACGTGTGTACATTTCCTTTGCGCAGAGTTCAGAGGAGGATGAGGAGGAAGGAGACAAGGTATTTCCTGGAACTCCCGAGCCTGATCCGTTATTTTCCAGAAAGCTCTCAGGGAGTGGGAAATGACTGGAAAATGAAACGAGCAAATCTTCCCTTCGACCACTTGCAGGTGTTGCTGAATAGTCTTCAGCACCCAGATAGTGCTTTTTGCCGATCTTCTTCCTCTGATTTCCTCCAATTTCCGTTCCCCTGTAGCTTACGTCTGGTCCTTTTGATCCTACCCTGAGTGACAATGAGCAGCGTCCCCCTCTCTACCAGATGGACACGTCTCTGGCCCTTGCCATGGTCTCTCTGATGCCTCATTTCAGTTGGACCTGGGTGGGGCTGGTCATCCCAGAGGACAAGAGAGGTGCTCAGTTTCTCTCAGACTTGAGAGGAGAGAGGGACGGGAACGGAATCTGTGCAGCCTTTGTGGAAATGATTCCTGTCCCTGAGAGGTCGTATTCCTCACTCTCCTTGTTCTGTCATTTCCGGATCAGGGACTCATCTGCGAATGTGGTTTTCATTTGTGGTGATACTGACTCTCTCATAAGCTTGAACTTCTCTAAATGTCAGCTTCTAGTGATATGGGAACTCCGGGTCACCACCTTGCAGTGGTATTTTACTACCAACGAGAGACAATTCACACTTGACTCATTCCAGGGGACTCTCTTATTTTCACATCCCCCCGCTGAGATCCCTGGTTTTGAAAATTTTATCTAGAAAGTTAAGCCTTCCAAATACCCAGATGACGTTTACCTCGCTAAACTCTGGTTCATCTCTTTTGATTGCACAGTTTCTGAGTCTGACTTTAAAACACTGGAGAACTTTCCAGTCCATGCCTCCTTGGGACGGTTGCTTTGGCAGCGTTTTGACAGTTTTATCATAATGTGTCTTGGAGAGGCTTTCTTTATGTTAAGTTTGTTTGGTAACCTAGGAACTCTGTGAACTTGGACGTCTCAATCTTTCCACCTCTCTTTAAAGCTCTCCAAAATACCGATGCATCTGCCAGTGCATCCAAGCTCCGTAACACACCCAAACTCCTATTATTTTGCTCCAGCAGTGTGCTGAAACTTCTCCTCTGGGAACCCGGACTTCCAAAAGGCTCTCTCGTCCATGTGTCGTGGTCTAAGCATGTCCCAAGGGCTCCTATACAGAGGCCAAGAGGGGCTGGAGTCAGTTCTTGGGCCACTGCAGAGTCCACAGGTGGAACTGCAGGACTGTGCCTCTTGAGCACAGACTGAGCATGTGGGAATAGTAAGTCTTGTACCCACCTGACAGCAGGGAGGGACAATTTACTGCATCTTTGGGCTTCCATTGGCCAATAGTGCTCTGACAGTCACCATAAAGAGGCCCATGTTTGCAGTGAGGGTCATGCATTGTGCAATATTTTTTTACGTTCATGTAAATTTAATATATGTATATTTATATGCATATATCTGCATATATATAATACTCCCATGCTTATTCATAATAGACTAAAGAAATAAGACAAAAATCAAATGCATGTTTTTTCGGCTGGTCAACAGTTTTAAAATAAAATTGATAGAGAACTTCTATGAAATATGAAAATTTTAGCAAGATGCTGCCGTCAATTTCTTCATCTGTAAAATGGAGATAGATAGTAGCATCTTTTCAGGAGTCATGTATGTAAAATATTTATCATCATGTAAGTTGGAAATTCATTTTTCCACCAGGATGACTATGTCATTTTTTTTTAAATTAAGTCTGTAGTTTTCAAAAACATTCTGTCATCACAAAGTGAATCATTTTAATAAGTTCTTTGTAGAGTCTGACAATCCTATTGGAATACCAATTTTGGTTCTGTATGTGTGTGTATTTGCGTGAACACACGTATTTCTCAAATAATCCTATAGGCCTTATAATGGAAAGCCACTTTCCTCACTCTTCTCTTTGACTCCCAGTAACAACTGCTAAATTATTTTTCTGGTTGTGATTCTGTTTCTAAATCAGCCAGTTATACAGTTTTTAACTTTTTTCTAATTACTCTTCTCTGAAAAAATGAGCATGTAGTTTTCTTGCACATCTTAAAACATAATTCCTTTGCCCAAGATGGTTATTTAATGAATAAAGAGAATCAAAATTTGATGCCTATTGTTTTATTACATATTTACCATTTTATGACATGAACCTTTTCCAGAGATGTGCCAAGTCTGATATTATAAATACATTTTCTCACTTTTTCTTTTGAGCTCTTGAATTTTAAAATCTCTTTTTCTTTGTTTCTTTCTATGAATCCAACATTGATTCATCCCTCTCCACAAGAAATTTGAATCTCTTCAAGTAAATCCAGATGCATGAGACAATTTGTCGGCTTCAGTTTGTGCTTGAGGACGAACATCCGTCTGGGGCTTGAACGTGTACATACACAGACCCACACCCTATCTGGGAGGATACAGGAGAAAAGGATGTTTATCTCTGGGCAAAAGGAGTAGGTGGCGTTGCGGGAAAGGTAGAATATTTTACTGACTTTGTAGCACTCTTTTAAGTTTTTCTTTATGAGTATCTTTGAACCTACTCTTGTATGCCCCTCAAAATCTTAAATCAAAATATCGTTAGATCCCTATCTATTGGCTTGTGACAACAAGTTGTAGAGAAATGTGCATGTATGATCTCATTTTTAAATAAATTAGAACAGCAAATATGCGCTAAAAATTAAAAACCTTAAATATGGGCCTGTCATTCTATTGGGCTATGTCACGCGGTAAGGACAGGGGTTAGGATCCACAGAAAGCCCCGCCTCCAGTACCTCTGAGCACCATCCCTCATAGAGATTATAGCCCCGCCCCAGGCCTGGTGCTCACTCACAGCCCCGCCCCGGAACTGACTCCGCTCACATCCCCGCCCCCGGAACCGGACTCCGCCCACAGCCCCGCCCCAGGCCTGGTGTACGTAACAGCCCCGCCCCCGGAGCTGGACTCCGCCCACTGTCCCACCCCTAGAGATGACTTTCGTCCGTCATGCCGACCCACCCAGGGCCCAACCCGGCGCTTACTAATTAAAACTAGAACCCCTCCTCCGAGGCTGGGTTGCGTAGCCGTCGCCCCGCCCACCGCTTCAGTCCCGAGCCCCGAAATGTCCGTCTGCCCAGGAGCTTGACAGCAACCGGAAAGGAGGCTCCCGGCGGTCAGCCCGAGGCCGGAAGCGGAAGTGCCGGGCTCTACGGTGGAAGGAGCCCGGGTCTGGCGGCGGGGTGTCTACTGTTTTCTCCGCGGGGAAGGCGTTTACGTGGTATGTTGGTGCTCAAAGCCCTGGGCAGAAATCCGGGAGCGGCAGGCAGTCCTGGGGCTCCGGCAGGGGTCCGGGAGGGGCCTGGCCCGCGGGCAGCCCGGTCACAGGTGCGGAGGCCCTCCGTCCCTCCCGGGAGCCCGTTTCCTCCCCTGGGCTGCTCCTCAGGTCGGCCCCACGCTGTGGTTTCCTCCCAGCTCTGGATGCCGCTCTCCGCTCCCCAGAGAGTCCCCGATCCCCCCTCACTGGGTGTGACTTTGTGCCTGGGGGATTTCTAGCCCTGTCTGCACGCATTGTTTTGGTTGTTACAACCGGGAGTGGGGGGCTGCCGGCATCCAGTGCCGGGATGCAGCTTGCTGTTAGCATACTACGGTGCACTGAGCAGCGCCCTCCAGTAAAGAAAGTGTCATCAGCAGTGCCGGGCTGGGAAATCCTGCTCTGGGGCCTTGAAGCCTTGAATCACCGGTGGAAATTGTTTCAAAGTCAGCCGAGTTACTTGGAGAGTCCCTAATCGACAAGCCGTGTCTAGTGTCTGGAGTCGCCAAAAAAGCCTCTCTCCAGGCAAATGAGTAACTGAGCAAGTCAAATGCGCACAGCACGAAGCTGCTTTCTCCCACCTGGGGAGGAGATGCCTGGATGGAAATCAGAAAAATCCAGCCACGGGCAACAATTACACAGTAAATAAAACCATTTCCACCCCCCACCCCCACCCCCGAAAAGGTGCATGGGGTGGTTTTTCTATCCACCAGTTGTATTACTCCCTATAAAAAGGCTTCTAAAGCAATCTTCCTACCTTTTTTCCCCCTCTCAGACAAGAAAAGCAGCTCCAGCTCAAGTTTGTGTTGGAATCAGCCTCAGGGTCCACCTCTCCTTCTCCAGGATCTGTGGGTTTCTGTGTGATCAGGTGAGTACACTGTGGAGCCTGTTAGAACAGGTGCCAGCAGCCTCCACTGCGCAGAGGAACTGCTGGTCAGCTTGCTTGTGCCCAGGTTGTAAACACAAGGAGCCGCTACGAGGGAGGGTATCTTTAGAAAAATTATTTACGTTTTGGTGGATTATATTTACAGAAAAGATGCTCAGGTGTGTATGGCTATATGTGTTTAAATAAGTCAATAAATACAGTTATATGCAGATAAGCACACATTACACAAACATGTAAATAAATATGTGTAAGAGAAAAATACGGATTTTCTTGCATTCTGTAATACTAAAAACTTCAGGGTTTTATTCATGAGCATAAATATGTACGTTTTTACATGTGACTGTCGTATTACAAGTCATCTCACTAAAGATGAGCAGAACTACTCAGCAGTGATCCTCCGACCTGTTCAATTTGACTTCTAAAAGTCCTGTAAATCCTCCACAAAGTTTAAAAATATAAGAGCATCTGGGGGGAAAAAATGATTTGAAATTATTTATATTTACTGTAATAGAAATTTAAAATTGAATTAACCAGCAGCCAGCCGTAAGTGGATTTTTAAACAAGTGGGTTTTAACTATTAACGTGGGGTCGAGAGCTCTTTGCCTGTTGGTTACCACGTTGTCCTAGACATGGCAGCTTCTCAGCTCTTGGGCACGCTTGTCTGCCCACATGGAGCCGTGAAGCAGCAGACGACTGGAATCACGGGAGGTGCTGTTATAAACAAAAAGTCCGGTGGAGGAAACTGGGAGTTCCGAATATTGTTACTTACTGGCCGAGCTGTGACAGCCTCTCATGGGCTGGGGGAGGAGAAAATCTTCCTCCTGCTGGAGAGTAAAGTTCGAGCTGAAGCAGCATCTTTACTGATTTGCAAGGTCTGGTCTCCTCCCGCTGGGTCTGCAATTGAGGAGCGGTGGGGCGTGAGAGCGCCCCCTGCTGTCCTCCTCATGGCATGTCAGTGAGGGTTCCCTTAATTAATTTTCACAAATTCTGTGTGAGCAGGAGGCTGATGTGATTAGCCTTTGCTCTCCGCACACGGGTTCAGGTGGACTTCCGGATTAAGGGTGAAGACTTAAGGGGAGAGAGAGGAGGTGTTAGGCAGGAGTTAAGGAACAGGATGACATTCCCTAGGCCTGGATGACAGCTTTTGCGGAGCAGTAAAGATGCAGAAAGAAGAAACCTAGTTCAGAACCGAGACGGTGTAGAGATGCTTTTCATTCCTGTGCCCATTTGTTAGATGGCCCAGGGCACTTCCTGCGCTTCAAGCTCCTGTCTCCGCACTCCTGCAGGCACACACCCCCCCTCACCCCCGCAGGCCTGTGTTTTACCCCCACTTTTCCACTCACAGTTCCCTCGTTCCGGTCCTGAAAAAAGTCAAGCCTGAGTATGTGTGGGGCTGCCCTGGCTACTGTGGTGGCCACTGGCCACATGTAGCTAGTTGAATAAAGCCAGTGAAAAATACAGTTAAAAATTCATTTCCTCAGTCTTACTGGCCACATTTCAAGGGCTCAGTGGCCACATGTGCCCTGGGGCTGCCATACTGCACAGAAAAGAATTATGTAGAGTTGGAGCAGAATCACCAAGCCTGGGCCATGCTGGTATATAGGGACCCCTCCCCTCTGACCTTCCAGCACCAGCTTAAATCCAGGGGCAGGAATCACTGAATCTGTAGATTGAACAGAGACCCGTCCTGCTTCCAGGAGACTTCAGCTCCCTAAAGACCTTGAGGGGGTGCTCAGGCCTGAAAGGGCCCCTCCTCCGCCTGCTTCCTGGGAATGTGGCTGGATCCCAGCCCTCCTCTGGCCTCTGCTCAGTGACCGTAACTCTTCCTAACTGCGGGACGGGTCCCTATGGGGGAGAAAGGAGACATCCTTTGCCTGCAGAGGGTAAGGAAGTTCTGAGGCAGTTTTCTGGGTCTCTTGGACTCCCAGCAAGGCTTCAGGGAAGGTTTGGCATGAGAGGCGGTCGGAGTCTAGGACTGCTGGAACAAATTGCCACAAACCTTGTGGCTTAAAGCTACACAGATGTGTTCTCTTGCCATTTTGGAGGTCAGAAATCCTAAATGGGCCGTCAGAGCTGCCCCCATGGAGGCTCAGGTGGAGAACGTGTTCCCTTGCCTCTTCTGTGTTGTAACGCCGCCTGCAGATTAGGAATAGTATCGGTGCAGTTGCGATCTACTCCTCTGTTCTGTGAGTAAGACCTTTGGTGATTCCACCAAGAGTATCGTCCTTTGAAGTGGTAGTGCTGGAATCCAAATGATACTGTGTCGAATGGGTGATGAGGACATGAGACAGAATGAGAACCCTTCGTGGTGAGGGAGGGCAGCTGGACAGCAGGGAAAGAAATACAGGCATTCAGGATAGGTTTATTTCACTGCTAGGAATACTGCATCCCGGTTACATGGTGTGAGGGCGTCCAGAGAATGGGCGCTTGCAGCAAAGGGCGGACATAGACAGTCGATAGTGTGCAGCTCCTAGAAAGGCAGGCGGGACGGAGCCCCGAGCAGGGCTGCGGAGCCAGGCCTTGCAGAGACAGGGAGGCAGTTCCTGGTTTAGAGCAGGATGGAGGGAGGAAGCCGTGGGGCGGATTGTCGTCCTGGGGGCCAGACAGGAAGGTAGCTTCCTTCTCAGGAGGATGACTTTGGGAAGGAGGCCGCGGGACCACCTGCTGAGAGCGAGGGTGTGCGCTGCCTGACACGCCATCCCAAACCTGGAGATTCAGCGCAAGAGAATCAGGTATGGTCTCTCACTGCTTCTGCGGTTCAGGAGTTCAGGAGCGGCCTAGCTAGAAGGTTCTGACTCAGGGAACTTCAGTGAGTCTGAAGCGAGATACCAGCCGGGGCTGCAGCCATCCGAGTCTCGAGTGGCGCTGAACGGGTCACTGCCAAGGGCATTTGCTCACCAGCTGGCACCGGTGCTGGCTGTGGGGGGGAGGTCTCTAAGGTGGTCTGGCCACAGGCCTGTCTTTGAAACACGGGCAGTCGGCTGTCCCCCAGCGGGCGGGGCAGAGAAAGGCAGAACTGCAGTGCCTTCTAGGGCCTCGCCCGGAAGTCGCCCGCGGTCTGCTCTGCATTATTCTGTTGGTCACGCAAGTCAGCCCTAACTGAGCATGTGGGGTGTGGGTGCAGGGGGCTCGGGTCATTAAGGCAGTTTAGGCAGTGGGTACCTTAGGGGAAAAGGTGAGGCTGTGTGAGCTTTAAGAGGGGTAGAGAAGGCTGGATGGGGAGGATTGTCCTGTGGGGCCGACGGCCCTTTGCCTGTTGGTGGCCGTGCTGTCCTAGACACGGCGGCCTCACAGCTCTTGGGCAGGTCCGTCTGCACGGATGGGGCCCGAAGCAGCAGACGGTGGGAGTCGTGGTGGGCTGGAGCTCTGCTGGGAGGAGGGATAGGGAACCCCTGTTGAAACGGGGACAGTGAAATCCAAGCTGGGCGAGCAGATGAGGGGCGAGGGTGGCAGACGCGGAGTCATCTGTGTGGCTGAGAACACACGTAATACAAGAAAAAAATCAGTGTACAAGGTAGACGTTTAGGCATTTGGGTACCAAGGGAGGTATTTCTGAATGCTTCTTCCAGGTGGTGGAACACTGCCAGGTGATGACAACGTCTAGCGTGGGGCACGGGTGGGGGGCAGACATGTGACTCGGTGAGGCTCATCCTCGTGGGCTCTGACGTCATCCGAGTAGAGGTGGGAAGGCTAATGGGAGTCAGGTGCCCCAGTCTCCAGTAAAGAAGGGGCTGCGGCTGGGAGTGTGTTGGTGACAGCCACTTGGACATGAGGAAGGTGCCCTGAGCCTCATCCCTTTACAGTGGACGGAGCAGTAACGTATTGTGGTATCGTTGTGGACAGAAGAAGACAAGTTCCGCCGTCACGTGGCCCTGAGCCCGGCACCCACTATGCAGAATAAAGGCCAAGGATCTAAGGCAGCACTTGAATTTTGGAAGGAGGATGCAGTGCGCGGGCTGAGGCAAGCCTGTCCTCCGTTGCCCTGAGAGGCAGAGAGGCTGGGAGGACTTGCTGTTCTTCCCTGTCGTTCCAGAGCCTGGCCTGAGCGCACCGTGGGGAGAAGGGGAGACGTGTCTGCCTGGTATCCAGGCAGGTTTCTGTGGAGTCAGGATGGCAGCCGTGGTCCTGTCCCCCACCTGCAGTAAGTTGTGGGGTCCTCAGAGCCCAGGTGTTAGAGGCCCGGAGCAGGGAGTGGAAGGGCTGAGCAGTGAGCCGGGGGCTGGGGGTAGTAGCCCCAGGAGCCCAGGGACACCGGGGCCTCATCATACCTCCAGATCTTCCTATAAACTTGGTGAACTAACAGTCCTGTCCCCGGGAACTTCGAGTTCCTCATCTGTGAAATGGGAATAATAACCTCTTTCTCCAGCGCAGTAAGGTGGCCCTGTTTTCTGGCCCTGGGTGAGACAGGGCTCTTCTCTGGTTTCCCGTGAAAGCCGTGTGTGCATGCACGGTTGTGTGTGTGTGTGTACACGTGTGTGCACTGGGGTACGATCAGCGCCGGGTGGCTGGGGGCCCCTCCAGCTCTCTGAGTGTTAGCACACAGAACGAGCCTGCATCCTGTGGCTCATTTCTTCTCCAGCTCCGTCTTCCCTGTGCCCGGCCTCGCCTCCAGAAGGATGCACAGAGGAGGAAGCCTTGGTTCACGGCTTCCTGACACACTGGTTACCGGTGAGTCAGCTCTTCCTGTCCCCGAGCCATTATTCCTCTGTGACCTGGGGCCTCTCAGCCCGGCCAGGTCCTCAGGCATCTGATGGAGAGACAGGGGCTGTCTGGACAGCGTCAGTGTAGGTCAGCATTCGCTGCATCGCAAGGCTGCCTCCAGGCTCACGTGCTGCTGAGAGCTTCAGGGGGCAGCTAAGGACGTAATGTCCTGCATTTATGCAATCAGCGATCATCAGCGGGGGCTCATTCACGTACAGAGCAAGCATTTCTCTGAGTTCGGTGATGGCCCAGGCCTACGGTCAACCTTGGAGACGGAAGGAAGTTACATTGTTTTGGAAAAAGAAAATCAGCCAATGTTAGAGGTGTGTCTAGTCTCGGGAGCGGGTGTCCAGACAGGAGATGAGCCCTGGGGGTTGAGCCCAGAACCCTGCCTGCCAGCTTCTGCTTTTGATTCCATGTCCTTGTCCCTGTCACCCTCAGCCCTTCTCCTGTCAGCGTTGGTGGGGGTGGCCCTTAGCCAAGCCTTGATGTTTGTGATGGTTTAGGACTTAGTGACCTTGGAGGATGTGGCCGTGGAGTTTACCCGGGAGGAGTGGGCACTGCTGGACCGCTCGCAGAGGACGCTGTACCGTGACGTGATGCAGGAGAACCGCAGGAACCTGGCATCGCTTGGTAAGCCTGATGCGGTTTCTGCATCTATATCGCGGCTCACGCAGCAAGACCTTTTCCCTTTTTTATAATGGAAGTAACATTCACATAACATAAAATTCACCATTTGAACCATTTTTAAATGTACAGTTTAGTGGTTTTTAATGTAATCCCAGTGTGTGTCACCATCACCACTACCTAATTCCAGAACATTCTCACCGCTCTTAAAGGAAACCTGTATGCATTAAGTGGTCAATACCCCCTACCTTCCCCCCCGCTGGCCACCACTGTTTACTCTGCGTCATTCGGATTTGCGTATTCAGAATATTTCTTATCATCAGAATCAGAAAACATGTGCTCTTTTGTGTCTGGCTCTTTCAGGCAACACAATGTGTTTAAATGTTTAGCCACATTGTTACATGTACGAGTCCTTTATTCCTTTTTGTGCCTGAATAATGTCCCATTTTATGGATATACCACATAGGGTTTATCCCTTCATTGTTTGATAAACATTTAGGTCATTTCCACTTACTGGTAGTTTTAGTAGTGCTGCTGTGAATATTTGTGTACAAGTTTTTGTTTAAACATCTGTTTTCAGTAGTCTAGGGTGTACATCTAGGAGTGGAATTGCTGGGTCACATCTTACTATGTTCAGCTTTTATTCAGAGCTGACCTGTTTTCCATAGCAGCTGCACCAGCGTACGAGGGTTCCAGTTTCTCCACATCTTCCCAACATTTGTCCTTTTGATTGTAGCCGTCCTCCTGGGTATGAAGTGCTGTCTCGTCTTGATTTGCATCTCCCTCATGACCAGTTACACTGGGCATTTTTTCATGTCCCTGTTGGCAATTAGTATATCCTTGGAGAAAAGTCTGTTCAAGTCCTTTGCCCATTTTTAAAGTCAGTTGTTTTATCTTTTGCTCTTGGGTTGCCAAATTTTGGTACGGTCTGAATACTAGGCCCTGACCTGAAACATGACGTGCAAATAATCTCTCCCATTCTGTGGGGTCTTTTCGTTTTCTTGGTAATGTCCTTTGACTCACAAAGGCTGGGTTTGAGTTTGAGCATGTGCCCAACCCTGGGTAAGCACATGGCTTTCTAGATTCAAAGGACTACTTGGGAGCTTTTCAAAAATTCCCCTAAACATCCTATGCTACACTTTTCCTCCCAAGCTGTCTAGTCTTTTGTTTTCTCCTGGGTTTTTTTGTTGTTGTTGTTTGTCTCAGGTGGCGGCGGCAGCTAATATCTTTTTTAAATGTCTTCAGCACATGTCCACTGGGAGGCCAGGTCAGCTCTTGGAGAGTGTGGGATTAAATCCATAAAGGCAAGCCCTTCGAGCCAAACCTTCACAGAGGTCAAAACGAACAGTCAACATTCCTTGAGAAGAAGGTCCACCGTCCCTCAGTGCTTGGAATGTGGGCCCTTGTCTTCAAAAGGTCACAGCCAGAGTGGAATAGAGGCTGAGATGAGGGTCAGTTAAAGTGGCAGCTGTTTTTTATCTTGATGAAGCCTCTTCCTGGATGCTGTAAACTTACTTTTAGTAAGTTTCCAGAGTTGTGGTCCAGTTGACTGTGACGGTTTCCACTAGTGTTCCCTGTTTCTGTAGAGGGATGGATTTTGGACTCGGTATTTCTGGGTTGTTGCAAGTCTTTCTGAAGCACTTCCATGTCCCTGGGTCTGTGCTGGGTTCAGGGGGTGCAGTGGCGAGTGAGGCAGACGAGGTCCCCACCCCAGTGAGGCTCTCTGTCCGATGCCTTTCCTGTGAACTGGAAACCCGTTCCTTACCTTGACTGTGTCCTCCATGGTGAAAAGCTCTAATGCTTCTGACGTGTGTATTTAAACTTGGGCAAGAGCTTCGGGACCACCTGTGGCCTGTCACCTGGGTATCTCGTGAGGGTGCTTGTGGTTTTGTTCCCCGAGAGTCCCTGTACTCATTAGGGTTTGGGTGTACGGATCCCACTGCCCCAGAGGTCGCACGTGCCTGTGTTCAGATTTGTCGGACTCAGTTTCATGGAGTTACCTGTTGCCCGCAGAGCGCCCCCTACGTCATGTGTCTTTTCTCTGTGAACAGGGTACCATGTCGACAAGCCCAGTCTGACCTCCTGGCTGGAGCAGGAAGACCAGGGGATGGCAGAGGAGAGAGGAACTCTCCCAGGTGCCTGTCCAGGTGAGCGGCGAGCGGACGGAAGTCTTCGTGAGGAATGGCTCTGGGCTGGTGACTCTGGTTGTGGGGGGGTCACGTTAAGAAGTGCCGATCAGGGGGCTTTGTTAAATACCTCTCTTTTTTTTTTTTTGACAGAGATGGCCAAGAATATTTGGTATGAATTTTCCTCTTGTGCCTTCTTTCCTCTCTCTTCAGTTTTGTGTTCAAAATCTCTCACTTTACTTCGGACTTGGAGAAAAACAGACATCTCTTTTTTTCTTTTTGAAATTTAAGGCTCATGTGACCTCTCTGTCTAGTGCCTTCATGCTTGGCATTCCTGACGATTCCTTCTTTTGTAAATCTCTGATCAATTTTAATCCTCTTTGAATCATTTTTTAACGCCTACAATTTTCATACTCACACCCCAATCACTGCAGACTCCCCCAAAAACCCCAATGCCTCAGAGTCTGCTGTATTCAGATGTGCACTGTCCTATTTCTTTTCTCCAATTTAAACTTCTTTTCAATTTGTTGCAGGTTTGGAGACCGTACTTAAAGCCAAATGGTTAACTCCTAAGAAGCATGTTCTTAGGAAAGATCATCCTAACGGTGTAAAAGCGGTAAGACTAACATGAATGATTTCTAGCTTTTCACAGTGGGAGAATTCCTTAAGTGAGAAAAACCACAAAATGGACAGGAGGGTTTTTTTATTTTTATTTTTTTATTAAGGTGTCATTGATACACACTCTTATGAAAGTTTCACATGAAAAACATTGTGGTTACTACATTCATCCATAATATCAAGTGCCCCCCACACCCCACTGAAGTCACTGTCCATCAGTGAAGTAAGACGCCATGGTCACCAGTCTTCTCTGTGCTACACTGTCTTCCCCGTGACCCCCTACATACCATGTGTGCCAATCATAATGCCCCTCTGTCCCCTTCTCCCTCCCTCCCCACCCACCCTCTCCCCTACCCCTCCCCTTTGGTAACCACTAGTCCCTTCTTGGAGTCTGTGAGTCTGCTGCTGTTTTGTTTGGATAGGAGAGTTTTTAAAGGAAAGTATCATTTACAAGTGAGAAATAGGATGTCTGGTGAATTTGGAGAAATCTATGTTATGTTAGCTCCAAACTTGTTTCTTAAAGTTTTTGCAACTAAATCTTTCTTTAAATGTGACTAAGACACTGACTCTTGATATATAAAGTGGTCTTAAATTCATCAGAAAATGCTCTGTGAATGTGCTAAGAACCATGGCCAAGCATCTGTCTTTGTTGACATCTAAGAGCTCAGATGGAGAAGAAGCCATATACAAGCACTGAAAGTAGCCAAAACATCAATGATAATAATGTAACTGAATCCCTGGGCGAGAGAATTCATGTGCCAGCATTGAATATTAAAAATACCATAATTTATAGTTATCATTCATATCTTGGTCAACAGGAGAGAAATCATCTTGGAGTGAAACTCAATGAATGTAATCAGTGTTTTAAAGTCTTCAGCACAAAATCTAACCTTACTCAGCACAAGAGAATTCATACTGGCGAAAAACCCTATGACTGCAATCAATGTGGGAAGTCCTTTAGCAGCCGGTCTTATCTGACTATTCATAAGAGGATACACAATGGAGAGAAGCCGTATGAGTGCAATGACTGTGGGAAAGCCTTCAATGACCCCTCGTCCCTGAGACTGCATGTGAGGATTCACACGGGGGAGAAACCGTATGAATGTAACCAGTGTTTTCACGTCTTCCGCACCAGCTGTAACCTCAAAAGCCACAAGAGGATTCACACAAGAGAGAATCACCACGAGTGTAATCAGTGTGGCAAGGCCTTTAGCACAAGGTCCTCCCTTACTGGACACAACAGTATCCATACGGGAGAGAAACCGTACGAGTGCCAGGACTGTGGGAAAACTTTTAGGAAGAGTTCATATTTGACCCAGCACATGAGAACTCATACTGGGGAGAAGCCCTATGAGTGTAATCAGTGTGGCAAGTCCTTCAGCAGTAGCTTTTCCCTTACTGTGCACAAGAGAATTCATACCGGTGAGAAACCCTATGAATGCAGTAATTGTGGGAAAGCCTTTAATAATCTCTCAGCTGTTAAGAAACATGTGAGAACTCACACTGGAGAAAAGCCCTACGAATGTAATCATTGTGGAAAATCTTTCACCACTAACTCTTACCTTTCAGTGCACAAGAGAATACATAATAGGTGGATATGAGCACAATAACTGGGAAAGCATTAGATGACCGTCGTATCCCTCAGACAGCTGGCAGTAACTTGCGCTTAATGTAAGAGACATCTGTTGCCACAGAACACGCGTTCCTCCAAAACATAATGGCTTCAAGCAATATATATTTATTATATCACAGTTTCTGGAGGTCAGCAGTTTAGAAACGGCTTCACTGTGTAGTTGTGGCCCAGGATCTTTCATGAGGCTGGGGTCAAGATGTCAGCTGCAGCAACAATCATCTTAGTCTTTGGCCCTGAAGAGTCCACGTCCAAACGGCTAACTCAGCATGCCTGGCAAGTTAGTGCTGCTTGTTGGCAGGGAACCTTCCTTACCTCACTCTCCACGGGGCTGGGTATCTTTATGGTATAGCAGCAGGTTCCCCTCAAAGCGTTTGAGCTGGAGGGAGCGAATGCAGAAGGCACATGTCTTTTGTGACCCAGCCTGAGCAGGACATAGCAGTTCTTCCATACTGTATTGGTCATGCACACCAAGCCTAATGCAACATAGGGAGAAACTTGGCAAGGTGGGTGTACCTGGAGACATCATTGGGAAGCACCTGAGAAGCTTGCTGTGAAAACGGTGAAGAAAGTCCTTCAGACCCTCATCCTTTCAGTCTATTTGACATGAAGTAGCATTCAGCTACCCTCATGTTCATGCACTCAAGAGAAACCTCGTAAGTGCAGTCTTCGTGGTAAGCCTCTTCCAGCTCAAACTGAACCTCATGTACGCCAAAGACTGCATATGGGGAGAAACGAAGGAATGCGGTAGCTTTAGGGAAACGAGTGGTATCTCTACGGGGTCATGTGAACATTAATGCTCGTGAATATCAGAAGGCAGAAAGAAGCCTTCAGGGACACTCAGCCCTCAAAGCACACATTGAGAAATCACTGCAGAAGACCACTTGTATAAGGAACGTGGAAAACCCTACAGCACCGGCGTTCCCCTTACTGAGTGAAAGACGGTGAGATACTCTGAATGCGCTTCCTCTGGGAAGCGTTGAATGCTGTCTCAATTTTTAAGAGACACGATTGATTCTGGAAAGAAAGTCCCGTTAAGTGTCATCGATACTGGAAAGCCTCTCATTTTTCCCACATTCCTTCGGAAACTGTGAGAACTCCCAGCAAAGAAACTTGTGAACCTAAAAAATGAGAGAAAGCCTATAACAAAGACTCCTACATTAAGAAAAATATGAAATTCTTCCTGGATGCAAATGCTTGAGAGTGTATTAATTTTGGAAGATCTTCAGTGATTCTTGTTTTTGTTGACTTGTGTGAACTCGACAGTGGAAGGAAACCCTAGAAACGTGATAAATATGAGGATACTTGAGCTCTTTACTGAGTGGTCCCCAAATCATTTAAACTTGGAATGGAAAGTTAATGCTACGAGTGTGGGTTTACCTTTACCCATATGTCATCCTTAGGTTGAGCCACTAACTCATAGATTTTCAGTCTTGGGTTTTAGTATAAACATTTATGAAATTGTGTCCCATAGTTTTTCTATCTAATATGTTTACTATGATTTACTCTTTAAAAATAGCAATGCCTAGCATACTTGAAAAGGTATTTCTGAATATTTCCTGAATGAGTTTATCAGAGTGGAAATGACTTAATATTTATATATGCTTTTAAAAACACAATGGCATTTTCGTCAAGGAAGTGGACTTTATGATGTCCTTTATCTTTCTGTCCTAGGGTGGCAGTTTTGGTTAGCTTCTTTCCCAGTGTCCCATTCTCCCTTACTCAAAACAATCTTTTGTTCAAGTTGTCAATGGTTAGTATTGAAAATACTCAACCTTCAGGGCTTCCCTGAAGCCCAGAATGGTGGCGTCTTGTCTGCTGGCATGAGAGGCAGGTCGAAGTCACTAGGGGAGTGTCATCTGGCTTGTTCGCTTTCCTGTTCTGTCTCTGGAAAGTGGACTCAAGGCCTAGAGTTGGAAGAGCTATATTTTGATGATGAAAAAAAACAGTGTGACAAAGAATCCTAGTGATACGGGTTCCCCACAAGCCTGTGATTGGCTGTATCAGTTCTGGACCTCTAACCCTTAGACTTTTCCTTACATGATTAAAAGTAACCTCTAGCTGGTTGATGCCAAAGTGATTTTGAGGTTTTTTTTGAGGCAGTGGTCTGTTAATGTCAAGGGGGATGTGATATCTAACTGGTAAACCTATTTGTTGGTCGGATTTTATAAATGCTTCAGTTTCTTTGAAAACAATGTGTATTTTCTAATTTTTACATAAGAGTATATACCTATTAACTTAAGGTAATTGTGTGTCCAGATCTAGTGTGTACCTAAGATTTTTGTCTTCAAACTTCTTTAGCAATAGATATTAAAGCTTTCTTTCTGCCATGGGTGTGGAATAATAGATTTTTTTTTTGTTTTTTTTTTGCTGTTTGTCATCTTTATGTATTTTAGGATTAGTTTTTTTAGTGAATTTTTCCTTTTTCTGTAGGGGCCGTATTTATTTGTAGTGAAGTATTTTGATATATCAGTAAATCATTGAACATTTATATAGCCCTTCCCATACACCAGGCACTCTTCTGAATGCCTTACAAGTATTAACTTATTAAATACTCAATATAAGCTTAAGAAATACGTGCTATTATTGTCCCCATTTTACAGATGAGAAAACTGGCATGGTACACTTATGTTACCTGTCTGAGTTGACTGGCTGGTAAATGTCAGAAGTCAGATTTGAACCCAGACAGTCTGTGCTCTTTAACTGCTAGCCAATTTATGGGTATATTCTATATGCCAAGCACTGTTTGAGGTGCTAGTATCTATAGCAATGAATGAATCTCAAGTTTTGCTCTTGAAGCATTCTGGTATGAGAAGTACAAATTACAGGAAAATCAAGAAGATGTAAGATTTTTGTGGAAGAGTAAAGAAAGCATTGTCGGATAGTTAAGAGGAGTTGGGATCTCGCTATTTTGTATAAATCAGGAAAGAAACATCTCTTAATTTTGAGGGGCAGACACCTTACTGAGTTGGGACCATGAGTCATGTGAGTTTGTGTGGCCAGGGCAGTCTTGGCATGCAAAGGATGTGGTCAGAGGCTTGCTGGGTCCTCATCTAATTGGGTTTTGTGTGTGACCGGTAGGACTTTTCCTTCTGCTTTCAGTGAGTTGGCATATTAGAGTCCAGGCAGGCAACGACAGACTCACTCAGACTAGGACAATTCAAGTGGAGTTTCTTGAAGGGGCTACTTGCAGAGTGGTGAACAGTATGTAGGAATTCGTTAATGTATGTAAAGCACTTATGAGGCCTCCTGGTATATAGGAAACATTATATATAATTTCACCTTTTGTTATGAATGGGCTAACATTGATTGTAATATACTGAACAAAATAAGCCACACAAAAAGTAAATATTGTACAATTCTATTTGTGTGAATTTCAAGAACAGACCAAAAATCTGTGATAGGAGAGAAAGAGCAGTGACTGCATCTAAGCTCAGGGTGCGTGGGAGGGGTTAGGCAGGGGCAGGGATTGTCTGGGAGGGGGCACGAAGGGACTTCATGGGGTAAGGAGGATGTGTTAGGTCCTAATAGGAGTATAGGTTACATAGATGGATGCATTTGTCAAAATGCAGTGAACTAGATACATGCGAGACCTGTGCATTGCACTGTATGTAACTTATACCTCAATTTAAATCAGATTCACTTTACTTAAGGAAAGAGCTAAAGACAAAAGGTCATCTATTGTATGATTCTACTGTGTAGCATTTGGGAAAAGTCACAACTGTAGAGAAGAGCAACAAAGCAATGGTTTCCAGGGGCCAGGAGTATGAGAAGGGGTATTGATATATTAATAAATTATCATTGTTAATAAATAAAGAGGCAGCACAGAGGAATTTGGACGTGATGGAATCGATCCCTCACGACGGTGTTCATGTTCCCGTGCACATCATACTCGGTCATGAGTGTTGATTGATACACAGCTCTGTGCATTTGTCAAAACCTATAGAACTGTACACCACCAAGAGTGAAGATTACTGTAGGTTAAAAAGCTTAATTCCATCGGGCAACAGAGGGAATGTGACATGGAATACCAACTATGACAAGTGAGCCTAACTGTATTACAAATGGAAAACATAACTACAATGAAGGAAACCAAATTTATCTTGGAAAGCTATTTCGAGCAGATACTGGAAGGCTGAATACCAAAAGAACCATTCAGAGACCCTGTGCTCCAGTTGACAGATTGTTTCTCACTGTGGTGTGGATTAGCCAGTTCTGAAACTACCTGTTTATTAGGGTAGAGCAACTAAGTAAATACAATGTAGATGATGAAATCCAGTTTCTCACTGTCAAAGGCTACATACAAAGAGAGAAGGCCGGAATGTGGTCCCTGTGGGGTGGGAAGGGGCGGGAGGTATCGGTATGAACCCATGCTTTCTGATGGGTAGCTGGCTGGCCGGCTGGCTAGATACGTAGGCCGTGCGTATATGCATAGGATAGGATCCGTTTATATGTTTCCAAGGCCTGTCAGCTCAGAAGGCCTAGAAGCAATGATACTCCAGTAACAGAGAATACCTCTTGTCCATCTGGACCTTGGTTTCTAAAATACCATTGTAAAAAAGAAAAAAAACAGTGTTCTTTGGAGAATTGGTTGATTCCAGGGATGGTGTAGGGAAAATACAACCTGATCCTGAAATAACTCTGAAGGATCTTCTAATGGAAAAGAAAGGTTGACGAGAAGCCCCAAAACTGTGCCTAAAAATTCCCCTGAGGTCCTTAACCCCTAAGTGATTGTGTATAGGGGAAGACTCGGGAGCTTGGAAGAGAAGAACTACCAGAATAACTTCAGATGCTGAAGAGTTGCACAGGAATTTCAGAGAGATGGAGGTTGGGGTTTGGACTCATCTGGGATGGAATGATCTTGGTTAAAAGGAAAACAACCCTGGGTTCCAATTATGACCCAAGGAGTGTCACACCCTGAGAGGAAGCACCGTGCATTAAGAGTAAGGAGTACCTTTTTTTTTTTTTTTTGAAAGGATCTGTCATTTATTCAAAGGTTTTAATAGATCATACAAGTAAATATGAAGTCCCCTTTTCTATCATTTTTTTTTTTGAGAGGGCATCTCTCATATT
This sequence comes from Manis javanica, assembly GCF_040802235.1. Taxonomy (NCBI): domain Eukaryota; kingdom Metazoa; phylum Chordata; class Mammalia; order Pholidota; family Manidae; genus Manis; species Manis javanica. The sequence goes on along the minus strand of NC_133168.1, from coordinate 95,135,923 downwards.
TATTGATCAAATGGTTGTTAACAACAATAAAATTCAGTATAGGGGGGGTCAATGCTCAATGTACAATCATTAATCCATCTCAAGCCTAATTCTCGTCAGTCTCCAATCTTCTGAAGCATAACGAACAAGTTCTTACATGGTGAACGAATTCTTACATAGTGAATAAGTTCTTACATGGTGAACAGTGCAAGGGCAGTCATCACAGAAACTTTCTGTTTTGATCATGCAATATGACCTATAAACCATCAGGTCAAATATGAATATTCATTTGATTTTTGTACTTGATTTATATGTTGATCCCACATTTCTCCCTCTATTATTATTATTATTTTTATTTTTAATACAATGCTGAAGTGGTAGGTAGATGCAAGATAAAGATAGAAAACATAGTTTAGTGCTGTAAGAGGGCAAATGTAGATGATCAGATGATCAGGTGTGTGCCTATGGACTAAGTATTAATCCAGGCTAGACAAGGGCAGCAAGACATCCACGGATGCAGAAGATTTCTCTCAAAGCAGGGGGGGTGAGGTTCTGAGCCTCACCTCTGTTGATCCCCAAATTCTCACCTGATGGCCCCCCTGCGACTGTGCCTGTCTTAGGTTGTTCCTCCCTTGAGGAATCTTACCCGTCTCTGGCTAACCAGTCATCTAAGGACTACCTTTTAAAAGCCAATGCAAAACTGAAATTGATTGTTCCTTATGGAGTCTAAAATACAGCCTTCACAGGTTCAAGGCAGTCCATTACTACTATAACTTCCCACCATGACAAAACCTAACCTTTAGAGGAAGGTTACATGACTAAGAGCCTCTACAAAGTAGTATTCACAAGATTCAGCACACAAGAAGGGTCCTAGACATGCAAAGCCACAGGAAAATGTTCTCAATTATGAAATATAAATCAATCGGAGCAGACCCGGAGACGATCCAGATATTGGGGTGAGCAGGCATGGACTTCCAAATAATGGAATAATATGTTCAGGAAAATGGAGAAAACATGGTCAAATTGTAGAAAAGGAAGGACAAATTTCAAATCTTCAACCAAAGAAAAAGAACACATTGCTCTTGAACAGCAGTAAGACTGATAACTTTTCAAAAGAAACTAGGGGAGCAAGAGAACAATGAATGACATCTGACCTCTAAAGTGCTGAATGGGAAAAAAATACCTGTCAGTGTAAAATTTTATGACCCAAGAAAAATGTTCTTTGAAAATGCAGACACATTGAAGATGTGTTCCAACAGGGTTTTTTAAAAAAAAAAAGCCAATGCTGAAAGCATCAACAGCAGAACTCTACTTCAAGAGAAAACTAAAGACAGTTTCAGGCTGAAGGAAGGTGATTCCATGCAGGCCACATCACTCCAGGGACGATGATCAGGAAATAAAATGTAAGTAAATATAAATGACTATTGATTGTATAAAACAACTCTGTGGAGTTTTACAACTATGTAAGCCTAAAACTTCTTTAAAATAAAATGCTTATTAAAAACACATTGGACTGATATCCCCAAAACAAGATGAGGGAAGCCACTGCAAGAGACCCCCGCCCCCAGTCTGCCCTCCCCCCAAAGCTGGGGATTAATGAGAGCCCCTCAAGTCATGCTCATAATACACACCCAGCAGTGCTGCATTCCCCTCCAACGCTAGAGGTCTCAGGACCTCAGATGGCAACTGTCATCCCCAAATGATGGGGTCTGAGCAGCACGACCCCCGTCCCACGAGAACTAGAAGTGATGGGACTCGTGAATCACCCCCCTCCCCAACCGTCACTTTTTCTAGAAACAACCTCTTGACTGACTCCCTCAGCTGCTGCTCAACACTAGACAGTGGGGACCTGCAGTCCAGTGACTCAACAATCCAGACAAGGGAAGACCCGGAAAGTGACTTCCTGCCCACCCCCAACCAAAACAAAACTCTGTTAAACAGGAGCTGTACGAAGAGACTCCCACCAGGCCTCCCACGCCTCCTGGCTGGAGATGCGTGGAATCCCATGCAGTCCTATCTCCCCAGGCCCCTCCCCACAGAGAGAGGATGGTACCTCCATCTGGTGGCCCCTCCCTGTCACTCCCAACACTTGAAAAATGGAAACAGCCACCCCCCCCAGGCACTGACATTCCAGTCCCCTAGCACCAGGGAGAGTGGGATCTCTGGCCTCTGATCCCCAATTCCCCATCCATCATGAGGATGCCATCAGATGACATACTTCACGTGAGCCCCGGGTCCCTCCAAGATGAGAGATGATAGAAACCCCAACAGGCAACTTAAAACCCCCTGCACACTAAAGAAGAAGGGAGACCCAGAAACGACGTACCATTCTTGCCCAGCGCACACCACAGATTGTCTCCTCTGACCGCCCAAGGCTAGACAGATGAGTCTCCCCAGTAAAGAGTGTCCCCAGACTCCCCAAGACAAGCAGTCACCAGAGTCTCCACAGGCACCCCACCAGGTTCTCCAATATAAATGTCAGATCCCCAGAAAATGACCTCTCTCCCCGTTGTCACAAAATAAGAATCAGTAGAAGCATGAGTAAGCAGCCCCCTAAACTAGATGAAGGGGTGAGCCTACAATGGAAATCCCTCAAATCTTCCCCAACACAAGATGATTGTGCCTATGGTGACCTTTTTATCCCAAACAAAAAGAACAGTCCAAGCTCCGTCAGGCAACACTTCAGATTCCTCTTGCCATACAGACAGATCACTTATCACCAGGTCATAGCGGGCAGATGGGGCCCCACTGAACCGGGTGTGCCCTGCCCAGGAGGATGTTGACCCCAGTTGCAGAATAAGGAAGGTGACTGTAGTCCTGACAAGCCAGCAGATACCCCAACCACCCGGTAGAGACAGGAATTTGGGAAGCAAGTCTTCCCCGAGCATTTCTTGCCTGAGCAGAGCCCTCTTCTCTGCTGCATTCCCTGCTGACCCTCAGAACATCTGCCCGAAGGGCATCCGTGGACAGGGAAGCCTGGAGCTGGAGACAGGGCCAAGAAGGGTAGAGAAGGGACCTGATTTGTCTCAATTGCAGCCATGAATTCATGAGGCTCCGAACAGCAACACTGAAGCCAGGCTCTTGAGCCAGCACGAGTAGAACAGATTCTGGGCGGATGAAGAGAGGTGGCCTGCACAAAAGGTGGGTGCATTGTCCCGCCTCCAGATGGCCATCAGGGATCCTTGCCGTCTGGTATTCATGCCCTGTGCATCTCCTCCCACATGGAGTCAGACATGATCAATGTGATCGACACAGTGCTGCAGAAATGACGGCGTGTCTCATCTGAGACCCTGTCATAGAACACTGGGGCTTCCTTCTCAGTCCCTTATTGCTCCCTCTCTAGGGCAAGCCGTCTGCCGTGCCATGAGGACACTCAGGCGTTCCTGGGGAGAGGTCCACGTGGACAGGAACGACATGGCTAGCCTTTCAGTGAGACACCTTGGAAAATCTTCCAGCTCCCATCACGTTTTGAGCTCTAATTCATACTAGAGCCTACTGCTGTCTGCAAACTACCTCAGAACGCATAAGAAAATAAGACAGCTTGATGGACGGGACAGGGATGAAGTGGCAAAACTAGGATAGTGGAATGTTACTGATGGAATCTAGGTGGTGGAATAGCAGTTCATTAGGATGCCATCACGAAATACCACAGCCTGGGGAGCGTAACAATAGAAATGTGCTTTATTGAAGTTTATGGTGGTTGGAGGTCCAAGAGTCAAGATCAAGGTACCAGCAGGGTCGGTTTCTCCTGAGGCCCCTCTCCTTGGCTTGCAGATGGCCACCTCCTTGCAGCCTCTTCCCATGGTCATCCCTCTGCGCATGTGCGTGCTGCCCTAGTCTCTTCTTCCGAGGACGTGGCCCACACAAATGGCCTCATTGTATTACTTCAAGGGCCCCACCTCCAAATAGTCACATTATGAGGCTTCAGCTTGCATGAGGGGGGACAGAATTTAGTCTTCACAGGCATGTTCACTGTAAAACATGCTTGCACATTATCTCTGTAATTGAAGTTTTCATAATAAGTGTGGATGATATGCTATGTCAGTAAAGAAAAAAGGGTTAAAAAAATCGTGTTGGAACCAATAGTTGGTCTCTGTGGAATAGTTATCATCTTAGATACAAGTGTAAAAATTGAAGCTCTGCACATCCTAGAAGAGACTGAGGGATGCTTGCTTTATATTTAATCTTAGAGGAGAGATGGCTTTTTAACGCAGTTACACTGTTTTTTTTATTCTCATCAGCATGTTAATATTTTATTTTGTGCAGAGCATGGAAAATACTTGAGCAGTTATAAAACATTTAACAGATAACTTTAAAGAAAAATTATCAGAAAAACAGGCTTATTCGTTTCAACTAAGTGGAGAAATGGAGGAGCAGAAGCCAAAATTAGAGTAACTAAACAGGTACTGGTAACACTTAGAAAACTGACCTGTCATATTTACATTTTTGGAGTAATAGTTACATATGTTTTATTTACATTTTGCCAAATGGTAAAACCCAAATCCTCCCTCAGCCACTAAAAAATAACTTAAGTTCTGGAAAATAGGTTTGAATAACTTAGTACTTATTGATCAACAGTGAACAAAACTCACCAAGGAAACCCGTCTTTTGAAACATACAAAAGATGAAACCCTAGGAGAATAAGACATCAAACTTTGTGAAGTCAAAGTTTCACAAGATCACTGATGAAATGTTAGTTTGTGTCACAGAAGAAATCCTTCAAACATCCTTTCAACAGGTCATGACAGCACCTTTTCTAATTATATATAAATATTTCTTAAATCCTTCATAAAGAATTTAAGGCACTTATTAGGTGAAATCTAATTAAAATATATTTTCTTTCTAAAATAAAGTGGTACTAATGATTGCTTTGGAATATTCTTCCAGAATGGTTTATGGCTTAGAACTACCTATAGCTCGTACTGAAGGCAGTCGTCAGAGTTGTAGATCTCCTTCACAGACATCACAGTTGTCAGCAAGGTAAATGGAAGGTTAAGAAACCAAGTCTTCAACTCTCACATGAAGCTGTTACACTGTTAACCTTAAAATAAAGCCGTCAGCAAAAAACCCAGCAAACTGGGTTTGTTCAGGAATAGCAGAGAGTTGCAATCCCGGATAAGCAAGCCATAGCAAACCACCCGGGAACAAAGCAGAGGACGTTCTTTTTGTACAAGGGTAGGGACTTTAAGCAAAAAGTCCCCTGGAGGAAGCTGGGAGTCCCACGTGTGGTGGCTTCTCATTGGCTGGACTGTTGCCAGGCTGTTGCTGGGGGAGGCAGAAACTCTTCCCTCCTCGCACCGGTGGTGAAGTAGCCAAAATAGTCTGCGTTGCAAGGTGTCTCTTCCTGTGGGGTCTGCAATTGACCAGGAGTGGGTGGGTGGGTGTCAGAGCTCCCCCTGCAGGCCTCCTGGTGCCATGCCAGTGAGGCTTCCCTTTATTCATTTCATAACAAAATAAATGAAAAATACATTTGATTTCATTAAAAAGTATCTACATGGCAGATAACTAGAGGCAAAGACAAGGGAGAAATAGACAAAGAAAACAGGAAAATGTTGGCAATTCATCACAAAAATCTAACATTGATACTGAAGAATTCCTACCTACCGAAGAAGAGGACCAAGACTCCTTTGGAGAAATGGGCAAATACTGAGAACTGTTCACAGAAAATACAGAATACTCTCAACAGAAGCAGTGATTTTCAACTTCGTCATCAAAAGAAAAATACGAAAACACGGAGATGCCTTTTTTCATGCACAGATTGGGATTCTTTTTTTTAAGTTTAATATGTTAACGTATTAGCCAGGATGGGGGAAGGTGGCACTCCCTGACCGCTGAGGGGCAGGTGAGTTTGAGCATCCTCTCCAGTCGGCAGGAAGACCCGGGGCGCCCACCCCGGCCCAGCCCGGCAGTGCGGGGAGAGGCGGAAAGAGCGGAACCCTGGCCGCGAAGTCAGAGAAAGCCGAGGCCCGGTGGAGGGAGTCCGAGCCGACTGCGGAGCTGAGCGGCGTCGCGGGGGAGGTAGGGGAGCCGGGAGAGCCGGGGCCCGGCGGAAAGCCGAGGCCAGGCATGGGGAGCCGAAGACAGGCGGAGGGGGCCGAGGCTCAAAGGAGGGACCCGAGGCTGGGCGGAAAAAGCCGAAGGTGGACGGAGCGCGCTGGCGCCCGGCGAGGGGAGCCGAGCCACGCCGAAAAGCGGAGCCACAGCGGGCGGCGGAGGGCCAGGACTAGAGAGAGCCCGGAGCCCAGCTGCCCCAGCTAAGGGTGGTGACGCCGGCCCTCCCGCCGCCCACCCCGGCCTCGGGGAGCACGCGCGTGTCCCCGCACGGCAGGGGCTCCTGGAGGCGCTGCCGCGTGCAGACGTGCGTATACCACCCGCGGGGACAGCCGCCCGGGGCGGGCACGCGGGTCTGAGAGACCCCTCCCAGCACGGGGGCTGGGATGCAGACCGTAGGCCCCTCCGGGCGCCCGCGCAGGACCTCCTTCACGGTTCTGGGTCGTGTGCACCTGGACCGTTAAACCGCGTGGGAAGCCTACGGGGACGCGGACTGGGCCCCGAGGCCCCCAGGCCGGCGCTGTCAGCCGTCGCCAGAGCTCGAGCTCTCAGGCCCAGAGCCTCGCCCTTGCAGACCTGGGAGAGGCTGCGAACTGAAATGTCGGCATTTTCTGCTTGTAAGTTGGAAAGCTGGCTTATCTCCCGCCCAGGAACTTAAAGTGGGGGACACCTTACAACAGGATGGGGGGGTTGAGAGGTCAAAATGGAGAAGTTCAAATGGGATGGCAGATGTCTACGAGGAGGCCCTGTTTACTTGAAGTGCTCTTAACAGGAGCGTCTTACTCCTTGCATGCCAGCCACCTGGGTCCTTTGTGTTCTGCTGGTTTATGTTAAAGTTGATGCGTTTGCAAAGCACGCACTGTACCCGGCAGTCTTCTGCAAGATGGCCGCTGCCTGTGCCAAGCTCTGCCTTCTAGGTCCCTTGCTAGGGGTACTACCAGTATTTACATGATCTGTGTGTGCTGAGTGGGTCTGAGCTGAGTTCTAAGCGGGTCTGATCTCAAAAGTTGGTACCACAAGGGAAAAAAAGTTTTGTAACTGTTGGTGATTAACTGATGGTGGCAGTCATTTCACAATATATTCACAGATATCAAACCATGCTATTGTACACCTTAAACTTATAAAATGTTATGAGTCAATTATCTCAATAAAGCTGGAAAAACTTTTTTTTTTTAAAAAGTGTATCTGCTTCTGTTGCTATTTGTGGGTTTCAAAGAACTAATCAGATATGTATCACCCAAAAGCAAACTTGTTTACACATACTAATATCAGACAAAAAAAGATTTCACCTTAAAGGACGTTACTAGGAAAAAGAGACTCACTTCATTAGTGTATGCACAGGCTGATTCACAGGAAGAGAGGTGATCCTAAACTTCTCTGCAACTAATGGAACTTGCATCCGACAAGTGCATATTGCATGTCATTTTCAGGCACGCATGGAATTTTTACAAACACTGTCCTTTGACTTATGACACAAACCAAGTCTTGAAATTCTCAAAGCGTTTCATTTTCCCCACAAACATGAAAACAAAAACACTAAAAATATCATCGTCCCTGTGGTGAAAATTGAAATTCCTGTGGCCAGGATCCTCACCTGAACCTAAACTACTTGATTATGTAACTGGCCTGCTGCTCGGCTACTGCTTCCACACCCGCAGGCAATGAGCTATGGTTGACTGAGTCACTGTATAAAAAGCTCTACCCAGTGCTCTGGGCGGAGGCAGAGACAAGGAGAATGACAGACCTGCAGACTGTTGTATGCGTATGTAATTCTAGTGCTTAGCCTATCGCTGGGAGAACAAGCCGCCAGAATGTTCAGTGGTCATTCCTCAGTCTCAGTGAATCCATAGTGAACTTTCCCAGGGCTGAAGCCCACCAGCAAGACAGTTCAGCTTGGGGAAGAGCATAAACATGGCTAAATCTCAGAGCGTGGCTACCTCTGCAGACACTGAGTGAATGGGATCAGGAACAGATGCTCAGAGGCTCATTTCTACCTGCTTTAAGTGTTGGCATGTGGACAGTGGCACGTGGCAGGCTGGCTGAGGGCCAGACCCTTCAGAAATGAAGTTTCGCTTCCCCAAACAGACAGATGGCCCTGGCCAGCTCAAGTGCTTGCTAGGGCAAAGGGGACAAGAAATGGCCAAACCAGATAGGCAGTTATCAACCCAGCCATGGCAAGGGGACCCGCTGCAAATGACTGTTCTATTTCTTCCTTACTCTGTTATGAATAAGTTTCAGCGTGTGTGTGTGTGTGTGTGTGTGTGTGTGTGTGTATTAGTAGTTGTTACCGTGGCCAGGATCCTCACCTGACCCTAATCCACTTGCTGATGTAATTGGCCTACTGTGCAGGCACAGGCTTACATACCTGTTGGCAAGGAGCCATTGGGTGTTGTGTAGAAAGAGCTGCACCCAGGGGTCCCCACCCCCGCCCGGAGGCGAAGGCTGAGGCTAATTGCAGGTTTCAGACTTGCTGGATGCAGACATGATTCTAGCACTCAACCTGACACCATGAGAATAAACCTTGTTGTAAACTCTTTTACCCCTAACATCCCACTGTTGTTATTTGGTCTCACTGAATCCAAAGTGAACTTGCCTGGAGCTGGGAACCCCCTCCAGCCGGAGTTACAGTAGTTAAATTTACATCAATGTAAAAAAAAATCTTGCATGACCTGTGACCCTCCCTGCAAACATGGGGCTCTTTGGGGTGACTTGTTAGAGTGACTCTTGTCCAGAGCACTACTGGCCAGCGGACACCTAAAGATGCCACCAATTGTCCCTCCCTGCCATCGGTGGGCACAAGCCTTACTGACTGTTCCCACAGGCTGGGTCTGCTCTCAGGAGCCGCAGTCCTGCAGGAGATACCCTTCCAACCCCAGTGGCCACCTCCCAGCCCTGGGCCCTGGCGCCTCTCTTCCCAGGGAAAGCAGATGTCCACAAGAAAGAATGACTTTCCTGGCTGCTGGGCCATCAGGAAGGGCCTGGGCTGCTGGAACCAGGGTTTGTCCTCAGCTGCTGGCAGCCCTGCAAAGTCCTCCCTGGCAGAGGCCAGCCTGCTGTGTCTGGGTGACTCTTGCGGTCATCACAAAATAGGCAGATACCTCAGAAGCACCTGCAGTTCATCTGGCCTTTGCTCTTGGCCAGTTTCTGGGGGATGATGCTCATAGTACCAGGTGGCAACCCTGTAGCTACTGGTCATGAGATGGGCACTCGGGGTGAGCTCAGGGCAGTCTGTTCACCACCCAGCTTGGAAGCACTTCTGCATTTTACTCGAACAGCTGTGTCCATGCAAGCCCACAGCTCATCAGTTTGGTGGCTGTCCCCTGCTGGGCACTCCCCCCTCCACCCCAGCCCCTCTCGGGCCTCATGTTGCACCTCAGTGATAGCTCCAGGGGAGGACAGAGGGTGTCACTTGGCCCTGTCACGGTCCAGCTCTGTCCATGGACCCCCGGCCCCAGGCAGTGTCACTGGTCAGAGCTGGAGCTCGGGTGGCTGAGGACATGGTGTGAATCTCGTGGGAATCCAGGCTTTGGGTCCCGTTGGCCGAGGCGCCCAGTGCGGGATGCCCAGGACCCCACGGTGGCCGGGAACAGAGGGACTTTGCTCACAGCCATCCTCCCCTCCTCCCTGCAGCACAGGGCAGCTCAGCCCCGCCCGTCCTGGGGCATCTGCACTCCGCCTCCCGGGGATCCTGCTCCCCACTCGGATACAGTTTCCCCAAAAACAACTCCTCCCAGTGGGTACAGAATATTTTGGATTTATACTGGTGTCCAAATATCACGTTGTGTGCTTTTTTTTTCCTGCCCAGCATTATCCTGAGCCCAGCAGTAGCTTTGGCCCAGCCAGCAGATTGCTGGGGTCTCCCGGGTTAAAAGTTTCACAAGGCAGATGTGATGATGATTGGTAAGGAATTTTGGATGATTCCAAAGGAATTATTGAGATCATAGACCATGGAATCCAGGAAGGGTAGGAATAGAGAAGAGAAGAGAAGGTGCGGCTGTGTTCTGGCCTCATTGTATGACGGTTTGAGTGAAAACTGGAACTCAGGAGTTTGCAGTGGGGGAGTCTGTTTCTGAGTTCGTTTCTTTCTCTGTTTTTGTGTCCTTTGGTTTTGTGTGCTTGTGTGAATTATTGATGTTTGACCATGACCATTTGGGTTGACGGGAAGGTCTGGGATATGGGAATGAGCCCCGGAGCACAGCTGGTGATAATTTCGTGATGCGTTTGAGCTCTAAAGAGTGGTGGACACCGAGTGGCCAATGGGTTGACCAAACAGTCAAATAACTCAGAGCAGTGGGAGGACTTGGCACTGTGTGTCTTCAGAGGGGAGACCAAGACTTGTGCGGTGGAGAGGGACAAAAATGAAAAGAGGGTAGGTCCCGAGGGTTGACCTTGAGCTTTCTGTTCCTGGCCCACATCTGTCTGGTGAGGACCTAGATCACAGGTCAGGTCTATCCCGGGACAGACGACAGTGGAAGTACAAGACAGCCGAGAGAATGGTCCTACGAAGGCAGGCTTCATTCAGCATCTTCATCTAAGTTCTTTATTTTTCTAGGATAAGAGGAAAAAATGTATGATGGTCAAGACTCTACAGAGGAGGCCACATGATGGTAGAAAGCGCTCGAAACCAAAGCCTGATTTAAACATATCCATCCCTATAAGGATGTCCGGCTGCATAGGCAAGATGCCGGTTACTAGAATCACATCCCACCCCAGCAATGAGGTCAGATACCATCAATGGGAGGAAACCTTGGAGAAGCCCCGGCGGCTGTATTGGCAGAAGAGTCTGCAGGGACTCAAGGCCTGCGACAGCGCAGGAGAGCCTTTAAGGACTTTCGATCTTGCCAACACCTTGCGAAATCTTGTGTCTCAGCACCCAGGTAAATGGCCACGAGGGGTTCTTGAAGGGGTTCCGCATGCCAGCCCCACATCTGCCTCTGCCAGGTCTTCAGATTTGGCAGCAATGACTCCGGGAGCAGGTCTTGGAACCCCTCTGCTCCTCCACAGACCATTTCCGGTGACCGAGGAAGACATCACGAAACAGGAAAGGAAAGTGAAATTGGCAAGAGAGAGACTGGCCATGGCACTGACCGCAGACAGACTCGCTAGTGAGGCAGAGAAAGAGAGCAGTACGGGGGGACGTCCTGAAACACCCAATGCTGGACAAGAGAAAGGCGCACAGAGGACATGGAACACGGCATTGCATTAATCTCTTTGCTGGACCCATAAGGATTTCTTGCTTGCAGATCTTGAGGCCTTAATATGTACCAATGCCTTTTTCTCTTATTAAATTCTTTTACGTGACAGACAGTATCAGTGATGATTTCATTCTGAGGTCTGCAGTTGGGCTTTTGGTGAGAGAAAGGAGGGCTTTGTTATTCTTTGTTGTATTCTTAGGTTGCACGAAAGGAAATGCCAACCTCTCCCTCCTGGTTAAAGGTCCCGTATGCTGGACATCTAATTCGGAAGCCAGACATGCCGCTCTGGGGGCAAAGCCCAGCAAGAGAGAGTTTTCAGCATCCTTAGTCTATCAATGAGCCCCTGTCTGCCTGACCAAGCTGTGGTATGACTGAAATCCCTTTTGCCAGTCCTTACTGGTCTGCTGGGTTGACCGGATTCTGAGACTGAGCTGCCAAAAAATATTTTTTCTTTGCTAAACCTGTGCATTTTTATGCTTGCATTTTTTTATTTTGGTATCATTAATATACAATCACATGAGCAACATTGTGATTACTAGATTCCCCCCATTCTCAAGTCCCCACCCCACCCCCCAGTACAGTCACTGTCCATCGGCGTAGTGAGATGCTGTAGAGTCACTGCTTGTCTTCTCTGTGCTGCACTGCCTTCCCTGTGCCCCCCCACATTATGTGTGCTAATTGTTATAGAGCATTATTTTTTGTATAGTATATCCTGAAAAATGAATTAATTGAATCTCCTCTTTTTTTATGCTCCTATGTGGCAATCATCTGGAATTTTAGTGAGAATGTGTTTTGATGTCTTGTTGTAAAACTCACACTAATTTAGACACGCCGATTTTTTTTTCTTTTCTTCAGGGCTCCCCCATGTTTTTCTGGGTTCACACTTCTCCCTGAGGAACCACCCTTTAGTGGTTCTTTCACTGGAGCCCTGCAGGAGGTCAACATGTGTCTGTATTTCAGAAAGTATTTCTGTTTCTCTGACAGTTTGACTAGGTATTTAACTCAGGTTCTTAATAACTTTTTCCTTTCTTGTCAAACTATCCAGTATTTCTGAGCCTTCATAGTTTCAGCTTTGAAATGGGACTGAAGTTGTCTAGGATGGTGAGTACAACTGAAATAATACATGCAGAGACTGCCAATCATGCGGCTAAGCAGATAGTAAGTCATCGATAACAACAGCTCTTATTATTATTATGGTCTTTGGAGAAGGCATTCTCAGAGAAGGACTGCTTGAGGCTGAGGATGTGAAGGTCACACCAGAAAGGTCTGCATGTGGGGCACTGCTGTGATATTGGGTCTTAGTCCTTGAGTATGTGACCATCTGAAAAACGTGTAGAGAGCATGTCATCTACTGTAGCGAACCCTAGGCAGGCCAGCCAGCTTACCTCCCACCTGGGGTACTTTGGGCTGCTTGTTGGGGAGCATTTGCTCAAACTTTCCAGGTGGATTCAGGGAAGAGAAAGCTGCAAAAAGGTTGTCTGGCTTCTTCTGACTTTGTTCACTGAATTTCACTGATCATTCCATCCTCAGGAGACCCCCGTCTTTCCAGAGCCTTGGTATTCACCCTGGGACTCGGGCTTCCCAGGTACCTTGTCATTTCTGCTCCAAGTCCTAAGGTTGGTTGCAGAGCCATTTCCAACACACTCATTTTTTCCCCCCCAGTAACGTTTTTTTCTTAACTAATGTATCATTGATATACACTCTTATGAAGGTTTCACAAGAAAAACAATGTGGTTATTACATTCACCCATATTATCGAGCCCCCCACATACCCCATTGCAGTCACTGCCCATCAGTGTAGTAAGATGTCACAGAGTCCCTATTTGTCTTCTCTGAGATACACTGTCCTCCCTGTGACCTCCACATACCATGTGCACCAATCATGATCCCCCACAATCCCCTTCTCCCTCCCTCCCCACCCGCTCTCCCCCACCCCTCCCCTCTGGTAACTGCTTGGGGGCTGTGTGTCTGCTGCTGTTTTGTTCCTTCGGTTTTGCTTCACTGTTATACTCCACAAATGAGGGAAATCATTTGGCACTTGTCTTTCTCTGCCTAACTTATTTCACTGAGCATAGTAGCTTCTAGCTCCATCCATGTTGTTGCAAATGGTAGGATTTGTTTCTTATGGCTGAATAGTATTCCATTGTGTATATGTACCACCTCTCCTTTATCCATTCATCTACTGATGGACACTTAGGTTGCTTCCATTTCTTGGCTATTGTAAATAGTGCTGCGATAGACATAGGGGTGCATCTGTCTTTTTGAATCTGAGAAATTGTTTTCTTTGGGTAGATTCCTAGGAGTGGAGTTCCCAGGTCAATGGTATTTCTATTTTGAGTTTTTTGAGGAACCTGCAGACTGCTTTCCATGATGGCCGAACTAACTTACATTCCCACCAGCAGAACCCAGTCTTTTCTGTCCCCTTTCCCACCCTGGAGGATGCAGGAGTCGGGAGAGGAGCCTCAGAGGCAGAGTGACCTGCAAGCTTCAGAGAACGAAGCAGTGTACAGGGAGCTGGAGGCGACCCGGGCTTCAGGCGCGGGGAGAGAGGGGGAATCGGGGTGGGTGACAGCTGGCCCAGAGTCCAGCGGGGGTGGGGGGGTGGGGGGCGTGCTCCTGGGCTTCCCAGCAAGGGAAACCTCTCAGGAGCTGGGTGGCGTATGTTACGCGATGGCAGTGTCTGGGCCTGGCTCACCAACTCCTGTGTCCCTGAGGGATGAAATAGTGTGCAACCACAGACAGATGTCACCGTTGCCTTCAGGACTTAACCAGGGAAGGGGACCTTTTCTCTTGGTCCCTGTGAGCCAGTCAGGGATCAAGACAAGAAGAGCCAGAGGCTAGGTCCAACCAGTGTGGTTTATTTCTGTTCCAACTGAGCTCCTCTGGACCCTGGCAGGATGCAGGGGGCCTCCAACTGAGCTGGTCTCTGCAGCTACCTGAAGTCCAGGTGTGGCAGGTAGTAGCCCAGGCGTTGCTGCTGAACCTTGTAATCTCCCTCCTTCTTCCGCAGGAAGACGGTGACCTGGGAGGACCGGGTGAGAGCGTGAGAATGGGGGTGTCCATGCACAGAGGATACCAGGTGGCCCAGGCCGGAGACTAATGCTTCCTGTGTCTCTTGCTTACTTTCTTCCACTTGGTTTTCTCTTAGGCTTTCTTTTCCTTTCCCCTTTCCCTGTTTCACCTCTGTCTCTTGTCCTCTCTCACCATTAACATTGTTTTTCTACCACTTTCTCTGATACCCCCTTCGGTCTTCTCTCCCTGTCCCGCACGCCCTGTAGCTTTGGTTATAACCAACATACAAACAATGGCATATATTCCAAGTCAATGTTACATTGACTAGAACATCTTGAACCATCACCACAGTCAAAATGAGGAATGCCCGTCACCCCCACAGTGTCCTCAGGCCCCTTTGCGATTCCTCCTTCCCTGCTGTTGGCAAACACATCCCCATTCCTGGGAGACCCCTGATTTCCTTTATACCCCTATAGATGAGCTTGTACTTTCCAGAATTTTCTACACACTCATTTTTATCTGGCTCTTTTCACTCAGCATCATTCCTTTGAGATTTAGACACGTTGTTGCATGTATTAAAACCCAGTCCTTTTTATTGCCAAAGAGTATTCCCCTGGGGTAGTAGACCATGGTTTGTTTATTCATTCCCCTGTGGAAGGACTTCTGTGTTGTTTTACAAACATGGACCTTTGTGTAAAGTCTTTGCAGACACGTATGTTCTTATTTCACACTCCTAGCAGTGAAATGGCTTTTAAAGATACAGGCAAGGTATTTTTCACAGCACTACAGGAGCAATCCAGTTGCTCTGTATCTTTGTCAACACTTGTTTAGCCAGTCTTTAATTTTAGCCACTCTCATGTGCAGTATCTCATGACATTTTCCACTTACATTTCCCTCTTGACTGATGTTAAGAAAAGGAAGAGGCAGGCCACACATGGACTGGGAGGAATATGCACAAAACTTATCCTCAGCAAAGGACATGTATTTATCGTATATAAAGAACTCTCACAGGTCAAGAGCCAGAAGACAAGCAGCCATTTGTTGCTTACCAGGAAGCAGCAGATGAGGCACGTGATGAATCCCAGGAGTCCTGCCAAGCAGATGAGGATGATGGCCCAGAAGGGGAGGTCTGGGGAGACAAGGGCAGGTGTGAGCCACCTCCTGCCACCCCACAGGGCTCCTGCTGTCCCTCCACTGCACCTCAACCATCCTGGACATGGCTTGGCCAACTTTCACCATCCAAGACACTGTGTACATGGCTGTCTTTGGGGAGGCACAGCTCTGAGATTGTTCCTCCCCATCCTGGGCCGGGGCTTCTTTGAGGCTTACCAGAATTCTCGGACAAGGCCTCATGTCTGTTGGGAGAATACCCTAGGCAGAAAAATGAAATGGGGAGATGCACGTGAGTGTGTTTTACTCTTTTTTTGTTTGTTTGTTTGTTTGTTTCTTTGTTTTCCTTTTTTTAATAACACTTTTCTAACATTCAGAATACTAGAACAGTATTATAAACATACTCATCTAGGTTTAGCAACATATAGTGCATCCAATTAAAATAATACTCCCTCCAATGTATAAATTACTAACATTTGCCATCCTTGCGTGATCCCATATTTACACTGAAATAAAGTAGAAATCACAATGTTCATCCCCTTTCAGCTTACATCTCTGAGAAATAAGGACACTGCCAAATGACCCAATGCCATAATAGCACTGCAAGACTGTAATAAATCACATTCATATCTCTGGGCAAGGAGGGCTGAAATCGGGCTGGACCATCGTAGGATGGTCAGAATCGGGGGGAGAATGGATCACCCCAGTTGGCAAGCCTGTGGGATCTCTCCAAGCTTGTAAACTCCCCCTTACATGCTTTCTTCTCTGCCTAAAAACACATTCACTCCCTTTTCCTGTACTGAGTTGTTTATACTCATATCTCAGGGTTTGCCTACAACGTAATTTCCTCCAGCATGTCTGTGATCACCACTCCCAGGGATGGACCAGTTCTCATCCAATAATTTATAATTTTCAATGGCCCATTCATGTTATTGCCAACCACAACACACACCGCACAAGAGGGGCCACTGGGCTTGTGAGGGAGGGTAGCAGGTTTCCCCACTTGCACAACCTCCCCCCATGTCAACTCTTTATAGACATGCTGTCTAGTACGGAGCAGCCACATGTGTCTTCTTAAGTTAAAATTAATTTTAATTAAATAAAACAAAAAATCTGGTACTAAGTAACATCGAATATCAGTAACCATACAAACTGATCACAGCAGCCATACTTCAAGCACCCAAACACCACGTGTAGCTACTATACAGAACATTTCTGTCACTGTGTGGTGCTGACCTAGGGCAGAACTTGGCAAACTACAGCTTGTGAGCTGAGTCCATCCCATTGCCTGTTTTCAAACAGGTCCAACCCCCACCCGTCAAGGCTGGTTCACACACAGCGTGGAGCCATCTGGCCACGTGGCTTTCAATACAGAGGTAAGAGAGAGATGTCCACAGAGGGGAAGTGACCAGTTTGAGGTCAAAGAGCTATCTAAGAGAAGGCAAGTGCCTCCTAGAGCCCGTTGGGTTCTTTTCCTCTTCCACAATGGCTGGTAAAGCCTGGGACTCTGCCACCTCTTGCCAGCCTGAGAAAGTGCAGTGCTGGCGCATGCCCAGGCCTTCGGGTTCCATGTGTGGAGGCGAGAGCCCCCACTCCTGCCCCACTGACCAGGAAGCCTTACCATCCACGAGGATGCTGTCCCTGTCCAGGGTGAAGTTCCGCAGCCGACTGCCATTCTGGGTCAGCCACAGGAATTCCTCATAGATGGCAACTCTGTCCAGCCTCCGAGCCAGTGGGGAGAATGTACACAGGGAGCCCACCCCAGTGTGGCTGGTAGAGGGGACAGGCCTGGAGGGACACAAGGGATGAACAAGCACATCTAGAATTCTCCCCCCATCCTGGGTTCTCTGCTTCTAGGTCACGTCCAAGAGAACTTTCTGCAATGATGTACACATGGGTGTCCACTCTATGCAATGAGGTCATTATCAGCCTCATGTCGTTCCTGAGCACTTGAAATGTGGCGACTGTGGGTGAGGAACTGTACGTCTCATTTTATTTAAGTTAATTCATTTATAAATAAACAGCCACAGGGAAAACACTTTGAAATGTTTGGAGTAAGGATGTGCAAGAATCCACAAAATCATTGAGAGCAGGGGCAAAAATGGTCAAAATCAACTTTTTCAGAATCTAGACATTAGCTGAAGACTTGCAAAAGTCTGAGAATCATTTAGTTAAGAAAAAAACCTGTTGAATCTTGGTAAAGGGAGCATGCTTTGTGGCATGATAACTTGCATTATTCAATCCTGTTCTCTCAACATCCTCAGTAACTTTGAAAACCAACAGTCTTGGAACCATGGTTAATTAGGAAAATGTGCAGGCTGCCAGTCATCATGTGTTTGGAGCTCCTCCCAATGAAAAGGCAATTTGCCAAACGGGAGAAAAGATTTGTAAAATAATATATCTGATGAGGTTCTAGTATCCAGGATACATAAACAGCTATTATAATTCAACAAGAAAAAATAAATAAATTCAACTTAGAATTGGGCAAAAGACTTGAGTACACAATTCTGCAAAGATGATATACACATGGCCAAGAAATACATGGCAAAATGCTCAACATCACCAATCGCTGTGAAAATGCAAATCAAAAGCAGAGTGAGACACCGCTTCACATCCACGAGGATGGCTACAGTGAAAAAAAGGACAATAACAATTGTCAGTGAGCATTTGGATAATTTGCAAACCTACTACATTGCTTGGAATGCAAACGGTGTGAAGTGAAAATGTAAATGGGTAAACGTAAAAGCCTCTGTGAAAAACAGTTCTGTAGTTCCTCCAAAGTTAACGGAATATTCATAATTATCCTACAGTACCATGCATGTGTATATACCCTATAAAACTGAAACACAAGTTCATACCTAGGAATGATCATAGAAGCATTATTCATAATAGAAAAAAAAGCTGAGACAACCCAATATCCATCAATGGATGAATGGATAATGAAAAGTGGTCCGTTCATACAGTGGAATATTAGTCAGTTATGAAAAGGAATGGAGTCCTGACACATGCTACAACATGCATGGATCTTGCAAACGTTACACTCAGTGAAAGAAGTCAGCCACAAAAGACCACCTAATGTAAGATTGTGGTACCATGAAATGTCCAGAATAGGCACAGCCATAGAGACAAAAAGTAGATTATTGTTTGCTGGGGCCAGAGGCAAGGGACAGGAGTGTCCACTCATGGGGACAGGGTTTCTTTTTGGTGTGATGCAAATATTCCACCATTAGACAGATGTTAGGATGGCTGCACCACTCTGTGGCTACACCACAGGGCAGCAGACGTCTCTAGAGGGATTAGGTCCAGTGTTGGAACTCACCTGAATGCTGAAACCTCACAGTCAGAAAAATAAGTTTTAATGCTGCTGTTTTGGAAGAGCTGGTTGAGCTGAAAGACAGGGCAACGTTTCCGTGGTCAGAATCCCAGGCACCAGTGCATCACAGAACTTTTCACCACTGACAGCACCTGCCCATCTATTTATTGTTTCTTATCTCAGCAAACACTAGCCCAGGTAGGTGTACCAAAGGACACCCCTTCCCAGAGCATGATTTGGGTATATGACCCTGGGCTAGCTACTGAACCTCTGGGTGCCTGTTTCTTAATTTGCAAAATGGGAAAAAGAACTTGCCTTCTCGAATTGTTATGAAAAGTCACCCTCTGACTACCCAGGTCCATGAGTCGGTCTCTATGGAAACAGTGTGGGCATTAAGCCCGTTCTCACCGCAGCCTCGATGCTCCTCCTGTTCTGCTGGTACTGGGTGGAGCCTGGCTGGGCCATGTCCTGGGAGTAGGGCAAGTTGGTGACAGTGAAATTCAGCTGGAAGTGCTGGGGGCTGGGGCTGCTTGTTGGTTTTTCTGTTGGTAGATGAACGGATGGCTCCAATTCTGTCATGAAAAGAAAGTATCAGAGTCCCACCCACGGAAGAGGGGAATAAGGAAGTTACTCCATCCATCCGTCTCCTTATTCCTGGCAACATAACCGGAGCTGGGTTTTACGGGTGGGCTACTGAAGACCCTCCATCTGCCTATGCACCTTGCATCTGTCCTTCTGTCCATGCTTCCAACTCTCCACCAAGCAGGACGGACGGCACTGGGAGGACACTGGGCCCCTCTGGGGCACGGTCGGCAAGTATGGGTGGCAGCCGCCCCAGTGTGCATCCTTTGCTCACCACCATGGAGCCCCAGGGACACAGACGGTGGGAACTCAGCCAGCCCTGAGCGTGTCTCCATGTGTCTCCCTCCCCTCCTCTTCTTCTCCCTCCCAGTCCAGTCTCCGCACAGCCCTCGGGATGCTTCCTGAGGCAGGACTCAAGTGTGTCCTGTTCCAGCACCCAAGAAAGCCCCCGCCTGGATCTTCAGCCTCAGCGGTCCACTCTGCCGCCCCAACATGTGAGTTCCTGCGGCACCAAACCTCACGGCTTTCCCCAGGACACTGTGTTCTTTCTATCTTCTAGGGGATGAACACTCGTGAGACAATTCCCTAACTCTACCCACTGGCTAGGTCTTGTTCTCCATCAGGCCTCAGTTTATTCATCACTTCCTACACAAAACTTTCCAAGACAGGCTGTGTGTCCCTCCTAGGGGGTTCCCACAGGCTCAAGTCCCCTTATTCTAGCAATTATCCCCATGTATCATCAAGGCCATTCATGAAGTATTTATTGAATGAATGAATGAGTGAATCAATCTGTCAATCAATCCATGCGTGACTTCATAACTGGAAGGCCTAAGAAAGCAACTCAGGATCCCCTTTCCGTGGGGCTGGAAAGCTTTACATGTCAAATAATCATTCTCCCGGGGGCAGGTGCTGTGTGGCCACGGGTCATCACACAGGCCTCCAGAAAGAACCCCCCTTCCCTCCCAAACCTCTGCCCATTCCACTGCTACTGAGAAGCCCCAGCCTACTGTGCGGACCCACCACTGCGTGGAGCCGAGACACCAGCCACCCCACCTCGCACCTGTCACACGCACGTCTGTCAGCTGGTAGGTGGCAGCCAGCCAATGGAATGAGGAATTCAAGGTCTTGTCTAGAAAGACCTGCTTCACCACACTGGGGTCCAGACTGGAGGAGAACAGTGCTTTGACAATGACTGACATGGAGCCCATCCTAGGGACAGAGACCACCGGGACTCAGCCAGCACGCAGCACCGGTGGTGTTCCCGAGTTCCTGCTTGGCAGAGCTGAAGACGCAGCAGCAAGGTGAGAGATGGTGACCTGGGTGCCAGGCCTTCCGGGCTACAGGAGACACCCTGACTGAAAAAGCAAGGCTCCCAGGAGTTGGAAACGGACCCGTAATGATAAAAACAATAAACATTTACTGAGCACCTCGAAGAAGTGACAGACACATTTCCTCCCCATCCCCCTGGTGGAGGGCATTATCCTGATTATCTCCACGAAGAATGGAGGTGAAGTGTGGAAATACTAGAAGTCAGCACCGTGTGCCGTGACCCACTTGTTCCCTGGAGCAGATGGCCTCGCCCATCCCCCCATCCCGCAGAGACCTGGGCTGACGCCCACCTCGGGCATTTCTCAGGCTGTTCATGGCACTTCTCTGGGCCTCAGTCTCCCCATATGAACAGTGGGGATGATCACGACCCACCTCACAGGTGGTCAGCAGGAAAGCATTTGGCGCAAAACCTGGCCTTGGAAAATGTTATTATTGGGCTGATTCGTGTTGAAAGTGTTCAAATGAGGAGAGAGAGGTGGATGGCGGGTGTTGGTGGCCCTCGGAGGTTAATCCTTTCCTCACCCACCCCCAGAAGACCTATGGAAAGAGATGGTAGGACAAGCACGTGGCGGAGGACAGCACTGTGTCCATGACTTCCAGTTCGAACACTGTGCCATGGGAGCTCAGAGCCGCAAGCCACCAGCTCAGCCAACACTTCCAGCCTCCACTTACGTCACGTCGGTGACCAGGCAGGAGCGGAATACGTCCTGTAGCCGGCTGCCTCTGTAGAGTCTGAAGATCTAGCATAAAGGGCATGGGGAGCAGGTGAGACGGTCGCTTGGAGCTGGAGGAGGCCACGGGAGCCAATACATGAACACTGGCCTTGGAGCAAGGGAGAGCTGAGCTCAAATCCGGGCTCTGCTGCTAACTTAGCATCTGGGACATGGGCAGGCAGGCAGCCAGGGCACCCCCTTGGGAAATGGAGAGGCCCCGGAACATGTAGGTAGAGTGGAGTGTTGAGGCCATCCCTCAAGAGGTGTGAGTCAGACAGAGGAATGAGAGGCCAGCCGGAGGGCAAGGGGGGGTGGGGCGGGGGCGAGAGAGGCCCCACCTTGTCCTGAACGTCCCTCAGCAGGGCGGTGCGCTCCGAGGACTGGGGGTCTGGGCTGCTGAAGTTCCGGTTGAGGATGCGGAAACCGAGCTGGTACTCTCTCAGGACAGGGGAGCCCTGGGGTGTGTAGCCTGGAGCCGCCAAGAGAAAGAGAAGAGAGTTGGAGACTCTTAGCTTTTAGCATAGAGTCATGGCCACTCACCGGTCCCTTCCCACTGTCAGGACCGGCCAAAGTCAGGCTCACACGCCAGGGGCTTCCAAATGGAAAGCCATCCCAAGGTGGGGAATTTCATAGGGAATCTCCTGAGCTGAGCTTTTCTGCTTAAGCTTATGCAGTGCATGTTTTCTGGAATGTTCTTTCACCCTCTTCTTTTCCTGGAAAACTCCTATTCATGTCTCAGGAGCCCAGTGAGATGGAGTCTAGGAGAGCAGAGACGCAGCTATCTGTTCTTGCCATGTCTCAGTGCCTAGCACAGTACCAGGCACATGATATCCTCTTCCAGGAAGCCCTCCTTGACTCACCCCTCCTCTGTGCTCCCAGGGCGCTCCATTAATAAGAGTGTCTCTGTCTTTTTTGTGTTGTTAAGTAATGTAAAGTTCACATGATTGTGAGTTTTTCAGGGACAGAACCTGTGTCTCCTACCCCTGGACCCAGCACGTGGTTGCACATATGTGTTTGTTGAATGAACGAATGTGAACTGCAGCAGATCCCCAATATGGGGGGCTGAAATATTCATCTTTCATTTGTTCCCTCATTCCCTCATTCATTGGGTACCAAGAGGTACTGACCTATGAAGAACTAAGGACAGGGCCACACTACATAGATCCTAATTTTGTAGAGTTGGATAATTAAACACGTTATGGTGATACAGCGTGACAGCTGTTGGTCTGGTGCCCATCTGGGAACTATCGGACCATAAACAGCAGAGTTTCTTATCCTTGGAACTACTGACACATTGGGGCCAAAGAATTTTTGGTGGTGTGTCCTGTGCACCGAAGATATTAGCAACATCCCTGGCCTCTAACCACTAGATGCCGGTAGTATTCTCCCCACACTGCAACAATCAAAACTGTCTCCAAACACTGCCAGGTGTCTACTGGAGGCAAGATCACCCCCGAGTGAGAATCAAGGGCAAAGGGGAACGTGGCATAGCAGGACTCCTGCACCAATAGATTCCATGAGTCAGACATTCTGGTTTTGAACTGAAGTTCGTTGCCTTAATTTGGTCAAAGAATTTCACGCTATTTACCTGAAGTAACAGGAGAGACTCTCCCCGTGGAGCTTTGGGGATCGGTGTCCCCAACTAGAACTTGGGTTGACTTGCTAACGAGTAAATAAAATAGAACAGGGACAAGCATGACCGCCGTCAGTCCAAGTCCAGCAAGATCACTGACCGTTGACGAAGAGACTGTCTCTGGCCAGGGTGTAGGGGCCCAGCCTGGTGACACCGTGGGTCAGCTGGCTCAGCTCCCAGTACAGCCGCTCTCTGTCCGGCCCATGGCCCATGGGGTCAGGCCGGCAGGTGCAGACGGCTTCCACGCTAGTGGCTGCACTGTCCTTCTCAGGCCTGGGGACAGAGGGATGCCGGGACTTCTAAAGAGAGGTCCCGAAACCTCTGGGTGTGGGGCCCCAGAAGGAGGAGGAGCAATGGGAGGTCAGTGGGGAGGCTGAGGAAGGTCACCCTGAGAGGTCACTGCCAACGCACAGGAAAGGGTCTTACCTGAGGGAGATCGGTCTGCAACCTGAGTAGAAGGGGCCCAGGCTGCTCTTCTGCAACAAGGCTCCAAGCTGGGGAAGAGGGAAGAGGAACAGGGGTTGGGGAGGGGCCGGGAGGGATGCACCCCACCAGGCACGGCCGAGACCAGATTCTCACCAGGCCCCGCAGAGCCCTCTCGGTGCTGTTGAATGCAGCTGAGCTGTTACTCCCGTCTGTTGGATACTGGGGGCTGGAGATGGTGAAATTGAGTGTCAAGGTCTTCAGGTGGTACCCCAGAGCTGTGTGAAGACAGGGGGAGATGGCTGTCACCAAGGGCTGGCCTGAGACTTGATCAGAGACCTGCATTCATTAAAGCCTGATGCCTTCTCTTCCAGGGGCCTGCCACCCACCAATGTGACCACCAAGTCCACACAGTGAACCCAATGAGTGCTTCCTGCCTCGCCTTCGAGGGTCACCAATACCACGTGCGGGTGGTCCTCACAGACGTCCCCTCTGTCCACCCGTCCCAGCTCGGGTCTTCTCTTCTCCCACTGGGACCAGCACCCTGGCAGACTCCCTGGGCACCCTGTCTAAAGGATGCTTTCTATGGTGGACCCTGGACGGGATTTTCTTCAGTGAAAATCTCACGCTGGTCCTCACTGTAGTGCCATTCACGGCTCCGTGTTAAGTCCGTGCTTCTTGGCCTGGCACTCAATGCCTCCCCAATTGCTCCCGCCAACCTTTCAACTTGGCTTATCCAGCCCCTGCTAAGCTCTGTGCTTCAGGCGAGTGAAATTCCTCTCCGTTCTCCCCATATGTGAGGCTGCTTTTGCCTAGGGAGGCTTTGCTCACGGCATCGCCTCTTCATCCCCTTTTGGCCTGGATGACTCCTCATTCTTAGAGACTCAGTTCAGGTAAAACTTTCTCCAGAAATCCCCTCCTCTCCAAATTATGCCAGGAGCCTCTCCCTAAAGCATCTCACACTGTATTGTATTTGTCTGTTAATTTCACAAAACTGGGGGGTCTCCGTGAGGCAGGCACTGGATTGGGGTGGGGTTGGCATCATCATTGTGATTGGCACAACTGCCCTGAAACCAGAATTTCACACCCTGGCTTCCCGGCTCCAGGGTGACCCTTGGCGGGTAGGGCTGGAAAGCTTTTCTTGGGGAGGAAAAGAGACCCCAGGTACCTGTGGTGGCTTCTGGCTGCAGAGGTGGTGATGTAGTAGGCAGGAATGCGGTGGCCAGGCTGGGGGCTGAGGGAAGGGCAGCCATCAGGGGGCCATGGCCCCCCACAGAGTGGGAGAAGCCCCCTCCCCAGGCACATGCAGGCCCCAGCAGTCGCTGCCCCAGGACACACACTCAGAGCTGTTCCATAATGAGAATGAGCCAAGGGGGGAGCATGTCTGTGGATGAAATGTGCCCGAGAGAGAGGGCGGGCGCAGAGGATGGACAGATGGACGGACAGAGAGACGCGACACCCGGATGGACAGGAAGAATGCACACATGGAGGGTCAAAGGGAAAGTGAGAAGAATAAAAGACAAGGAAGAGAAGCTGGAGAGGCAGATGGAAAGAAGAAGGGGGGAGGAACAGGCGAACGGCTGGAAGGAAGGGTGGACAGATGGTCAGAGAGGAGGCAGGAATACGCACAGGAACAAAGGTGGGGAGGTGGATGGGGGCACAGAAGGGAAGAAAGACCAAGAGGTGAATAAGCAGAAGGAAGGGTGGGTAGGTGGATGGAAAGATGGGTGGAAGGAAGGATGGCTGGACAGAAGGAAGGAAAGAAGGCTGGTGGGCTGGCGGGCTTGCAGGGAGGAAGGACGGGTGGATGGATGGACAGACAGTGTCTGAGAGAAGGGGCAACTGGGCGGATGCAAGAATGTACGGGTCAAAGATAGATGAACGGGCCACAGGATGAGCGCAGGGGAAAAGTTAGCCAAACCACGTAGCCGCTGGAGTCTGCAGCTCACCACGGAGGCCACCCGCGGGGCCCTGCAGGGGATTCTGTGTTCAGGAGACACGGACTGCAAGGTCATGACCCGACCCCACCCCTTATTTCTCCAGGGAATGCCTGCTCAAGTGTGTCCCTCCAGCCCAGAGAGGGGCGGCACATTCAGAAGGCCGATACTGAGGCTGTAGGTCCAGAGAGGCCAGGGACTCAATATTCTTCGTCCTGCCTTCTGTGCTCCCATCCACCTCCCCAGCTTTTGTTCCTCGTGTTTATTCTCTCCTGGCCCCACTCGGGAGGCAAGCCCCCCTTGTCAGGGAGGAGAAGAGTTTGGCCCGAGACCCGTGGGGGCTGAAATGGGCCCTGGAGGCAAACCATACGTACTGGTAGGAGGCTCATCGGGACCACGTTCGTTATAACCTGGAGAGAAAGAGTCACCCATCAGGCGAGCTGCAGAACCACCCCAGCTATTCCGTGCCTCTGTCCTCCCGGGGCTCCTGCCGGGTGCCTTTCTCTCTGTGCACCAGGTGAGCACGCAGGCATCTTCTAGGATCAGACACAAATGTTTTCTCCACTCTAAAGGCTTTCTTGGTCTTTCAGTTCAAAACGACCCTTCCCTGCCGACCTATCTGTGCCGCCAACAGAGGCTGTCATCCCATTTATGTTTGCGTAGGTCTCCATCCACCCACCCACCGTCTTCCCTTCTACCCTCCCTCCTGGCTGGATCTCCAGCCAGTGCCTATTTCTTGAGGGTTTTCTATGTGCCAAGGTCCATGGCTTGGGGAACAGAGCACCGAATGAAGATCTCTGCTCCACTGGCATGTATAGCAGGACAGGTGACACACGTAGTCTATCTCTGTCCCTGAGGCCGGGCACACGGCCTGGCTTGTGGCCGTTGCTTGGTAAATGCCGAATGAGTGAGCACATGAAGGGAATCCGTTGCGTGGTTTACAAGGGGGGAAATCCTAAACTGATCCATCCAGGGGTTGAGGCAAAAGGAACGAACGTGGACTCAGAACATCCAGACCCAGACTGGCCACGAATCTGGATGTGGGCAGGTCCCTTCCCGTCCTTGTATTTCTATTTCCCTCTTTGCTAAATTGGGGGTCAAAGGCCGAGGACATCTCCCTGCCCACCCGATGGGGCAATGGTACAAAACACCATTCTCAGATTGGGGGCAGAGACGAGGGACAGAGAGTTACCCCAATCAACCTCACCACGGCCACGCCCTGCCTCCCTAAACCCCAAATGAGGGTCACCCCTCTTAAATGTCCCTTCCTGGATTCTAAGCCGATGCGCAGCATGTCGGAAGCTTGGAGCCCTTAGACGTTCAGAGGGCCTCCGTCCCTTCCTGGCTTAGAGGCCCCATTCAGGAGAGAAGCCCATTGCTGGTCAAGGGCAAGAAGGAAGTGGACAGGAGATCAAGAAGGGGATTCTCTTAGCCCAAGAATCCCCTGGAAAGACTCTTCTGTGAATTAAATGCATAGCGTGGACCAGGGCACTGGATGCTGACAATTAGGGATCATGCCCGGCTCCACCACCCTCAGCCACACCCACATGGGCAAATTACTGAGCCTCTCGGGACGTCAGTTTCTTCATCTGTAAAACAGGTGTCACCCAGGACCAGCCTGGCAGGATGGCTGTGGGGGTCAGCGTGGAGCTGAGGTCCATACCTGAGTCGGTCTCAAGTTTTCCCCTGAGAACTAACTGGAAAATGGAGAGCCTTCGGACGCCAGGGCCGGGCCCCAGTGAGGCGGGCTAAGAGCTGCTCACCATTGAGGTAAAGGCTGTCCTTGTCCAGGGAATAGGGGCCCAACCGGGTGATGCCACGGGTCTGCTGGCTCAGCTCATGGAATACCCTCTTGGCGAGCAGCCCTGGGCTGCTGGGGGGCCGCAGGTAGGCACAGAGGATGTCCACCCTGGTGCTGGCACCGTTCTTCACAGACCTGGGGAAGGAGAAGGTGACTTGCGGGGTGCAGCCCACTTGATAAATGGGCCACTGGATGTGTCCCATCATCCTGTTCTCTGTGGCAGCCTGTTGGGCCATCTGCAGTTTCCTCCACCTGGCCACACTCTGTCACCTCTGGAGCTTTGCACACGCAATGACTTCTGTCTGGAAGTCTCTCCCCTTCTCCCCTTACCCGAGTAACTTCCCAGGCCCCCTTCGTATCTCAACTTAGATGCTTCTTCTTCCTTCTAGAACCCTTCTAGGCTGGTGCAGGAGCTTCTTCCAGCCCCCAGAGTATCCCGTGGTTCCTCCATCCCAGCCCTGGTCACCCTCGATGACAGCATGTATTCCATGTCCCTGTTCCCTCCAGACGGCGGCTGCCATGAGGTCAGGGAGTGGAATGGCCCAGCTCACTTTGACATACTGAATCCCCGGCACCCAGCACATCGCCTGCTCCGTGTAAACACCAAAGTCCTGATGGATGGATAAACCATACATGATCTAACCACACGGGAACAGTATCAGCATTAAAAAGGGGAGGGAATCCCGACACCTGCTACAACATGGACGAACCCCGAGGACACTGTGCTAAATGAAAGAAGCCAGGTGCACAATGACACATACTGTATAATTTCACTTATATGAGCCACTCAGAGCAGGCAGATTCATAGAGACACAGAAGAATGGTGGTTCCAACATCCAGACATAAAGAGAAATGGCAGGGAGTAGGGGTGCAGGGTCACTGTTTAATGGGGACAGAGTTTCCATTTTGCAAGTTCTGGAGATTCAGCAATGCAAATAAATTCAACACTACCAAAACGGACACTGAAAAGTGGTTCTGATGGTAAATTTTATGTGTATTATATTTACCATAATTTTTTTAAATCAGTTTTCTTCGAGACGCTCCCTGGGGGAGATGCTGCTGATGTCCCCAATCTCCCCTCCTTCTTCTCTCTCCCTTGCTCTGCCCGTGTTCCCACCACACTGGCCTCCTTGCTCTTCACTGAACATGCCAAGCTTATTCCCACCTCAGGACCTTTGCACATGCTGTTCCCTGTGCCTGGAACAGTGTTCATGCCAAACTGAGACACAGCTCAGAACTTGCCTCCATGGTAAGGCGACCCCCATGCCGCTGGGTAAAGTTGCTCTCCCATTGCTTTCTATTTATGTTTCAAATCGCTTTACTGTGTTTGAGATCACCTCACTTAGATATTGAGCCTCCTGCTTGGTGTGTATTTTCCCCACCAGGGGAGGCAGGGGCAGGTCTCCAGCTGCTCAGAGATGCTGTACCATTAATGACTGTTGAATGAAAATGCAAATGGACACGGGCTTTGTAAATACCAACAGAACTCAAACTGACCTAAGACATGAGACTAACTGTCCACTGGGTATGGAGTGATGAAAAAGCTTTGGAACCAGATTGTGGTGATGGGCGTGCAGCATCATGCATGTAATCGATGCCACTGGACTGTATGCTTGCAAATGGTTAACACGGCAAATCTTGTGTTTCTATGTTATCACAATGTAAAAAATTAATAATGTAATACTAAAAAATAGATGGAGAAAAGGACCCTCCAGGATAGCTTGCTGCAACCGGGGGCGGCTGCCACAGTCAGAAGCCTGCGTCCTTCGGTGGGGAGCCGTGGGGGTGTGGGGTGTGCTCACCGTAGCAAGGTGACCTTGCAGCCTGTGTATTGGGCACCCAGGCTGCTCCTCTGGAACAACGGGCCGAGCTAGACAGGAAGGAGAGAGCCAGCGGTGGTCATAGGTGGAGATGGTCCCCAGGATGGGTCGTGGAGGACAGGGTGTGGGTGAGGGAGGAGGCCTCTCACCAGGTGCTGCATGAGGCTGTCTGTGATGTTGAACTTGAGCGAGCTGGGGTGGCCCATGTCCGCCGAGTAGCGCAGGTTGTCGATGGTGAAGTTCAGTGAGAATGGCTCTTTGCCCACCACCCCGGCTGTGGTAGGCAGAGACAGCCGAGGCTTGCAGGGGGTCGAGGGGCCCAACGTCTACCCTGGGGGGGGCTTCTGGGTGCCTCTTGTCTTCCTCCCAAGAAAGCCCAGGGTCACTTGTGAATGCAGACAATTCCAGAAGCAAGCAAGGGCAGGTGTAATGATCTGGGGGCTTGAGATGGGGATCTCCGGCAGGCGCAGGGGCGGGGGGCCCTGTGAAGGCCCTGGTGGCTTTGCTGCGTCCTGGGAGGAGAGGCTCCACCTGGCGGTGCTGATGTGTAACTGGCGACCCAGGCACTTCCATGCACGTTCCCTCTGCTCCCACCACCCCGTCTCTGTCTCTTAGTCTCTGTGCTTCTGTCTCTGTCTCCCCCTCTCGATAGATTGGATACATCTATGCTATATGGAAAATATGTATATAACTGAACTTCTGTACAGATCTATTTCCATCTGCAGATACATACTATCCACATGCATATCTATGCCCTGTGCTTACAGCCAGGTATGCCAATCTTCTCTGCACTGCTTACAAAAAGCCAACTAGCACCTATATCCAACCTCACTGCACCTTATTCACTCATCTATGAGATGGGACCAAAATGATGCCTATTTCAAAGGCTGTTGTGAGTTTTAAGTAAGTTAATTTCTATAAAGTGTGTAAGCACAGTGTTGTGCACAGAGAAAACACTGCATTTGTTATAAAAGACAAATAAGAAAACGCTTTCGGATGACTTACAGTGTGCAGAGCTTCCCCGCCCTCCATCCCTGTCTAGACATCTTCCCTCTCTCCCTCCCTTCCTTCTTCCATTCGTGACTCCTTCCACCCACCCACCCATCCACCCATTCATCCATCCCTCTTTCCGTCCACCCACCCCTTCCTTCCCTTCACCCGGCCATCCTTCCCCAGTGCACATCAAACTGCTCCTGTATTGCTCCTGGGACCGTTCCTAGGACTACAGCCATGATAAACGAAGCAGTCAGTGGAGCTCCCTTTAACTCACTTATCCTCCTGTCATTTGGGAACAGATGGTTGTTACGGGGCGTCAGGAGCCCAGAGCTCTGCGTGGTTGGAAGCAGGGAAGGGGGGCACTGTGGCGTAGCAGACCCGTGATGGACCCAAGGAGAGAGCTCGAGAGGGTTGCCCCAAGGGCCAGAGCGATTAATTCTCGCAGATCCACAAGGTTTTTATCACAGGGTTTTGCGGGGGATGTGAAAGGGGAAAAGGAGCTTTGCCCACACACTTGAGCATAACCCAAGATTAGCATATCTTCGGGAATGAATTAACTGACGATGAGTAGCACAGAGCGTGATCATGCTATGAGTCTGGGAGTTACAGGAACTCTGGGGTCTGTAATTTATTTGCTGCGGGACTGGCAGCCTCTCTGAGCCTGAGTTTCCACATCTGTAAAACGGAGCCGAGTCACAAGGTTGTAGAGAGAATGAAAGGACAGTGTATGGGTTTGGGGATGAATTGTGCCCCCCAACACACCCCAGATTCCTATGCTGAGGTCCCAATTCCCAGGACCTCAGAATGTGACTGTATTTGGAGACAGGCCCTTTAAAGAGGAGGCCGAGTTGAAAAGAGGCCACTGGGGAAGGCCCTGATCTGATCTGACTGCACTGCTAGGCGTGTGGAAAAGGAGATGGGGACACACGGCCTCCAGAAATACGTGCGGCAGTGAGGAAGCCACAGGGCCGTCATCTGCAAGGCAGCGAGAGGCCTCCCGGGAAACTAGCCCTGCCAGCGCCTTGGCCTGGGTCTTCCAGCCTCCAGAACGGGGAGCAAATACATTTCTGCTGTTGGAGCCCCCAGTGGGTGGCATTGTTATGATGCGCTAGCTGACTGATACAGGAGGTGACAGAATGGCGCAGGAAGGCAGTCGTTTCAGTAAGAATTTAAAAATTAAAAAAAATTTTTTCAATCACTGAAGATTCAATAAGCATCATGCAGCCCTCAGGCTGAGAAGCTCTCAGAACAACAAGCTGAGGTGCGAACAGGATAAGGAAAGAGTACTGAGGGCGGGGCTTCAGCAAAACTACAGTGACAACCATGTGAGGTCGGCAGGTGTCTAAGACCGTCCCACCCTGGGCCGGATTCGCCCTCAGAGCTTGGGAGCTAGAGACAGGAGGAGGCAGGGGCCCTTCCTAGTGTCTCTTGCAGAGGACAGGAGGCTAAGGAGATTGACTTCTCCCCAGTCCTGACGTGAGGACAGGAGCCAGAAAATGGGGGCCGGGAATACTCACCGGTGGTGGTCGGGGCCGAGGCTCTGTAGGTGTGACCTGCAGAGGAAAGGCCAGAGAGGCTGAACCAGAGCTGAGGAGACATCAAGGCTCAATGCAAGGGAGGACTGGGGAGCTTTGTGGGAAAAGCAGAAGGGGAAGAGGTAGAGGGGAGGTGTTCAGGCAGGAGCCTGGCTGGACCCAGGAATCCCCTCATTGCACCGAAGACAGCCCAGATCAGGAGGAGAAGATGGGGGCAGCTCCCTGGAGAGAAATGGACGCAATACAAACTCCAGCCAGGAGTGAGACCACGGCTGCAGCATCGCCTCTCACCATTGACGCAGAGACTGTCCCTGTCCAGGGTGAAGGGGCCCAGCACGGTGCCTCCGTGCGTCTCACGGCTCAGCTCCCAGTACAGCCGCTCTGCGTCCAGCCTGGGGCCCACAGGGCCAGAATGGAAGGCACAGAGGATGTCCACTCTGGTAGCTGCCCTGTCCTTCTTGGGCCTGGGGAAGGAAGGACATGGGGACGAGGAATGATGGGAGGAATCCCTCCGGGTGTGGACGTCAAGGGAGGAGGTGAGGGGGTTGGCCCTGAAGTGTGGAGGGGCTCTCCTAGGTGCCGTTCACCTGGGACAACCCTCATGCAATTAGGGACAAAAAAATTCTCAGCATTTGCAGACAAGATGCATTGGTCCTTCTCAAAGGAGAGGCTTCATTTCAAAAAAATGTCATCTGAATTCCATAAAGGATCAACACGATGCGCCATTCCTACGAAGCTTTAAGCATTCCCAGCACCTGGGCATGAAGCAGGCACGCAGGTTTTGGTGGGCACCGAGGCCACAGTGCTGGGGGCCCGTTGGGACCTGAGCCACACTGGCCGCTGCGTGAGGGCCCACCTGACCTGAGGGATCAGCCCATCTGGGGGTCTCACCTGAGCGAGGCCAGCCTGCAGTCAGCACCGAGGGGGCCGGCGCTGGTCTTGTTGAGCAGGAGCCTGAGCTGGTGGGAAAGGCAAGGAGGTGAGTGAAGGGTGGAGGTGAGCGAGGGGGTGAGGTGGGGCAGCTGGCCACTGCGGGGCTCTCACCTGGGGCTGCAGGAGCCTCTCGGTGGAGGTGAACTTCAAGGAAGCCGGACGCCCCATGTCCTCGGTGTACTCCATGTTGGTGACGGTGACGTTCAGGGTGAAGGACACCAGGGTGGGGCCAGTGGCTGCAGCAGGGGAGGGACAGAAAGACGTCCCGGCCGATCATAGCCGTGACCGAGGCTGCCTTGGGCTCTAACCGTGGAGCCCCCACAGCGGACTCGGCACAGTCAAGGGCAGCAGGAGCTGCAGGAGAGAACGTTAGGGAATTCTGAAGATATTAGGAAGCTTTGCCTGTTCAGGCAGGGAGCATTTATTAAGCGCCTGATGTGTGTAAGGCTCTGTGCTGGGCTCTGTGGGTCCAAAGACGAATAGGGCATAGTCTGCCAGTGTCATGGCCAGCACAGTGACCACCAGACAGTCATGCTGCAGGGAAGCCAGGCAGATGTGCGATTCCAGGAGGGGCACCCAACTGATGGAGGACGGCTTCTCAGAGGAAGCATCCTTTCAGCTGAGACCAAACGCATGTATGAGGGTTAGGGGGTGGGAGTGGAGCAAGGAGTAGAGAGCTCAAGCTCTCCTTGCAAGGAACAGCACGGGTACAGGCCCGGAGGCAGACAGAGCAGGGCCCTCAAAGAACCTGAAGTCCTTCCATTACGGCTGTGAGGCAGTATAGACATGAGACTGGACGGATCCTCTGAGCCCAGAAAGGGGAGGCGGTGACCATGCAGTGCGGGAGTTTGGATGTGATCTGTAGACCAGGTGGGGTCACTGAAAGACTGTCAGAGGACAGGGATTATGTGGACAGAGGTACATTGGGAAGGGATGCGACGGCTGCTCTGTGGAAGACTGTAGGAGGCCAGAGCACAGGCTACTGTAATGGTCCGAGCAAACAGTGCCGGTGGCCTGAATAAAGGCTGAGTGCAGCAGATGAAGGGAGTAAGATACTCCAAAGGAGAAGAGCAGACCTGGTGACGGAAGGCCGTCAGAGGTGAGCCAGAGTGAGGGTCACTCTTGGCACCTCTGTCCCTGCCTTTGGTGATGAGGAGAAAGAATAAATTTGGGAAGAGGTGGTGACTGTAGGGTCAGAGTCCAAGAGGTTGGGTGACGTCTAGGAGGTGGACGGAGCTGCTGTGTGGCCTGGGACGGCCTCAGGATTTGGGGTCTGAACAGCTAGATGGCTACCGAAACCCACTGGGTGGGGAAGGAAGAAGTGATCTCATATCACTGCTTTAGAAGAAATGATTTTGGAACCCATAAGAGCCTTCCTACCTGTGGGTCTGGTGGTGGGGACGGACGTGGAGGTCCCAGCGGCTGAGGAAGAAAAAAGACCATCAGGAATGAAATCCAAAGCGTGCTTTGCCTGTGGGGGGATGATGGCAGCAGTGGGTGCTCTGGTTATAAAAATACGCATCTCTCTCTGGGCCCCATTCGGCCTGGGACCGGGCGGCAGCCTCGGTTGTGTGTGGGGAGGAAGGGGGTTGACTCCTGTCGCCTCCAGCTCAGCCCACATTTCTCTCCATGTTCTCTGGACTCCTTCCCATCAGGAGGGAAGGGCTGGCTGGTTGAGTGGCTCCTATTTTGAGGGAAAGGACAGTGGCCACAGGTACACAGAGCTCTGAAATACTCACTCCTGGGGGTGGTGGCTGAGGCCGGATGGGTGTGACCTGCAGAGAGAGGGAGAGATGGGGACAAAGAGGCAACGACCTGGTCCCTGGGGAGATGACCACTGGACTGTCACAGCTGCGCGGCAGGGAAAGGAAGCCAGCATGCCCCCCTGGAAGGGTTCAGAATCTACCCCCACCCCTCCAGGAACACAAAGGCCTTGCTCAAAGCCCTGAGATGGGAGCCCCCTGCACCCTCTCCCACCCCCTGGGAGTCTGAGCTGGCCGTGGACCCCTGCTGCAGCGGAACTTACTCAGGGAGGAGGCCCCCCGGGCCCCAGCACAGCCCCCACCACGGATGCAGACACTGTCATCACAGAGGCCGGGTGGGGGGGAAGGCACCCAAGGGCTTGGGGTGGGGACCTCATGGCCCTGGGGATGCTAGGGAGCAGGGGCCCACGCCTGTGGCTTCAAGGTCTGTAGGTTCCCATTGTCCAGGGCTAGGAGTAGCACAGGGATGCAGAAAGGGGGCGGCGGGCCCCCAGCCTCTTCCCTCCTAAGGGCTGGGACTCCCAGGACTGTAGAGACTTCTGGAGCCCCTGCACACTCACTGCTGAGGGTGGTGGCCTGGGCCCGGTGGGTGTAACCTGCGCAGGGAGAGGAAGAAAGGATGAGGGAGGGGGGATGGGGGCGGGGAGGATGTGCGGCCTGTTGAAATGCTAAAAAGGGCAGCCCCTCACCGCTGATGCAGAGACTGTCCTGGTCCAGGGTGTAGGGGCCCAGCCTGGTGACACCGCGGGTCAGCCGGCTCAGCTCCCGGTACAGCCGCTCTCTGTCCAGCCTGGCATCTGGAGGGTGAGGGTGGTAGGTGCAGACGGCATCCACTCCGGTGGCTGCCCCATCCTTCTCGGGCCTGGGGAGGGCGGGCGAGGGGGTGACAATAAGTGGAGTCCCCAGGGAGGGCTCCTGAGAGCCTTGGGGACAGGACTGGAAGAAGCTGGGGGGCTAGGAAAGGGGGCTAGGAAAGGGGACCGAGAGCTGAGCAGCCGGACGTGCATTCCCTGCAGCCAGCTGGGAAGGTGGGCATCGGCCGCTGGGGGACCGGGCAAGGGAGAGGAACGCGGAAGGGGGTAAGGAGGGAACTTTTATGGAATTGTAAGTTGGAGACCTGCAACCTCGTGGCATGGGGACAGGAGAGCGCCTACTGGGGACAGAGGAAGAGCTGGGATTTGGGATTAAAGCCAGTGGAAAAGGCACGTTGGTCGAGAGGAATCCTAGGGACAGAATGAAAACCTAATAGGAATGGCCTCACTGGGCAGAGGGAGCTGAAGGAGGAACTCAGAGGGCGGCCAGACGCTGCTGCGTCCTGCAGAACCTGGGGACAGCGGGGAGAGGGGGCTGCCATCAGAAGGGGCCCTGCTCCTGGAGCCAGTGCCGCCGGAACTGCCGCGGGTCTGGACAGGCTGGGCAGGAAGGAAGCCAACCAAACTCCTCGGGTCTGGGAGCCCTTGGGCAGCCTGGGGGCTCTTCCGAGGTCTCACCTGAGCAGGGTCAGCCTGCAGCCAGAGTACAGACGGCCCACGCTGGTGTTCTTGAACAAGGGTCCGAGCTGCAGGGGAGGGGAGAGGAAAGTGAGCAGGAAGTCCAGGGCTTGGGAGCAGGGCAGAAGCGAGGGGGCGGGGCTGGCGCCAGTGGGCGGGGAAAGGGCGGAGGGGGCGGGACTGACCACAGTGGGCGGGGCTCTCACCTGGCCCTGCAGGATCCTCTCGGTGGAGTTGAACTTCCAGGAGCCCCGGGTGCGCATGGCTTCTTCGTAGTACAGGTTGGTGATGGTAAAGTTGAGGGTGAAGGGCACCAGGAAAGGGGCCGCTGCTGCAGCAGGGGAAGGAAAAAAGGAGACCACGCCTGAAGCAGGCCTGGGCTGGGCTCTAAGACAGTTTCCAAGGACTGAGATGGAGGGTCGCGGATATTAGGATGTGGGGTTCAAAGGAGGCAGGCAGGCTGTCTCTGGACTGAAGATAGAAGGCCAGATAAGGAGCAGAGCCAGATGCTGTTGAATGCAGTAGCAGGCCCATCCTCAGGATGGCATTGTAAACAAACTTAAAAAAAAAATACAACAACTAAAAAAAACCCCAAATGGCAAATAAGTGTTGGTGAAAATGTGCAGAAATTGGAACCCTTCTGCACTGTTGGCAGGAATGCTGGTGGAGGGACTGTGGAAGAGTTTGGTGGTGCCTCAAAAACAGTCATTTATGCTCCGTAATTTCCCTAAAAAGTATGATTTCTGTAGGATCCCGCAAGCTCGCTCCTGGGTCCATACCCAAAAGAACTGAAAACAGGCACTCAGACACTTGGACAGATGCATTCACAGCAGCACCACTGACAGTAGCCAAAAGGTGGAAATGCCCGGTGTCCATCCGCAGGTGAATAAACAAAATGCCTGCAGTGGATTAGTACTCAGCTGTCAAAAAGGACGGGGAATTCGGACCCCGGCCACAACACAGATGAACCTTGAAAACATTCTGCTCAGTGAAGTAGACCAAACACAAAAAGACAAATATTAGATGATTCCACTTACAGGAGGTCCCTAAAATAGTCAAGTGAATAGAGACAGAACATAGAATAGAGGTTCCCAGGGCCTGGGGGAGGGGGGTTATGAAGAGTTCATGTTTACTGGGAATAGTTTTTGTTAGGAAGGTGAAACATCCCTGGAAATGGATGGCGGTGGTGATAGTACTACAGCGTGAATGTATTTAATGCCACTGAACTGTATATACTTCAGAACAGTGAAAATGGTAAATTCTATGTTGTGCATACAGTAAAGATAATTTTTTTGATGCAGCAGTGGGGTCTAGAAATAAGGAGCCTGTGTAGCCCCCAGGTCTGCCTATGAGGCCGGGTAGGTGGCCAGGGGTTGAGTGCCTGGACCCGGATTGGCTCCGACAGATTCTATTTCACAGGTTAAAAGTACCAGGATTGGAGCAGTCTCATCCCCTGGGGGCTGAGAAAGGAGAAAAATCCATTCAGTCCCATCCAACATGGAGGACAGATTTATAAAAAACATGAGCCGAACATCAGTCCTTCACAAAGACCTCTCACCGGCTCGCCACCCTACCCAATCCCATGATGCTCAGAACTTGGCCTTGAATGAAGAGACCACGGGGGAGAGCTGTGGTTTCCATGGGTACAGCCACACCAGGGAGTCAGCTTAATGCCCTCTGTGCCCTTCTCCATCTAGATGACCCCTGGGCGTGTCACTCAACCTGTGTGTACAGCAGTTCCCTGCGATCCGTGGTTGGGCTCTCTGCGTTTTCCGTCTCTGGCGGTCAGCCACGGGCCGGAAGCAGACGGCCCTCCTGACATGCACTTGAAGGTCAGCAGGAGCTTAATGCTGTATCAGGCATTTTGCCATCTCACACCATCACGAGAAGGGTGAGGCCAGCGCAGTAAGATATTTTGCTAGAGAGAGAGCACATTCACATCGCTCTTATTACAGTGGAATTGTTTTATGTTATTAATTATTGTGCATCTCTTACTGTGCTCTCTTTACGAGTTCAACTTTATCATAGGGATGTATCGGTAGGGGAAAAAAAAGTAGTGTAAATGTGGTTTCAGGCATCCACTGGCAGTCTTAGAACATGTACCCCGTGGGTAACTGGGGGAGTTAGTGTACCTCCTTTTCTTCAGCTGTAAAATGGGGAAAATCATACTTTTTAGAGACATTACGGAGCATAAATGACGGTGAAAGAAGCACATTTCAAGGCATTATACAGAGTGAAATAAGCTGGTCCCTCGAGGTTGCATGTTGTGTGATTCCATGGATATAACACCCTCAGAATAACAAAATTGTAAAAATGTAAAACAGAGTAGTGGTCGCCACGGGCTAGGCGGGTGGGTGTGACTATAAGAGACATTTGTGGTGAAACCATTCTGTATTGTGACTATGCCGTGGTTACAAAAATCTTCCCATGTGATGACGTGGCATAAAACTACCCCTCCCCACCCCCACCGCCCGACACACGTACGAATACATATAAACTAGTGAAATATGAAATCTGAGGTTGTGGTTATTAACAATGTCAATTAATTTCCTGGTTTTGATATTGCACCATAGTTATGCAAGAGGTTAACCACTGGGGAGAAACTGGGTGCAACGTGAAAGGACCCCTGTGCTATTTTTTGCAACTTCCTGTAAATTTCCATTTATCTCAAAATGACATGTTCAAATTAGCAAATTAAAACTGAAAAGTATTAAAAATTAGAAAACAATAGTACATGGCCTGGCATGTAGTAAGTGCCAAATAGCACATGCCCAATAAATATTTGTCACGCTAAATTCCATGGTGGTCCCTGTGCTAAGGGTTGTGATGTATTTTCAATTAATCTTCACGATGACCACATGACGTATTATCATTCCCACTTGGCAGGTGAGGAAACTGAGGCACCGAGATGGTAAGTAAGTTGCCCAGGGTCGACACAGCTGGATGGATGGGGAGGACATATTCTCTGCTCTTGAGTAGCTCAGAGCAGAGCACGGGGAGCTCACGGCAGCTCCACATTCAGGCACCGTGACTTTTCTCTGCAACTCCCTGGTCCCAGCCTTGAGGCTTCCTGGAAGGATCGGAGGGAGAAGTGACCCACCTGTGGAGCTGGAGAAGAGGGATGGCCTCACCGAGGTCCCTGGGAAGGGCATGGAGGTGACAGCAGCTGAGAAGAAACAGACTGGAGTGAGAATGGGGATTCTGAGCAGGGCATGGAGGTCCCTGTGCACATCTTGTCTGTCCAGCTGGAGCCACTGACTGTAGAGGGGGTGGTGAGACCTCAGGTTCTCCGGCTTCTTATCTCCCCAAGGCTCTGAGCTGGGGCATCAGCTGCTGTCCACAAGGGGCCCTGAGTACTCACCACTGGGGGTGGAGGCTGAGCCCCGCTGGGTATAACCTGAAATGAGCATAGGAGACAGAATTGGGATGCAGGCAGGAGAAGGATGTGCATGATCAGCCCGAGGACCACCACCGCTGCCCCCAGCCGAGACTTCAAGGGGCAACTCTATCTTGTCTCTAAAAGGCAGAGGAGTCAAAGCTCCAGTTCCTGCCGCCATGGGCCTGCAATTTATTTGGGGAGATAACCATACCCAACATTTCTGGAACATGGGTCTACCAACGGTGCTTCTCAGGGTCTAGAGGGGATTTTGAGATGCTGATGGGAGGATGAATGGCCAGACTATGGAGTGGCCGGTGGCCTCTGCCAGAAGGATATTCCCTTCCACCTGCCTGGACAAAGGCTTGTGTGCCTCGGACCAGGGTACAAGCCGTGGCCCTGGAATGCAGGGAGGCAAAGGGAAAAGGAAGATTTGCAAAGTGGAGGGCCTATCGGGGTCCTTGAGTCATTAAGGGAGGTTGCTCAGGGGGGAGAGGATGCATAGGAAAGCAGGTCCTGTGGCAAGGGAGGTGGGTTTTTTTAATCTTCAACTCGGGGTTACGAAAAGGATGCTGACCATTGACATAGAGGCTGTCCTTGTCCAGGCTGAAGGAGCCCAACTGGGTGGCCCCATAAGTCCCACGGCTCAGGTCCCAGTACAGACTCTCTCTGTCCAGCCTAAGGCCCGTGGGGTCAGGACGGTGAGTGCAGACAGCATCAACTCCAGTGGCTGTTCTGTTCTTCTCAGGCCTGCGAAGGAAGGGACGCAGAAAGGGGAAGGTGTGCACTCCAGGTAGGGGTTCTCAAAACCTCACCGAGGGAGGGGACGGAGAAAGCAGGAGGACTGGTGGGCAGCCTGGAATGGATTCGATGCTGGAGGAATATTGGAAAAGAGTAGGAAAGCCAAGGTCCCTGAACACAGAGCATGAAGCATCTAGATATGTTGATGTCAACGCTAAACTTTAAAATGGTAAATGCAACAAGGCAACACACACCCTAACAACAGAAACAGGATGGAGGGGGTGGGAAGGAAGGAATCTAGAACTTGACCAGGTAGAAAAAGGCAATGTCAGATCGCTGAAATCCCAGCTGTGCTCTTCAATCGCTGAGATTCTGAGCAAGCCTCTCTCAGCCTCTCTGTGGCTCATTTTCTCCGTCCGTCAAGTGACATAATAGTACAGACCTCACAGCACTTAGCAGAGCTCTTGAACAAGCACTCAATCAAACCAGCCATTTTTACCAGGTACTAATAGGGCCGATGTTCCTGGTGTGAACAGATCTTGGAATGTGACAGACCGACCTTTTTGAAGGCAACACCGAGGCCAAGCCAGCCAGCCAAAGGTGGAGGTGGGGATCGGGCTGGGTGGTATCCCAGAGCCAGAAAAAATCTCAGGGCCAGTGGAAAGGGGAAGAGCCCTCTGTCATGGCTGGAGGACAACAGTGTGTACTTTTGGAGCTGGGGGCATCCCCTCCTCAGACAAAAGGTCGGTTACTGGGAGATACAACACAAGGTGATTCACGTGTGCATGTGGAACCCACGGGTTCCCACACGCTGGAATTATTCTCAGTACTGACAGGTCAACCATTATCCAAAAATGTGACCCAAGTGGGAAAGAACATTCTACATCCTCTAGAGCAAGGGTTGTCAGTCTTGGCACTGTGGATATTTTGGATCAGGTATCTCCTGGCCCTGGGAGACGGTCCCGTGAACTGTAGGGTATTTAGCCTCACTCACTAGAGGCCAGTAACCTCCCCCACCCTTGAATTGTGACAGCAAAAAATATCTCCAGATGTTGCCAAATATCCCCAGGAAGCAATATCATTCCTGGGTGAAAACCTGCAGCTCTATCATGACAAAGGCAACAGGATTGACTAATTATTTTCTTGGTGAGTTCCAGAAGAAAGATCTTTGTGGGAAGTTCAATCTTATGTCCTAGGAGAGTCTGAGAGGATCCTGCCTTTACCAGTTAGGAACACCATGTGAGACAGCGTGGGAGCTGGCGGCCAGCGGCCCCCGGGAGAGCGGGTGCAGGATGTTACACTCCGGCTCGTGATCCCCCGCCACCTCCCATGTGGCCTGCGTGGCTACTCTAAAGTTCTCACCTGAGCAAGGTCAATCTGCAGCCAGAGTAGAGGGGCCCGATACTGCTGTTCTGGAGCAAGGGTTTGAGCTGGGAATGAAAGAGACGGAGGTGACTAGGTGGGCCAAGGGGTTGGACAGGGCAAGAATAGGCACTGCAGGCACACTGGTGGGGCTCTCACCAGGCGATTCAGGATCCTCTCTGTGGTGTTGAAGAGCTCAGATCCCGGAGGCGCCATGTCCTCTGTGTAGCGCAGGCTGGTGATGGTGAAGCTGACTGTGAAGGGCACCGGAGAAGGGCTCATGCCTGCCGCTGGAAAGGGAGAGAGGGGGTTCATTACGATCTCTTGCTGGCACGGCTGTATGTGCTGGGTCGAGGGTTGTCACCTTAGCTTCAGGGCCAGCAGTTTTGAAGCTACATCAATAGAAATGATTACATCTGAAGGACAAAGAGAAAAAAAAAGTGATTTTAAGAATGAACAGAGATTCAGGGACTTTGGAGATATCATTTCATTGGAGGACAGAATGAGAGAAGTTAGTGCAGGGAATCAAGAAAAGGTGCAGAAATGGTGGCTGGAATGTCCCCAGATTTCTTCAGAACATACATTTTCAGGACCAGGAAGCTTAGAAAATCGCCAATGGCATAAACTCAAAGAAAACCATCAGACAATCACAATCAAATTAAAGGCAAAGAACAAATCTCAAGTGCATCTAGAGAAACATGACATCAGCCATGGTGAAATGATTTGGTTTGCAGTGCATGCCACATATTTAAAAGCCTGCAGGATCTAGACATGGTGCATAAAGGTTCAGTCGATCAGGGTGGAGCAGAGAGGAAGTGGAAAGTGCATATCCTGCCTAAAGCATGTAAAAAAGTTGCAGTGTCTCGATTCACAAAACACAATTTCAAGTAAAGGACACCAGTTTGCGTCCCCAAACTCCAGACACCCATGGCAGGATGCCCAGCCTGCGCCATGTCATAAGCATGAAAAAGACCCATAGATTTAACTTCTAAAATAAATCTTAAAGGCTGGGGTAGGAGATATTTCATGGCATAAATCGAGCTCCTGTAACAGGTTCCCATAGACTCAGGAACCCTCAGACCCCCACATATAGGCAAGATGAGGACACAGAGCAAAAATCAAATTCATAACTAAGACCTGAGTGATTTTCTGGGCGCCCCAAAAGAATCCACAAATGTGGGCATATACAGAGATCGCTTTATTCACTCATTCAATCAATAATATAGAGTGAGTGCAGCGTGAATGCTTAGCTCTAGAGTCATAAAGACTGCATAAAGCAAATAGCAAACTTCATGAAAGAAACACCTATGACAGGGTAGAGAAAGCCGGTGAGCCAGGTAGGCATTCAGAAGGGCTGCTTCATATAAAGTGGTCTAGAAAGGTCTTTCAGAGGACGTGACAGTTAAGCTGAGATTTGAAAGGCCGTAAGGTGCCAATCACAGTGGATCTCCAGGAAGAGTTAGTTGAAAGGCCAGACAGACATTCGAACACTAGAAAACGAGATTAAGTCTCTGGTGTGGTCAAAGTTTAGAGAATGAGGGACAGAATGAGTGGGACAGGCTGAAGCTGCCTGATTAACAGGGACCAGACCACGCAGGGTTGACGCCTCATAGGTCCCAGACGGCTACCTACAGACATGAGGATGGGGGACAGAGGTGTGGCAGATTCTGGAGAGAATGTAAAAATCACTGGAGCTGAGAATAAAGAACAAGGGGAAAATGACTGAGTGCCATCCTGAAAAAATGTGGGGCAGACACAGTTCATTGGAATTTAGGTTCCGATCATGACCCAGAGCATGACCATGGGTGGGTTAGGGGCGGTTCTGAGTCTGTAGCTGGGCATTCAGGGAGGGGCACTGGGGGCTTCTCTCTAGAGGAACGTGTTCTGGGGAATAGGGGTCCCCATAGGCACTGAAGTTTGGGTTTTGCATACTCACTGCTGGTGGTGGTGGTCCAGTATTGATGGTTATAACCTGTAGAAAGGGAGAAAAAAACAAAGGATTATCATGATGGGAGTTGAGGAAGGGGTGGACAACAGACCGAGACATAAAAGTCATGAATGAACTTTCTGAGGTTCATAAATGAGCATTAATGGCTGTATTTCATTCAGTGCCCTCATGTGCCTTGTCCTTTGAAAATAATGACACACATCATCACTATTATTGTTGCCAAGATAAAAATACAGTAACATCCTTTTCCCCT
The DNA here is from genome assembly GCF_040802235.1 of Manis javanica. Lineage (NCBI taxonomy): Eukaryota > Metazoa > Chordata > Mammalia > Pholidota > Manidae > Manis > Manis javanica. The sequence goes on along the minus strand of NC_133168.1, from coordinate 95,092,628 downwards.
CTTTATTAGGAATGCATAGAAATAATGCACTGGGAATAATGCTCAGCACATTACAATCACAGGGCAAATTTATGAATGAGTCTATGTTCCAAGCCTTATCCGTGGTCTATCTATAAAGATAATTTTATCCTTACTCTCTTTGTTTCTCTTTACAAAGTTGTATGATAGCATGCTTTTTTTCGTGTGTGTGTGTGTGTGTGTGTGTGTGTGTGTGTGTGTGTGTGTGATGTAGCACTGACAAAATTGTGGCAGGTTGAAAGAGTGGTAAGTGGAGGTCAAAGTTTAATGAGATGGGAGCATGGGAATGTACACATGGTTCGGAATATTAGAGGACATTTGGAGATGGGGTGGGATGATGAAAAAGAGAAGAGCCCTGGAGGTCGGAGGGAAGGTATAGAAATTGGAGACTGAAAGGTGCTGGAGAAAGAGAATTTTTCAGGAGTGTGTCTCTGGGTCACAGATTGCATCTCCTTTGATGCTCTGTGAGGTGCGAGTAAATACCGGAATCAAGGGAGCCCTATGATTTACTTGGGTTGTCCCTGAACTATCTCATCTGACCGCCAGGACAATCCTGCGTGACAGGGGTGTATGGTCCACTCTACAAATGGACAGAGGTCACATGGCTTGTCCAGCATCACACAGCACCTAGATATATCACTCACTCATCCCTATACTATTAATCACTGCTTTAAGTTAGTCCCAGTCCTGGAATTGCACCAATGGATAGAGAACAGGTTTGTGCTATTGTTCATACAAAGAAATACATATATTTCAAATCATACAGAAGGGAAATTTCCAAGTTGATGTAGAGCGGAAATAACTAACCAACATTAGGTTAGATTGTTAAGCTATGGGTCATTAATGCCCCTTTCTGTCCTGAGATTTGAGGCTTTCTCTATCTGGATAGTCTACAGGGTGGCCTTTGTGGTTAGGAACTTGAGGGTAAACTCATTCTTGATGTGACTGGCATCTCTGAGTACTGCCAAATGTTCCCTGGGGAACAGGATCACCCCCAGTTGAGAAGTACTGGTCTAGAGAGACATGGGGCTATGAGGCCGTCCGGCTGCAGCACAGACACTCACCATTGATGTAGAGACTATCTCTGTCCAGGGTGTATGTGCCCAGCTGGGTGATCCCATAGGTCAGCTGACTCAGCTCCCGGTACAGCTCTTCTCTGTCCAGCCCAGAGCCCACAGGGTCTGGATGGTAGGTGCAGATGGCGTCCACTCCCGTTGCTGCCCCGTACTTCTCAGTCCTAGGGCGGCAGGGACGTGAGAATAGGGGCATCCGGAGATGAAGGAGAGATCTACGCTCTGCTCAACTCTCTCCTCCCAGTTGATCCCAGTCTTGGCCTTATGACCTTTCTCTTTACTGGGTCTTGCTGGTTTCTTAGGCGTGTTCTTCTCTGGATCCTGTGCATCTACATACCTTCCTACTCTGAAGCTTCATCTTCAGCCAACTTCTATTCTTTTGCCCTTCATTTCTCTTGGGTCAGGGCTCATACTATTTCAGTTGTCAGCATTATCGTCATGAGATCTCATCTCAGTCTCTGGCCAAGAACTCTCTCCTGAGCTCTGTGCCATGTCAGCAACAGCCTCAGGGATGACGTCTAGATCTATGCGAGTCCATATATCCCAAATCAAGCTTACCACTTCCCCATAAAAACATAGAACCTGCTTCTCTTCCCGTTTTCATATCAATGCCAGACTCAGACATGACAGGGACATCCTGCACCTTCCCCATCCTCTGTTCCCCGCAATTTGAGCAAAAACCAGGTCCAGCCCAATGTCTCACTCCTGTCCCACCATCCCATCAAATTTTCCCACCCTCACATCTACCAGGGCTCTACTTGACATAAACGACGCCATGTCCAGGCTCTGCTTACAAGTCCACGGGTTCCCACAGCTGTGACTTAACACAACTAACGTTTATGGAACACTTACTAGGTGTTCTATTTAATATTTGCTACCTCTTTTTATCTTCTCAGCAACTCCACGAGGGATTCCCACTTTGTAGTTGAGGAAACAAAGCCGTACAGATGTTAGAGGACATGGCTAGTGACAGAAACAGGGGGTGACTTCGTGCATACAGATGCTGAGACCATTAATGCTTCTCCTTTGCTGTGCAAAATGCTATGAGCACTTTGGCCTTCGATCTGAATTCTTGATGACATCTACTACTCCCAAGTCACCCTGCAATTCATCTGCCACCAGGCAACTATGTCAGGTGCACCCATCCACCCTCTGCTTAGCCAGCCTCCTGGCCAACCATTTTTCTCTCCTCCCTCCCTTCCTCTCTCTCTCTCTCTCTCTCTCTCTTTTTCTTTCTTCCTTCCAATTGCTGTTTGCCCCACTCTCTACTCTCCAATGTCAGGGAACTTTCTCATGTACCAGAATCTCTTTCATGTTTGGCCCATGACTTATAAGACATGCCACCCCTTGAAATGTCTTTGCCAATCCTTCCTCTGCCTAATGCACACTTGACTGTCAAACCCTGGCTCAGGGGCATCACCTCCTCCAGCCGGCCTCCACCCGCCTCCCCCAAGCTGAGCTAACAGTTCATTCTCTGGGCTCCTGTGGCCCCCCACGTAGTGCTTTGTCATTGAACTAGCACTGTTCATATTATGGTTTTGAGTCCATATGGCTGCTGGGCTCTCTACTTTGTGGGCACCTTGAGAGAAGGGCCTGTGACTGACTCAGCACCTGAGCACCTGTCACAAGGGACTGTCCGAGGGAACTCATTTCATTTTTGCCTAATGAGCCAGTGTTGACCTTTCTGACCCGTGATGTGAATGCTCCACGGCTCTGCCTGTCCAAGTAGTTTCAGACATTTGACAGCCACCTCCTTCAGGAAGCCCTCTCTGATACGTTCAGCCAGAGGAGATGCCTCCCATATCTGAATTCCTGGAAGAACCTGGTTATTTCTGGTTCTTGCTTCCTAGCTGTTGTGTTTGGGACTTGCCTGGGACAATGTAGCCCTGCAGGTGTGAGGGAGGGAAAGTCTCACCTGAGCAAGGTCAGTCTACAGCTGGAGAACAATGGGCCAATGCTGGTGTTCTTGAACAAAGGACCCAGCTGGGGAGGAAGGACAGGGAGGTGAGCAAGAGGCACTGAGGAGCCTGGACAAGGCAGGTCAGAGGAGGGAGGGACAGGCTCTCACCAGGCGAGTCAGGGCCTTCTCGGTGGAGTTGAACTTGGCAGAACCCGGGTGCCTCATATCTGGGGTGTAAGTCAGGTTGGTGATGGTGAAGTTGAGGGGGAATGGTACCAGGGCTGGGCCCACACCTGCAGCTGGCGGGGGAGAGACAGGAGCCCCATCACGGTCTAGTGCTGAGTTGTAAGTTGCAGGGAAGGGACCAGAACCATCCATCCGTCCCTAGTTTGCAGCAGGTGAGGCCTGAGAGACCCCATCTGGGACACCTTCCCTCCTGGGCCACCCAGGGGAAGAGCAGGCACCTCCACGTCAAATGCGTGGTGTCAGCATGAGAGGGAACTTCAGCCCTCTTGTCCCCAAGCATCCACAGGCTGATGTGTCACGGACATTGGGGTGGGGAGAGGAGGGCGGACCAAGACCTTCTGTTCTCAGACCGTGGGCCACAAATACTCAAGCAGCCAAGAAATCCAAATGGGGTAGCAATTTCCACCCAGGAGATAATTGTCGAGACAGAACGGAGATTCGCTATGTGTGGGATAGGGAGCCGTGCTACTGTATAGGCAGTGGTGTGAGCAAGAGCATGCCGAGCTGAACTATTCGGAGCAAAAAAGGAACCAGGCACAGCTGAGTCCCAAGAACAGTAGGTGCAAAGGCCCTGAGGTCGGTAGGATGCTCGGGCCCTGAAGGAACAGAAATGAGGCTGGTGTGAGCAGAGATTCAGGAGCAGGGGAGGCAGGGGCAGGCTGGGGCCAGGTGGACATCACGGTCCAGACCATGCAGGGTTTCATCAGCCACTGAATGGGAGCTGAAGGTTCCTGGGACTCCGAGATCTGATTCCTAACCTACCGGCAGAGCTGGGGGTGGGAGTCAGAGATGCTGGGGATCCTGAAGAGAATGTGGAGGTCAGTAGAGCTAAAACACAACATAAATAACAATTGTCAGGACCCATCTGCAGCAATGCAGGGATAGAGCCAGACAGCCGGAGACGCAGGAGCCCAGGGGCACTTGCATCTCTAGCTTGGCTCCACCTGAGAGTTTTGGTGGCCTGGGGCTGCTCTGGGGTTGAGAACCTGGGAGACAGAGCACACGTGCCCCCAGATGCAGACTTTCCGTTTAAACACGTGACAGTCCTGCGGAGACCATGATGAGTTGGTCACCGATGCCCACTTCCCCTCGGCTCTTAACCATCTCAGCACATGCCAGCGCCTCCAGCTCTCTGCCTTTGAGGAATTACCAGGTCCAGGGAGAATCCCTCTAGCAGGGATGGTTGGGAGTGATGGATAAATATCCCAGCTCCCTCCACCTCCCTGGGTGGGATGGCCCGAAGTGCACATCCTAGCACCCTCCCCAGTGCCCCTCAAGCCTGAAGAAATGTGAGACAATACATTTCTGTTGTTTAAGCCACCAGATCAGTGGTACTTTGCTGCAATATCCCTGACAAACTAGTACACCGAATGATCCACTAACTCCTTTTCTAGGTATGTACCCAAAAGAATTGGCAACAGGGACTCAAACAGATATGTGTATGCCTATGTTCACGGCAGCATGATTCACGATTGCCCAAAGGTGAGAACGTCATGCATGTCCGTTGACACTGACTGGAGACATACAGTGTAGTCCATCCACCCATGGACAATTATTCACCCATAAACAGGCACGAAGTTCTGACATACAATGCAACACGGATGAACCTTGAAGACGTCCTAAGTGAAATAAGCCAGACGCGAAAGGACAAATAAATTACATGATTCCACTTCTAGGAGATACCTTCAAGAGGCTGATTCATGGAGACAGAAGGAGATGAGAGGTTCTCAGGGGCTGGGGGAAGTGGGGAAAGGGGAGTTATTACCTGACAGGCAGCTAGATCCTTTGGGGAGTGAAAAAAGGTTTTAAAAACTGAATGCGATTAATTTCACTGGATTGTACATTTCAAACGGTTAAAATGGCAAGTTTTATATATGTGTGTATGTATGTGTTATATGTATATATACACACATGCACATACATAGACATGTATAATTTTTTTACCACAATAAAATAGTTATTCTTACTTGTTCCTGAAGTCACACTCACAGAGGCCACAGTGGACATTGCAGGTGTGGTGACAGGGACAAACGGACTTGCAGCTGGTGCACTGAAGGTGGCTGTGGTCTCAGTCACCATGGGGCCTGACCCTGTAGCAGCCACATCAGGGGTCTCAAGAGTCGTCGTTTTCAGGGTAGTGGTTGGATGTGATCCTTCTCCATGACTGGTCTCAGGTGGAGCCGGTGTTTCTGATGCTTTGGAAGTCACGGTGCCCCCTGTGACCGTGTTGGAAGATTCTGGGGGTCCCGCTGAGGTTGTGGGTGGTGAGGGCTCTGTGCTTATGATGTAAGGCTCTCCAGGGGCTGCAGGGCTGCCAGCGGGCTCAAGAACCCCGGGGGAAACGGTCAGCAGTGGGATGCCTGTCCTGGCCTCTGATGCAGGGCTGGCGGCCAATAAGCCCGTGGCCTCTGATAAACCAGGGGAAAGGGTGGAAGCAGAGACCGTTGTGCTGACGTCCACCCCAGTGTGGGTGGAGCACGAGGCTGTTTCTGCAGGGGCGCCAAATGAAACAGGGGGACTCCCATCAGCTGGGCTGCTCCAGGTCACAGGTGTGAAGGAGGTTGTTTCTGGCAGACCCAGGGAAACCTGAGTTGGAACAGCCGCACTCGTCTCCAAGCCAGGTCGGGCGGACGGTGAGGCTGTGGACTCCGGCAAGTAAGGAAACACAGTTGAAGCAAGGAAACGTGAGCTCGTCTCACTGCTGGGGTGGGTGACCGGTGAGGCTGTGGTCGCCGGTTCATGAGGAGAAACCGTCAGAGCTGGAGCGGCCCTGCTGACGTTGGTCTCCACACCAGAGGCCCGTGAGGCCACATCTGGTACAGCGGGCGAGACGGTTGAAGTCGGAACAGCTGAACTGGCTTCTGCCCCAAGGCGGGTGGCTGGTGTGTGTGTGGCGTCTGACACGGTACGGGAAACCCTGCGGGTTGTCTGGGGAGCAGTCGGGCTGGTCTCTGTAGCAGGGATGACCCAGGAAGCCATTGTGTCTGGCTCCCCAGGGGAAGCAGTCACAACCGGAGCAGCTGGGCTGCCTTCTGTCCCGGGATGGGTGACGCTTGTGGCTGGGGTCTCTGCTTCACGTGGGGACTCAGGCAGAGTTGGAGAAGTTGGGCCCGTCTCTGCTCCAAAACTAGTGACCAGTGAGGCTGTCGTATCTGATTCACCGGGGGAGACGTGGGTAGTCGGACGGGCTGAACTGGCTTCTGCCCCCGGTCTGGTGGCCATCGAGGATGTGGTGTCTGAATTACTATGGGAAACATTCAGAGTTGTTGCGATAACAGGCGTGTTAGTCTCTGTGGAGCCGGGAACCCGGGAGGCTGTTGTCTTTGGTTCAGGTGGGGAATCAGTCACAGAGGGAATGATTATACTGATCGCTGCCCCAGCACTGGTGACCGGTAAGATCTCCACCGCTGATGCCCCGGGGGAGCCAGTCAGAGCTGGAATGGCTGAACTGGTCTGTGTCCCAGGCTGGGTGACCGATGAGGCTGTTGTAACGGGCTCACTGGGGGAAACAGTCAGAGTGTGACCGGCTGGGCTGGTCTCTGCTCCAGAGCTAGTATTCAGGGAGGTCACCAGCCCCGGCTCACTAGGAGATACCGCGGGAGCTGGAACGGATGACCTGGTCTGCATCCCAGGATGAGTGATCTGGGGGGCTGTGGTCTCTGGATGACCAGGAGAAAAAGTCAGAGTTGGGATAGCCGTATTGATGTCTGCCTCAGCACTAGTGACCTGTGAGGTCACTACATCTGGTTCATCAGGAGAAACAGCTGAAGTTGGAACAGCTGAACTGGCTTCTGCCCCAAGGCTGGTGGCCAATGAGGGTGTGCTTACTGATTCACTAGGGGAAAAAATGGGGGCTGTCCTGGGAACGGTCGGGCTGGTCTCTGCAGGATGGGTGGCCGAGGAGGCTGTTGTATATGGCTCCCCAGGGGAAGCAGTCACGGTTGGAAGAGCTGAACTGGCTTCTATCCCAGAGTGGGCGACCCACGTGGCTGTGGGCTCCAGTTGACCTGGGGAAACAGTCGGAGTTGGAAAAGTGGTGGTGATGTCTGCCCCAGAACGAGTGGCCTGTGACATTACAAGCCCTGGTACACCAGAGGAGATGGGTGTAGTTGGAATGGCAGAACTGGCTTCTGCTCCAGGACTTGTGGCTGTTGAGGCTGTGGTGTCTGACTCACTAGGGAAGAAATTGGAGGCTGTCCCAGGAACAGTCGGGCTGGTCTCTGCAGGATGGGTGGCCAAGGAGACTGTAGTACCTGCCTCCCCAGGGGAAGCAGTCCCAGTTGGAATAGCAGAAGTGGCTTCTGTCTCTGAATGGAAGCCCCTGGAGGCTGTGGTCTCTGCTTCATGTGGGGAATGAGCCTGATTTGGAAAAGTTGTACTGGTCTCTGCCCCAGACCTAGGAACCAGTGAGGTCGCCGCCCTTGGTACACCAGGTGAGACAGTCAGAACTGGGGTGGTTGAACCGGTCTGTGCCCCAGGCTGGGTGACCACTGAGGCCATTGTATCAGGCACATCAGGGGAAACAGTCAGAGATGGAATGACCATACTGCCGTTTGTCCCAGAATGAGTGGCCTGTGAGGTCACCATATCTGGTACACCAGGGGAGACGGTTGTTGTTGGACTGGCTGAACTGGCTTCCGCCCCAGGACTGGTGGCCGTGGAGGGTGCAGTGTCTGATTCACTGTGGGAAAAATTCAAAGTTGTTCTGGACACAGGTGTGTTCCTGTCTGAAGAATGGCCCCAAGAGGCTGTTGTATCTGGCTCCCCAGGGGAAACAGTCACAATTGGAGCAGCTGAACTGGCTTCCCTCCCGGGATGGGTGACGCTTGTGGCTGCGGTCTCAGGTTCATGTGGGGACTCAGTCAGAGTTGAAACAACCGTACTCATTTCTGCCTCAGGGCTAGTGACCAGTGAGGTCGCCATTGCCAGGGCCCCAGGGGAGACAGCCGTTGTTCGAACAGCTGAACTGACTTCTGCCCCAGGACTGGTAGCTGTTGGGGATGTGGTGTGTGATTCACTGCGGGAAACAGTCAGTGTTGCCATGGAGACGGTGGGGCTGGTCTCTGCAGGATGGGTAGCCCATGAGGTTGTGGTCTCCAGCTCACCAAAGGTAACGGTCGGCGTGGCAACAGCTGACCTGGTTTCTGCCCCAGAACTAGGGACCGGGGAGGGGATGGTCTCTGATCCTCTCTTGAAAACAGACGAGGCTGTCCAGGGAACCGCTGTGCTGGCCTCTGCTCCAGGTCTGGGCGCCAACGAGGCTGTCCTCTCCGGAATGTCTGTGGGAACATCTGGGGTCGTGGTGGTGGCCCCTGCCGTGCCCGTGCTGACCACCTCACCCGATGTCCTGAGGAGGGCTGGCATTCCCAAAGTGGGAGAAGACACATGGGAGGCCGGAGTCACCGTAGAGGGGGTCTCCAGGGCTGTGGCTGTGGCCTCTGCTCTCTCTGTCGCCTCTGTAGGTAGTCCTGGGAACAGGAGGGTGGACACACAATTTGCACAAAGTGATTACCACTTACTGGACTGGCAATAGCTAATTTTTTCTCCCCGAGAGGGAAGGGAGAGAAATGTCTGGGGAGAAGGGCTTGGGGTTGGCATCCCGCACCTTCCGTGTCTCATCTCTGGCGGTTAACTCCTCCATGAGTCCTGGTCCCCAGCATCCTGTGTACTCTGCACCTCTACACCTGTGTGCAAGCTGTTTTCTTCGCCCATCATGCCCACTTTGCACCAGATCCCTCACCTTCTGCCCTTCTTCAAATGCCAGCTCACATCCGCCTTTACAAACCACGTCAGAACCCTCTCTGCCTTCTCAGTATTTCCTCTCTGCTGTCTGAATCTCCCGCCCTGGACCTCTCTGCCCAGTCTGCTTGGTGGGGGTCATTAACGTCTGACTGCTTGGCATACCATACGTGCTCAAGAAATGCTCACTGAGTGACTGAGTGAGTGAGTGAGTGAGTGAGTGACTGACTGACTGACTGACTGACTGACCTACACATGCGTGGATAGACGCAGTGGCAGTTTCCCCTGACTTGGGAGATCATGTAAATTCATTCCAGAGCCTGGGCTCTGGAACAAGGGCATCCTGCCCTACGATTCTCGCTCCTCCACTAAGTAAACATGTCACTAAATCGCGCGAGGCCCCCATTTTCCTCATCTCCAAAGCAGATAAAGCACAGAGGGTGACACCGCAGAAGGTTGACAAAAATGCATCGAGTGCCGCGAGGGCCTCCTGCATTCTCATGGCTCTTGTCGTCGGTCGCAAAGCCTGAGCACACTTTCTCTGCTCCTGCCACGACAATGAAGGCACATCGTATCGTTCTTGCCGGTTTACAGAGGGGAAAGACAGAAACTCACAGGTGGACTTTGCCAAGGTCACACAGCTACTGACTGATAATGTGACGACTTGAACACACTTCCGCCTGAATCCTAAAGCTATGCTCCCAACCTCAGCAGTATATTCATTTCCTAACTGAATTCTGGGATTTTGTGTGTGTGTGTGTGTGTGTGTGTGTGTGTGTGTGTTAGTGGTGGGGGTGTCCAGGCTGGAGAGAGGAGGAGGTCATGGAAAAATGTCCACCAGGCAGGGGATAACGTGCGGGGGTTAACATGAATCCTCTAGCTCAGTGGTTCTCAACCTGGGGCAGTCTTGCTGGCAGGGGACACTAGGCAACGTCAGGAGACAGTTTTGGTTGTGACGACTGTGTGTCTGTGGGGGCTGCTGCTGGCATCTAGTGGGTGGGCTCCCAGGAGGATGCCGGACATCCTGTAATGGCAGGACAGCCCTCCCCACACATGACTATCTGCCCAGCGAGCCGAGGTGGAAACACTGCTCGATCCTGAAAGGAGTAGGGGTCCTGCTGGCCGTCCGTCATCAACGTTGCTGCCTGAATACCGGCTATAGCTGCAGCCCAGCGAGCCGGTGCCTGGTGACCCAGTATAGCCGCCGCCAATGCCCCACTCATATCCCATCTGGGGGCCCCTTGGGGTGCTTAGCCAGCCCTGTGGCTTCACACATAAGGGCTTTCACTTACTTGGTGCTGCGGACGGGCTGAACGTGCCGGAGGTTAGCGCCTCCAGGATCAAGCAGCCCGCAGCCAATGATGGAAGGGAGTCCAATGATCCGTGTCCCCAGCACCCTGCTCCTTGGACAGGACACTGCTGAGGTGTCCTGTGCCATCTCCCAGAGCTCCCCAGGGGGAGTGACGGTCCGTTGCCCGTCACTCATGAATCTGCTCATGAATGTACCTTCCACTGACTTCCCTTCCTTCTCTCTCACTGGGACCATCCCTCTCCCAAGAGAAACTACATGCCCACATCCTTAATGCAAATCTGCTTCTTGGGGGACCCAACCAAAGACACCTAGGTCACAAGATAAGAGCAATAACTCAACTAGGGGGTGGCTCTTTCCAATGCCTGGATCTTGCAGAAATCCTCCAAACTGTACTGGTAAAATAGTCTGGTCTCTCAAAACCTTGGGAATAATTATTGGGTGTAACATACGCCTTTCGGGTACCCAGGGAGGAGGAACCCTTGCTGTAGACACCTGCACCCCTCGCACTCTCACGTGGAACAATGATACTAAGGAATGCTAGTTACTAATACATTAGTATAATTATACATGGATGAAAAGATTATGTAGCCAAGTAACTGTGTAAAGCCCTGGGTTGAATAAGGCTGCACATACTTGTTTCAGTGGGATTTCTCAGAGTCTTCAATGTGCTTACGTGTGTTTCGACTCTTTAGGAAGGAGCAGCATGGTTGCCAAACCCTTTTGACCACAAGCTTCTTTGTCCATTTGTTAAAGGATATCTAAGCACTCCCAAGCCTTAGAAGGTCTTTGGACTGTTGTTTTCTGCCCACATCTCCAGAATCACCCCTGCCATCCCATCCCTGCATTTCATACTTTAGCAAAGGGGATTATTTGTACCTCCCAGATAGTCCCAGCTTTACCCCTTTTTACGCCCTTGTATGCAGCTCTGCTCTCTATCCAGAATATCTTCATTAACTCCTTTTGGCTTTCTGGTAAACTCTTATTCATCCCCTAAAACCCAATTCAAATATTACCCCCTCCGTGAAGCCCTCTCTCTAGTGTTCAAATATGTATTCAGGGCATACTTTTAAAGTCACAGCATAATGTTTTGTTCCTTTGCTGTCTCCCCTACTGGACTAAGAGCTCCATGGTGCTATGCCAGAGTATTTTCATCTCTGCATCCTCAGCTCATAATATAGCCTCTGACACACAGAAAGCTGTTGATGAGTGTTTTCAGAATTAAGTTAAACTGGGTCAAATTTGTGAAGCTGACATACCCAACTTTGAAAGAAACTCACTCAGCATGTTAGGAGGGAAGGAAAAGGGGTAACATCCACCTGGTAACCATTTCACAGATCCAACTAAGACAGGGAAGCCCCTGGCAACCGAACACAGTTCCTTGTCTAAAGAGACCAACATTTCATCTCTCCAGAACAGGAAATAAGGCCACAAGTGGGATCACTGGGAAGTAAGCCAAGTACCTCTCAGACTAGCAGATGACGTGGATGGCAGAGGGACATGGATTGGTCCTGCAGTGCCGCCATGAACTGCTTCCCTGGGTATCTTTGTGATGTGCTCCACGATGCCATCTGTCCCTGCAGGGGAGGATGGGGAAGAAACCTGGGTAACTCATCTCATCCAGAAGGAAAGCATGCCCGAATGGATCCACTTGACTGGCCACACAACCCAAGGTGTGCAGTCTTCTCAAGTCTATCCAAATGAACTTGAGTCAAGGCTATGTGCCGTGAGTGGCCACCCCTGTCCATGAATCCATTCATCCACCCACTGACTTGTCTGTCTTTCCTCCCATCCATCCTTCCTTCTTCCATTTCTCCATCTCTCCATGCCTCCTTTCAGCCTCCCATCCATCCAATCAGTTCTACCTTCCCATCATCCCACTCATCACTGGCTTATGAACACCCATGACTCAACCACTGAGCCACATGCTGACATGGGTCAGCAGCTATCACTGTGTCTGACTTCACTGTAAGTTGCTTAAACTAGTTTGAGAGCTAACTGAGTCGTCTTCCCACAGATACGGTCTAGTGAGGCAGGTGCTGGAGCGATTGGCAGGCTTCTCCAGGCATGGGTCCCAAACAATCGTTGCGGCCAAATTCAACATTTCACAGAAACAGAATACCTGAGAGAGTCCCTTCCTCACCTACTGACCTCTCGGAGGTGGTGTTTCTCCTCCTAAGCCCTGGGCCCCCCAATTTTAATTTGTTCACCTTTTAGTTCTACCTTTTCCCTGTTTTTGACTGTGTTTTCAGTATGGCAACATCGTCAACTGAAGGGGGAATCCCTCCCGTATCTATATATTATTTTAGCTGTTTTCATTCTCTGCAGATTGCTCACGCTCCCTTGTCAGAATCCCCAGGACCCACATGCTGTCAGAGAACTCACCTCCTTCCGGTCTGGCTACTCTGTAGCTTTCTGCAGGACTGAAATTTCCTCCTTCCTAGAACGGTCCCCTCTTCTAGCTTCTGGGAGGCTAGAATCTCTTGCCTTTTCGCCCACCTCTCTGCCCAAGCCTGCTTAGCCTCATTATGGTTCAGAGGTGGATTCCTGGGGCCACATAATCTGATTTCTTATCACCCACTAGCTTCATGATCTTAAGCAAATTACTTGACTTCTCCATGCCCTCGGTCTACTCATCTGTAAAATGGGCTTATAATAATGTCGTCTTTAGGTTGGTTCTAATGAGGATTAAGTAACTTAATACGATAGCGCCTGACACGGAATAAGGGCTATTTAAACCTCTGCTGTTATTAGCCTTATCATCAGCGCGGGCATTAGTAGTATGTTAGGACATCTATCCCGGCACCATTAGTTATCCTACACTTGCATGTTTATCTTAGTTTCCCCAGTGCCCAGCCCGGTGACTGGAGTTGGAGATACACCAACAAAGACTGGCTAAAAGAATTTCTGGTGTGGAAATAAACTCCCCATCAACTCCTTTACAGCTCCCGGAGAGGAGCCGTGTCCTACGAGCCCCAAATAATGGGAATAAGGTAGGAGCTGTGAGTCCTTACTTGTCAGTGGTGTTGAGTGTGGAGGAGGTCGGGAAGCACTTGTCACTGCACCCAGGTCAATACTCTCGGTCACTGTGGAGTCCCTAATGGGTGAAGAGGATGTCCTGCCCCACTGGGTCCAGGTCTCCAAAGTACTGAGCATCACGGCGGGTCCTCTGGCAGTTGTGCTGTCTGCCCCAAGGCTGGCGTCCACTGCCCGTGGGGCGGCCGGTGAGGAGGTGATCCCTGGGGGGGCAGCAGAGGTTGCAGAAGGGGGCGGTGTCGGCGCTGACGAAGGGAGGCTTTCTGCAACGGTGGGCGCCATAGCACTCCCGGGGCCTGCCTCCATCCTAGGGAAGGGCCTGGCTGAGGAGGCAGGTGAGCGGGCACGTGCAACCCCGGACGTGGGGAGGGAAGCTGTGGCTTCTGGGGTCAGCGTGTCAGCCAACTTGGCCTCAGCTGTGCTTGGGTGGTGAGCACTTTCTGATGCGGACCCAGAAAGCTTGGATTCTGGGAAGGCAGTGACCCCAGCAGATCCTGCCGCGGACAGAGACGTGTAAGAGCGGGTGATAGTTTCCACTGGAATTTCTGCTGGAAATTCAGTGTGCGAAGGCGGGAGGTGGCCTGGGACTGATGTTCTCGTGGAAGGGGGGGCCTCAGTCTCGGGACTCTTCAGAAGATGAGCAGACAGAGGAGGTGAAGGCCTGTCTGTGGGCGTGGCTGGGCTGGAGTCCGGGACTATGCTGGTCCACCTCCATCCAGGGCTCAGGTGGGCATGTGGCTCTGTCTCAGACGTGGTGGTCTGCAGGGAGGCAGGCATTGATGTGGGAAGAGTGGTCTCTTCTGTGGCAGAGGCTGTACCCCTTGTGTATGTGGCTGTGGCGGGCTCGGAATGGATCAGGACAGAGGAACGTGGTTCACCTCCAGAATGGCTGCTGGTCCCCAGAGTGGTTGCTGCTGGGTTGGCAGAAGAATGAGTATTCTCTGTAACTGTGGGGGCGTCAAAGGTGGCTGGTGTTTCATATGCGGTGCTGCTCACGTTTGGAGCTGAACTGGTTCCAGGTGTCGAGCCTGTGCCTAACCTGTGTGCGGTGTTCACCAGGTCAGAGGTGACAGGTGAGGTCACGGGAGCAGGAGAGGAGGGGCCGCGCCTGGGCCACGTGGAGGAAGCAGGAGCAGGTGAGCCAGGGAAAGGCGCCGGGGAGGGTGGGGAGCCGGTCACTTCCACAGAGAGAGGACTCGTCCGTGCCCCAGCCTCCAGGCCTCTGCCTGTGACTGCGGCCGTCTCTGAGTGTGCTGACCTCTGAGTCCCAGCCGAGCGAGTCCCTGCCTGGGAGGCTCTGGCTGGTGTGTCCAGGGGCAGTGCCCCCCGTGCTGAAGTCCCAGAAGGACTTGTCTGGGTGCTGAAGGTCATGGGCGTAGTTATTGTCAAGGGAGAAAAGATACTGGTTTCTGAGGAAATTCCAGGGGACCTTGTTGACTGACCAGACGTGCGTGTGAATGTTCTGTCGGAGAAAGAAACCTCCCTCCTGGGGACGTCAGTAGCGGCACGCAGGGACACAGTGGAGGGGACAGCGCTTATCTCCACACTTGGGCTGTTCTGAGAGGTGCTGGTCACCCTCAGTCCAGGGGTCAGGGAGGATGCCCGCGCTGTCTCGGTCTTTGTGGTCTCAGAGGAGCCTGGCACCGATGCGGCTGCAGCCGCCTCTCCTGTGTCGTAGGTGCTGACCCCTGGAGGCGTGCCAGATGACTCAGAGGTATGTGGGACAGAGGAACGTGACTCAGCGTTCCCCCTGGGGCTCGTGGCTGGGTCAGTGGAAGCATGGATTCGGTCTGGATCTGTGGTGTCTGCAGAAGGACTCTCCTCTGAGGGGCTGCTCAACTGTGGAGGTAAACCAGTTCTGGGTTCTGGGCTTGCCCCCAACATATCCATGGTTTTCTCCAGGCCAGGCATGAGAGGTGAGGTCCCAGGAGGAGGAGAGGAGAGTAACGTGAAGGGAGCAGGGAAAGGTGAGGTCCCGGCAGGGAAAGGCGCCGGGGAAGACGGGGAGCTGGTTACTTCCACGGAGGGAAGGCTCCTCTGTGAAACATCCTCAGGGCCTCTGTTCCAGAGAGTGGTCATCTCCACACGTGGAAATCCCTGACTCACAGCTGAGGGGGTCCCTGCCCCGAATGGGGCGGTTGAGGTGTCCAAGGAGACAGTTCCCAGCAGTGTATCTGTACGGGGATCCGTTTGAGTGGTGCCAGTTATTTCTGCCGATTCTGTCATGACAGAGGAAGTCAAAAGCCCGGTGACGGTCTCTGCGGAGATGCGTGGTGACTTTGCAGACTGGGCAGAGCCTAGGGTGAGTATCCCACGAGAGGAGGTGACTTCTGTGCTGGAGACCTGAGTAGTGGCACCGGAGCTCACCCCAGGAAGGACAGAGGTTAGCTCTGTGGATGAGCTGGTCTCCCTAGAGAGGCCAGTGGTTCTCATTCCAGGGGTCCAGGAGGGACTTGTCTCAGGCTCAGAGAAGCTGGACATGGGTGTGGGGACAGTGGCCTCCGCCCTGGTAGAGGTGGCAACCACTGGAGATGTGGCTTTGGCTGGCTCTGAGTCAGTTGGGACAGAGGAATGTGGTTCCCGCCTAGGACCGGCGGTCCCCACATGGGTCACTGCTGTGTGTGTAGAAGGATGAAGTTGCTCTGTATAGGTAGTGGCTTCTGAAGTGGCCAGTATGTCTGCCAAGGTGTGGCTCAAACGCTGAGGAGCACCGGCTCCAGTTTCCAAGCTTGGGGTGGTGGGGAGCCCTGAACTCATCGATAGAGAGGAGGTGCTATGCCCTTGGAATGTGGGTGGGACAGGGGACCGTGAGGCTGTGGCAGGGCCGGCCTCTTCCACAGAGGGAGGGCTCACCCGCGTCACAGCCTCGGTAGCTCTGCTCAGGGGACTGGTCATCTCTGATTGTGCAAATTCCTGAGTCACTCCAGAGTGGGTCCCCGCCCAGGGGGCTGTGGCTGATCTGTCCGAGGGAAGTGCACCCAGGGTCGGAGTGCCAGGAGGACCGGTCTGCAAGGCAATGGGCGTTCGTTCAGATCCTATCATGGCGGGGGGTGCAGAAAGCCTGCTGATGTCTGAGGACCTTGTGGACTGAGCAAGGCCTGGGCTGGATATTCTGCCAGAAGTGGTGACTTGTGTCCCAGACCCCTCAGTGACAGCAGTAGAACTAGGGGAAAGGACAGTGCCTGTCTCTGTGCTTGAGCTGGTGTCCACGTAAGTACTGGATAGTTCCATGGCCGTGAGGGAATCAAGCTCTGGTCCAGCCCTTGTGGACTCTGACCAGGTGGCCACTGATGTAAAAACAATGCTTTGCACCACAGTGGCGGCAGTGCCCGTCGGATATGTGGCCCCGGGTGACTCTGAGTGGGCTGTGACAGTGGGGCGAGAATCCCCTTCAGAACCTGGGGCCCACATTGCTGTCCCCACTGTGGTTCCGGAAGGGTGAACTGCCTCTTTGTCTGTGGTGGGCTCCGAAGTCTCTACTCCCTCGTAACGGCTGTTTTTCCAACTTGGAGATGAAGATGTCCCAGGTTCCGAGCTTATGCCCACCAGATCTGTGGTCCTTAGTAAGCCCGAGGGGTCGCTTACCTTGCTGGTGGTCCCTCCCGATACAGAAGAGACAGCCCGTATCTCAGTGCTCAGAGATGTGCTTGAGGCCGACTCTTCTCCCCCAGTCCAGGGATCAGCTGCAGCCCTGGCCTCTGTTGTACAAGTCTCGGGCCCGTGGCCCTGGGGAGCTAGATCTGGAGGTCTTGCTGCATACGGGGGCCTATCCCGAGTTGGTGCTTCTGGTCTGGACACATGCCCTGGGTCTGTAGAAGCCACAGTGGGAAGATGGGAAGAACTCTGCTCTGCTTCTTTGCTGGTAAGAGCCGGCCTCTCTGACCAAGCAACTGTGGAGCTACTTGTCATTGTAGCAGGTGTGACCCCACTTGTAAAGCCCCCTACAGAGAGGGACAGCGGGGAGGTCGTTGGGCTGACCAGGGTCTCCAAAGGGACTTCTTGAGGA
Organism: Manis javanica; assembly: GCF_040802235.1. NCBI lineage: Eukaryota > Metazoa > Chordata > Mammalia > Pholidota > Manidae > Manis > Manis javanica. The sequence goes on along the minus strand of NC_133168.1, from coordinate 95,075,301 downwards.
GCTGAGGAAGTGGTTGTGGCTGATGATACAGGTCTCCCGGTGGCCCAGGCAAGAGTGGACAGAGGTTCAGACAGAGGAGTGGACAGGAAGCTATTTGGGCTTGACTTCATATTTGAATGGTCACTAGAAGCCATTGAAACAGGCAAGGCTTCTGTTTCTCCTCTACTGGGAGGCCAACTAGTGCTTAAAATGTCAGGAATGGAGGTGCTCAACCTCTTGACCCCAGAAGTTGAGATGGGCATAGCTAGGATTGTGTCTGAAGGACTCAATGGTCTCAGAGTTGTGCTGGCCTCTGTCTTTTCAGCAAAAGCGTGGGAGGATGGAAGGGCTACATGGGTTCCACTGACAGTCCCAAGGCCATGCCGAGGAAGCACAGAGCTTGATGCTGAGAATGATGTACCCACTGCTGCATTGGGAGAACCTGAGAGTTCCAAGGTTGAAGCTGTGTCTATGACAGTCCAGGGGCCCAATGAGGGGGCAGTCATGGAGGACCAGGTGGGCTGGGGCACTAGGGCAGACGTCCGGGTCAGCATGGCCAGGCTGCTGTCCGTGGTACTCACATGCCCCTCTGGGCTGGGCGCTGCAGTCCGGACTGGCTTGGTTCCCATGGTGGTGAGGGTGGTGGTGACACGTGGCGCGGGGTCTGTGTTGCCATGCATGGTGCTTGCTCCTGCAGGAGATGAGGTCCGTGATGGTTGCCCAGGAGTGGAGGCAACACGTGCGGTCTCCACACGTGCGATGGCCACCAGGGTCTCAGACCCCATGGAAGGCAAGGTGGACAGTGCTGAAGAGTTCATTCGTCCTCCTAAGGCCTCGGTGAGCCTGGTGTTGGCTTGGCCCCCAGAGGGCAGTGATGCTAATGGGGTCTCTTCTGCAGAAGTGAGGTGCAATGTGTCGGTGGTCTCAGGGGATGTGCCGGGAGTCAGGCCATGCCCAGCTGTCTGCCCTGACCACGGGCTTGCAGATGAATGAGCCTCAGCCACAGATATGCTTTCCTGTTGTCCAGCTGTCGTTGTCTTTTTACTCAAGACAGTGGAACGAATGACGGTGGTGGCCCGTGTCTTGGCTGTAAATTGAGATCCACCTGCCACTGTGCTCATGGTTACCTTCCCGGTTGTTACAGAGTCTAGGGTGGTCTCAGAGCCTTCAAGGCCAGTGCTTGGAAAGACATGCATGTCCATTATGACCCGTCCAGTGAAGCCAAGCCACATGGAAGAATGCCTTCCAGCTGTCTTTGGAATCAGAGGTGGGCTGGGTCGCTCACCCGTCCCTATGGTGCCTTTAGGAGTTGACTCTAGGGAGACAGATGACACTGTCCCCAATGACTTTCTGGTACCTCCTGGGATCCCAGAAGAGGGGCTGGTCCACACCTCAGACGGGGAGAGTGAGACCCTTTCTGTAGCTGCCGTCCCTTCTGTTGGTGACGTGGCTGGTGCCGTGACTCGTGAGGCCAGGTGAGGGGGGCGGATGCCGCCACTCGCTATGGCCATGGCCGGAACGGTGGCTGGTTCCATTGTTGTCTCTGCGGGGACAGTCACTGTTGGAGTCTCCCAGGGATCTCCCACAGTGTCCCCCGTCTCTGGGATGGGCTTCTCGGAGCTTATGATTTTGAGAGCTGTAGCCATTTCTGGGCTTCCCGTGGGTGCACCTGGGATTAGAAAGTGAGCTGGCAGGAGATACACAAATGGCACAGGAGGGGAATCCTTCTGGTTGACAGTATCATTTATTCCCCCTGGAACTACAATTCAAACTATTTCCTCTTCCCCAGAAAATGTCAACCTTTCCATGCTACACTCCAAGCCCCTGGATACCAGGAACGCACTATCTTGGAGGATATGGTGGGGTGAGAGCTCTGACCCCTCTTTGCTCAGGAGAAATGGTCACCTGGAGCTCAGTGCCTCGTGCTCCCTGAAGGTTCCTGGTACCAGGGGCGATGTGACGAGCCCAGGCCCTACCCGTGCGGGAAGCCTTCCCTATCCAGTTTTCACTTTTCTCCCTGGAGGCTGCCCTTCTAACCAGTTGCAGCTGACAGCTTCTAACCTTCTCCAGATCCCCAAATCTAAGTCCCCTGCAGAGCCACTTAAGGATTTATAGTTGAGAAGGAAGAGGACGGAGGTGGGGTTATGAAATCATTCTTTTTCTCTCGCCTCATCATCTTTCAAATCCATCTCCCTCTCTGAACCCCTGCCTTGTCCTTGAGGGAAAGAACATCTAACTGCCACAGGATGAGGACAGCTCAGTCCTCCAAGGGTAGCCCTCCTGGGGGCCATTTTTTCATAGTCTCCCAACCAACTTGGCACAGCCAGACCATGATGGCTTCTTCTCCTGTAGCAGAAGAAACCTATGTCATCTCAAGTCTGTCTGGGGCCTCCCTGTCAACACATAATTTCAGTGATGGCTCTAATCAAGAAAGATCCTTCACCCGGGGACAAAAGGTGTAGAAAGGACTGACCCTTGGCATTGTCTCCTGCAGCACTGATTAGCTACTAATCATATACAAATGACTAAGTCGAAGCAACATGCATTTGTGAATACCATCTCCAGGAGAAAATGACTGACATCCTCAAAGAATGGCAAGAATTCAGAGGAAATCTGTTTCAATGCTAGTCATTTGTGCCTCCTGAAGCCAAGCAACTTTTGACTGCAGCGAAGAGGAGAAAGGACCCAAATGGGACAGTCTTCCAAGCAGATAACGTTCATACTTACCCACACCAATCACAGTCACAGGAGATGTGGAGGAATGGGTTGGCCAGCCGGCCCTTCCACGTTCCCCTTGACTTGGCTGCCAATATGTGGCTGCCACGGACTTATCAGGCCCTGAAGTAGAAGGGGGTGAAGATGTCCCTTTGTGTTCCCTAGGAATATGGATCCGGGAGGGACATTCTCACTAGACCCTGGCTTAGCATGTCCTCATTTCTCTGAGATGCTATTTAAAGAATACAGTCAATGGTTCTGTCACACAAGCTGGGGCGCGCATTGAATAATGTAGATGACTGGCATATCGCTGTGCTTGATACTTGAAACCAATACAATTTTAGGTATCAGTGATACTTCCATTGAAAGAAATACGTCAAAAGAAAACCCTCAAGATGGCCAAGGGGATGGAAGGCTGTTTCTTAATTGTGGGGACTGGCTGATTTGGTTGGTCTCAAGCGTAAGAATTCTGGGGACACTCTTTACTACCAGTAAGGTCTTCATTCCTCTTCTATGCCTTTGCTCATTCTGAAACATTCACATGTAAAAGGGGACGAATATCACACAACTGTTGCAGTTATTGACAAATCCGGCTCCTAGGAAAAAACCTACGTGGGATGTTTCAGACCCAGCTGGAGGAGATGGCCTCACGGATATTAACTCCAAAGAGGAAATCTGCCCTCTGACACAGGCACATGGTGCCCAGCCAGTGGACTGCAGCCACTCAAGGGAGTGCAGTCAAGCACTGGGGCCTCTGCTGCGCAGCCATGCTCTTATGCATATTTGCACCCCCTCCCTAGAGGACTTCATTCCCGGGTCTCCATAGGTGCAGCCTGTTACAGGCACGTCTGCTGAGCTCTCCTTATCAGGGGAGGGGAGGGAAGCTTCAGGACGCTCTCCCCACGCCAACTGGGTATGTGTCCACTCTTGGCCCTCCCCTCCTCCTTCCCCTGGCTCCTGAGTCCATGAAATATCAGGAGCTTTTTGTTCAAGGCCCCCTCCGCAGTCGGAGGATCCCCACATCCATGCTGACGTACCTGCTCCTGGACCTGCACGCCGTCCCCTGGGGGAAACTGGAACTGAAGGAGGCCAGTGCTTTCTACAATTCTACCTCCTGCCTGGACTACCACAGTAAGCGACCAGGGGCTTGACTGTCACTTTCATTTGGGGCTTGTTGCTTTAATCGGCTATTCTAACACCTGACAGCCCAGCCCACTCCCTCCAGCTCCCTCGAACCCTGGATGGTCAATAAAATAGTTAAAGCAGGTAACCAACAAAGTTAGCCATCAGCAATCACCATTTCTCCCAACAAGCCCTGTTCTACCGCTGCTCCTGAAATACGTACTTCGTCTCTGGGAGGGGGAGAGCTGAATCTGGGCCCCCAGCCAATTGGAAGTGCCACCAGATTTGCTGAGAAAATAGAAGGATGCTAACGGAAGGACAGAACCAGAGAGATAGCAGACCTCTCTCTGCCATTCAGGTGGACTACCAAAGCCCAAAAACTCCATGGAAAGAATTTAAGAACAATGCGTTCTTACTTGTAAAGGGGGTAGAGTTGTCAGGCACTGGAGCAGGCCGGGGCTCTTCACCAGGGGCGCTCTCCATGGTGACTGTTGTCTTAGCCGTGCCAGATATAGGGGTCTCTGGTGGGTCATTCTCGACCGCAGATGTGGTGATGTCCACAGAGGCCACCTCTGGGGTCCTGTCCTCTCCTGTAGCAGTGCTCAGGGACCAGAAGGAACCTTCTGGAGAGGCAGTGCCTGGGAAAGCTGTGGTTTTCTGGGATTGTGTGCTGGTGGCTGATGCGGATGGTGACCATCCCGAGGCAGGCACCGATGAAGCAAGGACTCTTAAGTCCTTTGCTTTGGAGGAACTGGAAGTAGGCAAGATTAGGCTGGACAGTGTCACAGGGCCAGACAGGAATCTGATTTCTTCTTCAGAGGAAGTACTTTCCCATGGAGTCTCTGGACCTCTGTTCACAAGAGTGGGCATCTCCGAGAGGGGAAAGCTCTGAGTCCTGGTCAGGGGTGGCCCTTCCCAGGCATCTGTGATTACTTTGTCCAGAGCTGGGGAACCCCCAGATGTGGCTCTAGAGGGACCTTCTGCTGGGGTAAAGGTAATGCGTGAAGATTCTGTTACGGGAGAGAACAAACGGTCAGTACTGGTTCTTGTGAAGATCATGGATGTCCCCAAGGACAGAGTAGGTCCTGGGCTGGATATTCTGTTAGAAGTGAATGCAGTCCTGTCCACCTCAGTAGGAGCAGCTCCGGATACTCGAGAGAGGACCGTGTTTCTGTCTGTGGGTGACCTGGTATCCTGGAGATGACTGGCGTCCCTCAGTCCAGCAGTGTGAGTGGGACCAGGCTCTTCCTCAGCCTGATAAGTGGACAGTGATGGAGACAGGTTGGTGGTCTCCACAGCAGAGGCAGTAACCTTCGAAGAAGTGGCCTTGGGTGACTCTGAGTGTGTGGGGGCAGAGAAACGTGGCTCAGAGCCAGTACCAAAAGCCCAGTGAGTGGTCACTGCCGCATCTGTCCAAGGATTTGTTTCTATGTCTGCGGTGGTCTTGGAAGTGGCCAGGATATCATGCGTGCTACTGACCAGAACCGGAAATGTACTGGTCCCAGATTCCATGCTTGTGCCTGTAGGATCTGTGGTCTTCGGCAGGCCAGAAAAGTGGGGTGACTCATGGATGGTCCCCAGGGACTTGGAGGAGGCTGATGGCATCTCTGTGCTCAATGCTGGGACCAAGCTTGCCTGCACTTCGCTTCTAGAGATGGATGCGTCTGTCATCTCTGATACAGGAGCCCTTCGGCTCTGTCCCTGGGCACCTGCATGGAAGGTTCGAGTCCCGACTGTGGATATAGTCTCTCCAGGGAGAGGAGCTGTGGCTGCTGACGCCTGCTCAGAAGTTGTAAAAGTCACGGTGGTAGGCAGAACAGGCCTCTCCTCTGGCTCTCTGCTGGGAAGTGCAGCTTTCCCTGTGGCAGACACTTCAGTGCTGACCGTCAGAGGCAGTGGGACCCCACCTGCCATCGCCCCCGCCGGGGAGGGCAGCCAGGGCAGCCGTGGGATGGGTGAGCTATCACTTGGCCCGGCGCTGACTTCTTGAGCTCCTGTGGCTCCAACAGGAATCGAACCTGTGGCAGATGCCGAAGACAGAGGTTTCCCGGCGGCCAAGACCAAGATGAAAGCATCAGGTGTAAAAGCGGGAGGGGTGCTATTTATATCAGCCTGTACAGTTAGCTGCTTGGAGAAAGTCGTGCGAGTGGGGGGTGTAGTTTTTCCAGGGCTTTGTGGAGTCTGGTGTAGACCTGAATCCCCAGAGAATGGGGTGCTCGCCTCCTGGTCATCAGGAAAAGTTGCAATGGGAGCAGATGTCATGTCCCCTGGACTTGAAGCTTCCGGTCTTTTGCTGACCTCAGTGATTTTATCTGAATGTGAGGAGGGTGGAGGGTACAGGCTATATCCAGGGAGAGATGCAGGATGATGGGCAGAGCCTGCTGCGGAGACCACTTCCAAGGAGGAAGCTGACTTCCCCGTTGCACTGACCGCGGGCAAGCCTGTGACATGTAAGTGGGCAGCTGCTTCTGTGGCAGTCCATGGAGAGGCCCCTGGTGCTTGGGTGCTGTCTGTGATCCTGGACCTCCTCTCTGGGATGGGTGTTGCAGTGGAAGCTACCCTTGCTGCCCTGGGGCTGGAGGTGGTGGCCCTCTGAACAAGGGCCCCACCCCTGCTTGTGGGTCTTACAAGAGGTGATGTCACAGAAAGGACCCCAGGAGGGGATATCATTTCGGTGGCCTCCGATCCTGCGATGGACTCAGTTGTGGGCCTCACCAAAGGGGAGGCAGCAGAGAGAGGGAGGCCAGTTAGCTCTGTGGCTGCACTGCTGAGGCGGACAGTGGCTGGGCCCTCAGATCTATCAGGAGGCCAAGGTCTTGCTGGGGTACGGTGGGTTGCAGGGTGAGTGGCCGGGTCTGTGTCCACAGGGGAGGTGCTTGGCATCACGTCACTCCTGGCTACAGGTGAATAAGCCCCTTGCCCATTGGGCTGCCCTGCAGCTGTCATTGCCTTTTGCCTGAGGGCAGTGGAAGGAATGACTCTGGTACTAAACCACATCACGGGTCCAAGTTCAGATTTATCTGTCCCCGTGCTTGTGGCGGCCTTGGGGGCTGTAACTAAGCCTATGGCTGAGTCCCGAAGGCCAGTGGGAGATGAGCTCATGGGGAAATGTGTGTCCACAGTGGTCCCCCAAGCGGTGCCTGCGGGAGCGGGCTCTGGGAGGAGGGAGGACATTGCTCCTTGGGGCATCCCGGGATGGGTGCCAGCCCAAGCCACAGCCGGGTAAGGGGAGTGTGGCATCCCACTTGGAGATGGTTCTACGGGCCGCTGAGGGAGTCCAACATTGCCACGTCCTGTGGCCACGGACTGAAGGGTGGCCGGCCCCCACGCAGTCTCTACTGGGGTCTCCTGAGAAGTGCCCACAGTGGCTCTGGTCTCGTGGCTGAGGCTGGGCTCCTCAGAGCTTGGGTTTGCAGCACCTTTAGATGCCCTTGGGCTTCTGGTGGGCAGGCCTGGGACTGAAACAGATGTTCAGTTAGGACGTTAGCAAGGCAGGGCCAAAGGGTTTGGACTCCTTCCCCTCGCCTCACACGTCAGTTGGACACACCCTCTGCCTGTAACCTGCCCCTCGGAGGGCAGGAATCACATTATCTGTCCCTGTGTCTGAGGCTGGCATTGCAGGCTTGGTCTAGTGGCTTAGCGAGTTCCCTTTGTGACACTGAGTTTCTATCAGTGTGGCCCCATGCGGACCTGTGTACTGCATCTCATGTCTTAGTGGAGGGTAACAATCCCACCCAGGACCTGGGGAAAATGTCCTCTTACTTTGTCCCATTATTTTCTTCCTTGGGTCCAGACTCCAGTCCCTCTATTTGGTCTGATACCTACTTTTCTCCTCTAGACCTCAAAACTGTAGTCTAATTGAAAGATGGCTCTGTGGCTTGGCTTTAACAGGTTAGAAGAGACAGATCAAAGCATCTTATTTCCTATATATTTTCCTATTCTTTTACCCCTCTCATCAGGAAAGGACAGAGCTCTTGCTCCTTGTAGCTTAGAAGGACATGCCAAATGGTGGCTTCAGCAGTCAGAACAGCTGAAGCCATCGACCTAAGCACCTTAAGTGGTACCTCCTCCCAACTGCCCTGTATCGAAAGCCGTAACAGTTTATTTATTTAGTCCTAGAGAATAAACCTGGGGCATCTCACATTTACCTTTCCTTGCTCAAAGGCAATCCCTGACTGTTGTGACTTAGAAAGGCCCTTCATAATCAGCCAGCTGATGGGTAGACCCTGTGTCTGTTCCTAAGGCTGAAGTGATTGGCTCCCGAACACATAATCATGTTACTAAGTAGAAGCGATTCACGGGACAAATCGACAAATCCCCGTACTGACTGATGACCATCAGCGGCCTCTGGGCGCGAGAGCGGAAAGTTCTGTTGTCTACTAGAACCTGGGATTTAGGCAATCAGTGATTTTAATCCGGAGCCCAGGAGGCAAGGCCCAGGAACAGTGCACACGGAGGAGTATCATACGCACCCAGATCGATGGCAGTCACCAGAGGCGAGAGGTCACCCGGCAGCCACGTGGTGCCTCCACGTGCTCCCTCACTCCGGGCGCTGGTGGTGGTAGCCACAGACCCAGGTCCTGAAGGAGAAGGGGATGGATATGTCAGCCCATCATTTGTCTCGGAGAAGCCACACTGCAAGGAACAGTTCTCTCCTAGGCATGGAATCAAGACCCCCAAGAGGGCCTGGGTCATAATTATTAAAGAGCTTCTCGGTGGTCGTGGGACGGCTGGATTGACTGATCTCAAGCCAGAACATCAGGTGCTCTCTGGCCTCGACAGCATGAGAATGCAACATTGGCTCATCTTTCCCTCCCGTGTTTTGGAGTCTCCGTGAATAAAATCAGGACAAGATCATGGATTATTATGTCAGATTAAATAACACATGCCCATCATATGTCTTGATTGTCATTTTCCTCTATCACTTTTTGATGATTATTATGCACACTTTGTATCTGCAAAGGGGAAAGGTAGGCTCGGACTGAGAGTAACTGAATTTGGGCTCAAAGAGGCTGAACGTGTTTCCAGTTACACAGTGTAGAATGATCCTATTAGATATGTGGAACCAGCAAGAAGATTCTAAGCAGAAATTCTCTCTTCTCATTTGTTTATATCCACCAATCCTCAGAACCCCAAAGCAAAGGGAGTCAGGACTGGCTTCTTACTTGTAAATGGGATGGAGTTATCAGGACCTGAAGCCGAGCTGGGCTCAACATGAGGAGAGATCTCCTCAGTGGCTGTAGTCTCAGCAGTGCCATATGTGGTGGCCTTCAGTGGCCTGGCCACTGACTAGGTGAGGTCTACAGAGGCCACTTCAATTCCTCTCCCGCAGCGGCGCTCAGGGGCCAGGAGAAATCTTCTGGGAGCCAGTGTCTGGGACAGTGGAGGTTTCCTGGGATTGCGTGTCTGTGAATTACATGGATGGTGTACGTCCTGGGGCATGCAGAGGAGAACTGGGGGTTCCAGGTCTCTTGCTTTGGAGAAGACAGAAGAAACTGAGGTTGAGTTTAGTTTAGGACAAGCACCAGGGGAGATAAGATTTGGGTCTGTTCTTCCAAAGAACATCTTGTCCATGACTGAGCTTCTGGACCTCCAGTGACAGAAGTGGTCACCTCTGAGGGCAGTGAAGCCTGCATCTCAGCTGAGGGTCTCTCTTCCCTGGAGGCTGGGCGTGTGATGTTCAGAGTTAAGAGTCCTCTCTGGTATAGCTCCAGAAGGACTTGTGGGTGTTCTGAAGGTCGTGTGTGAAGAGCCTGCCATGGAAGGAGAGAAGGGATGGTTGAGGATGTTGGTGTTACCCATGGACTGAGTAAAGTCTGGACCAGATATTCCATCAGAGGACGTAAACTCAGACCCGGTCACCCGTGTAGGAGCAGCCCTGGATGCTTGGGGAAAAACCACGCTTGTGTCTGTGGCTGAGCTGGCGTCCTGGCACCTACTGGTCTCCTGCAGTCCACGACTGTGTGAGGAAACAGATTCTTGCCCATTCCCAGCAGATTTAGGATAACCAGAGGTTGAAGAGTAAAGGCTGGTGGCCTCCATGGTGAAGGCCGTCATCACTGGTGACATGACCTTGGGTGGTTCTGAGTGGGTAAGGCCAGGAGAATGTAGTTCAGCCCCAGAACTGGGGGCCCATGCCATGGATGCCTCTGCATTTGTGGGAGGAGGAGGAGTCCATCAGGCCAGGTGAGCAAGTGACCCCACTTGGAGCCCCGTGAGTTGGCAGAGGCCTGTCTTGGCTCGGGGGTTGGTGGAGCTGTGGAGCTAGTCGGTACATCACTCCTGGAGACGAGTGAAGCTGTGAGCCTTTGTGCAGAAGCCCTGGGGCTCTGTTTCTTGGAACTTGTACTCAGAGTCAAAGTCACTTGAGGAGGGGTCACTGCTACTGGGGACTACGTGCCCACATTGCAAACGCCACATTGCGAGTGGAGGGAGAACTCTGCTCAGCCTCCCGGCTGTAAGGACTGGTGTTCCCATGGTGATAGTGACTGATGACGAATAACCACCAGTCAAGCACAAGGTAGATGCGGGGCCAAGCAGAGAAGAGAGAAAGGGCTCACTTATGTCGGTCAGTGTCCCTGGCTTCACAGAAGTACTGGAAACATACAGTGTCATTAGGTCAGGGCTGTGGAGAGGCTGACTTACACCTGAAGTCTCAGGGAACGAGGTGGTCAAGTAAAGTTGTGATGGGACCCTATGTAGTCGTGTCCCCTGGACTCAGAGGTCTGTCATTTGTGCCAGCCTCAGGGACCCCAGCTGACTAAGGGGAGGGCAAGGGGCCACACTGGGGCCAGAGGAAGTCGTCAGATGTTGGGCAGACCCCGAGGCTGTGATAGCAGCTAAGGAAGAATGCGTCTTTCAGGCAGAACTGGCCTCATGCAAGCTTGCAGCGTGAGGTTGGCAGCTGCACCTGTGACAATCCCTGGGGCAGCTGCACGGACGCCGTTGCCTGGACACTGTCCTTGGTTCTGAAACCTCTCCTCTAGGCCAGGCGCTGTTGTGCGATCTGAGCTCACTCCCCACTGTCTCTTGTTCATGACACTAAAGTGGAGTCTTTATAGTCACCCCCACTTGTCACTCCAGCATTACAAGTCTCAGGGGTCCCTGCGGTATTGGAGGAGGTGACTGTCTGGATGGCGAATGTGCTGGATCCTGACAACTTATCACCAAGAGCCAATGCAGATGACAACAGAGGGTCACCCGGGCTTACCCTGTGTGTCCTGCAGAGCTGGGTTCAGAAGAGAAGGGACACTCAGTGTTTAATGGAGTCAGAATCTGGGGTCCTTCTAGGTGAAGACTTAGGGAAAAAGAAGATGTTGTCCCAAATAATGGATTCGTACTTCCTGGAGAATTTGAGGCAGCCACTGTGGTCTAAGAGTAAATCATGGACTTTTGGGACATTTTCCCTGGAAACCATGAAATCTGCGTACAGCTCTGGCTCTGCTGGGATTGTTGCAGGAAGATGTTTGGTGTCCCAGGCGCTCCTTGTTCTAACGCGTTATGTGGTTGAAGGCTCAGTGGAAGCTGAGTACATTTTAGTGACTAGCCCATCTGCAGTCTCTCGGGTGAGTGTGTCCAGAGATGCTTTCCTGGAAAAAGCTCCCTCTGCAGAGCTGGGGACTGGACCCATACTTCCAGCAAAGGAGTTCCTGGAGCAAAATTCCATTTGCCTGGGGACTTGGTGAGGCGCTGGTTCTTTGCTCTGAATGGGCAATTTCTCCAGAGGTTGACTCTAAAAAGGCAGAGGACATTATCCCCGTGGACTGGGTGGTTCTTCCCAGAAGCAAAGACGGAGGACTGGCTGTGGTCTTTGCTGGAGAAGTGAAGGGCGGCACACTTCCTGTCCTCCCAGTCACACCGGCAGATGTCATCCCAGGAAGACTGGCTCCTGTGGGCCCAGAACCATCTGCAGGGGGGCTTTCAGGACTGGTGCCCCCTGTTATCAAGCATGGTGCAGGAGCAGGTGACCAGGGAGGCTTGTGAGTTCAAGCGTGGGTGGGTCAGCATTTGCGTCTTGGGGTGCAGGTCTGGGAATAGCTCTCTGAGAGGAGGTGGCTGGCTGCAGTCCTACTCGGCGCCCTGCAAGTGTTCCGTGGTGGGAAACGTAGCTGGAATCTCTGTGCTTCCACTGGGCAAACCTTTTGTCCAGAATAGCGTATGTGTGTTTCAGAGTTAGGGGAAACTGGGCAACCCCTCTGGCCGAGAAAACACGCATTTGGGCAAGAGAAAAGATGGTGCAATCACAGAAATTTCCTGAAAATGAAAATCTGGCCATCAGTTCTCTCCTTCAGTTCTTTCAGCGGGTCCTGCCCCAGGATAGAACTCCTTAATGGATCAGTCTTGAATGGTCCATGTCCTTGTCTCTCTCTTTCTCAACCAGGCATGCCTTATTTGGTGACGTCTAGGCATCAGTGGGTATCACAATTATTGGTATTCTACTGCCATTCAGTCAACGGAGGCCACAGAGTCGCCTACCAACCCCATGACGCATGGGATGGAATTGATGACCCCGTCTGCAAATGTCAATCGTGCCAAGGTCGAGACACTCTGCTCTACGCCCTACCCGCCACCACATCCTTCCAGTTGTGTATGTGATTTACAGCTGCATTCTTGCAGTTCCCCAGCCAAACAAATCACGGTTCTTCATTCATTTCTCCCTTCTGTCTGCAACTTTCACTATCTCCTTTCCACAGATTAACACCTATTCATCATTGAAGAGTCATTCTTTTGTCTCCACTGAATTTTCTAAGTGTTCCACAGTGAGCCTACAATTAGATTTCCTACATCCGTCCCAATTTACAGCCAAGTCCGAGAAGGAAGAATCAGTATCGCTGCTCCTATGTTTTTCTTTTATAAATTTAAAAATACCCGGCTGAAGCATCTTTTCTGGAAAGTCTTTAAAGCTGTACCACTGTGATGTATAACAAGAAATATATATTTAACGCATGTCAACACCCAAAAAGCAAATAACCTGATTAAAAATGGGTGGAAGATATGAACAGACAACTCGCCAAAGAAGAAATCCAGATGGACAACAGACACATGAAAAGATGCTCCACATCGCTTGTCATCAGGGAAATGCAAATTAAAACCACAATGAGATACCACCTCACACCAGTTAAGATGGTCAACAAAGAAAAGACTAAGAACAACAAATGCTGGCGAGGATGCGGAGAAAGGGCAACCCTCCTACACTGCTGGTGGGAATGTAAGCTAGTTCAACCATTGTGGAAAGCAATATGGAGGTTCCTCAAGAAACTAAAAATAGAAATACCATTTGACCTGAGAACTCCACTCCTAGGAATTTACCCAAAGAAAAGAACTTCTCAGATTCCAAAAGACAGATGCACCCCTATGTTAATTGCAGCACTGTTTACAATAGCCAAGAAATGGAAGCAACCTAAGTGTCCCTCAGTAGATGAATGGATAAAGAAGATGTGGTGCATATACACAATGGAATATTATTCAGTCATAAGGAGAAAACAAATCCTATCATTTGTAACATGGATGGAGCTGGAGGGTATTATGCTCAGTGAAATAAGCCAGGGGGCGGGGAGAAAGACAAGTACCAGATGATTTCACTCGTGTGGAGCATAAGAACAAAGCAAAAACTGAAGGAACAAAACAGCAGCAGACTCACAGAACCCAAGAATGGACTGACAGTTACCAAAGGGAAAGGGACTGGGGAGGGTGGGTGGGAAGGCAGGGAGAAAGGGAATGAGGGGCATTATGATTAGCACACATAATGTGGGGGGTCACGGGGAGGGCTGTACAACACAGAGAAGGCAAATAGTGACTCTATAGCATCTTACTACGCTGATGGACAGTGACAGTAATGGGGTGTGTGGGGGGAGCTTGATAATGGGGGTAATCTAGTAACCACAATGCTGCCCATGTGATTTTATATTCATGATACCAATAAAATAAAAAGAAACATATATTTAAGAGATCCTAAAACCCATGGAATTTTCCGAGAGGGGGCCAGGTGTCATTGGTTATGTTAATACTGGCTTTGGGATCTCACTTCAGGAGGGGGCTGGTTGCCTGGGAAACCAACCACGTTTTAGAGAGTCGAAACTTTCAAGGGAGGGGAATTAGAAGGAAGTTGAGTCGATTGCTATTGGCTAATGACTTAATGAATCATGCCAGCATAATGGAGCCTCAGTAAAAATCCACAAGGATGGGGTTGGGAGAGCTTCTCGGTGAACAAGTGGAGATCTGGGGACAGTGGCACGCCTGTTGAGGGCGTGGGGGCTCCACGCCCCTTCCCACACACCTTGCCCTATGTCTCTCTTCCATCTTGCTGTTCCTGAGTTATATCCTTTTTATGATAAACCAGTATATAGTAAGGCGAACAGTTTCTGTTGAGATGCTCTAGCAAATTAATTAAATCCAAGGAAGAGGTCGAGGGAACCTCTGATTTATAGCCAGTTGGTCAGAAGCACAGGTGACAAACAGCTACCATCTGAAGAATATGGGCTGGGGGCAGCCTTATAGGACTTACAGGTCTTACAGTCTTATAGGACTGAGCCCTCAGCCTGCAGGATCTGGACCCCACCTCCTAACGTCAGGATTGAGTTGAATTCTTGGATGCCCTGCTGGTGTCCCAGAGTTGCTTGGTGTTGTGCAGGGAGCCCCCCGACCCCAACACCTACACATTAGAGACTGGATCCAGGAGCCTAAAAAGGAAGCCCTCTGTGGGGGACAACAGAAGGTACAAGGATCAACCATCTCAGAGGCCCAGGGCACAGCGCTGATTGCATCAGCTCACTCTCTGAGCTAAGAACTCTTTCCGGGAAGGTTCTGGTGTAAAGTCCAAAGCCGGGATTACGTACTTACTGGCTTTCTGTCTTCCAACAAGTAAGGAATAAAGTCTCAAACCAGCATGAAGATCGGGATCATGAAAGCTTGCTAGAGCTAGAAAGCAAGGGTTCTTTGGGACCGGTTCTCTCAAGTCACCATCTGATAATCAGTTAAGGAGATAGATAAGGTTTTGGGGACTGGGGCACAGAGAGGTCTCACTGGCAGGTCTCAGAAACCAGAAAGCAGCGTAAAGGCTCCCAGAGGGCTGGACAGAGATGCGCAAAATGGGAGGAGAACCTGGGGACAGTGTCCCCAAAGAGGATATGCCAGGAGGCCCCGCACAGAGGACAGTAAGGAATGAGCTCTCAGCCTGCAGAAAGGGTGGGTGACAGAAGCAATCCTGGCTTCTAGCCACTAGATGTCAGCAGCCCCGGCCCTCCTGGGGGGTAGTGACAATGAAACAGACCTCCAGATATCCCCAGCAGGCAATGGGGACCCCTGTTCCGGAGGCATCATCTCATTTAATTTAGGTCTTACAACTCCTCCATCCCACATTTATTCCTGTGTTGCAGAGAAGCGACAGGAGGCTCAGAGAGGTTATCTCGGTTGTCCAAGAAGTCCCAGAGGTGGGATTTGAACCCAGACTACCGGCACCAGTGCATATACTGTTATTTGCTCTGCTGGGCTGCTTAAGAACCCTTTGTCACCCAAAGGGAGTGGACAACCAGACTCCTGGGAGGGGGGCCGCATCACCCAGGGGCAGGGAGCAGAGGGCAGCATGCAAATCCCAGAAAAGGGGTCGGGCTTCGAACCCCCTCTTGCCTGAGCTGCTTCCCACGGAGGGGATATGTGTATCTCAATTATTTGCAATAGATCAGAAGTTTCTAAAGGATAGACTTTTTTTTTTGTAAGTGGACTTAACCTCAAGATTTTCTTGTCTCATAATAAAACAGAACATGAAGCTGAGAACAGGATCGCCTGACCCTTTCTCTTCTTAATGCTTCCCAATTCCAACCGCTTGCCTGGCTTAGCTGCTGGCGGCCTCTTAGATAGTGGGGCTCAATCCATTCAAGCAGTTGTGTCCCAGCAACAGGAAATTTATCTCTCTGTATGGGGCAGAGTTGATGGCTGGGTCCAGGTTGAGGCCCGTGGACACCGTCTGCATCCAGGGCACTGTGCCCACGTGGGGAGGGAAAGTGGGTGGGCAGCCGGGAGTCCCAGAGGAGGGATAAGGGTCAGGCTGTATCTCTCCCGCCTGCTCTGAAGGAAGCCAGCATTCGCGAATAAGGCAGAGGAGACAGAGTCCTATGCACTCGGTCCTCAAGTCCATTTCGCTTCCCAGAGACCCTTTATTTTCCCTCCTGAAAATCAAGCCAATTGCAACCCCTGCAGGACTGGAAACAGAATGCTCAGTGGGAGGAATCTGGAAGAAGTGGACTTGGCTGGATTCAAATTCCAGCTCTGTTTCCTACTTGCTGTTTGACCTGAGGCAGGTCACTTAACCTCTCTGAGCCTTATCTCTACACACATCTGAAGGGGGTAACAGCGCAGCACTGTTGTAGAGATGCAATGAAATAGTGCCTGTGATGCAGTTAGCAACACGCAGGGCAGGGAGTTAAGGACTTAATAGATGCCAGTTGTTCCCAGCCTTAATTATTACCTACCCCGGGGCTTGCTGAGTGACACTGGAGATGAAATATTGTATGTTGGCTGTCTGGTGGCTCCAGACGTCTCGGGGTCTTTCTGGGCAGAGACCACTGCATTCCATGGTACCCCTGTGGAGAAAGGACCCAGCTTGGTTATCACAGCAGGAAGCAGCAGGAAGAACAATCTTTTCTTCTGGATTTTTCTCCCCTTTCCATAGGAATCTCTACATAAAGACTCATGCATTGACTACTTTGTTCATTCATTCCAGACCCTCCGCCCCACATCCACCCAACAAGCGTTTCTTGCACATCTCTCACAGGCCAGCCGCTCTTTCTAAGTGGGGTCAGAGTCAGTTGCTAGGCAGGTCCTTACTCCCTGAAGGTTAATTTTTAATGGTCTCCCCACCACATCTTTTCTCCAGGCTTTAGGAAAAGCAACTTTCTGGTCCAATGGCTGCCTGTCCCCCAGGTCAGACTTCCTTACATCTACCTTCCTGGCTATTTGCCTGGTGGCCTTTTAAGTGACTGGATGTCTGCCTTGTCCCTTGACCCCAGGGACAAGGGGTACTCTTCTGGCCCCCAAACTCCAGACTCCCCTTGACTGAGTCCTCCATTCCTGCGGCTGAAGGTTCCCTGGGGCCATCACCATTCAGATTTGGGCTCTGAGTCCTAAGAGTTGATAACGGGGTAGCACAGGGGTTAAGAGCAGGAGCTTAAGACTTGAACTTGTTCTAGGCTCACATCCCGCTTGCCCACTTGTGACTTGTTGACCTTTGAAAGTCCCTTTGACCTTCAGTTTCAGGTTTTCAGTGGACATAATAAAAACGGCCAAATACTTTCAAAATACAAATATATAACATGCAGTGTGACAAAAACAGATGATAAAATATCTGGCAGCATTTTTAAGGCAGTTAAACAAATAAGGCACTTCCAGTTCAGCCCTTCATAACATCATTATTTGTATTATGGATATAGATCTTCTGTTTCTACTCTGTTCAGGGGGGCAGGTGGTGGGTGGGGTGCCCCAAGAGGTTCTCCTGCCTTGAGAGCCATCAGCTCCCGCCTCCCTCCCACCATGGGGTTGCACTGGCTTGCCCAGTGAGTAGCAGTCCCAAAGGTGGGTAGGAACAGGGTGAGCCCTGCGTCTCTGGGACACAGCAGTGGAGAGGGGAGCGACTCAGAAAGTAGTCTGGATGTTGTCCCCAAAGATGTCCCCAAGACAGAGAAGCTGAACCTATGACTGGATGGGGTACGGAACCCGGACAAAGAGGTGGTGTTCGTCTCTCCATGCAAATCCAGGGGCTCTTCCGTTCAGCCCTGCAGGGGTGGAGAGGGCTGCAGAGGGGGCGATGGCAAAGCTGGGTGCTTCTCCGGGAGCCTCAGCGGGGCTGAGGGCTGGGTTCGTTCAGGGGCTCTCGGGCTTGGCCTCAGCTCTTATACGAGGTGTTTGTTTATCTTCCTGCCAGAGCTGGCAGCCCCAAATGTCTGGGCAGAGCTGACGAGCTAGCATCCCCTAGGGCTATCAGGGCATCTGTCGTGACCTTGGGGACTGAGGTAGCAGACCAGGAGCTCCCAGCAGGGGCGAATGCCTCCTGCATTCGTGTGATAAATACTTGCTGCACCTGGACAGTATCCGTGTGCATTCTGGGGGGATCTTTGTCCTGAGAGGTGTCCCAGTACTGGGGGAATGGCGGAGCAGTGGGCAGGGATGGTGACCCATAGGCCAGGGGTCCAGCCCTCCCTGGGGCAGGAGCAGGGGTCCAGCTGCTCCCAGCATTACCTCCTGAGAGAGCCTTGGGGACAAAAACTGCTAAACGGCCTCTGTGGTGTCATGCTTTGGGGATTGCTCACAGGGTCGTGCCCCATCGGAGGTGGTGGGACCGCCCTGTACCAGTCCCCCACTATTCAGGTCATTGTGGGGATGCCTCACAATGGCACCCAACCGCAAAGCTCTTCTTGGGGGCCAGGGCCAGCCCTCGGTGTCTCAGGGCTGGGGGCTGGGTGCCTTCCCCACCTGCCCCAGGAGCTGCAGCTCCACCTGAGCGTGGGAGGGCCGAGGCGGCCCCCAGGATGGGGAGGTCCTCTCCACTCCCCTTCAGGCCCTGGTGGCCTCTGTTTCCCAGCTAAGCACTAAGGACAGTCCTTTCTCCTGGAAGGAGCCAAGGAGTAGCTATGTAAGCACCTGGCACAGGGTAGGTGCCCCTTTCTACAAGCCTGGGCTTATCTTGGATTCTAGAGAGGCTTGGCTGCAAAGCCCTGACATCCTGCCCAAGGCGGCAGCTGGAGTAAAAGAGCCGGGGGTCTGGGCAGCCCAGGGGCCACACAGAGAGGGTCTTGGACCTTCTGTGTGTAGGAGAGAGAGAGCCTGGTCCCTCCTGCCTGGCACACAGACGCATCAAGCTGGACCCCCTGCTTTTCCCTGAAGCTGGTGGGCTTTCTCCCAAGTTGACCAACAGACCTGCCATATCCCACTTGGGGTCTAGGAGCACATCTCTGCCAACCCTGACAGGCCGCCTTACTGCTTCCCTCTGCACCCCATCATGCCGCCTGAGAAGCTCCCGTGGCACTGAACCACCCACACACGGGGCAGCCTCCTGCCTCCCGGCCTTTGTCCACCTAGTTCTCCCCGGAAGGCTCTGACCCTCTTTTCTGCTAATTGCACCTATAGAAGCCCCCACCCACCACTCTACTGCCCCTAAGATTGCCAAGCTCCTGCTCAACCTGGGATCCTGGGCAATCGAGCACCCGCCTGTCTCACCCGCCAGCCCAGAGATCCTGGGAGCAAGGCCCTGGGACTTGCTCATTTCCCTCTGGACAGCTGGGCATAGGGACTGGGTGCCCAGGTGTCAATCAAAACAGCCTCTAGGGAGTGAGCCTGTGAGTGAGGGGGGACAGGGAAGGCCCGGCAGGCTCCAGCACTCATCCCAGCAGGTATTTAATTCACCACGTCACAGCGGGTTTGTGAACTCATCCAAGTCAGTTTGGAAAATGCATTCTCACCCGGCCTGCTGTGACAGAAGCCTTTGCCAAAAAGGAAAAGACCTCCCAGCTGCCCCTAGGGTGGCCTGAGAAGCCCAAGTCACCTGCCACATCTGTCCCTCTCCTGCACGAATGTCATATCTGTCTGACTCCTCCGCTGGCGGCAGCCCAGCCCTGCTTACCTGGCCCACAGGTGAGGAGGCTCACGGTCAGAGCCAGCAGGTGCCCGCGCCAGCAGCACCCCAGGCATGCAGAGCCCTCCCAGCCCATGCTCCTGTGTGTGCTCCTCGCCCCTGAATGAGGCAGGGCCTGAGCCCAGGCCGGCGGGCCCTGCTCCTGGAGGGCGGTGAGGACACGCCTGGCCGAACTTCCCCAAAGGGGCAGGGCCCTCCCTCAGGGGGAAGCAGTGGTCTGCTCCTGGCAAAGGTTGGCTGGCATTATTCTGTGGTGTGATGACTAATACCTGCAGGCCGAGCAGGGGCCCAAGGGGACACCTCTGAACAGCAGCAAAACCTGGCCCCCCAATCTGTTGCCAGACCAAGAGACCCCACGGCTCCATCTGGGCTTCAGGGAGAACAGGGACCTGGGCACAGACCTCTCCTGTTCATTGAAGCCCCTGGGTTCCCCCTGACACCTTCCTGCTCAGGGGCTGGCACCACCAGACTGGAACCGGGCGGACCCTCCCTGGGGGAGGCACGGCTGGCACGGAGGGTTTTGGAATGTGGAGGAGTAGAGACTGCATTCCCATGTGGGAACTCTCTGGCTGCCAGGGGAGCGGAGGGCTGTGCCTGCTGTGCCCTTGGGGAGCCCCCAGGCCACCCCTCTGCCCCTCGAGAACGCACATGGCTACCACAGGGGCTGCAGCCTCTCACCTCCTGGCTTCAGCTGCCTGGGCCAGAGGCAGAGAGGAGCCGGAGGGGCTGGAATGGGGCTCGGGGAGGGGACCGCGGATTCTGTCTTCTCTTGGACAAGGCCGCAGCCCCCACAGGCTGCGTACCACCCTGGCCCGGGCTGTTACAACAGCCTCCCCAGACACTGCCTCTCCCCCGCCACCTGCCTGGCACAGCGGGCCGGGGAAATCCTCCTTAGGTAGCACGTTTCTGCCCCTCCCAGGGACTCAGGACACCCTCGCCCCTCCATTCCTCGTGCCCCAGCCCGCAAGCCTCAAACACCCTCACAGGTCGGTTTGTCTTCTCACAGAGGGGAAGACACAGGGTCTCTCGCTTCTCCTTGAACCCAGGGCCAAACTCTAGAGACCTGTGGCCAGGATGAGCTTGTGGAAACCTACTCTCTTCTTGGTGCCCCCTGCTCCTGTGTATTCACTCCCAGGACAGACACACCCTGAGCCCCAGCTCTGCTCTGGGCACATAGCCTGGCCAAGATGGGCAAATGGACAAGGACAGGTGACCCAACTGGGGTGGCAGAAGCAGAGAGGTCAGTGAGAGAGAGAGAGAGAAAGAGAGAGAGAGAGAGAGAGAGAGAGAGAGAGAGAGAGCGCAGTCTCTGCAATCAGGGGAGCCTTCCTGGAGGAGGTGTCGGCCACACCAAGACCTGAATTTTGAACTAGAGTCAGCTGGGCCAGGAGAGTAGGGAGTGGAGAAGGGAATGTCCCGGGGTGGAGCAGCGAAAGGGGAGTTTGGCCTTCGTCCAAACCCCCAGCCCTGTTTCTCTTCCTAGGGAACCCCTCCCTGCCTTAAGAAAACAATCACAGAGAAAAAAAGAGGCCAAGTCAGTGGGTTTTGTGGGACATGACGGTGCTCAAACTACCCCCTTTACAGAAGGGAAAGTTAGGCACCCCCAAATCACTAAGATCTGCAGCAGAGCTGGGACCCCAGGTGACAGGATCAGATCTCTGACCCCTGGCCCCCCCAAACTCTTATTGTTGGAGTGACTCCAATCCTCTTTCTCTAGGACGTGCCCCAAAGCCCCCGTGGGCACCGCCATCGTGCAGCCTCAGGGCCCAGGAGCTGCCTTTCCCCTCCCTCCAAGGGGCACTCAGCCATTAATGGGCTTGGGTTGGTGATGGGGAAGCACAGCTACCGTTTACTGAACACCTACTATGTGCTGGGCATGGCTCCCATCAGGAGCACAGCACGGACGCCAGATCTGACGTCACAGGACCTCTATCAGGTGGTGACGACTCAGTGCCCCGTCGCACCCAGGAGCACACCAAAGCTCAGGGACGTGCCCAGGGTCACTCAGCTAGCAAACGGCATAGCTAGGTAGGACGTGAACCTGGCTCTAATGTCGCGCAGTGTCTCTCACCCAGGGGTGATTTTTCTCCCCCACAGAACACCTGGCAATGTCTACAACACTTTTGGTTGTTATGAGGGGCAGGGGGTGTGACCATAGACATCCGGGGGTGGAGGACAGGGGTGTTAGTAAACACCCAGGCAGACCACAGGACACGCCGCTGCACCATGAATTATCCGGCCCCAGATATCAATAGTCCTGCTGATGGGAAACCCTGGCCCAAAGCTGTGCTGCCATCCAGGAACTCTCTGGGATCATATTCACACTGTACATCGGTGACCCCCAACAGGACCACCCACCCTGAGCCCTGCGTGGCTGCTGAGCACTTGAAATGCGGCTGGTGGGACTAACAGCTCAAGCTGTCATTTGGTTTCATCTTAATTTAAAAAAAACCATCTTCAGTTTAGTTTGGGGAGTAGGCTTGGAACAGCTGGAGCATGTGAATGACTCTTTCCCCGCCCCCTCCTTCCCCCCCTCCTCCCTTTCTTTCCTTAGCTTTCAATTTTTTTCTGTGAATGGACCTTTTCAACTGGAATATTTTTTACAAAGTCTAGACACAGATCAAGCAGTTCAGATGAAATACCCAGCCTCCGCATTGCAACGCTTTATGAAGTTCCAAACGCACACCAGATGTCGAAGACGTCGCACTGGGGGGAACAGAACGGGGAAAAGGGTCTCTCTAGTCATTTTCATCCCGATTGCCTACTGGAAATGATAAATATTTCGGTATCTTGCGTTAAACAAAATATGCAATTAAAATTGCACCGGTGTCTTCGCTCTTTCAACGTGACCACTGCGGAATGTACGATTACATACTGTGATGCGGGTTCGGCCTCTCTTGGGTGATGGGATGTCAACAGTTTCCAGGAAACAATTGTTTTAATTTGTCTGACTTCTCTCAAACCATTCAGAATCAACTAGACAATATTCCTAATATTATGAATAAGTTTTCACAAATGCCTGGGTCACTTAACTGGTTTTCTTGGTTTCATTGGATATGGCCGGTAATTGTAGATCTGCTTTTGTTAGGTATCTGTATTCCTGTTCTGTTAATGTATGTACGTAATTTAATTAATAGTCTGTTAAAACCTATACAGGCTTATGCTATTCTACACGAAGTTATGTCATAGAAATAATCAATCTTCTCACATTTTCCTTCTGTTCGCTACTTCTGTAACTTTTCTTCTCCTTTCCTGAATACAACCCTGTTTCTAGAATTTGTGTCTCATACAAAAGCCTTTCCAGCTAATGAAGATACTTCAAGACAAGCGCTGGGCATAGTAGCCATGAAAGACAAATTTTCAAAAAGGCAGAAAGCTAACAGCCTCTTCGAAGAATACTACTCTCTCACCAACCCCGCATCTCCCTGTGTAGCCCCGAAGATGGCTGGTTAGCCAGAGACGGGTGAGATTCCTCAAGGGAGGAACAACCGAAGGCAGGCACAGTCGCAGGGGGGCCATCAGGTGAGAGATTGGGGGCCAACAGAGGTGAGCCTAGAACCTCACCCCCCAGTTTTGAGAGAAAGCTTCTGCCCCTGTCACTGTTGCCCCTGCCCAGCTCAGGTCAAAACCCAGTCTATAGGCACAGCCCTGCTCACCTGCGATCACCTCCTAATTGCACTAAATCTATTTTCTGTCTTTATTTCACATCACGTAAATTCAAGAAGTAGATTTTTATTTTATACTGCAGAATGTGGAGAAGTGAGCTGTGTTAAAAAGCCTTCTGTTAGAAACTGTCTACTTACTATATTCTTTATTATATCTATGTACTACTTAAAAGAAAAGGGGGAAATGTGGGATTAATGGGATTAATACATAAATCGAGTAATATAGAAATCAAATGTACAAATACATATGACTTGATTGTCTTTCCTACAACTCTTGATGCGTGATCAAAATCAGAATGATTAGAGCGGAAACAGCTCCTACAACCCCGTGTCTGCACTCACAGGGTGTTGGTGCCCTTGAGGAGCGTCACGCCCTTGGGCTGGACTCAAGGTCAGATAATGATTGTGTGCTGATCATGTTGAACCCCCTACTCAGAATTCTTTAGATGGTTAAGTTCATTTGCTCAATAAATACGAGGAGTGCCTTTTCGGCGTTACTCTTGTGCTGTGACGCCTGAGTCCCCTGGCTGGCCTCTCAGATCTCCAGCATTCCGTAGCGTTCCCTCCAGATCTGTGGGTCAGAGGCAGGGGGAGCTGACACAGGTGTCACACAAAAGGCCGGCGATAGAGGAAGTTCAAGAGGAGCTGTCAGTGCCCCTTGAGAAGGGAGTTTCTGCAGGACAACAGGCGGGGCCAGATTGTCAGGCTTAGAAGTTCTGAGGTAATGTGACCCCAGCTGGAGGGGGCCAGGGTTCAAATCCCACCACCCACAGCAACGGCAATGCCAGCCAAGAACAATGTTTACTGACCACCTACTATATGCTGTCACCAAAGAACAGGAAGAAGGCTGGCAGGGGCCAAGGGCGCTGGCATGACATCATATCATTGACAAGTGGCGTTGATGCAGTGTTTTTGCTGAGCCCCGCCCTTCACAGACCTCCATGGCTCATTCGGCTCTTGAGGTCTCCCTCTGATATGCTCCATTCATCAGCCCATTTCACAGAGGAAGAAACTGTGACACGACAACATTTTATCACTGACATGAGACCGTACAGCGAGGCACCTTATGTTTCCACTCATAATATGGCCAAGAGCAGGCAAAACTGAGGGATGGGGATGGGGACATGGTCTGCAAAGACGGCATGAGGGAAACTTCTGGAGCAGTGGTTCTCAGTCAGGGGTGATTACACACCCCCCACCCCACCCTAACCGGGCGACATTTGGCAATGCCTAGAGACATTTTTGGCTATCAAAACTGAGAGGTGTTCTCAAAGACATCCCCATGGCCAGCAGGTGTCTTACGGGGTGCTCCACATCTCATCTTCAGGGAAATGCAGGTCAGAGCCACAGTGAGATACCACCTCACATGAGTCAGAATGACTAGTATCAAAAAGACAAGAGGTGACAAGCACTGGCGAGGATGTGCAGAGACGGGACCCCCATGGCACTATTGGTGGGAACCTAAAATGGGTGCAGCCCCTCTGGAAGCCAGTATGGAGGTTCCTCCAGAAATTTGAAATAGAACCACTGTAAGGTCCAGCAATACCACCACTGTGTGTATGTATGCCTAAAGGAGGTGAAGGAACCACCTGCACCCCCGTTCACTGCAGCATGATTTACAATGGCCAAGCCCTGGAAACAACCTAAGTGCTTGACGGTGGATGAACAAAGAAAATGTCATATATATATATATATGTGTGTACACACACACACACACACACACACAGTGGAATATTGTTCAGCCAAATAAAAGAAAAGGAGATGCTGCCGTTTGGGACAACACCGGGGAGCTTGAGGGCATCGTGCTGAGTGAAACACAGTCCTGGACCCCTTTCTTTCCAGCCTTGGAAGCTTCTACGTAATTCTTGACTCTCTGACCCCCGCCCCACCTTTGTTCAAGCCCTCATCTTCTCTGACTGTTTGAAACAGGCTCCTTACTCATCATCCTCTGTCTCCAGCCCCACCCTCTCCAAAGTCCCCCCACCCCGCGGACAGAGTGACCTTTCAAAAATGCAAAATTGGCCACGCCCTGCCTCTGGTCTGAATTCTTCGATGCTTTCTCATTGCCCTCAGGATCAAGTCCAAACTCTACAGCCCAGCTCTTCAGGCCCACCTTGCTCCAGGACCTGTCCCCCAACCACACCCCCCTGGTCTCACCACAATTTCCCTATCAGCCATTGCCTCAGTCATGCTTGACACCCCATTTCCCTGCACAACATTGGATGCGGCTCCTCTCCTCCAAGCCTTCGCCCAGGCTCTATAGGGCTGCCTTCTCCCTCTTCACCTGACACATTCCTTCAAAGGCTTGCTGACATGCCCTGTGACTCATGAAGCTCTCCTGGCCTCCCACAACAGAATGCTTACCTCCGCTCCCGTTTTTCCGGGGCACCCTGGAACGGCCTCCATGAAAGGGCTTGACCACATAGTCACAAATGCCTGTTTTCACCTCTCACAGCCTCAGATTCGCAAATACCACACAGGGCGCCTGGCACGTGGTAGGTGTGCGAAAAAACCAATCACCAGACACCCAGCGCCAGGAATAAAGAGGTGAATGAGACAGACGAGACGCAGCTGAAAAAGCAAATAGGTTTCTGTCTGCTCACTGTACCTCACCTGGATTTTCTAAATCCCTTCGGTATGTTTTTCCTCCTCCTGACCTCCGTGCATGGTTCTGTGCCTACGATGCGCAGGACTCCTGATGGAAACTGAGCAGATCTGATCTCAAATCCAGACACGTCAAGGTAATTCTGGAGAATGGGTGGACGGATTGGAGGATTTGAGGTCTACTGATGTCAGGGTTTCTCTGACTCAGAACTAATGATATTTGGGGATGGATAATTCTTGACTGTGGGGAGTTGTCCTGAGCATTTAGGGTGTTCAGCAGCATTCTTGGCCTCTACCCACAAGATGCCAGTTGCAACTCCCTTGCGTCAGCCACCCAGTGATGACAACACACACGTCTCCAGATACCGCTAACTGTCCTCGGGAGGCAAAAATCATCACCCCCAGTTGAGAACCACTGATTTGACATCAATACTGAAGAATCTGGTCCAAAGGCAACCCAGCTATCAAGAAGAGAAGTGACTGGCAAGTACAGCCCAGGGGTTAAAAGCTCCTTGCTCTCCTGTGTGGACTCACTGGGGATGAATTATACTTCCACATGAAAGGAAAAAAATGAGGGTAATATTTTTATGAAAACATTAAAAATTAAAAATGTGTTAAAACATAACATTTTAAAAAGAGGCTATATCTTTCTGGGTGATACCAATGTTCTGTCTCTTGAGTTTGAATTTCTCAGGTCGCACTGATGCATGCATCCGTCCAAAGTCAGCAAACTGCACCGGAGATCTGCACATTTCACAGGATTTAACTACGTTTGACCTCGAATGATAAAAATCTGCACCAGAATATTGAGCTCTAGGAAATGCTCAGAGCAATGATCTATTTAGGGGGGATTGCACCTTGTTTGAAACCAAAAAATAAGATGGTTAGGAAAGTGGGTAGAGGGATAGATGGATGGATGGACTATGGATGATGGATGATGGATGCGTAGATGACAGATGAGTAAATGAACAGACATGTAATAAAGCAATTACGGCAAAATGTAGAATTGAGCTGGTGGGCATGTGAGAATTCACAGTAACAGTCTCTCAACTTTGCTGTCTGTTTGAAATTGTTCATAAGGTGTTGGAACAATGCCTTGAGCTGTACTTTAATTAGTGCACTTTATTGCATCTAAGTTCTAAAAGTTCCTTAAAAAAAGGGAAACAATAGTAGTCTACATGGCTTTGGGATCAGATTCACCTCCTACCAAGCTCATTTCTTCTTCTGAACCTGCATTTCCTGCCATCGACCTGGGAGATTTATCGAGGCGGGTCTGGGCACAAGCCCTGGTCAGACACACGGGATCAAAATCACGGCCTCACCACGTCACAGGTATGGGGCTTTGCACAATGACCTTACGTTTTGTGCATCTCAAACGGAGCAGGAACAGCATCTGCTTTGCAACACTGCTATTGTGCTGAACTGAGAAGCCTCATGCCTTAGATGACACTAGGCATGCCTACCTGGGAGTGTGTATGAGACGAGATACCTGCAGTCTCCCTGGGGGAGACTTTGATAAACATCAGGAAAATAGAAGGAGGGGAAACAATTTCTGGTAGTTACTTGCAATCTCCCAGTCTGTTTGCTTTCCTTTCCCTGGATGACGCAGCCTGAGAAATAGCGACTCCAGGCGCGTCGGCCCTTCCTCTTTTGCAGATCTCAAAAGCAGGACTGAGGTGCCTCCTAGGACTCGCAGCTCAATGGTCGAGCGTACTTAGCAAGCCCGTCAGCAGTATTTTATGCAGGTGGAGGCAAAGGTGATTGAGGGCTCGAGTGTGGGGGACTCCAAGGGCAGAAACCTCAGTGGTTCTAGTCCAATATGTCTGTGTCCTTATGCAAGGGGGAAATTTGGACACAGGGACAGACACACACAGAGATGCCATGGGGAGATGGAGGCAGACGTCACAGTGATGCTTTGCAAGCCAAGGAACACCGGAGATTGACGGCAAGCCAACAGAAACCTCAGGAGGGGCCGACCCTGTTATCACATTGACCGGTGACAATTGAGGACTTGCAGCCTCTAGAGCTGAGATGGTACACTTCTGTGGTTGAAGCCTCCAGGTCTGTGGTACTTTGTGTCAGCAGCCCCAGCAACCGAATTCACCCAAAAATACCAACAAGGAAGCCGGTGGTGTGACAGGGGGGCAGGAGGCAAGGACTCAACTCAAAATGACAGGTTTCCCAGGGGTTGCCACATGCCACATGCTGTGCCAGGTATGAGGACATAGCAGCAAAAATGAGTCACTGCCCCTGCCCTTCGGGGGCTCTACGAGTGACCTGAGGAGGCAGGCAGTACGGAACATCAGGTGACTTGCGAGGGGAGAGTCAATCTGACCTGGGGGCTCATAGAGACGGGGGAGGGGCAGAGAGCCGCGGGGTGAGTCACGTGGGCCACAGGGAGGGCAGAGGAGTACCAGGGGAGATGGGACAGGCATGCAGGCCCCAGGCACGCAAGCTGGGGACCAAGTTCCCCTCAAGGGGAGGAAGACCCACAGAGAATCTGGAGAGATAGGTGGCACAGTACCAAAGGTGGCAGACCAGGTGTGGCTGGCAGAATAGGGCACCCCAAAGGTGCCCACGTCCTATACACCTCAGAACCTGCGGATGGGGCTTTACATGGCAAAAGGGACTTTGCAGATGGGATGGCATTAAGGATCTGGCAGGGGAAAGAGGGCCCTGGGGGTGGGCTCAGTGTCATCACGTGAGAGGAGGTCCTTAGGAGAGGAAGACAGGAGGGTCAGAGTCAGAGAAAGATTTGCGATGAGGGAAGCAGAGGTCGTAGAAGCAGCGAGAGCTTGGAAGATGCCACCCTGCTGGTTTTGAATACAGACATCGGAGCCATGAGCTAAGTCAACTTTCAAGAAGCTGGGAAAGTCACAGGACAGATTATCAACTAGCACTGAGTTTGTGGCAATTTGTTCTGGCAGCCAGAGGGCACTCCTACAGCAGGGACACCGCAGGGGCACACGGGGGAGAGACCGCTAACTCCTTATGGACACCCAGCTGGTGCGCAGCACGGAGGGATGGGAATGCCCGGTGCCAGGAAATGTTTGCTGAATGACTGTGTCAAAAGATGAACGAACAAGCCAGCAACCCTTGTCAGCGCTATCGTTTTGAGCCCCTATGGCGTGCTGAGGCGGAATCTTGTTTTATTTCCCCCCTTTCCATGGATGTGGAAGCCACGGTTCAGGGCAAATGATCCAACTTGTTCAATCACCCCATGAAAGAGAGGCAAAAATGGGATTTGAACCCAGGCAGGTCCGAGTCCAGAGCTCCACCCCTGCTAGCTCCTGCCTACCCCTCTGACTTTATCTCACGATTCGCCTTGATCACAATGTCCCAGCCACTCTGGCTTTTGTAAAGCTCCCCTCCCCTCCTACACACTGCACACATTCTCTTCCTAGACATCCACATAGGCTGTTCCATCTGCCTGAAAGGCCTTTTCCCCTACCGGCCCCTCTGACCTTTCCAGTCTTGGCTCAAATGTCACCTCTTCAGAGAGGCCCTCCCTGATTGCCTTGTCTGAAGTTGCCCTCAACTCCTCCCTCATGCATCTCACTTTTTTACAACCTTCTAGATTTTTAGCCTCAGTGAGAAACAGAGGCCTTGATCATACTGCCTGCCGTGCAGTCTCCGTGTTGTGTGGCCACAAAGCAGGTGCTCAATAAATATTTGCCAGATGAAGGAATGAGTTAAGGAAACTAGTGCCAAGGAGACACACCCAGGTATGCTTTTAGTGGGAAAAAAAAGCAGGGGTGGAAGCTGGAGTCACAACCATCCTCAGATACCCAGCACCACACCCTGCCCAGTCTTGCTGGCTGGCGGAGCAGGGGTCAGCCTGAACTTCTCCATCCCCAGCAGAGTTCGTGTGGCACTTGCCAGCTGCTGAGAGGGCTCCCTCCTGCTGCACAATTGTTCTAGTGACTGTCACGCCCGACTGGTCTCCATGGCCCTTGGCCATGCCTGTGGATGTCCACCAGCTCAGGTAACACCATCATAGGCCGCAGAAGCAGCCGGGTGGACCTACAGTGGAATATTCAGGTGGGCCACACAAGGAGAGCCCAGAAATGGCTGGCTCTTCTGAAATATTCAAAGAACACATTCAGTTTAGGTAGGTGGTGACTCGCAGGGTTCCCACCAGTGGCTTTAAGGAACCCTCCCTCTCCTAATGTTCCCCACGAGCCTGGCACTGTGCTAAGGGTTCACCCGTGTTATCTCACTACTCATTCCTGAGTGGGGTGCTGCTCTTACACCCACATTTTATAAATGCTGCTGTTGAGGGTCAGTGGTGAAGCTGTGTGTCCCCAGGCAGGACGCAGAAGAGTTGGGATTCAGATCCAAATCCCATGCCAGAGACCAACCAGAATAACCACTGGCTTCCCTGCCCCTTGTCACCTTGACCTACACGCTTGGACAGAACTGAACAGACGGACAGACTCTAGAAACCCTCTCCAGCTGTTCTTCCCATAAACATGCAATGCAGTTTAAAACACAATGAAATTTAAAATGTTCCAGCAGACACACACACCCAAAGGAAAAGAAATAGGTGACAATTAGATGAATCATATATTTCAGGGCTCGGCAAGCTTTTCCTGTAGAGGTTCCAAGTAAGTATTTTAGGCTGAAGGCAATATGTCAATCTGTTGCATATTCCTCTTTGTCTGGACTTTATTTTGGGGGTTGGAGTGGGGAGGTATTGTTTATTTCTTGGGATTTTTTTTGTTTGTTTTTACCCCAGCCCTTTAAACATGTAAAAACCAGTCTGAGCTTGAGGTCTGTGCAAGAAAAAGGGCCACAGGGCCTTTGCCCATGACCTGAGAACTCACCGAACAGAGGGCAATCCACTGTAAAGTAACTGAATGAGGAAAGAGAGGAAGGTCTGGAGGGAGGGAAGAGGAGACACATTTCTAGCTGCACCCTGCGTCTTTCCCACCACCCCCCTTGCTGGGGGACTTCTCAGTTTCAGTTCCTAATGGAGAAACCAGATCTGCTACCGCAGGCCAGGTCCCCCTGCCTGAACCCCACGTCCTTCTCGTCTCCTCTGCATTGTCACAATGTAACGTGACAACTTATCTGAAGTCTGTCCTCACTGCGGGCCTCTGAGCTGTGTGAAGCCCGGACTAATTTGTCTACGGTGACCTTTGACCCTAAGCATTAGGCACCACCTCAACCCCTCTCAGACCAATGGGCACAGAACCAAAGACAGTCAGACGCTTGTACCACCCACGAAACGTCCGTTTCGAAGACTGAAACAGCAAGGACTCACCATCTCTGGTCCTGGCATGGAAGGGGGGCTGGTGCTTCGGACCTGAGCGGGTACAGTGGGGGTGGGCATGGGGCGCTGGATGAACCTGGGCTCTAAAGCCTCCTGGGTCCCATCCCCAACCTCTGGCGCCTGGCCTCTGGGAGCTCCGAGGACCCTCTGGCCTCACAGGTGGCTCCAAGGAAACTGGGGGCCTCCCAGGGGAGATGGGCACATCTGGGCACAGCCCCTCTGCAGAAGGTTGAGCCGTGGGCACATGGTGACCCCAGAATTCCTGTGGGTGCATCCAGGCTTAGCAGGGCTGTGGTGACCAACTGATTAACTCCTCCTGGAGAGAGGGCAGGGAGAGGACAGAGGGTCAGCGTTACCTCTCGGTAATTTAGAAAATCTGGAACCACATATGTGCTTTGGAAGAGGCATTCCTCTTAATCAGTCCCTGAGTATTAAACACTCATGATTGCAACTGATCCTTGCGAACAAACAGCTACCCCAGAATCAGGCTAGTTCTGGAAGCTGCGATAATGTAAATGGACAAGGCAACCCTGCCGTGCACTGCGTCACCAGTGTGTGCCAGGCACTGGCTACGTAAGCTCTCCCTCTTTGTGGCCAGTCTTGTCAGTATTGGTTAACATTAATGGTGGAGCTCCTCAAACTTTAATCCACATAGAAATCACTTGTTTAAATGTAGATTTTGATACAGTAGGTCCTGCTGAGATCCTTCACATCTAACAAGCCCCAGGGTCTACCGCTCCTCAGACTTCACAGAGATTGAAAGCATGAGCATTTTGCGCAAAACTGGCAGCCAGTGGTGGTTAGCTAGTTGACTGGCTTGTTGAGTGGGTGGGTGGATGGATGGAAGGGTAGGTGGGTAGATGGGTTGTTGAGTGGATGGATAGATAAGTGGAGGAATGCCACAGCAATAATTTATTTCTCCTGTTTCTTCTGTCTCCTCAGTTGCCCTCTACAGTGCATCCTCCACACAGCTTAAAGTGTTCATTGACTTTCCACCTCCAGGACCAAGTTCAAAACCTTGCCACAGCGCCCAGGTCCAGCTGCCATCTATTGCCTTGGTGTGTTGTGCTACTTACCTTCCTGCTCCCAAGGCAGCCCCGACTCTGCCTGCCAATGGTGCTTTTAAAATGCAGTGTTCCTTCTCACCCCAGTGCCTTTGCACAGCCCTGGAACCTCTTCTCCACCTCTGTGCCCAAGTATGTCCTTCTCCCTTGCAGCTAATAATTCTTCACTATGTAGCTTATTTAGTGTCTATCTTCCCACTGGAATGAATGCTTCAAGAAGTCAAGGAATGGATCCATTTGGCTCATCGTTTATCCCCAGAGCCCAAGACAGTGCCTGGCAAAGAGCAGGCAGTAAATGCTTGTTGAATGACCAAGAATGCCCAGTATCTAGCAACTAAAATCATACTGCTTGCTCAAGAGAGCCCAAGCTTGGGCTGATGCTAATTCTGCAAGAAACTTCTCAGATGGGTCACTGAAATAAGGCCAGATGGGGTGATGATGGATGCCAATAGAGATACCAGGACATAATATGCAATGTTGACTTTTAAAGAGAATGTTGACTTTCAAATGACTAGACCCTGTAATGCCCCCCAGCCCTCACCCACTGCAACCAGGATTCAGATTCCAACAGACGGTTGATATTTTGAAGGAGACAATTCTTCGCAGTGGGGGCTCTCCTGCCACAGCACCCTCTCCTCTCTCCAGGTGGGACAAGCTGGAATGTCTCCAGACAGTGCCAAAGCCCCGTTGGGGGTCAGGATCAGTTCGGATCCAGTACCAACTGTGGGCCCCAGTGATGAGGGCCACACGCTACATTCTGCTGCACTGTCTTGATCCAGGAGTTGCATTCATACTATCTATTTGTGGGGGTCATCATCTACTTGAGTATCTAATGAAACCTATTAATTTTCTGGGGGCAGGATGGGGCTGTCTAGACATTCAAGCCCACTTCCTCAATATTTAGGAAGATTGCTGACCCTCTGAAGTCTGTGTATGCCCGCCTGACAACCTGCTGCAGAGTTTATGCACTTTAGCCTAAAAGGCCCTAGTCCATGAAAGTGGGTGGACTGAGATCTTCTAGGCTTTTTTTCATTAATAGTATTTATGGGTGTATTGTCTTCCTCATGCAAAGGAAAAAGGAAAATAGAGCTACCCACAGCAAGCTAACATGTAAGTAAGGAAATCGGAGGTGGGTGGTGGTGGTGGGAAAACGAAGCCATGTCTGTTAAAAGGCGGTACCTATTTTTCATGCTGCAAAATGCTTTATGGTAAGTCAAAGTTGGGTGTAAATTTGGCCCGGAGTCAATGTAAAGGGAGAAACATAATCAGCTTATACATTCCCTTGTCCGGCAGGATCCCCCGAGAGGGGGGCCAGTATTTTCCCTCTTTTCTCTCTCTCCCTTCCTCTTTTTTAAAATTCTCCCCCTCATTTCCACAAAATACAATTTTAGGTTACTCAGGAGACAAAGTCTAAGCCCATAGGAAATAGGATGAAATAATTTCAGCTTAGTCCAAAAAATAAGTCCAATTTAATAAGGAATCCCTAAATGCCAGTGCAGCTTAGCAACGCCTTCCAGCATGCTGCCTGCCGCATAGCAGGTGCTAGGCAAAGGTAATTCTTACCCTTGGATTATAGTAATGGACACAGCCACCCAGCAAAGTGCATGTTAGCCAGAGACACCCTACAGGCAGGGAAACCAAGGCTCAGGGAGAGGTGTGGCGGCCTCACATAGCCGGCAGGCATCAAGGTTGCTGTTTGGTGCGTATTAATATTCCAGGAAAGCCTCGTAGTGGCCAAAAAGCCTGGCATGTTCCTGGGAAACAGCACAGACTTTGGGCAGATGATCAGTGGATATGCAGGGAGTGGATACATCTCTCAAAGCCATGAGATTCACTTCCCTGCAACCAGAGACAAGGTATTTCCCAAGCAGGCAGCCACACCTTGCTAAGTGCTGGCACGGTATCTGGGGGGCAGGAAGCTGCAGGTGGGGAGCCCAGGAGGAAGGGACCTATTCTAGGACAAGCATCCCCAGAGGGCTTGGGCCCCTCCTCACCTGGGGCTGTCCCACCACTTTCTCTGCAGGTGAATGACATGGGCACACACATACTTAGGAAGCTCGAGGGGCTCAGCGGACACTGAGAAGCTGTGAAACCTGATTTGAAATGGAAAACTTTAAAAAAATTAAACTTGGAGAGTCTAGTTCCCAGATCGAGACAATACCCAATGCCAATAGTCCAAGCTCTTGAGAAAGCAGAAGGAAAGAGAAAGGTCATGTCACCCAAAGGGGACACTTGCTATTTTTTTTTAATTGTCATTCTAAGGTGTGAAATACTATCTCATTGTGGTTGTGACTTGCTGAGTGATATACTGAACATCTTTTTCATGTACCTCTGGGCCATTTGAATGTCTTCTTTGGAAAAAATGTAGTTCCTTTACTCGTTTTTTAATAGGATTTTTTTTTTTTTTTGCTAGACTAGATCTTAAATGTTCTCAACGCAAAAAAGACACGGTAATTATGTATGATGGAGACGTGAGCTAACAGTGTGATGGTAACCAGGGTGCAGTATATAAATATGTCAACCTACACAATGTTAAGTCCATTTTATCTCAATAAAGCCAGAGGGGAAAAGAAGACCTCGATCATGTTGAGAAATGGAAAACTCATGGTTGGGCACAGCGTCCAGAGAGGATGGAGAAGCAGGAAGCTCAGAAGTATGCATAAAGTTAAGGGACGGGCCAAAGCCCTGTCTACTGGTTGGCAAGACCCACAGGCTGGGGGCGTGTGGGGTAGTGAGACCCTGTAGCTATTCTGGGGCTGTCCCTTCTGTGGAAGAGGGGCGCATCTGCCTTTTTCCTTGGAGAAGTCAAAATGAGCCTTTAAAATGGAATGAGAAACTTCTTCTTACTCCTTTCAATTATGATATTGACCGTTTCCCATGGGGTAGCAAAGCCCCCCATCTGTGAATCTCGGGTCTCCTAACTTCTGTGAAAATGTCATAAAATACTCAGAAAAGCGATGAGTTTTTGAGTATTTATGACTTTCATCTTTAAGGTAACTTAATTACAAGTGTCTATTATTTTTCACAACGGCTCTGTTTGTCAACCTGCTTGCAAAGTTCCTGAAAATTCCACAACTGTCTCTTGTAAGCCTGTGCAAATGGTGTGAGCATTTCAATCTCATCCTCCTGAGCTTGTTACACAAGACGCTGCCCTTAGTCTCCGCACGGCTTACGTGGCCTCTCATACACTCAGGACACCCAGACCTCTGAGGCCAGCCCATCTCCTTCTTTTTCCTGAGGTCCAGAACCAAACAGTCAGCTGCCCCTTTGGGGAAACCTCAAGGACCTCACTTCCTAAATGGGTGCGACAGAGCTGTTTACCCTTTTGTGACCAGTACCCTTCTTCCTTTCTCTTGCTTAATGATTCCAACATCCACTGATTGGTCCCAAAGACCCAGGAGCCACCCCATCTTCTGCACTGAGCCCTTATCCCCAAACACTGCCCTGCCCCCATCATAATACCCACTGTTGTGTATTACAAATCACTGGTTGGAGCCCCAAGTCTCACCTTCAGCTCTATGGAAAAAAAGGAGGTGACGCTTACTTTTCAGTCTTGGCACAGTGCCTACCAACCTCCCTAGGCTTGAACCTCATCATCCATAAGCCTTTATTGAGCACCTGCTGTGATTCAGGCGTTATACACCAGGAGATGATAAGACAGAAGAGATGACGTCTCTCCTGGAGAAGTGTGAGGCCCAGGAGCCCCGAGAAGTCAGGGTCAGGGCACAGAGCTTAGTGTTCCCACCCCCACATCCATATTCTATCCAAGCAACTCCTGCCAGGCTCATATAGCTTGGCAGTGGTACAGCTCGCGGCTGGGATTCAAACCTGAGCAGAAGCGGTGCTCTGAGTTTTCTGGGTCTTGGTTCCTTCCTTGGATGAGGGGAGGATGGTGTGGGAAAAGCCACCCACATTTCTTCAGGTGTGACTTTTTCAAATGTCCGTGCAGTAACCCTGGGGAAGCTGCAGGAGGCTGGGTCTGCTGGGGGTTGGTGGAGCCTGGGCAGGCGGGGTGAGAGACCCCAGGGTGGGTAGGGGGATTCCTGCTGAGGCAGGCCGTGGACCACGAGTGATTGGGTTCCAGGGCACAGGAATTCACCCTGCATAGGGATGAGAGATGCCCCCACTGGAGCCCACTGAGCTGAGCTCCCCCAGCAGGGCTCTGTAGCTCAAAGGCTGTGGGGCTTGGCCAAGTCAAATTCTCAGAGCCTTCAGACTTGGAGGGGGTGCAGGGAGCATGCTGAGCAGAGACAGTCACAGGGCTGATCAGAGGCCCTGCAATCGAGCTGTCTGGGGTCACTCTTAAAAGGGCACTGATCCCACCCATGAGGGCCCCACCATCATGACCTGATTACCTCCCAAAGTCCCCACCCCCCAACACTGCTGCACTGGACATAAGGATTTCAACACAGGAATTTAGAGGCAGGGGATATAGGCATTCAGACCATAGCACCTATTTGTTTTTACTTAAAACAAAATAGATAGATATATGGCTATTAGCAAAAATTAAAATTACACACATGGCTCACATTATACTTCTATCAGGCAGTGTGAGCAGAATGACCTTCATTGTACAGAAGAGCAAACCAAGGCACAGAGAGGTAAATGATGTGCCCAGTGTAACACAGCTCATGAGTGGCAAGGTCGGGATTGGAATCCAGAACATGTGGCTCCAAGCCAGGGCACCGAGCCCCTGTCATGGCCCCAGCACCCCCTCATGCATCAGGGGGTCTGGGGGAGGAGGTTGTGTGAAGATCAGAGGCCACTGCTGCCTCCCGGAGGGAGCTCTTGCACCAAGATCGTCTGCACCGCACAGAGAAAGCCGGGAGCTGAGCGACCCGCTTGCCCTTGTCCGTCTGTCCCTGACAGATTCCCATCCGGGGCGGATCTCCATCTCCCTCACGGGCAGCCCTGTCACACAGCAAGAGGGAAGTATTTGCGAGTGTCAAGTGGAAGAAAAAGCAAGGTGTGGAACAAGACGCATTGTGTTTCTGGATGATTGGGTTTAAAGGACACGAACTCCTTTGCTCTCTCTGAGCATGGTGGCTGTTTCTAGGGACAAGCCAAAGCCACCACTTGGCTCCAAGGGACACCTGACCCCAGCAGAAGGTCCCTTAGCTGGTCAGAATTGCTGAGACTCAAGCCCTTTCCTGTGACTTCAGAGGCCAGACTTTCAGGAAAAAATTAGAAGAGAAATATGAAGTCTTCTTTGCCTCGAGAGATCGCCTACGGAAAGCCACACTCACCCATCACTAGAGCCCAGTGGGTGCGGTCAGAGATATTCAAACCTGCCCTACCCCGCTCCCCCACATGTACCATCTGCAGGGGGACATGCTGACTGTTCATACAAATCCACTGACCCCCACAGGCCCACCTACTTAGATACACACCACCGCTGTACTGTCGTCAAGGACACACACACCAGAACCACACCTGCTGGGCTCTTCTGCAGTCATTGCATCTGCCCTCCCGAGCACAAGTCCCCCACATCTGTTACAGAAAAAGAGACTCAAAAGGCAACAGCAGCCAGACCTGTGGACCGGGTGTTCTTGCATTCAAAGAATCCATTAGAGGTAAGGGGGTATTTCAACATGAACTGGGCATCAGATGATGCTGAGGAGGCATCGTTCATTTGTGAAGTGTGGTGATCGCAGAGCATCAGTGGGCTCCTGAAGGGGCCCATCCTTCCTCCGATGGAAAGCTGCGTGGATCTCCCTACCTCTGAATCGGGGCTCAGCCATGGGACTTGTTTTGACCAATTTAGAGCAGGGCACAAGAGACCCTGTGGACTTCTGAAGCTGAGCTTTGGGACATGTGGAGCTTGTATTTTGTGGGGTTTGGAAAGCTTCTCCCAGGAATCCATCCACCACGTGGTGCCACGTCCAAGCCAAGTGGAGCCGAGTGAGGATGCTCCGGTGAACAGCCCAGCACCAGCTCCCACCCGAGGGCAAAAACCATCCAGAAGAACTTTCCACGCCAGCCCAGCCACATCACAGAGCTATGAGATGGGAGGTGGTGGTTGTTTTAAGCTGCCACATCTTTTAAAACAGAGCAATAGATAAACAGCAATAATGTTGGCAAGCAAAATAAATAAGCTTTTCTCATGCACTGTGGGTGGGAATGTAAATTGGTGTAGCCACTGTGGAAAACAATGTGGAGTTCCTCAAAAATGTAGAAGATCCTATGATCCAGCAATTCCACTTCTGGGTGTCTGTCTGAAAAGAATGAAAACATCAATTTGAAAGACAGCTGCACCGCATGGTTATTGCAGCATCATTATTTATAATAGCCAAGATACAGGAGCAACGTAAGTGCCCACTAATGAATGAGTGGATAAAGAAAATGTGGTACATACACATGGTGGAATATTACTCAGCCACAAAAAAGAAGAAATCCTGCCATTTGCAACAACATGAATGGACCCTCAGGGCTTTGTGCCAAGTGGAATAAGCCAGGCAGAGAAAGACAAATACCCTACAACCTGACATACATG
Organism: Manis javanica; assembly: GCF_040802235.1. NCBI lineage: Eukaryota > Metazoa > Chordata > Mammalia > Pholidota > Manidae > Manis > Manis javanica. The sequence goes on along the minus strand of NC_133168.1, from coordinate 95,036,762 downwards.
TGGACTTTAAAAAACAGAACAAAAATGACTCATAGACACAGACAACAGATTGGTGGTTGGTGGGTATTGGGGGTAGGAAGAATGGGTAAAGGGGGTCAAAAGGTACAAACTTCCAGTTTTAAAACAGACAAGTCCTGGAGAGGTGATGTACATGGTGACTTAGTTAACAAGCCTGCATTGGATATTTGAAAGTTGCTAAAAGACTAGATCTTATTGTTCATGTCACAAGGAGAAACATGTGGAACTATGTGATGACAGATGCTAAGCAGACATTGTGGGGATCTTTTCTCAGTGTGTACAAATACCAAATCATGACATCGTGTGCCTGAAACTAGTCTAATGTTATATGTCAATCATATGTCTGTTTAACAAAATAAACAAGTTCTTATGCTTGGATGTGTGCATAGATATTCAACCTCCTCAACCTAAACACACTTTTCCACAGATCCTCTACACAGGTTCTCACAGCTCCCAGAAATTACACACACAAAGATGCAACACAAGCACCTGACCCCCAAAATATTGAAAGTCCCACTGGCAAACAGGAGCCCCGCTCACCGACCAACCTACCCCCCGGATTTAACCCCAAAGACAAACAGACATCTGTGTACTGACACACGCCAATTCCTGGACATACCCACGCACATCCTTACTACCCGTAGAGATGACTAGACTGTAGTGAGAAACAAATATGCTTACCAATGGTGTAGCCAGATCAGCAGGCAGTGTTTGGATACCTCTCAAGTCCTAACCAAGGCACCATTCATTCATTCATTCATTCATTCATTGAATGGATTCATTGAATTCTTTAGACAATTGCATACTGAGTCCCTACTGTGTGCCAGACCCTGTTTTAACCATTTAGGATACATCAATGAGAAAAATGAAGATTCCTACCTTGGAAAGTATATAAAGAGTCTGGAATATCTAGTACCAGAAAGTAAGGAAGTGCTTACAGATTAATGGGGATGTATCTACAGGACAAAGGAGTCAGCCGGAAGGAGCTGGGCCAAGGGTGGGATAAGTTGGTATCAATGATGACAGTCACCAAGGATATTCCATTGAATGTGTAAGAATCAGAGGTTATGTTGACATAAATAGAAAATAACTAAATGCCATGTGAGGAAGCTCCTACCAGGCACCATCCTGATTGGTACCTGGGTATTGGACTTCTAATCTCCAGAACCATCAGAAAATACATTTCAATCATGTAAGCCACCCAAGCTCTTTTGTTATGGCAGCCGGAGCACTCTAAGTCATTCAGATTCCCCACTGCCATCCAAAATTTTCTCCCTTCGCAGCTAATGTCATCACCACGTCCTTACCTACTGAAGCTCTCCTAGGACACCGAGAAGTCCCTTCCCCGAGGGGTGGTGATCCCAGTGCCTAGCACAAAGCCTGGCACGCAGAAGGTCTTTTGGTGTTCTGAGACTCAGTTTCCAATGGTGGAGGGCTGGTGCCCCCACATCAATCAGCAATTCTTGGACAGCAGCAGGGTGTCTGGAAATTCAACTCAATTCTGACACTATCCACCTGGAGACAGCATCAGCTCCCACGGGTTAAGGGTTCAGTCCTACAAGACTGCCCCCCAACACACACTTCAGGCACCAATCGCAAGCCGGGCTTGTCACCTGCACTTCTGACTCACTGGCTACAGATCAGTGGTTCCCCAGACGCCTGTACTTGGGTTTCATTAATTTGCCAAAGCAGCTCACGGACTCAGAGAAACAGTTAGCGAGATTGTCTCTCCAGGTAACAGCTTACGTACTTCCCTGGCCCAGTGAGGTCCACTGAGGTCTGAAAGAAGGCACTGAGGTGCAATCCTGATTCCACCACTGGCCAGCTGTGTGAGCTTCTCTGGGCCTCAGTTTCCCCATTGGAAAGTGGGAATGGCAATAATACGACTTTCCTCCAAAGATTCTTGTGTGGACCCCATGAGAAGGGGCAAGGGCGATGGTCCCAGCCAAGTCTGTGCTCAATAGAAGTGGACTGCTATTTTCACTGGCCTAAGCTAAGGGGCAGCCTATCTCAGACCAGAAGCTTTTTAGATCTGTCTGTTGCTCCCTAAACAGAGCCCCAAATTCTTAGGCCATTGCTCAATGCCTGGCTGCCCCCTTCCATCGTTATTGTTCATGCCGCCCCTTCCACATACCCTGCATTCCAGTGAAACTGGGCAACGCATCACAGGCAAAACACAGCTGGTGATGTCTACCCCAAGACCTTTGCTTATTCTGCCCCCAGAGAGCCCATGGCACAGAGGATTGGAATGGGCATCACTACTTATCAACCTGGACTGTACCCCAGTTTCACCTCTTGAATGCTACTGACATTTAGCAAGTGACAAAACCCCTCTGACTTTAGTTTCTCCATATGTACTAGAGTGGATAATGTATACACTAGAGATAATGAAGGAGGACTGAAAGTGTATGGGAGACTCACCTGGACCAGAGAGGTATAATAATAATAATTACTACTTTAGTAAAATAAATGGTAATAGTAATATCGATAATAGATGTTAATTAATGTTCTGTTATACAGAATCACATAATTATAACACATATTATATATAATTGAAATATAATTATGTGTATTATAATACATGCAATTAATGTAATTATTATTACAGCAAATTAAGTCATCATATTAATCTTAACAATAAATTTAATATATAATATATACTATGCATAATATAGTATTATAATTATATAACAATTAAAATAATGAATAAAAATATAAACATAATAAAATTATATAATATAATCATACAATTATAGTATGATATGTATTATATATTATTGTGTACGATATGTATGTTATAGTATTACAGTATGTCATAATAGATGCTAATGCTACATTATATGATAGATGATTATAATGATATGCTTATATATCATTATAACTATTATGTATGTATAGTAATTATAATATATATGATTACATAATGTATTTATTCTTACAATAAATAATACTCATGTTAATAAATGCTAATTAATGCTATTATATTATGATCATATATGATCACTCATATAATTATCAATGTAATGTCATAGTTTTATATATCTACTATATGTTTACTATATATTCATTATGTATTTAAATGTAGAATATATGTGATTATATAAAAATCATAAAATATATAATGATACACGTTGTTATATGAATATATACTAGCATCCATGATATAATATATATTTCAAATGTTTTTCCAATATTAATAAGCATTTGCCAGTGCCAGGCACTGTTCTAAGAGCTCTACATATACTAAGTGATGGACTCCTTACAACACCCCTCTGATGTCAACAGGCTATTAATAAACCCATTTTACAGACTGAGGAAAGGGAGGCAAGGAGAGGCAAAGCAGGGCCTGAACCCTGGACATTTCCCTCCAGAGCATCGCTGTCAGATGGGCTGGTGGACATTCCTGCAGCAATGGACACGTTTTGTACCGCCAGTAGGGTAGCCACTGCTCCTGCATAGCTCCTGAGCTCTCCGAATGCAGCTACCATGGCTGAGGAAGTTGATTTTTATTTTTATCTAATTCTTAACAATTTATATTGAAGTAGCCACATGTGACTAGAGGCTACTGCACTGCGAGCCACAGCTTTGGGGCCCTCTCTCTTACCCACCACCCTCTCCTGACATTCAGCGCCCGTGGCTGGCCGGGCTGGCTGTAAGAAAAGCGTTCTTCATATAATAAATGCAGAGCGACAGTCCTGACTACGACGGGGAAATCATTCCTCCTGCTCCTGGGACTATGAGGCTCCCATTTCCCACTTGAGTTGGAGATGCTGTGGATGAATATTACATGTTCCCCTGACTTTTACTCCAGGAAGAAACAGCAGTGCACCGACAAAAAGGAAGGCAATTGAGTGGTCTGAACCCAGCATGGGAGGCAACTGGGAGTGGTGGGGACTGGGACAAATTGGGTGCTCTGAACCCAGCATGGGAGGCAACAGGGAGTGGTGGGGACTGGGACAAATTGAAGACTTCTTCCTGCTCCATCAAAAGGGACAGCTGCTGCTCAGCTTTTGCTGGGAGGCACACGACTGGGGTTGGCAGAAATTTAAAACTTTTTACAAGGAGTTGGAAACCTGGAAACTTTACAGGATTTCAAAATATCAGTGGGGGGAATGCAACAACTTTTAAGAGGCTGTACCCCAAAACAAAGGCATTCTTGGGCCTGAATCAAGCTTTAGGCCATCATTTGAAACTTCTGATTTAAATCAATGGTTCTCGATCCTGGCTGTGCATTAAAATCTCCCGTGGAAGCTTATTTTTAAGAAAAATACCAATTTGGAGTGGAGCACCAACATGAGATTTTTCTCAAGTCTTCCAGTGCATTCAGACACACAGTCAGGCTTGAGAGCCACTGATTTAAATATCTTGGGACCTTTCATGCAATAAACTTCTGTGGTATGTCCACGTGCTATATTTTGTGACAGGGACATCCTCTTAATAAAGAGGATGGAAATGTGGGAAAACAGGCACCTCACTCCAGATTTTTCTGTGTCTTCATCTCTCTCCTTTTACATCTTGCACCCCTCATGTCTGTCACCCCTAAAGGGAAAACAGCACGCCCCAATTTACTCTTGGCTTTTCTCTCTTCCTTTGTATGGACAGCGGAGCCCTGAAGCACCCAGAGGCCAGAAGCATATAAATGACTTCTTGGCAGGCCTCTCAAAGGCTGCAGTCGAGCAGACCTGGCACTCTTTAATCCTAACCAAACAGGATCGGTCACAAGGCTGCCTTTGCCGGAGGAAATCTCCACGTAATTTCCAGAGGGAGCAGCTCTGGGGAGAAACATGGAGACTTTTTTTTCTTTCAAAAACTGGAAGGAGAGCAACAATGTGGATTGGAAACAAATAGAAGTTTTAAGAGGGTAACTTTCCGGCTCTAGGCCAATGGCTGTGCTCTCCCCTGGGCTCCTGAGACCTGCGTCAGCTGGGGCTCCTTTAAATGAAACCTGGTTTGCAAGATTCCAAGTCCTCAAAGACAGACCAGAGTTCCTGGCCTTAAACTGCTTCTCTCTTGTTTGTTTAATCTGGCGTGTGGAGATTGGAGGCTGGGGGTTTAAGGAAACCGGGGACAGAAAGTCGCCCTGCCCTGCCTGCTCCCCCAGCTGGGCTCTTTGGTTTTGATACCAGCCATGTCTTCAGAAAGGGCTTCTCTGCCCTTCTCTGCTCCAAAACCTGACATCCATCTTTCTGTCCAAACAATAAATATACACTGAGTGTCTAACACGGGCTAAATTGAAGCTAAGGATTACAATAGCACCCCACCCCCATCTACGGGGGGATACGTTCAAAAACCCTCAGTGGATGCCTGAACCCTGTATATACCATGCTTCTCCTATCCATACCTTTCTAGGATACAGCTGACTTTATAAATCAGGCACAGTAAGAGATCGGCAACAATAATGATGGAACAAATACAACAATATGCTGCAATAAAAGTGATGTGAATGTGGTCTCTCTCTCTCTCTCAAAATATCTTTTTGTGAGTGGTGGAGGCGTCGCGACCTGGCATTACGCCGCTATTGACCTTCTGACCTTGGTTTCCAGCTCCTCAGCACCCACCCAGGGCCTCCTGGTGGACCTGCTACTGAACTGCAGTTGACCCCTAGTAACTGAAACTGGAGAGCGAAACTGCAGATAAGGGGGCACTGCTGAGTATTTTTATTATTCTTACTATCCTAACAGCAGCAAACACTTGTAGGCCCTGTTCTGTGCCCCTGACATGTTCTAGGAGTAGTTCATGTAAATCCTTATTGAAAAGCTTCTACTTTCCCCATTTTATGGAGGAAGAAACAGAGGTTCAGAGAGGCCCCAAGTCATAGAGTTGGGCTGGGATTTGAACCAGGCCATCTGGCCCCAGACCAGCCCTTTTCACCCCCTGGCATCATGCTCCCCTCACAGAACATATAGTTGAGTGGGGGCAACTTAAAAAAACAAGTTGACTTCAGATATTTATATTTAAATTCTCATAAAGATATGAGAAATTTAGTTTTCCTGTGGAAACAGCCAATTTAGCTAAAATTAGCTGATTTACCTAATTACCAGGGATTGTAGTTTATTGTGAAAACATATCTGTAATGGGTTGTATCTACTGGGCTGAGTAAAAGGGTAAGTTGTCTTTCTGCGTCAGTCTCTGAGCAGGTTGCCTGTGAAATGTGCCATGTTCTGGGTTTGTGCCCATGGTTTAATGGCTTTTCATTAAAATTTCCCCAACACCTGCCTGTGGCTTCCTACCTTTTTCTAATTAACACATTTAGTCTAAGAGTCCCGGAAAGCCAGAGCTGGCCTAGTTTGTGGTCTTAATTTCACAGTGACGTGGTAAGATCGGTCATCAATTCTGGGTTCAAATCCTGTGTGGCCCTGGACAAAGCACTCAGCCTCTCTGTGCCTGAATTTCCCCCTTTGGTTAATTAGGGTTACAAATGACAGTACCTACTCCAGAGAATTATTGCCAGAACTAAGGGGGAGAAGGGCTTAGGCCGAATCCCGGTACAAAGCACATAATTTTAGTTAGTAATAACAACCAGTATGGTTTTAGGATCCCTCATGCTCATTGGGTTAGTACTGTGTCGAATCCCAATATTAGTAACAATGCAGCGCTGTCTGCATTCTCAGTAAAAGCTAACATGCATTTTGACCTTGTTGACATTAGTGAACAAAACAATGTCCCTGCCCTCATGGAGCTCATAGGCTGGAGGGGGAAATAGATAAACAAGTAAATAAGTAATGGTGGAATGTAATGCCAAGTGGAGGGAAGGAAAGTAAGAAGAGAAGAGTGGTCTCTGTTGGCCGGGTGTTTGGAAACGCAGAAGAGTGACAGACAGGCAGAGACCGCACGGGAAAGGGAGGCCCGATGAGGCTGACACTCACGGCCATCTGAGAATGATCCTGGGCTCTTGTGTACCCACATCCCCTCCTCCCGATGACCAGGACCAGTGAAGGCCCTTACCTGCGGGCAGCAGGCATCTGAGCACGAACAGCACCAGGAGCCACCGCCGGCCTCCGGGGGGGCCCTGCCACAGGCTGGCCATTCAAGGCGTCAGGAACACATGGGGGCCAGTCCTTGGCCTCAGGGCAGCCCTGCAGCTGAGCCCACAGACATGTCCCGCACCCCCTCCCCGGGGCCGAGGCAGCCAGGTGGCTGAGTTCCGGCGAGTATCAAATGTTGGCCTAATCCGTGAGGCCAGGTGGGGCTGGGAAGGGCCCCCTCACCTGTTCCCAGGCCCTGATTGGCTCTCCCGGCCCTGGGTGAGGCCTGCCTAGGCTCTCAGGTGGGTGTGGAGTGGGCTGCCGGGCTCACCCAGGAGTTACACCCATTTTCCAGGGAAGGCACACTGGGGTACAGACACCTTGCTGCAGCTCACGCAGCCCTTGAGGGTCACTGGCGTGGGCACCGAGATCTGACGGCAGAGGGACAGCTGGGCTCTGCAGAGCTCCCAGCTGGTTGGGAAGGGCTGGGGTGCCAGAAAGAAGACGTGACCCTTGTTCCCAAGGCCCTGGGTGGATGCTGAGGAGCTTGAAACAGAGCAGCAGCAGGGTGAGGCTGGGGTTCTAGGAAAAGCCCCAGTGGCTGTGGGAAGGAAGAAGGTCTGGAAGAAAAGATCCTGGGGGTAATTGGGCCAGAAGGGGCTGGGGTATTAAGTTGGGGAGGCCTGATTTGAGTCATAGTGGTGGGGACAGACGGAAGGAAACAGACTAGGAAGGTGGAACAGAGGGGCAGCCTTAGAGTGAGGGATGGCACTGGGGGGAGGCAGTGGGGTTCCAGACGGGAGTTCCGTCGGGCCGTTGGTTGGCGATGACCAGATCTGGCCCCACACCACCTTGTATCTCGTCCTGTCAGCAAGAGCGGGTCTCCGCCAGCTCAGTGTCCTGCTCCCTGAGCTACTTCTCTCTCTCTCTCTCTCTCTCTCTCTCTCTCTCCACACACAGTTCCTACAGTCCTGACCTCCTGCCTTCTCCAAAGCCCAACATGCTGACCCTTTCTATTTCTTCTGCCTGACATGCTTTTCCCTCCACCAGTTAGCAGATGGCTGCTTGTCCTACAAGACCCTGTGATAACCCCTTGACCCTCTTGGGAAGCTGCTCATACTGTTCCTCGCTGCCCTTTCCCTCTCTGAGCAGCTGAGCCTGCTGTTTGCATTGATTTGTTCTCACAGCTGCACTGTTCTGAGCCTATGAGCTCCACCCATCCATCCATCCATCCATCCATCCATCCATCCATCCATCCATCCATCTATCCATTACCCATCTATCCTTTTATCCACCCAACACACATTTATTGAGCACCTTCCTGTGTTCTAGGTACAAAGGACACAACAATCAATGGACAGACAGACATCTGTACCTCACAGGGAGATGGATTCCAAACCAGAATAAGTAAGTACAAGCAAGATCACTGCAGATATCAGTAACTCTAAGGAAGGGGGAGGAGACAGGGGACACTTCACACAGGGTATCAGGAGAGGCACCTGAGGATGTAATGTGCCCGGATGACAAGGATGCAAAACACAGGAAATGCCTGGAGAAGAACATTGTTGGGGGAAAGTGCCCCCTGCCGGTGGGAATGTGCCCGAGGCCAGTGTGGCTGCAGAACAGAGAGTGAGGCAGGAGAGACAGGCAGAAATGGGGGCAGGGGGTGAAATCTAAGGGGTGGGGCTCTGTAATTTTGCTTATCTCATCACCTAGAATGTGTTGGCTGAATGAATAAATACATGAATGGTTGGATGGATGAACGGATAGGTGGATGAAAATATTTGGTAAAAATGGAGTTGACATGAGTGTGGGGAAATCTAGGCGGGCCCCCCAGAAGAGGCACTTTCATCCTTTGGGCTACAGATTAGACCCCAGGCTCCTCTCTTCAAATGCAGAATCCCGAGACAGGGGTGACCAGCATCCCTTTACATGGATGAGTGTTTTAGCCAAACCAGACCTAGAGGCGCTGAGCAGAGGTTTTGGCTCCTGCGTCTTCCAGCTCGCTTGTGGCCCCGGAAGCTGTAGCTTCCCTCCCTGCTGGTGATACAGGAACCCTGCCAAGAAGCGTTAGTAACTGAGCTGCCCCACTGTCCCTAAGCTGCTGGGATCCACTGTCTCCTCCCGCGTGACCAAGGAGGTCAATGCCCAGGAGCATCGGTGGGTGGGGCTGACACTCCCCAGCTCCTCAGGATGTCAGCACCAGGTCTGGGTGTGGATCCGCCACAGGCAGAACCCCAGAGTCAGGCAATGAGAAAGTGGATTCCTGGGGGTAGGGTCTGTCTCTCTAAATTCTGATGTATTCGTCACACACATCAGTACAGGTTCTGGAGCCTGATGCCAGAGTTCAAATCCTGACTTGACTCTTTTTTAGCTGTGTGAACTTGGGCAAGTTCTTAACCTCTCTGAGCCTCTGTTTTCCCACCTGCCAAAGAAGGTACAAAAGATGTGGCACATGGGAGCTGTGTAAAGAGGTCTGGCCTGCCCGGGGTGCAGTTGGCCTGCTCTGGGAGTATCTTTTGATAAATATAAGCAGAAGTCAATGAGAAACCTTGCCCCAGCCCTTTGGGCCCTTATTCCTGGGAAGACAATTTGATCCCCACCACCTTTGGGGGGCTGGCAGGGTCCAGGACAAGCTCACTTTGCACATAAGAAAACTGAGGCTTGTAGTTCTTAAGCACATGCAGGTAGGTGCCCAGAGGTGGACATGGTGTCGGAACGTTCAGCCTGGACTCCTGCTCCAGCCAAAGCACTGTAAGGAGGCAGCGCCCAGGGCCACAGACCAGGGGCAGGGAGGCCGGAGTTTCAGCCCTGCTGTGGGACCTTGGGCAAGTCACTGAACCTCTCTGTGCCTCAGTTTCCTACCCACAAAATGGAGCTTCTCCCTGTCACAGGAGACAAGAGCTCAAAGAGGTGAGGCCCCCTGCTTAGCCTAGAGCCACATGCCTCAGTGGCGTGTGTGTATGATTTGTGGCAGATTCATCATGTTCACAAATAGCTTTTAAAATGCAAAACAGTGCAATTGTTTGTGCCACCATAATATTTACAGTAAAAGGTGCAGGGGAATCCTGCATATCAAGTTAGTGTTGTGGTTGGTTCCTCGGGAAAGGGAAAGAATCAAGACTGTGTAAATACATGACATAGGGACATCAAATATGTCTGTATTAAATATTGCTATAAAAACAATTTTTTTTGGTGTGTGTAAATTTGATCATGTTGACGGGTGGGTACCAAGCTCCTCACTGGTATCTTTGTACTTTTGTTTCACTTGAATAATTCCTAACGAAAATAAGCACAATTATGTAGGATTAAAAAATATTAAAAATATCTCATGCATATTCTTTCATCACATTTTCTCTGCAATAGGATTTCACTATTTGTGTTAATTCATATATCTACTTATTTTTATTATGATTCATCTAAATTGCTGTGTATTTCATCCATGTCCTTGTCGGATGAATAATGACATCACCGATGTTTCCTTCATTCCTTTTCTACATGATTAAGGTTCCCAGCTGGGCTTGCAGCTCATAATCGCTTCCCTGAAACTTGCGGTTGTCACAGTTGGGATTTTCTTTTTGATTCTTTTCTTCCACTTGCCGAGCCCATTGCCTTCTTCTGATGAGCAAGACATGCCAGGAGCTGCTGTTCATGGCAGAAAAGGAGAACCACGATAGGAAATGTCAGGATGGGGGTGCCCCCTGCTGACTGCCATGCTGTATGTCTTTCTATTCACTGCTCATCATTGCAACATCCCCATAAGTTCTGATGAGGGTTCCCGTTACACAAGTGAGGACACGAGGCCTCTGCAGACAATGCTCCCAGTTCACAAAGCAAGTGCTGGTCTGGACTGAGCTCTCTGAGTTCAAGTAATCCTCCAAATGGTAAGGGCTGTCGCGGCCACTGCAGGCTCCCCAGGAGAGCAAGGATGACTGCTCCACAGAGACCATCCTGTAGGTCAGTCGATTGGCTTGTATATAGCATGTATTTCTGCATTATCTTGTCTCAGTCTTCTGAGGACCTACAGATTGTTGTTATTTTCATAGATGACAATATAATTTATTCTTTCTCAGATTTAACTGTTTTTCTTAATGATATGACACTGCCACCTTAGGGGAAGACATCCTCTTAGGGTGAGACAGAGAATCTCACCGACACAGTGTCTGCTTCCTGTAGAATGAACCACTAAGGCCGATGAGGACCGTTTCAACCGGGGCATCTTAGGAGCTTCAGGTTGATGGGCAGCATTTCTTCTCTTTGCCAGGAGCGGAGCGTGTACTTGGATGGATGCCTTGACCTGCTACATGCTACTTCATGGGTAGAGGTAGACATGCCTTGCAGGAACGGGAAAAGATTTTGGGCTTTGCTCAGAATTAAAATGCTAAAAATGTTAAAGGAAATTACAAAATCTGTGCAATTATAAATGCTGGTTCTGTGTCACCAGGGGCATTAAGAGAGATTGTTCAACAGAGTTAACTCAGCAGACAGGTGGTCTAAACTGAGACCTAGTCTTTGCTGGGCACCAACCGTACTTCCTGTCCGTGACCTAGCCTCATCTTACCCAAGTGTCCTCATGGGTAAATGGGATCAGAGCATGTAAAATGCGTCTGTAATGTGACCAGTTGTTCAGATGAATCTGAGGAATGCCAAATACTGGGGAGCATTGTTCTAGAATGTAGATTTCATAATGTTATTCTTGTCCTTCTGTTTGTTTGAAGGCATGGGATATTTCTAAAGGAAATGCCATGTCTGATTCTTGGTGTCAGTCTCAGCACTTGGCACAATGTGTAAAATGGAGTTGGTGATCTCTAAAAATTTGGGCCAGTAATAGGAAGACAGGAAAGAAATGGTGTGAGAGATGGTGATGGAGGGAGAAATTAGCAGAGGGACAGATCTGAATATTCATCTGGGTTCACAATATATATGGAGGGTGTTGTTTGTTTTGTGGTAACCACTGATTCTCAAACATTAACATGTTTCAAATTCATCTGGAGGGCTTGTGAAAACACACATTTCTGGTCCTGCTCCCTGAGTTTATCCAGAGGAAGTCTTCAGTATTACCAAGAATTTTCATTTCTATCAAGTTCCCAGTTGGTGTTGCTGCTGTTAGACCAGGAACTATTTTCTTTTCTTTTCCCTGCCTCTTTTATACCAGCCAGATTCATCAACAACATGACGCCCACAAATCACACAGATGTTTCAGAATTCCTCCTCCCGGGACTGACACAGGATCCAGACAGGAGCCCAGCAACTCATCAGCCATCACAGGAAAGTTCTCTATTGTTGAGATCATTTTGTTCTTAGTGAATTCAACTTCTTGAATTCACAGTATGAGATTTCCCACAGTTTTGGCAGAGTTTCCCAGACTGGAATATCTGACCAGGAAATTTGTTTCTAGACAGAATGTAACAGGGATGCTTTAGGAATGGGAACATTCACAAAACCTTGACAATATGAATCAAACTCTTGAGGATGAGGATTTTGTGGTTTCCTTCTTTTGTTGTTTAAAGCCAATACTAAGTTTCTTTCAGAGTTTCTCACATTTTCCTATGCCCAGAAAAATCCTCTAGGACCTGGTGTTCTGGTTGTCTATTGCTGTGTAACAAGTCACCCCAAACTGAGTGGCTGCAATACAGCAGTGGGTGACTGCTCCTCAGGATCCCATGTGTAGCCCCAGGCCGAAGGGGGTTTCAGTTCCAGGCAAGGTTACTCTGGATTCCCTGAGACTGAATAACGACAACGGAACACAGCAGGTAGAAAAGGGCTCATACCAAGCTTTATTCTCATGGAGGCAAGTCGTGTTAGAATCACATCGCACCCAGAAGTCTGCAAGTAGCAAGTCTCTGTCTCTACGTCCCCGCTCAGCCTCTGCCCCAGCGGCCGCCTCTGCGTTCCGGCTGTCTTGCTCTCCTGTTTCCTTGCTGTCTGTCTTCCTCCCAGCAGGAGGCGGAGCTCTTTATGTAAAGACACAGGCAGCAACGGCTTATCGCCAAGCCTGCGCAGGAGGCCAAGTATTACATCAAGCACATACACGATGGGGGGCAGATTAGGATCAGGTGAGGGTCCTGGCCGCGGTAACTTCCATTTTCCCTATGCATGGGTTGTGTGTTTGGTCCCTTTGCTGATCTCACCCGGCTGGCTCTGTCTGTTACATTCTGCCAATGGCTGGGCTGGACAATCACCTATGTGGCAGTTGGCACTGGCTGTTGGCTGGGCATCTTGTTCTTGAAAAATTATTAGAGGGAAACCCCACTAAAATAGAGTCAACAGGCCAGAAGGGGGTGCTCTTATGCCAACCACTTGATGTCAAAATTACAGAAAAAATTGTCCACTAGAGACCTCAACAGAAGAACTGTCAAATGGAAAGAATCATCAATTACAGGCCCCAACAGGGAAAGACGTACATTGCATCTCCTACAAGAAATCGTGTATCCCAGCAACTCAACCAATAAGAAATTGTCATCACCTTGAACTCTTGCTTTCCTTCAATGGAATTTCATTCAAAACAACCCCTCCCAACTTCCTTCTTCTTCTCCATAAAGTAACATTTCTCTCTTTTGCTTATTGGACTGGCCATAGCTTGCAGGCCCTGAATTGCAATTCTCTGATATCCCAAATAAGCCCATTTTTGCTGGTCAAATAACCATTTATCTCTAAGGCCAACACTACTTGGTGTCAGGAGTGTGATCCAGAGAAGGAAACCAACCCTCCCAACCCAACCCGCAATGGATCTGAGGCTGGTGAGCACACAGGTGCTGGGAACCAGAAAGCCTTTGAACTCACTGCTTTCCTGCCAACCCCAGCATTTGTGGGTGACACTTCTGGATTTTGAGATCCACTCTTTGTGTTTTGAGCTCTCCAGGCTTTATTCAGGATATGTTTTAAGGCTTTGTCCTTTCTGAGAGTACTCATTTGGACCTCTGGTCCTACTTTTTGGAAACAGACTGTTCCTGTTGGAACTGTGCTGATCTTTGATCTGATTCCTTTTAGAGCTGGGCTATTCCTACTGGAACTGTGCTGTTTAGGAATTTTTCTTTTTGCTCTAGAGAAAAACCTCCAGGAAATGGGATTCCAGACATCAAGATACTTTGAAGGTGCTGCCCGCTCACCCAGCCCTTCTGGGATCCCAGTAAGTTTGATGTTTAAAAACTGTGGTCCTTCCTCATTTGCATTTCTAAATAAATGGGCCAACATAACTGAAAGTAGTTTAGAACACCAATGGCCAAGGTGGGAAACTATGGATCTCCCCAGCTTACTCTTCTCAAAACTAAATTGAACAGCCATGGCTCAAAAATTGTCAAAACGGAATGGGACACCTATTTTAATTGGTATTTTGAAACTTTCTAATGTTATCCAGGATCTAAAATTGCCTTTTTGCAAAATAGAATTTCCCAACTAACTGAGACCAACAATTAACAAAAGACAAAGAGGCTTCCGAGGCCTCTTTTTTCCCTCCCCTGTTTTCCTTTGTCTCCAAATGCACAGCCGCCACCTTACGATCAGGCCCTACCTCTAGGGCCATTATTCTTTTTCCCTTCTGCACCACCTAAACTCCCTATATAGCCTCAGTTTCCACATTCTGATTACCTATCGGAACCAGCCCCTTTTAAGTTAAGTGTCCTGAAAAAATAAATAAATAAATAAATAATAATAAAAAGTGTCTTGAGGATCCAAAAAAACCCCAAGTTTCTGTTTGCTGGAGTAAGGCTGCATCGCAAGCCACAGTTACAGAGTCTCCTGAAGTGACTGAGGACCCCATGTGTTTGCTGAAGAGTTTAATGCAGTTATTCAACTTACCGACCTGCATCTCAGGTTTATATCAGTTAGTCTACAAGTACCACATGTGTGTTGGGGCCCAGGCCAAACACTGGAGAAACTGGCTCAATGGAAACATCCTTATTAGGCAGAAAGAGAGACATGAGCAGGATGAAAAGCAGGTGGGGCCTACCAAGAACTCAGAGAGTTAATCAGACAGAGCCGGAGACAACTCAGACAGCTAACTGACTGAAGCTACAGGGACTGAGAGTGACTATAAGGGGACAGACACTCCCCAGATAAGATACCTCAGAGCAAGGCACACCCCAGATGACAAAAATTTCCCAGATGAAAAATGTGACAGCGCAACCCATGTCTCCAGTCCTTCAATCAGATCAAGCGCCCAAGGCCAAAAAATGTCAATCAAGGACTCCTTTGCCCTGCCAAAAATCCCATAAAAGAAGCCTCACGATAGGCAGTCAGGGCCTTCTGACTCTAAGTCAGAGGTCCATTCTGTTTCAGAGCTTATGTAATAAAACTTGCTTTCCTTTCTTGACTTTGGTTTCACGTTTCACTCTATCTGAACCTGACTTCTCTGTGACTCCAAACCTAGTGACACCCCATCATCCTGAACAGGATTTAGGAAACAAAACCCTAATTTGTGTCAACATGCTAGAACACTCACTGAAAACCTCTCCCGAGCAGCTGCAGTAGTTTTCCTAAGCCTGATTAGAACAAAATTCAAGCTTTCCCACAAAAATATAAATCAGTTCATGATTATTATAATTGACTTCAGATTGTTTTCAAAGAAAATTCTGGTCTTCCTTTAGATGTTGAATCCACTGTGGGCCAAAGGGCAGGCTACCCAAAGATGTGCCATTGTGACATGCAGATTATTTCAGAGTTGAGATCAAGGCCCAAATGATTCAGAAACTTTGACGTCCCACCCCCCAACTTCATAAAAGGAATTGATACAGTATATGCACCAGAAAAAGCTCTATCACCTTAGATAGCTGTATTATAATGTAAACTAGGTGTGGTAGACAGGGAGGGATGTGGCTATGAGACAGGGACCGTGGGTTTAGACAGAGTAGGGTGAGGGCCTCCGGAACAAATACCCTATGGAAACTCCATATTGAACAATTAAGCAAAGTCAGAGTGTCTTGCCAGTGGGTTTCAGTCCTGGGCAAGTTCACTGTGGACTCAGTGTGACCAAAGAAATTGACAGCAAAACATTCTTTGGGGTGAAAGGGTAATACCCAACTATATTTCCAGGTGGCAGGTCAGTCACTAAAATCCTATTCACTCAGAGCAAGTCTGCATGCAGCAAGCTGGTCCCTGCCTCTGGGCCCCTCTGTCCCCACAGCCATCCTCCGGGCCTCTGTCCTCAGCACTGTCACCACTCCAGCCTCTGCTCTGCTCTCCTGCAGCCTTGCAGGCCTGCCACTGTGTCATGCCCAGAGCACTGGGCAGAGCTCTTTACATAGAGTCAACAGCCATGTATTGCCCACAGGTGTGTAGTGAGCCAGGCAGCCAGGGCCAGGTGAGAATCCTGGCCACAGGGACTCTCATTTTATTCACACAGAGTCACATTAATTCTGTAAAATAGCATAAACATTCTTCTGTGAGATTAATTAAAATTAAAAAGCCAGGAGTAATGTGGCCTGAAATGTTTGAATATCCCCCACATAAGAAAAGACCGCAGCATAGCCCATGTCTTCATTGTGTCAGTTAAATGAAGCTATTGTGAAATGTACTTTAGCCTGCTAAAAGACCCAGCTCATTTTCTTTAGCTTTACCCAGATGCTGCTTTTCTTCCTCTAGCCCTAATCAAATGATATGCATCCTAGGCAAGTAATAATGGCAAGCAAGCCCAGTCACAAACAGCATAGTAAAAACAGGAAAGATTCCATATTAAAGATAAGATTGCATTTTAAAACCCAAGAAGTAAAAAAATAGGTTTCTTTACATAACAGACAATAACCCAGCCCACCTTGGGAACAGGACAGGCAGTCTTGATTGATATGCTCCCAAACCAAGGAGCTGCTATTCTGGGATAGAATCAAAGCAGTAAATTTCTTGTGTTAACTCTGCAAAATTATCTGGAAGACTGATAAGAAACTTAGTGTCTCTTCAAAGATAAGCATTTGGGGACCATTTAGCAGGTCTGCATCCCTGGCCCTTTGTCTCTCACCTGCCTATAAATCCCCTAGACAGTGCATCACCCCAGGGCTATCTTGTCCCTTCTGGGCAGGGGCAAGCCAGGAGCTCTATCCTTTGCTTTATCTCTAAATAAAAGCCTTGCACATGCTCTCCTACCTTGAGTGTTTGCAAAGTTCATTCTTTGACTAGGTGAACAAGAACTCCATCATCAGCTTCTCTGAGGAGCCAGAAGATGGGGAGCCCCCAGAGCCCCGTGCCTGGGCCCAGGTCAGGGCACCAGGTGCCAGAGGGCCCTGCCAGCTCCCCAGCACACGCCGGGTGGAGAAGGAGCGCTGCAGCCCACAGTCAGGGTGGCCACACTGCCGTGTGAGCCTGGTGTCCCAGCACCAGCAGCCCAGGCCGTGTCTCGCTTGGGACCCCTGCACACACCGGGGGAGGACGGACTGCTGGCCCAGCGACCACCCACCAGGCCCAGGGCTGCTGCTTTATTTCTGGGTCCAGAAGCTCTTCTGTGTCAGGTTGAGGCTGGTGGGCCTTGCAGGATGATAGGTCTGACCTGTGCCACAGCCCTGCCAGGGGCCCATGTGCCCTCCTCCTGCCCAAACCTCCCTCCCTATGTGGCCGGGGAGCCTGAGGTCATCCCTGGGACCACCGTGTAGGCAGATGGCTCTGAGGGTGCTGTGGGCAGGGCCAGGGGAAGGAGGGTGGCCTGCGTGTCCCGATTTTACCTCCTGTCTCCTGGTCACCTGAGGCTGTCAGGAGGGCCCAGGTCCGCTTCCCCAGTCCCCAATCTGGGGCTCCACCTGCAGCATAAGGCCTGGAGACTCTCTCCATCCTGGAGCCCCCCAAGGGGGTGTTTGTACTGATCCTGGAACTCCCCTCCAGGCCAGGCCTCCCCTTCTGGGAGGGTGAACACGTCCTGAGAGTCCTGGGGAGCGTGTGGGGAGAATCAGAGCCAAGTGCCTCCGCTCAGCCTCCCCAGCCTTTTGTCATCGACATCAGGCCAGTCAGCCAGTAACTGGACAGCTGAGGGGCACCATGGGGGAGTACTCGGGACCTGGGAGCTTTGGGGGGTGCTCTGAGGTGTGAAGTGTGGAGAAATTGGGCTCAGAGAAAGCCCCCAACAGAAGACATGCACCTCTTGGAGGTGCTTTGAGAGACCAAGTTCAATGTTTTTTGAAAAGGAATTTTCTGGAATGTGTGGGGCAGCTGTGTCTCATCAAATGGGACAGTGCTAGACTGGTGCCCTGCAGCCCTGGGATCTACTTGGGTTACATATGCATTGGTGTTCCAGACTTGAGGAGACACCCTGGGGCTTATAGATTTTGGTTTCTGATCATCACTTATAGGTGTCAGGAAGAAAGGCCCAGGTTCTGTTTGAACAGCCCTCCCCAGTCCTGCCAAGGTGTGCCAGCCTGGGGCTTAGAGCGCCCCGCTCTTCCTGAGCACCTTATGGGGGGAGAACAGAGGATGGAGGGCAACCTGGCGGAGGTCAGGGCCCCCCTGCATCAGAGTTTGAGGGCCGGGGTGGGTCGGTGGGGGCACATGAGGTCTGCATGAGAGCTGAGCTTTGGGAAGAAAGAGCAGTGTGGGGGCAGTCCTCTCACTGACAGCATCCCACCCGCACAGGATGACCCCAACCCCAGGGATAACGTCCAGATCACACTGCCCTCAGGGAGGCTATTTCTTTTCTTTTTTTTTTTATTAAGGTACTATTGATATACACACTTATGAAGGTTTTACATGAAAAAACAATGTGGTTACTACATTCACCCATTATCTTGTTGAACTATGTTGAATAAGAGTGGAGAGAGGGGGCATCCTTGTCTTGTTCCCAATCATAGAGGAAAACCTTTCAGCTTCTCGCTGTTAAGTATGATGTTGGCTGTGGGCTTGTCATATACGGCCTTTATTATGTTGAGGTACTTGCCCTCTATACCGATTTTGTTCAGAGTTTTTATCATGTATGGATGTTGAATTATGTCAAATGTTTTTTCAGTGTCTGTGGGCGTGATCATGTGGTTTTTGTCCTCCTTTTTGTTGATGTGGTGGATGATGCTGATGGTTTTCTAATAACGTTCCGTCTTTGCTTTCCTGGAATAAGTCCCACTTGTTCATGATGGATGATCTTTTTGATGTATTTTTGAATTTGGTGTGCTAATATTTTGTTGAGTATTTTTTTTTTGCTCAGAACCACTTATATTTTTTGTCTTTTCAATATACCAAGTGTTTTTCCCACTATATCTGCTGCACACACACACACATATATATGCATAAAGATAGATTTTTCTGTTAGAGAACACACAAAATACAAAAAATTGCCATTGCAAATCCGTTAGCATCTGGAGCATATAAAATGTGTGTTCACTTGCTTTTTTTTTTTTCACAAGTCTCCCCTGATCTCAGTGAAGTGGCCAATGGAGTTTGTCTCCTCTACTCTCTGGTCCATTGATTTCAGCCTGTACGTACTGATTCTAGACTTTGTAGGTAGTTCACAAACAGCTCAGGTTAAATTAACTTGAGGACAGTGTTTGAAAATGCAGAATTACTCACAGTTTTTTGTGTCTGTTATTAAGCATTGTTTCCAGAAGATCAATCTTTTAATTACAGTGAGCTTCCCTACTGGTGCTCTCAGTAACAAGAAGTGCATTGTGTGAGCTGACTGGAAAAATAAAAGAAGGAAAAAAATATTTATAGCACATTCCCTTTGCAAAAGTAACATCTCCAGGGTATTGAATAGCGTCTGGTCTTCACCAGCCTATCTAAGGTTGGTCCTATAATCTCCATGGAAAACTTACCTTCATGAGGTCATGCTTGATAGGAAGAACTTATAATAGATACATTGTAATACTTATTGTGTATTTGTTGTGCAATAGGAATTGTGCTAATCATGTTAAATTATATAATATGAGGTTGGCTCTGTTATCCTTCCCTATTTTAGAAGTGAAGAAACTAAGGCTATTCACCAGTTAATCTGTGGCCTTATGACAGTAAGTGGAGCACTATGTTCAATTTAGCTCTGTCTTACCACAAAGGTAATGGTATTAACTCTGATGCCCTTCCTTCCTTCTTTCCTTCCTCCCTCCCTCCCTCCCTTCGTTATCATTAATCTACAATTACATGAACAACATTATGTTTACTAGGCTCCCCCCTTCACCAAATCCCCCCCGCAAACCACATTACAGCCACAGTCCATCAGCGTAGTAAGATGCTGTAGAATCACTACTTCTCTTCTCTGTGCTGCACAGCCCTCCCCAAGCCCCCCCCACTATACATGCTAATGATTATGCCCCCTTTCTTTTTCCCCCTTATTCCTCCCTTCCCACCCATCCTCCCCTGTCCCTTTCCCTTTGGTAACTGTTTGTCCATTCTTGGGTTCTGTGATTCTGCTGCTGTTTTGTTCCTTCTGTTTTTCTTTGTTCTTATACTCCACATATGAGTGAAATCATTTGGTGCTTGTCTCTCTCCGACTCGCTTATTTCCCTGAGCAAAATACCCACTAGCTCCATCCATGTTGTTGCAAATGGTAGGATTTTTTTTCTTCTTATGGCTGAATAATATTCCATTGTGTATATGTAGCACATCTTCTTTAGCCATTCATCTACTGATGGTGGACACTTAGGTTGCTTCCATTTCCTGGCTGTTGTAAATAGTGCTGCGGTAAACATAGGAGTGCATCTGTCTTTTTCAAACTGGGCTGCTGCATTCTTAGGGTAAATTCCTAGAAGTGGATTGTTGAGTATCTTTGCATTTTCCTCCACGATACTGGTCTGTAATTTTCTTTTTTTGTGGTGTCTTTGCCTGGTTTTGGTACTAAGGTGATGCTGGCCTCGTAGAATGAGTTTGGAAGTATTTCTTCTTCTACTTTTTGGAAAAGTTTAAGGAGGATGACTATTATATCTTCACTACATGTTTGATTAAAGTCAGCAGTGCAGCCATCTGGTTCAGGTGTTTTGTTCTCAGGTAGTTTTTTGATTACCAGTTCAATTTTGTTCCTACTAATTGATCTGTTCAGATTTTCTGTTCTTTCTGGGTTAGCCTTGGAGGGTTGCATTTTTCTGGAAAGTTGTCCATTTCTTGTAGGTTATCCAGTGTGTTAGCATATGATTTCTCATGGCATTCTCTCATAATTCTTTGTATTTCTGTGGTTTCTGTAGTGATTTTTCCTTTCTCATTTCTGATTCTGTTTATGTGTGCAGGCTCTTGTTTTTTCTTGATTAGTCTGGCTAGGGGTTTATCCATTTTGTTTATTTTCTCCAAGAATCAGCTCCCGCTTTCATCGATTCTTTGTATTGTTTCATTCTTCTCAGTTTTATTTATTTCTGCTTCAATCTTTATTATGTTCCTCCACCTGCTGACTATGGGCCCCATTTGTTCTTCTTTTTCTTGTTGTGATAGTTTTCAGTTTAGACTGTTCTTATGGGATTGTTCTTCTCTCCTGAGGTAGGCGTGTATTGCAATATACTTCCCTCTTAGCACCGCCTTGTGTGTGTTCCACGAATTTTGTGTTGTTCAGTTATTGCTGCCATTTGTCTCCTTATATTGCTTGATCTGTTTTTATTCGGTCATTGAACCGTTGGTTATTTAGGAGCATGTTGTTAAGCCTCCACGCGGTGGTAGGCTTTTTCGTTTTACTTGCGCTATTTATTTCTAGTTTCATACCCTTGTGGTGTGAGAAGCTGCATCGTTTTTGGGGGCTCGTCCGGGATAACTTCGGAGGTGAGTATAGGCATCCGAGCCTGCCTTTTCCTTCTGTTCTGTCCTTATAGGAGGAAGCCGTCTGTGGCACACAACATCGGGCGCTCGTCAGCCACTTAAATGGGACTAGCCCAGCTGCCGATCTCAAAGTCTCGAGCAGCAGGTTCCCCTGTGTCTCCCTCAGTGGATCCCTCGTCTCCCTTGGGAGCCGGGAAAGTCACCTGAGTGGAGGCCAGGATTCCCCTTCAGAGGCATCTCCCTGGATGCGAGGGACTGAGGAAGGCCGTGGGCACCTGCGAGAGTCTAGGCTGAGGCTGCTCTTCAGCGGCTTCTCAAAGGCCCGCGTGTCTGGAATCAGCCCCCGACAGCCCGACTGCGTATCCACGAGGAGTGTCTCTCGTTCTGTCTGTCTCACTTCCAGCCTGCTTCTCCGGGCCGCCCCAGCCTCTGGGTGAGGCAAGGGTGCTCTTTGCTTTGTTTACTCTCTTGATGTGTGCCTTTAACTTAGTCAGTGCCACAGACCCTGATCCTCAGCACCGCAAGGTAGGAGATCCATGCTTCACTCTTATTCCTGATTAAGTGCTGTACTTTTTTTTATCTCATAAAATGTGTCTGGGCTCTTGTTAGCCACTTAGAAGATGCTTAGTGTCAGCTGCCAGTCTGAAGTCTCGGGTGGAAAGTTTCCTGGTGTCTGCCACTCCTTGATCCCCCGCCTCCAGATAAATGGGAATGTCGGGCAGTGGCTGCGTGGAGCTCCTGCTTTCCTCTCTGAGCTGCGGACTGGGAGGGCAGACCGGACTCGCAGACAGTGGTCCTTGGATCTCCGCTCCGGCCGATGGATCCGATGGCGCTGAGTGATCCTCTGCCTGGGCTGCTGCCTATGGGAGAGTCACAGATGACCCCTGATGTCTTGTCTCACAGATCAGATTTCTTACAGTTGGGGACTAGCAGGATGATTCCCAGGCAGTGGCAGAAACTGGTGTTTAAGTGTATAGACCCCCACCATAAATGTCTGTAGCAGCCTATCAATTTTATCTCTGGTTTGGGAAAAGTTCCCCTGCTCTTCATTTAAAGCAATTCTCTTAGGGTTGCACCACTTTGTCCTGTATAATGAAAATGAAGTCTGTGCAGTAGTCAGGCTGAAACCTGAGTCCAACATATAAATGGCTCTGTTCTATTGACCCCCCTTCCTTAGAGGCAGCCATCCCGGGGCTGTGGCATTTCCCTGCCTGTAGCCCCAGGGAAGCGAAACAGGCTTGTGACTCTGACCGAGGCTCTGGCAGCGAGTGCCTATTGCAGATGTACTGAATGTGGGAGAATTCTCCCCGTTTGCTGATTCCTGATGTGGACCAACAGAGCTCAAGTCAGTGAGCGGCACAGAAAGTCTTGATTTCGTATGATTCGACCTTTCTCCCACTGGCATCCCATGTAACTTCACTCCGTCTACCTTTTCATTGACCTGTGGGCTGAGCGCTGCCCATACTGGGTCTGGGGTGGAGTCATTCGGGCCACTTGGAGGACATTTGGGCCACCGCCTTGTTTCTTTTTTTTTTGAAACAATTTATCTTCATATAGCTTTGTTGATATAAGCTTAAAAAAAGCAAACTAGTTTTGATATTAATTCAAATAAAATTAGAAAGCTATGTATGTAACCACTTTCCTGTTTATTATTTAGTGAGGTAACCTTAATGCATTACTTAAATAAGGACATAAATCCACCGGGTGCCCTTTTTTCAGGCTACAGTATTCTTTACAGAAAAAAATAAAATGAGACGAGGCCTGCCTGGTGTAGCCCCACTTCTGGTGTTTGATGGCTGCTGGAGTGGCACTCTTTGTGGTCACTGAGTCACGGACGCTGGCAAGGGGTTGTCTGAATCATCCCCTTTCTCCATTTCCCATTGGCCGCTCCTTTGGCAGAAATCCTTTCTCAGCTCCGACTCTGTTACGTGGCACTATCCTGATGAC
Organism: Manis javanica; assembly: GCF_040802235.1. Taxonomy (NCBI): domain Eukaryota; kingdom Metazoa; phylum Chordata; class Mammalia; order Pholidota; family Manidae; genus Manis; species Manis javanica. The sequence continues at coordinate 95,013,198 of NC_133168.1, read as the reverse complement.
CCTGTTCTGGCTTCCACTCCCGTTGGTTTAAGGTAATTTGAGCTCCTTCTCCGTGGTAAGGATACCTCAGGACTGGTTGGTCTTTTTCTCTGGCCCTTTCCTAGGTAACTGACTCTATTGGCCTATGTCTCCGTTTATCTCAAGGCCATAAAGGTCCCACTTTCACCTCAAGGTCACCGTGTTTAGACCCAGTCCTGCTCTCCGGGAAGCTCCCCATTTTTCCTCCCTGACTTGGGTGATGGTTAATTCGCTCCGCTCCCTAGCCAACAAACCTGGTTTAGCCTCCCCAAGTCTGCTAACTCTTCTTTGCCGAGTCCCTTGAGACCATGAGATGCTCACTCCCCAGCCTCTCCCCAGTCCCAAGTGTCCCCAGGACTTGGAGCACCTGCACCTCTCCTGGAAATCACACAAACTTGGCCTACTCTTGAAAGGCTCAGGTCACCAACTTCCGGTCTCAGCTCGCGCCCAAAGGCATGTTTGCCTTCCCTGAAGGAAGGTCTGGTCATCTCTTAATTCAAGAGCTGTGAATCATTCTAACATCTCAGATTGCAAATACTTGGTTGGGCCATTTTTTTTCTCGGAATACAGACAGGTCTTTTCTGTTTCAGCTTCCTATGTGTTGCAGATGATAGCTGTCTGTATTATGTGAGAACAGTTTTATTAGTAAAAGTAAACTGATTATTTTATCTTCCATAAGTGGTCAAGTATTTTTTTTGTCATGTGTTGAATGGTCGTTGTGTACAAGATGATGTAATAGATGGAATTGAATGAGAGAAAAATGATTCAAACATGAATCCTATGGGGAGATGAGTTCTGCAAACATGAACAACTGATGGGTCCTAGGAAGGGTTAAATGCCTTGGAGAAAAATGGGGTCCTGTGATGGCTGGTAAGACAGGCCTTGCAAATGGGCAGTTGTTCTCCCAGGGTTTCATCATAACATTTTCAAATGCTCAGTGAAATCGGCAGGATTCCACATGGAACACTCCAACGCCTACCACCTAGTTTCTGCTACTTCATATTGTTATACCTGATTGATCATCTGTCCATTGGCACATCCATCTTTCTGTCAGTCTGTGTTATTTTTAAAATTTGGAATGATGGGCTGGCGTTCATAAAGGTGTGAAAATGGGGCAAGCATCAGTTTCTGAGAATGATGTGTAAGTCAAAGTACAGGTAGGGAAGTATGTATGAAATACTGAATGATAGATGTAGGAAATACACACAGAGTCGAAGTATAGGTGGGGAAGTCACTGTCACACTGAACTTGGACGTTACACATATGGAAATAATACTGTATTAGAGACCATATTTTTTAGTGGAATTGTATCTTTGTGTTTGTGATAAAAGAAATGGATTACATTTTTAAATGCAACTCCTTAGTAACACATTCATATGTGAATAGACCAGATGGAATGCAATAAAAATTTAACAGCTGATGTACTTACTGCATTTGATTTAAAACTAACATACAGAATTTGGTAATACATGGAACGGGCTACATAATTTGCATGAATATGAGTATGAGTTGATATAAACAGTAAGCATTTACAAAATATTTAGCTTTTTGCTCGGCCTGTTTAAAAATCACAGAGTGATTTAAACAAAGATTGTTATTGATCATAATTCTTGTGTTTTTGGAAAATGAGGAATTCTGACATTGAAGTTAGCAATCTTAAAATATTCAGGGCAGTTTTGAGGGAAAGTTATGTTGGCTCTAAAAGACGGTCTAAAATTTCCATGTCAGGTCTAAGGTTGCATAGCTAAATACTCGATACGCTTGATAGCTTTCTACGTTGGAATACATCTTTACAGACTAAGCCCGGTATGGGAATGAAGATTATAAGGGGATGTTTCAGCAGACGCAGAGGACGTTGGATTTGTATAGACTAAACCCCAAGTTGATACCAAGCAGACAGGCATCACTGAATGTTTTCAAAATACTGGGAGTGTTTCTGACGAGCTCGTGGTGTCCTGAAGGGCTAAGGCAGGTAGAGCTATTGTGGGGTTTCAAAAGGCACAGTCATTGATGTATTCACACTTAGTCCTTTCAGAAATAACAAGTGTTGAAGAAATGTAAAGAGCTGTTTGACTAGTATGTTTTTACCTATAAAATTTTACTTAAAAGACACCCTGCTGGGAGGTGGGGGAAATGGGTAAGTTACTACCTTCCATGGGGACAAAATAGATTTCCGAGCACCCAGGAGATCACCGTTGTGTGGTTGCTGGTGATGTCAGGGTATCTAATGAGAAGCAGCCAGAAACAGTATGGAGTTGGCCGGTCTAATTTTCTTCCCACTATTCCTGTTCGTACATAGAGTGAAGTTCAAAATCGCAGCTCATCTTTGGTCGGAGTTCCTTGCGCTGAGTGGAGAGAGGGAGAAACATCTTCCTTCGCCTGGTGTCTCATCTTGGTTCTGGTTTTGAAGGGAGAGGGCAGCGGGGAGAGGCAGGAGTCAGTTCGTAGATCTGTGGGAGGACAGGCCTTTGCTCCCAAGGTATCCTGTCCCTACTGACCCTGACCCGCATGCGTACGATTCTTAGGGACCGTGGACGTGCGTCTGTCTTCTCGGGAAGAAGGCTGCCTCTGACGCGCTGCGGCTCATTGGTCTACACCGCGGCCCCTGTGACCTGGATGTGCCGTTAGCTGCACAAGTCCTGTTCCTCCCCCTCTTCCACAGCCCGCCAGCGTCCTGCGTGGGAACCCTGAGGCTGCCCCCGTGCTGCGTGCGGCTCGGCCCGACCTCTGTGCGAGGCTGCTTTCCCTTGCATGCTACCTGCTCCTCGTGGGTCTGAGGCTTCCTCTTGTTCTGCCTGGGCTAATTTTCCCCCAGATGGTGTTTGTCATAATCACAGTGTCATGTTCTTTGTGTGGCTCAAGTTACAGAACTGATCCTAACGCTGAACCCTGTGACCTTAACAGCTCCGGACGTGCTGCAGGTCATCTGATTCGAGCAAAGCTGTTAAGAGAAAGAAGGTGGGAGGAAGGGGTGGCCTCTTTCCGTTTGGTTTCTTTTGTTCAAGTAGACACATTTCTTGGATAACAGGTCTTTCTCAATTGCCATTCCTTACACATCTGGAAAATGGGGCTTGGTTTTGTGAATCCCCGCCTCTGTTACATGCGGTATTCCATAGGCACCAGAGCTGAGGAAAGACGTTTTTCTGTTCCCAGCTGCAGTCCTACAGCCAGTCCAGAGCTGCCTGCACAGGTTCGCTGAATAACCAAACATTTGAAAGCAGCTGAATGAATCCCGACATCAGGAGGGGAGGTGGCCTCAGTGGCTGCATTTTGGAAGTGCAGTAAAAAAGCGTCAAAGAGCACTGTTAGCTCTCCTGAGTCTTATTTGGACTTGAGCCAAGACAGAGCCTAATGCAGGAAGGAGGAAGAGGAGAACCAGTTTGGGTTATGTGGGAAGATAAAGATCTTTTCTGCGGCTTGGCATCTCCCCAGTGGTTATCTGAGGCCCGGAGGCGCTTAGCTCTGCGGTCTGGGACACCTCCCCCTGCTGCCCCCCCCCCCCGCCACATCACCCCCAGTTTTCCTCTTTATGTCTAGCAGTGTCATGCTCTTCCTCCCCCAGTACCGAGCCCCAGAGACCTGCGGGGCAGGTGGCTTGAGGGCAGTGGCATCTTGCTGGCAGGGAAGTCCCTGCACACAGAGTGAGGTATGGGGTTAAAGGTGAAAAGGGCTCCCCTGACCTGTGTCTGAAAAGGAACGCGTTTGGGTTTCAGACGCAGTTTGGAGAGAGAAATCATGACTGAATTACATAATTCCTAGGCTTGTAGCTATTGTATGTCCTTAAAGCTTGAAAGGAAAATGACTAAATAAGTATTTGGGAACGGCCTATACAGTGAACATCCAGTACCCCAGGCAGTTAGGTGGCTCGGAGGCCAGGTCACAGGAAATGCTTTGCATGTGATGTAGCTGGAGGCTCTTACTTTGGCAGAGTCTTGAGAAAGTGATGGTCAGATGTGGAGCTTACCGTGCTTTTTTGACCTGACAGCAAGCCTTTTCACTTATTCTTCCATACCCTTAAGTGTAGGGCTGCACCCAGATGGGCACATTCGGACAGCGTAGTTTCGTATCAGAGGACGTCGCTTTCCGACTTGGATGCCTCGCTTGCTGAATCACCGGTTTGTCCCATCAGTCAGGGTTCAGTGTCAGGTCTGAGCCCGCCACACCGGTTTGAATGTAGGAGAAGCCCAGGCACCTGAGCGCGAGCGCTGCCTCACCTGGCGGCCTCGGGGACCTCCCTGTGCACGGCCAGCTCTGAAGCGGGGAGGGGAGGCAGCAGAGGGGAACTTGCAGAACTTGTAAATATCAGCTGAGGCTGTTTCTGTGTTTGGGACCCAGCTAGTTGCCTGTCTCTCTACCTGAATGTAAACCTGCTCTCTGGATGGGTAGGTGTGCCTACCGATGCCTCAAGCCCAGAGGCACCCATTCCCTCTTCGCGAAGGCCCTGGAGGAGCCAGCAGACCTTGGGCCCCGGCTCCCAGGTGCTCCAGGAAGTCCATGCGACACTGGTGTGGACCTTTTTGTCCCTAATGTCCGCATGTTTAGACATTCGTTCATCTACTGCACGGATTCCTTCTCTGACAGATGACCTAAGACTCTGTAAAAAAACAAAGAAAATTTTCTGCAGAAATTGATTTGTAACATTACAAAGTTTATACATGTAACTCAGTTCCATAGAACTTAACATCTGTAGGCCAAATTATGCAGATAGTGACAAAAATACAAAATACTGGACACAACTGCCGTCGAGGATACTCATAATTTGGGGGTAAGATGACACACAGAGAGCTGAGGTCTCACAGAATTAGTGGCCAATAGAAAAAGCATACATACACAATGAATGTCATGGGTGGTCAGGGCAGAGAAAGGATAATCTGAGTCAAAGTACAGGAGAGTCTGGAGAAGAGTTAGGGCTAGAGTCTGACTCTGAAGACGTGTGTTCGCTGGCAGGGGTGGGGAGGGGGTTATCAGAGGGCAAACGCGGCAGGAGACGACTGCGCATGCCGGGCGCAGGGACAGGGAGGCACACACGTGGGTGCACTGCCGGCTCCCCTTGCAGAGCAGCAGAATTTGAGAGGGATGGGCTGATTTAGGAGGACTCCACTTAGATAAGGCCTTTACGCTGGACTCTGTATTTGGAGAACCAGGGAAGCTGAAGCACTGATATACCATGAAATGTTTGGGGATAGCAGGAATCAAGAAACGAGGAACAGGATGGCTAGAATATGGGAGAGGCCATAGGTGGAGAACATGTCCAGAAGCTAATGAATCTCGTCAAGTATGAGGTGATTGGGATACTTTGCAAAACAAAGGTAATGGCACCGACTAGGATAAACCAGACAAATCACCACCATTCCACAGGAAGGTGAACTAACTTGTTCGATAAACATGATGAAATACTGTCAGCTATTGTGGAAGCCAGTAAGGACACAAGGAGGAACAAGGCAGAAACAAGAAACAGTCTTATCCTCCAGGGGTCTTAGAACCTCACAGAGCAGCTTCATGAGTTGAGATCAAAAGGCGAGGACAAGTCTGTGGCTGATTAGGAGAAAAGTGGCTATAAAGGTGGCTGTGAAAAAGGGGGCGGGGCTATGATGCTGGCAGGCGGCGAGGCAGGACCAGATCCTGCGTGCAAGTGGCAGCCCAGGAGGTTCAGAGAAGTCAGCAGAGCACATCTGCCTGCAGGGAGGAAGTCTGGGGAGGAGGGCGGACGGTAAAGGAAGGTGAGGCTCAGGGAACCCCACAGCCACAGGCTGGAAGGGAGGGGGTGGCGCGCCAGAACAATGGCTGGAGCGCCACCCGCGGGCTGCTGTTGGGGTCCAGCTGTGGGGTCCAGCAGTGGGCCACAAACCACTTCTCTTCCATTCCAAGGAAAAGCACATGAACAGACTTTTGTGACATTCAAACAAGACATAAACACTCACAAATATGTGCCAGTTCAAGGCACAGCTCAAAACTTCCTTCTGTTATGACATCTTTCCTGCATACCGTACCTCTTCTGGATTTCTCAGAATTGACATTTATTATTCTGCATTTTTGTTTTTCTTTCCAGCTTTATCCACACATTGTGTCTTTACTTACAAGGTCCCAGGCACTGTCTTAGGGGCTGCGTGTGAGAGGCCACTCAGGCTGGTGTGGTCTAGTGGGGATACACATGGGAAATGGGGTACAGTGCACCACGTTTATGGCAGGGCATCACAACTACTCGAGACGGGGCGTCCGAGGCCTGAGCCAGACAGGACACCGGGGGAGGACAGGGCAACGTGATTTTCTGCTGGAAGTGATGCCCAAACTCCCCCCTACTGTTCTTCCAGGAGGAGTCCCGCTTCCCAGGGGCATAGAGGTGGGGGTCCCGCAGCACATTTTCCCAGAGGAGCATTAAAATGTAACATTTATTAGGCATTACATTTTATTATCCCTTGGATACATGAGATGTTAAACGGCTTTTGTGAACTGGCCTAGGAATCTAACCACATCTAAAACATTATTTGGGAAAATACTTGTAAAATTACAAATTTTTAAGATACAAGCCATTCATAAGTTGGAGACCATTTACATATGAGTGAGGCGGCTAAAACAAGCTGAGTTTGGAAATGCCCTTCTCTTCCCCTAACATTTTAAGCCATCTACTTGCAGAATCTGTCATTTTTTAAATCAAATATGTTTCCTAAGTTGTAACAAACAAACCAGAGAACTTTCTGGTTTTGTTTTGTGTCTGACTGTAGGAAGTTGACAACTTCTTTGACGGTGAATACTACAATCAAGGACCATTACAAAACAACAAACCTAGCAGATTAAAAAAGGAATTCTTCCTGGAGAAGACAACCGGGCACGCCATGCTTTACGACAGACTGTTTAATATGATCTGGTGACGTACCAGAACCTCTTCTCGTAACTGTCCCAGAGGCGCAGGGAGCTGATTGAGGGCTTTGTCCATGCCAACCTAAAGGCAAAATCATGTTGGCAGAAGCACATCACAGCAAGGGGTAAGTGCAGGATCTGCGTAATGACCAAGGTGTACTAGACTTAGGTTCTCTGTGCAGCCACATCCTCCTAATCAGCTAAGTAGCAGAAATGTTATTTTGCCACAGATATTACTCATAGAATATGGAAACGTTAATATTCACTGGACTATAAAAATAAGGGCATGAAAGCTTCCTCATGTGCAATTTGTCTTTGGATGAATTTTTACATGAAATTGAAGAATTTTAATGGGTGAGAAACAGCTATCTGCCGCAATTTAGGATACTCTACCAGTTGGTGTGAAATTCTGATGGGCTGTACCTCTCAACATTATTGTAAACCGTGAGAAAAATCTCAGATTAATAGAACAGAAATGAAATGTTCTGGGTTCCTAACCCGACTGGAATATTTAACTTAGTGGTATATTTCCCGAAAGCAAATATGGCTCATTAACTGTCATGCTTCTTGAAATTCCCAATTGACAAATAGATTTAAAAACAAAATAAAATATGAACAAGAAGACTTTTTGTGCGTATTAAAACTCAAGCATTTCTAAATGATTTTTACAACCAACTGACAAGTTTATTACAAACCATTCTTATGTTTTTATAAAACCAGGTCTCCTAAAGATCAATACTGGACGATGTTCCCTCAACCTAGCTCTGACTAGCACATAGGCCTCAAAGCTAATTAAATATTGCCTTAGGAAAACCTGATTACTTTTCTTGCAAATTAGCCTAACCAATGAGATTTCATCGTAATCAGTTAGCAACTAACACAAACACACACCCATATCGCTGTACTTCACTTTTCACTATTTAATAATAAAAATCGAGCAAGAACCATATTAAATGAGTAAAAAAACTAAAGACAAAAGATGTTTATCAAAAAGATTAGTTCTTTTCTTGTTGAGATTAGTAATCTTTTCAAGTTCTTTGGGGAAAAGTCAACGGAAAGGTTTCTAAAAACACTGAGCACTTTAAAAAACAAATGAGCAAGAAAAGTGTGTGTGTGTTTGTGTGTGTGTGTGTGTCTGTATGTCTGTGTGTGTGTCTGTGTGTGTCTGTGTGTGTGTCTGTGTGTGTGTGTCTGTGTGTGTTTGTGTGTGTCTGTGTGTGTGTCTGTGTATATGTGTGTGTCTGTGTGTGTGTGTGTCTGTGTGTGTGTCTGTGTGTGTGTCTGTGTGTATGTGTGTGTCTGTGTGTGTGTGTCTGTGTGTCTGTGTGTGTGTCTGTGTGTGTGTCTGTGTGTGTGTGTGTTTGTGTGTGTGTGTGTGTCTGTGTGTCTGTGTGTGTGTCTGTGTGTCTGTGTGTGTGTCTGTGTGTGTGTGTCTGTGTGTGTTTGTGTGTGTCTGTGTGTGTGTCTGTGTGTATGTGTGTGTCTGTGTGTGTGTCTGTGTGTGTGTGTGTCTGTGTGTGTCTGTGTGTGTGTGTGTGTGTGTAAATATACTGACAGGTAGGAACTGTGGATTAAAGGTTTACCAAGTTTGTTGAAAGGTTAACAAAGTCTGCATAGTCCTTGTTGATGAGTCCGACCATGGCGGCCTTAAGAAGCTCATCGTCGAGTTCCAGGTCGTCTCACAGTTCCTCCAGCTGGACGTGCTTCCTGCAGCCACACACAAAATGATCCACATCGAAATCTTCCTAAAAATAAAGTCAGGAAAGAAAAAAATTATTATAATGATATCACATTTTACATACAAAAATAAGAAGAGACAAACAGTAAGAAAGAGAGGCAAAAGGCCCAGAGTAGTCCACACAATTTGAAGGAGAAAAGCGAATCCAGAGGACTGATACCGCCCAACCTCAAATGTCACCGTTAAAGCCACTGTTACCACAGAGAGGCGCTGGCCAAAGAGGAAACCAACCCGTGGGACAGAACAGACAGCCCAGAGGTATGGAAAGGCAATTCATGGAGAAAGGAGAGTCCCAAGTGAATGGTACTAGGACAACGGGACATCCACACGGAAAGGAAAAAAAACGAAGACATAGCGACACAGTGGCAGGGCTGCAAGGCTGCAGGAGAGCAGAGCAGAGGACAGAGGCCCAGAGGACGGCTGTGAGGACAGAGGGGCCCAGAGGCAGACTCGCTCTGAGTGAACGGGATTCTAGTGACTGACCTGCCACCTGGAAATAAAGTTGGGTATAACCCTTTCACCCCAAGAACATTTTGCTGGCAATTTCTTTGGTCACATTGAATCCATAGCGAACATGCCCGGGGCTGAAACCCAACTTTATTTCTGGCCCGTCTGTCCGCACAGCCGTCCCGCACAGTTGTCGTCTGGGCCTCTGTCCTTGGCGCTGCCACCACTCCAGCCTCTGCTCTGCTCTCCTGCAGCCTTGCAGCCCTGCCACCATGTCACCCGGAGCACTGGGCGGAGCTCTTTACGCAGAGTCAACAGCAGTGTATTGCCCACAGGTGTGCAGTGAGCCAGGCAGCCAGGGCCAGGGGAGAATCCTGGCCACAGGAACCCTCATTTTATCCACAAACTTCAAGTCTATTTCTTGGAACTTCAGGCCAGCTGTACTGGATCTAGGAGGAGCAGGGATACAGATAAAAGAGAAGGGCAAAACAGAAGATTCCATCTTTTCTGGCTTAATTGTGCCGGTGTGCAAAACTGCATAAAACGTCCCCTCCCCATCTCACTCACCTGCTCAACACCAGGAAAAGGGCTTCTAGTCATACCTCTGACCTTGTTTCACCTGTGACCTCAGAGTGACCAGCCGAAGGCCAACTGTGGCCAGCTGGATGCAGGAGAACTCTCACCGCCATGGTAATGCCCCCTTGCCTTGATTTTAAAGTCTTCTTTTGTAATCTTTAGGAGTCATTTGCCAGCTGGAAGCTCAGTGATGTTGAGCATGGACTCAGTCAACCTGAGCTTGAATCCCAGCTCTCCTACTGTCCAGCTGGGTGGACGTGGATGTGTCGCCTAAACTGCCTGTGCTCGAGTTTCTTCATCTGTGAATAAGGCAGTAAATAATACGCACTCATAGGGCTGTTGAGGGTTTGTGCAGCGGTAACGAAAAATCTGGTGGCTTTGCAAATAAAACTTTATTTATCACTCATATAAATTCCAGCATAGATCATCCCCCATACTATGCTATACTACCCTGACACTATGCTATAGTCATGTGATTCTATGCCTTAGTACAGTATACTACAGGTATCATACCTATTAACCATCGAATGGTCCCAGCTAGCTCTGAAATTGGAGCTTGGGCTTAAGTGTGGGTGTGATAATGTTGTTCAAATACTTAAAAGCCTCCACTCAACAATCTATTTCCTTAACATACACAATACCTCCACACATACATTGGCACGTGTCATTCAGAATGCTTATGATGACATGTCAACCCAGCCTTAAGATGCACAGGAATTGCTGTGATTCTTAGCCCAAAGATAAACTAGATAAACACTTCTGCAAAAGTAAAGAACAGGGATGTATCATCCCCCTGGAAATCCTTAATTGAGTAATTTTTAAAATCAGCTTTATTATTGGTAAAGTTGATTTGGAGAACTTGGTTTGACCTGTGACCACGTTGTTCATTCTACAAGTTCCCTTCATCTTGGACGCATTTGTCTGTGTAGAGAAAACTGCTACCTAGATGAGTCCTGGTGCATAGTATGTGCTTTTTAAAAATTTTTATTTTGGTATCATTAATCTACAATTACATGAAGAACATTATGCTTACTAGGCTCCCCCCTTCACCAAATCCCCCCCCACAAACCCCTTCACAGTCACTGTCCATCAGCGTAGTAAGATGTTATAGAATCACTACTTGTCTTCTGTGTTGCACAGCCCTCCCCGTGCTCGCCCCCCCCCAACTATACATGCTAATCGTAATGCCCCCTTTCTTTTTCCCCACCCTTATCCTTCCTTTCCCACCCATCCTCCCCAGTCCCTTTTCCTTTGGTAACTGTTAGTCCATTCTTGGGTTCTGTGAGTCTGCTGCTGTTTTGTTCCTTCAGGTTTATTTTCTTTGTTGTTACACTCCACAGATGAGTGACATCATTTGATACTTGTCTTTCTCTGCCTGGCTTATTTCACTGAGCATAATAATACCCTCTAGCTCCATCTATGTTGTTGCAAATGGTAGGATTTCTCTTCATCTTCTGGCTGAATAATATTCCATTGTGTATATGTACCACATCTTCTTTAGCCATTCATCTACTGAGGGACACTCAGGTTGCTTCCATTTCTTGGCTGTTGTAAATAGTGATGCGATAAACAGGGGTACATATGTCTTTTTCAAATTGGGCTGCTGCGTTCTTAGGGTAAATTCGTTGGAGTGGAATTCCTGGGTCAATGGTATTTCTATTTTTGAGGAACCTCCATACTGCTTTCCACAATGGTTAAACTAATTTACATTCCTACCAGCAGTATAAGATGGTTCCCCTTTCTCCACATCCTCACCAACATTTGTTGTTTGTCTTTTGGATGGTGGTCATCCTTACTGGTATGAGGTGATGTATCATTGTGGTTTTAATTTGCATTTCTCTGATGATCAGCGATGTGGAGCATCTTTTCATGTGCCTGTAGGCCGTCTGAATTTCTTCTTTGGAGAAGTGTCTGTTCTAATCCTGTGCCCATTTTTTAAATGGATTATTTGCTTTTTGTCTGTTGAGGTTCGTGAGCTCTTCATATATTTTGAATGTCAACCCCTTATCGGATCTGTCATTTATGAACATATTGTCCCATGTTGTAGGATGTCTTTTTATTCTGTTGATGGTGTCCTTTGCTGTGCAGAAGCTTTTCAGCTTGATATAGTCCCACTTGTTCATTTTTGCTTTTGTTTCCCTTGCCTGGGGAGATATGTTCATGAAGAAGTTGCTCCTCTTTCTGTCCAGGAGATTTTTTCCTATGTTTTTTTCTAAGAGTTTTATGGTTTCATGACTTACATTCAGGTCTTTGACCCATTTTGACTTTCCTTTTGTGTGTGGGATTAGACAATGATCCAGTTTCCTTCTCTTACATGTAGCTGTCCAGTTTTGCCAACACCAGCTGTTGAAGAGGCTGTCATTTCCCCATTATAAATCCATGGCTCCTTTATCGTCTATTAGTTGACCGTATATGTTTGGGTTAATATCTGGAATCTCTATTGTGTTCCACTGGTCTGTGGGTCTGTTCTTGTGCCAGTACCAAATTGTCTTGATTACTGTGTCTTTGTAGTAGATCTTAAAGTTGGGAAGCGAGATCCCCCCAACTTTATTCTTCCTTCTCAGGATTGCTTTGGGTATTCAGGGTCTTTTGTGGTTCCATATGAAGTTTAGAACGATTGGTTCTTGTTCGTTGAAGAATGCTGTTGGTATTTTCATAGGGATTACATTTGAATCTGTAGATTGCTTTAGGTAGGATGGCCATTTTGACAATATCAGTTCTTCCTAGGTTTCTCACAAGTATCCCAAACCTAAAATCTCCCAAACTTAGTCTGTTATCTTCCTCTGCCCACAACTTTCTTACCAGTATCGCTACCAGGGGATGCCTTCCCCTTCCATCCTGCACATAGAGAGTCAGGCCTGGGTTCCGCGGACTTTGCTCTTTCTCACGTCTGTGTCTCCTCTCAGTTCTCACCACCACACTGGGTTTCCAAGCCCTCACCGTCTCTCCCCTAAGCTGTGCAGTGGCCTCCTACTTGACCCCCAATCCTTCAGTGCCTCCCACTTAAATTCTTTCCCCTCACTACTGCTAGATGACCTACCTATAAGAGAGTGATCATGTTTCCCTGCTCAAAATCCTTCTCGGGCCCTGTATTGCCTATGGAATACAGTCTGCACTTCTTAGTAAGGTGAGCAGGGCTCTTTGGCACCTTCTGCTTGTCCCTTCTCTAGGGTAAAAGTAGCAAACTAAGAATATAGGCATTCTTCAGTGAGATCAGGTAAAGTTCAGGAAACCAGGAGTAACTGGCCTAGAATGCTTGAGTATTCCCCATATAAAGGAAGGTCTCTCGGCATACCCTTGTCTTTATTGTGTTTTGTAAATCACGTCATGGTAAGACTCACTTAGCCTGCTAAAAGGCCCAGCTTATTTTTTTAACTTTACCTATATGTGGTTTTTCCTCCTCCATCCCCATATCAAGTAATTTGCAGACTGGACAGTTCACTTAGCAAGCTAGCTCAGCCATCACAGCACAGTAAGACAGGAAAGATTCTATCTTAAAACTAAGATTGCATTTCAAAACCCAGGAAGTGAAGAAGTAAGATTTTTAATGTCCTGCCGATGGGTTTCAACCCTGGGCAAGTTTGCTATGGATTCAATGTGACCAAAGAAATGACAGTAAAACGTTCTGGGGGTGAAAGGGTTATACCCAACTTTATTTCCACAGTGGCAGGTCGATCACTAACATCCCACCCAATCAGAGCGAGTCTGCATGCAGCAGGCAGGTCTCTGCCTCTGGGCCTCCCTGCCTACACAGCCATCCCACACAGCCGTCCTCTGGGCCTCTGACCTCAGCGCTGCCACCACTCCAGCCTCTGCTCTGCTCTCCTGCAGCCTCGCAGCCGTGTCACCGTGTCACCCAGAGCACTGGGTGGGAGCTCTTTTATATAGCGTCAGTAGCAACCTATTGCCCACATGAGTGGTGAGCTAGCCGACTAGGCTCAGGTGAGAATCCTGGCCACAGGAACTTTCATTTTATCCACACTTAACACAGTCTTTAGCGAACATACAGTAACTCAGCCCATCTTGGAGGCAGGGAGGGCAGTCTTAACTGATATGCTCCCCAGCCAGGAAGCTGCTCTCCTGGAGGGAATCCGAGCAGTGCATTTCTTGTGTTTAGCTAATTTTGCATAATGACCCGGAGGACTGATAGGAAACTTCATGTCTCATCTTGAGACCACTTCACAGGTCCACACCCCTAGCCCTTTGTCACATTCCTGAGAAATCCTTCCAAGGGGGAGCCCCCACCCTTTCAGTGCGCCTCCCTCTCTGAGGTAGCCCACACTCCCCTCTCTCTGAGTGTGCACTTTCTCTCCCTAAATAAACCTTTACTCTACTTGACTGCTGTGTCTCTGCCTCTCAGTTCTTTGCTGCAGCGGGGACAAGAACCGAGGAGAATGCACAACGCCCTCCTAACAGGAGTCCCAGCCCAGGGGAGGGGTGGGGGAAGGAGAAGGCTGGGAGGGCGGGGGGAGAGGGGTGCAAGCATGGGATCAGAGAGCTTGGGGAGTGTGGAAGGGAAGCCTGGAGGAGGAACTAGGAGGGAATGGCAGCTGGGGAGGGAAGCCGCGGAGCCTCGGTGCTGGTGAGGCAGGGACCGTGGGTGCAGACAGAGCAGGGTGAGGGCCTCCGGAATAAAACCCCTACTGAAACTCCATATTAGACAAGTAAGCAAAGTCAGTCACATTCATTCTCTAAAGTAATATAAGCGTTCTTGTGTGAGATTAATTAAAACCAAACATCCAGGAGTAACTTGGCCTGAAATGTTTGAATATCCCCCACATAAGAAAAGACTGCAGCATCGCCTATGTCTTCATTGTGTCAATTAAAGGAGCTTATTGTAAAATGTACCGTAGCCTGATAAAAGGTCCAGCTTATTTTCTTTAACTTTACCCGGAAGCTGCTTTTCTTCCTCTAGCCCTAATCAAATGATATGCATGTAGGCAAGTAATACTACTGGCAAGTATGCAAAATAATCTGGAAGACTAAGAAGAAACTTAGTGTCTCTTCGAAGATAAGCATTTGGGGACCGTTTAGCAGGTCTCTATCCCTGGCCCTTTGTCTCTTACCTGCCTATAAATCCCCTAGACTATCACCCCCAGGCTATCTTGTCCCCTCCGGGCAGGGGCAAGCCAGGAGCTCTGTCCTCTGCTTTATCTCTAAATAAAAGCCTCGCACATGCTCTCCTACCTTGAGTGTTTGCAAAGTTCATTCTCTGAGCCCGTGAACAAGAACTCCATCATCAGCTTCTCTGAAGAGCCCGAAGACAGGGAGCCCCCAGAGCCCGTGCCTGGGTGCGGAGTAGCACACCAGGGGCCAGAGGGCCCTGCCACCTCCCCAGCACAGGCCAGGTGGGGAAGGTGCGCTGCAGCCCACAGTCAGGGTGGCCACACTGCCATGTGAGCCTGGTGTCCCAGCACCAGCAGCCCAGGCCATGTCTCGCTTGGGGCCCCTGCACACACTGGGGGAGGACGGACTGCTGGCCCAGTGACCACCCACCAGGCCCAGGGCTGCTGCTTTGTTTCTGAGTCCAGAAGCTCTTCTGTGTCAGCATCCCACCATGCAGGATGACAGGTCTGACCTGTGCCACAGCCCTGCCAGGGGCCCGCTTGCCCTCCTCCTGCCCAAACCTACCACCCTATGTGGCCGGGGAGCCTGAGGTCATCCCTGGGACCACCATGTAGGTAGATGGCTCTGAGGGTGCTGTGGGCAGGGCCAGGGGAAGGAGGGTGGGGTGGCCTAAGTACCCCGATTTTACCTCCTGTCACCTGGTCACCTGAGGCTGTCAGGAGGGCCCACGTCCACTTCCCAGTCCCAATCTGGGGCTCCACCTGCAGCATAAGGCCTGGAGACTCTCCATCCTGGAGCCACCCAAGGGGGTGTTTGTGCTGATCCTGGAACTCCCCTCCAGGCCAGGCCTCCCCTCCCGGGAGGGTGAACACATCCTGAGAGTCCTGGGGGAGCGTGTAGGGAGAATCAGAGCCAAGTGCCTCCACTCAGCCTCCCCAGCCTTTTGTCACAGACGTCAGGCCGCTCAGCCAGGACCCAGGAGCGGGACACCAGGGGCCTCACACCAGCCTGGCCTGGGGATAGGCGGCTGAGGGGCACCATGGGGGAGGACTGAGAACCCGGGAGCTTTGGGGGGGTGCTCTGAGGTGTGAAGCGTGGTGAAAGTGGGCTCAGACAAAGCCCCCCCAGTGGAAGACGTGCACCTCTTGGAGGTGCTTTGAGAGACCAAGTTCCAAGTTTTTCGCAAAGGAATTTTCTGAAATGTGTGGAGCAGCTGTGTCTCATTAAATGGAACAGTGCTAGACTGGCACCGTGCAGCCCTGGGATCTACTTGGGTACATCTGCAGTGGTGTCCCAGACGTGAAGAGACACCCTGGGGCTTCTAATCAACAAGTTTCCGTGTCTGATCATAATCTATAGGTGACAGGAAATAAGGTTCAGTTTTTGTTTGAGCAGCCCTCCCCAGTGTTGCCGAGGTGTCCCACCCTGGGGCTTGGAGCACCATGCTCCTCGTCAGCACCTTACGGGGGGAGGACAGAGGATGGAGGACAACCTGGCGGAGGTCAGGGCTCCCCTGCGTCAGAGAGTTTGAGTCTGGGGTGGGGTGGGCTGGGGCACACGATGTCCGCAGGAGGGGCAGAGCTTTGAGAAGAAAGAGCAGTGTGGTGGCAATCCGTTCAGCATTTATTACATTCGGCACAGGGGTGACCCCAACCCCCAGGAACCATAAACCTCAGAGACAACACCCAGAGCACACTGCGCCTGGGGGGGCTATTTCTCAGGGATGAGGGGAGCGAGTTGCACAGGGGCTCCGATGGGAGTATGTCCCGGGACCCTGCGACGGCCGGTCACCCCTGCAGCCTCGGATGACTCCGCTGGGCACCCAGGAGGCCGTGGTCCCACGCAGCACTGCGCCGTGTCTATGTCCGTCCGGGGAAAGACCGGGCCTGGTGATGACAGCGCCCACCTATTCCTGGAACCCTGTGGCTACGACTCAGTGGCTGACGGTGCCCAGGCAGGAGATGGTGTCACGGCGGGGGGCCACCTGCACGAAGGGGAACATCCTCCACACGGTGGGGCTGCTCGCCTCTGTCCAGTGGGCCACAAGCAGAGGCGACGACACAGCACGAAGGTGGCCAGGTGCGCCGCAGCGACACATGGGTCCTTGAGGATGCAGCGGCAGCCTGGGGAGCTGCCCGAGTCGGCCGAAGGAGGAGGTGCCAGAGCAGCTGCCCCGGCAGAGGCTCGGGATGAGCAGCCGGAGGAGGAGGAGCAGCAGGCAGACTGGGGCCCTGGGGCGCCGGGTGCCGCCTGCCCGAAGGGGAAGAAGCTCTCCTCCACATGCAGCCAGGACACCAGCAGGGCCGAGGGCCCGATGACAGCAGCTACAGGGCCACGCGGGTGAGCAGAAGAGACTGCTTATCCCGGGTTCCCCCCATTATCCTGCTTCCACCCCGTCCCCACTGCCCTCGGGGCTCCGGGCCCTGTGCGGAGGGTCCTGTCAATCACCAGCACCCGGGGGGGGCGGGGGGTCCCTGTCACGGGAAGGCTCCTGGGTGTCACCTACTCACAGAGGAGGAAACGGGGTCCCAGAGGGGAAGGGAACCACCCTTCAGTCTGACAGGACTGGTCAGCAGTGGAGCTGGGGCCCCAGCCCCATTGATCTTTAGGACGCCCCCACACCCAGCATGGCCCGAAGCTTCCCTGAGGCTGGGGAACAGCCCACCCGCTGCCGATCGCCCCAGCCCAGAAACTCACCTGGCCCTGGCCAGGACGTTTAAACGTGGGACCTGAATAACTGTAACGCTCCCTTTCTGCCGGGTCCCTGGCCTGGGGGCTCCAGCTGGCAGGACAGGCGGTAGCTGCGGGACAGAGGGACACCTGTGAGCCCCTGGAGCCCCATGGCAGGGGGCCCTTCCCCCAGAGCCTGCCGGCAGCTGCAGCCCACGCCTGACTCCGGCCGGCCTCACCTCTGCTCCTCATCCAGGGGCTCCAGGGTCTCCATGGCCTCGAGAAAGGACTCGAAGCCCTCATCGGGCTGCAGGTCGTACAGCCTGACCAGCTGCTTCTGCATGATGATCTCACTTTGCAGGACAGCAGACTGGGGAGGAGCAAGAATGGGGTACAGAGAAGGAGGGCTGTGAGGAGTGGGGCACTAGGATGGTCCCGGATCTTTGCTCACGGGAACCCGCCTTCCTTCCAATGCCATCCAGCCCTGCCTGTTCCCACTGTTGGGTCTCCAACTCCTCTTCCGGGAAGGCGGCCTTGACGCCACACCCCGTCCCCCACCTGACAAAGTCTTGAGTGTCCTGAGCTCTGCGTTTCTTTACTCTCACAAGACACGTTAGGCCCAGGGGATGGGCTGGACAGGGCCCTGCCCAGGGGGTCTTGTCGGTAGGAAGGCAACCAAAGTGCATCAGAAACAGCCCCCTGAGCCCAGAACGAGGCCGGGACGTCCCCACCCTTTCTCAAGGTGGAGGACCGCCAGGGCCCTCCAAGGGGCAGGCCTGCCCAGAAACAGCACCATCCCGGGCTACCGAGAAGCGGGGACTGCACCGGGGAGCTGAGGCCTCAGGCGGGAAGGCAGTGCCAGCCCCCCACCCCCACCCCATGTGCTTCCTGCCCTGAAGGAGCAGCATCCCTCCCCCGGGGCAGGGCCTGAGGGGGAGACCAGTCCTGCCCAGGTGCTGCCCGCTGGAGCCCTCAGCCCCACCTGCCCTGGGGCCAGGACTGGGGCTTAGGTGGGTCCTTCTGGCAGTCCTCTCCAAGAAGCCCACGTCCTGAGGTGGAGGGGAGACTCTCAGGAATGGGGGTGGCCCGGTGCTGAGAGGTCCGGGCTCACTGAGGCCCTCTCCTCCCTAAAGCTCACCATCCTGCCCCCCTGTGCCCCTCTGGGCTCACTCACTTCCTCATCATTTTCCAGGTGTTTGTAAACGAAGTCATAGAGGATCAGTCCGAGGTAGGGGACCATGCCCTGTGCCACCGGGGTGGGGAGGTGATGAGTCGCCTGCCTGCCTCAGGGGCGCCCACAGAGCCCCCCTGCACCCCACACCCGCAGCTCCCAGCTCCTTTGGACCACCCTGTGCTGCCTCCCTCCCCTCCCTTCGCCCTGTTCTCCCGTCCCGGGCCCTCCCAGGGCTGGCTTCTGGCCAGTCCCGGGACCTGTGGTCCCTGCACCTGCCCTCCAACTTCTCCCCGTACCCAGCTGCTCTCGCCCTCCTGGTCACCCCAGTGCCGGCAGCTCAGGGCTGGTGGGACCGGGGGCAGGTGCAGGGCTCCCCCACGGCCCCCAACCCTTCCCAGGCCTCTCTCACCTTCCTCTTCCTCACGTCGGGTCCCATACGGTCCCACAGCATCTGCATCAACGTGAAGGTCATCTCCTGCAAGGCCCCGGACACTCAGGTGCTCCTGCTCCCCTCCCACGTGGCCTCCCGCAGCCAGACCGTGGTGGGTGGACGCCTTGCCCGAGCCCCCTGGCACCAACGCTGTCCCCACCTCCAGCAGGCTCTCAGCCCAGAGCGACCCCAGCTCCAGCACACACTCACACTCATGGGGGTTCTTGGGCCACGGCCGCCGCCCTGAGAGGGTCAGGGGAGGTCCCTCTGCCTCCCAGGGTGCCCTGAGCACCCACTGTCACCTGGCTATCACCATGGCTCCTCTCACATGACCGGGTGGGGTGGGCACAAAGCTGAAGCGCATCTTGGGCTTCCTGGACCCTGCTCACCAGGGAGGCCCACACCCCAGGGTGACGGCAACCCTCCACGTCCACATGAGGAGCCCGAGGCCACAGAGGGGCAGTGACAGGCTCAGGGGACCCAGGGGACAAGCCGACCTTGCTTGGCCACAGGCCCCATCCCTGCTGCTGACTCCACACCAGCCCCAGCCCTGACGGGGGTCTGTTCTCTGGGTCCTCACTGGATGCCATCAGCTCCCCCCCTCTCAAGCCTGCCCCCAAGCTGGGACACAGCGCGGCAGAGGACTTGCCCCAAGGACCCCTCCCTTCCAGACCTCTAGCCTCCATTTACCTTGAACAGCCGCTTCCTGTGCACCCAGTTGTCCCGCGTTTTCAGTTTTTCATATAACGCCAGGCAGACGCTAAGGGGAGGGGAGAGGAGGAGGGACACATGCGGCCAGCAGGCGGAGAGTCTCGGGGCCGACCCCTTTTCCCGGGGATCCTAGAAGGCCCGCTGGCCCGCAGGAGGCTTTCCACCACGGCCCTGAGCCCTGGGAATCCGTGGCCTGGGGAGGGGGCTGCGTGTTTCCACCCGGGGCCTCCATTCCCTGTTCTCCCGGGGGCGAATCTGCTTGGGGCCAGGTCGCCGTCCTTGGGGCAGAGACCTCCTGCTGCAGAGCACAAGTTCCAGATCTCCAATGGGCTTCACCCCACACCTGACATTGCAGGGAACTGATTCCTGTGGGGGAACCCGTGGCCTAACCCACAGGGGCTCCAAGAGCCCAGCATCCCTGTCCTTAGGCTCTGCCGCCTCCCAGGAAGTCCCAGCCCACTGAGGGACACTGCCAGACGTAGGGGCGTCCCTGTCCACTCAGGTGCCCTGGTCCCGGGGACAGGCCTACCCACCAGGACACATGACCCCAGGTGCTGTGCAGACGATGAATAGCAGGGCGCTGCAGGGCGGACAGAATGGCACGGAGGGCAATGTGGTTCCTGAGGCTCAGACTCTCCTGGGAGGGAAGACAGAGCTGAGAGCGTGGCCTGCTTCTCTGCTCTATGCCCCATGAACTCCTGTCCTTAAGGAGACACGCACCCAGGGAGCCCAGCACACCTGGTACCTGCTGAGCAGCCCTCCTGGGTGGAGGACTGCGGCTCAACCCAAGGAAGGGGCCTGGGATGGCTGTCCCACCCCCGGGGCCTGCGAGTCCAGGTCCACACACCCCTGGCAGGAGGGCCCAGGGACCGTACAGGGCAGACCATAGGAACCCATCCTCAGGAGCGGACAACGGAGAGGAGCAGTTTCCAAGATGCCAGGGTGGACCCCGGGGGCCGTCCCACGACATACCATGGCCACCCAGATCCAGAACTCCACCACTCGTGCCCTCTCCTGGGCCATCATGCTCGGGGTCATGAGGCAGGTGGTGGTGACCACATTGATCAAGGTGTCACATTCCATCAGGAGCCTCTGTATGGTGGGAGCCAGGCACCCAGTGTCTCCCATCTGTGGCTGGTCCTGAATGAACTTCTTACATTCCAAAATGTCCTTATACAGCCCCTGGGGATCACAAGGGGTGTCATCCAGCTGTGCCCCTGGTGCCCCCGTGCCCAGGCTGAGTCACCGCTCAGAGCTGGAGCCCAGGCAGCTGGGGACGTGCTGTGAGCCTTGTGGCGGTCCAGGTTTCAGACCCTGTCCACTGAGGCGCCCAGGACCGGATGCACAGGACCCCACAGTGGTGGGGAACGGAGGGGCTCTGCTCACAGGCACCCTCACTCACCTCCTCCCTGCAGCACAAGGCAGCTCACGCCTGCCCAACCTGGGGCATCTGCCTCCCATGCTGCCACCCCGTGGATCCCGCTCCCCACTCAGGCGCAGTTTCCCCCAAAACAACTCCCCCAGGGCCTTTCGTGGTGTCTGTGTCTCCCATGCAGTCACGTCCATGGCAGGGGCTGCTGAGGTGCGGAGGCTGCGGAGGCCTGCCAGGCCAATGGCCCGGGGACCTAAGGCCCTGGCAGCACCTCCCTGAGCACCCCTCCCCTGCCCTGCCCCTCCCAGCCCGGCCAGGCCCTGCCCACCTTCCCTCCGCTCCTCCTCATTGGTCTGCAAGGATCCCTAAGGGCCAGCCCTACTGTCCCCGTGTGGTCAGTGAGGGCTTGGGGGTGAGGAGAGTCTCCCAGGGCACATGGTGAAATCCGTGGGGAAGCTGGGACGTGCGCCCAGATCACAGGAGTCCACGTCAGGGGAGGGCCGGTCTAGGGCAGCCCGTGACACAGGGAAGGCCCCCGCCCCCGGCCCCCCTCCCCGAGAGCCCGCTCCGCTCACCAGAAAGCGCAGGCTCAGCTGCTGGCCCACCAGGCGGGGAGGAAACACCAGGATGGGCGGCTCGTCCTCCCTCAGCACATTCCGGGTGCTCACGGCACAGGGGCTGGTGGGCTCCGGGTCCAGCTCTACCTTGGCTAGGCCCTGTGCCGTGCCTGCGGGTGCCACGGGCCCCGCGTCTAAGGTCTCATGGGGCTCCAGCTCGGGGCCTGAGACCCCTCCTAGGATGTCCCAGGGGCTGGCGGGCTCTGGATCTGGACCTGGCTCTGCCACGCCTGGTGCCATTCCAGCAGGTGCCCTGGGCCCCAGGCCCGCGGGCTCATGGGGCTCCAGCTCAGGGCCTGGCCCCTGGGCTGAGGCCACTGCTGGGACGTCCTCTGGCTCTGCAGCGGCTGAAGCAGGTGACACCTCCCGTCGCTCCAGCACGGGGGTCTCAGGGAGCTCCCGGACGGGCTCCAGCCACGCAGCCGGCCCTGCCCGTGTCTCTGGAGCCAGCTGCATATGCCGTGGGTCTGGAGCAGGACACAGAGAGACGGTCACCCCGGGCCTGATTCCCCGCGCCTTACAATGACAGAAGAGCCCTCACTGTCTTGGAGGGAACCCCAGTCCGGGAAGCCCACGGTCCTCTGGCCGCAGTCCCTCACCTTCCAGCTCCGCCACCGTGGGCCCCAGGTGTTCCTCCTGGACCAAGTGGTGGAGGACTTGGCCCACCAGGGTGGATGACAGCTGGCTGGCATCAATGGTGCTGGGCGCATGCTCGGGCTCCCAGGCAAGGTGCCTAGCCCATCCAATCCTGGGGCTGGGGTAAGGCCTGGGGGTGGCAGAGTGAGAAGCCTGGTCCTTCCAGCCACACTGCCCTCCGGGTCCACCCTTGTGTGGGCCTGGCCTCTGTGCACTCCCCTGCCTGTCCAGGCACCTGCCCCTCCCCCTTCCTGACCCTGCGTGTCTGTCCTGGGACCCCATCCTCGCCCATCCTCCCGAATAGGAAGTCCCCAGTCGTCAGCCCGCCCATGGGATTCCAAAGATGAGTGACCTGCTGGGCCCTGCGGTGGGCTCCTGGGGCTCCAGCTCAGGTCCTGCCAGCGGGGATGAGGCCCCTGCTGGGACATCCTCCAGCTCTGCAGGGGCTGAGGCAGGTGACACCTCCCGTCGCTCCAGCACAGGGGTCTCAGGGAGCTCCTGGACGGGCTCTAGGCACGAAGCCGGCCCTCCCCGTGTCTCTGGGGCCGGCTGCGTCTGCCGTGGGTCTGGAGCAGGACACAGAGGAAGGGTCGCCCCGGGCCTGATTCCCCGCGCCTCACAATGACAGAAGAGCCCTCACTGCCTTGAAGGGAACCCCAGTCTGGGAAGCCCACCCTAGACGTCCCCTGGCTGCAGCCCCTCACCTTCCAGCTCCGCCACCGTGGGCCCCAGGTGCTCCTCCTGGACCAAGTGGTGGAGGACTTGGCCCACCAGGGTGGATGACAGCTGGGTGAGATGGACGCTGGGCGCATGCTCGGGCTCCCAGGCAAGGCACCCAGCCCGTCCCATCCTGGGGCTGGGGGAAGGCCAGAGGGTGGCAGAGTGAGAAGCCTGGTCCTTCCAGCCACACTGCCCTCCCTGCCCACCCTTGTGTGGGCCTGGCCGCTGTGCACTCCCCTGCCTGTCCCGGCACCTGCCCCTCCCCCTTCCTGACCCTGCGTGTCTCTCCTGGGACCCCATCCTCTCCCATCCTCCCAAGTAGGAAGTCCCCAGTCTTGTCAGCCCGCCCATGGGAATCCGAAGATGAGTGACCTCCTGGGCTCTGCTGTGCGCCCCCTGCCCCAAGGCCTACACGCCTCCTCCCACCGTTCTGTGACACGGGCAGTGCTCCCTCTGGACCCAGTGAATGCTCACGTTTTCAGTTCCTCCTCTGACCCATCATGCCCCCCGTTACATGACGAGGCCGTGAGGGCATCGCCCGTGACGCTTCCCGGCTGTGACCTGCGGATGACGCCTGAAGTGACTGCCCGACTCCACCCGGGACGGGGTCCCAGTACTGTGTCTGCTTCCTTCACTCAGTTATGCCAAGTGTCCCCAAAGGGTCTGCACAAAATGGGCCCTGCATAGCTATTGTTGCTGAAGGAAGTCCCCCCAGAACCTTCTCGGGTACCCCTCTGCTGTCCCCAGAGGTCCCTCGTGTGGCCACGGTGAGGAAGAGGACTGGGCCCAGCCGCACGGAATCGCAACCCTCCGTTCCAAAAGGCTGCTTCCCATGTGCTTTTCCAAATGAGCCAGGCTCCAGGCCACTGACAGGTGAGGCCAAAGGCTTCTCATCGGGTACAGAGAGGTAAGCCCCGAAGTGGCCCAGCTTGGCCGGCAGTCCTTTCTGCACTGCCAGGCACCAGGGGAGCCCCTCTAAGCTCCTCCCGTGCTCCCCACGGGCACCCTAACAGGCTGACCGCCAGCCACCCTGCCTGTCAGAGGAGCACGCAGCGGCTCAGACACATGTGGGGACACTCAAGACACCGCGGGCTGTGGGCAGAGGCCTGACTGTGCCGAGGAGGGGGTGGGTGCTCACCTGGGGAGCCGCTGGTCCGTGGTCGGCTGGTCAGCGTCCTCGGGAGGATGGGTAGCCTCGGGAGCGCCCCGGCTGGTGTTTGGGGCCGGTTCCATGCGTGCGGTGCGCTTTCTCCCCTTCCTCCTCACGCCTGTCCGGGGAGCCCTGCGCCTGGGGACCTCAGTCCCATGGCGAGTTGGCTCAGGTTCACGCTGAGGGGGGCAGCAGGGAGATAGTCAGTGGGAAACCCAGGACCCACCAGGGTGAGGGAGGTTTGCAGCTCACCCGAGAGCCCCCAGCCCCCTGGGGTGCGAGCAAGGAGCGGCACGGGGTGCCCCCGGGATCGAGGTTCCAGGCCCTCCGGAGTGGGTCTGTTGGCCAATCTCGTGGGGCAGCCCTGGGAGGGCCCTGGCAGGTTACCAGGCTTGGAATGGGGTCCTGGGGTGTAGGCAGCCTGCCCCAGGTCCAGGGAGATGGAGTAGGTGAATCCATCCCCCAGCGCCTCCTCGCTCCCCAGGGTGGAGCTCTGCAAAGCCAGCGCCCTGTAGCTGGGGAGCAGGCACCCGGGACTGCGTGGACCTCCCCGCAGGGGGCAGTGTGGGCCCCAAACTGTGCCCCTGAGATCAGGCACAGAGGGCCATCTGCCTAGACATCCAGTCCCTGGGGGAAGAAGAGGACACCCCCCGGGCTCAGGATGAACATGTGGGTGGAAGTACCTGGTCCCAACACTCACCTCCACGTCCTGAGTGCTGAGACCAGAGCCGTGACACTGACTGCCCCGCTAGGGGGCCACCACCTCACAACGTGCTGCCACCCAGGAACGGCCCCCCTCATCCCCAGCCTTCAGTCCCCCCATGCCCCACGCCCACCGCAAACAAACACACAGGAAAGGCCGGCAGGAAGCTCAGCCCGGGACGGCTCACACTGTGGCCTGGCCCTGGAGGGGCCCGCTCTGGGCCGCCCTGTGTTACCTCGGGGCTCCTCGGGAGACACGGACAGAGGCGGTGGAGGAGGCCACTGAGCCAGCGCCCACAGCGAGCAGGAAGACTCTCCCTCTCGGCTTCCCTGACTCCCACGCCTTCAGAAGGCTCCGCAAAACAAGACCGCATGTTGCTCTGTCGAGCGCCTCCGGTCAAGTGAGCAGGACTGGGGTCTGCGGCCAGGATCTGGGTTCCGTCTGGGTCACAATTCAGGTTCTACTGGGCGTGTCTTGAGTGACATCACCTCTTCAAGGGTCCACTTCCAGGGCCCCTACCTGCATTCAGACATGCCCACATGCCCCTCTGGGCTGCTGACTGCCCACCCTCCTGGCCCTTGCCATGCATGAGTACACAGATCTCCACCACAGCCCTCCCCTCGCTCTTTGGCAATGACACCAGGGTCCCAGCTCTGAGGAGACAAGAGCTGAGCTCAGGCCTCTTTTTCTCCCCAGTTCCCTGTCCTGCTGAGGCCACGGTACCTCCCAGGAGCTGCCCAACGTCCCAACCTGCACAGGCAGGGTCACGCCAGACATTCCTCCCTAGGGACATCCCCAGGGATACACGGACGACACCTAAAACTCCTGGGGGCTGGTGTCACGTGTGTCTGATGCACAGACTCAGAGGTGGAACAGCACGCAAGTCAGTCCGGGGTCTGGGCCTTGTGATCTTGGGCAAGTCACTTCCCCTCTAGGCCATGTTCAGGTGTGCACCTTGAAGGGGCGGCAATGAGAGGAGATCCAGGTGTTGCCATCTCCTGGCGTCCACCTTCCACAGTTCCAGGCTGCTCTCAAACTAGGTGCTTTTCAGACCAATCAGTAAGTGGGGCAGAGTAGCACACTGGACATGAGGTCTGTGCTGCCTCTGAAATCCGAGGTGATCTACCAGGCTGCTGTGCCGTGTGTGTGTGTGTGTGTGTGTGTGTGTGTGTGTGTGTGTGTGTTGGAGGGCGTGCAGATACAGCATCTTATTCATCACCTTAGAAGGGAGAGCTTTGCATGCCCACAAGATAGACCTCTAGATACTTCTATAAGATGAAAGGCCCCTGAATTTTTGTTGGATTTATTTCCCACCTTCTGACACGTGTGTGTTCTGTCAATATGCCTAGATGAGCTGTACTTCCTGATCCCCGGGTCCAGTCAGCAGAGTGCCATCAATGGGATGGGCCAGTGTGACGGCTTCTGGAAGGAAAAGGAGATGAAGGTTCCTTCTGACTAAGTGACAGCCTAGGTCTGGAGGCCTGATATGCCTCTGAGATAGTTCTCTCTCCTTGCCGGCTGAAAGCTAACCGCCCTGCTGGTCTTCACTCACAGGAAGAGAACAAAGAGCATTTTCCTGACCACTACTTACACACTGGGTGCTTGGGGACCAAGTGATGAAGCCCCATGTGCAGCAGTAACTACAATATGAGACACTCCGATGACGGTGACCATCATGCACTGTCATCTCCAAGATTCATCCGTTTTCGGCGTAGGCCAAACGAGTGACTTCAATAAGGGTCTGCGGAAATCACCACGCCGACATCTTCCAAGGCCTTGGTGGTCACTCCAGTCTGTAAGCTCTCCTGGAAGGCAGTACTGCTTTCAATGTATACTTTACAGGGAGTTCTAGAGGCTTGTGCTTGACCCGCCACACAGCAGGCACTCCTGGCCGGCACAGTCCCCTGTGGCTAGCAAGGAGGAAGCCGGGAGCTCTGCGTCCCTGACAGCTCGGCCCTGTGGCCTCTGACACTGAGGGAGCGGCCCTGCGGGCACTTGGTCGGGGGGTCGGGGGTGCTGCTCCTGATGCCAAGACCCGGTCCTCGTCCCTGAGGTCAAATCACAAAACACAGTGACAAGGTTTTGAGGAAAGAAAAGAATAGTTTATTGACTTGCTAGTAAATGAGGGAGTGGCAGGCTCCTGCCTTAGAGAACCGCCGTCCTCCTGACACACAAGCAGTCAGGGCTTTTCCAGGGGAAATGGTAGGAGAGAGGCTGGGGTGCAGACACATGAAGTAGCTGCTTGCAGGGGTCCAAGCAGACATTCCTGCACCGATTCACTTGCTTTGTGGTTTTCTTTTCTGCTCTTCCTCAGTCCCTGGGGACTGGATGCTTGGGGTTGAACAAAATCAGCTTTCAGCTTTATCTCTGATCCTCAGATGCAGAAAATCTGGAGAACAAGAAGAAACTGCCCTGCCCCCCCCCCCCCCCCCCCCCCCGCACCCCCAACGTTTAGTGGTTACAAAGTTTCTGGGGCTACTTGAGTTCACTTTCAGGTGAATGTTAGTGTTCAGTTTTGAACAAAGATTTGATTCCCCTTTTCTTCTATTACAAATTCATTTCTTACTGCATTCCCTTAAGAGCAGTCCCACACACATCATGAAATGCCTTGAGGGAGACTTTCTGACTTTATTCCCCGAAGATAGCCACAAGTTGAAAAGCACAGCTCTAAGCGTTTCTTGGAATATCAGTGCTGGCTGACAAGACAGGAACTGCCACCTGCGGTGCAGATTTCCGGGGGACTTGGCTTATGTGTTCAAATTCTGCAACTGTTGCTGTTAGAATCAGCAAGGGAGTGTCTCCTTGCACCTGCCTGGAGCCGGCAGCCTTGCAGTTAATACTCGCATGCAGAATTTTGTCAAGAGCCCCTCCCCCACTTCTAGCACATGGACAAGTTGGGGAAATGAGAAGAGGGGACCCACAGCGGCCTTTATGTCCAGACCCACTGCCCCACTCTGTCCACAGAGGCCTCAGGAGCCGAGGAGTGGGCAGTGCTTGCAACCCAGGGCCTCCGCTTCGCCTTGCAGGGTGTTTCCCCTGCTGCTGCTGCTGCTGCTGCTGCTGGGGCTGCTACACTTGTTACCACTTTCAGAAATCTACAAGAAAAACACAAAGGCAACTTGGGCCTCACTGAGGTTTCGGTTTAGTCAACAGGTGAGGCTACGGATCCCAGGAGTCTGCCTGTCCTGGCCCTGCCCCTGCCATCCTGGGTAGCTCCTGACCGACTAGGGTCAGCCAAGCTCCAGTCACAGGGGCCAGAGATGGAAGCACCGGGGAAACGGAGCCGCAGCGAGCCCTGGTGCTCACCGCGCACCTACTCAAGCGGGCCCCGCAGGGAAGGCGGGGCTTTCGGGGGAGGCGAGTCTCTCCGCTAAAGCCCAAGACCGCTTCCCTCCCACTTCCTCGGCTTCCCTGCTGAGGCCGGGCGGGGCGCCGCTCGTGCTGGGCGGGCAGTCTCGGGGGTCTGCGCCACCCCACTCTCGCCGCTGCACTCCTCGTCCCCCCCGCCCGACGACCTCGCACATCCACGTTTCTGCGCGGGCACGAGTTTCGCGTGCATCTGAAACGGAGAACTACCGGATCGGTGGCTTCTGTGAAGCCCGCCTCCAAAAGTGTGTGTGAGGCTTTTCTGGGAGGTGCGCAGATCTCCTTGAAGTCTCCAAAGGATAGGTGCCCTCCAAATCAGGGCCAGGTCCTCACTGGGCAGGGAAGGAAGGGTCCTGGGTGTCCTGACTCCGTCCACGCCCTCCAGGTTTTGGCCCTGCATCGGCCACGTCCCCAGCTGTGACAGCATGGAAATACATAGCGCTCCCCCGGGGGGCGCTGTACCCGGCTTACTCACCCTGGGCCTCCTTCCCCAGCACCCAACCCATCAGAGTCTCTTGCCAGCATTAGCCTTGGGCGCCACCGGCCCCTGGTTGGAAGCCTTTTGTAGCTTCCCATCTCCCCAGCACGGGGCAAGGCCCGCCGTCTTTGAGGCCCTGCGTGGCTCTCAGAACTTGTTACTCGACTCTCTCCCCTCCACCTCACTCCCTGACCTTTGCCCCCACTTTGCCCTTCCCTCCCTTTGTTCCCGACTTCTCTTCACTTTCATTCTCAACTCACACCTCACCTCCTCCAAGAAGACTTCCCTGATTGCCCGGAGACTGGGTGGCTCAGGCAGCCGCCTGGCCATGCATCTGTGCCCCAGAAAGAAGGGTCCTCACCTGTCTTATTCACGCTGTGAGGTTCCCACCTCTTCTTAGCAGAGTGTTGCAGCCTAGATTGTGCACAGCCCCCCAAACCCCACGTTCAGACATTGAAACCCTAACACCCAGGACCACAGGAGAGAGTGGAGGTAGAGTGTTTCACAAGATAATCAAGTTCAAATGAGGCCATTGGGTGGGCCCTAATCCAGTATGACCGGTATCCTTCCAAGATTAGGACACACACACACACACACACACACACACACACACACACACACACGTGCACACAGAGGGAAAACCTTGTGGGGGAAGACGGCCATCTACATCTACATGCCCAGGAGAGAGGCCTCAGCAGACACCCTGACCTTGGGCTTCCAGCCTCCCGGCCCGGGAGACAATACATTTCTTTTGGTTAAGTCTCCAGGAACGTAGCACTTTGTTATGGCAGCCTGAGCAGACTAATACACCCAGTGAAGGCTCTGATAAGTCCTGCAGTTAGGAGCCCCTGCGACTGCCCTGGGAATGGGGCAGAGGATGAGCAGAGAGAGTTCTAACTCTCCAAGTGGGAACTGGGTATGGTTTGCTGTGTGACTGTCCTCACACAAACGCAGGCTCTGATCCCAGGAGCTGGAGAAGACCCTCCGCCTGTATGGCCCCAGGCCTGCTGAGACAGTTCCCAGAGGGCTTGGGGGTGGTGGGCATGCAGGGCAGTTCTGCTTGTTCATAATACTCAATATCCCATGAGTAGGGCGTCACCTACTCACAGCCAAGGGCTGCTGGGCCCCACCCAGCATCAGCTTTCCTGCACCCTTTATCTCCTCTGCAAAGCAGCTGCCGTTAGTGGCCCCATCTTCTGGATGGGGGATCCCAGCAGGTTGGCCAAGGCCTTTCAGCTGATCAGTGCCGGAGGCAATATTCAAACCTGGGCCCAAGTTCTTAACCTCCACTGGGGCTTAACATGCCCTCTGGCAGAACAACAGGGTGTGGTGGGGCCTGAGGCACGGGGCAGGGGCAGGGGAATGGGACTCCTGGGAGGCGGGCCCCACCAGCTCCCTCAGAAGGAAAGTGAGGTGAGCGGAGCCTGGAGAGAGCAGGCAGTGTTTATTTCTCTGGTAAGGGAGGGCGCAGGCCAGGGCGGAGCTGGGGGGGGTCAGGGTAGAGGAATGTCGTCCAGCTTCTGGTCCAGCATCTTGAGGTCATCCAGGAAGCGTGTAGGAGTGAGGACGTGCGTGCGAGGACCCCGGGCAGGAGCACAGGGGTGGGGAGGTGGGGTCACTGCCTGGGGACCCTCCAACCGGGGTCCCTGGGAACTCCGGAATTGACTGTGGGGACGCAGGAGTCTAGACCCCTTAGAAACACACAGGCAGGAGTTGGTGTCACGGCGGGAGGCCACCTGCACGAAGGGGAACATCCTCCACACGGTGGGGCTGCTCGCCTCTGTCCAGTGGGCCACAAGCAGAGGCGACGACACAGCACGAAGGTGGCCAGGTGCGCCGCAGCGACACACGGGTCCTTGAGGATGCAGCGGCAGCCTGGGGAGCTGCCCGAGTCGGCCGAAGGAGGAGGTGCCAGAGCAGCTGCCCCGGCAGAGGCTCGGGATGAGCAGCCGGAGGAGGAGGAGCAGCAGGCAGACTGGGGCCCTGGGGCGCCGGGTGCCGCCTGCCCGAAGGGGAAGAAGCTCTCCTCCACATGCAGCCAGGACACCAGCAGGGCCGAGGGCCCGATGACAGCAGCTACAGGGCCACGCGGGTGAGCAGAAGAGACTGCTTATCCCGGGTTCCCCCCATTATCCTGCTTCCACCCCGTCCCCACTGCCCTCGGGGCTCCGGGCCCTGTGCGGAGGGTCCTGTCAATCACCAGCACCCGGGGGGGGGGGGGGGTCCCTGTCACGGGAAGGCTCCTGGGTGTCACCTACTCACAGAGGAGGAAACGGGGTCCCAGAGGGGAAGGGAACCACCCTTCAGTCTGACAGGACTGGTCAGCAGTGGAGCTGGGGCCCCAGCCCCATTGATCTTTAGGACGCCCCCACACCCAGCATGGCCCGAAGCTTCCCTGAGGCTGGGGAACAGCCCACCCGCTGCCGATCGCCCCAGCCCAGAAACTCACCTGGCCCTGGCCAGGACGTTTAAACGTGGGACCTGAATAACTGTAACGCTCCCTTTCTGCCGGGTCCCTGGCCTGGGGGCTCCAGCTGGCAGGACAGGCGGTAGCTGCGGGACAGAGGGACACCTGTGAGCCCCTGGAGCCCCATGGCAGGGGGCCCTTCCCCCAGAGCCTGCCGGCAGCTGCAGCCCACGCCTGACTCCGGCCGGCCTCACCTCTGCTCCTCATCCAGGGGCTCCAGGGTCTCCATGGCCTCGAGAAAGGACTCGAAGCCCTCATCGGGCTGCAGGTCGTACAGCCTGACCAGCTGCTTCTGCATGATGATCTCACTTTGCAGGACAGCAGACTGGGGAGGAGCAAGAATGGGGTACAGAGAAGGAGGGCTGTGAGGAGTGGGGCACTGGGATGGTCCCGGATCTTTGCTCACGGGAACCCGCCTTCCTTCCAATGCCATCCAGCCCTGCCTGTTCCCACTGTTGGGTCTCCAACTCCTCTCCCGGGAAGGCGGCCTTGACGCCACACCCCGTCCCCCACCTGACAAAGTCTTGAGTGTCCTGAGCTCTGCGTTTCTTTACTCTCACAAGACACGTTAGGCCCAGGGGATGGGCTGGACAGGGCCCTGCCCAGGGGGTCTTGTCGGTAGGAAGGCAACCAAAGTGCATCAGAAACAGCCCCCTGAGCCCAGAACGAGGCCGGGACGTCCCCACCCTTTCTCAAGGTGGAGGACCGCCAGGGCCCTCCAAGGGGCAGGCCTGCCCAGAAACAGCACCATCCCGGGCTACCGAGAAGCGGGGACTGCACCGGGGAGCTGAGGCCTCAGGCGGGAAGGCAGTGCCAGCCCCCCACCCCCACCCCATGTGCTTCCTGCCCTGAAGGAGCAGCATCCCTCCCCCGGGGCAGGGCCTGAGGGGGAGACCAGTCCTGCCCAGGTGCTGCCCGCTGGAGCCCTCAGCCCCACCTGCCCTGGGGCCAGGACTGGGGCTTAGGTGGGTCCTTCTGGCAGTCCTCTCCAAGAAGCCCACGTCCTGAGGTGGAGGGGAGACTCTCAGGAATGGGGGTGGCCCGGTGCTGAGAGGTCCGGGCTCACTGAGGCCCTCTCCTCCCTAAAGCTCACCATCCTGCCCCCCTGTGCCCCTCTGGGCTCACTCACTTCCTCATCATTTTCCAGGTGTTTGTAAACGAAGTCATAGAGGATCAGTCCGAGGTAGGGGACCATGCCCTGTGCCACCGGGGTGGGGAGGTGATGAGTCGCCTGCCTGCCTCAGGGGCGCCCACAGAGCCCCCCTGCACCCCACACCCGCAGCTCCCAGCTCCTTTGGACCACCCTGTGCTGCCTCCCTCCCCTCCCTTCGCCCTGTTCTCCCGTCCCGGGCCCTCCCAGGGCTGGCTTCTGGCCAGTCCCGGGACCTGTGGTCCCTGCACCTGCCCTCCAACTTCTCCCCGTACCCAGCTGCTCTCGCCCTCCTGGTCACCCCAGTGCCGGCAGCTCAGGGCTGGTGGGACCGGGGGCAGGTGCAGGGCTCCCCCACGGCCCCCAACCCTTCCCAGGCCTCTCTCACCTTCCTCTTCCTCACGTCGGGTCCCATACGGTCCCACAGCATCTGCATCAACGTGAAGGTCATCTCCTGCAAGGCCCCGGACACTCAGGTGCTCCTGCTCCCCTCCCACGTGGCCTCCCGCAGCCAGACCGTGGTGGGTGGACGCCTTGCCCGAGCCCCCTGGCACCAACGCTGTCCCCACCTCCAGCAGGCTCTCAGCCCAGAGCGACCCCAGCTCCAGCACACACTCACACTCATGGGGGTTCTTGGGCCACGGCCGCCGCCCTGAGAGGGTCAGGGGAGGTCCCTCTGCCTCCCAGGGTGCCCTGAGCACCCACTGTCACCTGGCTATCACCATGGCTCCTCTCACATGACCGGGTGGGGTGGGCACAAAGCTGAAGCGCATCTTGGGCTTCCTGGACCCTGCTCACCAGGGAGGCCCACACCCCAGGGTGACGGCAACCCTCCACGTCCACATGAGGAGCCCGAGGCCACAGAGGGGCAGTGACAGGCTCAGGGGACCCAGGGGACAAGCCGACCTTGCTTGGCCACAGGCCCCATCCCTGCTGCTGACTCCACACCAGCCCCAGCCCTGACGGGGGTCTGTTCTCTGGGTCCTCACTGGATGCCATCAGCTCCCCCCCTCTCAAGCCTGCCCCCAAGCTGGGACACAGCGCGGCAGAGGACTTGCCCCAAGGACCCCTCCCTTCCAGACCTCTAGCCTCCATTTACCTTGAACAGCCGCTTCCTGTGCACCCAGTTGTCCCGCGTTTTCAGTTTTTCATATAACGCCAGGCAGACGCTAAGGGGAGGGGAGAGGAGGAGGGACACATGCGGCCAGCAGGCGGAGAGTCTCGGGGCCGACCCCTTTTCCCGGGGATCCTAGAAGGCCCGCTGGCCCGCAGGAGGCTTTCCACCACGGCCCTGAGCCCTGGGAATCCGTGGCCTGGGGAGGGGGCTGCGTGTTTCCACCCGGGGCCTCCATTCCCTGTTCTCCCGGGGGCGAATCTGCTTGGGGCCAGGTCGCCGTCCTTGGGGCAGAGACCTCCTGCTGCAGAGCACAAGCTCCAGATCTCCAGTGGGCTTCACCCCACACCTGACATTGCAGGGAACTGATTCCTGTGGGGGAACCCGTGGCCTAACCCACAGGGGCTCCAAGAGCCCAGCATCCCTGTCCTTAGGCTCTGCCGCCTCCCAGGAAGTCCCAGCCCACTGAGGGACACTGCCAGACGTAGGGGCGTCCCTGTCCACTCAGGTGCCCTGGTCCCGGGGACAGGCCTACCCACCAGGACACATGACCCCAGGTGCTGTGCAGACGATGAATAGCAGGGCGCTGCAGGGCGGACAGAATGGCACGGAGGGCAATGTGGTTCCTGAGGCTCAGACTCTCCTGGGAGGGAAGACAGAGCTGAGAGCGTGGCCTGCTTCTCTGCTCTATGCCCCATGAACTCCTGTCCTTAAGGAGACACGCACCCAGGGAGCCCAGCACACCTGGTACCTGCTGAGCAGCCCTCCTGGGTGGAGGACTGCGGCTCAACCCAAGGAAGGGGCCTGGGATGGCTGTCCCACCCCCGGGGCCTGCGAGTCCAGGTCCACACACCCCTGGCAGGAGGGCCCAGGGACCGTACAGGGCAGACCATAGGAACCCATCCTCAGGAGCGGACAACGGAGAGGAGCAGTTTCCAAGATGCCAGGGTGGACCCCGGGGGCCGTCCCACGACATACCATGGCCACCCAGATCCAGAACTCCACCACTCGTGCCCTCTCCTGGGCCATCATGCTCGGGGTCATGAGGCAGGTGGTGGTGACCACATTGATCAAGGTGTCACATTCCATCAGGAGCCTCTGTATGGTGGGAGCCAGGCACCCAGTGTCTCCCATCTGTGGCTGGTCCTGAATGAACTTCTTACATTCCAAAATGTCCTTATACAGCCCCTGGGGATCACAAGGGGTGTCATCCAGCTGTGCCCCTGGTGCCCCCGTGCCCAGGCTGAGTCACCGCTCAGAGCTGGAGCCCAGGCAGCTGGGGACGTGCTGTGAGCCTTGTGGCGGTCCAGGTTTCAGACCCTGTCCACTGAGGCGCCCAGGACCGGATGCACAGGACCCCACAGTGGTGGGGAACGGAGGGGCTCTGCTCACAGGCACCCTCACTCACCTCCTCCCTGCAGCACAAGGCAGCTCACGCCTGCCCAACCTGGGGCATCTGCCTCCCATGCTGCCACCCCGTGGATCCCGCTCCCCACTCAGGCGCAGTTTCCCCCAAAACAACTCCCCCAGGGCCTTTCGTGGTGTCTGTGTCTCCCATGCAGTCACGTCCATGGCAGGGGCTGCTGAGGTGCGGAGGCTGCGGAGGCCTGCCAGGCCAATGGCCCGGGGACCTAAGGCCCTGGCAGCACCTCCCTGAGCACCCCTCCCCTGCCCTGCCCCTCCCAGCCCGGCCAGGCCCTGCCCACCTTCCCTCCGCTCCTCCTCATTGGTCTGCAAGGATCCCTAAGGGCCAGCCCTACTGTCCCCGTGTGGTCAGTGAGGGCTTGGGGGTGAGGAGAGTCTCCCAGGGCACATGGTGAAATCCGTGGGGAAGCTGGGACGTGCGCCCAGATCACAGGAGTCCACGTCAGGGGAGGGCCGGTCTAGGGCAGCCCGTGACACAGGGAAGGCCCCCGCCCCCGGCCCCCCTCCCCGAGAGCCCGCTCCGCTCACCAGAAAGCGCAGGCTCAGCTGCTGGCCCACCAGGCGGGGAGGAAACACCAGGATGGGCGGCTCGTCCTCCCTCAGCACATTCCGGGTGCTCACGGCACAGGGGCTGGTGGGCTCCGGGTCCAGCTCTACCTTGGCTAGGCCCTGTGCCGTGCCTGCGGGTGCCACGGGCCCCGCGTCTAAGGTCTCATGGGGCTCCAGCTCGGGGCCTGAGACCCCTCCTAGGATGTCCCAGGGGCTGGCGGGCTCTGGATCTGGACCTGGCTCTGCCACGCCTGGTGCCATTCCAGCAGGTGCCCTGGGCCCCAGGCCCGCGGGCTCATGGGGCTCCAGCTCAGGGCCTGGCCCCTGGGCTGAGGCCACTGCTGGGACGTCCTCTGGCTCTGCAGCGGCTGAAGCAGGTGACACCTCCCGTCGCTCCAGCACGGGGGTCTCAGGGAGCTCCCGGACGGGCTCCAGCCACGCAGCCGGCCCTGCCCGTGTCTCTGGAGCCAGCTGCATATGCCGTGGGTCTGGAGCAGGACACAGAGAGACGGTCACCCCGGGCCTGATTCCCCGCGCCTTACAATGACAGAAGAGCCCTCACTGTCTTGGAGGGAACCCCAGTCCGGGAAGCCCACGGTCCTCTGGCCGCAGCCCCTCACCTTCCAGCTCCGCCACCGTGGGCCCCAGGTGTTCCTCCTGGACCAAGTGGTGGAGGACTTGGCCCACCAGGGTGGATGACAGCTGGCTGGCATCAATGGTGCTGGGCGCATGCTCGGGCTCCCAGGCAAGGTGCCTAGCCCATCCAATCCTGGGGCTGGGGTAAGGCCTGGGGGTGGCAGAGTGAGAAGCCTGGTCCTTCCAGCCACACTGCCCTCCGGGTCCACCCTTGTGTGGGCCTGGCCTCTGTGCACTCCCCTGCCTGTCCAGGCACCTGCCCCTCCCCCTTCCTGACCCTGCGTGTCTGTCCTGGGACCCCATCCTCGCCCATCCTCCCGAATAGGAAGTCCCCAGTCGTCAGCCCGCCCATGGGATTCCAAAGATGAGTGACCTGCTGGGCCCTGCGGTGGGCTCCTGGGGCTCCAGCTCAGGTCCTGCCAGCGGGGATGAGGCCCCTGCTGGGACATCCTCCAGCTCTGCAGGGGCTGAGGCAGGTGACACCTCCCGTCGCTCCAGCACAGGGGTCTCAGGGAGCTCCTGGACGGGCTCTAGGCACGAAGCCGGCCCTCCCCGTGTCTCTGGGGCCGGCTGCGTCTGCCGTGGGTCTGGAGCAGGACACAGAGGAAGGGTCGCCCCGGGCCTGATTCCCCGCGCCTCACAATGACAGAAGAGCCCTCACTGCCTTGAAGGGAACCCCAGTCTGGGAAGCCCACCCTAGACGTCCCCTGGCTGCAGCCCCTCACCTTCCAGCTCCGCCACCGTGGGCCCCAGGTGCTCCTCCTGGACCAAGTGGTGGAGGACTTGGCCCACCAGGGTGGATGACAGCTGGGTGAGATGGACGCTGGGCGCATGCTCGGGCTCCCAGGCAAGGCACCCAGCCCGTCCCATCCTGGGGCTGGGGGAAGGCCAGAGGGTGGCAGAGTGAGAAGCCTGGTCCTTCCAGCCACACTGCCCTCCCTGCCCACCCTTGTGTGGGCCTGGCCGCTGTGCACTCCCCTGCCTGTCCCGGCACCTGCCCCTCCCCCTTCCTGACCCTGCGTGTCTCTCCTGGGACCCCATCCTCTCCCATCCTCCCAAGTAGGAAGTCCCCAGTCTTGTCAGCCCGCCCATGGGAATCCGAAGATGAGTGACCTCCTGGGCTCTGCTGTGCGCCCCCTGCCCCAAGGCCTACACGCCTCCTCCCACCGTTCTGTGACACGGGCAGTGCTCCCTCTGGACCCAGTGAATGCTCACGTTTTCAGTTCCTCCTCTGACCCATCATGCCCCCCGTTACATGACGAGGCCGTGAGGGCATCGCCCGTGACGCTTCCCGGCTGTGACCTGCGGATGACGCCTGAAGTGACTGCCCGACTCCACCCGGGACGGGGTCCCAGTACTGTGTCTGCTTCCTTCACTCAGTTATGCCAAGTGTCCCCAAAGGGTCTGCACAAAATGGGCCCTGCATAGCTATTGTTGCTGAAGGAAGTCCCCCCAGAACCTTCTCGGGTACCCCTCTGCTGTCCCCAGAGGTCCCTCGTGTGGCCACGGTGAGGAAGAGGACTGGGCCCAGCCGCACGGAATCGCAACCCTCCGTTCCAAAAGGCTGCTTCCCATGTGCTTTTCCAAATGAGCCAGGCTCCAGGCCACTGACAGGTGAGGCCAAAGGCTTCTCATCGGGTACAGAGAGGTAAGCCCCGAAGTGGCCCAGCTTGGCCGGCAGTCCTTTCTGCACTGCCAGGCACCAGGGGAGCCCCTCTAAGCTCCTCCCGTGCTCCCCACGGGCACCCTAACAGGCTGACCGCCAGCCACCCTGCCTGTCAGAGGAGCACGCAGCGGCTCAGACACATGTGGGGACACTCAAGACACCGCGGGCTGTGGGCAGAGGCCTGACTGTGCCGAGGAGGGGGTGGGTGCTCACCTGGGGAGCCGCTGGTCCGTGGTCGGCTGGTCAGCGTCCTCGGGAGGATGGGTAGCCTCGGGAGCGCCCCGGCTGGTGTTTGGGGCCGGTTCCATGCGTGCGGTGCGCTTTCTCCCCTTCCTCCTCACGCCTGTCCGGGGAGCCCTGCGCCTGGGGACCTCAGTCCCATGGCGAGTTGGCTCAGGTTCACGCTGAGGGGGGCAGCAGGGAGATAGTCAGTGGGAAACCCAGGACCCACCAGGGTGAGGGAGGTTTGCAGCTCACCCGAGAGCCCCCAGCCCCCTGGGGTGCGAGCAAGGAGCGGCACGGGGTGCCCCCGGGATCGAGGTTCCAGGCCCTCCGGAGTGGGTCTGTTGGCCAATCTCGTGGGGCAGCCCTGGGAGGGCCCTGGCAGGTTACCAGGCTTGGAATGGGGTCCTGGGGTGTAGGCAGCCTGCCCCAGGTCCAGGGAGATGGAGTAGGTGAATCCATCCCCCAGCGCCTCCTCGCTCCCCAGGGTGGAGCTCTGCAAAGCCAGCGCCCTGTAGCTGGGGAGCAGGCACCCGGGACTGCGTGGACCTCCCCGCAGGGGGCAGTGTGGGCCCCAAACTGTGCCCCTGAGATCAGGCACAGAGGGCCATCTGCCTAGACATCCAGTCCCTGGGGGAAGAAGAGGACACCCCCCGGGCTCAGGATGAACATGTGGGTGGAAGTACCTGGTCCCAACACTCACCTCCACGTCCTGAGTGCTGAGACCAGAGCCGTGACACTGACTGCCCCGCTAGGGGGCCACCACCTCACAACGTGCTGCCACCCAGGAACGGCCCCCCTCATCCCCAGCCTTCAGTCCCCCCATGCCCCACGCCCACCGCAAACAAACACACAGGAAAGGCCGGCAGGAAGCTCAGCCCGGGACGGCTCACACTGTGGCCTGGCCCTGGAGGGGCCCGCTCTGGGCCGCCCTGTGTTACCTCGGGGCTCCTCGGGAGACACGGACAGAGGCGGTGGAGGAGGCCACTGAGCCAGCGCCCACAGCGAGCAGGAAGACTCTCCCTCTCGGCTTCCCTGACTCCCACGCCTTCAGAAGGCTCCGCAAAACAAGACCGCATGTTGCTCTGTCGAGCGCCTCCGGTCAAGTGAGCAGGACTGGGGTCTGCGGCCAGGATCTGGGTTCCGTCTGGGTCACAATTCAGGTTCTACTGGGCGTGTCTTGAGTGACATCACCTCTTCAAGGGTCCACTTCCAGGGCCCCTACCTGCATTCAGACATGCCCACATGCCCCTCTGGGCTGCTGACTGCCCACCCTCCTGGCCCTTGCCATGCATGAGTACACAGATCTCCACCACAGCCCTCCCCTCGCTCTTTGGCAATGACACCAGGGTCCCAGCTCTGAGGAGACAAGAGCTGAGCTCAGGCCTCTTTTTCTCCCCAGTTCCCTGTCCTGCTGAGGCCACGGTACCTCCCAGGAGCTGCCCAACGTCCCAACCTGCACAGGCAGGGTCACGCCAGACATTCCTCCCTAGGGACATCCCCAGGGATACACGGACGACACCTAAAACTCCTGGGGGCTGGTGTCACGTGTGTCTGATGCACAGACTCAGAGGTGGAACAGCACGCAAGTCAGTCCGGGGTCTGGGCCTTGTGATCTTGGGCAAGTCACTTCCCCTCTAGGCCATGTTCAGGTGTGCACCTTGAAGGGGCGGCAATGAGAGGAGATCCAGGTGTTGCCATCTCCTGGCGTCCACCTTCCACAGTTCCAGGCTGCTCTCAAACTAGGTGCTTTTCAGACCAATCAGTAAGTGGGGCAGAGTAGCACACTGGACATGAGGTCTGTGCTGCCTCTGAAATCCGAGGTGATCTACCAGGCTGCTGTGCCGTGTGTGTGTGTGTGTGTGTGTGTGTGTGTGTGTGTGTGTGTTGGAGGGCGTGCAGATACAGCATCTTATTCATCACCTTAGAAGGGAGAGCTTTGCATGCCCACAAGATAGACCTCTAGATACTTCTATAAGATGAAAGGCCCCTGAATTTTTGTTGGATTTATTTCCCACCTTCTGACACGTGTGTGTTCTGTCAATATGCCTAGATGAGCTGTACTTCCTGATCCCCGGGTCCAGTCAGCAGAGTGCCATCAATGGGATGGGCCAGTGTGACGGCTTCTGGAAGGAAAAGGAGATGAAGGTTCCTTCTGACTAAGTGACAGCCTAGGTCTGGAGGCCTGATATGCCTCTGAGATAGTTCTCTCTCCTTGCCGGCTGAAAGCTAACCGCCCTGCTGGTCTTCACTCACAGGAAGAGAACAAAGAGCATTTTCCTGACCACTACTTACACACTGGGTGCTTGGGGACCAAGTGATGAAGCCCCATGTGCAGCAGTAACTACAATATGAGACACTCCGATGACGGTGACCATCATGCACTGTCATCTCCAAGATTCATCCGTTTTCGGCGTAGGCCAAACGAGTGACTTCAATAAGGGTCTGCGGAAATCACCACGCCGACATCTTCCAAGGCCTTGGTGGTCACTCCAGTCTGTAAGCTCTCCTGGAAGGCAGTACTGCTTTCAATGTATACTTTACAGGGAGTTCTAGAGGCTTGTGCTTGACCCGCCACACAGCAGGCACTCCTGGCCGGCACAGTCCCCTGTGGCTAGCAAGGAGGAAGCCGGGAGCTCTGCGTCCCTGACAGCTCGGCCCTGTGGCCTCTGACACTGAGGGAGCGGCCCTGCGGGCACTTGGTCGGGGGGTCGGGGGTGCTGCTCCTGATGCCAAGACCCGGTCCTCGTCCCTGAGGTCAAATCACAAAACACAGTGACAAGGTTTTGAGGAAAGAAAAGAATAGTTTATTGACTTGCTAGTAAATGAGGGAGTGGCAGGCTCCTGCCTTAGAGAACCGCCGTCCTCCTGACACACAAGCAGTCAGGGATTTTCCAGGGGAAATGGTAGGAGAGAGGCTGGGGTGCAGACACATGAAGTAGCTGCTTGCAGGGGTCCAAGCAGACATTCCTGCACCGATTCACTTGCTTTGTGGTTTTCTTTTCTGCTCTTCCTCAGTCCCTGGGGACTGGATGCTTGGGGTTGAACAAAATCAGCTTTCAGCTTTATCTCTGATCCTCAGATGCAGAAAATCTGGAGAACAAGAAGAAACTGCCCTGCTCCCCCCCCCCCCCCCCCCGCACCCCCAACGTTTAGTGGTTACAAAGTTTCTGGGGCTACTTGAGTTCACTTTCAGGTGAATGTTAGTGTTCAGTTTTGAACAAAGATTTGATTCCCCTTTTCTTCTATTACAAATTCATTTCTTACTGCATTCCCTTAAGAGCAGTCCCACACACATCATGAAATGCCTTGAGGGAGACTTTCTGACTTTATTCCCCGAAGATAGCCACAAGTTGAAAAGCACAGCTCTAAGCGTTTCTTGGAATATCAGTGCTGGCTGACAAGACAGGAACTGCCACCTGCGGTGCAGATTTCCGGGGGACTTGGCTTATGTGTTCAAATTCTGCAACTGTTGCTGTTAGAATCAGCAAGGGAGTGTCTCCTTGCACCTGCCTGGAGCCGGCA